>NC_133899.1:18826835-21226835 GCF_964199755.1 Larus michahellis
TATATGTGTGTGTGTGTGTGTATAAAATCATCAAAGAATACTTGACTTGATTTAGCAACAGAATCTAATCACAGATTTTGGCTAAGTTAGCACTCTAAAAGCCTGTCATTTATTAAGTGGCATAGATTTGGAGAGTACCCTATGGGGAACACTGGACTTTGGGGATTACAAGAGATCTGTGTTTTGTGCTTTAGGAGGGTTGGGGGATCTCTGCCAGCCCTTTCAACACCATGGCCACGCACACAGCTTGAATGGACTTTGGCCTTCTTAGGATGGTCAGAAGGAAACCATATTTCCAAAAACCAAGGGGGAAAAATATTGTGTTCACCCCAAACATTTCTAACTATATTCATCCAACCAGTTCCTAGTACTTCAAACATACTGAAGAGCACTGGTATTCAGAAAAAGAAGCTAATATTATAACTTTTTTCTGTTCTAGAAAGTCATCTAGTTGTTAAGAGCAAATTAATTTTCTGTATGAAATTCAGTTTAAGCAAATTATTAAGCATAAAGCAGTCCTCCTTCTTTGCTTTTCAAGGCATGCATTAACTTCTTTTCTGAATTAAACATCAATAAAAAGGCATGTCATTAGTGTTTATTCTGAATGGTATTTTTTTAATATAATTTCATTGACTTTCAAGTAAGTCCAAATTCTAATATGATTTCCATCCCTCTGTCATGTTAATTTCTCCAGCGCAGTCCATCTAAGTCATTATATAACAGTATTATAAATAATCTTCTAATATCCATTTCACGACTCTTTAATTGATAGTACTCACCAGAGCACATTACGCAGGTGCTCACTTTTTTTTTTTTTTTGGAAGGATAAAATGAAACATTTTAAAACAAGTTTCATCTTTTCTTTATCTGGCAAGTTCCTGCTTCAGCATAACCAAGGCTTACATTGCCGATACCTTCTCTGCATAATGCCCCAAAGACGGAAAATATCTACTGGCAACATTCGGCTAAAGCAGGAGGCGAGGGAAGCAACAGCAATATGTACTCCTAAACAAAGGTGCACACGTGTAGCAAAGCGGCCTGATGCTGTAACAAAAACCTTTTTAAAAAAAATTTAAGTATAAAAGATCTTTGGTCAAGTTCTTTATTGTTTAATGATAAAAGGCAACGGTTAAGGCAACCTTCTGCTGCCAAAATCTTAATACTACACACAGCATATTCTAGAAGATAATTTTTTAATATGCTTTAACATTGAACATATGGGGCAAAACATACACCCAAATTACTCATCTGATTTGCACAAGCCTATTGATGTAAACATCAATATCACTGGCACAGCTAAATGGAAGGCCCTATTAGAATTTAATTTTTTCTTTGACTTCTGCAAACGAAAAGGAGCATCTTTCTCTCTCAAGTACTGTTGAGGGGAAAAAAACCCCACACTGTTATTGCCAACTTCTACGTAAATTTTCCAATTCTGTATTCTCATTCTTGGCAAATTTAATTAAGTAATTGAAAGCAAGGTTGAAACTTCCTGCTGCCATGGCAGGCTCTGAATAACAAGCTGGTAAATTCTATTTATGCTGCCTCATGTACCAGAACTTGATTAACCTTATCTGCTACTAAAGTTGTCAGTTGTCCACCTGAAATATTTAAACAATACTAGCGCAGTATATCCTCTCGCTCATCTTACGCTTTCCATTGACCATCTGTTCTTCAGGAATCTATAACTTATAAGAACTGAAGTTTCAATATGAACCCTACAAGCTCATTTCTAGTCGTTGAGCACATACATTAAACGCATAACGAAGCAGCTACGTGATGCCTAACTTCCTGGCTGCTGGCTAGCAGAAACCAGCAAAATACCTGCTGAGCTTTCGCATACCAGAGTGAATTTTTGGTTGCTCCACAGATGCATCGGCACCTTCAGTGTGAAGTGGTGTGTTCCACACTGGTTAAAATACCTAAGAGAAGTTGCCAGCTCTGTAGCTACTAATACTTCACTTCATCTCAATCACTAAAGTTTCTCGTTTCAACTCACCCCTCTCCGACAGGCTACAAAAAGCACTGGAGTAACGCCTTCTCACAGCTGGCTATGTTGGCCATTTACCTTTTAAGTTGCTTTTATTTGCTGTTTTAGATTTGTTTTTATCAAGTTGAAGCCTCTTGTCTGCACCTTTGAAGCTCTGCTGTGTATCACTTTTACCCTGTACTATCTCTGATGATTTGCATCCCTCCCAAAACTCTTTGGAATTACAACATTTCATACCTTGTTCCCTAGTCTTACTGTACCCCTGTGACTTCCACCTCTGTGAAAATCAACTCATAGCTGACTTGGTAACCCTCTATCTCAGGGGAAATCACACCCTGCCACAAGAGGACACATGGTTCATAAATGAGGGCAGCTGGGAGTGAGATGAGGAGGTTCAGAGCTGACTACGGAGAAAAGCTGGGGGAGCTATGGGTCCGGAAGGCAAGGAGCAAGGTTTGGACACAGCCTTTGCCGGGGCATGGGCAGGTCGATATTGATTTGCCTGGAGTGCAGGGAATCAGGAGGCTAGGAAGGCTGAGCTGAACAATTCTACATGTTTCAGATGAAAGGACCGACTGTGGGCTGGGAATAAACAGGCATGAGGGGACTGACTCTGGAGGAGGTGTGGGGAGGGAGGCCCCACCTTCGTACCCCGGACCAGACTTCCCGTCCTCGGGAGCTGGAGTGTGCTGCTTCTCGTCTGCACTTGCAGTTTGCAGCAGCTACACCAGTAAAGCAACTCTGTTCCTTATCAGGCCACACATTTATGGGAATCTCTCACAGGCCCAGACACTGGAAGAGCTGGTGCTCGGAAAAGCGAGAGCATTTGCTTCCAGTTACTGGAATATGCACGTTTCCGACCAGTCAGTGGGACCCCAGTGCACTCATACAGGAGCCTTCAGTAGGATTAGTTACATCTTTCCCTTGAGCTAGGTCCTCCTCCCTTTTTCTCTTCATTGCACTCTCTTATTACAGAAATAAAGCTTTCAGTAATATGCAAACAGCTTGAAAGGTGAGGCACACCAGCTTCGCCACTGCTCCTAAGTGTACTAACACAAAGTCAGTCATGGGAAAGGTTCGCGTAAGTAAGTTTGTTCACAGACTTGGTCTCCAAGAAGCAAAGAATGAAGGACAGGTGGTTTTCTATAGCTTCAGACAGCATCAGGCTCATCAGCAGTAGGTTTCCATCCTTCATGAAACCATATCACTTATCATAAAGAAGGCATTTACTACTGTCTAGATGTATAAATCCAACCTTAACAGAGTGAGTTTTAAACAAAGATCACCTTCTAAACCATGCAGACCTGGTGGGGAAAAGCCCTTTCGAACCATTTATCTCTCTAGGAATATGGAATGGATCAGATACTGGGGTCATGTCATCAATACAGCCCCAAGAGTCTTATGCACTGCCCTCAGGGGGTGTCAGCAGGATTTGGCCAGACATATTTTCTTGCACTATATCGGCGCATCAGTGTAGTAAGCCTGAAATTCTGCTAGGGGAAAAAGAAGAAGAAAAAAAAAAAAAAACACTTCAAAGGAAAATGAGTGTTTTGATTGATTTTGTTTCCTCTGTAAGCCACAGACATTAGCTATGTTCAAATAACCTAAATGTTATAAACCAGTAATAAAACCCCACAGTCTAGAATGGAGAATTCTGCTTTTCTTTCTTGTCTGTATATTGAAGATCAGCTTTAACTCTTTTCCTCCCATTTCAGCTAAGTCAGATGCTTGGAATTATCAAAACATAAGATTCCCTCCATTTTCATAAGCAGATTTTCAGCTTTTAGTTTGCCATTCTGATTAAAATAAGCTCTTACAAAGTTTTAACTCACTAAATTAAAGATACATACTTGAGATCCTGACACTTCTATGACAATTATTTTCCAAGATCCATTTTTTCCCCCTTAATTCCTAACATACTAATGTTGCAAAATGATATTTCACAGGCACATTACTTCTGAAGTTACTTATTAATGCCAGGATTTTCCCATAGCAGTAAACCTAGGTTGCAGTTGTCTCCCTCTTCTTAGTTCTGGCATGACTTTGACCGGTTGAATCCCCAAATATGTATCAGTAATCAAAAGGTATATTTCAGTACAGGAGAACCTGTTTGGAAGAATTCTTCTCATTTCTTCTCTGCTTGTTTTATCTTTGCTTGAGATGTGAATAATTCATAGGCCTCTGTCTGCTTTACAGTCAAACGCATTCTGTCCACCCAAGACTGTTCGACTTTGTGATTTATTATTTAATAATTTGCAGGGCTGCGCTGTTGTAAGGTGAGCATTGTGACTGCTTGCAGAACTGTTACAATCTGGTCTAGTTAGCTGTCCTTTCTTTCCCTCTCTCCAAACAGCAGCAGTTATTGATTTTTTTTACAAACCTCTGCCATGTAATCCCACAGCTGCTGATCTCAAAGCTGTTACTATAAAGTAAAAGTTGGCCCTTCTTCTTGAAAACAAGAAGTCATGTTTTGATTCACTTTTTCTTTCTTTTTTTTTTTTTTATCAATTGTTTCTTTTTTCTCCTTCTTTTGTGCCTCAGTCAATGACAATATCCAGGAAGTGCCACTGGCTTCTCTTAAGGATAAAAATGAAAAATGAAAGCCTTTGGGGGAAATACATGCTGATCCTTTCATTACGCCTGCAAAAAATGCCTGTCTGAAACTTTTCAACCTTTGAAACTTTTCCAATGGAAGTTGAGCTATTTCATCTATTATCTTGGCAACAATTACACATAGTGTTGTCTCCCAATAATATGATATTTGTGTTTAAATCCCACTGCAAGTTATCAGTCACACATAATGGTGAAAAGAACTACTCCAAAAAATAGTGACTCCTAATTCTTAAAGATTTACTATGCTGCCAAGCACAGCGATACTAATCAGTCTGCAATTAGGGCCTGATCGATTGGCTTCAACTGACTTTGGATCAGGACTGTAACAGGCACTGAGGGCACAGGCACAGCAATTGTAGTCCCTAGTGAATTAACTTCTGTACAGGCTATTTTCTACCTGTCAATTAATTATAGGATTTGCAGCCTTTGAAGACTAAAGACACTATAGGAAAAAAACCCAAATTATTTCTTTTTGCTACTATGAACCCTCAGTAAAACATCTGAGGACATATTCTCATACTCTTCCTCTCCTGTCCATGCCTCAATCACATCATTGCACTAAAGCATGTAAACTTATGCCTAAACTGGGAGAGAAACCTTTCTGGGCCAATGCGTGCACTCCAGTAACATCCTGACTCCATTTCAGCATAACACTTAAAGAAGTTTGTGGACTCATCCTACATTGGGAGTGAAAACCAGTCCCTGGGGCGAGACTGGAGCTGGTCATTCTCTGGCTACATACCCTGAGACTTGTATGGAGAACTTGTGACAAAGATCCCTGGATATTTATGGGAAGTATTTGAATGTAAGTTTAACCGTAACTCAAGATTCATGCAGAATTACCCCTAACGGAATCTATTTCGTATCCCGAACTACAGAGCTCTGTTTCACCACTCTACCACCTCACACTCTTTGGTTTCTATTTTGGTTATAATGGCTTATCTTTAGGAATGACGTCTCCTTCTGGTAGAAAGATTTTAGCACAAACCTAAGTCCTGCAAAACTTTCTGCAAACAGATTTGACTCAGCCCTATACCTTAAATCAGATAATTCAAGGGAGGCTCATTAATACAAAATCCCTTACTCTTGGTTTACTTTAGTTTGATTAGATACTGTAAGACATGCCACAGTTGTTGCTTGTATATCTTGGTTGGCCATGAATGGAAAGGCCTGAAAATAAACTCCAACCTATAGAGAGTTACCGTAACAAGCAGAGATCTTTCCCACAGTAGAGCTGGGTTGCTGCCTCATGTGCTAGCTGAAGTTTCTGAATTACTTTTACCATCACCTCTGGAGGCATACTGGAGGAAGAAAATACACATCTCTGCAAAGAGAGCCTCAGCTGAGAGGAAGAATTTATTTCCCTTTTCTACTTATTTCTGTCTTCCATTATTTATTCAAGCCAGGGAGTGAAAACAGTAGGATTTTGGCAATGCCTAATGTTTTACATTAATAGTATTGGAAAATCTTTATGATAGCAGATACTCACATTGCTAGAATACTTGCACTCTGCATATTGCTAACCTACTAGATTTTTCTTTAAAAAAAACACACGGTGAAACAAAATATTGCAATAACACAACAAACCTTTCAGCTCATCATGAGGAGGGTAATTTGATTGTATACCAAAGTAAAGCCCTAAAAGGTGCACCTTCTTCCCTTGAACACAAAAACTGCCCACACTTAGCAGTTTTTTCTCCAGCATTTGAGAAATCTGACAGATTTACCTGCTTAAACTAGACAGTGTCTTCCACTCTCTCCCACCACCCCTCCGTTCCAGCCCACAGGCTTGATTTTACACCTGGGAAAACCACTACTCAGAAGCTCTTCCTTTAGACCTCCTAGTTTGAAAGGTCTAATAACCCAGATAAAGAAGAGTACTTAAACTTGCATAATACCTTTAATGACTCCCTGGGGGAAGCTGCTGCACAATTCATTTAACTCTTTGTACATAGACTTTCATCCTGGGTGCTTATATGTTAATGACCTCTAATGTGCAAGCCATTAGCACCTTTCACCATAATCTCCTCCCAATGTCCATTTAGATTACAGTAATGGCCACTAGTAATGTAAAGTAACAGCTACCAGCAATGATATCATCATAATGACTTCACTTCGCAAGTCTCCTGATATATGGTAATCACATACCCTTGCATATAGTCCCCTAACGCACAGAACGCATGCACCATGTCCAGATAGTCCAATTCCCATCTGTCATAGAAGTGGACCTTCACTTCGATGTGGCTACATCCATGGACGTAATCTTATGGTCAGAAAAATTAAATAGTTTAGCCTGTATTTCCAGGCCTAAAGCAGAAGTAAGCAAATTAAAAATTTAAGTACCTGTTTTTTCAGATAGGAAAGACAATACTGTGAAGGTTAGGGACATTTTTTATGGCAAAATAACATTACTGAAACATTCTTCTGGAGAAGAATCAGACCCTTAGACTTGAGTAGCGGCACAAAATTAGCTTGCTTCTGTATACAAGTATACTGCAGACAAAGTAATTCTCACACTGCACAAATAATCTCACTGATGAAGATAGGTAAGAATCGTCAATTATGTCCTTTTTCAATTATCTTGGTCCATAAATCTATATTATACCTTAACGATTTCCCTGCTAATAAACTATTTTTCAGCTGAAGAGCTAGTTGACCGATTTTCAGTATCGTGCATTTCCCCCCCTTTTGTTTTATACACGGCTTAACTTTGGAAAATCCCAAGCACCGGTTTGAAGTGATCTTTGCAGGGGTTTTTTTTCCCTTCACAGTGTAGGGGGGAAATAGTCAACTCTAACACTACCAATTGCAATACCCTTTTGTAGAAATGGGGACGGAGCCAATTAGACAAAATATTCAAGCATATGCCTTCATGTACAATACTGATTGTTGTATTTACTGCAGAGGAGCAGGTGCGTACTTTTAATACAGACCTTTATGAGACACTGAGTGCTCTGAAGGCTGAATGCCTTCAGCGTTCAGTATGTCATGAGATGAGACCTCCGAAAAAAGGCCAATCCTGACAGTTTTGCTTCCAGCATAATTTCACTTTGTTACATGAGAACAGTATGTAGATGTCTGGCTGAATATACAGGAAGGAGATATCTTAGGTTATTAGGCAACTCTGGAACTTCATTAATCTACACAGAAACAGTTTAAAATAAACTGAGCTACTGATGGGGGGCGGGGGGCTTTCCCTCCTTTCTCTTCTATTTATAAGACATAAATACGTTCATATATCAGAAACTTCTCTTCATTGTTAGGTCTGGCAGGTAAATCCCAGCCCTTGGTACAATAGCAGCTAGTATGCTAGTAATCGCTGAGAGATGGATGAATAATTAATAATAGAAATAAATAACTGATCATTAAACAAGTAAATGTTTTCTTCTGTAACTGATAATGCAAACAGTTTCTAGGTTATATTCTGCTTTCCAGTGAAGGCTTCCAAACATTACCTTCAATACAGACAAAAGCACCTCAGATAGTTCTTTCATACAGAATGCTAAATTATGTTATTTCTTTTGTACACTATTCCCAATGCTTATTGCATATTCACTTGTATACATCTAGTGCAACATTATTATCTTGTTTTGATTTTCTTTCTTCCTCCACCCATACCCCCCTAACCTCCTGTCAACAGTTGGGGAAGCTGCTAATACTGTATTGTATATTCATTATCCTAGCTTTTTCTTTACAAATATCATTATAACATCCTGCATTTGTAAAGTAAATAATTAAACGTTCTAGAAAGTCTTATAGGACACAGTAATCTAACAGATGAAAGACATCAGAAATGTGAAAATCAAATGGAAGTACATGTAATATGTATCTTTTAAAAGAGTTTTCATAAAATAGGGTTAATGTGTTAATCAACCATATTTAAAATGCTAATTAATCACTGACTTAGTGTCTATTCATAAATAATTGAATGTCCTATTTATGCAGAATTTCTTGTACTTGGAAATGTGTGGCATTCATCCTGGTCTTGCAGGATGCAGCACAGCACTAGCACTCATTGAGCTCTCTCAGCTCGGTATTCAGACAGCGCAATCACAACTGCCTGCTACTCGGTTACATTTGCCAATCACATTCTTGCAATTAACCTAATCTCTCCCATCACTACATATATCATTATAATGGCAAAACACAAAGAGCTGCATTAACCGTGTCACTTTGCCAGCACTCCAACCATGGAATCGAGCGGCACAGAAGGTGAATTTTTTGAGAATCAAGCCAGTTGTGGATATGCTTTTTTTCTTCCCCCCTCCCTCTTTTCAAGGCATCTCCCTTTTCTCCTTTGAAGGCTAGTCATGCCCCTAGACAGGGGGAAGTAGCCCACACTCAAAAAGCAATGGGTTTAGAATCAAGTTTCTAACATTACACTACACATTTCTTCCTACTCTAAGGACTCCATCTTAGAGAATGTACCTAGCAGTCTTCGTGTTTATACCCATGATACTGGCTGCAATGTGAGATCCACACATTCGTGTAAAGGCGAAAATAGTGCTGGCAAACACAGCAGCTTTAGTTGCCAGCTAAACTCAGACTCCTTGAGAGGATGAAAGAGATGATCCCTGACAAAGAATGTAAGATTCTCATAGAACTAGTTGAAAATTTCTTTATGAAAATACATGTGTCAAAGCCTTAACTCTTCATGATTTTCATTAAATTCTCAAATGTGGATTGTTTTAAAGCTTCACAATTACTTACAATCGGTGTACATATACTTCCACAATAAAATAAAAAAAACACAACTGGGGGTAATATACATTTTCATCCTAATAAAATGTTAACTCTTAAAACAAAATTAGAGTAGCACAGGAGTTATCTGAATTCTCAACACATGTCCTAAGCGGGAGATTTTTTTTTTTCTGCTTTCTCTCTACTTTGGTATGAAGAGGTAAATTACTCCTTGCCTAATGTGATTTAGTGGACAGGCTGGCAATGTAACTCGTCATTAAAGAATGAGAATAAGAAGAAGAATAGATCCCTCCTTCTAATCCTTTTTGACAGCCTAACAGAATACCAATTTACCATTTGATGAAGGCTTCAGGATGTTATGAAACCTCTACAGGGACTTCGAGTTCTGTACAGAAAGGGATGAAGACAAGTAGTAGCCAAAGTTGGTGGGGAAAAAATGGCTCTGGAACAGGAGATGCTCTATAAATGGCTAGTTGCAAGCCAGTTGGCAGCCTTTAAAATTTGGACACTCCAACTAACCCAATGGAAAGTAGCTGGTGTACCTTGTGGAGAATCATTCGGCGTTAAAAGAGAAAGAGAGAACTGCTTCGAGGGACAGGGGAAGCTTTCCAAATAAAGCCTGGGCTGGTGATTGCCTGTCAGCATGCTTGGGAATATTTGATATGGTTGGTTGTGTTTCCATGGTACAGCAGTGTGATTATCACTATTAAATCTTTGCCTTTAAGACCCTCTTAAAAAGGATTCATAATCCAAACACATGACTCCAAAACAGACAAACATTTTTCTTCTTTTCCCTACTGGGTAGGTAGTACCTGCACAGCTAAAGCTGACAAGGGGCAATTCTAAATTCAGTAACTGTCTTTTTCCCCAGGGAACAGCCTCTGGGCTAGTATAAGCAAGTAAACAGCAGTCTAGAAAAGAGCTACTTCTGAAATATTTTGCTTTTATCCTGTTACCGAAGAAATACTGATCAACACTAAAGCAGAAATCCAGCATCCAAATGCTTTGGAGTTCTCACTTTGGAGGAGTTCTGTGGCAGCACCCAATTTCCTATTCCATTCCTATTTCCAAGGAAAAAGGCACCTATTTTTGAAATGCAACTTATTGATAGCTCTCACTTAAAGGTATTTTTCAATAGCCCTCTTCCTTCATGAGCCTGATTTAAAAATAATGAACTTAATGAGCATTGCTCCTAACACAGCAACGTGTTATTTTCAACAACAAGGTAAATTGGTTTGTGATCCAGATTACTCTTTTCTGGCAGCTCCGTAATTCAAAGAATTACAGTGACAGTGCAATAAGCAGCAATTCTAGTGGAAATGATCCTTAGTCAATACGGAGGTTTTGGCAGCGGTGAGAAACGCAAGGTTCTCCTGCAATCATTACGCCTTTTGCCAATCATGCATGATGCAGTTAATATGTTGATGATATCTTTCTCTAACATATTGAGTTAGTGTTTGTGTCTATCCGCTTCCCTCTACTGGACAAAATCAGAGCTGTTCAAGGGTTTATGATATCTTGTCATTATAAGTGGTTGGCCCAAGAGAGGGATACATGCCCTGTGACAATGAGCAACTACTAATGGAGATTCTCCTTTAGCTCAAGTGATAGAAGCTTGTGCTGTTAGAGCAGAAGGTCACGAGTGTAATTCTTCCTGTTAAGTTATGCTATTAAGCTGATAACCATGATGGCCGCATGCCAGAAGAGAACAGATACACCTCCACCCTTTCTGTTCTGGGTTAGCACTGTTCAAGCCCCTTTAAACTGCCTTCTTCTCTTGTCTCCAAGCTCCTTTTTCAATCAGAGATGAAAGGAAAAGAAAGGAAGAGAAAGCAAAAGAGAAAAGGCAGAGAGAAGCGCTCTCAAAAAAACCCAGCAGAAACCCTCCTGTGCTGGTGGGCCAGCATAGCTTCCTACTCTACAGACAGTAGCCCATAGTTATGCCAGAAATGCTAAGTGTTACTCTAGATGTTGTTTGGGAGTTTGCTTGTCCCAGAACAGTGAAAAAACACAGAGCCTTCTCCACGTCTGTGTATAGCTCAAAGGGAGCTATGATGGTGTTAGATGCAGCTTGAAAAGAGACTCTTCCGTCTTTCTACCGAAAACAGGGCTCCCGCGGTAACCCTCCCCCTGCAAGTCAGCCCTATGGATCGAGGAGATACAGTGCTCATTGTTATCATGCCCTTGTTCTCTTTCTCTATGTTTTTTTTTGTCTCCCAAGCTCATTTCTCTCTCCATTCCACCCAGCACGTAACAAGATGGAAGTGAAAATTGATGTCCTTTGTGAGCTTTGGTACTCAGAACCTAACACATTGCTTCCCAAGTACTAGTGTGGTTGTATAGGGTATTTCAGTCCCAACCCATCTCTATTTCAAAGTCATACTTTAATCTGGAATGTCAGGTAGAACATGAAACAATATTAATCTATGCTACATAAATAATTTCCTTCAATTATCAGGAAAGAGCAGCAAGACATGAATTTTCAGGTTGATTGAGTTTTAATCTCCAACTTCAAAAATTAATAATTTAGGTCAGTGAGTTGTTTTTTTAAACAGAAAATTAAAGGTTTGATATTTCCCTTTCTAGAGAAAGAAAAAAAAAAGATAATACGGATCCAAAGGTCAGGGAACATTCACAGGTTGGAAATGTGACAATTACGAAATTATTCACAGAAGGAAATACTTAGAATTCAATGCCAGACACCCAGATTCATCACAAGGCACAAGAGATTGACAATCTATTATGAATGCCTCACATCACAGATAAATATTTCAATGCAAATAAATAAAGGATGCTGAGTGTTTCTCTTCTGAATGACTTTTCACAGCTCACTGAACACAATAGTTCTGGGACTCCTCTATGTCCCAGACTCCTGTCCAAACTTTGGCATCCCCGAAGGCTTCCTGTGCTGAGCACAACCAGGTTACACTGTGATTTCAATTTGGAGTTACAAAGAACCAATTAACCAGTTTGCCTCTAACAGAATGTAAAAACATTCTTTGGTGCATTAGGACGTTCCCGGAAATTGTGGAACTGGCCCGGTTTTGTTTTGTGCTCCCTTGTAATTACTACGAAATGTACCATTCTTGTCAAACCTAATGACTTTTCTTTTTGGTGCAGGGGAGAAAAACACAGAAAAGACAATGATGTCTCTAAGCATATGGCTGTTTGACTCTGCAGATGGGTACAAAATAAACTAAGATGTACGCCTGGTGAATTGTGCTCAAATAAAGCCTTTCTCTTACTGGTTTCTTACCTGCCACTGTGATTATTTTTCTTGATCTGTGTTGTATGTCAACCCCCCAAAAGAACAAAAATATTCTATGCTGAGATTGTTTTTTCCCTTGTTTTCAAGCAAACGTTTTAAAAGGATACTTTCAGAAGAAAGGGGGTTTCTTTTTTTTAAATAGGGACCTGTTTTGGACCCTTAACTGTTTTCATCTGTTAAAAGTAATTGTATTATTTTAACCACCAGCAGGAAATTCCATGCTGTGTATTGCTTCATATGAAGCCATTTGTAACTTTACAGCTTTTTAATTTTGCAGCAGCTGCATAGAAAATGAAAATGACAATGTAGAATTACATCACTCATGGCTGCTTCTCCATTAAAACAATATAACTAGAAAATGTTTGCATGTTCACAATAAACACTGAAAAGTACATTTGAGTGAACAGAAAGAAACATTTTTAGGACTTGCAAAGATACAAAGCTGGTCTAGAAGGTTTTCCATTTAAGACTCTAGCAAATGAGAGCTCATCAGTTACTCATTTGAACTTCAATAAAACTTAAGACTTTTAAAGAAGGGGAGAGCTAAATGCAGGAAATTCAGCATTCCCCTGATTATAACCGTACGGGAATATCTGTGTGGAAAATTTGCTTTAAAGTATTAAGTGATATCAACATATGGGAGTGAAACATCCACAGTGGATGCTGAAATATGAAAAAAGTTACTATTTCACCATCAGATTATAGACACGTTCTGAAATTTTTAAAAGCAACTACTCAGCCACATTTATTCTGCAACCTAAAGACCAATCCTTGATATAAGCCTGATTTTCACAGAATGGAGGTTATGCACTAACTAAAGACCATGCTTCTTCCAAGTATCCACAGCCTATGGTACCACTATATCATTAGTCTCTTCTGAAAATACTGAGCACTAAGGACACATCAAAGAACATTTGTGATCAACTGATAATTCTGGAGAGTACTTTGCTGCTCATAACATTTCTGAGTCATGGCTGGTGTTATCTAGGCTGGAGAGGATGCAGGAAGAGTGGAAAGGAGAAAGAGAAGTTTGTTCCCCTAAAAGACAACAATATTGAATCCAGATGGACAATATTTATAATACATTTACAGACTTGAGACCTGCAGCAAATAAGAAACCGTGTTCATAAAATATTTCTATGTGAAACAGGTAAAATAGACAATCGTTATAATATAAGACATAAATGCATATATAAATACACACGTGCACACTAGTGGTAGAGAACTACATGTTCACGTGTCCAGACTATTAGCTATGAACTATTTTGAATTATAACTTTAATACAAAAATAACTTATCAGAATTAGATACTACCACATATAGCTTTCTCAGGTCCTACAGAAAGGTAGCACGTAGCGCGTTTCTACCTAACAAGTTCAGATTTTTCATGTAAGAAGTTTTGCTGTTTATGAAATATTTTGTAAACTGATTTCCACAGCATGTACGTTTCTGCCCATTAGCTTCTACTTACGTCATTTTTGCTGCAAAATCTCTGTTGCCTGGAAGACACACTGACTCTGTTACCTCTCTGGAGCAAAGGCATCAGTAGGATCTTTTCCTGCTGCTGAGCCACCTATTTTCATGAAACTTAGTATTACAGACTTTTCTGCCAAATGCAATGAGCAAAACGGTTCAAAAATTATTAGTGGGAAACACGCAGACAAAAAAGTATATAATTTCCTTGGGAAACCAGATTTAAAAGAAAAAACACAAGCTTTGAAATGTATAAATTCTAACCACGTGAATTTGTGATCCGAATTCACCTGAAAAAAAATTTTGCAGTGGTCTTCAACCTCCATTGCACAGCAAAGCCCAATGCAGAGCATAAGTTAGATGGGCTTAGGTTTAGGTCTCAAACACAGGCTCTGCTCCAGAAAATACTGTCTTAGTAAGAATTAAGCCATACAGAATATTTCATACATTCTGTGATCATCTTTTCAAACAACCACTGGCAAGTATCAGTCGCAGAGTATGACAGCAGCAAGAACCGTGATATATTGCAATGATTTGACAACTCAGGCCAGTTCCGCAGGAAAGTCAGCCAAGACACAAAGCATATCAGGAGTTTTCAGCACGTGAGCAAGCAGCTCCTTCCATCTTCCGTGCTATACTTCGATCAGGTACTAAGAGTTATTACCCATAAGTACAAAATATTGGAAAGCATATAGGGAAACAGCTTCTCACAAATTTCTGGTAATGCCTTTACGTGTGTCATAAATATTGATTGTTACTGATTCATCACTTTCCCACCCAGCTCTCTGTAACGGGACAAAATTAATATACAGACACGGTATTTATATGTCACAGGTACGATCCTACAGGATTCTGCTCTGATAGTATAGCAGGTCAAATTCAATCATCAGACATAAGAGTTAGGTTCCTATTTGATCCCTTCACCTTAATCCAAAAATATACATTTGAAATCAATTCTCTCTGTTCAACATCACAGGAAATTACATATATCCCAGAACTGATTCAGGTATCAGTTGACTCAAATTACATTTCCTAATGCACTGAAATACATGTTTTGGTAATGACACAAAGGAATAAGGGAAAACAAGATGAAAACAAGACTTATTCCTGATATGCAAGCAAGATTTTTTTTTTTTCAATTTACAGTGGAGTTTTACATTGATTTTTGATGTGAGAAAGCTCTGTCAAGTTCTCATCCTAAAATTGTTAAACATGTGTACTAAACTGCTAAAATACAAAAAAAATTCTTTATGTTTTCAATCCACATCATTTCTCTTGTGCCTCCCCACACAATTGTCCGTGTTGATTACAAGCATTCATTGCTTCCCTAAGCGTAAACGTACACAAAGCATTTTCAGAGAAAAAGCTCCTGACCTCTAACACTCTGTACTTTTTTAATATTCAACAATCGCTAATATGACTAGCATTACTGTAAAAACAAACACACACAAAAATTGGTGTAAAAAGTGACATTCCTTCTTTTCAAGATGAACCTTTTCAACCTCTGCCAATGCATGGAAACCTCTAAACAGGGTCCTTCATTCAGACAAAGCATTTCCGCACATTCCTAAGCCCATCCATATGCGGGACGCTCAGCTTCGTGCAACACTTATGCTCTGTCAGCATCAGCACATAGAACCACATGTTCAAGCGATGTCCTAAACAGGGACAGCTTTCTGAGCGGGGCCAGACACAGACAATTGCTAAATACTTCTGAAAATCCCATCTGACATTTCTAGAGAATGCCTTTCTTTTCCGTCCCTCTTCTCTCATCTGGTAAAACGTACAGGTTTCTGGGATGTATCACGTATCTAGCCGATATCACATGAGATCCACCTTCCAAAGTATTTTGAGATAGCTGCTTCCAGTGTTTTCTGTCACAGAAAACTTTTTTTACCCCTATAGCATTCAATGTGTTATTGCTTCACATAAATGGTTACAATTCCCGATTTCCGTACATTTTGAATAAGCTTCCAGGCTAAATGGGAAGAAGCAATATTTGGTCATTTTAAAAACACAATAATCACTATTTCTGCTACTAATATTTCCATCCTGGAGTCCTTACAGGACTTTACCATCATTTTTTTTATGTATGATGCAAACCGTAGCAGTTTTAAATTTTTTTCATTTAAAAATTTTTAAAAATGTATTTTGTTAGGAATACGCAACAGTTCCTTATTTTTCTGCAGGCGTATCTGACACTGACCCAATACCATTCCTGCACCCATTCACCGTAATTGAACAAACACTCACTGTCAAAGGCTCCAAATTCCAGAAGACGCTGAAGTACTTACTGACCTTACTTAAACCCTTTACAATTATTTTGAACAGACCCCTGAAAGTCATTGCTGGCCCAAAAATCAGTATCTACTGATCCTACGTTACCATTTTCAGTTAATCGTTACTAGGATATGAATCATAAAAACATTAAAGGTTTGGTTCTACGGACAAGTTACTGCAATGTAAGCTAAGGTGTGGATTTATAAGCGATACCAGCTACCCGGGAGTAATTTCTGCACGTATCCTTATTCCTCAGTAAATACGAAGTCGCACATCTCCCCTTCCTTCACTGAGGGGTAAAGCCACCTCACTTTTACTGGGAAGTAAGGACACAGACAGGGGCAATTGTTACAGAGTGGTTATCTCTGTAAACCTGAGGATAATTTGTGCTTATAGCCTTTCCAAACACTAACCCTTCTCCCTTATCAACTCCAGTTGAATAGAAGGTTTTTTGCAGGCAGCAGAACGAACATGCAAAGCAGACAGAAACAAACTCCAAAGCGTGTACATTTTAGCAGGGAGTTCCTCACACTATTTCCAAGCAAATGCATGCACTCTGCAATCATGCCTACGGATGTAGGTTTTCAAAGAAGCCATAAATATTTTTTAGTTCATTAAGGTTGCATCTTAAGAGATAAGAGTTAATTTTCAAGTTACTGCTTACTGGACAAACACTGAACTGGAAAGGGCTGTGCAGTAGTCATGTCGACTAATGAGGTACTCCAAGAAGTAGCTGGTTACTCACTCTCCAAACATGTACGTACACTCAAGTTTTCAGAATGACTCAGTCAACACCTGGAGATGAGCCTTGAAAGCTTGTTTACGTTGTTGCACGGTACTGTACCTAATATAGCTGCATGTACTTAATATCCCAGAAGTTAGTGCACAAATCTATAAAACAGCAAATAATAAATATCGGGGTTCCCAGAAGCTGAAAAGCTAGATGCACTGTTAAATAAGGAATTACTATCAGACCACACTGGAAATTTCCTAATACGCACTCTTTAGACTCCAAGCGTGCTTCTGATGCAGACTCCCAACTCCCCTGACATTAACTGTTTCATAATAGATCTTCCTGGATGCATGCATTAGCTCCGATGGCAATCAGACCTCCACTGCTACACATACTCCATGTGCTTAAAAACAAAGGTCATTTGGTGAAGACGTTATTAGTTACCGCATGCGATTTTGCAATGTAGACTACTGTATACTGTGATGTAATTGGGAAAAATGATGGCAGTGAATAGATGTAATTATATGTAGAACCAGTGACACGCCACATACAATTCGGAAAGTACAACACAATCAGAGTGTCAATTATTTAAACCATAATTAACATAGCTCTGCATGTCTTTCCAGGGCTCTTGCAGAACATAGAGCATTGTTATAGTGGAAGAAAAGAGAAAATAAAATATTAATGGAGGACTGCTTTGTTCTCAGCACAGTGAGATAGAGGTGGTTGTAAAAACCGGATTCCTGCAGTTGCTACCGCTTTAATTAGGAAGGTCGCTATCTTCCTAGACTTCCTTGGATTCCTTTAATTTCCACAGAGGAAAACGGCTTCTGAATTTTATTGAACACAGTTGAATTTTTATTTTCAAAAATCAAAACAGAAACATTTCTTGGCATCTGTTATGAGCACTGGGTGTTATTTGCTCTTTAGAGATAAAGCTGTTTTTATACAGGGATATAGCTTGTGGGGAAAACAAAGAAGGGCCAAATATATTCGTACTGGGAAAGCTGCTCAACAGGGATATCACAGTCAGCAGAAAATATCTAGCCAACCTAATTCATCCCATGCTAGAATCCACTTAAGGCCAAGGAAATACAATAGATAATATATAGTTTCACAACACTGATCCAAAAGCTGCCTTTAACTCATTCATTCCTGGAACCTAACAACTTGTTTTCTGGAAAAACAGTACAACTCAAATGGCCAGAAGAGCTTCAACATCTCCTGGCACTGGAGTGGAGACAGCAGTGGTAGGAAGTCATCTGTGTTTTGTGACGAAATGAAAGCTTGGCTATTCTTTGTCTTTGGAATCACTGACAAAACACCCCAAACTAACACTGAAATACAAAACTGCAGCAGAAAAATGACTATATAGAACTTCTTATCAATTTTATATTAAAGATACTTGGGGCTTCAATTATATACATGCTATTAAGCATAAAATAGCATAAGTATTGCCCATGCGTTAACAGGTAGTCAGATTGATATATTTTAGTTACTTCAGGTTTATATTTGTTTATAAATCTCCATTTATAATTCTTTATGGAGCTAATCATGAAAACAAAATATAAACTATGAGAATAAGATATATCTTGCTTTTCTATTTCTATAGATTTTCTATCCTTTCATTTAAGTGTGGTATGGATTCATAGGTACTAATAATTATTCTGTTGCAGAATGAATTAATGAACTACTGTCCACACAGCACCTGGAAATAATTTACTTTTTACCCATCACATCCTCCCACTATGATCTTTCAAATGAAGAGATACACAGACAGGCTTCCAAGCTACATCCAAAGCCAATACAGGAAGGATGTGTAGGTTAAAACTTATAGAGGGAGTTTCTCCAATGGGGGGAAAGAAAAAAAAAAAAAGAAAAAAGAAAAGGCCTGCATAAAATCTGCATTTCGACTTTGAATGCCATTCTTGTAGTTCATTCTTGGACACCACTCCAGTCAAAGTTGCTTGTAAGTATGAAAAAGAAGATGGAAAACACGAGGAGGTTATCCCTGTGCCATTTGGGGTAGCTCCAACTCTTAATATCTCTGCCTTTGATTTAACAAAGTGTTTCCTAACTCTAAGCCTACAAATAGTCAGCGCTGCACTCACTTCTTTCGAGGAGCAAAGATTGTTGGATGTTTGAATGAGTTGAATGCAAATATGATAAAGTTGCATTTACTCGTATAACTGAATACAAAATCACCTTTCATGAATCCATGACATCTGGATTGGATTAAAATCGCAGACGCTTTGGAAGACGGCAACCAGTGCCACTTTTCACATATCATTTATTCAGGTACAGTTTCCATGATGTGTCTTGTAATTGCATGGAACTTCATATTTTCCATAAAGATGTATGCAAATGGAGCTCAAGACCTATTTAGAAGACTTAAAAGATTCATCGCTCTTGTAATGAATCTGAGTGAATTTCATTCAAGTATCGGTGACCTTATTAAAAGACCCAAACACTTCTGCTTTGCCATTTTCACTAAACATGTCTTGTTAACAGATATGCTTTAAAAGTAAATCAGCAGAGAGAGCTCATCCTTTGAACTATCACCATGAAGCAATTTACACAAGGAGAAGTGGCACTTGCAGAGTGCACTCACAACAGTACATCTATACCCCAGAACAACCACCTGCAGGAGAGCATCCTGCCACCCAGATGGGTAAAGCAGGGGCTGGGTAAAGAGCATGCAAGCCTTAAGCACTGGTTTAGTCACAGGCCTTGAAAAGTTTCAAGTGTCTTCCAAAACTTGGGAGCCCAGAGACCTGCCCGCCAGGCAGGCATTCCTCACGGCACTGCCACCTTCCCTCGGGATTGATGTCACTTCTCTTGCCATGCTGTCAATTTGCTCCTGTTTATTCTGCTCTCAGAGGGTACTCTGAATCATGGCTGCTCGCATATAATTTCCAGATGTTTTTCCTGATTTACGTGAGGCAGGTCTCCCAAGTGTAACAGCAGAAGAGGTTAGTGAGGCTGCAGATAAGAGCTGTGGGGTGGGAACGGTGGCTCACTCTTGGTGGTGGGCACCCGCGCAGCAAGGGTTGTCAGCAGAAAGAACAGAAAAGTACTCTTGCATCTTTGACAATATGATTCATTATAGATTTCACAGATAATAGCAATGATCTCATTTTATGATCTTCAGGCCTAATCCTGTCCCCACTAAAATTACAAAATAAACTTCAACTGAAGACAAAGCACAAAACACCTCTCTTCTATTCCCCAACTAAAGTTACTCCACGTATTTCTTTTTGAGAGCTATTTTATAAAGTCTCTGTTTATAAATTCTCTGGCTGACAAGACTTTTGCCACTGACTGCTATGGAACTAGTCACTATCTGTACATGATTTTAGTAAATACAAAACAAGGGGCTTTTTAACTAGAGACCTCAAATAATTTCCATAACATCTTTCAGAGCAAAACATTAAAAAAAATAAAAATCTCAACTACTCAACATAAGGAACTAAGTGTTTTAGGAAGCAGACTGACAGGAAAAAAAAGGAACACAAGCAGAACAAAACGAGATAGCTGAGAAGAGTTTCCGTAAATTAATGTGCAATTTTTCAATTTATAGTAATTTCTGTAGGAAGTAAAAAACAAGAACAAAGCATTTGTAACAAGACGACTCAGTGGCCCACACATGGACACTCACTAAATGAGGACAGTGTAAGCTGACACTAGGAACAGAGGTTGCTTATCAGTAAAAATGGTAAATCGGTAAAAAATCAGTAAAAAAAAAAAACTTAACCAAAATACTATTTCCCACATTTTTGTTTCACAGGTAGTAAAAATATTTTTGTAGCTCTATAAAAAGTTTATTTTATTTTACTCCTTCCTTCTTTATTTTTTTATCAGAGAGAAACTAATCTCCCCCCCTTTTTTTTTAAAGTGGAAATTCACATTTTTTTTATTAAGAACCAAAATGGCAAATTAAAAAAAAAAAAAAAAAAGGCAAGAGGAATTGTTTCAAGAGTTAGGTGGAAGACCTGGCACTCATTCACAGTTTCAGCACAAGGAAGTGCCTTGTTGTATGTCCTATTTTTGAGGACAAAGAACGCCAATACGCATATGTAATAAAAGCAGATATTATCCATTACTATACTGACACAGATCAAGTTCACCACCACCCTGTAAGCAAGGAATAGTAGACCAGACTATATAACTGGAGTTAAAGTTTAGGTGGAATAATTATAAAATCCCACCGTTTCTCCCAAACTCTTACGAACATAGACCTAACCAGGTCCTGAGCAACAGAGCAGGCCAGTCTGAAGGCTACTGAGCAGAGAGGAAGGAGAAATCTGTGACTGCTGCTTTTCCATGGAAATTCAGATTGCGTTTTGATCCAGAGCCCATCTCTGAGAAAGCATGCTTAAGCTTCGGTACGTGAGATTTTCAGCTGGCAGGACCAGACGTGCTTCTCCCTGCAATAGATGGCACAGCCCTGACCAGGGCTGTCAGGTTTTGGTTCACCTGCCTCCCCGGGCAGTGGTAGGGAAGGGACCTCCCATCGCTCACTGCGTGGCACAGCCCAGCTCAACGCCTGGGCAAGGCGGGGGAATCTGCAGTGAGGAATGCAAAAGGCTATGTTTGTAGACAATTTTCAAAGAGACTAGTAGAGATTTCGTGGTAAAAGACTATAAACCCATATTTAGATACATATTTTCAGAGAATAGCTACTGATAAGAAGGGTTAATTTAGACAGATGCATGTGGTGATTTCACAAGCAAAGCACATGCTAAATTCACAGGAACTGAGCGCTGTGTCATGTTCAGTGCAAGCAAACATGGCTTTTTCATTTAAAAATTCTGCAAAGCTGGGCAGAGCCTAATTACAACCAACAAAGAATTTAAAAGTGAGAAAAGGGCAAGACATGAAGGAAAAAAAAACATTTTTAAAAGTAAAACTTTTGATAAGTTAAAAAATTTACAACTTATGAAACAAGTTCAGGGAAAGAAATCAAAGTCTTATGCTGCCATAAGTCATAGCGATTTGATTAAGGAACATCCCGAGGAAATGTCAGCAGGACAGCATACAGAGAGCAGAGCATTCTCTAGTAATGGGACACGAGAAT
Source organism: Larus michahellis (assembly GCF_964199755.1). NCBI lineage: Eukaryota > Metazoa > Chordata > Aves > Charadriiformes > Laridae > Larus > Larus michahellis. Next base: position 18,848,971 of record NC_133899.1, read on the forward strand.
ATTAAATGCAATAGTCATGGTCTAATAAAAAGCTAAAGACAGACAAGAAATATCAAAAAAGAGAAACTGCTCTGGCAAAATGAATTCAGCCACATCATTCTGCAGATACATGCTATGTGTTACTAATGAGGAACAAGACAGCATTGCATACACGTAACAAAAGAAGAGCCAGGAATACTACACATGAGAAAAAAGGCCAGGATAACTTAACTAGAAACTTTTAAATGTTGCAATTCAGAAGTTTCCAGAAAAGCAAATCTTTCAAGTTAAATATTGTATCAATATTTACTTCTTTGTTATCATAAGAAATAAAGCTACAGCAGAAAATGATGACAGATATCTATTTTTCCTCTCTGTGTTATCAAAAGAGAGTAATCTAGCTGCAGGAATAAAAAGGGCCAGGATAAAAATCTGGAAAAATTATACTTCCCTGAAATAATAACACTGCTTTTCTGACAGAGCAAAGGAAGAACAGCTTGTCCACCAAATTGCTTTTAGCGATATTGGAGAAGGAATGATCTGGGACTATCTATAACACAGACTCTTTTACCTCTTTGGTTGTGATTAGTGCCAAAAATAGTACGAAAGAACCTGAAAAGGACTCTGTGAAGGTTAGACTCCCGAAAATAGATGGAAGAGCCTGAGCGGGCAAAATAACTGCCCAAAACTATGGACGATAAACAAAAAGAGAGAGAGTGAGCACGCTTAGAGAGATGGATTATGGAAGTTATTGTGTCTAATAAGGTAACAAGCCCCAGTGCGAACAAAAAAGTAGAAAAGTTGTGAAAGAGAAGAGGCTTGTGGAAAGTACTCCCTGTATGGCTGCCGGCCATTGTCCCACAGCAATCATCAAGGAGCAGGAGTAGGCTTTCAAAGCAGGGTTAAAGTGGAAAAAGACAGCAAATAATTAAAAACATTAATAGTGACGAAATTTTGTGTGAAATGCCATAGATTAAAATGGGATTCCTGTGGTTTGGCTCAGGATTGAACTGACAAAGGCATATGAGCAGAGGTACATGGAATTGGGAGCCTGAGTGGGCAGCCCACTGCGCAGGGACAGCACGCAGGCGTACCCATGAGGGAACACATTCTGATGTCACACAAACTTGCCATAAGTCTGGAAAGCCTATAGATATGCTGTATGCAACGGTATTTAACAATTTGCAGAGGAGAAGAAAAAAAGCAACCAATTATGCACAAAGGAAGCTGCACTAACGCCTGGGGTAAGACACGGGCATCTCCAGAACAGGAATTTGTCTAATCGCCCTGAAGAGGAATGACGTTTTGAATATGATGCTGGTTCAGATTTCTTGAGGTATTTAGGCAACACTTCAACAAATCATTAGAATAGCTATAGATATGACCAGATACTACAGGGGTGTTTTACCACCCTGTGTACCCATCGCTGCATACTCCATTTGACCAGTATTATCAATGCCACTTGTTTCCAATCCAGTACTTACTTATGCTGGTTTTCTATCTAGCAGACAATCTAGTATCACCATGCTGATAAGAGAGGCTTTTTAATTTCTTCTGCTAGTTACTTAGTTTAATTTTATATTTACTTTTATCTCACAGGGTTTTTTCTGCCTAGTAAGCTGTCCATAATAAGAAAGTTTAGAAAGAAGGCAAAGTCAACAATCATTTACTAACTAAGCTTTCCCTAGGTATCTTTTCATTCCAAGAACAGGGAAAGTGTGCTAAATTCAGATGTCACTATGTGGTCAGGGCTGACAAATGTTGACTATTTCTTAGAATAATACTCATATTGTAGCTGTCCTATGTGGTCCTGTGGGGTTTTGTTTGCTGGTGTGTTAGCAAAACAGAGATCCAAATGTGAAACCTTTCTTTCCTCGATGTGGGTGTTCAGGAAGTTACATGCCTGTGAAATCCATAGGATATAATCGAAACAGTTTTGCAATCTAATGAGAGAGAACTCAAAATAGGGCCTTTGTGGTATTTGCACATTGAAAACAATTGGGAGTTTTGACTGAAAAATAGCCAAGGACCGAACCCCCAGAGCAATATTTTCCACTGCACAAAGTCTACACCAGTGCACGATCAGTCTCACTTAGCCCTCAAAAATAAAGCTTAAAAGGACACGAGTGATACGCAGGCCTTGGGCTGAGCCTCAACCCAAGAGAAATTTTCCCCCCAAAGCAGTATGTTGCTTTCATCATCACTGGCAAAGACACCGCTTACAAACACTATAAACTGCTTTCCTGCTCTGAGCCTGATGGCAAGCAGTCCCTCTCCTAACTTTAACTGAACAAATGTAACAATAAAACATTGTTTCTACCCATCTGGGCAATTATCACTAGACACTGGCAAGTAATAATAGTATGTCTGCAGAGTAGATGGTAGCTTTTCCAGAATGAAATTAAACTCGGTCCAGAACAGGAATTAGTTCTAACCGCACAATAAAATTTAGCTAGAAGTTGAAAAATGCAGTTCAATTGGGGAATAGTCTTCTTGCCTTAACTCTTGCTGTGTCATCTCTCCTGCCGCTCTGTCCCTGAGCCCTGCAGAGCCTTTGGTGCTCCACAGGGAGTTAAACAGGGTCCTTGCTCAGAGGCCTCTGAAAGCTCCTTATCTACAGATCTGAGCACCTTCTTTTGTTACACTGGTCTCTGTTTGTTTCTCTGTTAATCTCAGCAGAGTCTTGTATTCTTTTAGCTTTTTGCCCTTTCACGTGAGGGATTAACACTGTCACTTACAGGCTTTATTTGAGACCTGGGTGTACCTCGGATAAGGCTGCTGCCCCTGTCACTATGGCATCTAGCTTTTGCGAGGCCTTCTTAAAGAATAAAACACCCCAAACCCAAGAAATTTTAATCTGCACTGACATTTTAGTGGCAATACAGAGGCAAATGACAGAATCTCTGCAGGATAGTGGGGACGGGCGCCTTACGCAAGTGAAAAGGTGTGGCAAAGGAACGGTGTAGGTGACTAGCAGACTAATGCTGTAGGCACTAGCAGGAAAGGATTCGTACTGTACATGACAGGAGGGAGCAGATGACATTGTAGGTGACGGTGGGACACAGTGCTGGGGAGGAGAGCTGCCTGACAGGGTGTAGCGGCACAGAGCATGAAAGCGGGCTGTTGGCAGCGCTGGGGCAGCAGAGGCAGATGCTGGAGGAGATGAAGGTGGCTGGGTATCAGCTCCCCCAGAACATTACAGGTTTCGGGCAACGGTATTACACAACCTGCTGTGCAACATGGGCTGGAACAGTCAGCAGAGTGTGACGCAAATGGTGAGCTTCTAAGAAAAAATAAACATCTTGTGCCAAACGAAAAGGAGGTGAAAGGAAAAGGAAGGGGGATGCAATTACAATGCATGTACAAGCCTCTGCACAATTTCAAATGCTGTGAGTACAACGCAAAAATCATTGCGGGATCTGGATCCAAAACAGCAACAACAAGAATGTGTAACTAGTTTTACCATTGTACCATCTATGCCATAGCTACATCGAGAGGAACAGTACACCAAAAGAAGCGTTTGGTGTAGAATTTTCAACTTCTGTTTCACACTTATATTCTATTTAAAAGACAAGAAAGGCTGCTGTCAAATAAGCTTAGTCTTTCTCATGGAAGTTTATTTAATCTCCAGTTTTACCACAAGCCCTTCGCCACTCCATCTCAAAACACACTCTGTCAGTAAAGCAAAAATATTAATTTCTATCGGAGGACATGCAGTTACCTCAAATAAGCATGTTAGAAAAGCACAGATTACTTGGCAGGGGGCAGGGAGGGTTGCCAGCTTTTAAATCTGTGCATTTTCATCTCTCTCTGATTATTAGGAAATTAGAAACAAACTGATCAGCTGAAATTTAAAGCTAAATGCTTTTAAGGGGGTTCCCTTGTCCATTTTTTCTTTACTACTTTTACAGCAGAATCTCAATCTATTTGTTATTTCAAGTGTTGGCCTATTTTCAGCAGTGATTATGATGGTACCACAATGTGCAACTTGACATCTCCTCCTCTCCTCTCATTCAAAGTCTCCCAGGGCCCAGCCATTTCACACAGGCTTGCTTTAGGCATTTATTAAATATGCACCTTCCAGTAGGGTTTAAAAACACCAACTAATCTCATCAGAGGCCAGAGACCTCCAGATATGTAAATCTACATCTGTTCCTCTTCAAAGGAAAGATTCTCCTGGATTACTCCAGGAGAAATGCATCCCACCCGGATATAGCCACTGAACCAGAGAAAAAGAACTCCCATGGCAAACGTGCCACCTCAAACTCACCAAGATCCAACGACAATGAAATTACACTTAATGTAATTCACTGTTAGCTTTAAGAAGCAATTAAGTAAAAGGCAGTACAGCACTTGCCGTAGGCTGTTGGTTCCAACAGGGGCCAGTGGAAAGAGGCATATAATGTTAAAATTGGTAACGTTAGTATTAACATAAGGATGAACTGTAGGTGGCTGCTTGACTACAGTGCTGTAAAATAGCAGAGTCCATTAACAAGCACCAACCCTCCTTTTCTTTTTTCTTTTTTAAAGTGTGCTGCAGATGTTTGCCAGTGAAGGCACGCAGTAATATAATTAAATATTAGCTTTTAATAAAAAAAAAAACCAACAGGATTCCCTCTCTCCCTCCCAAATACCCCACCAGTATCTTCACCTCCCCATACTGAGAGGTAAGATCAAACAATTTTATGAAAAATATTTCAAAGCTATTAGAGAAAGACTGTAGTAGAGCGGTCTCTCACTCAGCATATACACTTCACAAGAAGGAACGAGCCCTTATTTAGCTTTTTACATCTCATTTTGTATAGTATCATTTTAAAGGTGAGCACAAAGAATTTTTCTCAGCACCAAGTCATGTTCTGTACACGTATGATGAGTAGAATTAGAGATGCTTCACACATACCTAAAATATAGTCTTAAAAGAAACAAATTTGTTAGCCAGAAATTATGGTGAAATCTAATCTATTTTTCATTCACTCATATCCCTATGGTTTTATTGACTAGAATTCAAAGTCAGAATTCGACTGTCACTAAAAATAATCTGAGTTTTCTATTGTCTCCTGTTTCCACAGTTTTCTTTGGAGTATCTTTGGTAAACTGCAGACTTTTGGGCTGAATCAGACAAATAAGTATCAGTCTGTCTCCTTCAGGAAAAAGGAATGGGATTGTACATATTAATGTTATCTAAAAATAGTTCTGAAACACAGCAGATAATTTGTGATTAAATCATTTACTCAAGTTTAGCTACTTAAAATACATTTATATATATTTGACAGATTCTGAAAAATTTCTTGGCTAATGTCATGGTCTGTACACTATGAATTTCATATAACTAGAAGAGGCTGATGCAATGATTTTAATATGCCTAAGGTTTATAAAAGTACAACTTTATGATTAAAGGGTTTGAAGATTTTTATCTTATTTATTCATTGAAAAGGCAAAATGTAGCAACTACAAAGATGTTGGGGAGATATCGCTTGAGAAAGACAGAAAAGAGGTGAAAACTTGTTTTGAAAAGAGTGAAAGACATTTTAAATTACTTAAAATAAAAGTTCATGTCTAATGAAGCCATCGCATAAAAAGTGAAACTCCTATGCTCAATTAGGGCTTATATTTTTCTCACAGATAAGATCTGAGCAACCTCTTTAAAAGTCAACATTATCTGTCATAACAGCAGTTCTACCTCTCACATTGCAAACAAACTGCACAAAAAGGAGGGAAAGATGAAACAAGGGATATGGGCAGTGTGAATGGAGCCTAAATCTTTTAATTAACACCCTCTGAAAAGCACACTCTTTTTCCACCAAACTAATAAAAAGTGTGAGTGTGGGGTCTTTGTTGTTGTTCAAGCCTTGCCTGCGCTCTAAGGAACTGAGAAAAGGCTAATCAGGGTTATTTAAAGCCACTTTCTACTTGCCAGGCTCCAATATCTCATTAATTCACTCTTAGTTGGCATCATTGTCTGATAGTGTTTGAAAATCACCAAAGAAACAAGGATTTCCCCTAATCCTGTCCATCAGAGGTAACTCTCTGGAAGACGGTACCACGCCATAGCGTGTAGGACATGGAACAGAAGCGTGCGCATGGGGAAATATCCTGTTTTCATTGCAAATGTTACCATTCTCTGTGTCTCAACACACACCTGACAAATCTAATGAGAACATGCCTGTTTAGGCCTGAACTTTACAAAACAAGAACAGATGTTACGATGGTAGTTTAAAGAAATTATCCTGAGTAACTAGCCTCTGCTTGAAGCTATTGCCTGGCTTCTTTAACCATATTGGTGAGAGCCTGACGCAGGCAAAACTAAATAGCTGTCCGTGTGTATATTTGACTTGAGAGGAAAGGAGATTTTGATCACAGTCATAAACTACAGCATTCAATTAAAGACGATGACTGCCATTCTAGGATATTTTTTAATGGAACAACACTAACTCTGGTGACTGGAGAAAAACCTGGATTATACCAGGATGTGTGTCTTCAACTCTGCAACCATCTTTGCCATGTCCAGAGACAGCTGAACTGAGCTTTAGTTCCCTTTCCAAGAAGTTTCTCCTCTGTACAAGCCAGCCTTTATTCCACACCCAAACTAAAAACAACATTTATATCCAAATGATATCGTAAAGCAACAGCATATACCTGAGTGCTGTCTCCTCGGTGGTTTCTGTCATTTGCCTTTCTACGACTAGGCCTTGCCACCCTTGGGGACTAGCTGGCATTCAAACCTAACTCTTCATATAGCTGTACCAGTAGCCTCAGCTTCCTTTTAATTACCATAAAGGGAACAAAATAAGATTTCCTTACAAGCCGAGTGCGGTGACACAGCCAAGAAGAACCCCAGCTGTCGGTCTACATACACACTTTCAAAACACAATGCTTTTAGCAAATGTTTCCACCTCGTGATACTTATTTAGATTGTAATGTCTTTGCCATCTAATTTCTTATTTTTGATTAGGTACAAAGTGAAGTAAAGTTCAAAAGGATGATATAGAATTTCCATTATGGAGTTGTATCCCAGAATATCTGATTGTCATGGCCATATCTATCTTTTTCTGAATACTTATTAATGGATACTAAGCAGGAAAGATTCAGAGGTTTCATCATATAAACCACCTTCAAAGTCTTCTAAGGAAATGTATGTCTTCTGTCCACAAATTACCCTTACAGTTTTCCAAAACCAAGATCTCTCTTCATTGTTGTATTTTCGGGATAAGCCAAAAATTCAGGAAGAGTAAGTATTCTACCTATACTGTAAATACAGGTGAGCCACGGTAGCAATAATATGAATTACCATAATACTCCCAGTATCCCAGTTCAGATGCTGTTAGCACTGGATTTATTACTAGCCTCAGATCTCTCAACAGCATTAATGGTATGTTCATTGTTTGTGGTTCATGGCAAACACCTATGAAACAGGGTAGTGTTCCTCCTGCAGTTCTTGTTTCCCGTCTCAGAATAAGAGCACTTGCCACTGACTTAAATTTCTCTTGTTTCTAAGTACATTTTATTCTGTGCTGCCCGCAGTAAAAGACTTCTAGAGTTAACGCTAGACAAAAATAAACAATTTCTTCAGTAGCAATTGATTGCAAACAAGCAGGGCAGCGGCATTTGTTAGTGCTGCTACCACAGTGCTCTGATGCTTTTTGACAGTCTTTGATATTTCCTCTATATCACAGACAACTGTCCCAAACTCAAAACTCTTCATTGAATTTTTCGCATTTCTAAATGCAGTTTCAATTTTAATCCATATCTTTAGAAAGAGCTTACTTTGTCTCATGCATTTTATATGTCCTTTACTATTATGGGGAAGGAAAATGTAAGTATTGATTCTGGACTAGGTAAGTTTACTGAATCACACAGACATATGCTGAAACTGCAGCATAAAATGTATTCTAGAAAACAAAGAAAAATAAGTGGAAAATGATGGCAGCACAAATTGTTTATGAATCCCTATAGAACACAGTGTTGTATAAACCACAAGGGAGAGATGTCCTTACACCAAGCAGTATACAACCTAAATAATACAATTTTTCCCATGTCTGATAAAACCAACACACAAATGGGAAGAATATGCCACAAAATTTGTAATTAAGTTAATAGGCAAGCCATGCATACCTACAGTGTATCGGCCTGAAAATTCTGCCAAATAAGGTAGCGGCTTTAAACTTTAAATATCGGGAATATTTTGATAAATGTTAAGGTTCACGGCTTCATTAAAAGATCAGTTAGTATTTATAACATACCTGAGGAATGCAGACTGTAGAATAAGGTTTCGCACTTTGAAATCTGTACCATTTCCAGATCTCCAAGTTAGCTAACTCTGAAGATACTTCAAAAGTTAAAAAGATTAGCTTTTTGTGTATTTGTGACATAATAAAAATAGATACATCAATTCCCTATATAAAATGAGAATCCAGTCAGTAGACTAATGTAGATAAATGGAGGCTTTCAATTCTGGTGGACACTTCACCTTATTTTATATTACAATGCTACTTTATTGCCACTGCTGTGGTTGTGAAATGTCACTGATTCTTTGGCTAATTAAAAGATGGGCAGCAGATTGCCATTAATGAGATTTGGCTTCCACAAAATAAGGCTCTCTTGGTGTGTGGCTGCGTAAGTCAGCTAAGAGAATCAGACCTCCCCTTAGATGAAGGGCATCTGTACAGATCACATCGAAGTAAATCTAAGAGTAATCCGCTGTATAAAGGAATGAGCTTTTTGCAATTGTATTTCTGAGTGTATGCAGGGGTCCTCTTTAGGGTTTTGCAGCCACAAAGATATCACTCACTTGAGCTGGGACCTTGGAAGAAATACATAGCCATGAGGGGAAAAAAAAAAAAACAAAAAAAAAGAAAAAAAACCACACATATTTAGCTTTCAGGTCTGCTTCCAAGTATACAACTACACAAGAAAGCCCAAACCTAACTGATGCTACTCTTCTCCGTGCTCGAGCTGTACAACAATGGTGGGAGGAAAAAAAAGATACTAACATTAAAAATTGCCACGAAAGAACTTCTCTTAAGACTTTTATCCCCAGTAAGACCTTTACTCTTCTGACCTTTTTCAAGATCAAAAAAGATCAGGAGGGTGAAAGAGCTTGATCTCTTGTCTGGTAATGACCATATTTTACCAAGCTACTGAGCCCATTAAAAAAAAGTAAAAAAATAATATTCATCTCTTTTAATGATTGATACCTAGAAAAACAAAACTATACAGGTTCAGACCAAAGTCTGCTGGCTTCAGTGAAACTACACCTGGCCCACTGCAGCTTGACAAAGGGGCTGTAACGTCTTTTCCTTCTGGAAATGCACTAACGGTGAAGCCTTCCAGAGGGGAAGCCCCAACTCTGCGCCCCCGAGAGCAGCCAGGATGACCCAATCCACTGGTGACCCCTTCTGCATGCCAGGACAGGGATTTAACCTTGTGGGTTCCTCACCCTCTGGCTGTGACCCAAAACCTGCATTCACAGAGGAGCCTACCTAAGAAAGGGCTCCCAGAGCTGCTCTATAAGATGCAAAGATTTCCATACCGAAGCTGAAGAAACTCCAGTTGAAGTTGCACAGAGGTCTGTTGGAGGGCACATGCTTGGACAAGTCACCTCTTGAATATATAAAGGTGGTATTAATCTCTGGAAAATATTTTTTTTCCTAGTCAAGCTACAGCTGGGATGAATTCAGCTCAAGATCCTTGGAGTTATTTTCTGTTCTCAAAGCTTTAAGTAACTCTCAGCAAGACAAACATACACATAGGATATCAATCCACATGCATCAGGATGTAGGCCAGTAACTGTCTCCATGGGGTTAGAAAAATTTCCTGCATCATCTTGTAATTACTTCATTTTCCATTAAGTGGGCTAAACACTTGCTGGATCATCAGATAGCAGCCACTGTTTGAAACAGGACATCTGCCTACACAGACCATTGGTTGGGCTGACCCCAGATAACTCTTATTTTCCTAATCTCAGCAATATATAATTTTATATATATATATATAATTCCTTATACACAAGATATTTATGTCATATAGATCTATATATAAAATATACATGATATACACATATAAAATTCAAATACGACCTTAGCACTCATAAATACAGACCGCGATCCCAAACCTTCCCAGCACCTTTTCAACCTGCCTTTGTGCAGTTGTGTTTGACAACAGTCTGAGCTGCAATTTGAGGGACTAGAAAGTTCGAAGTCACATCATAGCTTCAGTCTCCCCTCTCTTTCTCCTACTTGTTTGAATTGTTTCTGCTTTTGGTTTTCTTAGGGAGTGTGTGTTTTCAGCAGTTAGCTCAGGGGACCGAGTCAGATTCTGTTCCCAAATCTGTACATAAGATACTAAAAACAACTTTGTCTTGCTTTCCTCATACATAAAATAAGAAGTTAAGGCATTGGGTTGAGAAATAATGGATCTTTTGAAGTACTGCGATGTCGATCAGTTCCATTTCTGCCATATTTTAAATAAACAGTAAACTATAGAAACTAAATATATTCAGAGAAGTATTTTAATTAAAGGCACTTTGGTGTCCAGATTCAAGATACTGAAATTCCTAGGAGACTGCTGGTTTGATATACAGCATACGTATATGACAGACGGAAGGATCAATAAATACATGCTTTTTTCCTGCTGTATAACCCTTTTGTTTCCTCTCCCCCAGTGCACTTCCAGAACTTTCCTCCACCAGAATAGCTCATCTCCAAGTGAGACCAACACAAAAAGTGAAGCTTTATCTTGCCTGCATTTACGACTCGTCCATCATTGGTTAATATTTCCAAGTTTTAAATTAAAAGTGCAAAAGGAAATACTGGCCGCAAAGGATCTGGTTTTAATTTGAGAAATCTTCCAATTAATAGGAAAGCTTAATTAAAACATCAGTTAAAAGTCCATAATATTAACTTAATGGTTAAAATCTACAGAAGTGCGTGATTAGATTTTTTTTTTATGTGTAAAATTAACATTAGTGACTTTTAACAAATGTCTTAAGCAGTCATTGTTTTTCAGAGACTGGTTGCAAAATTAAAGCCAGGCAGTAATTACGACAACTTTAGAAGTGGTGGACAGCTCAGCCTTGTTGGAAACACACCAAATATTATCCAAAATAAATTCATGTATTTGCACAAATCTTTGATATATATCAAAAATTCCTTTATTTCCCCACAAATATCTAACCTTTGGCCACTCTTTAGTGAAGCTGCATTTTCTACCGTGTACTCTTGGAGAACAAAGTACAACAGCAACCGGCAAAGTTTTTGAAAATACTACTGGGGGGAGGCTCAAGGAGCCAAAATCATTATTTTTGTATGGAGTGTTTCATACCAAACACAAACACTGGGGGGTCTTGACTGAACTCCTTTGCCCTCCTGCCGTTTATGCCTATGATATTGGGCAATTACACAGCTTTGGCTGAAACAGTACACTGGATAGGAAATTTCTCACTTATTGGGGGGTTTGGACTGCACTCGTCAACAAAAATGAGACCATTTAGTAATCCTAATGAATTTAAGGGGCAAATCATCTTGCATCTCTCCTAAGATCTAGCCTTTTTCTGGTTTTTTCCTTCATTTAAATAGGATACGCTTTGCTCTATGCAGTTTGAAATTTAAAGGAAACACAAGTCCCAAATTAATGTAAAACTACACCACAAATAAGTGTTCTATGGCTGAATAAGTCTGCGGGAGTTGCAATTAATGAGACTTGGCAGTGGCTTTTGCCAGCATGCTTATGCTACTGCAGAAACGCACACACACACAGGCACAACACAGAGCCTTACACATTGCAAGAGAACTATAAAGGACAGGTTCCATTAATCAAACTACTTTTCTTTTACCCAATACTTATTCCAAATACATTTGCATATTAGAAGGATTCCCGATGATGAAAGTGCTTTGTGTAATCTTCTTTAAGACATCTTTTAGGAAAAGTTTGGGGTTAACCCTTTTTCCTCTTTGGTTTTCACTTTTAGAGGAGAGCTCCTCAAGTGAAATTTCATGATTTCTCAAAAGATTTTGGTATCATTTCCACTCTACACTATAGCCTTTGTTCTAATACACACATATATGTATCATGTAACAGTAATATATACGTAGCTATATAACTCTATATACTTAGCTCTTTTCCTGCATTCCCACTATCATTAAGACAGCAACAGATTTCTAAGCCACCTTGCCTTTAGCATGGAAGCTATTTTAGCTCCCAAATCAGAAGATTAGGAACCACTGAAACCCTCGCACTGCAGTTCCTCCACTCCACCTCTTTATTAGGACATGCTTTATGTGTCAGCAAAGAAAACACTGGGCGCTCCACAGGTGGTTTTTGCCATAGGGCTAAATCAAATCCCGCTCTTTTCAAGGCCAATACTCTCGATTCCACTAGGAGTGGTACTGAACTCCAACATTTGCATTGCCCTCCCTGACTGAGCTCAGATACCACCAAAAAGCTCCTCCAAGGTCTGTGATAGATCCTCATTTAACATCATTTACTTGGTTTAGCTGGATGGCAAAGGATCTCAAGTCGCAAGTGGCGGTGAGGAAGACTTTCATATAATACTTTCTGCTAAGAGAAGTCACCTGAGGCAAAGAGGGTTTGTGTCCTCTACTAACTGTTCTCCAGGCATGCTGTCCAGTGCGAGCAGCTACAGGGAGGATTCCCACCAGTAACTACCTGGTTGTGGCCCACTCCAGGTTGCCTCTGTCACCCCGCACCTAAGGGGTTACAGAGACTCCCATAAACTCTAAGACCCTGCTGCTTTCCTTCGTGCCCAGCAGCTGCGGGGCAAGTGAGTGACCGTCTTCCCACAGAGGTGTGCATCCCATTTCACCCCTCTCCTGGTTTCCCCAAACACACCCTCCCACAGAGCATCCAAATTACAGACAAACTTGGGTTTTGGAGGTTGTCTGCTCCTATTTCCCTCCACTGTTCTGCAGCTACCAGAGGCAGCAAACTTTCCGCCTTGGGGCAGGCAGTGCCTGAATGGCCTGCGAGAGGGGGAATGGTCACCAAGGCCATGGAGGCTGCCGTCACCTTTGCCTCCTATGGAGCTGATTAATTAGCATAACAGCAGTGCCAGGCACTTTCTGCCAAGCCACAGTTAGGCAACACACTGACAAACATCCCAGAACCAAACGTGTACTTTTCAAAAACACAAATTAAAAATGCAGATTAGCTTAGCATATCAGCAGTGGTATAATTGCTGTTTTAGGAGAAGGGCCAGCAAGAGCACAGATAACTTACCTGTTTTCTCATTGTTCTCTTTTAATAAGACTCAAATTTGTAAATAAAATACTCCCTAAAAACACACATTGAAATAAATCTCACTTTGTTAGTAGGTCTGAGCACTGGCTTTGTGCCCTATGGAAGGAACAGTTACTAGTCTACAAGCAAGATGTTTTAACACCTACACATACATGCTTCAAAGGCAACTACTGCTATAATTTCCAAATATCTCTTCAGAAAAAAACACAGGGTCCTTTGCAGCTATAACATTTATTGATCATTTTTCTTCAAGTGTTAGAAACAATACTTTTCCTTCGTACTTTCCTTTTTCTTAGTTATGCAACGGTAAGGCGAAGGAAGAGCTGTATCAGCCTATAAAACAGCATTATTCCTCTAAACAGGTAAGTCATTTTGCCCATGTAATGGCACAAGTCTTGTATGAAGAACTTCAGCAGTGTTAAACTATCAATAAGCACAGGTTCTGTTGGTTTAAAGTATCGTACAGGAAAAGCAAGTTATCTCTTCCATGACTGTAAACCAGACTAGCATCACTCCAACTTTATAAAGTTAATACAAAGATAAACTGGAGATCACTAACTTTTTTTGTGGCAGGTTTGATTGTTTGAAGTATGCCTCTTTTCTTGTTTTGCTGATTACATGTGCAGTAGATATTCAAAACTATTTTAGAGATGGCTCAAAAACCCTTTAATCCCTTTCCCACCTCAAATAGTTAACTTCCTGTTATGAAATCTTACTGGAGTAACCAGTAGCTAGGACAAGCAGAAATGCCACAGAAGACACATCCAGCATGCACTCAGCACTGGAGAATTCAGAGGCCAGTACGGTCTATGTATTGTCCACCAGACCCAGTCCTCTTGAATTTGGTGCCGAACCAGTTGTAATGAAAAAAAGGACAGCCATTTATCGCTTCATCCTTTTTGCTATCCAAAATAAAGTTTTCAGGTCTATAAATGCAACAAAATACACCAAACTATTCCATTCTTCCATGTTTTATGTAGCTCCATGTGATTTCATGCAGAGTATGCAAGTAGAGCAAATATTTGCAGTATTCAACTCACCATCTACAAACAGTTTGTAAGTATTTTACCTTTTAAAAACCATGGATCTGTTGATACTTTTCTATTGCTCTGCCAAATTATTATTTTTTTAATCAATGGGAATATGCAGAATAAAATCCCAATACAGTTACATGCCAGTCTGAATGGCAGTGAAAGGTCTACAGCTAATGGACATCAAGACCCCCAGAATTACTGCAGCCTGGCACGCCGGCCTTCAGGAGATCGGACACTTCATGGAGGCTTCAGTATGTTTACCTTCTCTGCTTTTGCATAATATTTTACCTAGAAAGTAGGCAAGATGGCAAAGAAAAGCAGCCATATAGGTACGTGACACTCCTCAAGCCAAGCATGGGGGAACTTACGGGGTTTTATCTATTCAACACCACGAGATCACAGACAGCAGCTGCAAGTGAGAACAGAACCTGATCTGAAGTCCCAGCACTGAGTTAAGATAAAAAGAAACTCGGGTAAAAACAGTGATTGGCTTTTAAATTATTTTACATGTCAACAAATTTTGCTATGCTAGAACTATACTGAAACCGAATTCAAAAGGAGGAAAAACAGAGATCTTAATCCATGTAACCGAGTTAGGACAGTCAGGATGCTCCACCCAACAACAAACTATAGCTTTTAGCTCTGAGGAAGCTGTTCTAATCAATGGCTGATAGGGAAGCGTTAGGAAAAGATATTCTGTTACTGCACTATTTCAACTTGTGACATCCAGTTAAACCATCTAAATGTTGCCAGCGGAAAAGATGCACCATATATATATATATATATTAAAAAAAAAATGATTTGCTGAAACTTTAGAGTATCCTAAAATGTCCAGAACATTAATAATCTTGCTTTTAAGGACTGAATCACTTAGTCTTCATGTGTTTCTCCTTTGTCCCAGAACAGGGTCCCCTCTGTTTGCCAAGGTAGAGTGCCTTACTACTAGCACTTGAGAGGAAAGAAAACGATTGAGTAGCTCCTGCTGGGGGCCTCCCCCCCCTTCCCTGCACTCACAGAACTCCTGCTCAAACGCACGCAGCTCCTAGGGGGGAAAAAAACACACACTAAACACTTTACGAAGCAGTGAGCAATCCAATCATTTATAATGGACCACAAATAATGCCTAATATAACTTCACTGATTTCTGTGTAATTAAACCTAGGTGGCTTTTGGCACGACCTGTCTAGCAGCGCAGAGGGGGCTTTCATTTCGAGATCCTAATTTTGCACACAACAGGGTAATTCATGGAGGACAAGGAATAGCAGCTGCAGTGAGAAGGGGCTCTCCACGAGGACAGGACTGGGATGAGGGATCAAACGGAAGCTAAAGAATGCCTTGTTTTTACTGGTGCATTAAAAAATAAATAAATCAGGCAGCATATAGCTTACAACCATGTAGCACTGCTGCCTACCTTAAAGCCTTGGCAGTGTGCTTTAAGAGTATTCATGTTATCACCTGATCTTCCCTACTTACCATAATAATTAATGTACAAGCAGTGCTCAGAGGGACCAGCTCCAAGGCCACAGAGGGGAAGAAGAAAGAGCACATTTCAAGAGGATTCCTTTTTTCAAATAAATAAAGAGGTACTTGGAAACCATATCAAATATCTAAAGCTGAATTTAATAACCACTTTTTACAGAGCTTTTTTGTTTTCCGTTGAATTATGCAATATTATCTGAAAAAGTAGCATCTATAATTAACTGACAACAGGATTGGAATTTAGTAGGAAGGAACGGTGATAAAAAGCACATTCTTTATCCCCCATAATTAGTGAATTTGTACTTAAATTGAAGCTTGGGGGGGAGAGGGGAAATACAACAGCAAAAAATTCCCAATCCAACTTCTAAATATGTACAACATTTGTGTTTTTTCTTTCCTGTTAGTCTAAACTACTGTGCACATGGGAGGTTTCACTTGCATCCACAAAAGCCAGCTTTTATGAAGCAGAAATAATTTAGTATAATAATGCCAAATGTTTTTTGCTTTGTCCCATTGTTTGCAGTGACATTGTCCTAAACTGACTCCATCGCTGTGACCTTGGGTAGGCAGCGTGCATCTCTGCAGGGACCCAGCTCGGCTCTGCCCTTCCTCCTCCTCACAGCAAGCGTCATCCTCGCCTTTTCCTGCCCAGCGAGCCCCAGTGGGTACGGCAGCCCCAGCTCCGAGAGCACTGCTGCAACTGTGACCCACCTTTTTACTGACACAGGGTACTGCGATAGGCACTAACGGGTTCCCTACCATCGGAGAGGAATTCCTCACGAGAGGACATCATCCCATAATGCCCCACAGAAGAACACCTCTTTCATAACGAGTAATCTGGCCCTGCTGAGCCCTTTCCTTCCTGAAGTTCTGCTTTTATAAGAAAGCATCCTCTTTGAAGATCAGAAAGTCAGAATTAATTATATTGTTTAAGGGAATCACCTCTTACTGAATCATGCAAAATTCTTTAATGTAGACTAGATTCAAGAGAAAAAGTACAGACACACATATTTTAATCCAGAGGAAACTGTATGAAGTGGTTAACACTTTACTAAACATTTTTGTGAAGTTGTAGCAAAGGTTTCAGTCCTCCCGTTCCTACAGCTTTGTCAATCTCTTCTTTCTCCCTCCTTACCTCTACAGAAGGGGCCAACATACAGCTGCCCCTTCAAATTACTTGGTGCTTCTCTATAAGCATAAAGGGCTACAGATCACTTACACAAACTTTTCTAGTGATTAGCAGTACAGGTTGCCATAAAAAGCAGACAGCTTCTGGTACAGTGAGCTAATTATATGGTTACCACAAAACAACGGAAACAGAAAGTAATTACGCTGTTGTAGGCATTACTGCTAACATGCTATCTCTTATCTTGGTAACATTGCAGGTAATTAGCTTACATCACTACACTGCTATTTTACTATGTGCACAGTTTTGCACCTCAAAAAAGGTAGAAAAGTTCCATGATTAATAACTACTCCAGAAAGTTTATAAAAGACCCAACTGCTCGAGAGACAAAGGACCACAGAAGCTTCAGCTGGCCAAGAGATCAAGTACTAGCAACAAATGCACTCTGTGATGGAAAACCTGATTAAAATTTCTCAAAGAAATCATTATGGGTGAGAAACTAATTGAAAGACCTCCCTCCTGCCAGAGCTTTGCTAGAAAGAGAAGACTTCAAAGGCATAGAGGGAGAGCTAATGTTTTCACACTTAAAACTGAAAAAAGGCAATCCTCATGTTTGTGTTTGTTCAGTACACACTTCTCAAATGTTGCCCCCTCACGCTCTAAATCTGCTGGGTTGAAGATCTAAACCTTGAATATACAATGCACTTTAGCTAGGGTGTATGGTGCTATTCTTCCATGCTGTGTGCCTGTCTATTCATGCGCTTTTATTCTTTATTCTTCAGACTGATATATAGTAAACAATATGGTTAGCCACTTAAAATTCTCTAGGTTATTAAAATGTGAGTAGCGTTTTTTTTTTCCTCTCTCCTGGATTTCATCTGGAACCACTACCTAATTAATATCCAGAACCCAGCAGGAATCTGAATAATAATAATAAAAAAAAACTTTTGTTGTTCCTTGAATAAATCTGTGTAATTTAAACCATAATCATGGGGATTTCATCAAAAGTAACTCAGTTCTTCCAAATCCCACATCATCATTACAAACAACTTTGTAGTGCAATTTCCAAGGCAAGATATCTCTTCACTTTCATATTTTAAAGGAAACATTTCTAATGATGGCAAGGATGTATTTTATATGTAAAAAGCTAGGATCTCGATGGTTAGAACACAATGTACTTCCCCGTATCTTCTACCAATGCATACACCGTACTGTAAAGGATCAGTTCATACAAATCCTTCCTTCTCCCAAAGACACATTGTCTTATCAGTCAAGAGCTAAGGTGCAGTTGGAGTATAATGCAAGTCCATTTCTCACAAGCTTAGAGCTTAAGCACTTTGTTATTGGTTATTAGGGCTGGACTCCTAGAGATAAACCTACAACTACTGTACACCAGTGAAGGGCAAATAAGCAAAATCCCTGACAGAAGTCTGTTGTAAAATGATGAATAAGCCTCCTAAATTGCCATAAGGCGCTAGTCACAATGGAATTGTATTTGTCAGACATGCATTGTAACCCTAAGGTTATCATAGTGGGCCAGCAGATACAGGGGGAGTGCTTAACACTATCACCCCCTAATCATATCTCCTACAGGCTAAAAACTCTGCAGGGAGCATTACCACTTAAAGACGTGGTAGTGTTTCTATGGACTGAATGTAGACAGCATTTGGTAGAAAGAAAAAACCTATAGAAAAGACTGACAGCTAGATTCACACAGGCTGCTCACAAGTACACCCTAAATTGAGATATAAAAAAAATCCTTGCAAATCATATCCCCAAGGCTGGGGTTCTAAATAATAAAATAATGTAGATTACTACTTTATTAGTTTTTAAAAAGCTTATGAAAAATTATCTTTTGCCTGTGGGAAGACATTTTATCTGAAATTATAGCAACTCCAACAGTTTTAAGATATCAAATTTAGAAACTAAGCAGCTGTAGGAAATAGATGATATTATACCCTACTCTTGCAAATTAAATTCTCAAGTTCTAGTTCCCCTATAAGTTATTTCATTGTACTTATCTTAAGCTTGACTAACACTGATGTACAATGGAAGCCATGACAAGCTAATATTATAAATCCTATATATTATTAGATGTGGACAAAAACATGACAAAATATTTTTCTCCATTGAAAAATACTAACTCTTGAGGAAATGTTTGCCCTCATAACCTTCTGACTGGAAATGACGCCCAATTATCAGACATGTACAAGTGAGTGAAAACAGTTCCAAAATAGTCCTTAGCCTAGTGATTAGGACACTCCTGCAAGAAATACGGGCACCTTTGCATGATTCAGAGGAAGGAACCAAACCCGGGTTTTCCTGTAGCCCAGACGGCTGTTCTGGTCACTAGGCCATATCGTCATTCTTGCTCACTCGCTCTATTCCCCCCGCCCCCCCCATAGCCCGTTGAACATTCAATTATTTATACCAAGTGGAACAACTCCAACAGGAGAGATTGAGATGCACTGCGTGCACCTGATCTTTCATTCATATTTTGCATCATAATAAAAATTTCAAAAGCTTGACTTTTTTAGGACAAAGGATCATTTTCTGTTCAGTCATATACATTATGTGACAAAAGAGAAAAGGAAATGGTCACAGCATTTGTAACAGTGCATTTTCAGCTCTTTCATAGTTGTTTGCAACTATGCATTTACAAATACATGGAAAGAAGAAAAATTAAAATTAAGCACCTCCTATCACTCTAATGCACATAAAAAAAAAAGTAGTTCTCATTCCCATTTCAAGAATTATCAGTCCAAAAATATTATTCTACTTTTTAAACATTAGGCATAGTTTTAACCATAGCAGAAACAGCAAAACACAAGCACGTTCAATGAAATATACTTAAAAGAATCCACAAATAGAAGGGGGAGAACTGCTGCATTAGTGCAGTTTTAAAGCCCAGTTATACACGACAATAAACAGCAAAAAGGTAGAGCTACGCATTACAATTCTGTAGTCTTTGTGATGATTTAGAAAGCCTTTTGTATTCATTCATGCTTAGGCAAAAGAGAATTTTAAATATCAACAGCTCTGCAGTGATACGGCAGCGCAGCATAAACGTTGGTTTTGCTGAACATATGAAGACATAATTAAAAGCCCAATTTCTGGGTGTTCTTTAAATGCTGTCTTTAGTCTACCTTATGGTCAGTCATATGGATCTCTAGTGCTTTATACCATTTATATATGCCCTTTGGACTTCTTGCCTATCATGTAAAAACAAAATCAACTTCCTTCATCCAAAATATGGAACAAGCAACCAATTACCTCAAACTTTGTTCAAAGAGGAGAAACCGAATTGCAATATTTGTGTGATTAAAATAACAGAGAAAAATTGATGTGGTCTTACTAACACAACATTGAACAACAAATCTGGATGCAGGTATAAATAAGTTTCCTGGATTCAGCAAGGAGAATATATTCTCCTATTAGCCATGAAGGGTGAGAAAGACAGAGCTCCCTTTTTCCTGATAGGTATTCTCTTCTCTTATCTCATGTCCCACTGGCTCCACTGCAATTTAATATGACGAAGATTTACACCTCTGGAGTCTGCCGCAATGCTTTTCAGGAAAGTGAGCCCACCTTTTGGCTTTTCACGCCAAGAACTCAATTTCATTGATTGCTTGATTTATGGTACAAAACCACTTACTGCAATTTACACAGTCACTGTTCTCACTCTTCCTTGCTCTAGGAAAACCATTGTTTAAGTAACGGTGACAGTGTTTTTTTACCATGAAAATTAGTATATCGCTGTTGCCCATTTAAAAGCAAAGACTAAGGCTATCAAGAGGAGTAAAAGGATAAAAGAAAGAATTTTAGAATGTATAATCAAGAAAAACTCCTACCAACGCACACTTGTGAGTGTCCAACCAGAGTTTTCTACATTTAATTTCTAGGCTAACATGTCGCAAACCCACATGTATGCAGACAGATATTTAATGCGATGTGCAACGTGAACCCCACCAAAGCAGTACTTCTAGACTACTGTTTGAAATATTCTTTTTCCCTTTTTTAGTGAAAGAACCAATAAAAGC
Source organism: Larus michahellis (assembly GCF_964199755.1). NCBI lineage: Eukaryota > Metazoa > Chordata > Aves > Charadriiformes > Laridae > Larus > Larus michahellis. The sequence goes on from NC_133899.1 coordinate 18,869,883, forward strand.
TCTCACACAAGCTGAACCTCCCTCTTTTTTTTTTTTAGGCTGCATTTGACAAGCAGCCAGTTTAAGCAGCTAAAGTCCTTGCTCAAGTGGCAGGCAAGTAGATAAAAGCTCCCTGTTTAGAAATGCTGGGAAAGATTTTACAAGGTGCTGCAAGTTGTTGGCATTGCAGTTCCATTCTAGAGGGGCTAAGGACGGGATTGCAAAAGGTGGGATATAGATTGGTGGGGAAAGGGTTAGGAAAGAACCACACTTTCCTGTGTGACAAAAAATACAAGAATCCATGACACATCTGTTCATGGCTGAGGTATATGCATCCTGACGCATACAACTTATACCAGAGTAGCTTTATCTGCATTGCAGACACATGAATAGGGACAATTAAAGTATCCTTTGAGGCTCTAACCTCTGAGACCAGTAACGGTAGATTGTATTTTCTTTTCTGTTCAACCCTGAATTTACAAAATCCTTCCTCCCAAGTTCTCCGGTCCTTCTACCAGCATTTAGCCCCAATGCACACACAAGTCACCCAGCCTCTCTGAATACCCACAGCAGGTCAACTTCTGCAGGAAAACAGGTCAAAGAACTACCACTGACATCACTGACAGCTGCCTATAATATGTTATAATGGATGATGACAATGCCATTTTATGCAGGGCATCAGCTTTCCCACACTTACAGAGCACTGCTGAGGAGTTATTTGAGCCTTCCCCACCACAGGACACACATCCTTCACCTTCGGTGGTGATGCAACTTTCACACCCCAGCACAGGGATGGAAGGCTGGCAAACACACAGTCCAGCAACTGACCCCAAACTTCAACACTGGCAACAGCAACACTAAAGCATTTCAAACACAAATGGAGAATAATTTATTTTATAGGTAAGGAGCAGTAGATGGCACTCTCCGCTCTGCCTTAGCATTGAGCAGGATCTCAGCAGGGGGCACTCTGTAATTAGAGGTAACTTTTGGTGCAGATCTAAACCCAAATGCCAGCCACTTACAGCCATAACCGGTCTTGCAATGTTTTTCCACAAAGAAAAATACTTATCTCAACACTGTAATCATGTACAGCATCATAGCCATACTTTCCACTGATTGCTCATGTGCTAGGTTCAAGTCTTTCTGCACAGAGTTATTGGAGAATAACTGCTCCATCCCCCAGAGGAGGTTGTACTTGAGGGACCAGTGACCTCTGCAAAACGACCAGCTCTGCTGGTCTCTGTAAAGCAAGCTGTGGGTGGCCACCTACAGAGAAGGATCATTTTTCCATATCAGAACTGGATGTTAACTGAAGAAGATCAAAAGTAGAAGGAAGTGCAAGAAAAAACAATAGGAAATTGGTTGGCTAGGAAGGCTGGAACAAGCATTACCTCAACAAAACTAAATAGAGAGACAGACTGACCAATTTGCGGTATCTCTGTTTATTTTGTCTTGTGACGTGAAAGCAGACAACAGAAAAGTGATGCATGCTTACTCAACAGATCTGCTTCCTAGGGCTGAGCCTGTATGTTCAGTCCCTACCAAAGCCAAAGGAAGTTCTTCTTCATATTTTTATTTAGGGATTACATTCAATCATTTTTGCTACAGAAAAATTATTTTCACTATAAGGTACTATACCACACTAAAAGGATTTTATGTACCTTTGTGAATTTTGCATGTATATACACACAAAAACTTCTCATCAAACAACAGCCTTGATTCACACTGAAAAAACCAATGCCACCTGACTTGCACAGGAGCAGTCCAAAACTACAATTCTTGGCCTATTCTCCCACATTTTGCTTGATCTCCACCTAGAAAACTGCTACAGTTCAAATCCCACACTTCTCAGACCTTGCTAGCTTCCACCAGCATTCATTCAAATGCATAACATGCCTAGAAGGCTGATAGATGTCAGCAGTCTGAGACAGGGAAACAGCAGTGCAGAGGAGAGATTGAGTAACAAGGGCTGAGCAGGTCAGGTGTTTCCATTCATCTCAGTTGTGGCATAAACTCACATGTGGTCTCCTGGGTAGCCTGGTTTGAGGGCTTTATAAATCATAATGATAGTTGCTCAGAAATTTTCCCGTGAAACATGTTTTTGGAAGAAAATGCCAATTTATCACTACTAAAACATTCTGAGGGTATGTACATTAATTTTCAAAAAATGGTGAAGGAACCTCAGCTGACCAACAGATTTTCAGTCTCAGTTGCCCACTACCTTGCCTGCTCGCAACCCACATTTACATGTGATTGCTTGCTCCTCCTGATGGCAGTCCTGGTCCTGAGCCATCAAGGCTTGGACTCAAGGTCTGCCGGCACCCATCAGCTGCACATGCCTCTGTGTAGTTCATAACACTACCCAATTCCCCCTTACCTGCACTAGCAGGGTCTTGTACAGCTCAGAGAGCCTTACGAAGACTCAGAAAACAAACAAAGCTAAAACAGAACATCAACCATTGGAAGAAAATTAAATCTGTGGAAAGTGCAGGGTCATGTTCCCACAGATCTCCTGGGTGGTGGGGAAGCATCTCATATATTGATGAACAAGAAGAGGTGTGCCAAATCACCCAAGTATTGCTTTTAGGAAGATTAGCTTCATCAAATAGTCACAAGGAAAAAATAAGTCTCATGTTGGACAGTAGCACAAAGTTCAGTTTTTCTAGTACTCACCAGAAAAGTGGCTAGGACAGTTTTCCAAGTGTTTTCTTTCTTTCATTTCCTCTCAAATAAAAATAAAGAATAAAATAATAAAAAAAAGAGTAACAGTATGAATACCTAAGTGGGGAATGATTTCTGTGACTTTACCATACTGAAAAATAATATTTCAAACCCATCAAAATGCCACAATCAAATCTTTGGCTGCACTGTTAGAAAAGAAAAAAGACCAAAACCAACCCAACACAAACACTTTCAAATGCCAAGTACAGCACAGAAGTCATGATCAGAACTGACTGTGTCTCTGACAAGCCCACTCAGTGACAAAAGGTTTCAGATATGACTCTGTTACCCCATGCTGCCAAGTGAGTTTTGAGAATGAAATCTGCTAATGCGAAGATGGCAAGGGGAACTGCTGAACTCTTCAGTGTACCTCACAGCGATCTGGGGGAATCCTTAGAGGAAAAGAAAAGGCAGCAAGTGCAAAACTGTTGAATAAAATGTTCTAAAGAGACCAAAACAAACACTATGAGGACAAAATAAAGTGAGATGTCTTTATATAAAGGTTTGATTACTAAATGAGTGCGCGTTGGAGAAAACCAGTCTTCTCCGTCCGTTATTGGTCTTCTTTTGCAAAAGCAAAGCCAGAGCTATTGTTACGCTGTCAAGCTGGATCTATTTATATAGTGGCCAAAAGCTCTTCTCTGTACTAGTGTCCTTTCACCCGCTCAAAATAAATCTACCTCCTCACAAGGAGGTAGATTAGTTACTATTATGATAGCTCTAAAACTGAAACCCATATATTACAAGCTAAACTCTGTTCCCGCACAGACACCAAAATAAATCCAGTGATTTACTGAAGTCACTTTGGAATTGTGAGAGGGTAAATCTGGCTCCATGTCACTTACAGTAATGTTTTCAATGGTGACAAAATATAGAAAGTCGGAAGTCTAAATTAACATGAAATCAGACTGAGAAGTCTGAATTATGAGCAAGAAGTGTAAGATTAGAGAAATCTGTATCATGTAAATGCACATCTGAACTGGGGCTTTGTTTTTCCAGCTTGCAGAGGAAGTAATCACAAAAACATAATAATGCAAGATTATGCTCGAGTTTTTTCACTCCTGTGGAGAAACGAGGACACCTGCTAAAGTCTCAAGTCAGACACTGCCATTTATATATATTTATAAGATTTCTTTCTTCTCCAAAAACCACAAATCCTAAACAATTACAGTGAATCCAATGAGACTGGAAGTACAAGAAGTTAAGAAGTTTATATTGACATCCACCTAGCGTGGATTTTTTTGTTTGGTTTGTTTTGAAGGTAAGCTAGCTGCTCCTATTCTGCGCTCATTTGAGGCGTGATACATATTGGAGCCATTGGGCATTTTTTGATCGATTTCAACAGATTCTGTATCAAGCTCCTAGTAAAGTCTATTATTGGCCATCTTTGTGACTCAAATGGAAAAAAAAAGCAATGAGTTTAACTACTTAATCCCCTAAATCAATGTCTAACATCCATTTCTATTTTGTTTACTTTCATTTCTGAATTCACATTGCAAACACTTGGTCAACCTTTGCCTGGCGTGAAATTGAAAGAAAAGATCACAGTATCAGAAATAAAATGTAGACAGACAGATTTTGAAAAGTATTTTTCAAGAAGACTTCTCACGGGAGGGCTTAACACACAGTCTGATTAATATAATATCTGCTCGTTTTTAGTTCATTTACTAGTATCCTAATATAACTGCATGAAATAGAACATCAAATTTCAGTTTGGTAAATGTCTAAGAAGTCGCACTGTATGTGAGTGTCCAACACTTATCTTTTTCTTCTTACATGATAAAACTGATCTTGCATATCTGTATTTCTCTACTGCTCTTTTGTTGAAAGCTATCAGTAAAAACGCCATCCTATTGGCATCCTATGGGTTTTGCTGTGCCAGTGGCTGAGGGAGTCATGAAGATTGTCTTTTTGATGTCAGTTCACTTTGGCTAAGATATAAACTCGAATAAGAGGAGGGGAACACAATAAGCGGTCCTTACTTTTCTGCTTAGAAGGGAAAGTTTCCCATCTGCAGCGGTGAGAGCTGACCTGGCAGATTTGGAGAATGACTTCCATAAGCCAGCTAACAAAGCCTGAAAATGCTGCCATTACTTGTGCTGAAGTGGATTATTTGTGCCCAGACTTCATCTTTCCATGGAAGACAGAAGAGGTGGTGAATAAGAAGGGTCCCTTACCACTATGGCACCATCCCCTTCGCCCTGGAGGGGAGGCAATTTGCAAATAGGCCTTTGGTATGTGAAGGGGAGAAATGCCATTTCCCTTCTAGCTCTGCATAAATTAATTGGAAAACATGGGGAGAGTTTTAGAAGATATTCTCAGAAAATCATACAACCAGGGAGCAAACTGGAATTTGCAGGGGGGCCCTAGAAGTAGTGGAGAGATCTGGGAATCAAACATGCTTAATGTATTCCTGTGTTCCCTTTTGTATATTTAAATATAGGGCTAGAAGGAACCACTGTAATAAACCAGCCTAACCTCCTTGTGCAACACAAACCACAAGTCCTGCCTGAAATAATTCCTGTTTGAGTTAGAGCTTTTTTTCCTAAGGGGAGAAGCAGGAGGAGGCTCCACAATGAAATCTTTGCACCACTTCAGCTTCTCCGTGAGGCACTGGATCTCACAGCACGCTCTTCACCAGCTCTTGTTATGTCTCTAGGGTAAGTTTTAATACAAACAGGTGACAATCTAGTCCTTTAAACAGCATAAGAGAGGTCAACCTCTGCCTTTACCACTGCCCAGTGTGGTATGCTGTTGACTAACACTAATGTGTTAGTTTATTTTTTTTTAAGCAAGCTGAGCAGGTCTCAGTCCACAGTTTCCATTCTCATTGCAAGTAGACCATTGCTTTAGGACCGCTGTGGTCTGAACTACTTTCAAAGCCTTTAACTCAGTTCTAATTTTGCTGTGAGTGTATCTTTAAAAAGAAAAATTGTTATGATGACAGCTAAAGAAAGCTGAAGTCTCTAGGGCCAGCATCATGTGTTCACATCAGGAAACTGACCACTGTTGTTAAAAATTAAATGTCTGACATGAACTAAAGTCACAGAAAAATATGATTCAATCTTTCAGCAAGCACTGTTTATGAAAGCTTGAAAAAGCTGAAAGCCCAATATGATTTATATCCTGGGAGCTGGTATGCAACCTTAAACATGTTCTTTTTTCAAGTTCATCTTGTCATCCATAGATAAATATAGATTAGGACAAACCAAAATAAATGGGTGGGTACCAAAATCCACAAAACAACTAACCATAATGGAAGTGCTTGTCCTTCTATTCAATAGCAAAACCAGCATATACTCGGTTTAAATAGCTGGTTGGGGTAAAATGAGTATTATTGGACAGGAACACTTAGCCAGTATGATCCAAACAAGTCAAAAAATAGCCAGAGTACAACCACATAAAATAAAACACTGACCAGATTTAAGTATAATTGGTCACCCTCCCATGTTTTCGGATTCCTATTATTATAGCTTAGGAGGCTCTGTAATGTACCTTTGGAAAAAGTCAAATGGTTTCACTGGGTTTCTAACCTTTGCACTTCAGTAAGACTATCCACTGAGACTGTTACTGTACAAGACTAAAAAAAAAATAAAAAACCAGACCCCACTTTACTCACAGAGATGCAGGCGACACTTACATGACTGTTCATCATCACCAGTGTCTCCAACCCTGTTTGCTTAATGTATCCGCATTATGAAGGCAATATGTGGGTAATGCTAACTTTACACGTTCCACCATAACAAGCTATCCTATTTTCAGCATAAAAATGTCATTTAAATAAATATTTGTGCTATGTCATTGGGAAATAAAGGCCAGACAGAATCCTGCTGTCTTTCCAGGATGAGCAAATCCAGTGATTAGACCACAAGTCCCCAGGAACACTCACTCGGGACAGTGAGGAGGATTATTTACCCACTTCACATAACACAGCAGGCTGTAAACGGGTGCTTTGTATAGGGCAACAAATTCAGTAGTATCTCCTCCACTTCAATTTTCCTTCGTTACCCTTTTCTAACCACTTCAGCCTGTGCTGTTCTGACCCCCCCATAGTATTTATTCTTCCCAAGGTACCAAACCCTGGGCAGCTGTCATCATGCCAGGAAGGACTGTGTGCCCTGTGGCCCTGGGAACACAAGGAGGACATCAATGCAGACCTGCCATGTGGCACTGCTATAGCCAGCCACACAGTGCCTACTAGGTTAGCCCTCACAAGCATCTTCATGATTTAAGAAACAAGGCACATAACACACTAGTGACATTTCCTATTGCAGTATTTACAAAATGGTTACACGTCTATATAGAGAGAAACCCTACAAAACTTTGCAAAGATCCAAAATCTTTCAGAACTAGGGAGCACAAGACACAGCAGGAAGCACTCAAAGTTATTGTATGCACACACTAATCCATACACATTCAGTAATTTGCTCATTAGACCACTGTTGTTGTGAAGAGGGAAAGAAAATCATATATGATTGTCTCTGTTGTTTTTCTGTGGTCCTCTGCCTACCTCCTTTTTCTTCTCACAGCTTGTAAGATCCTCCAGGAAGGATTCTCTCCACTTCGATGTTTAGAAAGGGCCTAACAAATCACAGCCAATAAATACGCATGTATTAAATGGCATCCCAATTTCAAATCCCAAGGGAGTGGAAAGTGCAATTCAAACAGCTGCTTTTTTCATTTATGCATCTCCAAAGGTCAACCATGAGCTTGAATGTATAATACATAATCTGCCTGTGTTCACCAAAGGAGAGGTCCAATCTTCAATTATTTTAGAGGGGAAAGAAACCGGTCTGGCTAACACCTAGTAAGACACCCTGTGGGAAGTAAAACTGGTATCAGAAGCAACATGGGTGATGGTCAGTTCTTTATCTAATCTTTATAATCGCTGATCCACTCAATGCTTAGGTTTGAAATTCTCAAGCAACAAGCAATATATAATCTTTGACTTCAGGAAAGCAGACTTCAAAGGAATACAGTTTCCTCAGACAAGTGACTGAAATTTTGTAACGTGCAGAATCTCACCATTAAACAGAAAAGCCGTGATAATTCTAAGCCAATTTATAATGCCTCTTTGGTTTGCATTTTCTTTTAAATAACGAGCTTATAAATCATTAATAATAAAATGAAGACATTTTAAACATTTGTATGAAGTATTTATAACAAAATTTAAAATACATTATCACCTAAGGTGCTGGGAACTGTTTACTAGCAGAGTGTAAACATATTGCTACTGAATTTATGAACACAAATTTAACACAGTATATTTGATTTTGGTTTTAAAGTTTTAGTTTCTACTGAACCAGATGTGAAACTGAAAATTAAAAGAATTCATGCTGCATCTGAAAGAGAAATGTAGTATATTCTCTGCAGAATGAATTATACGTAATTCACAGACATTTTAATGTGGCATGAACAACTTACAGAAAAATGCAGTCCTGGAAAATGTATAATCAAGAACACAAATGGGCAGATCAGTAGTGTGGCAAAATGCATGTTGTATAATGCAGTACTGATACATAGGGATATTTAAATTAAAACTTTGTAAACCTTTAAAAAATTACCGTGATTGATATCAGCAAATTGTTCATCCAGAATTTATCAGCAAACAGATTTGAGTGGGTGAAACCAAGTTGATAAAGTGAAAGATTAGACGTCCTGTTAGCAAACCAACAACTCTCTGAAATCCAGTCCCAGACATACCTTCTGATCCCCACAGTCCTGCTATTTTTCTTTCATCAAATGAAGGCTTGTGTATCACAGCCACTGCCCTCTTTGCTAAACAAAATTTTTATGCTATCCACATTGTCAATCTCAGAAAGGACAAGAAGAGTAACTACTCCACAGATCCCATTCTCTGTAATAAGTAAAGGAAAGTAGAATGGACAAAAGTAGTTCACAAAGATGGTCAAAGAATATTTCCTCCCACCCTAAGTATATGGTGAGTGATTAAGGAAGACATTTGACTTATTGGCATGGCCTGACAAATTGCCAAACCAATAACATCTAACAGTGCCATTGTTTCTCAATACTTTGATACCTTGCTTACATTTTGGTGTTTCAGATATTTGACAAAATCCAAGATTTTTTCACATCACTTAAGCAGCTTAGTGAACAAATTGGGGGTATTACAAGAAAAAAAACCACAAAAAACCAAAACAGGTCTCTTCCTAGCTTCAGAGACTGAACTAGTCCTAGTGACGTTAGCTGGACTGGAGTTTACCTTGAAGGTCACAGCCTGTTGTTCATATGTTTGCAGAGCTGTCAGAGCTACTGGTCAGACCCCAAACCAAAGTCTAAGCACAGACACTGACTTCACTGTATTTCTATTAAGTGGCAGGTTTGATTGGTATAATGATGCATTAATGTGCTTGCTTGTAGCTTTCATAAATGAGAAAAGAAAATTCTAGCAAGCATTCTGGGACAGCCATGCCACACAAGTTGTGATTGTCAAGGGCTAAATAGATGTAACATGAGGAAAAAAAGTTGATATAGGCTATATCCTACCAGATAACTCAAGAAGCGGCAAAGAAAGATTTAGAGGAAAAACATAAAACCAGATTAGAGCAATTTACCCATTGAAGAAATGTCAAACACTGGGGACTGATTCCATTTTTGGTCAAAGCCTTCCTAGGTCATAGTGCTCATAAAAATACCATTGGATCACTTTTTAGCTCGCTCTGCGATACACGTATTTTCTTTCTGCTGTAAAGAACGCATTTTGTCTGCTAGGGGAAGACCCTTGTATTTTGCACAGCCAAGGGACTTCAGACATACTTACATAGACTGATAGCATAATCTTGTGTTTAGCTAGACTACACTGTCACAGACAGTTGGCCTTGAACAAATGGCATGTTAACAGGTTGCACTGCATGCAAAAGCACTGTCATACACCAAACCTGAAATCCACAAGTACAGAAGAAAAAGGAAAAGTCTAATAGATTGCTTGAAGATGCCAGAGGACATTTTGGATGTATGAACTCAACTGTTGACTATGCTATATGAAGAACAACATATTCGGTCCCTAATTGAAGAAATTACCTCTCCTGAACGCATCAGGCTAAAAAAGGAAACTCAGACTATAAATCTGGTCAGTTTGGGGAGGAAATGGTACAAATCAGGAAATGTTACAAATCCTACTGAGGACTGCACCTTAGGTGTCGATTTGAGAGTCCACGCAGGGGTTCTGTTGAGCACTGCGCTATACACAGCAGAATCTGGCTTCCAGTATACAAAGTGACATGCTAATAAATCCATAGAAAAAAAAAAACACACGTGAAAGCTGCTACATAAATAATTCAATCATATTGCGTGGTTTTAAACACAAAGTCCTACTGTTGCATAAAACTCAGGAGAGTTAAAGTTTTAAAAGACAATTGTTTTCCTAATCTTTTTCATTAAAACAAACTTGAGAACAACAGTTTATTTAAAAATTGCTCCTTATCAAAGACTTCCAGTCAGCCTCACACAGGGTTTCACTACGGACCAGTTTTAATTCTGAAGTACTTTAGCACAGAGTTTTGCCACCGACCCAGAAAGCAAAGTCTTTGTTACCAGATACTATTTGGGGTAAGGTCTTACCCAAAGTTCCTACCACTGAATTCAAGAACAAACCTATGATCTAAGATGAAAATTGGAGTGAGGCCTTTGCATGCTTGTTTGTTTGCTCTTTTATCATCATGTCTTCAAATTAGTATGTTGTTGAGTACTGTACACAGGATACTAATTTAATTCAATTAAATGCTATTTTTCGTCTTCAAGTTTTAAACAGCATATTTAGAACCTACTTCAAAAAAAAAAATCAACCAAAAATCTAAGAGCTTGAGAATCTTCCATTAATGCAAATTCTCTTTTTAGAAACAGCATACGTTTGAGAGGGTTTATTTTTCTTGTCTCTATCATGCATATGACTAAATCTGCCATCAGTAAAGCTGGTATGTTGAGTACTAACAATGAAGCACCGGAAAGGCTTACTGGCTGGTACCACTACGAGGTGACTCACAAAGTGAGGTCACAAATATGACCCCGGCAATGGGGTATTCTACGGTTATTGGCAGGAAATGGGTATTCACAACTGCTAGCTAAATTATTTTTAAATTTAATGTGCTGGACAGAGTGGGCAATTGGCCAAATTCTTCTCTCTGCAACACAAATGTAATTCTGAAGTGACTCCATTGACCTGAGCACTGAAGTAGAAATGTGAATCTATTTCTATCTTAAATGTATTGCAGCCTGTCACATTAGTTCTGTGATCCTGTCAGATCTACAAGTAAACAGGGTCAAGACATGTCAATACGCAGATGGGAGATTGTCAAACAACCTCCAAATCTGTGAAGGAAGAGGTGTTGGTACCTGTACAGCCATCACTTTCTGAGTATGTATCTTTAGGGGCTTTACCTGTGTGATGTCCACCTGGGCTCAAACATTCCCCTTACCTTAGCTATAGCGCAAGAAGCCCCAAGAGACATTTCTACTCATGGAAGACTAAAGTACATGACTTCTTCCAGCTATCCCTTTTGATGCCCCTTAAATCTTCTTTAGGTTATACTTCTGAAGACTGCTATCCTTCTCCCTCGTACTCAGCTGGGTAAGCTGCTCTCATAAAGAGATCCTATTCCCTAACCATCAGGATGAGGTTTCTCACAAAAGACCTGTTTTCTGAATTACTTAAACCAGTCTTTGGTCTGAAATGTTGTAGGAAATGAATGCACCAGTAAGTCTGCTACTAGATTTAGGGCAGAGTAACCACAGGGAGGCACAGGGAGCTCTTCGGCTGCATCCCAGATGGAACGCTTGTCCTTTCTGGGCACTTGCGTGTTTGTGGCAAGGGAGGGAAGCAAGTCTCACAGGTCTTTGTAGTGAGATGATCTAAGACTCATTTTAAGACAATTTAATCAACTTCAGAGTTCGTTTGCTCCCTGAAGGATTGCCTCCATCCAAATGGTTAGCTTGGTTCTAGCCCTCGTAAAAGCAACTCTGGCCTATGATCCCTACCAAATATGTGTAAACAGTTTGAATGGACAATTTAAGATATGGGCAAGATTCCTAACTGGCTCTGCAGTGAAGACAAACTGAATTTATGCTTTATGTGATGTTAGGTGGCAGTATGCCACTATGTTAAAGATCTGATATGCTTTCTAGGGCTCTAGGAACATTTGGGATATTAACCCTGGAGTCAGATTACAAATTTCCATTCTACTGACCTTAACGTCTTAATGTCTGCAGTAGTCTTTGTTTCTTGTCCCAAGCTTCCATTTTTCTGAACAGACAACCTGAGAGACTTCATTACAGGGTAGTGATCATGAAGTAGATAAAGCACTTCACAATCCTTTCATTTAAATGAAAATACATGTCAGATGCTATTAGTCAATATAGATACTTAGAAGATACAAAACAAGAAAAAGTCAGAAAATTCTTTTAAATCATAAATATGTTCTAAGTTAATAACACAACTTGCAAAAAATGCCTATTTTGCTCCTTATCTATTAAATAAACCATTGCAAAATACCAAGAAAACTAAAAACACACAATCCTTCAATACTGAGATCTAGTCTTTTTACAAACGAGAAACGCTTCACTTCTTCACGCTAAGTTAAAAAGCACCCGCATGAAGCAACTTAAATTTTCTCAGTCTCTGACTCATAACAGAGCTTCAGTGTTTTTATTACCTATGGCTCTCTGTATATGTGTGACAATAGGATCAAGCCTCACAGGCTGAGTTCTCTTTATTTCCATTTCCCAAAAGTCACTAAACTTTGAATGAACTAAGACAGCAGGACCAGTTCTGCCATGCTCTAATTTTAACACCTGAAAATAGCAATAATCCATACAACTGAACAATCCATTATTTTTAATTAAAAATTGAATAAAATTCACGCGAATCTTCTATCGTGGAAAAAATTCTCATAAGAGAAAGATACGCAAATGGATTTTCTAAGCTTGGCAGATTACAAATAGATGTAGGTACATATAAAAACATTTTGATGGTCTTTTCAACACAAACTTTCCAATAGTCAACCAATTGCAAAAAGTATACATCAACACAGTTTTATTATTATGTCTTCAGTACATCTCCTGATAATCTGTCCCTTGGGTTTCTATATTTTACACTTGCACATATGGTAATGAACCTTTTACTTAGGGTCATAAATAACATCAAATTATCAGATTTGCATATTTGTTTTGCTCATAGAGCATCTGTAAGCAGTTACAATTTCCTTTCATTAAACAGATAATCAGATTTATTAAAAGGTATTTGAAGTTTTCTGGAATTTAGCTACTTAATATTAAGAAGTGAACTTAACTGGAAAAACTAAGGTTTTTTCCCACAGAATATTGACCTAAATTATATGAAAACCAGAAGGTAATTTAAGGAAAACACAGTTTCCATGAAAAAAATAGTATAGATAAAAGCAACTCAGTCCTCTAATACATATTAGGTTCCCAGTAAGGATTTCTAATCAGAATGTTTCAAAATTAAGAAATGGTTTCTAAATCTATGATTAATCAATACAGTTAAGTAGCCTTTAAGACTTCTAGTACCAGCTAAAACTTGCTACAGCCACATGATATAAAGTGCTGGTCTGGTATAACCTCACTCTGCCAGTTCGGATTTGATAAAAATTTTTTGATGGGATAATTTTATACTAGGAAAGTGCATACCAGATCAGGTATCATCTGTCTGTACCACTCAAGAGTTTATGCCAGATAAGGTATAGCGTGTCCTTCTATAGTCACCATAAAAGCACAAAGCTAGGACAAAGCCTGCGTAATATGCTTTGACTAATTCAACAGAAACATGATCATGCCAAACTCAGTTCAAATTAGACCTGCCAGGTGATGCAACAGCACACAGGTCTCTTATTAATGATAGTGAAAATGGCCCAGTGGCCAGTCACAAAACCACCAGAAATTATTTCTCTGCCCTTACTCACAGAACACTTCTTGCAGTAACATGCACATATGTGAAATTATGACTGTCATTCTAAAAAGCAGTTTTGGGTACAACCGAGATTGCCTTTCTGTAAAAAAATGCATAGTAGAACTTCACTGTGAATATTCTCTGGATCAACAAAATGGAAAGAGCATTTTCAAGTGGAAAAAAGAATATATTCAAATCAAGCAAACCATTTGTGAAGTTTGGTTGTTGGGTTTTCGTTTTTTTGTTTTTTTGTTTTTTTTTTTTTTTTTCATAACAACCATTCTGTAGTAATCAATCAACCAGTAATAGCAACAATTAATCTAATTATCAAAACCTCAGGGCCTTGTTCAAGGATGCAAAAGGGTGACAGAGCACTAGCCCCACGAGGGGAGGTGACTGGGGGTCTGTGCTCCCTGTGCAGCTCCACAACTCACTGCAGCAGAGCTGAAGCCAGCTGCATCATTCTGTCAGCAAACCTCAGGCCTGGTTTTGATAAATAATGCTCTAAATGCCACGTGGCCAGTGAGCAAAGATTTGGATATGTGATAAAAGATACCTCTGTCCCCTCTGAAATATTTCTCATCAATGCTGTCCTAACTTTTAAGCCGACGCATTTGCCAGGCTCCGCACAGCACCCCTTCAGCAGCCGTCTGCAGCACAAAACCCAGCATGTGCATTTTACCACATGCATTGCTCTCTGGCGAGAAGGGGACGAACTCTAACCAAAAACTATGTCTTCATTGTTCTGTCTTTTACCCACATGAAATGCCCGCTATGTGGGAATGCTGAGACCGTGAAACTGCAGTATGCAGAAAATTACATGTTAGCTATCTCCATTATAACAGGCTGTCATCTTTCAGCACAGACCAGCCATTAATCATCCAACAATCATTCATCCATCCTTTCGGTGACGCATTAAACTGTGGCCCTTTCTGTCTGTCTCTGGTGATCATCCAGGTGGAAATTAGAAATCCCAGAGTGCTTTTCAAAAAGAACAGGGGCTAACCTGGGTGACCCTTGATAATAAAAGAGAAAACCTGTTTCCATTGTCCACAGCTGTGTGTAAGCTATCGCCAAGTACATAATAGGCGCCACATTTACCTACACAGTCACCGCTTCTCCAGCATTTAACTCATTCATCTGTAGAGTGGTTTGGGACACCTTGAGTATGAAATATGCTTTGTGAAATCAAATTCCATTATCCTTCACAGCACGCCGACAAGCATTTTCAACCAAAAATTTCACAGTGCCCCTGTGATTCAATCTTAAGAGAGTCTCCTCCTGGTGTAGCAATTTGCAGTAGTGCTTCACCTTCATGCAGGGAAGTAAGTGCTCAATACACCATAAGACGTATGCTAATAATGGTGGGCAAAAGTCACTTAACACGGACAAATGTTTGTTGTTGGTTTTTCCTCTCTTTTTTCTTATATTGATTTTCTTTGTGGTTAAAATTATGATGCTCATGTTCTCTAGATTGGATGAAGTCTTATTCTTCCTTTTCGAGCTTCTGGATGAAAGACATTTAGGGACTTTGATAATCACCTTCTTAACTAGATTTGATCTGATTTCGAGGTAATTTTCATGCATTAGCTTAAAAGAATTACAACACAATTTAATAATAAATTCTGTTAACATAACTTAGCCTTGAAAAATCACACTTACATTGAGCGAGTAGTATTTTTAATGTTTTATTCACTAAAGCCCAATTCTAAAGACATTTTGATCCATAATCAGCAATGTCCTTAAGCACATCCAATTTTTCAGTGCAGTGATGAAATTTAAAACCAGAAAAACAACAGCAATATAAGGGAGTTGTGTCTAAGTCTCATTAGAAGTGAGGAGAAATCAGGCGCCTGACTCCCTTAATATTTTTACAGTTTCTAGCCAAGGGCATACAAAATATATGCTAAGTGTTAACCAGGTCCAGAAGAAGGGGCTGTGACCTCCAGAGCTGCCCTCCATCCTGCGCTCTTCTGTGATTCTGTGTGGTCTCCTACCTGCTCAATTGAGAGAATTCACAGCACACTGCTTCATTTACAGGATTACAATGGATTTTTGCACCATGCTCACTATAATGTCATCCAAGCAACAAATAAGCAAACAGAAAAGCAAGCAACTGGATTTTTACTTAGGCCGCAAAATTAATTTTTAGCAAAGTTACATTATATAGAAAAAAGGAGGAACAAGCACAGCCACATGGAATAAGAATAAATATTGGCATAGGGGATGTACCATTATGCATGCTTTGGATCATAGCTCTGAAAAGTCTCATAACTACAGTTCGATTGAGGGAAAGAAAAATGTGTTATTCTCTCGCAGCTTTTCCAAACGTACAGATTACATGAACTGAATTAATTTCTAATTGTTCCCTGATGTGTACTGGAAGGCAGGATGCTCATAGCAGAAGGTTCCACAGTCGTGTGAATTTGTGTACATCCACATGCTTAACTTCATAGGCCACGGACATGATGCTAGAAATCAAATATCATTAAGCTCTACCTAAACTATGTGCAAAGTTGGTAGAGTTAATACGGGCATTTATTGGGGAGGTAAATGTAGTTAAGCAAGTGGAGAATGAGAAGAATATGAATGTAGGGTGCAGCTATTTAATTCATTTGGTAATACTGTTTTCACACATGCTAAGCTTTCAAATATGTTCTGCAATAAGGGATTATTTACAACATGTGTTGGACAATTGCACATTCCTTTTTTGTTACACCCTCAGCTAAAAAACTAGGACAAATGGTCCCCAAATGCAAAACTGCAGAAAGCGACATTTAAAATAGCACATCGGAAACTGGAATGAACAGCAAAATGCATGAAGTCATACAGAAGGCCAAGGTGAAGTCAGCACGGAGACAGATGTGCTTTAAACCACATTGGCCCAACAGCCTCTCGGTGTCAAAACTGCAAGTGTCCTGCCTGCGAACAGCAAAAGAAAAAGGCCCGCAACTCCCCTACTTGATACATCGCTGGTTACTTGACCAATGATTTATATCAGGTGCCTAACGTATCCACTCTCAATTTTTCTGCAATTAAGGAGGGCAGGGCAGGCCAGTGACAAACGGTTTTCCTACAGCGCTTCTGGCTTTAGCTATTATCCCTTAGATATCTTTAAACTAATTCATCCCTCTCTAGAATCCCAGGTTTGGGTTGATAAATCAAGTGAGACCTGTGTGCGCTGGGAGCTGATTACAGGGTCATTCCTCAGCAGAAATGTTTGACCATAGTTTCCCAACTTCATATTTTATCTAGCAGCTGGTGATGTATCATCACTAATCCAAATGCAAAGTATCAGGAAATAAAAGAAGGAGGCACTGTTTATAATAAATCACTGACAGGGAAAGCTTGACCTTTTCATTTCCTACAAGGTATTTCATTGTTAGACCACAGACAAACAGAATTTTTCATCTGGTGCTTAATATGCATCAGAAGAGAACAAAGGTTTATAAGAGAAGAAGAGGAGGGTACTACCTCCACTAGAGGACACTTATCTTTCCATAGATCAAAAAGACAATATTGTTAATAACACCTTTTTCTTAAGAAACCTTTACTCTTCTTATTAGATCATGATTTAATGATAAAATGCACTCCCTTACCTTTCATCCTGAAGGGAGATTCAGAGACTCTGTTAACTTTAAAATGCTCCTTTAAAAGATGTTATTTTTAAGGACAATGCTTGTCTTTAAAAGCAAATATAAATGACTGACAAGGTAATGATGTATAAACATAAAATAATAACATTGCTATTATTAATGCTCAAGCCTAAAATGTATCTACCATATGTTATTATTGGTATAGCAATTGGGGTTGCAGATAGGAATGCTGTTAAGACTGGATGCAGCACAAACACGTAAAACCACCTAAATAAGAGGCTTCCTCTGTGAGGAGCCTCTGTTTCACCTTTCACACACAAAGGATGGGAAACGGAAGTACAAAACAGACGTGATTAATTTGACACCTTTCTCACAATAAAAAAAAAAAAAATTAAAAATCCCTTCAACTGAGGTATCTCCTCAGTCTCTCTCTCCTAGCCCTCCATCAGGTTACTTGGTACCCAACTGCAAGATTCAGCTTCCTGCCAAATACAGCAGCCACAGCATTTTGTTAAAAACACGGAGGCTGTTGAGATGCTCATGCCCTTTCCTCCTTTTGAACAGCATGACCCACCGCCAGAATGAGACACCAGGTACATCTGCTTTTGCAGCCCGGAAGGATTCAACCCATGCCTCAGCACCAAGAGCATCCTAAATACTCCTTCAAACACACATATGCACCTATAATCACATGGAACCAACTCAGGATCACAGCAGTGAGTCCTCTATATTGTCTCTTTTCCTGTAGAAAATCACCTAATTGCACGTATAGGCCAGGAGTTGGCTTCAGTGCCCTTGAAAGTTGGCAAATTTCTGCAATTCTTTCTAAAAAAGCTCTGTTAGGAGCTTGGAAAACCTGAAGCCATCCATGCTTACCATGTTTCCAGGCAGAACATGCATATTCAGCCTCGTTAGCTGTACAACAGGTACTACCAAAGTATCTAGACACGTGCGCAGCTTCTGTCATTAATGAGGGATTCTTTGGGGTTTTTTTTCCCCCCCTCCCCAAGAAACATACCAGAAAAGCTTTATTTGTGCCTCTAACAGACCTTTCCTTCTTGGATCTTCAGTAGGTACTTACATGTTCGCATTAGTTAATACAGCAAAAAGCATTAACAGAGATGTTTTACTATGGCCTACTTACAGTTTTTATACCAGCCTGGACACTAAGATTGCTGACAGCTGCTGTCTCCAGTGGTATCAGCATCCTCAAAAGTGAAAAGAGGAGAGCAGAGCTGTGGCTTTGCTCCTGCTAGCAAGTTGGAGGATATTCTGATCCTGAAGGAGCATCAGCTCAGCTTGCTCAACAATAAAAATGATATTGCAGCAAACCCTGTGGGTGTTTCTGTTGTATTGGTAGGCTCCAACCTCACCCTCACGGAGAGCTGTCATATTGCTACTGCTAAGCTGCAAGTGGCTTTTTTAATTTGCCAGCATCTTAATGTATTTTACTATCATTAGCTGCTACTTCTCCTCTCACACAAAACAGGTTTAGAAAATCTATTTTACTAAGAGCTAGTATATCTAATTTGTACAAATTTACTAAAGCTTGTCAGTCACACTAAAGCATTTAATCATCTGTGACATTAAAATAAAACACTTTAAAACCTTTGGCACAGAGTGTGCCTGTTAAGAAAGTACTGTAATAGTATTCACTCTGCTGGCAACACAGAAAAGAGCAGCAGAGAAATTAACTTGAACAAAATACAGTCATTCTTCTAGAACTTCCACACTAGTCAAAGTTCTTGGATGTTCCTTCAAAGAACAGCTTATTCCCATTGTAATGATTTGAGATGTTTCAGCCTTCTATACACAGCAGCCATGTAGACAGGGGGAACTTACTATAAAGTCAATACTAGGGGGTTTCAGTGTATTTAGAACCCCTCATTGCCCGGAGGGAATGTAGGAAACTTTATATTACTACTGAGAAAAAAATCTGAACACCCAAATTAGAGGATTTAATCTTAAGGGGAATATCTTTTTGCCCTACTATGTTGAACCTTTACCAGAGTTAGGACAGTAGGAGACTGTCATTTAATTTCACTCCTCTCCTCCTGTCTTCCCTTTCAAAAGGGAAAAATAAGTTGGAATTGTCACACATTCACTTCAATCCAAGATCCACTCTCAAGGAAGATCACCAAATATAATGGGACTCTGAATTAAATAAGAATTTGCAAAGCTGAGCCTTAAACAGTGCTATTTAGTGCTAGGAGTGCAGCAATCCAGCTCCTCACTCGGGAGCAGCAAACAGGCAGCTCTCTCAGGCCCAACCTACAGCAGAGGGGAGAGACCCTGCCGGGCCACAGATCCACGAGGGTGACGAGCTGATCCCAGTGCATCAGCCTTGGGGCTCCCTGCAAGATCAACACCTCTGTTCAGTGAGCTCATGATCTGGATTACAGGATTGATAGTAGTGTGGCATGTCTTCTTTAAAATTAAAAAAAAAAATGAATACAAGTTGAACAGGAGGAGTAAATTGTTGTCATTTCATATGCATAAAAATGCACCCTACTAAACATACTTCAAGGTTTGCCCAGCTGCCTATAGAATACTACACATCCTACGTAAATACATTGAAGACAATATTGCTATAGCCAAATTTACCCCTCTAATTTTGTTTCTTCACATGCACAGCTTCCATTGCTGTTGATGAGAATTCTGTCCATGTATTAGCAAAAGAATAAATTCCTTAATTCTCAAATCACAGTCCTATCTTCTGTAAACTAGAACCTCTCCTCCTCCTAATTCAATTTGCCTCTCTGAGACTGTCCCCAAAAGAAGGTGAATCACTTTGTGAAAGACACCTCTACATGACTGCTACAAGAAAGTCTCCCTTGCCTTTAAGCATTAAACACATGCAAGGTAAAAGAAAATATATTCAAGAAACATAATAAGGAAAAAGGAAGTGCCTGGAAATTTGCCAAATTCTAAGTTAGTTTAATTTCGATGTTATTAACCAAAGGCCAAGATTAGAAGTGGGCCTATTTCATTTCAAAATAAATAGCAACTGTTCACATTTCCACTGAACTGCTGTCTCACGCAACAGTGTAAAGATGACACCTGCAGTGGGTACCACGCTGAACTTTATACACTCTTGAGAAGAACCTACACAGTCCTTTTGAAGGACCTGGTTTTTCCCCTCCAATTTCCAAAGGACTTAGGACAAATGAGCTCATAGGTAGCTGGAAGAGACAATCTGAAACAGAAGCACCTTTTCCAAGAAAAATACCCCCTTTCCCAGAGCTCTACATCTGTGGTAAAATATCTACTTTCTCCCCACTGAGGTTTTAATTTTACTCCTGTAAAAGGCAAATAATCAGCTTTCTTCTGGGGAGGGTACTTGCCAGTGTGATAAAATGAAGAGGCAGTGGCCAGACCAAGTAGGGACTGAGCATCTGTGGCTCCTCCCAGCCCATGAGCCAGGGTCACCCAATGCAATTAGCAGGCATGCATCACGCCCACAGTGACCAATGGAGACATCCTTCATAGAACACTCAGTTAAGTCACAAAACTGCCTGTGACAGAACAGTATGGATGCTAATGGTTTCCATGGCTTCAAAAAGCAAAAGGATCAATTCTTAGAAGAAAAAAGTGCATCCAGGGCTATTAAATTGAGAATTGCTTGGGAAACTCATGAAAAACTCATGTATGGGAGTGAGCATCCTGAAGAAGTATTACTGTCGGCTCTCTGTTCTTATCCTCTCCCCATGATATTCATGAAGGACCACTCTCAGAGACAGATACTGGGGAGACAAATCTCTTGTCTGACCAGGTATGGCAATTCTTACACAGGGCTGCATGACCTGATTGCTTAGCTCAGACGCTAGACACACGAGGGTCTGGGATACTGACTTCATCTGTTTCTCCCATTCTCATTTCTAGCCTGGTGAAGATGAAAACCCACTTGTCCATCCCAGGTGTAAAACTGGGAGAGACCGAACAGCTCTGCCATTGCCAGAGACGGAAGCTGTAGAACAAGCCCCGCGTCTCCCTGCCAACTGCCCTGAAAAAGTCTTCTCATTTTCCTCCCCTCCAGTCCAGGAGCAAAATCAACCAACATAAGGGCTGCCTTCACAGCACTCCCAAAACCTTGCTGGTAATTCCTTAAAGTGCTTCTGGTGAAAACGTTTATGATTGGTTTGGTTTTGGTTTTTGGTTGTTTTGTGTTGGTTTTTTTGTTGTTTTTTTTTCTTAAAGCCTGGTTTAATATCACTTTTTTTTATGCCCTTTTCTCCCCACAAAGAGAAGAGCTTTCCCTTTCCCTGCCAGGGACAACCAGAAGTGGTCCAATATCCCACAGTTTCTCCCCAGCCTGTTGAGATGTTCCATTACCACGGCACCCACGATGGCTGTGGCACTCCCCTACCCCAGGATCCTGCAAGGGGAATTCCTCCACTCTGAAACGCTTTCCTGAAATTATAAATAATGGATACTTGGACTTTTTCAGGACTACTGCTACCTCATCTGCAGTGGTCCAAGGCCAAACAAAGCAAAGCATGAGGACAAATGTGACATATTAGATTGGACTAATATAGTTGGAAAAATAGACAAGTTCTTCAGTGCATAAATCTCTCTTTAGGCAACCTTGTGCATCCAAAGTTTGTGCTTCTTCCTGACAGTTGTTCTAATAGACTTCTCCTTTGGGAGTTTCTTTGTTTTAATTTGACACACAATTCAGCAAGCTTGTCAAGAATTAATTAGGTGGCTCAGGCAAAAATAAAAACCAACAACCTCCTACCTCTGTTTACAGCAGGCCTGTACCAGCCTAGCTGCACGTATATTTCTGCTGCAATTCATAAATCCTGTATTAATCTGCAGATTGCATTTCCTCACAGAACCCCAACAGCTCTCAGTCTCCTCTGATTCTCTGTTTGGCAAAACAAAACTCAGGGAAGAAAGAAAATGATATGGTAATTAAATTCCCCTCTCCGTTTTAAAGGGACAAGCAGTCTTTCTGTACTAATCTGTTCCTTGCAAATTCAAGACAAATACAAGGGAATTAATATCGTACAGTTCTTGCTAATGTACTAATTATAAATTGCTGGCTACCAAATGAAAAGTAGGAACAATGATACACAAGATGTTATTAAAAACCGTTTACAGTAACAGGAAGTTAACAATTTCTATCCAGAGGATTCTGCTATAGCAGATGGGATTACACTGCAAAACTAAAATCTCCAATATAATTCTCCAATTCTTTCTACATCAATCCTTTCAAGATTAAGGAGGTTTTAAGTCACAGTAATTTGGAAGGGGAAGGATACAAACCTGTAGGTACTCTCAGTAACAACTAAACCCTAGAATTTTCCATAGGTAAAGAGTGAAACCTAATTAACAAGTTAAGCAAGTGATCTGAGGGATTTTTATAACACCTCTTTCCATATGCTCAGAGGGAATATTTATAGCAATATTTGACACAGCACCCGTATTGACTATGGGCCAAATGCAGTAGATTACATAATCTGGTTTTCTGATTTTACTCTAAACACAGTTGCCCCTTCTCCATACGTTCAGACTTCTGTCAACTTTTATTTTTGTTCCCCTGCAAAATGCATCATAACTATGCAGAAAGGATGAAGGATTTTTACTTTTTCAACTTTGATAAAATGGAATATTGTCCATCAGGGTGTGTTATTGCTCAGAATACAAAGGGGACTGATGGCTGATAGAGGAGGATATTGAAGTGTCACACCAGAAATATTTTTAGCTTAGCATACACAGCATAGAATTAATTCCAAGGAAAGAGTACTGGTTTCACAGTGTATAACTAATGATTTGGGGTGGACTCATCTCATCCTATCTCTAGGATTCAGCTCTAGTACCTTTAGACCCTCCACCTCCTTAGAAAAAGAAGTGCTGTCGTGGTTTAACACCAGCCAGCAACTAGGACCACTCAACCGCTTGCTCATTTCTCCCCTGTGGGATGAGGGAGAGAATCAGAAGGGTAAAAGTGAGAAAACTCATGGGTTGAGATAAAGACAGTTTAATAAGTAAAGCAAAAGCCGTGCACCCAAGCAAAGCGAAACAAGGAATTCATTCACGACTTCCCATTGGCAGGCAGGTGTTCAGCCATCTCCAGGAAAGCCGGGCTCCATCATGCATAATGGTTACTTGGGAAGACAAAACACCATAACTCCTAACGTCTCCCCCTTCCTCCTTCTTCCCCAGCTTTATATACTGAGCATGATGTCACATGGTATGGTATACCCTGTTGGGGTCAGCTGGGGTCAGCTTTCCCAGCTGTCTCTCCTCCAACTTCTTGTGTGTCCCCAGCCTACTCGCTGGCAGGGTGATAAGAGAAGCAGAAAAGGCCTTGACTGCTTAGTAACAACCAAAACCACCAGTGTGCTTATCAACACCATTCTCATCCCAAACACAAACCATAGTACTATACCAGCTGCTAGCGAGAAAGTCAACTCTATCCCAGCTGAAACCATGACAAGTGCAATCTCTCAAGGCTGCAAAGATTTCAAGTGTCTTGTGCTGGAAGTTTTGAGGGACTGGCTCTACAGAACTGAAAACACAGCAGACTAAGCCAAGAAGTCTTGGATCAGCTGACCTTGATCTACCTCTGTGATGCTGTAAAGGCTAGAAAATCCCTTATACACGTCTTCATCAATTCTAGCATACAGAGAAAAAAAATCACCTAATTATCAAAAAAGGTGATGAGTCCAATTCTCAGCATCTTATGGTCAAAGATCTTATATGAACATTGAAGTGAAGAAAAGACACAGCAGGAGAAACAGGCATGTAATGCAAGAGCCATGTGACATCACCAAAACTATGCCTTTTGTAAGGATATGTTTGTAAAAAGTGTGTGATTTTTACCTGATCATCAACTAATAGTAGGCAAAAGGCTTCTCGGTAGTTATCTGATTATTCAGTTATCTTAGCAAATTATTCCTGCTTCTACTGTACAAATCCCAAAGGTAAGGATCAGACTCCAAGGAAAGTGCTCCAGAAGGTATTAAGACTGTCCTTGTTGCTTTGTCACTGCCATTTTTCATGGGAAATGTTGTGTCAGATTACCTGTACTCTGTATGCACTGCTGTTGTAAATACAACTTTCTACCTGGACTACATCTCCCATGTTGCAACAGGGTCCCATTATTCAGAGAGAAAAAATGATAAAGCATCATGCAAGACATATGACCAGGGGGTGTAGTCACTAAAGGAGTATGTGATCATGAAATAACAATTCCTGGGAGATATTACTGCAGCTTTTCTAACCAAAGGTTTCTGGGTCCCACCCCACCGCTCCCAAAAGCTGACATGTTTTAAAAACAGAATCAATATAGTTAAAAGTCTACTTTCTTTTACGCGATTATAGCTGGTCTGGAAAATTTCTTGCCTACTCAGTGCTTACATAGATCCTTATATGTGTACATAATGCTACTGAAATCAGCAAAGCATGCACGTTTCTATCTCTATTAATGTGACTGACAAATCAAGCTTTCAACAAGTCAGCACATAAAATAAAGACATGTGGAATTAAATTCATTGTGTTCCATCAGTAAAAAGTGAACTCAAATTAATTATGCAAACTTAAAAAAAATGCATTTAGGGATATGATTTGTTCAGAAGTACGTTTTGCACACTACCTGAATCTAGCTGAGAGAACACATAAAACATTCATTTTTGAATTAACATTGTGCTCGTTTAGTACAATACACTCAGCCATAATGATGTAGCTAACAATTTTATGGTCTTGTATGATTCATGCTGCAAAGGATACCATGCCACACTGAAACCTTTTTATTATCAATCACTAGGAAACACAACCTTGAAGATTGGCATTAATTAAGAGGGTAAGGATTTACAAATGCTCCTGCTTCATTCTCTAAATATAAATATTCATGGTAGTATCTATGGATCACTTCTTGAAGTAAAAATTGATCTTGGAAAATGAGAACTTGTAAAGAAAATAGAAACATAATTATGAAAGGCTGTCTTCAAATCTTACAACTGGAATACTTTATAATAATCATTCTCCCTTTCTTGTAAAAACAATACTATTGGAATAATTATGGAAATATAACAAAGATGAGCACAAAATTAACTCTTTATTAAAATCAGTTTTAAAAATAAAAAAGCTGAAAATTCTATTTACTTCCTCCTTTTTCTCAGTCCAGCAGGCCTGTTAAACATGCACCTATCATACGTAGAGTTTTACATCTCCATTATCATGTGTTCATACCAACATTACTGTCATTTCCATACGTACGTCTTCCCAAACAAATCTTACAGTTTTTTTCTAGGCATAATCCCAAGCTGGGCATTGGCCACAACTAAAGTCGACACTTTTCATTTGTACTTATATTCCTAATTCTTTTTGTGTAAGTAATTATGGTAAATGCATGCACATTAAGCACACATTAAAATGAACATACCTAACTGTGTTACCTGCTTGAAAACCCATTAATTGTTTTAATTTTTATTATTCCAAAACACACTAAGTAATATATACATGAAAAAATTACATATATAGCAATAATAAACACTGAAGGATTAGTTCCACCTCACCTAAGATATGGATAAATAATTCATTTCTTAAAAATAGATTAAGTACTGTAAATAAAAAGATTGGCAGCAACTAGTGATGCCTGTGGTAAGGAACTTATTCCTGCAAAGACTCTATGCCTCATTAGACTGAGGTAAGACAAACACTTTGCTAACTACAGGTCTAAAGAAAGCACAGAAATTCAAAGTTTTTACTAGCTTTACACACAAGAAGAAAACAAGGTTTCAACTAAATTATTTTGTACATCATCAAGAAACAGATGTTTTTCATTTAACATTTCCATAAGTAAATGAAACTGCTCCTGGTGATAAACATTCAGGCAAAATGACTGAAAACATTGTCTCCACAACTGTCCTGAAGGTAAGTGAACAATGTGAACTTGCCCACACTTGATTTCTCCAAGTTTAAAATCTGCCAGCTAACAATTGGCAAAGAACACTGATAAAAATCAAACAAAATTGACTTCTTAGTTCCTTTGATATTTTTTTTTCTCCTCTTTTAATGGTGTTGACAGGATTAATAGATGATGCAAAAATATCTGTCTCTTCAAACCCATTGTTGATCTATTTTGTCTTTATTATTTTGTTCCAACAAGCATGCCCCAGCTTCTGGAATTCATCAGCCTAAAACATCATTTAGTATTTTCTATTCTCAGACCAGCTCTTATTAACCTAAAACATGCAGTGAATAATGCCTATGCATGTACAGCGTGTGATTAAATAGAACTATATTCAGGCCTTTCGTGTATGAATTCTGCTTGGGAGAAAAATTGCCATGCTGCCGGACAGCACACTTGAATTTTCTTCCCTATCACAATTATTTATTATTTCTATTAGCTAATGTTGTTTTACTCCTAATTATGGGTAATTAGATGATGAGTTGTCAGCACAATCCATTCACTTAGAAGCTTCTACATTTAATTAACTCAAGATGGTTTTGAACATTTAAATGTCAAAACAACATTTAGAAAACAGAACATTAACATGTTGTTCATTGAACTGTACATTATAGAATGTGACTTAAAGAACCAAAGGTTTCAGTGTGATGACAGCTCTCAAATTCTGCTTGTAGAGAGTCCAAATTTGCTGTACATTTTGACAGCTTCACTACAATGGCTTCAGGCTTCACAGGTCACCTGTTACAGAGCTTCAGGGCTGATCTGAGAATAAGTGCTACTGTGGGGCTTGACGGATAAGGGAAAAGCACCTTTACCAAAAACTGCATCTAGGAAACCTTCTCCAACCTCAATCTCTATCCATTTTTAATGAGTTCAGCATTAGGATGGTTCCTCTCAACAGAAAATGGAAAGGAGTGGTAGAATCAAAACCATCATCAGTTGAAGAAGGGCTCTAGGACAGGGGAAGGTTTAAGACGTCAAGGCCTGCAGAGTCATGTATATTCCGGACTACGTGACAAGAGATGATAGATGTGCCCGTTTCTGTCTGGTTTTACCCAGTTCTGGTCACAGCTAGTCAAGAGAAGGCTGATAGGAAGTTTCAGAGAAAGAATCTGCCCCGGCCACAGTTTTGTATTTAATGTTACTATTCCTGAAAAAGTACCCTTGAAAGCCTGACAAACCGTTCGTTTGGCCCACAGGAAAGAAAGTTCGGGGACCTTCTCAACAGAATAATTTTTTTAAACTATCTTAAAGCATTGTAGACCTGTTATAAGAAGGGACACAAAGGCTCTGTTAACACAATGGTGAAAACAATCAAGAGATAGCAGCGTGGTATAATCAGAATACAGAAATTATACAGCACTTCCAGATTAAATTTGCTGAACAAAGCATTGTGACAGTGTTCTGTCACTATTCAAGCCAATACAGAGACAGAGATCTGATTGTTTCAGTAGTGCCAAACACTAAAAAAAACCCAGAGTTTTGCATTATAGCTGATCTGCATTTCAAGAACAAAGAAGTAGCCAAAGGAGTATTACAAGAGATATCTCAGGTCACAATAACCTATAGTTTTTTTCAATAACTTAACGATCACGTTTTCGCAAAAGATGAGGACACTAAGAACGTTATTAGTATAACAGCTGAAACTGTTTGATATTTACAATTAAGTTCATTATTCTGTTTGAACGTACCTTTCCAAAACAATCATTAAGCAACCTACCTGACCACCTTAACATGAAGGTTTTCTATTTGACATATTAAATCATAATACGATCTTACAAAGCTTATCAGCTAATGAAATGTTAGTGCAGTTTTCTATTCCTGGCAATAGCCTCAGTCTATTTCTCCCTCAAGGGACTACAGCCTCGCAGTGGAAGGGGGAGTGAAGGATGCCAGCTCAGCCAGTCAAGAAGGACACCAGACACTGGTGAAGAAAAGATACTTCAAACACTTTAAGAAAAGATATAAACAGGGATTTGGCCTTGGGGGCCCTTATGGGCCCTCCTGGAGAGGAACAGCGCAAGGCTGGGAGAAGAGCTCATGACCTGTCATGGTTTTGAAAATACACCTGGGAACATCTTCCTTTCCTTAGTCTACCCTGAGCTTGCAAGGTACTGAGCCCAGGGAGGTAAATTCTAAGAGTTAATCCTTATTCCTACGGTGACCAAATGTAAGAGTTTTCATATCAGAAAACCTGACAGAGGGCAACCGAGATGTTTGAGATAATATCTGATGAGGAGTTACCTTTTCCTCTTATCAGGACTTTTGGAAGGTGACTTGGAAAGGCTTGTGAGCTTCACACCTTGTTCACAGCCAGCTGGATCACTGGACAGAGACAGATTCTTGCAAGGCTACACGTTAGCAAACTGTGGCTTTAAAGCTACCTTCACCCTGACTAAAAAGTATCATTGTAAGAGATTCCTCTGCTAAAGATCCAGAGTTGATGGGATCCATCCTGCGCTATCAATGTTTCAAACTGTTCTGCAGGGTCAGCACTTCTGGTATTGCGAAGGGCTTTCTATGACAGAATCTAATCTATGGTCATCTTTCAGCTGATACATTCATTTGCTTAAATTTCTCACAAAATCCCCATGGCCATCCAAATGCAGGTTCACTGTATTGAACACAGCAACAAACCAAAAAACCAAGTCACCAAGTACATTTCCAGCACTAAGTCAAGTCATACATATTTCAATTCACATGGCATTTGCTCTTTCACATCTCTGAAAGTTATCCTACTTTTCCCTCTGACAAGCTGTCATTGTTTCTAGTAACACATTTTTGTTTCAGTGTTGGGAGACTTTTCATTACCTTCTGTATCAGAAGAACTGTTTTCTACAGTACATCTCCCAAATGCCCGAGTGAAAGAATGCTGCCTGCTTGCTTTAGTACCAAAGTTAGAACTTGAGAGTCAGCACAAATGACAATAAAAAGAAATTACTGAGAATCTGGGGTGTCTCACACCAAGTAGACAGAATAACTTTAAGACCTATAAAATAAACACAATTTCCTTCTGTTGTACAGTAGGCATTATTCATTACCAGTATGGTTTTGTTGTGGCTGAGCTGTGTTTTGGTACTGAACATCAACAACATGACAGAAATGTTTCAGCCTTTCTATTCTCTTTCTACAAATGCGAATGTAACAGTAAACCCAAATGACAGGTACTCCCACACATACTGGTATTCAATCAGTCAGGCGCAGTTTGAACAGCATGGTGCCCAGCTGAAGCCACGTAAACCAGCACCTATTAGCTGCTTCCTTTGATTCTCCTGCTACTGCTCAGACACAGTGCAGGATATTACAAAGGATAAGCAGCATTAAAAACAGACCAAAAAGATATTATCCCAAACAAAGGTCAATAAGGTACTCTGAAGGCTTTTGCTGTTTCACTTTCTGGTTTTTAAAACAAACTGTCCTGTCAAGATCTCAATGGTTTTCCTGTGCCTGAAAGATAATTCAAGATCTCTGTATAGTTTGGGAAAGTTTAAAAGAAATGCAGCATGCAGTGTAGCATCTCGGAGCCTCTCATACAAGACTGAAAGGTGAAGAAGCAAAGTAATCATGACGAACGCCTTTTCCTACTCTTATTTATTAGAATTCTAATTATTTTTCTTTCTGTTCCTAAATTCTTTTCTATTACCAACCATAAGACACAATTTTCAAAGCTAACTTCACTTTACAACAATACAGTTAGCCTGTGCAAGGGCTGGGGATGCTACTTCTGCCCTTCCCAAAACTAACAATTCTTTACATATTATTTTCATCTCCTAAAAGTGTCCAGAATAGGCTGGGGCAGTGAGATCAGTTTGCAGCTATGTTGTTCATGACTGTGCATTTCTTTTCCTCATGATAGTAGCGTTCCAGATTCTTAACATGCAAACCCACTATTTTTCAAATGAATGAATTTAGAAAGTTAAAGTGCATGTCCAATAGGCTATGAGTGAATTTGTACACACATACATGAACACATATAGCGGAAGTCTTGGGCAACTCAGTAAAGTTTTTGTCTGTGTGCTCTTTGAAGCTCTATGCTGTAGAGTTAGACATGCCAAAAGTTGAACCTTCAGTAAGACTGAAATAAATTAAATACAGAAATTCTCAAAGGCTGGTATGTGTCTTGGAGAGCCTCAAATCATGAGCCAATGATTTTCAGCTTGCACAGTCACTATGCCATAAATGCATCGTTATGAACTTTTACTAGTTGATTGCTCCCTTCCAACCTGCCCATTTTTTAAGTCATCACAGGCCTGTTTCCGCTCGCACCAAAGCCAAAGGCTACGTTCCAACTGCTGCTCCTGGCACATGGGGCACGACTGCAACCCACAGTGCACGCTGCAAGCGGAGGAAAGGTCTGTGAAGAAAGGGGTCCTGCTGCTCCCACTGAAAAGTCTGCACCAAAAATATTGTTTCCATCAAGAATGTTCTGGATGCTAACGTATCTCCTAAGTGGGTTTTATGGAAATGGTGTGTAGAAAACTACTAAGGGATTTCCCAAACCTCAAAAAAAATAATTAACCTGCATGTGAGCTGGTCGCAATGGTGCAAGTTTGACAGAGTCAGGATAAGGCAAAAAATCCCCTTCTTCAATTTTGAGGCATGCTTGGACAGCATTAATTGTATTTCTCTAATACCAATATATCTGTCTGAAATAATCCTTCAGCCAGGCACCGATTCCTCTTCCGTAAGAGAGACATGGAGTCCTGATCTCGGCTAAAATATTTTGAATCTTTCAGAATACAACCACATGCATAAGTAATAACTGGGGAGATGTTTTAGCAGTCCACTCATCTCAGTGAAGGATATATAAGTGGCATCAAAGTACTGGATATTGCTGTTCTGCAATACTTATGTAAATCATTACTATTTTGGACACAGTTCTTTATGTTAGTACTGACATTTGTGGCTTGCAAAAGGTATTTTTCTACGCTTATGCTTGGCATTCCTACTGGAATTATAACAGTGAGAAATCATCACAGCCATCTAAAGGGGGTTGTGCATGAAGTTCCCACTCCCTTTAAACCCTACTTAAGCCTGAATGACTAATGGTCTTTTTCAAGGACGACTAGATTTATGCATCTTTCCCGTGAACTTGATGCTCCCATGAAGCTAAGAAAGCTTTTATTAAAATACTAGCAATATAGTTACGTTTTATTCCCAATACCAGCAAAACTAAGATTTCTACAGAGTAGAACACTTCCCAGAAGATCAAATTGCAAAAACGGCAAACCAGGAATGACTGAGAATCATACTAATCTCACAGAAAACTGGTACTGCATTTCCAAAAATAAATTCCAGTTCCAAACCTACCCTTTCATTTCCACAATCAAATACAGGTGCAGCTGTACAACTGTAATCAATGGCGGATACACACAGATGTGCAACTATCCGATTTGCAAACAAAGAACGCACATGTCAGTAGCATGGACAACCACGTCTCCACTTCAAAGAGTTTAGTACTGTACTTTGGCAGGCAAAAACATACATGTGTCTGGGAGGCTCAACAGTGCAAGAAACGATCATACACTCACTAATCAAAATCCAACTGAGGCCTTCTTTGAAAATTTGGCCCTAAACGTTAAGCAGTGCCTGGGGGCTGATTAAAATTGACCTCTCCAGGGCATAGATCATGCAACACTAAGAAAACAAGCTGAAGAAACAGAAGCAAAGACTGCTGTTCTCTGCATCTTTATTGGTATGAAAACTCTTAGGACGCCAAACAAGGGGTGTGTTCGGGGGGAGATGTTAATATCTGAGGAGAGAGATCAAAAGCAGTTAACGTTCCTGGCACTGCATTGTGGCATGTGTATCTTTATACTTTTAAACTTACAGTAAAAAAAAAAAAAAGAAAGAAAAAGAAAAAGAAAAAAGGAAAAAGAAACATTTCTTTGTTAAATCAAATATTGCCACATGTTACTCATTTTAAGTTTGCTGTCCTAAGATCCAACTTAATTTAGTCTGCATTGAACATTTCTGATCTGAACATTTAATGTGGCAATGTTTTGCTCTGCCAGGAATATTATCTGAATGTTAAACATGAACTCAATTTATTCATCAGAATATGGCAAGCATGATACCAAAGGTCATTTTGTTTATATTGTCCTCCAACTCCATAACTTATGGCCTGTTTCTTTCATCTTCAAACCTCAGAACACTCAACAATATTGGATGTTACAGTGTGGGTAAGAAAACTGGATTCACTTTTTTTTTTAAGCATTTTTCTTTGGAACTGAGGGGAGGAAACAGCCTTGTTTGGCAGCAAGGAAAAGCACAGAAAACATGCAACACATCTGGCTACACTATGAACTGGTAACAGATATGGAAGATAAGCTTACCCTGGTATGAAGGATGTGTAAGAAGCTGTATGCATTGCACCTTAATATTCACAATGCAATTATAGCTTTTTGATTCTTTAAGTAGGTGCTGATCTCAGTCACATCAGTATAAAACCACAACCACATACACACTTTTCATGCAAAACATAGCCACAAAGTCTTCACAGAACCCGTGAGCCAAATTCTGATATTAATTACAGTAGCAGAACTTCGGAGTAGTATCACGTGCATGTGTGACTCCACTGCTCAAAACTCTACCTACAGCAGCAAGATTAGCTTAGAAACCAGTACCTATTCTTTAGAAAGCACCATATGTTACTCATATTATTAGTTAAGACAATTCCAACGCTGAAAATGTTTGTCCCTCCTCCCCTCAACACCTAAAGGCAGCTTGAACCAAAAAGAATAGGACCACACAAAAGGATAAGCAGGTAGATGAAAGAAATGTGAACAACCACGACAAAACAAGCAAACCCAATCTCTTTCTGAGGTGACAGAAACATATTTCCATTCTTTACTATTTCTCATTACTTCTGAAGAATTATTACAGTTCACCCCACCTGCTGATAGCTCACTGTTAGTTTATCACTCAACTTCTGAAATTTTCTTTTGCTCTATTTAAGTTATTTCGCTGCTATTATATTGAATTGCTAGCACTTTCACACACTTGGATATCAGATATCACAAAAGAAATATCCATCTGCTAATGCACTATCAATAAAATCTGAAGAAACAAAATTGATTATCGGTGCCTAGGCTTCCCAAATCCAGTCCATAGAAACATTCACTATGTTATTGATACTTCCCATCAAAACTGGTCTCTGTGCACTGTAAATGGGAGACTGAAGAAAAATAAATGTCTCAAACTTTACCAGAAGGAGCACCTTTACAGAAAACCCAAAGCAAAACCAACCTAATGCCAGAGGGAGTCATATCCAGAAACACCGCACCGAGAGAAGACTGAACAGGTAACATGATGCAGACACTCAGAAGTGTAAGGCCCTTCCCAAAAGTCTCAGCATCACATCTAAGTGTGGGGCTGATCCAGAAAGGCATTTTCTTTACAGTGGGATTTTCTAAAACTTGCCGCAATATGCTTATTCGTGGTTGGATGGCAAGCCTGTCAAAAGCATTAGGCGTCGGGCTAACTCTGCTTTCACTGAAGTCAATTGTAACCTTAGCTCTTATTTCAGTGATGGCAGAATCAAGCATTAATCCTCTCCAAAAGGTACACTTATAATGACAATTTAGAGTATGAAAGTTGTATTTTAAGTGTGTGTATTGGTAGATCCCATAATTATATTTCTCCTCAATCATATATATTTTATGCAAGTAGATAGTGACCTCAGCAGTTAGTTCTATTTACTCAAAGGCTTCCATTTTTAAATTTTACAGATAAAGCCACCTTAAGTCTAATAATTTCAAAGATTATTTTTTTTCAGTGACAGACAGACATACACAAGCGTGTTAATTGACAGAGTATCTTACTTACCTCCATAATGCATTCTTATGTTTTATATACAGGTAAGCTTCAAGAGTACATTCCTTAATCCAATGAAATATTTATCAGATCTGAGATCTAAAGTGTACATATTCAATTTTTTATGCACACCTTTACATGATTCATGAAATTCACCCATAATGTGAGTTCTTTTCATTAAATTTTGTTTTTATGTATCATTGTTACCCTTTTTTTTACAACCAGATTTATATTGAACTGACAAATATCATTCAGGTATCTTTGAACAAAGTAGCTCTTACCTTTTGATAGAAATCATGGAGCTCTGGCACCTGCAGTAGGTTTCTCTGTAAACAAACAAAAAAGAAATAAATCCAAGGTAATGCTAAATTTGCAGTGAAGCACAGCGTGTTACATTACATGAGTTAGTTTCTTTATTAAGAGTTTCTTTATGAACACGTTCAGAGATGGCGTATGCTGCGTGGAATAATAGACATCAAGGAGAATATTCTGAATGTATTGCAGTGAATTCTGCACTGTCTCAACTCAAAATGCATTTTGGATTGAAGATTGTTGAGTTTCTCGATCAAATTTCTGTTCTTGTACATCTTAATGGTCATCTGGATTTTCAAAAGCACGCTCCTTCCTATAAACCAAAATTTAGACTTGCATTACAGGTACAAGGGGGTATAATTTACTGGTGAGAAACAGTTTTACTGTTGAGAGGTATGTCTTTTGGGTTTTTTGTTTGCTTCGGGTTTTTGCGTTTGTTTTTATTTGCAGCTTTTTTCATTGTTTTACAGAATACAGCATGGAGGGTGGGCACATGGGAGCTACTTCACGTGCAGGATAGAGGACTGTGAGCTCTGCTACTCAAGCAGCAGTAACCGGTCCAAAGCTTGAGGAGTTTGAGCTACCTATGGCTCCACGTCCTTCCATGCTGCTCAGTGCCTCCCAGCAGCACTCAGCAAGGTTGCTGTGAAGCACCCTCCAACACAACAAATATTCCTTCGGCTGTCTCTAGAAACAGCTACCCAACACTTTGTTAACATGGGCTTGAACAGAAAGTCACAGCAACCAGGAACACATTTTATTCCTATAGAAAACAGATTGACACCCTACAAGCCAGGCACAAAGAAATTTCAGTGTTCAGCCAGGCATTGTCAAGAGTGCAAAGCATTTATTTATATGAACTATCTAATAGATAGTTGACATCCCACCTTAGCCCTTCTGTATTATTGTCTTACTTTTTTTGGATACACAAGGCTTGGCTCTACGTGATAAACACACCTTTGATATTCTCAACTCATACTGACTCAGTAGGAGACAAAGGCTTGGCATTTTGTATAATCTACCCCTCAAAAATGCAAGTAACAAAGCAGAGTTTACAATGTCATTTTTCAAACTGTTGAATAGCATAAGACTGCTGATATTACATTACAGTGTCACAAAATCATAGGGAAAATGCTTTAACTTCCTAAATCATTCAAGGCACCAAATTGCACTACTTAATGCTAACTGCATATTGTATTTATTTTTGTTAAGAGAAGGAATACTTTTAAGTACTAACCCCAGCTACTGACCCTTTACATGAACTAATTCCTCAATTAACATTTGAATCACTTTTTTTTCCCCTTGATTTCAGTGGGAGGAAAAGAAAATCCAAACATCATCCCTCTTTCCTTTATAGTTAAGATCAACATTTGCTCAAATGCGAGTTGTAGGCAGAAGACAGAATGTCTCTATTGTGAAAATAGGAGCAGAAAACATCTCTTAGGCTGGAAATTTAATTGAAGTTCAAAAGCAGCAAAAGAAGTCTGACTTTTAATACTAACTCCCACATATGAAAATCCATATTGTACACATATGTATACACACAGTGGGTATAGCTTTACATATTTTATACACATGCTCTACTAATTGGTCAACTGGTTGAGATCAGGATTTTATTTTTCCTTGAAAAAGTTATTGTCACAAATACTAGAAAATATTCATATAATTCCAGCGACAGGAATTATCAGCGACAGGAATCACTGCATAGTTAGTGATTTGAGCTCTGCTTACCATCCAAAAAATACAGGTTTTTTGCAATTAAAACATAATAAAATAATAGACTTTTTTAATGGCTGAAACCACTGTAAACACTAAGGTCAACTACTTGAAAGAATAGAAAGTGACTGCAAGACTCGTTTTCCTTGAAGTTTTCCCCTAGAACATTGTAATCTGGCATGCCAAGCGATACATTCACTCCTGAGAAAGCTCTCAAAACCACCAGATTTTTCAGATTTCAAACATCACTAAACCTTCAGAAACACAGTCTGATACTACTTTTAGTTACCTTGTTAAACTAGCCACAGCTCCTGGACATGCTTTTAAAAAAAAAAACCAAACCAAAAAAACCCAAACACCTAATTGTTCAATGGTTTCATTTCTCCACTTGGGCAGGATTTCCCAAATTTACACAAAACCTTCTTGTTATCTCTAGCAACTGTCCATAAGCTTGCTGGCTTTCAATAGCTAAACGAATACTCTCCTCCCTCAGGAACAAGAAATATTATTTGGGCATCAAGATTATCCTCTACTATCCAAGGTTCACCTCTACTCGGAGAGAACAAAACTACATGGGTCTAGAAAAAAGCATTCCTCAAGCTGAGCATGCATGCCTGTGGCTGGGCTAAACCTTGTGTTTCAGTCTTGTGGAACTCTTTCCCCAATTAAATAATATCAGTGTTGATAGCTCAATCTCCAGGAAACTCTGTCATTATGCCATCAGAGAAAACTGACATTGATTCTCTCCTGCAGCTCTCATTAGTGAGGCCAGAGGTGTGAAGAGGAGCTGACTTACTCTTTCACTCTCGAAAGGAGAGGGATCACCACAGAGGTGTCCTTCATGTGAGGATACAGGGTTACCAGCCTGGTGCGTAAATCATGTTTCAGATTCATTTAGAAAAATGAACACAACCAACAAGAGATGCTGCCACTCTCTTCCTAGTTCAAAGCAAAAAAAGCACTTAAACAATTCATAGTTTATAACAAGGCAGATCACAAAGAATAAAAGAAAATAAATGTTACACAAATCATGTAATCTCTTTCCCAATGCAGTTCATTAAGAGCTTCAAGAATAAATCAAAATAACATTGCCATAAAAAAAAAAAAAGGCTGAGATAATTAGATTTGTACAGCCAACTTATCGTGCTAGCATTCCAAGATGTCTTGAAAAGCACACCAACAAATTTTTGGCTAAAAGCATTAATAGAAAGAATCCTTTTCCTTTGAAAAACCATTTAGTGCACAAGTAGCCCATCCAGAGCGGCTCCAAGTACTGCTCTATGCTGCTTTTTCTCTTTCCCAATTTTAAAAGAAAATGCATGGTACATTCAGCTGAGTATCCAGGGTAACAAAGCAGAAGAGCTGAGCATCTGAATTGATCGGGGCACAGAAACTGTGGGCAGGCCACGTTCCTTTTACAGCAAGCCAGGAAGGCAGGAAAGCACAGATTTTACACTTTCACTTATCCTAGAGAAGAGAAACGCAGCAAGTGAAACCACTGCGTGGACTCGACACTTACAACCCTGGAGACTATGGATCTGCTTTGGGTTTTTTGTACTTTAAAGCCACAGTAGATTCTTACAAGTTCAGTAGAGCTGTGAGGAAGAGAAGCTTAGATATGCCTCAATGAGCAGCTACATACTTTAATAAGTTGCTACATCCTGTACACTATATAATATTTATATGTCTTAGCATTTTTTAACTTCTCAGAAATTTCTACCAATGAAAATTTTAACAATTTGCCTGCGTCCGCCCAAAGCTTCTTTGATATTTGGCTGAAAAAAAGATCTTTTTTTCTGAATAGGTACTAGCATAGTCTGTGAAAATTGGTATTTTTTCCTAGCCTTGAAAAATCATGAGCACTTCCTAATGCCACAGTTCCTCTTCTAGTTTACTAACAAAAGACAGGAAACAACACAGGGAATGTGAGTGGAGCTGAGAGGCGTATCAAAGTCTCCCAAAATTTATGTTGTGATTTTTTTACAGAACATAATAGAAATATCCCTCACTCCAAATCAAATACTTATTTTTTTATTGAAGTGACATTTCCAAAGTCACTGGACTAAACCCTAGTTTCAGTTAAGGCTTTGTATGTCTAAAATCCTACGTAAAAGCTAGAGAAAGGACCACAAAAGTCCATGTTGAAATTTATTTTCTCACTTCATAGCCAGAATTTCCAGGGACAAAACACAGTACAGTGGTGATGCTGATGATCATGAGAATCTGTATACTTTCACTGCATATATAAAAAAAGACTTTGACCCTAAAGACTTTTTATATGCACATCTGTCTGTACAGGGTGACAGCCTTCTCATTCACTTGTGTAGCACCATTGGTTAGAGGTTCAACCCAAGTCATCCCACCATGCAACAGGTTCCTCACAGACACGTAAGGGAATGACAAGCACATTTCCCAGAATTGCAAACTGTATCCCAAGAGATGAACTTGTCATCACATCAGCAGCTCAACTTTCAGATGCTGGAGAGAAAGGTAGGAGCAATGGTCCAGAATCTGGGATAACACGTCAAGCCATGGGTTCAGAAACTTCTCTGGGACCACTGGAAAAATCCCTCATGCTTTTGTCTATCTTGTGGGTGAGGTGAGATGATACTACTGCTATTTCACAAGACAGAACTGAATGGTGACATATTACAAGAATGGGACTTCTGGTAAATATTTAAGATTCACAAGTGATATAAAATGCTAAGAAAATACAGTATGCAAAAAATATGCAAAAACCATCAATAGAACAACTAGAGCCTGGCACGCAGAAACAGATGGAAAATGCTATTCAGAGACAAGAAAAGGCATCAATAAGTTCACTTTAGAGAGGGAGACTATAAACATAGTCACAAGACTTCCTTTGGGGAAAAAGTAGCAGATAGGCAAATGAAAATAAAATGTGTTAATCGAACACAAAACAACACTAAAAACACCTGAGCAAATTAAAGATGCGAAGTCCTCCATTTAAACCTATTAATGGTTCTATAGAGTGTCCAAAAACTCAACCCAGATACAGCCATTTGCACAACATTCTCTGGAACAAGCTATTCTATAGTTCAAGAGCAAGGTGATTAAAAAAACCCTACCTTTGTCATGTGTAGTCTTGAAGCATGCAAGAAAATACTGTTTCTAATATTGTGCTGGAAACAAAGCACCAGTAGTGACAAATGAAGCCAAGACCCAGCAGGTACAGCAGAGCAGGCTAGCATGTGTCCGCTTTAAAGTATTTGGCCTTATGCTTTGTTGGTTGCCTTTGCACATTACAAAATTCTGGGTAACTGGAGTTGCTCTTTACTATTATAAAATAAGTGAAGTTTATACTTTTCAGATATCAAGTGCTACAGAATAAGTCTGACGTGCAAGACAGCCAAATAATACAAGAACCAATCATTTTTAAGCACAAGAGTTGTCACTGAAGGATTGTGTAATGCATTGCTCGCAAGTATTCAGCTGGCTGCATATATCTCTGAAAGCATTCACTAGCTGAAAATTGCTGTTTGGGTAGTAATTATTAGTCTCTTGGGTTTTAATCTAACCAATGAGCAGAAAAAACACCATGTGATTTAGATGACCAACCACTTATGGGCAAGAACTACCCATTAAATGATATTTATAGTCATTCATTAATAATCCACAGGCTGGACTTTGTTCTCTAATTATATTGCAGTACTTACACAATCATGAATACAACTGTAGAAATCAGAATGATGCATGAAGAAAGAAAAATGCTAAATACGTCATATAAATCACATACAATACATAAATTGACTATCATTGAGTAAAGCCCTGTATTTAGCAGTTAAAACTATTGCTCATAACTTGTTTTGTAGTTCTCTTTTATGAGAAACAACAGTGCCTCACAACACTTCTGCAAATTTCTTAGTTTTACAGACTGAAGTTGAGACAGATGATACAATTTCCTCAAGCAAAACACACCAGTGCAGCCAGGGACAAACCCAGATGTCTTAATTTTCAATGCAGGAATTATTCCAGACTTCATTCTTTCATTCAGTGCTGAAGATAGATGTTACAAAAATAATTTAGACTGCTTTAGGTTTATTTTTCGGATTTCAGTGGAATGGTCTTTTTTATTTGGTAAGTGAAATGAATACAATGTAATCCTTGAAATAAATCCTGCCATTGAAATTATGCTTGGAAAAAGGAACCCTAACCTGTTATTTGCACAGGCAATGAAGTCAGATTTCAAAATAGCAAATTTCAGCAAAATAAATTGGA
Organism: Larus michahellis; assembly: GCF_964199755.1. Classification (NCBI taxonomy): domain Eukaryota; kingdom Metazoa; phylum Chordata; class Aves; order Charadriiformes; family Laridae; genus Larus; species Larus michahellis. The sequence goes on from NC_133899.1 coordinate 18,910,099, forward strand.
AGAGTTCAACCAGTCAATTTTTCTGTTTCAAAGATCAGTTTTGAACCTCTTACTTTCCTCAAAGTATACAGAAGGAACATGTTTTCAAGAATATTACCGGCCATTATGAGTATACAAATACTGAAATTAATTTCTTTTAACAAAAGTTTAGGCAGCAAAGTTATTAAAGGAGGTGTGTCCTCTCGTCTCCAAAAATGCACTGTGTTGTTAAGAGAGATAGTTGGTGACTTTCTCACAATGATTAACTTCAAGGAATATGGGAATAAGGAGCAAGTCTTGTTAGCCACTCACCAAAAAAAAGCAGAGAGATAAATTTCACAGTATTATGAACACCTTTAAATGTGTAATTTCTGCACAGTGTATGGGTTATACAAATGCTCGGGAACAAGCACACAAATGGACAATGTCACTGCGACAACAGGAGCAAACCTGAGGAGGAGGAAGTCGTGAGCTGCTAGGACATACAAGTTTGTCCTGGCAAGGAGCAGTTTTACAGAAACAACCTCAAGGGCAGGCTCCCTGCCCTTCTGCTCCCTCGACTCTTTGGGGACAGCAAAGCATCTGGTCCTTCAAAGCATCCTGCCACCTCACTGCTAACCCAAACTGAATCCCAGGTCTACAATTTGAGCTTATTCCCCATTTTAAAAGGCTTTTCACGGTTAAAGGAGATATATAACCAGGGTGACAATCCACGAGACAGCATGAATTCATGAAGACAGAATTACTGAGTCAGGGCAAGAAAAAGTCTTTTGGAACTGCCTCAGATTCTAATATTTTTCCTCAATAACTTTGCCAAGCAATAATAGAGAAAAAACAAACCACAGCCTGGTTTCTGGGTGGCTAAAGTGGTTATATCCCAGGCATAAAATACCAAACAAAACTATTTTTTAATAAAAAACTTTCCTTCAAAAGTAAAATTGATACCTTTTTCTGGTTTATGGATAATTTAGCTTGATCACTATAATTGTCAGAAAAATGCTGAAATATAACTCTCCTCTTCTTTAAACAAAGATTGTCTTACATGCTTGGGATCAATCCATTGACTCTCTTACACTGGTGGAATAACACAGAGGGTAAAGTTTTAAAGAGACTCAGAAATTTGCCTGTCCTGACCCACTACGCAGTGTTGAAGGAGCATGATGTTGCCCATGATTGCTTAGTACAGACAAGGTCAAATGAACAAGAAGCCAACAGCACCCAAAGCACTGCCCAGCTAAGGGAGGGAGGCACACAGTGCCCTGGCTGCAGGTGCAGAAGCAGCACGTGTGACTTTTTGGAGGTGCAGGGAGTGCAGGACATTACGTTGCCCACCGGCCACACTCCTAAGTCAAAATGCCTCAAAGCCAGCTCCGCTCCACTGCTCCCTTGCTCACCAGCCCCAAGCACGGCTAGTACATTTTAAGACACAATTCAACCTGTGTGGTTGCTTCCTAGAGAAAACTAATTCTCTGTAGGGTTCCTTGAAAACATATGCAAGACCCTGAGACAGACAATATTGACACTTTTCAGTCTCACAATGTTAACTTCAATACCTAAGTAGTTGCCATTAAAACACTGACAGTATTAAATGTTGTACATTGACAAATGCATCCATGATTTAAATTATATCTTCTAGTAAAAAGACAGACCATACGTGCCCAGCCCTAAGTTTCTTGACTTACAGTCCCGTTGTAACAAAAAGAAAACTCTCTTTTACTCTCTGAAGTGTTAGAAAAACTGGCTGAATTTATATCTTATTGCAAACTCCTCCTCTATAAGTAATGAGTTACTGTCTCATTTTTAAATTGCTGCAGTAAGTCACTGTCTGAAGTGGCTTGTCCATCTCTGGTTCTATTTCGTACTTTGATTACTGAGATACTATCGTTGGGGTTCTTTTTATTTAGTTTTAGCTGGTGCAAAGCTGACCTCCTTGGATCAAGCCAGAACACTGCTACACGATGGTATTCCTTCATTGAGAATGAACTACTACTGTTCATACATTTCAAAGTCTATCACAGTCTTCCCCCAACTTCTCAGCACCGAATGAGAGAGGTCATCACCCAACAGCTTGGCAAATGGCACCTTTTGCTAAATGAAGCCTGGAAAAAGTTAAATTGACTTCTTCTGAAGCTTTTATCTCTCCAGTTTACCCTATGTGGACACAAGGTCAGAGCCCCAATAGAAACATCAGAGACTGAGCCAGGAAACAATGGAGCTGAAATTGAGGTGTAAGGGATATTTACCTTCTGACTAAAATTAAAGACTGCAAAAATGAGCCTGACAATATTCAGTTGAACAACTACAGAGAAATGAACAATGGGAAGTCTGCATAGCCCTGGCCTCTATTTACTTACAGACTCACAAGCCATTACCTTCTGCATCAAAATGTTGTCCATAAGCTTTCCTTTAGTGTCGCTCTTCACACGATAGTCAAGTCAGAGAGCGACTACAAAAACTTGCTGCAAACATTTAAAAACTGACAAAATTTCTTGCTATTACTAATGTAGTCCTTTATAACACATTAAAAATCCTTCGAGGGGGTTTCCTTGTTGGTTTTGTGCGTGTTTGTTTTTGAACCTCAAGGTCTATTTAAACAGTCAGGTCAAACCTGGAATTTTGCAGCATATGTTTTGCATACTCTCATTCATCTGTTCACTCCAACAGCTTCTCAGTTTCTGTCACTCAGAGTAAAATATGCCATCTCCCTGAAAGCTTAAATAGCAATAGAAATAATATTAAAACACTAGCAAACTCTTGCTCAGCAATCCAATATTTAAGTGATACACATTTGGCATTTCTACTGTTGCATACTATAACTGCTTTGTTCAGAATGCTTTACACATATTGTAATGTATTAGGATCTTTTCTAGTGAGTAATTTGTTCTAATTTGCTTGAAATATATAATACCTATTAGTTATAGATTACACTTTTCTTTTTTTTCTGGCCCTCCAGTGTTTCAGCTTTATGAAGCTTGAGATAAAAAAAGTCCAATCCCAGAAACTGGCAGAATTTACAATCTATTAAGACTGCACACACAATCTTCTTATCAGCAGTTCATATTAGACACAGAAGAGATGAACTGTAATGCAACTTCATTTAAAAAAAACCACAACCACAAAACATGTATATGATCAAACGCAAGAAACTGCAGTATGAATAAACTGGTGATTTTTTTTTATGTGAAATCTGATGGAGACTTTGCTACAAGGGGTTCTCCAGTTTGGAGTGTACACGACTTAATATTGGTAGGACTATTTTCCACATAGCACTCCTAAGGATAAAACAAGCTCCCTTCATAGCTTGTCTGCACGTTGGCAGATGTCTGTTGTTAACAAGGGAATCTTGCATGCTCTGTTCTCTCCTGGAGTTTTAATTTTGTTCTTTTATTTCTTTGTCGTTCCTTTTATCTGCAATGAAAGTCACATTTCCTGAAAGCATAGTTTCTTGTACATACAGAATACCTATTTCTAACATAACCACACATATATCCACACATAAACGTTTTCTAATTGCATTACAAGAAAAAATAAATAATCAAGGAATAATCTTTGGGCATATATTATTTACCGTCTTTGGAATGTGAAATTGGGATTTGAATCTTCACTCACTGCTGCAAAATGGTCCTAAACCACCTTTGGTCTACCAGTTCCACATACCCACTTTTACATGTGAGACCTTCTCATGGAAGACAGTGCTTAATGTTTTGTCAGGTCTCAGATCTCTGACCCATCAATAAAGAGCATGCTTCTGGTACACAAGGGACAAAACTCATCCCTGGAATACCACCACAGGGGCTGACTTTTGTACATTACATAAACATTATTTAGTGCTTGAAATGAATGTGCATGTCAGAGAAGTTTTAAGAGCAGATTTCTATTTTATAAGTACATTAGCAAATCTTCAGAGGTTACCTGGCTAATTGAATACCGTCATAATTCCCCTACACCAAGCCTGTGGAACGAGCTGCCATTCAAACATGGAATGGAAACAGAGACTGCAATATGGCAAATTTAATACAAAGACTTTTAACAGTGATTGCCAGAGGAGCTCTCAAAATGAATCACTTTCAGACAGAACAATGTTGCTAATTCCTATTTAAGTTTGAAATATTTAACACACTGATCTTTTCAGAGTGTAGTTCAAAGAGCATACTCCTCCTCTGCAGAGGCAACTAGGGACTAAGTTTCTATAATAGGATTGCAAGAGCACCAGAGCGTCTCTGCAGTAGCTTAGAAAGATGGTGGGTTAGCCTGATTACTGGGATATTTACTCCATCAGTTTAGTTCGGCAGTAAGTTCTAAAGAAAAACAAGCCAAAATAAGGGATCAAGAATGATCCCTTTTTCTGCAGAACAACAGGGCTTGTGGGCTTGTCAATGGCTGATGTCAGGACAAGCTGAGGCCCGGGGCCTCACCACATACAGTGTGCTGGACGCACCCATACATTTATGAGTTAGATCTGTTTGGCTTCCCAGCCCAAGCTGATCAGTTTTTATGTCAAACAGATGCACATGTAAACTGCTCATTGTCAAGTCTTTCTTCCTTTTATGCTTTGTTCCCTGTGCCAAATAAACATGCTTGGGTTGTACGTCTGATCATTGCACACCAGCTGCCACAACTTCCTGCAAGGAAAAAGACACGGGTGCCAAGATGCAGGTGACCCAAGCAGCTGAGTGCTATCAGCACACCTAGTACTGCTCTGAGGCCTGGCCTAACGCAGAGATGTTCCCTCAGAACAGGTAATGGCCTTATACATACAAATTAAAGGATGCATCAAGAAAGACCACGAAGAAAACAGATGAGTAACTAATCCTTTAACCTTGGCAGCTTTTACCAATATCCTATAAGCTGATATTTGAGAAAACAGAAGCTTTGGTTAAGAGTTTTATTAACAGAGCTACCAATTCTATTGGCTTTCAAGTGTCACTGAAATGCTCTGATCCTCTCTTTCACAGAAAAAAAATCTTACAGAGCTGGACCTGAGGCCCCAAGATCCTCATTTACTTCAACTGCCTTTAGACTGAGCCATGTATAGTTCTTTATATTCTACATAAGATGCATGAAAATACATTAAGAGTAATCTAATTTAATTAAATCTTTGCTTAATTACATACATTGGAGCTGTACTGTCAGATACAGATCGAGTTTCCGCAACCTTTTCAGGAGAAAAGACATATAAAGGGGTTTAAAACACTATGTTAAAAGTATAATGCTGATGCATTGAAAGTTTCATTTACTTTGGTTTCATTCTGAAGCAGTATAGGATTAAAATGACATTTAAACACTCAAGTGGATCCCAGCTATGGCACAAATCTCACTCATCTTCCTCTTGTGGAAGAGGATTTATGGGCTTTTATTCTCCTAATAAACATACCAAGTTTGCTATGGCAATATATACTGTGTATACTGTAACACCAACAGTAAAGTATACTGTGACGTGTACTGTGGCCACAGTGCAGCGTGGCACAGGGCGCACAATCTGTAGAGTCTCTGGAAGGAAGAGATCTGGGAGACAGCTGTCTGCCATCACAGGAGACTAAATCAGGAACGTATGCTTCCCAGTAATCATATTTCCTTTTAAGTAACACCCTCAAATATTTACACACAAACATACACAAGCACATGCACACACAAACTTTCCAAATATACTGGCAAATTATTTACTCACTACTCAACATTGCATGTCTTCTAGAATACAAAATTCCAGCTCCATAAAACAGTTTAGAAAAAGCATATATTGAAAATCAGCTCCAAAGACCATAGAAGTTAGTGTGAGTTCAGGGAACTAAATTAGGCAGATTCATCTTGTTGCTGTACTGTACATTAGTTTTCATTAGATGAATCCCGCAAACTTTTGAGTGTAAGGCAGTTAGAGGCAGCTCTTGTGTGATGAGCCATTGTTTCCTCATCTTTTCCCTCTATATGTGATGCCCATTTTTCAAGTAGCTACAGACTGAAACTGTATAGTATATATCCACACAGTATTTTTTATTTTGCTAAGATGATGAACAAGGTATATAGTAATTTCTTCCCTTCAGTCATAGCATTAGCCTATCAGAAGAAAATGCAAATGGGATTAATCCTCATCCTACACAAAGATCAATTTCTAAAACATTATCTCCTCCTCCAGACATCCACAGGCTGTAGCCACTAAGCAACACAAGAACCACTGCAGTCTTTTCTCCTCCGAGAGCAAGTGTGACAAAGAAAACTGCTGGGAACTTCGCTAGTTCTGCTTCCAGTTTATCAATTAACCATATGCACATCATTTTTTCTACACCCCAGTTATTTCAACTGTAAAAATTGGCCTACTGAAACCCACCTCTCTATGGCACCCAAACTGAACTCCCAGTTGCACACCACATAACACTTTCCACAAAGAACACTCCCAACTGCCTGCAAAAAATTATTATCAAGATTATCGCTGCATTCACTTCTCCTGCAAAGTTTTGGTAGAGCATACAACTCTTACATTCTTAAAATAACTGGTGGCCAGCTTCAGGGCGGACTTTTTAAACAGGACTAGATTATTTCCTCCTTATTACTTTATGCTAAAGCTTTTATCATCACATGCTAATCAACAGGAAAATACAGTTCCTGTTCTTGAGCATGTTAATGTACAAAAAGTACTGATTTTATAAAACTATTCTTTTAATTATGTACTTGAAAAACTGCTTAGATACATGAAAATTAAATAGATCTAATGAAGTGGAATGGAGTGCTAAGTTTAATTAAACAAATTAAAAAATTTGCAGAAAAGATATTAAGTGATCTTTTGAAATGGAAATGGTGTACTTGGTTCTACACTTCACGTTAAGATTACAGCTGAGTGTGTAAAATACTCCCAAATGCACCCTGGTAAATTCTGCAGGGCAAAGTACACATCTACAACATACAATTTCTTATAAATATTTGCTCAGACGAAAAAAGTGTTTGTCTGCACTTTGTCTTTATTTTTAACAAACATCCTAGGAAAGATGCTTTCTCAACAAGCTTTTGGTTTTTTTTCTACAGACAATGAACTTTTGCTGAATGTTAGAGAGAATAACTTTTAAACTAATCAATCTCAGTATCTGTACATCTCCTGAAAACCCAGCAACAAGTGCTCCGCTTGCCCAGATACACAACTGAAAAGCACCAGGCAGGTGACCTGTCACGTCTCTCCAGCATTGCCCCAATGTTTTCACTCATGAGATATTTCTCCTAAACCATCTGCAACCAAGAAAGGTTGCAGAAATTGGCTCATGAGTAATTCTGAACACACACAACCAGAAAAATCAACTACCATAAAACTGGAATGAGGCTAGAAATGAACATATTTATGAAGTTATTAATTGTTTTACAGCATTTCCCCTTATCTTTCCAATTGTACTTCAGCAATCTTTGGGTTCCCACAGGCAGTCCCCCTGAAGGTTATCAGGCAGACTGACCTACCCAGCACCAAATGGGTACAAATAAGTCTTCTGCAGTGTTACTAAGTAGCCCTGTAAGTTCATGGCAACTTTCAGAGTTTTATGAGTTTTCTTCTTAAACCTTCAATCAAACATAAGAAATTTGTACCTCATTAAAAAAAAAAAAAGTTATCTACCCACCACATTCGCTGACAGTGCAGAAGATGCACGCTACATGAAGAAACCCCCTCACAGAAACACCGGCGCTTCAAGAAGGATCATCTCCAAGCCTCCTGAGTCTCAGAGAAGGGTCCGTCACCTCACTTCTCCAGAGCCCTTTGCGGTGGCAATGGTGAGCCTGGAGCCCGAGGAGGTTTTTGTTACAGGCTGAGCCCCCCTGCACGCCAGCCTGAGGCGTTGCTCCCTTACGGGCACCCCCCAACACTGGCGGGGCCCAGGCTGCCGCCTCAGCCGGCGGGGAAGGCCTCAGCTTTCTGCTGCCACAGCCACAACCTGCAGCCACCTTTTCTTTCTTTTAAAGGTGTGGTGTGAAGATGTGAAACACGTGCTTGACTTTCAGCCTACTGCTACGTCTCGTTTAATTAAACGAGGACTCATAATATCTGTGTTAAGCAGCGAGTCGCAATGTGCCGGGGTACGGGCGGTGGTCGAGGGGCCAAGGGCAGAGCAGCCCCCTCCAGCACCATGGACGCACTGCTGACTGAAAACTGCACATTTCGCTTCCAGTTTCACCTGTAGAAAAACGCCCAGCTGTTCAGAAATATCGACAGGCCCCAACTGAGATGACTTCAGCCCAAAATGTCAACTACACCACTGCGAAGCAGCCTAAGGTGAGGTGAAATTTGGCCTGATACACTGACAGTCCTCAGGAAATACCACACATAAACAGGTGCCTTTTGCTCCCTGCAATGAGGCCAGCATCAAGCCGGCAATAAAATGGGAGCTGTGGGCATGGATATCCCACGGAATTGGGGCACGTTGTGGGAAATCCAGGGCTGATTTTAAGGTAAAGCAGCACTCAGGCAAGCACGCTCTACCCACGCTGCTCCAAAGCACTGAAATCCCAGCAGACTGCCTCCTTCTAGATTTAAAAAACATCCTCCCTCCTCAAAACTAACAAAAAACCCCAAAATAAGGCCCAGAAAACACTGTTCAAAGTCTCTGATTGTTATTATTTCTTCTCCCCGCACCACTCCCAATTGCAACTAGTTTAGAAAGAAAAAAAAAAAAAAGGACCTCGCTGTAAAACCTAATGCCTGAAAAGCTTTCAAAAAGACTTAAAATAAGCATTTGTCTCTCTTCATAATGATTTGAGCTCAGAAGTCACGGAAAGGTCATATCACAAAGGGAGTGGCTCCTGAGGCAAAGGGAAGCCTTTATTACTTTAACTAACCTCCTTGAGGGCAATTTCACATCCATAATCCAAACTATTCAAACAATGTGCAATGAAAGTAGGTAAATGATCACCTTGTATGTGCTCAGATTTTGATTAGCCGCTTTATTTTGCTCTATTTAAAATCTGGCAGAGCTAATTCTTTAATCCAATATTTTTAATGTGCTCAGTTATATCAGAAAGAATTTTTTTTTTGTCAGCACAGCTGAATAGCACAGTAATTAATAATAATTCTAATGATCAGAGCTTGGGAAATAAATTATTACTGAATAAGCATAATTAAAGTTATATATAGTCCTCTCGTATCTGAACGTAATGCTTGCATGACTCTTTAAAATGTTGTATTTAATAGATAAAATTTGACTGGAGTGTGGCTGTCTTAGATATACTGTGCAGAAATGGGAATGATTTGTAGTATATGGTATCTACTATAAGTGTACACAATTTCTAAAAAGGCCTCATATTTTGTAGCACCTTCTTCCTGTTAGTAGAAAAATCTTACAGAGTTCTTCCATTTGGTAAAGTCACCTATAACACGCTTTTTTTCCCCCCTGTACATCTAGGAGAGGACAAAACAGGCCCTCTGCGTTGTATCGTCTATGCAGAGTGCTGTATATCCTCTCACTTTTTGGTTTACTAGAGTAGTATTACCTGCTTTATGTGCAATCTTACCCTAATCATGACCTAGCATAGTCAAAATTGAGAGGAATAATCATGTTCAATGTTTTGGTCCCAGTAGCTGACAGAGACGCATAAGGCATAAAAGCAGAGATGAATTAGGGTAACTCCCATTATCCCATTCAAGAACTACAATCCCCTCCCAAAGACGGTTTAGTATTTTTACCTCTACTCGCATGAGAGGGAAACAGAGGAAGAAAACCAATTACCATCAATATTTAAAAATACTTAGATTAATACACATAGGCAATCCAGCTCCCACCCAGTGTCTGAAAGAAAATGCCCTCTGATTTTCAATGATAGCACACGGCAAGAGCCCAGCTTGAGTACTCAGTGTTTTCATGCTACATGGGACCATCCCAGGTGTAATGCAGATGCTCTTCGTGTGTTGTGTTACAAGAAATACCAGCATTTTTTTCCTGCTTTGCACTCTATGAACCCCTAAAAACAGTCAGTACCTAGTGAAAGGACCTTCCTGTCAAACACAATAGAGAGAGGGGGATTTGGGGGGGGAACAAAAACAAAAAACAATAGCAACAACAACAAAAAACCCACACCACCACCACACTACAGGGAGAAAAGGGGAGGAAATAGCCTAAATTAATCAGAGATTACTATCATTAATCAAGGGAAAGACGCTTGAGCCAGAATCATTGTGCTAGAAGGTAATAATAGGAAATGCGCTTGAGCCAGAATCCCTGTGTTTGAAGACGATAATAAAAAATGGCGGAGAAAACCAATTAATTTTTAGGGAGTACAAATGAAGAAGAAAACTCTGGGACAAAATCTGATAACGCTGGCTTTTCTTCCATCATGAAACAGTTCAGGAAAAATGCACAGCTAGTCTGACACCAAGACAAAGGTGCCTTTACCTGCTGGCCCTGGAAGCCTCCACTCAGTAAAACATATGTCAAGGAGATGAGCAAATTCTTCTCCATCCAGAGACTCTTCTCACCAGGCTTCAAATTTTGACCCTTTCAACTTAGGGTTTCTATTTCACTTTTTACTTAGAGCAACATCAACTACACGTTTACTTCAGCAACACAAAATGAAATAGATTCCAAGCGGACTCCAAGAGGCAAGGCTTTAAGAACAAAAACCCTAATGCAGGAATATCACTAGGCCTGCAATAAAATTAAAAGACTTGACATCACTGTGTCACCTTTACTGTTTTGAAAGGCACTGAAGAGATTTTCTTCTTGGTAAGATCAAATAGAAAATAGGGTCCAAGGACTTGGTCAGTATTCTTTAGTGCCTGCCAAAGCTTCATTCCAGCTCTACTTTTGAAGTCACTAACCTGAGTGCTTACAATGCTCAAGTGCAGCACAGATTTATAATATGTTTTTATTTAAAGAGAAGAAATAGCCTACAGGACCAGGCGTGAGATGATATATATCCTGTCTGTTCCGAATGAACTGCTGTAGCAGACATTAAAAAGGAAAGGTGAGTTTTAAGAATACAGCTTTAGAAAAAACACTCCACCAGCTAAACCTATTTTATCCCCACTTATATCTTATTTTTAAGAAGGGAAGACAGAATGAATTAAATTGAGAGCCATGTATTAAGTCTTTAGAATTTTCACAGAAGTTTATTGAACAAAACTCCTAAGAAGCTGCTTGCTTTTTTATCCACAGAAACCTATTTATAGGAGCTGAATTCTAATAAACACAGATTGCAGTGCAAAGAAAAAAAGGTCAGCAGTGTATGCTCAAAGCTTTATTGATGTCTTGTCAATCAATCTTTTATTTTTTTGTTTAATTTTTTTAAGAAAAAAAATGCATGTAAGCACTTTTTCTCCTAATAGTGGATTTATTGAGCATTTCAACAAATCAGATCATAGATACAATAAGCAATGATGGCCGATTATCAACTTTGTGTTTTCAGGTCAGGTTGTAAATTGACCCTGTGTTCGCTTCTCTTCTTTCTGGGGAATAGCTAAGGCCCTTTTCAAATACAATAATTTCCAATAAATTTTTTTTTCCATGCTTTCAACATTCTAGAAGAGCAAGCTTAGTGGGGGGAAAAAAGCAACCCTGCTGGACAAATACATAGAGTCACATATATTGTCTCCTTGTAAACTAGTTAAAATAATAAAGCTGACTCATAGATTTAAGAGAGGTGAATCCAAGGGATGTAAAACTTTAGCGAATGGCCTTTAAAACCATAGCGTTTTCCTCCCAACAGTTGGTGTGAGTTCTGCAGAAGCTCAGTAACGTACCTCAGCTCGGATCCTGCACATGGAAGGCAGAGCTGCCAAGCCCTCCTGACCCTGGTTAAGTGGTCACCTCTTCTTTCCAAGGCAAGCCAGCCAACCTTTTCCATCTGGCTGCAGTCCTTCCTCAACATTTAGCTTCCCCAACTTTTCCAACATTCCTTTCAGTTTAGTAATTTTGAGAGACCGTGATCAGTACCTGCACGCAGTAATTCAGACAGGACTACCCACGGCATTACTGTTACTTGTCACCTATTCCTCTTCCAACTTCACCATTCTCTTATTTTTTTATCTGCAGCTTCACATTGAGAAGTCGACACTGAGGTGTCTAATGTGATAGTGGATTCCCTTGCCTGAGTTGACACAGTTAATTTAGCAGAGTGCAAAGTACAGTGATAGACTATTTTCTTCCCTCCAGTATACATTACTTTGCATTCGCTTGCCATCACATTCTCTGTACGCTTTTTTAGTTAGGTGTTTTGTTCTTGTAAGTCATTTCTTCCTAATAGAAAAAATAAGAACATGCAGACAGAAGAAAGCACAGGCATTGCCAGAACCCCTCGGAAGCCCAGAGAAGACGGAAACTATATTTTACTCCATGAGAAACATCCACTCCACAAATTACATAACACTTACACCTGCAACTCCGTTGATCTCTCTCCCCATCTTTTCCATAATTCAATATATACTTACACAGTCTGAGAAGTAACCTTAATAAGCTAGTTGCTAACTTTCTGCTGTATGGCAACAGCCTAAACAAGCACGTAAAGGGGAATCATGCTACTATGGTAAAAAGCCAAAACACAACAAAGCTACTGCATTTTAAAGCATTATCATTTTTACTATTGCAAGTTTCGAATGCACTGGACGTGCCATCAGGAGCATGCCTCAGACTGAATAACCATGGCAGTTAAATCACTTCTGAAGGAATGAATGCAAATAAGGTCACAAAAATCACAAAGTTGCCTTCTAAAGAGAGAAATGCCATCACACAAAGCAATTCGTAAGGGCAGACCAACCGACAACTGTCCAGTTTGACACTACACACAACTTAGTTTTACATTACAAGCAGTTGTCTTTCCTTTTTAGTGCCTTACAAGACAATTCCATTTTATAAGGACCAACAACAGGTTCTGAATACACCCTGCTGTTGTTGGCACTAAAAAGTGACAAGGAGTACATACGACTGCATTTTTTTTTTTTTTTTGCTTTATTTCGTAAGAGATGTGACTACCTAACATAGGTTAATGAGTTAGCTACATAATACTTTTTCAGGGGTCAAAACCAAAATTATTGCAATCTCTTACAAACATTTCATAAGCAGCTTTTCATTTCTATAAATGTGTTTGTAATTTACAGATCTTCTCTGACCAATTAAAATTAGTCTAAAAGTATTCCTGGGAAGAATTGCTTTGTATTCCATTTTCACATTGATGGCATTTGATTAATTACTGAATACTTTCAGCTGTCTGAATGAATAGCAATTATTACTGTTTAAACAGAAGTGGAGTAGAACAATAAATAATGTAAATGCACTTCATGTTCAAACTTTTATTAAACTTTCACAACATTTTGACATATACCAGTGGCCACATGAAAATTCACGACAACAGATAATCAGACCTTACAATGAGCAATAAATCAAATTTGAATCTTCCCTCCAAAAAACGCTTCAGGAATCTGGTTTTTATTATTCAGACAAGCTCTGATTCTGTCTCTCATCATGGAACAAAAAGCTCTGTCCAGGAAGGAGTCCCTTCTGGGACAGATCTTGGTGTTGTTCTTTTTTAGATAGTTCAGCTGATTAAAAAAAATGGTGAATCTTGCCTTAAGATGCTTAGAAAGTTTTCAAAAGAAAATGTCTCTGGAATTATAAACTGGAACTAGAGATATTCCAGCGCATCTTAGCATGGTTCATCTCTCAGATGCAGGTGAATGTTTCCCTCACCAGCAAATGCCGAGATAAAAGGCTTCCTCAAGGAACCATTGTCCCTGTTCGCTTTCTGTGGCTATGTTTCTACTGTTTTGGGAAGAATTAAGTTGCTGGAACAAAAATATATATTTACAGTATTCCTTTAGGATTTAGAACAGTAGTGCTTTTATTTTGTGAAGCAATTTAAAAAAATCAGGAAGATATCTGCACTGGGAAACAGTCTGCTACTTTGGAGTTCTAGCTTGTCACTACAGAAAATTTAAAGTCAGACATAAACTTAACCCTCCGTTGTTCACAGGGTGGGATTACATTTATTTTATAAAATTGATGTAGAAGCCACAAGTTGTTTTCTTCTTGCCAGATCCCTGTTACAGGATGTACATTTTTTCTTGTTTTACAAAGCATAAAACAACCGTGTCACTATATACTTCTACAGCATACAGATTTAAGCCTTCCCTTTTGAGAAGTAAATCAATACTGATCCAGAATGAAAAGAAAACAGGAGCACTAAGAACAATAGCGGCTCTCCACTTTGAGTCATTTACACTAAAAACCTGACTACACAGAAGTCAATGGCAAAAGTCCAAGTGACACTAGCATATAAAATTCACCATTCACACCTTATTCAAGCTGCCATGCACTTAGGCAGCAAAGAGTTTTTGAGAATGATCACATCTCAGGTTTCTGTCCTGCTGTATTTAGTTTAACAGTACGTATAAAAGACAAAGATTCACTCGCTCCAGAAATTTTACCAGAGGAAGTTCTTTTCTTTCATTTATTTTCACACAAAGGATCACAGAGAACAGATGAGGTGGGAAGCGACCTCTGGAGATCATCTAGTCCAACACCCACCCTCACTCCAGCAGGGTCAGGACCACGTCCAGTTGAGCTTTCAATATCTCTAACGATGGAGACTCCACAAGCCTCCCTAGGCAACCTGTTCCAGTGTTCAACCAACCTTAAGGTGAAAAAGGTGGTTTTTCTTTTGTTTAAATAGAATTTCTTATATTTAAATTTGTGCCCATTGCCTCTTGTCCTGTCACTGGGCAGCACTGAGAAAAGCCTACCTTCATTTTCCTTACTGCCCCACAAGATATTTATACACATTGCTAAGGTCCCACTGAATCCTCTCTCCTCCAGGCTGAACAGCCTCAGCCACCCTTCCCTAAGACAGACATTCCTTAATCATCTCCGTCGCCCTTTGCTGAACTCATCCCAGACTGACCATGTCAGTCTTATACTGCGGAGCCCAGAACAAGCGCCAAATAATTTTACATTCTATAACATAAAAATTGGGAAATGCAGATATCCAAATAGCTGTAAGTGAACTAAGCAAACGTTTCATTATTATTCTTGCGTGCTTTATATAGGCTTTCTGACGGAAATGATACCATGTAACAGAGAAATTGTATGAATGCAAAGAGATTCCTTGCCTATGATAAAATATTTACTTGCCTCTGCCAACACAGCCATTACTATATTTATCCTTCCAGCATCCCTTTGAGGTAAGGAATACTAATATACACATTGTACACATGGAAAACAGAAGGACATGGTGACCTACCTAATATCACACAGGAAGTATGTGGAAGACAAGGAATGTCTGAGCATGAAGCTAAATGTTTTACAGCAGATGTGTGAGATATAAAGTAAAAGACTTAAATTATTAATGGAGAAAACTTACAATGCTGCAGGATTCATAGGAAAGGATTTCCTCAGGTACATGTTCTGGTTCCGGCATTTCACAGAGCTTCCATGAAAGCATACAAAACTTTCCTGCCTCTACATTTTCATTAAGACTCTGGCTGGTCTCAAAGTGGAAAAAACCCTGCATTTTCATTTTAAATCTATTCAAGAACTATTGTTTTCTTCTATGTTGTCATTAGTTTAGGTACTTTCCTGTGTGTCTCCCAACCATTATAACCTAGACAGAAAGCATAAGCCCTCAGCTTTTATTTTGCCATGCTAGAACATGTAAAATCCTTTTGTTTCTTTTCATAAAATAGGTTTTTCCATTGCCTTAATAATCCTTACGACCCTTCTCTACATCTGTTCCAGTTTTACTGAACATTCCTGTCCATGGGTGATCAACACTACACAATATTTCTGAGGTTGTATCACAGCCTCTATAATAGCACTAGCATTTCCTCTCGAAATACCACTCCTAATGCATCTTAAGGTTGCACTGCCTTTTTCACTGCTGCATCATTTCTTAAAATAATTCTCTTTATAAACTCACGATACAGAGAAATAGAAGTATGGAATCACTATAATTGAAATATGGTTGGTTTTTAAGGAATTTCTTTGAAGGAGAGAGTAGTGGACACATTTCATAGATTAACCGAGAAGTCTTTTTCAACTGAGAAGCATATGGAGATGTGAGAGAAAAGAAGAGATGGAAAGGGAGAATTGGTGGGTGTTACATACAAATGGAGCGGGAAGATGAGAGCACAGGAGTAATGATTTCTTATGTGCAACAGCAGGAGGATATAGGCTCCCTTTCCTGCTTGGAAGTTCTCTGAACAGCTCTACACAGATAGAGGCTTGCCTGGCTCTCCTACTTCTAAACAAAAGAGGCCAGTTATGAAAGTGATTTTTTTTTAGACAGCTTACTCTGAGAAAATGGTAGACCCTGATAAAGTGAAAACTTCAAGTCTACCTGTATGAATAAACATTATGCAGCAATAAGGGTCTTAAAGAACCAACTTCTTCATCCTTTTGGCTCAGTATTCAGAAAGAACTACACAGCTTGTAAGAGCAGACCTTCATACTGTCATCAGAACTATGCTATTGTCAGGAAATAAATAGAAAAATCGCACCATATTGTTACTTTAATATATCACAAAAATTGAGATAGTACCCTCCTACGTATTTACTAAATGTAAAAAGCAGCTTTTCATACAGCTGCCACAGTCATACAGCTGATAAAAATCTAGAATCTGAATTCTTTTGGAAATTTGGGATTTTCTTTCCTTCTTTTTCCTCTAATAAACACAAGGTATTTCCAGTGACAAAAAAAAAAATCAACTTAATACCATTATATACTTTCCTCTGAATGTGAAATCAATAGATTAGCTTTCACAGTACTAAAATAGGAAGCATAATTTATATTGTATATGTATTAAATATACATCAGTAAATACAAAATGATGCATTCAACATTCTTGAAGCAAAATTAGAAAGCTGACGATTCGTTTTGACTTTTTTATGTAAAGATTTCAGCAGCATCGGCATATTTCTATGAAACATCTTTCAGCTTAACTTTTTGGTTTGTAAGTAGAAAAAAGTATTGAATTTTTTTTTTTTAAGCTATAATGAATGTCAACTGGCTTTTTCATAGGGAAAAATCTAGAAATCCTTAGTCAGTCAAAACTCTCATTGATTGCATCCTCTGATGTCAAAAATTATTCATTGCTACTATATTCCCAAGAAAGGAAGATAATGTTGAAACATGAACAAATATGTACTGATTAATCACGCATCTTTTAATACAGTATTTCTTTTTCTCACACAGACTACTTCCTGAAGAGTCGCCGCTGGATGAAGGGAACTTGACATCTTGCTACCCTAATAAATAACTTCAACCATCTTGATACATAGAGCTTTCAGGTCAAGGAGAGACAAGGCCATGTAAATGTAAGTGATTCTTAATGAGTTCTTTACCCATAGCTTTATTAAGGCACAAATAACCATAAAATGACTCACATTATTGATTTTGAACACAGCATATGACTTGAGTTATTTCCAAACCCTGAAGAACAACGGTGGAGAGACAGAACATCTTTAACCAGGGCAGTAATTATTACCAGAGTTAGTTATCTTCAAGAGTCACTGTCAAGTAGTCGGCAAACATGTAGGAATTGCATGCGACCTGAGAATGTGCTTGCCGCTGTCTGAACCACAACATGACAGAGTACACCCACGCTAGCCTTCCTTCTGCCCAAAAAACTCCCCCTGTATTTCTCTTGAACAATGGGAATGCAATTCTCCTGGTGCCAGTAGATCATACTCTAGTAAATCTGAAGTCAGAAGATTAGAAATTGTTGCTATGGGTCAGGTAAGTGGTTGTCTGTCAAGTCTCTAAGTGGGGCTACCGCTGGCTATTTCAGGGAGGTGAAAAAACCCCATGCATTATGCAGCTATGGAAAAACTTGCATACAAGGAAAAAAATCTTTTTACACACATCACCAGTTAGAAATTGCCTTTGCTAGACAGGTAGAGTCTTACATTACTTCTAAAACTCTAGGTATTATTTTACATCCTTGTCTCTTTCTATAGATGCTTATTTTTGGCTGAATGTGTATTCCATGATTTTCTGTGACCTCTGTCCTCCTTAAGATTCCCTAAATCAAAATCACTGATGAATAAAGACACCTTTTTCACCAAATAAAAACCCACAACTGTAACAACTATAATACATCATTGATTGGTTTTTGACAGGAACACATTGTCTTTAAATAAATATATACATACACTATTATTTAAACAGAACCTCTGTAGGGTTACTATTTCTTAGCTCTGTTTACTAACTAACTAAATGTCTAATTCTGTTTCTATTTTAAGTCTCTTGCTTTCTGCAATATCTTGGGAGAAAGAGATTTACAGGCTATGTGATTTCTGACCAATTCCTGAAAACATGAATCCATTTCATTTTCCTTCACTTCTGATTTCACATTTCATTATTTGAACTTCCTAACATTGTTTTGTCCTTTGATTGTTTCTCCATTTTAAAGTTCTTATAGTGCAATTAAAGAACTGTATAGAAATAACACAAATCTATATTGCTAATGGGTCTATTTACATTTGTGATCTCTTCTTTGCAATACATGCATAACATATATGATAATACCAAACCTTGCTATGCCTACTGCTTCTCCCCCCCTCCCCCCAAATGCATGCTAATTACTACAGCAAAATTGAATTTGCCTGTGCATACGTTAAGGCTAACCATGCAGTCAGTAAGGAATGAAGCACTGAGAATCAGTGGTGCAACCAAGAAGGAAATACATATTTAAAATCATGAACAGGGTTTTAATTACTTTGTCTGAGAAATAACTTAGTTAATTTCTGCTTTAAGATTAAATAATTCTAAAAGATACTAAGCTGCTTTCCATGCTTAATTAGGGGCTTGACTTCACTGAACACCTCCTGAAACACCGTAATCAATGGCCGTCAAGTATCTACTTAAACTCTTTTCTAGGATGTCACAGCATCT
The DNA here is from genome assembly GCF_964199755.1 of Larus michahellis. Taxonomy (NCBI): domain Eukaryota; kingdom Metazoa; phylum Chordata; class Aves; order Charadriiformes; family Laridae; genus Larus; species Larus michahellis. Next base: position 18,928,921 of record NC_133899.1, read on the forward strand.
TTAACAGAAAAGTATTATTACTTGAGAACTTTACTTACTGTATACTTGTATCACAATTTTGTTAACAGATAAATTGTCTAAATCACCAAAAAATGCCTCAGGAACAATTTACAGTGTACCATAAAAATTGATGAATGTGGCAGAAACACCACTTAGATGAGAAAAGGCATTCAATGTGAAAGAAGAAATTTTAAATTAAGAAACTCCTGAAATTGGAAAGGAACTATCAATTTTGACCAAATGATTCAAAATATTCCCTCATCAACATAACTAGTTTGGGGTTTAATTCTCATGAAAACCTCCTGTAAAAAGGAAACAGCAGAGAATTTTCTTGTCAATGCATCAACAATCAATGGCAAAAAGAGTAACCATCAAAAAAAAGCCAGTTGCAGCTGGGGGAAAAGGAAAAGAAATGAAAAGTCAGCATAAATGCATGGGAGGGACTGTTTGTAAAATTGCTATGCAAGTAGCTAAGATTGTATCGGTATTTCCCTTATAAAACTCCATTTTTAAAGAATTTATATTACTTGACTGTTAAAATATGTTTTTAGGCAGCAAACAAGGGCACACTGTGCATGGACAAATTTTTAAATTAAAAATGGCCTCCAAAATTGCTCCAGCAATTTTCTGCACACAATTGTTTCCATGTGAAAAGATCCACATTTACTCATGAAAACAGCATACTTAAAAATAAAATAACAAAAAATTACCAACTCAGCTTTCAACCATAAGTAGTACTATGAGCTTCAGTTATTAATGCTGCAGATGCACACACTAATACCAAAACTCCAAATAAGAACAATGTCAGAAAGTAAGTTGGTAGCTTTGCCCCTGCATTTGCATATACATACAGGGCAAGTTTGAAAGTGCAGTTTTTGGAGTAAATTTTAAATCAAACAAAGGATTATTAAATAGAATCACAAACCAGAAACCATTTTTTTTCCTATATTTTGGCAAATATGCCAAAAGAAGCTGCAAAATTATGAGGCTTTAGGTCTTTAATATGTTTTTCAAATATTCATTTTTATTCCCAAAGTGAATAATGTGAACTAAATCCTATCAGCTGACTCTTGATCTCTAGTTTAATTGTTTTGTCCTTACATTCTTAGCTGTTCTACATTTTTAACCAGCTAGGGTTTTTTGGAAGATAGAATCAATGTTACAAACCATTGTGTGTGTATTAGTAAAGACAATATCATTACAAAAAATGTCATCACTTTTAAGCAAGATAAAGAGTTCCCTTAATCCAAAACGTCAAAGAAATTATCTACATTTTGTTAAACCAAGAAGTCTTTTTAAAAAACAGCATGGCGTTAGGAATCCATGTCAATAAATTACAAAGCAAAACAGAGTGAAGTTGCTAAACTCTTTCTAGTCTCAATGGAAAAAAAACACAGGCACCAAGCGGCAAGTGTTTTTCATTCCCCTAAATCCTTGGTCTCTGTGCAACACGGGTAAATAGATGAATTGGAAGTGCCAAATCAGTTACTGATCTTGCTCAGCAATATGTCTCCAACAATGACAGAACAAGACTCTCTGGAATAAAATGCAAGAAATCTCAATATAGGAAATTATACCTTCCTCCAGAAAGAGTTCCCTACAAATACAACTGCTTAAACATATTTTTGTGTGTGTGTGTGTTTATATATGAGTATACATACACAACTAATTTTAAAAAGTATTCCTTTATTAGCTGTTTGTGCTGGCATGTGCATTCTCTGAAATATTCATATGAAGGCAGTTTCTGCAGCACCCTCTCATAGAATGGGAGAAAGAGCAGGATTTTTCATTTTTTGGAGCTTGGACACAAGCAAGCTAGTCTGTGTGCACGTGGCTTGAGTGCAATCTACAGATGCAGAACTTTTGCGCTCTTAATAAAGACTCAGTTTTAGTTTAGAGAGATGGAGGCCTCCTGTATTATTACCCACCATGTGGTACATGAAACAACTCTCAGTCAGGCCTGAAGGCTCATAGCACAGAGGGCTGGAGGCACACAGATGAAAAGACAATGCCGGCCAAAGACTGATTACAATGCAAAGCTATTTGCTATTTGGAATTGAAATAGGGCTCATCATGACAAGCCTGGAAGCAATATTGGTTCACTGATGCCTGAGCCATTTATAAAGTTTGAAATTCACATTTTTGGAGGTGTTTTCTCCCATTGCTTTAATCCATAACTAGTCCTCATCTCTCACAACTGAGCTGACTATGCCACTGCAGCCACCAAGCCTTTCTATATGCACATATTTACTAATATGACCATTTCAATTATATTACTATACACCACTATTACAAAGCATATGTTAAAAAAAAAAACACAACAAAAAAAACACAAACAAAAAACAAAAAAAAACACAAGCCTTTCCTCCCAGTTTAGGAAGACAGCCTAGTATTTCATATTCAAAATCAAAACCCTTAGCCACCACACCTTTTTCTCTCCCACTAATTGTTATTATGTGGTCAGTAGTATTTTTGCCTGGTTTTGCCTTTTACCTATATCCAAGTTCACAAACTTGAGAAGGTGGCTGCTTCCCAAGGGACTTTTCCCCAAGACCTTCTAGTTCTACTACTAAATCTTTAAAACATGGGATGAAACACAATATATACAGCAACATTAGAGTCCTTTTGAACTGCATCACTACAGTCTTTTTTTTTTTAAATGCAATTCTCTCCCTGCTGTTTCAGAATAAGTAGGAAACAAATCAGAAAGGAAAAATGCAGTCTCTTTGCCTTTCCAAAATAAATCCCCACCTTCCCTGTTAATGGGAAATATTTAATGATCTGCTACCCTAGTACTGTGTAAAGAAACACAACAAATATTGTGAAGAGCAAGCAATGCCTCTTTATCACTCACCAGTTCATTGAACACTCAACTTCAATTCAGAATTTTTCCATAGCTGGAGTCCTGTAAGCCACTCAAAAACGGGAAAGAAGCCTAAATTTGGCTGCAACTGTTTACTTCTCCTTTTAGGTGGTTTAAATGAGTAAAACTTCTAATTGTTCCTTAAAACTGTTGCAACGTTAGAAAGGGGCTGCAGCTGTGGAAGAGGAGATCACACCTGCCAGGCACAACCTGAAGCCATAAGCCTAACAGATGTAGAAACTACTTTGAAAAGGAGTCTAACAGCCAGCTATGCACACATGCTGGGTCTGATGCCACTCCCATGGGACACCTTCTCCCACTCGGGTGATTTAACTATGTACCTAACAAAGCAACTTCAGTATTTGAAAACTTACTCACATGCAGGTGAACAGCAAAATTATAGAGTATGTAAAGAGAGTCTAAGCACAAAGCCCATTCTGCACGTGAAGAACCGTGCATCATGTCTTCAGGTATGCTCTTCTCTGCCTTGCATCACAGCCAGTGGAAATGCATGGCAAGGCCACTTCACACGACCTGCAAGATGGAAGTAGATGAAACCGGGGGTAGGCAAAGGCAAGCACTGGTCAGTGGCAAAATAGAGCTCGTTTCATTCCTTGGCCTCAGGCTAGCCGGGCTTCACCACTGCTTCTGCACGCTCTGGTGCTGTGGGGACTTGATGGGAGAAGATCAGACACTGCAAACTAAATTTATGTCTCTGATGCTCCCAATCTCAACCGAAGATGCAGCCTGGCAATTCACAGGGCGCTCATCACTTCTCAGACAACCTGTCCTCCATGGCCCCTCAGGGCTTGTGGTTCCAGCCTGACTCGGAGGCAGGGGGTGGAATTTTCCTTTTGAAACCTGAAAAGGAAATTAATTCCCCCAAATCTAAAACTCAACGTCCCACACCATTCTCTGCAATATTTTAACACAAGCAGTGTTTTCTCCTGAAGGGACTTCTCTTCTGATTCTCTGCTCCCAAGAAGAAAAGCCAGTACAAAGGTGAGACCTCCACAGAAGAAAAAAAAAACAAATTCAGTTGGGGGGATTAATAAAGGATAAAACACCTGTGCAACAAACTATTTTGCTTCTGCCCTCTCATGTCTCCAGCAGACCTTACTATTAATATGGCTCATTGTCCAGCCCGATTCTAGATGAACAGAGAACTCCTTACTAGATCTAACACCCAACTTCACGGAACTCATATTGATTGTATGCTTTAGCCCATCCTTAAACCAACTCAAATACTTGAATTATTTGCTGAAAGGAAACTGTAGTTGCTTATGTAAGTCAGTGGCTGATTATCCACCTAATTTTAGAACCTGCAATAATATCCACATACAGACCAGCTCATTGAAAGTAGACATAAGGCTTCTTCCCAAACAATACTCAGAACAGCAAGAGTTAAACAGTTTTTAAAACTTGTTTTCCTACAGTTTCCCTGTGAGGAATGCTTAGAAAAGACTTTTCTAGCCTAGCCATCTAGGGCTTGATGCAACTGAAGAAACTGGGCGGCTTTCACTTCTTTTAAGCATTTGGAACCAAAGTTTCATAACTTCGCTTTCTAAGCTGACAACAATGGACATATGTACAAGTCATTTAAGACTAATACAAAAAACAATATAATTTTATAGCCATAGATTAACAATCCACAGGAGGCAGGCTTTGCTGGCCTTGTAGCATGTTCCCTACTTTATACTTATTGCTAGTTCTTCCAGGAAATATTGTGGCTGGGAAGAGAATTTCCTTCAATTGTCTTAAAATTGGTTTTCTTTTCTTGACTTGGAGATGCTAATACAGTGAAAATATTGTTGAGGAGTCTCTTTTTATTCAAAACACTGTCATATTTTCATTTCTAGTGTATGACTACTGTGTTTTTTCATGCTGCATTATACTCAGCCCACACAATTTTTTTATTATTAATAAAGTATTGTGCTTAGAAAGACAAATATTGAATCTTCTGCTATACCAAGGTAATTCTTTTCAACATATAGGCAATATGGTTCAGCAAGCAATTGAATTTGGCTTAGGAATGACAGGAGCTACCTTCTGAGCCATAGTATTTTCCTAAAATACAAGTGCTGAGTGCTCAGCTCACAGAGCGGGCCAGTAACATAGGCCTTCTCCCTCAAGGTACACAGATACTCCTATCGTTCAGTGGGACTACTCCCATGGATAAACGTTTGCAGAATAAACAGTACAATTTGGATTTAAGTACCAGATGGTAAGACCCAGCACATCCATAAACACCTGAGCTCAACATACAAAAAAGACCTGATGATGCATGCCCTGACCCAGAGGAACACAAAGTGGGCAGTGATTTTTGTACATATACACAACGGAAGCCCTCTCTCCTTCTCAAAATGCCAACTTTTAGACTGAAAGAAGCAAACCACACCAAATTTGGTGTTTTCCAGTAAAGCCACAGTTCTCTTAGTTCATCCATCCCCCTGGTTGGAGCACTAGAACTGGAGGTATGGGATGCTATGTCCTTCTTAATCCTAACTCATCACTGTCTCATCTAGTCCTCACCTCAATGTTACGAAGCGCTGAAGTACTGAAGAGATTCTTGCTCACTTGTTAAGTTTTGGGATGTCACACGATGACATGCTTTTGGCATGACAGATCTCTCCTTAAAATTCTTCCCTTCCTTAATACAAATTCAGCCCATAAGACTGCCACACCTTCAGCAGCTAAGTCTACAACAATTTCCAATTAATAATGAAGTATAAGAGTTGGGATGAATTCATCAAAATGTTTTAATCGTACATGGATATTGCATTATCAAAGCCACTTTCACTGCTAAAAAAATAGTTTTGAAAAATTCCTACTACAGATAAATTTAAATTTGTCCATTAATCTACCCTGAACATTTAGACTTCCTATGTAGGAAATACACATGGCACTCAGTGTTTTAAAGACAATTACTCAGCCTATAGGCCTCTTGCCTTAACTGCTGTTGGTATTTCTACATACTTTCTTCATCAACTAATTTTTCTTTCCACTGATGTCACTGTAATTACTTCTATTCAGCCTGCATGTTTTACATTATTTATCTAGTTAGATAGCTGTCTTAGATTTTAATTGTTTGGACATTTTTGGAACTTAATCCCCTGTAAAATTTTGCTCCCTACTTTCATGGTGGTTCCCAGCCAGCCATCGTGGTATTTTTCTAAGGGTAGGTCGCAATCATTTAGTGTTTCTATATCCTAGCGACTTCACTCTATTGTAACATCAGAACAATGGTTTCTCTGAGCACACTGGCTCACATCACCTTTTCCTTGGTAGGTCAGATAGCAATCACTCTTTCAGCAGAGGCACTGTGATTGAAAACACTGGCATCATTCTTGCGCTGGAGTGTCTCTGCTAAAAGTCATAGATTTATTCATTGATCAAAAGGAGTACCCTAACCAAAGTTCTAGGAAGCACTTTTACCTGTGTTTAATTTTAAGTCTGTGGGCAGTGTCATACATTCAAAACTTCGGTGTTTTCCTGGAGTCCTTGCCAGACATAACGAAGTTTGAAAGACTTGCTCTGAACAGGTAGTCCCAGAAAGCCTGTGCATTTTCCTATACATTTCAAGGGATCAGTATCAGCACACCATGAAGTAATAAAGGAGTGAATACCTTGTTTTGCTGTTTTCCTGCAGCATGTAGAAAATTGCTACTATTGGTAATTGCCAGTAATAATGAGCAGAAGCCCTTCCTTTATTGCCTCGTTTGCCAAAAATACCTATTTTTATTTTTGTAAGTCTGGGTGAACAGGGCAGAACACATTGGTAATGTTTTGAAAACTGTCTTTTTCATCTAAAGCGACAAAGACCTTTCCCCCAGGGCACTAGCAGAAAACAGCAAAACTCTGTACCTAAGTTAATAAGTAAGAGCAAATAAACTAAAACCTTGGGATTTACCACTTTTTCCAATTGTGATTTTCCAGAGTCCCTGTTCATCAGTATTTCTTATTTACTTTTTAGCTTCACAGTGTTTCCTTTTCACTTGGGATACAGGTTATTGCTTTGCAAATTGTATATTAATATTGCTTACCTACAAATACATTAGGTATGATCCCAGGGGCAGTGCTGTATGCATTTTAATGAACATTTGAACTTTTAAAATTCAATAGCATTTATTTTCACCAGAACTAAGACAAAGTTGAATTCCAAGTTTGGTGATCAATTTACATCTACTTATACTTAAAGAGAGATGGAAGTAGGGCAAAATTCACTTCTATGCAGAAGGACTTGCATTACGCTTGTGTTCCATTTAAAACTTCCCAACAATAGACCTTATATGCTTGAAAAAGCTAGTCCTGACACATGCCACAAAGAGAAAATATTAGCTCTAGCTAGGGAAGAGAAAAACAAACTATATTTAAGATACAAATGTCTGCTTAAAAAATTTGGGACCGTAACAACTTTTGATGAAACCTGGCAGACTTGTTTATAAAACAAGCAGTTGTTCCCTTTTTGGATATTAGTAAGACATCATGAGAGAATTAGAAAAGCTAAAGTATTCTCAGATGTTTGCAGTGATCACTCCCCAGTTGAGCGTTTGGAAAATCCAATGTGTAAAATTTCCCATAAACAAAAGATTTAAAAAATGTCAGTTCTGGGATGTTCTTGGCTGAGATTGCTGGAACAAATAGGAATAGGTTTATGAACATAAATAGCTGATGTGGATTGTCTTCAGGAATATTTGTGCTAATAAGCCAAAGATAAAAATAAAGAAAAGTAAAAAAAGTAAAATTACAATGCAAAAAAGTGAGAGAGCTGGAAAATCTTGAGTTGGGATTGCCTGCCCATTTTTGCTCATCCTGTTACAACTCACTATGGCAGAACATGGGATACAAAACCTGACACCAGACACTAATCCCAGAACCAAACCACAGTTTGAATGCTCCCAACCAAGTTGTACAAAAATGTGTGTGAACCTCCCATCTTCCTGCATAAACAGTCTTGCTGGCCTCACTCCAAGTCTTTCATGCAGTAGTTACTGAATACATGGGTGACAGTGTGCCTTTTACATTAAGAATTTACTCTAGTTTCTGCTTGTCACAAAAGCTGGTCAAACCTTCTTTCCTTCACAAAAAATTTTATGAATGGATATTCAAATTCCAGGAAAATGAGTCTATGAGATGACATGCAAAATTTTGGAAATACAACTGTAAGCAGCAGTGAGGAGTAGACGGGACAAAGCCCAAACTCTAGGAAAAAACAAGAGATAGTTTCTCACCTTTCTGTCATGATTTGATTAGCAGCAACAGGTTTCAGGTTTAATTTCTGTCTCTCTTCTCAGAAACCTAGGAAAATTAAACCAAACTGGTTGAGTGTTCAATGAATGATACTTTTCATCTTTGCCAATGAATGAAAAAGCATAACTTCACTGAAGGGACAAAGCAGAAAAGAGTAAAAAAAAAAAAAAAAAAAAACACGTTCTGTGTACTGCTGTTTTTTTCCCCAAGGACAGTAGTAATCAGTCACATCACTATTCATTCACAAGTACAATGAGTTTTTAGTTAGGAAATTGGTTTGTCTTGACCAAAACCTCTATCTCCTTTAATCTAGAAGGTTTCACATCCCCAAGCTTCGAGCATTAGAATTTTACATCAGATTAGTTCATTTGCATCACAGTGACCACACTTAAGTACTGGATTACTGAGACTTTCCTGCTTCATTACAAGCATATGATGTCATCAGATGTATAACTTTTTCTTTTTTTTTCTTTTTTTTTTTTTTTTTTAAAAAGGAAAAATATCCCCAAACAGGCAAAATAAAATACAAAGTGAAGACGGTTTAGACCCCTTTTTCTACCACTGCCAAGACCATTCCTTTCTTTCTGACCATCTGTTCTCTGGAAGGGGCTCCTCACGTCTTTTGGACCTTAACTGTCAGAGTTTTATGCATTTGAGAAAGTATATGTGGTTGTGCCTGCACTGAGGCCTTTTAGTTCGAAACAAAAATTCTGTTTTATAAAGGGCTTTTTTCTTAAGGTGTAAACAGAAAACATTTCAAATCAGTTGCAATCACAGCTAAGGCTGCAGAAGGTCAGTGCAAGGCAGCATAGGAAACTCCTCAACTAGGATTAATTACTGACCATCAGCCTGCTTTAAACCATAATCTCTTTCTACCACTGTCTTGGGGGTTCTCCTTTACACAGCTGTTTAATCTCCAGGTTCAGACATCAGAGCACCGATGAGTGCTATACAGCTGCCTTTAAATCACTCTTTCAGTGTGCTCAGCATGTGAACAGCTATGTACAAAACACACTAACATGGGTCCTGTCTGTAGCTCAGCTTATTCTCTCAGTTTTCTCTATCTGGATGACCCAAAATTTAGGATCACTCCTGCCAGGAATCACCTGAGTTCACAAACAAGCATGCCACAAGGGAGTGTAGCAAGACCTACGTTATTATTATGCCTGCCTAACATGCCAGCACATGCAGCAAGCTTCTTCAAAGCATCTAGGTATCTGTTTTACTGGGCCATCTACTCAACCACAGCACCAATGAGTGCTTACCCAGAAAAGTAATCCTCTGCATCACGGCAGAACTCCACACCAGACCCAGAAACAGCCATAAAAGCAGGCAAAACGGGAACCAGAGGTTGTGCTTCTCCTGACAAGAAGTAATTTGGGTGGATTAACATGCCCCAAGGCCATTGAGCTTTTATGGACAAACCAGCTTGCCTTTATGAGATCCTGCTAGCTGAATACTGTACACAAGGAAACCAAACACAAAATCCAAAAATAACCTAGGCCAAGAGAGACATCTGGGGTCACCTTGTCCAATCCATGCTCAAAACTGGGCTAACTTGGATCAGGTTAGGGCTACCTAGTAGTCAGCTGTGTTAGAGACTTAGACACCAGGAACCACATGCACACATAACCCTGATGATATTTTGGATCACATCAGCTACACCACCTGTAACAAGGTGATAAACAGAGTGGGGGAAAGAAGAAACTACAAAGAGGAATATGGTGTTTACGGCCAAATTCAGACCCATGCTTCCTTCTAACCACAGCAAAAACACATAATGTGGGTTCAAGGCACCCAATTCTATTAAAAAACAAACACACTTAAGGAACTTAGTGAGGTCTGTTTGTATTATATGCTTTGGCCATGCTGACATGGGTTTAGTCCACCAGAGTTTAGCAGATGTGAAAGTAGAAAAAAGGCACTGGTAAATGCCCCACATTTAAAAACAGACAGCTGGAATCTATTCACAGTGTTCAAAAACATCAGAGTATTTGCTATGTCACACTCCAGGATGGGACCAAAGCACCATATTTGGCAGAGTCTGGGTTAGCAATTGGTGTTTTCATTTACTTGGCTTTAGTTGAAACTTAGGGAACATAACCTCAGATGAGGGATCTCCTTTCATGAACTTTATATGTTGGTTGGAAAGGAAAGACAACAAAGAACCTCTCCAGCCTCAGCTGGGAGCTAGAGAGAGTGGGTAAGAAGGAAGAGAAGCAGAATTTCCTACTTGCTTCCATAACCATAGCAAACTGAACATTCTGCTCAGCTTAATGATTCAATAACACTGTTTTCAAATAGGTTAGCCGAAAAGTTTTATCTGCAAGTTTTTGTCTCTTCTTCTCCTTAAAAAGCAACGCCACAACTTTACCAAAGATAGAACAAGACAAAGATGCTGAACATATGGATGCTAAAGGAAATGATTTCTCTAGCAATGACCACATGAGAACTCTTAAAATTTCCTTCTGCAGCTCATGACTTTTTAGTGGTTTGGATGACCTCGATAGGAAAAGCAAATATTAAGGAACTGATCTGAATTGTCTATGACATATACAGTAAATGCCAGACAATCCCTTCCGTTTACCATAGTGCCAAATAGCACATTTCAGCAAGTACCCATTTATTCAGGCTATCTAGTGGCTGCATACATAAGTACCTAGAGATGATGTAAGAATTTCTTAGACAAACATTTTTCTTCAATGTGCAAAACCATTGTCATCATTGCCAAATAAGAAATAACCATTGATTTTACTAGATAAGACTGCCCTAGGTCCCTAAATGACTCCTTTATCAAAATTCAGTAAGACTTAACAGTTTTGAAAGTATTTTTGTAAGGTGAAAGTAAGGTGAAGAAATACATAATGCAGAGGTGGTGAGGGTCAGATCCAAACATCTTTGTGATGCCTACTGTCAAAAAGCTGCATGTGGATATCCAGTTTTAAGCTTTTTGCCAGGATAAAATAATAGCAAAGCTCTGACAGCATAGATACAGCTCGTGCTAAAGGTCTCTGAAGCCCAAAAGAAGGCAAAGTGGTAAAAACTATCTAGAAAGATATTCTTCAGTTGGAAACACACATACAAATATTCTCAAGTGACATCCCATTTCAGGGGGTTTTACAGGCCTGAGATAATAACAAATTGGATATATTTCTACTACATTTGTAGAACTCGCCAAATCTTGAGTTACCCTCAAACCACAGGCAACCACTTTGTGCATTAGTTGGTATGAATAAGCATATCCATGGAAAAAGAAGTCTTTACCCTGTTTCAGCTGAGCGTGTTTTCAGCGAGTTGCCACACCGCTGGCTGGACCATTCCAGCGACTGATGACATCTGAAAACTTGCCTCCTCTCTAATCTGCGTATGCCAGCTTCCAGCCTTTGGGTCCTGTCCGTGTTTCATCTGCCAGGACTATAAAGTCCATCAGATTACAAAGCGTTCCCCTATACTGATATTTGTTCCCACATAAGTAAACTCAAACACAGTGAGTATTTGGTATCTTACCCTTTCGTGCTTTTCCATAAACCCCATTCAGGCCAGTTACCGCTGCAAACCCCACCCTTCCCAAATATAGCCTGGCAGAGATACAAGTGCCAATATTCAAATATGCTCCCCTCACACAGGATACCTCAAATCTCAAACTACCAACAGTTTCACACCAAAAAAAAATATCTTCCTGTCCATAAAAATACAGGAAGTTTTCTTTAAACTAACATCTAACTTTCTCTTGTTTCTTTCTGTGATTGCTTTTTCACAAAAATACCCAACACTGTATGCTCCAAGGAAACCTGATTACAGGAAACTGCACAGCTTTAATTCCTTGTCGCCACTTAAATGTAATGTTGTTTCGCCTAACCTTTTTCCTTACATAAGCTAATATAAATGCTTTTAATAACAACGATAATTTGGTCACGGATAAGAACAAAAGTATTTTCTGAGGGAGATTCTCCCTCCTCATATCTATATTTACTGTGCATTGTGTGAACATTTTCTCCCTATGTAATAGAGAGCCAGAAAATCATCTGTCAGGGGATGATGGATGATGAAGTCTGCTACTTAGGCCTCGGGGCCTGGCCCTGCTGCTGTACTTGACTTAGCCTTCAGTAGGCACTAAGTGCTCTGTCAGATTCATGCCAAGGGAAAAGCATATGCCTGTAACTCCCAAAAGCGTGGGAACCAGAATAAACAGAGACGTTTTTAACGTTACCACACATTTTAAATCTGCTGTGTCACTTTCCTGTAAGCATCGTCTGTATTTTTGTAACATATACAGTCATTGTGGGTTTGCGGCTCTGTCCATCACTGCTCTTCTTTGCTGTACGCTAACCAAGAAAACAAATGAAAAATAAAAGGAAGGCACAGAATACATCACCATTTGGCTGACTACTACACTCTGTTCGCAAAGCAGAGATGAGTTCTTGGGGTTTTCTTCTCTCCCTTGCCCCCAATGACACTTTTGTTGGCTTGTTGCAACACGGCTTTTCTCACCTCACACAGCTTTATTAATTCAGGGGTTTTTTTTTTTAGAGTCCCCTTGGGTGCCGTATCACCACACATAGATATGTTACCACAGGACTATAGTTAAAAGCCATCTTCCACTCTTCTTTCCACCCCAAAAATTTCATCAATCATTGAATTATGCTGCTTAGCTTGGATGGACTGCAGCAGGACTCTCAAAATCTCAACCATTTCCATGACGAGCCCCAGGTCCCAGAGGTCCAAGGTAAAATGATGGTTTAAAAATTATGCCAATCATAAGCATGATTTTTTAATGCGTATTTTTATTTCATATTGCCTAACTACTGATTATAATCAGGCTTTAAAAACAGTTTTCTTAAGAGAGAGGGTCAAATGCAGCCATGATGGAATTTCCATTCTGCAGAAATTCCTCAGTGATGAATATCACTGTGTCGCCTTCTCTTTCATCACTGCCTTCTTAAAATAAAATATTTATATCATGGCAAGTATTAAAATGCTTGATTCCTTGTTTATGAGAGGGAGAGAGAAAATACCATAAAAATTAACAGCAGTTCAAATTACACAGAATAATCTCAAGAGGTTTTCTTTCCCCTAGTGCAGGTAGTATCTTTACCCATCGAGATCAGTAAAAAGCTGATTTCTAAAGCTTTGTGAAAAACTTCTCTAGATTAGATGTCCTTTCAGTTCAAAAAGGGATATTCCTCAGCCCTGATCTACCACTGGATAATTTCTGAGGAAGGGGCTTACCAGCATTTCACTCCTTTCTTATACCTTCTCAGAACTAGCAGAATTTATTGAGGCTTAACAGGCCCTAAAAACCAGTGCATTTACATTTTTTGATCGGTCACATTAATCCTTAGAGGAATCAGCAGGTTCCTGCAGCACGAAAAAGGTACATAGCAAGGCAAGTATATTAAAAGGCATTGAAAAGAAGGGGTAATTTTAGGCTAGAGTCACTGTCACAACTCCTGTAAATTCCGAATTTCTTTGTCTTCGACATGAATATTTATCAGAGCAAAATGTCCATTCCTGAAAACTAGCTTTCTGTAGTCATATAAGGATTACCATTTGCAACCCTCACACTGAAAACTGAACTTCTCTGCAGTGTTACTAGGGATTTCTTTTCTACAATACGCATTAATACAAGAAGATATCCAAAGGTCCATTCGTCTTGCTTTACAGACGGGTCTCGCTGACAGCTATGAGCCTGACTTGTCTTTTATATCAATGCATCCATCCCAGCACCACTCCAGGCTTCCCTACAAAATATGCCCGTCATTCAACAGCAGCAGAACAGTTTAAACGCTCTTATCTACTCACTCGAAATCCCCCAGGGCAAACTGTTCCCTGAGATGATCTTTACCCTTCTCTTGAATCTAATGCGCTGAGACCTAAAAAGGCATTATGGCCAGAGACTGGTGTGACTACAGTAATAATTACCAGTTCAGCAAATAAGCTTCTCATTGCAAGCACTGCTAGAGCTATATACAAGCCAAGAAGAGCCTAGAATCATTGTGTCAGCAATTCTCAAAGACTATTTTAAATGCTATCAAGTTTAATAAAACTTTTACAACTGAGTACAGAGTGTACTTTGTGTTCCTTTGAAATTGATGGAACAAGCCAATTTTTCCAGGTTTGTAGGCATAACATGTATTAAATTATAATAAGGAAATAGCTATTTAAAACCATGAAATGAAAGACTATAATATACATTTAAAGGTCAACAACTGCATGAGTTTTCTTATTATATATTTTAACTGAGAAGTACTGGGAGACAAAGGAGCTCTGGCACCATACATGTACAGCCGCACACTGTCGCTATTCCTTGCTCTGACTTGGACAAGGAACTACATACTGTTACAGGATGGCCCTGCTTCACCTGAGCCTCTTACAGAACTGCCTTCACCTATTTGGCGACTTACACCTTTAAATAATTTCCACTATATGTATTACATATCGATGGAGCTTTTGTAGCTGCAATAGCAAGGTCAGACTGAAATACAGTGATTTTATTCCATTTCCGCACTATACTTTTTTTAAACTTTCATTAAATCAGTTTTACCACTTCCACCCCAACTCCTTGTCTGCAAATACAGAAGGTTAATATGTCCTTTACAAAGGAAGAGAGGCTGTGTTAACTAACACTGCCAAACAGAAACAGCAGATGAACAACAAAGAAAAGCCAATAAGAAAATACCCAGATGAAGTGGAAACTTCTTCACTGAGAGACTAGAAAGAAAAGTGATCTAGGTTTTGGCTTTTAAAAGCATTTTAACATTTCAGCATTAAAACTTTTTTATTTATTCCTAAATACGTTTAAAATCAAACCTGAACTACAAGGAAAATAATAAATATCGCTGTGTTACTTTTTTTTTTTTTCAAGTGTCATTTCAGTGGGCCTCATTCCATATTCTACTCTCTTCACTTAAACTGAGTAGGTATTTAGAAGGATTTAAACAGGAGCTTTTTTTTTTTTTTAGCAACACTTAGAGCAATAGATCTTCCTGGATCCACACACAACAGAACATACACATGGACAAGAGCACAGCATCAAGCTTATTTTGTAAACACCTTTCATTTGTTAATAAATGCAACCATTTTTTCCAAATTCATAATGTAAACCCCCAATATTGTAGCACACTGAAATATATACTTCATGATATAGACCTGCCTAAGTTTCACAGACCTCAGAAATCTTCATTAATGCTTCCTTCTAATCTGTGAATGTATACATATACATCATGTATGAAGCCTGATATAAATCCATTGACATCTATGGAACACTTCAACAGAAAGTAATTTGGATCAGTATGGGCAACTTTATACCTTTAGGCTACTAATCAGCTTTTGAGCATTAAATTCAGCTGGCTTAAACAATATATGAAAAATACAGAGAGGCACTCTTACAGTATTCATCAAATATGTAAAATACAACATAAAAACCACTATCACAAGACACAAATCCAGGTGTTTAATGATGAATGTTCTAAAATTGGCACAACTTTGAAAAGCACAGCTGTGATTAGGATATAATTATCTTATGCAAGAAATCCATTTCAGAGCTATAATTCTTTGCTGCTAGCGACAGGAACAGATTTTTATTATTTTCCACTCACCTTAATTCTGCAAAGTCTGTGCAGCTATAAAAGAGTGATTTGGATCTGAGTCTGGCTCAGAGTTCTAAACAAATTTTTTGTAACTGATTGAATAACAGCAATTTCTTGTGAAGAACCCAGCTTTAATTTTGGATCTCAGATTGATGGAACAGGGCTGGCAGCAAACACACCTATAATTTATGACTGGATACATACGGTATGAAAGTAATTGGAAGAAACAGGGACGCCGCAGATATTTGTAAGTTAGACAGCTGATCTGCATTGAGATTTTATATCTCAAGCATTTCATCACATCAGAAAGACACCACAGTATCGGAAAATAATTCTACTTGCGTATGAATGCAACAAAACTTGGATGCACAGGTTACCTGCTGAACTAGCTTGCATATTATATTCTGCATAGACATCCGTAGAAACACACGTGTATACCATATGTATACTTATATTTTCAGGACACAGCCTGTTACCATTTGAATACAATTTCAAAATTGCACAAGAGCCATATTGTTGAAATTGGCTCAAGGAAAGCAGAGATGTGGCTATGGATATATAAATCTCCTTCCACCAGAAGGGGAGTTTTCTTTTGACACAAGAGAAAAAAAAACACCAAAAAACACCCCCCCACCAAAAAACCAGCTCTGTCCTGTGTGCAGAATGCTTCCTGAGCAAGAGACACTAAATACGACTAAAAAAAACCAACTTAAATATTTGTTATTATAGTGACTTGAAATGTTTTAAAAACAATCTCTCTAATTTATTTCTCCCTTCTAAATTTTGAATGCAAAAGGTGAAATAAATATGATCCACAGATATTTTGAGATTTAAAAATTACAACCTATATATGGGCTGGATCATTTGCAAAGCCTAGAAATTAATATTACAATCTACTTCTGAGAAAATTAATATCTATTTTTAAATCATTTTTTATATTTGGTATGTTTAATTTAAAGAATGTAAGACTACAGAGAAGATGAATTTTCTAGTATCTTAGTCATAAAATTATATCATTGCTACGTATTCACAAAACGGTTAAGTAGTATTCATAAATTAAAATAACAAGAGTTTAATAATTTAGATTGTCCTAAAACAATACTAAAGGTGAGTAAAAATAAAATACTCCATCTGGCCATTTTAATTAAGATCTGCTACATTGTAATAAAAGAAGTATTTGGCATTAATATAGTCAACTATATTTGCCAAAAAAAAAAAATCATTCGCTCTGATTGACTAAGACTGATTCAACTCTGCCGTGGGCTCTGGTCACGGGAGAGAAGCTGCACTGGATTACACAGCACTATTGAGACATCTTCTTTAAATAGGTATTTTAAAAAGTCATGATCCCCTCTTCCACTAGATGTTCTCTGTAAACATTTGGGAAATGAATCACTTGGCAGCCATAGAATATAAGAAGAAAAAAGCACTCATAACTTGAAAAAAAAAAAAAAGCTGTATTTCTTGAAAGAAACGAGACGGCTTTCTGTAATATGAAAGTGCAGCTTAAAAGATATGTTAGATCCATGGAGATCTATTGCATGAGGATAAAATTTGCCCTCTGTGTAAAGAATCAGCATGAGATTTACCCAGTGATTAGCCATGATTAAGTGGTATTTTACAGATTTAGGTCGGACATAACTGAATAATGGATATTATGCTGGCCCTCTTCTATTAGCATTAATGTTACCATATAGAACTAACTCAGGATATCAACACCCCAGTTACACCTCCTGAATCAGCCAAAGTCAAAATGAGAATAACTACACTGCAACATAACCCTCTCTAGACCCACTTTATCACTTTGCTCTCTCATTAATGGTATTTGGACCTCCCAAACTGTATTTCACAATTCTTTTAATGAGCTAAAGTCTCTGCAACTGGTTTCTCAGTCAATTGTGGGAACCTAGCGTACAGAGAAAATGTATTAAAATACTCCAGGAGTAACGGCACTGAGTCAGGCTACCTTCTGTCCCCAAGCCCCCCACACTTTAGCCAAGAAGCCACACCAACAAAACACATAACCTATAAAACTTCCCTTTTCCACTTCTTTAACAAACTCTAGCTAAAAGTACCAGTGCGCTAGAGTTGAGGATTTGCACAAACACTTCTGGGACAACACTTAGAAAGTTATCTGAATTATACCCAATAGAAGCAAGTTGTAAATGGAGGGACTGTGATGGAGTTTGGGGGGTAAGATGGCTTGCAAGTGACTCAAAAATTGTTAAAAGTCCAAGTCTTGCAGTGATGAGGCAATTCTGTCTGTAGTGGTGCAAATGTAATGGCATCATTCAAAGACCACCACTCTACACGAACCAGAGTATCTCCTGGGCTCTGCTCCTTTCCCTAAATTCTCATGGCAAACAGATGAAGCATGGAAGCACTACAAGAATGAGAATACTCACTTTCTAAACTCTACAGCCAAAGCAGAGTTCAGCTGGAGTAAGGATATTCCAGAGAAGTCAGCTGGGATTGTTTATTAACTCAAGAAATTTCTATTCTCAAAAGGTGACTACAAATCTCAAGCCAAATAAATCTCCAGTCAAGCTTTACTATTTCTGTATCTTCCACTAATTCTAAATAGGAGAATTAGAGGAAAACGTGCAATTTGTTTTAAACTGTACCTTGTCCTCTCTTTTTTTCTTTCCTGCTAGCAGGATAGAGAGGAGGAGACAAACTGCAAATTAATTATGGTAAAGATTATTTCCCTGAGATTTTTCAAGCCTCATTAAAAAAAAACTCAATTCTCATCAATTTTATAAGCCAGTAACACTTGTTTTGAGCCTTTGTCTCTTCCCCAAAACAGAGACGGTGCCAGTAAACCAGGTTCAAACTCTGTATTAATCAAAATAACTTTGAGTTCAGCAATTATTAAACCCAGTTAATAAATGTGGAATCTGCGACGTATACAAAAAAATGATGTAATTTGTTTGACATGCCTAGTGGTCCAGTGCATTAATTAGGGACTTGACAAGTTTATGGGAAGTATTCTCTAAACACAGGAAAGCTCAAATCAGGAAATATTTCTACAGACAATATGGTAACTCACAGCCTGAAATAGGAACAGGGATTGTCGGATGAACGAGTCAGAGCACGACTCAGTAGCTAGAAAACTATCTGTGAATCCTTAGGTCAAGAACAAGATACAGAAAATAGGAGGGTTGAGGCTAGATTTCTGGATTTGGTCTGTAAATTGTACAGGAAATTATTTCTTGTCTACAATGCTATTTTTGCAGATATTGATCATTCCTTTGAGTTTTGGATGGGAAAACATGCAGGTCATTTTTGGTAGGTGCCCTCCTCTCTCCCCTTCTCCCCATTTTCCCCTCAACTCTTTTGTGAATGGGGTGAAGTTAGAGTACACTTGAGAATTTGAAACTAAAATTTCCAGCCATCTTCAAATAAGGAAAAAGAAACAAGGGAAAAACATGAATTATGATGAGCAAGGAACTGACTGAGACAAAATTTTCCCTGTAGCAGGAGACTGGTAAATCTTGGGAAAACAGGTCTTTAATTATTGACACTCGTGCTGGAGCAAATCTAAGACAAGCCATTAAGTTGCTCAACCACAGAGAGATGATTAAAATTGTTTTGAGAATCTGGCCGTGTTTTTCTTTTGGAAATAAAGGTGAGGTGGAAAATGGAGTTTATGCCTAGATGTTCTATAAAAAACAAGCTAACTGTTATTTTTAATTGTTGGGTTAAGTGCAGGAAGAGGAAGAGAAGATTAAAAAGGCCACTGCAGTATCTGTGGTGATGAAAACCTAAATTGAATGTATTATTTTGCAATTAAAATATCTGAGGCATTTTTTCATTATCCTTATGAGAAAGTTGAGAATATATTCGAGGGCAGGATTCACAGAAACTGAATCCAATCAGAATGCCAAGTTACTAGAAAAAAAAAAAGCAGTACTGAAGTCACATTATTGCATTGAATTGTTCTCTAAAAGACACAAAATAAGACAAATGACACCCAAATCAAAAAAGAGAAGTTTTCTAGTCACCAAAATTGAAATTACTCATTTCTGAGGGAAAAAAAAAAGGCAAAACAAAAAAACACCCAAACACTTCCCAATATCATCCTTCTTAATTGGGATAAAACCAGTTCAGTAACTGTGCTGAGCTACTAATCTCTTTTCATGCCATGTTCTGCCTTTATGGCTACATCTTGTTCCAATTTTGGTTTCATCCATTCCCATTTCCAAATGGCCACAACTCTCATACAGGCTTGCCATACACCAGATCCCATCTGTCTGTGACCCTGCATAAACACAGAGCCTTTGATGTTCTTATACACTTCAAACCACTTTGTCATTTCCAGTGATATACGAGCCACACTGTAGTGACATGCAGTCATTATTGGTTTGTGGAAGTGCCTTCCTGCTTTTTCTCTTGATGTAAGTTTACCATAGAACAAATTTACTGTAATCTTTGTGTTAACTTGTGCTTCCCTACAGAGTGAGAAAGAGGTCAGCAAAATGGCAATGGGAGGCTGGAAATAGAAATCCTGCACATACAGCACCCCAACAGCCAAAACCAAGGGTCTGTCTCTAGAAGCACTAAGAAAACCAAATCACACAAACCCCATCCAACAAACC
This sequence comes from Larus michahellis, assembly GCF_964199755.1. Classification (NCBI taxonomy): domain Eukaryota; kingdom Metazoa; phylum Chordata; class Aves; order Charadriiformes; family Laridae; genus Larus; species Larus michahellis. Next base: position 18,949,221 of record NC_133899.1, read on the forward strand.
AATCGATGATCAGAAGAACTTGAAAACAAATATTACAAGGAATTTGTTAACTGATGGACAGATTTACACACCCCACACAGCAGCTTTGTTGTGGTGTTGTGCGTTCATCCTATTACATTTCAAGGCTGCTGTTCAAGGCTGTTGGGTTTTGGCACTGTCAAAATGAACCAGAGATTACGTGGTACCATATGTCAGGCAGCTGAAGCAAAGGATTCCTGGTCTAGCACGTTTGCCTCTCCAATCTGGAAGGGAGTATTAAAATCAGTGGCACAGGAGAGATGGGTGGTGCAGCGCAGAGAGGGACAGGGTGTTTTTGCTCTCGCCCCAACACCTCAGCAATCCTGCCTGCACTTCCGAAGACTAATGTCTGGATGTTTCTGCCCCTGCCAAATGCAGGAAAGGGTTCATCTTTTCCTCCAAGACAAAAAGAAAAACACAAAGCAAAACCCTTCAGCAATTATTTTTTAATGTAAATGCATGTTTATTTCATGCCCTCAAGCCTTTTAGTCCTGGTTGTTTGTGACAAACATTCCACAATAGACTCTTTAAAGTCTGGCATATGTGCCAGTGCTAAAAAACATACAGCAGACGACATAAGACAATTAAAATGAAAGACGACAACAACATGCCGCTAATGGTTTTAAATTATTACATTGTAGAATACTTAGTGGTACATCATGGAAGAGCTATCCCCACAGCTCTACACAAACCTGCACTCCATCAATAAACTAATCTTTACCATGTAATACACTGGTTTTCTGTTACAATGATGTTTGCATTATACACTCCAGCATCCTGTAACTACGGATAAAGGAGTGACACAGCTACACACCAATTAGCTCAGGTCTCTGCTTCAATATATGATAGATGTTCATGGTCCACATTCTCCGTCAATATCCACCGAGGAGGCACCATTGATTGACTTCTAAGATTGAGTTGTACTCAATAACTGCGACAAGATGATCTGCAAGCACCAAGGTGCCCAGACTGCAGGCACCTGAAGTAACTTACAGAATAACGCATTTTCCAGAGGAATTTTAAATGGCATCCGAGATGCACTGTGAATTAGCTCATAGGGGACCCCAGAGGCTGCAAGTTGCAGTCACTGGTGTGTAAGTTGGCTTTCTCAGTGCTGGCTTAGTTATTTTACCACAATATTTCCATTTTCTGCATAGCCCCAGTTCAACTGAGTGTCCTGAATAGACAACAATATTTTGAAAATAGGATTTAGGCATATGTTTTGTAAAAAGCTACTTATGCACAAACAAATGCACAAGAATAATCAAAAACATTTTTCTAACTCAGCAAGAAGTAACAGTGGGTTGTGATTGATTTGTTTCTACAGCAAGAAATACAGAGAGGTTTAAATGTCTGTTCTTTCTCCTTTTTGAGTTTGTTTGGGTTTGGGGTTTTTTTTGGTAAAAAAGGGAAAGGAAACAGAGGAGCATTCCATAACAACCTATGGCCAAGTAACCAAGGGCTCTTCTGGGATGTAAGAAACTCAGATTCAAGTCTTCTGTCTCCCCATTCCAGACAAATGCCCTTGTCACTCACATTACTAGCTGTTACTGGGTAGCTTGCTGCCCTTCATACAAATGGCAAAGCTAATACTTTCAAATAAAGATTTATTTTTTTTTAGAAGTCAGATTTCAGCAATGTGGAGCTCTATCTGGACTTAACAGATATCACCTCTGAAAAGCTTGATTTTTTAAAGGTAGAGGGAGAAATACATCCTCTACTTGAAGAGCTGACTACCAAGAACTCCTTTTTCTGGTTCTTCCCTTATGCAATATCTGTGCTTTATAAATATTTCAGTAAGAGTTTTCAATGCAATTTTTAAAATAAAGATATTGCACTCAAGAAAGGCTGAACAAAAAAAAAATCTTAACGTTGTCCCTTTATGTTACTGTCACAGCTAGTAGCAGTAGCATACTTTCCCCCATCCAACTCCATTTCTAGTTATATTTACATAACGACAACTAAGCATGTTAACTGTAAAGACATACCAAGCAGCTCAGAAAAGTTTTTATAAAGTAAGAATTTTAGAGCTACATGGAAAGATTTTCACGCAGAGCAAAAAAATTTAATACAGCTTCTATCCATCCTTCCTTTCCCCTCCTCTCAGACTTAATTATTTTTTTAACCAAAATGAAAACACATACACACTTGTCTTCAGGTTAACACCACAAAAGAAAGTAGTTTTACATACCAGGAAAGTGACAAGACTCTATGAAGCTCAACTGCTCCAAATTATTGAAGTATTAGAGAGACTTTGAATTCTTAAGCAGTCATGAAACACATTTGTAAGGAATACTATCTCAGTTTTAATGGAGAGGAATTACCTCCAATGCCTTGTTGGTAGCTGAGATCAAGGCAGTTTTGTCTAAGAGCGCATAGGAAGTCTGCAGAGAAACCACGCTGAGTTTCTACCTGAAGTGCATGCCATGGTCACTGGCCCATCCTTCCTCTCCAGAGCTCAGTAAGAAATTAAAACACATTCTCTTGTTGGCAATTGATAAACTTCTCCCTATCAAAGGTCAGCCTACTCAGGCTGAAACCCAACTGGGAACCCAAGCAACTACAAAACTCATTGCTGTGTTCTTTTAAACTGATCACGCATAGGAGTACTCGCCGCCTGCAGTTTCTTGAATGGTCTCTACGATCCCTCTTCAGAGTCATGTTTAAGCCTATAAACCCAATTAGAAAGTGAATGATATCATCTAATACACCTCTACTGAACATGAGACAGCTGATGAATTGCCTCAACAACGAGACTTTGGACAAAGGACTGTTACTGAAATAATAAAAAATAAAAATCACCAATCTCACCAGTGCTCTCCAGCCCCTAATCCAATTCCACAAAGCAATGAGGCATTTGTATGGAAAATGCAGCAGCCTATGCCTTGTTCTCCACTGGCTGGAGCTAAGGGAAATATTTAGACACCTCTCTGGCAGTCCGCTGTGGAAGTGGAGGCCTAAAGGCAAAGCAATGGGGACAGAATGGTCTTTCTGCTGGTTTACATCTAAAACATGATAAAGCATCTGTTCCTTCCCCTTCCCTGCACAGAGACAGATATACAAATATCCCTGGAAGAAAGGTGAAAAGCAGCACAGTATTTAGCAGTTTATCAAAACTGAAACGTTCTGCTGAGACAGCTTTCTTCCTGAAGCACCTCCAACAGGGTCACTTGGGTTTCCTTGCGTTCACCTGGCTCATGCTGCCATCCCACAAGACACTGCCCGCTCACCTGGCCGTGCCACAGCAGCAGGACAAGCTCGCGAGTTCCCTCACAGAGGGCTGAGAAACCTACAGATACCAGAGCCCACACTCATGTGTCACAATGGATGGGTGAGCCTGTCAGAGACAGAAAAGAATTTCAAAACTGGGCGATTTTTCCCAGTCGAATCTCAGGATAGCTGTGCCATGAAGCAGAATTCATTCTAGAACCAAACAGAGAAAGGAAATAGCATAGGACATACAGATCCAACACAGAGTAGGAAGAAATAACTGGTATCACCGTTAACACTCCGATCCTACAATATCCAAACTTTCATTTATAGGGTTATTTTTCCCCTGCACCTTTGTCCTGATTTATGGATCACTGTTTGTGGTGCATAATGGCAAATCATGAAGCTTTAATCCAAAAACACTATCGCTGATAAAGCAAGAGATAATACTAGTACCATTTTATATAACTGAAAGAGACTCCAGCAAAAGTTATTTCAGATCTACACTTGACCTAATTTTTTTTATTACGAGAGTGGAAAAATTAAAGTCCTCTTCTGGTTGAAATAATATTTTTAAGTCCCTGTAGCCTCTAACAAGAGTTTGGTAGTCTAGGGGAAAAAGTGCTTTCTTTATTCTGCAGTTGGTGAGGACAGATATTGCTAGGTTTATGGGCTTTTTAAAAAACACTTCCATGAAAGGGGCATTGCTAGCCTGAAAACCACATTCCGAGTAAGCTAGCTACACCAACTCTTGTTAAAGCAGAACACCTCAAATTAACAGCAAAGACAAGAAGAAAAATATTTTCATGGTATATTCCTTTCACAGCCTTTTGTGTATAGTCAGATCTATTCTGCTCTCCTGGAAAGTCTCTTCTGTCTTCCTAAAAAGAGATTTATAAACACCACAACATTCAAATAGCATTATCTAGGTCTTAACTGAGCACAGCACTATCATCTCCTTCCTCCTCTCATTAGGGCTGGCCTGCAGTATATGCTTGGCTTCGCGTTTGGCTTAATTGAGATCCTATATTTTATGACTGCTAAAGTGAAAATTTGATGTGGAGCACTCTTCTACCCTACTCTTCCTCCGCACGTTGGCAGAGGGAAGAAAAGAGAGTCATCAGAAAACTCAAAACTATGTAAGGTACTTGACCAATGACTCTGAAAAGAGTTTGCTGTTTATAGTATACTATTTCTATGTACCACTTTTTGGATGTCTTTGCCAAGGAGCTCCGTAGTGGAGGGCTGTGCGTTTATCTTTGTTTTCCAGAGTGATCTGAAATGCCTTGCCTGGGATTATCTGCCAGTCCGGGATTAAAACATACCTCTTGAATATCAACCTCCCTATCCGTCCAGCAGATGTAAGTAACCTGGATTCACCGTTCTTCCAGACATCTTTTATTCCAGCTTGTACATACAGACTTTACCGGATCTTTTCTGCTAAAGTTGTTTTTAGAATTATCAGCTCCCTTCCTGATGAATTAGCAATTCTTCACTGAATGAAAGCATTGCACGCATTTTTAAAAAAGATTGGTCCCCTCATACATATTTAGTAACTGTTAAAAGGAAGTTTGTGTTGTCCCTAATATTGCATTTAGATTCATTCTCCCTCAAGACTGCTACTGCTTTTGTACATGTCCTTTGCAGCCTTGCACCAATGGGCGCCTGCTCTGCAGTGTGACCACACCCAAAGACAAACATTCCTGAATTTTGTCCCCTTGGCAGAAAGTCAAAGATGTAATTTAAACACTTATTTTCCAAAGTTCAAGAGAGCTGGCTAAATTAATTATCAAAATAAATCTCACTATACATTGTCTAAACCAGCTGAAGCAGATAAACTGAGAAGGGCAGGAGATTCTCTGATGCAAACTGTGTAAGACCATGCACAAGTCCAGTAAAATTATCAATAAACTTTCATTAGCTTTCATTTTCTTTGCACAGCCCAAATTCAGCAAGACATGTAAGTATGCACTCTGCAGAGTCAATTCAGGGCCTGAAAAAGACCCAATACCTACAAAAATTAGTCCAAAAACCCCACAGACTTATTCATACTTTTTCACAGAGGATACATTTAAAGTATTGCTGGTGAAGTGTTCATATAACAAGCAAAGACCAAACTACTGTAATGTATGTTTCAGGCAAACCAGAAATCCAGTGCTCAAAAGAATAAACATTCATAAACTCTGCAATCTAATTTTATACAGCAACAAAAATGTACAATAAATTTCACAGTCCTATTGATCCTAATATCATTGGCACTGCCCCAGCAATTGATTAAGTCATTTGATCAGCTGGAGAAAGGGATGGGGAATATAATATTTTAGTGGACTTCATAAATTCAAAGCCTCAGCTTTCAAGTCCAACCAATAATACAATAAACCATACAGATCATAAATGGAACAACTAAAGTTTTGTAATTACAACATGGTTTATAATGTAATAATTTAGCAAATGGCAGGCATGTTTGATTTATGCAAGATGCAGAACAGTAGGTTGTTTCTCATCACAGCTGCAGCAATATATTTTCTACATAAATATCCAGAACAATCGAGTTTTGCATCTCAGTCACTGCAAATGGTGATTGCTTGCCTGGCATTGTCCAAATTCAAGGCATTGCTTTAAAAGTGAAACAAATTATTTCCCATCATCCCTCTACAGATTTTTGAGCCCAGTGTTTGCATATATTAAGCTATATAGAATGAAATGTGTTTTTTTCATGACAGTAGGACCGTTAAGTACTTATAACAGGCACAATATTTAGCATTGCCAGGTCAGTCTAAGAAGGCTTAGAATTACAGTAGCATCATTCAATTCAGTGATTGTCCTGACAGCCTGTCTACTGGCATGTGTCTGCAGGAGGTAGCAGGAGAATAGCATTCCCCATTATGCCTGTGTATGATCTACCTCCTTACGGGCATTTCTGGTCTCTCTCTCTCCACCTTCGACAGACAGGGCACAAGGTGCTGGCTCTGACCAGCCTCCCGGTGTGGCTGTCCCTCAGTCCCACCAGTGCTCAGGAGAGGCACTGATGCTGTCCCACACCACTGCTCCCACAGGCCAGAGCACAGTTTCTGCTGTTCTGGAAAAGGAGGGATGTGCTGAGCAAAACATCCTGCCTGAAAATACCCCTGGAGCAACACAGCCCCTTCCAGCAGCCTGTGGCTTTATGGCACCACAGCAACTAACACTCTCCAATGGCATTTCAAGAGACTTGCAACACACATGCCTGCAGTTTATTTGTTTACAATTTTATTTAAACACAACATTTGGAGGGTTTCTTTTCAGAAATACCAGCCGATCAGGTAACGATGGAAGCTTTCACTCAGTTTTAGACCTACCCTTTCTGCTACGCTCCCAGAAACACCATCTGCGGCAAACAGGCCTGGTGAGTCCGACCACGTGTCTACCTTAGCCATCGGGACAGTCAGAGCACTTTCCAGTTTAGTGATAGTTTTGTGGATACAGAGGCTTCCTTAAAGTGGCTTCCAATTTGTTAAAGGTCAGACTTTTAAAACAACACACTGAGAACAAAGAAGCCTGCATGCCACTCGGTAAGGCTGCAAAGCCAGCCAGCAAACACCATGGCTTTTGGGAGACCATTTTAATTCATTCAGGCTTCATACCACAGGCTTGTGAGCTGAGGAAACACATTCAACTTGCTGTGAACTGGGGATATTATGTCTGGCCACTGACATCTAGTTCACCTCAGAAAACATATCTGTATTGACAGAAAAGAAACCTTTATTCTCCTGATAACAATACATCCATTTTTATAAGATCATTTCAAACTTAAGAAAAAACCCAAACCCAATAGCAATAAACCAAAGCACCAGCCCTGCAAAAATCAGTTTCACTGTGTTGAAACCCCCTGTAGCTGTCCCCAGAAACCCTGATAGTCAGTAGAAGCCCAAACTCTCTCACTGCAGCCCGAGATCCAAGTCCATCTAAAATTCAAACCCAGGTAATGTTGCAGCACTCCTAGGAAGCCGCGCCTTTACATAGCGGAGGATCCACCTTCCTGAACGGTGCAGAGCAAGGGAATGGCTCAAGACACTGCTCTTGCCCACAGACAGGTTTGCACTTGAACAGGAGCAAATACCAGTGCAACAGTAATAATTCTGCATGAGTTGCCTCTCTCCTGTTATATAGGTCTATTGGGCTCTAAGAAAACTTTTCCACTATTTACTCTACAGAGCATTTTGGCCAAAAGATCAAACTTCGGACATATTTTCAGAGGACACTTAGTCAGTGGAGGAAGTGTCTAACCCCTTTACGCACCTTCATTGCAGACCCTCTGCAGCAAATAGAAGTTGATAACTTATAAAGCAGCAACGACACTGTCCTGTGCCTGTAGACAGGAGAGCAGTTAGTGAGCCAGGAGAGTATTCAAGAAGCATCCTAGTCCTAAGGCTTCAGAGGCCTCATAAAACTTGTTAGCTCCAAATTTATAGCAGCTCCTAAAGAGAAATTCCTTTATTTCCCAATCCTCTCTGGAAAATCCACAGTAAAAATTCCCCCATGAGGAAACTAGCCAGTAATGTAAGCTTCCCTGGCAGCACAGGAAATTTTGGGAGGGATTCCCAAAACCTGGCCTGCTGTCTATTCTGGTTCAGGATAGCATCACATGAGATACCTGCCACCGACGGTGAGGTGTCATCCCTTTGAGCAAAAGGCACCTGCTGCTGAACAGTTCAGCCCAGCGATGGAGGCTCATGGCACCACAGGCCTGCATGAAACAGCAGCCTCACAACTACTGGCAAATATGACTTATTTCCATTAGCTGTTACTTCCAAAGAGGGGCTCCCCCATTCTTTAATCTTAATTTCGAAGCATCTCTTAAAAAAAAAAAAAGCTCCTCTTGAGTTTCATCAGAAATGACTTGGATGATCTTCTGTTAAAAGAATGACTTTTATCCTCATTCAAATACATATTGTATTGGCTTAGAAACATCAAAGAGGCAATGTCTTTACATATTCTATTTCTAAGAAAAGAAAAGGAGTTCTCTCTTTATTAACATTGGTAATGTTGAATCTTATAATGAAAAATGCACAAAAGCAATATTTTTGATGAATAGGTAATAGAACAGCACCGAATAAGAGAGCATTAATATATTTTTTCCCAAAGACTCACTCAGATAATGCATCAGGAGGGTTTTGAACTGAGACAAAGCCACAAGCAAAATGAGGTCGGTGGTCTTCCGCTCCCCCTCTTACTGCCCAATATTCTTATTGACCTTGAAAAACCACCGCACAGTTCAAGCACAGCTATCACCATCTGACTGTCACAGCCCATGACGAACACAGCGGGAGTGCTTTCTCTCAGGCCACAAGTACGTTGCAGGAGACAGATAATGCTGTCTGACCATACCAATATGCAAACATTACCTAAGGCAATTATTTGAATTACGAGTGGAACAAACGTAGTGGCGTATTACAAGTACCATTTTTGTACCCATGAATATTTTTAGAGTTTTTATTATACCAGCAAGTGACCTGCAGAAGAGTCTGCAGCATTTTCTGGTAGAGGCTGGGCACATATCCTTTCTGTCTCTGCTCTGTGTAGCACAATAGAGCCTTTGTGATGTCCCCCAGAAAACCTATTTATGCACTTGGATTTTGAGCATTCCTTTCTCTCTTTGTCATCTTTCACCATTGTCTTTGAACCACTCTGATAATACAATTATAAAGGGCAATATAAGCAGTTGGATTGGAAAACAAAAAAGGACAAAGAAAAAAAAATTTAAAAATAAATCAGGCATGACATTCCCCTACATTTTTCATTACTTAATTATAGTCAATAGAAATAAAAAATATCCAATATTAATTTGAAAAAGGAATTCTCAATTGAATTCCAAGGAGACTTCTGTTGAGGTGTGCAAAATGGATGTCATAGGAAAATACACTGTACCATAACAGCAGCAACAAATTTTGGGATCTGTGTCACATCAGGAAAATATGTCCACACATACATACAAAAAAACAAACAAAAAAAAAGATGTTACTTTATTCTTCAGAACATTTTCATCAGGCTTTGGAATTTCAAAAAATCACAGTGAAGTACATTTGGAAAAAAAAAAAAAAATCAAGAAAATCTCTGCAGCAATCCCTTCACACCATTTTCTTTGCCTATCTGGCTTTACACAAAATGGAAATTTGTATTTGGGAGCGATGTACGTTGCCGGAGTAAGCATATTCCTTCCTAAGTCTTCCCCCTTTCCTTTATTTATTTTATAATAAAAGAAAGAAGTGTTTCATAATAACAATACCTTGAAAAAGGAAGGTGTGCTGGGATCAGAGCTTGTATGGGAGAATAAGTATCTGTGCAAAAGTGGCAGATGAAGGGTAAGGATGTATTAAAAAAAACAGAGCATGGAAGAAAACCAGAGAAGCATTAGTGTATCTTTGAGGGACACCGATGAGAAACCATACGCTCGCTGTAGTCATCCTCATGAATCTCTTGCTCTCCCACACAAATATATTTCCCACAAAGGAGAATTTAATCTACATCTCTATTCAAGACCCAGTTGTCTGCTCATTTGTCACACCTTCTCCCACCATCATTTCTGTGCCTGAAGTATTGCAAGCTACAACCACAGAATCAGAGCTACGGTCCCAGATGTGACCCATCTGAATGCACTGGACAGGTTCTCACTCCATCCATATTTCAACCCATTTGCAAAAGCAATGCTACTGTGCTCATTACATTAACTTACATAAAATCTGCCTAGCCTCCTCCTCCTCATTTTCCTTTTCTCCCATATCTGCCTACTTGTCTGTCTTTAGTATGTACAACACTCACAGCAAGCACTTTTCTTTTTCAATGCTTGGAGCTTGGCTCATACAGGGACCTACCATAGATAAATAATAAGACAACAATTTAATCTGCGCTCAATCACTGTGATCTATGGAATAGCAACGTCTTGTTTGAAGTGCAGTATTACATTTGGAAACAGCAAACAAGAAGCTAATTATTTTTTGTGTTTGTATCTGTCACTCTTTTTCCTACGGATTGAGCCACAGTCTCAGCCTGCTGACTTTGAGCTTCAGAGAAACAAGAGACCAACAGGGTTGAACTGCATTAGGGGGGAAAAAAAGTTCAAACAAAGAGAAACAGTAAATCTAGATGTCTACAACATCTGATGCAGTGGCTCAGGACACAGATGTAATACTACGTTACATAGTGAAACACTGGCATTTTGGTAGTTATGGAGTTCAAAAGATGTCCACAGTCAATCAAACTGGAATTAACAAATGGAGTACAAACTGCACAGGGATATGTAAGTGAGATGAGAGAAGAAGAGTACTGGGACTAGGAGCTAGCTCACAGCTTCAGTAGGCTCACAGGGTTTGTAACAGCTACTATAATTTCTGCATGAGAATAAACACTTCAGAGATTGGAAGAGGGAAGCAGAAAAAAGAACTAACAATGAAAAGAAAGGGAGGCAGCAATCATTCCCTCTGCTTTTAAAATATAAACCATTAGCAGGAAAAAGTTTCTAAAGTTACTTTCAAAACCAAGAGTCATAACAGCTCCCTGTGCTGTCATTAACAACCAAAGATTTCGTCTTAAAAAAGTACTAGAAGAGAATTTTCTTAACAGTTATTCAAAACTCTGCTTTTAACATACAATAGAAGTTGTGAAAACAGAATTTGCACATGAGATTTTACAGAGCTATGAAAAATTAAACCATATGGGAAATAGCCAAAAGAAATGTTTCATGTATTTGTGTGTACGTTTGTGCATATGTTCCAAAACACAGCACACTCAATGACAGCTGAGAAGCTTGTGTGCCACAACGAAGGATTTACGAAAGTGCAGTCAGGCTTCTCCCGAGGCTGGAAAAGACTGTATTTTGCTCCAACGCGCATGCTTTCGGTTTCATCAGCTTTTGGATTCCACACCAACATTCATATATACACCCCAAGATACACATTGACACCAAAACACGCAGGTCCAAGAACAGTCACTTCATCACAGATTCACATAGAGGACAATATTTGTCTGAGAGGAGAGTGTGAAGTAAATGAAGCATTGACGGACACAGACTCAAAGCCACTCCAGGAAACAGACTGCAGTCTGCCATGACTACCCTCCCCGCTTCGCTGCTACCACCCCCAAAGAACAAGCAGAGCTACTCCCTGTTCACAGTTCCTACTGCTCCCTCAATATAAGCATTTCAGCAGTGCCTATAGGATTTGAGTAGACCAAATCCTGCCGCTTTGCTAAATCCCTACCCATTTGTCTAGCATTTAAGAAATAAACTTCTGGAAATACAATTACATCCAGTATAGACTTTAGGCGTTTATTGGCAGATGTCCTCTCCTTCTGCTTCAAACAGGCACATCGTAATTCTTAAGAACGTTCGCCTTCACTTTCCCTTCCTTTCTAGGGACATACAAGTGCCTTCCCTCACCACGCACAAAGCGGAGATGCTGCGGAGCTCACTCGAAGTCACACGAGCTGGCTGCGGCAGAGCCGGGAAGGGGAGCCAGGTCCGTTGGCTGCACAGGCCAGCCTGGAACAAACAGCCTGCTCGCAGCTTCTCTGGTTCTGCAGTGGGCCACAACACATGTACTGCGCTAGCAAGGACACGGCAAGTCATTGCAGATTTTCATTTCTTTTTAAACATCTGCCTCAAATTAATACATAATTCTGCTTTCTTTTTAAAAAGATAGGACAGAAGATGCACAAGCCATAAATCTTACCCAATTCAAAGATACAGCACTATTTAATTATTATACAATCACAAAGGAACAATTCCTGAAATCCTCTAACTGAAAAGAACATGCTGTAGCCACAAGGGCAACAACATGAACTCTCAAATGACAATGCCAACTGCACTGAAACAGAAATAACAACTTAGAACAACGAAGAACGAGGCTAACAAAGGATATAACCACACAGAGAAGAGCAAGGAAACGAGAGAGGGGATGAATTACAAGAGCGTTTACAAGAATATCCAAGCTGAGTAGAACAAATCCCATTTCTCATCTCCTAGCTCTCTTTAGCACCCTATCACCTCACCTTTGCAGTGGTAGAGGGAGAGAGATGAAGACACAGGAGGAAGGTTGGTCAAGGCAAAATAGCAGGGATGGCTCAGTAGCATCAGAAATGGGTTCTCACACTACTGCCAGGAAGAACAAGGATGTAGCTTGTCCAGAGAGGAGAGTAGCAAGATCCACCAGGATTGAGGGCAGACCTTAGGGGGATGTCTAGAGAGAAAACAGCATTAGCAGAATTAAGCCATGGGTTTGGTGTCTGAAACAGCAGGATACCAGTGTAACTAGCAAGCAGCAAAGTTCTGGAAGCAGGTATAACCAGGCTTACCACCATCACCCTGTCCACCAGCAATGACAATTTCAAACATAAGCTTTTGGGTCTTTCCAACTTCCTCAGCAGTAACCACCTTCATATTATTTTTATTATTATGAATATCATTGTTATGAACAGAAATTTGTAAACAAACAGGAATTTGGAAACAGTGATTTCTGCTTTGGCTGTACTTGCTGGAGACAAAGCCATGGGTTTCTCTTATTTATACACTTTGATAAGGGATGTTTTCAATTTCTTTCTTCAAATTTTCAACACTTCCTCCTAGTGCAGAACCCTTTCTCTCCCAAGAAAGATGACTTTACAACAGCAGTGCTATAAATTAGTGGTCAGTTCTGATAGAAGAGGACCAAAATGTTTAGGATTCTCACTCCAGCTTTATAGACAAAACATTTAACACGAAGATGGGAAGATGATGACTGCACTGAGTGAAGGCTGTAATAAGTTCTACTGCTTACCCAGACACAGCTGCACATTGCACAGCTTGAATGCAGGAACTCAGCCACAATTTCTGTCACTCAGTCACTGCTGATGGAAGTGCAGTGCTATAATTTTCCTATATTTCGGCAGCATCTAGAAACACCAGATGTGGTTTAAGTCCTGTGAGATTACACAGAACACAGCCCTTTTGAAAAGGGCCAGTTGCCTTCACTCAGCTGCCTAGGTCTGGGTGACACGTAGTGTGAAAGTTGCCCTCAGCCCCAGAGACTGCTCCAAAAAAAGTGTTCCTTGTTTGGGTTTTTTTGTTTGTTTGTTTTTAATGGAAGGAAAACCAAACCATTGTACATGATTTTCCAAGATCCAGCAGAAACAAACCCCTGATTTTGCCTGGCTGAGGCTGCTGCTTAATCACACCATAGATCATCTACCTTCCCTCAGTTATGGCATGGTCCGCTGGTGGAGAGGGGTACCTCGTGTTACCTTGGCTGCAATCCCCTGCGATAACACCAAGCAGTAGTGCCCCTCTTTCCAGATTACCAATAACTACACTTAGCAGTTACTGTGCGTTTCAGCTGTGGCTCTTCTGCACAGGGATGTCTGGGAAAAGCCTTGCTTAGAGCAGTAAATGCTTGTGGCAATGGTGCAGCATCACCCTGCCACCCCAGCTGCCAGCCACACTCAGCTGAGCTCGGGGCTTGCTTGGGATGAGGGCTGGCAGCCCAGCCAGCGTGGCAGCCATCCGCACTGCCTCAGCCACGTGTGTTCCTGTGGCAGTGACTAGGAACCGCAGGGACAGAAGGGACAGCACCACTATACAGAGTTTAGAAAGCCAAAAAAAAAAATAAAAAAAAAATCCACAAACACCAGGACCATAGTATTAATATTGCCTTATACTATCAGAGGCCCGAGTTCATCTGCAGTGAGTTGGCAATAAAAAGCCAAAGTATATAATAAGTGTTTGGTTTGATCCCCCAAATGTGGCCATTAATCTAATACCTGCATGGCACACACTGTCAATACAGAACATCACAAAATGAGGACACCCTGTATGAAATCCCATGTTCTTGCTAATCCATCTAATCAATGAAAAATAATACATTAGATCACATGAATACCAGAAAATACAAGAACACTGTGTTAAGTGAGATCGCCTATGGTTCATTTAAAGCTTTTACATTAAATGCTATGGCTGAGGTCTGTACTGTTTGGATTATCCCTGGGCAAGCAAAGGTGCCTCTTCCAAGACATTTCAGCGTAACTCAGTCTAGCCTGGAAAGTTCAAAGTTGCATCCTGGCTGCCATCCAGCTACAGTCACGTTCAGAGGAGATGCAGAAATACTGGGTTCAGACAGATGCAGAGAAATATGCTGACCAAGTTTAGAAAAAAATTCTCAGGACCCCAAACCAACTCCTCAGATCTACTGGGAAGTTTTTCAGGACTTTAAATATCAGGTTTAGCTTGTATCCAGTATACTCCTATATTCCCTAAATGAAAGAATTTTTCCAGCACACCTGATCTGCAAGCATAAAGACAACTTGAGGTGGCTGCAGAAAGCAACGGGGCTCACACCTTACAGGAAAACTCCTTTCATTGCAATGGTTTGACCTCCTGAGCTCAGTGTTGAGCAGTGACTTCCCTGGGGCCTCCCCCAATAGTCCCACTTTTGGATGTCTTCTGTCTGTTACTATCACTGCAATACTCGGAGGCCATGAGTTAGATTGGGCTCTGTTAACCACAATACAACACTACCGTGACCAAATCCAATTAATAATAATCTGGGACTCCTTAACTGGTTTTAGAACCTATGAAGTTATATGGAAGCTATATATACGGTTTTAGTGCTATGAATTTTACTTTTAATGAATGTACTTTCATTGACTCCTAGAATCGTGATCTTAAGAAAATATCTTCTTAAGAATTGCATGAGACCATCCTGATTTCTCCCCAAGGACTTTCTGGTCTCTGGGAGACTCTCAGCTTAGTTCCCTTCTATCTGAGTTTTTTTGGTCTGTCTTCATTACAAGGGCAAAACACAACACATTTCAATATTGCTGAGAGCATCATCATTATTTGTACTTCTACGATTTGTCATGTACAAGGGGAAAACTTGCTGTCATATTAAGTTATGGCACTTTCATAACTACTTGCCACAGCCAGCAAAAGATTTCTTGAAAGAAATTACTTCAGGACACCAAAAAAATGGCTTGCTTTTGCTCTGATCATTTTTCAACTTGCCTTCTCTATAGAAGGGAGTAGGAGGACTGTCTTGGTATGCAAACATGGAGCCCAAATTCATCTGTTTATATACATCCCACTCCTCAGATGTGCAGGGTGCAAACATACATAATACATATGGGTCAAGTCTGATTACTTAGGAAGGAGGCAATAATGCTGGACTAATTATTTTCCTGACCTGATGGGTAATATTTTATTTAACTCCACACTAGGGAAGCTAAACTAGCTGGCGGGAAAGAGAAATGTATTCTCAAAGGGATAATGCAAGTTTATGCAGCACCTTTGATTTTGCATACACTCGATGATTGAGATAATTTCAAAATATTATTTATTCATTATGTTTTTATTTGGGCTCCAAATGCAGAGGTTCCATTTTCCTATTCCTCTCCCCATGCCTAATATTTGTTACAGTTGCATTTTTCAAACCATTTACTGTCTGGAGGGTAAGTAGAATGACACTGCTCATAATGTGCAAATAAATGTGAAATAAGCTAGTCAGCTCAAGTGGAATGAATTACTGTCACTGGTAAAATAAGGCAAGAGGGAACGGCTGCCTTGGGAGCTAAAAAAGACTGTAGCAGGTACTGCTATTGAGCGACTGGAATAACACTTACTATGATTTATCAAAGACCACTTGAAAGCACTTCCGAGGCATTAAATAGGCATGAAGAGAGGCTTTAGTGGCAACGGGACTATGCCAGAACTGAGTGATTAGGAGACTCAAAAGCTTGACCCTAACATGCAGCCTATGAACAAGGGATGCCAAAAAATCTTCAAAGACTTGTGGAAGGGAGTGCAGAGTACCGCCAATTTTGAAGAGAAGGGATAGCCACAGAGCTATTGAGTCCCCATTACGAAAAGCTGATAGTGTAACCATGGAGAAAGGAAGAAAAACCCAGTCTATGACAACTACCACAACCACGCACGAGACCAGAGAACAGCTTTGTGTAGGATTAATCACATAAATGAAAGTAAATACTGAAAATATTTTCATTTGCAAGATCATTGTGGTTTCACAATTACAATTTGCTGCAGACACGGTTTTCACTGCAAACCTGCAGTGACGGCAATACCTTTGTGACAGGGGCTGGAGCAGTGCCTGCCGCCCCCCACTCAGCTGATGTCAGGTCACAACTTAGCTTTGCATAGGCAACCCATCACGCTTCCAGATCTCACCTGTCTAGCCACTGCTTATCTGCTGATGAGAAAAAAGCATTTTAGTGTTGGGCAAGCTTCTGAAGATGGTCCCACTGCACACCATAGATCCCACTGCCTGCACTGAATGAAAATACAGGCTGGAGGATGTAGTAGCTCACCGGCCATGCTGCCAGCAAGCAGCATTTCCCTCTACTCCAGCCGATCTCACAGCAAAGGCACACTGAGCTGCTCTCAACCAGCACGAGTGTTTCCCAGGAAGGGAACGCTCCAGTCTGCCCAGCAAGGACTTCTCCGCTCAACCCGAGGCAGAGCTCTGCCAGCCACTCAAGTCATCATTACTGCTGAAGTCTTGCAGCGCCCGCTGTTTCAGCCCTTGGCTTCACTAGAGGGAGGCATTCTCACCCATTTAACATGGCATTTCAGTATTATTTTATTCAGAAGAAAATAAAGTCATTAAGCAAGCTACTAAAGCGAAGGTTTTAGAAAGGAAAACCTCAGCGTGAGGTGGCGTGTGGCAGAGTTCACAGTTCCCCGTCTCATCTTCAGAACAGTTACCTAGAGGCTGCCGTGGGTGGGGAACACCGTTAATGGAGAATTGTGAAGCCAATGGGGGAGCAAGATTGGCTCTTTTTAGACTGCCTAATAAACTACATTTCACCATCCAACTTTATGATTTTGTGCAAGAAAATAGACATCTCCCTACTTCTCAGCAAAGATTTAATAGCAGAGAGCTGTAAAGTGGTCTCACATTACTAAGACTTCATTATTTTCACAAAATATACTACTGTCATTTACTTGCACATTATAAAGTATTATCATAAAACAAGTCTCTTAAAGTCATTAGTATGAATTAGTGAAGTTCTACTGTCTGTTCAAAGACAATTGTTGCTATTCTGGGTCTTTTAAAGAACTAAACCCTGTCATTGTGCCTGAAACCAAACAATGCTTGAAAAATACATCAAACAAATGCTGATATTGCGATGCACAAGGCCCATAGCATTTCCTTATATTCCCAGGAAGCTCTCGGAGAGACGCATCAGTTATAATACTATAATAATGGCACTGAAAACTTAACACAGTTTTATCCCTAAACAGCAAAAAAAAAATCAAAATAACCATAAGGCCATTTCTCCATGGCTGGTAAAACAAAATAACTGCTCTACTGTTATTTCAACAGGAGGGAAGGGGCCAAGACAGGGCAGGAGACTCTCCATGAGGTTCTCCTATCCAGGAACTTGCTGTCTGAATGCAAGCCAGTCAGCAGTGTAAGGTGTTAAATGTCCTGAAGTTGCAGACGTGCTGCAAGGTGCCATCGGCACTGGAAGAGGCAGTAGGTGTGGGAGATTTGTACAGTCACAAGGCAAGAGATGCAACAGACCTTGGTTTCTCTGCTTGGAAAAATCTGTTCAAAGAATTTATTTCCCATAAGCGTCCAACTTTAGAAACAGGAGCCAGCAGTTTTGTAGTGGAGGCACATTTCGTTTCCTCGGATGAAATAGGTCCGTACAATTGCACATGCACAGACAGAACACAGTAAAGTCACAGAAAAAGCAAGGATGGGCTTAACTCTCCTTGAAAAGCAGTTGAACCTCAAAACCCCCTTGTATAATTGCAGTATACCTCAGACAGGGCTGCTATTTTTTTTCTTTTTCATTCTTTTTAATTAAAAGTATTCCTAGTGTGCCACTAAGCAAGCCATCTCAGAATACAGTCCTTCTCCCACAGCATTAGCAGGGCTCCCAGAGCTTTGACAAAACCACTTAGAGCCAAAGTCACTGTTGCTATCAAAATGGTGCCAATACAGTTTGCCAGCCATTTTAGTGGGCCGTGTTTTCTGGGAATGTCCTAGGAGTCCACTACCTCTTCACTGCTGTTGTGAGGGTGCAGAGGGATTTTCCTGAAGGAGGAACATCACCACAGAGGTGCCCAGTGGGATCTATCTCTCCAAGCACTCCACAGAACAGCTTAAAGAAGGGAAACTTTTCTTTCAACACTTCTTTTTCTGGCACCTGCTTTCTAACCGCAACTCAGCTCAAAGCCGTGCCAGCACTGCTGGACACTCTAACTGCCTTAAACCACTGCATGTTTGCCTGATAGAAATACTTGAAAATACTTTCCCCAATGAAAACTGCACTTTTAGAAAGGTAATTACATTGCTTCTTGAGAGGTTAACTAAAATAGGTAAATTAGTTGTATCTGCAGCTGATAGTGACAGGTAGGGAACAGCTTCACAACATGCACAGCTTTAGTTACAACATCTCTGGAAAAGTCCTCGGGGATTTAGAACAATGAAACCGTAATTTAGCCAGTCAGTCAAAAACGAGCCATAAACAGATTCACAGAGACACTTCTGTAGGCACAGCTCCTTGTATATTTCATGAGGGAAGCACTATCTGCCTTCCCTCTCCTTCCCCGATCCCTCTCTTCCCTACACATCAAGCTCACAAACAAAACAATGCAAGTGCTAAGAGAGAAAAAGAGAGAGACTTTATTTTCTTCATGGCATTGCTCAGATCTTATAATAAATATAATCCTCCATGCAACTGTATTTTCAAAGAAAAATCCTTGTTTTCAAAAACACTGAAAACACCATCAGTTGTTCAACTTCTATAGTGGAAGGTTCAACTAACAAAACTAAACGAAAGATACAAAGTCTTTGAAGACAGCACTTTGGTTTCCTTGCTGTAATTTCATTTGATAGCATGGGAGCTAATTTATATAACACGAGGCATTGTTCATCTGCAACTGCATTTTCTATGTTATGACAAATACTTCTCTACTTCCCTTGTCTTTCAAAAGGCAAAGCTCCCGAGAATATACACAGATTTTGTAGGACTTTCCGGATTAGCCAAGAGACACGCATGTGGAAATCTTCACCCACAGACCCCTGCAGAGGTTTACTTGAATATTGGCTTAGTTGAGTAGCAATAGCAATTAGAATGGGTCTGAACTGATGAGGCAAACTTGAAATGGTTCTCTGCAAACCCCTGTAATTAGATCACCAACAGCTGTTTAGCCTCCCTGACCCTTAGCTGAAATAATAATGATTTCAACTGAAAAGGCTTCAGTCCCAGAAGAAATATGACAAAAAGCACATCATCAAGTACCAACATCAGGGAATTCAGCATTATTTGACTATTATTCTGAGTCCTCTCTTGACAAGGCTGAATGATAGAAAAATAAAATTTGGTGTCAACCAAAGAAAATTTTTATTGGGGACAAAGGAATACACTGTGCAATTAAAAAAGGGAGATTTTCCTTGATCCTACTTCCTGTTCTTAATCATCGTATTGCCATGCATCTGAAGTACAGTCTGTCACAGTTGGCAAAATTAGCATGATACAAAATCCACAACTGGGAAACATGGTTCAAATTTAAGTAAACATCCCTTTTTTCCTCCCCCTTCTCAGAAATTACAACTTACAAGTTTCAATGCAGCTTGAAAACAAACATGCATCTTGAATGAACACTTGAAGAAAAACAAAAGCAAACTCACAAACCTGATGGAAAAGGTGCCGTTGTGATGCGCCCCTTTCTAGGGCTGCACATGGGCACCGTAAAGCTTATTTGCAAACGCGGTTGGAGCAGACTCAACCTGAGCCAGCCCCATAACAAGGTCTAGTAAAACTGGTCTTAGATCTGGACTAGACTCTAATCCTTACAAAAACTTAAGCCCAACTCCTGGATCCTGTTGAAAAAGAAAAGCTATAGTGCTGACAAAATAGTGTCACGTGGAAGAAGCACAGAAGAAGAAAACCCCCTATGATTCAAAACCATTGTAGAACACATACAGAATTAATTTCAAGAGCATAGCATGGAAATAGAGCTAATAGAGGTAACATAACAATACAATATAATTACATCTAAAATAACAGGAATAGAGGAAGCCACTGGACGCCAAGTGTAACAGTAATTCAGTAAAACAGAAGAAGGCTGTCAGAACACAAAGTCCTACAAAAACACAAGGTTCAAGGCGTTTTCCTTCTCTAGTGCACTGAGCCAGACAAAGCAAGCTCATCTATTGCATGACTCTCTCCCAGATAACTCTCAGCATTTGGTACAGTACCCCACTGGTTTTTTTCCCTTCCTCTTTCTGATGAAGTTTTCTGAGCTGCATCCAACCCAAATTCCTGAACAGTTTTGGAATTATAAAAATATTTTGCTTATTGGGTTTGCTTGATATTTTTGTGAATTTCCCATTCACTAACTTTCCTTACTCCACTTATGGAGCAATACGTAATACCGGAATTTCCTCCCAAAGGAAAAAACAAATTATTTTTTTAAAAAATATAATAAATATGATAAATCAGATATGCTCAAATATGTGAGGCATATTTGGTTATGGCAGTCAACAGTATCTCTTCCGGGAACTCTGAAGGACCAAATGCAAGTTCTTCCTTTAAAACTAGAGCTAAAATCCCCTTTTTCTGTTTGTTATATATTTCAGATTGAGCAACTGAAATATTCTCCTCAGTCACGCTTTATAGAAACTTGTGCAATATTTGAGGGGAAAAAAAAAAGTTTGTGTAGAAAAGATGATACACAACAGTGGCTAACACAGACCCCTGCCCATCACAGCTTCAGCATCTCAGTCCACACATTCTGGTTTCCAGCAGCACTCAGGGACTGCCAAAAGAACCAGAAGCTCCTGTACGCATGGCAAAGCCAACCTAGCCCAGGTCCCCTTTCTCGAGACTGCCCAGATGCGATGTGAGAATCGGTACGTCACCATTAAGAAGATTTTAATGGGCTTTGGAGACATGTGATACTATTTATAATCAGCCCTCCTAGACAGTTGTTTGCATACTCCTCCCTGATGCAGCTTCCCTTGAAGAGAGTTGCTACACAATCATTACAAATTGATTGCAAAAGAGCTAACAATCATGATTAAATCATTAAATTCTTGTCTACGCTTCAGAGAGCGGAGAGAAAATTAACTTCCCACCAACCTAATTTTTTCCTGAACATGAAATAATGATTTTCTGCCCGTCTAATTACAAAGCCAACATCTGATCAAGCCGGCATCCAGAGGGGATTATCACATGCACAAGTATTAGACCTCATTACCAGCTTGAGTGCAAAATTATTACATCTTGTAATTGGATGGTGAGATTTATATACAGATCGGCCCGGTTTCTGTAAGATTGTAATTACAAGCTTCGTTGGTTAGCTACTTATCACTCAGCACAGAAGAGAGGAAAATAAGCAACAGAAAAAGCATTTCATTAACCCATAACCCTATCAAGGGAGAACCACTGTAACATCCATGTCTGCATTAGGGAGAACAGCTAAATTCACAGATGAAACAATTTATTATACTCTTTGCAAATGGGATTTCATTTTGTTTAACCCCTAATGAACTATTTTGGTAAACTGTATAAGCACACCATCCATTTTATAGACAACTAGGTTCAATATAGTAATTATAAGGGGTAACTGACTGAAATAAATACTCATCTGCTTAGGGGCAAGGTTATTTGATATACAATTGCACATAGATCTGAGCATTCACAATAGGCAGAGTAAATAGGGAGCTCGCCTTGGCTTGTTACAGAGGCTGGAAACCCCCTTGCATACAATCGGAACTGGGAGAGCATAAGAAATCCTGCTGGTGAGAGTAAGACATACACATACAAATCACCAGAAAGCTGAGATTGTCAGGGTCTGCGAGGGCAGGCCATGTTCGGAGCGCAATTAAAAATACAGCGACATCCTGCACTGCTGCTTTGGTCATGTCAAGGTGCGGTTATGGACAAACATCTGAATGGGAGAGGCAGATGAGGGACAGATATACAACCTCCATTCAAACAGTAATTTTTAAATCATGTTTCTAGGCTTTTCAAACAGAAGCAGCAAATTGAAAAGCATAAACACCAGTATTAGAGAAACATTTGCACCCATGTTCTGTTCCACCTTCACTTTCCAACTCTGATGGCAGCGTATCAATGGCTGGTTTATCACTGACTTCAATTCCTACTTTGAGTAAGCCCTGACCTCTTTGGGTGTTTATTAAGGCAGCTTGACCTTAAATTGAGATTATTGCAGAACTCATCACATTCTCTGCTTTTTTTCTTCTTTTTTTTTTTTCCTCTGATCAATATTTCTTACCTAACTAATAATAGTAAATCCAAGGGTTAATCCTTTTACACACCTAGAGCAGAAAAAATTCATGGCATTCTGCACAGAAGCCATTACGGCAAACTTTGGGGACCTCCAGTCTCTTTTCTTGTATCCAGAAAAAAGGCAAAATCCTTCCCCTTGTGATGAACTATAAGCTATTTATTTCATTAGTAGCAACTGAAGAAACCAAAGATGGATTTTAATAAATTAAAAAACCACAACCCACCACCAAAAAGAAAAAAAAAGGATGCTTAGATGCTCTCACTAACGGGAAGGTATCCTGGGTATGAAAAAACATTCTGATAATATCGTACACTTTCTACCCTACATCAAAACCCAATGCAGTAAGGTTTTCTTGTAAATCAATAGAGATTTTGTATTACAATGCAGAAATGCAGAGTGATTCAAAAGGAGACAGATTTTTAAATGGTTAATGGAATATTTCCCAATTCAGTTCAGTTTTGGAAAGCAACCTTCATTTCACAGATCATTTTTACCACAAACCTAATTACAGTGGATTTTTATCTCATGTCAGCTGTTAAACTTTCATTGATTTCAGTAGTGCCGGGTAAATCCATAAGCAGCATATCAAAATTATCTGCAGAGAGGGATGATTCCCTACTATTATTTCTAGTTGTAGCACCCAAAGATTCCAGTGGATTCTGTACTGTTCTGGATGCTCATCACACACAGATAACAGAAAACATCTACTCCAGAGGTCTTGCAGTCAGAAGGAACTGATATAGAAGAGAATGTGAGTGAACTGCTACCCCGAGGGGTTCTCAGCACTATAATTCTTCTTAATGCAAGCTGTTTGCCTGATAGATCCTTTCTTTGTTATTACCCTCAGCCTGTATATTAAATATTTCTATGCCCTTCTAAACTCTACTTGCTTCTTCTGTACCCTTATTCTCTCCTACCAACCCCAAAAGTCAAGACAGACACATAGACAAACAAGAGGAGAATCCAAGCACACTTTCAATAGCCAGTAACAAAAACATAGAGGTTATACTTGTACTTCAAGGAAAAAACCCAAATGTTTTGCAGAAAAAAAAAGATATTTAGGAATAAATAGGTAGGCAGTATAGTTATTGAGTGCTGTGGGAGAAAATTTGCAGAACAACTGCCTGAAGAAAATACTGCAAATTCAAATTACTTCAGTAGAAACGAAGCCTACTAAAAGCAGCCAGTCAGGTGGCGTGATTGGACACAGCAGCAGCTTGGACCACAAGCACAGAATCCGACTTCTCAGGGAAGAAAAGTATTCTGAATCATAATAAAGTAAATAATTCATTTTACAGTAACTATTTGTCCTCAGAGCAGTCTGAAAATACTCTAGTCTACCTTCTGGGCCAAAACAAGTATACAGTAGCATGGACTGCCACCTTACACAGGCAGCTTCTGCAAGAGGAAGGCAGGCAGGCAAGATTTATCTGCTTTGGGATGTAAAAACCCTTACACTGGCTCTGTTGCCTCTGAAAAACAGCTCTTGCATCAACCTGTTCCATGCCCACCAGGTCTAGCATGTTTATGGCATCAGCATCATTAACGCAGCATAACAAGCCTGAACTTTTCTCTGCAGTTTTGCTGCTTCCACCTGAGCAGCAGAGAGCTCCCGTGGGTAAGGACCCATCCATAGGAGTGCACCACAAACATCACCTGGCAGCACCAAGCCAAGACAGCAAGCTCATCACAGCATCAGGGGCATTCCAAAATTTCTTGTAGACAGAAAATGTCAAGAAAGCTTTATGTTTACCAGTTCTTATGAACAGAAATGTCAGCACGTAAAAATTGTCATGGAGTATAATAAAATAAACAAACTAGCCTCAGGAACAAGGAAAATAAAAAGAATATATTACTTTAGGGTAATATGAAATAATTCCTTTTTTTTGCATATTACCATCTTATTTCAGGTCTTTTCTATATACACAGTGATAGCCATTTGCATACATCTGCACTTCACACTAATAGAGAACAATGAAAAAAAATCCCAATTTGTAAAGCTTCCGCCCACTCTTCCTTACTCTGGTGCAAAGGCTGCAATTGGAATGCAGGCAACGGAGTTGCATGTGTGTAAAGGAGGACGAGCAAAGACAGCATCAGTGTATTTAGTCTGCAGCCCAAATGAATACTTGCAATACTATGTTGGGTTTTTTCTTTTGATTGGCAGGTTTTATATACATTATTTATTAAGTTGCACTAAGGTCATGTCCTAGCCTCAATGGTTTTTTTCCTCATTTATTGTTATTTATTATTTGTACTGTAGTAGCACCAAGTAGTTCCAGCCATCGCCTGGATCCCATTCTGTCAAGTACTGTAACAGCTACACCAAAAGAGAAGGATGCACATTATCTGGATAGAAGGCAAAAATGTCTAACACTTTGCAAGCTTGGACTCGCTGAACTTCTTGCATGTTTCTGATAGATCCATTTTCCCTATAGGAGAGGCATATGGAAGAACACGGAAGGTGGAGTGGTGGTGATATGAGTCTAAGAAATCACAAGTTTCAATAAATAAGTAGAAAAGAACCTGCACATTTGCGTACTCTCACGGTTTCTTTACAGCTAGGTTTGTAATACACATTGCCCCAGCAGACCTTGTCATGCGACCACCTAGCACCCTGAAAAGATGGATCTGTTTCCACAGAATGACACGTTTCACAGCCACATCATAACAGTCATGAATGTGGGACCTTGACTTTAAACAGAGCAGACTGATATTGCCCAGAACTCGACGATTTTCTCAAAAGAAATTAAAACAGACAAATAGAAATAAAAAAGTACTCTCTATTGGGAAGGATGTTGAGTCTAAAGAAAAGCATCGAGACAATTATCAAAGTGATCATTAGCATTTCTCGTTGTCCACAACGGCAGACTGGATACGGAAGCAGGAAGAGTCTGTCACAGCGGGAAACTTTGGTACCATTTGATTGATACTCTTTTAAATTTTAGGAATGGGAAGGAATGAAAGCTGCGTTTGTTTCAATCGCTGGGGAACTGCAGCCTATTTGAAATTTGTCAATCTTATTTTTCAACCCAACCCCAAGTTAAAAGCTGCAATAGAAATCTGCCTTGTGCTTCACAGCATGCAAGGCTGGCACTCAGCAGAGACCGACCAGCAACTCCCTGCATTTACCTCCTCCCATGCTCCAGCTTCGGGTTTTCATAAAATCCTGAGTGAATACACAGCTTCTGTCCTGGTGAAGCAGCTTGCTTGCAGTTGTGAAGAGTGGAAAAGAGAAACACAGATGACTTCCCTTCCTTCCTTCTGCCTCTCTCTCCTGATTTAGTCTCCATTATCCCATATGCCACACAGCCTGTTACAGCCATGCTACAGGCAGTCATGGCAAATGGGCAGTGGTTTCCATGCTAATCGCCTTTGGTGTGGATGGTTAGACAGGAACAGAAAACAGACTCATTCACTTTTTTTCTCCCAGAGGTTCATGAAAATGGACGTAGGAAGGCACCGTCTCCAGAGGCAATTGCTACCGCACCCATACAGACCACCTGTGTGGTCAGATTAAGGTATACATTCCATCCACAGAATCTGGTTTTAAGGCTAGGAAATTAATATGGCATGCAAAGATGAATGCAAAAGCATTCTGGACTAGTACACATCCTTTTTCTTTAATACACTTGAGAACATAAATACATCTGTAAATTTTCTTAAAATATTTTAACACACAAGTTTTGGATAAAATTAATAACACCTGCAGGCAAAACTGTGGATTCACACATCATGCTGAACCTAATCCAGACAAAAAAAAAAAAAGGTGTATTTCCTTTGTTTTGGTAATTCTGGTGACATTCTGTGCTTTCTGAAGAAATGGCATGGATTATGCACTGTGCTTTGTTTATTTTTTTTTTCCAATTGTCACAGTTTCTAAACTCTATTTATCTGGATTCTTTTCCCCAAGGCTCTGTGAGGAGTCCCTGCAAGCCAGTATCAATGCATCCCACCCCGTGCTGCACACCCAGACTCTGTGATTTGGAGCAACTCCTCCCTCACCCTCAGCTTTACATCACTTGATCTTCACTCTCTCTCATTTCCGTGATCTCTTCTCTAGCCCTGCACAGTTCTTCCAGAAAACAGAATCATCTGGTCTCAATCCCTCGCTGCTTGAGAAAGTGAAGTGCAGTAAATCCCAGCAAATCCAGTGCCTATATTCGCACTTCCGTATCGCTATTAAATGCTGCCTAATAAATTCTGCGTCATGAAAAATTAAGGTTGGAAAGGGAGGGAAGAGGAACTTATGTGGCACTTCTGAAAAATCTAACCAATCTAGCTGATGGGAAAACATGATGGAATAGAAAGCAGGTGAAGACAAACTGCTGCTTTCCTTGAATTTATTGGAAAAGTAACAGCTAAGTCACTTCCAGCAACACTTAGGGGTCCACGAGAGGAGCGGCAAGGACAAGTTGTCAAATTTACCAGGTTAAAGCAAGGAGGAAGAATATAATACCATTATATATATATAAAAAAAAGTAGCATAATGTGTGTAGGTGTGTAGGTATTGTACTTAGTTCTTGTTGCACCTCTGGAAAAAAGCCCAAACTGAAAACAGAACTCAAGGGAATAGAAACCGCAACAAAAAATAGAGGAGCAGAAAGCTATCAGCATGGGGAGAGGTGAGTTTGAACAGGAAACTACAAATAAACTGCTGAAGACAAACAAAACCAGACAATGGCACAGGAAGAATCTTGCAGTGGAAGAGCTCGTCAGTCCCTGAAAACAAAGCCTTTTCTCCAAGGCC
The DNA here is from genome assembly GCF_964199755.1 of Larus michahellis. NCBI lineage: Eukaryota > Metazoa > Chordata > Aves > Charadriiformes > Laridae > Larus > Larus michahellis. The sequence continues at coordinate 18,976,487 of NC_133899.1, forward strand.
TTTGCCCATCTCAAACTCCGTGGCCAGAGCCTCCACATAGTGCTGCAGACCCCCGCGGTCCCTCCCCAGGGGAACGAGCCCACTGGGAGAACCCATCCCTTCCTCCCCGCACGCAGGGCTTCCGTCATTTCCTCACAAACTGCAATTTAAATGACATTGGGTGTTAACGAAACATACACTTGGTGGACTCGCAGTAATTTGCTCTTTATAAAATGTCACTGCACACAGGCGGCTGCTATTACAAATTCAGACAACCAGCAGTGGCACGGCAGAACTGAGCACAGGCTATCGCGGTCCCTTCAGTGGGCTGCCTGCAACTCCAAATATCCAAAATCCAATTCTGAGGACAGGAGATGCCCAGCAGTACCCCAAAACATCACGTGCCACCCCCTTCCTCTCACAACTGGCCTGATCATGCAACAGGGACCCTCCACGCTCAAACATTTTCAACTCTGAATTATGAGCTGTATTCCTTGATGCCTTAGAGGGGGGCGTACCTAAACCGCAAGTTTTGAAGGCGCAGCATGGCTTAAGGAGACCAAGCAACACACACTCAAGTGTGCCTTGCCATTCATTCACAAAGCAATTAAAATAAAAATTATTGCATTTAGCAGTGGCAGAAGCGCTATGAGCGAGGCAACAGCAGTGAGCAGCTCTCTCTATTCGCTGCGGCCCCTCATTATGTATCACTCGGAGAAATCCTGCTGTTTTCTCTGTTTGCAAGGAAGCCTCAAGCCTTTTCTCAGCAGCTGTCACTTGGTTCGCAAAAAAAAAGGCCTCTCAGCACCATGGCGATTAAATACCATTATAACTTTCCTCCTTCTGCATACTACAGTAGGCAATCAATATGGGCTTACATTTTATGAGACAAGGAGTTAACTTGTTCAATTATGGTGCAGACAGCTCTATTCTTTTGTAACAAGTAATCTGGGTAGGGAAATCGATACTGACAGGCCCGATGCACGCCAGCTAATTTCATATTATCCTCAGCCAATCGGGTACCTGCGAATAATAGAGTTGTTGTTACAGTTCATTATGGGGAGGTGGGATCAATATCGGTACAATAAGAGGATTGGCAATGCATCTGCTGCATAAGTAACCCTGAAGGGAAAGAAGGTCCCACCAGTGCAGCCGGCACGCTCGCATTTACATAGCCGGGGAAGACAGAAGTGCCGGAGAGGTCTCTGCTCCCTGACCTACAATTAAAGATGAAAACACCCCAGAATTGGAGCAGGATAAACAAGCCTCCCTCGCCTACTGCCAGGATAAAACAGAGAGGGGGCAAAGTTGAAGAAAATGTTAATAGCAGATTAAAAGACATGCATATGCTTCGTAAAATGAGATAACACATGCACGGCTAAATGAACCAGAAACAATCTATTATTTTTTGAAGCATTACATTAATATACAATGCATGTTTGACAAAATACAAGGCAGAAAGGGAGAAAACATGCAGTTATATTCTGATGAAGATCATATATATTTTATACAAGTGATATTTCATGGAGCATGTTTTCTTTGATGATGCAAAGTCCTACCCACGTTAACATTTATTATACAGGGTCTGCGAATGGGGCACAAGAAAAATGAGAGATTCTGGTATTCAAATTAGGGGTTAGAGAGAATTCTGTGGTGTGTGTTCAAAACAGCTTGAGAAGCCACAATCTACTTGTATTTCTTAAACCAACTAAATAACAAGTGGAATAAAAACTTTTTTTTAAATAACAACATTTTTGAAAACAGCAGAAGTGCTTTTTTGAAAGAACTGTGTTTCTTTGAATAGCAAAAGATTCATTTCTACCTGTCCTCAATCACAGAGCAAAAGTATGCTGGAAGGGAACACTTACACCTAACATTTTCATATTTTTTTTTTCCCCTAGTAGGTACATAATTTGAGACAACACAGGTTTTGATTTCAGAGGCAGTGAGAGCTTGCAGTCTTAACTGACTTCGAGCAGAGCTGCAGCTGTTCGTTAAACCCTGCCCTTAAATCAATGGCAAAAGTTTGCTCAGCTTCCCAAGGACAGAAATCCAGCAGAGCTGCCTAAAGCCACGTCCCAATTCAGGAAACCCATTTGAAAACACAAGCTTTATCACACATACCAAGATGAGCAGATACCAACTTTCTAATTTCAAAAGCATGCTCTGAGGATCAAGATACGAAGGCTTGAGTGTCAAAATGTCCCCCAAATGGAACATAAAAACAGAGGGCATCTAGAATATGTAGACTTAACAACAACAACAAAAAAAATCTGTTCCAAGGACTTTCACCTGTATACTGATTAGGCATTCATTCTTAATCATCCACACTGCTCTATTTAAGCTTCCTAACTTTTCACTTCTAAAACTCTAACTGCTCCATACTTGGATTTTTCCCATTATTTTCAAGAGAACTGTCCTCCGTGCAGGACATGCAGCGCCGCCTCCCCAAGGTGAGCCTCTTTACAGTTTACCAGAAGGCAAATTAGCATCAATTGAGGACTTGGAAACTCATTCCTCCATCTTAAAATAATCCATTTGGTGTATTTTGATCCTCATGGGTCCCTTCTATCTCAGGGTATTCTATGATCGTCATCTTAAAAGTTCTTTTCTATCTGCTTTCAAATAGCAGTGTGAGCATGAAAGACAAATGCACTCCACATTTTGGAAACAATGTAATCACAAGGTACCCAAATTTTTAAATGGACTCATCATGTACTATACAAACGTGAATTTTCATTAATTGCCAATTTCAATTCTGAGGACCGCACAGGTTGTGTTTTAAGACTACCTGTTCTTTTCTTGCATATCTTAGTCGTGAACCCTTGAAATTTTGCAATAGTGATAATACATAAATTGGCTTGACATTTCAGATCTTTTCACATCTTCTATCAATGTGTGGTCAGAGAAACTGATCAAAAAATGCAGTGTAACTTCCCCGTGAGATCTGCCTTTCTAGAGAAAACGGGAAGGGCCTAATCCTAGAGAAAAGTGACACAAACAGTTTGGAAATCACGATGTATCTTGGTTTAGTGCAGACACATTTTCATTGACATCCACATGGAGCAATCTGACTGGCCTCAGGAAACCAAAGTTGAAGCCTGCCTTTGGGTCTCAAGTGCAAATAAATTTTGCAGTTTCTGTAATCTCTACAGGACCTTTATTCACATAAAAACCAAACAAACTACTATATAATTTGGTATATTTCAACCTGAGCATCAGTTTTTACTCCTGAAAGGCTCATGGGCAGGGATATTTGCACAGCAGGATCAGGCTGTGTGGGCAAGGCTGGGCAGAGCAGCTCTTCCAGCCCTCCTTTGGTGCTCCCATACCACTCATCGATTTCTGAACAACAAAACACCCATCAACTCAATCCCTCCCCTCTTCTTGTACTCCCTCCAAAATTCTGTATGGGATGCAAAAGTGTCATTAATATTTCTATTAGCATTATGGTGTAACAGGGCTGAAAATTAAAATAAAAAAATAGATCAAGTCATTTCAAGTCAGCCTTAAAAGAACAAGTTTTTGTTAACTCTGCAGTTCCTTTTAACACACTATAGCCTTTGGAATAGATTACTGGTAGCCTAATTTCATTCATTATTTATCATGGGCATTTTTGAAGTCCATTAATTATTTTTCATCAAAATGCAAAACCAGGCACGGTTGAAGAGGGGAGCAGGCACTCATGTACATGCTGGATTCACACTCCACACCCATAACTCTCACCAGCTCAATGTATGCAGTAACGCAGACTGCAGGAAAGATTTTACGCATCCATCACTAACGTGTCAAAGCCATCAAAAATGGAGTTTGGAGATGCCTCACGCCTAACAGAATTGATAGTATTTATGCTACAGAAACCAACCGCTTTGTCTGTGCCAAAACCACCATGTCTGTGACAAAACAGCTGCCACCAGACTTCATGGCTGCAAAATACCATGGCCTAAGAGATGCCTTAGAAGGAGACTAAACATTGGAGAAAACAGTCCTCAACTGTGCGACACCTCCATCCACTGCCAACATCAAGCAATCAGTATTTTATTTCCCTCACATGCCAAAACACTCCACAGAAGACAAAGTAATATGCATGGAAATACACCCAAATGTTTTAAAATTACATCTCATTAACATGGAAAAATTGAATTGCATAGAGGTTGCAAAAGAGAAAGGAACTACATACACTCTAAATGCTCAGCTGCCCTAACAGTTAAGCAAAGTACACGCATAGCAGAGAACATGGAAGACTGATCAGCAGATTCTTATCTATCCTCATGTACTTTAGAGTAAAAGTAAATCAATGTATATTAGCTGGGAGCTACCAGCAGCAGCCAGACTTCGAGAGTCTCTCCAGGTGCACTAGTAGGCGTAAGTAAGAAATATGTGCATTTCTTGGTAAGGGATGAACAGTTCTAACTTGTCCTCGGAGAGCCCTCCTGTGTGTCAGCATTACTATTCTCCTGATAGATGCTCATTTCTTACAGTGGAGTATCATAAATACGGGCTAACTTCTATATCACAGCTCCCAAGTGACCATCCTTTTAAATTCTGAATCATCAGACCTCTTCAAAACCTAGTTATATTAATAGAAGGGTAAAACAAGGTTTTGTTTCAAATCTTTAAAACCTGCTGATCTGAAGTACTACAAATGTGTGCCCCCCCCACCCTGTTATACTCTGTGCGTCTGCAGTGGCAAAATAAATTCAGGGGGTTTAAAGGGCCGAATCTTCAAAATCAAATTTATCCACTAGAAACTGGTCAGCAAACAGCCAGGCTGAGTTCACTTAGAATAGTTAATTTTTCTGAGACAGCAAAACAGGCCAGTACTGGCAAACAAGATTCATCTCCCATAACATAATGTGCCGTCACCCAAAATCCTACGTTTGTGAAGGGGAATGCAGGGGCTGAGGACTCAGCGTGCTGACACTTCAGAGCACCTCATTTGGCGACCACGGTTCCAGACAAGTCTTTGTGAATTCTGCTTATCCCTTGGTAAAGCAAAAATGATAATTACCCTCCTTTAATTTGATTCTCTTAAAAGTCAGCTTTACAATGACTCCCTACAAAGACATTTGCTGTGATTCTTGCCGCCAAAGCAAGAATTGATGTTTTTGTGTAATGATGTGCCATATAAAACACTGGAGTGAAGTGAGAGCTTCACACCTCCAGCTATGGGTACAGTGCATAAGTATTTCTAACAGGCTGTTATTCCATTTAACAGCTACTAAATCCTTGGATATATTTATTAAAAGGCGCAAAGCAATTCATGTTTAATTACTTCATAAAAGAAACAACAGTAGTAGTGGAGGAAGAGTTAAATACTGTACTAAAAGGAAGAAGCGACAACTAATCACAATTAAGAGGAAGTCCCAGGCTATTTAAATGCTACAATCCAATTATATCAGGTAAAATGAATTACTCCTTTAATGCTGACTTTATATGAAGATACCTTCTTATTGCTCTCATTAATAATCATCAGACATCATTTTAGCCCATATTGGCTGCAATAACATTTCTATTAGCATCATGGTGTAGCAGGGCTGACAATTAAAATAAAAAATAAATCAAACCCAGAACTGAATAAGTGTAATTATAGTTCAGAAAAGAGCTTTTATGACTATTTGATTAGTCAACTGAACAGTACTTATCTTTTAAATCTCAAACTTCAGTTAAATGAAATTTTAGGCTTCTTATTACAGTAGTCCCTAGAAAAACTAAGGTAGAGGCAGCAGATGTTTTCAAGAGTTATTTAGCTGCCTTACAACCAATATGTAATACATTACTTGAGAAGCATCAACTCAAATGGACTTAATAGGGCTGCGTACCATCAGAACATACAGAATTACAGAGGGCATTTAAAAAAAAAACAACAGAAACACACAACCAAACAAAAACCCCACAAACTGCTACTGCAAACGTAAGTGATGAGGCTCCCTTGGTTGTTCCCCTCTGGACTCCATGCACCTTTTCATGCATGGAGACCTGGCCATGGAAAAACATGGAGTTCTACATAACACAGGACAAGAGCGTGGAGCATGCATCATTATCGATACTGCCACAGCCCAGCCCATTAACAATGGGAGCCATAAACTCTTCTTGGCTCAGAAGATTTCCATGGGATATAAGTAGAGGCTACAGAATTGGAGCCAGTAGTCATGGCACACAGTGACCACCTGGTTGACAACAGATACCAACTCATTTTATGGAAAACCCTACAGCCCTTCAAGGAGCCAGGACTGGCTGTTCCAGAAAGGTGAGAATTTATTTATGGGCAAAGAGCAAATAATTGTGGTGGCTTACCTACGCCAGCGTGTGGAACACTGCCAGCCCCAGTCAGCTCAAAGGGATGTGTGAACATTTGGAAACTTATAAAACAAATACTTGATCAAATATGCATCGCTATCAAATTTTCTCCAGGAACGTGCAGAATTTTTACTTCCAGCCTTGAATGTTTGATGCTGAGAATTTGCGAGTAACTCATTTACACAACAAAACATGCAGAACTATTCTTTTCTTTTCCCTTTTTTCAAGGGGGGAGGGGGGCAGAGTTGATTATTTTGTTACTATTTTGTTAGTTACTATATATATACTATATATATATATACTATATATACTATTAGTTACTATAATAGTTACTATTTTGATAAGAGTTCCTAGATTCAAGTTTTTCATCCTACACTGAAAACTCCTATTTTAAACTACTTCTGAACTTCAAGAGTTTAAACCAAGAATCTAGTCCCCATGGCTGCAGAAGACCATTGCAATAACTATATTCTGATATTCTCATATTTTATACCAACAAACCTTTACTAAAGTCATATTTGAAAGTAAAGTTCCACGCTCCCCCAGAGATAAAAATAACAATAATTTCAGGTGTAGAAGCATTGACAGTTTTTTTTTTTCTGAAAAGTTACCAGGAGACAAAAAATAATCCAAAACCTAACCACAAAAGTTTTCCTGCCATTTTCAGGAAACTAAAGTGCAATTCAGTCTAAGTAGATGTTGTAATATTATCATAAAAATTTACCATTAATAGACCGGAAAGAAATTTTTGAGAGAAGTGGCTAACAGGCCATAGCATCACCCAGCCCCCAGAGATCTTTCAATGAAAGCTAGGCATCACAAATCCCTTTTCTACAGCTCTAACAGCCCTCCTTCAGTCACAAGACCCAGCTTTTTGAGAAGGTGGAGAGATAGCACTTGTATTTTCTTTCACTGGTATTGGTAATAGTTCATACCGAGATGAAGCTTTCTAGCCCAAATGAACCAAATACTTCCTTCAAAAGAGCTTCTCCAAAGCCATGAAATACCATTACTTCTGGTGCATGCATGCACCCGCGTACTCACATCTGCACATAGTGTCCTCTCCGGGACAAATTCAGCACTGAATAGGAATACTGGTGGGGGGAGAAAGTCTGTTGAAGAAGCTTAAGCCCCAGTAGATTCATTTAAGCTTCACTTTGAATCTTCCACTTTTTATATCGCGTTTGGAATGCCAAATTATTTTTAGAAGCAGCAAGGCAGGCTCTCCTCTCTTTTACTCATCACTAGCCCCAGAAGGAAGGACCTTGCTCTGAACACAGTGCCACACTTCAACAGGCACACGTGCCCAGGCTCACCGAGAGCAGCTCAGTTTGAATCTAGACTGGACATTCCAGGGGGACTGGACACAAGTCAGGCATGCGGAGAGAGGCATTTACCAAACACAGATCTGGCAACTCTCGCTTTCCTGAGGTTTAAGGCACTACAGACAAGTTGCATCTCTTCAAAGAAATAAACAGTTATTCGGTACAACTCCAAGCTGTTGGCACAGTGTAATCCTTGCCCAGTTTTATCAGAGTTTGTGACACATGAAGTAGAATAAACTGCAAGTGAAAACTCTATTCCACCTGAGAAAGGACTTCAATCCAATTGCTTCAGAGAGAAAATGAGAACTATGCTGCAGGCACAGTGCTGTTTAAAGCCCAACAAAATTTATGTCCCAAAAAGTTGCAAAGACAGATGGACTAGACACAGGCAGCTCTACAAGCTCCAAGAGAGTCACTCTCTCTGCAAAGGCAAAGCTTCAAAATTCTTTTCAAGATTTATCAGAAGTTAACTTTGGACTTGATCCCAACTCAACCGACCTGGCTGCCTTTTCGTGCTTTTGTGATTCAAGTGCTCACCGGCCCCTGAACTACCAAAATGTTCTTTCAGCCCATGAGCTGTCACCAGGCATTTCAACTGTTACCACCAAATTTAAGTGAGTCAGAAGAGACTGGGGAAGCCTGGACCATCCAGGTGGAGTTCTCATGTGCCTGCTGTACAACCAGCCAACAGCAAAAGCTGCACTGCTGACTGGAGGGAGCTTTGTATCAAGTCCAACATGAATGTCATAACTTGCGCTTTTTTAAAAAGCGAAATATCACATCTAGAACTGCCTGTCTCTAGCTCGTTAGCACTGCACTTTACCTTCTTCATTAAAAAGAAATACACACTTTGTCACACAGTCAAAAACCAATTTAAGACCCTGTGATACCCAGCTCGGCCACCCACTCTCTCTGAGATTACAGATTAGAAAAATCACTAATTGCCATTTCACAATAGCTGCCTCTTCAGGACCAAGAAGCAAACAACCTGTTGGAAGTGTCAGTTTACAGTAGCTCATGATTTGCTGAAAAAGTCTCAGTGCTTCCAACAGCTGTGGAAGTGCAGTGCCATCCCCTAACTCCTTTAGGTCCCTTTGAAAATCCCAGGGTGGATCTTTTTCTTTTGGTTTGAAACACGCTATTTCATGGCAGTGCTTTTGTTTTCAAAGGTCCACCAGCTTGCTTGCTAAAAAACTTTACTGTTTCTTTTGGAAATGTCCAAATTCCCATTAAAAGCCCTGATCCCTCTGTAATATAAACATGAGCTATAAATATCCAATATAGTAATTTCTGGACTGCTCGTGCATTGATTTGAAACATCTCTAGACAGTTTGCTTTGTATTCTACTGTTCTCCAGTGTCTTTTAGAGAAAAATAAAGAGGTTTTAATTTCAATATAGAGAATTCTTTAAAACCTTGCAGCTTTGACTGTTGATTATTTTATAAAGCCACAGAGAACAGTTTACAAGGAGCCAAATGGGTAATCATTATTCCCCATCAGCAATGAGCTGTGACTTGTGTAAATTACATAATAAATTAGGTATTTTGAGATAAATGAATTTACAATAAACAATCACGGACCGAAAAGCTCTACTTCTTGTCTCCAAAGGCACAAGCTCTGGTTAAAATCAGCCACAGGTAGTTAAGTGATTATAAACTGTAAAAATAAATCAACCCGATATAATTGCTCTAAGGAAAAAATTACCAACATATTTAAAATTTCAGCAGTGCACCTTTTCCCATATCCATTTGGCATTATCTAATTACCTTCACATTTCATTTCCATCAATGATATGACCTGTATTTTCCTTTTATAACTGTCAGGGAGGGGGTGGGAGGGTGGAGTGAAGGACCACGGTGATAAATCAGCCTCACCATTAGGACCGAAATGGCTCATCGCTGCAGCTCTAAATCCAGGATTTATAAAGATGTCTAGGCCATATAGCACACTTGTGGACACCATAATAAATTCATGAGCACATTGCCAAGGCAAACTACTTCATTATGTGGCAGGCTGCTAGCCATTAATCTAGCAGAGAGAGATTCCTGGGAAACTGAGACTGCCTGGAAATTTATGCAGGCCTAAAGTTACCCATTTCATTATGGATTTAATCTGCTCTTTCTGCCAGAGTGCATGAAAGGTTTTTACAGTTTAGATCAAGTGCTTGTAACTCCCTATTTTATATTATTTCTTCAACAATAATGTCCTAATTTTCCTCTCAAAAACTATTCAAACTGAATGCCTTCACGCTTGCCTTCCTCTAATATTACACTAGATAAAATATTTATACAATCAATTGACAAAGAGCAATTTTTTTCCCTTAAATGTTCCATTAACATGTAAATTTTCATATGATCTTTATCTCATAGGCAAAATGTGCTTCGAAATGCCCACCTTCTTCCAGGCAGTTAACCCTTTTGTCGGCTGTAAAGAATCCAGATCAAAACAGATTCAGTGGCCTCATTTCTAAAGCCCCTACAGAGGTCCCGTATTTAAATTACTATTCATTGAAAGGAGATGTAGCTCCTAAAGTAATTTGCTTTCCTTTTTTTGATGGCTCATTCTCTCCTCACACACATGCACAAAGACAGACAGACATGCATTTTAAGCCCAATTCCTATAAATAAGATATCTCAAATTACTATTTTCAACTTTATAATAGAGTTTAATAAAATGTCACTAATAATGCAGAATACTCCCGATTACACTGTGACTCTGACATATGGAATTAGACTAATGACACCAACTACAAAAATAAAACCTATTTGTGTTGAACTGAGTAATTGCAGATTACCATCCTCTGTAAATACAGACTTCTTCACATTCCAGGTGGCCCTATTCATTTATGGTCATCGGACTTACATTACTAAGTAAGAAACATAGGCCCAAATGTTTTCAGTGGTTTGATTCTTATAATGGCACATAATAGGAAGACCCAAACCAAAATCTGGAATAATGAATATGTGCAGGAAAAAAATATCTCGTAACTATTCCATTTTCTTTTCTGTTTAATTTTCTTTCCTGTTGTTATCTCACTAGGACTCCTAGCCATGCATTTGGGAAAACACTCCAATACCTTGCTGGAAATGGATCTAAAAAGTTACATGTGCATGTTATGGTGGTTCTCATTAAATGCCTGAAGTTAATTTTGATGGACAAGTGTTTTGTGTGGATGCCTTTGAAACTGTGACGCAGAGGGCAAACACACTCTGCATCATTCTTCTTACTAGTCCTGGTAACCTGCTATGTAAGCAAGCACACAAGGCATACTGGTTAATAAATCCATCACCAGATGAAGGACAACCTAGAGGCATGATTTTAATAACACAACTTTGTCTTCACATCAATCTTAATATTAAAAGATGATCATGGAGCAAGAAAACACATGAGAACATGTATGTAATATCTTCCTTTTAATAAAACTCCTCATTTTTCCCTTGCCTTAGATGAGAAAAGTGGCAGGTTGTCTTGCCCACTTCAAACTAAACCAGTTTTTTTCCCCCCCATCAGAATCATCTGGGGTTATAGGACAATTGCATATCCAATACTGAAGAGGTGTATTTTGGTCATAACTCATCACCTAGTCTTTCAGATATGCAGACTTCATGAATAAAACTTCCACCCACACTAAAGTATCTCTCTGATAAGATTTAGCATCTTTGGGATAAAACTTACACTCTGAATAGAAAACCTGTGAGTCACCTATTTGAAAAAACAAACAAAATCCAAACCCTTCCTTTTCCTTAGCAGCTGAAGTCTATACTGCAGAAGGCAGCCCGGATCCTTTTTTTTTTTTTTTTTTTGCTTCTTACACCTAATAAAGGGAAACTACCTTTTATATAATTCATTATTCTACTACCAAAGAGAATACTGAACTCAGAAAGTGCACGATCTCCATATCACAGTGGAAGAAAGATTCATGTGCAAAGAGATAGAGGTTCAGATTCAATAGCTCTTTACATCTCTCTGGCTTGCAAAGACATCACAGTCCACCCGAGCTTTGTTCTCATGCTCGTGCTAATCTGCATATTCCTTTTTCCTCTTCTTTCCCCAAAATATTACCTGCTTGCTTCTAACAACAGAGGAGACATCTTCAACGTGGGGACAAACTCCGTTGAATTCTGATATGAAACTCATGTGGAATTAAACCGATCCTAAAAATGCTGTAAATCAGCATTAGTCAGTCATTTAATTATTACACTTAAAATAGGTACACAACATAGATGCTTTATCTGAACACAAGAAACAGTCAGGAACATACAAGGGACTAAACAATTAATTCAGATAGGTTCAGTGAAATTCCAGCTTTTTCCAGCAGAAAGGGAGACTCTGCATCAACCAAGGGGTTAGGCATAAAACTATTTTTAATATTTTTAGTTTGCTAAAGGTGAAGACAGGCAGACATCTTTCATACAGTTAGCCTCAATCCGAACCAAAAAAACTTCGGAATTGTCTGCACAGGCCTTAACTGTGGTTTTTTACATTAATAATCCCCAAATCATCACATTAGTGTTTCATAGACCTTTGCAGTTTCAGCTTCAATTTGGATACTTTAGACCTCAGAAAACAGCTGTGACCATCTCCAAATGTTACCAGAGGTACTCTCAGTACCACTGACTTATTTTAGGAATGAACAATAATGACATCCTTCTAAGACAAGAAAATTATTTCTCGTATGGCGGTCAGGTCTTTCACCAACTAATCAATCTACCTTCTACCTTGAGATACAAACAACTGGGATGCATCAAACCTGAAGGAAATGACTCCTCAGAACTTCATTGCCCATGAAAACAAAGCTACAATAAACACACACCTCGGCCACACGCAGGAGAATTCCCTCCTGGAGACAACCACTTGGAAAACTAGAAGTCCAAAAAAGTTAGATTCAGTGCATCTGATGAGTTCTGCATAATTGGATGAAGTAACTCTTCTCAAATAGGTCCTAACATGGAAGACAAGGGTTCTCAAAGTATGAAGAAAGGCACTTTACCTCTTAAAAAAAAAAACCTGAAAAAATCCCCAAATCAAACAACTTTTTTTACATATATATATACACACATATAAACCATACTTCGCTTAGAAGTCACTGAAGATCATCTCTGGCATCACTAAGTTTCCAGGTATCCACATCTTTCTCCACTTCTTTAAGTTTTTTCTCTTTTTTTTAAATAGGTAGAAAGATAAGAAATACAAGGCATATTAGAAAAATCCTTTTTTTTTTTCCTTGTATAGCATTTCCTTTATCAAAGCTGGCACTAAACCCAGACTCTCAAATATTTTGAGGGCCTTGACCTGAGATCCAGCCCAAATCCAGGAGTCTCCCAACTAATTCCAGTACAGTGTGACTGTTTCTCTGAAACACAGAGCAAGTCTGTCCATCAGACTTCCAGAACACCCTCAGCAGCTAACAAGTCCTCCCACATCTCTGCGCTCCAGCGGGATTTACAGTCACAGACACCAGGATCCCACCAGAAGGTACTGACCTGCCTTTACAGCTGTGACCCACTGAATTCACCCTGGCTTGGGACTTGTCACACAAATGGCAAACATTTTAGAGGTTCTCAGAAACATCAAGTGCAAGTCAAGTCTTTCTTACAACACTTGTCATTCTCATCTTCAGTACTTTGATGGCTTTGGGACTAAGCTATTACAAAGCCCTGTAACGCCGTGTTCTTCCTGGGACACTCTAAGCAAGCAAGCAACTGATTCTCCACACCCTCTCTGTTTTTCAAGACTTTGGATGTACCTGGCTATACAATAAAAATAAATTTCCACCAGCAAGCTGAACAAAATCCAAGGTTTTAGCTAAATTCAACCCATTTAGGCCAATGCAAATACAGGAAATATAATACAGCTTAGCAGCATAAAAGCACATAAAACCTACAAAATGTTTCTGGAGGCAGCGATCCATGCCAAAATGCCAAGAATATGTCCAATAATACACATACAATTTTTTTATGTAGACAACACAACCCGTAAGAGTCACATTTGAATATCTAAATTGGTATCACCTGCACCGCCTATTCCAGAGTGCAAGGGAGATTAGTTAGATGCTAGAACATATGTATACATCAACAGTGAATTACATCTCAGTACAGCAAAGTGCTTGGCAAAAAGATATGCTTTAAGACAGCCAACTCAATAAAATACATGGGCCCAGATAGCCGGGGTCCTGGCTAATTTCTTCACTCTCACAACTTGATGAACATACCAGTCACAATCAGACTGTTGCCTTTGTACAGAGACACATTAAACGTAGGGCCAAGACCTCGAGCACTCTTTCAAGCCCTCAGCAACTCGACAGGCTTAAGTTAATAAATGGCCTGAATATTTTAGCATTTTGGCTTGTGCCTACCTTGTTCCTTGCTGGCTAGTAGCCAGCAAGGCGTGCTGGCAGTGCAGGGCAGTGCGCAGGTGCCTGTGACAGGAGAGCAACCTCAGTGGGGACAGCAGTGTCAGCGCTTGCCTGCCACAGGAGAGCAACCTCAGTGGGGACAGCAGTGCTCAGCACTTGCTTGCCACACACTAAGTGCGATCAGGGGTATGTTCTTTCTTCCAACGCTTTATGGAGCAGGTCAATATGGACTGAACGGCACAAGCCCAGCAGTTTTGAGAGTTGCCAGTCCTGGCTGAGAGCTCAGAGTTGTATGCTCCAGCCCACATGTACCTGCAAGCAGAACACAAGCTCTATTGATGCTGACTGGTACCATTAGTTCCTTTGTTATATATAGAATTCCAGTGGAATTACAGCCAAAAGCATTACAAAAACCCACGGACTTTTGCTTAAAAGCAAAGTCACCTTAAAGTAGTTTCCTGACCGCAGCATCTTAATTGCAGTTATCCCATCTAAACTGCTCCAGACTGCAAAAAAGCTGTTTAGAGAGACTGATTGCACAAAAAAAACCTGAGAAGCAATAAAGTTCCCCTTTCCAGAAGCCCTATAATCTGGTAAGAAGCGACTCTGAGCAGCTCCACAAAGGCAGCACCTCAGACATTGCTGGTGTAGCCTGCACAAACTTGGCGGGGGGAGGAAGGGGGGGGAAGTAGATGATCAGAGCTCCAAGGTGAAAGCTGCCAACGCTTTCTTACCAGGGGGCAGAAAACCATACGAGTTTAAATACTTCATGTTCAATGAGAGCTATGGCTTTAAACTGTTGGCACGACCGGTCCTTCAGGTTGCTGAAGTTAAACTACGTTGGCATTGCCAGAAAGCAGCAGCCACGCGTGCCAACGAGTCGGTCCCCGAGTAGGCTGATGAAATCCATTGCACGCAGACAGCAACCCCGGCAGGAGAGAGGCTCCTGAACGGATGCGACACTACAAAGAAGAGTAATAAGGCTAGAAAGGATGATTTCTCCCATAATTTTAGGTAAATCCTGGAACAGAATAAACAACGGAGCGTAGGAAATAGATGTATGTAATGCGATTGAATAGCGTTACTGAGCTACAAAGCTTGCGTGCCGAAGGGATTTGAAATTTGCACCAGATTCTGGGCTCATGCAAAACAACATTGACTACACAACCACAAATCCTGCTGTGTATTTGGCCCCCTACTGAATGGTTACTGCATTATCGTTTGCTTTCTTTTATTCATATTAATGCTAGAGATATACATTTTCTCAAAATTATCTTTTAAAATGAAAAAACCCACCTCATTTATGGGCCAGAATTTAGCCTGCAAATATCTCGAGGTGTCTCCTGTCTATGTTAATGCAAACTGAGCAAGAAACACACCAAATGGACTGCTGCCCTGACTTTACAATACATGCTGTATTTATTTTCATCTGTTACATTTATTAAAGTTAATATTATACTTACCTTGTAGAGGTAACCAAAGACCAGTGTAAGATTATCAAATTTTGATCATGCATTTTGATGTGAAAGACTCCACATTTACACACCTGCCTCTGAAATACTCCCGTATTTTGCTTTCAATACAGAACTACGCTACAGGGCAGAACTCTTCCAGCAGAGGAAATAAAAGCTCTCGCCATACTCACTTGAAGATCTGGATACTCAAGGCTGATTTCCTAACAGAACCGCACCGCCTGCGAGCACAACCCAAAATGCTCACCCATGTTATAAGGAGGGCAGGATCCTGGAGTAACCAATGCATTAAACCTGAAAGCAATGCTCCATGAACTTCATAGAGAAAGGCATAAAATAATTACTGAGTTCATCAGAATAAAAATATATGTAGAAACAGACTAAGTTTTAAAACCTGAAGAAAAGACATTTATATTTTAACATATTTATAGCATTAAGTATACAAAATATAGACCCCCTTTTTTTAATCTGAGTATCCTGCCATAGTCAGAGACTTATTTTATCCCTTATCTAGAAGACAGTAAAGCTATGGTACATATTTGTGTACCCAACTCGGCTCACAAGGGGAATCCTTAAACTTACTTACTGGAGCACCACTGGGAAACTTTTATTAGCCATAGTATGAAGTTATTAACTCTATTCAGGTATATCCTTACAATACCCTGAAAATTTTTTCAGATAATGTGAAAGTCCAGTCTTTCATCACTGAGGTTTTTTGGTGGGGAGGGGGCATTTAAATTCACCCTGGTGCCACGTTCCGATTATCAGAGCCCTGAAAGAGCCATCCCTAAGTCATACAGGGAAAACAGCCAGGAATTCACCAGCCCACAAACAGTCATTTCCCTCCGCCCCGTGTCCCCCCAAATGTTTTCCACATCAAACAAATCAAAGCATCGTTACCAGCATGGTCTGTGGACTGTATTGTTACTAAATCCCGTTCTCCTTGACTAGGAAGACACCCTACCCCAAGGATCCTCCTCTCCCCCCGCAACCCTCTCCCAGTCTTCAGCACTGTTTTTTTCCGCCAAGGAAACTTGAACACCAAGGATGGTGCAGTGGCTGCACTTTCTTTTCCAAGGCCGTAGTGCCAGGAACTAACGATATGTGAAATGTTCCATCCCTGCAGGTTTTCCTGCTCAAACATTTTCTAAATAAATAAATAATTAAAAACAATGGCGCACGCCACATTCCAGCCCTGAATTCCCGCAGCAGCTCAGGTCCTTAAACTGAATAATTTGCCTCAGCTTGCGTATTGCAAAACCCATTCAGCAAAAGATTATGGGCCTTTAAGTGCCATCCAGGCCTGAAATATGACTCTAGGGCTTTAGGATGTCAGAATTGAGAATTGCTAGTGAATATTCTGTTCTGGCAGTACTAAAACTACTGTTATTTAGCAATATGGGAGCAGGCAAATGGGGGCAGGGGAGAGAAACAATCTGACAGAAGGGAAAGACTATAACTTAGCAGAAACAGAGGTGCAGTTTTCATATGTGGCCGCATGAATTCTTTATGGAATAAAATGCATTTGTGAATCAAAAAGCGGATGCAGATTTATATTCCCACTTAAATCTGCCAAAAGCAAGTAAATGAATACTGAGAGCTCATTTTAGTTCAGGAAACAATTTATGAGGGTATGTGGGTGGGTGCAGGTACTCTACGTGAACGGTCTCAAGGGGAATTAGCAGCTGCTTCTGCTCCTCATAACGAAGAATAGACAGACTAAACTGAAAATTAGCAGCACCTCATTAAATGTAAAACCATCCACATATAAAGCAGCTAGGACTCAATCCTTAAAAAATTCAGAAGGTGCAGTGTAACATGAAAGCCAAAGGAGCTTTTGTCATTCCATCACAAATTATTTAGGCTTAGATTGTAGCATCAAGCCAAAGCTCAGAGTCAGAGCAGTTGTGAGCTACTTTCCCTGGTAAAAGTTGCCTTCTGACCTCAGGTTTTTTTTAGCCCTCTTCAGCGCTTCATAACCTCCACTGCACACCCCCCAAGTCCCCACCTCCCTTCCCTGATGCAAGGTCACATCTGTACTGAGGAGAACTGGTCCTGCAGACCATGTCCAGTCAGTGGTCAGGGATTGCTTGTAACTCCCATTATCTCCAAGAAAGCCTGGAGGCTCCCAGTTTGGCCAATGCCTTTGAGGGTCCTCCTTTAACCTCTCCTCACTGGAGCTCAGCTCAGGATCTGTAAATGCATCTATGCGCCTAACACAAACCGATTTCCATGGGTGTTGCGTGCATAAACGGAAATTCGGTACCAAGAACTACCAAGTAAGTATCTGCAGCTTCCACTCCTCTAGCTCCACCTCATCTTCTCTCTTCTTTCCTACATGTTAACATGGGCAGAATTACACACAAGCTATGGGGACTCATATGACTATTTACAAGCAGCACTGATGTAGCAGCTCAAGTTAAGAGCCATGCAGCAACAGCATTACACGCAGGCAGTTTTAGCGGTACCGAGTCAGAACTTCTACTTATTCACGTTCCCTCCCACTCCTTTTCAGCCAGCTGATAGACAAGGAAAAGCAAATCAGAGGCACAGGGTTACCCACTCATCCTTCAGGGGTTTACAACTAAGTGGGATTCTGCATTAAGTGCACTGCACAGATTCCTTTCCACCTATGAACTACACATTTTAAACTTGAGTGTCAGGAATATTGGACTTCACAAGATACTAGATATCCTGCACACATATCCCTAGTGAACACTGAGTTTAATGTTCCTGTTGCATTATTGTAGTATTGATTATTCCACTAATGATACTACTGTCCTCTAGAGGATACCTCTGATTTCCATGGTCATTACGCCTTAAACTTATTCTTAAGTATTATAAGAAGACTAAGAAGTCTGAAAAAACAGTCCCATAAGATGATATAGTAAAGTTGTCCCCTACTGCATATGAGAATGCAGCAGAAGTTCTGGTTACTAAAACATTTCACTATGCCCTTAAAGAGTTTGGCTATTTGAAAAAGAGACTTTCAAACAGATGTTTGCTTTTCAGAACATGAAACATCTGCATTTCCACATTTCAAATTTCAAACTTGAACACTGTCTTTCCTGTCTGAAAGTAGGTGAGTGGTTTCAGGTTTATTCCTCTTTTCTTTTTCTGTAGGTATTTTTAACAAGAATGTTTCCCTCATTTTACCTTTAAGCTCCTTTAGGCACCAGATGAAAGTTTCCATGAAGGAGTGGGGCAATCTTCATCGCCCCCATTGTGAGGTCTCCAGCCTAATGGATACCCACGGGTCTGACTTCCCATAGTCTTTAAACACATACATCTACCATCAGGCCTTTTGGGGATGTCCCAGTTTGGGCTTGTGAACTAAACCACTGGGATTACTGTCATGTTTGAAACTCCAGGCCCCCTCAAGCTGTTTTCTCTGTTCAAATCACAGTGGTTTCATCAGATGGGAGACTAAGTACTGATCACCCAGTTCGGAGTTAGATATGACAACGAGGACCGTATATTTATCTTACAGAAAACCAACCCTTCTTAAATCCTTGCCACCACAGAGATTGCTGTCTAGTCTGAAACAGCTCTGCCAATAAATTGTTTGCTAAGAATGAGCTCTGATCTATGGTTAGTGACAGAGGAAGGGCAGTGCCAGGTAAGTCATCTTCGGTGCTGTGCCATTTAGGTTTTCCTTGGAAAACCAATACCCAAGCATTCTGATTAACTTATGAGATGGGATGGGAATTGTAACACAAAGTGACTCTTGATCTACTCTCAATTAAAAGACTTAATCAGAAAAGACTGAAAAACATACAGCTATCAGGAAAAGCTAAGACAGAGAATACATGAGGGCTTGTATCTGACAATCTTCGGAAGAGAATCAGTAAACTTAGTTTTACATGCTTATAAACAAAAATTCATTAAATTGCCTCACTTCTGACTGCATATTAAATTGAACCAGAAAAGATAAGACCTTTTACTCAACTTTTCTGTATTACTGTCGGTTTGAGTCGCCTTTCAACCCTCTACAATAGGCTTTTAAGAAGATTGGGATTTGACATTATTTCCGGGCACTAATGCAGAGAAGTGAATAACCTAGAAGAGGCATCAAGGGGAAGGCACATCTTACAACCTCCTACTCATTAGCAGCATCCTGAGGTGACAGAGAAAGCTAAAATAGTGTCAAGCTCCCTTATGGAGCAGATCCAAGTTATGCTAGTGAAGTGTCCTGGCTAGTCCAAATCTCACGGTTTTATTGGGATCGGAGCAGCAGAGGATTAGATGTAAAAAATACAAGCTACTATCAAAACCACCTCTGCCTATAATAGCTCTTGGAAGGTGTAGATACAACAGTGCGAGATGACAGAGTACAAATGCCTCTGCTAACGGGCCATAAAACAAAGATGAGAGCTGGAGATTCACACTGTAGCAGAAGGAAAGTTTCTCTCTAGTCCAAAGACATCATTACATAGATTCACACTGCATTAGCAGCACGTGGCTAAACAGACATGATCAGAATTAAGGAGTAACTTAAAACCATCTCTTCCATAAAACATATGTAGAAAATTTTGTAGCTTTGTATTTTAGCTGTAAGTATTTCAGTTTAAGGAAACAGCGATAGATATGTAGGGTTTGAGTTTCCAAATATTTAGAGATACAACTTTACTGAGCCCTGTGGTTAATGTTTTTGAAGTCACCTACTGTCGCCTGAGCGTCTGCAGGATGAGACCCTTTACCCACTACATTCATAAATACGAAGGCCAGCGGGGACCATTACAGTCTGGGCTGACCTCCTGCATAAAACAGGCCATCAAATTTCAAATGTAATATAATTAGGGTTCTCAGGTTTAACTGATAACAGCAGCAAATACCCCACGGAGACTTTAAAAATGTGTCAGGCAAATTTACACATGGAAGGTATGCTTTGATGTGTGTCACTGAAACACCACCACAGCTAAGCTCATTCATGCCCAGAAGTTCCCGGATTTTTGTTTTCCTTTTTTAAAAAGCTATTCCTGACAGTCTTCCTGCTTCAGGGAAAGCTGCAAGGACTGTTTATTGTTCTTGTCTTCTTTCTTAATATTTTTAAGCCCCTCTCCAGGCAATGGCCTAAGATATTTTTTTCTTTTTGTTATTTACTTGCCTGCAATGACTGTGAATATGGTGCCTGAGGGTCCTGCAGGGTCTCCGAGGACAAACTGACACAGCAGTTTTTATTTTTTAACCCTCGCCCATAGCCTCAATTGCGTTGGGTTTTCTCCCCTTTTTAATTACTTTTAGCTAAGTGGGCTTGAAGAAAAAGCCCTCCAATTAACCCTTGATAAGATATTTCAAGTTTTATTAGTATTTAAACCATTGAATCACTTATGCCATCACCCAAATTGGCTGTGCTACATTTTTCTCCCCAGTGAAAAAATTATTCCTCGATAATCATTAGTGTCATCAAATTACAATTCCATGGAGAGCCAGATCAGATGAATATGCCGCTGAACATGAACATATAATTGTAAAAGACAAATGGCAAGCTGCCCTAGACTTGCTGGGGCTCGAGTTTCTTATCTATTTTGGTATTTTTGCCTGTTTTGAGGCTTTTAGTAACATTTTGTGGTTATTCACGGGAAGGTTGAAACTTCTTTAAGGAATCAATAACAGAGAAAAGCATCACTTTTTTGGTACAAGCTCATTCTTCTACAGTGATACTACTGAAGTAACAAAAGCCTTCAGCCATGTACTAGCAAGGGCCAAATCCCAGTCTGAGCTCAGCCTAACCCATATCCTGCATCACGAACTGATACCAAAAACCATTTTTTAGCGTAATCATAAGTTTGTGTAATACTGAGGGGTAAGTGTGACATTTAGGTAAGCGATGTATGCGATAGCATCATGAGACAAGAGATACATGATAGTTCCCCTGTGGAGACACTGATGCTCTGGGCAAGAATTTGGAAGCTGGTATGGAGTTGAAAGCACCAAAGCCATGTGAATTATATTAGTTCCCAGCCATTAAATATTCATGAGCATGGGCTGATACTCATGAATTTGGCTCAGATCGAGCTACCCTGACTGACTGGCTTTGGACTTCCAGCCAAACAATTCTTACAGCTGAACATTTTCCTAAATGTGACGTGATTTATTTAAGGAGATGTTTTCAAAATGATCCAGTTACTGAGACTTCACATATCATATTGCAGCTTTAAAAACTTGGCGTCCTCCCTTCCCCCCTTCCAAATTTGCCCTGGTTATGAACTCTAGAAAGTGTGGTTTATGGTGGCACTGCTGAGACAGGGCTTCAATTAAGCTCCGGTGGTGCTGTCAGGTGCTGCAGCCAATTACCTAAAATGTGAATGTTTTAAGAAAGGCAGCACTTTTTGTCAAGACCAAAATGATTTCCAGCCTCCAGTTCATTGTTTCAGAAGCGCATAACTCAGAAACATTCAGCATACAGTAAAAACATCATGTGTTGATTTACACATATATATTGACTAACACTATCAGTGGAGTATTTACCTTAATCAGTATTAAAGGATGCCACCAGTGGTTTAGATGTTGAATTGTCTCAAACTAGTTAATAAATGTTTCCATTCATAAGCTTATCTGTTTCACTGCTCATTTCCTCTGCCCCAGTGAACGAATTTGGTAGGAAAGCATCTCTACCAAACATCTTCCTATCCCTATTTACATTCAAGAGTCCATTTCGCAAATTAATACCACAAGTATTTGATAACTCAGGTGAACAATCACCTGTGCAAGTTTTACGTACAGAAGTTTTCTTGAAAATTATCACTATGGGATAGACCCGGGCATTTGGTACTAATGCCAAAGAAACACAGAAGTTGCAACAGGTTGTATCCAAGGAACATTCCTTTCCTGACCCCCAGCGAGTGGGGCTTTTTCTCTGTTACACCCTAATTTGTCCCATCTCCAAAACCACTGCAATAATCCGCAACTCCAAAGTTGCAGTAACTAATTTCAAAAGTACCTCCTCCTTTCCTTCATGACAAAGTCTCTGCAAGTCACTAGTTTATCTCATTCTTACTTCTGTGATGTTCTTTGCCCTTCATTATAAGTGTTACCTGAGCCACCACCCACCATGTTATTTGAAACACTTCGTAGGAGAAGGAACAGATTGATCTTTACTTACGCTGTATCACCTAGTCAACAAAAATAATTTTTAATTCTAAACCTGAATAGCACATAGCACTTGCTGCATGGACTATAAAAGTTAAACAGACCGCCTCCAATAATTTACTAGGCAAATTAAATTGCTATTATTCACAAGCACCTAACAGATAAGTTATGGTATTTCTGTAGAGAGATATCTGCTTACTTTATGCATCTTCATATACTCAAAAATAACCACAGTCTAAAGGCAAACAATACCAAACTGACTGAAGTTATTAAGTCATTTTAGTGTTTTAATTAAATTTTTTGTATTGTTGCAGATTTGGCAAAGCTTTCACTTAATTTATCCTGATGAGCTGCATACACACCCCATCCCACGCCTAACAGATGTAGTTCTTATGGACAGTGTATAGTAACACAGTTGACTCACCATTGTCAATTAAATTCCCAAAACTGGGAATTTAAAGTTGTCTTGCCAAGCTCCATCACTAAAATATGCCTATACTTTGCTTGGACACCTATAGAAAACTAATTTTGCTTTTGCACAAGCTCATGTTAGTTAGACATGAATTGAATGGGCTGCTTCCCCCAACACAACTGTGTAGGTTCTTCCACTGTTAACAAGCACAGAGACTAACAACGTATCTTATGCCTAATTTTTAAGTTTACTGAATCCCACTACTCCCACTGACGTTCCCATGAAAAATTAATTTGGTCTAACAACAAAATATTCCCAAATACCGTGCAGACAATACAGTCTCAGCAGTTTCAGGCTCCCAGCAAGTAGTAGCCTTCCCTTCCACGGGCAGACACTCCGGTCCTTGACCTCGTGCCACAAGGGCTCTCCATCCCTTTGGGCTAAGGCTTCTCCCTCAAGTTTCACGGCCTTGGCAACTGCCCGTTTTAGAGGGACTCCGAAAAATGAAGTCTCCTCTGTCTTTTCTCCCCAACTTGGCCTTGGTGATAAATTTTTTTATCAGCTTCCAGGTTCTCAACCTGACGAGGAATGTCTCACCAGGTGCTACCAGGGAAATTGCTCCATCAATATTCAAGAAGAAAATAATATCAAAAAAGACCACAGAGGAATATTTGATGTTCCGATGTTATTCCCAAGATGCCATCTTGAAATTATGGTCCCTACTGGAACTCTAGCCAGACAGGGAGCTGCTGCCTCTGAAAGCAATTACTCAACAAGACATAGGAGTTTTGTGACAAGATCCAGCCAGGAAACTGAAGCTTAAACAAAACTATCCGGGACTGTAAAACTTTTTTTTTTTTTTTAAAGGTTAAACACTGAGTGCATCAAAGTGACAACATATCACATTTCTTACAAAGTACGCCACACTGCTATCCTCATGTGAGCTCACTTTGAAGCCATGTGAACCACAGGATTTGAATACATATTTTGTTTGCGAGTTTTCTGTTTTGTTTTTTTTTGTTGTTGCTGTTGTTTCTGTATGAAAGAAGCAGCTTTCATACAGAATCAGTCTTAAACTGCATAGTTTTCCTCCTGCTTAAGCTTTCTCCCCTGGTCCTACCTTCCCCCCCCCCCCCCCAAAAAAAAAGATGCATTTTCTATCATCTCAAAACCAGCTGTTTTCCTCGGCCTCCCGTCCCTACCCTGAGTCGGAGAACTGCTCCGCTTCAGCCGCCCAGACAGCGCGGTGCTAAAGGCCCAAAGCTCTGACTGCAACTAGAGCTCTCGGCAGCAGCGAGGACACTCACACGAGCAGCAGTTTGTGGAACTGCCCCCTTCGACTTATTCTACTTAATCTACTTTAACAAACCTCCTTATTTCGCCTTGATTTAAGGGACTTTTACACACTGTAGCTCTCAGATACATTAGCCTGCGCGCAAGGGTGGAAAGGATTGATAAATCACAAAAATGGATTCCACAAGGGATAATTTACATGGGTGGGGGAGGCACGTTCTTCATGTGTCCTGAGGAGAACACAAAGGGAATGCTTCATAAATCTTCAAAACATTTGCTTATGAATTAGGTTCTAACTTCAACTGATTTTACAACTGTAAGATGAAAACTATTTATGCATAATGGAATTAACTCTTGTAAAAGCAAGGTTTACTTATTCATAAATTAGAGTATCCTTTTACTTCACATCGCATTACTTGCGAATAAAAACAACTTGCTCAACTACTGTGTAGCAGCAGTGCCTGGAAATATCGTATATTTACTATACACAGAAATTGTGTATATTATATAGCATATGCAGCAATACAAATATTCCGGCCCAAATCTCAGCAAGACTTTCAGTTTAGTTTTGGTAGAGAAAATTGTATTTTTGTAGTTTTTAATGAGTAAACTTCAGCCAGATCTCCTTGCCAGAGACTTGTCACTTGAATATCTTTGGATCTTTCCTCACTTTTGAGCTAAAAGCAGAAAAATCATCCAGATTTAGCAAAGCACAAACCAAGAAAAACTAAATTACAGTTTAATTGGGTGCCTATGCTAGATACTTGGCAACACACTGACAAATCTGAGGTCTGAATCTTCAACATCTATACACATCACAAAATCATTCTGCCAGCAGCATAGAGTGAAAAGTGGCTATAAAATGCTCCCATATCACAGAGGTAATAGCTCACAGTGCAGCAGGTACTAAATCCAGTATTAGCTACTTATTGCACAGGGGGAAATGGGCTAAAAATACCTTTTAAAGAGGAACAGCAAGTTCCAAACTCCCTACTGGGGCTTGACTACAAGTCTGCTCACAATTACAGTTAAGAAGACAACCAGGAAGAAACAGGGAGAGGAACTAAGCTTACTCTGATTGTAAAGATCAACCTCAGAAGTCATTTTGAGGAAGGAAACCTAAGGTAATCTTCCAGGTGATCAGGAAGAGAATCTCTTCCCATTCAGCACAGAGAGAGACTTGTCCTGCAGTGCAGGCACCTAAGCTAGGTGGAAGGATGTATTCTCACAACCCCCTCCGGGTCCCACTACTATACACCTCCTAGTGTGTATATACAGGGATACCCTCCCCTTTACTTGGAGCCCAGCCCCCACGCAGACACAGCCACATGCTTGCTATTAGACCTTGGAAATAATCCTTTTTGACCTCAGTGAAGCTACACCATGTGTAAATCTTCGGGGCCAGGCTGTAATCTGCTTGCTGGCTTGCTCATTCTCATTCCTGGAGATGTGGGAGTGGGAACTACAAGACTTGGAAAGGACAATTAAAATCCTCAATAGTCAAAAGGTCCACTCCGTTGTTTTCAGTTGCCATAATTACTGTGGAAACATCTTGGATAAATAAGAGTGAGAGCCACAGCAACCGGCTTTCGCATGCAATGAGGTTATGAAGCCCGTGGCATGTTCTGGAGCACCCAGCACAGCTTTGCCAGAGCACCACTGAGCTGCAGGATGTGGCTGCGGCTGCACATACCCTCCCTACTTCTGCCCCAAGTCAAATTAAGGCAACATTTGCCCCAGATATCAGGTAATGCCTCAAAATTAGAGGAGATGGATTTGTTCTCTAGACAGAAAACTCCTTAATGCAAAGTAATTTATGTGCACCCATTTATAACAGGTGTTTAATCTGCAACAGCTTTTCTGGCCAGTGGAAATTCTGTAGCATTCTTTCTTCCTTGTCACCGTTATAATACTTTTAAATGTTGTTTTTCTTTCCCCCACTAAAAGGAAAACATTTCTCAGAAGCAGTACTGGGCTGTTAGGGCTATAAAACAAGTTTGCACAGACATGTAACACGTTGAGCCACAAGACACGACAGCGCATGTTTTATGGGGCAATTAATACTTGCCTTGGGAGCACCATAAGGTATGAAGCACTGTCAAACACACCCTGGTGTATCTGAATGCAACTTGTAAAGCTGCATTTTGCTTCTTGAAAAATAATTATGGAATTAACTAGCTGACTTTTAACTTGCCCCAGTTAAAGAATGTAACCTTCCCACCAGGAGCCAAGCTCAGAGAGGAAGAAGAACAGGAAGGAAGACGAACAGCAGAAGACACCAATTTCTAACCTACGTTCACATTCTGTGGTCTTGATTTTGAGGTTAAAATTGCTGTGTTTGCTGGTGCACCCTCATTTTCCTAACCTCTCCTTGTTATGGATATTGTTCCACAGTTTGTTCTGGGTTGTTACAGGTATTTCTCAGAGCATTTCCCATGTGCATCCCAGTGCTGGCATAAGCACATCACATTACCTGCAGTAGTTACAGCCCTGTTAAAATATCTGCCCACGGTGCACATTCGTATGTTATAGTCTTATTTGAACGTTGGTTTTCGCTGTTTCAGGGTTTGGAGTCAGCAGTTGCAGCTTGGCAGAGGGCAAACCTGGAGAGCCTTCCCCTCTCCATGCAAGAGGGAGCCAGGCTGTCAGATGTAAACCACCACAAGCCACAGTGTGCACAGGCACAGCAGTGCTTCCCCAACTGCTTCAAGTTTCCAGCAGCAGTCTGACCCCCACCGTGCTGCACGGCCCCTGCTCTTACCACTCCTGGGGAATTTCGGCAGAGCCCAGTGGGACTAAAGAGACATGCAGGAACTGCGGCCAGCATCGCCTCCCCACTCCACCGTGGCCCTGCGAGGGTGCTAGGCAAGCGGCAGCTGGAATTACAGGGACAGATTCATTACACTGCTAAATCACACACAGCTGAAAAATGAAAAACACATATGTGATGCTTCCTCTGCGCCTTTCTAACTTTTGCTTACTAAGTTTTATCTTCAGTTAGCATGCAAAACCTTTGGGCCCTCCCTTGACCCGTATGCCTGTAATGGTCGGGATAATGGGGCAGTAGGTGCTCCCTGAGGCAGTGAAGCATGAGAGACTCCTGGTGAATGGCACTGATAACCCTGCCCACCTGAGTTCCTGCTGTGCCAGGTCCCTGCCCCAGGACAGGGGCAGCACTGCAGCTCCCAGCCTTCTGACCAAGATCAGGACACAGCTGCCAGGGACAGGAGGGCAAGCCCAGCTGCACAGCTGGCCAGATGGCATTGTCACATGAGCCAGCTGTCCTCCCCGTGTACAGTCACATAACTGGAGCTTACACACATGGCCTCCAAGTACCATTTTCAGACAGAAGAACTGACAAGCTCCATGCAATTCTACATCCAACTGCTGCCACAGAAAAGACACTGTGCTGAAGATGGTACAGTAGGAAAATTGGAATGAGGACTTCGGGAAATACAAGGGGAGATGAGAAATGTTCCTATACATAAACGCACTCAAAGCACTTCAATGCAGGGCAATATCCACCAGTTAAAAGCTCAGACACTGAAACAAAAAGTAAACATAGCAATGCAAAACCACTGAAGTTGTGGCAGAGCACTACTAGGCTAAGCACAAGTAATTTGTTCCTCATCTCATGTATTATGATGGGAATGAGAAGGAAGAATGAAGTTATAAAACTCCCAAGAGTCACGAGGGATGTCAGGTCCCCACATGCAGTTCAGAGCCAGATCCTCAACTGCTATAAATCAGCACTGCTCTGTGAAGTTCAGAATTGTATCAGAACCAAGGCCCTGGGCTTTTACGCCTCCAGTCACAAGCCTCACATGCTGGTGTTTTGCAGATTAAACCTCTAAAGCTGTGAAAAATGCCATTTTCTCTGGGATGACACGTAGATTCATTTGTTAGTCTTACTGTTTGAGATCTAAAACTTTTTTTTCAAAAAGTCCTTTTTAAATACAAGGTTCTTTTAAAAGCACTGGAAATAAATGTTAGAATAAATAGCCTTTGATATGAGGAAACAAGCTACACTTTGTCTCCAACATTTCATTAACCACAAAGATATTTTTTTCATCTGAAAGATGATTTGATGGACATGGAGAAGAATGCAAAAAGTGTTAGGGTATAAACTGTAGACACGTCTCCTGGATTTTAAGTTTACGGAGTTCTTCACTAATTTACCATTTTAGCAGAGACCTTACACTTGACATTTGCAATGCAGGTCTGTGACGCCTTTTCCAGCTCTAATTTCTGGGCTGGTTTTAAGAATCTCCTACAGCATATACCAGTGCAAATGCTCTTATGTCAGAAGAAATACACAAACAGAGGTGCAAAGGTAAAGGATCTGCACATAAGAACACACTGTTTTGCTTCTCTCTCAAAATGGAGATTAATCTTAATGCAATGTAGGTATCAGTATATTTACATATCTATCTCAACAATTCTTCAAAGTAATATTTTAGTATCATGTTATAAACTAAAGCAGTGGAGAAAGCAAATATTCTGGAGGAGGAATTGGAGATTTAACACATTGAAACTATTTTTCTTGCAACGTGTTCCACTTCCGCAAAAGAGATAACACCAATCCTACGTTTGAAAGGGATGTTTGGAAAAAGGTGCTTAAAAATTTTCTTATTGTTTTTCTTAGCGAAAGAAGCCTTAAAAACAGGGACCATATAATTTCTTTATAGCTGAATTCACAATTCAGTTTGTGAAACACTGTATGCGTTGGCACCATTTATTCTTTACTGACATGTACTTCAGAAGAGATTCCAAAGAGCTGCTCCCAACTCTCACCTGCCATGGGACATGCAAGTAATTGTATGTCTGGTTAATGTACTGGAAAACAAACAAAAAGTTAAAGTATATTTTATATTATTGTTTCAGTCCATAGAAGTGAGTTATTGCTCTGCTTTTCCAGAGAGCATAAAGCCAGGGTTTGGAGACCTGAGCACCATCCAGTTCCTACTATGACACTAACAGCTGGACTTTCCAGGGAGCCCTCTCCCAAGCCTAGGCTAGGATCTCAACACGTAAATACCAGGTAGGCCTCCCACATCTGCCCCACACATCTGTTCTGAGGGTTCAAAATTCGCCTATTATCACCCACAAGGCTGGCACAAGTTTCTGCGATCTGCAGAAACAACATCAGAGATATTTTACCCACTTCTGAATTGCTGGGACAAAATACTACTTACTAATTCAGCAATCCTGCATTGCAGAGGCTCATTTAATAATGACCCTTTACAGCTATGATCAACGATCTCCACTCCTTCACCTAGACCCCCGTCCTCAGCCATTAAATTCAGTGTAAGCTTTACTTGAGGGAAAGAGTTAGGTATTAACTTCACAATTCAATAGTGTTAATGTTTTTAAGCAATGCCCACATGAACAACCTCCCCCAGACACAAAGACTGAAACTTGATGAAGAAATTTAGAGAAACACTGAGCTCCTTCCAAACTAGTGTACAACTCAAAAACTGGATATTTTAACTGTTTAATTTTTTGGACTATTATCATCCACAGAAAGAGGACTACATACTAGTGTTGACCAGCTGTTCTTGCTCATTTCTACCCAACTTCTATCGATGTCTGAAACATTTTCTTTATAAAATCCACTAAGGGCCGATATTACAGTAACACAGGTAGAACCTCAACAGAGGCAGGGCTTCTTGTGTTAGGCTCATCAATATTCATTTCATAACGGGATGCAGAAAATTGTGTCCTTCATCCATGGTAATGGGGCCTTTTACAGCAGACTGGGGTCTGAAATACTAGTTTCCTGCTTGAGCCCCCAAACCCTCTGTCATGAGATCAAGAGCAGCGCGTCTTACCAACAACCTCCCCAATTCACTCCTGCAATGGGCACAGGACCACTGCTCTGTGCTTTAACAGGCAAAACTCTTCCATCACAATTACGTTTCTGCTTTCAGGACAGCCCTAGCATTGGCAGCAGCCAACTGCCATGTTGGCACAGTCTGGGACTGCTGGAGATGTTTGCTTTTAGTCTCAAGTTTATTTAACCAGTCCCCATCTTTCCATTGTCTGGGGCTTTCACATACAGACAGGAGCCTGTACGCTGACCTCTACTGGTAATAGCAAGGTTACAAAGATAGTGCAAGTTTCCAGATACAGGTATTTGTCTCCATTAATCTGCCACCACTGCTCACTAATCACAGTCATGTTAAATAGATGTCAAGGAATATCAATTTCTTTGATTTCTGAGGTCCAGTTAAAACACAAGACGTAGGCATAACAATTCAAGTACTTTTCCATAAAAAGTTAGCATCTACATTCCTCCTGCATCCCATTAGACATTTTCACACATATTAGAGATGACACACTGTATGCTAAGGAGGTCAAAAACTTAAAGAAAACTGTCCAAGAGTCCAAGAATACTGAAAACACTGGTGGCACTTGATATAATTTATAGCACTAAAGAGCTGGGGAACAGGAAAAGGTTGATGTAGTAATAACATTAGCAGGAACTATAGTCCGTGCAAGCCAGTGCTAAATAAAGTGCCAATCAATAGCTCTTTTATTAGTAGGTACAATCAATGTAAAGCAGGCAGGCCTGGCCAATTAAGCTTATCGACTGACCAAAGAGTAGCAGGAAACATTCTTTCCTCAGTTTTGTTTTCCTTTCTGTAAGTGAGAAATGAGCTCCAGTTTTATCACTGGATTCCCACCAAGGAATCTCCAGGAGTTCCTGTAGAGTGGAAACGCTGACAAAAAGCAGGCTTGAGCTATCTCGGTATCCTTTAACCTAGGGTCAGCCTGAGAGCCAATATAGACAAGGGTCACTTACAAAGTAACTTTTTTTCTAGTGACTGTATGAAGTAAAAATGTTGTTCTTCTAGATGAAGGGGCGAGAACTGGTAAAGGAAGAAAGCACAATCCCTTAGCAAGGCTTAACCATTAACAGTTCTGTAAGACCTTAGGAAATTGAGCCTATTTGTTTCTAATTCACATATGCACTGCATGAACTCAGTAAGCCTCCCAGGGTGGAGGAACTTGAGTATCTTTCTTGGAGGTAAAAAGCCAAAACTACAGCTCCAGTAAAAATTTCAGTCCCATATTGTAAAGGCTGCTGAAAATAACAGCAGCTTTAATATTCAACTGTGATGAACTAAACTGTGCAGATGCAAATAGGATATTTATCCACAATACCACTCTCCCTCCCTGCTCTGATCCCCCCTTCCTCCCTTATCTCTTTCAAAAGGAAAAAGTTAGAAGACCAGATAAGATGTGGGCTCTCAGCGTGATCAAATAAACACTGTGCGGTGGTCACAAGGAAAGAAAACACATTGTAGGAATGAATAGCAGAGATTACATTTTACAAAGAATCACATAGAAAATTAGCAGCCCAGATCCCATTTTCCCATTGCTGTAAGTTAGACAGGATTTCTGTGGCCTAGCTTCCCAGCAGGCGGAGTGCTGCATCCATCCTGGCAGTCAATCAGCCTACGTCGATCTGCTCCTTTCAGGGTTTGATCCGACAACTTATTATTGGAATTTAGTGAATACAGCACAGTTCACCAGGTTTATATCCCTTCAGGTCTGGAACGTTCAGAGCTTTACAAGTATTTGACACCTCAAAAAGTTGGGGGGAGGAGGGGGAAGATTCTCAGCATGTTTGACTACAGGCATACAGGCACTATGGCACAGGCCAGTTTTCAGCTTCCTATCAGACAGCTCCCCAGCTGTATCCAATTCAGAAAATATTTTAGCAATCTGCAGAAGTCTCCTTAAGTGTCAGTCAGACAATCCATTGCTAAAGCTCCAGGCAAGCATCTCACCTCTTATATTTATGTTTGCCATTTTCTTTTTGCTTGCCTGTGATCATTTAATCTACAAGACTAAAAAGAGCAAATCAAATAACTTTGCATCCTATCTAAATGTCACAAGGCTCAGTCTTCCCTACTGCAACTCAAACCAGCTCTGACTGTACGTGCTGCAACTCCACTGGTTGTTGCTGAAATTCATCATAGGTCACACGTGCACAAGTAGCTTTAATTCACTAGAGAAAAATCAACATAACACAGTAAGCCATTTACTCACAGTTTTGCTTGTCCATGTTTGTGAGACATTAAATACTGTAACTCTTGGCCATAACTATATTATGACAGTTTAAGCAGGGAAACAAGGCAGTGGATAAAGCAGGGGATAAAGACATGGAGCAGACATTTCCATTTGGCTTTTTACATGACAGGTCATAGGAGTTTAGTGAAGACAAGACAGGAGCTTAGCTTGGACAGCACTAACAACCTTAAAGAGTAAAGTAACCCAATTTTTCAGAAGTGTTTATCAGTCAACTCCTCTGGCTCAGCTTTCCAGTAGCTCAGAGGTTGCAGAGCTTCTAAAAAAGTCAGACCTTCAACCAAAAGCAAGAGGAAAATGGTTTAGTCACTTCCTGGTTTCTCAGGCTGAGAAGCAACCTCAGCTATTTTGTCCAAAAGAAAGTTTGTCCAGGTTTTTCCAATTTTGTCCAGAATCCCTTTCTTGAATCAGATCTGGCTACCAGTCTCAGAAAGAGTTCAGGGTGTCTTTTGGATAAAGGCAGTTTGCTCTTTCATGTTCTTAAACAGTTGACAAGTCAGACCCATACGTTCTGTCCCAGAATATAAAGAGACTTAATGACCTGGACTTACTGCTTCCTGTCAAGCCCACGCCACTTCCACAGGAAGGTATGTAATCCCTATTCAGCACATTACTCCAGCACAGCTTTACATCAACACTGTGCTATGCACAACTGTCACAATAAGAATCCACCCCAGGTGTAGACAAACAACTCTGGAAAGCCACACGTGTGTGTGTCAGTCAGTCCCAAGCTTTACCCACCTTTTAGAGCTGCTCAGTGCCTCTCCCTGCACACGCGTCACCTTTCTCATGGGGGACATGCAGCAAGGTCAGTTCATGGCTGGGTTTGTCAACTGCTGGTCACTCCTGTCCCCAGAGGAGGGGCTCATTCCTCTGCAAGTGGCTCTGTAATGCAAAAGATGACATCTTTAGCTTGGGTTGACTGTCTGAACTGAGCTAAGTAACAGGTTGAAAGTCTTTATCAAACTAAAGCTTTCCATGAGAAGCATGGGGACTTCTGTCTTCAAGTTTTTGTAAAGTCAAACCTTAGTCCTGGTGTACTGCTATTCTTTTGAGACTTGAGGGAAAGACATCTTTAACTCAAGACACCAGGACATTCACACCAGGTGCCCCCCTGTAATCCTCAAGTCAGCCAGAGCTCTCAACCATTTGTGTCTTAGTTTTTTTAGGTTAAAAACTCCAGCCTAAGTCTTGAAGTCAGACTAAAGGAGCTAACCCTGTTACAGCCTAGAAGAAGTCAGTTTTGCTAACAAACACAAGGCTCACTAATATTGCTGAACAAGGTCAAGACCAAAATGCACTTCAAGTTTGGGGGTGGTTTTTCTGAATTGGTGAGAGGGCCCTCAAATATACCCCACATCATGGCCAGAAACATCGTCTGGACTTCCAGTTAGAAATCTTCCCTTTTGTTAAGAAGCAACGTGTTCTAAGATGCAGGACTACATTTTCACACTCAACACACTCTCAACTAGAGTCTATACAGATACAGCTAGACATGCACTACAAATCCTACTTGGTTGTTCAGAAAAATCCTAGTTGAAATTCCATCTTTGTGAATACAATTTAATCTTTAAAAAAAAAAAAGACAGATCTTCATGAAACAAGAACTTCTCATGGAGGCCCTTCTGTGAGCATGGAAGGTGGAGCCTATGAAGGAGCTCACCACTCCTACTGGTTTCCATGCTCTGTGCCTCTTCCACTGTTATGTTCCCTTCTGAACTGCGCAACAGATGGGAGCAGTTGGTTTTTAAAAGGTTTTTATTTTCTGATTTCAATTTTTCATGTGTCATTTGAATCTGGCACAATACCATTCTCTAGCGAAGAGGAGACATTGTGTTAAGCTTAATTATCAAAGGCTGAAACCCAGCAAGCAATCAATCATTTAGTGACACACTCATGCTTTCACTGATTTGAAAAAATATTTTTTTGTGGCTATTGAAAAAAGAAAAACTGTCAGAGACAAAAACAGAATCACTCACTTTGCAGCATATCAAAATATCGAGACTGTAGGGAGATGAGTGAAGAATGTTCATTTGTTTTTTCTGAAACTAAATCCAACTCTTTTTGGCATGTGAGCCCGGAAGTCACATAAGATGTCTTTTAGTGTAAACATGATCTTTCTGCCGAGGTTTGCCTTATAATTAAGGCTGATTTGAACAGTCACAAAACTTGTTTCTAAACAGCTTTCCTAAAGAGTCAAGATTGTTTTGTTCTTTAATTTTCTTTAGGTTTTCTCCCCCTTTTTTTTTTTTTTACTGCCAGATAAGTGCTCCAGCAGCTGCATTCCTGGGGAACACTGACATCCAGTGGAGAGCTGGGGTCATCCCCAGAGCCAAAGCAATGGCCCCCATGTGAGCAGCTCCGTTGAGACCAATGCCCCAGAAGTCCAACGGCTGTAGGAGATGCCTTCAATTACAAGCTCTGAGCCCCAGCACACAGGCAGCGGCACACTTCAGTAACAGCCTGAATGACCTTGAGCTGTAATATTTATTTTGTCTTCTAAATTCTCATTAAGATGATCACGTTTCTAGCCACTTTATTTCCAGTGGTTTACTTGGGAAGCTTAGAAGTGGGTTGGTTTTTTTTGGTTGAAATGTTGAAATAAAAACCGCTTGTATCCACTGATCAGCAGATACACCATGCTTGCTTCTGTTTTTTCAGTGATACAGGATGATATATCCCATGTGTTTAAACAGCACTGTATTTCAAATGATAGTGTACAGTCAACAATTAACATTGTTTTTCTTTGGAGAAGCAGAGTCTCTGTAAGGTCACTCTGGTGTTATCACCAAGTATAAATGCATCAGATATCACTACCCTGACTCCAACCACCACATACATGCATTTGCAACCTTATTCAATAAAAGCCTACCCAAATACAAACAATCCGACCAAGCTCAGTCCGCAAAACAGATTCATGAAACCTGCATAAAAGGGTGATTGTCTTCGTGCTCCTTTGCAATAGCACCATAGATCAACTCTTTGACATTCTCATTTTAATACACTGTGTTGTTTAGGAACATAATAGATACTGCAGCAGCAGATGACTACAAGAATTACAGTGCTGGTAACATCGCCTCAAAACCAGGAGAAACTACAGTTTGAAGAAAGAAAAAAAACAGTTTTACTGCAAGCTACAAGAAAGAACCCTTTTTCACAAGGAAATGTTTGAGGTTTCTAAGCTGGTTTTCTCTCTGCATTGCATTCCAGTACAAAGCTTCAAAACATTTCATCCTTCCATCCCCAAATGTGACACATTCACCCCATTAAAACCACAAGGCTAACCACAAGCCTGAGTCGTGAGAGACTAGATTTTTCTGAATCCCACAGAGGGAACTTGAACCTGGGACTCCCATATCCCAGGGGACATCCTTGCAGCAATTTTGGGTGAACAGCCCCATCTTGCTGCCTCCATTATCTTAGACCCAAGACACTCTCAAACAGATCCATTTTCACTAAAACTTAGTTTCATTGCATCAGCATTTCCAAAGAAACCTTTTATCAGAGCTCCTGACCAGCTCACATCAACTGTATTTACCTTCTGGCCAAGAAACAAGCCACACTGTGCTCTGTTTCACAATTTGTAATTCTAAACCAACTCCAAAAGGTTGTTGTAGAGATCCTCCAGATTTACACTGGTAAAAATGAGATCAAGTTGTGACGCATGTTTCTTAGCTTGCCATAATACAAAACAACAGCGTAGTTATACCCTTGGCATCCCACTCTGAGAAAGCATATGCTCTGAACTTCATCCTTCAGTGCTTTCTTATCAAGAGCAATACTTGAGGACAGCTTAACCACCAACAACATTTGCTTCACAAGGACTTGAGCATGTACTTAAAAATAGCAGCAGGGAGTGGCGACACTTTGGAAGGATGTACCAAGAACAATGTTAAGCCAAGCCTGTGCTCAAGCGCTTTCCACAGCTGGGACCAGAGAACATGCCAAATAATCAACCTTTTTCTTCCAAAAGGTAGAGTCCCTGTTCCAAAGGTGATTAGGAGACACCTGTTCACCCCTGAAGGTATGGCAGTAAGATGACAAATCTCCCCAAAGCTTATACTATTTTAACCTATTTTTTCAAAAGAATACATAAAGATTTCGGTGCTACGACAAAGTATTGCTTTTCTCCCTGTAGCAAGCCAGGCTAGTTCTGTCTTAAGGCAGGATATTTCCTTACTGCCTGGTTTTTGATACACAAGTAATGAAGAAATACCTTTTTCTTTAAAAAAAAAAAAGTTGTTTCTTAGTGCATCCTTCTAAAGGAAATAATAGGAGGTGGCTCTTGTTTCTACAGCTAGCTAACTATGCGGTTTCTTTTATGAGCTAAATGAAAGGAACATACAAAATAATCATTATGGATTTGTATGAAATTACTGGGTATGGAATGCAGTAAATCCCCAAACAAGCTTAAACTATAGTTCGTAAGATATAATAATCAGGTAAAACTGCAGACTATCCTTTTGTAAGATGCAGCAGAAACCTAATATTTTATCGGAAACCTTGATTTATGTTTAATAGCTCTGCTACCTACTAAAAAAGATCTTGTATTAGCAAATGGGTACAGATCCAGTCCATTAGCTTAGGACAACTGAAAAACTCAAGGGTTTTGTGAACTAATGCAATAAAATATCATTAAACACTGTAGCATGACAAGACAGACAGAAGGTTTGAGTTGAAAGTCAGGAGAAGTGTTTGAAATGAAGTAAAATGTACAATAGATATGTTTAGGTACATCTGGCTTACATTTGCAGTAGGTCGTCAGAGGACCTTAGTGTCTGTGATGTAAATGAATAACAGAGCCCTCAACAATTTAACTGTCATCAGTATAAATGCTTTAACTGGCACAGTAAAGCAAAGCTCTGGGCCTCTTTCTAAATCTCCATAAGCTCCTGGTCTGAATTATAAACTGGGGCTGCATTACCTGAAGATGAAAGCAGCCAGGTCAATTCACTTAAAACCAGAGAATTACCACTGCGAAGCTGTGATGAGCAGCAAAGGAGCATGTGTGTGCGCGTATGTGCGGTTGTGGTTTTAATGTACAGTTTCGTAGTCAAGAGGAACATCTGACTGCCCAGTCATTCAAAATCCAGTTTCAAAGGTCTGATGGGAAGGAAGGTAACCATTTGATTTTCAACTAATCAAAGTTCCTAAACAGTAAGGCTAAAGATAAACCACCAGAATTAAATCCGTGCTAAGAGGAGGTACACAACTGCAAGGAAAGAGTTGCTTCTGTACAACCTGCTCCAAGCCCGCTGCTGCAAACATCTCCCTGTCAGGCAGCACCATCACACACATTGGCCAGGACGAAGAAGTCTGGCTACACAAGCTCTGCCACTTAGATGGCTTTAATCAAATCCTTTCTTTCTCCTTACGCACATTTCCTCCATCATCTTATATCAGCCTTCTGATCACCAGTTTTGGGGAGCCGGAATTATCCCCCCCCCACCCCACATGCCCCCACAGCACAACACTGCTGCAGATCCCAAGTCACAATATACCATATCATCAACAGCAGCCAAGTATAACTCCCCTCCACTCACCTCACTTATCTTTCTCACTCATTTCAAGACCACACAATTGTCCAATATCCCAGGGGTTAAGAAAAATGATTCTAAGATACCTAAGGCAGAAAAATACCAAGCAGATTTCACTTCTTCAATATTTCACGAGTCGGATATACTGAATAGAGTTTGTTTAGGTAAGTAAAGGCAACTAAGCTTAGAAAGATGTGAAGGCAAATTGATCACATTTACTGCAATGTGGCCAAGTTACCATATCATCACCATAACCTTCTGGGCTCAAATTGTAATTGTTTCCCTCCCCCCGCTTCAACAAATGCATGGGATATTCGCTTTTATAATAAATTCCAAGCAAATTAATGGATTCCAACATGCATCATCAAATTTATATTTCCTCCTCCACAGAGTTCTACCCCGTAAGTAATCCTTAAAATTCGTCATGAAGCTTTCAAAACAATTTATGCAAACAAACATCAAGCAGAGCTATTTGTATTGGCAGCACATTTCACTTAACAACCTACAACAAGGAACAGATGGTCTGAGCTCTGGAAACAGCTACAAAGAAAACAGTAGGAGCAAGTCCATCAGAAGCACTTTTTCCCCCCCAATTTTGTGAAGATTACAGACTTGTTCTTGTTTATTTCTTTGATTAGGCTGTTATTTTATGTACTCATGAATCCTTTCCCTGCATTTCATGGAAAAAATCCACCAGAAGCACATTCCCCAACTGTGTATAGTTTACAGAAGCACTGCTTTATGAACTGAGCTATCTGTTCCTCACTGATCCAGCGCTCTCTAAAGTGGCGGGGAAGGAAGTGAAACAACACGCAGATGTTGTACAAGGGATTGACAAATTTAAGGCAAGCCTCTTAATTCATGGTTCTCTTTATGCCTTTGCCCACCCCTTGGTCTCCAATATGAAAACAAGCGAAAGCAGAGGATTCGCACAGTCACATCCATTACACACCACTTGGTACTATCAGTGGTCTTGTAAGATGTGATGGTCGCTTCCTCATTTCTAGAGGGAACCTTCATCTTGTGACAATGGATTACAAGAGGCTCAGCCCCAGCAGGATGTTTAGGAGAAGCAGAACATTTAATACCTACAGCACAACAAGCAGGGTCTGCACTAGCTGGTAAGAAGCCTGATCAAGCGGAAGCCTGGTTTACACCCATGTTGGGAGCAGAGGACTCTTCAAGGAATGAGAAGGTCACGCCGCTCAGAACAGCGTGGGGAGCAATCTAACAAGCAAACATCAATAATAGTATTTGGAAATAGAACGGAGAGGAATAACATGAAAATGAAACAAAAACGACCCCAATGACATTCTTTAATGGAAATGTAATGTTTTCCCTGGGTCAAAACAAGTCATAGGAAAAGTTTTTCTAAAAAGTAGAAACAGTACTCTACTGTATATATCTTCTAAAGAAAAAAGTCTATTCCTGATCACCAGTAATCATGTGTTTCTTGTTACTACCAGCATCATGAAATTCACTGTCAGGTCCACCAGTATCTGTGGTTTCTTCACAAGGACTCATATTCATCAATTCGTCTGCAGAGACTCTCACCCAGCCCTGGATTTGATTCGAATAACATTAGGGACAGATAACATGCCACACAGCTATCAGCCCACCAGCCACAAACACACACCCTCTCTGTTATTATCAGAAATTAGAGGCACATTAGGCCCCTGGAGTTATACAGGGATGAATATGGAGCATAATGTTTAAAAAAAAAAGATAATAAAGAAGGAATGAAGGACTTCTGACCAGAGAGACAATCATGACATCTTGAAGTAACAGAAATCTTTCTGAAGGGCATTAACCTGGGTGGAGACAGAGGTCAGTTTGGAAGGGTTTGGCTTTGAGAACTGAAACCATGTTAAATTTTGGTGGAGCAGAATCAAGGACAATGCAGACCAAACCGACAGCTTAATAGGACCTTTGAGCATCACAGTTGAATAAACTTTGTTCCACACAACACTCTCTAATTTCTGCTTTCGTACCCTTGTTAGTGGAACAGCTTCCTATCAGGCTGACTACAAAGCTGTTTTCACTGGCTGCCTTGGCGAGCCATGATTGCCGGTCCCTACATACCATACATGTCTTCTGCTGGACCACTTAACTGAGCAAGATGACTAAAATACTACTGAGTAACAAAACCAAACATTGCTTCTTTCTCCCTCGCATAGCATCATAGATTCAAGCTTTTCATTTTAGGGTGAAACAGAACTAGATGCAGCAGCAAGAGCCCAGGCAGCCAACGTATATACTTTCAATGCAGCTTTTCCCATTACTCATCTGGCTGCAGGAAGAGGAAAGCAAACTCAAGCAGATGATAAAGCTAAACTAACAGTGCTGGCTGTTCAGCAAAAGGTGTCTCAGGGAAAACAGCTGGAGAAGAGTATCTGGACAAGCTTTGTCATACAGGCATTGCTCCTAGGTTTTACTTGTAAATAAAAAGTAAAGAAAACGGGAGAAGTTGATTTTTCAGGACTTGAACTGTCTGACTGCAGTTTAAACCAATTTGAGAGTAGGTACAACTCCGAGTTCATGATCTGACCCTGTAACGTGATACCCAAAACTGAGCAAACATTTTGAAGGTCACTTCAGATTTCTTCATTTGGAGGATTACGACGAAGCATTTCCTGAGATGTCACGCTTTAAACAGCTAATGGCATGTGACAACCAAGTGCTTTTACATTTTAGATTCTAAAGCCCAAACACTTGGCCTCTCCCCCAAGCAGAGAAATATGTAGCAGCCCCAAGAGCTTGACATTTGGGGCCCCGTCGGCCTCTCCTTTTACTTTAGCAGGCACTGGATGCAACCAGGAGTCAGCTCGCTGCAAGTGGCAAAAACTTCTCTACAAATGCCTCTCAGCAGGGAGCCGCAGGGGCTGCGGTGGGACCATGGCGCCAAGGAGGCAGAGAGCCCCTGACTGCCAGCAGCACGGTTACACCTTGAGGCCAGGTCACCCCAGCCTCCCAAAACAAGCTGCCTTTTGCCAGTGACTTTTTTCATAAGGTGCATGTGGAATGAAATGAAAAAATAATACACAAAACAAGGAAGAGTTCCAAAGGCACAAGTGGAAGTAGATGCCCAATCCCTCTGGTGATCTCCTCCACGTGCATCTTAAGGCTTTTGGAGGCAAATAAATAAGATGGCACCATCAGGCAAAGAGCTGCAGTTCCACACAGTACCTGGCCAGGCTTCCCCAGCGCCTCCACAGCCTGGAGCTCAATGGGGCCACTGTGTTTTATGGAGAACAAGCCTTTATGGATCAGAGTCCTTTCTCGGGAAGGCTGCAAGTGCATGTATACATTATGTATACATATGAAAATAATAAAAAAAATAATCAAACTTCATTGACAACCAGTGAAGTTTTTAATTCGGTTTAATCCCTAATTTTAGCTTGCAAACTTGCCTGTGTACTTCCTTTTAATTTCTGATTCCTTTAATTTCTTCTAATATAATTTCTGAGCTAGTCTAACCCAAAGAACCACCCTTAATTGTTACATGACACTAAGCAAGAGGCATCACAACACATACGAAGCACCAGGACCCAGCTGCCAAGCACCAGCACTAACCAATACCCTGACACTGCTTCTGGATTTTTGCTCCGAATACCAGAGACAAACCTATTCTGAAGCATAGTTAAAAATCAGGATGCTTGCTATTAAGCTTCAAGTTACCTTCTACTGGAGAAATGCTGCTTCAGCTGAATTTGGTGGAATTACAGGAGCTGATTAGGTTAACCACCAACTGTGTTTCCTGGAGGGCACTGGAGACTATGCCCTGACCCAGATTATTTAATCTTGATCCAGATTTGAACCATTTAATTTTAACCTCCACATCTCTGGGAAACAAAAAAGGTAATACAAACTTCAGGGCAACTTTTAAGTTTGAGAGGCAGCAAGGGGCAGGGCACAAACGCGATTGCTCCCAGACACTGAGGGCAGCAAGAAACAAAGCCTTGCTGCTCCTGCTCCCAGTGGAAAATTTTGCCAGAGGAGCTTGTAGAGGGAGAGGACAGGGGGTCGATGCCAGCTGGGCACAAACTGGCTGTTTTGCAGAACATTACACTGTCAGTCAACCCTGTAGCTTCATGACCCAAGTGAAATTTCTGGCCAAAAGAGAGAAGAGGGGCAAACGAGCCCAGGCAGGCTCCAGAATCACTCCCTGGGTACACGAGCCCCCTGCACTTAAAACACGGCTCCTGCCAGCCCAGGAGAGGGACTGGACTCAGGGTCTCTGCTCTGTCACACATTATTTATATGTAGTAGAGTTCAGACATCCCCTCTCTTGCATCCAGCTTTGGAGTCCTCAGCACAAGAAGAACATGGACCTGTTGGAGCAGGTCCAGAGGAGGCCACAAAGATGCTCAGATAGAGACTCTGCTGTGAGGACAGACTGAGAGTTGGGGCTGTTCAACCTGGAGAAGAGAAGGCTTTGGGGAGACCTTAATAAGACCCTTCCAGTCCCTAAAGGGGGCTACAGGAAAGCTGGAGAGGGACTTTTTTTTTTTTTACAAGAGCCTGTAGTGATAGGATGAGGGGTAATGGCTTCAAACTGGAAGCGGGCAGATCTACATTAGATATTACGAAGAAATTTTTCACCCTGAGGGTGGTGAGCCCCTGGCCCAGGTTGCCCAGAGCTGCTGTGGCTGCCCCATCCCTGGAGGTGTTCCAAGCCAGGCTGGACGGGGCTTGGAGCAACCTGGTCTGGTGGGAGGTGTCCCTGCCCAGGGCAGGGTGTTGGAACTAGGTGACCTTTAAGGTCCCTTCCAACCTAAACCATTCTATGATTCTCTCTAGCTTCAACCATAAGCTCCAGCCTGGCCCTGAGATATTTCCCAATGACATTAAAAAAATCCCAATTTCATTTGTTTGGGAAGTTATTGGTCAGACTGAGGGAAGCCAGCCACACTGTGTCAATAATAATGAACTTAGTAGCCTGGAAAAGATAAAATGTTGATCAACTTGCTCACACCTTTTAACAGCTCACTCAGTAACAGCATCAGGAGACGAAAATACTTTTGCATGAAAGGTATTTTTAAATAGCACATGAATTGTGCCAGAGTATTCCTAAACTGCACAACACGGCAGCATGCAAACTACATACCGTACCTTGTAAAATGTTCAGTGAGATACTAGAAGCTGCATAGTTGTGTTAGCAGGATACCCCATACAGCTCATTTGCCCAGGGGAGATGCAACATTTATTAATTCAGGCCAAACGGCCCTATACCTAGGCTGTAACCACAGGGATATATTCACAGTGATTTCAGATATCTTTCAACTGCACAACGCTGTGCCACATACCTTAAAAACTGAGTCAATTTATCAGGACTCAGTTCAGCATAGGACAGTTTAGCCCAGATATTTTATTACCAACCACACATGAGCAAAGTCCAGTTAAAGTATAACAGGGAGGACAGAAGAATAAGTTTACCAGCAACAGCAAAAAAAGGGACTTTCAATGGGGTGCTACAGCACATCACCAACAAGCTTTAGACATGTCTTTTCCTCCTCTGCTCCCAGACAGAGCAGAGGGGTAACATTTATGACCTCTGGCTGCAGTCAGTGAATGGCAGGAGGGTTCTCATCCCTTCCCAGCAGGATGGCAAAGCACCCCAAAACTGAAAACTTTTGCACAGCCCCCCTGCACTCCACTGCAATTACAGCCTGCTTTTAATTACATCCAGGGCAACACAGCATAAATCCTAAATACACTGAATCTATTTCAGTAAGGGACAGTAATTTTCAGTCTTCCCTCCGCAGCCTATAACCTCAGCTGAGCAAGTCTGAAAAAGCCATGTCCTGGTGAAGCGGCCAAGCCCTCTCCCATACACTCCTGACCTACAGATATGCTTAATATGTTAATTTTTGTTTTGGTTTCAGAACAAAACCTGCCTTTTAAAGAAAATTTTAACAGATTCTAAACCAGAAACACTGCACTCCCCTGAGGCATTAAAAAATGCAAACTGAAGACTTCCCATGTGTCGGGGTTATTACTTATTTCCTTCTAAAAACAGAAGAAGTGTCGCAACAGTTGTAATGCTCCAGCTCACTAGGCCAAAAAGATGTTTTCTTTCTGCACACTCATTAACCATAGTGTGGAACTCAATAACTGTTCTAATTTCCTACCTTAAATGTTTTTCTTCCCCCCGGTTTTCATTTTATGCTTTACATTTACATAGGACTACACTCCACCACTTACCTTGAGAGTCTAGTTGCTGTCAAACACAATAAAAGGAAAGGAAAAGCGTCTGGAATCACAGAAGCTTTAGTGTTGAAAATTGTAATTTAATTTCTAGAAATGAATTTAAGCACTCAAAGCTTTCTTTGTCAGCCACAGATGAGAAATTGATAGGCTTTGAAGGCAAGCAAATGTTTTTTCAGTCGAATCTCTCAAGTAAATATTTACATTAGATATAATAAGAGATGTTATTTCACACCACAAATTAAATACCAGCTGATTATTAAATCTGGTGCAACGCTATGAACGCTCAGGTACTGTTGCCCACAATAGGTGCACTGTAATTAGGCTGGCTGAGCTCCAGGAGGGTTCCTGAGCCTCACCAAACCCAGAGCATCAGTCAAGCCACTTGGACAGCCTCGGGAGTCCTCGGCTCCCATCCTGGCTCAAGGAGAGATTTGCTGTGTGATATAGGGAAAAATCACCTAACCCTGCCACCTTTCTGCTACTTCTGTAAAATGCTTCTGTCTTCAAGAGCAAAACACTGTTTCTTCTCTAGTTTGCAAGGACACAGAGTCTGTGAAGGGAGAAGGTGGTCCAGCCTGGGGAAGAGAGAGGATAGGACACTCCGGGTGGCCCAGCAGCCTCCCCAGCTGGAAGATGTTGGATTACACATACCCCCTTCCCCTGGGCTGATATCCCCGGGGTGTGCACACACACAGCTCCAAACCATTCTTTAAAGTCTGAAAGGTGCACAAGACAGATCATGTTGAATTTGATGTCTAAGAACAAATATACCAATACATTTGCTGTGGCAAAAACTGCATTGTGCAAAATCATCCTTAATCCAACCCAAACAAGTCATCCCGGTAGCACAGATACAGTAG
This sequence comes from Larus michahellis, assembly GCF_964199755.1. Lineage (NCBI taxonomy): Eukaryota > Metazoa > Chordata > Aves > Charadriiformes > Laridae > Larus > Larus michahellis. The sequence goes on from NC_133899.1 coordinate 19,021,419, forward strand.
CACAAGCTTCCAAGAACAAGCAGTCTGGGGAGGTGGGATGCTCGGGGGGACTCTAACAGGGGAGACACCCCCTCCTCTCCAGCAGCGCTGCAGGGCCAGGCAGGCTGGAGCTGCTCTGCCCAACAGTCTGCTCTGCTGTGGCACAGGCACAGCACCAGCTCCACCTGCACCTTGACACCTGGCAGGAGGGAAGGGAGCAGAATCAGATGTAAATGCTGCTTTGTTTTCTTTAAGTATCTTATTTGGCTAATTGCACAATCACAAGAAGGCTTCAAAGCATGCCAAAGAGTGGGATAATGACACTTTATGGGTGAAAAGACCTTTCGTTTCTCCTTTTCCTCTAATAACCACTGATAATGGACCATTACCCTACCATGTTGCCCTGCCTTGTTGTGTCTTGATGCATATATTTAACAAGATTACTTATGAGTATAGCACAGTGGATGTCTAATAAAGCAAGATCATTAATTTTGAAAGTCCTGCTTTATCTCTCATTATTGCAATATTTTTGCCCACTGCCTTGTCAGAGCATGAGGGCTGTAAACCAGCAGGGCTGGGCAGTGGGATTCCTTTACTCCACTTGGAGCTGCCTCACTGAGTGCAGTTACAACACTCTGGTTGGTTATGGCATGTCCTAAAGGCTGGTTTGGATAGGGCACTCATAAGTCATTCCAAAGTGTCAGAAAGGAAATGGAAAGAAGGTTTGCCTGCAATAGCTGAAGGGTGAAGAGGGAAGGGATGAAGGAAACACACTCAGGTATCGTCCATACCTAGCACATCATCCAACCCTAGCACAACGCAAACACCCAAGCTGGTGAATGGAACTGAGGTACATTTTTTAACTGGTGTGGTGGGACCCAGATGGCCGGCCAGCCAGCCTGGAGACACACAGAAGTCAATGGGAATCAGTCAGCACATAGCAACACCTTAGCCCAAGCCTGCAGTATGGTGCCCATGAGCAACCCCACTAAACTCAAAGGTAGCACACACCATGTGCTCAAAATCAGGACAGCAACTTTCAAACACGCAATTTAACAAGACAGGATGACTACAGCCATCTGTCCTTTCTAAATAGGAGGGCAATTAGCAGCCTTGCTGCTGTTCTTGCTGGAGAGGAGTACAACATCCCACCAGCGAGCAACACTGCGGTGCAGAGTCACCCAGACGAGTTATTTAAATAAGAGATTCACACAATCTCCTCTTGCTCCTCAAGTGTCATCAAGCTGGGAGAACTTTTCAGCATGATGATGCAATTCCAAAAGTACATTAGATTACAGAAGCGCCAAGGTGCAAAATAAGGCAAGTTCTTACTACTGGCAGACCATCATAATATTTTCCTCTGTTCATCAGGATAATAAAACAGAGGGTAAAGCTCTGTGAACACAAAATTAAGCTAGAATTCTAGCAAAAAGGGGCTAGGAATAGTGCTGCATTTCACTATCTACCAATGAAGAATACAAGCATACACTTTTGAAAGAAAGAACACATCCTTAGTATGCTAAATACAATAAGTATTAATTAAATCATTATTAGCAATCAAAATCTAATTTCTTTGTCACTTTCTGATATCTTAACTAAAGGCATATTTGCAATACTATTATAACAAGTTACAATTCGAGCAATAGAGATGCTTGCAATAATTCAGAAACATGTACACTTTCATATGAATATATCATGCCTAACTAATGAGATTGCTCATTTCATAACTTCAGTTCCATTTTTATTATTTCATAAAACTGGAAGTCCTTATCCATTTTATGAAAAACACCAAACCTTTGTGAAATTCATTAAATAAGCATAAAAAATTCATTAAACAAGTGAATTGCATTCATGGCTGCTTTGATGCAAATGCCCTTTAAGCAATGTAAAACTCCATATTGATTTAACCTTTCATGTTCTGATATTTCCATGTGGAGATATATATATATATAAAAATCTTTATTCAAGGAATGAAATTAAGTGCTGATCCCTTGATCTCCAGCCAGGGTGAGGTAGATTGGTCAATTTAAATAGTCACTGCTGATCAGCAAACAGCTGAGTTTGTATTAAAACAGAGCACTAGTATTTCTGTACATCTTTGCTGGCAAATAAACACACATATAATATCTTGGGCCAAATCAATACGATTCCTGAAGTTTCCTCTGTAGCAGAAAGTCAACCAAATATTGGACAAGTCCTCCGGGACTAGTTATAACAAGGCCATGCTGGTCTAGCAAAAGGTTGAAGAGCTTCTCCTGAGTACCTGGTGAGGTTTAGCTGCTCCTTCCCATTGCCCCCACTCCCACTGAAAGCTGCTGCAAACAGCACAGCCAACAAGCCAGCATCTGCCTGAACCTACCATCATGTACCACCTGCACCAGGGAGCTGCCAAACTGAAGGATCAACTCAGTGTTCTTGGGATTACTCTACACACCTTCATCCAGTGGTTGCAATATTCAGTTGTCTCCCTTCCTACCTTTAAACTCCACTGAAATCCTCTCCTAGTCCTTACGGCAGCGTGAAGACTTAAAGAAATCACTAATGCCTAGTCCAGCAGAGTTGTTCTCTGTGTGTCCAATACATTGTACTACAGAGGAGATAATGTGAAAAAGATGCGTCTGCAACAAAATATATGTGCCTGCTACCCAAGATGTGCATCTGATTAGACCTGGAACTGTCGTGGAAGAAAGTACTTGCACTCCTCCAATCATCCAAAAACATCTGCTGATGAGAAGTAATCAGTTCCTCAAAGGCTTATAGTAGTCTAACTGCAGCAAGCTAAGAAAAAACTGTATTCTAAACTAACCATGCCCACAGCTGGGGTCCATGTTGGATGTCAGTAATGTAAGGCACCATCTACTCATCCCACCACAAATACCATTCCTTGGAAGCACCAGTTGGGAGGGTACTGTGCCAACCTGCCCTACTGAGCTCTAGTGCAGTCCCAGGAGGTCAATGGCTGCAATGGGATTCCAAGATCCTCGTTGTTGAGCCAGACCTGAAGCACGACAGTGTGAGACAAGCGGACCTTGGTGCTGTCTCTCGGTTAACACCTACATACTGCTGTACTGTTCGCTTCTGCTGTGCTTCATATCCAGCAGTTTTAACTAAGAAAGTGTAATCAAACAGTGCATACATGAAGGAGCGAGTGACATACCAGCCTTATAGCTTCACAAGGTCCACATTTCAATGATGCCATTCCTGAACAACCTCCTCTAGAGCCCTTCCATGCCTCATTTTCCTTCCCAGGTGCCTCTCCTGCACGCTTCCTTCTGCCTCAGCTCATTTGGCTCCAGCAAACTGAGCCAGAAACAACTATTTCCATTTCTGACCGTTTAAATCATAAACAATAATTTTTACACACCAAAACAGGTCTTTAATCTTCATATTTCCCTCCAAAGTACACCCAGACATCCTTATTCTCAGAAAGCCCAGCCAAACAAAACAAATCAAGTTTCTAGGCCAAGCTTTCCAGGAGTTAAAAATAAGCCCAAAAGTATTAAAACAAATTTCAAAAGGAAAAATCACAGACAACATATTTAAAAGTATCACCATTTTTACAACTCTCCCCAATTTTTACCCAATGTCACAGAAGATACTGCTTCAAAAGGAAAGACGTTATGACTTTTTTTTTTTCCAGAGAGAGAGAAGGAACCTCATTGAAAATAACTTTTATAATAAAGGATTTTCAGCCTTAATCACAGAATTGTGTAAGCCAGCATAGCAGAAGTCTAGTCCCAGTTCTGTCACCACAACAGTGAACAAGAAGATGGATAAAAACATCATCACTTCCCACCTTCGTGCCTCCTGACACACCCCTCCCCCCCCATTCACCACTCCTCAGCTAGCTGAAAACTGCCCCCCCACCCCCCCAGAAGGGCATCTGTAATTGAACAAGCCCAAAATAGTACTTGAAGCCATTTAACTTAATCATTATTAGGCTTTAGTTTAGACCTCCCTTGACACCATTGGGTAAGAATAAGGCCCCCAGGTACCCTGCAGATCCTTAAGCATCAACAGTCCTAAGAGGGCACATTTCCACCTACAGCAAGATTTAAAACTGGCTTTGTAATCATTAAAAAGAAAAAAAAAGGGGGGGGGGGGGATAAAAACCTTGGGAGCTTTTTTTCACAATTACTAATTTAACAGACAAACTATGTTTTATTGATAGTTCCAATAGTAAATTTGCCTTCCGTACACACTGCTGCTGATACCTAAAAGAAGATGTGCGAGAAGAGATAATCTTGTGCCTAAGGCTTTTTTTAGGGTAATACACCACACAAGCTTGCAACAACTCAACCAAGAGATATTCAATAGAGCAGCGCTCCGCAAGGCTGCCCACTCCGGCGAGCACAAATTCACACAAGTGTCAGACCTGCAGGTTTATTCAGAAATTAGATTTTCATTTAAGAAAATCCTTGGTGCGACAGCACTGTGGCTTTTAAAATTTGACCGTCTACACGCTATTGGAAATGGAGGTACAGACTCCAGAGAGCCTGCAGCACATGCACAACCATTTATCGGGAGCAATATTACTTAGCAAGGATATAAAATTACTTGTGTGTATTTTGGGGAAAAAAATATTATCCTTAAATTTCGCAGGTGAACAAGCAGATGAGCGCCTTGAGGTCAGTGGGACGATTACAGCTGAAAGTCTTACCCGGGATCTTCCAAGACCCCAATTGTGCCATCACACCTCAGTCAAACAGGGACCTCCCCACGCACACCAGTAACTTCCCCTCATCATGCACCCGCTGTCGCCTTCCTTCTTTCCCAACTGCACACTCCCCACTCCACCGTCAGTGAGGACGTTATTGCAGCTGCAAATAACCAGGGTGCTGTTAATCTGCAAACATGGCTTTCCACAGCCTTTTCCTTGCATTTAAATCAGTTTCACTTGAGGAAAAAAAAAAATCCGTTTGTTTTACCTAGGCTAACTAGTCAGTGATGTGTTTGGCTGGAAACCCGTTATGTTTTGCTACTTTATCATGTTGCTATTTCCATGTTCAAAGGCTAGTTAAATTATTTACGCTACACTTCATATATTGTGTACAACACTTGCCTTGACATGAACAGCAGCAACTGCAAAGCCAGTTTCCTTGAGCCGGTGCTTCAGAATAACATGGAGTGCCATGCTTTGCAGGGAATGGCCATTCAAAGCCTCAGTTCTCATCCCTCCCCTGTCCCCCCCCAAAAAATGATATCAAGAGCCACCCACGTGGACATGAATCAGCTCCAAAGTTTCAAATAGCAATGTTGATTTAATTCTGAAGGATATTACAAAACACAGAGTATAAAAGGAGTAAGTTGAGCATTAGCTCAGTGCAAGAACATAGCTACATCTAAAATTCACTGTGAATGATAAATTGCTTTCAGCCAATAACACCCAACGCTATTTTAAAATGTATATTATAGAACATGTACTTCAAGAGGCTCTGTGAATATTTTATTATACCATCCCAATCATTTACACTGTGTGATGTAAGTCTCATTGTAGTTGCACTCCCTTTTAAGGTACAGTTTGATTTCCTCCCTGTCTTTTTATTTATTTAATGACAACTCAGTTGAATTACCATTTCTTTGCTCATCAGCAACTAAATTGGGCAAAATAGTTAAGAAGCCTCGAAGACTCTGGAAGTACTTCTGTGTCCAGAAAAACAAGCCTCCTCGGGTATCTCCTAAGCCTGAACTCAGGCTCTAGTGACTGTCACTCACTAAGGGAGTACACACCCCCTCCAATCTTGCTGCTCTGTAATGTCACCCAGCAGCATTTAAGGAAAACACACAATTTCTTTAAGTGTGAGAGGGCAAGTGTTGTGGCAGGACAGCTTTCCTACAGCTCTGCTGCCACAGAAGCTAACACCCTATTTTTCTAAGGCCCACTATGGACGATCTAGCACAGAGCAAGCCCTTACTGCTGCTTTGCCCTTCCCAAAGAGCATCAACCACCCCTGCAAACTGGAGGATGTTTTTTCAGTGCCACCTCATTTTCCACTCCTTCACAGCTGGCTCTGGCACTCCCCCACTAAAGCAAGGGCTGCATACAGCACACACAATAGACTCAGGACAAACTCCAAGACAATTCCACGCAACGGTTATCTATGATGGATCCGATAGTGCCTCCCTGGGAGGGAAGCGAGGCCACCCTCCACCGGACACCTCACCTCCTCCTCGCTGTACAGACACCCACTACAACACAGTTGTTGCCAAAGGAGTTCCCAGCTTCATTTCCCTTCTCTGTATTTTACTATATTGAAAACAATAACTTGTACATAAAGCAGAATGGGGTCAAAGGCTGGGGAAGGAGATTCTAAACAAGGTATTTTGGTATCAAATATTACTACACTTCCCATATTGATGAGTAAGCCCAGGTGCTGCTATGTGCTTTACTGTCTGTTATTAAAACTGAGTTAAGAGGCATTTTACTGAATCAGGTCAGGGCCTGCACGTTCCCTCCAGTTCAAGCCTTGATACTTGTGAATTGAGTCATAGATATCAAGAAACATTACAAGTCAAATCAATATTCTATAGCCTTTGCACAGATCGTAGTCTGAAACTCTATCAGCACAGTGCTCTCAACAGAAGAATTTGCAGGAGCTAAAATAATTTATACTAATAAGGCACCGACCCATGCAGTCCTTAATGATCATTTAGCTTTGGCAATACTATTGAGCTGCTTGGAGTTGTGGTTTTTTTCCAGCAAAAACCCCCTACATCAGATTAAGGACATAAGCAGTAGCCTAACCACAAGGCTCAGTTTTGTTCCATGTAAATTCATTCCAATTATATAAACTGCTAAATTAAGAAATGAGGTATTTAAAACAAAAGGGTTATAACAGAGCCACAAATACACAAACAAACATCACAGAAATTCTTAATTTCATTTCTTGCCTTGTTTGCTTATTGAAGTGCCATATGTTGCTGCAAGTGCTATGAAAATATCATAAGATCATAATTATAAGGTTTGTTGAATTATAAAGAAGCCACTTATTTACATTTAAATATGAACAGTGGTAATTGAAATGTCACATGTTTCTCTGTTCTTGACTCCAAGAAAATATTTATCTACCAACAGCTTGATGTGCTTTCAACAATGGCCTGGATTCATGAAAGGGACCATTACTCACATCACTCTCTGCTTTTATTTATTTCTCCCTTCTGATTTACGAACTCAAACAGGAGCTCCCGAAGTGCTCAGGCACTGACGTAGTGACGAAGACACTGTGATGCAAACAGGATTGTTACTAAGTTGGTGTTCAATAATGCTTTGACCTGTCAATATGGGAAGCCCTGCAATAGCTTTAGGAAATCAATTTTAAATTGACCTCATTGAACTGATGCAAAACCCAACTGCAGATGTATTTAAGCTGATTAGCTCTTGTTAAAGTCCAACAGCAAGAAAACCCAAGTCAGGCTGATGTTGAGTACACACAGAGAGGGTTTACAAGAGTTTAAAATGAAAATCACATTAGTTGAACCAGGATCTTCTTAAGGGGAAAAACCACCTAGAGACAGCCGCAGTGAAGGCACTGCAGTCCCAGACAGACTCTGCTGTGCCAACCTCGCTTATGAATGAGACTTGAAGTTTGATCCTCCCTTACAACGCCCCCAATGCCAGCAGAAAGCCTCTGAGAGGTTTAATTCTGCTATATAAGCTGGAAAGAAGAGGAAAAACCCAAAGCAGAGAGGAAAGGGGCTCGCTGTGAGCCACACATCGCTCAGCCCTGTGTAGGGAGCAATAAGCAGTTGGCCCCAGGAAGGCAGAAGCCAGCCTCTCCGCACGCTCACTTCTTCAAGACCTATCCTGGGAAAGGCTCAGGAGAAAAATCCCTAAACCAGCAAAACTTGAGCCTGAGCCTTCTGCAAGGAAATTTAACATCTCATAGCAGGGAGCTGGAAACCCCGCTTCCCCTGGGGCATGTCCCAAATACAGTGTCTGTGGCTATCACGGAGGGCAGGGAGAAGCTTGCAACACCAAGAGGGGAATAAAATAAAAAGAACTCCCAGATTTTATTTTCTTGGTCTGAAAAAAATAATCATAACCTGTTTTGCATAACTTCAAAATACACAAAGATTTTGCAAGTGATTTTTGGTGTCAAGTATTTTTCTTTCTTGTTAGATATTAATAATTCTCATCATGCAAGGACTGAACTTTGGGCTTTTCTTTTGTTGGTCTTTCTCCAAGAGGGCTATTCCACTGCACTGTGTGAAAACCCAGAGGATTTTACCAGCTCTGTTTAACAGCCACACACTCCACCACTGAGTTAATGGTAAAGCTCGCAATTAACCAAAGCATTTTTAGGCTAATACTAAACCAATGAATAGCAGTCACCTGCTCTGCTTCCCTCTACCTTTCCCAAAACACTCCTTGCTTTCTGGTTTAATAATTAAAGGTACCAAGGCCTTTTTTGAAGGCTCTGAAAAGAAGCTAGGCTGACTGGAGTTTAGTGAGAACAGGTAACATTTGCAGGGAAACACTCAGGAGAGGAGAAAGAAAAACGTTTGGGAGCAGTCACAACTTGTATTGAACACTTACAGAACTCTTCAAAGCCATCACATCAAACACCAGCAGAGACGGGGCTCCGCTGGGCTGCGTCAGAGCATGCACACTGCAGTGGCAGGAGCGGCCGGTACCTGAGAGCAAGCAAGAGCAGCATCTCCAAAGCAATGGGTCAGTAAACAACATAATGAAAAGTGACAGTAACTTCATTTGTAAAATATACGCCAAAGCTACCAGGGCAAAAGTGCTAATAGCAAGGGCAACATTTGCATAATTACACTGACTTTAAGGCTCTGGTTTTAAATTGACCTAACAACGCCTCTCACTGATGCAAACCGCAGTCAGCTCTGCTGTTACGAGACAGCACACTGCCCTGGGCCTCAGCTACGCACCACGCTGGATCACACAGCCTTCCACTGCCACACAGCAGAGAGCTCCGCCATGGGGGCTTTAGCAACACACGGTGTAACACTGTGCACTAATCACCAACTCCGGCTTATGAAAGATACTGGGGTTTCTATTTCCTGCATTTCTTTGGCATCAAAGATCAGCCAGATAACCCTCCGTGTTACCCCTCATTCTCTAAGCTCCAATAATACAGCTCTGCTCCATCACTATACCACACAGATCAGGCTGGAAGAACAAATAAGGGGCAAATTGACAGCACAAAAGGAGTACAAGAGCAGACTAAACCAATGCCATCTTAAAAAAAAAAAACAAAACAAACACACCACATCATCCTTTGGCACAGTAAGGACATTCTTCCCACAGCACTTAGAACCATTCCCTGTGGGGTTCACTCACTGTGTCTACAAACAATGGTTTTTTACCAGTTTTGGATACTGCTCCCGCAGATATCATATCTATTAATACTAGAGAGACTGATTGCGTACTGTCTGTATGTGGCATTTAGTCATTCATGAGGAAATTAATTTCATATTTATTAAATAAAAAAAAACATTCATATCATGGTGCACACTCAACTTAGCTTGCTACTGCCCAGGGCTTCTCCTGCTCATATGGCCAAACCAAAGGCACAGAGGTGACAAAAGAAGGCCACTGCAGTCATGGTGCCACCCAGCCCCGAACTGGGAGGCAATCAGCTATTTCTGCAATGAAACCCCACCCCATTGCCACAAGCAATGGAAGGAAGTTGAATAATATTTATGCTCAGCAGAAGAGTACAGATAAAACAATCTATGGGGCAACATTTTGGGTTTTTTGAGTCATTTTACACAGTAAAACTACACGGAAAGTGATGAGGAGCACAAGCAAGCCAGGCAAGGACCCTGCAGCAAAGCTATTCCAAGGCTGCCGACTGCCTGCTACACGTTTACTGAGGCTTTTTCTAGCTCTGCATAATCAAAGAGGCACTGGGAGTTGATGCATGAGGAACAAACTGAGCAGAGGAACAAGCCTTTGTCCATCACTTAGGGTTCAGTCTTGTGGGAGCCTGTCTGTTATATGCAACTGAAGCTTTGGAGAAGCAGCATCTCCCAGGGTCACCCCACTGCCCCCAGCCAGGCACCCGGGCAGACCCACCACTCACTGCATCAGCAGTTGGTACAACTAACTCACCTTCCACTCTCAACAACAGCCAGTGAAATACATGCAAGTATCTCCACCACCACGACCACCAGTACAGATCTCTGGTGCTAAAGCCATCCACCCAAAAACCAGTACATATTTTACAAAGATGAGACAACAAAAAAATGCAAGATAGCCATGGCAGCTATAGCATTTCCCTGGTAGATATTAAAACATCAGACAACAACATCTTCATATTAAACTCTTCCTTGAAAGTAACAAATGGTGCAGATCCCCATTCCATCTTTGTTACATTTTAGTATTCTTTGCTTCATCGCCCATTTACAAATCATGAAGAATTCATAGATGAATAATGGACTGAGAATAATATGCATGTGTGTATATACATACATAAAAACATAAAACCCAGCATGAGCTAAGAAGAGGATAAATTCTTCCTAGGCACAATAAATTAATGACTAAAGTAATAAAGTTAAAATAAAAAAATCAAACTGATATTGTTAAGTGTCTAAAATCCTTTCCAGTGGTTCTGGTGAGCGGTCATTATTCTGTTCCACAATAAAGCATGTCGTTTCATCGCCCATAGAGCCTCCCCATGATATATAAATGAATTATTTTCTGGAGGTTTCCCCATTGTCTCTAGAGAATTTACAACACATTAAATTTAGCTCTCATCTCTCCCCCGAGATGATAGGCTACTCCAGCTACACACTGCTGTGTGCCTTGACCAAGGAGGGAGGTAGCTCCTGCCTCTGCTACGGAGCTATTCCACAACCTCAGGAAACCACCTCCTCCCTTTGCAGCCCCCTTGCCCACCATCTCCCCCAGTGCCCAGAAGACCCTCGGCAAGCACTGCCTGTCCCAGAGCGCTCCCCAGAACCAGCACAAATACAGCTGGAAGACACCATCTCATTTCTCACCCACCTTGAGCAGTCCCAATCCTGCAGCTTGTGCTCCTGCTTCCAGCCATGTTTCATACTAAACCACAGCCCAGCTCCTACCTCCTACTCCAGGTGTAACAAATCCACTTAATTGAGGCCTTACAGGAGCAGCTCTTCCCCCGTCCTTAAATGGAGCTGCAATTGCTCTCACTGGTGAGCAATCTCCAATCAAACTGGCAAGGAGCAGGGCTGGCCCCTAGACCCACCTGTAGCTGCAATCACCCACATCACAGCTGCATTTAAACATTATTTATAAAATCCACATTATTTATAAAATGCGATGAATCCTCCAAAGCATATGTCTGAGGTTTTTACTCAACCCTACTTGGGAAACCAGTTACTGACCCTCCTCCTTAGGTCCTCTCCTTTTGTTTTCTTTAACAGCACATTTGAAGAGACGATCTCCACCTGAGAGGCGTGGACGAGGAACCCAAATCCTATTTTCAAAAGTAAAGGCAGCCCCTGACGTGCAATGGGCTTCCAGCAAATCTCATGCCCTTAAATCACCCACGGAATGAAGCCACCTCCAGGGCAGGCTTGCTGAAAAACATTACCCACAGGTGGTTTTTTTTTTAGAAAAAGTTCATTGCTGATTATTACTTCCTAGTAGAAATAATGGTGCCTTCTCATTTTGAAAGTCCATCAGAGAAAACAGATACCTTTTTATGAGTTAAACTGTTTGGAATAACTTTTAAACAATTACTCAACTCCTCTAAAATTTCTTTCATGGGATTGAAGGTTTTTCCTGTATCAAATTATCTGGATTTCTCATGGATTATGCATTTCTCAAAAACTCACTGTTTGCAGATTAAAGAGAGAAAAGAAAGTTAGAAAGGACACAATAGAAAAAAGATCAGTAAAGAAAAATATTTTAAATATTAATGACCAAGGGGGAAATGGAAACACATTAAAGGCAAATGTGAGAGCTTTTAAATATGTTATTAAAATTGATTTATAAATGAGACTCTTCTTTAACCAAGTGCTTTAGCCTTCACTACTTATTTCCTTCTGCTGTCTCTCCAAGCATTGGTGTCACCACCCAAAGCCTATAGCATTAAGGAAAGATCCAGAAAATAATTAGGCTGGCAACAACTATGAGCTGTTCAAATGGGAAACATCATTATATTAAGAATCTCAGAGCATGAAAGGAGAAGTTGGCTATTTTCAACTGCTGCAAACCCCTAGGCACTTGCAGGACACCTGTCCCAGGGACGGCTGGAGGCTGGGCGGCCTCGCTGGCTGGGACGCTCACCCCACTGTGGCCCAGAGCTACCCCACGGGCCCTCCCAGGAACTGAGCGAGACAGCAGGCAGGCAGAGCCGGGAGGAAGGAGGGACCAGTCAAGTACACAAATGCAGACACTAATTATTTACAAAGGCAAAAAAAGACATTTCCCGCTCCTATCCTCCTCCTCACCCTCTCTCTCACAGAAACCTCGCTGATCACCAGCGTGGTTGCACACCAGCCCCAGCCAGGCTCTGAGAGCTGGTCCATATGCAGGGAAATCCCAAGCAGCATTTCCACTGAAAAGTGTCTGCTGATGGTGAAGGTCTGGAGAAGCCTGTCCTGTGCAGCCTGGATGTGAAACCGTACACAGCGTACAACGTGCTGCAATCCCCTTTCTTCCTTCTGCACCCCATCGCAAGTACCAATAATTACCCCAGGAGCGGGATTTTCGGGATGTGTCTTCTGGAGTTTTTCAGCTTTGAAAACATTTCCAACGATGCACCGCACAACCGGGACAGCAGAGCGCACGTTACTGCTGGTGGCATCTCCAACCACAAGGCGCTGCAGCTTCCTGAGCCACCAGTGGCACAGGCTGTATCTCTAAACCAGCAAGGAGCAGTATGTGAAGCCGTTATCACTCCTGCGTCTCATTTTATCAAAGGACACTGTAGCAGATGTGTATTGCACAAACTATCCAATTAAGACACCCAAAATTGTGGAAATTATCCTTGAAAGGAACAAATTTCATGTGTGAATTTGTGTAAATGGACAAAAAGTGCTAGCAAATGTTTAACGGATTAGCCTATATTTATTTAATTTTAGTTTAGATATGCAAAATGTCTTATTTTAAAGCTGCTGTCCATCATAAACCACAATAACATTATAGGTGAAAACTCTAAACAGAACTATAAAACATCTCTGAGAACCATAGATCTCATACGTTGGATTTTGTGGCGAGCATGGTCCACAAAACTCATTCTCAATGTCCTCATAAGATCCTTTTTATAGCAGGTTATGAATCATCACATGATATCTTTAAATGGATGATCAATACTATATTTTCCCATAAAACGTTTGGTTTGAAATCCGATTTTAAGTGCATTAGAGTTTTTGTGCACTGAATGAGTGAGTGTCATAATAAATTGTCATCAAATATGAAAGAAATATAGCTTAGATTAATTGCCATATTTATTTATGAGTCTATAAAATACGTTGTGAAAGTCCTGGCACATTTTTGGGATACCAGCTTGAACTTTCAAGAAAGTTAAAAGCATTAAACGAGGCTGAAAGTAGATTTATTATTGGAATGTTTTTAATTGCAGTTTCAACCAGACACAGGTATTAGAATGGCTGTGCCCTTAATGGCCATGTCTCATGTGTTTTTTCTTTAAAATGATATACTTTCCATATTTTTATTGATTTTATAAGATTTATTGTAGATTAGTGCTGCTTGTGTGTGAAATCACAAGTGGTCCCAGCTTCCCCAGAGTAGTGGGCTGCAGATGGCCCATCGCCGCCGCGGCTCCTCCCCGAAGGCTCCCCAGCACTTGGTACTGCCTGAAATACTGGTAGAAGGAAAGACCAGAGAAAAAACCTGAATTACCTGAAGGAGGGCAGCAGAAGGGTCCTCAGCAAACTATGCAGCGGGTCCTGTTCTGCACTCATTTCTACAAATGCAAAATGGAGTTAATTCAGACAGGATTTGGAGGGGGAGCCAGGGCGAGCCCCTTCTTTACTCAGACTCTAATTAATGAAGAGGCTCAAAGCCAACAGGCCTGGGACTAGCTGTCCTGGGTTAAGTATTTTGTGGTTTTGGAATAAGCTATGAACTCTCTGTGTTTCTAATGTACAACAAACACAATGGGGTTTTTGTAAATTAAAAATGAAAGTACATAAGGAAGAGGTTCTGATATCCATGTTTAATAGTGCGCGTAAGTTGGTGACAACTCTTGGAAAATAAGGCACTGTTGCATGTAACCTGCTCACTAATTAAAAAATAGATCCTGGAAATTACAGCAAGCAGAGTAGGTAATGGAATAACACTGTCATTCACTGCCACAAAACATAAATGACAGACTATACCTAAGGTGACACTAAATTAAAAACCTTCAGCTTGGCGGCCAAATGACTCCTTAACACCAGCTGCACATCAGCTGATACAAAGGCCACGGAAGCACAGACACAACTTGGTTAACGGTGGCTAATGGTACCCAGTGAGCCCAATATCCTACTCAAGCTGTGTGAGAACAGTAGTCTCTTTTCAAAACAGAATTATTATTCAAAATTATTTCTATTGATTTAACTGGAAACTGAATCCACAGAGGGCTCAGCCTGAATGAGAGCTGTGACACTGCCCTGACCCTCCCGCCGTTACTTAGCCCGTATCTCAGCACAGCACAAACAAGTCCTCAGCGGTGAAGTTCTCATGAGTTTTGTGTAGACGTGTCTTCACTGGATGAACTCAGACTTTATAGAATAACTACAGATAACCCTAAGAAAGCTGGTGCAGAAGTGTTGGGTTACGCTGACACAGAATGCTCTTCTAAAAGAAGTTTTTCCTCATTGGTCAAGTATAGTTTCTGAAGCCGCGTTTAGTGATGGCCCCAGATCCAAGGGAAAATCCCACCCAGGACTGTGGGGAAGATCCACATGCAGCTTCCACACGCTTGGCCACCTCCAGGCACAGAAGGGTCCAGGTTAAAGCCCTGAGTCCAACCACCCTCCAATTCCAGGAACACTCAAGCCCAACTCTTGATTTTATAGCCATATCCTAAAACTTGATCACAGCAAACACAGTGATAATCTGAGATTCAGCAAATCCATAGGTCATTATGAAAGTGATGATGGGAGCCGAGTGGAGCTGCTGGTCCTCAGAGAAGAGGCAGGAGGGCGACATGGCAGGGTCAGGCCACCGCAGAGGGCTGTTAGGATCACTGTCATATAAATGAATCCACACAGAAGTGGTGCTTAGGGATCCCTGTGAATATTACTATTACCCTTCTCTGTCTCTCAATTTCCAGATACAATTTTAAATGGCTCTTATTGAGCCATCCATCTAAATGAGAGGGTCTGGAGAAGCAAAGAAAAGGCCCAGCCATGTATTTCTTTCACTTTGCACATACCAAAACCTGAGCGAAATTGTGCAGCTTCTCAGATTCACTAGCCCACATACATAACTCTCTGGAAATCCACTGACATCTTTTCGGATGTTCTCTTTCAGGAGACAAGTGTCCAAAGGCAATCAAAGTTATTCTTGATGTATTTAAAATGTGTTCTAAAAAAAAATATAAAAATCTACTTTCAGGTTTAGCCTTCAGCTGGCAAGGTACTGCATGTTATCTCAGCAATTATACCTTGCCTCCTAAATCAGGATATGTCCCACGCTTCACCATGCCAATGCTCCCCTCTGTCCTGAAGACAGTTCTTTCTATTTTCTGCCTGTACGTTAAGCAATTAAAATGCTTTATCTTCAACAAGATATTAATCTTAATATTGTCCTAATTTGTTTCATCTTTTTCTGCCTCTCATGCAGAAATCAGTCTTGACAATAGCCACTGAGATAAGGATAGTAACCAGCAAGCTTCACAATAAACCATCATATACACTATTTTAGTTTGTCAAAACAATTAGTGTTCATTTTGGCTTTATTCAGTTAAATCTGCAGTGACTGATCAGTATAAATTATGTATTAGGCTGCCCAGCTGTACTTGTTTATTCATGCATGGACTTGAAGAATTTTCATTTTCTCAGTACAAAAAAGCGACAACCAAAAATCCCCCCATGTTCTAAAATACAAAGAGATTTTTTTTCTCTGCCACATTTCTGTTACATGTTTTTGAAGCTGCTTTATTCTTACCCCTCTTAGAACATCATTCTTCCTTTCCAGAAATGATACTCCAACACTCATTTCAATTAACCCATTATTTAATTCACAGTTATCGGCAGCTGCATTTGCATCAGTGGGAAGCACATACTGTTACTTTCACCCTTCGCAATTACCTCCCGAGCAAAGCAATATCAGAGCTAAACCAAATGATGTTGATTTTAAAAGCATCAAAAATTGCATTGTAGGCTGCATTTGAACTCCTGCCTCACTTCAAGAGGAACTGCTTGCAGAAATGTTTACAGTTAGGCTTCACACTCTTCTCTTTCAAGAACAAAAGTTTGTGAATCAAGAGAGATTGTTTTCTGGCTTCGCTCATGGTTATAGTCCCACAGTCCTCGCTAGAACGACTGGGTGACAGCAGTGTGTGCCGTGGGGGTGGGATGACACACTCGTATATGGGGAGAGAGATGACACAGATTTAGATAAAGGAAAGAAAAATCTGCAGTGACCACATATAACATCGGTTACACTTCTCCAAGATGCAGTGTATGAGCAGAATGGAAATCTCGCTGTTGAAGCCGTTTCCCCACAAGGAAAAAAATGGCAATTTGCACACTCCTTCCCCAATGCTGCCCTCCACCAAGCCCAGTTCCAGAACCTGTTAACAGAAGGTTTAAGCCAATATTTACAAATCTCAGAAAGATGTTTCAGCAGCTTTGACATGGCAAGTCCAGTCACTCGGTGACAGACTGACAGGGTGAGTGGTGGCAGTGCTCAGAAGAACAAAAAGACCCAGAGTTTGTGACCTCGTGAAGAGCTGGGGAGCAAGGCAGAACTCGTATTCGTTAATGGGAACGCCATTTAATATCCCAGGTTGTAAGGGCAATTAAAAGGGTCACCTGGCTGGCTCTTGGGGATGTATAGAACAAAGTATGCTCCAGAAACATCTCCATAGGGCAGAGTGCTGTAAGTGGAGAGAGCTGGGTTGCAAAAGGCCATATCTCAAAGCTGGGTTCAGCTACAACGTACCTGACAGGTAATAGATGTGCTTTCACGTTGATTGTGCACAATAAAGCTTGGCAAACACAATGTTTGCATTGATCTGCCTTATGTCTGTTATAAAAGTGCTTTTGCGCAGTGAATTCTGATGCAGTTTCAGCGGCCGCTTGTGCTTGTCACATCGGCAAGGAGGGCAAGAGCCCTATGGGCTCAGGCATGCAACCTGCCCGCACGCACAGAGTGCCAGCACCAGCTCCCGTGGGTCCTGAGCGCAGGCAGGATACACATACAGCTACTGTCATTGTTTCTTTCAGCAAACAACATAAGAAATGTTCTGATGAAAAGCTTAAATTTTGCTGAATTAAGTGCTTTAGAACAAGTGGTTTTATTACTTTATAATTAGCATAATTTCCCCCATAGGGATTCTTGCAATTAAATAATTAGCAGTAATGTTACCCAAAGGTGTTCTTTAATGAATTTTCTTAAGTCGTTGCTCCCGTTAACAACAACCGAAACGGCTCAGTTTCACACACGCTCCTTCTGGCCAGGCTAGGGGCAGTGGCAGAGGGCTGTCACACCTGACCCCGAGCTCCGGGACAGTCCGCTAGCCCCGGCGACTCGCTCCCCCTCCTCGTCCCGGCCCCGCGGGCCAGCGGCCGCCCGCTCTGCTGCCCCGACGGCGCCGACAGCCCGCCCCGGCACCGCCACCGGGGAGAAGCCCCCGCCAAGTGCCCCGCTCCGGCAAGGCCCGCTACACCGCCCTCCGCCGGGGCTGAGCCGGGGACAGCGCTGGGGCGCAGCACCCCGGGCCGGGCCGGGCCGGGCCGGGCCGGGCCAGGCCGCCGCGCATCGCTGGCGGCTCGTCAGCGCCACCCGTCGGGGAACGGGCGGCGGAGGAGCGGGGCCGCACCGGCGGGGAACCGGCACGGCGGCGGGGTCTGCCCGGCTGCCCCCGCGGGGCACGGCCCCGGCCTGCCCGGGACAAGGGCCGTCGGGCCGCCCAGGGCCGGGGAAAGTCGTGGGTTTTTTTCTTTTCTTTTTTTTCTTTTTTAATTGTCACCGGCAGGATATTGCGCCCGGCCGGGCCCCGGGAGCGCCGCTGCAGGCCCCGCCGCAGCGGGGGGAAATCCCCATTTACCTCCCGGGGATCTCCCCTCAAAGGCAAATTCGCAATATGTAAGTCGCTGGTTAAACAAGGGCATTTCCATTTGTTAATTGATGCAATTACGCCGTAGCGGTAATGGGCAGGCCGGGCTACAGGCAGCCATCCATCACCTCCCCACTGACCTGCCGCGGCCCCGCCTCCCCCCCCCCTCTCTTGGTGGGACCATTTCGGGTCCACGAGAGAAGAATGGATGCCCCGCTCAGCACTCATTAGGGAAGGAGGCTCCGGGCTGCCCTCCGGCCGGTCCCCGGCCCGGCCCCTGCCCGGGCAGGCAGGTCACGCCGTGCGGGACGAGCTCTGACCCTGCTCCCGCGGCTCCGTGCCGCCGCAAAGGGCAGGGGAGCCGGGGAAGGAGGGGGGAAGCACAACTAATCGGCTCGATTGCCAAGAGCGGTGCCGCGCTGTACGGCAGAGCCCGGCCCTGAGGCTGGAAGCCGGGGGGCAGCGGGAAGGACGGGGGGCTGCCCCGGCCGGGCCGGCCCTGAGCGTTCCCGGCACGGCCGCTGCCACCGCCGCCCTCCCTCCTACGCTGTCCGGGGGTGGGGGACACGCTGGTGGGTGCCGCGATTTTCCCCCTTTTATTTTATTCCCCACCACCACCTCCCCAAGTCAAATTTGGATTGTGTTTAAAAACAGCGAGAGCGAGGGAAAGGGGGGAGAGACCAACCGCGACGCGCCTGCGGTCCCTGCCTTTGACGCGCATCGCGGCACATTAAAACACCATGAAGGCGGTGGCGGGCGCGGGGCGCGGGGCGCTGCCTGCTCCTGCCCGCCGCTGCCTGCTCCTGCCGGCAGGGCCGTGACGTCACCCCGCTCCTCGCCCACCGATGAACGCTAAAGACCTATAGAGCAGAAAATAATACAACAAGCAAGCTCCGTATCTTGCAAGCCCTACGTGATTTTCCCCCCCTCTTTGAAAAAGCCCCTTTGCACTTAAACTCTCTATACATGTGGGGTGGCTTTTTAAACTCTCTCTATACAAACATATTTATTAAGAGCGATGGGAAGTGGGGGGTAGCCTATTTTTTTAATCCAGGCACCAAACCCCCCCTGCCTCAGATGTCTGGCTGCTTTTCTTAAGTGCAATCATCTATAATTGAGAAAAAAAAAAAAAGCCATACGTGGAAATGTGTGTGTGAGAAGGTGCATCCTGAAGCAGGGTTTAGTTACAATCGATCTTGGGGGGAAAATATTGCCTATGGTCCAAAAATAAGGAGCAACTATGTCCTTCTCTCAGTTCGGATACCCCTACAGCACCACTTCACAGGTAAGGCGAGTGAGCAGCACTCACTTTTGTTCAGATTCTGCTGCTGCTGTCCAGATGTCTTGTTCCCCCTCCCTTTTTTTCTTCCCTTTCCCTTACTTAGAGTCTTTTTTTAAAAGGGCACATCTGGAGCCTTTTTTTAAAAAATGTGCGTGTGTGTTTATGTCTCGTTTGTGTTGTGTTAGGTTTAAACAAATAACTCTCAGCGTGCACAGCAAAGGCGTTTAGGAAACCGGTGATTCCTCCTTCCCCCTCCCCCCCCCCCCGTTCAGTTTTAAGTGCAACAAACAAATAAATACATAAATCCCGGCTGCGACCGCTTTCCAAGCCCGCGGAGCTGCCCCGCGGAGTGGCCACGCTGCGCCGGGCGCTGCCCCCGCCACCGCCCGGGCACCCGCGGCGGGTGCGCGGACAGGGGGGATCGCGGCTCGGCGGGCGCGGGATTTCACGAGCGTTTCCGCGGAACCGGGCTGTGCCGTTTTCCCCACCCTTCCTCCCCGGGTCGGTCCTTTTCCTGTGTTTTATTAGGATCTGTCGGGAGGGTTTTTTTCCCCCTATACGATTTCCGAGGGACACCCCCCCCACACACACCCCCACACCAAGGCACCTTATATTAACTAAGTCGTCTCTATATCGTACTTCGAGTCACGATTTATTTGTGTGGAATTATTTATACACCGTAATCACTGCAAGATGTGCCTCCCTTGCTTGGGAAGTTAGCTGTCCTCTTACTGAACTTACTGAAATCAAATGCCTTCGATTGCATTAACTGACATATTTACTGCTTTGTCTATTGTCAAATTAACTGTAATCGCAACTTCTTGCCTTTAAATCAATGCAAACGGGCCGAGCGGGGGCGGGAAGGAGGGAGCCGTACGGATCTTTTGGCATTTTCGACAGCAATTATTTCCTTAAAGTTTTGCCTGCTTGATTAATCGTGCCCCCTTCCCAAGGGCTCCCGCTTCCCATCCCGTTTGTTTCCCGATTTCTATAATTAGTTGCTTCAACCCGGGCTCTCTATCCCCCTCTCCTCACCCCCCCTCCGCCCCCCCGCACCCACACAGACGCGCACACGCTTCTAAATTCCCCCCGATGGGGCTGCCTCGACAGTCACCCGGCGCCGTCCCGCTCTCTCCTTTCCTCTCCGTAGTTTTTCGTCCCCGCCAGCCCCAGCACGACCTGCTGCGAGGCCGCCCCCCGCTCCGGCCCGGATGCCTCCTCGGCGCCGGCCGCCGCCTCCCTCTGCTGCTCCCCGTACGAGAGCCGGCTGCTGGCGCCCGGCCGCGCCGAGCTCAATGCGGCGCTGGGTATGTACGGGACCCCGTACGCCACCGGCCAGGGCTACGGCAACTACCTGCCCTACAGCGCCGAGCCCGCCGCGCTCTACACCGCGCTGGTGAGTGCCGCCCGAAGGGGGGAGTGTGGGGGTGTGGGGTGTGCAACAGGCGACAAACTTCGTGGTTATCAGTCGGGTGTCGGGGCGGGGGGATGCTGAAGGACGCGGAACCGGCGTCGTCCCGTCGCGGGGGGCGAAGGAACTCGGCTGCGGCGGGGAGCCAGGGCGGCGGCGGGAGGGTACGGGGGGACGGTGGGGTTCCCCTCCTGCTCGACGCCAAACGCTGCCGCTTCCCTTGCAGAACCCCCAGTATGAAATCAAGGACGGAGCCAGCACGTTGCACTCGGGAATCGCGCAGCCCACTGCCTACTACTCCTACGATCATTCCTTGGGGCAGTACCAGTACGACAGGTAAAACCCCTTTGATCAGCGCCCGGCAGCATTAGCATCCCCCTGCGAGGCGGCGGCCGACATCAAACGGCGGGGGCGGGGGGGCTCCGACCTGACAAACGCTGTACAAAAGAAACGAGGCGCCCCGGGAGCACCAGTCAGCTAAAATCAAACTTCGGCGGCGATGGCAGGCGGGCAGGGGCAGGCAGGCAGATGGGCAGGGCCACATCGGCCTGCGGCGGGGCCGGGCCGGGGGGCTCCCACCGCCGCCCCCCCTCTAACCATCTCCCGGCAGGTACGGGACGGTGGATTTCAGTGGTTCGGCCAGACGCAAAAATGCAACGCGAGAGACGACGAGCACCCTCAAGACCTGGTTGTACGAGCACCGCAAAAACCCCTACCCCACCAAAGGAGAGAAAATCATGCTGGCCATTATCACCAAAATGACCCTGACGCAAGTGTCCACTTGGTTTGCTAACGCCAGACGGAGGCTCAAGAAAGAAAACAAAATGACCTGGTCTCCCAAGAACAAAGCGGGGGAAGAGAGGAAAGAAGAAACCCCCCGGGAAGAGGAGGAATACGGTGCGGAGAGCGAAGACACAGGTAGGGGGGAGAAGCGGGACGGGCGCCTCGAAGTAGCGGCCGATTTCGAGGCCCCCCCAACTTCCCCGCACCCGCACTAACGCCCCGCCGCCCCCTCGGCCCCGCTGTGTGTCCAAGCAGAGCAGAAGAGCTGTAAGGAGGACAAGGAGCTGCGGTTCAGCGACCTGGACGACCTGGAGGAGGAGGAGGAGGAGGAGGAGGAGGAGGCGGGGAAGCCGGAGAAGGGCCGGGCCAGCTCCCTGCAGGAAGCCCCCAGCCTCGGCGCGGCGCTGCCCGAGGCTCCGCGTAGCGACTGCTGCCTGCCCGGACCCTTCCGCGCCTTTCCCTGCGCCAAGGCCCCTGCCGCGGACTTCGCACCCGCCGCCCTGCCCGGCCCGCCGCCGCCCTACGCGCCCGCGGAGAAGCCGCGCATCTGGTCGTTGGCGCGCACCGCCGGGGCCAGCGCGGCGCGCAGGGGCAGCCCCGAGGGCGGCGGCGCGGCGGGGGAGCTGCCCCTGCCCGCCAAGGCCTTCCGGAGCTCCGCTTTCAACCTGCAGCCGCTCCCGCGGAGCTGCGCGTCCCACCGCGGCCTGGGGGAGCCGTGCCAGTACGCGGCGGCGGGCGAAGGTACCCGCGGCGGCGGGGCCGCGGGGACGGGGGGGGCCGCGGGCCGGGCCGGGACACAGGGCGCGGCGTGAGCCCACCTTCGCGTTGACACCCCCCATTTCCCCCCGCCGGGCCCAGCGCGGCCGCGGCGTGAAGCCGTGCCCAGGTGCCAGGCGGGCTGCGGCCGAGGCGTCCCCGCTGGAGGCGAGCGGGCAGGGGAGGGCGGTGGGGCCGGGCCGGGCCGGGCCCACCCGAGCCGCTTGTGTCTGTGCAGGCTTCGGGAGGGGCGCCAAGGGCGGCCCGGGAGGCACCGAGCTTAGCGGGACCTGTTTGGAGAGGCTGCGGACGGCGTTCCGGCCGGTGCTGCGGAGGTGAGGTAGGTGACGGGCCGGCTACCGGCGTCGGCCTCGCACGAAGCATAAGCCCGGGGACACCGGAGCGGCTCCGGCTTGGGAGTGCAGCCCCGGGGTCACCGCCCCGCCCCGCTCCCGGAGCCCCCCTCCGGGCGGGGCAGCACCCCCCGGCCTAGGGGAGGACCGGCAGGTACCGGAGCCCGTCCGGGAAACGCTCATCACTGCTTCTCCCTCACGCAGGGCCGCCCGCCCCTTCCTGAGCGCTGGCGACGGGGCTCCGGCTGCAGCGAGGATCTCGGCGTGAGACAACGAAACGACGCTCTCCCCTGGCTGGCCATGGCCTCCCCGCCCTCGGGCCCGGCCCGGGGCCCTGCCCTCGCCGGGGCCGCGGGACAACGTGCTGCTCACATGGGGGCCAGGGGCGCGGCGGGCGGAGCGGCCGCGCCCGCGAGACCGGCGCCCCCCACCCCGCCACCCGCTGGCCATTTGTCCAACACCCCTCATTAACGTCTTTGCCAAAAGAAAAAAAAAATCTTTTCTGTTATTTTTTCCCCACGTCGTGTTTTCTTTTTCCTTTTCCTCCCTTCCTCCGACTTGCTCTGCCAACGTGCGTCTGTTCGCGGTTGTTCCGCGCCGTCCCGAGGAGGCGGGAGGAGGAGGAGCGGCGCAGGTTACGCCGGGCTGTTTGTTTCCCGTCGCTTTACGTAGATAGCGCTGAAAGTATTTTTCAGAGTCTCTAATTAACACGGATGAGCGGAACGCCGTGAAGCCGTCCAAGTGACCCCGGCAGCTCTTCATCCAGGAGCCAGCGCAGCGGCCCCCGGCCCGCCCCGGGCACCCGCCGCCCGCCCCGGGGCATGGCCGGGGCACCCCCGGGCAGCGGGTGGCGACCGGGCGGCGAAGTAGGACGTTGTTAGTGGGTCAGCGCCGTCAGTCAGTGAAAAGAGCAGTGCTGCACTTTACAGGACAGACGAGAAAGGGAAACCGTATCTCTGCATTATTTCTGTTTAATTAAAAGTGTCATCAAACACTTTGTGTTCAGACTAATAAACCAAGCAGGGATGAGGAAAGAATGTTTCTTTGTTCCTGTCTCTAGAAGCAGTGGCAATAATTTAAATTAATAACTGTGGTAATTAAGAGGTCATCTATAGATCAACCCGATACCTGCTACTTCCAAGTTCACCGGGGTCAACATTTACATTAAGTCATTTGTGGTCAATAGAGTCCAATGAATTCTGCCTTAATAAATCAGGGAAATCAATCTTGAATATCGAGTAGACTTCTATATGTTTACCAAAGGCTACTAAGACAAGTGGGGCTGCAGAAATGGGAGTCCCCTGGGTTTGCAACCAGAGAAGCAGCTCGTAGGGGAAAGGAGAGGCTCCAGGTCAACGTGGGGAGAGGTGGTGGGGGCTGCCCCGGGCTTCGGCCCGTCCCGGGCTGGGATGCGGAGCAGCCCCGGGCTGCGGGGCACCTGCCAAGGAAGGCAAACTTTGTCGGGCTTTGCAGGGGCCAGGGCGGGAAAAGGCGGGGGTAGGGGGGTGGGGGGGAAAGCGTACAGGAGGGCCAGCAGGTAACGGAGCGGCCGGCTGCAGGGTTGGGGCCGGCCGGGAGCGGGGCAGAGTCTGCCCGGCTGTCCCGCCGCAGACGCCCGGCCACGGGGCTTTCCTGTGCTCCGGAGCAGTCCTGGGCGAGTGGCGGCACAGAAGCCGCAGTCTGTTGCAGTGACCCGCAGCTTAGAGTAGGGGAAATTAAGCTGCGAAAAGATAAACATTATTTCAAGTCGGATTTGAAGGATTAGGACTTGTAATAAAGAGTATTAGGCCTTTTCGAAAGGTTCTTGCAAGGCGACTTTCCCCCCCTCCTCTCCCACCGGAGGGGACAGGTATCATCTGCTCTGGGAACAAAGCGCAGGTTCCCCACGCGTATCCGCAGTGGCCCGGCCGGGCCGGGCCCCGCTCCCCGCCATGACCCGGCCGCCTCTGCCCAGCGCGCAGGGGAGCGACCCGGCTCCCTCGGGCGCCGTTTGCCCGGCGGCCTTGGGAGAGGCTCCGCGGGGAGGCAGCTCTGCAGCGGCCTCCTGGTCTGCCCACGGGGGACGAAACCCACACGGCCCCCGCGGCCCGGGACAGCCAGGAGCTCCCCCGAGCTGCCGGCTCTGCCCCGCGGCCCTGGTCCCTGCCGGCTCCACGGGAGCGCCCGAAGGAGCCGCGAAGCCGCCGGGGGTGGTTAATTAGTCGGGTGCAGGCTTCGGGGTCTTTTTGAGGTAGGCACGAAGGCAACCTCCAGGGAGTCTTAAGACTTTTATTTTTTATTTATTACTTTTACTCCCCTTTTATTAAAGGTCAAGCAAGAGAGATGCAGATTATCCCGCCCATCCAGGACTCCCCTGCAATCTGTCACGCCGGCAAGATATGTATCGCAAATCTCTCAAAATATAATCTCCGGGAATCATATTCCGAATACTGTTTTGATTAAAAATCAGAGCGGGGATTGATGGAGAACTAATACCGGGAGCGGAGCCTGCGAGCGCCCAGGCACAGAACTAAAATAATCGGCTCGCCCGGGTGTCACAGGAACAAATTCAGCGCCTCCAATGCCATAATAAACATATTTAAACTGGCTTCTGGCTGGGCTTTGCTACGAGCTGGGTTTTTCAATGCCGCAGAGCTCTGGGAAGTGAACTCGGATTGCCCGCCGGAGCGGGGGCAGCCCGCGGTTCAATGGGAACTGGGAGCCCCGCTCCCCCGGGGCGGTTCGGGGAGACGGGGCCGGTGCCAGGTCCCTGCGGCCCGGCCCGCCGAAAGGCGCCAGCACCCCTCGCCCTCCGCCCGCCCGGCCCGGGTCTTCCCCTTTCCCCCAGCCCGCTGGGACGCGCCTGGCACCGGCTGCCCACCCCCCCGCAGCCCCGCATCGCCCCCCAATTAGCAGCGGCGGGGACAGGCGGGGGGAAAACGGGGGACAGGCGGGAGCGGCTGATTGACGCGTCCCCCGCTGGGGTGGGAAGTTTCTAAAACAAAGTTGCCGGGCTAATGGCCCGGAGCGGGAGCGGCGGGGCCGCGCACACTCCACTGCGCCCGCTCAAAGGCAGCGCGACCGCGGGGCCGCCGCTGCCGCCGCCGCGCTCGCTAATGAAGTTTTGTCAAAGACAATTACGGGCTCGGCGGGGGCAGGAGGCCGCGATGAAAAGGCGGCTTTGTGCGGCCGAGACGGCGCGGCTCCCCGGGGCACCCCCGGCCCTTCCTGCGCCCCCGCGGTGACCCCCGCGCCCGGCCCCGCTCCCCGCGGGGGCAGCGGCCCCGGTGCCCAGCCTCCAGGTAAAGGCAGAGACGGGCTGGTGCCGGCAGCGAGCCGCCCTGAGCTTGAGTTCATCAGCCTGAGATACGGACGGCAGCCCCGGGAAGCGGAGGGCAGAGTCAGGGGCACCCTAGCCCCTGTCTGCCGCTTTCCTTCCCAGGCGGGCTGCTGCCATGGATTCCTGCTTTAACGTTGGTGCATTCAGCAAATGGGAGAATCCACTAGAAAACTGGCCACCAGAGCTGGCAAAATCTGTTTAAATATACACCAGAGACACAAAATGGGGGTCTCAGACTGCGGCTGCCTTCAGCTGCAGCTGGGCAGAGAGGAGGTGTGGAAGAGCTGGACAATAACCATCTTTCACCACCTTCCCCACGCTCCCAGCGCTGGTGCTGTCCCCCCATCTCTGGTCCTCGGTCACCCGCTCCCAGCACTTCACCTCCCTCCCATCCCCAGCCAACACGGGTGGCACAAAACACGCTGGTCCTCTCCTAGAGAGCACGGGGCACCCTTTGGGAGTCATGAGAAGGTCTGGACAACACAAGTCACCACGCAGATCGGCACTTCCCAGCCTTTTGAAGCACAACCCCTCCTTTCAGACACATAGGAGATGGGAGACCTTCCTTTATTCCCGCACCAGCACATGAGGAGAGTGGCCATGACACTAGAAATGGTCTGGGACCCTTCATCCCAGATGGCTGGTACTTGACAGTCCCCTCAAACAGATGTCCTGTCCCCATACAGGTTTCACATCCCACATCAAAGGGATGATTTTTACTGGCCTTGCAGCAGCAAAAGCCTTGGAGATCCCTCTTCAAAGGTGGCTACAGCAGAACTGTTAGCATTACGTGGCTATTGAGGTTACGAAGCAATGGAGTGGAGCAATTAGTTCAAAATGATCTCAAAAGCTGCACAAGCAGCTCTCCAGGCCAGGTGTTATTTTAGGATCAAAGCATCTGTTAGGGGAAAATCACTTTTGCCATTGTATTGCCTTTTTTTTTCTTTTTTTACCTACTGTTCATCTGAAAATAAATTACAGGCCAGAACAGGTGGATAACATTCTGGAATGATTTAATGATTTATTTAATCTGGATTCTCTTTCAATCTACTTAGCAGGATGAATACTTTTTTTTTTAGCCTGAATCCAAAAGCCGGGCTTTTCATCTAAAGAAGAGAAAATACCCTAATACAGCGCTCTGCTGCCGTCAAGGTGTACTCCCCACTGCCGTTAGTAACCCAGCCATAATGCCTGCCCTGCAGAAGGGCCTGAGGGGAAATCCTCAAGAAAACCAAGCAGAAGATTTTAATTTTCTTTTCTTCATCTTTCTAGTGCTTTAGATGTTATCTGCCCTTTCTGTGACAGTGTCCAGATAATAAAATAACTGATTGTAGCGTTCAATCGCTGCTCTTTAAATCTTAATATGCACAGGTTTAAGAGTTAAGGTGACTGCTCTCTGGCCTCCTCTCACTAGGGCAGCTTTGTGTACCGCTGATTGGGAGAGCAAGCGGGGCAGCAGAGCCTAAACAGACACACGAGAGACTACTTCTGCTGCAGACACCTATGGATCTGCTGACACGGAATGAGAAGCGATTCCTTCAGACACATTCACCCAAGGCTGGCACCCCATTCCTCAGCGAGCAGACCCTAACATGAGGCTTTCCTTCTTCAGTACATACGGTTTTGCTAAAGAGGGATTAGCAAAATCATTGCCCACTTACTCAGATGTGAATTTCTGATGTTTGGTTTCAACCAGAATGAGGTATTTTATGGGAAAGATACTCTCAGGACCTGTAACGTGTTGAAATTCATGGGATAACTCCCCGATGGCTGGGTTTGGTGTTCTGGTCCCACCAGGGTAATGCAGACATGCAGAGTATGACAGCAGCAGACAAAATGCTTTTAGATACGGGGGAAGGTTACAGCATACAGGAGGGGCTGTAGCTACCACTGCCAGGATGTTTCTCACTCTGGTCCACCTTAGCTTAATAGACTAAAGTAAGGTAAACAGGTCTTAAACTTGCTTTAAATCCATCAGACTCAGTACGTGCACCGGCAAAACCGTTTTTTGGGGGGGTGGATGGAGGTGGTGGTATGTTGTTTTTTTTAACCCAGCACAACTCTAAGTGTGAGTTTGCCACAAGGCAAGTCCTAAGTTCATGCCACAGCACCAGCTCATTCACAGAGAGGCGTATTTGGAAGAATTTCTGCATTACCAGACAAGACAGCCAGCCTGGTGAACCTGCTGGGCACCCCCAGACTGCCTGGGGTGGCAGAGAAGGGACTGGGCACAATTAGCTGTCAGCCCTCCTGGTGATGGGCAGGGGCTCTCAGCCCCATGGACCATTCAAAAAAACAGGCCCACAAGAACCGGCATCCAGAGTAAACGTGAAACACATGAAAGCGACCTCCAATTTTTAACCAAAAATATAACAGTACAGGTTCCTCCACCCAACTGGGATGACTCATTCAAGTGGATTCACTTCTGAATTTTCAATATACACATCACCAATGTACAACATCTAAAAGATGCCCTCCACAGCTTAATGTAATGTCCTAAACTTACTGAACAGCTAAGCAACAAACAGTGACTGGAGCTCCCTGTTGCCACAACTGATCCCACTGTTGCTCACTACACGTGACAGAAAAATCAAGCATCCACATCACCATGCCCAGGTTTTCTCTACACAAACCACGTGAGGCACAGTGATAAGTAATAGGTTAGGTGCTCAAGGAATCGGACAACGAGGAACTCTGAGTCAGCAGCCTGCCAGGGATTCATGCTTCCCAGTTAAATCTTGTTTATCTGACCATGTGCTTGGCAACTCCGCAGCCACTGGCTGCGATTTATGCTGGGGAGGTCTGACAACCTGGTCACCATGCTCAGTTGGTATAAGAACAAGTGCTCCCCATACCACAGGAAGGTAACTTGCTGCTAGCAGCGCTCAGACCTTCCTGCCAAAGCTCTCTAGCAGTGTTCGCAGTAGCAGACTTCTCCTGGAGCTCGGTACTGCATGTGGAGCATGAGTCTCCCTGACGGTGCAGCTGCAGAGCAGCTCCCCAGAGTGAAAAGTGGGTCATTTCTTACACCCGCAGGACAACATGACAAACAAAGCTCTTTTGAGAAGTGTCACTGGTAGCAGAGCTCCAATCATGGACAATTCTGCTGCAGCATTGTACCAGCAGCAAACCAGCCTGCTATCCCATGATCCAAACCCAGCAGTGACTAAGGCAGGACAGCTGATTTTTCCTTGAATAATAAGTACCCAAGAGGAACAGAAGCAGAAATAACTGCTCCTGCAAGACATGTGATACCAGCCCTGGCCAGGTACCACAGCCTGAGCGTTACCTAACCAACACCCAGGACACTGCTGTTCTCAGGGCACTGCTTTGTATTTATGAGATCTCTCCTTTGCACATACAGGAAGATAATTCTGAATCACCCAAAGCTGCTTGGGGAGGGAGGAGATGAATGAAGGAGTCTCCGTGAATCACTGCAGCATGAAGAAAAGACCCGAAACATGAACAGCCCACACGGCTAAGAAATGAAATCTTGAAATTCTCCCAGAGCAGCAGCAGTTCTGCTGTCCAGCCATCCCCTTCGCTTTTATTTGCCTGTTCTTTCCCAAAGGCGAAAAGCACTGCAGAGTAATCCCGCTGTCAGAGGGGAAGGTGGTACCACTGAGTCGTATATTTTCAGCTCTTTGACACTGCCATTACTACTTTGACTTCAGCAACTTCGGTGTCAGCAAAGTGTTTCTGTGATGTTACCACGTAAAAGAAGAAAAGGAATATAGCCACCACATTGTGCATGTCACGTCAGCACGTTCCTATTTAAGCAGGTGTTTTTGCACTGAACCCTGACACACCTCAACCTCCGTGACTACACGATGCGAAGCAGTAGCACAGTGCAGCACACACACCATCAGGAGCATGTAAAACCAACAACGTGAAAATCTCTCTGCTAATTCGCCTAGAAAAACAAGCACCAGCACAACTGAAAGCACAAGGTCGCTCATCCGCAGGGTCAGTCCCTTCCGCTCCTTTCACTGCTGCCACTTCCTCCTTCCACAGTGACAACCCGCCTCGCTCACCCAGAGTCCCCCAGCAGCGCCGGACTGGAGCCCCAGCAAGGGGACATGGTCCTTGCAGAGCTGCCTCCTCCTCCAACTACCTGAGCTCATTCTTCCAAGGGCTATGCAAGAAGGGGTATCCCGCAGACCTCTCCGCAAAAGCCTGTCAGCTCAAGAGCTCAGCAGCATTCACCAGTACTGAACATCAAGTGTGATTTTTAAATCTTTAGCTGATACTGCACAGAGATACAGAAAGCTAAAGACTTACAAAAACATAGCACAAATAGGAAATGATAGAAAACAATGGTAGGTAAAAGTTTACACAGACCAGGACAAAGTAGTGTCTATAAAGAGAAATAATTTCTTAAAACACGTCAAATTACTGATTTTTTAATCAGATGCTCATATGCTAAATATTTCTGTGAACCTTCCTCATTCAGAGTAATGCAGATACTGCAGTAATAGCTGCCTTCACTGAGGGAAAGGCAGCTCCACAGGCAGTATTTCCAGTTTCCAATTTCTCACCACCTGTCAGAGCAGAGCTGATACACCTTCTGCTCCCATTTCATTGTACCCTCAGTGAGTGCATCTCAGTGGAGACGCTATATTCAGGGGCACATCTGCCTTTCAAGGACTAAAATTTACCTGTAGAAAAATCAATTGCCAGTAAAACTCTTCAAGTATCCTCTGGAATTCAGAAATGTAACATATATTACTATTCTCCCTGAACTTTCCCATAAAATATTGGCTTACTCAGTATTCTGTGGCAGGAAATTAATAAAACTTGTCCTAGTTCCTCTCAATTACAGCAATAATATAACCTCATTTTCTCTTCATACACATTTAAAACTCGGGCTACAAATATAATACACGGTATTCCGTAAATGAAGCAGATGTAATTACAGTGTGGGAGCGTAGTCTCAGGGACAATTGTACTTAGAGCCTAACTCCAAAAAGATAATAACAAAGATGGTCTCTAGGTCACTTTTCACCCCAAATCCTGAGGCTGACTGAGGGCTGCACCACCTCCAGCATCACTCAGCATGGCATTAAGATTGGTTTAACTTGCAAAGGCTGACAAAGGACATTTAAAGGGCTAAGGAGAACCAGGACACAGCAATGACCTTTGTAGAAGGTTCTTTGTAGAACTACACGTTCTCTTTGTACAGAGATGCCCAAATCTCAGTCCAAAGGCTCTCTGGAGCGTGACGCAGTGCATGCCACTCACCGCCCCCTGCGCTGCTAACCCTCGGCCGATAAACCAAACCTGGAAGAGTGATTACAAAATTAGCACCGCTTGAATTATTAGTTATGAAATTCAGTGCACTACAGTTTTATGAACTAGAGTTTTCTAGATATGCAGTGCTTTTCCCTCCTGGGAAAACTGTGACAAAATCTAGTGGGATTTTTCTTGACTACTGTACGGATGTCACCAGAATTTCATTCCACAGACCTAAATTTCAGGTCTGTGTTGTTACTTATGGCAGCCCAAACAGCCCAGTCGTGAGTGCAGCAGTCTGTGAAGGGATCTTGAACATCATCTGTCGCATGGTTAGTTCCCTCAGCCTCTCCCCAGAGAAAACGCTGTGCACATTATTTGTTTTCAGAGCATGCTGGTTTCTGTTCTCCATAATAAAACTTTTGGCCTGATTTCTTATGGAAACAAAGCTCCTATAATCACTGTGGGAGAACACAAACATCTGCCCACCATTGCATAATTTCTTAAATTGACTGGCATATCAGCCAGTTCCTAGCATGAGGATGTGCACGCACTGGCCTCCATCTCAAATAAATGGAGAAAAAAGTTTCTCCCATCGGGAACCAGGACAGTTTCAGACCTGTCTTCCTCTCCAGAGGAACCCGGAGCAGCTGTGCTCCCAAGTCAGGCGATACGCTGAAAAGCCTGAAGTCCAGAGGGATTAATCCCAGCCTCGGGGTTGTACTCGTCCCCTGTGGTCACTCCAGCTGGTTGGGAATGGCATGTTTGTTCCTTTTTCCCCCTACACGCAATTGCTATGACTGATCACACAAATCACGGCAGTGATGGGCACAATTGAAAACACAACCCAAAAGACATTTTTATACAAAATTCTGATGGGCAATGCCAGGGGAAAAAGTATACTTTAAAGGACTAAAATTATTTTTTAACAAGAATTATTTGAGATAGAAAGTAGGGAAAAGACAGAGGGGAGCAAGAAATGAAGTCCCCCAAAACCAGAAGGTATAATGAAATCTCTGCTACAGCTCACTCATTTTCTTTCAGCCTTCCAGCCAGGTACACCAACATGTCTATAAAGCTCTCCTAGTGACGGTTATTAGTCCAAAGACTGGATCACAATTTTACCCTATATAAAGTAGAGAGAAAATCTAGATATTTTCCTCCATAAGAGATCAAGAGAAGCTAACACGACCTGCTGAATTCCTCGCCGCAGCTCACAGCAGGTTAAATTGCACACTGGCAGCTTGGTGGTGAGCTGCAGTGTGTAAAGAAAGCAGCACTACAGAGGCCCTACTTAGTCCATTGCAAAGGATATGGGTTGTTTGCTCTGAGGCATGGTTTCAAGAGAGCTGTTTTGGTTTAGGAGAGATATACCTGTTTATTATATTGATAAATGACACATTTTTCCTACTTGATTTGTTGGGGACTGAGTGACCTGGCAGTAAAACTGACTTGATATTGCCACTTAACTCTTATTGATGTCTTTTCCGGTTCACCTTTTATTTGCATAAATGAGAAACAGAAAGAAACCCCTATTCTTTAAGAGAATCCCATGGGATTCCCCAGGGAAGGCTGATGGATGTTGCAGACACACATCTCCCCAGGTACTAACCCACTAACAACTTTTGTCCCCCCACTCTCACAGACCCCCGCTCGGTGACCCCGTGCCCCAGGTTCAGCTCACGGAGCTGACAGCCAGCAGTGTTTGCTCAGGCACAGGTTTGACACTTTAACACGTGAAGTTTGTGGGGAGGAACACAGGAGTGAACATTACATTTTAATTTTTGTAATTAACCTTCCAAAAAATATGGGACCTATAAATATATAGCTATAAACCTAAACAGATAACTATAAACCTAAACATATACCTATGGCTATAAATAGACATTTTTATAAATTCAAAGAACTGTGAAGCTTTCTTATGATGGAAGGAACAAGAATAATTGTTTCTAAAAGAAAAAAAAAACAAAACAGAAAGACTGCAAGCACTCAGATATTACAGGGTTGCAGTTCGGGGTTTTGTCTCAGTGTTGCAAAGATTACAACATTCCACAACTGCATTTTGCTTTACCATATATTAAAATAAAATAATAGCTAAAAACAAAACAAAATTGAGGACCATTTTTTGTTGCTTAATCTCACAAGGAAAACCCCCAGTGAATATATTAACACGACATTCACGTTAAGTGAGACTTTCGCCAGGAGGCGATTTTGCCAGGGTGAATACAAACCTTCAGAGACTTTCTCAGAAACCCGATCACCACCATAAAATTCTGGTAGTTGACCCTGAGTACTCTAAAATTTAATACATTTCAGATTCAGATCCATAGTACTCACTCATATCTTTGCAGAAAAATCTTGTAGAATTAAATGGAGGATGAAGATAACAGATTAATTTCTATTAATCTTCAAGATCCGTATTTTCCTCTTCTGTGCGCTCCAGGGTAGTATTATATATATATGTATATGTACTTCTGTTTAATTTTACCAGACAGTTCCAAAGTCTTAAAAGAAATTATAAGCGTCTTTATAATTCATAGGATTTTTTTCCCCATAAGGCATTTCTCTTCCTTTTGTTTACATTTTGGGAGGAAACATCATTAGTACAAAGAAATGGTGCTGCACAAAAAAGCCTACCCCAAAAGAGATGCTGCAAAACAACAAAAGAAATGAACACAACCAGGAGGAGAAAGCTCTGCGAGGGGGTCCCCGGTGGAAGAAGTGAATGGAGTTTTACACACACGGACTCTTATATTTTTTGATAACCAGAAATCTACTCTTTTACTCTTTCTTTCAATTTGAGTCCTCTTCTCTAGGAATCCTCTTTTTGTTTTATACCAGCATTTGGAGCAAGTTTATTGTTTTTCTTTGCTGACTGCTGCAGTGGGACTTGGGGAGCCTGGGAACGTGGGCTCTGCCAGTCCTGCACTCTTTGTGTTCAGAAGCTCACCTGGTTTAAAAATCAAACCAGGATACGAAAAAAACACCAAAGAAAACAAACCCCAAAGTTTGGACATGTCTTGCTGTGACATTAGCTTTCTCCTGACCCATTTCTTTGTGTATGTGCATCACGTACCTATGGGACAGATGAGTAATGAGCATTGTGACCTATAAAACCAGCAGAAGACGGGGGGGGATAAACCCTGCATTTACTTCCAGATTTATAAAAAATTAGTATTTATGGATAAACCAGAATGGAAGGGACTGGGCCAGTACAGAAGTTTTGTCTGTTTATAACTCCCATCCTTGGAAAGTTTGCAATGAGGTGTAAAAGATGTAGAAGACATGAGCACCCCCGCCAGCCAGCTCACTGCACACAAGCAGAAGCTGTCTCACGGATGGCTTTGGTGGCTGGATGACCAGATTCATTATTTTAACATTCTCCCCCAATTAGCCTGGTCCTTTTTGGTGACACCTAACCATGTCAGGTGCTGATATACCAAGGGGAATGAAACCAATGGGCCCTTACTCACCTCCACTTTTATTTCTCTTTGAAAAATAACCCCAAACCCCGGAACCAACTGGCAGACATGGAACATATCTCCCCCTCATCACAGGCAGTCTGACACACACCTCAACACTCACAAACTGCAGATCCCTGGTGGACTGCTTGCCTAAGCTCAGAGGTATCTCCTGGAACGCCTGCCAGTGAGACAGTCTGTCCCAATGTACTGAGACTCAGGAGCTGGTCTCCTCCACGGCAGCAGATTGTCCTCACGACTAAACAACAGGTGACCCACCAGCCCTCAGTCTCTCCAGCCTAAAATCCCTCCTAATACATCTCCAAGCGAGAAAGAGCAGCCACCCAAGAGGAGAGCATCACGACTAGGACACCAGCAGAATGCCAGGCACCTATTCCGGAAAAAAAAGATTAAAGAGCACAACCACCCACCCTCTGCAAACAGCCTGAGCAAAAAAGAGCTGGAGAATATGTCTCACTTCAGTCTGCGCTACAGCAAGGAGGGCAGATTTCATCTAGTTTGGCTTGGTAACACCAAGAGAGATGTCACAGCTGCAGAAAGGTTCAGCATTAACTATATAAACCCTCCTGCCACGTGGCTGGCTTCATCCTGTAGTTGTCCTTTTGCTGTTTCCATCGCTTTTGTTACTAAGTGGAGTGGATTAAAGCCAGCAGAGATGCACTGCACGCTGCCGAGTGCCACACTGACGGCTCCTTGAGGGGCTGGATCAGTTTAGCTAAACCGAAAAGGAGACAGAGGTAGCACAGTGCATCACAGCCAGGTACCAGAGAAAATCTCCACAGCCTGGAGGTAAAGCAGGAAAAGATGAACAATAAGGAACACATTTGAACAGAGGAATAATTAAGCACTAGATCAGATGATCAAAGGAGATGGTAAATTCTCCATTTCTTGACACCTCCAAATCAAGACCAGGTATCTTTCTAGAGGCTGTGCTCCGGCAGTTCCACCCAGCTGCCAGAGCATTATCTGGCCCATGATGTAGATGGGGAGCAGAAGCAGAGAATCTGACTGTCCTTTCTTGCCTTGAAATACCTGTGAAACAGCAATAACAGCCCTCTTTGGGAAATCAACTTTCCTTAATCCCAGGGTATATACTTACCAGGACTTTTGGGGAGATTTTTTTTTTTTTAACTCTCATGCAGGGACCTGCATGTGCACGTGCACTCCACACTCATATGAGTTAAGTAAAGATTACCATAGTGGGAAAATATTGCAGAGCCCTTTCCACTTTAACCTGTGCATGCAGTTTGATGGACATTTTTGCAAGTATTGTAGCAAAAGAAGGAATATCTGCAGAAACAGTGGTGCTCAAGCACATGATGAAAAACCTAAAGGAAAGCAAGTTTTGACTGCGTACTTTTGCCTATTAGCCCTGGAGTCATATTTAGCCATGCAGAGAAAAAAAAAAAAGATCTAAACCGATTGTTTACTGCTCAGACAACAGCCTATTAAAATCACCCTCCTTACTACTGCCATAGTACATATTTACAGGGATTGTGGCTGATTTTGATCAGCTATACCAAGACATGCCCCAAACCCATTTCATACTGATTAGAGTCTGGTCATATTTTAAGTGTCTATGAAATTATGCAAATGGAATCTGTACCAGAAAATCAGATTGCCAGATAATTGACCATTAATCTTTGATAAAAGTTTAAAAAAATTAAAGCAATCAGAAATCAGCTTAGCGTACAGTCTCTTGGGCCTTATTTTGGTCTAGTAAGTCTGTACACTAAGCTGATTTCTGATTGCTTTAAGTTGTAAAAATTGCTTTTTAACCCACGGATATCAATGAGATTGCACCTGGTGTAAGTCGGGGCTGAATTTGATCCGCTGTGTGCCTTAATCACAGTATATTTTTGTTAAAACCCAGTATTTGTGTGGATCTGTAGATACTGATTTGTTCAAGCGCACGATAATCTCCCCCTAAGCCCGTCAGAATACAGCAGGTTAATAATGCTGTAAGTAGAATCCAATTTATTCATAAAACACCGGAATGCTTTAACCAAACTGTTCTTTTGTGGCAAGCCCCCTCCTGCCTGTCTGCGGCAGACAAAGGCTCCTGCTGCAGCCGGTGGGAAAGGGGCAGGATAACAATAGCACGGTGTCTGTCACACTGTCCGTACGCCTGTCTGTCTGTCCATCGTTCAACTGATTCCCTCTCCATCCGCCGTTTCGCACAACCAAAGGCACTGTCGTGCCCCATCCCGCAGTCTGTGCTACCTGCTTTGGAAACTAACTACGGCTCCACGTCTGTAACCGTTATTTTGATAAGTGCCACAATGTTTTTGGTGGCAGCATGAGAGCGTAATCCTGTGACAACATTCCAGCCCATTAATATTATCTCTTAATTAGCATATATAGCCCTTGCTGGGTGTTTATCGGAATTCAGTGAGCACACGCTTTAAAACTTCCTTTCCTCTGTGACCAACAAAGTAAATAAAAATCCCCATGCTTTAGTGGGAAGTTAG
The DNA here is from genome assembly GCF_964199755.1 of Larus michahellis. Lineage (NCBI taxonomy): Eukaryota > Metazoa > Chordata > Aves > Charadriiformes > Laridae > Larus > Larus michahellis. The sequence continues at coordinate 19,058,675 of NC_133899.1, forward strand.
ATTTGCTTTGCACAGACTTAAGCAAAGTATTTGCTATGCAAAGACTCCCTTTGCAAACTATCACAGCCCATAAACTTTGGGAAACCCTCCACCTATTTGTGATCCCCTCTCTGTCAGCATTGGGAGCCCTTGCCAGGAACCACAGCCATATCACATTTGGTATCACCTCAGCACAGGACAGAGCTGATTTTACAGCCAAAGGCGCTACAGTCCGAGTAAGAAAAGGAAGACAGAATGGCAGAGAAACAGACATCAGCCGTAATGAGGAAAGAATAAAACTGTACTGGCCAAGACGACAGAACCACCCAACCACCACAAAGGGATTCAAGTCGAAGGGGACACCCAGGTTACCTCTGATGAAATTAGCAAGAGGGTGGTTTATTATGGAACTTTGATTTTTCATTAAGCTGGATTTTAGGATATTAACCAAATACGTGTGTACAATCCTGTGCTGCTCATTCGTATGCAAGGCCAGAGAGCTGTTCACAAGCCAGGGGCACATCGCACTCTCATGCCCCACCCCCCCCTCCCTTTTCTCATAGGGCTGGCAGAAGCTGGGAACAGCCACATGACAGAGGGGGTCCTTGCTGACTTCTTCAGACCATTTACTTTTGCCAAGGCCCAAGATAACTCCTCTTTCTAGGGCTCCCCTCTGCAATGCTGCTCATAAACACAACGTCAAGGCTGGCAGGTACCCAGCTATCTATGCTCCCCATCCTCAAAGGGCAGGTACTCAAACTGCAGGAGTTATCCCTGCAAAAGGTGCAGACTGCTGCGTGTGGCCCTTCCGTGATCCTTGGGGAGGGGAAGACCAACCAACCTGGCACGCAGGCTTCAGATTAATCCAAAATTAATAGTTTTTGATAAAATTACTGGTTAAGATAATTAATAAATTGAACAGACTACTGGGAAGGAGGTCCATCATTCAATGTGTTCTAGGATTCCTAGAAAATAAACCACCCAGCATGCTTTAATTCAACTGAGAGCTCATGGGTACTGCAGTGAAAACATAAACCCAAAATCTATGCCCTGCGTTACACAGGTGGCCAATCTAGATGCTCATAACACTTTCTCCCAGGTTAATAAAGTTACTTTGCTGATGTGATGAAATTTTTGCAGAAACAGAAGTCCAATCACCTTCAGCTCCCGGGGATGTTGCAGTAATGAAGTTTGCCATAAGCTGGTAGGGATCCAAATGTTACAATACTGTTGCTACAGCTGTACCCAACACCATCATCACACCTAATCAGCACGGGTAAAGCAGCAGCAGCAGCCAGAGAGCACAAAAACTCCATGAAGTTATATTTGGGATGAGGCACCCAAAATTTCTCTCAGCTTACAATACACTTGTGTAAATCATTTGAGCTACTGTACATCAGCAATAGCTTTGAGAAAGGTATTCTTCTGTGTGCTTGAAACTAAGAAGAGAGAAGAGGCCCAATTGTTATAACAAAGCAGCTCAGTGACTCCTCGGAGTCCCAGCCTCAAGGAAATCCCACAGCAATGGGGGAGCTGCTACTGGGAATGATGTCTGGGGAGACACAGCACATGATGGGCCCCAGTGCTGATCCTGAAGGAATGCCCCAGGGCAGGAATTACAACACCACCATTGACCAAATACAGAAGATGGACAAAAGTTACTTGGAAACAGAAAGGAGCACTGATCCCTCCAGTGATGTGTGCTGCAGTAGTCACCAGTATGGCACCCTGTGACTCTGTTAGTGGGTGCCACAGAACGGGTCAACAAACACACGGGTATCAAGAATGAGATGAAAATGTCAAAAGGTACATTGGAGATCATGGGTGATTTCCAGAGATGCTACAAAATACATACCCTGAAGTCCACAGCTCCAAAGTAGAGGAGTCCTTATCACCCAGGAGTTGCTATTAGATTTCTGCCTGTTTAAAACAATTTAAAAAAAAATTATACCATTACAGACATTTTCTGGAAACATTTTCTCATATGTACCACAAAGACTTAACAGGGAAAACACTGTCAAATACTCCTGCCTACAACCTTAGGGAGACAACTGATTTCAGACCACTTTCTCCATTCTCATATGACAATCGTATCCCACCTCTGCTGGATTTCTCTTTTCACCTTCCTTCATAAAATTCTCTGCTCAATTTTATAGCATTTGGTCTATGTACATAATAGAAGGTGACCATCTTGCTGATGATTTTCTAGTGCTTAGGTGACTAAAAGGCAATATAAATTAATGCAAAATGAGATGATCCAGTGAGAAAGAAGGCAATTCAAAACTGAGGTAGGAGACGGAGAACGTTCATCTAGTTCAGCACAACTCACCAACAGCAGAACATCATTTTCAGTAATGGCAACAACCTTGGTGAGCTTTGACCTGCCAGACTAGGGGTAATACATTTGGGCTGGAGTAGCCTATGGTATCTTATTTTATTTTTGGAGAAAAGCTTTTTTGTTTCATAAAAATTCGGAGGGACAAATCACCTTCATCCTCTGGCATGTAGCAAGGATCTAATGGAGAGTTTCTGCTGGCCACTGGAAAACAGCAGTTATGAGAATGCATGAGCCTCCATGCACAGAGCATAAAAACCCATCTCCAAATGCTCAGACATGGTAAAAATAACTCTCTTGATGTGGATGGAAACATTACCACAACCGCAGAGTGAACGCTGTTTCTCCTCAGGCATCCCTCATCCAATTCCAGGGCTGGGCTTCAGCCGGGTGGACACAGCGACTTGCACACACTGCCCTTCATGAACAGCGAGTCTCTTCCCAGTGCTCTAATCCAGCCTGTTCCAGATCTTCCAGATCACCACTCTGTTCTTCCAGATATTTTATCAGGGCAAAAAGCCTCATCTAAAACTGCTGCCTACTGATAAAAGCACTGTAGGACCACTACAGCAAGGCTTAAGACACACTGAAACGTGTTTCAAGATGGTGAGGGAAGCACTCCTGGAATTGGAATGCAATTTGATCTGAATGTTTCAAACTCTCAAAATTTTCACAAGAAACTTACTTCTTGCTTGGCTGTTTGCATGAGTACGCTTGCTTATCCCTTGCCTTAGCCAGTAACCCAGAGGCGTATGGGACTGGAATTTCTCCCCACCTGCTACAGCAAGACGATGGAAGTAGCCGAGCTATTGGCAGAAAGCTTTGTTAGAGGAGGGGGAAAACACAAGACTATAAAGTGAAATTTTACAGTCATAGGAAAAGGTTCTCTGGATTTACATAAATCTACTTGGCAGTGAATATGTTAACAGTTGACCGTAACTGTTTGGAGAGAAACGAGCTGCTTGGATGCTGGCAGCGAAAATGCTGCTTTATCCAGTTCCTACCATGCCAAGCTCCTCCACCCTCTCTCAGAGCAGCGTTTAGACAAATGCCAACATTTTAAAATTAAGTGGCCCCATCATTATTAATTCATTTGGTATTCATTGTAACAACATTAATCATAGTAAACTGCAGCAGCTTTATTACACATGTAATGCGTACTTTCCTAGAATTTCCCTGTAAAATCTCTGACATCGCTAACAATGTAAAGACAATGAGACATTACAACCAAGCAAAACAATAATAAACACACAACTTAATAAATCATTATTCTGCCCACAAGTATGTTAAAAAATAAACTAATTTCAAAAATAGAGGAAAAACCAACATGCAATAAGTGACATCAGTGAGTTTGAGGCTTTTGGTTGCAACAAAGAAACAAAGCAGCATGCTAATATGACATTTACAAATAATACCTAACCGCAGCCTAATTAACTTATTGTGTGCTTACTAAACTAGCATACATATTATATTAGAAGAAAAACACTTATTTGTTCTGTTGCTAAGAAACTTCAGACATTTGCATATTTAACAAATTGTTAGAGTGTTTTTAACCAGAACCCATCACTATTTATAAAAGACAAATTTAAAACATGAGATCAAAGACACAACATTAATTTTTCTTTTGTCAACTGTCTTTGTTCAATGGCTCAAAGAAGCAGTTTTATAGCCGGCTGATACATAATGAAACATCTGGTATTATTCTGAATTACAGCGGAACCCACTAATAGTCAAGGGCTTTTCTTTATTTTTCATACACCAGTCAATGCACTGTAGGGACCAATCCAGCAGCACTTGAAGAACGTGCCTGTGAAATCGCTGCAAGGTTTTTCTGAGTAAGGAGTTCAGGATCCATCTCTAGAACAGGAATACCACTAACTTTTTTTCTTTTAAAGGCTCCAGATGTCAGCCGATTTTAATTGGTCTCATAAGTTGTGCAAGAGCAGGAAACGAACGCACAATATTAGGAAGGGAGGCAGTGAATGAAGCCCGAGGGTTCTCTGCTAACTGGGAGATAATGGTGGAAGCCAGTGCTGCAACACCGCTGCTCACTGTGCCGTGGATCCCGTCTGCCGGGCGCCAGCTCATGGCTCCTTGGACATTGATCCGGAGCTGCACTGGGTCACTATTTTACACACTGGGAGTAAGGCCATTTCCCAGCTCAGCAGGGATCAGCGTCATGATTAGCAGAGCTTGAATCCCCTTCTCCTGTCCCACCTGCACTGGCCACTCACTAACACAGCAGGAGGCCTGGGCCAGTCCACTCTCTGTGTGTGATTTCTCAGGCACGTCCACACACCGCTGAGCGCCCTGTGCTAACGTGCCCAGATCCAAAAGTGCTCTTGAGGTGTCTCTACCCTCCTCTGCCACCTCCAGTGTAGACGTATTCTAGGGGGAGCAAGATGAAAAGGAAAGCAAAGAGACACTAGAAGAAATCTGAAAACTCAAGGAGCTGTAACAAAACCAAAGTAATCTTAAATTTTCTCTCTCTGGGACACTTAAAGGACTTAAAGTGGAAAGGAGGTCATATGGAGTTAAAGCTCTCTTCAGAAAGCTACCACAGGGATTGTCATCCTGCTGCTTTTTCCACCTACCAAAGGTAGGGGGTGGTCAGGTGTCTCCTTCCTCCCCTGCCCTCCCTGCTCCACCTGTCTTGCTAAAAATCCAGGACCAAGGAATTCCTGTGGCAGGACAATATCCTGCTACACTCTTGGGAACAAGCTAACAACATTTGTACTTCCTCCTCAGTCAGCTAAATACTTAGATTTATCATTTGAAACAAAGAACTCCCAAAGAAAACATGCGACAGTAAAAATCACTATTTATGAGAGTAAACACTGAAAAAATAATAATTCTGCTGAATTACAGCATTAGCCAAATGAAAGTAATAGTCTACCTCAGTCACCAACAGAGGTTTCTGGGGGATCTTAAAGAGTTACAAGACAAAATCTCCTTGCAAGGGAAAACAGTTTGTAATAGCTTCAGTAGCAATGATGTACAAACATTATTAACTAGAAGTAGCAGGTGAGCAGAGCGCCAGCCACGGTTTAAGCTGGGCAAGGCTGAAGAGGACTCTGCTGTCGAGAAGAGCTGGGTGCGATCGCAGCACCAACCCCAGGTTTGGATGGGACCAACTGCAGCTCTTCCCTGCGCCCAAAGTGCTCCCACCTACGGAGTACAGGGGGGAGGCTGCTGAAAAACACCACGTTTTCGGCAAGGTTGGCCAGGTCCTGCCAGCTCTTTCCCTCGGGGAAGAGCAGCTCGTACCAGCAGCTCTCCCCAGCTCCCTGCCGCAGCGCACAAACTCCCTCACAGCAGGAAGCGTGTTTTGCAGTGGTCTCCACCACAGGAATATGTTACTTCACACTAAGGGGTAGAGTGGGAAGAACACGTACAAAAGGAATGTGCACATTTTTAAAGCCTTTGTGGGTTCAAAACATACACACAAGCCTATGGCCGGCATTGACATTTGTCTGTTACAGCTTCAGTCAGAGGCTGTGTATGACATGACTTGATCTGTGACTCTGCTGGCTGGTTAAAAGCTCAGTTTTTCCATGAGAACATCCTCTGCACTTCCATCCCAGCACCTATCTGTGTCAGTTAAGACGAGGCAAATATTGTCCCAAAAAACTTACTGCGCTAGAAGGTGTCCCCACAGGACACTAATGTCAGGCTGTAGCCCAGCTGGGCACACTCATGATGGCTTTAATCTGCCCAATGGGTGGCCAGTGGCTCCACACCTTCACTGCTAACAACTTCTCCCCCCTTCACCCGTGTTGCCACATTTGCGTTGCAGCAGCGGGTACCTTTCATCCCTGGCAGCCAACCCGTGGTACGAGTACACCTGGATTTGCTGCACAGACGTATGCTGAACAGGACGAGATTGCAATCGCCAGCAAGGCAGGAGAGTGCTCCCCACAGTCTTCTAATTACAAGTAAACAGCTGACATTCAGCTATATTATAAACAGTTGAAAATTGGGCATGAAATGGGAAGTGGGTAGCCTTAGTAGAAAGCAGCGCCAACAGTCTCTGTACTTAGAAAGCACACACAGGTACAAAGCTTTCACTAATAGCACCAAGCGCTGCAGTTTCTAATTGAGGCAGAGGACTCCAGTTGTAGCCCGAACCATTTCTTACATTCTTCTGGGATGCAAAAGAGGGGTGATGGAGGAAAGATCATCTAGGGAAAGTTCTGCTGAAAGTAATAATAATAATAATAAAATGTTGTTATGTAAACACACTCCCAGAAGGCAGTCCATAAACCAGCAAAGGTCTTTTGGTGGAAAGTGCCTGCAGTCAGGCTGAGGCAAAGCCTGATTGAACACCAAAAAAAAGGGTTTTCTGCTTCTTGCAGGTCTGCCCGGTCGCAGGTATGGAGCCACCCGCTCCTGCAGGTCTCAATTGCTCTCCCTGGCAGCGCAGCCCGAGAGGTGCACAGGGAGTTTCAGGAGACAGCCAAATTCCAGGCATGCGCTGGACACGCAGCCAAGTCCTACCAACCATCCTTGATGGGAATGCTGCCCCCCTCAAAATGACTTAATCCAAGTTTTATGTTACAAACATGCAATACCTCCCTGCTGCAGCACTACAGCATTTCTAACCTGTCTGCTTTTTTCTTTGCTTTCTTCAGAACAATAAAGCGAGTCAAAGGTACATTTTTGGCTTGATGGACGGCTGGAGCTGGTAGTGGCAACACCGCCAGCATGACAGTAATCAGAAGGCAACAGAGCACCACCAGAATAGATACAAGAAATTCCAACCATTTAATTTTGCATTTTCAGTACACAGCATTCAACACTCAAACATGTTTTGAAAAAATAAACCCAAACTGATCTATTTCAAGTATGTAGATACAGAAGTAATCATCTCCCAATCATTTGGTAGAGAATGCAGGGTTTCACTTTTCAAAGAGCTCTAATTCCCACTGACTTCTGAGTGCTGTGATCTCGGGTACAGTTCTCCACCCATTGGTACCTTACAGGAGAGGATACAATTCCCTTTTTAAAAACTTACTGGATCCTTATTAGTACAAGAAAAACAAGTAACTACTGACTTGGAAGCGGCCTATGGTTTTACCTGTCAATAATCCACTTTATCAGACCTTGAATACAGAATATACATTTCACAGAGCTCAAAAATATACATTCCCTAAAGTGACCATAATGGCACCTTTATGATAGTCCACCGTGGGTTGTATTACCTATTTTGTCAGAATTCCAACCTTCCAGCGAGATTATTTTTCTAAAGCTCCTATCCAGCCCCTGGAATAAAGGTATATAAGAGCTTTAAGATATTTTCACTTGTTCTCCCCCCTCTAAAGAATATTTCTATGATCTGACTTCATCTGCATAATGGATTTGCAGCTCTTTATGACAAAGACGGTAAATCTTCTTCATGTAACCTGTGTGAGTGCATGGCCTGGCCAGGGACACTAATACAAGGAACAGGCAAATTGTCCATCTTGTCTGCTATTTAGGTCCCCCAACCCCCTATATTCCCTCCCATCCTGTACTGGTTAAGCCACATCTCTCTTGCAAGCTTCTAATTATTCTAGACTAATTATTATTATTAGTCTATAGGCTTATAATTATTATTAGACTTTTTTTTTTGCTCTAGCTTTTGCACCCCTTAGGTAGAATGAGCGCTTGGGTGTGACGCTGCCGCAGCCACAGAAGAAGCTCTGAGATACGTTGTCCTTGTGACAGCAGTGCAGTTTATTGCTTCTCGAAAAAGGAGTGGGATGACAAGCTGCATTTAATCAAGTTTCGATGAAAGCTGAAAATCAAATGTCTGTAAGATTAGTATCAAATACTTGTACCCTTTTCTCCTAGTGTAAGACAGTGTCCAGTGCAGAAAATCTCACAAACCAGAAACGCTGGCAGCAAATTCAGATGATGATATTGAGATACATTCTGTCAACTCAGTGCTTCAGCAAGGAGTGGGCTGGGTCTGCAGAGGGTTGTGTGCAGGTCAGACAGGGGCTGTGCTCAGACTCCTCCAGAAGAGCCTGGTCCTTCACTGACCTTCACAGGAAGAAGCACAGAGAAGTCTTGATATGACAAAAATTCATCACTGCACCCACTGATGGGTAAAGAGGGAAAGTCCACAAGAAAGCACCATGAGAAACCCTCCCACAGGATCCAGGTCAGATGGGTGGGACCGAGACTCCACAGAAGAGCAAGAGGAAAAAATTGTTAGTGAGCATGACTGTGGGCACTAGGACAGTACTACATGGCTCTCAACATGTGTACTCACCAGCATGCCCAGCCTCAGCAAAAGCCCAGCTCCCCACCAGCTGGATTCAAAACTCAAATGTATAACATGAAGCTGTCTGGGTGGTTTTAATTTATCCTCTCAGTGCTAGTGCATAATGCGTTTTTAATGGGGGGCAGCGCTGCAGGGCCAGAGGAAAGTGGTGCCACTGGGTTTTTCCTAGAACTCTCCCTCTTTCCTAGAACTCCGCCAGCTCTGGGGTAACGGCACTAAAGGTTGTGCACAGTATTACCAGAAAAATCACAAAATGCTATTTGAACTTTCACATTTTGACGCCACACAAAACTGGGTCACCGAAGTCCTTCTTGCATTCAGAGGGCGACGTTTCCAGTGGCAGAGAGAGGTTTAAGGCGATAAGGACACTTTTATACTGCACATATATGTGCAAACTGAAGTTAAGAAAAAAAAAAATCCCTTGGGAGAGTGTGGAGAGAAGGAAAGGTGAAAAACGGTTAACATGAAATCGAGTTGGTAATTGCAGGAAAATCACTGGGCAATTTTACAGAGGTTCCGTTTCCCCGCACGCACAGCTATGCCAGTACACCTCCCTTAGACGACGCCTAACACAGCACCACTGCGGCTGTAGCGCTCAGCCAGGCATCACTCCTGGGGCACGGCCCATCTTTCACACCATAGGTATTGCCATACTGCCTTGTTTCCCTCAAATAAAGATTAACCTTTTCCGCACCAATTCCACAGACAGTCCAGGTTTCCTGGCAGAACATTTTGGCTTAAAATCCTTTATGACAGGCTTTCTGCAACTCTCCATCGACCCAAACACGTGCTAGATTTGGCCAACATTAATGTAACCTGCAGTCACGCTGTATTGCTGCTATCAACCATTATAATATGTATACACCACAAGTTATTTTATTGCAATTGGGAAAATTCACTGTTACGAACTGCATTAAGTTTTTTGCTTGTTTGTGGTTTGGGTTTTTTTTAAATTACAAGTGGCTTCTAAACATTCTTTACTCAAATTTGCTTTCTGTATGTGTTTGAGTCAGGACAATTTGATCTCTTGGCTGTTTGTAGGCAGTGGGCAGCGGGGCATCAACAAGACAGAGAAAAGCCACTTTTTGAATACTCACAACCCAATGATCCCACTGATCATTTTTCTGTAATCACCTTATCATTACCCCTCCCTATTTTTATTTATGCAGTTTATTATGTCATTCAGGTTTTCTGAAGCTTTGCAGAAAAACCAGAGCAAATATAACTTTCTATTGAATCAATATATTCAGTGGTTATTTGATCATTTCCTTTGGCAATATCACACGTATTGAATCTAGGAGCTACAAGCAAGAGGATGGCATTTCTTGTTTGGAAATGAAGAGCCATGTTGCACATTTAAAAAAATACGTAATGAAACCTTCATTATAGAGACATATATCTCACCATCCATCATCTCCAAACATGCAGGCTTGGAAATGAAAACCTGCCTGCATTTAATTTGATGGGCCAAGCGTACAGCGTTCCCATCCTGGCGGGGGGAGGGGAGCGGCACTTTATTTATTCACATGCCGGAAAATAGACAGGTAAATTTCAGAGCATCATCTCGCCACGAAATCCTGGAACCACTTATTTGAAAACAACCCCGAACCAGGCGCCCTTGTTTCCCGTCACACGGAGGGCTCCATTGTTTGCTCCCATTAGCACGGCAGGGGGGCTTTGCCCTGCACTCCCCTCCCAAGCTGCGCAGCAGCTGCTCTGGGGGGAGTTTATTTCCGTTTTTTCTTATTTATTTCCCCAATTTTGTTTCTAATCTCTGTTTCTTTGTGGTTTCCTGGAGTCGTCCTGACAAAGCCACATATTCTGTTCCTGTCCTTTATAGCACTGGAGGGCACTGCAGAACACATGAAATTTGTTTCTAATTTTACATCTGCCAAAAAGCATTCCTGGGTTACAAATACACGCCAGCAAAATTGGTAAACCCTATCCTGCTAATGCCACAAGACAAACAAAGCCAAAAGGAAATAAAAAAGACTAAAATACAGCACAAATATTTTTGCACTTCTTTTAGCTTGTGAAGCCTTTCCTTTTCACCCTCCTTCTCCCACATTTCACCCAAGTTAAGCTTTCTGGTATTACATATTTATCGGTTTATATTTAGGAAAAAATAACTACAATACAAGAAAACGAGAAGGAAAAATTCAGTTTTTCCTCTTCTATGAGTCCCATACATAAGGAGACGGCCAGAAATACCTTCAGCCAGAAGCACGGGGAGGATGACTGTATTACTGAAACACTGAATGTTTCAAGAAACTGGCCAAAATCCTGATGCTCCAAAATCAATTTAAACTCAAGGATTGTTCTCAGCTTCGTTGCTGCCATTTACATATGCAATGTGCAGCTATTTCTTCTCATCATCACAGTTTCCTAAATAATATTTCAGCTAAATTATCCTAAATTTTGTATCCACAGCAGGGTGAGCCCTGAGGTAGCCTCTAAGGAAGTAAGAGCAGCATCTCAGTGGGACAAAACCACAGGGCCAGCTTGGGGACAGGCTGCACGGCAGCCGCTGCCCCACTGATTTCTGCCACCGGTTTGAAGGTCAGGTTGTGCTTCGTGTCTCACTGTGGCCTGTATTTTCTGCACCGAAGTTTCACCTGCACGTAAGCAGCAGCTCCCAGCCTGGCTCAGCCTTCATGACTGTAAATGTCAACAGACCAAGGAACACAACTCTGAGTTTATTTTCATTAGTAGCAGCATGGTGTCATGGTATTTCCATGCTCTGCAAGCACTAATTAAAGACCTTGCCATAAGGAACTTGAAAGAACATTTCAGAGCTGGATCCAGCTCTGCAGCTCGAGTTTATCAGATAAAATGTAATAGCACAGATATTCCAGCACTTCCTACAAACCACAGAGGGGGACTTTTGCATTTTCACACTTGGAGAATTTTGCACGAGATAAAAATATACAGCTCCTAATGGAGAACATCAGACCTTGCCTGGCCTGGAGGTGCCCACCAGCGCTGGCTGTGCAGCATTGCTGTCAGGGAGCCAGGGCTGCACCTAAAGGCATGTTTCCTCCGGTGGCCAGAGCATGTCGGCTGGTTACGGACGGGAGCTGGAGCATTTGACTCCATCTGATCCACAAAAGCCCACGTCACAAAGTTAAGACTCAATTCCTTCCGCTAAAACACACTGGGCAAAACAGCCTGGACTACACAAAATTCATCAACTTGTGCTTGACTCTCATTCAAAACTTCAACCATTCCCACAAAATTTCCCCGGATGTGATCCAACATCTCCATTTAGGACCAGATCTGAAGAGCATGCTGCTTTTCAGATTGCATTACAGAAGTTTTACAGGGCTGAACTGAAAAAACATTTCTTTCCAGTTGTGATTGGCCCTTCGTGTTCCAACTTCCCGAGTGATCACTCTCGGTGAGAAATTTCAACTATGCAGACTTGCTAGAGACTAATCTGCCTGCGTCCGCACATGCACAGCGTATCTTGTACTGTACAAATGTCTTTTCCAATATGGATTATGGGCTAATAAGCTATATGGTTCTGCAAATCTTCCTGGCCTTTACTTTTTAGCTGTTATATGAGAGTCATATTTCCTAAAAGGAGAAACATATGGATCCTATCTATCCAGCACTAGATGATCAGAAAGTCTGCTGTTGAAACATATTTGGAGAAAAATAAAGCCATCTATAGGAGAACTGTGAGAAGAATCGATTGGGGGGGTGGGGGGGTGGTGTTCTCCTGTCTGAGTGAAAAATATTAAAGGGAAAAAATTAAAAAAGGGTTGTGTTGGAATAAGGTGACCTTACACATTGTTTGTAGTGTTATATCCTTTTAACAATATCCTCATTGAACTTGTAAGATTCTGAAGTGGAAATGTTATTTCAAAATTCCTTGTTTGGAAAATACTTCAGGCTTTTGGGAAAGGAACTTTTTGCTTGAAATTGTTCTATTCATTTCACCCAAAGCATTTCTCTCTTTCCCTTCAGTCACCACTGCATTTTCAGTTATTTTACACATTGTTTACTGTAAATACTAGGGAAAAAAGCACCAAGCAACCCACAAGCTAGTCTAGTTCTAGTCTCCAAAAGACAGATTTTTAAAAAAATGCAAATACCAAGACTTTATCTAAATTTTTATCAGTAACTATCCATTATATGCAAAGCTTCACTGGTTTAAAGTTTTTATCCTAACTTTGACATAAATATATGCCCTTCTGCTAACTATTCATCTTAATTTTCTTATCCGTAACACAGGGATAATAATATTGGCCATACTTGCCTCAGTGGAGGGGTTAGTTGCTATCTATGTGGCTCCTGCCCATATAAAGCACGATGATTATTGCCTGAATGTCAATATCTCCGCCGCTAGCCTTGAAAAGTATCCTATACCTTCTGGCCTCAAAATTAAAAAAACAAAACTTCAGTATTTAAAATATTTCATTTTTGCTACGTGAGAAAATAAATCTACAGTCAGCCGGGAAGTTTGCAGAGCGGCCAGTGCAGAAACACGCAGCATCCTACAGACACGACCACAGATTATGAGTCCAGATACACAAGTTGCTTCGTCCAGATACACAAGTTGCTTCGTTTCTTAAGTGATCAGTGCCAAACTACTGGCACACAAAGCAGTATGTTTGCCACATTTCAGTGATATCACAATGTACAGTCCTGTCTGTTCAGAAAAAAAAAAGTAATACATAAAATAAAGGAACAAAAAAAATCACACATTTCCCTACATACTTGCCTACTCATCTTACTTGCTCCATCTCTTCTCTAACAATTTTTCTTACAAATTATATCTAAATTTTTTTAATAACATGCAAGTTATCAGAGTCTGTATTTTTACATCTGCAGCTGGAGTTCCAGCCTTAATTCTGGATGCCCAGCTTTTTGTCAGTTTATTGCAGAAATGAGATGTGAAATATATATATTTTTTATTGATAAAGATAAACATGATTTGTAAGATGAGTCAAATTAACAATCGATTACACACTAATGGGCTCTAATCAATACATTAATTTAACTAAAAGAGGGGGAAGAGGAGGAAAGATGGAAGAGTAATTTAAAATAACAGGACTGTTCTGCTGGTATAAAAAAAAACAGCGTATAAAATAAAACTGAGCAGCCCTTTGTGGAAGGAGGCAATATCCTCTCTCTCGTTCTCTCACCTTGTTTCTCTGTATGATGTGGCGTGTGTTTATTAAAAAATAAAAGAGCAATTATTACATTTCCAGCAGATTGCAGGGCCTCGGCGGCAGCAGTACAGCAGTGCCAGCCTGCTCTCTAGTGTTGCTGGAGGTGTGCGGCATCCAGCAGCCGCCGCACTCCCCGGCCACGCTTCCAGCTGCACCCGCTTAAAACACAGCCCAAACCCCAAAGAATTCCCTTGCTGTCTTCTGGGTGGTAAGGAAATCTCAATTATGCACACAAGGGATGTGGTTAGGGGAAAAAAGGAGAAAGAATGTTTAAATTGTATACGTAAACTGTTTTGTTTTACAAGCTGGAGTAAATCAGCACATTTGTAGGCCATATTTATCTGATCCACTCAATAATAATCTCTCTCAATGAACACCATTGATGTGGCATTTATGCCACTGCAAAACAAAACCAATCCCTTAAATTCAATTAAAGCATTAGTGAAAAAATAAGAATTTTTACTTCTGGGCAAGTCACTAGTGCAGAATAGCACAAATCTCTGCCACATTGCTGTCAGGGATCGAAATGAGAGAATACGCTAGGAGCAGAGGTAAATGCACACTCCCTCCTGCTCTCTCTACCTTCTGAATTCAGACCTCACTTGCAGCCCTGTAACATTAATAGAGGTGCCACAGTCTAAAAATAAACCAACCAGCTCCCCTCGCAAAGGGATCAAGAAAGCCATCCAGTCCTTTTAGCACCAATTTCCTAATGGGCAGCACAATCCTGTAGGCTGATGCTAACGGAGCCTTGCTCAGACTCTGGTGAGAATCTGGGTATAAAGAGGGGGCACAAGCAGACAAGCAGCTCCATCATCCCATTTTGCTCTGGATGACATAGTTCAAGGCCTCTGTGTTCAGCCCTTCTTCACTCACATAACACAGGGCCTTTGTGCTCTTAAACCTTGTTACACATACAAAGAGTGAAAAGGGAGGTGGTCTCGATTTGTGCCAAGTAATTCCAAGAAAATTCAAGCAGAAGCAATGGCACTGTTACAACAGCGCACAAAGTTGCCATCTCCTAGCAAAAACTTAACGAGCAAAGGCAGCAACTTCATGTTACACACTGTCCTTTGGTAGAGAGCGCACTTTCAAAGCACAACTGGTCTTTGAAAAAGAGATGCTGAGCTCAGTCACACTTACGTAAATCAGGAGAAATGCAAGGGCAGCTACTCCCGTTTGCTAACGCTAAAAACTCATGTACAAGACTTCGGTGCAATTGCAATAACACAGCGTATTCTCCACAGGCTAGCAGATCAGGAACAGAAGAGCCCTCCTGGTCTCTTTGAAAATTATTCCACTGATTCACTCTGAAACATCTTCTTTTGAATATAGTGAATAGAGCTTAGAAAAAAATAAAATATCATGTCTCTAGAAAAAGCATTTTTTTGTCTCAGGCAAAGATGTGAGCGTGGGTTTCAGTGGAAGCCAGCAAAGCCCACTGAGTGATCTGGCAGCAGGGAATTCATCCTACTGACTAGGACATGCTTCAGTGGGAAACTCCTCTCTCCGCAGCAGTCTGAGAGCAACAGGCACCTATGGCAGATTATCGACACTAACACGAATTACAGTTTCTGGGCTGAAGGTGGGGGACCAAAAGGGAAAGGATGCCAGTATAGGACATCCATAACCAGTGGTGCTTCTGCCAGTAGCGTTTCTCAGAGCCTTCTCAAAGAAAGTTTCTTGTCAGCCAAATACCACTGCAGAGATGCCCAAACACCAGTCTCCTCCTGCAGAGCAGAACTACCAAGTACACACTAGCTGGTATTACAAACGAAACAGCTACAACTGTCTGGGTTTCATTAGATGTAATCAAATATTCAGTTAATATCTAATGTATACCTAAAATCAGCTCAGTCTTAGGAAGCTTTCCCCGATATATGCACAGCTGCTGGAAATGGATGACTTCTTTCATTAATATTTGCTTCAGAAAATACCTAATTCGCTTTGGCTGTGTTTATGTGCTTTCTACAACTACAGCAATAAATCAGAGTGCTGGGAAGACCATTTCACAGAAAAGGCAAATCTTAGGTGGGTATTAAACAACACTCATTCAGAATGAACTCTGAACTTGTGAAATGAAAATTTGAAGATTATATGAAAAAAATCTACTAATCTAGATGGTGAGGACAATATGATGTTAGAACTACAGATATTGAAGATATTAGTTTTGATTAAATGCAGGCACAAACTAGTCACAGCAAATATGCACAGCCACTTTGCTTAGAACAACCCAGATGATTTTGTTCTGTAGTAACAACTGTCCCAATATACAAATATATAATTTTTATTAATCACTTCAATTGTTTGTTGACAATGGGTGATCAGAGTCACAAACTAAATTTAGCAACTGGTGGTTTAGTTTAAATTAACTTCTCTTGTTAGTTAGTTTAAATTATTTTAAAGGGTACCGAAACCTACGCAGACTTACAACCACGCAGGCAAAACAGCCTCTGCCATCACCACGTTTCGAGTAGCTCAGCCCCTGGCTGTGCTGGGTAATACCCTGCCTGGCTCCAGCTCTGCTCACATTTTACATAAGTTGTTTTCATAACTAAAAATACAAGGGTTTTATAAGCAGGGAGCAGAAGCCTCTTGTTTTGTTTGTTTTACTGCTAGACCTATGAGGCATTATTTTGATTTCTCTGACATTGGATAAACTTTATTGATGTCAGTGAACTCTGAACCTGCAGGTATGAGTATTTTAAAAAGAATCTCTCTGTATGGCAAGGGAGACCAGTCGGGATTAAGAAGAACACTACAGCACAAACCTGATGTGTCTATTAAAAAAATCTCCAATTAGCTGGAGAAAACATTTACAATCCGCTGTTTGAAAACAATTTACTGGTATGAGTTTAAAGATAAGTAACTTTTTCTTGAATACTACTTACCAATGTACATTTACATTTTTACTAAACTTATTAAGCTTTTTTGAGTTTACCCAAAAGACAGGTTTTGGCAACAGCTCAGCCCTAGCAAGTCCTTCAAACTCTAGCAGCAGCCATGGCTTTAAGAAAGCCCCCCCTACAGTCCCTGAAAGCCCCCAGGTTTATTTTCAGGTAGGGAAGGCCAAGAACAGCCTTGTGTACATATACTGCTTTTGTGGCAGTACTGGCAAGTTAAATAACCAAATGCTCCCTGCACACCTTAGCTAGGTACCTGGGATACAGTGATTATTTTTCCCAAATCAGTTAGTACTGTGTAACACCACTTTGAGGCCCTTTTACCGTTAATTCCTACTGGCATCTGTCCTCTGACTTGTACGCTCTGACCATTGCTGTGCCTTGCAAGCGTTATCTCAGGCCCACTTGGCCTCTCAAATCTCAGGAGTATCTTTGCCTGCTGTTTATGACGAAGATTTCTCCAGTTTTATTTTATTAAGGATAGCAGAGCTAAGCTTGGGGCCAGTAGCAAAGGAGAACTCCAGACCTCAGAGGAGTAACAGATCCCACAGTACCAGGCTTCAGCTAAAGCAAAGCAAAGCAAAGCAGCTGCATTATTCTGCAGCTCCCTCTACTTGCTGCATCCCATCATGGCAGCGTGACAATTTGCCTCTGTAACCTCCCAATCACTCTTTCATAGGTCAGATCATAAGATCAATATAAACAAGAAAAAAAGAGACATGTACTCTTGTAAGAAAAGCCAGGAAGTTCAAAGTTATAGCTGACAGTCTGGATTTAACTCTGACTGATCTGGGAAACAAAACAAAAGTAGAGTGGTGACATGAATGAAGGATGAAGTGTCAGACATTAAAACACTTGGTTTTTATCAATCTAAGTCAAGCTCTTACAGTGATTAAACCCCAATTTCTCATATTACATAGAAAAAACAAACAAAAGGGAAGAAATAATGATTTCATAAATGTTTACACATGAGAGAGCCCCACAGCTCTCAAATGAATACATTGGTAATTTAGCCATTTAAAAAAATTAGAGCAGTGCATTCTGTACGAGTGACATTTCTCTGAGTATGCGACGATACCCAAACAACGCTGCTTGCAGCAACAGACCAGCACTTCTCTTCCAGTTCTGCACGATCTGCCTGCCTGTACCATGCATTTCATAAGTATAAACAAAACAGGCAGTAGCAGCTAGTCAGAAAGAGAAAACCAAAAACCACACTGCCCAACAAATGCTGAAATTAGCATCAGTGACAAATGGTCTCAGCGGACGCAGACTGCTTTCCCTGGTCCCTGCCACCAAGCCCCACGAGCCTGCCAGCAGAAAACACTTCCCTTACCATTGCCCTGAGAAAGGGGCAGATGATCAGAAGTTTAGGATTGAATTACCGCACTAGGATCTGGGAAAAGCCTGCCTGACATCACCGAGTTCAGAATCGGATCCCATATTAATTGCCTGCAGGAGTGCAGCAGCGCTGCACATAGAGTAACGCAGCGCTCAGGGTGCCCGGTAGCCCCCAGGCACGCTGCTGGCACCCTGTGCTCTCCGCAGCTCTGCCATCAGAGGTGAAGGATCGCGCACGGCTTACTGTTTCCCACCCATTGTGTTCAGGTGGTGATTCCACCCAAAACCACATCCTCAAACGTTCTGAAAATGCAGCCACAGACGCCTACAAATGGATTTGTTACTTGGTTTTCCAGAGGTAGCTCCTGGTCATTTTACAAACCTTTGGATCATATATTGGTTACTTTACAAATACACTCCTTTACTATATTGATGAGAAGAGATAAAAATCATACAAGAATTATGGCAGCTGCCTCAGTTTCATATGGTGAAAAGAATCTCCTGAAAGAGTCTATTGAGTTTCACGGCTCAATGAATATTTATGTTGTTTTAAAGAAAAAGAAAACTTGAGAGCCTTGTTTTGCAAGATTAAGCAACAAATGTCTTATATTTCAAATGAACTGCTAAGACTTAATCCTGCAATTCTTTTCTAATCCGAGCAGTCCTAAGGACTACCATGAGATCAAGGACTCCTGACAGGAGTGTGTTTGCAGGGTCAGGGCTTTCATCTGTGTAGAATGCACACAGCCAGCCACCAGGTGAACTCATTTTGCCGAATTTCTAATCCACTTGAGTACCACAGGTTTGAAAGTTCAGACAAAAATAAAATCTAAAAAAATAATAAATAATCAAACGTTATTGAATTTCCTTTCCACTTAGACAATGAAATAGCAACAGAGAAGATGAAAACCATGTTCAATAAGAATGTGATGAAATATGAATAGAACTCAAAAATGGGGGTGCTGCTATTGAGAGTAAAGCAAGTACAAATTGACCACCTTGCACATTTCGCCCTTAAACAGAACATACGTATCCATGTCCAGTCACACACACACATATGAAATTCCACTGACCTATGCAGGAACTCTCAGTAGGCTCCTTCCCTGCCAACTTCCCTGCCATGACACCAATAATTATTCTTCTTCTACTGTTACAGCAGCCCCTCCAGAAAAGGAGCAATGCTGTGGTGAAGGACGGAGCTGCTCTGCCCTATGCTTGGGCTTTCCTTACAGCTATCAGGGTGCATGCAAGATGAGAGCAAAGGAAGAAACCAACTAGCTGTACCTATTTCTATCTTTGTTTCCACAACAGCAATCGTGCAGCATCAACTAGAGACCCTGGCCAGAGCCCGCACTCAAGAGCCCTCCAGGGAGGCCCAGAGCACCTCATGAGTAACGGGGAACACCTTTATTTACACACTAGACCTCTATGGAAACAAGCACAAGACCACTCATGGCATCAGCCATCGAGGTCTCCCCAGTGAGCAACTTAACAAAAGGCTCTGCCACACCATTTCCTCCCACTCTCCCACTGATCCCAGAGTGGGGCTCTGCCACCGCGACGCTGACAGAAGCACAAGGTAGTACGAGCATCTCTGAGAATGGACTCGTTTAGAAATAAAGATTTGTAACAGGGCTGCAAAGCCCTACCTGGGGAAGGTGGAGGCAGGGGCAGCACACAGGGGCACCTGGGGATGGCTGATGCGCACAGCCCCTTGCAGCTCTAAGAGTTGCTCCTGCTCCAGGTGCAGAAGTTTATTGCAATTTCTCAGACTTTTTTTTTTTTTTGCCAAGTCATATGAAAATTTTTGTCCCAGCTACAATATTTTATTTTAAACCCAACATTCGTATATTCCTATCAGTTTAGCTACTTGTTCCTAAACTGAAATAAAAAGTACGTTGTAGCCAAAGGTACCAAAAAGGCTTTTACAGGTTTTGGTCATTGTTAGAAAACTTACTTGATTATTTGAAAGGTTTGCTCTGAATTTAAATCATTACAACTCTTATGAAATCAACAGAACTGTGACAATTTCTGAGGTTTTTGTGTTCCTTGGTCTTTTGAAATGTAAGAAGAATTCATAGGCTGCTTATTCTGAACACAGCACCTGAGTGTGAGTACTGCTCCTCCGCCCGCAGGCTTCTACTGAACGCACAGTTGTGATTGCAGCTGGGTCACAGGGTAAATTCATTAATTAGAGTACCCAATAAATTGTTATTGATATTGTTCAGTTGTTTGTCACCACCCAAAATGGTCAATAATGTCAACAACAGAAAACAGAACATGGCAAAAGCCAAGCCAAGCGAAGCTCACATAAATTAGCTGAGGAAAATGCACGAGTGAAGACAGCGGCAAACCGTGGAGTGAACGAGGGGGAAGCAAAGAGGCGGTCAGGGGATTTCTGTGTCCTGAAACACTGCATTCAGCTGGTGTCTCGAATGGCACTTCACAGCGTCCCACTCAGCAGTGTCAGAGGGGAACAGACATTGGCTTTTCATAGAATCATTTTCTCCTTAGCTGCCTGTGTAAGAAGCCAATATCTGCTGCAAGCTGAAGAAGAACTGGGCCTTCTCTGCAATACCCCGGGTAGGCTAGGCTCATCCTTGCACGAGTGAAATGAAGCTGGAAGACATTTTTCCATTTCATTTTGCAAATGTGGCTGGAAGGCAGTGATCCTTTGGAACATCAAAGCCTTTCACAAATATATGTTATTTTGGTAAAGATCGTTCTGTAGTCTAAAACGTTTCAAACAATCATTTTGGGGAGGCTTCATTTTTCTTTTACTTTTCTTTCCAAGTGTTTTCTATAAATTAAGAATCCGGATCTTGACACTTCAATGAAACATTGGTTTTAATGATATGTATTCATAGGTCAAAAACAACTTCCCCCCACAAACCACTTCACCTTTTTTAAACCCAAGGGTTTTTCACTCTGAACCAGAAATGCAAAGAATTCTTTAGACTGCTGCTGAGCAAGAGAAAACCCAGTTTTCAGCCGCAGCAGCGAGTCTCAATTCAAACCGTGTCACCCTTTCTCAACATGGAGTGTGACACCTATGCCTGCTTTTGTTTAATGTCTGTACCATCTTCCTCCAGATCCACTTGAGGTGGTTCTTGTACTGAGGTTGTGCCAAGCAACTCATGTTGCAGGGAAAACCCTGCCTGCTTGCCACTGCCTTTCCTTCTCGCCCTGCTTCCACCGCTGTGGCCTGAAATGCAGGCTGTCGAGAGACCCAATGCTCCGGGACTGGTTCAGGTCTGAGCCCTGGCAGGTTTGTTCCTCGCTGTAGTATTTGAGAGCTTTCCACGAGCACAGTTAGAAGTAATGAGAAGCAGGGAGGGAAATCGCCCCCGGGGCTGCGGGGAGCTGGGGCGGCCGAGCCGCAAGGAAAGTCAGGGCCCAAGCAGGGCTGCTCCTGTAGGATTTTCAGATTTTGCAGAAACAGCCAATATCAATGCCTAACTTTATGCAATTGAAAATTACAAACATTAGGATCAAAACATTTGATTTATGCATTTTAAGTTTACCAAGAAGAGTTTTTTTTCCCCCATCAGTTGCATTCCTTATGGCTCCCAGAAGGAAACGATCTTTCATAGGCAGAACTAGAACAGCCTGTCATAATCACTCATACCTAATGATGGATATTTATTGCTGTCACCAGAGACTTAAGGTCTAAGAATCCCATCATATAAAAATAAAAAAAAAGAATGTAATGACTTCACTGATCCGTTGCTGCTAAATCTGAAGTACATGGAGAATTTGGATTAATTCACATGTTAAAATTGACAAAATATGTTGGACTGACCTCGGTGGCTGCAGCGTGAAATATTTGGAATACTGGATGTATACACAAGCATGTACTTGATAGCAATTTTTTTAACTCACTGCCAGTTTGCTTCAGTTTGTTTCCACTAAGCTGAAGCAAGGTTTATAACTGTGTTAAACAGGAAGATCGTTAGGCCAAACATCATGCGTTTGAAAATCCTGCCCACACACTACAACACAGCCAAAGTTTTGGGGGCCTGAGTTATTTCGGGCAGAGAGTTTGTGTTGTTTTGTTGTGTTTTTTTTAAATACACAATGGAAACCATTTAGTAGTTCACCTGGCCCAATCCTGCTTTAGCAGGGCACAAGCAGTAGCCCCGCTCTGAGCACAGTAAGCCCTTCCCAGGCACATCCGAACTGCTGCGATATCCCCACTCAAACAGCAGACACCGGATTCTTCCTACTGAGCCGCACAGAAGTATTCATATGGGCGACAGTGACTTTATGAAGATGTTCTCTTTTAAATGGCAGATACAGAAACAACTCTTTTAGACAACAGCACATTTCAGCTCTTGTTCTTACATTTTAGATACCCCATGTGAAAAATTTTACACTCATTATTCATCTATCTAAAGAGCATTCTTGGGTATCTGGAATAGTTTGGACTACTGAGTGACAAAATGACAGTGCATTTGGAAATATGGGTCTGAAAAAATAACAAGAAAAGATGTGGAAAGCAGGTATATAAATAACAAGGAACAAAGCAAAACTAGATAATAGATAAGAGGGGACACTTCTGCTTCACATTATTTTTTTCTTAATAGCAGTGACAACCCTTCTAAGGCACATGTTTCATCTGCTTTCATTTCTCTTTCTCTGTATCTTTTACTTCATTAGCAATGTTTTACTGATACTTTATTTTATATTATAGCTTATATTGTCCTGTGGACAACCAATGGAATGCCTATATCTGTTTTAAAAGCTTTAACTCAGTTATACACATAGACATGCATATAAAGACTATGATTTTTTTATCCTCTGAAATTTCAGGATGCACTAAAAGACTTTCTAGTGGCTAGGGTTATCCACTAATTTGGGGTGTTTTGATTCATGGAAGTCAAAGGACTTTGGATCAGGGCAACTTTACAACTCAGTGGCTGTGGTGGAGTTGCACTCAATACTCCAATGGTCCACAGTGATGTTAGGCCGTGAAATACAGACACAGCTCTCATTCCCTGTCATCTCCTTAGGAGCAGAGCAATGCGTGAACTCTTTTCATCCTTTTACCATACATGTCATTCCCTTTTATCTCCAGGAAAATAGTTTCCTGTTATTTTTAGCTCAAATCACAGCTTCATTTTTCAAAAAAATCCTGAGTCTACACTGTTTCTTAGTAGTCTCCTAAACTTAATTTCCTGGGCTGCAAAAGAGAGCTGAAAAAGGTGAAAACACCATTGACTTTTGATCTGTTTTAGTTAAGAGCATGCCAGGCTTCTCAGATCCAGTTCATAGTCCTCTTTTAAGTACCTTAAGGTAAAGGATGCAAGTCGCAGCTATGTCAGAACATGCTTTGCTCACCTCTTCTCCCCCCCTCAAACCATTTCTGACCCTGCTTTGGGGGACAATATTGAAAACAGTGAAAATATAACCCTGCTAAAAACATGAATCAAAAAGTCACTGCTTGTGGACATGTTTTTAAAATTGCTTAGTTGCATGGAAGTCCCTTTAGTGCTTGAAGGACTTTAATAAAATTGATTTTCTGAGTATAGCCTTTTAGCAGCTACTGTATAAGCTTGAAATATGAACCCTTCATTGTTGAAAGTGTTTCATTTTTGCCCTGTAACTAATGATCAAGGGAAAGAATGTGTTCAGAATTCTCCATGGTTGCCATTTTCATAATTAAATCGTGCTAATAATAAAGCTTTGCAGACTTTAAACAAACTGGCACTGGAGTGGAATGTGGTTTGCGGTGTTTCATTTAGAGACCTCTGCAATTAGCCCTTAATGAATAAGCATACCACAGTGATAAGTAAGACATCTCTGTGAACCGGTTATTTACCAAAGCACAAAACTGTGACATTTTCATTCCAACGACTGAAAATTATTCTCCAGATTTCTTCTGAAGGCTCTTAAGTAATTTGGGAAGTTAAAGCCCATTAATTGTCTTTAATGCCTGATGTGTAATGCCAGCAATACTGCAGCAGTCTCCCCATTGTTTATCTGAAGTACAATGGCTCAAAAATAAGCAGCCGAGTCAGTAAGACACATGTAGCTGAATATGAGCTGCATACATTGCTGCTACTGCACATCTACAATTTTTGGTAAGCTATACAGAACTTTAAAATACTAGAATCACATTCATTGCAGAAACATAGCTGCAGGTAATACTTTTCCTTCCCATACTGTATACTTACTTAAACTAAGACTCATAATAAAAGATTCTTTCCTATATTTTCTCATTAATAAAATATCCTTTTTTTAAAACAACCCAAGCCATCCACATCTCAGGACGTTTTGTGGTAGCATAAAGCTGGGAACAATGCTGATGTACATCAGTAAGGAATCCAGCCCTTTGTGACTGAATGCACAGAATTAGGAGATTCGGGTTAGTTCACTGACTGTGCCTTTCTTACAAATGTAACACACTGCCTATAGGAGGGATTCATTATTTTCTGGCAAAACTCATTTCAGCATCTAATGAACCAGATGTAGTGGACTCTAAAACCCATGCTTTGGCTCATGTAGCACAGCAGGGTATAGGATCCTGGGATTTTTTCCATGGACTTCAGTGGGTATTGGATCTGGCCCTAGACAGAGAAACGTGGTGACTGCTGATAAAAGGGAGTATCG
Source organism: Larus michahellis (assembly GCF_964199755.1). Taxonomy (NCBI): domain Eukaryota; kingdom Metazoa; phylum Chordata; class Aves; order Charadriiformes; family Laridae; genus Larus; species Larus michahellis. The sequence continues at coordinate 19,083,290 of NC_133899.1, forward strand.
AGAAGAACAGACAGACGACCCGACAGACTGTCAGCAGAGTGTTCTCTCATATAGCTATCAGAAGGCAATAGGAAGATAATACAGTATCTCCAAAAGTAACTGTGCTTCAGCCTAGGTTATCAAACCCAAGTTTTTCTAAGTTACGTTTTCCTGACAGGATCACAGCCACTACTGATCATCTAAGTGCGTTTCCTGTCTTTCAAATGTTTGGGTAAGCAACTTTGTACTATCACAATTCCATTCTACGTGAGAACGTTTTTTCCTCCTTTGCACATAGTCATCTTTCTATTCTTTTGTAAAAAAAAAAGACAAGAATAGCAGGAAAAAAAGTTGGTGTATGCAAAAACATTAGATAGCCTCTGATATATTTTAGGCTCCCTCCCATAACAATCTGACACGAATCTTTTCCAAAAAGAAATATAAGATGAAGACATGGGGGAATATGAAATATGGAAAAGATTTAGACATGCAATCTCCAGAACCACAAATAACAGACAACAGTTTTGTGCAGTTTGCCGTAATTCTTGTGGCAATGCTTGGTACAGAAACCCTGCAAACGCTAACCTGGACCCAGACAGTCTGCCACATCCCGAGTCCTCCCTGCAGCAGTGGTGAGCCCAAGGTAGTCAGTCTGCACAGGCAGGTACAGCATGTACTGACAAAGGTAGATATGGAATTACCTATCCAGATACTTTCTACTTCGAAAATGTGAGACCACAAGGTCTCTTAGAGTGACCGCTGCCTTTATGAAATACCTTAAGGACCCATTTTCAAAATCTCATCAGGCTCCATTATCTATGCAAATAAGGGATACTAGGATACATCACGCAATGGGAAAAACTGGAAAAAATGGGTATTAAGGGACGCAGTGCAGCTCATGGTGCAGAGACAGCCCAGTGCCTCAGCATAAATGAGCTCAGGTCCAGCAGGGCTTAATTAGCTCCAGCTCACCACTGGCAGCAGGACAGTTATGTTCACGTCAGGAATGTCCAGCTCAGTTGGACACGACCTGGCTCTTTAGAGAGCCATCTCAGATGCCTCTGTGTCTGTAGTACCATTAATCTGAAATTCAGACCGTTAACTCATGGATGACTAAATTTGGGCTTTAGTTGGACTTTTTGTTTCAACTATTCCTCTTGAAGTTGCTGAACTTCATTCCTCAGATAGGCAGAAATTGTCTGCTTTAAGCTTAGATCTACACCCGGCCATCTTATACCCATTTATTATTTTGCTGGAGTTACCCCTTAAATAGTCTTCTCCCTTTTCTCTGGTGTTCATATTCTGGATATGTTTGAATACAGAAAACTTAAACCACATTTGTTAAACGCAGACCCGTGCTCCGAAGCACACATTCATGTTATCCACTGCATTAAAAAAAAACAACAACCAAACAACAAACAAAACAAAACAATAAAACGTTTATGTTAAAATTCTGGCTATTTTTATCATTAAAAATGGTGTCTTACTCTCAATGTCGGGGCAACAAGCTCCACAGGCTTCTTTGGGGAAAGTGTTAAAAATTATTTGCTGTTCTCTTTTTTGTTCTTAAAAATCTCAGCTTAAAAGCACTCAGTGTTCAATTCTCGACCTAGAAACATATGGAAATGATGCGCTATAAACCACACACCAAGCAATGGGTCATCTTTGAAAAACTGGCAATGTTGCAATGGATAAACTTACTTTATGGCAAGGGGTGTCATACCCAGTGGTGATAGGGACAGCGTCCTGGCTCTCCAGACATCATTTTCCAGGCATGAGAAGTTGGTACCTGGCTGTGATGACACATGCTATCATGCCAGGTGAAAGGCATCTTGTCAAAATCACACTCAAAGTCCCTTGTGACCAGCCGTCTTTAATCAGGCCAGGCAGCAGATGGATCAGAAGAGCTCTTTCACGGGCATCTTAATCCTAACATCTTGTTGATTCAGTAGATCCTGGGTGTCAGTAGAGACTGGGATAGAGACTGTCTTGGGTACTTTTAATCATGGTACAGCTAGTTCCAGAACTATTACCAGAAAACTGATTCAGTCATTATGCCTCCAGGCAAAAAAATATGTGAGAAAGAATAGATTTTGGGAGGTAATGAAAACTTAGAACTTGAAAGTAACATTCCCAACATAAAACTCGGACAGCATGGACAGAAACTTTTACACACACCTCTTCCAGGCTTGCCAAAATCCAGCCCCTATAGCTAGACAGCGACTGGTACAGCCTGCACGGGACAGCCTGTTGAGGCTGCACTCATGTCAACTTTCAAGTGTCTCCTGGGAAAAACTGATATCCCTAAACTGGAACCCCAAAAATGAGTGAGGTAGTGACATGTTTTATTTATACCAAGGGTGTACCTTGGTACCAGGATAGCTGTTCTACTTATTTTTATTTGTAGAGGAGTCCCACGAATGCCTCAAAGTATTCCTACAAATACTAGTTCTATGACTGATCGTGCAAAGCACCAAGAGGCAGTAACCTCTAAAGTAACTTCTTCTTCATCCCTGTTATAATGTACAAATTATTTTCTATTTAAACTTTATACATTAGACTCAAATATTTAGCACATAGAAACGGGACAAGCAGCAGTGCTTTTCTTAAACAGAAACCTTGTACAGTTATTCATAAAGCAAATCAATTGAGGCAGGCAAAGAGAATACACCTTAGATGGGCCTGAGTGAAAAAAGAAAAAGTAATACATTGTGTTCATTAAAGCAATATAAAAATTAAATTTAATACAAAGTACCTGAGACAAAACCCCAAAACTATTAACCCCAAAGACACTAACTATTCATTAGCCAAGTCAATTTTGCATCCCATTATGATTCACAATGTGTAAATTCCCATTGAAATTGATTTAGTAAACCAGCTCTTTGATGGGCCTGAAATTAAAAGGATAGAAGAAAAGATACAACTAATTGAAGAACATAATTTGATGCTTGTACAGGGTGTGAAATTTACTGAGAGCAGACTGGAGCTTTAATTAAAGACAACGGGCCAAATTCACACCTGGGATAATGATTGAGGAATTTTGCTGAGGTCAGAGGAATTGCAGCCACTTGTGTCAGGCCTGAATATAGCTCCTGGTAGTAGTCCGTTTTAAAAAGGAGCTAGGGAAAACAGTCTTGGGAAGGAAAAAAAAAAAAGTGAGAAGTAGGTATTTCCCTGTCTGGAAGTTATCCTGACTGGCTTCAACCTTGCTCTACACTGAACAATACTGGGAATTTCTTCCTGCTCAGAGCAGCTGAGGGGGACAAAATATTAGATGAGGACACTTCTGCTTGGACGCCCAAATTAAGAGCGATGAGAAGAGCTGAAGTTTCCCAAGAGCACTGCCAGGAAAGATACCTGTCTCTGCACTGGGAGCAGAGAAATAAGACCGCATGATAAAGCAGAGCCTTTTGAATAAGGCCTTTCTACTCATGTATCAGGGATGGTTCAGGCTGTTTGAAACAACTTCATAACTTCTGTTTTGTCTTGTAAAATGAGGCATTTGAGCACATAAAGTTTCACAATTGCTTTGTGATGGACAGTTCTTTGAATATTCATACTTGGGAATCCAATACTTCTATCAATTTTACATCATTTGGATTTTGTTCAATGAAAGGTCTCACCTTTATGAAAGAAAGAACAGCTGAAGAGATAATGATGCTCTGCACATTTTTGTAGAAGAGTATACATCAGGACATGAAAACATTTCACATTATTTTCCAGGGACTGTTAGGACCAAGGACAATATTCTAATTAGCAATTTTAAAGTATGAAGGCCAGGATTAAAAATTATATTTGGGCTGCTTCCTTACTAAGAAAGAGAGGCTTGCATTAATTTCAATATATAGCTGCTTAAACTATTCATTGTAGATCTAGATGATGAATTCTGCATATTTTTGTTATTGCAGATAGACTGTAAATAAGCCAACAACTTGTTTATGATTTATAATTATTTAATGAAATAATGTACCAGTAGGAATCACTAATTATTAATTAGCGGTTGCTTGGCTGATGAATTCTCCGCATAGACACTGCTGTTCCCAAAAATTGTCTGAACCTAAATGTTCTCAGTGAAGAAGTTGTGACCAAATGGTTACTGGCAGTATCAAAAGGGAGAATCTATGGTTGACTTTAGTATAGTAAGGCAAAATAATGCCAAGTTTAAAACTAAACAGAAAAATTTAACACTTGCTGTTTCCTATGGCTCTTCAGTATGAAGCTAAGGAGTAAGCATCTAGAATGGCACGAGGAGAGCCAGGAGAGAATCAGTAAGTGCTGTTTTACCAGCAGCAATGTTTTGTGTTGGTTCTTTGGCTCACTTCGTACTTCAACTGATTTAACACTGAGCTTTCTCTTGCTACAAAGTTGATCACACATTCCTGAACTGGGTCCGTCTTGCTCAGCAGACTGGAATGCTCCAATACAGACCTGTGAAATAATTTGCTCTCAAAAAGAAGGTTCTTTCTTTGAATAATAATAAATAAATAGAGGATTACAATGCTTAGCCTTGAAATTTCAGGAACAGTCCGTGTCTTGAGATACTATCTGCTGCCATGTCACAGGGATTGCTGTAAAGGGGTTGAAGGATCCAAAGAAACGTGAGGAGAAAACCAGACATAGTTAAAAAAATCTTCATCTACCATAAAATTCATGGAAAGTTTCCATTCTTGGTGTCCAACACTCAGACTGGGATGATCCAGAGACATGATCTAAGCCCACCACTGCATTTACTACGCAAGAATGGTATGAGCTGATTTGGGTTGTTTTGCCCACATAATTTAAGCACTGACAACAGAGTTTGCAGCAGGCCTTAATCAGGTGCATGACCAACAGCAATCTGTGACTCTACCAATATGCTCTTTAACTGCTCTGTATAGCTTTAAAATACACAGCAAAGTCTACAGAAAGAGGAGCTAAAAAGTTGGAGTATTTGGAGCACAACTCACTGGCCCACACTCTTTGTTGCGTAAATCTGTGCTGACATGGATGCGTTTCTACCTTTATCTGCTGGTGAGGATTCGGATTCTCATCTCTCCAGTGAAAGAAGGTATTCTTGTCCAGAAAGTATCACCAAAGTTAGGAAGGGGATGAAAGGCAGTCAAATTCAGTACTAAGCAATATCTGTTTGAGCTCCGTCATCAACACCTGCATAAAAGCTGTTGTGCAGGAGCAAATAAGAAAAGTTGAATTCTTTGCCTAGTGTAATTCACTTCATTTATTGACTTTTTTCCCTTTCGTTTGTCAGTGGTTCTGAGATGCCTGGCATTCAGGATGATTTGTAATGTAAATTATATAATTGTACTTTCACATATTTTAACATCAAATGGAATGATTGACTACAGAATTTGAGCTGTCTACAGGTGGGGGTCAATTATCATCTGAATAATCACACTGCCACACAAGAATAGCATGGCCATGGAGTGTGACATATTTTTATCTCTATGCATTTCAATGAAGTCAGGCTGGTACATAAAAGGTTATCACCTAGGAAACATATTTTCCTAAGCACAAGTTAAACATGCAAGCAAGATCAGCATAGATATTCAATTTAGCCAGTCAACCCTAACCTATTAATATTTTAACAAAATCCAGTGAGGATAATTTTTTTTCTTTGATCCCATTTCATTTGAGCAGCCTGGAAAGGGAAGAAAAATTAAAAACAAAATAGTCAAGCATACAGAATGAGGTTATGTATTAAGTGGGCTATTTAATGTTTTTGGCATATTATAGCCCTAGGGAAAGTGTGGATGGATTTAACAATCAAGATCTGTGTTCCCTGAGCCCACAAAGTTCGAGAAACATAAAATAATCTATACTTCCGAGCTGACAAATCTTACCTGACACTCTGCCTCATCTCACTGGGACTCTCTAGCTCAGCATTAATCATATGTTACAGGGAGTAAAAAGAAAAGTAAATCATACTAAGCTGGAAAGTGAGATGGAAGGTCTTTGGGCAAAGCTTTTAATCAATAATATGTGGGATAATAACCAGGAGCTATTGTTTGAATCTTCAGATATGAAAAGGTAGCAATGCAAAACACAAAGCAACTACAAACTGCTGCCACTTCAAAGGGGTCAGATGCAAACAAAATCAGCTTAGTGTGCCCTAAACCTCACCTTCCCCCCTTCCCCTTCCCAGTCCATTAGCAAAATTCTGTATTCACTGTTCACCAGTATTTTGATCTAACCCCAAAACTGCAATTAAAAGTGTCTATCTGATCTGAGATAGATTCAGAGGACGCAGTGGTCTCATGTGCATTAATTTTTGGGTGTCTAATCCGAGATCCTTTGCTAGCCATTGAGATTCAAAGATTGTTCCAAAAAAAGGTATTATTTCTCATGTCAGACAATTCCCCTCTTTCCCTACTAGCTTCTCGTCATACAGTTACTACTAAGCCACAGATCAGGTATTATTTTGCCCTGAATTCTACCTCATTTCCCAAGAACCACACCTACCCTCGTGTCTGTAGCTTCCCGTCCCTCCACTCTTGACCATACATTAATTAAAGGAAAAAAATAATGTTTTGGCTACTTGACTACGAAACATTGAAGAATTCTTTAATTTACATATTTCTTAGCTGTTTGATTTAATTCGTGGTTTAAATTAGAATTTGCGATCAGCTGGTAGAAGGCAGTCTAACTAAACCAGTCTCTCCGGGCTGAAGCCTCAGCCATGAAATACATGGCTGTGATTGATCTGACCTCCAGCTATTCATACGGCTCAGTTCATGACCTCTAACTTTCCTCACCCCTTCAATAACGTATGTAATAATATTTGGTTTGCTCGGTTATGAACAGGAGGTGGAGACGCTAGTCCTATCTCATACTTTTGTAATTATTATTATTATTTTAGGGGGTGGAGAGAGAGAGTTGCAGCTCAGAGTGAAACCTAACCCAAATCCAGTTCAGGCTGTCCATTAATGCAAAACAGTTTTGAAACTGTGAATGGAGCTCCAGTAATTCCTCCACTGTTGCTCAGCAGGAGCTCAGCAACACACAGCTTGGCTGACTACGTTAAAAAAAAAAAAAAGAAAAAAAGTAAAAATAAAAGTCTCACAACCATGAAAACATTCAGGGCCTATTTTCACAAGCAATCCTATCAGCGAGGCAATATTTTTTTACCGCTGAGTGCACGGCCACATTCTCTTCCTTTTACTTTGTCTCTTTTTTGAAATTCAAATACATTACTTTTTTTTTTTTTTTTGCATATGAGTAAAATGAAAGATACTTAATAATGGTCCTGCTCTGCAACAGAAAAAGAAGAGATTTTTCTGCTTTAGACACAGCGATATCTATAGAGTTTATTTTTTAAATAGCTCTTTTGTTGAAGTCAGAAAAATCTCTGTGTTATCATTTCAACACATCTTAAACTTTTTAACATCCTAAGAATTTCTTACTCAAAGAAAACAATAACTAGAATTCCCAAAAAGTTTAAATTCATCAAATTATTTTTGAAGCGATAAGATTAACTACTGGAGAAAAAACCTGTCTCCACTTTTAAGGAGGTTTGGTTGGCTCATCAGTGACACCTTCTATCTTTGTTTCAAAGCTCCCCTATCGGTTTCCTCTCATTAAACCCAGCAAAAACAGACTCAGTCCCAGTGAATTCACATGTTCTTAAAATGAAACCAGATTAATGGCGTAATTAACCCACAACTTTTTATTAGCAGTTAAAAATAATTTGTAACAAATTGTTTCTGTGATGGCTGCAGACTTTTTCTCTGCTTATCATAAGTTTATAAGAAAAATTAATCCACCTTTGCTACAGCATTGTCTAACAGATATTTTGGACTGTTTTATCACACCAGCACCTGCTGACTCACTGCGAATACTCCTCGGGAGCATTTGTCACTCCCAGCGTGCATCTCCTTGACAAACTGTGTTGGTGACAGTCAAATAATCTCTGCATTACCCTGGGGCCAGAGCAGACCCTGCTCACCGGCCAGCAGCACACCTCACTTCTCGGCACTAGCAAAGGCGAAAGCACCCTTTGTCCACCCTCCGGGAATTCCTGATGTGCTGCCATTTCTGCTTTTTGGCCAGGTAGGTGGACCATTGCTATATATTCATAAACGCAGACACACGCTTTCCTGGAGTTTGCTTTTCCAGGTAACACCCGAGCAGAAAGAGCAGCGATGCTCTGCAAGGAGTCATCGCTGGGCTTGGCCAGTGTCAGGCTTTCTCCACGTGGACTCACTACAGACTTCAGTGTGTTTCCAGTTCCTGCAACACTAGACAAATTTCCAATTCCCTTGCATGCAGCTGATGCAGCTCTTCCTGAGACCCAAGTTCAGGAAAAATTTGGGTCCTATACATTTTATTGTTTGTCTGTGAAATAAGGGTAAGGCTCTCCTGCAAGTGTTTTTCTACTGATGGTAAGCAAAGAGAATTTGTATGCACGCTGAAATTACCATATGAAACATGAATTTTATTAATTTTGGTATATTACAATGAGACACAAGGATGCCAAAGATGTTGTGGCAATTCAGAAGCCTCCATTTTTCAACAGAACTTGCACAGCATCTCCCACAGTGATTGCTTGTGTGTCTGCTCCTACCCCAAATGGTGACCTACCTTTTTCATGTCCTGTGGCTTTAACTGCAGAATAAGTGACAGGCAGGAGATGATGCAGTAATTCCTGCAGTAATTTATTAACACCTGCAGACATTGATCTACCCATGCCGCTTTATGCGATGGGATGTGGGGGGGTGATACCAGCGCAGGCGCCCTCCTGCATATGGCTCTTCCAGACACCTGCCCAGGCTGCTGGGCTGTACCTGCCCTCTGTGAGCGTCGCTGAAGCATCACTGCTTCTAATAGTTGTTGGGTTTTTTTTAAGACTATGCAAAAAGGGTACAGTTTTGAAAACAAACAGCAAGTTCTTGGACACTTCTCCCTCTTTTGTATTTATACGTGTTCTACAGTGGTTCCTGTTATAGAGTCAGCATTTGTTAACAGCTACTTAGCGAAATCCCCTTTAAAAAAGGAGCCATCATTCTCTGATGCTACATTATAGTGAGAGCTGGCATTTTCATGATGACTACTGTATATTCAAAGCCACCATTTCTTAATTTGCTAATAGATATCACTCCCCTGCAGCCTTGGTCTCATTTGTAAGAACCCCAGTCTGCAATGAACCAGTCAGGAAAGTGCATACAGGCGTGGATGCAGTCAGAAAACTCGTCAGGGTTTTCTGCTGGTTTTTATTCTACATAAAGGAATATCTAAACCCACTAATGTCTCTGAAACCAGAATAAACTGCTTACAGTGCATAGATGTGAAAAAAAATCAGTTTCTTTATAATATAATAGGCTTTTGTATATCCTTTGAGGAAAGTGATAGTGCTGTCTATATTTAGGCTCAGTGAAATGCTGAAACGGTTAAATTGAATAGTGTTTCCTCTTCTAATCTCTACAGAACTGGACTTAGTAAAGACTAATGACCAACCCTTTGAACCTCCAGGTCTCCTAAGGTTTAATTTGTTATTTCTGAGGAGAAAAAAAGGCATGAATAAATAATGAGAATAAGGGACACAGTGACCAGAGACAATTCAGCAGTGTCATTTACATATACAGGATTCCCAATTCCTAGAATTACTCATTACCACAATACTACAGAAAAAATTAACCCCAGTCCAGGATGACAACTAAAATAATCAAGGGCTACTCTATTCCAAAGTTACCTTGAAAGGTACACAATATTCTCTGATGTTATTTAAACTCTGAAACATTTGGAACATGGAGAGTTAACACAGACTGGAGAGACCAACACAAGTACTTAAGCCTGTAGCATATTAGGAGTCAAAACGCACTTGGTTAAAGGAAAGGAAAAGAAATAGCTTAACAAAATAACCTATAATATTTTGCAGAAAATACCTATTTGCAGGAAATAAAACTCCTACAAGAACATACCAGTTCTGACAATCCCTTCTGCAGGAGAGTTTTGTTAGGTATTCAACTGAATTTCTTTTTTCAAACCTAGAAAGCACAGCACTGTTGTAGCAGTTAGAACAATTGTTCAAAGCATGACAAATCTGGGTTTAAGTCCTTGATTCAGACCAGGGATTTCAACCTGGATCTTTCCCATCTTACACAATTGCACTAGCAATTAGTTTTTTGCTTATTCTGGGTGGGATCGATGCATCTCCCTTGGTTTTTGTTATATTTTTGTTATATATCTTTGTTTCATCCTTACGAGAAATTTTTGCTAAAGCAAAACTGTTTGAAGATGGAAAAAGCATTTTGCAGGAAGAGGGAGCAGTGCAGTAAATGCAGTGCTAGAGGTTATTTTGCTTTCATTTAAATGCTTTGTGAGGCAGTGAAAAACCAGAAAATTACAATGGTGTTGTAGGAAAAAGACTTTGCTCACAAAGCAAATTTTCCTCCTGAAGAGCAGTTTATTGCAACGTAGAAAGCCCACTAATTGGATTTACGACAGGCAAGCAGTGATGGCAAAAAGGAATAATGTGAACAGAGAAAAATAAATGCATATTAAATCTTACAGACACCTAGACATTTCCTGTGCTTTCCTGAAGTCATACCAAGTACCCAGTGTTTCCAGATTTCTGTTGATTCTTAGTTTACTCGGCAAAAAAAGAGAGAATGTGGTGACATGTGAAGTAAATTACCACACAGAATTGTCTGCAATCAGCAGAAAGGCTTATCTAAGCTAATATGGAGATCGCCGTGTTAAACTCTAGAATACACAGCCGATGGAGACAAGAAATGAATTTTGCTGATGTGTCGTACTGACTTTTCTGGAGCTTAAGCATATGCTGAACTGCTTTGCTGAACCAGGTGAAATGAAGGATGTAAGAAATCCCAAATTGAAATACTCGAGCGATTTTAACAAGGCTCTCTTTAGACAGTCTTCTGCAAATCTGGTATTTATTTACCTCCTGTACTCCCCTACCAATGAACAGCACAGCAAGGGTAGCTCTGTATTATCTTGAGTTGCAGTGTAACCTATCTAATCTTGGCAGGCATAAACATTTTAAAACATAGCTGAAATTCTGCAAAGAGCGCTACTGAAAGAGTATGACTGCAACAGTCACCTCGAAATCCTGCACTTATTTCTCACTTTCATTTGGTGTCATAAAAGACCTCAGCATCAATCATTAACAAGCTATTAACACATGCAGCTGATAAAAGTGTTCAAAGCCTGGTCAATAACAATGACGGAAATTCCTGTTTTACAGTTGGTTTAATCTAAGTCTACGGAGCCCACGCCGGTTATTTTCTTGGCTAAAAAGTGCTTCTCGGTTCTTTTGCTTTCATCTCTGCCTGTGTAACACGCTCAGAGGCTGTGTTTTCTCATCTCTGCCCTGCAAAACTAGCCATTTCCCTCTGCTGCCTTCCCCCCCACCCCATTCTTAAAATCCGTTTGCAAGCGAATGGAGACAGGAAACGATTCCACTCAAATGCCAGATGATTTTAATATGTTATTACCTTGTAGCAAAGGTGCTATCAAAGGAACACAAAATCTCAGCTCAATTTGCAATTTGTAAACACAATAAACCAGTGCTTATTAGCAGTAACAAACAAACAGGCTGTAATTTAGACAGCATCCTTCTAAGGTGTTTCCTTCCAATTCTCTAAATTGTACCAAAACTCAGCCATGCTTCTAGAATTAATAAAGCCAGAAACAGCTTTGGCTACCTGAACAAATATACATTTACCATTTTGTAATTCACTAGTTTTGATCACTCATTTTGTTAAATAAAATCTCTGATGCCGTGAAACCTGAAGAGCCGTTCAATTAGCTCATTACTCTGTGTGTTACAAATGTCACTCTGGCTTTTTTTTTTTGGTGTGTGTGTGTGTTTGTGTTACTGATGATTTTGACATTGCCCCCTGCTGCTACTAACACTTGTCAATAATTGTATTTACTTGGCGATAGTTTCTTGCCCCTATGCAAAGGAATTTAAGGATAGAATATACAGAAAATGGCATCACAAACAAAACATAGGCTCAGAAAAACATGAAAACACCTAGCCTCCATCTGCTCAAGTGTGATACACTTCAGAGCTCCCATTTCACATGTAAAACAGAATATGATTTATAATTTATACCTAGTTGGTGCAATCCTTCTTGAGGAAAAAAAATTCTTTGATGAAACACTGGCTTTATGTTATCATAAAACTATTGAGAAAATCACAGAACATTTGGCAATTTACCTCTACTACAGCATCTTTGAAGTTTGGATATTTATATTTTATGCACTTTTCAAATAAACTGTGCTGCTGAACACAAACACAAAAAAGCCTAAGTGTGAGTCAAGGCTGAAATGTAATTACAGCATTAGCAGCAGTAAACTACTGCAGATATTTACAGACCTCCAGGTAACAGTTAAGGCCCAGTTCTAATAAGATTTTAAATATTCTGTGTAGTGTGGAATTTATACATTTTCCTTGATATATTTAAAATCTGTAACACATGAAAAAAAAATCAAAGAACAAAGGCAGAAGCAATGGAGCTCCTAGATTCTGCTGAACCACCGTTCTTGCTTATAGCTGTGGTGCTTTTTATTAACAAAAAGACAGATTTTTGAGATTCTGCATCCCTCATACCTGTGAATCACCTCAATGATTAGCAGTGATTATGTGCGTAATAGGGTGAAATTCACTTATGAATAAAATAACCTTTAAAAGGTAAAAAATAGACTTCCGCTGGGTCACAGGCTGAGACTGCACAGAAATGAATTACTTACATGAAAAAACATTTCAAATCTACAGGATTATTTATTAACATAAAAGACGTACGATGAAGAAGCAAACGGGGATGTAGGGTGCTGAAATCTGCAAGGATCAACCTCTTGATCATATAGGAAAGCCACATGATCCTTTAGGTAAATTCCGTAATTTTCAAAGCACCTGTCCTGTGATGTCTCAGTTACAATCCTGGCTGCTGTGCTCCAGCAGGCAGAGCACTCGGAGCCGTTTGTCTTTGCTCTGACAGGTTCATCAACATACTACAACTGAGAGAAATACTGCACTCCTACTTTATTTTCAGTCCATTTACTGAAGAAATGCATCACTCCGCTGTGACACATTTCATGCCACTGGCTAATTTCTAAGGTTGTGCTGAGTGGTAGGCAGAACTTTAAGAAAGGACCAGACTGGGTGATTCTCAAGTAGCTTTCCTTTTACCTGTGGCCGAACTAGCCAGAAGAGCTATTTGAAAAATGTCAAAATATTGTGGGTTATCTGGTTTGATGAAAAGTGTTGTTTTCATACACATGACACTTCTGAGAAACATCAATTAAATTTCCTTTATTGAATCAATGGATTTGTGATAATGTTGAGATGTCACCTTTTAATATACTCACAGAATTAAGAGATTTGAATTTGCTTCCTTTCCTAACTGCCCAAAATGAATTATTTATTTGCAGTGAAGAAAACAAATACAAAATGAAAAAGGTCAAGAGCAAAATTCAAAAGCTTTTTAAATCTGACTTTACAGGATTTTTTTTTATTTTTTTTTTTTTTAAAAAATCACAACTCTTCAGACTAGGGGGAAAAAAACACATTTTAAAAGTGAATCTTATGCAACTTAACTGGACTGGGCAGAGATGCACTCCCCTCCTTCTTTATCAAGAGGCACAATTCCATCCAAAGAGGGGCGAGACAACTTGGGTACCGGCTCACTGCCTTCCACGCCCGGCTGCGACAAATTCCTGCTGTGTCTCGCTGGACTTTTATTTTACCATATGGATCCCAACCCTCCTGTATGGGATAAGATTTCCAAAATGCCCTAGAGGACCCAGGCACCCAAATACTGTTGATGCTCAGCGGCGTCTGTGAGCCAGGTCGTGACAAGTGATCAAATTAGGGTGTCCTAAGAATTTTTCACCCTTCATTTGGAAGCTGCCACCTGCTCAGCTGGGAGACTGCTTTTCAGGCTCTCCTAGTCCATTGCTACATGAAGTAAAACAGATTCACAAGTGCTTTCATTATGCTTTGAAATCTCATCCACAGTACAAACTACTACAGCCCCTGCGAAATCGGTGAAACTCCTGAGTTGTAATAACCTAGCACTATTAAGTGTTATAAGGCCAGCCAGTCTGGAAAATGAGAAGGTGAATAACTCCTGTAACCAAGGATTTTATATAAAACCTTTGCAAGTGTTACAGCTTTTGCTTTGTGAGTCAGCACGCTCACTTACGTACAGATTGAAGCCCGCAACAGGAGCCTTGCTCTGCAGATGAGAAGTCTTTGCAGCAAGGTACAGAAGCAATCCATTGCCTGGTGAAATCGTGATGTTCAAAAATAAGCAAAAGCAATGCCAAAGTTGTCAGTGTGATGGGCAACATTACAACAAGAGGAAAGAGACTGCATATGAAAATGCTGCGGCTTCTCCTCCTTTTTTAAGCTTTTAAATATTAAACCCATCATTCCTGCACTTGCAGCTGTTGCACCGAATGTTTCAGCCTTACAGAGGAGCAGCTTCTGGAGCAGACCGGGGCCGGCCGCAGCCGCAGCACCTCTACCTGGGCTGGCCACCACCTCCTACGGGGCAGACATCTGTGGGGCGATGACAGTCCTCGAGGCTGATGTCTTCATGGGAGATCAAAGGAATTCTTGAGAGGTCGGGAGAGGATGACATGAGGGTCGGACAGCCATACTGCTTGAGAGCCTTTCAGGCAGGTGATCCACTTACACTGTCATTTTTGGTCTATGTCAAGCAGGCATTTTTTCTTTATAAAGTGGCTCCGGCTCAAAAAATGCCTTCACATTACACCGGCAGCTTTTAGCTGAGTGCTTGGCAGCTGGGTTTTTATGTAAACAGGATCTGCAAGAACTATGAAAGGAGCCAATGCGCTCCCATTGGTGGGCAATAGCTTCAGAAGCCTTGCAAGGAGGTATATTTGTTTACAGGTGATTATTCCTCTATAAAGGAAGACTTTATTGGTTGATTTAAAGAACGTAAGTGCTAAAGGACTTGTCTGAAACTACTCATTTCAGTAGAAACTGCAAGGATTTTCTCCGACTCCCAGTGCATTTCATACTGAAGATTTAGTTTTCATGACGATTCTTCAAGGCCTTTTCTGCTTATCCCTCTATAAAAAGTCAGTCTTGGTAGAGTATGACATCTCCACCAAAAAAAATGTTGCCAATTCACTCCCTTCTAAATTCAGGTAAACCTCAGCCAAGTCAAGCTAACAGAAACTTGTCATACAACCTGACAGTTTACTGAACGCAAAGTCTGGTCCTGTCCAGTCTCTGCTACTTCCCTGACAGAGAAAGGAGTTCGTTAATTCCTTTCAAATTAGCCTTTTGATTCTACCTGCAATCATGCTAGAGACCTAGGGGTTTTTGGCAAGTTCTTGAAAAGCCAACCAAAATTAACTTTAAAACACTAAGACAACATTAACAACTAAGACAACTTTTGAAGAGCACATGGTCATTATTTAAATATTGTTTGTATTTATATTTCATGAAGAAGATACCCTTCAACGTTACAGAACTGTGGGGTGGGAGTGGGCTTTAAAATCACTGTCCTCTTCAAAGCTTTCATGGTTTCAGCTTCCTGAGAACTTCCCATTCCTATTCAGAGATATGCAAAACTTTCATAGGGAAACTCTAAACCAGGAAAAGCTCATTTAGTTCAATTTAGATGCAATTTTAATTGAACCTGGTCTGATTTATGCTTTCAAGTAGAAGCCATAAAGAACTCATCGGTTGCAACACAATTTCTTTTTGAAAATTACCATCTCCATCTTTCATCTCTCTTCCTGCACTGCTCAGCTGGTTTGTGTGGTCTTTTGAGACCTTAAAACAGAACCAAAGTCATGGGGAAATAAAAGCAGCAGTTACTTTAGTTGAGGTTGCCAGCCCTGCTCTGAGACCCTACCATGAATTTTAAAAAAAGCCAGGCAGCCCACTGTGCATCAGGAAAAGAGAACTTAGAGTTATGTACCTGAACACTTTGAACTTAAAAGAGGTTTTATTCAGGTGAAGAAGAGAGCTGCATTTCTGCCATTTAATTCATTTCAAAATAAATCTACTGGCCATGGTAAAAATGTAATTTTTTTTATACTGCTAAAAGCAAAGCGACATTTGAAAAATATTACTAGCCAAAGGCCAGATTCTTTAAATATTTTGTGAGAGCTAATACTATTATGGTTACTTATGCGAGTATTCTTGTCACAAGGGTGACAAGTTTAACTTACCCAGATGCGTTTCAGGGGAACTCTCTGCTAACAGTAACTCAAGACAAAAGCTAAAGCACAAAACCTGGTCTCTCACATCTCCAGCGTTCATTGATTTTAAATGGGTGCATGTGTCACTGGAGACAGGATTTGCCCCTAGCTGAGGACAACTATAATCCATATGCTAAGATGCTTAAATCATTTAGATCTTGAGTTTAAGCAGCCTCTTCTATCCACACAGACCCATGCTGCTTTATCAGCTCGTTGTTGCTCATTTCAGGATTGTGATTTCAAAGAACATGAGTTCTGCTTTGTACCCATTCCAGTGTCTCTAATTTTTTACATTACCATCTTTGCTTTCATTTTATCCTCCACCTCCACTCTACCTGGCAAGTTCTGTGACACAAACACCCATCTAAAGCTGATCTCATATGCTTGGACAGGGAAACTAAATATTACCCACCCACTCCCCCCCGCAAAAAAAAAAAAAAAAAATTCTGAGAAACATAGGGCGTGCGTAAGCAAAGACAACTGATCTAAGTCAGTCCTCCTGATGCTAATCTTCCTGCAAATAATATGCGGGGTACATGAGAAAATGTCAAATCCACGCTACCTCACAATTGCTGGCTTTCACTCCAACTTGAAACTAATCCAAGGAAAAAATACAAGGGAAAGGCTGAAAGTTCGATCGTTATTTAGAAAGTTTAAAAGAAATAAAAATGTAGCTCCCTTGAAACTGCATTAGACGAATAATCTCGCAAACTCCCAAAATAATATCAGTGTCTACGGCTATTAAAATTTATGGGTGCACAAAGAATGCAATTAAAACAGGTTATATTGAAATCAAATAATTCCTTCTAATTAAAATGTAGAGAAATACCTTATGCAACCTGGAATGTTCCATATAATTATTCTTCAAAAGTAGAATTTTGTGATTAATAAAATAAACCTAGACTTTCACTGAAAAAGAAACATTTCTGAAATGCACCAGACTCGCATCCAAACATCTTGTCAGAGCAAAGTATTGGTGTTTTTAACACAATTCTATTCCATTGAAGTTAAAGTAAGATGTGTGTCTCCGTTAAAAAATCGTATCACATAAAACACTTTCAGTTTTAGCATCAAAGATGTGTTTACTGCAAACATAGAAATGTAAGGGAAATGAAATGGTAAAATGGGTTGCAACAGTTTTAAGGATTTATTTTTAGAACTTTTACATTGGAGACCTATTAACCATAAAGTCTAGTTTTCATACACAGCACACACCAGTGTTTCATCTCCTCTGCCAACTGGATGTCGCTGCATGTTTCCAATCGCTAGCAAGTTTTATAAAGGCAAAATGAACTTTATGTGACTGCTCTCCTCTGCTTTCCTTTCCTTCTTGGGTCGCATCCTGCCAAATCCCCCGAGCCCACCAACAGCTACCAACTGCGGGGAGAGCGGGTGCTGCGTGCTCCCGCCCCAGCATCCTGCCTGCGGGAGCTCTCAGCGCCCGGTGCCGCTGGCAGGGCAGCGAGCACAGCTCACTAATGTGCGCAGGATGAGGCCCTTAATCACTAACAGTTCCTCTGGAAACTCTAGCAGAGATAAAAAGTACAAAGACACTGCTGGTTCCAGTCCCCTTATTGAATTTTCATTGCTCCTTTTATTGTAACTATGAATTCAGTCCATAATGTCATGTGTTCTTTGTTCTCCAGCCTGACATACATTTTAATACCCAGCGCAATATCTGTGCAAAGACTAAGTGTGTTCATGTGTAGGAGAGTTAACACTTCACTACAAACGTGGTTATAGTTATAGATTAAAAGCAACACTTTCAATGATTCTACAGCTTAGTATTTCCAACTCCCATCTCCTTCTGAAGGTCCTCCTCCCCTCCTCTCCCCCCCTACAAAAATCTCCGCACAAGAAATGCTGAGCATACAAATTATGTCACTGACATCTGGAAAGAGACATGACTACCCGAGTAAAAAATAAACCCAACGGAGGTCATGGCTTTAACAGGCTGTCGCTCTATATTTAAACTGATTGATTCATACAAAGACATAATTATAGAGAACATTGGAATCAGCAGCTCCCAGAACTCAGGATTGCAGGCACAATTGTGTTTACAGGAAATATATTTTAAAGGCTACATCTGGCATAAGCTAATTGATACACTCAATATTATGATACACAGTAATTTAACCTCAAATTGTGAATAATGCCTACTTATTTTCCTACCTAGATAATAACAACTTTCTTTCAACTCTACATGATCATGTATCATTTTTCAGGATATTCTTTGCATAAAATCTATTGGTTATGCAAATAAAAGGCTTTGGAGAATAATGTACAGTAACTAATTTGTATAATCAGTTTCCCTCAATTCAGCGTGATAATGATATGTAAAGCACATCACCACAGACTGTCTGTGAAATGAATTCTGTCTTAATATGCTAGTCAACTAGCCACTCGACCTTTGCACAGGCTCACTGTAAGAGGAGCAGAAAAACCCACACACATTCTTTCAATTTCTAAAGGGAAATTCGACTCTAGCCGTAGAACAAAGAAAGAAGAAATAGAAGTAAAAGAAAATCAAAGAAAAAGTGATTTGGATTCAAGGGGATCAGATGTTTCATTTATTGCAGGTTGGAGACCTTCAATCAGTCAAATGAAAGACACATTTGTATTAAAATACCTACAAGGCAGAGAGAAAGCCTTGATCAGGTGTATTAGATTTAAGTTACAGCTCTCTTGCTGAGAGATGTGAACCTACCTTCCAGTCTATCAGTTCTCAATATTGAAGGGTTTCTGTGTTACAAACATTAGATGAAAGGTAGCTTGCTTGCCTTCCCACGTATCTGCTGGATATTAACTGTACATTTGAAGCATGCACTACAAGGAGATGTGAACTTGGCGCGCACCACAGACAGTCACCCATAGAAAGGGATGTTAAAACCATGTCAAGGATGTGACAGGAACTGCAGCGGGGAGGCTTGCCGGCAGAGAGGCCGCAGCTCCATTGGTCACTGAAAGCACAGTGTTTCCGAAGGTAAACCTCCTCTTTGCTTTAGCGGGAAATGTGCGATTTGTACTGTGACAAGGCTGCGAGCCCTGGTACACAGGTGGAAAAAGCAACACCACAGCAAGAGCCCCTGCCCTGGTTCCTGCTGTGCAAGGACAACAGCGTTTGGCTTGACTTCTCATTCCAGATTGTGCGGGTGGTAAGAAGCCAAGTCCTGACCCTCATTCCTCACTTTTCACACCATTCATTCCTCACAAAAACTCCTTGAACCCACTGCGCTCGCCCAGACACACAGAAGAGCATCGAGCCTGATGGCAGAGGTCAGGTCTTCTACACCTGCAGTCGTAGGGTGATAGGTTTGTTTTGTTCATCTGGAGGAGGGTCCCAAAGTGCTTTATAAATTGATTACTGTTGCTTGTAAAATACTGGACCAACATTATTCAAAGATATCTTTTTCTTATTAATGGGTTCTGCTCAGAGTAGTTATTGGTTTTGATTAAATTTTGGTGAAGATCAGTTAGGTCCAGAGCAAATTTTCTGCAGAGGCTCCGTTACTGCTGGTTACATCACTCATCTTGATTTGGGAAACCCAAGTCCAACCCTTGCTCTGACATACCCAGAGCAAGGATTTGAACCTCCTACCAGTGTCAATAATTCCTCTCACTGCAGCACTGCCTCTGCTGGCAGGGCAGCATATTCTCTCTTTTATTTTGTCTCAGTAAGGGACTTACAAAGAGCACATACACTAGAAAAATTGTCCCTTAGCCTGCCATGAGCTCGCACACATCCTGCACACGGGCATGCTAACAACCAGGAGTTACTGCCAGAGTGGATTTGCACGTAAGCTTCAGACTCAAGCGCTGGTCATCTCAACCCAAAGACAAGTTCTTCCTGCCATTACACAGAGCATTTTAGTAATTTAAGAATGAGATTCATTCCGTACATTCGTAAACGAGGTCCTTTGGCAAGAGAAACACATCACACAAATAAACGACATGTATTAAGTTTTAGAGAGACTGTTTCACTGGGAAGCCTACTTCTGCACACTGTTTCTCAGGCTTCACCCTAACGTACAACTATTGCATTCCAGGAAGTAAAACACAGTCGTAACTCAGGCCCCGCTTTTAAATATTAGCTTCTGATATCCAACTGCCTTTCTAAACAAGCCACTATAACTCTGATCCCTGCTTTCATGTATGCATATCTGCGAATACTGCATAGTGGTATGAAAATTTTAAAGCCATCCTGCTTGTTGAATAAAATCTCTGTCATTGTAAAGTTTAGCTGATTTTTTAATTTATATACCCATAAATTCTCCTTTAGTCCAGAAGAGGGGTTATTTTTCTTTTATGTCCTTATTTTTAATATTTTCTTTTGAAATAAAAATAAATATCCCCCAATAACATCTGAATAATGCAGCGTATCAGTGATATGTAGTCTCTGTTTTGGAGCTGGTCAAAGGGTGAACAGCCATTAATAGACAGAAGACTTGACTAAAGTTTATTTTCCTTTTATTACAGCTATATATTTTTTTTTTATTAAACAGAGGGCCTATAACAGTACGAATTCCACGTCTGAAAGGGGGAAATCTACACAGATATTTGTATCCTCCCTACGTATGATAACATATCATACAATTTTCACAAGTGGATTATAAAGCAGCTGCCAGTACATAGCTGTACAGCTGATAGACTAAGATAAATTCTACATCTCAGATATGGTATTTCACGTACAGTTAAAATCTGCTTGAAAGGAAAGGAGCTATAACGCAAGGCTCCCTTTTTAACAAAGTGAACAAAAGGACCCAATATTGTGCAATGAATTCCACAGGGGCTTCATTCTATTTATAGTGAAATCTCTTTCAGTGCATGGACATTTAGTGGTTTAGCTTGATATGTCTTTTTTCCATTTACAAAAGATCAAAACATGCATTTCTCTGTCTAAAGAACTTCATATTTGAGGTTAGGGGAAGCGGCCACGGAAGAAGACCATAAAAATTCTCCATGGAGCGCAGAGGGGTGCAGCGACCCTGTTACTCTCTGTTGTGTCTGAACCAAAACACAACATGGTAGCAAGGGTACTGCCTTGCCTTCGGAAACACGGTGCACTGAAAGGAGGTCTTATCGGCCTGTTTTCTGCTATGTGTACTCATACCATCTCCACAGTGCTGAACAGCTAGTACCCGTAACTGGGTAACAAAGGGAAAGAAGGCAGACCATTGCTACTGCGCACCCCCCCCCCCCCAAATTATAATACAGAAAGCAGTGACATGCCACCTAGAGAGGAAGAAAACAGACCAGTGCAGAAAAACCATCACGGTCTCACCAAGCCATCAAGTAGGCAGCTCCTAGTATGACACGACAAAACTCTTGTTTGCAAATAAATACGGAAAAAAAATGTGCTTTGCTATGAAGTGATGCAGATTTCTCTAGAAGCCCATTGACCTCAACGGTGCACGGCCAAGCCCCAGTATTGTCATTACTACATAAGCACCATTCTTTGAAATCCTTTGCAGCAGCACCCACTACCGTATCATTTACAGCTCTTGCCTTTTGCCTTATGAACAATTCTGATACAAACAACAACAAAAGCAGCAAGACTGGAGCTTCATAAAACACCTCAAAGTAGTCTTAATATTTATTGAGCAGACACATTATTTTCACTCAATTTTCTGAATACCTTAGTTAACACATTTAAAAAATATCTGAATGCCTTATGGCAAAACGTACATGGCTATTCTGATGCAGTACTCATTTCACATGGGGAACATCACATAAAATTTAAAGCACCTTAGATTCATCACAGCAAGCAAAACCTTCCTTCTGTGGGGAAATCACCTAAAGATTGGTAAGTGATTAGTTAATTCAAGAAGTGAAAGATCTCCTGTGGTAGTATCTACAATGGAGCACAGATCGACAGCAACCACTGTCAGAAAATCCTGAAATTTGTCAGAAGGCCTCATGAGAGCCTCACTTCTGAATTACCTGCAACCAGCTCCTAGATAGGAGTTTTGGCCAGCACTACCTATTGAAGGCTGCAGGAACTGTGCCCTCCTCTTAACAAGGAGAGCAGAAAAGCAGGTAGGAAGTTTTTTCTAATGACCTTCTGGGTTTGAGCAAAACCATTCAAAACTATGTTAAGAGATCACGGTTTTACACGGCTCCTGAGTTTTCATCAGGGAGTATGAAATCCTGACTCAACCTCCATTTAAAAAGAGAAAGAAAGCAAAGCAGAAAAGGCTTGCCTATAAAGAAACCTCAGGTTTTCACTCTGTGTTTAGCCTTCTTTCAATTCACATTCAGTGCAGTAAAAACAAGCCTGTTCTCAGAGTTTTTAGGGGCATAACCAACATTTTGTATCAGTTCACTTCACACATGAGGACACTGGCAACCTACAGTGAAGAGAGACGTATGAACACTGGTGATCGCAGAGGGGAAAGCATTGCTGTGCTGTGCCAGTGCTGCAGCGGAGGTACAGGCTTGCTCCCAGGCTCAGGTTCGGGGTTCATTGCCATCACCTCCTCCCTCCCTAGACAAGCAAAGCCCGCCCATCTCCTGGCTTCAGAAGCAGCAGAATGCTTGAAAGTGAAGATTGTGCATTTGGCAACTTTGCTTGATTCTCATCTCAAGGGGGAAATCTGCTTCCACCCCATGTGGACATTGATTGCTAGAAGGATGCTCTCATAAACAAAATGCTGGAGGCCATGTAATCTTCAGCCTCCCCTTTCTCCCCAGCTCTCAGTAAGCCAAATGCAATGCATGAAACAGCAGGGATGTAAGCTGGCAAAATGTCCTTGAGCGCAAAGAAGATGTATGAAAACATATCATCTACACCAACATGAACCAGCAATTCTTGATAATCTGCCCACCTTGTTTCAGGGATGCAGTTAAACATTAAGGATGGAATAATCATTTTCTAATCACAGGCTGCCAAAACAGGGCAGAATAACAGCTCAAACAAACAGAATCTACCATCTAATCTAAGGTGGATCAAATTTCTTTTTTATATTGAATATTAGAGACTTTTAGGAGACTGTAACCTGCCCTGACATATGCCTCCAATTTTTGGTAAATAATCACAGTCACCTTTGCTTTGATACAGAGATATGTGATAAGTAAGAAAGATTTTCCAATTCTAGTTTGTTAAAGTGGAAGCAAGACTTCTATCCATGCCAAATTGTTGTACCAGAAGATCATCTCAGAAATATCTGGAACTTCTTACAATCTAAAGGCTTTAGCTAGACAACGTTATCATCTCACTTGTGGCTATTGCAAAAACAGAATAAAATGAAAATTAAATAACGGTATCAGAACCTATGACATAAGGGATTTAGGGACAAAGTGAATTAATTTATATCTTTAAAAATAAATAAAGGCCTTACTATTACAGAAGACCGTTGCCACCACACTGCAGAGCAGAGCTATCAGAGGCTGTCACGTCACTGCCAGTTCCACATAGAATGTCATGTCTCCTGTACGTAAGAGATACATTGCATAATGTTACAGATGGCACAACTCATAACAGTCAGGATTACATTTATTAAAATCAGCTGAAATGCTTATTACTAGATTCAATGATTTTCCATGCAAGGTGACCTGAGCTTCTTTATTCTAAGCAGTATCATGATAAGTTTTTCCTGCTGTAGAAAACAGCTACAGGTAGAAGGTAACCATTACTGGGCATTGACACCAATTAATACTGACACCTGCTCTAAAACTGCATTCATAAACAATTATGTTTACAAACAAACTAGATCCTCAGTCTCACTATTTTATCCACTTTCACCAAAACTATTCATGCGTTTTTGTTTACATGAGGGCTGGAGCAATGGCTGCTAGCTTCACAAATCATTATTCACATAGGAACTGTTGTACGCGAGTGTCAGGGGTGCCCTTTGCTTTTACACTATCTCCAGTTAAAATGGTTGCGTACGAGGTGAGGGGAAACCAAAAAAAACCCCTAGCAACACCACCTTCTTCCATTAGCCTGGACGTTCACCCTCAAATGGAAAAAAACAAACTAAATTTTTCACTAGCAAACCATAACCCAAAATGTGTTTATGCAATAACCAAATTGTTATACATAAAACAAAGGCATTTATGAAAACAAACCCCTCGGTTGTCTCTCTGGTGAAAAGGACTGCATTTGACGGCCAGCCTGAATCCAGGGATTACCACCCTTCCAGTGTATATATACGTTCATGTATGGGTCCATATTCCTCTAGCTACGCCCACTAAATGTAAAATCTCACACAGGTATAAGGCCTAATTTTTCAAAACAACCGATTCACCACAGTAGAGCAGTTGTTTCTTGGGCATACACTGATACAGATGCATTTTTACAGCAGGCCAGCGGTGAAGGCAACAAAGGTGTACAGAGCTGTGGAAAACAGCCTGCAAGACTGAGGCCATAACCAGGCTAGATTCACACGGCGCTGAGTATTTTCCTCCGCACACACCGACATGAGTACTCACACAGCCCTTAAACACGGCTGAGCTCCGTCGGCTGACGAGGAGGGACACCCTGAGGAGGGACACCCCCAGGAGGGACACATGGCTCTGCCTGGGCCCACCCGCCCCGGGAGCGGAGCTGGAGCCGGGCCTGAGGGGCGCAGACCCCGGCTGGCCCGACCCACTGGGACAGTTTATATTTATTTCTCTCTTTCCTCCCTTGCGGTAGCAGTTGTAAATCTACCTTTCGCAAAATTCAATAAAAAATTAATTGGAAAAAACAAACAAAAAAAGTCATTTCAACCCTAACAATAAAAGGCCAATTGACTTCTCAATTTTCCGGTGGGCAGGAGAAGAAATCAGGCATACGGCAGCGAGAAACTCAATTCCCCAAAGCTCTCCCCCTTCAGGATTTCCAGACCCGCAGTCTCAAGGGTGCTGTGTCCCCTACCGCTCACTCAATTCCAGCCGGGTATTATTTTCTCGGCTCTGAGGGAAGCAAGAAATCATCCTGCATTATTGATGACTCGGCGCTCGGCCGCTGCGAGGGCCTTTGCCTCAGCGCTTCCCACCGGCTGTCACTCAGCTCCCGGGATGCTGGGGCAGGCAGCTCGCTCTCCTCTCTCACAAAACCCACCCTTTCATAAACCATCAGAAGGAAGTAACACAAACAAAAACCGGGGGAGGTGTCGGAGTGACAGACCTCACCCCCCCGCAAAAGCATCAGCCATGTGCACTTGTGCAGAGGGAGACGAATGGCTGTAAGAGAGGGAGCCTTGAGAAGGCTTCAGGTTCGGCTACCACAGGACAGGCGATCTGTATTTCACTGGATTCCCTCTTGCTAGCATGTTAAACACAATGCTGAGCCCCAGATCATGACACAAACAGTTTGAGGTGGACTGAGTTTTCCCGAAACTGACCGAGTGCCTGTCAGGGTAGGGGTAGGAGGACACACACGCCTCACAAGGCCGGGTTCATCTCTTCCTCTTTCTATTCTTTGCCTCTTGCCCTTCTTTTTCCTTGTTGTTTTGGTTTTTTTTCTTTTCTTTTCTTTCCTTCTTCTCCACCCTAAACAATCACTTCATTTTCTTTTGGAAATCTTGGCACTGAACAAGTGCAGATCCACGCGCACCTACAGATATGGGTGGAGGCTGTGCAGTCATAATTAGACCTCAGTGTGTTTCAAGCAGGAATGCTGGATGCCAGAGGTACGTTTAATTAATGAACAAGCACCACAGCTCTGGTAATTACCAACTAGAATATGCATCTGTAGCCACTGAGAGTGCAAAATACATGCACAGTTTTTGCAGAAATCAGCTCCATCCATCAATGTAGAGCTGAGGTGCAATGTAGTTCAAGTCCAGTCCCTAAGATGTCACAGGCGGCCCTTACGCCACTCGTTTCTCCACGCTGACTAGCACATGCCTACTTGCAGAGCTTTGAGTCTTTGTAACTGTTTACAAAGAAGTATGCCACTTTCCTTGGTTCTAAGAAAAACAAAACTAATAGTGGTCAGCAACTTTGAAGAACAACTTGACAACTAAAAAGCAACTGTAATAATACACTTGGTCTATTCTAAAATGAGAGAAACCTCAAGTTGATTTTTATGATACAAGTCTAGCATGATGAGTGGTTTCTTCTATGTTTTCTTTATGTAGCCCTAGGAAATTTTGGGAAGAAAACCTTTTAAAAAACTATAGACATGTAGTATCCAGGCAAAGTGTTAGATCTTAAGTTTCAAAGTACCAAAGGAAGGAAGTCAAAAATTTGTATTCAGGTTCATACTTTTCTCCTTCCTAAAGCTAGAGGGTTTGAATCAGTGGCTCTCCTCTGCTTGTAACAGTGCAAGAAAATAACTTCTAAGAATTCTGTAATTATTTCTTTATTTCTGTCAGTATATTCATATCAGCTAAAACTGTCTCTGTATTATTTACAAGCATGAACATAGAGTGGGAACAACAGTAGAAGCTCTCCTGGTGGCCCAATTTGTGGATGTTTTATATAATTGATTTCTAAATATTTGGCAATGACTATTGCTAAAGCCTTGTATGTTTTTGCTTCCCCATCCCCAGTGCACTCTTTGCGTCCTCTGTGCAATACCTGAACAGCTTGTGACTAACCTTTGAACACCTCTGTCCAAATTTCTTACATTATCAGTTTTAACCGTGCCCTCAAACTTGTACAAAATGGGGAGAGGCAGGGGTTATTTGAACTCTTCACTGAAAGACAACAATTTAAAGAAACTTTACAGTGAAATTCTATCTTACTCCAACAGTTCCAGTGATTGTGAAAAAACACCTTAAAAAAAAAAAAAAAGTTAAGCAATTTCACACAGTGGAAAACAGCCCAGGGCACAAGAAAACTAAAACCAAACAGTTTGCCGTCAGTGCTGTAGACTGTGTTCAGTAAAAACAAAAGATCAAACAAGTTCTGTAATCATTATATAAAGCACATTTGCTATGGCATGTGAAGAAAACATACTTCCTTCCTAATACTAATTAACATTAGAGAGTTGTGGGCTGAAATGCAGGATAAAAATAGCTGTTTAAACTAATCACTCAGCAAGATGTAAATGTTACATATAAAGTATACCTAACGGGTTGGAATATTTATCCCAGAAGTAAAGAAAGCTTTCATTACTCATGAATTATAAAAGTTTCTCTTCCTGCCTCACTGCAACAATATATGGACCCTTTGCAAGTATGTGACCACTCTTCATAGATTGTCTGCAGTTTTCCTTATTTGTAAATATTAAAATGTTTTTGTAGTAGCCAAAGTTGTGGTGAGCGAAGGGAGGTGTAAGCAGAAAACATAATACCAAATTGCTTTATAAACAGCACAAAGATATTCCCATGGCCTAAGCCATGGTGTGACTATCAATGTGTAGGTTTGAGGGTTGCAGACAATGCAGAAAAAAGCCCACAACCAACAGCAGTTATCATCAGCTTCACCTGAACAGCACTTAGATATCCCTTCAGAGTGCGTTACTAACATACACAAATCAGCCAGCTCCACCTAACAGAGGATGGCATTCTCAGATCTGCCTTTGCTTTTCTGAATTTATTTCTCCTATCATATGTGCTCCCTCCTTCCACACGTGTTCCCCCCTTCCACAAACAAATCCAGGCTAAATTTTTCCTTCTTGTCACCCCTAGCTATTCCTTCTCCTGTCCCCATCCTATGGCTTCCCCCTCCCACCAGCACCATAGTTAAATGGCTTCTCATAGGTAGGAGCCAACACTGAATGGAAGGCTTTCAACAACTGTCATACCAACCAAACCATCAGAGTCTCCAAAATGTTCCTGAGCATAAACCATATTAAAACGTTCAGGATGCTCAGTGTTATTAAAATAACATTTCAATAGTTTCCTAGTAACAACATTTCAGAAGTTTCCTAGTAATTTCACCTGGCAAGAATTCAAGGTAGGATAACAACTGGAGAAAAGGCATTGAAATTTGCAGTCCTTAAGCATCACGCATTTGAAAAGCTAACACTTTCCTGCCTATTCAGAGAGGTGCCATATTTCTATCCTCCAACATTTTTAACCACCTGTCAAGCTCTGGGTCTAATACAGATATCAATGAAATATATCCTTGAGTAATGACAGTGTTCTGCAGGACTCAGCTGACATTGGTGAGCAGAGCACATGAAGACATCTCCATGATCACTGCCCCTCTTATCACACATTTGGTTGCTTTGGGCTGGATTCAGGAGTGCGTATTTACCCAGTAGAAAACTCATTGCAACAAGATACACTTGACACTGGTTACACCCAGCCTATATGAACAAAGCTGTTGGGAAGGCAAGACTGTCCGTTGGGTGCTAGGCCAACGGAAAAGAAAATGGTGGGTTTATTCCTTCATCAGCCAGGGAAATAAAACATCCCTCTGAGCAACTTCTATAATCCCAGGCCAAAATCAGATCCCAAACTCAAGCTACCTGGCAGTCCAATCTCCAGCTGTGAGAGTCACAGGAATCCAATTTCAGTCTGTAAAGATTAAATAAAAGAAAACAGTCCTTAGGAGACAGAGAGTACAACCCAGGACAGCACGTTCTTACGTCCTCTTTCAGGACTCTGTCAGCAGATGCTTTAGACCAAGGAAGCAGACGAGCAGGAGCTCTGATGGCAAATCTTCAGGAGCAGAGACTTAACCTGACAGAAAGGGAAAACCGTTCAACACCGCTGTTTTAAGATTACTCTAAACTGACAAGATAATTCAAACAATCTGGCTGTGTGAAGTCACAGGGCTCCTAGGCCAGCCAAAAAATCCCAAAACAAAATGAAAATCACTGAAATTTAAAAAGCAATTAGTCATAATGAGTCCAAACCCTTCCCTACAACAGATCCATTCCATGGAAAATGGAACTGTTCAGGGCAACACAAACACCACCTCTGCTCTATCTTAAAACATGATTCATACCACTAAGTGCTTTGTTTCCCGCTTGTAGCATGTAATGTTTGGACTTCTTAAAAGGGTCATATTGAATTAACGGGTTCACCTTGAAACCACACAGTGGAAAAAAAAGCTGTGTGCCAAATGGCACTCCAGACGGGACTGGCTTGCAAGCATGCAATTCTCCCCTGTTCAATAAGAAGAAGAACAAGCGTCGTGACAACCTTTAAATGCTCAGGTCCAAAACACAGATCTCCTCCCAGGTCCCTTTCAGCTTGCAGCAGAGCATCCACAATGTGCAGCCCGCATTATGAGCACCAGGCAGGAGAGCCCGCAGGGAAGCGCTGGGGGAGCTGTATATCTAACCACAGACATACTGCAAGGATCAGCTATCAGAGACTGGTTATATGGCTGTCACAGCTCATTGGATTTCTTTGTCTTTATCCACTGTAAGCATTTAAAAGACAGCCCTGTGTTGCCATGTCTGAAAGTATTCAGTAAAGCTCATACATTCGGCTTCTAAGGGGGAGGGAGCGGGGGAAAAACTCAAAAACCTGACTTAAAATAGCATTAAATAGTAGTTTTCTTCAGTGGAGTTAAGAACAAGTTGTGGAAAGAGTGACAGTGGTGCTAACATATTAGAAGGATTTAGTTTACAGATGCGACCTATTTGGTGCATTGTCTCAGTCATGTGGTGCACAGGGAGCTGGAAGCATAACAGAAAAAAGATACGGCTTACACTACTAAAAAATGTTAGCCATTTCAGCCTCTCTTGTGCAGCTATGAATAGCTCGTTTGAATTGCAAAGGGAAGATTTGTCCAGCAAAAGGAATCTGATCCAGAAAGTTCCTCTGAGGAAGTATTTTTTCAAAACTGTAACGCAGAGCATCATTTATGAATAGAGTCCCTCAATTAACATTTTGCAGACCAAAGCACTCCACTCTCTTCTAGGGACTGAGATTGATCTAGTGAGCCTCAACACTGATTTCTGAGACTGAAGCCAGGCAGGGTCTCTGCAGCTTCATACCTCGCAGCAGGGAACACCCAAGATTTCTGAGCATTTTCGGTACTTTACAGAATAAAGAATAAATTTGAAGCAGCATTTCAATATGGAAGCAGCCTGACTTAAAGGAGGCCTGGCCATCTATTTTGTGATGCAAACGTATCTGCAGGATGATTATCTCTGGGCTTTCCTCTGAGTTTGTGTGCTTGTGTAAAATTGGTAGGTGCTTTAATGAGCATCTTCCCTCCCCAAGGTTCTTCACGTTGACGATAAATGTCATGGAGGCGCTGAAAGTCTCATCATGGTCCATGATTAAAAGAGCGAGCAGTGCAGTAAGATTTTAATCAACAGTCTGCTTCTAATATGATGTCTCCATGTGCTCCAGTGCTGCACATCCCTCGTTCTCCTTGGATCAATAAAGACAACGCTGCAGCACCTCCCTGCAGGAGGTACCAGGCTGCCCCACAGCGATAGCCCTGTACTCCCCAGGGAGCTTTCCAGGGCCATCCACTCAGACCACAGCAAAGCATCTACACAGGGAAACAGCAACCAAGTTCTCACTTCAGAAACCGCGAGGGGTGGGGTCAGGTTCTGCCTTTACTTTGCAACAATAAAAGTAAGGATGGTGGTAAGACTTGCTTTATCACAGTAGCTAAGTCATCTGTGGTGCAAGCAGCAGGACCCTTACCGCTAGGAGTTCATCATCCAAGAAAAAAACAAGGGACAGCAGCGTGGCTCAGGAAAACCAGAAGCAAGTGCAGGCGAAGCTGGTCAGCCCGCTGGGCACTGCTCACAGAGCACAGCAGCCTGACCATTCACACCGTTAGTCAAGAGAAAGAGAGAACAATTTTCAATGTAGTAAGATGGCAAAGTTTAAGGGAAAAGAAGACAGATTTGTAGGCTTTTGAGGGAAATCCTCCTTAGTCCAGCTAGTCCTCACTCCACAACTATTTCTCCATTTCTGTCCTTCCACCTTATTTTGCCCTTAATCTCACTGTGCATTCTTCCTCCCAGCTCAAAGAGCAAACCCACAAGGGAGCCAGATGTGCTGAACGTATGGATATAAAGAGGCAATCTGCATAACAACAAGAACCATGTGAAATAATCTCATTTTTCCCATCTTGCTTCTATTTTTTTTCCAGGGGAAAAAAAGAAATTATAGATCCAATTCATGGTTTGTTCTTTTCAAAGCAGTTTCATTTTCTTTAATCCCTTCCTCCACCCACATTCACCTACTTTCCATCCACATACATGTATACATTACTGTTTTGCAGCTATATTGCAAAGTTCCTTTCTCTTCAAATGATATCATCATAAGTGAAAGACAAGTGTCCACCATGGTCAAGCAGACAACCTATTGTTCAAATTACAATTATTCTACATAACTAGAGTCCAATTAGTCCCCCTGTAAACCCACTGTAAGCCCAAAGAACTCAACATCAGCAGGAATTCACTTCTAGCAGTTTTGAGGAGGGAATCATGAAGAGAGGAAAAAGAAAATTATGGGTCTGTAAACTGTAAAAAAAAGATGATTCTCTTTTGACCTACGGTGGTAGAAGTCCATAGGAGATTCTGAATACAGAGATGAGGCTCTCTGTATTTGGAAACACAAATATTAATACTATCTTAACCTAGACCAAGCATTCCTCTTAAGAACTGGTATTTCCTTCCTTTATATAACAAATGTGGTTCACCAGCTTCCTACATGCAAAGACACAAAACTGGGAGCAAAGGGAATCTCCACAGAGAAGAATTTCACCCAAGGGATGCCATCTTCCCAGCCGTATTGACAGTGAAGAGAGGAAAGTGGCTCAGAGCTTAAGTTCAGGTGTTCCGATTGGTCTCTGGAAGACCATCTCTCTCTGCGGATTGCGGAGACTGGACTTTGCAAGTACCTTCCAACCATCACTGTAGACTGTTAAGCACTGAGCACCTATAAAAGTCTGGCCTCAACTGGGGGTGTTGAAGACCTGCAAATGTAGCCAAAGAAAATCTGGTCTGCTGGATGTGACCCAAAGCCAATAGAATCAAGTTTTGGACTGGGCTTTAAGAATTTTTCTTATAAGACGTAAAAAACTGGACCTTCCCCTTGTGCTATGCACCGTGCATAGAGACAGCCAGCACTGCAAGGAGCCAGCAGGCTCAGGAGGGATGGAGAGGGGAGATGGAGTTATGGTCACAGCATACTGGTTGCAGGGCCACGGGCAGGAGATAGTATTTACTTAAAAAGGCAGTTAAGCATTAGAATTTGGTGGCTCTGATAATTTTGCTGTTACCAATGTGCTGCTTCTACCTCCAGCCTACTTTATCCTGTTCGTTGCTCAGAACAGACCACCACTGAAGTTGTCATTTTAAAATATTTTCCACTGTGATTAAACAGCTGCTGCAGTCAAGTAGTTCTATCTTCTATCAAAGTTTGTAAATCACAGTATTTTAAAAAGATGCGAGAAGCAAATAATCTGGTATATAATAGTTATTTGATTTTTTACATATGTGTAGAGAAAATAAGCACATTAGATCTCTAGCCTTTAATTAAAAAATAGTTGGGGGGAGGGAGTAATATCTTAATAAGTAACATCTGACCAAAATGTATTTAGTAAATCATACCCTAAGTGTGGCCAAAAACTGTAAGATTTACTGCAAGTAAATCATTATTGCTATCTGAGTCTGAATAGCTTCCATCTGATTCCTATATGAAAATACACTCCATGGAAGCACAGCCCTGAACTTCAAAGGACATGCAGGATGCTACTAATTTCTGTATCTGACAGCGTGATGCAATGTTTGGATTTGCATCTCTGCACTTCAAAGTGTGGCACTCTCTAGATAAGGTCTCCGTTTATTTTGACATGGATTCGCAGAGGTGAACAAGAAAGCAGCACCCGAAACAGAGAGTAACCTCCCCCCAAAACAGAAACAAAAAAACAAACCCAAACCTGCTCTGTTTGCTTGCTTCTCTCTGAATTCAGTAATGCCCTGGAGAACAAGGATTACAGAAGAAGAGTACAAGTCATGGTTGTGGTACTTCAAGTAATCTCCAGTGTCCAAAACGCAGTGTCAACATATGGTACTCAAATGCAGATTTAGAACATCTTTGAAGTAATACTGAGTCTGACTAACGGGTAAAATGTAGACCTAGCTGCCTTTTTTTTTTTTTTTTAATTCCATACTGAAGTTGTCAAAATTTCAAGCAGGGCAGCTAGATACTAGTGCATCTTTATTCTGCGAGTGACACAGAATTTTATCTAAAAAGTACCATCAAGATGAATTCTGATGGTCTGCTTTACTTTTTGCCTACCTAGCTGTGCCGGGTTCCTACAGTATAATGATACAGCTTTTGCCCTAACGAACCTATAATGACACTTAAAAATACATATTGTATATGTGTGCGATTTCTGTCACATTATAGACCTAAAGAAAACTCTAAATGCTGGGGGGTATGATCACAACTGTGATACCCATCTGAATCATTCCATCAAAATACATTAAAAAGTCTTCTGCAACTATAGCTCCTAGAACTGTTCTCACTTCCCTTGTATAAAACATCAAAGTATTTTTCAATACCAACAGCTGCTGACCAGGAGCATATATACAACTGTTATAATTATTTATTTATAATTAATTAAGCACTAATCATGTTCAGCAAAAACTTGTGGGGGGGGGGGAAAAAGCGTCTTAAAAACCTGACAGAACAGAGGTGTTGAGGGGCAAAAGTGTAAAGATGTTCAAGATGAAAATCCAGGAGAAAATTACTGGCATTTTGAAGCATTGTGTAATGCAGGTTCAAACAGCTGCACCTAAAGTTACATTATATAAGTTACCACTGTCACTATGGTTTCTAATTGAGGAGTAATTATCAAGTATCCCATACCCTAGGTATATACTGTCCTTATAATTAAGTTTGCATAATATGCCACTACATTAAAAGGATTGCCTTTGTATTTAATCATCTTTGATTTTTTTATTTATTTTTTTTTAAGGAGAAAAGAGGAAAAAAAAATCTATCAAAGCTAACAGGACTCAGAAGATTTGTGTAATAAATATCATATGCAGATTTTTATTTCCCAATTCAGCTGGAGACCAACGTAGTATTTTGAAGTTTGATTAAGGCAGTTCAGCCTCTCAAAAGCTCCTGTTTCAACATTAAAAATAAGTTGTGTAGTAGCGTTCTATTAATTATTTATTTTTTTAAAAAGGAATAGCAAGTTTCATTTGCTCAATTAAAAGACCGAAAATCAAATACTGTTCAAAGAAAGAGTTCAAAATTAGTATGCTACTTCTTACTCATTATGATTAGTTATCATTTGCACGCTGCAATATTTACACATATTGCCAAATCCCCCAGTCCTTCCTTAGGCGAAAAAGGTCAGCGGGAGTTTTGACTAAGTCCTTCGGGATTTGGGCCATATTGAATTAGAAACCTATATAATTCCAAACATTTTCTCTATTATATAGAATTCTTGCATACTTAAGCAACTTTGTATTGAGAATGAATCTCAGAGCTTAAATGCAACGCGCATCTGGATCGTAGATTGTTCTGTATATTATACAATCTGCAGTTACTGGAAATGTTTGTATCCTTTACTGAGAAAGAATGATTCATTTCATAGAAATTTTCATCTGCTATTAATCTTTCAGGATATAGTTAGTGTTCTGATATTTTCAGATATTGTTTTATGGAGGGATTTAAAGTAGCTCTCCCTTGGCAGCCTGCAAGATTACTCAGTGATTATAAGCAACTCAATACTGTATGACAGCATTTCCATGCAAGGGACTTACAATCATGTTTCATTAATTCGGCTTGAATGAAGCCTCATTTCAGGCCTTGAGGAGCTTAAGATTTATGTGAAATTAATAACATAACAGATGTCTTCACAATTTGGTTCCTCTGAAAAAAACTGATTACTTTGAAAACTTCAATGCTTTAAAATGCAGACTGAGGGAGTTTTTACTCCAGGGTAAAGAGTTATTCGTTTATATCAACCAAATCTCGGAACTAAGTGGAATTTAAATGTCAGATTTATATTAAATAGTCATATTCACCATTATTACATGTAATAAACAAAAGCCTATTACTTTCATTAATAAGCGGTGTTGGACATTTAAACTAAAGCTTAGATAGAGTCAGCACCTTTGCTAAGCAGTAGGAATAAGTGAGACACAAGGGAGGTAAACGAAGAAAATCCAGGAAGCCCTGGGTTTTTTATCTTTGTTTCTGATAATTTAATCATCTTTTCCTCATAGGAAAACAAAATGCATCTGTGCTCACACAAAACTCCCCACTTTATAAGAGTTGAAGCTGTCTCTTGTGGATGCACATGCCTAAGGCCAAATGCCTTCTTTCTTTCACAGGACACTTTAAACGCTGGCTTCTCTTCTCTTTTTTTTTTTTTTTCATTTTTTCAAAAATTAAA
Source organism: Larus michahellis (assembly GCF_964199755.1). Taxonomy (NCBI): domain Eukaryota; kingdom Metazoa; phylum Chordata; class Aves; order Charadriiformes; family Laridae; genus Larus; species Larus michahellis. The sequence goes on from NC_133899.1 coordinate 19,118,687, forward strand.
TTCTTTTATCTAGGCTTCAGCCACACTAGGTGCCTTGCAAGCTGAATTTTAACGCATGCATGAGCAAGGGGTTTATCTTTAAGGAAACTGTCTATGCGATTACTTCTCCAAGTCCAAAAAAAAATAATTGAAATAAAAATTATCTCTTAGCTTTGCTTTTTGATCCGATATGCTGAAGGGCACGGGGAACAATGCATTTTTGATTCACACACTCAAGTACAGCTGATAGGATAGTCACTGCGATGGTTCGATATGCAAATGTGTTACATTAAGGGTTGAAAAATTGACACAGTGCAGGATATTACAGCTAAGACACTATCAGCAAAATCATAACAATTAGCTGTTTGATTGCCGCAGACACGGTTCATGCACCAGCCTCACATTTATAATGAGGTATCCCCCGATCCCTTTCTTGTCTCGCCCCACCCTCAGCACCATGTCCACATTGATACGATGCTTCGCCAAGAGGTAAGGGCTCCGAGATAAAGACGAAATATCAAAAGCATTACTATAAATTACAATTGTACATTATTAGCTATTTAATTACATGAGATATCAGAGTGGAGCTTGCTGATTTCATGCTTATGTTAAAAGTTACCATGGCAGTATTCCTCCCCTGCGAGACGGCATCAGGAATTATTGTTAGCACATGCTAAAACAGACAAAGCAATGTATTCTCGCCGCGTTCTCTCCCTCTCTCTCTCTAAGTTTAATACCAAGGAATTCCTTAGGCATCTAAAAAAAAGCACATGTCTGGCATGGGGCTGTGCACCAGGAGATCTGAATTTGGAGATAAAGTCGGCATCCTAGGCCTAAGGCGGGTGGCTGCTGTGCCGACTGCGGAGGTGACTTGTTCTGCTCTCCGTGAGGGACCCCCGGTTTCCCGCACACCAGCACCCCCCTCCTCGCCCACACCCCCCTGAGGGATGGCATTAGCTCTGCCTCCAAAAACAGCTGCTTATCAGCTCCTCTGGAGGGAGGAAGAAGCAGTGGGTGGCAGAAGGTTGCACAGAGGAGGGGGATGGAGGCAGAGGGAGGGGTAGAAAAAAAAAGGAAGAGGGGACTAAGAAAAGGAGACATTAATAAGGATGAGGGAAGAGGGGGGGAATTGTACTCTACCCAAACATGCGCGCAGACAAAGGCCGGATCAAGCAGCACACTTATTCACATGCCACGGATTTCGCCATATGTACAAACGTGCAAGATAACGTCCACACATCAGCGCACCAGAGAGAGAGTAAATCAAGATTGAGAGATGTATTTTGGTGTCCTGTGTCTTTTTAAAGGAGGGAAATCAGCATTTCATACTAAACATCTAAAATACTCCTCTATGATGAAATGTAACAATCGCTGGAGTTACACATCAAGTTTTTCCACCAAATTCCCCAGCTGGCACCATCCCCAGTGCCTGTGTGCCACAGCTATGGAAAGCCATCTTCAAAGGTGCTGGAATCCCCCTAATCGGGCAACAGGGAACGATGTCAGCATGACTGGATCGGAAAGGCTTGAATTTAATGTAAAGCTTTTACTTCTCTTTGGTCTTCTGCATGAGGTCTCTATGGATGGCTCGGTTAACAAGGACAGGCGCTGACAGATGCTGTCATGCACCATGGCAGAAACCTTTCTGCTCGGAGAAGGTGGATTTAAAGCCAAATGAGCAATATGAATTGAATCAATTAATGAATCACAGACAGCTGAGATGGCAAAGGCTGTCTTTAGCCCCGTGCCTGAGAAGTATTCTCACAGACGACGTATGGGCCCTTTTCTGGCAGAAGTATGCTGGAGCACATCAAAAACTTCAACCAGAAAGGAATCACCCACCACCGAACTGCAGATGAATGGATCTGAAGGTCCAGGTCTCATTTTACCTCATCTGTTTTCTGAAGGTTCACAGAGCATTAGGCTGGAAAGGGAAAGTAACATAAAACTTATAATTTATTACGTTTAACATAGGAGTGATATGAGCTCAGGTACCAGCTGCTTTATCAGTGACAAGGAAAGATCGAAGGGCTTGAAGGTGTTGCTGGGATTAATCTGGCCCCAAAGAGATTTGGATGATCTTTCCTTAAAAGTCTTGCCCTTACAGTGTGGCTGTAAAAGGTAGAAGTAAAGATCATTTCGAATGCAAGCCTGAAAAAGGATGGGAAACCTGAAAAGGTATTAGAAACCCTGAATGCAGCACGTTCCCATTTTTTATCCCACTCTAATGTATTAATAATAAGTATAAAAAAAAAAATCCATCCACTTTAATGAACTTTGCATTAAAATGGCCTCATTTGAAGATATTTTTTAGACATTTCCCCATGTCTGAGCACACCCACCGATAGCCCAGTGACTGAGCGCTGTTCCTCTGCTCCATTCTCCTTCCGTCATCTACAGATTTCACAACAGCTTTGTCTGGTGGCACTGGTACCAAACATACAGATTCCTCATAACTTCTCTGAACAGTTTCACTTCATTTATCGACTTTCTCTAAATTAAAACATCATTTATCACAACAGAACAATAAAACCAGTGTTTCAGTGAAGCTGGCTTTCAAGGAAAAGTAGATCAGCGGAATACCTGGGAATTAGGGTCATTCAGGAGCAAGTCAAAGATTTCTGGTAGTGGCAAACGCATTTAACATGAGGATTGTAAAAATAAACTGTAAACCCCTTTGCTGTCCCCCTCCTGCAATACGACCTCCATGCTAATGTGACAGCAACCAAGGAACTGTTATTCTTACACCAGGAAACCTTAGAGGTCTCCAATTTTCCCGCTGCGAAAATGATGCTGGGCCAGCAAAAGTTAAAATTTTGAAAAGTTGAATGGACGAGTAATCTCAGACCCCACGTACAACTGCAGCATTTCATTTATGCCATAAGAATTATGTTTAAACATTGACATTTTCTTCTTCTAATCTTTTTTTGCTTTTTAAACTCAAATTTCAGCATTAAAATCTTGTTAGTGCAAAAGAAATGGAATACTGAAGGCCTTTTTTCTCCAAAACCTTAATCGACACTAACACCTTCCCCACAAAGTTTTGGCTTTGCTGATTCAGCATTTTTGACCAACTGGAATGGTCCCCTTCCACTCATCTGCTCTCACTTGTTAGGAGATGGCTATTGAGATACGGAAGACGACAGCTTGTACTACATTCTCATAAGAATAAGCTTTCAAGTGTGGAACTTTCTGGTTTCGTCTCGGCCTACTATACAGAGACACACTTGCATGAGAGAAGATCTCAAAAATAATATTCATAAAAGTGGCTATCAACATTTAGCCTGACTTTGTACCATGCCTGTGGTGACAGCAGTGGCCAGGGCAACTGGCCTGACACCAAGGCATCTTGCTCTAGTATTCTGCCCCTTCCAACCACAGAGGCTCCACTGGATGCTGTACTAAGGTACACATTTGAGCTGCCTTAATTTAATCCTGGAGTGGTATTCGCACTTTCTCATGTTGCTCATGAGCGGGTTTACAACTTGGGGTTACTCAAAGTCTTCAAAACTCCAGAGTCAGTAAGTATCGTTAAACTACATTTGTCAGCCCTTTGACACATGGTCCTTTTCCGGGGTCCAAAATGGGACAAATAAACTCCTCTCTCTTGGCTTGCTGGAGTCCCCAGATATTAATACTAGATGCCAACTTGTCTATTTAAAAAGAAGAATATTCACAGCTATATCAGTGGTGCAGTTAAATGGATAAGAATTCATTCAGATCAATATTATCAGGGGAACAACATCCTTTCAGCTCCAACAACTTTTATTAAAAAAAAAAGAAAATCCAGCAAACAACTACCCCAGCCCACTGTAAATGGAGCCAAGTGATTTCTTCATATAATGCTTGTTATATTCACTTTAAGGGGAAAAGTAAATGAAGACTATAATAGGAAAAACAAAAACAGGCAGATCTAACTGTACAATAAATACAGAACGTGCCCTATTTAATCTGCTTACAGTAAAATCCACTGAGCAAAATTATAATTTGATATGGCTCAGCTTAGCCAATAGAAACTCATAAAATGTCTTAACATCATAATACATTGTACAAAAGAATCACTAAGTACCATAAAACATATGGGAATATGGGTCTGTATTCATCCATTACTCTTTGCCAGTGTAGCATATTAAAATGGTTTCTATTTAAGTGCAGAGATCCCTGAAGTATACTACAGTCTTAATTAAAATGTCAATAAAATGCAAAAGTGCACTGGGGACCTTATCTGATTTTTTTTTTTTTGTTAACTCTTTCAGAGAGTTATTTCTTAATAGCTTCATTACACTACTGAGGTTTGGAGCAATTAAAAATAAACATAAGTAAGCCATTTTTAATAATTAGCTGCAATCTGAGCATGATCTGTATCCTTTCTCTCTAGCACAATTCCCTGCAGGAGTCGCTGGCAGGTTAAGTCAAGACTGGAAAAGTAGGTCCTTATCCGAGGCCAGGAAACAATGCTTTGGGTGTTCTCATTCCAATATTTGATTTTCTTTCAGTAAATTTAAAAAAAAGGAGCAAGATCTTTTGTGACTCTTCTTCTGCAATCAGAGACCTCAGACAGGTAAGGAGCCATCTGGTTTTCAGTGACACTTGACGTGGACACCTTTTACTAGGCATGGGAGACACTGACCTGGGAGGCAGGTTGTCTATCTCAAGTTCTTGCCCTGCCTTTCCATGGGGCATCAAACCCACCATAAATGGAAATCAAAAATATAGCTGGCCAAAAAATTATTCGCTATTTGCTTTTTATTTTCTTTCAATGAATTTAAAATTGCCTTAGAAAAATTCATTTTTAAAAAACAAAACAAGATACATGACGATGCTTTTCCAAAACGTGAAACAAAATTCAGTTGTAAGGACAAGAGAAGAAGATCCCGTACTTGCTTTTTGTAATATTGGAAGGATGACAATGGAACAAGTAAATAAGCCTTTCTCTTTCTTCCTCTTCCATTCTCCCAACCTCTTGTACCAGGAGAAATATTTTCAAAGATAAATTCATTTTCCTCACTTCCCCAAAATGCTACAAAATTTCTCCAAAAATCTGCATTCCCTTGAGGAAAGAAAACGTATCTTCGGAATGGAATTTGCCTATTGTTAGCAATATCAAAATCTTGCTGAAATCGTGATACTGGGAGCAACCCTGGAGTGCCGGCAGCACTGCTAGAGGCAGTGGTGCAGGGTCCTGGATAGCTGATTTGGGGTAGGAAGACTTTCCCCAGAGGGGCAAGGCTGGGCCAAGGCTGGTTCTGCTTCGAGACAGCGTGGAGAGCACTCTGAAATTAGTGGCAGTGTATAATCCAGCCGCAAAAATAAACTGAACTATCAGAGCCTTATATGTACTTACATGTGACACATCGACCTGGCTGTGACCGCTAGCTCGTTAGACGGGATTGGCAATTACTTTCCTTGTACCAGGATAATACGGAAAACAAAACAGAGCACTGATTTTGAAATCTGTGTTTAGCGGCTAGATACATAATGCGCCTGTCTTTTTAGTAGGCTAGAGAAGCAAAGAAAGGAAAAAAACAGAAGTAGATAAGACAAGAAGAGTTTACCAGCCCAACATGCCTTTAGATTGCATCGCGATCTGTTTCTCTTTCTACTTCATCCCCTTCTAAATCCACTTTATGTTAAGTGACAAGCAGTTGGCAGGTTTTGCAGTTATATTGACAATAGCAGACATACGATACAGCTGTGAAGATTTGTCTTACCAGGGTTTCAGCTGGTTTCTACTAGCTAACAGCCAACAGCCAGATTTTGGGGGTCATGACCTCTAGTTATTTGAAAGAAACTAGGGGGAGGAGGCAGGCAACACATTTTATGCACTAGTCTGCTGTTCCTAGAATATTTTCAGGACTCACATAAAATCGACTCCATTTAATGATTCTTAAAAAAATAAAAAAGTGATCGGCAAGGACATATCTTGTGAACAAAATTGGGAAATTTAAACAGTTATGGGGCCCTATCTTGTATGGTGCTGAGCAAGCGCTTCCTGCAGAATGCCGAATATTCTTTCCTCCTACTGGGTTATATGGAAGATGAAGGTATTTAGATCAGTGTATTGTATTCCCTTTGGTGGGGACAGTCCACATAATGCTTCTCAGTTCCTCCCACTCTCTGATTCTTTTCTATTTTTTTAAGCTGAAATAATAAAGAACTTGGACTTCTAACAGCAGAGATGCTCAACTCTCCTGTCAACCTCATATACACTACATGGATTTCTCACAGACATACTATTTTCTGTAATTCTAAAGATCTCATTTACCATTACTATATGCATCACCTCTACATGATGTTACTGTAATGGTTTGGGAGACAAAGAAAGAACTGCAGTTCTAGGGTGGACCACTGGCATCAGTCAGACTCTGACCCCAGTTTGAGCTTAAATGAATAAATCAAATTATGATTGTCAAACAGACATACAAGCTCCCACAAAGCATGTGGATATATTACATCATGACTCAACTGAGTTACTTCTGTCAAGTGTATAAGTAATGGAAAACTTCAAAAACTTATTCACTGTCTGACAAATAATTTAACCTTAAAATACTTAATTAAAGCACTGGATTAGGCTCAGTAGAGCTCACTAACCTACTTGGCTCTCCTAGTGAAATGGGCAGACCACCAGAAAAGCCACTCCGATGGCTGCTGTAAATATAAGGACAGAGGAAATCCTTCTAACAGCTTTGGCTTCTGTTCCCTGATGAGTTACGTGCTCAGGTAAATGGAAACTACATATTATTTCTCTGCTATGTGTGGGCTTTTAGTTATGTTTTAGTTATTTTCTGCTATCTGTTCCCATGCAGCAATGTCCACATATTGTCCAGCTAAGCAGAGGTGACAATTTGGCACGAAGGCAAGGGAAATGCATCTCACCTGAAGGCACCAAGGAGATTGCAGGCGTTCCTTCATAGTGTGGGAGCTACCATTGCTACCTTGGCAATGAAGCACTGAAGACTGGGAGGTGTACTTGGTTTGGGCAGGAGGAAATGCGAGAAGAATCTAAATATCTGAACTCAGTGACTGATGTCAGGGAATCCCTCCTGGGTACCAGCTTCTGGAGATGTGAGGTGGAAGGCCTTGTTGGTAGCTGCTTTGGAAAGGGCAGTTGGCCGCAGTCTTGTGTGATTTGAATAACAACGCACCCGTTTATTCAATAAGAAGAATTTCCCTGGGACCTGTCTGGATTTTAGAAGACAAGGAAGGAACTAAAACTTGACAAATGGAAAAAGGAGGAATCTCCTTATTTTTCTTTAAACCAGCCAGCTCCTTGTTCCTTGTTAATGTCAAGAATTTTATTATTACTAGAGGACATACCACAACAATTACAAATTTTCAATTGAATTAGACTTAAGGAGACTGCTCTACAGTAACATATTTATATGATTGGTTTCTAATGTTGCAGTTAATTATCAAAATAACTTTCCTGCAGCTAACACATACACATTTATATTTGAATAAGTCTTTTTTTTTTTTTTTGCTTATTAAGAAGTGGGTTAGCAAAGACAAAACTGCTATTATTTAATGTTTATTAATAAACCATTAAACTAAAACCAGTGGGCAAATCTGTTCTTGCATCTTTACTCTAAATACTCCGTAGTCAAAAACATTACAGCTGGTAGGTACAAAACATTATTCTGGAATGGCCTGTGATCCTATTCATATCCAAATTAACATTCACCTGTAGACAAGTGAATTAGAGACCTGTGTTGAAGTCTCTTAATCACAAATGCCTTCTTGTGAAATCAAAAACCAAAAAAATGGGGATAGTCCAGACACATAAGAACCTGCCATTAACATCACACTGTTTGATGCTAATCCTGTCTTGAAAGAACTCCGTAACAAATGCCCTACAGTATTTCCTTGCTGTATGAAACACTGTCAACAGTCAGATCTTCCCGAAGTTAGCATATTGCTGGGGAGACTGCAGGAAGTATTGAAGGAAAACAATGTCAATTAGTCCTCATTTCCCCCCCCGCCACACACACAGACTCAAAGTGCAAAGTCTTGAATTTTAAGGTCATTGACTCCTCCCCCTCCTTGCACCCTTTAATAGGAGAGAGGGGTTGGCATGTTTTCTTCGCCCATCAATAACACTCCATCCTCTCTGTGCAGCATAACCAGCATTTCTTTCCAGCAGTTCCTACTCTCAAGGAGAGACCTCCCCCATCTAAGACCATCGCTGTGGTAAGAGGAACTCCCTGACCTACCCTTCTTACGTCGGGGTGATGCTTGAGCTCTGGAAAATAGAAATAACAACATCTGGGATGCTAGAAAAATAGTTTATTCTCCTACATTGTTCCTGCCCAAGTATAGCAACAATTTCTTTCATTGTATCTCACCAGAGGAGTTTAGAAACTTTGCACTGATAAATCTGGGGAAGAGATATTTGCACAAACACTTGCCAAGACACACAGTACAGCTGCGTAAAAAGTTCTCACCCACTAACTGGAAAATATGTGACATGTTCTCTGGCCATATCAGATTTTTAGTAGGCTTTGATTTGAAAGGCAGCATCTGTAAGTCAAACACTTCCATTTGTTCAGAAAACAGATGCATTCGTTTCCCAGCAAAAATAAGGGAAACATTGTCAAGTTCAGAGGCAGGGAAAAAAAAAAATTGAGAGCATTTTGCCAGAGTGGAATTTTAACATTTTAGACTGCATCAAAAGGTACGAAATGCCTTGATGTGCCCTTGATTTTTCTCCAGTACTCAAATAAATAATTGACAATTTCCCCAGCAGAGTATGTGATGCTCAGGAAAAATATATGTGAATTCCAGATTAAAACCACAAATATTTCTTTATCTATGAGACCTGTTTCAGGAAGATAAGTACATTCTTTCTTTGGCGGAACCTTTATGATGCCCCCAAGGATGATTCGTATCCTGGTCTCTGATGCATGAAGGTTGGAGCCTCAAAGTCCTACTGAAGTCAATGGGACTCAAGTCTGGTACGCAGTCTCACTGTATCACATAAGCAGTCATGAGAGAAACTGTGACACATTTTTCTGACTTAAAATAATTCATGTGTTATGCGCTGTGATCTATTGTAGAGCAGTAAAAGTCTCGGTTTCCATCAGAACATTTAGCAAAAGAGTTTTCAAGGGGTTTTTGATTGTTTTGACAATCTCAGCCTCAGGCTTTCAGAGACAAGAGTTTACATTGCATAACTGAATGGCTAAGCATCTTAATAAGCCCAAAACAGTAATAAAAGGTGATGCATGTGATGTGGACAGAGAGGAAATAGGAAATGGTGTACCAGTAGTGGAAACACAGAAAAGTACCTGATCTCAGGAACAGAATCCTGCAAGATGCTGAAGATAGTGGGAATATTACTGAGGTTTGTGGCCATCCCGTGAAGGCAGAGAGTGCTCGGCTGCTTTCAGAATGAGAGCAAATGACTGGCAATTGCTCAAGGAGTGGTGAAGGTGGGAACTGCATTTCATTTCATGTGCTTTACTTGCAGCCCTTCAGTGTTAAAATGATAATCTTCCACGTTTTTTTTTAAAGCAAATCACAAAGGCAACAGAAAAGAGAAGCAAATAAGCAAACAAAAGCTGGGTAAAAAAATCGCTGAGCAACAGGAGTGAGTCTCCATTAGTGCTGTTTCCGTTAGCAGCGCAAGAGGAAGAGACACTAAAAAATCTTTGCTTCTCCCCAGCCTAGAGGAAAGCTCGTGCTTCCCATGGAGCAGCCACAGCCCGCGGTTGGTGGGGCCACCCATGCATGTTCACTCCCAAAGACCCGAAGCCTTTACTCAGACAAGTTTTCCAGCCATGTGAACACGCAAATGGAACATTTTTCCTACATATGTGTTGAACTGTTGACATGCCTTTAAACAATCTTTGTCACAGTATCCTGCACACATTAGCAGGGACAATGTCCAGTTTTGTAAGTGTCACTTGAAATAAATATTTGTATTTAAACTCTATAGTGTTACCATATATCTTTAAGCAGATTACTAAATTTTAAAATATTTACATATAATTGAAACATCACCAAATGTATTTGGGGTGGTGGGTGGGGAAGGCACATCTGCAGTCCATTTTTTGAAGCATGAATGCTTACATTTTTTTGTTGTTGAGGAAAAGAAGACTGTTTCAACAGATACGGGCATCTCCTCCATCCTCAGGCGTTGCTACTGTATATCAGTTGCCCAGCTCCTAGAATGTGCATGAGTTATTTGTTCTGTACTTTCTGAAAAAATGCTGTTCTTCGGTGATTTGGGAATTTTTTTTTTTTTTTGTAAAGTGAGATTAAGCAGCACAAAGTGAGCTATTAAGACAGTATTTCCAACACATTTCTCAAGTGAGAAAGATCCTTTCAACATCTTTTCAAGAAGCCAAAGTAGGCTTTCAGAATTTGGAGGGAAAAAACCAACACAGGTCTTACAATGAATTCAGCACTATTATGTGATACCCTATATGTGCAGAGGAAAAGAAATCAAGAAGAATATGATCAAAAAGGGAGTAAAGGGATATGGCACTATCAGAGACAAGACATAAATAGGGGTGGATTTGATCCCATCTTTATCATTTTCATATGGTGCTTAACAATTCAATGCTCACCGTATATTTGTAAGGCAAGAGCCTTACGGTCGGTTCCCCTATCAATCGCCCCGTGTTTGCACAGACAAGAGTAAGCAAGCAGGTATACAGATATACACATAAAATATACAGCCGGATCCTTCATAACCCCTGCTGATAGACGCTAATTCCCAACTGTTCGTACCCTCATGCATTTTGTTTGTTTGTTGTTGGTGGTTTTTTTTAGACACTTGATTCTGCAGTCATCACTTACACATCACTTATTCCTCGTTCTCATCCTTTCGGATATGAACGACAACGCAGGGAGTTTATGACTGCTCAGAAGACAGCAGGTCATGGGCCCTGGCTGCACAGGGGACATTTAGTGCCTACGCTGAACACACTGTAGGATCTTTCTGATATGACTGTCAAATTTACCTGACGCAGTATACTCTAGGAACAAAGTCTAATTTTATTTAAATCTTTTATCCAAGGATGATTATTTCCTTGCCATATATCTTTAGCTATAAAAATTAAGAAAAAACTTATCACCTATATAATATTCCATGTTCAAAAATGAAGCAGAGGACATGGATCATTACTCATTCATCACCCTGTGTTTTATCTCATCTGGAAAACAGATAAATAAACAATAAAATACAAGACATAATGATTCTCTCATCGAAAGCCACGCTGCCAACCTCCCCCACTTGCTACACCTGTACCACGTGTAAGGTGGAAAGGCACCACATTTTGCCTGCCTCCCCCACATCTGAAGACTGGGTAGGGTGACATGGATGGTCCAAACAGCATCAGACTGTACATCTTAACAATTGCTTTTCAGCTAATTCTAAAAATGGCATGTTAATCACTATTTTTAGTAATGGCAATGGTATCTTTTAATAGCACTATTTCAGCCTCCTAATTAAGTGGTCAGATTAGCGATAGATAAATATCCATTCTTTGGGAGAGCTAATTAAGAACTTTCATCCTCTTGGATGTGCATATACCTCCAGCTAGAAGTTCTCCCAAGCAGGGCAGCCACAGGTGGGCCAGCTCACCCAGGGAGCACCCAGACCCACAGCTGGGTGTGTTCGCTGTCAGTTGCCTTACAGATACTCAGCAGAAATGGCAGCCCTTCACATCCCTCTCCATTTGACAGAGTCCTCCGGAATTTCTCTTTCTGCCTACACAGCTGGCAAAGAAGTCTCAGACTGACAGGAGATATTTCTCTTCTGTACAACTCAAGGATATCTCCTGTAATGAACTGCTTGAGTTGGTGAAAAATACTTTTTCAGCACTTTATCAAATATGATTAAATAGTCCAGCATTTTCAAGTAACTGATTTTGCTTTTACTTACGCAGCACAATGAAGGTTTATAATTGCATGTCATTAGGATACAAACTAAAGACTGTATAGTGAACACATGAACAAGCTGTCCCTAAATGACCTTGATTTTCAGCCACATAGTTTTATTTGCAGGCCAGCACATGTTAATTTGGGATGCTCCATCGATCATTACATATTGCCCCTGAGTTATTTCTTTACTGTATCCGACTGTTGTCTATTCTCTCTCAGACTTTGAGGACAGGGTAGCACATGAGAAGGGGTGGATGGTTCAATACACAAGGTTGGATGATAGGAGACCACGGTTATCAGTGTAACAGCTAATTTGCCATGTCACTTCACAAGTCACTTTACTTCTGTGGCCTCACCTTCCCTTTTGCCTTGGCTGTGGAGATTATAAATTCTTTAAGGCAAGGACTGACCTTCAGCGGCTGGATGTTTCCACTCCCATGTCAAAATAAGAAAACTACTGATATTTCCTGTAGGTAGGGAAACTCTTCAGCATTATAGGCCATCTTTGAGAATGGTGTCTTCGTGTAACGGGTCACAGGACCATCAGGTTCTCCCTGCCTCTTCTGATACCTGCCTCTATCAATCCTGTTTCAGCCTTCTGACTCTTACGTACCACCACCCCATAAAAGACTCAGTCCTAACAAGGCAGTCTGCTCCTATCCCTGTTCAAATCCAGCTGCCTTTGCACCAAAGCGGTTTCAGGTTTATTAGCAAGAGAAACACTCTTTACCTCCTCTTGGACTGGTTACACATATTATTTTTTTAATAATTATTTTTCTTAGATTCCTAGTTTCCAGGTTGATTTGGCATGATTCAGCCCTCTCTTGCCCAGTTACTCCTTTCCTACCTTCAGTTAGGGAGGCTGAATCAGGCTAAAGAATGTGATTTTACACAGAAGTGAAACATTCCTATTTGCATGGGGAAATAGAAAGTTAAAGAGTTGCTAAATGGCTTAAAGACCCACTGAAGGGAAGGCAGTCAAATACAAATGCTGCCTTCCTCCAGCCCATCAGCAGGTTTTGCCTATGTGAAAGACCTGTTTTCACTGCAGATGTTTCATCTCTAAGCCTTCAGTTTCCTATTGACTTTGGACCATCCCACAAGCTTTCCCAAGGGAAAGATGATGTGCACATTAAAGTTTAGCTGCATAGCTTTGTATGATCTGATGTAATTTTATATATATATATGATGAAGTAAAATGCTGTCCAGATCATGCTCATTAAAATGAGTTGTATAACTTACAGCCTGCTTCTCTCCCATGCTCTGGGAGAGAAGTATGGGCCCTGGATTTGTCCTGGCAGCTTATCCCACATTGTCATCCTCAGGGAAGAAGCTGGTGTATGATGGCCATTTAAAGTCTCCTGACCTAAAGTTGCATTCTGAGGCAAATGAGAATCATAGAATGGTTTGGGTTGGAAGGGACCTTAACGCTCATCCAGTTCCAACCCCCCTGCCCTGGGCAGGGACACCTCCCAACTAGACAAGGTTGCTCAAAGCCCTGTCCAGCCTGGCCTTGAACACTTCCAGGGGAGGACTTGCAGGTCTTGGGAAAGAGGAGTAATGCTCAGGCTCTATGCACATCATAAGGATAGGGGCTCCTCCTGGCTGCTGCCTGCTTGGGGGCAAACATGTATCCCTGCACATGTGCCTGTCCCAGGGAGCAATGCGACCTGCTCAGGCCACAAGAGCAGGCACAACTGCTGCAAGTCCTCAGCTGAAAGGAATTCAGAGGTCCCTGCAGCAGCAATGAACCAACTGGGGATAGGAGGTAGGGTTCGAAGACACTCTTTCCAAACCCACCAGTGATTTGATCTTCTGATGGTCTCAGTTGTCCCAACTAGGCAAAGGGGATAGATTGTTCCCTTCTCCATACTCCTCACATAAGGGCTTGGCAGAAGAAATTGTTCTCATTATTCAACACACACAAATCTAAAGGATCATATATACTGGTCACCTACAGCTGCTCCAGTGGGGCAGTGCCAGAAGGAGGAGGACACACTGTGAGGGACCGCATTCGATGAGCATCCTTCCAGCTCCCACAGCGGAGCAGCCGGGATCTGACCCACTGACTTTAAAACTGAAATTTTAAAGCCTGACCTTCTGCTTTAGTGAAATAATAGTGCAGTCATGATAATAATGGCAAGAAATACATCAAGTTCTTAGGTGTCTTATTAATGAGAAACATTAAGCTGAGTAAGTGATACACTCCAGCTTTTATTGAACCAACACCCACAAATAAATATACTTGTTCCCACGAATAGGGATTCATTCTTCAGTTGAATGAGTCTATAATTTAATCCATTGTTACACCCTAACCAGAGCCAGTATTTAACATCCTTTCTAATCGAGCTATAATTTAATATTTTTTAATTTCTTTTAAATTAGTTGAAATCCTTTCATTTTTTCTTTTATGAAGGAAAGTTCTCCTTTTTGCCTATGATTGAGTTTGATCTGGCTTTGTTAGAGCCCTCTTAAGATATACAGTACACATTTTTGTTCTTCTTATCTAAGTTTCCAGGACTTCATCAATAGTGGAGCATATTTTTCTATCCAAGAACTAACCAAATTTATTCAACAGATTATACATTAATTTTACCATTAGAACATAATATGAGCAGATAATCCACAAAAATGCTTCAGATTTTTTGAAAGTGAATTTAATTATAAGTAGTAATGTGCATTTGAGAATTATAATTATGAAAAGTCATGTTCTATAAATCTGAAATGACAGATTGTATTTCAAAGCCTTATTGCAGAGGAATTAGAGTACCGATTTATTAGTTGTAAATGTCTGATTATTGCAGCTTTGCTAAAAAACATGATCACAGCATATTCTAGCTGGATTTAACACGTTTAATCCTTCTGACAAGAATCATATTTTGAACAGAAAGCAGCACTGTGTTAATTTGTTTATGAGACAGATTTAGACAACTAATCTTTGTCTTATGATCCCTGAACAGTAATAATTTAAAAACACTTTACATAGTTGTATTTTTCCAGCTGCAGACTACAGCTGATTATGAAATTTACATTCATCTATAAGCAACCATGATTATCGCTCGGCATTAGGAAGGGTGCTTCACATTATTTGCAATTTCTCTGTTACCGAGGAATACTCTGTACACATCAAGCCTGAATCACCTCAGCGAAGTATTTATCTGCTCACGTGGAGAATGCTATGGAGGGCAACCACGATGTTGGGCACCTCTCTCCTGCTCCAGGTACACACGCTACAACTTCCCAGCAAATCCAGAAGTGACAGGCAAACTTAATGGGCTGGCATTGACTGAAAATAAAGCCCTGTGTTTAATTAACCAAACATAATGGGGTTTGGTAAAGGATGGGTTTCCCTCGAATCCACTAGTGTTACAGTTTCTAATGAGGTTCCCTCAAGGGAAAGATGTGCTACGTTTTGTAATGAAAATTGACATTTCTGCAGCTGTCAAGTAGTAAAGCTTTAAATGAGGACAGTTACCGATCTAAAATGACTTGTTACTGAACTATTTAATGTATATTTAAAAAAAAAAAATCTTCCTACTGGATTTAATTTTTATACGCACTATTGTAAAAACCGATTTCTTTTCATCATATAGCTGAGCAGGGGGAATCAACTGTTTCTGCAGATGCCCGTTATCTGGATTTTTATTATAACTTAGAATTCATCTCAAGAGAAATGTCTTTAAATTTCTTTAAACACAGAAGCCCTCTGCTGGTTATTTCCTGGCCAGTGATGCCATGTCAGTTTGGGTGCAGCCTCATTCGTTTGTGAGGAGCTCCACCCCTCAGATGATCCAGCAGAAGTCCCTAGGACTGCCTGCCCTGGGCAAAGGTTCGTGTTCTCCAGGGCAGAAACTGGTAACTGACTGGCACGGACCTCCCCAGGCTCCCAGAGACTCCCGTTCCCCATACACACACATCCCTGTGGGCCGGGGAGGTGAGAAGCAGATGGTGGGACCACGCTAACATGGATTTACATCTTTTCTCCCTTCTTGATCTGCTTCCAAACCCCCCTCACAAGCAATGGCCATAGAAGTGCTACAGGAGTCTACAAACACTCCAAATTCTGCTCCTTTCTGAAAAGGGAAAACACGTTTCTGCTATGATGATACCAACCTCCTAGAAGCTTTAACTATGCCTTGCTGGTACATAGGTATAACCAGAGTAATAAAAAGGAAACAGATTTTATCCAGTAAGAACTGAAAGATCCCATTACAGCCTTGCCATTCGGTTGTCTACCAACCTGCAGTACATGGCACACATTCATTTACTGTTGCATAGTTTCTAAAAACAGATGAATAAATAATAAAAAACAAAAACTCTGGTAAGATGACAGCCGGAACTTCAAAAAAACACGCCTCGCTTTACTTCAAGTACAATCTGGCAGCACTTGGCAATCATTAATTTTGTTCATTTATCACAGGTGCTGCAAAGTGAGCTGCCAGAGCAAGCTGATAGCAGGCTACACGTAATCCAGCATGTTTTTTTAAAACTATATTACAATATTTCATCACTCAGCTGTTTCCAGTCAAAAATCAGAAGCAACAGACCACTTACTCAAGACAAAAACGTGAATATTCCTGGAAGTTTTTTCTACAGCATCTTTCCCAGCTTGTGTTGCTTCTCTCCAGCGGAGGACCCATTTGCTACAGTACTACAGAGTTACTTGAGGTGGGCTGCAATTTTTAGACCTTTCCATTAAGTACAAGCCTTCCTGACAACAAACAATTTTCTGACCAGCTTATAGATCAATGTAGCTAATGTAAATGAAGAAAATCCCTTTGTTTACCAAAAAAAAAATCTCCACCTCTACAAAGTCTAGAGCCAGCGAGTGAAATAGCAAAGCCTGCATCCTTCTCTTAGAGACCAGCGTAAATCACACTGCACTCAGAAAGGAACCTTTTCAGGTTCTCTAATACAGAATAAATCTGAGAGCTAGACTTTTTTTTTTTTTCTCTTCTCATACGATAAAGGTCCTTTGACATCCTTTCGCAAAGACAAAGGACGTATACACACATCTCAGCCAGCGTAACACAGCAAAACCTACCTGAGAAACCGGGCAAGTGCATTGTCCCATGCTGAGCTCCATGAAGCAATGGTTACACTCCTAATTTAAAGCTGGCTCAGATGCGTCTGTATGAACCACAGTCCTGCAGGACTGCACAGCCATAGCCAAAGCAACACACAGTTCTTCAGGAGTTGCCAGTCCAATTCTTGCTAAGTCAAGGGGTTTGCTAGCAAAAAAGGAAGTTTAGAAAGTCTTACAGAGCTACTTTTCTGGGAGGTTTAAGGCAAGTGCTCACCTACCCTCATTCAGAATCTGGCCGTTTTTCATGCTGAGAAGTTTTTAAATAATTGGTAGATTGTGAAGCTAATAAAAATGTAGTAAGCTGATTTTAACAAGGATTGTATATGATCCATATAGTATATTCAGCATCTCTTAGAGCAAAAAAATAGGATGGAAAAGCTGTTACGGTTTTTCTTAGTCCATGCAATTGGGTTACTCTGCTTCTCTCCACAGAGTCCAAATGTATGCGTGGTAGGCCAGATTGCTCCCTAGGGTTGTTTTATTTGCTTGAAGGGACAAGCTTGGCCAGGAGTATCTTAGGACAGACTCCAAGTACTCTAATTCTGCTTGCATTATGTTCCATTTGCTTATTTCTGTGTTTTCAGTATTCATTTCATCCTTCTCCAGCTTCTTTTTCCAACTCAGCAGTTCTTAGACTGAGCTGTTCAGCATTTTGCTGTGGCACAAATATCCGTCCCCTGGTATCTTTATGCAAGTCAACGACTGAAAGAAGCGGTGGTGCTACAGCTTCATCCCCTCCCCAAGGGAATTCAAACAACTAAAGTCGGGTTTGTGTGGGCAGAGATAGAGGCTAAGGGGGAAGGGATCTTAGGGCTGCTTTTTCCAGCCTTCTCATTTTGCCAAATAAGCATCAACCTGGTATGAATTCTGGATGCTTTCTTGCCTTTTTTTATTCTCCCCTCATCAGACACGCACACCTCTCTGCCGCCAGCCTGCAGAAATACTTGTTAGCAGCATTGTTACAACTATACTACCCTCAGCTAGTGAGAAAACCAGGTTGGAATATATTTGCCATATTACGGTTTACTCCGGATAAGACAGAGAAGGGTCCTGTGGGACAGCTTTTCAACTTGTGCAAGTCACCGCGGTTCAGCTGAAATTAGTGGCACCATCACATTTTGTAGCTGTAGGGGCCCAGGCACCTGGCAATTTAACCGGTAAGCATTTCCTGAAAAACAGCATGCAGCTTTCACACACATCTTGGATTTTGGAGGGTTTTTTAATGGATCCGAAGAACAGACTACAATTCAAACACACTTGAAGATACATCTGAGTTTTACCCAGGTTGGTATGAGGAAGACACATCCTGATCTGTGAGCTAGCATGAACTTACAGACTTATCATGGATTTGCTTTTCAAGCGTTTAGGGGAAACCATCTATGTCCCCTGTGCTTACCGCAACTACCAAAGGTATCTGGGGATCGCCGAAGACTGGAGGAACCGATATGAAGAGGAAAAGCCAGTCTTTTATAGGAATTGCTTAAAAATAAATAAAGATACTACATTACTGGCAATCTAGCATACATGCCAGGGAATGCCTCCCTTCCCTCCCCAACACTTCTGAGCAAAACCAGGCTTGTCAGTCTGGCTAAATCCAAGGAGTGCCTCTAGACACGTTGAGCATCCTAGTTCAAGACTGGGTTTGATTACTTGATACATAATAAATTATCCAAAAGCAACCTTTGAAGACATACAACCCCTAACACTTTAAAATTAAGACTAAATTCAATTTAGAAAAATTGTAAAACAGTTTCCCTGAAATTAATCTTAAATGAAGTTTCTTGCTTGGCCTCTCGCTCGCTGCAGATAATCAATCTCGACGCGGCTGTGTGAGAAACGGAGGCTACTGAAAGGGAAGTGAAATTAAAGAGAGGAGCTAGGCCAGCAACATGAAAAGAGATATCTAATTATCAGCATTTTATTAGAAACAATTAACTAATATTCAATTAGTTGCTGTCCCTGAAGCAAAGTGACAGTTAGGAAAACAGAAAACGAACCTTGACAAGGTGTTCATTTTCTAATAAATGGGAGATGAGGGGAATCATTTATTGGTGTTTTACCCCTGGTCAGAGCCTTGGGGCAACTCACCCAGCGTGAGGCAATGGGACTGGCTGGTTGCCAACATTAACTGTACTTATTACATTCATCCCATGCAGAACACATCCATCTCCTGCTCTGCCTTGACATCCCATTTATTCTGAGATTCATTTGTCATGTCCCCAATCACCAAAATGAATAGAAACTTTCCAGCATGATGGATTGTGGTTCTAATTAGGACTAAAGAAAAGATCCACACTCAAGTGGAGCTCTTTTTCTTTTTCTTCTTGTCCTAATAGAATAGTATTCCTAGCCAACTTTGTGACTAATGTCCTTTTGTGGTGGTTGTCCACTGTAGGTCACCCAGTAAAAAAGAAAAAGTAGTCCTTCCAGAATGGATTTTTCCTTCCCTAACAACTACACAAATTATTATAGAAAGAAGTCCAGACACACTGAAGATGATGCACACACACTTTGTTCATGTGCGGCAGATGTACAGAATATCAAACTTTGGACACTATTTGTCCCTTGTTTGTCCCAGAATTTCCTTTGACAAAACAGGTATCAGGAATAGCCACTGTACCCAGAATGAACAAAAAGCTATAATTTGCCTGGCAACTATTAAATCTGTTGACATATCTAATTTTTGTTAACAGAGGTAAATTGGATGTCAGCATTTTAAAGTAATGGCACTAAATAAAGTGCCATTATTTCAAACTCTAAACTAAGCCTCACATACATTTTGTCGTGTTGCCTCTCATTATCAGCACATACATCAGAAGTACACATGGGCCCTGATAGAACAGATTTTTTAAAAGTGCCCTCTGAGGTCTATCTCATGTTTCTCACATATCAGTTTTAACTTTCAGTAATTGTGATGTTAAAATTACTGTCTTTAATATGATAAAAATACAATTCCTTTTCACAGCTGTCTTAGCTTATCTTCTGTTCATTTCTCTGTCTCCCTGCTCTAGAATAATATCAAACCATGACACTACAAAGGAATCAATAGACTGTAGCGAGGGCAGCGCTATTTTGTTTTAAAAACTTTCTAAGTTAGGGATAACATCTTACTTAGTGGTAAGTAAATAAAAAATGGCAATGCCACAGGAAGAGGACCTTAACCAATAAAGAGATTTGCATGCACTGAAAATCACCCATTCTCATTTGCATTTAAAAGTCAGAAGAAAGTAGACTAAAGTTACAAAAGCATTCAGGAATCCGCAGATACATGACGAATACCCTAAATCATTAAAATAGCCTAATGACTATTTTAAAAAACAAGAAGGGTGTAGATTCAGTTACTACAAGACAAACTGAAAGTATTAAGTACCAACAATCTGCTACAAAATTTCTCATATTTCTGAAGATGAGCATTCTGTCCAATTTATTTTATTATCTGTACTACCTTTACATAGCAGGATGTGACACTTCCATTAGAAACAATGGAAGTATTTCACAAAGAGTCTGTTTTAATATGTACTATTTAAAGCACAACTATTTTTGGATAGGGAAAATAACAATTTCCTAACTCTCCCTAAATAAAACAACTCAGATTATCATGAAATTTAACTCAGCATTCTTTGTAAAGTTTAAATAAACTAGATGCTGAAAGAAATTTCAGTGCAAAAAAGCATATGATTGAAGAAGGCTCAATGGCAGAGACCAAATTTTTTTGGCAGAACTCACCCTGGAAGTAGTATGACCTGTAATAGGTCCAATTTCTCACGGCCTTGTCCAGAGCGCTCTGCCCAGGCAATCCTATCTAGCCAGAGAAACACAGAGCACACAGCAACCCCTAGACTGTCACTGTGGGAAGTGACAACTGCCATTTGTAAACGCGGTCTTCCTTTAAATTTGGAGATCAAAGCTCTTGTCCCCTGCCATTTACTGCACCCAAAATATTGATTCCAGTTTTTCACCTGAATATTAACCTTAATCTTGAAGCAAGTATGGCTAACTTGATATGTTGGACATATTCTAATTTTTTTCAACCATAAAAACCCTATATGTAGGAATACATAAATACAAAGGGTATTTTCCTTTTCTAATGCTAGAAGATACTCACCAAGTGTGTTTACATTGTACATGCAAGAACAGCTACAGAGCTTGTTATGGAAAACACTCATCTGGTGGGAAGGGAAACAGGTAAATACATTATTATTTACCCTTATTTTATAGCAAAGCTACCTATGAACTTGGTTAGGCACTTTAAAAATGCCTACTCTAAATGCAAAATGCCTACTCTAAATGCACATGCTAGTATGAACGCACAGGAATTAAGGTTGTTCGGTTTTTCTAAATGCCCACTCATTTCAGTGATGCTTTCAATGAGATTTGGATCTTTTTTCCATGCTTGCTTGAGCCTATGCTGGTACTGAAATGTTTCCCACTGAAGCACCTTCCAAATCAGGATTTTATCCTTTCAATTTCAATTATTCTATGTAAATTCATGAATATGTGATGGATTTACGGCAATAATCCAGTATGTGGTTAGTTGCTGTATCATTCCATACAACACTGAAATGTTCACAGACAACAAAGAAATATAACTTGAAACACTTCTCAAATACAAAACAGAACCATAGAATCAGTTAGGTTGAAAAAGACCCTTAAGATCATCGAGTCCAACCGTTAACCTAACACTGCCAAGCCCACCACTAAACCACGTCCTTAAGTGCCACGTTACATTGAAGAATTTTATTCAGATAGACTAGAAAAATATCTTTATAGGCCACACAGTTTCTCCCATGTCAGTATATCCACAGAGACATGCCATGCTCCCCGCCGTTACACCAAGATATAAAAAAGAAAGTAAGCCCATATGCAGCATGTCCGCCCCCAAAAAAAGTTTAGGTGGCTTGAGAAATAACATAAAAGTGTCTATCAGTTGCTAAAGGCACCAGGGCCTTGATGGCTCCCACACTGGCTCTAGCAAGTTTCCAAAGATGTACCCTTCAGTATATTCTGAGAATAACACTCCTACATAATTTAAATGAGCACTATAAATTGTCATTTAAATTGCATGAGAATCTGAGATAAGGTTGGCAAAAGATCCAGAAAGAGCCCTCGAGTGTCAGATTAACACAGCAGGCAAGACACAAAACCAGGCACTTTCTTTTCTTTTTGACTAAAAATCTTTCCGAGAGAAACTCAAAGCTTCTCTAATTCCTGACCTTCCATTTCAATGAAGAACAAGCAATCTGCAATCTTCTGCTATAATTGATCAGTGTTTAAAATGAACAAATTGTAGATTAATATAATATGCTCAGGCCAGAAAAGCAAGATCTTGAGGAGCACTCTTCGAAGCAGATCCCTCGCTCCCACAAAGATGGATAATTTCATCTTTGTCATTGGCCTGTCTCTGTCAAAGAGAACAATGGATAGTCTATTCGCAATTGATGACTATATAGAAATTAATATTAGTAAAAGGTGTCCATTTAGTGTCTCACCTTCTGCGCTAAAGGTGACATCCATGATGGATGCATCCCAAGACAATGGATTTATCTTTAAAATGGAGTAATTACACAGTGGATGCATGGGTGACATAATGACATTGTGGTTTTATATTAATAAAAGAAAGAAATATTCCTTCTGAAGAAGGAAAAAAATATGACTAACATGGTCATTTATGAGATTTTGGCAGCTACTTTGTAACTGCAATAAGCACTTTTGAATTGCTCAGTTATAAATTAGACTCCTACACAGTTTAAGCAATTCATGATTAGCTTTCACGTGACAAAGCTCAGTTTACAATATTTAAGGTGCTCACAGACTCCAAAATCTCCCATCTTTGTATGGGGGGCCTTTAAAATTGGTGGCCCCAAGTCACGGAAATAAGAGGTAAAGCAGACAAGATTTGAGAGCGGGAATAAAGGGATGTGACTTTACCGGCCCCTGACCACTGGCCCCTCTCAGTGCCACTCTGTTTTCTGGTTCGCAAGCGAACATCTCGGTGTTCCCTCTGTTGCCCCACACCATCCAGCCGTGCCGCACAGAAGCATTTGCAAAATGACCGGTGGCTGCAGGAACTCCCAGACAGCTAATCTGGCACACGCATTCCATGAAAACAGGCCTCAGGATGCCAATTCAATGTCCCACTGGTTCATAGTGTTATTTATTACTCTGTTGTGCTAATGCTTAGAAGAGTGACACCCATTTGGTGAGCTGTAGGTGACCTTAGCAAACTTTGTGACTTTTTTTATCCCCCTCAAAATGCATCATTTTGCCTATTACTAAAACATTTCTTATGTGCTGTATCTGATGTTTCAGTGTGGTCCACATTGATGTTTCCTGAAAATTCAAAACAGAATTCAAAACACAGTATCTCATATAGAAAATTTAAAATTCTCCTGTTTTGAAGCATTCCTTAAAACAGAAAGCTAAATTTTGAACTAAATTATTTTTTTTTTCTGTTGGTCCCTTAAATTGTATAATTTGACCTAAGTAAGAGTTGTTAATTTCTCCAACTTTATCCTCAAGAATAACCACCAAACTAAAACTAAACCCCCACATTATTTGTACAGTCCCCAGTAATCTCTGGGACTTCAGGGAGTTTAAAATGCAATCTTTGGCAGATGTTTTCAGCACTGGAATCATTTAGATTCAGGTTTTGATGGGGAGGTTTTATTTTATATAAATATATAGAAACATTCTCAATTTTAGTATTTTAAAACCTTAAATAACTAAAAGCAAACAAAAATGAGCGCTCTTGTTAGAATTGATTATAATTTTGTTCAAATTTAATACTTATTGAAAAGCTAGTAAACATTCACTTTATATTAAGCAAGAAGCCAAAATTCACCCTCTGTTACTTTCCTGGGGTTTCAGTGAGAATTAACAGCAAACTTCAGATGCCAAAATCATGCAGTTCTGAAGGATAAGGAACAATATAAGGTTTCTTTTTAAAAATATACCATACTTGGGTTAGTTCTCATTTATACACCGAACCGTAAGGGTTCAAGAATGGATAGTAGCCCACAAACAAACAAAAAATTAATTTAAGTCTTCATTGTAAGTTACAGCAGAAAGAAAACATCGTGTTTCTTCTCTCATGAAAACCCTATATTTTGTGCACGCCAGTCAAACTGATTGCCGCTGCTTAATAAACCACATTTCAGCTAGGAAGGTTTACCTGCGCAGTCAGTCTTTACAACAAACTTCTGAAACTGTTTTCTCTGGAAAGCTCCCATTCCCAGCCCCTAAATTCTATTCAAAAGGCAGCTAAAAACATCAAATACTTTCCATTACTTCTATTAATCCACAGCTATAGCCGCACCACAGGGGTTTTATGAGTTAGGCAGTGAGATGGGAGTGGACCATGAAAACTACATTATGATGTAGTCCACAGTTTGAAGGCATTTGAAGTCTGAATGTAAAAAAGAACAAATACTGGCTTTGAGTTTAAAGCAAAGATTCAATACCATTTCTCTTTTTAATTTGAATTAATTTGCTGATCCATGCTTCATATACTTTCCTTTCAAGGCTGACTGTTAATTTAGTAAAGGACACATCTTCAACTGCTCAAAAGGAAATGTGTCCAACACCAGTTAGACATTCAGCCACCTCTTCCCAGGTTGTCAGGCTGGAAGCTAATGACTAAACCCCTCAGCTTACTTGGGTTTTCTGACTTGGTAGGCAGAGGAATTTTCTTGCAGGTTTTCCCTGAAATGCAGTTCAGGAAGAAAAATATGTAACAACACCAACAGGAATGATTTGGTACTTCTCCAAACAAATTTTCGCTTTCTTCATGCAAACAAGCTCAAGTAAATTTTGAAATACTATCTAGAGATGTCTCTCCCACTTTCAATCCATTAATAATCCTATTAATGCCGGTCATTTAAATGCCAAGAAGTGGTTCAGGTATTTAAAGGGGACACTCAGTAACTAGGAAGCAATTTGCAAAGACAATTCTGTTAAGATTATGAAGATTATGAACTACAAAATACATCCAAATAAAATGGTTTGTACAGCAGTAAGCAATAACTAAAAAGACCATACAAAAGGTATACAAGAGGCACTGAGTTATTTGGAGGAATACATGAACAGCTTAAAAATTCTGATTAAAATTATGCTGCTGTTACTATGAAAGTGGTGCATCACGGCCTAATGATGTAGAAAAAATTGTGCCGTTAAGTGAGAAGAGAGGAACAAAGCCTTACAGTAGGGAGAAATCAACTTATCTGAAGGATGAGGCAAGGCTGAACTAGTACAACTGTAGGAAAACTAAGAGATGAAATCCAGGACTGGATTATTAGCATCTTTTTTCTCACTCCCCAAGTCTCTCCTTCCCCAGAATATGAAGAATTTTGCTCCCAAACCATGATCATATGTATTTTCAGGAGCAGCCTTCTCAAAGTGATCGCAGAACTTGGAGAGGTACTAGCGACTCCACACAACTGTTTCTTATATATGAAGTTTTTATATGCCCAGTGTCAAAGGCAAGATTTTAACATTTAGAAAGTGGAACCAAGGTTAAGGCTGGGATTTTCAGACATAAGGAGCTTAGGCTTTAAAGTCCTATTGAATCAAATTAGTTCAATTTAATTCAATTTAATAATAACTGTAAAAGGATCCCCCTCAAAACTTCCATTCTTTTGAGAGTTTTGTTTTACCTGAAACCTATTTTGTCTCCTTTAAGCGCTCTGACCAGAAGGCACCATTTCAATATTAGTCTTTCATATAGTCCTTACTTTTTCACCACACATTTATCCGATGACTTGACTCTGCAGCCTCCAACCACAATTTCATGCTTACTGGGATTGTCTGTTTGTTCTTCCCTCTTACAGTCATCTACCAGAAAATATGGAAATTGCTAGGAGAAAACTGATTATTTTTTATTATTATTTAAACGTAGCATTCTGGATTTTAATGAATTAGTCTCTTTATTAACATGACTTGTTTAAATGATGTGTTTCTGCAGACATTTCTGGCACAGCTGGTAGGATGCGAAGTGCCTAGAAAAGCCTGCCTTTTGTGTACAGTTAGACTATAAAATTTATGACTTTTTCACAATCTAAACCATCTTTGTTTTATTTGCAAAATAAATCCATCAAAAAAGACGTGTCTTTAGCTCGTCTTTTTACTGGATTTTATTCTTAGCCTTTTTTCCCACCGTAAAGGGAAAAATGGTACTGAAACACACATGAAGACTAGGATTAAGATGACACTGTGACTCCTCTCTGCGCTGCGTTACGGAGCCTGGCACAGAGGTGCACTTGCCACTGGAGAAGGCAAGAAATCTGCTTCCACTTGCGTGCTTCAGGGCCACTGCACTCCATTTGAACATTTAAGGGATGAATATTTTGAGGGACCTTCCTAGCACTGGCCAAACACAGAGTAACCACATCCTCCAAACTACAAGAATCAATGGTCCTGCTTCTTCCACTTGGGCAAACTCCTTGTATGGCGCCAATGCAGTTCCTTTAACTTTCAGAAGCCTTCTACACTAATCACACTTTATTTGCAGCTTAGGTCTGGGGCACAAACACTCACTGTGCCCATTCCCAAAGATCTAAAGGTCTTTGGCAACCATGGCTGGACCTGTAGCTACTTAAGTCATACAACTGGTTTTCAAGCTGCCCCAGTATGTTCAAGAGACTATGGGCTGCTCTCAGCTTCGCTTTGTATCACACTCAGTCCCTTGTAATAGTAGAAAGCACTAAACCAAAATGGTAACGATTTACACTCACTCTACCCCAGTGTAATCAACGAAATGAGGTTTAACGCTATGAATACCCAGGGCCTGGCTCTTTTTTAAATTCTAGTTTCAGCCAAAAAGACAGCCACTGGGAAAAATTCAGTCACTGATGAAGTTCTGCAGTCTCATTTTACTCACTCCCTTCAAAAGTTTTAATAAAGTTGTAGTTATCACAAACATTTGCCCCACAGAGACTTTTCCACTTTGAAAAACACCAGAGTGCTCCCAGGCTGACTCTTATCCTGGTATTTCATATAAACATACAAAGTACAATCTGTGACACAGCACCAAGGGTCATTTAGAGGTCTTGTGCCATGTTGAACTAATTATAAAAAAAACTGGCAAGAAAGTAACACATGACAGTTTTATATATTTCAGAGATACCTTCTGCAGAACTCTGAGAAAGAGTCCAAACAAACCAAAAAAATGATGGCATAAGTCTATAAAAAAAATATGACCTTTTTTATTTTTCAAGTTTTCATAATGATTACTTTTTCACCATTATGAACGCTACAAACTTTGGGGGAGCTTCTGATCTAAGCACCATAATCTTATTATACTTAGCAGATTGCTGCTCCCACTCTACCACCAACGACAATTTTTCTAATGTTCCAGGCACACTGGATAGAATGGGACATAATTCCCGCTGACCTCACCTTAGCAAAGGAAAAGGTAGAAAGAAAAAGCACCATCCTTTCTGGAAGGATGCCCCATCCCTGGAGGGGTTCAAGGCCAGGCTGGACGGGGCTTTGAGCAACCTGGTCTAGTGGGAGGTGTCCCTGCCCAGGGCAGGGGGGTTGGAACTGCATGAGCTTTAAGGCCCCTTCCAACCCGAACCATTCTGTGATTCTCATTTCCAAGTATATTACCTCTCCCCCCATTATTAGCAAAATCAAGTCTGGCATCCTTGCTGTATCTAATAGCTCTGTGCTGTTAGTTTTGGTTACTTCCTCTGAAACTAAATCTTTTCACACTTCATGGCCATGCATGACAAAATCTTTTTGTCAAAATAACACATTTTACCTATTTTCTTTGTTTTACTCTCTTTTTTTTTCTTCTTCTTCTTTGTTTTACTCTGTTTCTTTAACGTATAAACCGCACATAAAGCTACAGTTTAACCAGGCGTCCTCCTTGTTCAGCGTGTAAAATGCAGCCAGCTGTAAACCGACCATATAGTCCCTGTCAAGAGAGTCGCCTGGCCCTGGTGGCAGGGTTTGATGTACCCATCTCCCAGCCAGACGACCTCTGGGCGAGGAGCTGCCCCGCTGGGCTCTGCGGTGCTGCGCTGCCCGACCCACAGCACCTCTCCGCTCTGGGAAAGCCTTCCCCACACCAGGGGCAGGCTCCGGAAGGGTGGTCACCGCTCACCATTCACAATGTCACTGGAGAAGAACTGAGTATTGGGATAGCAGTCACAGACATATGCTTTTTCTAGGCAATTGGAAACAGATTGATTTAATGGTCTCCAACCTTCTGATTTGCAAACATCAATATATTTTTCAACAGAGATCCAGATCCCAGAAAAATTATGCTTTGAATTTGTTATTTTTGTTATTTTTTGTGAGGAACCTATTGGTGACCCATTCCAGACTGAAAACTACCAATTACATGTTTTATATATGTGTGTGTATATATATATGTGTGAGAAAATATTTTCAGAGACTACAAACTTCAAATGCAAACAAACCACCAAGTCTGTCTCAAAAAGAGACGTAGGAGTAATTAGTGTGGCCTAAATATCAGCACTTAAGATTTTCATTCCTAAGAATAAAAATATCCCTGTTTCTCAGTGAAAATTAATTAATATCTCATATCGGTTTCAGTCAAAAAAGACTTAATTAAAATGTTAAAGTACTAGTTAGGTAGCAACATAGGACTCTTAAAATAGGTTTGAGCTTTTCAACACAGCTGTTCATGAAACTCTAAACGCCCTACCAGCTTTGCAGTTCTACAGGCTGAAACCAGAAAGTGATGGAAGGAAAAATAAGGTATTTTATATGGGACAGATGTTA
Organism: Larus michahellis; assembly: GCF_964199755.1. NCBI lineage: Eukaryota > Metazoa > Chordata > Aves > Charadriiformes > Laridae > Larus > Larus michahellis. The sequence goes on from NC_133899.1 coordinate 19,147,386, forward strand.
AGATGTTGCTTTTTTGGCAGCCTTTTCTCCTGTGATCATGTTTGCTTTTATACCGAGCGCCAGGCAAGCCAGCCTTTCTGAATATTGCTCAAAGCCCCTCCCTCGGCCTACTGCTACATCTGCCATCCAGAACAGTCAGCACCTCGGCAACTATCCATCCGAGTCATAAAAATTCACATATTTCACATTTTCAATCCCACCAGAACGCACAAGTTACATACAGATGGTTAGAGGAACCCAACAAATGAGACACCAAGGACAATAAACCCGAAAGCAAACAAACCCCCAGAGAGGAATTTTGCTTTTCACCACTTTCATAGCAATTTCCCTACCCTTGAATCTTTGTATTTTAATGGATGTGATTAGATACACAATGGGAAGGCATACGTCGATAACAGAAGTAATAGTTGTAGAAAGACAATACTGGGCTGGCTGATAGAGATGAAGAAAGCGGACAGTCTTTTGGATGCCCATTTATCTCCTGATGTTTTATACCTTTGAGCTGAGTTACGAGACTACTGATACACAGGCAAAGAGCGTGTTGAACTCAGGGGTGAAGCGTTTATGGCAGGAACTCGGTGCTGATCAGAGCAGTGATGGCCTGGAACTGCCCTTCCCAGTCTTCTTCAATATTTAGACCCAGATCAGTGTTCGGATACAGAGCATGAAAAGGATTTACTCACCACTGAAATGTAGATATGATTTGCAGAAAGATCAATGACATCATATGTATACTAATTTCTCTGATAAATATTGCTAGCAGGGGCAACCCTAAGGCAACGATTCCACACACACAACTGAATTTAAACCAAACATTTGATGGCCGAGAAAGTTTTCGGCATCACATGACCCAGCGGAGCAGAAAGGCTGAAAGGCTACACATGTTTTTTGGCTATTTGTTCAAACTACATTTCACTTGCTGCATTTTTGCTAATAATAAAGCAGCACCTGTGCAGCCTTTAGACCTTACAGCTTCATGACAATGTTAATTATGAAAGATGCTGTAATAATTCAAATGGACCTTATAAAGCTTATCTATGTCCACTTTGTTACAAACTAGAAAGGTTTTTTATTTACTTGATGGAGATCCCTTGATATAGCGTTTGCATTGCTCAAAAAGGCCACGTCAACTGGTACTTTTATGAAATCACTGAAAATCCTCCTAACACTGAAGAGAAAACAACCATTGCTTCAATTGAGACCCACAACTCACCAGTCGATTTTACTTTTTCTAGTTGACGGTCTTAGCATGTGATACAGAGATAGGGCAGTCAGGAAAGAAAAAAGCCACAATAGGGGGTGGAAATGCAACAAGTATAATTAGACTGAAGGAAACATTCAGATTTGTGGCATTTGTGGAAAGTACAGTTTCACTTTACTGGTTCCTTTTGAGTAGAGTGCCTGTACCGAACCTCAGACAAGATACAGATGCAAGCAGGCAGGGGTCAGTGGTAGTTCAGACAAAAATGAAAGCTACATGCAAATATTCGTTCTAAAGGTGCAATGGGGAAATGAGATTTCTTTTCCCGATGATCCCATAAAAACCAAAAGGGCTTCTCCTTTGAGGACCAGGTACCCATCCTTAAGTATTGCTTGTTAATAAAAATACTAAAGGCTTCATATAACTATCAGTTGTAAGCAAACTGGTGCAGTTAACTTTTCAAATATATGTTTGAGACATGACCTGAAAGTTATCACAGTCAAATCACCTGAACGTTATCACAGTCAACTCTTTTATGTTTTCATTTAACTTTGATATAGAATGAAAGACATGAGCATATAAATAAAGAAGCATACTATTAAATTCATAAAATATTACGTTTGCTTTTGGCTGGGTAACATCATGTGCAAAGCTATAAAAATTGAATTAAGACAAATTTGAAATCTCTTTGTTTTTCTGTTGTTTTAATTTCCATTTTTCATGTTTTTTCCAGAGGCTGGTTTTAGCCTATTACACACAATACCTGTCTCTTTCTTGCCCTGTCAATCATTTGGCCATATATTTTACTGTTCATTGATGCTTGCACATCTTAAGGTTTTGTATTCTGCAGCAAGCAATACAAAATATATTTGTTGATCTTAAAAACATAAGTCTTTCATAGACATGTGCTCTAGTTAAATCAGAGATATAAGTATTAAAATTTCTGCTAGCTTTGTGCAGCAGGGTACAGCATGGGAGGCTTTCAGACACTAATGGGAAGCTGGTGGCAAGCCCTGCAACCATCACCCGCAGCAGATCAAGATTTTTAAACACATCACTTCTTTTTTAGTCATTAGTGTCTTCTTAAAACATCATGCTTTGTTTTCTTGATCAAAGCCACAGACTTAGGAGTTTGAAAATGAATTTCACTTTGGTGTTTTCCTTTCAAAACACGTCAGTCTCATAAGGAGGCTAATCTTTGGTGATGTATTATGATGGATTGTGCTTATCCATGCAAATTGTCGAGATAGACAGTTTGCCACTCATTAAAAGGGATTATTCTCTCCCCCACACCCCAGCACCACATGCCTGCTCGCACACGGGTGAGAGCTGGATGGACCTAAGTGTTCACAGATGAGTCTTGAGGAAACGCTGCTTTTCCTGGATCGAAGGCGGAGCTGGAAGCAGCAGTTTGGCTGGGGCTTCGGCGACATCTCCCATTTCCCAGGCATCTTACACCTGGGATACCTCCAATGCTTGCCAACTGCATTACCACGGGCTGCTGAACTACTCTGGAACAGCAAACGGCAGCTCTGAAGGACTATGGTTGCAGCTCATTGCATCTGTATGACCTCCTCGTCCATTTCCTACCTCAGCAGCTGCATTTATAACATCTTTACACACAGATTTATTATTCACTAGTTTACTAAAGCACTTCTCCCCATTCCTAGGGCATGAACATCTTGCTTCTGGACTTCAGTGGGAGTTCTGTTTGAGTAAAGGCATAGTATTATCCTATGGCTGCTTCAAGAGCTCAGGTATTTCTCTTCAAACATATTACAGCTCTGACTTAGTTTAAAAAAAGAAAATGTGGAAAGATTTAAACTACCCGTGCAATTGCATAATTTAAAAGTTCTTTATTTCCTGTTTCTGTGCCGTCTTCTCTGATATATAAAAGAAAGACTACATCATGTAAATTGATATTGCACAAAAAGGTAGAATCCTTCAGCTGGGGAAGGAAAAAAGCTATCAGTGAAATTACTAAACACAGCCGATCTCCTGTTAAATCCCTATGCAGTCATATTAGAACAAATACCCGATTAATTATATTCTTGTGTGCTGTGATCCAGAATACTTTATTTATCGCCTTAAACTGCATCTACAGCTAGACATCTAATGAGCAGTAGCTCTTCCCAGTAATACAGATAATCTCTTTGCAGAGAATTAGTTCTTGGAAAGTAGAAATGCACCTTTCCTCAAATTCCATTTTATACTTTCAATTCCCAGGAGAACATGGAGTGGATCATAAGGAAGGAAGGGAAGAGGGAAAGACAGATTAAGGATGTTACAGTAATATTCCTTTGTTCAACATCTGCATGCTAGAGAGATTACACAATCTTCAGCAGATCAGCGAAAGAAGATTTGAAGCGACTAGTGTTAAACCTTTGGAGTAACTGAAACACTCCGCCTTCTTCCTTACCACCCGCCCCAACCTGTCCAGCTCCACAGCTAAGAAATATTCCAAATCCCACCTAGCTGTTAGGATATTCTTTCCATCTTTTAAAAACCACTGAATGCCATACACCCATGACCTTGGAGTAAACGTGCTGTTAGCAGCACGGACTTTCAAAAAGATCCAACATCTACTGGGAGAAGACAAGGGCCCCTCTTCTCTCCCCAACAAGATCAAGTGAAATTATAGGAAGAATTGTTAAATTCCACAAAGCACAGCTAGCATCTTTTTTTGCATCATAAACCCAGAAATTAACACAGAAATACAGAAATCAGCAACACAGTCCATCCAGAAAATGAAAAATCCTTGAGCTCGTGAAATCAATGGAGGAGCCCCAAGGCTTTTGTTTCCCCCACTATGTAGTGAACATGGAGACAACAAATGTTTTATAGCATCTAAAATAGGAGAGGTACAGCTGACGCTGCACAAGCATTGTGGGATAACACTGACCAGTAGACATTTATCATGTCAAAACCAATTTTCTATGATATTCATGATGAATCGGATCAGTCGGCTGCTGAAATGCTAAGGAACACCCCAGCTCCCATTTGCCCGACACTTGACACTACAGGCAGGAGGCCCTGGTTCACGCTCCAAGAGACACGTGAATGAATATGGGATGTCTCTTCTCTCCATCACATCCAATATTCATGAGCTTGTTTGTCCCGTATTCTGTGTTTACAGGGCAGCAGCCCACCCCTGCAGACATCAATCCATCCCACAGGGAAACACCCAAACTTTACAACAGAAGGATATTTCTACTTATATTATGTAAACAGAATATATATTTTTTCCAATACCAGGCAATTGCTGGGATACAACAATACAGCAGGAGCTTTGTTGCTGACTACATGATTCCTAAGGTTGCTCAGCCCGCGTAAGCTGAAGTACGAGGCGGCAACACTGCCAGGAAGTGAAAGGAGAAGATCATTCACTTCACCTCTTTAGTAAGGCAGAGACATAAAAATCACATTCCAAATATTCAAACAAAGAAAGATGATGGAAAATCACTGTATGATCGGGGGTAAATCTTTCTCTTGCTTTCACAGGTGTTTAGAACCCCTGATAAAACCCTTTGTGGTAGAGCTGGGCACAGCGAGGACATGAGCTTACTCAGGGCTCACCTGTACACTGAGGCCATAAGAACATCAGTGAAGAAAAAGGGATATTTTTTTTTTTTCCAGGGGAAAAACGGAGGTTTTAAGGATTGTCTGCCATAACTCCGGACACCAGGCAAGGCGGTAATCCTGTGGTAGGCTGCTCTGGACCTTGGGGAGTCATTCTCCCTCCTTCACAGTCGGAGTGCTGCTGCCCCAGCAGCAGGGACTAATACTTTGTGCAGAAATCGCAGTGGATTCAGCTGCAGCGGGATGAACCCCTATTTATGTATCACTGCAGTAGATCAGGCCATAATACATCAGTGTAGGCACCCCACTTTCCTTAATGTAAACAAAGCCTTGAGCCTCCTAAAAAGTACGTCAGGCATGCCCTAAAGAGAGACAAGATTGATTTTACTACTCGCCTCAGAATCCATTTATTATATTCTCAAAGCATATTAATAAAGCCTGAGTTTAATTAATACTACTGAGAACAAATTCCCCAAGAATTACCTCGCAAGTTAGCTCTTTTGCTAAATTTCTTGCGACTTCAATATTTGCCACCTAACATTTCACATCTGATCCAAAAAAAAAGGTGCTACTTTGACCTTCTGCATAGTAATGCAGTGTGAAGCAATGAGAGTCAATTTGCTGGGCATCACTGAGACATAATGTGGAGCAATACTATGTCGATTTGCAGAGTGAATCAAAATGCCTAAGCTTTCTCTTTTGTGATATCTGCAAATCGCGGAATAATGTGGTTCACTGACCAAGTGAATTATTTTCAAGGAGTTTGGCACATCTTTAATTACAAGATATGTAAAGATGAAATGGAAACACGCTGTGCATATTTCTTTATGGCTGCTGAACTTTTCTTATGGAAAAGCACCTGTTTTTATTAAACTGTCTCTAGAAGGCATAAAATGTACAAGGTATAGGTTGACAATATATTTCTCAATGCATATAGCTTAGCAGCTGAGCAACCTTATAAGGTATGAATTGACCATGTATACATATTGTACCTACACACACAAAGCTACACACGCATAAAAATACAAATATGCAGAAAATAGATTTCTTCCTATTATGAATGTCTTTAAATTTAGGCAGCATACCAACAGTATTATAATGTTTCTCTTGCAACCCAGGAAGATTAAAAAAAAAAATCACATTGGGCCCTCTTTACTAAACATTTATGTGCCCTTTAGGCTTCAAAAATCAAGAATTTGCATGCTGACAATGATTACGTAAATGCCCTGTTTTGAGAATCAAGTCCCAGAGGATTCCCCAGCTGAAAGCAATTCTCCTTTAAAGGCTTCATCACGGTCCAAATCAGTGCTTCTTAAGACACCATTTTCAGCAATGCAATAAATACCCTCTTAGATGATTGCCTTTTGCTTTCCTCTCAAGCAGTGAGCCCTTCTTGCTTCGCAAGAGCAGCCCCCAGTAAAGGATCTCTATTTGCTGATTTTGAAGGACTGTGGCAGATGACACGCATCTTTTAAACCTCCACTCTGGGTAAAACGTTCCAGTCTTGACTCAACTGACCAAAATTCATAGCTGACTCTGCTTGGAGCAGGACATGGGTCTAGATGACATCTTGAGGTCCCTTTTAACCTGAGTTATTCTTCCTGCAATCTTCAAGTAGCTGAGCCCTCCAGGCTGGGGCAGAACCCACTGAAGAAACACACAGCTGATACTATTCTGAACTCACCCTGGGCAGTTGGACTACTTTATCATTTAAGTCAGGGCTGCAAGGTTTTATCTAAAGTGAAGGTTCAAAACATGCATGCCATCAGTGTTACGGAAGTATGCCTTAAATTTGGTAACAAATATCGTGAAGGAAGCGTGGTTTTTCCACACCTCTTCTGTTAGAGATGCTGTGCTTGGAAACACCAAAAACTTACCATCAAGGCTTATAGCAGAAATAGATGGAGATTCAAAGCACTGCTGAATTCTGTGTAACTTTGGTGACGTGCCCAAATTTGCATTCTAAGAAACTAGTTTTATAGAAAAAAAGCTGGTGTAACAATTGTGGGTGTTTTTCGTACTTAAAACACCTAATGTGAAAACGTATCTCTGAAATTTATCCTACTTCAACACAAAGATCATTAAAAAATAAGGGATATTAGAATGAATTATGCAACTATAAACTGTTATGTGTTGATTCGACTGATCTATTATGAAATTCCTTCATTTGTTCAGGTAGCCAGAACTTGGAAGGGAAGCACAGCACCAGCCCACCTCAATCCACAGACTGAATGAATCCCCGTCTCTTAGTTTTTCACACCTGCAGTCTCTGTTCATGGGAATGAAAAACCTAAGTGGTGTGTTTCACTTATTAAAAGCATTTCCCTGCCATTCCTCTCACTTTAAAGTAAGTATATAAATAAATTTTTTTAAAAAAATTGAAAACCCAAACAAGCAAACCTTTCTTCACTATTGAAAGACTACTGAAACATCAAACTCCTGATTTAAAGTGGGATAGAAAGTGTGAATTAAAAATCCAAGCTCCAACAGCTCTTCTGCTTCTGCAATTGCTTCCCCTCCATCCCCGAATGCCCAGTGCCACAGACGAGAACACGCAGACCCCAACCAGGAACCTTAAGTTCTCACAGGGGTTTCTGTGTCACCGCCTGGAGAAGGTCCACACAGAGCGACTGTCACCGCAAAGAACTGCCACTACAGACTGCGCAGAATTGACCGTGGGGAAACCACTCAGCACTACCTTGTACCTTCACAGCATGACATTCCTTCAAACCCAGGTACGCATTCAATGCACATCTTGCACCAAATCACCTCAAGGCTATTTGCACCAAGAACAAAATAAATACAGGGTGGACAAGGACAAGCAGGTTCACAGTTGCCAAGACACACACCAGGAGCTTTAATATCACTCAGGTCCAGTTACACATGCAGCCGTGCCCATAAAGAGCTCAGTGTAGCTTCATTGCTTGTGTATATCCCTATTATAACAATTACATTGGAGCGATCGCAGAGTGCAATTAAGTTAATGCTAGTGTGATGCCTGGAGCTGGCATGTGGTGATGTCACATACAGTGAAGGCACCACACTCCCCAGGAACACTTCAGCAGCCAAGGATGGACATCCTGCCTGGAGCACTCGTCTTGTTGAGAAAGCTTTGGGCTTGGAAGCATAATTTGACCAGCATAGTGAGTGTGTTAAGCAACAAAAAATAGACTACAGGCTTTGTTTCTCAAGCATATATCTAAGTAAGGATATCCAGTGTTAGGCATTGCAGCCAAAGACCCCAGAAGTCAGCAGCAGGACTGTGTAGTGACAATGCAGGTACAGAGCAGAGCTGCTTGGTGTGCAGCCCACCATACCGATGTGCAGCTCAGCCCCATCCCGGGACACAAACGACAGCGCACCATCTCCTTGTGTGCTTTGATTTCTTCTGGAAAGAAACCAAGGTGCAGAGAGGCAGGAAACCACAACACGCTCCCAGAGGTGCAGCAGTCTGGATGGGCAGAGGCCCAAGATCACAGGGCTTACCCCAAAGCCTGCGATTCCCTCTACGCAGGCACAACCACATGGACCTGCTGCTATTTCTAGGAATCCTTTTATTCCACCAGCTGCTACTACTGAGGTCTGAAACTGAGACCCAGTATGTGATCTCATGGATGAGTGCAAAACTCACAAGCTCTCATGTCTTAACAGAGGAGAAGAAAGGCTCTGTTTAGTTGTGCCAAAATAAATGAAGTGCAAAGGTAGCTGAGATGCCTCTTGAAGCTGTTAGTGCTGGCAGTCAATTTGAATCACTGAAGAAAAGCTTCAGATTTCTTAGGGAAAGTACTACGCCTCAACGACTTTAAACTCTTTTAGTGCTTCTGTGATCCAGGGCTGCTCTGCATTGCGAGGATGTGGACTGACTGCCTGTTTCCTCGGCTTGTTTTCCGCACATGGCAGCCAGAGGATCTTTCCCCAAATGGATGTGGGGCTTTTCAGATGCTCTATGCCTCTCCTGCAGCCCAGGGCAGGCTGCGAGGGGCAGGAGCAGGGGCTGCGGGGCTCACCCTGATATTTCTTGGCAGTTTTGCTCAACGGTCATCTGGAAACATCACTCCAGCTGAGCTACTGCTGTGTTCAGACAGGGGAAAAAAGAGAAGAAAAAAGCCCCAGCAGCGGTGTGGGACAGTGACCAAGCATTCAGTCGAATTTATACTTTATCATTTAAGGATAATTTTTCAAAACTGTTGCAACACCTATCTTCTAGGAAACTAAAAGAAACTGTTTGGAGAAAACTACTCGTCTACATTTTAAAATTCAGATTTATAACAAATAACCAAGCCCCAGTAGAATATAAACTTGTAGCCCTTCATTTAAGAAATTAATCAATGAATACTTTATTTTAATTCACCTGCATAAAACCTCTGGGTTTGGGTCCTACCAGCTCCACACTGGCCTCAGTGAGACAGCAGCATAACCACTTTGAAAAAGTAAGCACTAAAATAACAAAAAATCGGTCCCCCTCCATGCTTCAGTCCACATACACTTCAGGAATTTCTGTAGGAGATGATGCAAAAGCAATTTCACACAGGAGAACAATACAAACCCCTCTGTCTCAGCCTCCAGGGTGAGCACCAGCACCAATAAAAATGCATCCTCTGCTCCTCACAAACCAACGGCGAACGATTACTGGGCAAAATAAATTCTTTCATCAATAACGATCTGTCAGATATGCTTCCTCTTTCTTTCTTCCTGTAATTCATTTGTAAAATTAACAGCACCACATACACAGCCTCCTATGAAAATAATTGATCCCACTGCCCTGGATAGGAGCCCCTCTATTGGATGCTGGCAACGATTACAATTTCATGCATATTATTTCCGTTTGCAGAAGGCTGACGCCAATGCACACATGCAGGCTTACATGAGAAGTTCCACTGAAAAAAAAGAATTAAAGAAAGCAAACCAGAGAAGTTATCATACAACGTAAGACTTGTTGATTTCTTTGCCACCTTTTGTGCTAAAGAAAATAAACCATCTACTCAGTCAACATGTGTTACCAATAAGTTGGGCTAATTGATGGCAGACTGCTGAGAAACCGAGAAGCATTCTTTATCAGCAAAGGAAAGAAGCCCAAGTTGGCTTCTGAAGTTTAAAGTCACTTGCAGGAAACTACCTAGACAGGCAGAGCTGCAAACCCTGCTTGTCTCTTGGAAAGGAGAAAAAAGAAGGTAACACTAGTTTTACTTCAAGTAATGCCAGGACCCATAAGAAGGTATGTTAGATCATAGAGAACATAAAGTGCAAAGAAATAAAAAACCCTGTTAATCCAAAGAATTTTTTAGGAGGTTGAAAATATATACAGATAACGTTATATTTCCATCAGTCTGCCAGTCAGCACAAATGCCCATTGGCTTCAATGTTGCTTAAAACCTGTACATTTGTAGATGATTCATGGTGAACAACGGCATCTGGTATGATAACCTGGACGTTACACAAATCAGTTATATACAGGTAGGGTAATCCTGTCCTTATTAACTATGCAAAGCTCTTGCCCAAAAAAAAAAAAAAGTACAAGCCCTTTAATTAAAATGCTTGTGTCCTATCATCCAGAATCTCAGGTTTATAAAGTAAAGATTAAAATCAAATTAATGGAGTCTTATGGCTGATTTGCCTTCCCACAGTTTGTCAGCACAGCTAATAGAGATCTTCTCTCCCTGCAAGAAAATGCATTTTTCCCAGTTCCCACATCTAAATCTCTGGTACAGAAAACTGTGTCATCAGCGCTGCATAAGGCCATGGTGAAGAGATTCACTATGGTACCAAGGTGTTCCAGGCATTTAAGAACTTGTTTGGGACAACTTTTATTTGTTTGTTCATTTAAAGGGAGAGATGCAAGAATTTCCAAAGTCAATTAACATAGATCAGTCACCATCAAATCACTGGGCATCAAAGATTCCTATTTCTTCTGGCTTTCAATGAAGAGAAAGCATTAAATCCCCAGATTTGCCTTTCTCTGTCTCCTAAAATAGCAGTACTACCAAAACCGGAACTATCATTCTGGAGTGCAGAGAAGGAAAGTAATATTAAAACCAGCTTTCTCTCCACAAGGTAATGCATATGACTTCTTCCAGGGGAGGATTAACTTCTTCATGTTCAAAGAAAACTAGGGCAAGCAGAAATGCAAGCGTGGAAATCTAAAAATATTCTCTTAGTCCACAGAAAAGTAATTCTATATGAAAACTGTGGGATGAGAAGTAGAACATCTCCAAAAGATACTTGCACGCATCGGAGACATGGGAAGAAATATTTCTTTAACATGGAAGTGTGGCTTGAAACCCATAGCTACATTACAATAAAAAATAAAAATAGTTATGACAGAGTAAAATATTATTTTGAAGGACCCTAGATAGTTTTCCATGCCCTACACATAAATAGACACTGTCAATCAAGGAACCTATCCAACACCGAGTTGAAGCCTTGCAGACATTTCAAGCCCACAGTGGTGGGAAGTGCTGGTGAGCACAATTTTCCAGGGGCTGAAGGAAAAGAGGGGATATAATATGTCAGGAGACTTTCTTAGAATTGAATTTTAGGTGGAGATGCAAAGACGAAGTTCAAAACATTCGAAGACTCACATATGTATCACTCTAGACAGTGGCTGGAAAGGCAACAAACAGATAATGGATCTCTGCCTTTCCAGCTGACATACTGGGGAAAATAAACTATTCAAGAACAAATGACACCAAACTGAATGTCTCATTAGAGCTAATATCTCATCCCACTAAAAACTCGCTTCACCCAACATGTACCTTCTTGTGGGTAGGCAGAGATGCAGGGTTCAGTGTGCTGGAAATGACGGTTCTTGCCACAGACAGAAAGACCAGTTGTGATTAACTTGAAGCTTTATGCAACTCAAGACTGAGTTTTGTCACAAAGGAAAACAGTGTTCTGGTTTTAATATCTGCCTAATTTCTGGTTTAATACTTTTCCCCTTGAAATAACTTTTCAGTAGATTCCTGGAGCAGGTGTTATCTTTCCTCCATAAACCTTGAGATAATGTAACTATAATGATTTTCCAAATAAAAAGTGAAAGGCTATCAGGACAAATATCTCCATTTTTATTCCATTGAGATATTATTATGGTGATGGTAATAATTCCACAGAGGAATTACTTAGAATACACACTCAGCTCTGACCTGACCCAGCTATAACTCAGATGATACCTTTCCTAAGTTGGAAGAATTTATTTTCATTTGCAACTGAGCTCATCTAATCAAAATGCTTCATTGTGACAAAGAGTTCATTGTTCCTGTGCAAATTGCAGTTACCACTAAAGCCCTGCTATTAAGAACCAGACACTGCTACAGCAAATTCAGCCAACAGGGAGCTCAACTTGGGAAGAGAATTTTCAGGTGAGCAAAAGAACTAGTACATTATATTTTGTTATTAACAAAGTATACATTTAACACCCCCTGTTAGTATTTGCCTGTATTAATTCAACAATAATAGAAGCTGTGGACGTAGAATTTAATAGTGGAACACCACCTACTCTTAAATTCTGCCTGTTACAGAGCACTGTAACCCAGATGCTGAAGGGACCCAAGGCAAGGCTGGTGAAGAGCACTAATGTGTTTTATTAAACCAGTTTTGGGGAACACAAGGTTTTCTCAAGGTCAGGACTTTGCAACTTTTTACATGTCCAAAGACTTGTCTGTATCCTGCAACTACAACAGACATTACCACCCAGGTACTCAGGAAATGAGGACTCAGTTCTGGTCACCTATGTCATTTGGGCCAAGGCTTTTAATATTACCTGGGCGTCAATGGCCTATCAGTACAGGAAAATGTATTTTCCTCCTGGAAATACTGTTTAAGTCAGCATCCAAATTAGTCCTAAGGTGAAAATCCATTAGAACCTGGCATTGGCAAGAGTAACTCCAGCAACACCTGGCATTAGAAAAAGAATGGCTATTCAGAAAAAGAAAAAAAGAAAAAAATAGACTTTATTCCCTTTTCTGCTATTAGTCCTCAGTTATACTGACAGATAACATAGAAAAACCTAGACTGATCAAGAGAACACAGTGGTAGTTGTCTCTGCAATACAGCACATGTACAGTTGCTTATAGTCAACCAGAGTGGAGGCATGTTGCAGACACACAGCAAGAGACAACAGACAAAGAAGGAATTTTTTCAGCTCAAATAGTATCTCTGAGTCACATTTTCATACTACAGAAATCTTTGCAGCACTTAAGTTATGATTTGAGAAAACACTGAATTCAACACAACCATAGCTTTTTAAAAAAAGAAACAAACAAAAAAAACCCCAGTGGCATGCCATTATGGATTTAGAACTTGACTTCTTTTCTCCTCTTTAGAAGGCCAGGATATTAACGACCATACAACTCAAAATAATAATCAATGAGAGCAGGAAGAAAAAAGGTGAAGTGATATGTCCAAATCTGCAAAACAAGTTCAGAGCAGGGAACGTGCTTTGCATGCTCTGCTTATTCAATTATTGGCACATAATTGCTAGTTGGGTAGGTCAGAGCTGCCTTGTTCTCGTCCCAGAGGAGCTGGGAATGTTACTGGCCTGAGATCATTCTGACAAGGTGACTCACTCCTCCTTCAGACCAGATCAGTCTGAGTGGACTACTTTAGACAGTGAAAATAAATTTTTAGTTCTTGGTAGAGATCACACCGTCCCCAAGCAAGGTCCCATGCCAAACAAGGTATGGAAATAGTTTTCAGCTTTGCAGTTGTTCACAGGTCATTTTATGACAAAATAATGGGGGAAACACATTTTTAGTTGTTCCTTGGTGTGAGAAACATTTGTTCTCTCACATTGGCCTGCAGAATGGCTAGTGCTGGCCATCGGCGTTATAGTCTTCTGACTTCAGCTCTCCGCAGCTGCAGCTTCTGTCTCGTGCTGTTACTGCTTCGCACCCCATCACTTATAAGTTACAAAGGAGACAAGCTAGATCAGGGCCTTGAGTAACAGTGATCATATTCATCGGGATTTGTGTTCTTGTAATTGCTGCCTATTAAATGGATACTCTGGTGAACCTGCTGGGGTCTAAAGCTCTTGCTACCACCTCCTCAGTCCCTGCCAGATGGGATTTGTCACTCATCTGCCACCTGCTGCTTTGCAGCTCTGCCACCGTGCCAGGATCAGCAAGTGGTCCCAGCCTTTGGGTGGTGATCCCAGGAGGACAGAATACCCTCCAGCTCCAAATCAAACTCATTTTCCAGCCTGTGCTCCAACAGATACACTTCTAAATGAATACTGCTGCGTTTGCTGATCGTTTTATGGTTTGTTTATGTCTTGAGTATGTAATATTGTTGGGGTAATGTTGTTTTTAATTAGTTGGAAGAACTATTGTTTCAGAAGGCTGAATGCATTTGCTAGCAAGGGGTCTTTACAAATACAATGAATGTTATTGGTTATGCCTCCACAGATGGGTACTGACAGCTGCCAGCCAGCTCTGCCCATGCTCAGAATTGGGCTGGACCCAAGCCAGCACCAGTTCAGAAGCCACGTTAGTTGCATCAGTGCAACGTTGGGCCCAAAAGCCTCTTGGAAAAATCTAATCTGCAAAACAGGAGCACTTCAGTTCTTCGAAGAAGCCTCAGTTGTTATAAGTTATTCAATAAATGTGCCATAAATTTTCATTGTTTCAACTGTACAAAGTGACATGAAATAAATAAAGAACCAAGTTAGTTATCAAAAAATTAATGCCATCTAGAGATGAAGATATGCTGCAAGTGGAGACAGGACACACAGAAGAATGTTATATGTTCATGTATATATATATCTATATATATATAAGATACAAGCACATACATGTTATACACATACTTCAGAGCCCTGATTTCTTCAGTAGTCATTTTCTATACCTCCATGTGGAAAGCGTTAGAGGGACAACACGAATGGGACAGCTGGGTGCCAGCGGAGGAGGGCGCGAGCTTCCAGAGCTTGTCACTGCACAGGAGAGCCCATAGTGGATAAGCTCCTCCAGCGAGTCAGAGGGAACATGAGGGCACCCCAAGAGCAACACTGGCTGCCCGGGTCCTCTGACAGCACCATATCACCCCAATTCTCCCAGAAGTGGAACGAGGAAACATGATGCAATTCAAATTTCCTTCCTGTCAGGTCCATGTTGCAGGTTTGCCTATAAATACTACTTTGACCTAGTTCTCAGAGCAGTTGGTCTGAATCTCAGTGCCTGGTGTAGTTTACAATGAGAAACTAAGCATCAGCAGACTGGAGCACATGTGTTTTCTTCAGCTCTGAGAGTTGTAACCTCTACTTGTTTTGCTCTGGAGTATTTTATATCTACAGAAGTGTAGATTATTATGAATACATACAGACCAGGATAAACTATCCCATGCGTGTGTCTACTCCGTTCTCGCTCAGTAAGGAAATAACCCACTGCTGGAGTCCAGACCTTCCTGGCAGCTTGGAAGCCATGATAATGCAAGTTCTGTCTAAAGGCAAACATCTGGTATCCTCATTATACAGAGCTTACACTCTTCTACAAAGAACAGGGAGGCAGAAATATGCCTCCACATGGGAAAGGAACTATGACCGAGCGCCAGCTCACTCTTTGCAGGTCACAGTTTGGATACTCCATGCCAGGACTAATTTTACCAGAACATGTGTTCACTCAGTAAAGGAGAGAGCAGAGGGATCAACAGAAGAGACTCTTGACTTAGTGGGGGGGGGGGGGGAAGGAATGTGGGTGGAACCCCATCCTTGGAAACACTTACTATGGCACAGAATAAAAATATACATCAAGAGGATTTAAGTGGTAGGCTCAAGGCCTCCTCCTCCTCCACTTTGTTTTCTGTGCAAGTATAAATTACCTTGTATTTCTGAAAGGGTTGGTATTATAAGCATTCGGTTCATGGTGTTTACGTCACCTTTGCTGCCCAGGAAACATTATGTTATTGTGGGCAGTTGTCTGAAACATGTTTTCCCCCTTTGTCTCTGCTAGAATGCTCATACTGTTATTAAATTCTTGGTGTAATATTTCCCCAAATCAGAAAGCTAAGCAGAGATAACACAAGGGGAGTTTCATGAACACATTCTTTAAGAAAAGCAGTATCCTACAAATCCAGCAACAAGCACTTATTGGCACTTCCACTAATGTAAATAAAATCTATTGGGTTCTCGGAAAAACAATCACTTCAGTCTTGTTATCAGAGGACAGAATCTGGGTCAACAGATGCATTTTGGATATGCACCAATTCTTAAATGATTTAGCATTCTGATCTGTGGATACAAAAAGCAATTTCCTACATCAGCAGTACCCTTAGCACAATGTGCAATTTCATCCTACCACCTACATTGTTGTAATCATTAAATGTTATAAAACATCTCTGATAAAAGAGAAAAGATTCTGATATATGACTATAATGTAAATCAGTGCTTTGGATTATGGTGTGATACTAGTTCAGTTATTTATATGTGTTTCAACTAAAAACATCCAACTGGATTTCAACTATCACAAGATTAATCTCACTAATACTTTATATATACAGATGGTCAGACAAGAAAAATTAGACAAATATGAAAAATTAATATATTCTTCTTGTATAATATAAAATGTGATTTGTCTCCTAGAAGATTATAGCTGGAGCTTCTAGTACCAAGAATATCCACGCTAACCAATACGGGCCCTCTGCTTTGTGGGAAGTTTTTCATTCTGTCCCAGATCAAAAGTTATTCTAAGACACGTGAGATCTACAAAGCACACAAATACAATACAAAACACAAAGCATAGATTTGCTTTTGCCTGGATATAGCTTAGTAACTAATCAGAGTTATTTATAGCAGGAGTCTTATTCATATTCCTCCAACAAGTTCCAAGGACAGCAGGACAGTTCCATGAATTACAGACTTCAACACTGTAACCTGCTCTCTGAAAAGATACTCTGTGTCAACATACCCTGGTCACTGAATTTAATTAATATTATACATCCAATAATATTTGCAGTGCCAAACAGAGTCTCATAATACAGCAAAGGCAGAGGACCTGAATTCAGGTTCTACACATGCCACCTATTGTCACAGGTTACAAATTAATTTACATGTTTAAAAACACAGAGAGGTCAGGACAGAAACAGGTGCTCAAGACACACACACTCTAAACTCCCCCAAATTAAAGACCTTGATTCTCACAACCTGTGGCAAAACAGTTGATCCGCTAGAAAGACGGAGCACAGCCAGAGCAAACATTTCTGGCAGCATGAGGATCAAAGAGGTCTCAGATAGCCAGAAAAAACAAAGGATGCTGACATCAAAATATTGGCAGCTTTCATTGTTGCTTTTCTTTCCAAATAAAATGGGCAAAGAAAAGGACCAGCTTTCCCATCCAAGTTCAATTCTCCAGTGAGCAGCATTCTGTAGCTGTAATTATAATCTTGTATTTGTGTGCACACTAACTAATTTCCTGGGCAAGTTACATTTCAACTTGAATACATTGACATGTGGAGACCAACCTCAATAACAAAAATAGCTGCTGAGTTCAGCAACCTGCAGCTTTTTATAGTTGACCTTGCAGCTCTGCAAAATAGTGGCTCTGGGCCACTTCATTATTTCAAAGAAGGAAACGTGGCTCTGGGAGTCCCACGGGGACTAACAAGACCCAAAAGATAAGTGGTTTCCTGGCTAAGTTCTTTCTGTTTGTTTTATCTTCGTCGTTCTCATTTCAAAAGTATTCTGGTCCTCTTAATATTCAGCATTCTGGCTGTGATTGGTGGAGCTAATCTTCCTTGCGTAGTTTCATTTACTCCATGGACTTTTCCTTAGTTTATGCAGTTTATCAGGCAGCTGAACTCTCTTCCACGTTGCACTCTGGCCACAGCAGGTAAGCATCAGTGCAATTAATCATATTGCAGTTTGACTTCAATCCCCCAAATGATGATAGCAATAAAATTACACATAGAGACTAAGAACAATGAACAAATGCTAAGCAGTTGCATGACAGTCTGATTCTGTCAGTCTACTTATCTGCTTGATTGTGTAATTCTGGCTATTAGCATACCCAGCTGGCTGCACATGTGTAATGGAAAAGGAGTATGTGTACTTTGGTTCAATTCCTTTTCATTTGCATCGGAAAGAAAGTTAAAGAGAACTATTCTAACTTTCCACTAAAAGTCTGACTGCAGCAGGAGCTGGAGCTATTTGCTGTTGGCTGTTCCACCAAAGATGTGAGTGACTGAAAAACTGCTCCTCTTCTCTACCCACCCCCCAAGCAGCAGAAGCTCTGGAAAAGAATAGTTTTCAAACAGGAACAGGACCTGGGGCAGCCACACTCAGTAATTTACTCATTCCCACCCCCTTTTTCTGCATCATTAAAAAAAAACCTTGAAGACAACATTAAGAAATGCTTTCCAGTCGTGTTGATGGCAAAAGAAACCACATCCTCAGCCACAAAAATGGAGATATTAGTCACTCATGTAATATTCACGCTACAGGATGCTCATGTTTACAAAAATTGTTGCTTAGTCTGGCCACATCAGAAATTGAAAAAGGAAAGAAGCAGCATCTTCACTGCCTTTCTTTTTTTTTTTTTTTTTTTTTTTTTTTTTTTACAGAGTTATTATGAAGCATTGCTGATCTCAACCCCAGACTTGTAGGTAAGAGATTAATTATGGACACAGCACATAAAACACACAGAGAGCTAACTTAGTTGGAAAATAATATATCTCCATATTCTCTTAGAGGATTACCATTATGAGAGTCCCAGTTAGGAGAAATGTTTATCTAGTGTGCTCTCTGCCTCCAGAAGAGGGGCTTCCCAGCTAGCAGGCATGTGGAAAGGCATATTTCCATTGTCCAAGCTCACAATGTTTCATTTGTGTAACACTGAATCCCAACTTAATTAAATAGCTCCAGAGACCAGGCAAATCTCAATATACGCGGGCAAGTGGTCGAACAGCCCCATTTACATGTGTGTCACAGCTCGCCGGGTATTGCTCCAAAAAGCATCTGTCTCAACAGTCTCATCTGATTCTTACAAACAAGCTACACTTTGCATTTTTGAATTTAACAAAGATCACACAGCTGCCAACATACTATCAAAGCCTAAAGACCAAATAAATGTTTGGCTTCCCTCCAGCCGTCCTTGCTGTGGTATTATTACTGACAATGGAGCCAGAGCAGCAAAAGCAATGAGATGGCAAATTTACACATGTGCCATGTTTTTATACATTGTCTACATTTGCTGCTACAAGACTGTAAGCAGAACACTGGTGAGCATCTTCTGGTTGCAAAATCTGACCTATTTTAGGGCTTTATGAAAGCTCAACAATGTTATTAGTGTATAAAAAACTGCAGATGGGCAAAATGATCTAAGAAAAACAATTCAAAGGTGTTTTGTTTATTTTCCCATGTGGGCAGTAGAAATAGATCAGAACTCTACATTGTCTGGGCTGCATTTTGCACTTTTTGAAGAAATAGTGTAATAGCCATAAAAACTGGAGACCCAACAGTTGATCTTTCCCTTGACATCTGCTCATTCCACTTTAATACACACATTCCCTAGTCCCTGCAATACAAGCAGCATGCATATAACCAAGGGTAGAATTTGTATTTGGCCTGTGTAGGGGAGCCTGCTGCATTTTTCAGCTCACTTGATATCCCAACCACCCTCTCATCAAAAGCCAATTGCATTGGCAGATAAGAAGCCCTTCCTATAGATAGTAATATAATTTTTTGATCTGTATTAGATGATTAGGACAGTGAACAAACACAACTTCCCCTTTACTACCTCTCCTACTCAGTGAATTTCCACTGTACATAAAGATCTGCAGGAAGCAAATGGTTAAGAAAATGGAGCCAGAGGCTGAAGGCAACTCATGACATTGCCTGCAGCAGAGCCTAGGCCCAGTCTTGCAAAATGCTTTGTGCCAAAGCCTGAACACTCACAGGACCCCCAAATTGGAGGAATGTCAACCATGTAGCACCTTGCTGCTTTGCCCACATTTTCACAAGCAGCTGTTCTTTGCTGCCCTTCCCTTCCCTTAAATTCAATGTATATGTAGAGAGAGGATGAAGACAAGGCACAGCCGCAGCCTGAGAAAGCAGCACGATGTTGGCATTCCCACATGCAATCTCCTGTTGCCCACACACCACGAAGCAGCGAACTGTATTTGCAGTCATTAGGCTCTGGGGATACAGGGCGAGTCATCTGGCACCAACCCTCCCTCTTCCCTCGCTGCAATCCCCCCAGTACATGACACACCACAGGTCCCATCCCACCCTGGCACCTAGCCCCTCCGCCGATGGGATGGGGGGATCCCATTGCTCCCCATTGCTGCGATTGCCAGCTCTTCCCTCCCCCAGCTCTCCTCACTTTCCAATCCCCCATTGACGTGCACGCAGCTTGCCCTAGGCTAGCAAGCTGTAAAGACAGCCCCTCCCAAAAAGAGAAAGCAAAAGCAGGAACAGTGGTTTTGCTCACAAGGTTGCATTACCCCACACTTTAGGGTCATTTCACTGCATTTTGGGAGGAGGAGCTCTTGGAAAGAAGGGCAAATGGAGCAAACCAGACTTGGGTGTTACTGGAAATATTTGCTAAAGACATCCCGTTGCTCCTATAGATTTTCAAGCTTAGGATTTTTTTTTCCCCCCCTCCAAGGCTTCTTTTAATATATTCTTTCTTCAAAGTTTGTGGTATCTGTGTAATTTTTCAATCAGGGATTAGAGCGGATTAAGTCCTTGCTAGCCCATGTCTCCCAGGGAGTGTTGGCTTCACGTACGTGCTTGACGCACATTTCCAGTGCAAATGCTCACGCTCGTCCCAATAGAGATGAGTAGTGGCTTATTCTATTCACTACAGAATAAAGTCAGGACCTGCCCAATTGTATATTTAGCTCCTCTCTGGTCTGTCCTGCATGTCCTTTACCTTCTGGGTGTTTTTTACATAAAAACACTTCATGAATTAATTGCGTTCATATTGTGCCAGCTGCCTCAGATGCAGGGGTGATTTACAAGCAACACTAAGCTCCAGCTACACAATAGAATGAGGTCTCCTGGGTCCATCACACACCTATGCCAGAAGGAAATTCCCTATCTTTCTGGATCTTTGTGGATCCAAAAAGTCTACTTATTCCTGTTTGATTTGGGCCATTCCACCCTGACTTGTACATTTCCAAAAAATAATGCCAATCCAACACCACTTTATTTTACCTCTGTGCGTTTCCTCTATTTTATTTGTGGAAATTTAACTTCTGTTGTTAAGCAACACAGAAATAAACAGCAGAGAATATTTACATGGACAAATTCAGTTTCACTTGTATAGTGTGCCGCATGTCCAGATAAGAGTGCAGCTCCACTAGATACATTCACACCAGCTTCAGCCAGCCAAAATAACTAACAGTGTTAGTGACAAGGCAGTCAAAATATCTAATTCAAGCCCACCACAGTTGCTGGAGATATCCTCTAGTCACCAGTTTACATGGAAGCCTGTCCTGCTGTTCCTGCATTGCTCCGCTTAGCCATAATGTCTAGATTAAACCTAATGTATCCTTATCTGCAGACATAGCCACATTCTCCCTTTCCCTAAGGATATTTCGGATTTCACATCACATCCACCCTAATAATACTCAGCAGAGTTTATTAATTAGGTGCAATTGGTCAAATAAAATCACATTTGTGTATTATTGCCTGTCCTGACTAGGGAAGTGTATATCCATTCCTGGACGGCTCAAGTTTTTTTCACATGGAAACTCAAAACAGAAAATTGAACAAACAAAACAGTTGCTGAAAATGACTATTAGAATGGCCAACATTAATTCCTTAAAGCAAGCAGGTATTCATAAAGATTTCCATTCATCTATAGTGACTGGAAAAGACTAACTGCCTGAAAAAGTAAGAATTTAAGGAGAGCAACTGCACTTGCAGGAATTAATGATTGTGTATCTCTTCCAAGTTTCTTCATAAATTAACATAAATATTAATTCAAGAACATGATGTTTTTAATAGTACAGGAAAAAAAATAGTAGTTTAGATCATAAGTTAGAGGGGGGAAAAAAGTTGCTCTGGTTATGTTGCCCAGACTTGAATTCCTTTATCATTTGAGATCCTTATTAAGTCACTTGCATGGTATAGATTACAGTTCAATCCTAAAATTCCTCTACATTTATGTTTCTTATGTTTTTTACTTTGATATCCTGCCTGTTTTAATGAAGAACAGGATGTGCAATAGCTTGTTACTTACGGCAGTACTTTGACAAGGAACCTGGATCTTAATAAAAAACAGGAAATAAAATCCTTCATATTAAATCAATTCTTTAAAAAATAAGCATGTGAATGTCATATTTAAGATTAAAGGTATTTCTCTTTCCAGGAAAGGATCATAATAAGGTGGGCATGTGGCTATTTCAGAAACTGCACACATTTGGTAAAGAGCTTATAGAAAACAGTGTCAAATCCCATATTGAACCCAGCTGCTGGTACTTACTTTTTGATGTAAGGCTTACTTCCTGCAGATATACATCAAATTAAATTCTTTACTAAGCTCACAATGGTGTTTTCCCTTTAAGCAGAAAGGCAATACTTACCTGAATGAAATATTATCTCTCTTTAATGGGTTTCTACAGTGAAGCCACATTTTACATTTAAAAAGGTACAGTGACAGTAGAAACGAAGAGAGAAACTTGCTGTCTATTAAACCAGTTTATTTTCTCAAAAATAGTTTTAATGAAGCCAATTAGGGTTTGTTACACCAATGATATAGCTGGTGTCCTAAGAGCAATTTGGATAGGACTGTTCCTGTACTGTCACTTGGACAGTACCCCATAGTTCCTACCACTGATGATTTTAAGAATGTTCGTCTGAAAGGAAGCGTGGAGTATTGTAATGGCAGATGAACCTTAAAAATAAGGGTAATGGAGAATAGGGAGGCATAGGAAATGGACAGATTAATGCAGGGTACATAGTTTTCCAGGCTTTGTTTCAAGGGCTTGAAATGTTCAGTGCTTTTGATTGCAAGAAAGAATTCCCACTAGATACAAACCAGAAACAGTTAGCTTCTAATTTTGATTCAGTAACATCTGCAAATGTCTGTCTGGAGTGATAACGCAGTGTCTCCTATCACGAAAACAAATGAGTGAGAAATAATGGAGCAGAGTCAACAAAGAGGTGCAATATGTTATATATTAAGCTCCCTTACATTCTGTCAGCCTCCTTTGCCTTTTGGATATATTTATCAGCAGATACAGGATTCTTAGTAGCTGTCAAAAAGTTTAAGATTATTCAAGTGCAAGTTAAAATACAGAGGAGGACTCACCAATCGTTGCATTAGCCAATACACTCTTTCTGTGGCCCTTAATTTACAAGGCAGTCCATTTGAGGGTCCAGATATTCATCTAAAATGGTCTAGTGGAAGGAAGCATGTAAGCAGTATGACAAGGGGGAGGAATAAGCTCAACTACTCTAAGCTAATTTTCCAAAATTCCCAGCACAGCCTGAAAGTCTAAGGGTGCAGAAGGCACTGGACAGGGGTCTCTCTAACTCCACTTTATAACAATGCTTTTCTGAGCTTTTTTCCAGATGTGGTAGTTCAGAACAAAGATGGCTGGCGGGTGCCGCGAGCCCTCAACACTGCTGGGTAACTATAAAAAATAGAAAGAGCAAGAAAGGAGGTGTTTCCACTGAGCGTCTCCCACATGCTGAAAGATTTTAAAAGTTTAAAAGGCATGTTCATTCTTAAAATAGAGTTGATCATCTATAAAATGCAAAATAAAATCCTTTGGTAGATTTATGCCTAGTAGTTCTGTGGGCATTTCTCTTCCTAACAGCCAGGTCTGGATTGAGCACCGTTAAGTGGACTATTCCTATACCTGGAAACTCTCATAAATACTATTTCTGGCTAAAAAATTCATCTTTTTGCAACCAAATTACCTCACTGTGAAAATGCTTATTTCTGACATTAAGTCTTCATATCTTAACATTATATCAACTCCTATTAAAGCCACATATCAAGGGACATTCACTCGTGAGTGATGTTGTCATTCTGTTAATCTTTTCTTTTGGATAAGAGATAAAATGTCCAGCGTCAAGTTCCTCCTGAAAATTTTGTGTCCAGTTCCAAAACAAGGTCAGCTGATGGGAGCATCTGACAGACCCCACAGGAACTTGCCTGTTCTCGTGCCTAAAGCCAGCTCTCTGCTCTCAGCCCGGCATCTTTGGAATAAGCTCTACATTCACAAGTAGCCTTCCTTCCCCACGCAGCCGCCTTCCCCATGCATTCAGACCAAGCTTTAAATGAAGACATCAGTAAAAGTTGCTGACCAGTTGTTTGTTCATTTTTATCTAGCATCAACAAAAAGTTCATAAGATCAGACCTAAGCCCAAGCGAGCATTCTGCAAGGCTCTCATTACTAACATCCCTGAAAAGCCAAAGCAAAACAAAACACTATAATGATGATAACTACCCGCTCTGACTTGTGGCAAAGAAGCTTTGCCAGACAAACTGGATAGGCAGATCTGAAAACATCACATAACTAAAATATATTACTGAGAATTTCTCTATTTCACACCCAGGGTGTCTTCACAGTATTTGAATCCCAGAGTTCAACTTGAACTCTTCAAGCCTCAGCAAACCAACCCAGCCCTCCCACTTGAGGATGGACTCAAAACTACTCTCATTTGGAGTAGTTTTGCTGGAGTTAAACCCTTGGGAGCATGAAGGCCAGCTGGGTCTTTCCTCTGGACGGGTTAGTTAACTTTACCATTTCTAGAACTAACTTTCCAGTAGTGCTGGCTTCTCGCTGCAGTGGAGACAAATGCCAGCTGGGCATAAGTCTGCATATGGAGCCAGGCAGATTTATAAGGGCCTGGGGGCCTTTTGTGGATGAGCGGCTCTTAGCATAACCCAGCATCTCTCCCTCCCTTCCCCGCACCAACTGCTTTGCTCAGACTGCTGTATGCAGTTGCATTTCTATTCAATACACAGCCGGGGAGGAGGCCGAGATCTGGCAAAACTGAACATTGGCTTCGCTGCACAAATTTCTTGGGCGAGTTTGATTGATAGAGCAGACTTCTCCTGGCCCTATGGGTGTTTGGCTGCTTTTCCTAGAGGATTTCTGATAAGACTTCTCCAGCCACTACTTATCTGCTACAGACAGCCATTTTCCATTCTCACAGCTACTCTCTCTTGTATATTTACTTTCAGCAAACTGTCATGGCTTCTACAATGCCAAAAATGCCTGAATATTTTTTTTTCTTCTTTCTTTCTCTGTGTATATATGTATGGACCCATGCTAAAACAGCAGCCAATACCTTCTCAAGGTGGTACATGTACATCTGGTTCCCCAACCTCAGCCTAACTTGCAGTGCTTTCCTCCAAGCAAGACCCACTTCTTGAGCTAATCTCATTGCATGTCTTCCAGATAGGCTGCTTGCCACACACATGCCTGGGCAAAGGCAAAACTTAAGGCTTCTTGTTGGTCACAGAGGGATAGGCAAAACCTAAGCCAGAGCCCCACAGGGCAGTATTAGGCAGAAGCATGATTAATGCAACGGTGCCAAGAAAAGAAAGCCCTGGGGAGGATCTGTGGTGAAAATCACCCAAAAATAAGAAGAGGAAAAAGCGTAATTTACAAAAGGAGGGGGCAAAATTGAGCACAAACAAAAGTGGGAGTCCCTGCTAAACCACTGACACACTTCAAAACAGTGGAGGAGATTTACCACCAAAGGGGTATCCAGTAGCTCTGGCAAATCTTACTCCTGGTGCATTTTAGCATCACTCTAATTTCAGCTGTGTGCTTGCAGCTTTTGTGCCTATGAATATTTCTCTTGAAAGCAAGAGAGGCTTTAAGGCCCTTAGCACAACAGGACATTTGTACCAGTAGACCATGCAGAAACCCAGTGGCAAACACCCCTTCCAGCACAAGTGATAGCACAGCACCAGCATCTTACTGGGATCAAGGAGTGCCTGCACAAGACGTTACTCAGCAGGGACAGGGCAGTTACAAGCTACTACTGTAGTTGTTTCTCCACTACCACAGTTCAGGGGGTAGACTGAAAAACTACATAATCTGATCAGAAATCCCTTATTGTCCACTCTCTGGTATGAATAATTCAATTACTTATTTCAACTGGTTTGAGACACAATACAAAGACGAGGAGAGCATTTTAGCCAGGGACACGGTTTTCACAAGGCAGAAGGTAAAAGAAGTATTGTCTCCCACCAACACTACCTGGGGTCCAGCACTACGAGCTGCTCACGGCAAGGTGCAGAGCCACAAGCTCTGCAGCTCCCGGCCCCATCCCCAGCAGAGCTGCATCCACCCACACAACAGGATTTGCTTGTGGGGCACCACATGTAAAGCTGTTAAACTCTGGAGTAGAACCGTGTGTGAAACTCTGCTTGTGCATCACAGGGGTTCGCAGAAATGTTTTTCTTCAGTTCCAATGCATTCAATATGGGCTTGACATCCTGACATTTCATGCTGAAATGTCTCTAGGCATCCAGAGTGGAGCCTTTGACAGAAGAGCTCAGCCCAGAGTCACGCAAAGCTGGGGCAGTCATGCAACTCGCAGATGTAAAATGTAATGCTTTCTTTTATACGGCAAAGTATGCAGGACAGGTATTATTACTTTATCGCTCACCAGACAGCACTCTGTAGGGTGGTGCTCAGGCAACTTGGAAAACCATTTGACAAACTTCAGAAGACTTGGAGATGCAGGAAAAACAAAGAGCCAAACATGCCTTTTTGACCAAACCAACCTCAATGCTACCACTGAACTGCTCAACCACCACTAATGAAGCCAGGATGAAGATGTGGCCCTTTAGAAACACTGCAAATGGTTGTCTACCATTTATGAATTTGAACCAAAACACACTTCTATCAAGGCAAAGCCAAAAAAACCCCAGCAATAGCTACTGAGGTTGGCCACTCCTTTTCTTTTTCTCCACAAGCCCATACTAAAACCAAAAAAGCGACAACAAAAAGATAAACATCCAAACATCCATCCCCAACCACTGATGATATAGAAGTGAAGACATGAGACAGTCACCAAAAAATGAACAACAAAACAAAACGTAGAGTCAGATGAACAGAACATTTCTCTTGAAATGTTTCATTTCAATACTTTATCATCAATTTGAATATCTAACCCAAAAGTTATTGCAAACCCAGACAAGACTTTTCCAACAGTGGCTGTTTTGAAACAAAGTTAAACTTCTGCAAAACTTTTCTCTATCTCCTTTAGAAGTAGGAAATTCATTAAGCAATGCCCTAATGATTATCTTTTTGGGGAAAACATTCCATGAAACTGTTTCCAGCCAACACTAATTACTTTCTATTTTTCTCCACAGTAATACAACTACTCCCTTATCAATCCTAGAAACCTGCTGTTACGTGGGAAAGAACAGATGATAAAGAGAATTTTCATCTCTTTTACTACAAAGTAGCCCCACCACCACCACCATTTAACTGACCAGAAAATTAGATGGGTCAATAATTTAAGAGAAAAAATCACTGCTACCTGTATTAATACTTCAACAAACACCTCTTAGTGTGCTTTGCAACTGCAACAAAAGCAACTTCCGAGCCATGGATAATTTATTTCTTCCTCAGAAACAGTAGGGTAAAGGACATTGGTTTAAGGCCTGAGACTCCTCCCATTCCCAGGATGCTTCACTAAAAAGAAGTTTGCTAAGCCAGACTTCTCTGTGCCATGACTGACCTGTGTTCTCAAAATAAAGACCATCTACTTTTTCCTTTTTCTCCAAGAGGCCTTGTATGATAGATTAAAAGAGCTTTATAGCTGAGGTAGGAACATGAAATGATCCTGACAGGATTTTTCCTGGGTGTTAACACCACCAGTTTGTGACTGTACAACTTGACAAAGATGAAATTGATGTTAATTTGAGGAAATGGTCCATTTTATCTGAAGAAACCTTTGAAATATATACATTTCCTTAAAAACCATCCTTCAAAGGAAAGTGTTGAAGAGAATAGCACAGCATGTGTGAAAGGAGAACAGAAGAATTAGCACACTGACTTAAATTTGGCCTCTGGTTTTCTCAAAGAGGAACAAATCCCTTTATATGATCCAGTAACCATAGAATTGTTACCCAGAGTCGCCTGAAATATTCTACACTGTGGTAATAGAAATACTTTGCACTACTTGCTATCATAGGAACATGCAGAATACTCAGGCTTCATGCAAACTGAATTCAAGACAGTAACTTACTCAGACAATCCTAAACCGATGACTCCTGTTGTTTATTTTTCAACTAAAAGGTAAATTGAATTTTCAATGCTATCTTTTCCGGAAAAGAAGAAAAAGATACAGACATCACAGATAAGAGAATGCAGCAGAATTACAAAAAGTACACCAACTGCTCCATTTGTAAAGCATTTGAAGATCCCTAGATGAAAAGGACTTACTATTTTATAACAACTCATAGCAAGAAACAACAGCTACAGACTCTTATTAAATGTACATGAAACCTAACCTTTGCAAAAATAAAGTTTTCCTAGCCCGTTGTTCCCCCATAATCTCTATTTTCATAGGCTAACTTATGTGAAAATTACTAACTGCCCTATTTTCATTAGGATTTTACCCTTTATGTTTTGGCAGGTGAGCTAACACAAGTAACATCTTTTCCTTACTAAAACCAAAGGTGATTACATTAACTCCATTCTCATCTGTCTACACTTCAACAACAGTTCTACTCATAGATGTCTGCGATTTATCATGTTACATCAGGAAGCCCAGCTATCATCATAGATAGGCAGATATGACAATAGAAAAACATTTTTTAATTATATCTGATGCCAAATTCCATTCAAGGGAGACTCTATGGAGCACGGTGCAGGACGGTGCCGCTTGCTGCCTCAGAATGCATTCTTCCCACGTTCAGTATTTTGTGGAAAACAATATTTGCATTTCTACTTGTCTATTTGAATTTCCCCAAGTTCCTGGCAAGCAAGAGGAGGTATGCTGGATGTATACACTGAGCAAGCGAGATGGCTCGGCCTGACTGCAATTCTCCTCCCCAGTTCGAGTATTTGGATGTACTTGGCCACTAGATGGTGCAAGGAAATAAAAATAAGGGCTTGAAACTCTACTGCTTAATGTTTGGTATCACGGAAAAGTCTGTTCCAAGTATCTTTAGTCCTCATTTTAGCTGATAAACATGATAAATATTGTAAAATTATACATTTCCATACTCCGTTATTACTGAGTTATTTTGAAAATTCTGTTGTTAAAATAAATTAAATTCTAATATCCCTTCAATGTGACCGTTACAAAGGCTTCTTTTGCTTGTTTTGAGGACCTCACACAGAAAATACTTCAGGCCTAAGTTTTCAGTATTAAAAGGCAGATCTCTAAACAGAAAACATACATGTCGTTCTTAAAGTAGGTACTACATTACCATGACCAGTAGCGTGTCTAGGAAGGGCTTCCCTAGCAGGTGTACCCCTGGTACTTGTGACAGAGTGGCTGAGGTGTAAGACATCTCCGTAACCATTACTGGCACACCATTCACGTGGGTCAGTCAGAGCTTCTCTACCTGCCTCCTTTGGCACAAACTGGAAAGCATCCGCCATTCATAATAGTGTATGGGGAAGTATCCCAGTAAGCATTTTATTGTACTAAAAACTATTACAAGAAGAAAACAGGCCCTTTGGCATCCCTTTCGTGAAAAGTGTGAGCATGTTTTATTTCACTGTGCTCTGATGCTGCTAAATATGCTTTCCCTATCTATGCATGAATCAGCTGCAAGCACAGGACTCGTATGAGTAACCACCTTGAAGCTGCAGCCCTGAGAAGTTGTTCTGTAAAAGGCAGTAGAAATCAGAAGGGGATAAACATGAAGCTCAGTTCTGGCACCAGTGTCCACAGCGAACAACGTATCTCTGCCCCCACAGACCATTCAATTCACTGGCATTGTTTCTCAGCAAAAGTACCCTCATTTAGCAGTTCTGAAACCACGCCTCTCGTAAATCTACACAGGTAACGAAGTCTGCTCCCTGACACCTCAGAGCTGCCTTTGCAGCGGCACCAGGGGAAAATGAGCTCTGGCTTTAGGCTTCACAGCCACACCATACAGTTTTGCAGGAACTTGTGAGCAGCTCCATGCAAAGTGTAGTGCCACACTGTTTTACCTTCCCCAGGCCGATGCCAAATTTCCTATGGAAATCAAAGCAGTGTCTTTCTAAACTGTAGCAGCTGAGGAAGTTGCCAGCTATAGCTTTCAGTTGCAAACACCTTTCCTTGATAACAGTCAGAATGTGGACATGGGAAGCCTTTGCACCTCTAGCTGCTTAGAGTTTCCCTTCTGATTGGATCTAGTTGCACGAATTTCTCTAGATGCTTCTTTTCAGGTTATCTCCTTATATCCTCAAACTTCACCATAAGCATACCTGGCAAGTATTAGCCCACCCTGACATGCAATCCTTACTCCCGCTGGCTGTGCTGTCAGAGCAGTAATTAACATACCAGGGCAATAATCATCTTAGCTATTCTCAAAAGGTGACCTAAGCTTTGATGCTTGCTTTCCTTCTAGCGGATTTTATTTCAGCCCCATTTGCCACTAGAGGGCACTTCAAACCAAGCTGTCATTTCATATTAGTACAATTCATAAACGTGGAGGGTTATAGCCGGCCTAGAAAAAGTCCCTCTGGCTCCTAGTAAATGTGCACTGCATATCTAATATAACTTCTCTAACGTTAGACAAACATGAGTTTAAAGTAAAAGCCTCCTACATTTGGAGAGATGAGCTGGGTCCAGACCATGTCTGGCAAGCTGCAGGTAGTATAAAACAGCTTGCTTGTTTAAAATAATTTGCACAAAACCAAGAACCAAACCTTTTTAGTCACTATTAACAGATTCAGACTCAGTACAATAAGCAGCACTTTGCTTGCTTTTAACTTCTGAATCAGAGAGATTAAAAAGCATGAATCAGGATCAGAAACAGCTTGGACATAAATCTTACTGAAAGGAAAGCCTGGAACCGATCAAATACTACACGGAACAAGACTAATCTGTTCACGTTTAGATAACTAACCAATGCCCTAATTCACCACAAGGTACTCACTGAGAGCTGCCTTACTAACAACTGTAGCCCAACCAGTTTTGTCCCAATTATTTGCTGTCATATTTGCCAAGTTCTTTAAAAGCTTGGAGTACAAGTGTGTGAAAGTCCTGTCCAAGGAGCGCCGCAGTCAAAAGCTGAGATTTAGGGAAACGGAAGATTACCTTCAAAGTCTGAATGACACCTGACTTCTTGTTGCTACATAACCAAGCAGTTAATTAATAAGACAGCAGGCTGGATAGATTACCTGCCAGCCCTAAGTGACCAGCTCCCCATGATTCAGCAACATAAACAGTAGTTGCCCAGTAGGCTGGAAACATTAAGTAGGCTGGCTCTTACTTTTTGAGGGGGTGGAGGAAAAAAAACAACCAACCAGTTTTCTCCTGAAACTGATTTTTTAAGCAGCAGAAAACACCTTTAGAAGCTCAAGTACACACTTTAGTAGAAAGGAGAACTGTAAAATACACTGACATGACATGGTGGTGTGAAGACAGCTGAAAAGCTGGCAGCTGGTATCACTGTTATCTGACTGGCTTTCTCTCTGCTTATTTTGGAGGGGACCCATCACATTAGATAATATCTATACATAGAACTGGGAAGTGGTTGGTCATTGCTGATTTTGACACAACACCTTTATATAAAAGAAAGGGGGCAGAAAAAGAAACCACTGAAATTGCGGTGACAATTTTTCTAAAGTGAACTATGAAGCCCTTGGACCCATCTAAAGTGAGTTAATTTCAGAGTGAGGTACCTTACCTTGGTAGAACATGCTCATTTCTCAACAACGTATCACTGAAGAGCCAGCGCTGATCAAAACGTCAGTATATGACAAAACTCGTACGAGACTTGAGAATATGTTCTTTGTTTCCACGCTTAATCCAGAGAGTCCTGTTGCCTAGAAAGGAAAACAACACACTGTTAGACTTTAAAAATATGCATAAGCCATATGGTAGTTTTATCTATAGAAATATTTTATATGTTCTGTAAATCTGCTTTACATAGGAGATAATGTTGATGAAATCAAGTCTATTTCATTTTAAAGGCTCAATCAACATAAAACACTTAAAATTCCTATCATTCCAGATCATCAACATGTCAATAACTTCTTAAAATTCAATTTGTGTTGAATTCCAAAAACTAGACTGGTCATTTTTACTCGCTGGCCTCCAATGCCAGCAAAACTGGACCGAGCAAAAGAATAATCAACCCTGCAGAAAAATGGTTAATCGAAAATGAAAAACCAATTCAAACTTTTCATGGCTTAGTTTATTTGGCTTGTCACTTGAACGAAATCTGCTCATTCAGTTGCCAGCACATAACTTGATTGTCACTATGGCAATATTTGTTTTTTAAGACGACCTAGCTTCTACTGTGATATGACTATATGAGGCTCTGTTTTAGTTGTTTTCAAGGCAATTAAAATGCCAGTATTTGTGAAACCTTGAAAACACGCATTGTGAATGATTAAAACTTGGAAACAAGTTACAAGATATAAATCCACACTGCTTTCAAAATCTCATGATTTTTTGAGGGCAGAGTCTCAATTTGCGATTGCCCTGGGTTGGCAATATTGACTCCACCACAATGTTTTCAGCTACTGAGCAATTAGTCCTGGATCCACGGGATATACTCATGCTGTGCAACAGAGTAAGTTCCTTAAGGATATCTAAATGATTGTTCATTATCAAACTTACAGGATCTACACTTCCTAATACCACTTCGTTACATTCAGGGGTAGATTTATATTCAGATTAGCTTCCACAAAACCTGCTGCCACCTACATACCTTTCATCAAACTCAAAAATAGTTTGATTCTATGCTTTCTGACAGTGCCCCTTTAAGTGTCGCCTGATCACAAGTAGGAAACAGTGAGCCCTCCCAGGCAAGGAGACAGCACTCTGCTTACCTGATAAGGCTTCATTAGGATAGGTAGCTGCATTTTGCGGCAGCAAATCTAATTCCAATTCCAAATGAAATAATTTGAACCAAAAGAAAAAAAACAAAAAAAAACAAAAAAAAACCCACAAAGCATAGGTCTCGGGGAAGATGTGAAATATTTCCAGTATAACATCAAAGAAATAAAATTTAATTTTGTGTGAAAGTTTGCCAGTTCGCAACTTGAAGGCTGTTGAAAAGTGACAACAAAAAATAAAACACCCAGTTTAAATTTCAACTTTTTTGAAAAGGTCCACATGGAAAAAATATTAACCTTGTTCCCTAAAATTTCAACCACAACTTGATTACAGAACCTATATAAGTTTCTATCAGCTTCTCTTTTTGTTTCCCACTTGTCCAGAGCAGAGAGCTGAGAACAGTGCGGGAGATCTGGGGACAGCTGGGTGCCACCACTGTCTTCCTGGGGACAGCTGCACTGCAGCCTCTTCCACCAGAAGGGGGACATGTGGGGAAGCCTAGAAGGAAGCAGCCCCTTAGGAAAGAGCATGCAAAGTTCCTGCAGAAAGCACCTCCTGAAGGAAAACCTGGGAGGTCGTAACCCTGAGGGGATATTAGACGGTTTTCAGAAATAACAGAAGGCACAAAGCAGAGGCAGCTCCATCTGGGTCACCAGTCCTGCAGCCCTGAAGCACTGTATGTAAGGTTGCATGCTTGGAGAAGTGAAGCTCCCTTCAACCGAGAAAACACCCAGAAACAAAGTTTAACATCCTTCCTCCCCGCCCCCTGGCCCTGAGTAATTCTGGAAAAAATATCTTAGCAAGCCTGCAATGTAGATTCACCCATAAACTGTTGTTTCCTTGCTGGTTTTGTGTGTCCCATCTAGCTAGACTGAGACCCTGCAATCCTTGATGGCAGCCTGGTCCACTACTGCTGGTTGAAGAGTCATTTCACATAGACAGCCAGGGGATTCACATTTCTTCTCCATGTGGATGGGATTCTGAGATTGAGTGTTGTTCATTAGAAAGGTCATCATAACATAACCCAGGTTTTATGTTCCCACTGTAGGTGCTGGGGTTGTGAGTGGAGGCAAGTGCTCTCACATCAGTGATGAACCTCAGGCCTGGAGGTGAGCTAAGAGCGACTGGAGCGGCTGCCTGCCAGCACTAATATGTACACAAAGGGTGTTGCTTCAGCTTCATCACGTGCAACTTTTACCAAAGATACTAAAACGACAGCACTGCACAGTCCTTCAGAGATTGGGCTAGCCTTTCAGAAATCTTTACAACAGTAAAAGATGCTTAGGGCCAACAAAAACATCGTTGCACACATTTAAAACTCCAGAACACATTGGTTTCTTGGCCAAAGGCCAGAAACCAATTGTTAAGTATGGAGGAAACTGTAGTTCAAGAAAAGACCCAAGCCAAGTTGTGCTCAGGTCTGTCCAACTCTATGAAGTCAAGATTTGGGCCTAAACACTTCCCTTGTCTTTACGAACACGGCATTTAATGAAGGTTTCTAGGGAGTGCCAGTTCCCCTCCCTTATTCTCTTTACTTCTGCAATGACATACCATGGTATTCCCAGTTCCAGCCTGTGACCCAGCCTGTGACCCAATGATAGCGAACCACTGCATGTGTTCAAACCCTAGACAGGGTGACTGCAAAATGATGTAATTTTGGTTTTCTACAATACAGAGGAAAAGTATGTGCTTCTGAAGAGCTAGGAAATTGTGTATAGACACTTATTTAAAATGCGTATTAGCCACTCTCTGAGATGCAGCTTTGCCCCTGAGAGCGTGAAGCAGCAATACTTTTGGGAAGTCTGATGCAGCTCACTTAACTGGGTTTTGCTTTGGGCTGCACCTAAAGGCACAGACTTACCTAAATAAACACTCGGGTGAGTCTCTCGCCCAGGAGATCTGCAGCACTGGGTATACGTTTCCATGTAACAGCAGATAGTTTTGGTGAAGCCTTATAAAGAAATTCTGAAATCAACTTGAATAAACCCCTAAGATTATTACCAACTCACATATATTCTCTTCCAGCCAAGAACAGGTTCTACCACACACAAATTTCACCCTGATTTTCCTAACTTCAGGAGAATATTCCATCAGACACCATGTAACAACTGGTCAGGTAGACTTTGCTAGATATGCATCAAAGACATCCATATGTCACTAATCTGCTGGTCACTGAGCTACCTAAGTATATAACAAGCATTCCCGCAATTCATCTGCAAGTGCAATACCTTGCGCTTTCTACTATTAAAACCTTATCCATTTCTAGTATTTCAGTTCTTGTGGTTATCCAAGAAGTGGATATTTTTCCTGTCTCACCCACAGTAGGAGACTCGCCACAGCTTTGTCTGAATAGTATACTACATTCAGGTCTTTCAGTTTCTGCATTTATGTTAGTACTTAAAAAAAACAATAAATTGGGCAGATGCTCAAGGAACCCTAGCCGTGTTTCTACAATACACATTGGTGGCCATTATCTTGCTCTAAAAGCTTTAGATCACACCCTACTCTCTACTCAGTTAAATTTACTACTTCAAAGGAAGCAGGCTTTTGAAGCTAATCATTTCCTATAATCTCAACAAAAAGAGAACAGAGATAAAAAGTCTAAAATTTTGATCCAAATTTGAAACAGACCTTATTTGCAGTTCAAAATTGTCTAGCCAACTACTGTCTTCAATTTCTGTTCCTGGCTGTGGCTAACTATAAGTAAAAATATCAGGACTGTCTTCAGAAAATTACCAGATTACTCTGGAAGATCAAAGATATTGGTGCATTTCAAAAAAGAAACCCAAAGGGCTGTTACACCTCCAGTTATGAGACTCACTTATCACTAGAGAAAACAAAATATCCCTATAGATGAACACTTTGCAAAAGATGAATCCTTTAAACAAAACCAAAAACCTAAACCACACCACGACTGTCTTTGCAGATACATTTGTGACGTCTTTATGGTTATTTAAACTGAACATGTAAATTACCAAGTCCTTAACTTTCGGAAGGAAATCAAGGAAGAATAAAAATCGATTTAGTGATATAAATACTGGAAGTAATAAAGGCTTCATGTGACGTTTGACCTCCTGATAAACTGTGCTGCCAAATGATTCCTAGTTTCAGAGCAGTGATAGCACGGTTTGGTAAGAAAGAGATTGCTTCTATATTGTACCCATGGGTAAAATAATTTATTCACTGTAGACTAAAGTCAAACTTTGGGAAAGGAGTTAGCAGAGCAAAAGGGATCAGTCCTATATGTGTTTTTCTGAGTCTGCATCCATCCAAAGGATCCAGCAATTCCTCTGATGTGACCCAACTATGCAAACTGATAAATCCAGTTGATTTTATTCCTTGAAAATGTAATGTAATAAAATCCCTACAGTTATTAGCTTTTTTACAACACTCCTATCTTATACATAGTGGTGAAATACAGAAAGAGGCTTTAGAGTCTATTACAAGATTGGTTCCATCCTCTGTCTATTACAGGCTCTGCATCATGCTTCTTGGCAACATCAGAGAGAAAAAGGTTAGAATTGCCTTGACAAGGAGCAGGGATAAAAAAATAAAATCAAAATAGTAAAAAAAAAAATAGAAAGAAAAAAAAAAAAGCACTATCAGATGCAAGTCAATAAGCAACAGGACAGAAGAAATTGGGAGTTCAGTAGTACCAGGCCAGAAGAAGTAGGGTATAGGACCAGTATTCCAAGATTGCTTTTCTCCTTCAGATTTACGGAATCAGTAGTTTGTATTCCCCAGGAGGCCCGAAGTACTCCTTTCAAGTGTAAAAATAGAACTTCCGAAAGTGAATACTTCCGGAACAAACCAGTCCTACAATTCAATGGAGCACAGTGTGTGAACTCTTAAACCAGCTGGACCCCAAACTAGTTCTCCCATGCCCACAAATCCTTTTAGAATCCTGCTGTGGAACAGAACTACTCTACATGTACACGTGGCAACCTCCAGTCAGGATGAATTTCTGGACAGAAAATCCCCCACAAGCCAGCACAAGCAGCATTGAGGCCAAACTTCCTCCTTGTTCCCAGATTATTTTGATTTCTACCTTTTTTAGCATTTTCTGCACATGGATCTTATGCCTCTTCTTTCTCCAGTTGTGTTTAATAGCCAAATTCTAGTGGATTTCAACAAGGACTCTCAAAAGAAAATGCAATGTATTCC
This sequence comes from Larus michahellis, assembly GCF_964199755.1. NCBI lineage: Eukaryota > Metazoa > Chordata > Aves > Charadriiformes > Laridae > Larus > Larus michahellis. The sequence goes on from NC_133899.1 coordinate 19,184,249, forward strand.
CAATAGAAGCAGCAGAAACAATACTAAAAATACCCCTTAAAGATTCCCAAATATTTTATTCTCTTTTGAAGGTCATAAAATAAAAGAAGGGGGCAGGAGGGTCTTTACCCTCTTAAAACTTCTTTCTAGAGGTTGACCAGATCTGTCAGTTTGAGACCATTTATTTATTTGAGGGTTTGTTAAATACTTTGAAACATCTTGTTAGTGAAAGCCCTAGAGGATATGCAAATAAGAAAATAGGTTAATATAAAAAACAGTGAAACCTGCGCAGTTAACCTTTGATCAAATGCTGAAAAAGCTAAGTTTCATGATGTAGATTGAGGAATTACAGCACTTGACGTGCACACATCAAATTTTATTCCCTAAGTTGAATGACTTCAATATTAAATTTTACAAATGTTGTGAAGACAAAGTTCTGCCATGCTTTGATGTCTCTCTTTGTTATAATAAATTCCCTGAATTAATTTAGATGACCTTGGTTTCTTTAATCTATAAAAATGGCAAAGTTCCACCCCACCCTTGTCTTTTAGCCCTGGCACATCACAGTTTTACATGATGTCATTTCAGTTGAGAATCCTCTGAATACCAAAAAATGTCATTTACTAACTCAAGGGTGTCCTGACCAGTCACTCCTTTATGATAGGATTCAATTAGGCAATATTCCACAGGAAAACCAACTTAGGAAATATTTTAAAGCAGAGTTTTCTCCCTTTTTCTTTATAACGTCTTTCCCATATGGACACACGCATTTTAAGAACCGGTGGGAAGCCACCTCCTTTTCCCTTCATTTCCATTCAGGATAAAGCAGACCTGTCAAACGGTAATGAAGTCTTCAGCATAGTTCAGGTAATTAAGGATAAAGCATGAGCCTGATAAAGAGAAAGGGAAGCTTGATATTGACATTCTCCCCATGCATGGGAGCAGCTAGCAGAGATGTTTGTAAGAGGAAACATACCAAGAGCTCCACCGGATCTGTTAAGGGTTATGAGTGCCGGCCATGTGGAGCCAACTCAACAGAATGGGGCATCTCTGGTGACAGGTTTGCCCAGGCACACGAGCATTGCAGTGCTCTTTGCCTGTACATCACTGGGTTTTAAATGTCACTCCCTCTGTGTCCCCTGCTCACCAATGGCTCCAGAGCCACATGTCAATACAGACCCTCATGGCAAGTTCGCAGTGCCACCGACTGGGGCATGCTGGGGAGTCAGGTATCTCACATGGCAACGATTTGAGGAATTAGACATTCACGCTACAAATCCTGATTCAGGTAAGAAGTGAAATCCCACTGACATGTTTGGGAAAAGCAAAAGCTGAAGTACTCTTTCACACCACTCCACAATGCCTGTCTGCCTTCATACTTGAGATCAAAAGTCTTCCTGAAACTCTCCTGGTTTTCCAGTCATGCTGTTTACAGTTATTGGTGAAACCTGAAGATATGAGTGGGAGAGTGAGAGCAGTCTGCTCCCAGAAGGGTTTCCCTCTCACGTTTGGGGCCGGGACTGTGCCCATACAGCGGTGACTCCATCCTGCTGGCATCCCAGCCACGCACACGGCAGTATTGCTGTCTCAGTGAGCCCGCATCTTACAGCCACGTGCTAAGTACTGAGATGATCAGACACCACTTAAAATGCAACATCCAAACCAGGACTTAGTTCAAGATCCATGAACAATTTTATCGGCTGTAGCCAGCTGGCAATTGGAAAACCAGGAGAGCTGCTCATACCCAGAGTTAATCCAGCCTCCAAAGCAATACTGCGTCACAGTTATCGGGAATTATGGCTAATTGGGGCTACTAAAGCCCTTTCCAAACAGTCTTTGTTTTTCACGCTCATTCTTTCAGAATGTTTGTGAAATATCACCCTGGAGTTGACTGCAGATATCTGACCTTAGGAAGGGCACTTTGGAGCCATTTATGATGTGTTAAATAACACTGCACAGACCTGCCAAGCTGTAGTTTGTCTGTGCCACACTAGCGGGGAACTCCATGTCAAACAGCAAAGCCCTAGCACTATTTCTTCCCCTCATTCAGCACTTACCTGCCTGCCTGCATTTGCTATCAAGAGGCTTACGGAACAGAAACCAACCATCATGACAAGAGCAACAGAGAAACTGCTACATTACATCATTTCAAACGCGCTTTACTTTGCTTTTATTTTTTCCCTTTTAAACAAAAAACAAATACACACAAAAGCTTTTTGCTTTTAAAGAGGAAATAAATACACAGAAAGGCTCTTTGAAGGTCTCAGGAAAATACCCAAACAGAAAACAACTTTGGATCATAAATATTTACTAAAACAACTCTATGGCTATATAATTTCTTTCAGCCTGGGATTTCAAAGTACTGGTTCCCCTGGTGAGCATCATACTCTGCAGTGCTGCTTCATGCTCAGCAGCATCCCTTTTTGAGCTGCCCAGTTTATACCATAAAGTACCTCAAGTTTAAAATGCCCTTATATCTGCTTTAATAGTTCTTTGAAACAGAAGCACAGAAGTTGCATCAGCTGCTGTAAGTAACAAGACGACACTCGGGTACAGAGACCTTTAAATTTTGACTTCCATTACAAGCACTGTGCCAATTATTTTCCTCTGCAATTTAGTAAAATATGGCCTGTCTTTAAAGTCAAGGATACACATAGATAATCCCACAGATAAACTAAATGCCTCTATCCCATTCTTGTTTTACACCAGAAAAAGTCCCATCTGACTTGAATTGTCTGATGAGCTGAAATAACAAACTCCAGAAGCCCAAAGACAGGCCTAAATCACAGCGTTTGGATTTGATGTTAAACAGAGCCAAGGTTTAAGGTGTCTGTTACAGGAACCTGAACCATCAGGCACTGACCTAAACTAAAGGGAGAGCTGCAGTTGTACTGGCCAATTACTGAAAATATACAGGTATTACAAGACATCTCAATTCCTCTACCCCCTTTACATGTGAACAGTCATGGAAAAGCACCACTTAATTTCCTTCACACTTCTTTTTGGTTGCCATTGATAATACAAACTTTTAACACTTTCACAGCTTTGCAGAGGTGCATTAAATTGCTTTGCCATTTTGGCAAGTGTACAGCAATTTAGTAACTAGATGTTTGTCACACATCGCCTGAGAGCTGCTTCCCACTAGGACATTCCTTCCCAGCGAAACACCATCTTACGCCTCCCACCCCAAAAAGCAAAGCTCAACTGCAGGAAAGAAATGGTGTCACCTCAGAATCGCTCACAGTTTTGCAGGCTGTGGCACAGTGATACCCACATTAACCACAGCCTGGAGCACATCTTCATGTTATGAACTCAGAAGGGTTTAAATGTCCTATGAACTATTTGGGTCAAATTAATTTATTGCTTTCCCTTCCTCTGATTGTGTATGTGAGCAGCTCTAACCTAGAGTTTAGTTTCACTTGCAAAGAAATACCCAGACTTTGTTAATGGATATGGCCACTTAACAAATTAACCTTTCTTCCCTCACGCCCCCCCCCCTTTTTTCCTTTTTGAATATATGATCTTCCTTTTAAAAAAATAAATGAATTAATAATCTACAAGACCTGTCAGAGCATGTCATGGCTACTTCAACTTTTATAACATGCAGATCAGTAATAAAACTGCACTATAATGCACAACAGCAGAGTAATTTATGTGCAAATCTAAACGGATTTACATGGAAAAAGCAAAAAATGGTAAATTACAATACAAGACAATAGAAACTGCCCAGACCAGTGTCTAAAAGCTGAAAAAAACAACTATTACTGGCCCAGCAACAGCAATAAAAGAAGATGCAAAAAACCCCAAAGGTCATGTCAAGTGCTTTGCTGGACTGAGTGGGTTAACTTTCCCAAACTGTACTGGCATTCATCTGTATTCTCAAAAGGCCACAATTAACTTTCTAAAATAAATTTTAAAAAATAAACTAAATACAGCAAAGTATTGTAGAAGAGTTAAGAGGGTTTTTTCTTGTTTTTTTTCTCTGAAGAATGATTTGCAGCATTATTTCTCACGTGATTTCAGTGGCCTTTTGATCAATACTTTCAGAAAACTAATGCGGGGTTACAGTAGATTTAGAGTAGTTTTTGAGCTTGACCACTGTGCTCAAGGAATCACTCAATAACCTATTTTTGGTAGGCAAAAGGACCAATATATGCTAGGGAACCTATGTTATTTGTTAACTGAAATCAAATGTCCACACAATGAAGCTGTAAATTAAGCGTGGCAAGAAAAATAATCCCCAGCAGTTACTGAGTTTCAGATTAAGATAGCCATAATCCCTCTGTGCTGGATTGTACCAGATTTGTTCTGTTATAACATACAGGTGACCCACAAAACTCTGTATAGTTCCAGGTACACTTCAGACCTAAATGATCTTGTAGCACAGGGGCGAAACAAGAAAAACCAAACAAAAAAGACCCACGAAACAACGAAAATCTACTGATAAACTCCACAGCTACAAGACCGGATCTTTTATTGCCTCAAAAGACCAAATTAAACAAATTTTCTTCAGACTCAGAAAACTGTTTGCAATTGTTAACTTTCAGAACTTGGAAAAATCCAATTCCCAAATTCTCTTCCTCTCTATCAAACAAGTTTCACAACTTCTAGATTCAGGCAAAACCAATTGAAAAGGCAGTGCAAATGAAGGAGCAGCGCATCACATTCTAGTCCTCTTAATGCACATTGCATCCACTATCAAACTACACGGCAAATATTCCTCAATCCATTCATGGTTAAACTAAGCAATGTTCTACACCTGCAGAGAAATCCACGCCCCAAGTTTAGCAGAGATTAATACTCACAAATGTAATAGTAATACAATAATTTTCAAGACTATTTCCAAGACAATGCCAGAAATACTCTCAAGACTTTTGGGTTTTCAAACCGACCTGACACAAATTACGCCTTTCAGCTCCACAACTGCAGGTAACACAGTTACTGACAGTGGTTTAGGCAAGCTGGCTTCATGAACAAGCATGTCCTCCCTCATGTGTATACAGTAAAACTGAAAATACAGGCAGGAATTCTCTCTGTTTTGCTCACCTAGCAATGCCCATTTCATTTTGAGAATTTAGTCCCTTGCAGCCATTAAGAAATACACATTAAATTTGTGCTTCCCAAAATCCTGAAGTAATTTATTACAACGTTCTCTCAACTCAGAGACCTGAGTCTGGAAGTCAAAGCTCCTAAAAGCCCCACAGGCCAAAGGCAGAAGAGTCTATATTAAGGCTTGAAGCAGTGGGGGGAAAAAAAAATAATAAAAAAAATCAAACCTCATCATAGTATTTTTTATGCTGCCCACATAAGCAGCCTAGTGTTGATACTCTTCGTAATTAGAAGTAACCCAAATAAACTGCTTAGAGGAAATGAGGAATAACTGCTAATCAAAACACATGCGTTAAGAATCGTCTGCTTTGACTAAAGTCTGAACTTTTTTAGGATGCAATTACATCAGTCCCCACTACAAGATACAATTTTTAAACAGGAACAAAATAGTTGAGACATTATATTTCATTAGGAAACAGTCCATCCCACACATTTGTTTTCTTTTCTTTTCAAATGTTGAGAAGTCCAGATACAGTGTCTGCAGCACCTCCAGGGTCTCCTGGCAGAACTGCAATGTATTATAATAATAATCAGCCCAGGCTCAATCATAACTGTGCTATAGAAATGCCACAATCATGATTTATCTTTAACCAGACTTGCACACCTTAAAAGATTCAATTAAGGTGTGAAAAAATGAAAAATGAGAAAACTCTGCACATTTTCAAGTTGCCATGTCAGAAGTTTGTCTTTACCTTCTGAGGCTTGTTTAAGGTTGCCAAACGGTCAGATCAGTTCATCACCAAGACATCCCAAAAGCCCACAGGCCCAGAAACACGCAGTTACTTGCCTCTTCTCTTGCATTTCAGCTTTGGCTATGACCTGCTACGTAAGAGAAAGATACAAGATATCTACAAACCTGACCCACGAAAAACACGCTTATTTTTGAGAGCAAAAAAAAATTGTCACCAAATTCCTTTTGAGTCCAAAACACGGTTTATAATTCAGTAGCCTGAAACTAATAACTAACTATCCACTAGTTTTATAATATTGATCCATAAAGCTTATTACATCCTATTTTAAGAAAGATATCCAGTTACTTAGTTTCTGTGCTTGATACACATATTTGAGACTGAAATTTTAACTACCGTAAGGTAGCACAGGGCTGCTAGCTTCAGTGAAGGTCTGTTAGGCGAGTTCCTTTTCAGAACATTTTTCACTACACGATATTGACACTAACTTATTCCCAAATACAAACAAGCTTCTTTTCAATTTATCAGCTGAACAGAAAAACTAGATACCTATTTAAAGCAGAAAACAGACAATGTTTTTGTTTGAAATTAAAACTTATAATAGACATCTGTAAAAGTCTTTTGTTTTCTAATGGGAGAAAAGAACAAGGCGAGTAAAACCACTCTGAAAAACTGTACATTACTCACAATGTCTTTGAAATGCACAGGAAAACTGACACTAAAATATAGCCACAATTGAGTAAAACTTTGTAGCAGGGAACACTTTCGAAGACTGCAAGGCACTGCAGCATTCCTAAAGACTAACTCCTCCTCAGTGAGAGCAACCTTTCGCGACTGGGGGAAAAGAAACCATAGCTCCCTTTGAAATCCAGATTATCACTTAGATTTTCAGCTACTGCAAATCTAGGTAGCTCAAGTGATTTCAATTCCCTTTGACTTTAATGGAGCTCATTTTGAGTTACACCAGCTGAGGACATCCCTGTAGATGTATTTATTCCTGGAGACCTCATGCAGCAAACCATTAGGGCGTGCTGGTGTTGCCCAGGAGGGCTGCACAGCTGTAAGTCAGCAGCCTATCAGCCACCATAGCAATGGCCAGGAACTGAAGTCATTTGTGCAGTTCAGTTCTTGGTCACATTTGGTTTACAAATGTCTTGCTTGCTTAAAAATCAATGCTTTGTAAGAGAATTGTTCTATTTTTCCAGGGAACTAGGTAGCAAAAAAGGCATGGATTTTAAGTATATCTCCCTCCTCACCGATCACTAAGGATGCATGGCAGGCACCACAACAGAGTGCTCTTGGGGACATAAAGCCTCTGTATGCCCCTGTGAGGTTCACTGGTCTGGTTTCATCCAGCCAGCCAAAACTCGCTGCTAGGAATGCAGCTGCCTCAGGCTGCCTGTGATAGAAGTGACTCCAGAAGCATTTGGCTTGCCCCATCAAATGGCCCTGCTATCCTTTACCTGGAAAATAACTTCATTGTTTTCTTAAGTGACTTTAATGATGCTCAAAACACCTAGATGGTTTTAATGTTTATATGAAACTCTATGAATAAAACTAACAGAAATGATATTTTATTACATTTCAATAAAGACACGACACCCAAGGCTGAGTGATCAATTCTGCCTACAATTATCCTGATGTAAATGAAGGAGTGGGGGTATTTGTATGACACGACTAAAAGCTAGCCTTGATCTGATCAGATGTAACTGAGAACAGAATTCGCCTACAGCTACAAAGTGTTCAAGTTTAAAAATCTAGCTTTATCCTCACAAGCAGTCTGCACTGCACAGACAAATGCAATAACATGTAGATTTGGGAAATAACGTGCTACTGGAGAGGGAAATGTCCCAGAGCAGCCTGCAATAACAAATTGTCACTGTTCAGGCTAATAAGAACAAGCACTTAGCAAAGTTGATGCAGAGAACTAGACTGATCTTTACATGGTAGCAGGTGACAGCAGCGACAGAGTCATTTATGGAATTTGGAACAGTACATGGAACAAGGGGACCGCTGTCCTCCCACTGTGAGAGTGCCTTAGGCTGTACACAGAAGCATCAGGCTTTAATCTCCTCCATACTGCTCAGAACTGAGACCATAATCAGTCTTAGATGAAGAGGCATTTTCATATTTATTTATGTTCTGGATGGCAGAGAAATACACGCAATCATTTGAAGCCTTAGATATCAGATGTGCTGGGGGTTTTATGCATGTGTCACCGAGCATTAAAGAAAAATGTCTCACTAATTTACTAAAAGCTATGCTAGGCAGTTATAAAACAACTTTATAAATCATCTGTTTGTGGTGACTGCTCCTTTTTCTCTTTGATGTTGCACCCCAGATAGTACCCAATAGCACAATACCTAGTCGATCATCTTTCTGCTGCATACCTAGAGTTCATCTGCTTGCTTTTCTCTCACAGCCAGTTACCAGCAGTAAACCAAGCCTTTCTTTCATTCATTCATCGCCCATGCTCCATAGCCCTGTCCATTAATTTCACTGAGCTTATATACCAGAATAGAAGAGTCAGAAAGAACATTTCTTTCCACAGAAGACCTGAAAAGACCATTGATCATGTCTGAACAGGAAGTTACGAGAGGATAAGAATAAGGATAAGAATGAGGGATGAGAGAGGAATGTTTTGTTCATGGTTAGACAAGCACAAACAGAACAGCCAGAGGTTATAAATGTTTGCATTTTTACAAAGGGTGCTGAAAGGCATTTTGCAGATAAATGCAGACATAAAGTCCATGCTTTAAGGAGCTCAAAATCCAAACATTATAATTTGGCCAGCTGTTCAGGGCGATGTTGGACTATCCTTTAGGTTTCCCTAGAACAAAAAGATCCTTCTTAACAACTGTTGGCATGTCCAAAGACTAAGAACTGATCTCTTCTATTGCCCCTCTGACCTGCTCTAGTGAATGCAGGAGGGCTGGATGCAGATGCTGTACAACAATGCCCACCCGCAGTGTGACCGAGGAAGCTCTACAGATGGGAAATCTCAGACTGTAAACCAGCCTGAAGGGGCCCACTTAATGCAGAATGCTTCTCTCGTACCAATATAGTACAGAATACCTATCCTTGCAGGTCTGCTTCCAATTTACTGATTGGTACAGCAGAAAATGATCTAAAAAGACTAGTGCGGTGTGTTTCTGCTAAGTCTGAGAAACTGAATCTGTCTCCAAAGTGGTGTCACTCCCAATGAAAGTCTCTGGGACACACACAAAAACGTTCCCAAGTTCATGCCAAGAGGCATTTCCTGTTTCTCAACCCTTGTATTCGTATCCCTTCTCGGACTTGAAGTTTAGTGGATGCCTTTATCTTAAGCTCTATTGTGGCTGTCCCTGGTGGGCAGGAGTACATCTAGAGAAGAACGTAAGAGACAAGAAGTCCACAGCATGATTTTTCCTCGTATAAACTTTAGAAGCTTCTAAGAGTCAGTGGTTCAGGGGCTGCCAGATCTGGAGGATGCCTTTACGCCACTTTGACAGGAACTGATTGATCTGTGAACTTGGTAAGTCTAGTATGAACTCATTAAGTTTAGTACTAGAGTAAGGATCAGATCTGGCATTACTCACCATGGCTACATGTATATTAATTGGCATTAACATTTCCTACCTCATCTGTGGGCTGTGAACACCAACTGCAGAACCTATATATTTCACTGCTTAATGCAACTGAATGATATATAGTCAGTTCACCTTGACACCCATATTTTGAGGTAGTTCATAATCTTTCTTGCTTGTGAGAGCTCACAGACCTGTAGCATAAGAGTTTTCACCACCACTATGTGCCCTTAATGAGCAACTCAAGCACCTGAGAAAACACAGCCTACTTGGCAGTTATGAATGGCCATCACTCTTGGATCTTCTTCTCATGGTTCAGCGATGTGGTATTTGGCACACTTACCACATGCATTCAAAGGAAGCACAGACTTACCAATGTAGCATTTGGGTCACAAGAGAGCTTGCAAAACTGAGGGGCAGCACTAGCTGCCCTCCAAATGCAAGCCCTTCACTGTGTACAGCATATGGGACTCCCATAAGTACTTCTCCTGTCAGTGTAAGTGGACTAAAAGTCTTGTTTGTTTTGGATTAATTTTAAGTTTGGAACAAGGAGAATAAGTTGCAATTTCCTTCTTTCACCCTATTTCATTGTGTCACAATCCCATGCACACTCACCCAGTCTGATAACACTTAGCATGTTTCCTTTCTCCTGACACTTCAGCAAGGAACCTTTTCAGAATAAAACCTGACTCAGATGCCTCCAGAGTAGAAACATTAATGCTTTTCAGTTACACACGGTTCCAGGTGATGTGCACTGCACAAGTGTTTGAAAGACATTCACAGTTGGCTGTAACAAACTTTGAGAGATCTTATATCACTTCAGACATTTTTGATGCCCTCATTAGCTCTTGCTGCCTGCAGAAAGAAAACTATCTTGCATTGCTTGACACAGGACACAAAATGGATTATAATGCCAAATCTTTAGAACGTCTCTTTTTCTGCCACTAGTATAGATGATCTTTGAGTAAATACAAGTCTGGAAAATATATATTAACTGTAACTTCAGCAAATTCTGTTGTAAGAGAATGGAGAAATTAACTTTCACCTTTTTTACTTGCCAGCTAACTTCACCCATGTGTTGGAAGTATTTAGATGAATTTAACATTCTTGAATTATTTGGGCTCCGTATTCTTATAAATATTTATACTCAGTATGAATCCAAGACAGTGTCTCCATCTAAAAATAGCACGCTGATTTGTGTCTTTGCAAACATGAGATGAGAAGTCAGAGCATTACAAACTACATACAGCAAGTGTGTGTAATTATGCTCATTAAAATACTCAAACCGGAAAAAAATTTCATTACCCTGGGGTACAAGAGAAGCAGGGCAGACACCCCTTGGATCCTGGTTGCAAGCAACTTTTACCAGGACCACATAATCCCCTATTTCTAGTAGTTTGCTCCGATTTACAGGGACTTGCTTCTAGCCCTGAAGCTACAACCTGTCTGTGCAGGACTGGGGCAGATGCACGGCCACTTCCTGAGTAAATCCCTGTAACATTACTCCGTGGGGTTCTGGAAGTCTAATGGGGGAACTCTGGTCTGGCCTATGAAGTGTCGGAGCTGGAATCTGAAAAATGCCATGGAAAAGCTCTAAGCAGGACATTTAGAGTCCTGGTCATGCAAGATTTTATTGTTTAAAAAGCAATTTCCTTGACTGCAAGTGGAGGATTGGTGTCTGAGTATTTAGTGCTGCCACTCAGTGGCTTCTGCCTACAAGTAGGATCTTCTGGAAGCAGAAATATAAATGAAAACATCACCATTACCTAATTGCCATCTGTCTGATATTTTACAGCTGCCTTCATTAGCATGGACATTTTGCTTTCATTCTACTACTGCCTGGTTGAATTTTAAAAGCATAAATCCTCAGTACACATTTTCTCTCCCGTGCATTTAGACTTTCTCTTTTCCCCTCCAAACGTCTTCATGTTGTTTCCCAAAGATCCCAGTGATTCCACCCTACAGAATGAGGGGGACTGCGATCCTTTTCACTTCTCCTCTGAATGAAAGCCCTGCAGGAAGAACTCCTGGAGTAATGTTTATTCAGCTGTGAAACAGTCTTCCAAAGGAAGTAGCAGAATTGCTAACACCTGAGTCATTTTATCACCGTGACCCAAAGAATGTACGCTGCAGCATGCTCACGTACTGCAGAATGTATGTCCTCCATTAGCAGAGCAGAGCTCATCCTGTATTGCCAGAAACCTGTAACCCCCTGCTCCCTTGTTTGAAGAATGCAAAATAAAATACAAATCAATAAAATACGAGTTGTGCATCGTTTCTCCTTACTAGGCAATAAATACTTTGTTAAGTTTCTGATTCTTGTTCTTTTCCAACCCATGTTGCATGGAAATGCACTCAGTTTAATGTCTTTCCTCTTGATAGGTGACTCTGTGCACAGCTAGCAGGAAACGGACACTCTGGAGAACACATACTCACCGAATGTCTTAGAATAATGAAGTGACTGGAATTTAACAGTTTTAATTTAATCCCCCAACACACCGTCCCCTGTAAGTACTTAGTTATAAACCTAGACTTCTTGGTAAACTACTCCCTTTTCCATTTGTCAGGATGTCAGATACGTTTTTAATATATTTACTCATTTCATTGGCACAGATATGTATCCACAGGAAACACGACATTTCCAGTGAAAGCAATCATAGCCCTAGTACACATGTTAACTATAGCACTTCTGCTGTATCACAAGTATAATTCTTTGGCCTGGAGCACAAGCAGAAATAAAAGATGGCAGATAAGGAATCAAATTCAGGTGGCTCCATAATGCCCCTTGCCTAACATTTTCTCATGGTCTCAGCCATTCTCTGCACATGCATGACAGTAATCCAAAGGAGTGTGCACTTGCTGACTAGTCAACCTGTAAAAGAAGGTCCTGCTTGTATTACTGGATCACTAGCACTGCAATGGAACACATTTTAATGACCTAAATATTAAATCTTTTAAATTCATTTCATGTTGGTATAAGTACAGAAACTTTAGATTACGTCTAATTTTTTCAATTTGAATCTTCAGACAGAGTAAGAAATGTCACCCCATTGTGCACTTGCTGAACCAATTCAGGCTCCAAACAGTTAAACTCTTCCCCCCAAAAAAGGGCGGGGCGGGGGGGCGCATTTTTCCTTCTGGGCTTCCCCACTACAGCTGAAACTGAAAACAGAAGTGCCAGAATACCACAATAAAGGCTGCTCTTACGGTATTTTTTAACTGACTAGAAGAGACAGGAAGATGAAGAAACCCTGTGAGAGATAATAAAAGACAAGCGCTTGAAAACTGAATTGTGATGTGGCCACCAGAAATACCACTCTCAGAGGCAAAAATACTTGCAAGCACATCCCTAGAGAATGGAGTGCCAAGCCCTGGCTCAGCAGCTCTGCCCTTTTTTCGAGCTGGTTTATGCAAGAATCTTCTGTGAGCACATGGACAGAGAAAAGCAGCGGTGGCTTTTGTCAAGCATCAAGTTATCATGAGAATCTAGAAATTACCATATTAGATTAAGCTATGCCCCCTATGAAGTTCCTCTTAGCAGTCATTAGCCCCAGATGCTCCAGAAGACACTGAGACAGTTCTAGTATATCATATCCCCCCAGAGACCTTTCCCCCCTGTTTGCTGTAGCCAGCAGTTGGATAAAGCACTGAAGCGTCGGAGGAGGAACTGCCTCCCCCTGTGCTCCAAAGAGCTCAGAGGAAACACACAGAACTTGGCCCCTAATGGTAGGTCTCTGGATCCTTTCAGAGTAATTCAGGGTTAGCTCTAGTCCAAAGAACATTTCATTCGTAAATGTTTTTAATAAAGCAATGGAAGCCACCCACATTCTGCTGGGACAGTACAGGTTTGTATTTCTGAGCTCTTGAACCATTCCAGCAAAAACCTGATGCCTACCAGGATCCTTTTAAATGTCATATCAGGCAGCAAGTGATATTTTACATGGTGAGCTAATTAATTTTTTAATAAAAAGGAGTCATCCAACTAAATTTTTGCTATGAACACACACAACAGTAGCCCCAGCTCAAATGTTTATGCAAGATGAGTACACAGCCCAGTTTTTTCCCTATTACCTTTTGAGCGGCAGCAAGGCAGCCTCAGGCAGGCCTCTGTCTCCTTGGGAACGTCACTGGGGAGCTGTACCACTTCAGACTTCTTCAAAATAGGAAAAACATTTCAAAACCAACCACACACTTTAATTACTGGCAATTAGAAATTCCTGGTTTTGTGTGTTTACAGCTGAAAAATGTTAATGTGTGCCAGTTGTGTCAGAAAGTTTGATTAAGCTCTTTAAACTGAACTTGAAAAACTTAAAACGCTCCAAACATTCTATGATCAGAGTATCTTGGGGGGCTTTCCAAAGTGACATGTAGAAGTCAGAGCTGCTTTAATAGTCTCCTCAGTGTTCCCAGTGGACCACAGCTTGCCTTGCAAAGACACACACCCAACATAGCTGGCAGAAGAGATTTCTATCTGGCAGTTTTACAAAGATTAAGCAGCATCTTAATCATATCTAAGGTCACTAATTGAATGGTAAACTGGAGTTACAACTGAGGTTCAAATGAATGTACCTGGTGTGTAACGAGGTATATAGCTACGAAATGAGACAACGGTGAGGTTGTGCAGCTTAGCTTCTTTTTCAGCATAAAGCAGAGCTGTGTTAGTAGTTTTCTTAGAAAATTGAAGACTGAAAGAAACAGCATCAATAAAAAAGTGATGTTAGACTAAGTTCATAAGCAAGATAGAAAGAGAATAAAAGGTACTTTTTCTGGACTAACAGAGATGATATTTCCATAGATATGTTAAGGCTGATGATGAATGCTTGCTACAGAGCTCTCCATGTGTCATAAAATATGAGCAATAAAATAAAGTCAAAGAATTGAAAAGACAAATGACAAGCCTCTGTGCATCATTAATGAATGATGAGGGTAGAAAGGCAGAAGATAACCCTCCATGCATAGAATAATGATGTCTTTGACTGGTGGTGCTTCTCTATGCCTGCACGTTTAATAGGACGTGTTAGAATTAAAAATTTAAAAATCAAGTCCATGTACTCCATAAAATATGAGGAAAGAAGCAACTCTAGCCTAAGTTAAGATCATAGCATTGTAAAGCCTATTAAAGAATGAAATGTGTTGATTTATGCAAATACTCATAAATGAAGCATGGCAGTATTCTAATACTGAAAACAAAACAAGTCATACGCTCAGTAATCTCATGCCTCATTAAAGGAAGAATTTTGCTACTTAGCAGAGTTGGTAGTCCACAGGACTCCATTATTGTATCAACTGACATTTTGTCAGCTGCTTTATACCTAAAGCTGCTCCAGGCACCCGGCTAACTAGTAGGGTACTGTATTTTTTCCCAAATACCATGCGTTAGAGAGAAGACGCCAGAGTTCACGTTTTGCTCGTAACACTGTCCATTGCAAAGGAACTGAACACACTAATGAGCAAACCCACACGGCACAGTCCTTTCAGCATCACACGTACTTCCTGGAGGAGAAATGAAAGCACTAAGAGTGACAACTTTCTTTTTAGAGTCATAGGGTTGGAAGGGACCTCTGGAGATCATCTAGTCCAACACCCCACCAGAGCAGGGTCACCCAGAGCAGGTTGCATGGGAACGCGTCCAGACGGGTTTTGAATGTCCCCAGAGACGGAGACTCCACCACCTCTCTGGGCAGCCTGTTCCAGTGCTCTGCCACCCTCAGGGTAAAGAAGTTCCTCCTCATGTTTGGGTGGAACTTCCTATGCTCAAGTTTGTGCCCATTACCTCTTGTCCTGTCCCCGGGCACCACTGAAAAGAGCCTTAAAACACATCTTTAAGAAGTGTTTTTATGCTGTGCCCTCTATTCCACTGAAATATAACATGCCTCTACTAGGAGTCAAAGCTGCGTTTCAAACTTTCTCCAGTAATGACAACATGCACAAAACGGCTTTCCATTTATAAATATTTTGGGGACTTCTGAAAAGTAAGCCTTAAAAGGGTGATGTCAAAGAACCGGCGGGACCTCTCAGCACTGGTCTCGGCAAGGAGCCATGAGCAGCCATGGGAGATGCGCTGGGGCTCCTGGTGAGAGTCAGAAGGACATGCAGCTTTGTGCTGTTGATCACAGGTGACCCAGAAGACAGAGTCAGATTGGCCTGAGATCACAAGTCACGGCTTCATGAAAGAGATAAAGACCTGCCTCTTTACCTGCTTTTTACCTACCACAGTGAGGATACAACAACATATTCAAGTCACAGAATCCATCAAATTGTGATCTTAGGGAGACAACTGCATCTCTGCAACGTCCAGTTTGAGAGGGACTAGCAGTCTCCTGAGAGATTACCAATGCCCACCACTCCACACAGCAATACTGGAGCTGGTAGCTCCCCAGTTTACAAAAGGAGAGAAATCTTCTCTTCCAAGTCAAACAAGCCACATGAGTACAGCAGATATTTTATCATCCTGTTGACAAAGTATTTAGTTTTTTCCCAAATATTGCCAGTACGACCAAACCAAAAGGCACTTTACCCTAATCACACACCAACCATGCTGGGTTGTTTTTGAAATATCCAGCACTGTTGTTTGTATTTTTTTCCTTTGTTATTGTTATGAGTACCTTAAAATATGTGGGTTTTCATATTCTACTCTCTCCTGTTCGTATCTACACAGACATAGCTGGGGTCACTTCCCAGCCTGCCTTTGTTGCCTGTCACATTACTGTAATTCCCACGTCTCATTCACCGAACTACTGAAAGTGCAGGACAGAACAGGCAGTGATCTCCAGTAAAACACGCAACATTTCCCATACTCCTGATATTATAGGCCCAAATTAGGGTGCCAGTGTTACACTCTGGGACAGATTTCACCAGGCTTGGCTTCTCTGCCACCATAATCTCAGCTGACCTTGCAGGCTAAATGGCACTGACAATTGTTTTGCATTACCAGGCAGAAAAAAGTAAAACCCAAACCCTCCAACTATAGCTCTGTATGTTAAAGTTGTGCTGATGAGCAAAGATACAGCAGATATTTCCTGGCATATCCAGAATGTGGGAATGGCTCAGCTCCCCTCAAAGTTCATTTGATTCCATGTTTTCAGATTTAGGACATGTATTTTGCAAAGCACGCACCACTGTCTGCTTCCCACAGCTGGAGCCTCCAAGGAACATACACATTTAAGGAGGAAGAGAGGTAATTTTGGAAATATCGCATCTGAAGGAAACCATGGGTGCACATTGCTTAGAGGACTGAGATGTGGCCAAATCATGGGATCGGAGGGCCTCTGACTCACCTTAACAACGATTTAACCAAGTGTCTTTGACTTAAATCACCACCAACCCAGCGGTTAAACCACAACAGCTTGGATTTCATTATTACAGTTGGTGCTAAACGTTCTGACCAAATTGGCAGAAACAACTAATTAATCTCCAAATTATTTTGTACTATGACCTTGACAACAATAAAAAAATGAATTAAAAAAGTCACAGAAGTTTCTTGTAGTAAAGTAACCAGAAGTAGAAACAGCATGACCACGATGGTACTCAGAAATGCCATTGCAATGAGTTTTATACTGAATGCCAAGTACAAGCTGTGCCTCTGGAGAGCGTGCTGGAGGGGCAGACAGAAAAATGGGTGTCTGTAACCAGATGATGGGGTGAGGCTGAAGACCTGGAGGAGAAACACATCATAAAACAGGTAATGGAGTAAGAGCGTGTCACACCTATTAAAAAGAAAGACCCACAGTCCATCATGATATCTGTCATACCTTGACATATTTTTCTGCAAACACCATTAATAACTCTCTTTTTTTTCCACCCCCAAACTTTGTTTGAACTTAAAAATGATGAAAATGTACTCTAATGAACCATTATTGTCTCTCAATGTCTTCCAGGCTAAGTCTACTCAACTTACAAAGCAAGTGATTTTCTTTTCTCCTTTTTTTCCATGCTGCCAGCTCTGCAAATGCAATCTGGAATCAGAAGTCTGATCTTAAGGCCTCAAGTATCATCACCAATTAATAAAAATCTGGTAACTGAAATTTACCTGAGAGCCATGCTCTTAATGTGCCAGACAGAGCGAAAACCAGCTCACTTTCCCACAACTATATTGTCTCTTAATTGTTAGCAATGATAAAAGCTCATTTCCATTAAGTAAGCAGGTACGTCAGACATATGGGGAGCAGGGCTAGGGGGCAAGTGCCATTGTTTTATAGTTATTTCCCTCACTGTAATGGCATTTAAGAAGTTACTTGCAGCATGTAAACTAGTAGGATATGCATGTGGACCTCGTGTGAGAGACAGCTGGACTAAGAAAAGCATCTGGCTTCTACACAATCGAAATCTTAAACCTTAAAGCAATAAAGGTCTTTAAAGTAAGGAACCCTCTCCTGTTCCCCCAGTGAAGTGAATGCCCAACCTTCCAAGGTCAGCAAGAGGAAGAGTCCACCACCAGAACTTTCAGGAGTAAAATACCAGCTATTTGTTTTACTACACTTGCAAAGTTTTTGGTCAAAACACAAAGATTTTTATTGTAAAGAACTCATAATGTTAAGGCTCTTAGTTATGTAATTTTCCTTAGGATCTAGAAATTCCTGTTTACTACCTAATGAGAACAAAATTATTTTTAGCAGTATATTCTACACAAAAATGACTGCAAAAAAAAATAACCCATTCTCATGACTCACAATAGGGAGAGAGAAGAGAAGCATTCCCGGGTTGTATGAGAAAAGGTTCTGCCCATGCTTCAGGGGAGTATATTACACATCTTCTAAATATACATTGCTGCATAGCTCTCAGAATGAGAAGCAAGTAACAGACTTCACAACTAATATTATATGCCAGTAAGAGGGGAATGATTTTTCCACATAGCCTTGCCTATTCACACTTTTATTACAGCAGTGTACTAACGCTGGACAAGTAGACTCGGCCAGCCAAAATTTACTGTTTGGTGGAAGCGAAAAGCAGAACGAATGCAGTAAAATTTAAATGCAAGGCTTGGTGTCATGGGAGAGAGAAAGGCAAACTTCTTATAAAAGGAACTTGGAGAATGGAGAGTAAGAGCTGCACTGAAATCATATTTTTAAATTATTTTTATCCAGCTGAATGACAGAGCTTGTCACTTCTATGTAGTATAAATGACTGAATAGTTGGGATGAGCAATAATACCATGGCAGATTGAGTCAAGCCAAGATTTGATTCTTAGCTCTGCTACCAATTCATGCAGATAAATCATTCAAAGTCTTTGTGCTTTGACTTTCCCATCTGAGAAAGGAGATATTCAGCTTAGTTCACAGAGGTGTTGAAATGTTGATCATTTTTATGCACATAGCAATGTGAACTCATTGGGTGAAAGGTGCTTTGGAAGTATTAAATATTCTTCTTGCTATTACGCCTGCTTTCCTCTTCATACTGTTTATGTGTAGTGCTATTCTTTTGACTGAACTTCAGCCCATTAGAACTTGACGGTATAGAATTTACATTCCTTGCAATGATAAATGCATTTAATTTTCTTCAAGCAAATAAATTCCAATTCAGCATTTAAGCATAAGACTAATCTCTCTTGTTTCACATTACTATTGAGTAAAAACAAGTGCTCAAGTGCTTTGTCAAATTGAGGCCATAAGAGTTTCTGCAAGAATAAGCAGCAATTGGCAGTTGAACGCTGTAATTTGAGAAAAGTTCTTGAAGAAACTATCAATAATTTGGTTGCCATCCCACCAAAATGGGTATGGTGTAGTATCTGTACGTACAGGTTTTAAATTTCCCATCAGAGAAACTGACTGTTCCTCTGGAGCTGCAATATCCCGTTACATCTTGCTCCAACTTTGGAGGAGAAAGCACCACTAAATGCAGGTCTAAGAAGTTTGCGGGAAGAGACAGATTCTTCCCTTCACCATCCTTACAGGGACTGGGTTTTCTTTTGCAGTTATATCAAGTGTGGTACATTTCCTGAAACTATGAGAATCCAATACACCAACAATGTCTCTGACTATTTCTGCTGTTCTCCTGTTTTACACATCAGTAATAGTTATATTTCTTACACAATCAAAACAGTGATCCAGAGTATAATGAGTTTTGTGAAATCTATGAGGTGTAAATTCATGAATTCCTCTAGCGTACATGCAGTGAAATGAGCTATACGCATGCATATTTCATCGATTCAGATTTGTACATTCATATTAGTAACAAATGACTGCTAGGAATCAGTTCTCATATCTGCAATAAACCAGAAAGTAATATAAACAGTGCTCACTTAAACTAGTTTTCCTGAGACATCGTATTAGGCGACGAGGGCTGCAGTTTGTAATCTGCAAAATTACAGATTATTAGGATTTCACCTGACTTCAATATAAATAGGTTTCCTTGATCAGAATTAAATCCAGAAGGCTGAGGATGATCTATCTTTCCCCCCCTCCCCCGCTGTACCCAAACTGAAACCTTGAGATATGACAAGCCAAGCAATCATACCCCCAGCTGTACACACAGTATCAGGGAACCTTAAAGAGCCTGATGAACTTAAATGAAACAAATGAAAACGGAAGCTTCCATGCACAGAAGCTAATGAAAATATGAAAAAGCCTAGAACAGAACAGTTTACAGGTAAGTAATAGTAAGATTGAAGTAAAGACCAACATACATACAAATATTCCTTGAAATGGTGAATTCTGGGAGGGAAATCTGGGCCTGCTGTGTCTGGAGCAGAAAACCGGAAGAGCTAATTTGTAAAAAATCTCCGATGGACACATGATGCAAAACCTAATAAAGCATTTGAGTACTTAGGACA
This sequence comes from Larus michahellis, assembly GCF_964199755.1. Classification (NCBI taxonomy): domain Eukaryota; kingdom Metazoa; phylum Chordata; class Aves; order Charadriiformes; family Laridae; genus Larus; species Larus michahellis. The sequence continues at coordinate 19,204,360 of NC_133899.1, forward strand.
CCTAAAGAGCCCTCCTTCCCCCAAACTCGGGTATTATTAAGGTAAGAAATTTAATTCTATCATCAGGAAAGGTATTGTGTCAGTTCTTTTAGAAATACAGTGACATTAACTTCCACACAATTGGAGGTCGCAAATGCTGAGTGTCACTATGCTCAGAAAGGGATGGAAATGGAGGACTGGGTCTTGGACCAAGAGTGTGAAAAAGGTTCTTGTCTTAATTTATGAGATCTCTTATCACTTACCCCCAAAGAAGCCCGAATGTCCTACCTCCCCCTTGAAAACACAGAAAGTTGGTTTTTTAAGGTTCCAGATTTCTCATTTGCAAATTACCTGAGAGAGATTCGTAGACTGCAGGCACAAGCACCGGAGGAGTGGACAAAAACTCAGTAATGCAGTGTCCAGAACGTAAGCGGTGTTCTGGGTAAAACATCATGTCTGTCTCAGGTGACATGTGGACTGCCATTCCCAAAACTACACGGGAGTTCAAGCAGAAAAAAAATAATTAACTATGACTGTTAAGGTTGCAAAGATTCTCAATGTGAAGAGCTGAAACCAAGAGGACCTGCTGCATTTTAAAGTATAAGCCTTCCTGGAATAGGAAGATAACTCCAGCACAGATGGTAGTGCTAAAAAAATGAAATAAAGGAAACAGTAATATTGTACAGATGCCCCTGCACCATACAAGATGGCATATTTTCAGTAATGCCTTTTAATCCACCATTGTACACAGAAGTTCCCACTGCTTATTTTACTGTCATCAAAAAACATGTATTGATTTGTTTATGATCATAATTCCTAATTCAAATCTTTCTCTATTACATCACAGCAGAGGGGAGAAAAGGAAATCCAGAAATAAAACCAAAGTAAATCTCCATTTAGATTTCAGTGTAAAACCTTAAGCACTTTATTCTTCAAAACACAGGGGAAAAAAAAAAGTGATCCAGCTTTTGTGTGCAGTCGTAGTAATATTATTTAATATCATCTTAAAATCAGGAACAAAAACCAGTATAAAACTTGTGCCAATGGCCCTAGAATCAGTCTTCCTGACAGGAAAATGTAGACACGCTGTATGGCCTATCAAGTTGCCTCTGGAAGTAGTTTACCCATTTATTTGCCCTGTATTAATAATGGTCCAGTATGAAAGAAATTAATGGCTCATAAAAAGCCTAGGAAGTGTAATAAAAATGTTGAAAGGCAAAAAGTTGGCCATTAAAATGCTGCTTTTATTCAGTTATTCCCATTACCAATGAAGACAGCCCACTAAAGGACAGGCAGGTGGTGCCGCTGGTTCAGGGTTTCACTCTAATGGAGGTTTTCCTTTGAACTCAATACCTCCCGCGAACCACTACGGGCTGGGAGACTCTCCTCACTTCTCCCCTTTGGGATTCCCATTGTGCCCTGTGGTTTTTCTCCTTTTTGGCATCTTTGAGGTTGTGATTCTGTTCCTGAGATTTCCGTGACGGACCAATGACCTAGTATGTCTTGTTAAAGGAAAAGAAGCTGACCTTGATACCTAATTATATAAGAAAGGTAGTCACTAAATAAAAGCCGCGAGCCTGATTTACTGAACAGCCTGCTCAAGCAGCTCCTGCTACACGCGCAGTGCTGGTAACTGCCTGAACAGCCTTGGTATAGACCCTGAACATGCTTCTGCACATTTGAGCCTGAAAATAATCCAAAGCTTTCCCAGTACGATGCCACAAAATACTGCTCAACCACAGGAGAGCCTGCAATTAGGTGACATTTAGTTTGGTTTAACATTCTGAACACGACCCAAGCCCAGCCCCAGTTGCCCTAACAATGGCTGGACCTGCCATAACAGCCCAGTGCTATTCAGACAAATATAAAAATGTATCTGCCAGCCAAACAGCCTTAAATCATCAAATATGAGTAACAGTTTATTGTAGCAAATTGATGACAAAAACAAAAGAAAAAACTCCAGATAAAACGCCCTCATGACTACGCACAAGAATTCAATTTTAAGTGGTTTTAAGCAGTCGCTTGAAGTACTGTGTGAAAAGTTAGTAATAGAAGCCCAACAAACTTTTTGCAACATTACCAAGAGCAGCCACTGAAGAAACCAAGTAATGTCTCCTTTCCAGGGAAGTTATTTTATATTTACAAGATATATTTATATTTTTATGTTTACAACTAAGAAACTATTGCCACTGTAAAGGTGGAGATGATAACTACAGATGGCTGAATGATGCTCAAGATTTATCAAACACATTTTTCAGCAGCTGCTGAAAAATTGTGAATCATATTTTCCTACTTTAAACCTTTTCTATAGTTAGTAATTAAGACATTTCTGAATTTTTACCAGCTTACAGTGACTAATTTATTCAAATGCAATTTTTTTCATTATTCATCTCTCTCTCAAGGCAATTTTTTTGAAAGATCTTGATGTGACTTATTGACCAATTTCCCTTAGCTCTATTAAATTGTAAATTTTGTTTAATTTATTAGCTTTTCTGTATGTAGCAGGTAGTTATTCTTGTCAGTTTGTTTTGTTTGTTTATTTGTTCCTGATGGTAAGATCATAGATTGGCCTCCATACACAGGGCGGGGAAATTTAGCAACCCCAAACAATCAACTAATCCCACAGAAAGGAAGACCCATCCTTTAGTACACCAGACCAGATGATAAACCTTACAATACAACACACAGTTGTAAAATCAAAGCCACAAACGTCCTCTGAATTTTTACCCTGAGAAGGCAGAGTAACCAGCAAGACTATGAAGTCCATTCAAAGAACTTCACAGAACTCACTGCTGTAATGGCACAGCACCGTAAGTCCCCTAGATAAAAAACATATTTGATAAGAAATTCAGGTGCATCAAGGTATACAATAAGACCAAATAAACTGTAACAAATCCAACTGCCATAAGAAAACCATGATCCCCAGCACAACGGATTTAATCTGCAGCAATACATTCTGCTACATATTCACTTAAGTCCAGTTAACATAACATAGGCCAGGAAGAGATGTAACTGATCACTGCACCAGGCTGAACTCTTCAAGAATACATGAATTTTCCCTTCGTTGTCTGAGTGAAAGCACTGCCTCAGTTTCCCTTTATGTGAAATAAGAATTCTCCTACTGGCTTGACAAGAGTCCTGGAGTGACTACCTGATCCATACACAGCATTTTAACACCCCATCGCTACAAATAATAAATGAGTATTTAAGTACCATACAAATTGGTGTCCTTTTATTTTTTTTCCTACAAATACAGTCATTTTAAACATATGAGGATTTTAGAAGGCGAAAAGGGGGTAGGAGAGGGAATCACATGACTGCAGGCCCCTTGGCCTTACCACTTTTCCAGAGTCTACAACAACAGGGACCTCTCTGTTTCAAAAAAAAAAAAAAAAAAAGCCCATTCTGTTCTCTGAATCTGCTGTAATGAAATGGAATTTGCATTCAGCGTACAGCACTAGTGGTCAGAGGGAATCACTGTCTCCATCAAAGATTGTGCACTTTAAATCCTTTGCTAGTTCAACTGCTGTATATTTGATTTTAATTAAAGTTCTGTCATGAATTATAAAAGACCAGATCTTGAAAGTCATTAATTAGGGCCCCTCGGTGTCTGAATGCTAACATTATAATGACAAGTGAGATGTACAGTGCCTATCAACACGCAGCGGCATGGCAGCAGCAGCAAAGCAAGCAGAACTATTATTCTGACACGTTCAGGATTGCACTTGCCGATTGTTAGAGCAAAGAGCTCTCCCATGAATACAAACAGAGCAGCGGAAGGGAATAGTGAAGCTTCGGTGTGGCACTGTTTGTAAGTAATGTGCCTCTTCCCAGCATCTGAGAAATGGCTCGCTCGGTGAGGTACTCCTTAGGGTCTGCCTCTGAAATTTGAAAAGCAGAAATTCCACAGGTCTGTACAATGGGGCTTAGGAGCTGATGACACAATCACCCCAACTTAGCTCTTGCTCTTACAATGTGTGTAGTAGTGGCTACCTTACTACCTAAGGGCTAGATCCCAGCACGCTTATTCACATGTTCCACTGCAACGTGCCTCTTCAAGATAAACAGGCTCACTGACAAAATACGACGCAAGCCAACATCAATACGGATGGCAGGGTCTGTCCCCAGTGCTAGTTAGGATCGTGCTGCGTTTACCGAGTTTAAGCATATACAGAAGCATGAAGACTTCATTCTTCTGCTGAGCCACCACTCACCTGGAGTTTCTTCTAAAGGCAAATTAGTTCTGCGTATTTTATGCACAAGATCCAATTCATTTTCAGATTAAAATTGGCCAGATGACACTTCACAAAGTGAAATACAAATGAACACAAGATAGCTAGGTGTTTTTCATACGCTGCAACCAACTGGGCAAACTGTAACAGTAAGTGACAACCTCATTTGTAAATCACCGTGAAATCGGATGTTTGAAAAGTAGAGTAAAGGGAGAAAAAGGGTAAGTATGAAATCAGATACTACTAGTCATGGTGTTTTTCTTTGAAATAATACAAACTGATGCACTTCTTTATGTTTTAAGCAGAGTGTTTGGATTTACATTGGAAACAACTCGGGGTTTCCATGCCCTTTACAGATGCAATGTCCTCAGAGAATACTGATAACTTAAAACTAAAAAATCCTTCCTCAAAATCAGCTTGTTTTTCAAAATTAAGGTTTCCTCTTAAGATTTCGGCAGTTGAAATCTTGACACTAAAACCTTTCTCTCACCTCACTGCTGAGGAGCAGTTTGAGCTCTGTTTTCTCCCTCCAAACTGCAGGCGGTGCAGGCAGCCAGCCCTGGCAGGGGTGACAAGCCAGGCCCTTGAGGAACCCAGAGCCACCTCCTCACTCCAGCTTTGCTCTCCTCGAGCAGCTGATTTTGACCAATAGACAAACCTGATTTCCTCTTAATTCAACAGCCCTATAAGCTAAAAGGGAGTTCTTCGGACTCATTCTGAACAACATTATCAATGCACGCTTTCACAATATTCCACGTTAGTTGTCCAATTTATGATCTCTATCATTAATTGTTCTTGTAGAGAAACTATTTCTCTGAGTATTTTCACAGTTTCACCATAAGGAATTGCTTATATTGTGCTCCATTTATGGCGATTTAGGAATATTTCTCCATTCACATCCCTCGCATTATTAAACTACGTCATTTTTAGTGAAAGCACTGTACTTTCCATATTACTGGCATAATTTTCACTGAAGAGACATTTCAATTAGTGACCTTAACAGTTAATAGGTCAGGCATATGCTACTTACTATAATCAGTCTCTAAATGCACATACCTAAAATACATATTTTTTTTATTGTACCTATTTTCTGCCTGAAATTCAGGGGCAAGAAGCAGGCAATGACCAAGTTCAAACAATGTTTCTAACCAAATTCCCAAAGGCTTGATGATTTCTGAACTAACCAGCTAGCAGAATGGTCAACAGCAATGAATAATAAGAATGCCCCAAATTCAAGTTACAAGAACTCACCAGAGGTCCCTTTATCCTACCAGATACTTGAAATCAAAATAGTCAAAACAGGCAAGAATTAAAGTGGGAAAATGCATAGGGAGAAGAGATAAATTTATCAAAGGAGGCTGAATTTTAAACTTTCTCTGACTATCTGGCAGTTTTAAGAAGGCACAAAGAAGTTTGTCCTGGTGACACATGTAAACTTGGCCTGGGGTTTTGCTCAAAGTAATTCAGTGTATTTCCACTGAACTAATTCACCCAACAGAAGCTTTGCAATGCCAATTAACACCAGCTGAGGACACAAGTAGGAATTTCTGGTTCAGGCTGAAGCATAATGAACAAATGCAATGGAAAATGCTTTGTCGAGAGTAACAGATTTACTTAGAATTCATTTCTAATTTAGTAGCAAGCTAACAAATGAAATTCATGTGTCAAGGAACCTTCACATCCTTAGGAACTAACTTCCCAAAACAGAAGGAACGAGAGAAACAAAAGCAAAAATATAATTGCTACCTTAAATGCTGAAAATCACATCTGGTACCAACTGTTGACCCTTTGTACATTGTCCTGCACTCACCCCTCCATGCACACACACACACACACTGATTTCCAACAGTTTAAAGACTCCCTCATGTGGTGGTCAGATATGGTGAATTAGATCACTGGAGTCTGAGCCAGGCACTGAGCAGGCAGAGAGCATATCCAGATAATAAATGATGTGGATGTTAAAGCCTTACGTTCTGTTAGGAACAACCCTTCAACATACATGTCTCAGATGAGCTCACTTGCCTGAAATATAAATGAGTTCTCGCTGAAGTTATTAATCCTTTTAAACTCAAATGGGAACTGCCGTGACTAATCATTGCTTCCTGGAGACAACTTTACTAAAACAGATAAACTGCTAATATTATGCCTTTCTCTGTTCCTACAGGGGCACACATCTCCATTGGTCAACCACAGCAGAGACCCGCTATTGCTGTTATAGGCACTGAATGGCAGGTACTTGGTGCTTAGTGTCTCGCCAGTGCCAAACACCAGGAAGAATGTAGCCCCTTAGTATATTATTAATACTACTACTTGTGTAGACAGTCCATCTTCAGCAGAGGTACCACTAAGGAAGAGCAGTGAGTAGATAAATGAACATGTGCACCTCAGGTTCAGTGGTGCTTCAGTCTGGCACCACACTGGTAGCTTTGCCACTTTCTACTGCAGTGCCCTACAAGTCAGACATGTGGTAAAATGCACCAAAATCCCTCCTTTATCTTAGTCCAGTCCCATGCTTTCTTCTGTAAGCTCTTTGGCCTCCTGGTGCATATAAACTCGTCTTCCTCAGACAGGAAGAAAGAAGGCACTGGAATGGTGATCCAGGAGAAATCACAGAACAGGATCTGTGCAAAGGAGAATGAGTCACAAGGCAACCCTGGCACACTGAGAAGGAGCCAAAGGCCTGGAGAAACTGGACCTGGGATAGTGGCATGGGCACCTTTCCTGAATCACAGAATCATAGAATGGTTTGGGTTGGAAGGGACCTTAAAGATCATCTAGTTCCACCCCCCTGCCCTGAGCAGGGACACCTCCCACTAGACCAGGTTGCTCAGAGCCCCGTCCAACCTGGGCAACCTTTTCCAGTGCCCCACCACCCTCACAGGAAAGAACTTCTTCCTAATGTCTAATCTAAATCTCTCCTTTTTCAGTTTAAAACCCTTACCCCTCGTCCTATCACTATGCTCCCTCATAAAGAGTCCCTCCCCATCCTTCCTGTAGCCCCCTTTAGGTACTGGAAGGCTGCTATAAGGTCTCCCCAGAGCCTTCTCTTGGGTTGAACAACCCCAGCTCTCTCAGCCTGTCTTCATAGGAGAGGTGCTCCAGCCCTCTGATCATCTTCATGGCCCTCCTCTGGACCCATTCCAACAGGTCCATGTCCTTCTTATGTTGGGGACTCCAGAGATGAAACCCAGGCAAACTTCTCCACCACCTCAGGTTTCCCAGTCACTTAGAAGTTCTGAATGAAACACTCTGAGAACAGGACATTGGCTCTTTCTGACAATTTTAATCTGTTATTTCTTTTTGAGGAACCCTGCTAAAATCAATGCAAGGCCATCTACATTAATCAAGTTGTTGGTTTGCTTCCTAAACTTGAGGCTATACACTGACAGCTCAGAATCTGGAAGAAGTAACAAATAAAAGAAGAGGTTATATACATATACTGCAACAGCTTACTTGGAGACAGACGTCCCACTGCACCCAGTTACAGCCAGCTGACGCTGTAATCAGATCAGCTGCTTTCTTGAGATCTTAATTGTCCTGATGATTATTTATTTCTTCAGCCTAGCAACAGGTTTCAACTTAAAACATGAAACCCCACTAAGAATAAATCCATCATTCTCGCATGGACCGTGCTTACTGACACTCTGCCTAATATATTCCTCTGGAACCACCGGGAAATCATCAGCTTTTGATAAAATTTTGGAATTAGTGACAGTAGGAATTGCTACAGTGCATTTTTGGAAGGATGACTACTCTGTCAGCAAATTACCCAGGACACCATCTGAAGTCTAATCCTGAAACTGCTGAGTGCTCCTGAATAATTTCAAAAATAATTTTCTGAAAACAGAAAAATCCTTTGATAAAAACAGCATGTGAATACACACTCATGTGTCTCTCATCAGTCAGATCTACTGAGATATGTAGCTTACAGCTCACAAGACATCATGATTCCCTTTTTACTGTTATTACTGAAGTATGTCCTCAAAAGAGGCATTTGCCATCTCAGACTGCGTGGTTTCTGCCATGCAGTTCCTATTAATGCCTGAAAGTAGGCATTTAAAAATCAAATCTGGCATCTTACTCGTAAAGTAGATGGTTTAAATTTTTCAGTGATGTGGAGTGGTTCTAACCTGAAACAAACACAGTAACTAGAGAAGAGCTTTGTATGACTCAGGGGAGATAAATTAATATATATATCAAATAAATAGCTTACCTAATATGGAAGTTATATGCAACATTGAAATGTATTTTTCCCTCAAATACATAAAGGCTGTAGCTGTAGCTATAACTGCTTCCATTTTCTGTAGCTAATCCAGAGGTAGCATCTATGTACATAGACAAAATATCTTGTAGAGTGAGTATTAAGGTAAGAGAAAGGAGATCTACATTACTCTTTCTGCTCTTCCATAAAGTTGGTAGGTGGCCTTACGTTTGCTTCTCAGGGGGGCTTCTTCCGCTTTCTCTCTCTTTTTTATTGCTTCTTTCCTTAATTTTTAACTGCCAGGAATCCATTCAGAAGTCACTAATTAACATTAGAGGTAATCTCTTCAAAGTATGGAGTGTTAAGGAATGTTTATGCACTAAACATTAATAGCAGTTAAATCGTCAATCTGTCAATGTCAAAAGACTCGATTCAAACCTTTCAGAATCTGCCTCCCTGATTTTAAGCTTATCTAGTCTGAGAATAGAAAACACATCATATCATGTCTTTTCAAGGATCAGGGGGTAATTTGGGCTGTAACAGACCTCAGGAAGGCATCTAGCCCAAACTCTGGCTCAAAGCAGAGGCTTCCCAGCAGCAGAATTGCCCTGCTTTCAGGATTTAGTACCGCTGCATTCCTAGCCTGAAAAAGCAGCACCTCTTTAGCACGGTGAGAACAGGATGATCCCATGAAGCTTAAAGAGAAATACAAGGAGATAAGAAACATTTTACCCCAAATTGAGTTGTAATACGATAGGACTTCTACTCTCAAAAAGAAGTGTCATCGGCATTTCTTTTGCTTTGCTTATCTGAAAGAGGGCACCTCAGCTAGGATCTCATAACCTGCTACTGATCTTGTGTGCTAATGGCAGAGAATGCCTCCCACTGAACGGTCCGAAACTCAATAAATCCAATTTGCCATTATGTTTTATGTTTCCTAATTGCACGTAAATTGCTTAACTCCTCACTAGCTGAAGCAGTACCAGCAATGCAGTTCACCAGCAAAACTGCAACCAAAGGTGAGAAACAAGGCTTCACTGCAGGTCTGAATGGTTTCTCTTTGGTGATTGTTTTGAGGAAATCTATTTAGAAAGTGACCTCCACCTACTCTCACTGCCAGCAAAGACAAGAAACAAAATCCAGTGAGATTTTCCAACTGCACGGACCACACAGCCCATTCAAAATTTTCCTCATCCATTTCTGATTCAACGTTCATTAAGACACACTGAGAATTGAGCATTCATTAGATTTCAAAGAGGCTTATGAGCGCAACAGGAATGTGCCAGGACACATTTGGCTTTAAATGGCTTCACTGCAGTACCCTTCTAAATGAAAGCTACTAAGCCATCATAAATTACATTAAAATTCTTATGAAAATTAGGTGGTTCTTATGCTAGAAGATTTACAGCAGCCCTTGACCTACTGCAGAGCACAGCGATAGCTGCAGAATCTTGCAACACAACACATAATATTTTTACTTTGTTAATTAAGGATAAGTTAAGAGTAACTTGGCACATCTAGTGAAGGCTTTCTTAGTCTTTGTTCTCTTACAGTTTCACGTGGCTGGACACAAATATGAGCTGTCATCACAAACAAAGCAGGAACGTCATTCCTCACAACCAAATGCAGGGCTGTGGAAAAACCGGATCATATTTTCAGAACTGTCATTTATTAAGGCAGCTCTTAGATACGACTGTGGTTTTTTGCTGATGGGGAAAAGCTAAAAAAGAAGATGTAATTTCAAAGCCAAAACATTGGAGGAAAGTTGTTGACTGTAACGAAAGTGCTGTTGGAATCATACATGAAAGGATGAGAGGGTATAAATACAAAGCTACCTGCTTTACAAAGAAAGCTCCATTCACGTACGAAGTTCCCGTAACTCCTTTTTCGCTCTTAAGCATTAAATGCTGCTTCCCATGGCTGGTTCAGCCAGCGGCCATGCATACAGCTGCTGTCTTGGATTGTCAATAGAACTGCTTGGGCAGCAAAAGCTCCTGCAAATGCTTTATCCCTGAAGCCCTCAGCCCACCCTTTGAAATCCTTGTCTTTATGTAAGACTTGTCAGTTCATGGGTGATGGGGTACAGTTAGCAAAATAGCTTGATATTAGCATAAATCAAAGAACTGTCAATATTACCTATTTACAATCAAATATCAAAATATCATGAGTGAGTATCAAACACCAGCAGTGTATTTGCTTTTCGTTGACAGCCCTATTAGGTAAGAAGAGTCCTATCTGGAAAACTTTCATGTAACATTCAGTGGAAAGCTGTGACAACCTTTATGCTGACATACCGCTCAGAGGAGCTGTGACGGCTGGACTCATGTTTAATAGAAACTGTTCTGTGACACTTGGCTGGCCAGAACACAGTTTGCATTCATGCAGAATTGCCAGCCTCCCATCTTAAAACATCATGAGCCAAGACCCTAGATTACAGATATTCAGCTAAAAAAAAAATTCCACTTGTAATAACATCTCAAAGCTGGCAATATTATGAATGACACAATAAAAAGAATGTCCACAACAATGGCTGTATTTACACCAGCATTTCAGACTAAGGCAGCTGCACCAGCGGACCAAACCCCCAGCACAAACTCTGAATTTTGTACCGTTCCCCGATGTCAATTATCGAGGATAACTCCTATTGCTGAATCTGCCTGACGAGCTCTTACCCTGTAGATTAAGGTGCTACGCCATGCCTGTTGGTGGCAAAGCCTCAAGCTGGTTCTAAACCCAAACAAGCCACAAGAATCTTATTCAGAGCTCTGCACGTTCTGCCCAGAGCAGGGAGGGAGTGACGCTCACGCCAAGTGGGGGTGAGCCCTGTGTACACAGACCTGCCCTTTGTGGAGCCCCAGCAGGAGTGGGACAAGAAACCTCACTGGGCTGCATCAGCCCGGGCAGGGGTTGCCTCAAAATCCGTAATCAAAATGTTTACTGTAAGGCACCAGGTAGTACCGTTAACCACAAATGACTAAAGCAGATGATTATGTCTACGGCAAAAAAAAAAAAAAACAGGCTAAAAAATAATAAAAATACTTGGCCAGGAAAATAATGTTTAGGAATTTATTTATTTACTTTATTCAAAATATATGTGGGACACTTAATCTTCAAGATTAAGTCAGATTTAGGTTTTTTCTGCTCTCTGGCATAACTAAACGCTTTCATATATGCAAATGAGGTGAAAATGTGGCCTCTTTCAGCAGTAATAAGTATCTGCCTGTTGCTACCTTAAAATCACAGCAATCACATCTGGTAACTGCCCTTTTCTCATGTTTCCACTAGTTTTCAGACTTCCTCTTGTGGTAGCTTGAGACTGCGCATCTGGATGTTTTAAACATACAAAGGAATTGCTAGAGCAAGCAAAAGAGAACACGGTTCCGAGAGTTAAGATGTGCAGATAAGCAACTGGTGCACCGTGCAGCTAAAGGAACTGACAGGCAGACGGGGAAAATCTTTTTCCAAAGAGGAGAGTACAAGTTTAGGCAGAATGAAGACTCACATTGTCTGTGGCTTCGTTTTTGAAGTACTATTAATCCAAGTTTATCTTTTTAAGAAAACTTTAGCTGCACCGTCACCAATCATTAAGTTTCCTGGAGACAGCACTCCCAAAACAGACAAAGAACTAGCAGTGGTAAGTGTTGGTTTCATCTTTGCTTCAGATTTATATTGTTCTTTCATAAGCAGATGTTTCTTTCTTGTTTCAGCTGAGGCTAAGGAATGACTGTAGCATTCTCTCCCTAGAGTCTCTGGAAGTGCTAGCTAGCTAGCAAAGGTATCAGCTTTCAAAAGTTAAAACTAGAGCCAAGTTATGTTTCCTCTCTTAAAATTTTTAAAGCCGGCAAAGAAAGTCTTTTTCTTTTTTTTTTTTTCCTTAAGTCTGAACATGCAACATAATTTCATTAAGTCACCGTGACTATAATCAAAAGATTGCAATGGTAAGAGGGGAGAAGGGCAAATAAGAGACATCTAATTTTTTTTAACTTAAATCAAGTAGAAGTGAGGGCTGCCGAGACTCACTTAATGCCTGTATCGCAGCTTTCAGAAGTTTGTTTTCCAGATTGTTTACCATGCGTTGCATAAACACCGCTTTAAGGGACAGTTACAATCCAAAGCTGGCTCAAGTTTCTGAAGCCATTGTGACTAGTTTTGACTGACATAAAATCTCATCAGAGGTTTAAAGAAATATTTTTTTCCAAATTCAATCTGGAACAACAAAAGGAGTGTGGATTTCTGTGGCATTAGCAAATTGTAGCTGTAACTCTACAGCATTTTATTCTAACCTTATTTTAGTCCTGTGGACCTTCATAAAAATGACATTATGGGGAAGTCCATTTAAGGGGAGACTGAGATGGATTATCCTTATTTTAGCATGTAAATTATAGACATTTCTCTTCTTCAGCAGTAAGTCCATTTTAAGGAAGATTGAGATAAATTATTCTTATTTTAGGACAGAGAGGTTTGAAAGTTTGTCACTTTTCTTTAGGAGTTGGTGGGCATCTTGGAAAAGCTTGCCAGGTTAAAGGAGGTCTGGGGGAGGGTAGAGAGAGAATTTCCAGATGGGAGCTGTGGTAGAAAGTTTAAGAAAAACAGACAAACTGACCCCAAAAGGGCACTCCTCAGCCTTTAGCAAAACAAATTCACCCAAGGTTTTGCCTTAGCAGCAGAGCAGCCAGGGGATGGGGGGGGAGGCAGTGCATGTGGGAGAGGAGAGTGAGGTCACACATGTCTAATCATAATTTAACCACTCTTAAATAATCTATTTTCTTAGACAGAGCCAGGCTTTTATTCAATAACAGTAATCCACATCTCCCCTCATCTCTGTTTCTTTCGAACAACCTATTTATTACGTGTACTCAGAGGAAAATTACAAGCTGGTTTAACCCTGCAGTTCTTCTTTGTCTTTCCTGGAGTATTCTTGGGTAACGCTAACTGGCTGCCTTTCCCTCACACTCTCCAGCTGAACAGCCCCAACAATCAGCATCAGAACACAAACTGCTATGTTGCAGCTGGACCCTGTTTCATTAATGGGCTGGATCAAAATTCCAGATCACCACAGCTCCCTGCTGACTCTGGGGAAACTGAATTTTGCAGCCTAGGCCAAGATGTGGTTTACACAGACACTACATTTTCTTCAAGATTCTCTTCTCATAGAACAGCTGGTTATGTTCATTTCTCATCTTCAGTAAAATCTCCATTTTAGGAAAAACCGAGAGGGGTCAGCTTTTTATTTAGAATCCTAGCAAGTAAAATTCTTTACCATGCCTTATTTTATATTTTTGGTGGTATATCTTACTCCCAAACCTAAAATGGCCAGAGCAGCATCCTGCTTCTTCAGTAAACTTCAGTTCTGATGTACAGTCTATATGATATCATGGTACCTCATTGGGAGATGCAAACAGAAGCATAAGAAAAATCTATCAAACTACATTAAAATGAAAACTGCAATCAGAACAGATCTTCCAAACTGGCTTGTGTGGTTATGTTCTTAATGCATTTCACATAATTGCCACCAGGCCGCGTTAACTATAAGCAGACAGAAGCTTAGTGGTAGCAAAGGTGAAACCATTCTGTGTCCATTATTTGCTGGTGCCACAGCCTGCACTAGAGAAATACCACATCAGAAGTTATAAAAATCACAAAAACTAGGCATAGTCTGTGCTTAGTCAGTAGGTGGATGCAGGACCTTCTGAAGGAAATGGTGTAACATCTTGATTAAATCCTTTTTCTGAGTAAGCCCTGAACCATTTCCTGTGCAGGGTAGATGAGGTACGCCTGGACTTAATGAGGAGTGTGGTGAAATCCAGGCTCGACCAACTGCAATCATCAAATATCCTTTGCTATATTTTTCTGATGCAGTGGTCTTATCCCCAGTCTCCTGGGTGAACTTCAGTCAATAAATTAGATCTGTAAAGTAAGGATTCCCTCAGGAACATTTCCAGGCACAACAACTTAGATGTGTCGTTATTTTGTCAGCCTTCTTGTAATCCTCAGTTAGAAATAATTTTCCCTGAGATTTCTGATACATTTTTGTCAAATACACCTTTGCCTTGTTGAGGGTGTCTTCCTACTGATTTGTAGTTAGTATTTTGGATACAATGCCTGAAGGATGCTTCTTCCTATGCTACAGACTGTTTTACCAGAAAGACCAGTTAACTTGCAACCTTCCTGTCTAACAGCATCAATAGCAAGGGCATCTCTCAGCTCTGTGTCACCAGTGGCCCACACATCAGTTTGGGAACACCTGCCATTTTCATGGCTCTAGCTTTTCTCTTAGATCTAGGCATAAAATAGTGCAAACCCAGACCTAAGTGTGGAGTTCCTGAAATCTCTGTGCAAGAGAACCGTAAGATTCACTTCACTGGATAAAGCCTACAACTCCAGATAGTTTAGTCAAGCTGTTTAGAACCTGTGAATGAAAAGAATTAGATAATGATCGGTTATTATCGTTATAGAAGTACCCAAACTAACATCTTCATCATAATCCATTTACCTACCCCTGAATGAGGACATAAATTCAACAATTAAAGCTTTATGTAATGTAAACAGTGTGACTGAGTCTATCTGTGCAGCAGTCCAAGCTAAGGCAACAGCCTGAGCTACAGGTGTTCTCAAATTCAGTTTGGATCCTAACACTGAATCCCAAACCCCTAGCTAGGCAGCAGTCTGTTGTGTGGCCATGTTTGTTGGTCTACAGTTAGGAACAGAGTTGATAAAGGATTTTCTACAGTTGCTGAAGATATTACTGGAGTTTTCTCATTTGCTTCTTGTAACTCTTTTTCATTTGAATGACCATGTTTTTACGTCAGGTTTCACCACGTGCTAGAGACTACCAGACATTCTGTTATGGCTCGTCCCTACCCCAAGAAGCTCACAGTTATTCTGCCAGTCAACACTGAACTTAAGGGAAAAAATACTAAATACTAAATTGTTTGTGTGATCTCACTTGTGTATTGCATAGAAGGTGGGGACCATGTATGGATAATCAGGACCACAGCTGTTTATCTACAGTTTAGTTTAACATAAATACACAACATCTCAACACATCTGAAAGACATGGCTGCTTAACTGGAACAATTCCCAGGGAACAGACTAACCCACTGCTCCTCTGGGATTAGAAGCAGCGGCAGACTTTTTTTTTTTTAACTGCACTACACCTGCTAATTAGGTCACACTGATCAAAATGGAAAGTGGAGAAGACTTGGGTGGATATTATTTTATGTAAGAGATGAAAAGAATGGATTTGTGCTGCCTTTTTGATCCTTTATGACCATTGTTTCCTAAGGAAAGATAACTTTGTGATCTGCCACTGTGGTTGTATCAAAAAGATCATTCCAGCCATAATCTGCTGGAGTGTTCGATGGAATTTTAAGTATGCAGATATTGATTAGCTGCAGTGTCCAGGCAGCTGAGATGTTACCAAAGACCACCTTCCTCAGGTCTTTGCAATGGTTGAGTCAAAAGCAAACACACACAACATTCAAATAGCTCTATGCAGTTTGAATAAACAATGGGGTTTTTTTCTTTTCAATTAACGTGGTCTCATTTGTGTGGTTGCTTTTATACAACGGCAAGTTTCTCAATAATCCACAGAGTCTTCCAGGAAAAAAAAAAAATACACAAAATCTAAAACTGTAAGCAGATTTATACATCATAAGGAAACCAAAAAAGATAAACCCATTTTTACTTTGTAGTTCTACATTAAAGCTCCATGCTCTACTTACTAATAAAGCAATTCATTAAGTAAAGGTGATAGCTAATAGTGGAAATGATTGCATAATTAGCAATGTTGTGTGATCAAGGATGGTTTGTGTCAATTAAGGAGATTCTGCTGGTTTCTCAGTTACTAATAATAGTAATTTTGAAAAGAAAACTTGCAAATTACAGATGGGAAGCTAACATGGAATTACAGTATTTATTTGTAATGATTAACTATTTCTTTTATGAATTTTGAAGTCTTGTGTTCTGTGATTTTTTTTTCAAGCAATACCTGAATAAATACTATGGGTGCCCAAAAGACAGTTGCAATTTATTTGTCCTGAAAGATACTTTGAAGAAAATGCAGAAATTTTTTGGGCTGCCTGAAACTGGAGATTTGGATCAAAATACTATTGAGACAATGAAGAAACCCCGCTGCGGCAACCCAGATGTAGCCAATTACAACTTCTTTCCAAGAAAGCCAAAATGGGAAAAGAATCATATAACATACAGGTACTGGCTGGTGGTGTTGGGTTTTGCTCATACATAACCTTTTAAAAACCAATCAAACAAGACCCTTAGAAGTGAAGGAGCTGCATAGAGGGCTAGACAGAATTTCTTGAATTAGAATCTTTTTGTGTTTGGATAACTACTAGGTGCTTTAGCAACCATCTCTGAAATTTCAAATTGTAAAGTTTCAGGAATAATTATCTAAAGCTTAACTTTATGGTTCTGGTTGAGACTAAAGAGATTTTGGTTTTGTTCTTTGCTCTGCTGCAAGCATCCTAAGGCAACTGGAGCAGTTCTCGCTTGCTCATCTGCTTGACAGGGACCACAGTACTCACTGACTACAGAGGAGGACAAACTTCTCTGCATTCAACAGTCATCAAATAGATTTTAAAATAAAACAAATGTATTTCAGATATATACAGACATGATTTAAAACAAACTATTTGTAATATGTTTGGCATGTTTTCATTTCTTACTCTGCAGAGCTAGGGACCAATACAGCTCTCACTGAAGTCGGTAATAAAAGAAATTCTCATTACCTTAGGTGGTCCGGGAACAAATTTCTAGCACCAATGAGAATGAACAGCAGATTTGTCTTAACTGCTTGATCTGGTCTGCTGCTTCCTCACAAGTTATAGAACAATAGAATGGTTTGGGTTGGAAGGGACCTTAAAGATCACCTAGTTCCAACCCCTCTGCCCTCGGCAGGGACACCTCCCACTAGACCAGGTTGCTCCAGGCCTCGTCCAATCTGGCCTTGAACCCCTCCAGGGATGGGGCAGCCACAACTTCTCTGAGCAACCTGTTCCAGTGTCTCACCACCCTCACAGGAAAGAACTTCTTCCTAATGTCTAATCTAAATCTCTCCTTTTTCAGTTTAAAACCCTTACCCCTCGTCCTATCACTATGCTCCCTCATAAAGAGTCCCTCCCCATCCTTCCTGTAGCCCCCTTTAGGTACTGGAAGGCTGCTATAAGGTCTCTTCCAGAGCCTTCTCTTGGGTTGAACAACCCCAGCTCTCTCAGCCTGTCTTCATAGGAGAGGTGCTCCAGCCCTCTGATCATCTTCATGGCCCTCCTCTGGACCCATTCCAACAGGTCCATGTCCTTCTTATGTTGGGGACTCCAAAGCTGGACACAGTACTACAAAGCATCCCATAGCATCCCTCATGCCTAATAAACACTGAAAAAGCCCGTTGAAGCTCTCAGAGCCCTCATTCGCTGATGTGCTTCCTCTGATTCTTCCTCATTCTCCTTATGCACAAAGTCATTTCCCTCACTATGCACAACTGGAAACTTGTCTTTACATGGAGGTTAGCTCTCTATAATATAAGGCACTAAGAAGTCCAATTAAAATATATGAAGAAGCAGCAAGCAATGCACTTAAGCCTATGGCTCTATCCTACATCTATCCTACATGCTTTTACCTCCTATTTCCCCATGTATCCTATTGCCAACGTAACTGACGCACTGGTAAAGGATTAGCATTCAACTGGCATGAAACGATATACAGCTAACTACAAAGGTGAGAGAGAAGGGCTGGGTTTTTGTTATTATTAAAGAGTAAAAGAATCTACAGTTGAAAGTTTCAGAACATTATTTAGCTCTTTTTCCAGCAAATAAATCTTATATCTCCAGATGTGCTTGTATGTTCATGTCTAAAGTGACAGCATGACTTGCAAGCTAAGTAGTCTACAAAAATGTAAACCTCAAATCTAATGGAGCAAAAGAAGGTGATGTCTTGCCAGCACCTCAGCGCTGATGCAAACCCCTGAATGTTTTATACAAGGCCCACTACCATGCAGGCATACTACTTTGCGGCCTCTGGCTATATAAATTTCTTCATGCTGCTGCGTCAATTCCAAAGGAAAATAAATAGTAAGTGCCACATCTCAATCAAAGGCAAGTGTCTAGATCTCACGTGGAGCACTGTTACCTCTTAACCGGTTTCACCACTGAGTCTACTCAGCATTTTGATCAGTAAACAATAAATACTGGGAGGGGGTTTATGTGTTATTTAACTCTTCCTCTTACCTCTAAGGATTATAGGCTATACTCCGGACTTGGATCCTGAGACAGTAGATGATGCCTTTGCTCGAGCCTTTCAAGTCTGGAGTGATGTCACACCGCTGAGATTTAACCGAATAAACGATGGAGAAGCAGACATTATGATTAATTTTGGCCGATGGGGTATATTTTTCTATTTTTACATATGTTTTTGGTTTTGTTCCTTTCATTAATCCTTAGTATTGGAATGATCTACCCTCAATAAGTAGTACCCGTGAGCCTTTCTGGCAAACCTTGTCCTAGCTTGCACTTGGCTTATACAAGCTAAGATCTAATTTCACTAAGATTTTTTTTTTTCTTTCTTATACACAAGAGAGAGAGAAGTATTTATACAATATCCTTATACTATATTTATCTTTCCAAAAGAGAATCACTAGGGGCAACATTTTATTTTTAAATTTACAAATCAGAAATAGAACTGGGAAATATTGGTACAGCTCTTCAGATGATGTGAGCTGGCTTCCCGCCACAGAAGAGAATGGAATACCATCGTATTGTTTACTTATAGTTTTGTACTCAGTTTTGCAGTGACAGTGGTGGCAGTCCTAACATACTGGAGCTTAAAAATGGATTTGTGACTTTCAGTTTTGACTCCCTAGCTGGTATCTGTTCCTTAGCCCAGCAGAATGCAGGTTTTCAATGCATTCTTTGGTCTTGAGGAATTTAAAAATATGAATTGTAAGCTGAATTATGGTTTCAGTCCAGCTGATAATAGGTGACTTGTTTTACTTTCATTGTACATGCCTTCTCAACTAATTTGGGTTTTCCTTTGAAAGAAAGTTTATAGCTTTTCAGTGTAAACCTGGGGCATTTTAACTTTTTATGGACAGTCACAGAATTTTTAATACTAATGAAGGTACTTGTGCAGCCAATCACTTGGGAGGTAGACTTTGGAAGTGAAGTGAACAGTTCGAAGAATAACTGAGCTCTTTGTGAAAGACTTCATTTCAAGCTGGTTTTCTTTGCTTTAGCTACTGATGAGTTGACCACAAAAGCTTGAGAGATTCTGTACGGAACTAAAACTTCAGATCCTCATCCAGGCTGGCTTGGTTTGCAAAAAGAAGTCTTACAAAAGCAGAAGTGTTACTGCTGGGTTTAGTACTTGCTCGTTATAGTCAGCTCAGAAACAGTGGGAGAACAACTTCTTCCAAGTTCATTCATTCTTATCACTTTACTGCATGTCAGATTCACAGGAGCTGGGACATCCACAAGGTTTTTCATTTTTAAGCTTTCTCTTAACCATGGCATCTACTTTGAAATAAGTGGGAGTAAAGCATCTAATACATGTCGAAATCTTCTTGACAACTGACACACTAATCTACTGAAATGAATTAACTGAACTAGTATTAAGAGAGTGACACAAGCATGAAATTGGTGTAAGAGAGTAGAGAATCGGGCCTGTGTATTTAGGGCTCCTGTTAAATGGCAAGACATCAGACCAAAAGGCCTGAAATGATGCAACTGGAGATGCTGGCAGCCAGCTTTGATGCACAGGTCAGTGTGGTGAGAAAGCTATGAATAACAGGGTTATGCCCTTGCCAGCCTGCCTTACCCACATGCAGTGTACTTCCAAGAAAAGCCTACAGTGTAATAACAGGAGAGCTACTTAACCTGCTGTTGCCCTGTGAGCTGCCTGAGTCTCGGAGTGGCTGATGTGGAGGAGGAATAGGCTCATTCACAGGCCTCAGAGCACTGAATAAGAGCTGGTTTTCCAGAGACCCACTACTGAGACACTCCACTGATCTGCTTTCCTGCTTAAAGTTGTCAGTATCCTGCACAAAGAAAAGAGCACAGCAGTTTGAGGTGCAGCAGAAAAGAGTAGCCTGCAAAAAGAAATCTGCCTTTACCTTCCAGTCTCTGTGTTGGAAACTGATACGAATAATCTGAAAATACCTTTCATCTGCAATGTTTATTTTACAGCTCCTACCAGCCTCCATTGAGAAATAGCAGTCTGTATGCAGTCATACATCTAATGTACAGTATTTCACTGTTCTTCACAGTCTTTGATTCCTTTCCACAATACTTATGAGATATAAAATAACATGCAGTGACAACTGCAGTACTGACACTTCATGTTCTTTGTAAGAACTGGCGGCTTCTCTTCTGGTTCAGTCTTGCCAGCACAAACCATACCAATAAACTCACTCACTAGAGTATTCTGCTGCTGTCTTGGATGGGAAAGTACACATGATAATCATCATTCATGTAAGGACTCTGTCAGAGTTGAGGTCATTAGAAACCGTTCTTTTTTGTCTGCTTCCTCCTGCAGAACATGGTGATGGCTATCCATTTGATGGCAAAGACGGTCTCCTGGCTCATGCCTTTGCACCGGGGCCAGGAATTGGAGGAGACTCCCATTTTGATGATGATGAACTGTGGACTCTTGGAGAGGGGCAAGGTACCAGACTTTTTAATATTTCAGAACATATGGTCTGCTGGCTGCTATGTTTTAATGCTGTTTCAGGCACTGCACGAAATGTTTTCATTGACATGTCAAAAAATGTTAGGGGATCAAAATTAATTTATACAATTCAAATTGTTCTCTATAAAATGTTTTTGTCATTCCTACATAAATGTTACCTAGGATTTCCCTTTCTGTTCCTCTACTGTTGCCCCTTGAAAACCGGAATTAATAATGGACCTGATGCTGCACAACCTTCATGAATTGTGGGAAAAGTACAAAGCCACAACTACAATTTTGAATGCTTCAGTTCTCGGGTACACAAAGTACAACATCATTAGGTTCATTTGTAAGAGGCAGAGTGGCCAGTGCTTTTCAGCTGGCATACCCTTTTAAGATGACTTAAGCTGTGGCTCCAGTTGTTAAAAATGGAACCATCTACCTAAATAAGGATTTATATACTCATGTCAAAACCAAATCAAATATAAACCCTCATGCTGATGACTGAAGCAAAATCGACATCAAACAGTGGATTAAGACCATCCCCAAGAATCTTTAACAGGCAGCTTGCCATACCCTTTAGAAGAAAACAACCGAAGTCCAGATAGTATCACCTGAACTAGACAAACAAGACCAAGTATTAGTAGTTTGGAACCTCTTTTTTTTCTGTTTGAGCTTTGCCACAATGATGTATTTCTAATTATAATTCTTCTACTGTAAAATAATTTGGAAAACTTAGAGTAAGAATTCAAACTCACGTTTGCCTTTCATTGCAAATTCTAGTTTCCTCAGCTGCCCTCCCATTGAAAAAATAGTTGAATTTTAATACCAAAATAGTCAACTTCCTTCTGTTTGGCTTTCTTTTAACTTTAGCAAAAGCATTGACCAGTATATGCAGCAACTGGAGTGGATCCCTGCCTCAGACTAATAATGAATAGGAGGAAACTGTTTTCCATATTTGTGGAAATACTGCACAAGCATCCAGTTAGTTACTGCCATCAAGAGAAATGCTATGGATAAGTGAATTGGCTATACATTAACATATCTTACAGCACCAGCACTGTAGTCTTAGGACTACATGTGACAAACTGAAATAAAACCCAGGACCTGGGTGTGTCTGCATTAACACCCAGTCCCCCCAGTGCCACAGGAGACCTCATTCAAGTCAAACTGGAAATACCGAAGTGGTTTATGAGGCACAAGGCATGTTCAGCTCATGCTCAACTGCTGCCTGGAACCTTTCAAACTATACTGAACATTTTAGACCATATTACCAAAGAAACTAAATTATTAAATGTATTAAAAGCATGTTTATAAGTTTGCATTGCCATAGTAACAGCAACATATATATTTTTCTGGGCTGATTCTAAGGACTGTTCACTCTAACACTTGAGCATGAGTAATATCCATGTCATTCTTTCAAAATTACCAGTTATTATTTCAGCTATGATCATCTTGCCAATAGAGAGACCAACAGCATATTGAATTTCAAAGTGGAAATTCAGACTGCATTTCTATACCAATGTCCTCCAGCAAAAGAAGATTTCCAGAAACTGTATTTTTTATATCAGTTGGTGGCTAATTTCATCCCTGTGTTTGTTCGCTTTATAGTGGTTAGAGTGAAGTATGGAAACGCAGATGGTGAATACTGCAAATTTCCCTTCTGGTTCAATGGCAAGGAATACAACAGCTGCACAGACGCAGGACGCAGTGACGGATTCCTCTGGTGTTCCACAACCAAAGACTTTGATGCAGATGGCAAATATGGCTTTTGTCCCCATGAGTGTAAGTAGATCATTGCTTCTACTGTTTTCTCCTGGTAGACTGTTCCCTATTTATTTTGCCCATCCACTTCTCCTTGTACTTCTTCCACTTCCTTTCTGGTCAATTTAGTTTTACTGCTTTTAATATCTCCTCAGTATCTAAGCAGACAAAACTGCCTAAAGGCTCCCTTGGCATAGGAGAGTTTGTAACTGACAATGACCCAGGCGGAGGCATTTCTCTAAAATCAAGGACACATTGAAGATATGTCGGAAGCAATGTCGGCCCCATATACACTACAGGTTCAGTTTCACAATCCAGGAAAGACAACCGCCTTTTAGAGTAAGGATTGGGCCAAATTTGGAGATGGAGCACACTAAATGACAGAAATCTCTCCCTAAATTGCAGGCTATTCCGCTAACAATTGCAGTTACATCTCCTTCAAGACCAGTAACTGACAAAAACTGGCAGTTAAGGATGAAACCCATTAAGCCAAACCTCTATAACTTTGCATACCAATTTTACCAATAGGTTTCCCAGGTCCTCTGACCGCAGGAGCCCTCTTAGTGCAACGTGACACTATTATTGTCACAAATCACTCTTTAAATGACCTCATACTGCTTATTAAAATAAAACCGATTGAATTTCAATGAGTATCTATGCTGGTACAAAGTTATTTATATGTTGGTACATTGGAAATTGCTAGCTAGGAGAGCACTCACCTTTTTAGAATTTAGGGTTTTATTTTTGACGCAGGTCTTAGGATTCTTACTCATGAAGCAGTTCCAACAGCTGACTTTAGATACAGGAATGACACAGTATTTCAGAAATCATAACTCGGTATCAATATGTGTAGAACACTGTTAGAGGGTCTAGGAAAGCAAGGATCATACTTAATTTCTAACTCTTTGGAATGTGAACAGAATCCTCCATTTCACAAGCAATTTATTTCATATTTGGAAACACTCATTTACAAATTAGACAATGTGTATGATGCTTTCATCTAGCCATAACTTTTAAAAAATATATACAAGATATGATTATTATTATCTTTCAAATGAAATTATGACACTATGTTTCCAGTTTAAACATCGAGAAGATGTACTTATATGCTTGAAAGTCTTGATGGATATAAGATGAATTATACTGGATATAGGATTTTGGACAATTTATTACTATATGAGTGTTAATTTGATCTCCTGTATATCACATAGCAGGAAACCTTTAGAGAAGCAATTAATTTTAATTGGCTGTAGCCTACTGTGCTAATTTATGAGCAGTGAGAAGAGTAGAGAAGGTAAGGGGCTTTTAGCTGCTTGCTCCATCTCCTGTTTGCCAGCTCCAGTGCTGGCACCTATATTCACCAACACTCCCAGTACTGCAGTTTCCCACATGCACTTTTTTCCCTTTGCACATAACTGACTGCTATAAGCTTTTGGCAGCAGGGTGTGTTTCATCACTCTTGTTACCTTACGTCCTGAGCAATGGACCCACAAGGTCACTAAAACTCCTGCCAGCTACTGCTGTGTCACAATAAATAAAAACAGAGTTATGAAAGAGAATGAAACAGAAAATAATGGAGCTTTTGTTGGACTCATGCTAATCCTGCTTGAACAATAGTACTAAACTTATTTATAATATTATGGGTACATACAGTCAGTACAAGGAAAGGGAAAGCCAATTGCTGAAAGGAAATTAGTGATGCTTAAGATGCAAAGCTAACAAAACAAGACATGATCAGGGTTTTGGCAGACCAAGAATGCACAAGCACAGCCCAACATGTCCCAGGCAAGCCTCAATGAGTACTGTAAAAAACACATGTATATGCATTAATATGTAGGTGTCAGTTAAGTACACTTAATTTTTCAAAAGATCACAGACATGTGTATGTAGAAAAAGTTCAGATACCCTGTCTTCAAAACTTCTCTGGTATCCTATTGCAGCCAAACACTAAATGGATTCCTGCTTGACAAATTTTGGGGATTTCTCAAGTTCATTTGCAAGACCGTACAATTTCCAATATCATAGAATCATGGAATCACAGAATGGTTTAGACTGGAAAGGACCGCGAAGTCCACCCAGTGCCACCCGCTGTCCTGGGCAGGGACACCTCCCACCAGCCCAGGTTGCTCCAAGCCCCGTCCAGCCTGGCCTTGAACCCCTCCAGGGATGGGGCAGCCACAGCTTCTCTGGGCAACCTGGGCCAGGGGCTCACCACACTCACAGCAAACAATTTCTTTGTAATACCTAACCTAAATCTACCCTCTTTCAGTTTAAAACTGTTACCCCTCATCCTATCGCTCCACTCCCTAACAAAGAGTCCTTCCCCATCCCATGTAAGATTACAAATTTTCTGCACCAGGATGCTAGGGTTTTGCAAAGATAATCTGTTGTAGAACGTAGCAGTCTTCTAGCCCTAATGGGATAAAAAACATATTCTTTAATTTGCAAAACCCTAATTTCCCATTATAGGTCACATTTAGAGCTGGGATCTACCACGGTGACAGCAATTTATATAACTATAGGGGATGAACAAGCAGGAGTGTGAACTTTTAACAGACTTCAGTTAATTAAAAATAAAAAGTTATCATTAGTTACATGACTTTTAGAGCTAGCTTCTTTAGCCTAACATTTACTTCAGTAGACTATATGTGTGCACACACACATACCCGCACCATCATTATTTCTTAAAACTTTGCCATCTCCTTCATTCCCCACCTTTACCCAAATCTCTTCTGCCTCAGGTTAATCCTTCCAGCTGTAAAAGAGCAAAATTAGGCTTATTTCTTTACAATACTCCAAATGCTTGGATATAGTCAGGATGAAGCCCAGACTATAGGTCACTGGACAAACGGAGATCCACGTACCCTGACTGATACCTTTGTAAATTCCCAAACTCATACAAGACTGAAAATGTGAGCAGTGAAGCACTGTCAGGGAGAGTTGGTTCTGGAAGTTGATATTCCTGGAAATGCTTGTGTCAAGGTTTCTGAAACGGAACAGAAGGGTTTCAGCCTTTTGTTTCTGATGCAATTGTTTTGCAAGATCCTTGAACAGTTATGCACAGATGTTTCTTATTAAATTCAGAGCTGCATTGTTCAGTCATTACTCCAAAACACCCTTTGCTAAAACCCAGCTAATACATTCAGATAGGGGAGGATTTACATCATAGAGCCTTGTGTTGGGGGCAACATTCCTAGTTGTCAGTGTTTGTTTCTCCCGTTTAATTCACTGAAGTTAGTTTCAATTCTTCTTATAGAGCCATGCTGCATATTTGGAAACATTTTTTAAACTATAGGGTTGCACTAGGCTCTTCTAAAGTTAATCCCAGATCTGTACCCTAATTTTGTAGACTGATTGAACTGTCAAAGCAGAAAGTGATCTACCTACTACACAAATCTTATGTAGGTGGGCTGAACCTCTCCTTTGCCCTGTGGAATCAAGGGATCTCGAATCTCTCTATTTACCAAACTCCACTGGCACGACAGAGAGTTTAGGGTCCTAACTTTGGTCCTCTGATATCTAATGTTATTGAGATCTGTATTCTGCCTGTACCTCCCTCACACCAGGCACAGTTCTCATAGGCTGCTGCTCAACTGCTCTCCCAGGCAGAACCCTCTTGGAGCTGCAGCTACCTCCACCTTGGGTCTGTGCCACAGGGTTTCAGCAGCCTTCCAGCCTGAGGTTTCCTTACATCACAACTGGCTGGTTTTTCTGGGAAGAGCTAACAGTGCCAGATTAGTACTGTCCAGTCTGAATCTGCTCTCACATCAGCGTATCTTCACTAATTTTTAAATTGCTGAGCTTACCATGATGCAGAACAAGAGTCAGGCCCTTTAAGATCCCCTTGCAAGTAAATAAAGCTTTTGTTATGTTTTGGGGGAAACTGTCCTGGTCTCTGTCTTTAACTTTCATTTACATTAAAGCAAAGAATTTTCTAGTTAAGGCTGGGGGAGGATTTGAAAACTTAATAAACTGTTATTGTTACCATCACATGATGTTACCTCAAGCAAAATGAAAAACTGCATTTTGACTGTGACTCAGAAAGACTCCATGCAAAGCAGTAATAGATTGACTTTCCATAAGGTTTTTGCAACTTAGCACATTTAAACCAACAAAAAAAGGCTATTAAAATACTGAGTTTGCCAGATCTAGAGCTGGAAGCAGCTCATGTGGTAAATGAGTCATCTAAACAACTCAGTTTAATTTTGCCTTCCAATTCTATCATTTCTTTATAAAAAAATAAAGTTTTTCTCCAATCACAACAGCTACAGTCCTAGTTAATGCACGTTTCCTAACTTATTACAGCATCTGAGACAAATACAAACAGCTGCAGCTTGCTCTTTTTGGGGGGGCACAATGCATGTTGCGGTTATCTTTTGCGTAGAGATGGGACCTCTGTGTGGCTGCTTCCACGTCCAGGATGCAGAAGGATACAGATGAGAGCTCAGCCAGATCAGAAGTTCAGCGAACTCATGTGCGTGAGCCAGGCCTGCAAAGCTCCAAGTCCTCTCCTTAGTGGGACTGGAACTTAGTGCAGTAACTTTCTGGTTCATGCCTCTGATACTGTGGCCAATTACTGATTTAAGTGGAAAAGGCAGAATGAAT
This sequence comes from Larus michahellis, assembly GCF_964199755.1. NCBI lineage: Eukaryota > Metazoa > Chordata > Aves > Charadriiformes > Laridae > Larus > Larus michahellis. Next base: position 19,231,816 of record NC_133899.1, read on the forward strand.
CATCTCTGTCACAATACCCCATCATTAGAAGCCCTCCCGATCACCCTTCAGCCAGAAAAGATCTTGGGGTTTTATTTATTACTACTCTAAAAAGTGAAGCACACTCATAAGCAACGTCTCTTCCCATCGATGTATCAGACTAAGCAAAGGCAAAACCTCTCAAATCCTACACAAAGAAGCTACAATGGCATTTTGGTCATCAAAAATGACAACAGCAAAGTAGAAATAACCTGCCAAGACTTCCCACATACACGTTTGGGTTTTAGCATTAGCTTTAAACTGGGGGAAACAGAGGGAGAAAGGTGTCCCCTTGGGCACCTTAAAAAGGGCCAAATCATGCGTACTTTACACTGGGAATTCAAACAGATGTGTTCCATTCTGAGGTGCTGTTCTTAAATCTCAGGGGAATTAGCACATGGCTACACGAAGGATTTTTTGGCTCTGTTCAGTGCAAAGCCCGTCCCAGTTTGTTGCCCTCATGGTTTTCTCTCACCAGCACATGGCACCCATACACACTGTCCTACCATTGAGAATTCCCACGGATGGAGCAGCCAAGAGAAGACACAGGCAGATTCACAAGGTGTCAGATGGTCCACACCACATGCATCTTCATGTAATTCAATCTGGACATACATTTTTTAAATATCAGCATGAGAGATTTTATCTGCTTCCTCTAGATATCCCAGAAAGTTACTAAAATCCTAAAAGAGATCCCAGAACTGGTGACTCAGTTTAATCTGTACTCCTTCATCCATGAGAGAGATTTGTGGTTCTCAGGGTTGAGCCCTGAGGCCTTGTTTGTGTATGTGGACAAATAATAAACAGCTCCTAGAAGACCAACACACTACCTACAGCAACATTAACAAAGCAAAGGACAGAAGCCGCCAGTGCTCAGCTTTGTCAGAGGAGTCATATTTGCCCCCTCTTGCTGATCTATTGAGTGCCTGAGCATAGCTGCAGGGATTCTCAGAAATGAGAAGCAAAGCCTAGAGGAAAAGCCAACAGGTTATTATTTGACTTCAACTCTACTGTATGTCAGTGTCTTCAAGAAACTGAAAATGTGCACAGATGGCTATCAGGAAAAAACAATCTGTGCACAGATGGCTATCAGGAAAAACCAATCTGGTGTGTCTGTGCCTCTGTACAAAGTTTGCCATTCTAGCTACCATTTTTAATGCAAGGTAAAGGAATTAGCAGAGCACTAAGGAACATGAATGACTTTCTCAGAATCCTCTTTCTAAATGTTGTTTCAAGAAGGGATATTAATTTTATGTTATGATGCAAGCTATAAAGGATATACACAATTCAAACAGCTTGGGAGAATTTTCTTTGTTCCAGGTTCATTCATAAAGATCAATTAGTCATTCCTTCTATACACTTGTGAGACTGTAACATCCCTGGTCTATCTTGCCAAAGCATTTCACTGTTTGTGTAAAATAGAGGTTCTAAGTGTGAACTGCACCACGCACAATGGCTGCCTAATCTCTGTCAAGACCTTCCTATGTTACCATGGGCACACTGTGATTCCCTCTTGATATTGAGCATTGCGTATTGACGTTTTTCTCTTTCGTTCTCCCTACAGCACTTTTTACAATGGGCGGCAATGGTGATGGGCAGCCATGCAAATTCCCCTTTAAATTTCAAGGCCAATCCTATGACCAGTGCACAACAGAAGGCAGGACAGATGGATACCGATGGTGTGGAACCACTGAAGACTACGATAGAGATAAGAAATATGGATTCTGTCCGGAGACTGGTACGAGGAACGTTCCTTGCATAACACAGTCTAATTTGTCATTGTTTTAAATAACAATAGTCTCCTTTTTTAAACCTTCACCAGAGCACACAAAAGTTGATGAGTTCAGCACAATTTCAGCACAGGTGGCCAAGGAAGGGAGCAATCTATGTAAACAATACAGTGTGCCACAGCACACCAAGTTTATCAGGGATACACCAATGTCATTGAACCATAGGACCAAATGTCTACCGTTGCAGGATAATTACCAGTAGATTACAATTTGTTAATGGCCCTGGAAGAGAAGTCTTATGTGATAGAAGAAAGCATGAATAATATTTTAGCTTAATACTTACCATTTACACGTGAAAAAAGAAATCCCGTTTAGTATGTTCAGCTTGAGTTAATGGATCTTTTCAGCAATTCAAAAGAACTAAGTGAAATGGTTTAGCCAGAAAAATAGATTTCTGTTTCTTCACATTTTTTTATACTTTTTAACTTGAGTTTTACTACATAAAAGGAATAAAAATTAATTTAGAGCCTTATATAGCTTGGCAGGTGTTCAATTTCAGGAGCCATAAGTATTTAGACTGTATAAGTTAGCTATGGCAGTTCTAAAAGCTCAAGCTTTTACCAGAGCCAAGGGGAAGCCACATTCACCCTGTTGCACCCTGCAGCGACATTCAAACCTATCTGCACCCTGGATTTGACTCTTTTGAAAATGCCCTAACCATTTGCAACAGGGATTCGATGTATTGGTATTTGGCTTCCTGTTACTTTTGATAACCAGGTGTAACCCCTCAATTTTACCTTACAGATGTTTAAAAAAAAATTAAAAGAAAGGAACAAATTCATTATAACTTGCTACACAGTCAGGAAGAGAAAAATCTAAAGGCTAGTTTAATGAACAAAAGAACCAATATATGTAGAATCAATATATCCGAAGTCTTAGGCAACATAGTCTTTATCACTGGAACCAAGAAATACACTTAGCTTAAGCTTTTTTTCAGCATAAAAGGTTATTGCTTGCAGTAGCTGTGATTTGTTTGTTTGTTTGTTTCTGGCTAATTAATTAATAATAATGAATGAGAAATAAATAATATTAGGGACACAACCAGCTTTGCCTCTGTGTCGCTCTCCTGTACCTTCCCAGAAGATAAACCATAATTTGAAAGGAACTTAAGGAATTTAGGAATTTAAAATTCATTTGTAGATGAATTTAAATGATTTTTATATTCTTTTCCTGCTCTGTTTATGATACCTACTTTAAACTGTAATTTTAAACCATTACATCCTCTTCCCTCTAGAAAATACTTGTACACACATATACAAGTGTTATTTCTTATACATTACTGCCATATACTACATAGATAAGAACACAGGGGAAAAAATTACAAGTTTTTGTGAAAATACAGGTTTTTTTTAAAAAGTCATCCACGTTAGATATCCTTTTGTTTAGAAAATGTTTAAAACCATATGCTTTTAAACTGTACCCTGCTGACAGCATAAAACATTTCCTCAATTAATTTGATACGACTCCTCTTCTGGACATTTTGGAGTTGTTTTTTTCTACTTCAAAGCTTATACTTCACTGGGACACCTACTAACCAGATGCATACTCAATAGCCTTTAACCTTTCTGCCACTAAACCTACCTTCAACCTGTTTGAGACACACTTTAAAACATCACCAGGAAAAACCATCAAAAGGTACTTGCTACGCAGTCACCTTCCACAAAACACTGTTACCTGCTGCTTTCTCAGAGCTGTGAACATGAGTCTGGGGCTCATTCTTACTCCCACCAAAACTATTGGCAAGTTCATTGCAATGGCAATGCCTAGACCTCTTCCTTTTTTTCCTGTGTCAGACAATCTTCTTTTCAAACACTACTTTTATCTTACTCCTCATGTTTGTAAAAAGACTGCAAATTTTCTGCTTGCTTTTTGGTTTTAATGTGTAGTTTAGAAGAAGATGCATCAGCTTAATCTCACAAAAGGGATTCCCTTCTCACTGTGTTCTTCTGTCCTTTTCCACAGCCATGTCAACAGTTGGTGGCAATTCAGAGGGAGCCCCTTGTGTATTCCCCTTCATCTTCCTTGGGAATAAATACGAGTCCTGTACAAGTGCAGGTCGCAATGACGGCAAGCTGTGGTGTGCTTCTACCAGTAGCTATGATGACGACCGCAAGTGGGGGTTTTGTCCAGATCAAGGTAACAGTTTATGTCAGAGCAATACAATGGGACCAGCATATTGACCACACCGATGACATCACACTTACGATGATTTCATTCTCATACGTATCACTCCTGTCTGGTTACGGTATTTCTCCCCAGCCCAAAATCTGAGCAAACCCCCTACATTTAAATGTGAGGCTATTGTTAGAGAGTCAGTCCCAAAACTCTTCGGCCTGATACCTTCAGATTTTCTAAAATTATAATGATGAAGTATCTTGACAAAAATACAAACTCCAAAACCATTCAACAAACAAACAAATAAATAAATAAATGTTTTTCTCATCACAAGTTTTTCCTTCCAAGGCTAAAAGCCACAAGTACTATAGTATTTCATTAGTATGTAATACTTACACTCTGATATTGGCCAAATTAGGAACAAATGCTAAATGTAAAAAATTAATACATTTGTGACTGATATTGCTGAAGATGAAAAACATGTTTAAAAACTGAGAAAGACAATATAATGTTTGTATGGTGAATATCTGTATTTAAGATTATTTTGGTTAATCTTTATCCTTATTTGTAACATGGGTAAAATTAAATAAAGCAAAAGGCTTTTTGCACACTTACAAACAAATTCTAGATTCAGGTTTTTCTTTTAAGAAGAAAATAACTGCTAAATTTCAGAGACTGTTTGGCCATAATTGATAAAATGTCATCTGATGATAAAAGATTTTTTTTTTAACCTAACAATATTTGGTACAGCAGTACTGATTCAGGCTCTGTTCACAAATGCACAGATATACACACCTGTTTATCACTTCCATGACATTTCCTGATTAAAAGTACGATTTGAGGTCTAGATTGCAAGCTTAATTCTTCTGTGCTTAAAAAAAGTCTGATTTTATTTGCTACACTTTCTTTTCTCACAGAGGTATTAAGACTGTGGTCAAAGTCACTTGCATGCAAGATAGCACCAAACATCAGCTACAGAAGAGGTTTTAGAATCTCTCTAATGAAATGTCATTTCTGTCAATACGTATGACATTCACCATTGCAAGCTGTAAATAATAATTATGATATTCATTATTGGGAGAATTTGATGGGTAGCAAGGAAAATAAAATGAGAAGACTATGAACAGCTTGCGTAGTACACTTCTATTTAGATGTAAGTGGCTAATACTATCTTGCTGTGTTATTTAGGGTACAGTCTCTTCTTGGTTGCTGCTCATGAATTTGGCCATGCTATGGGATTAGAGCACTCTGAGGATCCAGGAGCTCTCATGGCCCCTATCTACACCTACACCAAGAACTTTCGGCTTTCTCAGGATGACATTAAAGGGATCCAGGAACTATATGGTAAAGTCCTCCCTCATCGGCAAAACTCATCAGAAAAGCATGCAGCACAGGTTGAAATTTGGGGCTCGGAACTTGCAGTACATTACATACCGCACAATACCACCAATGTCAGAAACTTCCTCTGTTCCTTTCTCCCTCCTTTTTTTCACATTATTACCAGGGCTCCTACTTCAATCAAATATCACAATTTAAGGACGAGGGGTCACTAAATTTACTGATCTAACAGGAGCCCCAAAACTCCCCAAAACCAAACCTTTAGACAAAAATTTCTAATGCCTCTACTGGGACAATGAAATGCCATGCTTTTGTCTAGCTTGAAATACCTGATGCGTGTGGGTTTGGGTGTTACTGTCTACAGCACTCTGAGTTTTCCAGATTGCAGCTCCCTGTAAGAGGGAAAAGATGTCGGTTCCTGTCCCACCTTGGCAACAGTTCTCATTGCCTTCCCACAACGATTCAAGGCGTACCGTCACAATAACATTTGCAGGGAGTGTGCAGGAGCTGGTACTTCGATGTAAATGTTTTTGGCAAGCTCCTGGAGAAAAAGTGGATTTAAGTATTTTTATGTTGGTACATTTTTAAAATTTATTATTTTCTCCACAGATACTCTCAGTAAAATGCACAAGTATTATTATGATTGAAGTTCCTTCCATGTATACATTTTCTACCTTGTAGAGGCACATTGTAAATTAAGCAGTCAAAGAAAGTCTATGCTGTTTCTCTCTCTGTACTTTTCACTTTTCTACTGAGATATCTTCCTAATTGTAAATGACTATATTCTACAGTACTCAACACTTTAGAAATTACAGTAAGAATATACCAAAATTATTACCACGAGACACCTTTTTATCAAAAATCTGATTTGAATCTTCATTTTCTCCTTGTTCTTTACTGCTTTAATTAAGACTGGGAATTGAGACATGGGCAAAGTTAAGTGAATTTTCTAAGCTTGCACGGCGTAACTTTAATAGAGGTCAGAATTTAACCCAGTTCTCTCAAGGCAGACTTCAAAACCTGAGACAAAACTATCTTTTTTGCCTCTCTATAATTGATAGAACCCTTTACAAACTGCTTTCTATATAAAACAAATATTCAAAAAAAACCTTTCTTTTTTTACACTATTATTATCTCAAATCACCTACACTCCACTTTGTTTTATACAGTAGTAAATAAACCTGATGTCTAAGAAAAAAGGCAAATGTCTCATAAGGCAATACAGCAGCAGCCAAATGATAAAACAAAATAAAAGAAACCAGATGGCAAAGTGCATGTTCTGAAGAGCATGTTTTGATTATTGATGAGGGCAGAAAGATCATACCAATGGCTCAAAAGGCCATCTTTGTAACTTGCAAACTATTGGCACTTCTAGAAAGAAGAGAAATCCACTTTGACATCTCTCTCAGCAGAGTTGCAGATAATTCTGAATAGAAGGACTTTGAAAGGCATTTCTCTTCTTTTTAGAAGCCAGTAAAATAAAAATTGTAATGTTAACATTTGAACCCAGTCTAATCACGTCTGAATATCTTTCAAGTTAAATAGGCAGCTCAACATGGATGGACACTCACGTAGGCACACTGTCTTGAGGAGGCCACACAGCAGATTAAGGCAGGACTGGAAGCTAAGGCCTTCTCAGCTGTACTTAACCACCCTTCTTCTGAGAAGATTTTATTATAACGTTTTTTTTCCCCTTCAAGCACTGCCTCCAAATTATTCCCCTTCTATGAATTATGATAGTTCAGGTTCCCTGTGTTACCTTTGCAGCACTGTATTTCAGTGTAACAGAGTATTTCTGTTCCCCATTACAGAAGTATCGACTGATGTCGAACCCGGACCAGGGCCAGGACCAGGCCCACGTCCAACCCTTGGACCTGTCACTCCAGAGCTCTGCAAGAACGACATTGTATTTGATGGAGTTGCACAAATTAGAGGAGAAATATTTTTCTTCAAAGATAGGTAAGAGAGATAAATTGCTTACCAATGGGGCCTCAAGTGGAGGAATCTGTCAGACCTATTGTTCAAAATTTACAGATTTATTATCTGGTACAATCTTTGCCCTTTCTTTTGTGTGTTCAGAGATAGCAAAGTGTCCTAATCAACTCCTAGGGGAAAGAGATGTCAAATTCTGGTTTTATGGTTAAATAATATGTCCACCTTTGCCACAAGGCTACACTGCTGGCTCGTGGTCAACTTCTTTCCACCAGGGCCCCTGCGTCCTTTTTCAGAAAGCTGCTTTCCAGCCTGTTGGCCCCCAGTATGTACTGGTGTTTGGGGTTGTTCCTCCCCAGGTGCAGGACCTTGAACTGGCCTTTGCTGAACTGCGTAATGTTCCTGTCATCCCATTTCTCCAGGGATCAAGGTTCCTCTGGATGGCAGCACAACTCTCTGCTATATCAGCCACTCCTCACGGTTCTGGGTCATCAGCAGACTTGCTAAGGGTGTGCTCTGCCCCATCACCCAGATCATTACTGAAGATGGTAAATAGTTTTCTGACCAGTTCTGACACCTGGGGTACACCGCTAGTTACTGGCCTCCAGCTAGATTTCATACCACTGACCACATCTTCTAGACCTGACCAGTCAGCCAATTTTCTGTCCACCTCACTGTCTGCTTACCTCACCCATACTTTAACAGCATCTCTATGAGAAAGGTCAAAAACCTTTCCCATCTGCTCTCCCCCCATCTACCAAGCCAGTCATTTCATCATAGATGGTTATCAGGTTGGTCAAGCATGACTTCCCATTTGAGAATCCATGCTAACTACTCCCAACTGCCTTCATGTCCAAAAGATTGTCTGTAACAACAGGTGAGATGATTATGCCATAAATTCACCTTTTCTTTGAGAGTCTGGAATTTTCACCTTCAGTCATTATTTTAGGCAGTTTTGTGGTGGTTTTGAGTTTCTACCCCACATTGGGATTGTGCATGCCAAGATGCTATGACAGACTGGGCTGGTGGTAGTTCTAGCTAAAATCAGGACAAGGAAGTGCCACAAACCTCACAAAAAAAACCTGTTCTCATAATATTTTATGCCCAATTTTAGAGGTTGGAGAGCAAAAATTAACCATGGTGTCAGCCCTGCTGGCTTCTGTAGCATCACAACAGGGTTGCTCAAAGGGTGAAGTGGGAGACGCATCCAAAGTTCTAAATGCTTATGCAAACCAGATATGACCCCCAAAAAATCCGTAGAGACTTACCCATCTGTAATGTTAATCACAAAATTAGCAATGGAAGAGATGCATTAGACATTCTATTGCCTGCCAAAGAAGGATTCATTCCCTGTAAAATATTTCCGGATGCCTTCTGTAGCAAAACCTACAAGGGTTTCAGCAACCTACAAGTAATTCAGCAACGGAAATCCCATCACTTTCAGTGAAGTAGAGCTCTGGAGGCACTGTCCTTCCTGATTGCATTTCATATAGTCTGCACTACGGGGTAAAACTTCAAACCTGATTGCAGGAAAATTTCCAAACTCAGCTTCTAAGAACACCCCTCCAAAAAAGTTGTTCATCCAAAGTTAGTGACAATAATCTCAAATGCCTCTTCCACCACGGAGACACTGTTTTAGCAAATCTTCAGTTTTAGCACAAGTTTCATTATGATCACTTGGTCCAAAGAGGATCGGTTCCCTTCCCATGTTCATAAAGATACAATTATGGAAATCTCTCAGCAAAATCTTGTGATTAAACCTTGAATCCAAAATCATTAAATAACAATATTATGTGACTCATGGCTGCTGTAATAACACATCAAGAACACTGGTGATTGGGATAGGCTCCATGTGTGCAAGGGCTCCATGGCAGAAGACACAAAAGGCATTTTTGATGCAAGAGCGGAGACATTCCTGATAAAATGAGGTGGCTGCACAGCTGCAGCTCCCACTGTCTTTGCCAGGGCCTGTATTACCCAGCTGCTCAGCAATGAAGAGCATCTCCTGAGGAGTACGGGACTTGGCAGCACCATGGTGAGAGACACGAAAGCTCCTTTTCTCTGCCATAAATCAATGCCCAATTTGAAATCATTTATCCTCAGTTACCCTGAGCATTCTCCCAAAGCTGTTGAAGATCTGGGTCCACATAAGTTCACTGCATGTGCTCAAATCAAACACTGTCTCCTATCAGATAGGAACACACACAAGCATCTAAAGCTGACAGAAGTATTACAACATGCCTGATCATTGCTCCAGATGTCAGAGCTGAAATTTAAAAAGGGGAGCAAGAACCAACAAACAAGATCTCCCTCAAAACCCACCAATTTAAAACTTATCTGTATCTGCTGGTGGTGTGAATTCCAGCCATCTCGTAGAGATTTAAATTTTCAGGGAGAAGATATGAAGGGTTTATTACTGTGCTGCACAGTTTAACTCTACTTAACAGCTTTTCATAACAAAAAAGTCATGGGCAACTGGATAATATTACAGTAAATCCTTCAGTGCATTTCCTTCCAGTTCCCACCTATGTGACACTAAGATAAAGTTGATTTGGGTTTGAAGTTTGACTTTATCACTAGCTTTGTGTTTTAGCACTGTAGAAACTGGGATTAAAAACCCCTGGTTGCAAGAACATAATGTTCCTCATTTCTATTACAGCTGCTATGGGCAAAAAGGGTTCATTCAATATGTCTGTGGGGACACCTGTGATACCTTTTGTACTATTCCTCTTGGCCCCGTTACTAGCAGGCTAAGATTACTTGCAATCCTAATGGCAAGAAATAGCCCTTTCTTGGCCACAGAATGGCCCCATGGCACCATCAGATCAGGCTCACAGAAAGCCAGTATCGGGCCCTCCCAGCAACAAGCTGCCCAGAGCTGGCCCCACCGCCCTGGCCTAACAAGCTTGACAAAACCAGTGCCCGCTTTTGCTAGCACAGCCATCAGGGAGCTGAAGTGTTCACCTCAGCTTAAGGCCTCCAAAAGGAAAAAACTTTCTTACAGCAGTAAAAAGCCTTTCAAGTTCCACAGTATTCACAGCATACTGATCCTCTTCTGCTCACTTGTGGGCCTCGGTTTTCAGCCAGACCTCCACCTTGCTTCTGCTTTTGTAAACTGGCAATCACACGAGGCTTGGTTCAACCAGGAACAATTTAAAATCTATTCCTAAATCAGCAAAGCGATTTATATAATCCCAACAATACAGAAGTATTTCACATTCAGATACAGTTGGTCAGAGAACTATGCAAATACCAAAACAATCTGTTCAAACTGACTCATGCTTTATCTAACATGCAGCAAAGGCAGACAATTGTTGAATTGTTTTGCTCTGGAATGGCTTCGCCTGTCAGTCTTGCAGCTTTCCAAATATAAGGCAAGCAGCATTATGACTCACTTTAGGAATTCAAAAAACAGATGTCTATCATGTGTCGTGTGACTTTTATGATTCATGAAAATGACCGTATCATCCAACTGTCATGTTACACAGGCAAAAGGACTAAGTAGCAAAAAGGAGGTCAGATCAGATTAATTCTTTCAAAAAAGTATTTTTCCCCTCCCCCCCAAACAAAGAAAGGTGCTGCTGACCATAGAGAAGAGTTGAGCTTGTCAACTGGGCACAGAATCCTCCAAGCAACAAGTGTGCCTGAGTACAGCATTTACACCGATGCTTTTGTTCTGAAAGTGAACAAAAAATTCAAACTTCTGAAGTTTGCCAAGACATTAAAAAAGACCCACTGTTTTGGTCCCTTTACATAACTGCATGTAGCAGTAATAACAACGACAACGGAAAATTTTGATTATGTTAAAATACAATGTAAAATACTTACTGTAACAAAGTATTAAATCTGTCTGTAAATGTAATATTAAAATTTAACCTGAATGAGTTAAAACATTTAAACACGTTCAAAGTGAAATGAAAAAGCCAAAGAACTAATTTCACCATTTCCTCAATGAGTAGAAATAAAAATACCTCTTACCCAATTCAAAAACAAAAGAAAATTCAGCTTTGACAAAGTTTCCCTTTCCACAAGAAAACCTCACCATTTTAACAAGTCCCTTGAAACGTGTGCTTTAATAAAAACCCGGCATTCAAGTCTCCATTGGCTCTGGAAAGTTTGGAATTCATGCAGATAGCAATTATTAGTGCTGACTCAGCCATAAATCAGGTCCAAATTTGATTGAGAATTCTGTAACTTGGATTTTTAAAGGAGCTACTTTTATGAATGCAGCGTTAGAAAGATTTGCTATATGGATTTCCATTTCATACCATATTGGATCTGCTTTTCTGTCTAAAGAGAGATGCATGAAACAAATGTTATTACCTTTTACAGAGTTTCATATGTGTTTAAACGCTGTCAAGAGCAAGAGTAATTAGCTAAATGTCTTTTAAATGAAAATTATGAGTTATGCCCAGAGATATTTTTGTACATGTTAAAAATACATATATGTATGCAAAATGAAACTAAGTTAACATAATACTATCTTAATTATTAGTACCGTATATCAGGTTAAATTAATACATATTTTTAATTAAGAGAAAAAAACCCAATGCACTTGCCAGTTGTACTCTTCCTCATATCAAACACTGTAATTATCATAATTCAGTATGCAGCAACTAATCATACTTGCAAATGCATTTCAAAATGTTTTATTTGTCCTAGCTAGCTCTGTGTGCAAACTTCTGTTGATAAAAATACAGCAATTTATTAAATGAATTTCGGACTGCTCCTCCAAGTTTTAGGCAAAACCAAAATTCAGTTGCAGAACCTGGGTTTCTCAAAGGTATAATTATTCTAGGTAGGAATGTGTAATGACTATTTATACTCTGCAAAAAATAAGATGCCAGTAGCACCTTGAGCTTCAGCACCATAATAATGGTGAAAGCTGTTTGACCTAAGAATTTACTAGTTATAGCTTGGTACAAGAGCAATTCCACCAGCCTGCTGATTTTGCATTTGTTCTGTTGAGGAAAAAGTTGTTCATTCTACAGAGGAGGAAATAGCAGTGCCATTTTTAATACCAAAAGCTCTCAGCACAAAGTTCTGCTGTTTAAAGATAATTACAGCTTTTTAAAGCTTAAATCAAATTATGATCCTACTTACACATAAAATAGCCAATAAATTACCCTTTGCATTTCTCTAATGAACATTTTTAGTGCTAGCAGTTTCTTTTACAGCCAAGCTCACTTCCAAGCAGTTTGATATACTGTTATTAAATTTGAACTTTTAGTCACTACAATAGTAATTGCAAGAGCAATTCACGGAATACAAATCTCTGCTTTTGTCAAATGCTCATCCATCTGCTCCATACACAACAGTGGGAGAGCTCTAATAGTTTAAATGCCTTGTAAATGAGTTTATTTGTATACTCATGGCACAGAATACATTTTGCCCTGATGCAAAAAGCAACAGGAACTCCAAAGTACTCAGTGCAAGCAATTTCACCTGCAGTCCAGCATGCAGCTTATTGTGCAATTGTTTTAGCAACATGGTCCTAAATGAGTGATTTGGCTTTTCAGTCACTGTAGGAAAACAGTTACAAGTATCTGTTGCAGCTAACGTGTGTGTGTGCATGTGTGTATATGCACGCTTATGCAGCCTTTGCCAGAAACGATGAGAAACAGATGTGCTGGTGAATTAGTTCATTGTAAATCTCATACAATTTTCTGTTCTGCTTAGATTCATGTGGAGGACTGTAAACCCCCGAGGAAAACCCACAGGTCCTCTTCTTGTTGCTACGTTCTGGCCTGATCTGCCAGAGAAAATTGATGCTGTCTACGAGGCCCCTCAGGATGAGAAGGCTATATTTTTTTCAGGTACTGGTTTTAAGTTTCAAAATATAAGTAGCCATTTGCGTAAGTGTTGCATTCATGCTGGGTTTCCTCTGAGTTGTAAGGGGGCCAGGGAATGGCCCACCTAACAGCCAGTATAGCTAGTGGGTACAGGTGACAGGTCTCAAGCATCCCATGCTGAGGATTTTAGGACAAAGACGGGAGCTATCTGAAAGACTCTGAACAGCCTCCATTACAACAAAGGGGAGCTATAAGCACCTAGAAAGATACATTCAACAGTAAGCAAGACTAAACAAGAGTCATTATTTAAAACAAAAAACAACTACATTGGGAGCTCTTTTTCATCAGCCACTGATCTGTTTTTCTTCCGTTTCCTCTCATGTTAAGCTATTGCCTCTGTACATGTTGCTTGAGAAGATTAGACCTTCCTCCCCCGCAAAGCTTTTCCTTGTCTCCTCCTCTTTTGCAAAAGACTGACTTCCACACTGCATTCCAAGTGTCTGCCTTGGTGGCTCATCAGGCAGAGGATACAGGCGGCCATGCGAGCTGCTTCCATGGGAGAGGAGGACAACAGGAAGCCTTCCTCTGTCCCTCCTAAGTCACACATATGGCTCAGCTGTACTGGCCCAATTAGCAGAGCTGGGAGGCTGTTCTCAGCATGAAAAACTGAGCCAGCAAAACTGGGCTCCAATATCTACTAAAAACATGACTAAACATCTCCAATCATGTAAAAACCATATGGCCGATGCTGCTGTACATTTTCTGTACAGCAGGGAAAAAGTAATGATAATCTATTCCGTGTGTCTCAAAGCCCATTTGCTTTAGTCTACATGGAGGGGAAAAATAAAAAAAAACTTTAAAAAGTTTATTTTAGCCAAGCCAAAACACTTTAAATATTGCATATACTATATATAATCCTATTACATCTACAACTCTCTCCCTCTCTTTGTAATTTCCAGAAAAAATGCAACTAACCTGCTTTTTAAAAAAATAAATAAAAACTATCAAACAAAGATTCCTTTGAAAGTTGCCTGTAACCCAGCTATCTTAAAATACTTAGTACTGAGACCTACACTTTGTTCCTAAAGGGTGAAATAGTAACTTCTCAGGAACTCAAACGCTACACTTTACACTTTTCTCATATTAATATTTGACTGACTTTCTTTCCCACTAGCACAGAATCAAAGAAATGTCCTTTCATGAATGAATCTTTCTATGGTTTTCAGTGAGGGTATTTACTAGGTAAATCATAATTCCATGTAGAGAATGCAGAATACTAGTACATCTTCCACTAGCACAGATTTGGAGAGACATTAGAAAATGTCATACGACAAAAGACAATAGAAACAGGAACTCTGGGCAAGAACTTCCTGTTAATCACTACAAAAAAAAAAAAAAATCACTCAGCAAAACAAATGGAAGGTGAACATGAGCTTCTGCATTTGACCTCCTGGTGCCCGTGCCTGGTTTCAGACCAATTTCGTAATACAAAAACTTATCAATATTAACTACTTGTTTTAACATAACCCCAACTGTACGAAGACAGTGTCTACCTCAAAGATGAGACAGCTGAGAGCAGAGGAAACAAGAGCACACTGAGGTGATGTCTTTTGCTGAGAGACAAGCAACACTTAAGAGGCAAAAGCAGAAACTGTAATCACAGTACACCTGCACTCTCATCTAGTGCTTCACAGATGGTATAATACTAGAAAGACTAGCAGTACAGTTAGTGCAATAAAAAGCCGTGTAACAAAGCATAAAAGAAGAAATACTCCTCTGTATCTGATTAATACACGGTGTTTGTTTGCTTTGTTTTCTCCCCTGCCTAGGAAATGAGTACTGGGTTTATTCAGCCAGTAACTTGGACAGGGGCTATCCAAAGAAACTCACCAACCTGGGACTACCCCCTGATGTGCAACGTGTTGATGCAGCTTTTAACTGGGACAGAAACAAGAGGACATACATTTTTGCTGGAGACAGATACTGGAAGTAAGATGCATTGAAGTGGTGGTGGGATGCTGTTAGCCGAGCTGTGTCTCTAGGGTTGAATGCGCACTGAGGCAGGAACCAAACACAGGGGTTTCCTCCTTTAAGAATACAAAATTCGCGCTGACAGCAGTGGTGAGCTGGGATGCTGAACCAGGGATGCATCTAGGAAAGTGCTTCAGTACAGCAGCAGGAAACTAGCACGTATTTGAGAAAACAGCTTGCAAGGGAAGAGGCTATCTGGGAGTCTCTGTCAGGCTGCACACCACTAACAACCCATCCCTCAGCCTCTACGTACCAGCAACTGCCCCACATCAGTCTCAGGCTCTTAAGAGGGGCAAGCTGTCCCCACTGCCAGCTCACAGCTGCTGGGAAAAAACCCTGAAAGGAATTCCTTAAAAACAGGCTGATCTCCAATTGCTTGAAGCCAAAGACTGAGCAGATTGCCTTTGAAATTCTTTCACCAAGCCATCAGGTTTGGGGGCACTGGATGTAAAAGAAACAGCAGTGTGACTAGCAAAGCACGCTGGGGATGACTCTAAATCCTTTCAGCAGCTGATGTACCAGTCACTAACACATTTGCTTTACTAATAGAGTTGGCACTGGGGAGATCTGAACAGACCATGAGAAGTGTATCTGCTAGTACTTTGGGAAAAATCTTAGCTTCAATTCATTTTGACAGTCTCTACAATCCTTTTGGTGTTTCCAGTACATGCCCAGAGAAGTTTTTGTTGCAAAGAACACCAACAAATACGAGTATTCCACAAATGTGTGTAACTCTGTATTTGCACTGAGGTTCTGTTCGAAAGACTGTATGAGAAGCAAAATATGATGCAACATAAGCAACCAAACCCAGGTGACCTGCTACCACAGTCTGTCCAGGAAAGATCTTGGGACTCTTAGATTAGGAAGGAATGCCCTTAAAATGTCTCAATTTTCTCAAGACTATTACTGTGGTAGAAATAAATATTGCACCTGATGAAGAGTCTACTACTTGTATTTAATAGAAATTCATTATCATATCTGTCAGGAAGATCTGACACAAAAGATTATCCTAAAAAACAGACACGCTTTGGTGCTTTGAGGAACATTGCGAGTTACCTCTGTGCTGCCTATCAGAATGGCATGAGAGCAAACCAGAGACACTGACTCCTGCTTTCACCATCAGAGGTCTCTTCCAGGAACAGGAGTTGAAGTCAGGAATGCAGACATTAAACAACAGGCTGGAAGCCAAACCATTCATTAACTCACAATTTAGAGGAAAGTTAAACATCAGAAACACCCACCAGAAATCTCAAAGATTCTCCAAGCTATAAGGCTCCCTTCTGAGAGATGCTCTATATAAAATATCAAAGGAGGTGTCAGTATAATTGAGTCCATTTTATGTGAACATTAATTTCATGTTATGATCAAACCAGATGAGTGTCTTTTTTATATCCTAATGGCTGTGGATTCCTGTAAGTAAATAAAATACCCTTTCACAATTGCCATTTGATCATAACTTACTTTCAGTTACTTTGAGGACAGTACTCTTCTCCATTATCTGGAGGGAAAAAAAACAAAGAACTTAAAGAATGTTATTAATTTTTCAATGTCATTTTGTAGGGACCATCTTAAACATTTGCAAGTAGTTCTAATACAGCCATCTGCAATACTTCAGATTCCTACCAAAACCTACAGACTATGAGTTAGCAAAAAGCTGCTTGTCTCCGCTGTACCAATGATTGTTTTGATTAACTGTACTCCAGGGCCTCCAAGTAATTCATCACTCTAATCACAGACAGTATTTCTATCAAAGTACCTTATCAATTGCAGTCACCGCAGAATGCATAATTGATTGTTAAGAAATCAAAATAAGCTTAAGTGATTTCTATCTGTGTAAAGAAGAAAGCAAGCAGTTGACAAATATTTCAGAAAAAAAGGCATCTCTGTTTAACACAGACGCTATAACCCTTAAGTATGCAGCTGTTATGTTATACAAGGACTCTGCCACATGGAATCAAAATAGTTACATACCACAGTCTTTCCTGTGCCATTATCACACTTACTTTAAATGGATTTTTTGGAAGTCTTCTCCTCTCCCTCCTTCCAGCCTCAAACTATTTTAGTGTTGTTATAACAAGATTGTTAAACAAAACAAAGTTTTGTGAGGGAGAGGAAGAGGAGCTGGCTCAGATTCCACAGCTGAAGCTACACAGCAAGGTACTAGATTTTCTTTAAATATCCAAGGAAAAAATAAGAAGTAATTTAAATTAATCATTTTAATTGGTTTTGACCGTTTGTACTGGTGTAACTTTGGATATAATCCAAGTAGTTCCATACAGCAATGAGGGAAAGGTAACCTGAGATACATACAGATACAGAGAAATGGAATCAAGAACGTAAATGCTTCCCTCCCTCCAGTACTAGTCAAAGATGATCTGTCTGAAGCCCACTGCTCCTGAAGAGGTGCTGCCAGGGGGACTGAGACCTCACATGCATTGGAAGCCCACTTCAAACTGTCTCCCATGTCACTGCTTCTCAGGACATCTCCACTCCTCCTGCTCAGCACTGACTCCCATTTATAAATCAGAAAAATGGGGAAACCAAGCCACAGTCTTGCTCCTTCCATCTTCACTCACAAGGACCTTGCATCTCTGGGACGTTTATTCCCTATATATGGAAAGGGAGATCCCGGATTACTTGTTTGTGGGAGAGTAAAACTGGCTTTGCACAAATCTGTCTTTGCATACTACAGTGGAAAGCAGACAGAGTAAAAGAGACAACTGATGATCCTCAGATGTGCATACAGGCAGATCCACTCTCATCTGAAGGACACTGCAAACTACATCTGACTTCCATGGAATTAGGTGGATTTACATCAGCTCAGTTTTTTCTCTTTAAAGCATAGGCTGTGAAAGCCATTGTGGTTGGGGGTTTGGTTTTTTTCCCCCCAAAAGAAAAGCATATATTTTTAACTTGGCATTTATCTGTTGATCATCACTAAGTGAGAGACAGGACTGTGTGAAAATAATAGGGTTTTTTAATGAAATGTTAGGGAAAGTAATTAGTCATTTAATAGCAATCCATCAGTTACACGGACTACAAGCATATTTCAAATAAGATTTTTAAAAGATAGCCATTCCACATTAAAATCTGCTATCTTCAGATGATAGCTGCTGCCTGAAAAAGTTACCTTTCCTAGAATTATGTTTGGAATTTTAAAGCCTCATTTCTGAAAAGGGTTTTGCTTAGAAAGTGTATTTTTAATTCAGCAAGAATTGCATTTCCAAAAGGAAAGACATAAAATTTCACAGGGTTTTAATGGAGTCAGGGAATAATTATGATGACATAGAGACATTGTTACAGTCTCAGTTATTATATTTCTGTTTAGTTGTTTTATATAGTCACATTTGCTGAGGACTCCCTGAAAAATTATATTAAATTTTAGCATTAAATACAGCTTTGTATTGCAAGGATATAATTTTCTTCAGGTACAATGAAGAAAAGAAGAAAATGGAGCTTGCATCCCCTAAATTCATTGCTGACTCTTGGAATGGAGTTCCGGATAACCTCGATGCTGTCCTGGGTCTTGCTGACAGTGGTAAGCTGTAATTCTGACCTAAGTCACTCATGAGCTCTCCTTATTTGTCTGCTGTGAAACTTACTGTACCGGACACTTGAATTTCTTGTGGTCCATGAGTAGAAGCTAAATTCCCATTCAGCTTTGCAAACTACTGGTTCAAACAAACTTTTTTTGTCTCTTTATTTTCCCACTAAGTATCGGTTGCAAAATACCCTACTAATCACAGTTTAAACTTTTTTAAATGAAACATTTAGCAAATATGACCTCTCATGAATATTTTTATCCAAGCATGTAATAATAATAGTTATGCTAATTTCCATTTTCATGAAGCTCATTTAATTTCAGTCTGTTACTACACTTTATCATTTACTTCCTTGATGCTGAACACTTTGCAAAGCTTAACAAAGCAAGAAACAGCTTTTATTAGCATCTTCCCCCTTTTCTTCCTTGTTTTTTTATTTTATTTTTTTTTAAAAGGCAAAGAAGGATATATACTGTCTTGCGTAAGTGTCTTGAAGCATCTTATTGCTTTCCATTGCTATGTTACACAGGTCTATACACATCAGACGGGACACGGTGGAAAGTAATCCATGAGGCAGTCACTTTTATGTCAAGGTGTCCCTGATGCTCAGATCTCGGTTCATGTTGGTTTTCCAATTTGGGCATGGGGAAAATTAGCTCTGTGAAGAATTGCCTTTCTAGTGTAGTCTGAGACATACTAAAGCAACTCCTGCCACCCAATGTCTGATGCACAGGATGTCCTAACAGCAAAAGGCAGGACTGGGCCAGTCCCTGTGGCTTGGAAATTTCCCAACTTCTCGACAGCTCCATAGGTTCCTCAGTACCAGCATGCAGTCACAACATCATTTCAGCATCATCCTGCTCTAACACAGTCAGAACTTGAGTACGATAATCCCCTTGATCACAGGCACAAATAGGTTGTATTTTTCCCTTTTTTTTAACCTCCTATCAACTGCAGCTGAAAGCCTGGCCCATGGTTTTAAGTAGCCTCATATTTTGCAGAGATATGTGTAAATGCCTGGAAGCACCACTGATATCACATGAGTCTCGACTCGATTACATTTTCAACATCTATTCTGCCAGCAAATATTTCTTCCCAGAAAATTCTGGCTCACAGAATGGTAACTTGACTTCAGGCTCCATTTAACAAGACCTTTCTTCTCCAGGATAGGAATTTTTATGTATTTTTAAAATAAATCTTTTTTTATTGTGTATAAATATTTTGGGAAAAGAGTCTTCCAGGTCATTAAGCTTCATGAAATCAAACAGACAAAAAAAGCTTTGATTGAGAATTACGTGCTCCATAATCTGAGTATGCTTTTATATTTACCTTCACAGGATACACCTACTTTTTCAAAGATCAGTACTATCTACAAATGGAAGACAAGAGTTTGAAGATTGTTAAAATTGGCAAGATAAATTCTGACTGGTTGGGTTGCTGAACTGTATGAGATATTAATAACCAAATATTTACTTTTTTGTTATATGCCTTATCTGTAATTAGAAATAGATCTGAATGCTAATTACTGGACCAGTCTGGTACTGGCACCAAAACATTAAGTACCAGTACTGTACACATCAGATAATTTAAAAGTGTTTGCCTCCTCAGTATACAAAAGATGTTTACGTATATATTCTGGTACGATTTTTCAGTTTTCATGCTAGTCATAGTAATAGAATATCCATCATTCTTTATTCCCCTGGTGCTTAAACAAAGCATCGAAACCATTGGAGACTGGATCATGCCCCCATGTTATACACACCCCAAAAAGGCTCAAATGAGATGTACCAGCAGTGCACTTTGATATTTTTTTTTTAAATACAACTCTGTTATAAATAGATGGTTTGTCTTGTGTTTTTCACCCTTTTTTGCAAGTTTGATCATTACTTCCATTTATTTACATAATAATACAGAAAGACTGTCAAAGGCACAGGTTGCCTCAGGATTTGATTTGTGTTGATGCATGATGGAATCATGGCAAGAAACTGTGTTAAAGTATTGTTTTAAAGTACTTTTTATTTTAATACCTTAGTTAAATTTAGCAATTTGCTTCATGCACTTTGTTACTACTATATAACTTGTTTATATGGACGGAATGACTCGGATTTTTGAAGTCAATGCGTTATACATAAAAGTCAAGTATTATTGTTTAACTTGTTTTATTTTTCTGTTCTTTATAATATTGGGGTTTTGTTCAGTTAGGTTTTTTGCTTATGCAATGGGCAACAGAAAATGTTCTTTTCACAATCTGATGGAATGTTTCTCATTAAAAAAATAAAACAGAAAAGAACGTCCCACACATGAAGTGCCAACAACAGAAATAAAAATCAAATTACACTGTCAACGCTTCTCATGGCCAGGCTTCCTTCTATCATTTGAAATTAGCAATTCAGTAGCATGTTACAGTGAAATACCTGACAAAGGAAAGACAATATTACCCCAGTATATAACTGCATACTAGATTGATTTAGAAACCTAGATTACTTTCTCTGTTAGCTCTAAGATGTGAGTGCAGCAATTTACATTAAAGAGATTATATGGTCCCACGCCTCTGCAAAGCCCACTGCCTTCTCAGAACAGTTTACACACCTGTCTGTTACCCACCCTCTTTCTCCTCATCAGCAGGTTACTTCATCACAAGCTAGACAGGAAGAGTCAGCACAGACACAGCGGTATATCTATCCTATAGAGAAAGTACGCTTGAGAAAGGGAGACGTAAAACCTTACTCCTGCCCTTGAGATGAGACACCATTTGGCCAAGGATCTTACCTAGCTTCATGAACATGAAATGCTTTGTGATACTCAATGGACTGCATCATGCAAGTAGTCAACCCAGATCCTTCTCAATACATCTCTCACACTTAGTCCACAATTCATAGAACCGGCTAGTAACCAACAAATACCTGAACCAACGATCAACTGGTTTCTTCTCATGTCCTCTACAACTTCAAGTTTACACTCAGTGCTTTCCTGTTCTAAGCAGAATTTTTTCACTATGGTATTCTGAAAAGATACTACTTCCAAAGTGGCTGCATTTGCCAACTGACCAGATTGCATTGCACACTATCCAGATATAACTCCCACTTTGAGAAGCTTTTGATTACTACAGATGATTCTCACCTGGAAGAACCAGTACTATTTTCACCTATGCCAAAAGAAAAGATGGCTATCTCCTTCTGAGCATCCTCATTCTCTTCAGAAATCATTAATCACCTTCCCAATTAGTCCTGCACCAGAGTCAACAAAATAAGGCAAAAAGTAGCTTCAATTGCAAAGTGTTAGCGTTCTAGTTTTTACAGACAACTGGCAACCTTCTCAGGATTGCAGGATCTATTGAGCCATGTATGGTCTGTCCTGACCATAAACATCTTCCTATACTAGTGTTGGAAATATTCTAGTTGAAAATATTCTGTAGCTTTAATGACTGCCAGGAGCTCCTTTTGAGTGTTGCAATGATTTCTCCCTGGAGAATTTAAGCTCTTACTGTTTTAAGCATCCACAATAATCATCCCGTCAAGATTTTTATGTTCTCGTGCCAACACTGCCCCAAACTGCATGCTCCAGCATCTGTATTTAATATGAAGAAGGGGTTTGAAACATAGATATACTAGAGGAACATTTGCAATGTGCTTTTTCAGCTCTGAACTTGCTAAATCACATTTCTACTGATGACTGAAATAGTTTCCTTTTCGTCTACAACTTACGTATAAGTTTTGCAACATTGGCAAATCTACCAGCTTACCTTCTGTAATAATAACACCATAATCCTACAAAACTCCACACATCTGGTGGGTTTAAGGAGTTCTGCTCAGCTTCTTGTTTTGTTCTTGCCTGTGTAAATCCATTCTCCAATGACTACATTACTGGCAGAAAAACAGAAATAAATTTTCTATCCTTAAACCAACTCACACTTCTTTGGGTTCAGTTTCAGAAGCTTATCAGAGATCAATTGTAAACACATGTGTTTCTGTTCATGAACTGTACCATTTGCCAGGGTATCACCCTATATATATCAGATGAGCTGGAGGAGTAAATTGAACCTTCTCATTAACCGTTCACATTTGACCTGTGAAATACCGAAAGTCACAAAATGTGTCCTGAAAAGGTTTTTGGGTCCAATTCCACTTGCTGGCAGCCACTTTTAAATCTCACTGTTGGAACCCAGAAACAACCTGCTCCACCTTCAGGATATCACCTAGTCATGATAACGGGCAAGAAACTTAAAAGTTACTTTCATGCATTTTCGACAGTTAGGGATGCTTTCCTTTTTCCTGTGGCCAAAACTCAAGAAATTGTACATCCCCTCAATGATTTTGTACCTCTGCTTTCCTGTTTGTAATGAGTTAACCAGGAGATGGAAAGCCCTTGCCCGAGCAGCACTGCAGCGCTGCCATGTCCCGTGCCAATGTGTCCCACTGACTTGCTTCCCTGTTTGACTTAGGATCTGCCCCAACACTGTGGACTTTTCTGGTGAATGGGCTGGCTGAACCAGATTACCCTCCCCAGGCCTGCTCTTTTCACTTTTCTTGGGCACTGTGAGACTGCCCGTGTCAGTGAAGCCCCTGCCCTTGCCTTTCCTGTCCTCAACACATTTCTCCTAAGACACTTTCAGAACTGAATCAAGATTTTTACCTACCTTTTTACGGAGGAAGAAACAAAGGCCAAAAGCACAAGTATTTATCTCAAAGCCATATAAAACCCAGCACCAAACTCTATTAAACCCTTACCTAACTTGTTCTATAGTTTTATTAAACTGAAGTCAGGTTCACTTAGGACGTTTTGGTGTCAGGGTACAGTTGCACAAATGCTGCACAGGGGCTTGTCGCAACGTGGATAGAGCTCAGACGCTTTTGCTCCTTGAGCCAAAGGGAATTTTCTATCAGTTATGAGCAGGATAGGCTGGATGCACCCAGCAGGGCAGTTCCAGTCCAATGGAGTAAAGGGCAGTGGTTTAGTAACTGCTCTGTCACAATACATAAAAGGCAGCCAAGTTTATAATGAAATGCAACAGTTCAAATACTTAATAGACATAGCAGCCTGAACTGAGAATCATGCTTAACAGTTTCTGTCTCACTAACACTGTGTATTTATTAAAAATACATTTTCTTCCTGCTATTTTCTCACGATTTTACAAAACAGCAGTTACCCAGAAATTTAAGCAATTGACTGTAACTGTGCTGTTCTTTAAATCAGGAGGAAGAATGTCCTTTGGGCACATTTTGGACAAATTATTTCTATTTACAAACCCAGACACGCATGCTTTCAGCAGCATAGACTAGCTGAATGAACATTCTTCTGCTTTTGGAAGAGATGAATCCAACAAATGAGCAGGCATTGGGCTCTGCGGGATCGCTACAAATGCAGAGATTTATACCTGCAAGGGGAAACAGTAAATGTAAAATGCTCGTAAGTATTAAGGTATTTCAGCATAGGGAACTGTAGAAAGGACAAAACCATAAAACTGGAACAAACCACCCAAAACAACAACAAAACCAACAACTCTGAGACTTTTGTCAGAGAAATAGCAGAGTCAGGCAGAACTGGAGGTGTCTCAAAGCTGCCAGCAAGGTTTGTGCATACCGAGCCCGTCCGAGTCACACGCTGGCCTTGAAATACATCCCCTTCCAGCATTGCCTTTCAAAACAGAAGCGAGGGCAAAACGGCATCTTAGGGTAAATTGTCCAGTTCTGAGATTTACACTTGCACAGAAACAGCCATGATTTCTCACACAACTCACCAGGAAGCTTGCTACATGGCTTCCCCTCACCCTGACTGCAATAGCAAGTCTTTACCTGCAGAAATAAATGGGCTCAAATTTTTCAGGTGTATGATATTCAGTATGAGCAAGACAATTCAACAACATTCATTCATTCTCACCACTACACTAAAATGCTTTATTATAAAATCTCCAATTAGCCTTTTATTAATTGTGAGAAACATCAAGAAACCCTGTTATTGTCTCAGAACTTTGTAATCTAATGGAGAAAGAAAAGACATGAACCATTGCCTAGAAAATAACAGGATCTGAAAAAATTAGTAGTAAAAAAAATAAACCTACCTACCAGGCTAACAAAAGAAGTGAGGTGTGCTTTTTTTTTTTCCTGTGGTTTTGTTCATTTGTTTTGCATTTTTTATGTCTTCAGATCAAGAGTGCCTGCTTTTTTGGAGAATATCTTTCACTCAGACATATTATCTCTGGTGTTAATACAGCGTCTTTGGGAAAAAAATCCTGACCTGAACCAAGTGAACCAATGACCTCTTCTAGCCTTGGACTGCCTTAGGCTATGAAATGAATTTATATAATTTTAAGATGTATATACAATAGTTTTTTTAAATTCTGTATTAAATATATCTGCACGTGTACACGCATATACATACACAAAGAAATAGCTTATGGCTATATTACAATTGCCTGAATGCTAATCAACATTAACCTGCTTAGGACATCACACCAGTTTTTCCCTTCTCCATAAAATACTCCACATTCTGAGCACGGGTCAATACAGTAAGATAAAAGTACAAGTATTCAGTCTGCACAGGTGTTCTTTGTTGGTAGCACTAGTGGAGGTAAGAGTCAAGAATTTAAAAATAATCAGTAGTTTATTGGTTTTATTGCTCAAACAATAAGTAATTTCTCCACAGCTGCTGTAGCTGAATAAGTGACCATTCAACAGGTCACAGCAGCTTTTACCATCACTACAAGGCTGGCTAGCCTAACCAACGCTGGGAGGGCTGTATCCACACTGCCTGCTGATAGAATCTCTGAATCTTTCTTTCACCTCTTTTTGCAAATCCCCAAACTCCTAGTATACTTCTAAACTTCAGCTTCAGCCAGCTTCACCATGTTCATGCTCAGACTCTACCAGACAACCAACAAGCCTCTCTGAAAAAGGGTGGTAAGAACAAAAGGCCTCACGTCACTACAGGTCTGCAATTCCCTCGCTAACCCTGCTGCAGCCTCTCTGCACAATGAACCAGAGGGCGACAAAACAGAAAACTGCTGAGCTTTCAGCTGTCTGTTACTGCCCAGTGCTTTCCTCTGGGACTTCTCAGAACTTCTCTCCAGTGACTAACTTGGTCTGCTGTTAAGAATTTGCTAGCATTGCCAAAATAAACTTAAAATTGTAAGAGCATAATTGTTTTAATTTACATTAGCCTGGAGCTTGGCAGTCTGTCTCTGGAGTTGTTTGGAGGTGGTCTCCCCTTCCTAAAAGACAGGAATTCATAATATTAAGTGGGCTTGTTTTTTGGGTCTCTAACCACAGCTATAACCTTGGACAGCCTTATTCTGTCTTCCCTATGCCCATTACAACAGTCATAATACCGCTGCCAAAAGGGCTGAAGCTAGAAAGCAGTTTCTCATTCTGCAGTTGCATGCCAGGCAATGACGAAGACCCAGCACCTCCACTGCACAAAGTTTCTAATCATCACTAGCCAAGGAATTAGGAAATTCAGCCACAGGTCTCCCATTCAGTGTCACATCACACAGTTAGTTAAGCCACAGAGACATTATTTCTTCTGTGGTTGCACTTATAATAGACAATTCTGGACGCCGTCTCTCTCCATTGCTCTCCTTTTCAAGTCCCTTAATCTGACTTCGGCGGAATCCCACCGCAGTGGAGTTCACTGCCACAGGACGGCAGCTGACTATTGCATCAGGCAAACCAAGCTGAACCCAAGAGGCAAGTCTTGAATGCAAAAGGAAGACAATCAGTCTGCTCTCTCTCTGTGGTCAATGCACTAACTGTTGAACCTAGTCCTCTAAAGAGAGAGCCATTTCTCACTATTTGAAGACTTGACAAGGCTCATTAAATTCTTGCATTTTCATGCTTTCCTTTTCCATTAGAAACATGTACTTTTCAAGGCCACTAACAATTCTCTTGTTCAACAGCTCCAAAGTATGAAGTAGGAGGACCTTTTCTGTTGTTTCCCATGCGGTCAAAGAGGCTTCTATTTACATCCCTTTAAAATCCTCATTTGTAGGACTTTGTAGGACTTTTTTTTTTTTTGGTGAATAATACCTGTCATCCATTCTTAAATTTAGACACCTTCCTATGTAGCACTCAGTCCTTTATCTCTTACAGCACCGATTATGCGTACAATTATGGCTTGATTCTATGTTCAAATAGGCAAATTGCAGTTCCTCTCACTTTCATGTAGTATTTTTGAATCTAGGAACATTCTAAAGCTAAAAAGGAATACGTTTCCAACCCAAAAGGCAGGGCACCTGCCTAATGGATCTTCAGCTTTCAGGTTTTGCTTTGGCTTTTGCTTCAAGGAAGTCCTTTGAGGAAATGCAAAATATATAAAAGTACTCGTGGCCTTTACAGATTTTGTTTTGGTCTTACTGCACTTTTATCACTTCTTTACTCTTTTGTTCTTTCAGCTTTATTTCTTACATAAGCAACTAGACACTGGGACCAAAAAACAAAATTGTTAGTGAGGAGTCAGCCGTTACCTGTAAATCATCAGCTCAAGCCCACTCTAGGAAACAACACCATGTCACCTTCACATATTTTTGTCTACGTACACTCTTTATTTTTGCATGCAAATTCTGCACTAGGGACAGAAAAATTCAGAAATATCAAACAGGAGAAGCTGAAAGCAGATTCTGTGCTTGATTTGCTGTATTAATTTAGTAAAACTGTGAGCTTAAATAGAGCTTTTCCATTGAAATGTCAGCGCCCCCTTAGCTGTTAATATGTCTGCTACACAGACACTCCTTTTCTGCTTTTGATTTTGAGTTCAGAATAAGGGAGTTTCATCTATATGTGTTCAAACCAGAGAGGCCACATAAGAATGTTAATGCCAACTATTTTATTACAAATTTATCCTAATAAATATGTGTAGATATTTATGTATATTTATATTTGCATACAATACTGTATACCTGCATTAAGCAGAACTTTACAGCTGAGAGTGGATGTTTGGTATGCAATGTATGGCAAACTGACAGCAAGACGTGTCCCTATGTCAGAGGTCCTAATGTCTAAAATAAGGCAAAAAGTGCAGCAGTAACTATGAGGTAGAATAGGGCAAGATATTTACGTTATCTAGATCTCTCAGAAAATCTGTTACAGACATAAAAAAAATCAATCGCACATCAGGATTTAGGTCATGTTTTCTAAAATATATAGGAGCCAAAAAATTGCAGATGAGCCTAATCTAGACCAAGGTAACCATCTCCTGCTTAACCTCATGCAGCATTTTTAAGAAGGCTCAGCAGGTGTCTAGCCACGTCATTTGGCTGTGTTGTTTTTGTCAAGTTT
This sequence comes from Larus michahellis, assembly GCF_964199755.1. Taxonomy (NCBI): domain Eukaryota; kingdom Metazoa; phylum Chordata; class Aves; order Charadriiformes; family Laridae; genus Larus; species Larus michahellis. The sequence continues at coordinate 19,259,643 of NC_133899.1, forward strand.
TATACATAATCACACACCCTGAGGTTGCATTAATCAGAAGATTTCAAAACAAGGTTACTTTACATCCTTTTTAAAACTATTTTCTCTTCAGGGTAAACCGTTGCTTATCACCATAGGGTCATGCTCTCAGCAAGTACTCTTCACTTTCTCTATTTATAAACACAGCCCATCTTGCCATGTGGCAAACATGCTTTTCTGAAATATAACCAAGAATTTAATTTTAAAAATTTAGCAAATCGAAACCCTAAGAATTTACAAAATCCTTATATGAAGCTGCAAACAAATGACATTTTTAAAGAAGTGACAACTCCAGAGCTTCACATTTCCTGTTCAGGATCTGAATCTGTATTTCTTCTTTACGCAGGAATCCCCACTGACTTTTACATGTAAGAATGTAGTGAAGAGCTGAATCACCATTCCCAATGTTTTGGATCGAAGTGTGCACACTTCCAAACAAAGACGACAACATTAGGCACAAGCAGATTTTAGCAGGGAAATGCAGAAGAAAATCTCAAATTTAAAGCAGTATAAACATTTCATCATATGCCCCTTGTCTGGTATCTCTCCAATCATAGACAACTATGCACTCGCACACCAACCCAATTTGAAAGACACTCGCAGATGGCATTCTTACCAAGTTACCTTCAGTACAATAAATACAATTGATTTTTCCACTGTGTTAGCAATTCTTCACATTAAATTATTGAAAGCCGTGCTCACCAATACATCCAGAAAGCTATTAAATATCGATTTCTTATAATGCTATGATATCTTTAGCCTCCCATGAAATAAACGCTGCAGTGGATTTTAGCCTGTTGAAAGCTTTCAGCATGCTACAGCTACCATTCAAACCATGCAAAAGGACTTCATCTGTTTTCACAAGATATTACAATAGGAAACACAACTAGACAGGCAGGGTAAAACTGTGCAGGCAAACTCTTGTCCAGACAAAGTGGGAAGCTTGCCTGGCCAATCTGACATCTCTTTGTGGTCGTGTCTGTACCATTATTTTTCCAACTGCTAGCTCCTTACTTGACACCCTTCACTAAAGGCCGCAGTAAGAGAAGTTCTGGGCAGAAGTTTTTACGATCATGCAGTACTAACCTCCCACAACATAAAATAAACATTGTTTTCCCTCACTGAGGCCAAGTTTTCGATGAAGATAGGTCCCTGCATTTGGGACTGTATGTCAGAAATCTAGTTTTCTGGACAAAAAAAAACCCAAACCAAAACACAAAACCATTTAAAAAAAAAAAAAAAAAAGACAAGAAAAGCAAAAAGCAACACTGGCTGCAAAGGTGGCTCAGAAAACTGGCCAAGGAAGCCTCCGTAGGCTGATGATCACAAAGGCCTGAGCATTGAGGGTTCCCCAAGCTGCGTATAGGGCAAGGATTTCATCCTGGTAGCTTTGCCGCTTTCACAGAGAAGTAGGAAACCCACCATTTTTGAGAAAAGGATTCCATACACTTGTTTCTGACTCTCCCTAAGAGAATGATGGCACTGTGCCACCATCCTTCAAAGCCATGCAGATGCCTGCAAGGAAGCTTAGAGTTACGGTACACCTAGTACCCGAGACTGCCTTGGTCCAGCCATGGCCTCCACTAGACTTGACCAGGGAGAACCACACAATGGGCAATCCCAAGAAAGAAAAGCTGTGTAACTAATTCTACTGCTGGACCACCATCAGAAAAGCACCTTTAAAACCAGCTGAGCATGACTGCTGACTGGTACCGCGCAATTAACTTTCCCAATGGAGAGCGTTTCTCCTGTGACCCTCTTGGAAAGCTTAGAAATATGAACATCCCACTATCCTTTGCACAAGTGTGACAAAATACACTGGAGACGCAGTGCTACAGACAGCACTAAATAAAAACTATTTGCACACACTAAATGAGTTTGGAGAACTTTTTTGCACTAATTGACAGAATGCGTGACTCCAGCGTTTAAGGCTGTATTCAATTAGGGGGAAGATCCCATAACTAGATTCAGGAATGTGAAGAGTTCCTGAAAACACAGGAAAGAATACTCCTAAAATTGAAAGCTGTGTGGATTCTAAAACCTCACAGGGCCTCTGTGTGTGAAAAATGAAAATATTTCTTTTTAAATAATTCTAATCCTGGAAAAGTTATGCTCCATAAATCCTAGCCATGCAAAACTGGATGTGGTCTCTGAAAATTAAAACTAACATCATAATAAATATTGCTAAAATATATTATGTTTCTTGTGCACACTGTCAGCTTTTAGCGTTCCTGAGAAAACTGTGTCTATTCAAAGGCTGTTACACACAGGCAATGAAGTCCTGAATTCATGGCAAATTTTTCTTTTATGAAATTGAAGTGGTCTAGAGACAAGGGAACACATTCTTTCTCACCTTTTAAAACTTTACAGGTAAATACCAAGCCTAATTCACCTTCCTCATCTCTCTCTGGAATATTTTATTCCTCCTCATTAGTATTTGACTCACTGCTGGCAAAGGAACCTGAAGGGCTTAAGAACACACATGTTACAACATCCATTTAGGTGCTCACTTTTGAAATTAACTTCAGCTTTTTTTTATGTGTTGAACTGGCCCTGGTTTCTGTACTTAAAAAATTAAAGATAATGATTCAACACTTTGTCTGTAAGTGTACCATGAATCCTAACTAAATACTTTGCTATGTAAGTGCAAAGATCTCTCAAAGCCATAAAAGAATCCAGACTCCCAGCTCCATATCCCTTCCTCAGCACAATACAGCCCCACAGGAGAACAACCTTTCCACATTTCCTAATCAAAACTTTATGAGAAAAGAGGCCCTCTTGGGTTTCACACTCATTGTGGGAATACAGTCTAGTTTTTCAACAGTGAAAAATCACCCAAAGTGGACCAATGGGAAATGCATTGTTGTTTTCAAGTATATCTGGAATGCCATGATTAGCAAACTATTCAGAATTTCTATTGCATTTTCTCATTGAGGAGATACATCAGTAAAATTAACTGCAGCAGGTAAAGAAATAGCTCCTAGAAACAAAAAAGCTGTTTTAATACCTGTTTCTTCACAGAAGAGGTAGCTCCCTTGCTTGCCAATGCTAAAATTCTTAAGAATCATATTTAAATAATGGAGCACGACCTGGAGCTGCTGTAGACACCAACCACATGGCACACTGAAAATGCCAAAGGAGCCTCTGCAGAAATTACAGTGGAAATAATATAACTAAAGTTCACAGGACTTAGACAGTCCTACTTTCTCCTAAGTTTGGAAATAGGCTGCAGCCTCACTAGACGCCTACGTACAATCCCAAGGTAGGCAGCTTATTCAGAAGGGCATTTATGAAATATGGATGTAAACTAGAAGTGTTCCTGAAGTTCAAGGAGAGAAAAGCCTCTGCAGTGCCAAGGAGTGGCTTTACAATAATTGATGGGTTTAGAGCAAACTGAGGGAGAGTTATTGCAGTTGACACAGCATTGCTTCTAGTTTGATTTTATTTCTGGAGTCAGCAAACAGGCTGTCATACACAAACATTTGAAAAGAAAGAGTGATTCTGAAATACTTCACTTTAGGTAAGGTTTTCAGATAAACTAGACTTCTGAGTCCGGTAACCGGACAAACAATGCCACTTGCAGGCTAAAATGAATCACTGCACCATCCACCCTATGGAAATCACTCAGTGAGAATTAATGAAAAGCGCCTTCATCAAGCCCAAACCCACTCCTCCCCCACAGCAAAATCATGGCCCCAGAACAAGCCTGTGTACCAAAGGCAGCACGGGAAATAGCTGTATCCCTCAGCCCTCGATGCAGAGTAAGAGACTGCCAAGCAGGAGGCTTGCAGGATTTTGTTCTCTTTGTGTCTGTTATTTTGGGGTAATACCAAGCTATTCAGAAAGATTAAGGGGTATTTAAACATCAAAAGGAAAGCATATTTTGTTGGGAATAAGTGTGAAAATGTATTTACAGAGGCATTTCTTTAAAGAGAGGGAGAACCGTTGTACTATCTTACATGACTGTCATATATACTCCGCTACATATAATCTGTACTTATTTAGGGAAAGCTTTTTGTTTGACTTTGCCTGTCCCTCCCTCCTCCCCATGTCCCTCAGGCTCTGCATTTTAGTGACCATCCCTTCCAGCCAATGGAGGAAAGTCATCCAAAGCCGCACAGCTTTCTGCCAGGAGAGGGTGGGGAGCGATTGAGACGGGTTCAAGGCATTTCCTCATTGTAGGAGGTAAGTCCCCCACAGCAATTCCTGCCAGTCTGAAGAGCAAAGATCATCTTTATAGCAGCACAGTGTGCTGCCAGTAAAGCTCTGCTCTGGCCCACGTCTCAGCAGGATCTCAGCCATGCACTATTTATATTCCAACCCATTATCTGTATTTTTTCTAGACATGCACATTGTTAATTTCTTTGTTCTTTAAACTGATACCACCTGAATGTAATTTTAACTGGTCACCTTACTGCAATTCTCTAGTATAATTCAACACATGAAAGTGTTTATTTAACTCCAGAATTCCCTTTGCAAAGTCATTTTTTAGAGATTTTTGGCATGTGGCTAGCATGCCAACCTCTCAGCCTGGAGACCGGGAAATTAGGCAGGCCTTGCCTCCACAAATAAAAGGTATGGCCCAACTATGGCACCACAGTGAAAATATAGTCTGAAATATCTTGATAATTGAGTAGATACAGTGAGAAATCCTGCTAATTAGAATTGATGATTGCTGCATTCTCACATCCCCAACACATGTCTTTGGAGAATGACAGAGAAGGAAGGGCAGTGCGATCCAGTCTCGGATTAACGATGAAACTACAGAGTTGATGGCCAATAACTTCCCAGGATTAACCAAAACATATAGAGTCCGTAAGTGAGGATGACCACAGGAAAAGAGCAAGGCAAGTGGTAGAGTAAATGGATACCTGAGATAAGCAGCCCCATGGTTCCTCTCCACAGAGATTATGGCTCTGTTTCACGCTTGGGAAGCCAGCACTGGTTTCATCTCCCCCATGTCGCCCCACCCTGTACATCACTCACTGTCAGATCCTCAGGGGCAGCAACATAAAGCTACGCTGTGAGTCTAAAAATTATTCTTCTCGACTAAACAGCTTTCACAGCTGCTACCGCACTTAGGCAGATACCAAACCTTCAAACATCACGGAAATATTAACAAAGTATTGACAGTGTAAAATAAATATTCAAGCAGTTCAAAGCTCTGAGATGAACTACCTTGTCATTAGAGGGGCAAAGCAGAGGTCTTCCTTCTGCTATGATTTGCAAGGGGATGGGGGGGATCACCAGAAGAGGAATAATCATAGACAAGGTAGCAGATAAATTATTACTACAGACAGAACTACTGAATTCCACTCCAGCGCTTGGGCATGTTTCACACAACTATGGAGAGTTACCAGGATATAAAATCAATTCAAAACATAGACCATGCTCCTGGCAGGCTCTTTACTGCAGCAGATGTTTGTCAATAAACAGAAATTTAACTGTGCCTCGATGGCATTTCATTATCTGGAGCTGAAGAATACCACTAAATACTTCACATTTATATAGATTAATCTATTCTCCCTTACTGTCTAATATCCATCACGATGTAATCTATATTGGCAAGACCTCCCCATTTCCTTGATGGGATGGGTGCATACTATTAACATGACCAGCTTTTATCTGTAACACAATACTGGTGGCTATTCACAAACACACTTTTAGTTTATGAAAATGCAAGATTCTCTTGTTTATTAGGGGAAAAAACATTGACCTGGAATTAAACACAACAGCATTGCATTATGAATAAAATAGAGATGTTCTTTTCTTCCTTCCTATTTGCATGGCACTGAAACAACTTCACGATGACTTTGGGACAGGGAGGGTTAAAGTGAAGGCCCCCTCCTCCCCTCCCAAAGTGCTTTAGAACAGTAGATACCCATTTCAACATAGATGTGGTACATAGAATTGTGATTGTGCGTATGCTCAGTATTGCTTTTTTAGCTTTTACTCTTGAAGGAACATTGTGATAATTTAGCCTGATCTCCTTAAATGTCCTCTCAAATTTCAGCCACTGATTACCACATCTATCACAGTCACTTTTAGATAGGCAACAACCCTTGATTTAAAGTCTATAAACAACCGAAAATTTACCACATCGAATGACTGTCTTTTTAAGTAGTTCTGTTTCCACAATGCCATGAATGACAGCTTATTTTTCATCCAACATGAAGGATATGAGGAAACCACAGGACAAGACTGGGTTCCAAATCATCCGGTTTACAAACTATGTGCAAACATACAAACCCTGGTAGCTGAGTGTCTATCCAAAGCCCTGTATCAGACCTTCAGAGCCCAAGAATTACACTGTCTATGCATGTGCACAAGAATTTCATATCCAATACAGAACATGCTTTCAACAAATTTGTCCATAATGCTCTTTACTCTTCAAGATTATTGACTGCAGCTGTGTTTCTGAAAATGTGCTTCATGTTAGTTTGTTGATGGCAACTTTGTTTTGTAATATTCACGAACTCAGCCTAGCCCCAATGCCCTAGGCAGAAGCCAGAACTACTTGGCTTGGCTAGAACCGAAGCATTCGACAAGATTAACTTCACATTTTCACAAGTTAAATTAGAATAAATTAAATAATGCAACTTTAGTTTTTTGCTTGTTTGTTTTTTAAAAAAGAAGTGTTTCCACCATAGTACTGTGTCCATGTTTTCAGGCAAAGACACATATGAAGTCTGTACTTGGTCAGCCTCCAGTGAGATGCAGAGTCAAGGAAATGATTCCTCGTTAGAGGAAGAAGTAAAAAGCACTTGCTTTCATCAACTTGCAGTATTGCATGTGATTGACAGGTAGTGGAACAAATAACTTTAAAACAGACGGACTGTAAATGACTCCATATTAATCCCTGTTCATTTGACCAGTTACATCATTCGCCCACAGCAAAACCTACTTCTAACCTTTCCAAAGCTTCTGACGCAAAGCAGTACAATGAATGAGAAATAGTACAGCTTACACACAAATTGATTTACACTTTTTTCTTATAATTATTTGAGAAGTCAGCAGCATTTTCTTTCCAAAGCCTCTACACCAGATTTACTCTAAAAAACAACAACAAAAAGCTGTTTTCATTAAGTTGCATTATAGCCAAGCAACAGAGACAGACAAGCAATTTCCTGAGGAGCTGAGCACAAATACACATACAGTCTACTGGCATGAGCTTCATCAGTCTAAATATTTTCAATGAAAGCAGCTCTGTATGCAATTAAAAATAAAATCAGAATAAATCTGAATATTTTAACATCAGGCAACATCCATTCTAAAAAAAAAATATAAAAAAATTTTAAAATCACATGTTCTTAAAAGTCAACTAGATGGCAACAGAAAACCACAAAGAAAAACTCACTGGAATTCAGACAATGGAATTGTGCTTCCCAGCATACATATTTTTTGTAATTAAAACCTTTTAGTCTTGAATCTCTATACCAAGGAGTAGCTCAAGAGCTTTAAGTAATAACAACAACACTTTCTACATCAAGGCACATTACAAACATGAACTAATTAATCCATGGGAGTCTGAGCTGCCACAGGAAGAGGCACCAGACCCAGAACGCCACCTTCTCTGAAGAATTGCAGAGCAACCACAGGCATCTGCTAATCCCTCCCCCTTGAAGACTTGTATGGTGAGCAACAGGCAGGGCGGGGTAGAAGAAAGCATGACTGTACTCCTCATAATTATGGAGCTTCTTAATTTTGGTGCAATTATGGGCAGCTAGTGGTAGACTACTAGCGCTAGCTCAAAAGCCGGCAGCTTTCCAATCCAGCAGCCCTAAAGAATGTAACTGGTGTCATGGCTCTGCCTTTGCAGAACACCTAGAAACAACAGAATATAGTCTGCCTTTCAGAAAGACAAGGTCAGAGTACTCAGCATTCAGAGTTATTGATTGAAATTGTGCAATTATTTATTGGACTTCTCTCCAGAAAACACGATAGGAACTTCTGCACCTGCAGCAGTATGTTCTAGCTTATTGCATAAGACATTCCCAAATGGCTAAGGCAATCAACCCAGCATGCAACAGTGTGTCCCTTTTTCTTTATTTCTGTATGGCTTCAACCCATGATGTATTGAGGATCTGCATTTGATTAGACCACTGTGTCACAGGACATCAGTAATTCTTCACATTGCTTTTTCTCTTTAATGAAGCACAACAAGATTAAATGCTGTTGCACACCTGTGCATGCTAAAATCCCTGGCCTTTTATCTTGAAGTTCCTTAAACGTGTTTATTCTCCCCTCAGAAGCATTTAAACTCAGCCACAGACTTTGTGCTCAACCACGCTATGACACAGCCTCTTCATTGTAAGCTATCCAAGCATATTCAGAGGTGTTGACATAAAACTCAACTTATTCATACAAAGACAGAATGTTTACTTTGAGATAGAGAATAGGAAGACAAAAATCTCGAAATGCAACCAAAGAATTCTCCAATGTTTCTATTCTTCCTTCATTAAAGTACTTTCTTCTATGACATTATCTCCAAGGGAGCCTGCCAGTTCTAGCCACAGTAAAACAGATCTCCTAAACCAGCTTGAGAACATATCCAACCTCACCAAATAAACCACCAGCAGATTTAAGAACAGTACAACTCTATCCGCCTTCTAGTCTGTGCTAAACTAAGCAATCACCACAACACTCAATGTAATACAGGTAGCAGTATTATTATTTTACTACTCCCTTACAATGTTCCTCTTTGGAAAGAGGGAAGAGGAGACAAGAAAGCACTACATGACAGATAACAGTCGTCTCACCTGAGAAACTACACAAAAGCTCTCAGATGTTATGTGGAGGAGTACTAGAAAAGCATAAGCAGAATATAAAAGTGAAGTGGAGGCTCTGCCTTTCATTCTGAAAATATTATTCAAGTGATATTTCTGCAAAGGATGGAGTCGCAAACTGGGGCTGCTACACTCTATCTTTTTCACTTGTCCTGCCGCTTGGTTCCTCAGTTGGCCCTCAAGAGATGCAAATGAAACATGCTGAAACGACCACCAATGAAAAACAGTTATATTTGCAAACACTTGTAAAAACAATCACAGATATATTTTTAAACTTTCCAGGCTCTAAAACAGATTTCTTAGAAAACTAAAGAGGCGACTGGGAGAGTTAGCAAAGTTACTGAGGAAGACTTCAGACAAGGACAGTGCTGGCCTTGCATTTAGGAAAGGAAGTCCTTTGACACCAGAGACAGCTAGCACTGAAACACAACTGGCAGCAAAGCATTAACACCTCCAGCATCCAATTTTAGTGCATTAATGCTTACAGTAACCCTTGCCAACCTCTGAACAGTATTCTAAGTGATACTTCAGGGTAAAGTGGATAAAATGCTATGAAGGAAGAGGTGAATAGAAAGCATTCTTATGGAAAAACTTAAATGCTTTCTACTAAGGAGTGATAAGCACTCAGAAATAAATCTTGTGACATATCCTCTCTGCTAAGAGTGAAGCTATACAATCTGGAGCAAGACATAAAACAAGGAAGACGCAAAATGAGCTTATTAGCACCCTTTTGAGGGTTTGGGCTTCCTCACTTCTCTATTATATTTTAAACTTGAACATACATAAAAACATTGTGCACATCAGTTCTCTACGGTATTCTTGCTCTATGGCCACAAATGGCAATCCAACAAGCACAGAGAGAGGTTTCAGATTTTATTCCATATCTCGCAGCCTAAACTGTGTTTTAGCCTGCTTGTAGGATTTACCACTGTGGTGAGAATACATTTTTTAAAGAAAATGCAAACACTGCTATTTACATAGAAAACACATTTCCCTGCCTACTGAAACACAAGCTCTTAAGAAAAGCGTTTATTGAAATTTAAGTATAATAAAGCAGTGATTCAGTAGATTTCAGATATTCATGGCAGCACATTTTCCTCCAGAGGTTCTTTGTTTTGCTTTATCATTCTTGACATTTCATATAGCACGTTATGAGCTTTTGCAGAGGAACAGCACTTTTACTAGAGCAGCAAATTGCAAGGGTGGGAGAGGCTGATGCTAAACATTATTAAAAGATCTTCCTTTCCAAAATAAGAAATGGATGCAAAGGCATAAAGTCATCTGGAAGCACAAATCCTTTAGAAAAACATCAGAAATAAATGAGGGATATTCTGATTTTTAATAAGAAAGTCACCTGTGCACCTGTCTGTTAGCTCTACTTACTATACAGGTCTTCAATGGTCAGATGAAACACTGCATCGTGATTTAACAAGGCATTACATATAGTTTAGAAAACTTTCCAGATTTCTGTCATTTATGTCAAAAGACTCCAGCTGACATGGCTACAGCACAGTTTTCCAAGACCAATTCTAAGGAGTTCTAAATCCCCATACCAAAATCAAAATCAGATTTTATTTAAAACACAGACATTGATATTCACTTTTATAGCAACACTGAGATTAACATTACTTTTAAATCCTGATAATGGCAGCTTCTGGAAATGATTTGTTGCTCTGCCTCTCCGGCCCATTTGGTGACTGCTTTGATATATAAATGGTTAGCAGATCTATACACTCAGAAATTCTTCAGAGCAAAAGCTATGCTTCTCATTTGGCTTCAAAACTGTCAGAGGCATCTCCCAAATATGAGTACATTTTAAACTAGATTGATATTGGGGTGAATCTCCACAAGGTCTTTTTCGGTTTATTTTTGTGGTGTTTTTTTAATCTTTCTTTCTATTGTTTTCTCCCCATGTACTGTCACTTTTCAATTTTCACAACAGTGGCACACTGTATTTATTTGTAACTTCTTTCATGGATCATATGATACATTTTAATGGCACACATCCTTTCAAATCACCTTCCTTTCTTCAATTAACATACTTTATCTTATGTCCGCTTTCTGCCAAAATCCGTAGCCTATTCAAACGTTCTTCGCTCTGCCTGTTTTGTTTGTAGACAGCAATGAAGCTAGGAATTTCCTTAAAAATTCGAGCTAATAAATCCCCAAGTAATTAATTGACATTAAAAGTCTATACTGAACCATTGGACTGCCAGGGTAAGGACTGGCACCACATAATTTAACCTTCCAAAAATCCCAGATCCTTAAGTTTTGGAAACTCTTGTATTTACCTGATAAAGTGGACTGATCCTTTTCCTGCTGAAATCAGTGACAGAATTGCCACTGACCTCAACAAGGTTCCCACACCACTAACCCAAGGCTTTATTATTTCTGATTGTTTCACTACAAATCACAGGCATTAAAAAAATGTGTCTCCACCTTAAAATTAAATCCTTTGGGTATGCAGCAGTAGATAAAACCACTTTGCACTGAGATAGCACTTTCTGTTTCAGTGCATTTGACAATTGATTATGCCTTTCAATCCCTTCAGTAAGATAACCACATCATACTACAGACTGGAAAACCAGCACAGAGTTGCCGTCATTTGCCCAGTGAAGCATGGGTGAAATTCCAACACCCGGCCCCTGCAGGTCCATGCCCCTCTGCTGCTGGGAAGGAGTAAGCTCACAAGTCTCTGTAACTAATCACCATTTCTGTTTATGAGGACTGAGCTACAGCTCCATAATCCTTTGTTAACATCCGCATCTGTGATCTGATTCCACAGAAGAAAAAGAGGTTATTGTTTTACTGTTCAAGGCCCAATCCCAGTCTCTTGAACTTGCCTCATATACCAGTGTCCAAAAACTTCTCCAAGCCAGCTGCATAGACCTTAGGCAGCGTTTATAATCCTAAAGCACATTTCCAGGCTCAAATCTTTGAAATAAGGAGTTCAATGCTTGGGCAAAGCACCTGTAATCAGCATCTGAAATTTCCCCATTACACGCATGCGCTTCCTCAGACCTTCCCCTGCCTTTTGGCTTGCCACCAGCTTTGGCTACAGTCAGCAGAAAAAGCAGATTGTTTATTCTTAATGCACAACCAGCAGCAGGCCCCTGAAAACACCAAGTTCTATCAAGCCTTTTCCCTAGCATTTACTCCTTTTCTGTAAGACTATCATTGTTTCCGCTTTTCCTTCAAAAAAATATTTCTTTTAATCTGTACTCCAATACTCACAATACATCTCTGTTATGTGCTTCATAGCAAAATCCTAGGCTGGTCCCTATGTTGTATCAATGTTGTCTGTGAGTACCTGTGTAGAAGGGACACTGCCATGTCTCTTCATGCGTCCTGACTACCAAACAGTGGAAGTTCCAGGTCTTGCTTTAAATTACCTAGCTTTCTCACCATCAGCAACAAATCTGCAGCATTTGAAAAGACGGCGTGGTTCAGGTCAGATTACATTAGCATTAACTGAGCTCACACGCCTGAATTTTGCTGCTCTCCTTACGACCTTGCAGCCACACCTGTGTTATTAATGGCATTAGGATGGCTTCAGTGTTAGCACTTAAAAATGTATCCAGAAACTTGTTTGAGCAAAGACGCTACCTGTTAGCAATCTTTGCTTGTGTGCAGGCTTACATCAACACACAAGGTACAATGTACTTTGTGGTTTGACACAACCCACACTGTGTCCTAGGCTTCCCGCTGGTTTTGTTCAGTCAGTGATACCACTGAATCTTCAGCTTTCTACTGCTAAAGCAAGTTCTTGATTTTCTTATCCTACCCACTGTAAGAAGCCCATAGGCTTCAACAAAATTATCTGCAGTTGGAGGACATCTTCCTACAGTTGATAGATAAAAAAGGTTTATTGCATGCCTTCCATTCCCCCCTTAATTATAGTTACCAACGTAAGTTGAATCACAGTTAGTGAGTTGGTTGGAAATGCCTTACTTGCTCTTGCTTTTCGCTCTCAACTCCTCTTTATTTCTAGCAGATATATAAAAAGAATTGGCCCGTCTGCATACTTGCTCTCCTACTATTGTGGTGTACTTAAAACTTTAAACAATACGACAAAAATGTGACTTGAGTATCATTCTGACATATGGATGGAGTTCTGGAGGGTGCATAGTTGTGGTAAGAAGGGTTTATTTTCCTTAGCTGGATACACATGAGTTATACATTACAGTGAGTAATTTACATTTACAATTGAATTTGCCCTATTAAGACTTTCATACCCTCGGATGCATTGCAGAACTGGGGCTGCATCTGCCAAGTAAGTTAGGAAATGTTAATAAAGCACACAGAACTGCTGCTGTCCGGACGAAAGCTGATGGTAAATCAACAGACACACTCACATGGTCCTAACTACAATTTTGGTCTTAACTACCACAGCCCAAATGCCTGACTGTACTGACAGAATCTCTGTGAAGGAGCTTGTGTTTTAAGTGGAGCTCCCAACCTAGGAACTGCTGACTGTGGCAAGACACCCATTAAAACCCTTTGGCTTTGGAGTTCAGAAAAAACAGTGAAGAGGCCATAGACCTTGTCTAGTCATTATGAAAGGAACGGGACAGACGCTAATTTCACTTCAACAAAGTAAGTAAGATAAAGCTTTTCTGCCAAAAACTCCAGTCAGCATCTCTTCCAAGCTCCACTGGTTGCCCAGTCATGCTCCTGTTTGCATTACAGTTGCCAGTAGCGCAGGGGAACTGGTGCTGCGCTCAAGGACAACTCTGCCTTTGCAGTGGTGAGGAGCGGGTGGGGGGGAATTGTGAGGGTTGTTACAGGTAAGATAATATCAAAAGAAATAAGCTAAGGGTAGCCCTGCTTTCTAGCAGCTCCCTCCTACCACAGGCCTGGAGTAGTCAAAGATTGGGCAAGGGGCCAGGCAAGACTCTCCATCTCTGCAACCAAAGCCTGCTGAAGTTGTTGAAAGACAATATAAAGGTGATCTTGTCTCAGCCATCTGAGACAGCCCCACAACTCCATTCAGATTGTAGAAAGTGCCTCAAGAATCATGTACCTGTCTTATTATTTAAGGGATATATTGGAAGTAACAACATTTGAGGCTCTTAAACTCATCTGAATGCTGTACTAACACCCTGAGTGAATGCCTCAGTGCGTTGCTAGAGACTTTGGGCATTTATTTATTTTTCATATTAAGACACAGAGTGAAAACATTCTTCAGAGGCCATAATACACCATAAATTATTAAGAATATGTTCTAATACTGACAGCTTAAAAATTGCATGGGCTGGGTTGTGGAACTTTAGAACTGGAAGGAATCCAGCTCCTTCAAACACAGGAGCTGGAATGAACTCAGGTAACATCAACAGAGACATAAAATAATTTAGTATGCTAAACCATCTGTTCTTTTTTCTTTCCCTTATTCCTTATTCCATGTAAAACTCCTGAAGTTATTCTTACTATAAAGTGTAAACCAGAAACTATGTAAGAGAGACAATGGATGTGAAAGTAAATAAAACTAATTATTTTAAAATGTAATAGTGTACTAATAAATTACAAAGTTATCTACACAAATAGAGGAATCGCTGTGCTAATGGGAGCTTCCCATACTGATATTATCAACATAAAAAAGCTTAAAGTTGTGGTCTGGTTTTTTAGATGAAATAACATTGCATTTAAAGGGGAGGTTCAAAAGGAGAGATACGTTAATTGAAGCAAAGGATTAAAGTTAAGAAATGGAAAATTCCAATTACAAAGAAACAGTTTCACTATGAGCAATAAATAAACATGCACAACAGCCTTTAGGCAATGGGAGATTCTCCCAAAGAGTATGCAGAAAATCACATTATTTGAGGCAGTTGACATTCATCTGAATTTAATACTTGTAAGTGTACCATAAAGAAAACACTTGCACTTGTAGTGGGGGGAATATTATAAATAACTTTTCCATACCTACTTTCTATTGACAAGAAGATCTACGGTGGCATGAAATGAACGTAGCCTGGCCTAAACTTCCCATAAAACAAAAGAAAAGGAGTCATGATATTTATATATATATACACCAGTTATCTGACAGCAAGTTGCTTTTTATGACATTTTGCAGTAATATACTGATCACTTAATAGAGTTTGGATAAAGATGACTAGGGATTTATCGCCCTCTTGTGAATAGGAAAAAAGTTGCAATCTTTCAGAAAATGAACATGCAATTCTTGCTGCTACTATAGAATCCTGTGGTAAGAGGTATCTGTATGATTAATAAACATAAATTCAGATTACTAAAGGTAGAACCACTGGTTAACGGTAATAATCTATATGAATTTTATGAGAAAAGAATAAATTGCAAAATTAAAAATAAATCAAATCCAAATCAGACCAAACAAGATATTTTTTCCATTTAAGTAGGAAGACAGCAATCTAACTTCCACGAAATCGCTGCCTACAGCACTGATTTCAAAAGGCACAGACAAGCACAAAGGTGTGCTAATACCCCCTGATTGCGGTCCCAAAATATCCTTCAATTTCTAAAGGGAGAAGGAGGATGGAAACATCTGGTTTTGCCATACAGGAGAAGAGGTGGCCTTTCAGCTGCAATGAATACTCATGGATCTAAGTCCAATTTTGTTTGCAGACCCCAGTGAAGTTCCCAGAGTCAGAACTAGGTGTGTTTTGGTCCAGCACTCCAAAGCAGCTCCAGAAGAAAACAGGCTAACTCAACACTGGGAATCCATCAGACCTCTACAGAGTTAACTTTAACCATCTTCCTCTTTGTGACACTTATTTCTTCCCTGCTACTCTGCACCCACTCAGGGCATTGTTCCTCCTTTCCTTCTCCCTCCCCCTCTCCTACCCCTCTCCTTTCCCAAGAGACTACTGAAATCATGGTAAAAGCCATAAAATGTTCAGGCAAAGCCACCAGCCCTCATCTCATAAAACTCCAAAGATGAGAGAAAGCAAGGGTCGGTACCAGCTGTTGGACACCAGGGTTTCTATTTCACGCCTTGCCCTAAGTCTCTGGCCAGCTACATCATCCCTTCCCTCTGTTTTGCCCTTCTTCATGCACCCTTTACTAACATTGGGGGGGGCTGGACTAAATGATCTTAAGAGAATCCTTCCAACCTAAACAATTCTGTGATTTCTTACTCCCTCACGCTTCTCTATGTCCCCTCATGAGATGAAGTGGCCGCTATCTGCTACCAGCTTCCTCTTAGAGGCAGTCTATCACATAACTGTAGGCTTTCCCAGGCAGGCATAGGCCATTCCTGGGTGCATGCACAGCACATGCACTGTGTTAATACAAATTAATTCTGTTCCTGTATCACAACATCTAATAACAAGATGGCTTCCTCCTGTACCTCTTCAGCAAAGAAACTTTACCAAAACTCTCTCCTGAGATTACTGTCAAGCCATAATACCAAGAAGCCAAGTGCCATTTGATCATGAACAACAGAGGACTCTCACTATGAGAAGCACGAATAACACTCTCTTACAGTAATCTGAGAGCTTCTGTCTTGGTTATGCTGCCTTCCCTAATTTACAACAAACAAAGCATAAATGCTATCCAAATGAAGGCATCGCCAAGTCCTACTAGCACAACATAATAACCATTTCCATGAAAAGCTATGTATTAATACCAGTTAGCATAATAAATATTTAAAATGATACTGCAGTAAAGAATACAAATTCACCTATGTCTTTCCCATTTTTAGTAGTGACACTTAATAAACACAGCTTTATAGCTACTATATTTAAATGCAATTAGTTCCATACATTTCCAGCTTAATAAGAAGTAATACATATTCATTTCTGCTCATTAACAGTCAGTATATAACTCTTAGTTAATGAACATTCAATTATGTTCCCTGAATACATTGTGGGATAAATTCTCTTTTTGTCGCTCATATCAGTTCACTTCAATTCAGTTTCTTCTAATTAAAATTCTTTTGCCTCATGTAGACAAAACTGGGTTTTTTGGAGTCCCTGGAGACTTCTTTAAGAGTTCTGTTTTATCTTTATGTACAGTCAGCTCCCTAATTAATGCTTTAAATAGGGTAAACTTTACTGAGGCTCCTGGGTTCAGTTCAAAGGAAAAAAAAAAACAACCAGCTAATTTTATATCTCATTCTCACACAATTCACTGGAGTCTCTCTTTTTCTTGTAAATCTACTTTTTTCTATTGTTTTCAAGTGAATTCAATAATCAGGGAAAGTGCCAGTTTGAGAGCACGGGGAGTTGGAGATCCCCCATCATCAGTCTAGAGCTTTCCTTACCCAGAGAAACAGAGAGAAGTTCTTGTCGAGTTGTCCAGTTCTGCAGCCAGCTCAGGTGAGGAACTGAGGAGCTTTTAGAGGAGGATTCTCCAAGGGGACATACCCAGTGGATTCCTTAATACTACCTTTATTTTCACTCAGCGTCAGCAAGACCCAATGCTATTTTTTTCCTAATTTGTAACAGAGCTAGCTCAGCAATCTATCTGCCTGTCTAGGACCAAAATCTAACGCAAGTCCTACTTACTCCACTGGGACTAGCAACATAAAAGCTCATCATTTACTTAAGTGCCTCCTTTTGTGGAGGTCATTATCAGGTATGACTTGCCAACTGAAGTGACTAGGTTCTTGCCTCTGATTTTATTTGCCTTCTGTCCATTATGCAGTGCAAAGAGAAAGGAATTCAGCAAAAGCAGCTTCAGGGAACTCTTAGCGTGAGGTTTTCCTCTCTGGTGCAGCATCCTAGGACATACTCCTGGACTATTTTACCTATACCTATGAGCCAGATTCTCACACTTAACAGACTGGGGACAGCAACTTCCCTCTAATGAAAACAGACAGAAACAGCTCGCTGTGGAGCAAATCATTTGGAAACTTACCAGGCAAACACTGCATGAATGCTATGTGCACCAATATAAAGGATATAACACTAGCACAGGAAGTCTAACCTTTAGGGAAGAAAGGAAAGAGACAGAGAAAGGAATTTCTGTAAGAGGAAACATCTAGGAGTACCCAGGAGAAAGCTTAGCTTTAGGGGTATTTCAGTTCTATTTAACATTAAATGAAAACTCCAAGATACACATATCTCTGCAACTACCTTAGAGAAAGTGTGTCTGGGTTTGTGTACGCATGCATGAGGCACACAGGTGTGCCTGCCTGCACAGATACATGTATGCCTTTCAGCACATCTTCCAGTCCACAAGTACCTGAGCACTGTGAAATGAACACTCCAGAACTGCTTTTGTTGTTTGAGCTCACACTAGACCAATAAATTCTACTGAGGGATGTGCAGAGCTAGATTCCCAGCAGACTGAAACTGATTGATGGAGCCCTAACAAAGTACACCATGTGTTATCCAGCCCATTGAACATTCCCATGGATGGTGTCGTTTATGCAATCCTAAAATGATATTAGTTCTAAAGACTGTTAAGTAAAGTGTGTTTGAGCTACTTTCTATAATCAAATCTTTTTTTTTCCCCGAGGTCTGCCATTTAATTTGTCCTTTATCAGTACAGATCTTGAAACAGTACAGGGCGATTCTACTGTATTCTCTTCCACTGTAAGTATTCTGTTTACTATTGCAGCTGATACTTTCTGCACAACAGACATCATCCAGGAGACAAGTATGTCCACACTGCTTAGTGCTAAGCCTCTATCTCCTTGGATCCTCGCACAATGCTCTGATTCTCTCTGATTCTCCTCTGATTCTGAGATACAACTATCAAAAACGTTTGTGGCTTTTTAGTTCAAAATACCTGTGACAGCTTGCCACAGAGCCGTTTACATAGCATGATACGGAGGTTGTATGTCACATGGCCAAGGCACCAAGACTTTTGGAGGAATATGGCTTACCAGGATAACACTGGAAGACCATCCCAGGTGGAGAAGGACAAACTTGATGCGACGTGCATTGGTCTGCAAGATGGCTGCACTGGTCCCTGGAGAGAACTGTCAGCTGTGCCCAGATTCCCTCTTGCAAGGCATTAGTTGGCATTGTTCCAGGAGCGAAGCAGGGACTGAACTGGCATTAGGGCACCATGGCCTGGAAAGAAAGAAAGAAAGAAGTTAAATTGACAATGGAAACACATTGGGAATCTACTACTCATACTCATTTTGCACAAGCAGTTCACATTTAATATCACAGAAAGAAAGAGGAAAATCAGAATGGTGCTTTGCATGGAGAAGTTTTGTAGCTAGTCCTTGGGACAAGGTTGTTTATCTTAGAAGCAGTTAACAGATGCTGCCCTAACTTTTCTGTGCATTACATTGCATTTTCTGTGTATTACAGGACTGTGGCCACGAGATGGCGGATTTTTGTCAAATGAAAGCAGGGAGCAATTCAAACACAAAGCAGGTTTTCAATTTCTGTATCAAAAAATGCCTTTGTGAGTGTGTTTTATAAAGGTAAGACAACAACCCTAATCAGAAGAATTAAATAGGGAAATGCTAAGAAGGGCAACTTCTTTTAGCTTCCGGTTCAGATTATGGATTACTGATGGAAGATTTTTTTAAATAGTTTGCAAGGATATGGTATTCTACAGTACATGACTTGGTCTACCCCACACATTATAGAATTGATATATAATTTAATTACTTTGAAATTACTACAGTTTTATTAAAATCATTATGATAAGAAGATATGTTGGAGTATACTTTTACAAATGCCAGGGAAAATAAACTGTCCCAAAGGCAGCTCTGATGAGGCAAAGATCTTAGTCCAATTTAAACTGTATATATAATTTATATTAAAAGCTATAAACCCATAAACTTTAAAAAAGCTGCGTCTGTTTATATGAGAGAAGAATCCCTGTCTTACATTACAGAAAAGTTTACTGTGTTTTCATGTACCACTAATATGATTCACTTGGATTGTATACGAAAGCTACAACTGCTCCAGAGCCAATTTTCTTAGAGTTTCTAGGCAGAATCAAGGTAATATAGGGTAAAGCTCTCCAGGGAAGGCATACATCTTCCTAGCCAACTGCAGAACTGAAGCTGTAGCCTCACCCTAGAAAAAAAATTAGTAGCAAGCTAATGCTAGTGTCTTCCCTCAATGCCTATCTCTAGCACTGTAGGCATCTTCTGGTGAAGGAAAGATACTGAAGTGGTACCAGACATCAGTTTCACAAAAGCTTGGTGGTGCTTTGTGTTGGTGGACCATTGATCAATATTCATTTTACCATAGGTTCACAGATTAAAAAGGAATTACTATTCAAAAGAGATGGTGACATCAATTTAGACAAAAGAATTACATGTGACTGCACCTTCTCATGTGTTCTGAACATTAAAACTTTTTTTGCACTGCATTTGTATTTTGGTGCCTGCGATGTTAAGCCTTTTTTGATGGTGCTATGGCTAATCAGCCTTAGTAGAGTAAAATATTTATAATCAACATCATTTTTAACAAACATATACACAAGTCACCAGAAACATTCTTCTACATAATAAAAGCATCATGTCCGTAAAGCCGGATAGATGTCTTAGTATTTCCCATTTCTACAGGTAAGATCACTATCACCGTTTGGTAAGGACAAATACAGTGTTTCTTAGAACTCTGTATCGTAAATGACAAGTACTTGTTCTGAATTGGATCTAAGTGTTACCATGTACCACAGTGTGAATCCCAGGGTCAGGCTAGCGACAAAAAAGCAGACACTATATAGCGATATATAAACATTATGTGTTAGACACAAATTATTTCTTCCTGCCCACTTAGTAGCACTGGTCAGTCCTCCTAGGGAGTAGTATTTCCAGTTTGGGTACTCAAGAAAGGTGTGGACTCACTGGAGAAAGGCCAGAGGAAAGCATTAAGAATGTTCAGATATCTAGAAACTATGACCTAGGCAACAAAACTTGAAAACACTGGATTGTTCAGTCTAGTGAATCGTAGAATCATAGATTGGTTTTGGTTGAAAGGGACCTTAAAGACCATCTATTTACAACCCCCTACCATAGACAGGGGCACCTCCCACCAGACCAGGTTGCTCAAAGCCCCGTCCAGCCTGGCCTTGAACACCTCCAGGGATGGGGCAGCCAGAGCAGCTCTGGGCAACCTGGGCCAGGGGCTCACCATCCTCATAGTGAAAAATTTCTTCCTGATATCTAATCTAAATCTGCCCTCTTCCAGTTTGAAGCCTTTACTCCTCATCCTATCACTACATGCCCTTGTGAAAAGTCCCTCCACAGCTTTCTTGTAGGCCCCCTTCAGATATTGGAAGGCCGCTATAAGGTCTCCTCAAAACCTTCTTTTCTCCAGGCTGAACAACCCAACTCTCCCAGCATGTCTTCACAGGAGAGGTGCTGCAGCCCTCTAATCATCTTCGTGGCCTCCTCTGTACCCACTCCAACAGGTCAACGTCCTTCTTGTGTTGAGGACTCCAAAGCTGGACACAATACTCCAGGTGGGGTCTCCCTAGAGCAGAGGGGCAGCATCACCTCCCTCGACCTGCTGGCCACGCTTCTTTTGATGCAGCCCAGGATACAGTTGAAAGCTTGAGAGAATCACAACACTACACAAGCATGCAAAAAATAGCTGCAAAGAGGAAAGCAAAGAGTTCTCATGTGCACCAAGAACGGATATAAATTGCAATGAGAAAGACTCCGCTCAGATACAGAAAAAATTGTTTCAAGATATTACCAGAGAAGTGCTGGAATGGATCAGCTAGGGAAGTCATGGAGTTTTAAGAAAAGCTTGTACAATCATCTGTCAAGAATGACAGAGGTAGAATTGATGTTTCTCCTCTGGCATTCCCCCCAGCCTTACTTTCTGTGGCAATTCTACTGATCTGGTTTGTACGGAGCTCTCAGGTTTTTCAGAGCACAGTGCTACTTGCAAGTACTGGCAATCACAGGGAGACCCTGGAAACCAGCCAAGGGAAATCCTACACTCCTCAAGCTTCCATTACACACAGGCTTCAGTTAACCCAAATACATCATTACGATTACTCCTTAAGCACCTGCAGTTGCAAAACACAAATAAATATTAATTTTATAATAATTAAGTTTTATTAATTCTGATTATATCTTTGTGGAAGTACTCACGTCAAACTGGCAACTAAACTATGAGACATTTATAATTATTTTTGTTACAGCAATACAAACCGTGCAGCAACATACAGACTAATGTTGTGTTAGAAAGTACCAATATTTTTGTGTGAAGGACAGATATGAGAAAGGGAAAAGCACCATAACAAAACAAAGTGTCCAAACCAATGTCATGTAAGAGGCCAGGAGCCAGCACTCTTGGACCAGCACTCTCTGTGCAGAGACTGGTAGCTCGCCCCCACCATTGTAGCGGATTACCTTGAGAACCTAAAAGCATATTTTCCTAAATATGGTCAGGCTGAAACTTCCTTTTGGGTTGAAACCAGAAGCGCCAGCATTGCATTTGAAGGTGTGTGACTGGCAGAAGGCAGTGAGAAATTGAGTGTTTTAGAGGACTGCTGATCTGCCCCTGTGTCTGGCCTTTGACCTGCTCACCTGAGGTGGCCGTGGGGCAGCAGCTGTCATAGAATTATGGAATGGTTTAGGTTGGAAGGGACCTTAAAGATCACGTGCTCCAAGCCCCCCGCCCTGGGCAGGGACACCTCCCACCAGACCAGGTTGCTCCAAGCCCCATCCAGCCTGGCCTTGAACACCTCCAGGGATGGGGCAGCCACAGCAGCTCCGGGTGACCCGGGCCAGGGGCTCACCACCCTCACGAGTGAAAAAATGTCCTCCTGCTATGCCCCTGCAGAGGCAGCTCATGGCGCGTTCCTACAGGGCCAGTGTGCTGGAAGAGACCCTGTGTGAACCCAGCAGGTGTGGAAGGCCTGTGGCGGATCTCTACACTTCACCCACTCAAGACCAGAAACTCTGTATCGGCCTTCTGCAGTGGTGGAAATGCCTCCTGCTCCTAGAAAGGAATTTGGTTGTATGGTCTGACCACGCTTGCCTTTTTCTCTCAGATAACAGGCCACGTTGATCCTGAGTAGCCAGCGCATATAAACAACACAACTGCGGTATCACACAGCAAACATGGCTTCAGCGACCAGCGTTGCAGCATTTACGGGAGGTGTACATGACTGTAGTGAGCGCGGGCAGGGCTCCGGGGTTGCCGGCCATGGCAGCTGGCTGGGACGTCCGGCACCTCCCTCAGCTGTTCCTGCCTCAGCCCCGTCGCCTCAGGTGACACGCTGCGAGACGGAGGGCGACCGAGGGCGGGCTCACGCGCCCTCACCTGCCCTGAGGGGGCCTGCCCCGAGGCGGGGCTTCGCGCGGTGGGCCGGGCCGGGCCGGGCCGGGCCGGGCCGGGGGTGCCGCGGCCCTCCCCCGCGGCGGCTCATGCGCAATCGCCCGGGGCGGCGGTGCGCGGCGGGGGGAGCATGGCGCAGCGGGTGCTGCCGCTGCCCAGGCAGCAGTCCTTCTGCCCGCCCACCGTCCCCAACCCCTTCGTCCACCCGGGGCGTCTCAGCGCCAGGGACAAGCTGCGGGTAAGGATAGCGGCGCGGGCCTGAGGGGGCGGCGGGGCGCGCCCAGCCCTACCCGGGGGGCCGGGGCCGCCCGGTGTTGGGATGCGCAGCGGTGCGGACAGGAGCGCAGCCGGCGGCGCGGCGGGGCTGTCACACACCCCCCACCCTCGCGGGCCGGGCATGGTTTTGTGTCAGCTTGTCTAAAACAGCGGTGTGAAGGTTAATGGCCGTTTTAAAAAGACTCGCTTCCGCTGGGAGAGGCGAATTCGTGAATAAATAGTGTTTAAAACTGCCGCTGGCGCCGCCTGACAGGAGCGGGGCGCTGCCGGGGCCGATGCGGATTCGCGGTTACACCCTGAGCCGAGCAGGGAGGGACAAACCGACACTCAAACATCTACAGCTCCCATCTTTTGGAGGAAAAAGCATCTAGTAAGAGAAGTTCCTTCCCTAGCACGGCATAGCGTGCTTCCTCATCTGCTCTAGGGATAGCAGAAAATGAACAGGTTGTGTAAAAGGTCAAAGCAAAGATGCAAAAGGTGTTCAGTGTAAAAAAAAAAGTCCCTTTTTTTAAATGAACTTCTTCAAGCCATCACTCCTCAGGGGTCACAAACTGCATGGTTGCTCTGCACACGCATACAGGCCTATCAACTTCAACGTTAAACTTCTAACAAGATTTGCAACGAGCTTTTGAGAAGATTTTCATAAATAACACGTTACTCCGAGAGAAAATAGGAGTCCTGTTTGACTCCAGTTTGCATCCTGTTTGAATCACATGGATGAAGTACTCTCCATCTATCCATCCTGTCAGGTGCCTCAGCTCTAGAGTGAAGATGATGGTAACTTCTCTCTGGTATGATAAGCTAAAAAAGAAAATAACTTTTTACAGTAATCCTGTTTCAGATGCTTAACTCACTTCAGGCTGGGTTGGGGCTGCAGGGGGAGTTAATCTCTTGGTTCCATATTGCAGCGTGACAGCCCAGTTCCACTGGGTTACTGACTGGTGTCACTGAGTGACTTGAATTAGGCTTCTGAGCCGAACGCTGTCCCCATACAGCTTGTGTACAAGTGCACACCAGACTTGGAGGGTACTTTTACAATTAAGAAAGTAGGCGGTATTTCTGTGCTTTGATTTTTAAAAACATCCTCTTTAAAAATTGAGCTGATGAACCAAATCTGAACTGACATCTCATTGAGGACAATGAGCACATCACTGCGTAGGTGAACTTACTGTATTTTCTGCTGATTGTTATAAATATCTGAGGCTGATGTGCAACTAAATATTTTAAGTTTCATATAGCTCTTCCTCAAGTTATAAACAGCGTTTGCCTGGAAGGTAGTTGGGTGGAGGAAATGTGAGATACCTGGAAAACAATTTCAAATCCTTTTATCCCCTGTGTTGTACTAGCAGCCCGAAACACATTTCAAGTGCATCTGAATCAGTAGCTGTAGGCATGAGCCCCAAGGAAAAGATTCCAGTTTCTTAATGAGGTTCCAGACATGGACAGCTTTCTGTGCTGTCTGCTTTCGGTAGAGGATGCACAGACTACTTTCAAAAGCTGGAATTTCAAGCTACAATTACCATTTTATCGATAACAAATATATCCTACTTTTTTGCTTCATGAGGAGGAGATGAAAAACATGGTATGTCTTAAAACAAAAGATGCTCCATACATAACTCCACAACGTGCCTGGAAGGAAAAGCACCTGGCTGGGTTAGGGCCTGCTGCTGTAGTGAGCTTCGAAGCAAAACTGCAGTAGTCACAGAATTTTAAAGCAGAAAGCCACAGGAGAGACAATCTTTCTGTATCATGTGTTGCTCCCTTCTGTTCTTTTTCCGCTACAGTTGTGGAACCTAGGATACTTCCTACTGTCTGCTTTATCCTGTAAACGTCTGCTCCTCTCTTGCCCAGCCCTGCCTATTGGACCAGCTGGGAATCAGAGCCTTAACCAGAGGGTGTTACTATAAACTTCAAAAAAGGGAAATGTCTCTTCTCCCATTTAAATCAAGTGTAGTGTATCTCCATTCTTGCATGTTAAAGATTGTTTTGCCATATTCCCCCTATTCTATACTATTCCTTTAGCATACACCGATAAAAATAGATATAAATTCAAAACTGGGAGGCCAAAGCTGGATTTTCTTATGTTGGTGAACACCTTGAATGTAAAGGCTGCTGTGCCGTGATGAATAGAGCTTTGAAGTGAGACGGGCTAGCTGTTTGCATTTCGTTCAGCTTCAAATATGAAAACAGGCTGCAGCCAGACTGAAAAATAGAGTAGATTTTACAAATTTTTTGCTAATCCTTGTATTGGTAGTAGTTTACCAGCCAATGAGATTTTTTTGTCTTTCTTTAGAATGTGCAAAACAAAGCTCACTTGTGCTGTGGTAAACATCTGCATGTGCCAAACAAGTTTAAAACAGTTGTTCAAATGTTTCTGGTTTCCATTCTGACTGAAGCTGGCTGCAATTCATTGTTGGGATTTTTTTCATTTTTTAGTTTTAGTTCTGTTCATCCTGATTGCTCACTTGCCCTCTCAACTTCTGAACTGCACTGCAAAGCACAAATACTGGTTAAGTCATGACTAGATTTTCCTTTATTCAGGAGAGATGCTCGCTGGATTTATGTAATGGTGAACTACTTAATGGCATAGCCAGAATGCTAAAAGCAAGATTATTTTTAACCCTGTGCATGGAAGTAAACTGCTAGTCTGCCTGGTGGAGAGCTGTAGCATACTTTGGACGCTGATGGAATACCCTGTCTTGCTAGGCGGGTACTGCTTTGGGAGACAGTCCATCTGCGCACAGTTTCAGATGTCAGGGGAGTTCAGTTGGAGTTGGGCTTCCTTCTGGTCACCAGCCTGCTCTTCTGCTTTCTAGATAACTTGTCAGCAGCTGAAGTTGAACAAAATTTTAAACTGGATTCTGTGGCTTTCTGATAGACCTGTTTTTCCCCTTCCCTGGCTCCTGACATCAGTGACAGTGTAATCCCACATATTGCTTAAGGGTCAGTCACCGGTCAGAGTGTGACCGGGGCTGCAAGGATTACTGCAGGTGTCTGCCACAACTGCAGTGACAGGCAGTGCAGTTGGTGCAGATACCATAAATAGAAAGTACACGGGTGATTCCAAAAGTGGGGAAAGGTTTTTTGGATGACTCAGAATAATTCTATCTTTGTGATACCTGCATTTTCTTCTGTATACTTTTCTCCTATACTTTCTCTTTTCTAGCATACCTTGACCTTTCTCTTTTCTGTCCTTTTCTTACCCTAGTCTGCAGCTGATGGAGCAGAAATCAACTCTGCCTCATTACACAGTGACCTAGAAAGCCAATAGCTTGCATCAGCAGATCAGTACCACCTGCGTATCTGCCTAAAATAGATTAATGAATTTATTAAAGTTTTTAGGAAGGGATTGTTTTGCTTTTTCTATTGCATCCTTTATTTTTCATTGTAGGTCAGTGCATAAATATTCTTTTTTCATAGAGAAAAAAGTTATTTTAAGTCAAAACATGCTGATTTATGCTTATGCTGCCCATTCTGCATAACTGAATGCAGCTGAAACGTTGAACTGGGACTACAGATCATCATACAAGAGAATGCCTATGGAGGAAAAAAAGACACATCTGATTTTGGGAGACAAGTGAGGAGTCTTGGCTGATTTAACTTGCTACCTGACACTTTCAGATTCACCACAACTCCCATAAAGAGAGTGGGAGCAATAGATCTCCAGGGCCAAATCTCTCATACCCAGCTACTGAATCCATTTCTGTGATCCAGAGCAGTCCTTTTCCTCTTGTCCATGAAGTTATGGTTAAAATTCCTGTGCTAGTTATATACAGCTTTTATATAAAAAACCACTGTATGCTTCAAGAAGGAAACGGTCATACCTAAATGTTCAGATCTGTCCTGGAGACATGTTACGTGGCAGTGCTTATAGAACATAAGCAGCACCACCACGTACCTGCTTCTCAGCCTTATCCTAATTTACACTGTGTATCCACTATCAGGTTTGGCCTGTTGTCACTATGCCTTTTGTAACAGAGACCTGAGTCCTGAAGGCCCAAAATTCCTGTTAATCCTCTTCAGTATCAGAGGGTTTAGAGCCAGATGCCAGAGCCTCTCCTGAATATTAATGAGGACATTATGTGAAGGTGGAAGGAACTTGGGGAGGGAAAGGACCATGTTGATGAGAGGCCAATTAGAACCAACCTACTATATTAAAGAATCGTATAAATAATACTCAAAGATGCTTATATTCCAAATGCACTACAAACATTTGCTCCTTTTTGAAGAAAAGAGATAAAATCCATTGTGTTGCTTAATAATCATAGCTCAAGTATGTAAATTGCAAACTGTTTTGTAGAACTCCCTTATTGTTAAAAGCCCTGCTTTTCCTGTACAGTAAGTAGTCATTGCTGAAAAGCTGACTAGAAAGGTTGATTTTGAGAGAAACACTGTTGTTGAGCTGTTGATTTTCCTAAAAAAATTAGTAAGGTATAAAAAATAGTAAGCTCATAAGCATAACTCTCCTTCAGCAACTTCTACCATACTTCTGAACTGGTGGAGTTGTCAGTCTGTGACCACTGATGTACTCTCATGTAAGTTTTAAGGGACTTTTCGAAACATAGCCCAAATTAGAAAAAAAAAATTCACTATTACAATACTGCATGTTGTTTTGTGCATATGTACACACACAGAGCTGATCCTCATCAGCGAGTGGCAGCTGAGCTGGATTAGGTGCCAGAAGAAGCTGAACCAGTTACTAGCTTACCAGGAATGCCAGGCTATGGCTTCTGCAAGCTGACACAGCTCACCTGCCTCCCAGCTCTGGGCTTGCTCAATCTGCATAGTGCTGTGTTGCGCCATAAAGGCCAACCTTCAGGATATAGTTTCTAACCTAATTTGCTGGGGTAAAACAATTAATTTCTTCCGGCTCTGCCCAGTACCACAGCTGTCTGTTAACAACCTTGTGCCAATACACCTGCTTCCTGGAGCTGTGCACAAAAAAATGCAAGTTAAAAATTCCTTAGGAGAGGCTGCAGATGATACTTGAGGATTATTGGCAACCAGGGCGTGTTAGTGTTTCTCCTTCACCTCACTCTGTTTACAAATGCATATGAAGAACCAAAGCAGCAGCAAACCGCAGCCTTGGCTTGGATCTGTTTTGTACCAGTTTTGCTACCTAGCTTGGCTGGCTGTGACTGTAGCAGAACTCTCTCAATAGTTTCTTTTGCTTCAAGTTAAAGCAAGCTAATAACAGCTTCCTGATAGCAGGGAGGAAAGGGAACTAAGCTTTCTCAATTTATTCTGAAAAATTCAAGCACAGACGTTCGTATCCAAGATGCTTCAAACAGGAGGCAAGAAATTAATCTTCATAATCAGAAGGGTTCTGCTCTATGTTTACTGCAGGCAGTGAGCAAACCACTTACAAAGGCAATGAGCCAAGAGCTGCTACAGCAGCTTCAACAGTGCTGTGAAGTCTGAACCTTTGCCTTAAACCATACGTTCGGTTTTACTGAAAACTCCATTTTGCTTAAGTCCCAACTAGGGGAAAGGAAGCCGTGTTGTGTTTGCCCCACTCCAAGCAGTAAAGATCACTTGCAGCAATAGTGTGACTCAACACAAGATTTGTCATTTTGAAAGGGCAAGAGTACATTTCAGTCATCTTAACAATCTCACTTGGCTTCTAGACAGGCAGCTAGTGACAGAAGGCTCTGTCGTGGAGATACGTATCAGCTGGGTGGACTCGTGAACTGGTTGTATGCTGCAGACCAAGTCTAAATATAAACTAAAGTCAGCAAACTCTGTTTATCATCTCTGTCTAACAACATCCAAGCCAAAAACTCAAATACTTATTCCAGTTCTAGCTGAAATGGGAATCCAAAAGTGAAAATGAAATGCTGTGAATGACTGCCTTCCCTTTTTGAACACTGTAATGCTTTCCTTACCAAATCACGTAGCAGTAATGTCAGTATTTTAAAGTCCATGTAAGGTTACTACACAGATAGCAGTGTCATTCCTGTTGATACCATTTCTTAAGATTTCTCCCCTCTTTTTTTCCAGACTGTTCTTCAGGGAATTATTTTGCTACCCCTCCGTGCCATATGCATTGCATTCCTTTTACTGATAGCGTGGCTATTTGCATCAATTGCAACTTTCCGTCACCCTGGCAAAGGATCTGTGCCGCTTAAAGGATGGAGAAGGTAAAAAGTGACCAATATTTGTGAAAGCTCTGTGGTCTGATGTTTTGCTTTTTTTTTTTAATAACACAAAACCAGGGTCTAAAGCTTTTTTTTTCCCCTCTCCCTCCTCTCCTCCTTTTGATTAAAGAGCAGTCCTCAGCCAAATCTTAGTTTTACCCATTTAGGTGAAGCAACTTTTTGGTGAGTGTGTTTTACAACAAATTACAACAATAGCTTTTTAAATAGGTAGATTTTCAATTGTCTTGAGGCTAAAACAAATCTGTATAAGAATCTTCATAGACTATTTGTAAGCCAGGACTTATTTTAGGAATAATACTGATAGGAATATTTGAGAAAAAAACTCATTAAGTATTTGGTAACATTACATAGGCCGACTTTCTGTGTAGCCTTCTTCATTCCTGCTATGCTATAATTTATGACAAAATTAGCTTTAACAGCTCCTCTCTTAGCTATGTTGCCCTTGAAGGAGTATTTTACAGCTGCCTCTGTGGGTTCTGGGTTTCAGCTGCTCAGCTTCTGACCTCAGAGTAATGCAGTTCCCTCCTAGTTGTGATGTACCGCAGCTGCACGCAGGAGGAGGAGACAAGGGAAGTGAGTTCTAACAAGGCCAAGAGATTACAAGGAGTCCCGTGAAGGGAACATGTCCCCTGTTGAGGGAATGTGTTCCAGTAAGGGAACACTGTCATTTAATCTTACTTGTTGAAACTGATAGTAAAAGAACAGTATCAAAAGTTAAGTAAGTTCTTACAAAAAGGACACTGAATCTGCTAATTACCCACCCTCCCCTTGCAATAGTGTTATTCTACAATGCTATAAGATACGGCAAGAGAAATAGCATACCTGAGAGGAGGGTTTTGTAAGGTGCTGTATATTGCCTTATCTTTAAAATTATAATCTGGTTTCAACATGAAAAGGTGATGTTTCCGTCCCTACTCCTACTGCTTTCCCTTTAGCCCTACACTCTCCCAGTGAGTAGTGTTGCTACCCTGTGCCTGGCTCCAGTGCTGCTGAGACCTAGGAAATCTTTCATGGGCTTCTGTTTTGAAGTACAAAAGAAATACTAACTGTAAGATGGATGATATTTTTGTGTTTCTGTTTACAAGGAGGATGATCCAGACAACTCTCTCATGCCTAACTCGTACCTTGTTCTTCGTAATGGGTTTCCAAGTTAAAATAAAAGGGAAAATAGCGAGTCTGCGAGAAGCCCCAATCTTTGTTGCAGCTCCTCATTCAAGCTTTTTTGATGCCATTATTTGTGCCCCAACTGGAATGCCATCAATAGTGTCTAGAGCAGAGAACCTGTCCACGCCGGTATTTGGCAGTAAGTATTTATGAAAAAATAAAATGTTAGAAGTCAGTAATTTGACATGAGGCTAAAAATCTGATCTCCGATAGTGATTTAGGGGCAGACTTCTTTAAATCTTTAAGTGCCAAACATACTGACAGATTATTTCCAGTGAAATCCCCGGGACAAGTTATCTTTCTGAATTAGTCAAAATGTCTAAAAGTATGCTGTTTCTTTTCAGATATGAAATAGAATATCACTTCAGATTTTCTTTATATGGAAAGCATGTTTTGTAACTGCTCAGGCTAGCAGCTTTCTCTTAAAAGTCTCCCAGTAGGAAGGTTGAGAAATCCATTCGACTGCTGTCTTTTAACAGGGTGGCCCACAAATGTAGAACACGGATTAGTGAAGGTTATTTCAAAACAGACACAAGTTAACAGCAGTCTGGAAAATACCATATTTGTAAGTTTAAACTTGCAGGCACTGTTAGGGATTTTTTTTAATGAGAGTCAAACCAGGAAAGAATAAAGAAGAAGTTACTCAAAAAGGAAATGCAGAGAATGGAGAAAATCAGATGACTCATGCTTCTATTATTTTCTCCTCCTTTTGGCAAAAAAAAGAATTCCCATTTGCATTATTACTAGAATCAGCTGTAGACTTTCTGCTGGCTGTACGTCTCTTATGTCTATAGGACTCTTAAAAGAATAAGCCAACAGTAACCCAAAACTAAACTCGGCACACAACACAGAGAAATGCCTTTGTAGGAAATAAACTAACTGATAATAAATTGACCTTCTCTTAAAAGCACAGGAGTGGGACATAGAAGATAATTCTTCCCCAAGTTTCTCATCACATCTCAAAAGGTCCACACGTTCTGATGTAGACTTCTGATGAAATGAGGGTGGGGGTTTTTTTCTGTAATTTACACATAAGCTGTGTGGTTTTTGTAAGTGAAAAGGGACATCTTACTTGTTCTGGAGAGGCTCAAAGTATTTGTTGATTGCAGTCTGCATGAGTTAGGCCTGAGTGTGGCTCATGAGCAGAGACCCAATCAGGTTTTTTCCTTAGAACTGTGTTGGAATGCTCAGTGAAAGATAACAGCAATATTAGCGGAATGTGTTTGGGTGAATTTGGCACATTTATACCTACTGTAAAGCTCTCAGCTGGCAGTGTAGATACATCTTCTGTGTCTTACTTCCCGTTTTGGAGAACAAGGACAATAATAATACTCTTCTTATCTATTTAGTCTGAAAGCTGTTTGTGCAGAGTCTGTCTTCTAGTATGAGAATAACAAGATTTTTGCTACAAGGGAGCCTTAAACCTATGTATTTTCTAAGCACTAGCATAAGAAAAATAAACGTTTTTATCTCTTTCACAGCAATTTTAAGTTCCCTTCAGCCTGTGTCAGTTTCTCGTCAAGACCCTGATTCACGAAAAAATACTGTCACAGAGATAACTAAACGAGCATTATCAAGAGGCCAGTGGCCACAGGTAATAAATATTCTACTACTATTCTGTCATGTATTCATATTCCATATTCACTGTGTATCACAATACCACAAGTGCCCAGCTGAACAGGATTCTGTTGATGTACAAAGTTGAAGTCAACAGTCAGGTAATATGACTGGTTTAGGAAAGGAAGACGAGAGGCTGGTGCCTAAAAAGTTTTGTCATGACAAAATCCAGCCAGTACTAATTGCTGTTCCAAAATGCATATGGCTCCTGGCCTGCTCTTTTCCCTATTTAAGTCTTAACAAGCTGTCATCAGTGTAACAGATGACTTGAATTGGTATATGTGAATCAGTATTCTTAACCTAACTCATGTGTGAGAAGCTATTGCAGAGCTGTGCTCACAACAGTTTGTGGATGAGCAGTCGATGAGATGAGTAACCCGAGCTGTCCAAGCTCCAGCATGAACAGTACGTAAGCTTAAAACATCAATTTTGCATGTGAAGAATAGCTGAGGTGAAATTCGGTTCAGTCTTTAGGTTAATAATGCAGTAAAACCAAGACTTTTCAATTGGCCTGAATTGTGGTAAGATTTTAACATGGAAGCAATAGTTAATGATTGTGCACGCTGTTTCCCATGGTCATTCCTCAGCAGCAAGCTGCTGTTGCGCTTCTAGGCCTTGGGTGGCTTTCCATCTTGAAGAGCTAATGGAGCAGGGGTTGCTCTGGAGGAAGAAAAATGTTGAGGCAGCAACTCTGCTGCTTTTATGACAGGCAGAGGGGCTGAGATGGAAACTGCATCCTCTGCAAGAAGAAAAACCTGGAACAGTTGTGAACCTACTAACATCTCATTTGGCAGTGCCTCTCTGCTTTCTTCCCTTGCATTGACTGTGCTCCGATGTTGCCTTCAGACACCAGAAATATAGTATCACTGCCACGGTGCTGGACAATAAAGTCAATGATGTAAGACCTTTCTTCAGAAATACACTGTGGATTTGTGTATAAATTCACACTTTGTGTTTTGGATTAGTTCTTGGTTTCTTAAGGGTTAATTTACTTAAAATAAAAAAATTCAAAGAAGTGACTGGTTAAGTAGCTAAAGTCACAAGATCTATTTAGTCATAATTGGCCACCTCCTAAATGATTGAGAAGAGTTACTTTTTCCTTCACTTCTGTTCCAATGAATGGCTCTTGAGGAAAATTTAAAGAGGCTAGTGAAAATATAGACTTCAGAGCAGGTATCCTTACGGCAGCTTGACCTGAATGCACTGCTCTGCTCTGTGAATAGTCTCTAGAAACAGACCACGTTCAAGCGTAACTGCTTCTCATCCTGAGGGAAGACCAACACTTGCCACTTTTTTTGAAATGTCATTATTTAGATGTTTCATGCATCATTTTTACTTAGCAAGCACCTTGCAAAAAGCTTTTTAGTTAGTGTTTAGGCTGCCTTAATTTAACTCATAAATGCATTTTTCTAAGCTGCAGTAAATATTTTTAGAGCCTCCATTATTCTTTTCACTTTGTCAGTTATATGGAGGATTTTAAACATGCACATGTCTAAGCTAGGAAGGCTTTTTTTGTAATGCTATGATTACAAACTACACTGATGCTTGTGATTTGCTAAATTGTTATGGATGAAGTGATTCCAGCAAAGCTCTGGTATACCTAATCTCCGCTGAAAACACCACGGGGAGGAAAGGGGAATTGGCTTTACACCAATTCTGCACTTGGCATCAAAACTAGATGTCTATCATGGCATAAATAGTCTATGAGTCAAGTAATCTGGGAATCTCCAAGACTGAGTCAGCAGACTCGGAGTGTCACTGGGTGATCTCTAGTCCTATGCCCTGGCCACATATTCCTCCTACTCTTTTTTTTTTATTTGAGAAACTTGACCATAAGATGGTATCTGTCATATCCTGTTCAGAGTGCCTGGGCTGCATTCTCTCAGCACAACAGAAAAGTAGCTGGATTCCCCATACTCTCCACCTAAAACCAAAACACAACAGGCTGGGCAGCACATGGGCTTGTTAATAGCATGAGGTTCTGATTAGCGCTTCTCCCAGCCACGTACCAAAACAGAAGGGAAGGAGGGACTGATTACTTACTCTTTGGTCAGTCACTAGTATGTTTTCTGTGGCTTATGACATATGCTAAGCAGAAACATACCCATTTTTGTGTCCATAGTACCAGCAAATAATTTCTGATTACAGAATGCATAGTCAAAGGCTAAACGTAAATCAGTATGTGCAGCTGTCTCTATCGTACTTTGAAACAGCCTGTGTCTCTTGGATATGACCTAATTGATCTAGCCATGACCTGTTCATTCCCACTGAAGTGGGAGCACACCTTGAAGACTCTTTTGATCCAGACCAGTTCTTGTGCTGAGGTTTTTTTGGAATGCTGCTTATGATCCTCTAGCGATATGAGAAACATAAAGCTTCCTTGCATTCCACAGGGGGCTGGATTTGGTGTGTCACATTGCAGAGCACTGTGCATCTAATCTAGTATCTTCCAGACACTAATTCAGAAACATTCTGGGTATTTGGTGTGTCTGAGTCATTCAGGTTCAGAGGGTACATAGTGGCGTATAACGCCTTCAGAGCTCTGCATCGCAGATGCACATACTCTTTCTGCCATTTCCAGCTATCCCTCCAGCTGTGATCTTCTCATCGCAGCTGGCATCTCGACTCACGCTGATAGCATCTGTGCCTGTAAAGGCTCAAGGACCTTATGCACTTCATGTCAGCCCAGACTCTTGATGTTTGTACACCCAGCAGTTCAATAAGGAGCCGCCAGCAGAGGAACAATTCTCATATCATTACCAACACTCACCAGTTCAAGTGAAACACTTAAGGCCTTTTGTACCATATTTCTGAATTGATAAAGGCCTTTCCCAAGAACTCCTCTATTACAAAGCATTTGTTTCCAAATCAAGATGGATCACATCATTAACAGGCTAATGTTACTGTGAGCATCCTTCACTTATTTGTTCATTTCCTTTTGAAGCAATAATAATATTCTTGTGATGCAGCGTAACGTGTCACTGAGCTTGCATGAAAAGTCAGCCTGTACGTAATTGATGCTGAAATATAATCTTTTTATGAAATGTGTGTGTATATATGTATTTCTTTCTCTTTAAATCCAAGATACTCATTTTCCCAGAAGGCACCTGCACAAACCGATCTTGCCTGATCACATTTAAACAAGGTGAGAGATTTTGTCTCGTCATTGTTGGTAAATAATGTGTGAAATATTAATTTGGTAGGTCTGGTAAGGCCTATACTTCTGCAGATACATCATCCACAACAGCACTGGAGCGGATGTAGTAAAGTTTCAGTGGCACTAAACCCACTATTTTATACTAGTCAGTTTACTTTTCTGATTTTTGGTAATTTGCAGGACGTAGAATACCTATGATGTACACAGTTAGTTGGTTGAGTTTTTTTCTGGGTACAGTTTTCATCTACTTTATTTACCGAGAAACTTGACTGTGATTATTATGAGATGAACTACCAAAATACATGCTACTTATGAGGTTCTTTTAGCTCAACTTACAGTCATGCTGTCTTAGATTCCTGTAAATTTTGCCGTGCAAGGCTTAGCAACCAAATTATGAAATCTCTTTGCGTAGTGCGTAGCAAGGCAGGCCCATAGATATTTTTAACCATAAAGGTACTTGATAGCATCACTGATCATTAGATTGTTGTGCTGCACTTCAGTTAAAGCCGTCTTGGGCTCCTTTCTTACTGTTGTACTGTGTCTCGGGTAGCAAAGTTACAAAACCAGTGCTACGTGCTCAGATCCATATCACTTAGGAAGATGATCAAAACAGAGAAGGCTTCAGGAAATGCTCAACAGCCTTGTGAGCATCTAATCCTTTGAAATGAGTGACAGTCAATGGAGAGGTAATACACAGAAAATGAGTTTGAACAGTTCAGGAATCTTAGGCAGCTTTCTCCTTGAAATGGAGACTAGCCCTTTTTTGTCCTGACATCTTGCTAGTTGTGCTGCTAATTTAAAAAAAAAAAAACAAAACAAAATACCAACCCCCCGCTTCCCCCAAAAAACCCACAACACAAAGAATACTTCCCATTCTTCTTGCCTTTTTTAACAGTGTCTCCTAGACACCATGTTTTACATGAATCACTTAAAACTCCCAACAGCTGTAATAAGCTTAGTCTTAACAATCAGTTCCAATTTTTGGTTGCAGGTGCCTTTGTTCCACAAGTCCCTGTGCAACCTGTGTTGCTCCGATACCCCAACAAGCTGGTAAGCAGAACGTTGTTCTATCACTAACTAGGAATACGGAAGTCAAAATCCCGACTTACGTGGTACCTATGATAAATATTTTGCATTGTCACTGAAGAATGTATTGTCCTGAGCTTTAGCATTGGAGAGCTCCTCGAAGCAGCTGGGCTTCCCAAATGTAGCTGCTATTCTGATTGTGAAAATCTTACTGCTGGGCTTCTTAGCTATAGTTAAAGTAAGAGGGAGCACGGGAGAGTATTGCAGCGGAAGTTAGAAACTTCCTCCAAAGCCACAGAGCCTGTACTTTGAAGTCTAAAATGCACACAACTTCCCTACTAGTCATCATTTTTTCTTTAAGCTCAAAATACTCTTGCTGCAAAGGGGCTCACAAAGTTTCTGAACAAAAGCAAAGCTGAGCCATGCATTACCTCCAACACCCCCTCCTTCAGGCACCTCGGGGGCAGCTTTGCAGGTGGTTTTTTTCATGCAACTTTCCGTTGTTTTGCTGAGTAAAAGCTTCTAACAGGTATTGGGGTCCAGCCATATGGCTCTGCTTCTCTGACAGGTGTAATGCTGGGACATCAGTCTAGCAACTTGTTAACTTTTTTTTTTTAATTATCTGGTCATCCATCAAATCCAGAAAAGAACAAACTTTCCATTCCTAATTGTTGTTGTTATTTACAAAGATTCCTTTGTAAAATCCTTTTACAGATCAATTTCAAAACTGACGTGAACCACTAAAGGGAATTGGTGTGGCATTTCACTGATAGGATTTAAGGATCTGCAGTATACATTGTAAAAATTATATGTAAGAAGTAATAAACATAGAATAAGAAAAAAAAAAGGCAAAGTAAAAAAAGCATGATAGTTTCCCAATGCATAAATGTCCTTAAAAACGAAACCAAACATACTTATTGAGGGCGCCTTTCTCAAGGGATTGGTGAAATCCTCTGAAAAAGTCTTACTAGATTATTTTTTTCCTACTT
Organism: Larus michahellis; assembly: GCF_964199755.1. NCBI lineage: Eukaryota > Metazoa > Chordata > Aves > Charadriiformes > Laridae > Larus > Larus michahellis. The sequence goes on from NC_133899.1 coordinate 19,297,020, forward strand.
CTGTTATTTGGATCAGAATGAATGATTTAAAATATCTAAGTAACTGTATAAATTTTATTCCCAATTGTTGATATTATCAACATTCTGCCATCCTTATTTCTAAATTTTTAAGGCAAAGAATCCTGGTTGCTGTGACAACTTTATTTATTTTCACTACAGGACTATAAAACCATCATCTGCTTTTACTAAACTTGTGCCTGTTTTATATTGTAACTTCTCTCTCTCTAACTTTCATGTGGTTTTGTCATACATTTCTGTATTTTATTTTTTTCCTTAGGATACTGTGACCTGGACGTGGCAGGGCTACTCATTGTAAGTTTATTAATCTTACTGAAAATTACATATAGAAGTTTTTTCCCCCATTGCTAAACAGTCTGCCAAACAGATTCAGCTAAGCCAAGACACATATTCTTCTAGATCTGTTTATATGAGAGGGAAATACTTGGGGATAATGCTGTCATGCAGTAGATTTCACATCTGAATGGCTAGAGAAAGGGTTTGCAAATGGGGAAGCATTGTTTCCAGCTCTGCCACCATTTTGTTTAATTTTCTCCTATGTTTTGCACATTACACTAGAGCAAAAGAAAGATTTAAAATTCTTTTTCTTTGGGAAACAATCATAGTCATCAAAATCCATAGATGTTTACAGTTTCCCACATGGTATACAAACAAGCAAAAAAAATGTTATTTTCATTCATTCCTCCATCTCATTTGAAGTCATATGAGAGTAAATGAAGAAGATGGGCAAAACAAATGTTCATTTTTCCCATCTTTCCCCATCCAAACATCTAGGTTTCTTCTTTAGATTTTTATTTTTGCTTTAGTCAACAGAAGCAGTTGTTTTGAGATCCCAGTGAAGAGGCTATATATAGTAACTGACATTGAAATAATGAAAAATATTTCAATAAACCAGTTAGGCAATGGATCTGTGTTTATTTCTCAACACAGGTGGCCTTATAATATGCTAAAATATTTTATTACAGTATTAAAAAACCTTTACAGCTGCACTGAAAATATGTCTGGAAAATACTTTTCATCTTATAAACATTCATTAAAGTGTGGATTTGCAGAATCCCTATACCACATTTTCAATGGAATATGTAGTGTATCTAAGTACACTAAGTGCTGATTTACTAAGGGACTAAAATTTTTAAGGCAGCTAATTTTGAAACATGTCTGAACTAGTGGAGCACATCATAAGCACCTTTTAAGCGATCATTAGTTAATCCTAGCACCTGCACACTCAGGGAATGGACATTAGGAAAGCTGACCTAGATGAAAACGTCCATCTCAGTTTCCAAGAATATTTTGCTATTATTAATACCGCTGTTACAGTTACTAACATACTGTAATGAACATTGCAAGTGCAATGGCATGCGGCACGTTTCCCCTGTGAAAGATTTAGGCTGGAAGACTGAAAAAGAGCTACATCTTCAGTTATGAGAGCTGGTGTAGGAATAGGTGAAGAAAGAAGTGAAATGAGAGGTATTGCTGTGGAAGGGAGGAGGCTGCCCATTCACTAAAAATTGAGAACTGCTCTATGGTGAAGGCCCAAATTGACACCTGTGAGAAGATGAAAGGAGCAGCCTGGCAAAAGCATGGGAGGAGAAGGGACGGATGGGGTAGAATCTGGAGATTCTTAATAAAAATAACTGGAATGGGAAGAACATCCGCCCCACAAACCTGCAGATCAGAAAATGCGTAACTGTCACACTCTTTGTAAAACTTCCTGGATCTCGCAGCCAGGATGGGACAGCACCAGTCTCCTTCTCAGAAACCTCCTGACACAGTTTCTGCTTTCTCTTACAACTTCTTTCTTACTTTTGTGCCTTACTGGGAGGAAAACCTAATGTTATGTGTTAGAAAATTAAGTGTTAATAGTGGATTCCTGCAGAAAGTAGAAAGGATCCCTTAGTTCTTCTCCTGCCTTTTCCTTTCCTCTTTTTTGCAAAACAAGAACAGAAGAAAGATTGCTTGAAAGTTTTCTATTATAATTTCCCTGATTTAAAGTAAAGAGAAAATGTGCATTTCTGCTTTAAAATCACAGTGAAAAGAACAAGTCAGAAGTGGAAGCGATCATGCTTATCATCTTTTGCAGTTTCTTCATCCCCCTACATGTTGATACTAAAATTTGTGACTTTTTCTAAAAGCACTGAAGGTCCCAAATATACCAACGCTTCATTAACACACTTACGTAAACACTACTATAATTTGCAGATGGCTAGCAAATACTAACAAATCCTTGCTTCAGTTCTGCAGAAGGTAGTTACTGGTCCCATTTTGCAGATGAACGAATAAGAGATAGAGTAAAGCTACTTCTCAGAATCAGAGCTCTTAAAGCTTTAAAGTCCAGTATGTATTCACCTCTTTAAAGATAAGGTAACATACATAAATTTTGCCAGCCAAAGAACTGGATAGTATTCTAATACGCATGACAACAGACAGCAAGCCGCCTGCCCGATGAGCAAGCAGCAGGTACATGCAGAAGCCTTGTAGAAAAAATGTCAAAAGCAACATTTCAGGGAACTTCACTGCAAGGTACTTAAAAACCTTGCCCAATATTGGCTGTGGTTTTGTCAATGCTACCGATGTGCAAATACTTTGTTTTTAAATAAGTAAAATGTATTTTTCTTCCTCTTTGCCTGCAGAAAAGAGCTGTGCGTAATGACACTGTGTCAGCTCTTCACAAGAGTAGAAGTTGAGGTAAGAATTAGAGATGTTTTTGTACTAAGATTCAGCAACCAAGGAATTTATACTTTGACATAAATGCATTATTCCTTTATTAGTCCCTGTTAGTGAACAATAAACAAATGTCTCAGAAACAAGAACAGAATCACGGTGAGTAATATATTTAGATTTGTTGTCCGTATCTATGTGTCACTTAATCTGATGAATTCCTAAGAGAGAGCTGTCAGAAATGCCTTTATTTTTAAAGCATTGTAAAATCATTGCTAACTATCACCACATGCATTTTACAGATGTTAAAACTAAGAATTATAGATAATACATTCTGTTAAAGATAACTTCTCTCTTTTCTCGTTTCCCTGCTCCCTTCAAAGTATCCTTGTCTTCCTACCATCTTCCCAGACTGAACTCTAAAAGGTTTCTGCAACTATGAGCTTCTTTAAGGACTCCAGTACTTGTACTGAGCCTTGTATAATCAACCGGTTCCCTTGATCATTAAATCAGCTGCACAGCACAGACAGGTGAATGACAACTGAAACAACACACACACTTCATAGTAGCACTACTTTAACTGCTCCCTGTCAGAGAGTCAACATTCAAAACACCGTAGTGAGGAGCCAGATAACTGAGGTGTGATCAGTTTGCTTAAGTGTTGTATTTCACATTCCTTACCCAACCACAAAGTATTGTCATGCGGACCACGTATGTTTAGGGACCTGAGAAATGGGAGAATTTCTGATAGGTTTTGCTGTTCATTTGCAAAACAAAGAATTCAGCAAAGTTGTGCAAAGCTTTATGAATACAAGCAGTGTTGCTACTACTAACAATCAGCAATATTGTCTTTGTTGGGAAACAATTAATTCTAAAGGAACACTTTGTTACTGTTTAGTACATACAGTAGACACATATTTGTAGAAGGTGTACTAAAGAGCCAATTCTCCTAATAATTTTATACAGAAGGACATTATCTATGCCACTTATATATGTGGGAGCAAGAAATAGTTAACATAGCCCTTCCAGTAGAAGGTTTATTTTCCCCTGCTTCTGAACAGAACTCAAACTTGCCTGTTAGAAAATAAATCTCAAGTTCCAAAAGATGAAACTGGAACATGAAAAAATATGCAGCTTTCACAGTAGCATGTCCCCAAAGTGGAACTAATTTCTTAGCATCAATGGAAAAGTCCTTCCATTTCTAAAAAGAGAAGGGACAGATTTGCCTGGGGAAGGAGGGAATCAGACTACTCTTCGTAGGAGTTTGCACTTGTGGTGATGTCCTGTACTGTGAGCAGGTGGCCTCTCCACTCCTGCTCTGCATGAACAGTGCCCTACTCCTGTAGTCCAAGGAACACACACATGCATGTCTAGTCATATTCTAACAAACTGTGGATATTGAAGATTAAACAGTGAACCTGGCAGTGAGTTTTAGGGCTGGAAAAGATACAGCATTTGGCAAATTCTGTGCGAAGAGAGACTAGGTCAAAAGCAGATCAGAGAAGTATTTTTGCTACTGAAAGAGCTGTGAAGAATTTTTCTTGCAGGGCTACAATTTGACAAGGAAGGTATACTTACTAGTCTTCACCAGATAAGCATCTGGGTGTGTTTGCGATTATGTGTGCCACCTCAGGAGGCCAAGAAACCAAATTCTTCATCCCCAGCTGTGGTTTCTGGCAAACTGGTTCTATGAATAATTGTAGGTGGGTTTTTTTGAAGGGGATGGAGGTGTTGTTTAACCTACCAGAAATTTAGGTTGCTGCCTGAGCAAGACCTCAGCCTCAAATGATGTAATGACCACTTTCAAGACCACGACGCATGTTTGCATAGATAAACTTCTCAGAGTTATGACTTCATCTCACCCAGTGATGACACAGTTCTCTGTGTCTGTACAGTGTGCCTGTGCTTCCTCAATTTAAGAGTTACCTGACTTCTGAAGGGGAGCTGTAATAAGCAGGGACATACGTCAGACTTGAATAGAGCTGGCACCTGCTTATTGAAGGAATGAAATCTCAAACCTTTGTGTGAACAGCTGGACCCCTGCTGCCTTACAGGGGATACAACTTTTAGCTATAAACAGAAAATCGTTATGGCTATTTTGACAGATAACCAGTTCCATAAACTTAGTGTTTTTAATCATAAAGAGGCAGCATTCTTTAAAAACAAACATAAAAAGGCTGTTCGGGATGGACTGCATTTATATGGGACGGTTACCGCTATATTAGTGCATCACCAGCAACTGCAATATAACTGTATAACTGAAGAAACATATTGACACATAATTAGCAACTGTGTCTTCCAGTGAACTATGAGAAACACCTTATACTTATTCTAGAATTGCTGTATTCTAGGATTTAAAGGTAAGATTGCAGGGTGGGAGTAGCAGAACCGAGATAAATGATAACCATAAGTGAGAAAAGGCATGGTACGCAGAGCTGCAAGTGAGCACTGTAGACTGAAGTAGAAAGAACAAAACACTCCTCCACACACACCACTTTGCAAACAAACAGACGCTGATTCATGCCACGATAGATAATAATTCATCTATAGCACATTTTTAGTGAAATGCTACTTCAGCTTCTTACATATTAACACTGAATAAGTCCTCAACAGTAAAAGCGTTGCCATTTAGATTTCTAGGGTGTTTTCTAGCTCTGGGAGGAGAGGGGGTTGTTTTGTTGGGGTTTTTTACTCTCTGCTTGGAGTTTCAAAATTTTAAAGTATTTCTATCCGGTTAGTGCTATATTTGCAATTCAGAACTAAGATTCCTTAATGTTTTTATCAGGGCGGAAAAACTTACAGGAAACTTATCAGTCACATGCTGACAGATACAATTAACAGGTACAAGGTGGGGCTGCAGTATGTGTTTAAAAACATTACAAATTTTTCATACACTGTTCCAGTATATAACATCACTTATAAAGCATCTTTGAAAAGGAGTGTACAGTATTTCAGACTCACATTCTTACCAATGTAGCATTTAATTTTCTAACTAAGTGTGCATTTATTATACTTTCCTTCTCTGGGGGGTTGATTTTTCATATTAAAGCAGCTTCTACCAATCCTTAAGAGGCAGGTTTGGACTAAACTTATTTGTTTGGCTAGGGCAGAAGAGCCCGAGTGGTTTCTAAGGCGGGTGAGACCTCTAGTGTCTAGTTCCTTCATTGCATGGCTGATTTTTTTCCTCCTGTTTTTCCCCTATTGCAAACAATAATAAGAAATTGTCCATGCTGTTAATAAAGTGGTGACTGTTGAAATGATTGGATAACTCATCTCTTTCAGTTTCTGCCTGTTCATGTTCCTACTGAAGAAGAAAAGAACGATCCCATTCTTTTTGCCAACAGAGTCCGGCAAACAATGGCAATGTATGTAATCAGGCATGAAGAAAATCTTTGAGAACTTTTCTTTTATATCTAGCAATTCCATATAGGTCCTAGACATAAAATACAACTTAGTCAAGTCCCAGGTACCATACATAGGAATTGCTCTAGATTTACACTAAAAGGTGTCAAATTCCTGTACTAAAACACCCTGATGGGTTTTTACATGGAGCATAAAGAAGGTTGTCTTACATTGGAAAATAGTATGTTCACTTCATGGAAAGCTGGAAAAAATTACTCCTGTATTTGCTTGGCAAGAAGTGGGTCGTTTGTCCTCCAAGGTTACTGGGCTGCATTTACAAGACTGTAAATCTTAAAACATCATGACACCTCCATAATATAGTTTCCAAGTATGGTTTCATAATTACACAAAATCGTTTGTATTGCTTTATTCTACTTGCAGCAGTGCAAGAATGAATTGTCATTTGTTCTGTATATTAGCATTAAAGCCAAATTGAGACAGAGAAGGGAAACAGTCAACTAAAAGTAATTTTAACATAAGAAATTGATTTTTCTGTTTCCTGAATTTTGTTTCAGTGCTTTGAATGTGCCAGTCACCGATCACACTTTTGAAGATTGCAGACTGATGATTTCAGCAGGACAGCTGACTTTACCCATGGAAGCTGGGCTGGTGGAGTTCACCAAAATTAGCAAGAAACTCAAGTAAGGGAAGTTTAGCTGTCAGTAACATTAATTATTGCAGTGCTGCGCGTGTTGATGGCCATCTACAAAAGGATAAATTACCTGACAACTGACTTGGCCATGTGTATTTATGTATACAATTTACATACATAAACTATATGGAAATGAGAGGTGAGGAAAATCCCAGTAAGAACTAATCCCAAGTAATTTTTGTGGGCAGTGGTACAAGGGGAAAAAATGCATTTTTTCTAATCTCTTACGGATTTATCTCACCAAAAGATGAGGAAGATAAAGCAGTACCTCTTTTAGGCACTTGATGGTAATCTTGGTGCCCAATTTAAATTGCTTTTGTTGAGATGCACAGGCGGTGTATGGTATAGGAAGTAAAACACCTTCTTTCCAGTCTGAGACCAGCTAGTGGCTTACTGTTTGTTCTTAGTTGTACTGTGCAGCCATGTTTCCCTAGTGGTGTTGACATTTTCTGTCTAGATATAGTGGAATTTGAGGACAGAACCACTTAATCATACAGTACTCCATCAAATAATCTGGCGTGGCTGTGGTCAAATCTGAAGTATGTGCTCAGTGAATTGTGACTTATGACATATTTGCTATATATCCATTTGTAGAACTCTGGAACAATCTGCCCTAATTGCCCTAATTATTCTTACTGAGGTGCAGTGGTGTATTTCTGCAGAGGGATCAGGTACTTCTCAGGCTGTAGCAATGATAGCATTTGGGTAGAGAGTTAGCTAATAGAGCTGAGATCTGTTTCCTTCTGTTAAGGAGATATTCACCCTAGAGCATGATGTGAATTTATGGTGAATAAAAGCTCTCTGCTAGACCAGCCTAGTAACTGGACTGATGATTCTAAGGTCTGGGAAGTTATTCTAAGGAAGTCTGATATACGCAAGCATAGAACTGCCTGCTTTTAATATTAATAACTGGGGGGAAGCAGTCCTTAATTGCCGATTTCATACAAAATATCAGGTTGGAAGTACAGCATTTCTAATGCCATACACATATGCTTTGTTTGGCTATTTTTCGTCTTTGAACACTGTAATAACTCCTACTGAAATTCCATCTGTCCAAGATCTGCTGTATAGAAATATCTGCTCTCCCTCATGTTTGCATAGCCTAAAATGGAATCATGTCAGAAAGCAGTTGGATACCTTTGCTGCTATTGCAAGTGCTTCCAAAGGGGGAAGAATTGGAATCGAGGAGTTTGCGGAGTACTTGAAGCTGCCTATTTCAGATGTCCTCAAAGAGCTGTTTCTACTCTTTGACAGGGTGAGTAGTTGGTTAACTGACTTGTTGACAATGTTTTGTTAAAAATCACATCCCAAAAGGATATTTAATTCATTATGTCCAGCTTAGTAAATGCTTCCTCGCTAGCAATTCCTGTAGGCAAGATAGGTGACTCTTACAGTTTACTACTTAAGTTTCAGTGGGAAAAGGTTGTTCAGTTTGTAGCTTGTGAGATGACAGCCATCTCTTGGACCAAGTTGCTGCACCACCATCAGATGATAATCTTCCTGCTGAAGATGGCTGAGTATTTCCTTCTGCCTACCCCAGATTTTGAGCTTACATACACTCTGACAACTTAATTAACTGATGTAGTTGTAAGTAGATAATTTAGGGCAGATTGAGGCTGACTAGAGCGTATGTTCCTGCTTTGTTTGTGAAAGGTGCTATTAGACACTGTAAGGACTCTTCTTGCCTGTCTCCAGCTGTAAAGGAGGCTATGTGTTAATCTGGTTATTAGGCTTATTAGGTTATTAGGCACCACTCCATAGTCAGTGGTGATCTCTCCAGTTCTCTGCTTCTCTCTGAAGATGAGAAAAATTGCCCCTCTGACTATACCAGAAGTGTCAGTGAATAGAGCGTAGCATAGAATCACCTTCTAGGCATCCAATACGTGCTACAGTGCACCCAGAGTAGTGGACTACAAATGCGTACAAACTGGAGTTTATTTCTTGTCTGAGGGGCTGTCCCAACTCAGCATCACTCTTCCTGATCAAGTTAGCTTTAGCACACCTGTCCTTGGGAGGTCATTGCGTTGTTTAAGCTGATTAAAACTGTTTCAGGATTTTTCCAGATAAAAAGGCTTTACAAGCTTTAAAATAGAGGAGTCAAATGTATTTCCTTAATTGCTGAATGCATTGAAACTCTAGCAGAGCTAGGTGCTTTCTTCATTCTTGCCTCCTCGCCTTGGATCACTGGCTCCTATGAACATGTAGTGCGAGTCCTGAAGCACAGTACATACAATATGGAAACAGAATGGCGTGGCAACAAAAATAATTAAGGGCAATCAAGATTCCTTTCACTTTCCCTATCTGGCACAACAGCATCAGTGACTAGAATTAGCGATGTAATGCTCAACTCACTAAAAAGTTGAAGGCATAAAAGATGCAAGAACAGACAAGACTAGTAAGCTTTCGCTGCATTCATCTTTAAGGATCATCCTTAACTGAGGAACAGTCACAATAATATGGCAGGATTCTTTTCAAATTGCTTCAATTATGAGCACAGGTATTACGAGACTTCTGCTCTGTGGCTTTCAGCCTCATCTTTTTTTTTTTTTCTAAAAAGATTCCTCAAATCACATAAAGCTCACTAGGCAGAGAAGAAAGAAAGAAAGAGAGGTGTATCAACAATTGACAGAAACTAGTGAGATGTGAGATAACTCTGGCAGCTGGAGACATGCACAGACGTGGGCAAGTCTAAGCACGCAGATAAGCTGTGTTTTGCCCACACCCAGCTCAGAGACCATAAGACTTCGGAGAGTTACAGAAGCACTGGATCTCTGAGCAACTCCCTTCAAAAAACCTTCACGATGTTCCTCGCTAAAGCTTTGCTGAGTGGAGCAAGTGGAAGTGGTCGTGGAGGGAGCCTTGCACGTGGTCTTGGAGGTCTCCTAACAGGAGGTGGACATGGAGGGAATCTTGGAGGACTTGTTGGAGGTCTTGTCAATCTTATAAGTGAAGCAGCAGCTCAGTATAATCCGGAGCCACCTCCACCTCCTCGCAATCATTTTACGAATGTGGAAGCTTATGAGAGTGAGGAGATCAGACAGTTTCGTCGCCTTTTTGCCCAGCTGGCTGGAGATGATATGGAAGTGTGTGCCACAGAGTTAAGGGACATCCTGAACAAAGTGGTTTCCAGACATCAAGACTTGAAGACAGATGGCTTCAGCTTAGACACATGCCGTAGCATGGTAGCCGTCATGGACAGTGATACAAATGGCAAACTGGGCTTTGAAGAGTTTAAGTATCTGTGGAACAACATCAAGAAATGGCAATGTGTATACAAGCAGTATGATACTGATCAGTCAGGCACTGTCGGGAGAGCTCAGCTGCCAGGCGCCTTGAAGGCTGCAGGGTTCCATCTGAACGAACAACTCTGCCAGGTAATTGTGCGCAGGTATGCCGATGAGCACGGTAGCATGGATTTCAACAACTTCATTAGCTGCTTGGTACGACTGGACAGCATGTTCCGGGCCTTCAAGTCCCTGGACCAAGATGGAGATGGACAGATCAAAATGACCATTGAAGACTGGCTGCAGCTGACCGTGTACTCGTGAAGGCAGAGCAGAGAAGAATAAACTTCGTCTGGAAGATATACATGGAAGGCTACACTTCTGTACTATAGAACTGTAGTCTCTGCCTTTTTCTAAGGCAGATGTAGCTAGTGGTAAATAGCTCAGCTTGAAGTGCTGTGATTCCTCTTGTGCATGCATTAGTCTGCTTTTCTGAAGGGTTTCTGTAAGTTGCCAGTTGGACAGTCTGTCTCAGCAACTATCTCTAGACTCTGAAGTGAGGGAATATGTTGAAGGATCAAAGCTTAGTTATTTCTTCACGTAAAGTGGCTTGTATATAACGATTATATAAAAAGCTCGTTAAGTTTGGTGTCACTTTGTGATGTTACTGTTCTGATTTGTCAGCATTCGCTAAGCTGGAATAAAGCTCTGCTCGCCTGAAGGCAATCACTAGTAGAGTTGTGCAGTTGTTTCTAACAAGGGGAAAAACATGAGAATTGCAATAACTATAATGATCAATGAATTTTCATTATCATATTTAATTTCCTTCCTACTTCTGCTTCTTCATGCTTGTCTGCTGAAGCAAAACCTGAGTGGTATTGTCAGTTTTATCTGCTGGCCAGGACAAAATTGAAGACTTACATAAGGCTACTTTTACAACCTTTTTCTTCTTCCTACAATTCTGTTAACTAGTCTTGTCTCTCTTTCCTTGAAGCCTTATTGTAGTTATAATGAAAACAACTTAAAATACTACATTTATATTTAGAGAAGCTTGCTGTTATAATGCAGTCACATAGCAGACAGCCAGCCAAAATCAACCTCTGGCTATCAGAGCTAAAGTTCGTTTAGGGCACAAGCATCCCACTCAAGCTAGTTATGCAGTTCTATCGCAGAAGTCAATTTTTGAGTAAAAGAAAAGGGAATAACATGAACTGTCAAAGGTATATTTCTTTGAATTAAGGATTACATAGTTGATGAAAACAGCTCTGACACTGCAGTGTACCAAGGCAGAGTTCTCAGAAGGGCTCTGCTGCTTTAAGAGCAAATTGTTTAGGGTGTGTGCTAGCTGACTGGAATGTGAGAGAGGAGCGCAGCCTGCCACTACACACTACATGCCATCTCCAGCTGTAAGAGTCCACGTGCCCCTGCTCCTCCTCAGGGAGACAGCGGTGACTAATTGAGAAATACCACACAAGACCTGCCAGGCATCTGAATACTAATGGGGTATGGTGGTTTGAGTTTGTTTCTAAATTTCCATAGCTTTGATTTCTAAATCTTGCAGCTACACTTGGCAAACAGTATTTTCCAAACTGATGACATCTCCTCCCTTCTGTACTTTGTTTAATACCAAACTGGGTGAAAGAAACAGTAAAAATATTCATATTGGCTTGAATTGTGATGAAAGAGGTCAATTCCTTCCTAATGGCATTTACCCCCCCTCCCAGTTACTCAATGGAAAAGCACAAAGTTATCCACAGTGGCATTCGGGCTCTGAGTAGTAGAAAACCGAGCATGAGGGAAAGTGCGGTGTCTCTAGGTGAGCACCATTGTGCCAGGTTTGTTTCAGAATTTCCCTTTCTGACTAGTTAGAACTTAGATGTAGAATAGGCGGTGGCAATTTTGGAGTTACAATAGTGTCTTAGGTGATTGAGCCTGGATATGAACAGAAGAGGTGCATCTGCAATTCCTCCCTAAATGGTCCAGTTGTAGCTTCTCTGTGGTAGCCCTGTGACTCAGGGTTTACTTAGCTACTACATGCACACACACACACTTGATTTTTCCTGTTGCTTTACAGGGAGAAAAAAGTTTTGGGGCAATAGTACTTTAAACTTTATTGACTGCATCTGCCTTGCACAGAACTTTGCCAACTGGATAAAGCTAACTGATTATCTAGCTCTAATCTCTGTGCAACTCTAAATGAGACTGTCCGTGACGATGCAACCTTTCTTGTTTCCCAAAGTGTCAGATTTACTGTATTATATAAAAAAAACAACAACAAACCCCTGGTTACCATAGCATGCTATAGTGAAAGTAGTAGCAGAAAACTAGTTACTTTAAAGAAAACAAGGGTTGTTGAGGTTACGGTATGTTTTGGTTATTTTGTGTAACACAAATACATAAATATTGATGTTCTACTTTGCTATTTAGAGAATTGGAGCTCAGGTTACATGTTGCTTCTTTAAAATATTCTTGGGTGCACAGGCTGCCAACAGAGCTAGATCTGCATAGAAAGACTATTGCAAGTGCTTGTTTGCAGTGGTGCTACACAAGCACTGAAGGTTTTCCTGCATTTTCAGTTTAACTCCCATCTCTTTTTCCAGGCAACAGCCCTGTCATTTCTCCTTAACCAAAATGCCAGCGCATTTGGAAGGTAGCCAGCATCCTAGGGTTTAGTAGAGCTAGTCACAACATGATCTTGCAAGTATAGTGAGTTTATTTCCTACTCAGATGGCTGGAGTTCCGTGTATCAGATTGCAGTCGGTTTTGGTTACTGGGTTTTAGCACTTTAATTAAAGTAATGTGACCCTTACTGGCTCTTGTCACTTTTCCATGTGCAGCCAAAGCTGTGTTAGCTGATTTCCGAAGTTGTTTTTTAATGATGCTATTTTATTTAAAGTTTACTTTCCAATTTTTTTCCTGTGAAACTTATTCTTAACTTTAAAAATAAATAAAAAAATATTCTAATGACATCAAACAATCCTTTGCTAACAATACAGTCTATAAAACTGTCCAAAAATAATATTCCATGGAACTTTGAACAATTATTATCTACACTCTTTCTTCAGTTTTTTTAAGAGTTAAGGTTTATAATGATACATTTTAAAGTCAGATCTCTTATTGATGTAGACAAAATATTTTAAGTCAAACTCTGCAGCACAATGAAAGCAAAGATTCGTAAATAAAGTAGCATTTATGGGAGAACATTTTCCTTTTCTAATTATTAAAAACTGACAAAAGTTATATCCCTTAGACAGACATGAAAGTATCTTAAAGACTATTCATATTTTTGCTAAAAAGCTTCCTTAAAATTCACAGGCCTTTAAAATACAAGATGTTCAAAGGTTTCACGTCTTCAAAAAAGATTGGTTAGACCACCAGTATAAAGAAAATAACAGTTATCTGTGCAAAACAGTCCTGAATTGGTTTTGAAGGCTAAATAACATCTATCTGAGCAGTTTTAAATCCTGTCAAATATATAGCTTGATAAAGAAAAGTTAGTACTGAATCCATTATTACATGTATTTTGTTAATCAAAGACTATCTTAAGACCTAAATTCAGTAACAGAAATCCCTATTTCATAGAACCCAAGATTTTCAAAGCTCTCTACAGGGCAGCCGTAGCATTTCTCCACTGGCAAGCTCCATATTCCCGTGTTCAGCAGCAGAAAACCAAAGCAGCAAGGTTAAGGTTGGTATGCTCAAGTGGGCATTAGAAGTTGGTAGGAGAGCCAGAAACAGAACCTAGATCTGGCTGTTCACTACAGATTTTCCCAGGAGACCACCCCTCTCTCGCTTGGCTGAAAATATTTTGTGCTCTTCCCAGACTTAGAGAGTCCACTTTTTTAAAAATCTATTTCTTCTTGAAATGTACAACACATCCGGGCTAAAGCCAAGATAGAATTAAATCTAGCTAGGGACATCAAGGATAACAAGAAAAACTTTTATAAGTACGTCAGGGATAAAGGCAAGACTAGGGAAGATGTGGGCCCTCTCTGGAAGGAAACAGGAGACCTGGTCACCCAGGATATGGAGAAGGATGAGGTACTAAATGACTTTTTCGCCTCGGTCTTCACTGGCAAGGGCTCCAACCACACCACCCAAGTTGCAGAAGGCAAAGGCAGGATCTATGAGAATGAAGAACCGCCCATTGTTCATCCACTAGGATGTTGCATTCACCTCTGAACTTTAGGAAGTGTCAGTGCTACACGAACTGTTACATTTACCTTAAACACATGTATTCCAATTCTTGTTAGAGGCTTCTCCGGGGTCATGTACTAAAGAAAAACTTGTGAGTTGTTTTAAATCTTTTTTTTGTTTGGGGTTTCTGTAAGATACAAATTGATACCAAATTTCTAGCTATTGAAAATACGTATATTGCTACTTTAGCCCTAGTATTACATATATTTAGTGAGCTGTTAGTATTTTTTCCAGGAAGAACAAATATCTCTAGTGTTGTAAATTGTCTTAGTGCATGTTGTATAGTTGATGTATACAACAGCTTTTAAAGTGATTTGCAATATGAACTATAACTACTGCCATGCGTATTTTGGTTACAGAATGGAGATGGCACCATCGACTTCAGAGAATATGTAATTGGTTTGTCTATTCTTTGTAACCCAGCCAACACAGAAGAGACTATTCGCATGGCATTTAAGGTAAATTCAATTTAGTGTAAATCTACAAACCTGACAAATCAAGACTGACTGTAAATCTGTTAGCTTTCAAATCATAAGTTTATAGCTCCAATCTGTTATGCAAATGTGAGTAATACTCTTAAACCAATTGACATTTAGAGTATGAAGGGAAGGGGGAGAATTGCAGGCATCCGCTTCATAGAAAAGGGTTTCAAAAGCCATGTGAAGGCACTAATGAATATGTAACTTGGCAGGCTAACTCCAAATATGATTCAGCAGCACTTGCAGTTTTTTCGCCTGAGGTTTTTTTTTGCTGCGATTCTTCAATGTCACAAGTAGACAATAGATGGAGCAATATCCACTTTTGGGTCAAGCACTCAGTAAAGTCACTGTGGTTAACAAAGAGGGGAAAAAATTCAAGAAGGGCTATTCAGGACTGGCATATCCAAAATTGGGCTGCATCTAAGATCATCTATTGGGTTGTACTATGGTGTCCTGATAGTACCAGCAGTCAAGCAGCAGTAGCTCCTTTCAGAACTCAGGTACAAGCAGGCAATAGGTGACATGAGCTGCCCAGGCTGTGAATCCCTGAATAGGAAAATGCTCACGTAATTTTTTTTTCAGTAGGTCTTTGACTCAGAGGCAGTTATTTTACCCACGAATCTGTTCTTACAAACTATACTGAGATATGGATAATGTTCATCTTAAACTGGATACTTTTCAGTACTGATGCATACTCAAGAAATACCAGAATTTTTCTGGCAATCCATTCTATCCACTGAACAGCTCTAGTGCTTATCTGTAAAGCAGGCAAAGTGATTTGTGTTTTTTCAGGGATGTTGTATCACTACAGATTCCTGTGAAGAAGCAAGCCTAGCAGCTGTTGATGCTATTTCATTGTTTTGTTTTCTAGACTCTTCAGTATCTTAAAACAGTTGAGCTGATTATAAAACTAGTAATTTGTTTTAATTCCTAATTTCAGTGGGAAATGGCTGGTTCAGCTGGTAAAAGCCCGTTTCAGTCTGAAATGGAACTATGGGGTTTCTTTTGCTGCTTGTTTTCTCTGCCACTGAATGTACTTTCCTTCACAACAGGGAAGTTTGCCTGTAGCAAGTACTTAAGGCTTACAGCCAGCCAGCCCTTTTATTTCTCAAGGGGTTGATTCATAGCAGATGCTTATTGTCACTGCACTGGGAAGGATGGGATGATCAGTGCCTGCATTCCAGTCACCAAAATCCCATGTTAATTACAATAATTCCTTAGTAGGTAACAGATACTAAAATTTAGGGACTTTATGGCAAGAGCATAAACTATGGCAAGTTTAATTTGATGGCAGATGTGCTATAACTTAATGAAAATGAAGACTAAAACTTAAGATGTTCCAGTATACAATGGCTGAATACAGTAGACCTTAACATAGCTCATGGTGACAATTAACATAAGTCTTTCCTTATTATTTTGTTTTTATTGATTTTCTATGAGTTTTATTACTGAACTAAATGCTGTGAGGTTTGGGTTTTGTTTGTTGTTGCAGGTTTGCTACATACTTTTCCTATTAGAGACTTCAAATCCCAACTATAGCATGTGCATTGCTTTGCTAAGTGTCTTATTCCAGAGAAAATACAGTAAATATTTTGCAAGAGACAGTAGCTGGATGCAACCAGTCTCTTCAAATCCCAGGCATTGTTTGCAGATCACCTCTTAAATACTAGAAACCTAATACGGGTGGCCGATGTACGCAGAAGGTCCATAGGCAAACTGATGCCAGAGTACTTCTATATGTAATGTCTTTTCTAGCTCTTCGACATGGATGAGGACGGCACTATAACAGAAGATGAGTTCGCTTCTATCATACAGTCAGCTCTGGGAGTGCCTGAGCTTGACGTTTCTATGCTCTTTAAAGAAATAGATGCAGATGAAACTGGGAAGCTGTCCTATGGTAAGTTACATCCTTTTGTAACAAAGAGCACTCTGATAGTCATATTGACAGTGAGTTTCCTATCTTTTTTCTCCCTGAAATTATCTGATGGTTCTCAGACCCCGTTTCTCAGGAAAACTGTTGAAGGACAGCCCTAGATACTTTGTGTGATTTGTCTGAGATGCTTCAGAGGAAAGTAACTGGAGATGAGCTTCAGTAAAAGGAACAGGCACGGAAACTTTCTTTGATTCTGTTGCTGCACTATAGTATCTGTATTTTTTATATTTTTCAGATGAGTTCAAGCACTTTGCACTGAAGCATCCGGAATATGCCAAGTTGTTTACTACATACCTAGAGCTACAGAGATACCAGTTAGATATGTTGGAGGAGGATGACATTGAGTCATCTGAAGTCAAACACAGTCCAGTTAGAAAGACTACAATCCCAGTCTCAGAAACAACACCGATTGCAAGAAATAAAGTTTGTCCTGAAAGCAATGAAGAGGATAACTCAAGTACCTCTGACAAAAAGGATGACTGAATTAAAGAATTTATCTCTTGAATTGTACAGGATTTTTTTCCCAAGCTATTCATAAGCACAATTGATATAAAATAGAGATGGAAGTTACAATTAAAAAAAAATTTTTTCTTTTTTACTTTCATATCAGGAGTTATTGCTGTTCGAATGTAAGGAGAAAACCACTGTAACTATTCTGTCCTTGATGTCAGTATCACAATACTGGGAATGTTGTTCACTGTCTTCTAAGTTCATACTTCCACAGAAGTAACAGCTGTGCTAAGGCGGGTAAGAAGCTCCAGCACTGCGGTGACCTCTCAGAAGGGAGACTGAGGAGTCCACTTGTGTAAAAACAAGTGCAATTTTTGGTGCTGCTCAATTCCTCTACATCCCCAACATGTCTTAAGGGAAAAAAATGATGCCAGAGTATTTTAATTTGCCTTTCTCAAGTTTCTGAGAGACACAAATAAGTTACAAGAAGCTGAGAGTTGAAGATGGTGTTTTCTTTTAGCTGTCCTTAGATTTCCCTTAACTACTTGTGAACTATAAAGCCTAAGCTTCTGAACAAGACATGCTGACTCACTGATGTTAAGGCTTAAAGGCTAGTTAAAGATGGGAATGGCTGCACTTCTAACAACAAAAAACTAATTGGAATTCTAAGACAGCAGCTCACAATCTACAGGAAAATGCAGACAATAAGACCTAATAAATTAATGGACTACTTCAAAATAAATAGAATGTTGTTTACAGTAACAACTGTTCAGGATCACATTAGGAGGAACATTTCAAACTTCAGCATATTTTTATTCTAGTAATTATCAACAGAGGAATGTGACCTTGCTCTGCAACACTTACAAGGCAAATATGCTGTCAAGTCATAGTTCTAGTAGTTACTATCTACTCTAAAATTGTCTCCTAGAAACCATGTTTGCATTACCGTGCCAATACTCAATTCTGATTCAAAACCAAGCTCTTTCTAGTCAATGATTTGAGTATGTTTTCCTGTCCCCTCTAGTGCACTGGAAATTTGGCCTTTTTCTGTCCTTCATCTGAATGCACTTTATACAATATTTAAAATATATATGTATTTACGCAAGTAACTTCTAAATAAAAACTTGGAAGGCGAGGAATGACAGGATATTTTCAAATTAAAACTGAGATGAGCAGTGTCTAGAATGTCTAGTACCAAAAATAACCAATTTTCAGCAGGTTTCGTATGTGAAATGGTAACCTCTGCCTCTAAGTTATTGCTTGTGTTGTCTGGCTGCAAGTTCATGGCCATGTTTAATCTTTCTGTGTTTAGAATTGTGCCTATCCTGATGTTTCACATGCTTAAAATAAATCTATATTTTTAAAAGACTTTACTTGTACAGCTGTCTTTTTAGTACAGTGGGAAGTGTCTCTCTTAAGGGGCTGGGGGAATTTCCAGGAAATCATCCTTACAATGTCTTACCTTGATAAACACAAAGCAACCTGAAGTTGGACTGCTTAGTTCTGAGTGTGATGGCACTTCTCTCTGTGGTAAGGGCAGAAAAGTAGAATGGGACTCATGTTCTTCCAAAGAAAATTGCTTCTGCTGCCTATTTCAGCAAGAGGGGATATGATACAAAGATTTGCAGGTACGTGAAGAGATACCACTGTTTTCTGATGGAAAATAAAGCATTGCCATTTACAGGTAAAATGAGTGACCTCTGCCATGACTGAGAAGTAACAACCATGGCTCTGTGTAGTCTGAACATTAGGAGAGGATTTTCTTTCACTTTAGAGGAGAAGCTGGAGTTACCCTAACCTGGCTGTACAGTTAGCTGGAAGACATGCTATTTCCTTGGCAAGGATGCTGTTGCCTAGCACGTTAACTGAAGTCCTCAGCTTTTCAACCAGCAGTAACCTTTTCAAAGACGACTTCTATTCCAACCCATAACAAAAAGACAGACGGGCAAAGATGACGAAGACAACCACTTCAAGGTCTCAGAATGCCAAGGGTGCCTTATGCAAACCCCAAACCAGGACGATGCTCCTGTTGAATCCAGCCACATTCAACAGCTGGAGCACTATGCTGCCCATCAGTGTAGCATACTTAGGACAAGTGATTTTTATAGAAACCTGCAAGTCACACAAGCACTTTGCAATTACAGCTAAAAATTGTGCATATAAATCTACATATCCCAGTAGTTTAAGGAGGAAAGGCTGCAAATGGGTTTGGTATGTAGCAGTGATTCAACTATGCTCTGAAAAGAAATCAGCTAAATGTTAGAGACACTAACTCAATAGACACACATCTGCTTGATGTGCGGGAAGGGAATACATTAATTTCTAGGCATCATTGTGCCTCAGGGAGCTTTTAAAAGGACCAAACTAAAAGCAGTCTGCAATAAACGGGCATTACATTAAGTGGCAGAGCAGGAACTAAACAGAAGGAGAAGGTTAAAAATACTAAACAGAAAATGGTTCTCAATCAGGCAGTGAGGGATGACACCTTTCTATCTGAGACTTCCCGAGCTGAGAATTCTTAATTCTACCAGGTGCTTAAGGATCATTGGAGTCCTGCGCAGTAGAGCTAGAAAGGTATATTTGGCCCCATGTCACCATAGAAAACATCATTTATTTACTCAGTACTCCTCTGTCATGCTGTAATATGGATTTTGTGATAAATCCTTCACAGATACCAAAATAAGACACTGTAAAGTATACAGAAACTCTAGCAATCTTAACTGAACAAGGGTGAGAATCAGACACGGACAAGTCTATTACAAAAGGAAAACACAGCTAGTTCTCAAGAACAGTGGCCCATGGGCTGCTGCTTTTCATATTTTCTTATAACTATGTACATACACTATGAATAAATCTCATTTATATATTTTAAAAGCTAGGCTCCTGTTTCTGAACACACGAAAGGCAGTGGTGGGTCACCTAGAAAAGTGGATCTTCCTTATTCACCCTGGAACAAGGAAGACATTAATACATTAAATCCTGATCAATTTAAGGAAGGTGAATCAACAGAATCTCCGCTGGCCACACCAGAGATTGATTTCTGGGGGAAAGATCTTCTGATCCATGAAAATTAAAACCATGTTTGTACTTCCTTTTCTGTATTAGTGACACTGCCTAAATAAATGCAGAAATAAGAGATAACACCTCCAGGTTTCATGTCAGATCATACTGCTAGAAGATCTAAAGCTAAGCTGCCAAAACCACATAGATCCTGGCTGGTTGCTGTTCGTCAGCAGAAGTATGAGGAGCAGTTACACTTGGATGGAAAGCAGCTGAAAACGGATCTCCTATTTTCACAGTCAATAGCTGTGCAACGTCAGTCAGGGGTACCAAGCCAGGCTGTGGCTGCTGCTTCTGAGCTTTTGTACTCAGCTACATCAGAACAGGTCAGGTGCCAAATCATATTCCCACAATGTCCTTATGGGTGTTATCTCCTTCTTCCTCATCAGTTTTCTCCACATCTTGGAGGGGGGGGGAGGGGGGGGGAAGGGGGGCGCAGTGTGGGAATGTCCAGTGCTTCTCGAACGGTTTACAAGGGAAATTTTGAAAGATGGTAAGAGCCCTGGGAGTCCAGAGAAGGGTCGTGTTGTGTGACAGGTCTAATGACCGTTCACAGGACTGCTCGGCCACATCTGTCATCTGCCTATCAATTCCCACCTAAAATGAAGTGTTCCCTGAGTATCAGAAGTCTGAGAAACATTTCCTGAGATCTTTTTTTCTAGGGTGGTCAGCACACCAGGGCCCTATTCCTGGGTAACTCCTCAGGCACTATGCCAGTGCAAATAAATACAGCATTCTGCCTGAGCAGGCTTCTGGTGGTGTTTGTATAGGTGCCAAGGGATACTCGGAATTGAATGGATGTGGAAAATCAGGGCCTGAAGCTTACAAACTAAATGTAAAAAATGTAATTTACATACACAAACACATCTGGACTCTTCGGACAGTCTGCCTGTCAACTGCTTGACCACAGCCTTCAACAAGGAAAGCAGCCTGAGATTTCACACTGAGAATTACATAGCTCTCACTTTGAGAATGCCACGGGAAAAAATTAAAATCGATTTTTAAGAAAGGCTCGAGAAGTTTGTAGTTACACACTGTATGATTTGCTAGGAAGGCTGGACTTTGTTCAGTGGCCTTTGGCTTCCATTTTTCCTATCAGTTTTGCATCCCTTATAACAGCTTACCTTTCTCTCTACTTTCTCTATGTTCCCACCTAAAATGCAGCCACTGCCATCAAAAGCTGTATTCCGCAACGATTAAACTTAAGAAATTATAAGATTAAAATGTAAAAATTACTAAATTGGGTGGCATTCAGGGGGCACGTGCAGTATTCAGGTAACTACTTTCACTGGCCTGCAGTAAGAGCAAACTTGTCAAAGGTTGCCAGGGATTTTAATGACATTTAATTAATTAATTTTAAATCTTTACTCAATGAAATAACATTTATTAGACTGACTAGCAGTTGGGAGCCGTTTGTCAGCAGTGCTTAAGTTGGCAGACTCTCTGTTACTATACATAGCCAGAGAGGCAGAAAGTAAACATCTTATAGGATTAGCAGCTATGTTCATAGCTGAGATGAAATTTGGACATTTCATTAGTATAAGATTGATTCTGACATTTCATAAAGCCGAAATGCAAACAAAAAAATGTGTCTGATATAAATACAGTATGCGGCACTTACTCAGATAAAGTTCAAGAAGCACAGCAGGTTTAGTGCCATGACAAAGGAAATAGAGAAGGGTCATTTAAGGACCCTTAAGCACTTAAGTGTATGCTTAATCCTGTGGGCATGAATTGGATACTTTGTACTTATTAAAAGCACACTATAATACTAATAATTAGAAAACATGAATAATTTCCATAGCTAGTTATTGTTAATGGTGGCAAGAATTACACCACTCTCACCAAGGAAAACAATATCACAATTGATTAAATTTTATGAAAGTTTTCATTTATTGTGCCATCCTCTCAGTTTAAGATGTTCTCTAACAACCACAGCTTGACTGCTGAGACTTTAAAGACACGTGACAATGTTATAATAGGAAATACTTCATTACCTTAATGAGGCACTACCTACTATTGTCTTTTTTGAAGCCCCTCACACCACAACAGGTTGAAAGGAAATCTATGCCCCTCCTCTACTCTCACATCACGATTATTCTACATTTTCATGCTGTTACGTGCTTTCATGTGCTAAAAGTAAATCAATTACGTTAACTTTTTTTCAGCAGCTAGTTCTCCTTAGACTGCCTAGAAAATACATTGTTGAAAATCTTCTTTTGCATGTTAAAAAGAGGTTATAGGAGGCTCACCTTTAAAGCTACACCTCCATGCTCATTGCTTTGTTCCAAACTGGGCATAGGTACGAGTGAGAATATTTCCCTACTTTCTAAAAGTCTCTTTGACCGTGTTATCTCTTGAGGTTATACAATGGCTGCATGAGACTCAATTTAGCAGTGTAACAGTACTACAACAGGAATCATTCAAACCAGTCATGGGTTTTATATAGGAGATTGGGGATTTGTATTTTTGAACTGCTAGCAAAATTGAGGCATTTTGAGAATGGTACTTAGCTTATTTTTCATTGAGAATTTGCCATTAGCAAGAATACCCAATAAACATGTACAAAAAATTATTCCAATCCTATAAACCCAGCATATAGACTTTGTTTGCAGAAGTGAGAATTCATTAGATTAAACCTGTCATTAATGGCCTCCGCAGAGGAAGACCGCGCAGCCTTGCCATACAAACTAGTCCATTGCTTAACAAATTTCTACTGTTAGAAAAGTTCTTCTCATGGTCTAACCGGAATACTTCTGCAGCTGAAGTCACTTGTCTTGTGTTCACCTTGCCCAAGGAGAACTGATTCATTTCTACTTCTCTGCAGGGTAGCTATTTATACCTGTACATACATCTATCCAGAGCTTATCATCACGCCTGTTTCACTCTTGCATCTCCCAGCCTGTCTTTCTTAAGCCAAAAAGCAAAACCTCTTATATTCTTTCCTCACAGGTTGCACTTTCTAGACTTCTGTTTATTTTCATTTAAGTTCTCTGGAGATCACACTTCGGCTTCAGCCTCACCATTCCTCAGTAGGCTAGAAGGCTTTCTTTAAATAGTTTGCTGTCACTATTCCTGCTCATACACGTCCAGCGTAAGGCTTGGCTTTTCTACAAGACAGCGTTGCCCACTCATACATAGCCATCGCTGATCCTTAAGCCCTACATCCTCTTCTGAAGAATTGCTCCTTAACCAGCTTCCCCCTTTCTCTCTTCCTACAACTGCTCATTCCTGCCTGCTGCAGTATTTTAGCTTTATCTCTACTGAATTTAAAAGATCAGTTTATCAAGAACATTTTGATCAGCTCAGATTATTGTTAAAAGAAGCTTTCTTCTACAAAAAAAACAAAAACCCAACAATTACTGCCCTTTTGTTAAGGACATTATCTTCCTAAAACTTCACTAAGCATCTGACAGTGCACTAGAAGCAAAACACTACAAATTAGAAAGACATGATGAAAGCTTAGAGGCTATAATTGTTCAAAAAGAATAATTTCCTTTTCAAAGGTAAACATCAGCCTTGCAGACAAAGATAAGGCCAAGTGCACAATTAGATACGCAAGTCTGCTTCTGCTCATATCTCCTGATATCAAAGATTGCAGGAAAATTCAAAATGTTTTCTTAAAACGTAAAAAAGAAATGAACAGGAAAAAGTGTAGGAGACTAGAAGGAGTCATACCAGAACTGCCAGCAGCTCTTAGGAAAGCTGTTTTCCTCAATGCCGGAAGTCTTTGAAACTGAAGATAACCAGCCATGAACTACAGCAGCCATTCAAAGCAGAAATTATTTAAAATGTTTAGATTTTGTACGCTGGTCTTTTGAATGAAAGCATGCCAACCTCCATAATGTTATTTAATTACATGCCTTTGACAGCCTGTCTCTTGTAGGCAGAAAAGTATATTGTCAATATATACTGGGGAGAGAGAAACAGCAGCATTTCCAC
Source organism: Larus michahellis (assembly GCF_964199755.1). Taxonomy (NCBI): domain Eukaryota; kingdom Metazoa; phylum Chordata; class Aves; order Charadriiformes; family Laridae; genus Larus; species Larus michahellis. The sequence continues at coordinate 19,321,035 of NC_133899.1, forward strand.
CGATGCAGTTTGAACGCAGGTTTGAACTATTACTAACTCAAAGCTACGCTAAACCTAAACTAACCTTTGAAATAAATATGAGCAGGAGCTATTCTTTCTACCTTTGCTGTTGCTGATTTTGAAGGCAAAAGTCTATGCTTTTTATAGTGGAAATTTCTCTTTTAGTAGAAAAGATCCTCTGTGGGCCAAAGAGAACCAGCCCTTCTGACAATGCCAAGTCATAGGAGACACCTTTGACGAAACTTGCCATTATTATTCATTTTATTACAATGGATTGTGCAGCTGTAACAGAAGAACAGCCATTGAACTAAGTATTGTATAAAGGACATAATAAGGGTTTCTACCTTTCCTGGATATTTAACAGTTTATAAATAGACATGGCAAAAGGAAAGCAACTACTCTGCCAGAAGTTACACAGGAGGGTACCAGCAGAGCAGAGAGAGAAATACAAGAATTCTGACTCCTGAATTACCCATGGGTGCTGACGGTGTCCCAAAACTCCTAATCAAATTTGACATTCTTTGCTTTAACATTCCCACTTATTTTATTTTTTTTTCAGATGAGAAAAGGCAAACTCAGCATCAGATCGTGAAAAGCACAGATTGAACAGACTTGATCATTTATGGAAAGATGGTGCATTTAGACTTCTAGCATCTTTTTCCCTATCAAAGTACTTGTACTTCTTACCTGCCGCTATCTCTCGCTTGCTGTCACCAGGCATTTTCAGTGATACCAAGCCTGATTCTTTCCACCATGATCTGGTGCATGCTAAGGTGCAAAAGAAAGAGATCCCAGGTCTCCATACAGTTACACAGGGGTACGCAGGCAAGCTCTGCCCTAGCAGACACTGGCCTGCCACCGGTCACTGTCTGACCTTCTGCTGGAGTCAGTCAGTCTCAATTTACTCTTCTTCCAGCCTAATGTGAACAATTTCACAGTAGACAAAAAACCCCTCCCCTCCACCTAATCTCTTATTATTTTCCCAAGTGGAGTCCATCTAGCTTACATCAAAGAATTGGTCTCGTTAAGCCATTGTTTTATAAGTCTGCTAATATTTTTCCTGCCCATAATACAGAAGACACTGCTGATAGAAATATGTCAACAGGAAAACAAACAGGCAGCATTTGACATGCTATTAGTCCAAGTCTGAGTGGATAAATAAATCATAGATCAAATATTCATAAGGGGGAAAACACTGTTTACTTCCAATGGATTCATTACGCACACATCTCCCATACAGCACGGCAACAAACACATCCCACAAAAAGGATGTCACAATGTACCCAAGAAAGGACTGTTGATCCAACAAGGACAATGTATTCCCTCCTTAGAAAGTGCTTCTCTCTCTTGGGAATATATCACACTGCTCATACAAAACGAAGGCAGCTAGAAGTCTCCTTTAGCTGTATCACTGAGTAAGGCAGTGTAACTCATCAGGATCGAATCATTCCTAATCACTGGATGTTTCTCTGAAAGTGATTTGTGCTTTAAGTGCAATAAATATTAAGTATTTCAGCCCTTTCTTTAAAATATTGAAACTCCCACACTATTCTTAGATGAAAAATATATTCTAATCCTACTCACCAGGGTATCCCACCATCTTCTAACTGAGAAAATATAAAATAACTTAATGACATTAAGTTGTTAGCCATCTACATATATTTCAACTCACAACGCTCTCCCATAATAAATGATACTGATGTAGCAAAACTGAACCCAATTTATTTTGGTGATGCTTCCTAATTAAAAATATCAGCAAAGAAACCACCTTGGCAATTGTTTCAGATGCAACCTTAACTACAATAAAGCCAGGATGATAAGGTTAGCATCTCTTCTCTCCTAAAAACAGTGCTATTGCAATCAGGCCACCCAAACTCTAAGAATGAAACACATACAGCTGTGGAGTCCTCAGCTACTAGAACTCTGCAGCTCACGTCTTTAGTGGTGAAATAAGCCATCAAACAAGAATATTCATTTTGGATTAGAAGTTTGCCACTAGACAGATGCCTGTGACCCACTGGTGGCACCCACTTTCAGACAGTGGGGAATGATTAAAAAAAATCAAGAGCTTTTTTCTATTTCTTCAGACGCAGTTACTTCAGAGGAAGCACCTCAGATAGGTAAAAATTTACCTTGATCTCTAGATAAATGCTGTGTGGAAGCGCAGAGACAGAAGGTCACGTTGTTCAAAGGTACCTCTGTGCCTAAAGAACCATTTTCCAAAAGCCACCTACAGTTTAGAGGACCAAGTATCATTAAAATACATTTTCAGTCTGTTTCTTCAGAAAAAACAGCCCAACCAAGCACAGGGCACAAGAGATAGAAGAGAAGAAAATCCCTGTTAACTGCATTTCAATTGTGAAAATCAGCTGTCTGGAGGAGCTAAGCACAGGACTGGTGAAAAAGCACAAGTCGGTCTTCCCCCACTGCTTTCTCAGAGCAAAGTCAGAGAGACGAGAAGGCAGGCAGCATCACAGCTCTGGCGGAAGAACAACTCTCATCCAGGAAATGAGGCAACTGCAACTAGAGTCCGAGCAGCAGCACAACGCTGCCCTTTTGGCTTACAGGTATGTCCCTCTTGCCAAACGCCAAGTCATTTTCAGTCGGCATTGCTATGGGGATAGGGGAAGATATTCGCCACCCAGTGCCACAACCCCCATGTATTTTCTTTGCTGAAAGCCTCATTTATGCACAAGGAAGCTCATCTCATTTATCTGACACAGTAGCTCATTGACTTAGTTATTGTTACAGAAGGTCAGTGCGGGCTCCCAGGGCAGGTCTGTGCATGTAGGCTTTTTTCCAACACAGGCAACTCCTATTCAGTTCTTTCATTACTCAGGGCTGGGTGATGGACCATTGCCACAGTGCCGTGTTTTGCTCTGGCCTCTTCTCACTTACGAGCTTCTACTGTAACTAGTCAATGTCCATCAGCATACTCATTACAACTGTGGTTTCTCATTAATTGATAAATGGTTCAAAAGCCAGTGCTGATTTTCTCTGAATCTCGCATCATCACGAGAGCGCATTTAATGAATAGTTTTAATTGAACACATTCCGTCCCAGGTTACACCACAGACCTTCCAGAGCTTGAGGCTTACCTACCACTCCTGCTATATGGTTGCAATCACATGGTGTGTCCCTACTCCGTGATTGGATAAAAATATTTTTTAAAAGTCCAAACCATCCCAAAAAAGGAGGGAATACAAACCACTAACATAAACCACAGCCTTCCAGGAAATATTAATGACCTTACAGGCAATATTAATGTTAAAATCAAGGTAACTTTAGTTGCATAACTTTTTCAATGACTGTGGCAACTAGCAATCTGAATTTCATTTGTTCCTACAGAATATAATAAACTGAACTTAGTTCTTTTAATTGCTGAAACACTTCCCAAAAGGGTGCTTATTGCTCCCAGATTTAGTCAGCACTCAGTCTTAAGCCACAAAATTATTTAGATGGTATCGCTTCTCCTTTACCTTCACTGCCTCCATTTCTGTCTCTTCTCTGTACAGAACATCGAACACTGGAATTTACACAGATAACATTTGCATTTCAAATAACTACACTCACTAACTGGAGGCAAAGAGACTGTATAGTCTCGATAAAAAGAACTGTATTCAAATCACTTCTGTGCACATCACAGAAGTGTGTGAAAAACAAAAAGTCAATGAATCAATAAATGCCTAATATCAAACAAATGAAAATGCCCTATTACCCCTTCCTTGGACCTTACTAAATAAGTTTCTGGGAGACGCTGAACAGCTGAGGCTTTCTCAGAGACAGATGAAATGAGATCTCCTCGCTCCAAGAACAGGTCTCCCTCATTTGTTTGTTTTAAAAATCATTAAACAATCCTGAAACTCAACTGCATCCCTCTAGAGACACGTTAAGGGCCATTTTTTTTTTACATATTACAGGCAAATGCTCACCATTTAAAACAAATGTGTGCTTTTTTCCTAAGAAACTCCAAATAAAGTTATACATTAAGGTCATTCCCTTGCTGCAATTCAGAAAAGGATGCATTCCCAACAGGAGATAACATAGCAGATTTTAACAAATTCAGCAAACTTCAAGGGAGATTCAAAGAATGGCTGCTTCATTCCTGCAAAAGGAACCAATTAAAGATCCAGCGCTAAAAGGAATTTTGAATGTATTGCTCTTGAATGAAACAATGTTTGAAGAAGGAAATGAATTTGTTTATGAGACACATTGTTGGCTTTGCTGAGTTTTACCACCAGAGTTTTCCTCCAAGAGGAAATACATTATTAAACAAGAAGGAAGAAAGCCTCTATCAATCCCAGTAAGGCAGCCTAACGTTAATGTCAGCAACGACATGGTAAGGCTCCTACCAGAGTTTTATTTGGGATTTTTAATTATAAACCCTCTAGAACTGCCAAGTTCTAATTTACATCCAAACTCCTTCTGAAAGGTTGGGATTTTGACTTTACATATTCTTATCTGGGTAGGTTTTTTTAAGCTTGGGTTCGTTAGGGTTTTGATTGGCCTTATGTTAGACATTTTACAGACCCTATCATAAGAGGGACCCAGACCCCACCAAAATATAAATCATAATTTATTCAGCACAGCAATCTGACCTTTCAATGTACATTTTTGGAAGCTGCATTATCAGGTATATCTGCCAAGAAACAGGCCCCAGAAAATAGGTCCTACAAACTGTACACCAGAATCAGATAATTACATTGTATGATAATGAACTAGCACAGTTAAGGAAGCATCAATACTGCCTTAGTGGTTCCTAAAAGTAAAAAAACTGAATTAGTGTGCCATCAGAGCTGTGTTATTATACCACAGAAACACAGCACGAAGCTTCCAGCACTTCTCTGTTCCTGGCCTCATACTCATTCCAGTAAGACGACCGTGTCCTGCTGCTGCCTCCATAGCTCCGACCCATTTTCTCTTTCTCCCCGTAGGGGCTGCATAGACTTACCCGACAGCAGGGACTGAAACCAAGTTTTGCTGAGATCAACTTATAAGAGGGGAAAAAAGAATGAGGGTAAGAGAAAATAGGGAAAAGTATAAGAAAAATAATATGGGAGTCAGTGGACAATGTTAATGATTAATTTATTGAGAACGAGGACACTGAAGTGCTGTTGCTGCATTAAACCCTGCTTTTGCCTCCTTACAGACACATAGATGGAGAATTGCGGAGGCTGATGCCCTTAGGAAAGTGAGATGTTGGAGACAACTGCAGCAATCCTAGAACCAAAACAAGCAGGCGAAATGGTAACTGAACTAGACGTAGTAAAATATAGGTAGTTTGGCCTTCAGTAGCCCTCTCCCTGATGAAGTTATTGGCCATACCAACTTAGTTTGCTTCTATCTTCTTACTTTCTCTCTTCTAGTCTTGTTAAGTCAGCATATACTGACATCACTAAATACACAATATTCCTTCAAAGTAGAGTGTGCCTTCCAAATCTTACCTAGGGTCTCCTAGAGCACAGCCCTGATGAAAAAAAGATGCAGGGAGTTTCAGAGAAGCCCTACACTCAAACAACTCATCCTCTCATCCTGAAACTCCCCTGTAATTTCCTCTGTCCTTGTTAATTTGTTGAAAGGACTCCTGTGCTAAGCCAAGATCAGAGTCCAGCAAATACATCGGCCTATTCCTTCTTGCAACCTACATAAAGAAAGCAGCTCTCAGCTGCCAGCACATCCAAGTTCTAACCAAGCAGTACCTATACCTCTTTGTTTTTCTTTTTTTCTCTTTCATGAAGAAAAAATAAAAGAAAAAAGGGGAAACCACATTTCCCAACTTCCTCTGAAACTTTTGAGTCTAACTCAAAACTGCATCAGCCTGCCTTAGCTCAGAGCCCTCGCTGGAAGGACTCTGAACCCCTGGCTGGAGTTGAACCCAAGGCAAACCACACTGCTGTGTGGCCCAGCAGGAGGCAGAGCCCCTCATAAAGAGATATTGAATATATTCCATACTCCCTCCCCCAGAAAATCTGCAAACTGCTAATGAGATGCAGAAGCCAGGGATGCGACTGGCCCTTAGATTTCCTTCTGCAGTATGTATGGAAGCTCAGGCAGATCCTTGTCCAAACTTCAGAAATTAAAAACAAACAAACAGAAAACACCGGGATCACAAAAATGTATTAAGAAATAGCACTGCTTACATTAATAATATGCGGACTAATAATTAACAACAGCCTGCCATTAACAGCAAAAGCTTCTTTGAGGAATTAGGAGAGAGCATGTACAACAACTGGTTGTTCTATGCCGCTCATTAGCTTACACATGCATGCTGGTATATCTTGATTTTCTGCTATAATGTGCTAGTTTGCTTTTGGTTTGACACCCTTTCACACACATTCAGCTCACTCTCCCCACGCCCCGTGTTAAAAATTTTTTTATTTATTTTAAAAATTTCATTGTGCTCCTTTGCACAGGTAGTTTCTGCCAGACAGCACAACTGAGTGGAACATTACTTAATAAGAGCCTGATCCCATTTGCTTCCCCATCTCTACCTCCCTACCATGACAGACCTGCAGAATGTGAGGTATCTTAGAAAGGTTCTGAGACGCCTTCCTGAACGCACAGAAAGAGGCTCAAGTGGTTTCCCTCTCCTGAAGGCATTCTAGACCACACTGAAAAACTCTCCTAAATTCATCTTTGTTTTTCTTCCAAAAAACAGTAAGGCATATATTTTTATTACCCTTCCATTTTTGAGAACTCATGGTTCACATTTTCAAGCTTATGAGCTAGAATGTAACTTTTTCTTCTTGAGTGGAAGCTAGGTTTCTAACGGAATCACATGAATTCAGAAGGTGGGACTTTATGAAAATACCCTAAATACTCTGAGGTTTGGGCAAGCTGGCAGCACTGGGCCCACCCACAAAAACGGAGGATCCCTGGGGAGCTGCAGTACAGCAGCCCATCTGCACCAGGCCACACCACCCACCGGCCCTCCCCAGTTCCAACTCGGTCTCGCTGCCAGGCACTCCCTGGGGCTGGCACTCTCTCAGATTCTCTTTTAAAAGAGATTCCCATCTGCGGGAGATCCTCTCAGAGCACGCACTGCTGTTCCACCCTGGGCTCATTTGTCTGGGTTCCTCTCCATGGCCAGAAGAGCAACTATATTTGTATCGTCCCAGTTCCTCCCCCTTGCACAGCAACGGCAGGCCCAGGTCCCATCCCATGTACGAATGGTGCCACTTAAAACAGGAGTGAATGGTGTCATTTGGGTTCCCATTCTGTATCTGAATCCTAAAAGAACAGTGGCCACAGTTCACCAGAGGCAAAAGCACAGATGAAGGGTAGGCGGTGCATAGCACAATGTTCTGCCATGCTTGGAGATAAGCTGTGTAGCAACTTACTTTGCCTTTCCAGTGCACAGTCATATTCTCTCTGCCTAAATTTGAACAATCCAAACTGCAGACACAGGGAAGGAAGGCAGAATAATTCTTCTGAAGAAAATTATGTGGACTAATCAGTTAATAATGATGACCTGCACAGGGATGTGGAGGACCACCAGTGGGATAGAGAATGGGGAGACTGCAGATGCTGGTGTTCACTGAGAAAGAAAAGGAGCATGGCTGTCAGCTCTTCTGAACAGGGGAAGTTCTCCTTATACCTCAGGAAGTGCAATGGGACTCCAGTCACCGACATGGAATCCCAGCGTTACCATACTTGCCACCGTGATCCCTCCTGGGAATGCTTAAAACTTTGTACTCTAATGTGTACCAGAAGAGCAATTATCGTGATATTAAGCTACCCAGGAGATGGACTGCGAGTAGAAAAGAGACTGTATAGTCTGCAGATGTATCCTCAGTCTACAGCAAAGGAAAGAATTAATATTCAGAGGATCTGATTCTGTCTGTGGACTTGCAGATGACCTCTGCCATAGCATAATGTAAGCCACTGTTCATGTATCTCTTCTCCTTTCCCTCTAAACTGTTGCCACCCTGATTTTCTGTCCCTGTCTCTAACTGTGCGTGAGCACAGGATGAAGTCCACTGTAGATTTGCTATTACAACAGGGTTCTCGACTCTGCTATCAAAAAAGTCACAATTTTCTCCCAGAAACAGCACAGAAATTTTTAATGACAGTATAGAGGTGAGTATATTCAACTTCTCCATCATACTTTCCAATGAATGATAATTTTTGACTTGGACCACATCTCTCATCAGAACTTGGACACCAAGAAAATGCAACATGCAAATCTTCAGAAAGCAAAAGAGATTTTTTAATGTTGAAGATACCTCTGAACACCTCATCTTTCCTTCAGAGTATAATGTCTCACAAAGAATCTCTCACCATGATTAATCTTCTGGTATCACTATTCTTTCAGTACACAAAAAACAATTGAAGATTTGGCTGGGCAAAGTATCATCTTATTTTTTAATTACATCATTTTATGTTCAGCCATTTCTATGCTTATGTTTTACTGAGATGCAAGCAATGTACTTTGATTAAGAACAGTCTGAAAACTAAATAATCGCAGCAAGGAGGGATGACTGCATGTTTAGCTGCTGGTTACATCTCTGCTCAATTATTTTCTATGAACAAAGAAACAACTAATTCTCCAAATCTGCATCTAACTTCAAAATCAGCATTTTCATTCCCCTTCCTTTTACGTCAAAGATTCTTGTCTGCTCAGGACACAGAGCAATCAGGCAAAATTCGGCATTAGCTTTAGGAAACCTACATGGAATTAGTAGGTCACAAAAGTTTCAATTCCTGGAAATGGCAGAGAGACAGAAGACGTCTGGTGTGCGAGAGGGCTGGCTGGCAGAAGAACGTCAGAGGCACTGCCATGTTCTAGGATCTAACATCAGCTCTTCCATTCGCTTGTGCCACAGCAAAATCTTAACTAAAACATTATCTTGGCAACATTTCCTAAACTTTGATTGCTTGGCTTTGCAGCCGGGACTGGCTTTTAACATTGCCATTCATAGATCTCAAATATATGCTTTAAATCAGAATATTTGCTGCATCGTTAAGGAAGTTTGTGTCTTCCCTACTCTCAAAGCAAGTGTCTTTCATTTCTGTAGAAAACCACTGAGTTCTAGTCTTTTTAGAGGTCTACAGTATTTGATAGGAGTAAGAGAGCAGGCACCCAAGGCGAGATCCAGCCTCCCTTAAAAGATTTTTTGTGAAGGTTCATGTTCGGCAGTACCAGAAATCCCAGCTGCTGGGTACACTGTCGCCTTCCCGCGAGTCCCTGAGGCTGGAGGGAAGGACAACCAGCAGGTGGAGCTTTAGGGCAATCCAAAAAGACATTTTTTGCCTTTCCTTCCACAGCGTTTACTTGAAAAGTTGCTCTTAACTGTATCCCCAGAGCCAGCCACGCAAGGCTTCCTGCCAGAAACGCAGAGCCCTTCAGAAAGCAGAAGCCAAACCACCGTAATTATTATTTCTCTAGATACTTTCTACATAACCCCAATCTGGAAAAACGCAAGCCCACCCTGGCACCTGCTTTAGCTGCTCTGTGGGACACACGGCAACAGAGCTTGCCACAACATCCCCACCAAGGCAATATTGGCTCTGCCAATTCGTGTGCCTCCTTTTCTCAGTTTCAATAGTCATGCAAGTGTATGTTTGTTTTAATATATGTACACCCAAAGCAATGAATCATGCAAGTGTAAGTTCACTTTAATATATTTACACTCAAAGCAATAATGCAAGTACTTGTTTCTGTATCTTTTCATTCTTTGCAAAACAAGTTTAATGCCTATGAAACCATTTGCGCTTAGTCTGGAAATACAGAGAAGGAATTAGAAGTTAAGTGAGTAACAACAGGGAAATCCTGTCTTCTACTACCCATCAGTATTTCCACCTATATTAAATACAAACACAAGTTTATTCAAAGTTGCTCTCACTGTGTAAAGCTTGTCTCTGACTTTTCAAAGAACAGATATAGCTAGAAAAATTTTTTTTTCTTTACCCCGTTCTATAGCCTCCCACTCCAGTACTGCTCCATTTGTGGTTCAGCTCAGGCACCGGGTGTCTCCAGAAGGAATTCACTGTATCCTACATTACTGGCCAACATTTTGGGATAACCTGCTTTTTTAACACACACACACTGCACTCCTAAAACATCAACTTCTCTGCGCTACGTGGTTGTCACAGTGCAGCTTTCCCTTTTAATCCTTGAGCTGAAATGCAGCCATACACACAGGTACATACCTGTGTGAGACAGTGAGGACTGTGGGTCGCCTATAGGTTTCAGTAACAAATGATTTTAGATGCACCAATTAACATAGAGGTGGCTGACTATAATTTTTTTTTTCTCACTTAGAAAATGTGTCCCTTCTGCACGGATGTGGGATTTGATATCCCCTTCACCATTCTCTGACAGCATTCCCCAACATTCCTGCTGCTTTGGGAACTCGTAGCCGCTGCCCTTACAGAGCTCAAGCGTCCACAGTCCCTATCACATTTAGGACCTAAAAGTTAACTTGTTTTACTTAGGCTTGCTTTTTCCCAGGTCCACCTTCCTTCAATTCGGCTTCTTGCTTCTAACCTTTCGGCTTATCAGCATTGATTTATTTAATATAAAGTAGTGAGGTTACCTTAGATCAATTATACCTTTTTTTCTGTGCAATTTCCAATCCTTAATACATCTGTTACTGCTCAGCCGCAGGGACAACTTGTCCAGCTGGATCCTAAATTATTTCAATCCTTAATTCAATTGTATTTTTGCCACAGCCCAGCCAATGAGCATAATTCTTTTATGGCTAAGAAGCCTCTTTAGAAATAATCCAATAGCCCATATTAAAATATAGGTCATTGTGAAAACTGCCAAGTGCCTGACTTGTCATAACTTTGAAGACAGGCTCTGAGTCTCCTTCGGCATTGCTGATCCTTTCGGTGCTTGGAGGCTTAATTTTAAAACAATCAGCTCAACAAAAACAATTTACTTATAACTGTCCAAACTAGTCAATGTTAGCTGGGAAGCTAATTTGCTACTTGATGCTGCACTTGGATAAATGCTACAACTGAGGGCAACTGGAGGTTTCCAAGTACTAAATCAGTTCACAACTTGATGGACCTGTTGCTATAGAACTGCAAAGGCTTTGGACAGTAAAAATAAGTAAAACCCATTCAAACCTACATATGAGGCAACCATGTGAAAACACCTGTAAGACAAATGTGTAATTTTACATAAAGCAAAACATACTGAAAGTTTAAGAACTTTTGTGAAGAAATTATTTTTGGCTCTTCAACTAATACTTCAACTTCAAATGGGACTTGGATCCTTTTGAATGTTTATATTTTTACAGATCCACTTTGTTTTTAAAAGAAACAAAGAACTGGTCTTGTTCAGTGTTTTGGAGGAGACTATTTTCAATGAGGTACTGTTTGGTTTTTTTCTCAAAGAGATGGAATCATAATCTCAGAAGCTTAAGGAAATCAGTTGCCTTACAACCACTGACAGACACAGTGGTCCTTTCTCTTGAGGCACCAGCAATGGAAAACTAATTGCTTCTAGGTAAATAAGATGAATCTGACTTTTTTCTGTGCTTGTGCCTGTTCAGCATCTAGCAGAAGAGAACTCTGATTTGGCTATAACTGTAAGCCTTGGGCAACGGTAGGGTGAGCTACTGCTTGTACACCTTCCCTTATTGAAAAGGCAACTTTATCAAGCACAGTACACTTGTTTCTGAGTACTCCTAGAAAAGTAAAAAATGACAAACAATTTAGATAAGTGAGGCTTTCATTTCCACATCTCCTCTCCAGATCTCTGAGTACCATTCTCACTGGCCACAAAGGGCGTTCTGTTTCTATACCAAAGGAAATAATTTGGTACCAAATGTTAGTATTAGGCCTAGTAGAAAGCACCAATGGTGAATAATTTAAATGTTCTTACTATTTGTTTGGGCTTTAGTGTAATCAGTGAACTCAGCTGTTTTGCATTTGGAAAAAGAATCAGTCTTACTGTGTCTTCAGATATAGGTGCGTGATGCCTCTTAAAATGAACGAGGCTACATAAAGATTGGCTTTGAATGTGTTCAATGATCAGTGTAGTACACAATAAACTTAAGATCAGAAGCCCGTGTTAAGGTCCCTATTTCTAATTAAGCAAGATATCAGTGCTCATTCTCAGTCTTTTTTTGCAGCCTGCATAATTGGACATATTTTACTTGCTGTACAAGCAGAGATATCAGCAAGAGACTGGCACCAAGAGAAAGGGCAGGTCCTCCCAGCAAGCAAGGACAGATTGCTTCTGTTTTTTTGTTTAGTCTTTTCAACAGGAGGAAAATAATATCCAGCACCTTGCCATCAGCAATGCAGTAAAAAATATAATCTTAGGAACATCTGAAATTCAATGTGTTTTCATATCATGATACATTTTGGGTCATCTCAGTCTAGCTTTGGACATTGAGCAAGGTGTCTTGTTCAGGGTCTGCAGACGACAGAAATTATGAAGTATCTTCCAAAAGCCTTGGTTTAGGGAGATGCATGTAATCCTATGACCACACGGAGCTCCCAAGTTAAAACCCTTTTCACGAATTCTACCCATAGGCATATATGCACAGAAGACTGCTACATGCAAAACGAGCTTCCCAAAGGAAGCCAGATTAATCTGGTACTTATTCTGATAACTGCCTTTTATAAAAGCAAGAAAAATGTGGTAGATAGTAATCTATCACAACTTCACAAAAGCAGCTGCTACAATGACACTTGTAATTGTTAGTCTGAGCAGAAGAGATGAAGATAAATAGAATTGTTAAGACAGAAAAGGAACTGACTAAAGAGAATATAATACTATGTTGCGCTATAAGGATAATTACAGGCTTGGAGTAAGATTACCCATCCTGAAAGATCTGTTATTGGGAATGAGCTTATTAAATATTTGCATTAATATTAGGCACCCAAAAGTTTGTGTTTGCTAATGAAATTTGGAGATGATGAAGTTGGCAGGCAGTATTAAATCAGTGAAGAATGGGACTCACACAGGAAAAAAAGGAATCCTAGAGTAACAGAAATGGGATGGAAACGAACAGACTAAAATGTTAAACCTGGCATTTAAGGATTAGAGAAATGACAGAGAAGAATGACTTGGGTGTTTATAACCTGTCTGTGGACAAACATTTAATATAGGCATGAAAAAGGCAAGTGAGATCCCCTTCACATTAAAGTCTTGGCTGATGATCCTGGGAATTATTACTGTTTCACTAAATGCTGGTAAGACTTCATCTGAAATCTAGGCCATTTTTGCTTATAAAAGGTTTATTCCAACCAGAAAAGAGAAAGATTACATAGAGACATAAAATGATGAACCCAGAGGACAGACTACAGTGGACCCAAGCGTTCTGCTTCTCTTACTGGTCAAATAGGGACTAGGTCAGTGTGTGTCCTTGCTCCCTTCTGGACCCTGCACAGCCAAGACGAAGGGAGGAGGGTAGGGTGCACCTCATGCACAGTCAGACTGAAACTGGGAGTGCTCCCAGTTTCACCCCACTTACACGCAGCTTTGCAAATTGCTCTCATGCAACTATCTCTGAGATAGAATAAACCTGATGCTAAAGCAGCAGCAAAAGCCAGCGATTCAAAACAGGTAGCAAGAAAGAATATTGTTAAAGTTGCAACTTAACTACTTCTGGTGTGAAATGTTCTGAAGTAGATTTATAATAAAAGACAGTAAATGCTTGTAAGCTGGAGAGAGGCCAAAGTGAAGTGAAGAGGGTGTGCCTATAGAGAGAGGACAGTGGTGAAAATTGTGAGGAGTAAACCCCCTAGACTTCAACATCATCCTCTACACACACACACATTCTATATGTGATAAAATGATAAAGATGCCATGGGATAGCTTGCTTCAGTGATACTGATGGCTCCCTTGAAGAAGGTCACCTGATGCCAGGGGTAGCAGATCCCAGGTAAAATGAGCTTGGGAGGCGTGTATTTGTGACAATCTCAATCAACTTGATAAGGAAGATACAAGTGCTACTATCGTAAGAAACAGGGAGAGGTCCTGTCTTCCCCTAGAACATTCTTGCATAAATGCAATACCAAAACATTGTGGAGCACTTTTGTAATATTTATTTGCAGTCTGAAGACAGTTTGTAGCATGACAGACACTGACTGTCAAAATGCAGGGTTGGACCAACCCAAACGGGCCCTCTCAGTGAAAGAGATGCATTTCTTTGGCTCTAGGGAAGAGATACTATGACAACAGCCTGCTAACAATACAACACAAAGCTTTTAAATACCAAGTAAACACTATGCTTGGAATGGCAATATGATTTCAGAGATACTATGAAGCAAACCTGCCCAACCCACTCTCAGCAGTCCAAGAAGCTGGAGCTGATATACATCTACTGTCATCAAAAGGCGTCTGATACAGTCTACAGCATGGTATCCTTCACCTGCTAACCTAGAAAGATGGACACCCCTGCCACTGCCATGTTCCTATCACTGTGAAATTGTTTTAACATTGATTCAGTCAGAAGGCTGTTGTCTACTTTGTTCCCAATTCCTGCAGCAACTGGCTATTCCCTGAGTTTCTTCTGTCACAGAATAACCAAACCTAACTTCATTCAGCTTATGCACTTCATTTGAAAAATGTTTAATCTTTCAGTGCCAGTGAGCCCCAAGGCCAGAATGAGCTCAGAGTTGCTGTAGATGTATCAGGACATGAAATTAAATAGTTGGTGTGTATATCCCCTGCCCCTTTTTACTCTTCTCATTATACCTCGGATTATAATAAAGAAGTGATGTCCTGCTACTTCAAGTTGAAATCACAGCTCTCACAAGCAACATCATTATACAACCCTGATCAGAAAACAATATCCTAAAACCCCGGTCTTCAGTTCCCACTGTATTCACTGCTTTGATAGCTAGAATTCTTCTCATTTTCCAAATAAATTAATCATTAATCTTCTTTCCTTTGGTTTAAGTGGTGGTGGTGGTGGTGGGGTTCTTGGTGACATTTACCTCAATTTATTTTTAAAGCAATGATAATCCCCCCGCTCAGTCACTGTTTTGTTTGGCTCAATTGCCAAGCTCTTTCATCAAGCATATCAGACATTACATGAAGCAAGACTCTTTCAGATGCACCAACTGTAAAGAGTGAGTTCCAATATACTTGAACACTCTTTGATACAGCCCTTCTCAAAAGCTGGTTCCTAAGAAGGACAGTAGCCAGTTTCTGTAGTTCTCTAACACCAGTGTCAGAGGGCCGTGCTGCCAAAGGTGGAGAATTCAAATCCTGCTGCCAAGAAGCACAGTGAGCCTTGACACCAGCAGCAAATGCAGATCTGGAAGCACACACTAAATTGTTGTTCATTGGGGTGTTTTTTTTGTCATAGACACTAATGTATGAGAGTGACAATCCCAGCTTACTGTTACAGCATACAGTATATTCTCCTATATGTTGCAAAGAGAATGATAGACAAGAATTTGAATAATTGATGACTATAGTCAGCAACACCTGACTATTTTCTAAAGTAAATTATAGCCTATTTCCCAGTCAACAGTGGAATATCGCTAACAGCCTGCCATCTTACCTGGCTCCATTGAGGTTTCTAAACATAATATTTGCTTTTCTGACTTCAACTCTACCCGCTGTCAGGCTCTATTAGGCATAACAAGATCCAGACAGATTCAAGATTAAGCAACTTTTTTATAAAATCCAATTGAGGACTTTCTTACCTTGAGGGTGCAGCAGATATTACATTAACCAGATTGTGCACACTTTCCATGCAAGAACTAAAGACATATATATATATATATATGCAGAGTGACTTAATTCTCTTAGGAAATAAGCGGGGGCTTTCTAGATTCCTCCCACCATAGACATCATGATCAAGCTCAGCTAATTGAGACCTTGTGGGGGAAAGGGTGTTCCTTAGCAAGGCCTTATTTTTCCAGAAGCAATATGTGAGTGCTGTTGTCTAGCGTAGGAAGTCTGTGCCGATTATTAAGGCAGCAACAGTCACGTGGAGAGAGGGGAACCAGGTTTAAAAAGCTCCTTACTGGCTGGGCTACAGCTTCAGCTCCCAGACAGACTGCAGTCCCAGAGTGGTGGAACCAAGAAGAAAGAATCCACCTTCAGTCATCTTCCCCCTCCCCATAGGTACCAGGGAATGGGACAGAGACATCCCCAGTGCTACCTGGTGAGTCTGTCAGCAAGATAGCTTTAGGGCTCTGCAGCTGAGAGCGGAGGCTCTCCTTACGCCCGGAGCAGGGCTTGTCCTTCATTTGTTGTGGGAGAAGGGGCGTGCAGGTTCATCAAAACGCAGGGGAGCGGGGGCACATTTGGGGGCACTGCATATAACATGGGTGTGTATTTGATGCATTTGTTGGCAGTGACTGATGGATGATGATATGAGGAGTAGGCAGCAGTGTAGCTGCGCATGAGTGTAAAAACGTGGGTTGTACTGCATGGGCAAACAGTGCGTGTTTACAGTGTACTATGTAATGACTGCACAGGGGAAGTACTTGCAGCACGTATGGCATAAAGTATCAAAAAGAATAGAGAAAATAGTGTTATGCGGTGTATTCAGAGAAGATGAGGGCAGGAAACCATGGCATAACAGAAAGAATATATGAGCTGCATGTTCTAAGCATGCAATTGCCCTGAAACAGTATAGCCACTGCACAAATACTTCACCCAGATGAGGGCTTTAGGATCCAAGTCGCAATTTGGATCTTGGAGTTTGAAGCAAGAGCTTTTTGCAAAGGCAGAAAATCTGCAAATTATCAATAGCTGTCTTACTAGCATCTTTGTAGTCTGTGGCCTAAAGAGAGGAGGGGAAGATGCCCATATGCAAGCTTTAACTCTGAGCTGTGATTCTTTTTCACATTCCAAGTTTGCAGAGGAACCTGGTATTGCATGTGAACTCTGACTAGCACCTCTTCATATATTGCAATTACAATACCGTATTATCAGTCCTAGCAGAGTGAGTAAGAACGGTAGGCTGTAACACCACTGAGAATCCTCTGCGATCTGACCTATTCTAATTGATGCCAGGCAGAAGGGAAGCTATTTAACACTGAGGGGGGGACAGGGGGATAGGACAGTTTCTGCCTTTTGTGCTCAAATTTTATTCTCTAAACAGACGCAACATACAGTTACTACCCACAGCTGTAACAGGAAGCGCCCCTGAAAACCCCTTTCTTGCAGCAGTGTTTAGCCAACTTCTGGCACCAATCACTCTTGTTCTGCCAGCTAAATCTTTGCTCATTTTACACCTAAAAGACCCAGTTCCCATTTGGCATAGCAGTAAATAGTTAATATCCTGCAAATACTTCAACCTGACAATGGAGTCCTACCAGCCCCATGCTTTCTAGGAAAGAAAAAGACAGGCATCCATCAATCGTGGCATAGGGGTATTAGTAGCGTCCATCTCCGCCATTCAACCTGCACCCCACCAGGTTCTAATGTCAAAAGCCAAATTCTACAGTTTAACTAAAGCCACACTAGCAGACCGGGGGAAAGCTCAGCCGGGACAGAGGGGAAGTGGGCAATCCAAATTAGCTCTACCTGTTGCAAGCTAACGGCACTTGCAGCTTGCTTGACCGGGAACGCGGATTTTGCCGGGCGGGCAGGAGCGGCTCCGAGCGCCTCGTAGCCTGCGGCAGGACAAGCCCTAATTGTCTATCTTTAAGGTGAAACCGCCGCTGGTGGACAAGGGGCAGCGCGGGGCTGCGGCCGGCTCCCGGGGCGGGTGGGGAGGCTGCAGCTGGGTCTCCGCCGGCGTCCCCCAGGTGCGCCGGCGGCTCGGCAGATTACGGGCAGCGGCGGCGCGCCCGGTGCCGGCCGCTCCCCCGCGGAGGAAGGGCGCGGGCAGCCCCGCTCCCCGGGGGCACCCCGGCGGGCGCGGGCAGCCGCGGTCCCCCCTCTCCCGCCTCATTTGCATGGCTCTTATTACGGCCGTGCCTCGCTCCTGCCGCGCTGACACCGGCGGGCTGGAGCGCGGAGTCGCCTCCAGCGGGAAGCGCGCTTCCGTTATCCGCGCTCCCACACCCCCGCCCGCTCCCCCTCCTCAGCTCCCTCTCCTCTGGATGTTTAAGGCAAGGATGAACAAACAGATCCAGCCCGACCGCAAAGTGTCGGTGGTGGCCCCCTTGCCGGAGCGCCCGGGGCCGCCGCCCCCGAGGAAGGACGTGGAGCTGATCCTGGTGAAGGAGCACAACGGGGTGCAGTACACCGCCAGCAGCCTCCTACCCGCCGCCCCCGCCCCGCGCTACGGCGCCCAGGACAGGGAGACCTGGGGCAAGAAGATCGACTTCCTCCTCTCCGTCATCGGCTTCGCCGTGGACCTGGCCAACGTCTGGCGATTTCCCTACCTCTGCTACAAAAATGGAGGGGGTAAGCGCGCCGCTTGCGAGGTCCTTCTCCCCGGCCCCACACCCGCACCGCCGCAAGGGCGGCATCCCCTCCTCCTTTCCCGGAGTTTCAGGGGGAAAAGCAAGAGCCGAGGCTCTCCCCGCGGTGCCGGCTGGCGAAGGCAGGAGCGGCGACACCGCCGCGCTGCCCCGTTTTCCCCCTTCGCCCCCCGGCACGGCGCATCCCGCCGAGCCCCGGGCCCTCGCAGCGCACGGGTCGCCGCTCCCGCCGTGCGGCTCCCGTCCTTCGGGGTAAGGGATGCTCGCACACCCCTCCGAGTTGAACTTAGTTGGGAGCACAGGCGTATCTGCCTTCTGCTGACACTTCAGCCTGCTTAACACTTTTTTTCGTTCGTAAAAAATAGCAGCAAGAGGGAAAAAAAAAACCCAACCAAACAAAAACACTTGAGCAGAAACACGGCATCTAGAAAAGTTAGCGCCGGAGCACTGAAAGGTTTCTTGGGGAGAGTTTTAACGTGGGGTCAGGATTTCTGTCCTCCCTTCTGCAATTTGGGGGCTCTACCCCCTCCAAAGTAGGTTGGAGACTTGTTACAAACAAAACCTCACCTCCTGCACAGTTTGGGAATGACAGCAACAACGAAAAAAAATTACACACAGTAACTAGAGTTAGCTCAGATTGTCTGGCACATCTTCAGTAAGATCGTAACTCCATCATCCCCTTTCATCTCCCTGAAATACGCTGTGCTGTCAGTGATGACTCCACGCGGTGATGGAGTAACACCATCTGCGAGCTGGGCAGGTGCCTGGGGTGCTTTCAGATCACCATCGGGAGAACAGACCCTGCCTAGCAGATGGAGGACTGCTTGTGTGAATGGTGAATGATACAGAGAACCACCGCTAGATAGAAAGTGTGTTCTGTAAGATAGTTATGTATGTCTTGATAATGTGGTTGCCTGGCACCACATAATGTGGATAAAGGCTAATGGTTCACACTTGTAGCATAAAATACTTGCTTCCTGTGAAAAGACGAATGCAGGATGGGAAAATCCCTATCAATTAACATGGAATTACACCCGTCCTTGGAACTTAATAGGGTACTAGAAAGGGTTGGTACTGAAACACTCGGTCTGGTTTGGTACCTCCAAAACTTCTGAGGGGAGTCAGAAAATCTCTCTGCTCACCACCCAGACATGCTGAAGAAAGTAGTTAGTACTGAAAAATAACCTCCATCCTTATTTCATTATGTCCAGAAATAATCTAGCAATTCACACTACAGCAGCACAATTCATCATGAACTCAGCAGGCTTCCACGGTGTCAGGTGCAGGTGTAGCAGCAGAATCACGCATGCCACTCAGCACATATGTGCCATTGCCAGATCTCCGGGTTATCCGGCAATTTTTAGGGAAAGAGGTGTATTCCCCCTATCTCACATTGCACAAGGTGACACCCAGTGTTTGAACTCATTTCTATCGTATTTTGGGTCACTTAATTTCCTAACCTGCTTCCTTTATAATTTGCTGCTAGCTCAGGCATAGGAGGTGACTGTCTGCAGCTCTCTTGCATTTTGTTTAGTCTCCATGTATTATCTTATGTCAGTTCAGCAAACCTGGGTCTTCATCAGCATCTTTTAATTCAAGTACTTCCAAATTGCAGTGGAGAGACAGCTAACTACTTCACAGCTACAAGAGCCACCTTTCAGTGAAAAGTTTGCACCAATTCTTCTATACCACCAAAGTGGAATCAGAGCTTTACAAGCAAAGGTAGAGAGGCCCTCTGCTATCAAAGTCTATAGAATGACTCAGAACGGCGTACTGATACAGAGATTATAAACACTTGTTTACTCTGCTCTTCAATAGAAAACAAACTGCAGTATGAAGCATCTCAAATCAACACCTTGGATGTCATTCCTGAATGACATACATAATATCACAACATCCTTTACTGGCACTTAAGAGACTTATTTTACCATAAAATGAAAGACGCGATAATCCCAATGGTCAAAAACCATCAACAATGGGCTTTTCCTGAGGAGATGTTCTCATGGAGGACATCAGCCAGCTGAGCTAGACAAAGACACATCAGCTGTGGCTAACAGGGGGACAAACTCATTTTTACAGCTTGATTGTGCTTGGCTTAATGAAGTTTAATCATATCTAAATATTGAGATTATTTTTCTTTTTCTATGCTGTTTGATAGAGTGTGGCCATCAGCATATCAGTCATGACAGAATTTCCAGGATAGAGCCTGCACTGAGAAGCGGGGAATGGAAACACAGCCAGGGACTGGTTAACAGCTCTCCTCCTTCTCTTTACAACAACTGTCCCTATGTTATCCTAAAAAATTTCCATCCATTGCCTCCCATGTTGGACATGTATCAGTTTCAGTCAGTAGAAACTCCTGTAAGAGATTCAGGCTCCAAAGTACTTGACTGAGTTTCAAGCCAGGTCAGTCCCTTCTCTGTCAAACTGGGTTTGTGAGCTTGTTTGCTCTATGGGTGAATTCTCCTACAAGAGCAAACATGAGACAACAGGCAGAGCTATAGGATATTGTTAGATTTGTTGCTATCTTTCCAGTTCTAAATCACAGATATGCTGAAACATCTTCCTCCCCACCCCCGGCTACTGCAGGAGGGAACCTTTTTAGCACTACAGCAAGTTTTGCTATCTCAAAAGAATAATCCAATGGGTTTCATATAAGTGCTGGCTTATGTATCTCCATACAGAAGATATAATAAAAATAAAGTACTATTAGATACGGAGAAAATTTCATTTCATTATCTTAGTAGTTTTGCTGGACTGCTGAGCAAACTAGAGAGACAAAATCAGGTGGCATTTCTATACCTGTATAGCATGCTCAAAAGTTTTACAGAAGCTCATAACAGAGTTATAGTCTGCTTTTTGATATTTAAACTAGGAGATAAAGGAAAAAAACTGAAACAGATAAAACTTGCATTGGATGGCATGTATAAAGTAAATCAGTGGAAGGGAAAAGGTTTCCTTTCTTCCTCCCTCATTTTCTCTTTATTCTAAAAGCCTCATCAATTCTCAGCCTCAGCAATTTAACTAGAGCTGACTTTAGACAAATAGTCGAATGTAGGTTACGAACTTGTATATCTTCAACAGACATACAAAATAGGCAGTAATGCCATAAGTACTGAGCCACTAAGGTATTTTAACACTTGTTTTCAGCGTAGCTTGTGCTATCTAGCAAAAAGAAATTTGGTTATCCTTCCAAAATCTACACCCACAAAGGTTCTACAAATTGCTCTTAAATGTTGAACAACAGCGTCAAGGACATGGAAGTAGTAGAAAATGGCAAACCCCTTTACATCTGAAAAAAGTGACGTGGGTGACGTGTACTGTTATGTTCCTAAAACTGGCTATGATTAATTTAAGATGCCAGCAGACACACTAAGGGCCTTTCCATGCTTGTAAAAATAGGTGGTTCTCAATAAAGCGTGAGAACTTAAAGTTAACTCAGATGGAAAGTATAAATACACACTGTATTCCCTCATTCACAGTTGAATTTTACAAGGACATGGATGCATATACACCCCCTCCTTATTACTAGCCAAATCCTTGAGTTTCTTTCTTTGATAAACCCAGAGAAATTTCCTGATTAAAAACTAAACATACAGGCTTTTGGGTTAGATCTTGAAGTTCCACACATATAAAACTCCGATAGTTTACTTCAGTGAGTTTTACTTAACACGAGGCATACACCACCCAGTGGTAGTTATATAGACTTTTTTATGTTAGGTAACTTTAGAGACAGTACTGGTGGTGTTAACAAAAAAATCCCTATTTGTATTTTAACAAGCTCCAAGTAACAAAAAGCTAGAGAGTAAGAAGCATCCAGCAGCACTAAAATGCTGAATGAATAGCCAGAAACATCTGTGTTTTGGGAGTAGCCTGCTGAGAGACCCCAATGGGACTTCTGCACAAAGATAGATGGCAGAATGTAACCTTTCTGTGAACAACTGTGATTTTTGGAAACATTCTTCTGCTATAAAAAAAAAAAAAAAATCCCCAATCTCTAGTAAGATCTAAAAGCCTAGAGCATTTATTTTTTGTATCAGTTACCTACTTCCATAGGACTTGCCTGCCTTACAAGGGCAAAGAGAGATCCAGTGGCCGTGTGATAATATGATACAGGCCACAGAAAACTTTGAGGACAGTTTAGTATGAAATGTCTGGATGAGATCTTGCCCTCAGTGACTTCTTGGAAGCAGGATATGCCCATATATAAAAACTACTTTACAAGATGATAGGGAGGCTCTGTACAGATGGTAAAATTCTGCAAGCTCTCATTAATCAGATAAGGCAACACTCCAGAAGGGGGAATTCTCAAACATCACCTTGTCGGCTTCTCTGATCAATAAACCACAACTTACATGTATTTGACTGCTGCTCACAGCACAAAGGAAAAGCACTATTTGCAGCAAATCAAATACTTTTTGTGCAGTCCATTTGTGAGAGTTTCAAGGAGCAGGGTATGTCACTGGAGAAATCATCAACTATGGTCATTTCTACCGGCTATTCTCACAAGTGCTATATCCTCATTATAACTCATTTCTGGCAAAAGCCCATTTTTTTCTATTTTTAAAAAGAGACTCCCTAGCTCTATGACTCTGTAAGTGGTCAGTATCAATGTACTCAAAACAAGTCTTTATAACACATCCAACCTTTTAAGTGCTCCCCAGTTCTGTAAGAGGCTACACAGAATTAAAGAATAAGAAGAGTATTAAAATTAGACTCTCATCAACTTAGGGAAAGATTTACCCTGATATTTGGATTACATCTAAAATTTTACTGATGCCAAATGAAGTTGAGTAATGCCTAGTATGATTAACTGATGTGCTCACAGTGGGGGAGGATGATGCTCAGTCGTAGTTAACAAAGCTATTGTAGTTTTTGTACAAGATACTTTTAATGTTAATGTTCATTTTTGATCCATTTTCCTGCATAGTCGTAGGCAAAATTAGTATTTCCCATTGAACTTTGTGGAAAAAGAATTTACCAGCATAAAGTACTTCTTTTGTGAGCCAAAGTATTTGCAAGGTCAGTCATGTTCAGACTACTCATTAGGAAGCATGTAATTGTCGGATTAGTCACTGGAGACTTATTGTATCATAAGAATCAGATTAAGCTTTTCATGAATTTACGAATAGCTGCAGATAAATATTTTAACAGTTCTCTAGCTATCATAATATACACTTTTAATCTCCTCTGAAGCATTATTTTTAAAGTATTTTTAGACCACAGTATTTCTAGAAGAAACTGTTTGCTTCAAAGAACAGTTCGCCAGCAATCAATACACTTTAGAACAGAAGTATCTTACAATTTATCCTAACGCTTCCTTTCCTATTCATACTTCCATAAACTGCAACACAGCACTGAGCAATCCACAGCACAGGTACCAAAGACAACATACAACCAAATCCAAATATCCCCAAACAGGGCCAGCCCAAAGGCAGGTGCAAGAGCTCTCACACACTGAGAATGACACCTGTGAAAGTATCCCCTGCCACAGAGCTGTGAGCCTGGCTGTGCACCACTTCCCCAAAAGCAAGCTGTGATACTGCACCTTGCCTTTCTACTAGGCTCTGCCCCTTATGTTTTGCCAAGTGCCTGACAGCAAATTTCATCACTATTTTGAGAAATAATATAATCTGGCACTTTACACTTCAAAGGTGGATGACCTTTGCCTTGTAATATCAGGGTTTACATTCCAAAATAGCATTGATAATGATAAGAATAAGTCAACTTTGAAGTAATGTCACTGTAAAGCCTACGCCGAGAGTTTGACTCATCATTCAATCACAGCTTAGATGCAAATCTAGTCATTTTGGTTTCCTAATAAGGGGGTTTCAATTCCCGTTCACACATCGAATCAGTGACCTCCAATAGGTTGTGCTGCTCCCCACACTGTGGGCATCAGCTTTGAGCTCCTGGACATTGTGTGACATAGGGGACAACGTTCAGTTGCGTTGTGTGACAGTACTTCCTTCCCCAGAACTGGATTCAGTGGCCAGCTCACAGTTGCTCTCTTCCCTTTCCCACATGACTTCATCACTTCCCTGTCCTTTCCTTGATCAGCCAGTAATCATCCACAGAGGAGAGATTCACCTAGGCTCACCAGATTGTAGCTCGCATGCCAGTTGCCAGCTGCTTCTCTGAAATTCCCTTTCCTCCTCTACCTGTCTCATTGGCTCTGCAAAATAAACCTTCAGAACTGTAATGTCTGCAGGGTTATAAACTACTATGTCATACACCTACTTCATATGAGGCATTATGAATAGTTGAAAAGGAAGAACTGAGCCTTTCAATTCTAAAATTCTCACTTAAATTCTAAAATTCTCATTCGTGACTCTGGCTTCTGGTAAGATACCATGAAATGATGTGTAAGTGGTACACTGTATAGACTCTCAGCTAAATACCTGCCTGAGTGGAGGTATTTGTCCCTGAACAATTCTAGCAACCCACGGATTGCCAATTTTACAAAGGTTCTAGAGATACACAGACATAGAAAGATTCTAGACAAGGTTCATAGTATTCAGCTTCACATTATACCTTAAGAGGACCATACTCTGATTAATGCAGGGCAAGCATTCAGAACTGATCCAAGGGGTGCTCCAATCAATTACCAAAAGTGGTTTTCCACTTTTGCTCCTCCACGTTACCAAGATAATAAAAAAGGTGGTGTGAACCAAATGAGCTGTTTTGACAAAAGCAAAGATACCTCTTTCTAAGCACACTGAATGAACACATTTTGATTACCACTCAGAAGCACTTTATTCTGAAGAAAGAGGCAGAAAAGACATCAAGCAGTAAACTTAGTTCTGTTGTTTGGAAATTTTAAATCTCTGCTGAAGGTCTCCCCCCGACCCCAACTTCACTCCTGTATGCTCTTCTCAATTCAATCAAGAAATAAAGGTACTGAAAAATCCCTAGAAAGCCATTCCAACAGGATATATATCCCTCCTGGACAAGTAAATTCTGAAAGTCGCATTAGGAAGCCTTCTATGTTCATATAGAGGAGCATAAAACATATACAGGAGCTTCTTATAGTTTGTCTAGAGATCTCAGGTTTTGGATACTCATTCAAGCTGAAATAGCAGGCTCTTAAGCTTCATCTATTTCTAGTCTGTTTTCTCACTAACATCTTTTTAAGCTCTTTATTAAATTCACTGGGATCAATGGAGAACAGAAAGGCCACATTAGGAGTGTAGGCAACAGCCCTTCTTTATGAAGAAACCAAAATATCTCTAAGGAGACTGAGACATGGTCTACATGGTTTTGGGGCAGAATTTCTCTTTCATTCTTTTGCAAAATATCACAAACCTGTCTGTCAGTTCAGTGAATATGTGAATACAGCTCCAGAGGTCTAAAGATGTTTCAAGACAGATACTTTCCTCCCCATACTTACACCGATATGAAACAGAATGCTAATACAACTACTTACACATGAGATCAGAGGGAACACACAGCTTTAATGAGTGTTTAGATATGCTATGAAGGAAATGATGATTAAAATCAGTCCACAAATTACTCAACCTCTCGCTGTGAATTAAAATGGAAACAAATGGTTTAAAGAATTTTGAGCAGTTCTGAGGAGCAACATCAAATAGAGCATGCCTTCATTTTTGCTATGTCTAATGGGAAGCTCATAAGCAACTCCCAGTTCTAAAGCTTTTGTCCCAGGTTAACCAATTGATTAAATAGTTGAGACACATGCTGGCTCTCTAATATCAGTATGCACCGTAAACTCCATAGCATTTACACACATTGTAATTATTTGATTATGTTGGACCTAACTGCTCTCAGCACTATTACAAAATAATAAACCATAACCAAATCAATTCTATACTTAGAGATATATTTATATTAAAACATTGTAATTTAGGAGGCACGAGACAAATTCAAATGAAGTGTCTTTGTAATACAGTTCTAGATCTTTCAGTACCACTTTGCTGTTAGTACTGTCCATTCTCTCTGTATATATCCTTCATATAGAATATAAAAAAAACACGATAATGGATTTGGGGGAATCTTGCAACTGACTCTTGATTTGAAATGTGACAATGAGAAATTATTATTATTACTGAAGTTGAAATAAGTTCTATTCAGGACAACTCCACTGCCTCAATCCAGTTTCAATGAAAAGTACGTAAAGATTCCAGGAATATCACACTGATTATAAACCTTCAGTTTCCCTTCCTCAGGGCACCTGGAGACAAAGGATTCATGTAGCCTGTTACCCATGTCTTGACAGCCTGTAATTCCTTCCTCCAACTACAACTCCTTAATCTTCCCCTTTCCTTCTCCCTGCCTCCAAGTCTTGAACCTTTCATGGCAAGATTTCATCCTAATTGTGTAGATCTTATGCACTGGTGCTAGGTCAGAATAGTTCCAAATGAAATGCTTTACTGACACTCCAGACTTTACTTCCTAAAGTTGGATAGCTGAGTCCTTCAGGAAATCAGCACCAAAAGTGCCTAGACCCCTAGTAATGCCGAATAATCCCTGTTCTCATGGAAATTCTGGAGAGATAACTGTAGTATAATTCATCATCTTAACTTCTGTATAGATTCAACATACTTAATTTTAGCCATACAGATTTTGAAATCTTTAATCCATAAAGAAGGGGGAAAGAGGTGGGCGAAATGGAAGGGAAAGAGTTAAGTTCATTGCCTTATGACATATTATTCTTCACAAAGACGATAGGAAAGAACCTCTAAACTACTTGTCAAGGCTATCCTGTTTTATTTGCAGTCTTCCTCCTCCTTTCCCCTACTCTCTATTTAAACAAGTTTTGCAATCTCTCTCCTGAAGCATGACAAAGGTGACAGCACAGAACTTCACTTTGAGAACTAGGGTCTACCGTTCAGAAACAGAAACTCTCAGCAGGGAGGTCTGGCTACGTAAGCCACATTCTTCTTTACACTCATATTCATCCAAAGCACACTACCAACTCTCCAGTGCACAGAATTTCATGATAACATATTACTAAACAAAGCTCGGACAGGATTGGGCAAGCAGTTGTCTTTTGCCAGTCCATAAATGTTTTTTTATGACTAGCGTTCTGATTGCTGGTATGCAGTAAGACAAGCTGCCCTTATTATACAATAAGCCTTTTTATAGAAGATGGTAATTTTTCCAGTGCTCCTACTCTTTAAAGCTTTATGAGCACAACCACTCACTTCCAAAAGCACAAGTGATTGCAGAAGCTGTGCTCTTAATGTAGGTATTAACTGGTTGCTATTGCTTGGCTGTTACTATTGTTGAAGAATATACACTAATTTAAGTGTGCAAATCAGGATCCAATGCTCCCAGACTGGTGGTGTTAGACTGCACAAATATAAAGCCTTTCTTGGACTGCTTTAGTATAAACTGCTTGCCTAGAACAAACCCAACACCAGAAGAGCAGTATTGGTTTGATCCCGCCCCACTGAAGTACACAGGATTTGTGATTTCAACAGCAGAAGAATATTACTCCTTTACAGTCTTTATTTCAGAGCTGGAGAAAAATATTGCATGATTTCCAAGCACTGCAATTAGTGACAGAGTGAGTTAAAAGCCATGTCTTGCTATAGCACTCTTGTTAGTTTGAGAAACAGCTTTTGCGGCATTGATGTACAGGAAGGACTGTGGCTGGGTAATTGCACAGCATTCGTTTTTACTGAAGTCCACAGAACTGTGGGAATCCGCTGATTTTCTGGCCCATGGACTGCATGGAAGAATACACCCTATCTGATTGCCTCACTGACCATACAAACAAGCTGTTACCATGGGCCTAGCATATGTACTGAAAAAAGCAGCCAAGTATTGTGTATCTTATTTTTTGCTAGCTATTTATAATTCATTCTGCACCTTCTGAACTATGCGGACTGAACAGCACTCCTCACTGATTTAACTTTTATTTCTTTTTCTCTCTTTTTCTCTTCTGTAATCAAACACCTTTTGCAATGTCTATCCTGAAGCATGCCAAAGGTGACAACACATTACTTGCCCTTAAGATCCGTATCTCGAGGCAAAGTATTATACTGATTCCGGCCAAATTCCAGTTTAATAAAAAAAGAGGGAGAGGCTGGACTTTTTCTGACACCAGTCTAGAGTAGAATGACGGAAAACTTTTTTCAGACCACAAGGTGGAGCAGTAGATCCTTATAGATCTTATTAGATCCTAACCTGATAATTAATGTAACAGCAAGGTACTGAGTTTCTAGGAAAAAAAAAATAAAATTATTGGAGGACCTAACAGGGTGGCTCATGAGTTTCAAATACAGAGCTGACGAGTAATAGCAATGATTGTTCCTAAGCAGACCCTTCTTGGATTTCCTGATTAGTTTCATTTATTAGGACATTATAGGAGTGGCAGCTTTTATTGATGCCTAATTCACATCAAGGAGCTCACTTGTCAGCACAGCCACAATGACAGCAAGGAGACAATCCATTGATAACAAGATGTTTCTCCCTGAACACACCATTTTTTAAATGAGTGCAACATTAAAATGGAGATATAGCCTCTTCCCCCCCAAGGAATGATACAGGAGGAAAGAATTTCTCAAATACTAAGTTCAGGAGGTTGTTCTCTGCAGTGCCCTGAAAAGATTTACCTTTGGAAAACAAACAAGCTCCACACAGACTTTCACTATCATTCTACAATACAGAATGTTAATTCTATATTGTAAAACTATGAAGAATGTTTCTTCTTCAATGTCAATGTAATCCACTTTCCAGCAGGTCTCAGCACCTTGCCTTCTTGGCAGAAGCATCATTATTTCAAAACACCAGGAAGCTAAGAGTTTTAGTGACAAAGAGCAATTACGTGTGTTGGACTAACTACAGTATTAGAAAATTCAAGGCCAAGTGTTATCAAAACATGAAGTTCACAGCTTAGAAGTTACTCAAAAGTATCCTTGCTACATAAGTCTTTGCTGGCGTGCAGCGCTGTATCTGTCTACTGATGTCCAATGAGACTGATGCTACAGAAAGCTCAAAAGCTCATGCCCCCAGCCGAGGGGTGATTATAGCTGTACATAGGCATCTTATAAATAAGATTTATCACAAAACTAGGGAAAAGCTTGTACTGTGCAGTGCTTTTGTCTCCTCTCTAAAGAGAAATGCAGATGTGTCAATGAGATCATGAGGCAGGTGTTGGTGAGACTGGAGACACTCCAGGATGTTGTTTTGGGGAAGAGTTTGATCATTTGTTCTTTTTCTGCAGTTTGTTTCTCATTTATGTATGGCTCTACAGCCTTAGTTAAAATCAATAGATTCATAAACCACAAGGGAGAAATCCTGACCCAGCTGAAGTCAATGGGTGGTTTTTTTCCATTGACGTCACCAGAGCCAGGATTTCAACCCAAATAACAGACGTCTCTCTCTTAAGGACTCCTAAGTAGACAGAATTTCCAGACTAAGAATTATGTGAGAAGAAAAACAGAGTTAAGTAATAAAAAACTATTCAGACTAAACTGATATAGAAGACTTCCACTGATCTTCACTCAGTGCAATAACTCAGTACTTCACCTAATAAGCAAAATGTCAGGACTTACATAGATGATGGTCATTATTACACAAAATGAATTTACTCTGTGAGAGTTAGGCTATGACCTCGGCATTCTCCTATGTAAGGCTCAAGCAATAAAAAAAAGTACTATTTTAAGAAGTGCTTTCACTCTCACAGTTTCAGAGAGACAAATGATTAGGCAAGAATCTCCTTCTAGCTCTCAAGGCTAAAGAGAAAAGCTGGGAAAATACAAAGCAAGTACAAGACTAAAAGCCAGCAGGCAAATAAAAAGATCACACCAGATCTAAATTTTAAGACATTTTAAATTATTCTGGGGTCTAACCCATGTTTTTTGAACTTTTTAAATTGGTGGTTGTAGGAATATAGCTGGTATCAGTGAGTTACTCTCTCTCCTTTGACTCTTCCCTAAAAGAAAGTGACTGAGAACAGTTACCAGGCTATCCCTAAATTGCAGGTTAACCCTTCATTGACACATACAGAGGCTGATGACAAAATCACTGTCTCTAACCCGAAACTAAGAGATTTGGAGATCTTCAAGATCACCTACACTCTTCCCTTCTAAATACTGTTTTACAGTCTTGAGGTATTGTGTGTTTAAAAGCTATTTAGAAATATGAAAAAAAAATATAGCTGTGTGATAAGCTGAAAACACCAAGCTCAGCTACACTGATTTGTCATAAGGTCTGAGTAATGAGTGAACAAAATTGCTCCTCAATCTGCCCTAGCAAAAGTCTGCACTGTGATGAAACAAGAAGGATTTTGTATCAAACTGTTAATAGGCCTCTGCTTCATCTTGGCAGTGAGCTATGATGGGCCCTGAGGTCATTTGCACATTCTTCTATGGCATTTCAAGCTAGGAGGCCCTGTGCAGAATGGCAGTGACAAAGTACGTACTGGACAGCTCGGACTGGGGGGAAAATTTACTTCATTGCTTGAGGCCTATTAGGAAAATAGTCCACTAAAGAACAGAAATACAGCTCAGGTTTCAAACTTAAAAACTTTGGTCTGATTAATTCCCACAGAAAAGGGAGAGTAGTTGCACAGAAAATGAAGGGAGGGTGTTGCTAGCCAGTACAGCTAGGCTGATGCAGCACTGTTGTGGTTTCATACTGGTCTAGGTGAGACTTCGTTTACCCTTTGGAGCAAGGGAATATCAAGGGAAATAGTTCTCACAGTCTTCCTGTTGCAGGGATGCTACTGAAAAGTTTAGCTTTGTGCCCACAATGCCCAAATTCTGAGACACCCCACCTGATGGCTCTGCATTGCATCCAGAATATTTCCAGCACTACCCTAGGCCAAATACAGATTTTTTTTCCAAATTGAAAGGTTTTCTGTAAATAACGTGTGACAGTTTTTGTGAAATTCTTGTGTTCAGTGCTAATAGTTCAGTACAAAGTAAAGAAGCCACAGCCATTTGGAAGCTACCTTCACCCAGACCTTCCAAAAATTTAGCACTATCCAATAGCAACTATAATCTTTGATAAGAGTACAGGGTTTTGCATTGTTCTAGCCAATTATGCAGTAGTAGCCATCACTGTAATGGTAAATTTGCCAAAGTGGTTGCTAGCAGCATCACGCACAGTCTTTATGTTTACACATAATTTAAATAAATGCAACATTTGTCTTATATAAGAAAATATTATTTATGGATAGATAGAATACTATTCATTTCAAAATATGTGTGAAGACTGTACTTTGTAGTTTACATAGCATGTCTAAGAAATATAGATATACCAGAAAACTGTACATAAAGAATAATTCCCAGCAATGTTGACAGAAAACATAGGTGGGTTTTAATAAAACATGTAGAATGGCTTTGTAGTATATGTAACTCTTTGCCTTCTACTTTAAAGTCCTGTATAAACATGCATTATATGTAGTTTACAGTATAGTTATTTTGCTTCCTTTAGTGGCATTAGAAAGAACATACATCCTGAAGGCTTCATTTATAATGACTGAGAGTAAAAGTTAGATTTACTAGAATTCTTACAGATAGGAATGTATAACTGTCTCATACTTCTGTGATAGAACACGACCCTTTATTAATAGGAAGAATTTAGAGGATTCTGTTGTACAAGAGTTTGTAAAGATTAAGATAGTACAGAAAGTATTACATTATTGCAAATAAATCTCTAATAAAGCCTGGAAGGAAAAGGAATGTTTTGCTTTGGTCATTGAGTCCAAAAATTGGAGTTACAACTTAAAATTGGATTAATCACAAAATGGTAAGGCAAGTTCTAACTGTGCCTCAGAGTGTTTATACTTGATTCTTCTCTAGCAGAATTTCAAGGCATTTACCTCCTATTGGTTTGTACATTAATCCTCCTGAAAGCTGCCTGGCACTTGTCTACAGCTGATTTAAGATGTCTTAAGCACTTTGTTTTACCCTGGCACAGTTATGAATCTCATGCTGCCTAAAATGGGTACTGCCTCCTCTCCAGAGGGTGCTTAACTCTGGGGCTGTTTTTTATTTTGACAACCTGCAAAAGAAAAAGCAGTCTTTAAGAGAAACATCCTCCATCTGAGGTTGTGTTGTGAACCAGAAATCGCACTGTTACATGTACAGAACAATGCATGTTTAAAATGCCTTGTCTCACTATGTACACTAGCTACTACTGTGGCTCTAATTAGCTCTGCCGGAGCAGTCGTATCACCTCATATTAGGCATCCAAGGCAGGTGGCATAACTAGGACATGGGTCTCCCCGTCTATACCCTGTACAATGTATACAGGACAGCAAGCAGCTCCCACAAGGGCAATCCTGAGAATGTTAGAAAGAGTAGAAAGATCAAATGAAAGCAAGGACTAACACTGCCTTAATGAGGGGCTGAAATCCCAGGCTCTTTTCTAGTAAGGTGGAGGAGCATCTCAAGGATATAAACTTGGCATTCCCGAAGCATCAAACGTACAGCTCAGGAAGTGGGTACCATAGCTAACATGCGTACAAAAAGTGCCCACATAGCTCTTCAGTCTGCCAATATACAAACCTGCAGCACCAAGAAATACTTGTAAGGTGGGAATTTTAGGTAGGAAAGCAGGAATCACTATTACACTGTAATTCATTAGCCTAGTTCACTCAGTCTCTTCAAATTATTAAAAGAAGGCTGAAACACTTGATTGCAGCACTTAAGCATCTTCACGGGAAGGAAATAGAAATGTTGCAGGGTATTTTAATTTATCAGGGAAAGCACTGCCACAATCAAATGTCAGATATATTCAAATTAGAAATAATGATTTTTTTTAAAAAAAATATTTTTTTATAACAAAGTTATTAACCTATGAAATAAGCTACCAAAAAAAGCAAAGGATCTGCGCCTGGTATCTTCAAATCAGGATTGTATGTTTTTCTTCTGAAACGCTGGCTTATGTTAGACAGGAAGTTAGATCAAAGTATCTAGCAATACATTCTGACATCAAAATCAGACGGATCCATGAATTTTGAAAACATTCATTTTAGTTTACAGCTGACTGAAACAAAACAAACACAAATGAACATGCAAGTTCTCCGAGAAGGGAGAGAAAACCATGACTAAACAGTCTGTATCTGAACCAAAGTAAAACTGTAGTTGCCAAAATCTCCCTGGCACCAAGCAAGGACTTCCCTACACTTAAGAGACAGCTAAAGCTGATGAAGTAGTATTTCCTTTCATGCACATGACTATATTCTGTACATCACAGAAAACAGTTTTTCAGTACACACATTTCAAGGAAAACTTATCACATGAGGTTACATTATTACAGATTTTCTAGTGCTGGAATCCAGCAAAACCTGCTTATCTTGTTCCACAAGCTCACAGCAAGTATCTTGTCATCTTCATTGAAAAAAATATTTTTAGCCATAGATGTTCTGCCACCAATAAATCAGGGTACATTTTGACAGACACTTGATTTTGTACATCTCAAGCACAGCCTACACCTTACATGGGTGGTTTTGTTGATATGCAACTGCAGGTGAATATATCCTTGTGTCACCCCTAATAATTGCAAGGTTGGGGAAAAACACGAATAGAACACTCCTATTAATAAAATGACAGAATAGTATTTTTTCTTCTTAATTTAGCATCTCTTAAGCTTCCAGTCATGTCTGTTGAGAAGGAGCAATGTTCTCCAGCTAGGCATCTGCTCACTGACCCGGCAGTCCAGTACTACGCACTTCCTCTGACCAGCACCCGCTGAAGAGTTTGTGAACTAGAAAGTTTGCTGGTTTGTTCCCAACAGCATTAGCTGTTCCAGGAAAGGATACTACCACTGCTACAAACCCTGTCCTAATGAACATTAGTAATAGGGATTTCATAAATCATATAACAAAACAGTCTACAAGCTGGCCCCACATTCCAGCTCACTCTCTCATTTCTTGTTTAAACCAGCCAGGTAGTTAAAAAACAAAAAGGCACAAAATCAACAGGATGCATTTGCGCAGGAATGTTTGTAGCTAGACCTTCACATTGTTACAGACTTCAGGTTATTTACTTACCCAACTACTGTCAAAACTCACTTGATGCTAATTCATTTATTTAGAAACAAAGGGGCCAGCTCCAATAGCACCTCTGCCATAAGGAGGCGTAAAAAAAAAGGCTATCACTGCAACCTTATAAAGCAGATTTTTGGACTCTCTAGGGTCACAGAGCAGAAAATGGGAATAGCTTAATTTCCTAAGCTAGAAGCAGTGAGAGCATTGTCAAAGTCAGCAGCAGGAACCCCCCGCAAAGCTCCAGAGCTCACACTACCCCACAGGCCATCTTGGACCAACCTGATTTATATTCTCTCAAACTCCTGATGTCTCTTTATTTATTCATTAATTCCCTATCAAACAACATAGGCCAGGGTTCTGTTCTTGTACGTTCCTGCGATTATCTTTAAACTACGCACTGTTGTAAATGTGATCATTTCATTAATTTATGTAAATAGGACCTTAGCCAATGACTTGGGTGTTATTTATGAATGAATCATGCTGCTCTGAGTGGCTGGGTATATTTAACTCTCATTAATTTGTTCAAAATAGCTGCTAATGGGTTTCTTTAGCTCATTACTCTTGTAACAAAAAGCCAAAGAGATGACTGGGTTTGCATGGAAGGGCTTGGGTAACCCTTTCTGTTACATCCCAGTGACCAGCTTATAAATATACTGCACTTCAAGTCACTTCAAGTGATTTCAAGGCAGTAACAGCTCAAGACAAAAAATGCAGGCTTCAGTTGGCATCAGCCCATGAACAGCATTGAACCATTTCTGGAAACTATTTGTTTTCACTTTCTTTTGAGTAAAAGGAACGCTATTAAAATTGGAATTCTGGAAAAACTGAAGGCTCTGAGCCCAAATTGAGAGTAGAAATATAAACAGGTTCAAATCTAGCAACGGTTTGTTAGAGGGAGTAGCTAAATATAGGGGCTCCAAAAGAAACATATCGCTCACCATGGTATAGCTTTCACTGGTTTTATGACACAGAAATACTTTCCATGAAAAAGTTTGCATACTTGGAAGATTTTATTGCATACTTGGAGGATATTACATGTGCAAAGTGCTGCTGAAGTTTTTATAGTATGTCATGCAATCTGTTTTGTAGAAAAATGTTATTTTTGACTACTATAATCTATTGCTGTCTGGTCTCAACATCATCATACAGCTGCTGTTAAAATCATCATATCTTGGCTTTGACACTGAGGTTACATCATGCTCCTTTGTATCTCTGACTTCTCTTTGCTGTGCCACGCAAACCCGAATTGCTTTTAATCTCAGGTCAGTAAAGGTCTGCCTTTCCACCCCCTCTTCCCAGGAGTCAGCATCAGGCTCAAGCTCACCTGCTCCAGAGGTACCCTCGGTGGCTGTACAAGCCAGCTGGCAGCCAGTCTGCTCCAAGAGCCAGAACTAACATTCACATACTAAGAAATACCTGCCTTTCCAATTACGTCATTTTTCTACCTATAGTGATCTTGTACAGTCTAGATTTCAAGATCTCTGCATGGGGGACTTCCTTTCCATTCGCAAGCGTTCACACGGAGTAGAGGTTCCACCCATTTTCCTCGTTGCCCAAGCAGACGTACTGCATTCTATCAACTGTTTGCTGATATTGTTCAAAATACTATTCTGTATGAAAAAAACAAGCAGTGTTGATCAGATACAGAGATTAGCTTGTATTTCAATGCACCAATTGGGAGATCTTTGTTTTAAAACTCTTTTCCTGCACAAATACTGGAAACACTCCTATCAGAAAATATACTGCAATATTTGCTCAAAGTTTGTTGTTTTAGCAGAGATCCCCGCCAGTTAACATTTTGACTAGAATAACCATGGCAACAAACGCAAAAGGCTAATGAGCACAAACAGTTCAAAGTTGTTTCAACTACCCCTGTCCTGGCCTGCTTCTTGTATGTGCATGAACAAATCCTTTTAGGATACCAGCAGCTGTTTAAATGATCTTTTTTCAGTCATTAGTAAATTAATGCTTCTTTCTGGTATTTAAAAGCAAGATGGGACCTCCTCGTAGGACTGAGAGGAACATTTAGAGCTGCATTCCTCTTTGCCTCCCACCCCTTATAAGATGCTGTTCATGCTGAAGAACAGAGGGAGGAGATAGTCTTTGCAAGGATTCTGTTACACCAAAATTAAGAAGTTGTTTTGGCACTAAACACAAGAATGTAAAGCCTGTCTTGTATTTTGTCCTTCATTAATTAAATGCAACAGGTTTGTTGGGGTTTTTTTTACAAAACTCCTATGTAAGTTTCCACTTAAAGTTTCGCACAGATGGTTCTTGTAGAAGCTGAGGGTTTGATCTAATCTAGTTTTGCGTAAAACACAAGGCTGTCTTAACTCCATGTATACGCTGGTACCTTAAGGGATGCATATGGATCTCATGAAATCAGTTAACAAAGAGACAGAGCAATTCACGACAGTCTAAGGCCAACCTGCAGCTTTTTTGCTGCACATGACTCAGTAGCAAGTCAAGTATGGCTCTTATGCCAGGGCTGTATTACAGATGTTAATTACTTCAGATTTTTAGCTCTTAAGGGAAATTAGGAACCATTAGGGATTGCTGAGACCAATATTGCCTTGTGCAACGCAGCTGTGTGCTCAGCCCCATCCCATCACACAGTGGGGGAGTGGAAACCCCTTGAGTGCCATCAGTGTGTTGCTGCCAATGCAGCAATCCCACAGATTGCATTCCCTTGGCTCTCTGAGGTAGGTAGGTCTTGGCAAGCCAGTCTGAAGTGTTAGCCAAACCGCGTGCTCCCTAGGAGTTCAGCTGGCTGGGCTAGGCAAATCTGACTGGCCCCATGGATTTGTGCAATTAAAGCGCAGCAGTTTCTGTGGCCGGTGGCACAGGCAGAAGTGACATGGCTGGCACTCTTCCTAACACATTTTGACTCCATACACCAGGAAGGCATTAACAGCAAGGCTGCTCCTTCAGAGAAGTCTAGTATGATGCTCAACTTCACACCAGTGGACCTAAAGCAAGAGGACCACCAGGAAGCCAGGTTGCCTCCTCCCTGACCCACAGGATGTTCACACACACAGGACGGTACAAAGTCTTCTTCCCCACAACACCTCTTGCTCGTAAGATACCGTACACAAACCAGTCCTGTGATGGACCCCCTGCGCAATCAGAGTGAGCGTGGTCATATATCACACACATGCTGTTTATAAGCATTTGCATACCATTCTAGTTTGCATGATACTTTGACCATCTTTTTTTTTTTCCTTTGAAGTACCCATGATATCAGAAAGGGTTCAGTGAATACCATGAAGTTTGATTCTGGATACTGGCTAGGAAGAGAAGAGCAAATATCAAGATATTTACAAAATACCTGTCTTTTGGGTATTTTTTACCTAATCAGAAGCTGCT
Source organism: Larus michahellis (assembly GCF_964199755.1). NCBI lineage: Eukaryota > Metazoa > Chordata > Aves > Charadriiformes > Laridae > Larus > Larus michahellis. The sequence goes on from NC_133899.1 coordinate 19,358,668, forward strand.
AAACAAGAAGTTTCCAGAAGTCTCCAAAACATTAAGTCAACTTAATGTGACTAAGCACCCTTACTTTGATATTTATCTCAATTTCAAAATACTTCAATCATTTAGTTACCTGAAAAGTAATCCAGCTATGAAACCCTGCCATACTGTGTAACTGCTCTTTGCTGAAAATTACACCACACCTTATTAATCCCTTGCGGGGGCAGGGCGGGGGAAGAAAAAAAAAAAGATAGAAATCTCCTTTAACTAAAGCCTGGAATGACTCGCAGCCAAATAGATGACGCTTAAGCAAGTATGCCTAAGTACAGTACACTTCACAGTTCATCATGGCATTAGTCATACTTAAAAACCACGTATTTTAAACTAGCACTTAATATGTACGTCCACTACAGATCTCCAGGATTAATTTTCTCAAACGCAAGTGTCCCTGTGCAATTTGTGGCATCGTGTTTTCCACAGTCTCTTGACATTGACGTTAATCAAACGACACTCTGTGCAAACTCCATACCTCCCAAATGCAAGCGAGGTTTGTGAGTCAGCTCCACACACTGTAATACTATCAAAGCAAGACAAGTATGACACTTCAAAGACTGTCACTTACAAGAAATCTGACAGTAATATCACCTAAAATAATTTTTCTAGATATAGTGAAAGCAATACATAGTATCCCAGATTGATTTAGCTGAGTATGTTTCAACACTGAGCAGAGCTCAGAACTGCAAGGTATTAAGTATTTGTTGAATACAAATATTTTTTTTCTCTACAATATTCAAACATACAACAGTTCAACATGACAGGCATAGAAAGCAGCTGATGAACAATACTGAAACATTACTAAAGCATGTATCACTGGTACTGAAGGTAGGTTGCGTTCACACTACACTCCATATAAACATCATGAAGAAGAAGATTCTTGCCCCCAAAGTGATACAACCAATATACTTCAGCTTTTAGGATGCATTCTCAAAGCTTCAAAGCTATTCTTTATTCCTGTTGATAGACCTTGTCTCTGTTTCATTGCAAGACTTCAGCTTTCAAATGCATAGATTTACAACTGAATGCTGAATAAGTTGTCCTTACCATTATGTTACAGCATGTTACTTTTAGAAATAGATTTGTGGTGTGACTAAGAGAACAGTTCACTTTTCTATTCTTATTCTCCAGTATATTTGGGACTCAAAAGTCCCTCTCTGAACAGTCATCCTAGGCAGCTTACACGAGTAATATCTGTGAAAAGCAAACATGAAAGGTAAAGGAGCAATTAGACTTTTAAAAGCACGACAGTAGTTTCAGAAGTACTTTTTAAATATGCAATTCATTCTGCTTACTGGCATGTTCTAGATAGCTACAGTCATGCTTTTAGCTTTTATGCTTTTATAGACTACATGAACCTTCTATAAGTTTATAAATTCAGAAGCAATGCAAACTTACTTCCTTTTGCAAGGGAAGTTTTCAAATTACTAACCCAGTGCAGCAGATTTTAAAGGTTTGCAAAAGTTCCCACTACTTGCTGTTGGGAGAGAGAGACAGCTGCTGCTGTTTTTCTTTTTTATTTTGCTGAACAATGTAACTGTGATTTTCACAATCTAGTTTCTTTTTCATAAGTAACTCCCAAGGACAGCAGTCAGTTATTCAGAATATGTAGTTACTCTGTCAGGTCCTTATTTATCAAAACAATCTAATCATTTTTTCATACAGGCAAATTTTACATGAATTGAATTGTCCTGGACCAAGTAAGTGATGCAATAAAACAAAAGCTACACTTTACAGGTACCACAAAGCAGAGGACTGACACAGCATCCAGTTATTAAACATGACACCAACTATAACTGTTTCATAGTACTGTATGTAGCCATGCGCAGGGGAGTCTTTCTGTGACCTGCTGGATCATATAAAATTGCTAAGCAATCTTCAGATAGTTTCTAACATTGATGATCCTTTTGTATTTCAGTTAGCAATACTTTCTATGATAGTAGCACTGACACATCAGGATTCTGCCACGGGTGACAGTTTCTGTGGTATGAACTCACAGGAGAATCCTCAATCAAGTAAAGTTGTGCATTCCAGGAAGGCGCAAGCAGCCCCGGTACTGCCCTGCTGCAATGTAAAGATGCTGTACTTGGGGCTAGCTGTGAAACCTAGTACGTACTCCACATTAATGGTGATGAGCATTGCTAGGTTGGAAAGGGGTGTGATGTCCAACACATTTCATAAGAATAAGGGAATTTATTACAGGAAAACCCAAAACATGCCATGGAAGCCCAAATTCCATATGACTGATCGGTAGCGATTCATTTTCAAGCTAGAGATTCCTAAAGACACTTTACACAGTGTGATTTAAACCACATTTACAGGAACTCACACAACACTTTTTCCTTTGTTGCTGGCCTCCATGCTCCCTTTTGGACATATTACACTAAAAAAAAAATTGACAAAATTTTTCAGAGTCCCTTTCCCTTTTAGCTCTGCAAGTGTGTTCAGCATCAGTTCTTGTTCAGTGAGAGATTCATTTCCAGGGACACATTTTTTTTCCCTTTGAATTCAAAAGCAGAGGGGAAACATTAGGGGGAAATAGGAGCCATGGTCTACAGCTTTTTTCAGGGGTTTTGTCTCCACGACTTTAAAAAAATACAGGAAAGGGACAAGAGAACATGGGTTCTTCCCTTCCTGAAATTTCCTTTCTAGTTCCCAAAGGCTTTGTCTTTAGCCAGTAGAAGTAAGCATTAGGAAAAGCAAAATGTAACCAAAACATAGACTATGACATCTAATTGTTCCCTTTACAGGTGCTTTTCTTATTCCCTATATCCTCTTCTTAATCATTGCTGGAATGCCCCTGTTCTATATGGAATTAGCACTGGGACAGTATAACCGAGAAGGGGCTGCCACTGTGTGGAAAATCTGCCCAGTTTTCAAAGGTAAGTGTCCCTCTGCTCACTTGAATAGCACCTTGAGGGTGCTACCCACTTGTGATCACAAACAAAGTAAAGGTCTCACATCTTTCCACAGACAGCATGATATTTGCTGACCTTTCCCCAACCCTTGAAGTCAGAAGTCTTTTTGTTATCACAGGTGGAGCACAAAATGGGAAAAGCCACAGAAATCATCTTCAGGGTGATCACTGAGGAGCAGAAGAGAGAGCAATGAGCAGAAGCAGTTCAGCCCCATCACCCTTTCCAGTGGGGGGAACTGGGTATCGATAGGTGGAGGGAGGGGTTGGCAATGCAAACATGCGGAAATACCAAATCCCATCTAGGTCAGTTCAGCCCTGTCTCCCCTAGCGACTAAAATAACCACTGACACTATTCAGTTCATTGTGTGGAGCTTTCTCTGCAGAAGTCAGGGTACCACAGTGGCTAGAACACCAAAATGGAGTTGTGAAGACTGTAGTTCAACCACTAGACTTGTAACATCGCATGAGTTATCTGTGGCTCTGTACCTCAGTCTTCCTGCCTATGAAATGGGAGCAATGATTCTGACAGACTTCGTAAAGCGCTTTTCAAATCTACCAACGAAAAGCACTTACTTAAACCTGAACATTAGTATTACTATTGAGTGTTTCCCACTAGGGTTAACTCTCCAGCGTCACTGAATAAAAGGCTGTGGAATGTTGTCTTGCGCACTGAGTTGCAATCATTCTGCAAGGGAGAAATAGCCCAGGTTGGGTGTCTGGATACTGATCGGGGTGTTTGGCATCTATCAGGGATAAAGGGATCTCCCTGGGTGAAAGAAGTCATATGCTCTCTGTACATGAGACAAATACTTGTTAAGGAGCCTCAAGAATTTTCTTAAGCATTGCTTACCAGCAAAAATGCTAAGTTCCCTTATATCTATACCAGATTGTATCTCAAATCTTATGTAAAAGCCTTTTCAACACAGAGCCATTTGAAATGAAACCAGTCAAGCTCAGCTGATCTTAGAAGCTTAAAATTCAGATCGTGTTCATCCCGTTACTGACAAAAGCTGAGGAGCTTAACAATAGCAATCCAAACTTGACGGATCCAGTGCTTGGATATAGGTTACACTGAGTAAATGTTAGTCTTCCTTCTCAAAATACAGCTTTCCTCTTCAAGGAGTCTAGTGCTGCAGAATAGGAAAACTGCAGGGTTTTTTTTCTTATCAGTCAAACCCAAAACTCACATCAAAATTAGAGATATAATAAAAATTAAATAAGCAAGCTATTAACATATGTGCCCAAAAATTTTAAAATGAATTCATATAGATTTACCTAGCCCTACTATAATCACTTCACGGGAGACAAAATTCATCCCAGCACCCTGGAACCTGGAGACCCTTGCTCAATCAAAATTCCTGCCAGTATCAGTTAATACCTTTGGATGGCAATGAGGATTTTGAAAGCCTAACTGCAAAAATTAGACCTTAAGGATCACAAAATGTTCGAGTCAAATACCACTGTGCTCAGAGGTACCATATCTGTTGACTTCAGGATTGAAAAGATGATGAGAAAGAAAAATAGAACTTATTTCATGTATAGTCCTATTGACATTCCCGCTGTGTTTTTAAGCTGACATTTTCAAGGTGGACTAAACATACATTACTGTTGATTTTTAAGTGTTATTATTACTAGGATATAGAATAGCATAAGTTATTTGATTCTCAAAAAGTAATAAGCATTGAGTTGTATTTGCACCTCAGCACTAGTATAAACTCAGCACTTCTAAAGTTTTGACCAAATCTTCTGATAACATACAAACATATTCTACTGCTAATGCTTTTGAGTTGTTTCTGGGATAACTCAAATCTCTCACTTAAATGAAAAGTACACAGTCTACCCAAATTTATAACAGCTGCTCTAAATGAACAGCACTATAGCACTAATTTTAGCTATGAATATTATTGCTATGAATTCTAAGGACTCTACTTCTAATGAGACGCTCTCATAATGCATGCAATGAAAAATATACCCTGTAACCTTTGCAACACAGCAACACAGTTGTTTTCATCTCTGCATTTCCAGGGTCTATTCTAGGGTGTGGGTGGTGCGGCATTACTTTTAAGAAAAGCTAGACCTAGAAACAGAAGAGCAAATTCATTCCTCAACATTCTTGTGACTTCAGAGGAGTGACATTTAAGATACATTTGATCCAGTATTTTTTAATCTTAATATTAATTATCTATCATTGTCCTCCTGAATTTTGGGAAATCATCCAATTACAGGCCAACATATATTATTCATACTTAGTATTTTAACATTCACATTAACACTTAAGAATTATCCCCTTGGGTGATTCCCCCACACACACCGTTCTAGTGATCATAATGTATCACTAGAGTTTGAGTGTTAATGTACCAGATTCATTTAAGCACGAAGGATTTGAAGATACAGTTTCATCTTTACTTTCACAATCTTTTCCCCAGTGTTAGGGATGAGCAAACTGGTCTATGTATTAAAAGTCTCCTGAAGAGCCAAGAGTAACTTTGGTATATGCAGCAGTCTTTGAACTGCCAACTCCTTCAGGGTCAGCATCTGTTCCTTATGCAAATTTTAAACCAAGGATTAATACTCAAAGTGTGTGCTACTTCCTTGCTTTATCAAGAAACATGAAAGCCTAATAATCTCCAACTGCTGGGCCTCCCATGCAGTATCTCCAAAAAAACTAAACGGAAGAAAATGAGAAGTAAATGTTTACACTTAGGTGCTGTGACAGTACAGCAATGATAGTCATAAAACAGCTGATAGTCTGTAGCTGTAGTCTCTACCTGTTATATGTAATACATACAACTTTGGGGTAGGATTCAGAGAACAATGCTGCTCACAAAGTAAAGGAAGAATGATATAGGTCAAAGTAAAGCAAACTTCCTGAACAATTCTGGCATCAAACTTTTGTTCTGCTCTATTCCTCCCAAACCATTGGAAAATTTCCATTTTCACGAGGAGAACACGAACTCTCTGGGGCTCTCTCGCTAAAGGGACCCTCCAAGCACACTTCACGGTACGCAAAATATATAAAGCAAATGTTCAAAGTCAAAAGAGAATGCTTACAGTGGGGATTCTGTAATCCTAGGGAGCTAATAAAATGGTTTGAAGGTCCACACACAGTTTAGCTCTAAGCTTGACATTCACCAAGATTTACTGGCATGCGCAAGAACCACTTGGAGCACCTCAGTGAAACCGCACAGATTGTTTCAAGCATGTTTTGGACCTAGTTACACACTGACAGAAGCCAATCTGGAGAGTAACAATGGGAAAGAAACAGGAGAGGGAGCGGTGTCTGTTCCAAACTAGCTCAGGGTGGGAACATGAGGCACAGGGAAACTTCACTTAAGTCTTGAGCCTTACTTTTCCAAGAAAAGTTGCCAAGGACTCTGACATTATGAAGATAAAGTGAGTTTCACTCCTAACATGGGCTTGCAATCTTCTGCATTGGAAGCAAATCAGCAACGGAGCTTTACAAGAGGAAATTTTGACATTGCACTGCTTAATTTCTTCTTCTGGCAAACAACTGGATTTCCTAAAAGCCAGTCATTTTCCAAAATCATTAATTTAATTATTTGTTTTAAGGTCAGTGATACAGTGTCCACATGTGTGTACGTAAATGTCAAATAATTCCTTTTATTGGTCTGAAGATCTGAAATTAATTTGCAACCACATATGTTTCAGTTTAACTACAGTGTTTGCATATACTGTTGCATGTAAAACGCAATGTATAATCTAGTTTTCCTTTGTCTTCAGGTGTAGGCTATGCAGTGATACTCATAGCTCTTTACGTGGGTTTCTACTACAACGTTATCATAGCTTGGTCTCTGTATTATCTATTTTCATCATTCACATTTGAGCTCCCCTGGACAAACTGCGACAACAGTTGGAACAGCCCAAACTGTACAGATCCCAAACTCTTCAATGCATCGGTGCTTGGCAATGGTACCAAATACTCAAAGTACAAGCTCACTCCTGCAGCTGAATTTTATGAGTAAGTGTTGACTTGACTTTGCTATTTATTTAAAATTGTATGTCTAAGAGTGTTTCCTCTGGAAGGTAAAACAGTTTAGCATCCAGCCTCTAGAATAAGCATCAGAGGGCTAAGGTTAAAATTTAGTTGTAATGTTGATCCATATTCCTGTGTGATTAAGACTCTTACCTCTGCGAGCTTTGGTTTCTTTTGTACAAATGCAATACTTGCCACTGGGCAAAACAGAATTGGACAAAAGACAGAAATCTTTGCCGATGCACCACTTTTCCTTGCACCAACTTTGCCAGGGCAAGGAAACATGGCAATATTCTGACAAAGATGACTACATGCCAAACTGAGCTGACTCTTAAGGCTTTAAAATAATCGTTTGTTCAACAGGCTTGGCCCGTTTCTCTACTTGCAAAATATCTCAGAGCAGACCTCTGTTTGCTCAGCTGCTTCAATAGTTCAATGAAGTGAGAGGAAGCACTGAGCAGGAGGAGAGCACCACAGTTGTAGGAAGACAGGCTTTTTCTAATTCCTAAGCAAAAGAGCATTCTGCGACATGGGCCAAGACAGACAAAGGCACACTCGAAACAAACACTCGGAATCAAAACCAAAAAGGTCTATAAATTAACAACTGAACTATGAAACAAAGATATCAATCTGTGTATAAATAATTGCATTATGGGCCTCCAGGGAAAATGGGATTTGATTAGGATAAAGAAAGAAGGATGGGCATCAGGCTAATTGAATCAGCTGTTCAATTAATCCAAATACTCAATTAATATTTCTGTGTTGGGAATAGAAGGATATCAGGGCACACACCTGCTGAGCAGCGAGTCCAACCCTGTAGCAACAAAGGGACACAACTCTTACCATAAATAACCTCGTGTGTGTTACAGCATGCCTGGCTACAGTAGGGATCCTGAGGTCTGTGTTTATAGCTCCGGAACATTTGTGTCTGCTATTTCTGCTCTGAGGCAGCACAGTGAAAGATCAGTGGTGATACACAAACTGTTGGCAGGGGCTTGGGTAAACTAAACTCAGTGCTTTGAAAACAATAAGGGGGGCTGAGTTCAAAGGAACTCACTACAATGGCAAATAACGACAGCTAGGAAATTTACTGCCCTTACAAAGACAATATATGATGTGTTCATAACTCAAACATAAAGATAGATCATTTATAGCAGAAGGCTATATAAGCATGTAGTCAGTTAAAGAACTTGACTTTGAAGTGAACTGTAAGAAATTATACTTTCAGCATCTTCAAACAAAGAACTGCATTATTACAGGATTTTCATTTGAACAGCATTTAAGAAAAGGTTTTCTTTACAATTTTCTTGTGCTTAAGCCTTTGTAAAGCAAAATGCTATCCCTATATTCTTGCTTTGCTCCTTTAAAGTGGTTCTATGCATTTTCTGTTATCACATCATGCTTGGGGTATGATTTTGACTTTGTAGTGGGTGAGGTTGTGGTAGAATCTATTCACAATGTTTTGTTTTACTAATCTGGGTAACAGCTCAATTTGTGATTCTGTCTATACATTGAAATTTGAAATATTAGGATTCTTTCCTCACCATGAAATAGATTCAAGGAACAGTTTTCAGAAGGTAAGAATAAAAAGGGAATTTGACATTTCATTATGCTTTGATCCCTGAATTTTGAGGCCATAATTAAGTCCCTAGGCTCTGTACTTATTAGCAACTAGATTATATTACAAAAATGAGAATAACCACTCAAGTAACACAATCTGTAAAATCTGCTTCCCCAGCTGTAAAAACAGGGAATCACAAGGGGCATTATGTTCACTTATCCAGTATTTGGATTAGCTCATCAAGTCCAGCTGTACAGCTCAGGTGTGGACCCAAACTTGTGCAAAGTTTTAGTGTATTCAGACACAACCTAATAAAGACAGCCCAATTCATTCCCATGGTCTTTTTACAACAGGGAGAGATGAATCTTCTGATTATAAAGTTTCACATTATGTGCAACAGGGTCAGGAAATAGAAGTGATGATGTAATATTAAATTTGCATCAGTATAGTAGGTTTAGAAAACGATGCGCCATTTTTGGATGCAGTATGTTAAGTAATAGTTCAAGTAAGGATCTCGACTGGCTACATTCCCTCTGAAAACCCCTTCAAGTAAAGGCTGAATATTCCCATAACAATATGGTTTCCTTACACCATATTGCACTACTGCTTGAACGACTGCTGAACTTGACCCGAGCGTTTGTATAGGAATCACACCTCATTCTTCCTGGTAGATAGCCATTAGTCACTTCCTAATCAACAAATCTTTGCCAGAGGAGAACTACAGTTCCTGACGGAATATTTTGTGTCAGGTCAGTCTATTCCTTACAAACAGAAATCCTAGATTATCGACTGGATAGCTAATTTATCCATCCTCAGTAATACCATATGTATTAAGAATTTATAAGTAACAGCATCATGAAGATACTGGTTTCCAAATTCTACGATCACGTTTCTTAAGGTTTGTAGTGCTATCCAGTGGTGTAAGATATTAGCAATATTAGCTGTTATTAGCAACAACAGAAACAATTACTTTCTGGGCAATAGATCTAATATGACAGATTTCAGATTTTGAGTTTTGATCAGTTATATAGAGAAACAAGGAAACAGAGCAGCTACTTTTATACTAGAGGGAAATCAAACTATGCTACTCAAACTTCAGCAGGATACCTATGGAAGCCCAGCCTCTGCGCTAACACAAGGTATCATAATTAGCATTATTAAAACAGGGATTGAAAATAGCAATAGCACTGATGCCCGCTGTAAAAGTATCAAAGAAAAGGAGTGATTTTGGAGATGAAAATAAGTTCCACTATTCTCCTGAGTACTACCAAGGTTTACAGGAGACCATCCAATTTGGAGTATTTGGGGCCATGCTTTCAACCACAGTTAACTAACGTAACAAGAACTTGCTGCTCTGTGTTACTGGGCTGCACTGCAGCTTATGGAAAACTTGTTAAGGATGGTAAATGTGCCCAAGCACTTCAGTTTTCAGCCTCGAGAGTACACGGGAAGTGGTACAGCTTGAACTTGGTTCTCTAGGATGTATACTTACATCAAGAACACAGGCAAACTTTTGCCTTGTGGTGGGCAGGCTGAACTGGAAGCAGGAAGACCAGAAACACCAAACATTTATTTTGCAGTTGGAGAATAACTGAAGAGAGGTACTTCTGAAACAGGTCACAAGCAGAAAGCTGGTGTGGTTACCCTTAAGAGAAACAGACACTTTTTCTCTTTGGGACACAATTCCTTCACACAGAGATGGCCTGACCATGAATTTAGTGTAGATTATTTCCTAAAACCATGCAGCTGCCAAAGCTGAATGTCTCTATCTCCACCAGCACAGAAATAAACTGTAGGAAGAGGTGGGAGTACTGTGATGCGATAGTTCATCTAATACTTCAAGAAAGGCACCTCTAAGTTCAAACGAAATATGCTGATTCTCACCACTTACATTAAGTGAGGTAAGGGAAAACTTGCTGGGAATCTAAGCCAAGTCTTTCAGCTGTCCAGTATTTGGTGGGGAGGGAAAAGCAGAGAGAAACCTCTAAGCCTTAGACTTGGAAGAAGTCACTTCAAATTGCAATTTCCATGACAAGGCAGAAACAGGCAGACTTCAGCAAAACATATTTGGCTTTTGTTTTCAAGCCTTAAGAGTTGGGCAGTAATTCAGGTTGAAGTGGTTCTACACTTAGGCTTCCTAGAATGTTTCATTTTACTAAGTCTGGTTTCAGTCATTCAAGCTTAATTCAGGCCAGGGTACCACTGACATCAATGGGACAGTTGCATAAAAGAGGAAGGAATGGGACCTCTACAGTACTTCATTAGAGATGGTTAAAATCAATTATAAAGTAATTGTACACTGCAAACTTAGCAAAGCAAGCACTTCAAAATCTAACAACAACTAATGCCCTTCTGCTAGTTATAGTCAGTCATAAGAGAAATCCAGTTAGGAATAAAATGTAAATTCTATCCTTTCAACGTATGTTAAAACAATTCATTATAAACATTTTTTGGAAGAACATTAAGTGCATCACTACAAAAAAAGTTCCCCTATCTTCTCCATATCACTCCTATTCAAATACTTTATCTGCATACAAGCATACTTACTTACATACATACAAAGGATAGAAGGTCCTTTGCATTTTGTGTGTTTAATTCCAAACCACTGAAGAGGGAAATAATTAATGTGCATCTCCAAAGAAATGTGTAATTTACATTTTATTCCTAACTGGATGACTCTTGTTCTCTCCATTCTTGTGTCTGGGAAAAGTCTGTTACCATCTTGCTTTCATTTACGCTGACAATTAAAAAATACCAGTTTGGAGGAACAAAAGCACTGTTCTCACGAGGTACTGGGCCTGTAAAAAATCACGATCTGTTGTAGGAACAAATCCTGGCAATTTTTTAAACAAAACAGTGAAATTGTCAACAAATGTATTGAGCTATGGCTATTTTCCTCCAAAAGTACTTTTTCTCAGGGCTGTAATCCATTCTTTCTGCATAAGAAATAAAACGCATTTTTACAGGGAAATTTTTGTGTCAGATTCAGTAAAGGAAATTCACAGAATTCACAAGTTTGCCCAGCTGTGAGTAATTGCAAAAAGCTACCTAAGAACAAGGAATAAAGACAACGTTCTGTCACAGTAGTCTACATCTATCATACTTAAGAACATAAATTCATGAGGTGTCTGCAGACCAAGAATATCCTAAAAACCTCTCACCCTATACAGCAAGGGTTACTTTTATAGATCAATAGGTTTGTGCTTTGGGTATTCACCAGAAATACCAACACAGACCAAAGTGTCCACATAGTTCAGTATCGGGGCAAATGGAGTGATCAACACTATGAGCTCCAAAGGAAGATGCAGGAACGTATTTCCGTAAAACAATTGTGAAGCAACCTCTCCCAAAAGAGAGAAAGCACCACTTCAGAAGTAAGCATAAGAAATTCTGCCTATAAATGCTTGTAAAAACTGAATCAGACAACAAGAACTAATGAGTGTGGATAGCCCTATATTCTGCTAATCCCATCAGGTAAGAAAAGACTCTAAGCTCATGCTAAATATGAACAGCAGTTCTCAATGATACATCACTTTCCTGGACAACAAACCTCTATCAAATACATCTGAAGCTTCTTTAAGAGGTTTCTTCACGCAACATCAACACCCTATAAACTAATTAGAAAGTTCATAAGCAATAAGAAATTAAGAACCTCTCTAGACATCTAGACTTACTCATCTTTTGCATCTTAATTGAAAGGAAAGCTGTCAGGTGTTTCTGACAGGCTTGAAGTTGGGTAGCAATCATCTGCTTACCTTCATAGACATCACACAGTCAAAGACTTAACAATAATTCTAGCCAGATTCTATACCTTCACCCCTAGAAACCACCCCTACCCCCCCCCAAATGCAACAGAAGAACTCCTCTGATTTCAGTGGGCTTAGAATCACGTACATTATTAAATACGTTATGTGAGAAATTTATGGCCATATTGCTGAAATAGCAATAAGCCAGCTGATTTAGAGATCAATTCTATATTAACTGCCCAGGCATATTTAGGAAGCGTTTGGGTGCACTGTTTATTCATCCGTAGTCTCACACTAATATATTTACATCCCTACATATTTACTTTTTGATTGTGTTGACTTTTCTGAACTCGACTAAGTAACTCAGTCTTTCTCTTTTTGACTCAGCACACAGAAAATGCTGGTACAAGTATTAATGTGCATAAAATAAAACCAGCTATCCACAAATATTTACATGAACAGCTTTGAAATTTACTTTTAACATATGTTCACATCTTCACATTTGTTCACCATTTACGTACACAAAGGGAAAAGAAATTAAATGCAAGTACGGTGGAAGTCAATCCATGTAAGTGTGTACACATGCTCTTAAGTTTGGACAGCTTTATGGAAATTATTCCTAAACTACAACATGCCCTTGTGTAGCAAGTCCAGAAGACTGGAAGAATCACAACTTTGCCAACTTAAATTTGCAGGGAGGATTTATGAGATACTGCAAATGTCAGGAGCTGCACATTATGCTGCATGCAACTGGCTTGCTTTATACTAACTTGTAGGAATTCTAACTGTTTATCTTTACTTACAGAATCCCATGTAGTTTGGTACTGGTACCAGGCTCTGAGCAATAACTACAGCAGCTGAGGTCAGTGCTGCAGCACCTCTGATGTGTTACCTTGCATTTGAAATTCTGGCAGCAGAAGCAGAGCCTTTCTCTGTGGAACATCTCCACCTGCACATATGGCTCAAGGCAAAGCCAATAAATGTGTCTCACACAAGTAAACACCCATTTATTTGTATTCACCTGTTTCTCATTAAATATACTCTACAACACAGTACTGACATAGAATTACTGCTAGTGTTTTACGTGTTGCTTCCTACAGGGAAAATGTTTGCTCATCCAGAACTATCCCATCTAAGTATTAATCCATGAAAAGGTTAGAAATTTAACCTCACTGTGTAAAAAAAACAGCATTACAACAAGTGCCAAACCATAAAGTGAGCATTAATTTCTTTAAACGTGTCAGCGGTCCTCAGTTTGTGGCACATGGGCCTATTCCTATGGTTGACTGTCTTCTGGCAAATTTATGTCTTTCCATGCAGCTTTTCTGAAATCAGTAAAGCTTCATGAAAGTCCAACAGCTTCTTTGGAGAGGCTGGGGCTCTTCTTTTATGACTCTCCTGCCTCGGGCAGAGCATGGCCCATTGAGAACGTTGACTGAAGCATCATCTCACTTGCTGACTAAGGGCTGGGGCAGTTGGGTGCACATGTGCTCTAACTGCTTTCCATGTATCCTAAAACAGACTTTTTGCAGGAGTTCAGTATTCATTAGATCTACAAGAGGGGTGAAATTCAAGCGTTTCCATTCTATCTGCAAATCTCAATATAATGGGTTTAAACGCAGATTTTGAAAATCTCTTTTTTCAGAGTGCTGTGCAGACTTGAATGTGCTGAATTGTGGCACAAATAGCAGGGGAGGTCAGAATTGTATAGTTAATGGGAGAATTAAGCTGGGTAAAGACCTCAGTGAGTTGAGATCAACATTCTCAGTGAATTAAGAGTTTAGTCCTAGTAGCCACATATAATTTCAGGATTATCATGATTCAAAAAGAAATACAATTTCATTCAGTACAAGTAATAATTTTTATATGCCAGCCAGGGTGACACTGGTAAATTCTCTTTCTGCAAGTGATTCCCAAAATCTAGCTTGAAGTCCATCACACAGGTCCATTCTCCAACACAAGGGGGAGCTTAAATATCTTGAGAAACAGAAAACCCCAGGCAACTAAGGTGTTGGCAAAGGACAACGCAGTGTCCAAGAGAGCTGGAGTGAGTACATCCAGCTGAAGCCACACGCTGGCTGCTGCAGAGCCGCTGGCATGCCTCTGCAGCATGCCCCCCGCACCAGGGGCAGGGGGAGGTATGTCCTGCACACGTAGCACTGCACATCAGATGGCTCTGCACCACTGTGTTCTTGGCTGCGTGAGAAGTGTCTCCCGGAGCCAGGCTATCCTTCTGCTTTGCGGTGATGCCATACTCAGAGATCTTTATGAAGCACCCAGAGGCACCCAAACAGCTCAGCCAGCAGCTGTACGTGTGGCAGAGCTGGGTCAGAGCCAGGCCAACCCAGTTGCACTTTGCTGACTTCATGTGGAGCCACCCTGCTATCTCTGCAGTGTAGCCCTAGCCCCAGAACTGCAGTGGGGAGACTCCGGTGTTTAACCTGCATGCAGCCAACTCAGGTCTGCAGGGTTTGTACCGCAAGCTGTAGATACACATGTTATAGATACAAACTGCCATGGAAACACTACAGCTGAGTGTAAGCAGTGCTGTACCTGAAGTAAAAATACCTGGAGCCTGGCAAACTCTATGCAAAAAGAACTCTATCCACATCTGCTTAACGTAGATAGCCTAACCTTCCACAGATAAAAGAACCAACTGTATTTTATACTCTGAAGGTAACTGGCAGCAATGACAACTATGGTTGCCCAAATATATAACACAAGAGACACATGTAGGAGAGCCTTCTAATTGAGCACAATTATCATGCTTCAAATTGCCTTCTAAATTGAGTATGTAATTTAATTTCTATAGATTGCACACTGTATACACTAAGAGTCCTTTTAGCATCTTCAATCTACAATTTGCATTAAGTTTTAAATCACAAAAAAATAGTCTAACTACCAGAATAGGGCATAGAGCTCAAGAGAGCAGGACTGTATCTATTTATATCTTCGCCAATTTGCTGATACTTACTCTATGCAAGGCATTTGTGTTTGATCCCATAAAAGTAAATACTAACTTCTAGAAGTACTTGGAAGTTCTTAGAAGTACTTAGAAGTTCTTAGAAGTACTTAATATGTTAATTAACAAATATATTTATTAGTTAACATACTAATTTGCTGACAATCTGATGACATTTTTGCAATCTGAACAAAGCTGATACAACACATCTAAAAATTGTTTAGATGAATGACACCCTACTATTGATCATATCAAATTTAGGCAAATTAACTTTTGCCTTTAATAAAAAAAGAATGAGCCTATAATAGCTGTGTGATCATATTTGGATTGAAACCTAAAATGAGAATTGATTTGGGATTGGAAAAACGAGGCCTACTCCAAGACCTTTAATTTATCTCTTTGTACAAAACCTTCTAAATTTCCAAAATACAATCATGTAAATCTGCCTACGGATGAATAATACAAAAGGCTCCTTAGAAAGTCCTTTGAAAGTCCTCAGAAAGAGCCAGTTTGATAAAAAAAGTCTAGGAGAATTCTACACCTAAAACTCTTACCCTCCTGTTTTCTGACTATGGATTAAATGTTTTAGAGTGAACAAAACACAGAGTAATTTTCAGATCATGACCCTTGGCATTTCTTCTTCCTTTGGTTTGGTTCCCTGTTTATACTCATATACTCACCACTTCCATAAAGAGTATGTTCCGAATTGCTCAGAATGGAGACAAAGCAAAGGTTTATAATTTTATAGATGGGAACACTAAGACACAGAGAAAAATTTATTGGTTCCAATATTACCTATTATTAGAACTATGACGGGATCCTTCATTTACTGAGTCCTACTGAGCAGCCACCCACCTGCCTCCTCAATGATTTGTCTTTAGTAGGGTTTATGTGTGAATACCAAGCAGCTGGGCTTCCTGTTGGCTCTTCACAATCTGACACCAAATTAAAGAGGACCCAAGTGCCATCCAAAGATAGAACAAAAGACAGTGGTACCAGCAAACTAATTGCTGTTTGCCGATTTCAACAAAGGTGAATTATTTCCCTTTAGCTGAGTGCTGTGTGGAAGTACAGCAAGAACTGGGGCCAGATTAGTGGGTGACTAGGGGAGTCTTCCCAACAGAGAGCACAGGGAAGGAGAGGACCAAAAGAAATCCCCCAGTGAGAGAAACCAGAATGTCCGAATGAGGCTTCAATCTGAAATGCTTTTACATTCCTGCTGCTCTTGCAGATAAGCAGAAAGACTCTTGGGACCCCTATTTACAGAAATGTAGTCTCAAATTCATTGCAAATATAATTTATACTCCCTTAGATGGAAAGCAGTCTTAGCATAAATCAGGCTCCTTTGCACAAATCCCTGATTAAAAAAATAGTTATTTTCTTATCTTTAGTGCACATTCTTTGATTCTTATTGCTGTACTAACTAAATATTGCTAGAGGTCTGACTAGAAAATTAGAAAGCTTAAACAATTTATTAGCTACTCTTGTATTTTGCCCAGCAAAATATAATAGGTCCCTGTTCTACTTTCTGTCAGTTCCATCTGTTAATGTTTATTCTCAATCTTTCCCCCATAACATTTTCTTCTCCTTTTTGCACGTATTTCTCATCTACTTTCATTCTGTTCTTAATAACAACAATCTGCAGGCAAAATACTAATTCTGGTTGTCTTACCACATGTGATTTTTCCTTCCTCTTTGACTCAGACTTGCAAATTATGAAAGTTTATTTTGTTAGCAGAATTGGGCAAATATCTCTGTACTTGTGAAACAACAACCACTTTCAGAAGCTTTTACGTAAGATATTCTCAGTAGCTTTGGACATAATTTAAAGCTGACAGACAATAGAGGCTGATACTAATTCGTGCTGTATTTCCTCTGGTTCCCTGGCTTAGGGATTTAAGAGAGATCAGTTTATGCCATTTTGTTTGACTTGTACATGTCCTTATACTATTGGGAAATGGGACAATCCTGCAGCTAGTGCAGGCAACCTCTATTTAGGAATGGATGTTGGCCACCTTTCAGCCTTTTGATATTACAGCAGAGTAATGCAAGTTCAGGTGTTTTGACCTCAGAGCTTCTTGAGTGGGGAATCTTGCAGTATCTCTTACTTCACATTTTCCTCTTTGTGGCCAGTATGAGGGAAGCGACTGAGTATAATCTAAAGAAGCCAGTCAGGGATTTATTACTCAACCTGCCTTAACAGAGACAGGCTAAAAACAGCCTCAGCTGCTCCTGAAATAAGTACTCCTTGATGTGAGATAAGAATAATTGTGGCATAATTGAGCTAACTGGATTTTCTATAGCATCACTGATGTACGCTAACTTGGATGAACACGATGAATGCAAACTTTTTTTCAAGTTTGCCCTTCTCCAAAAAATTACTGTTTTTCCAAAGAACACTACAGAGCTATATCCTTCAAGCCAAGAAGGTCTGGTCTATATATTAGTTTGGCTGCTGCTTCTCTCCTCCATCTCTTCAGATGTCAGCACATTTTAACCTAAATCGCTGTTTAGCACTAGATATTTTAAACTTTATGGTGCTGCTGGAAAAGAAATGTAGCTTCTAGTAGGTAAACGTTCATGAAGTACTTCCTAGCAACCCTCAAAAAGGCCATCTTTCAGAAAGCTTCTATGACTTATCTTCAGAGGTCACAAAGAAAAACAAAAAAGAAAAAAGGAAAAGGAAGAAAAACCCACCAGAATTATAGCTCAGAAACAGCAGCTGTCTACGAAGATTCCCTTGCTTTGCTGCCCAGTTACATAACTGTTTTGACTGGTTACAAAAGTATTTTTCTCTTCCTATTTTATGATCTCTTACCCTGATTCAGGGAGCAGAACTCTTGGAATGGATATTCTCCTGAAAATCCTGGGAATCCCACATTTGAAATGGAAGCTCTGGCAAGTGTTCCAAACAGTAAGACACATTGCTAGCTGCTTCTTGGAAAGCAAACACACAAGGAAGCAGGCTTCTTTACAAATCCAGAAAATATTTGGGCAAGAAGAATAAAAAGTTAAAGGGGCACAAAGAATGCAAGTTCAGATTCAGTTTTTCTGAGTAGCCATCTACGTGTCATAATCCAAACAACTTTCTTTCCAACATCCAGCTCTGATAGCGATAGCAGTGTAACTGTGACAGCACAGATTGCCAAAACCCTCCCAAGATCCTGGACAAATGTTCTGATCAGAAGCCTATGAAGCTTTTCCCAGCTACACTTATCACTGCCCAAGCTGGTAAGTTTAGCATGGAATCAGGAATCCCTGCCCAGGATTCACTTACACTTGCGTATCATCTGGCAAATTATGCTTTATTAGCAGAAATACAAATATCTTTCATTCACATTCTAAGCAAAAGCTGAACAAGAACTACCTATTTATGTACATTTAAATAGAGATAATAGGGTTTTAGATGAGATACCAAGAAGTCTGCCTCAATGTTTGACTCTTTAGACAGGTAACAGCTATATTGTTAAATAATAAGAGTTATACTTTCTAAATAGGAACATTCTTGAATATACACCACAAACACATGGTTGCTAGCTTTTTACTGCTTCACCTGTTATTAGCCTTACAATGCAACAGAAACAGATCAGCTGCTTCATTTAGGAGGATATTTTCTACAAGTATCTTTTATCTAACCTGGAATAAAGGTATTGAAAAAGGTAAAAAATACAGCATTTCTTATTAAACATGAGAAACTCCAGAAGCAGAACTGTTAGAATTCTTAGCTGATCATATCTTTAGGGATCAAAAGGGAATTGTATACAACTATCACTAGATGGATCGTTCTAATGGGCCTTAATTTTCCCAGCATGTTTCTACAATTTAAGTAGTACAGACACATTTTTTGGTTTTCCCCATTTAAGTTGACATGGGTTTGCCCTATCGTGGAACTTATTTAGCTATCTCACTCATCTCTGACTTGATAGGACAAGTGTGTAAATTAATTCTGAAGTGCCATCTATCTAGTAAGAGATTGTATGCAGACAGCCAATAAGGCTGGAATTATACTCCTCAGGCTTTAGTTTCTACATGTCTGCAGTCACCCAGGGCAAATCACTCAGTGTTTCAGCTTCTTTAAAATGCAGTTATCTTCATAAACCAGGTCAAGGTCCTCCAGTGAAAAGGGTTTCTTTGATTTCATTTGTTTGTACTATCATGGTGCTAAGAGAAGCCAAAAGAGATCAACTTTTTATTTTACCCAAGCAGTACATAGCAAATAAAAGGTGATAGGGAAAGGGAGGAGACAAGGAAGGTTGTGACTATTTTATCTGGATGGACACTGAAACACTAACAAATTGAATCCCTGAGCCAGCATCCTGTAGATCTGTATCAGACCCAGGAGTTAGCTCTGCAGTTCTCCTCTAGTGCAGGGCTCCAGCAGCAACGCCAGTCCTCTTTGCAAATACAACTTTCAGTAAAGCAAAATATTTCTGCATAATATTTCTGCATAAACAGATTCGCAAAAGCAGCAAGAGACACTTCAATAGCATAGAACTGCGTTAAAGCAAGGGAAATGCACTATAAAAATCTCTCCCATATCCCTGTGCCTGTTGCACACAATGTGTTTGGACAGCCCTAATTGTAGATATCGCCGCTCATGGGGACAAACACTTTTCTACACTTCAAGCCATTTCATTGTGTACATCTCAAAAGAATTAGCCTGCCCTGGTAAGCAACAGAATTTTCTCTGCTATCACTCCACTATTTCAGTGATCAACACAGAGCACTATATCCAATTTAAATTTACCAACTGTTGGCTTTTCCTATCCAGCTACTTTTTTGCAGCCTCACAATAGCCTATTCAAAAAGAAACTGAAAGTAACTTTGTAACTGCCCAAGTTGCAGGAAGCCACCTGTTTGCTTATCTAGAATCACAAAATAATTTAGGCCAAAAGAGATCTCTGAAGGTCATCTGATACAACTCCTTAACCAAAGCAAGGCTAACTTTAAAAGTAAATCAGTCTGCTCAAGGCCTTTACTGGCCAAGTTTTTAAATCTGCAGGGATGGAGATTCTCTGGGCATCTGTTCAGTATTCAAGCAAGACTTCCAAAATCCCCAAACACTTCCAGCGAAGGAGAGAAGAGAGTGCCATCATTATGCCACTACAGTGCTAAACAGACACTGATGGGCCAGTGAAAACATAAAGGCATGGTGGGAAGAAGCACAGTACATGGCTTCACAAAATTCGCTAACTGCTAGCAATGTCAGTAGGGCAGCTACTACTGCAGTGCGACATCCATTCCTGCTGCCCACAGGATGAGATATGTAAAAACCTTTTTCCCCCTAGTGACTTTGCTTTGTTTCTGTGTATCTGGTATGTAGGCGAGGAGTTCTGCACCTGCATGAAAGCCGTGGAATCCATGACCTTGGCTTGCCTCGCTGGCAACTTTCCCTCTGCCTCTTGGTGGTGGTAATCATTCTTTTCTTTAGTCTGTGGAAAGGCGTGAAGACTTCAGGAAAGGTAGAGCTAACATTATCCTTCTATCTCAACTACTTTCTTTGTCTCCTTTAAGAAGTCTCCTAATTTTAGAAAGCAAGAGGCTAAATCACTGCTTCTGAGTGACCCTCAGGGACCAAACCATGTGAGAGGCCTTCATATGTGTACAGTGGAAATACACAATACAGATTCAGCCTTTATTTTATGTACAAGTTTTGCTTGTGTGATGTTCCACACATGGAAATTTTATTAGCATATTATTTTCAATTCAACATTAGTGGTCTCATGAAGAAAATATTTTGAAAGACTTTGAATTGTCTTAAATGTGCCTCCTATTCTTAGACAAATGTACTGATGTTTCAATGGTTTAAGATGCTTTGGTTTTATTACATAAAATGCCATGATAAGAGAAATAGCTGATGAAAGTAATTTGAAATTACTTTCACATACTTTAGAAAATACTTCAACAAAAATTCTAGGGTTGGATACCTCTGAAAGCTTTTTGTACACTTTCATGAAAGCACTTGTTCAGTAAATGAATATATAGCTAATCAAAAGTCTAACACACACTGGTAATGTATAAGCACTCCAAGTCTTCTTTGTCAAAACTGTCTCCTACTGGTATCTGTAAACATACATATGTAAAGACTCATGTTACATAACAGCATTTTCCCCTGAGATGTCCAGAGAGTTTCTGGAGCTTCTCCACCAAACCGAATGGACAAAACCAAGAAGATGCCCACTGTATTTTTCACACATTCTTCAATCTTCTGTAACAGCTGATTAACCTTTGGGATCTCTATTGTTTGCAGGTTGTTTGGATAACAGCCACTTTGCCTTATGTTGTATTATTTGTCTTGTTAATACACGGAATAACCCTGCCTGGTGCATACAATGGAATAAATGCATACCTGCACATAGATTTCAGAAGATTAAAAGAAGCCACAGTAAGTGTATTCATCTGCTTTCTTTCCCTTTTCATTATTAAACCTGTTGCCCCTGTTATTTAAACTGAAAATACTGCAGCTAATTTCAGAAATTATATAGCCACACTTGTGCTTTTGCATAAGCACTAGTCCATTGTCCCTGATAGTCTAACTTCCCAACAGTCTCTGCAACAGGACTATCTCAGCCCAAACTCAAACTGTTCTCATCACAAAAAAAATGAGGGCAGATTCAGATGTAGCAGTCCCTTGAAGCCCACGCTTTGACTGTGCACCCTGTAAATGGCGGTATCCTTTATACATTAAAATTGAATTGTGCAAAAATTTAGTTCTCAAAATGCTAAGAATTCCCTCAATGAGAAAAGTCTGCTTTTTGAATCACTAGGTTAAACATTAACCTGGTGAACACAAATCCCAGCCTATGAAAACCTTGCTAAACATGCTAAGTCAAGAATAACTCACCTAATCGTAGTCCTTCATACAAATGAGATTTTCAATAGTATGATGTTCTTATCTTACTATTGAAAGTAATGTACATTTGCCTGTATCATTTAACCACATTGCAAGACATTCTCATTAAATATATCCAAACCAACTCAATTTGTGGAGTACCTTGGAACTAAGAATTGTTTTGTCCATTGTAAAGCAAGATCTACGAGTATTGTCACTAACTCATGAAATCACCAGCATTTCAGACCTATGAAGAGCAACGATCTGGTGACTACAGATAGATCTTACCACTGTGCTATTCTAAAAATATCATAAGTCATTTATAAGACAGTGGTCTCTCTGCGGATGGGTCATGAGGCCATTCAAACGGTTACAAAACTGAAAAGTGAGGACATAGTTTTACTAGAAGGCAATAAACTGTCTTGAAAATTTGCAGCTTTCAGAGGTGTCAGTAGTTTGTACATAGTTGCATTGTACATTTCCTATCTTGGTTTTTCCTGAATAATTAAATAGGCAGAGAAAGACTTTAAATTTTAGAATACAGACCTATTTTATATACTCTTAGCAAATTCCTCGGTTTTGTAATACTAAATTTGTAAACTGGCATTTCTTCAAAAACAGAAAAAAAACAAACTTCAAATATGTTACTTGCAGCCACCTTTGTCACCAAGGCAGTAGCCACCTCAATAGTTCACATTTATGCATAAACATAAATACAAAGATGCAAGGATGAAGAAAGGAGGTGCTTAAATTTTTCTTATATATTTTAAGTTCTGTTTGGGAAAAAAAACATCAAAAGACTACACGTCTATGGAGCTGGGCCAGCTTCCATCAGTTCAGAAGCTAGGCCTCTATAAGCATAGCTGCCTTCTGCTTTTGGAAGGATATTCTTTGCACTGCTCTTTCTTGGCTTAATATTTTTGCAGCTGCTATTTGGATGACCCTGACGTTATTTGTTTCAAAGACTAAATTTTTCAGACAACAACAACAAAAAAGTTGCTTTAGAATAATAAAAGGCTAAAGATCATTTATAAGGAAAAGTTTCATGAATTGCTTTGTCATGTCAGCCTTTCTCCTGGTCGGAGACTGGGTTACCTGCTGCTGCAATAGGTTTGTGTGTTTAATCTTTGTCCTGAGGCTCTAAAGAATAGACTCCTGCTTCAGTTCTATGTCAGTGTGTCCCTGAATCTTTCTGATTTATTATTTTTTTTTCCTCCCAAATGAAGAATCTAACAAAGAAACATCATAAGTCACAATCAGTAATGACCTAGAGGGCTCTGCCAACGCGCTTCTAAAAGATCTTAGAGCATCCTCATCAGTGTCAAGGTCTGCCTCATTTTATAGGACCACATACTGCACAGCACTGAGCAAGCCCTCAGAAATCTCATTTTCAGGGATATTGAATCCACAAAGGGTATCTCTGTAAAAAGGAGAGAAAGAAGAGAAAGATATTCACCTGAGAACCTCTTGACTAGACCAATGCCTAGCTATGTTCCTTGCTGAAAGTCCACAAGCTACAAAGCCATAATACTCATCTCCATTGCACAAATGGATATATTAAACATCTGTGTAAAACAGCAGCTACACTGGAATCTGCATTAAATACAGAGTTAAATCAGACATGAGAAGACACTTATGCTTTCGAACACCTTAACAAATTTCCTGAAGATTATAACATCTAGGGGTGCACACAGGGATTCCTCTCCACACAGCACAGTACTTCTGTAAATCCATATGCACAAAAGTTATAACAGCATAAACAACCATAAAGAAAGCTGGAAAGACTGATGACTGCCTCCCATAAAATGTTTATGTTTTTAAATTTTTAATGCATATAAAAACAATACCCTACCATAAAAATATATTCGACTAGGCGTCAATCAGAAGACATTCAGCTGAAGTGAACAGAGAACAACGAGTGTAAACTGCAGAAGAACCAGCCCCACTGTCTGTTTCATATTCTGCTTTGTTATAACAGAGGGAATGTTTTGCATTTAATCTTAGTTCTAAAGGTATTTCTGGTTTCTTCTTTTTTCCTTTCACCTTGATCTTCTCAATTTGTTTCCTAATCAGCTTCTATGAGCCAAGACTCTTACTCCATGGATACCTGAGCCAAAACTCTTACTCCATGGATACTTAAGCATATGCATAACTCCCTCCATAGGCAGCAGGTGCTAACCTCTTATCTGAATCAGTAGGTACGAAAGGGGAAGTATCATGAATACAACTCCACTGGCAAGACACAAAAGAGCTAGAAAACCACTAAAACCAAGTACCTTATGGTGGCAGCATGCAGATTTAGTTATAGTTTAAGCAAAATTTATTTTAAAAAAATGTCAGGAACTTCATTAACAACACAAGTTGTAAGAAGTTTTAAAAAATAAGAATAATTATAGGAGGCTTTGCATCCCTCCTTCTGCACTCTGATGCACATAAACGCTCCTCAGAGAGTACCACCCTATTTGATCTCAACCTTTTGTGTAGAGATAGAACACTAAGATGTAACTAGGTATATAAAAGGAATGACCAAGGAATTAATTTTACAGGATTGTTTTGCTGTTTAGTAAAAGAAATCACGATACCTAAAAGCCCTGTATGAACTGAAATTTGGCAAAAATTACATCCACCTATCCACTGGTGTGCAATAAACACATCACAGATTGTTCTACATATTAACTTACAAGTAATTAACTCTCAACAGTTCATAAAGTTAAGTTTCTGTACGAGTCCAGAGTTCACAGTCTTCAGTGGGCAGTAGCTGAAAGTATTTATCATCTATGTTGAGAAAAAATAGATCACTAGCATAAGTGCTTTTCATATATCATGTCAGGATGGGATAAGGCGCTCTCTTTCTTTCCGTTGGGCCAAATGTGAAAGCTTAGCATTAAAATCCCAATGCAGAAGGAGCACATAAGCTGCCTAGGTCTGTTAGAAAGCTGAACAGACACATCGGATCTGATTTTGTAGAGATGGATAGAGATGAAATCCAGTGCTTGTTATAGTCTTGAGCACTTGGCAGATTCAATCAAACACTGAAGATATCATTTTGAGAAGTGTTGCGTATTATTCACTCCATTGTCTTCATTACCCTTGTGGAAGATGCTCATTTAAATATTTCTGTGTAACAACTGAATAAGTGAAACCCTCATTAACCAGGGTAGACTATTTGCAGGCTTCTGATTCAGGACACCAGCTCTGTAGCATTGTTCCTGACTGTTGTCTGCACATCGTGAGTGGATGTTGGGCTGCAGGCTCACTTTAGAAAATGTTACAGCATTAAAAACATGTTTTCCCTAGCAGACAATTTTAAAGTGACCAAGTTCATCTAAACTGAATTTAATGACTATCACAGGAATAACTCCATCTCCAACTAAGTGGGAAAGGCGACAGATAACCCGCATGGTTCTGTTCACAGCACATCAGTCGTGCTTCAGCTTCTGAAACACGAAAGCATCGTGTAAATTGTACCAACAGTCCCACAAAGAAAGCTCTCTTATGGGAAAGAAAGTGTCCTGTAGCTCTTGACCCATTAACTATTTTTAGTTTTCTGGTTGTACATTCCAAACTAACTTGGAACACGAACTATTGGAAGTGTATTTGTGTCACCCGGGAGAAAAACCATGTAATCATTTTAGACCTCAGTAAAAGCTTAGAAGTAGAATCCAAGTGGTACACCCCATTGTGGTAGCAGTGTGCGTGCACTGAGAACTTTGCTTTGGCCACTTTAGCCACTTTGCCCACTGCTTTGGGCCTTACCATTTCAGGTTAAGCCATTCCAGACAATGACTGTGCTCCATGTGACATCTCATGGGGGCTGAGAAGCATTTAAACTCCCATAAGCATGAATGCTGATCATTTTTCAAAAGCCAGCTGTCTTGTACACTCTTGCATTTTCCTGATCTATCTTTTGGACTGAACTGACAGACAATGTTGGTGTCATTATGCAGGTATGGATTGATGCAGCTACTCAGATATTTTACTCCTTAGGAGCTGGGTTTGGCGTTTTAATTGCATTTGCCAGTTACAATAAGTTTGATAACAACTGTTACAGGTAAGACAGCCTATTCTTTCCTTACTGCTTCAGAATGTTACTATTTTACTCTAACTGCAGCTGGGCTAAGTACTAAGCTATATTTTTATCTTCAGTCACTTCTTAATGATGGTCAGTCCTGTGTGCACATAGCAACCAACCCAAATCTTGAAACATTGTCTTCCTTTCTGAAATTTTAGCAACAGGAACCTGCCAAGATATCTGCCAAAGCAAAACAGAATGGGATTAGGTTTGGACTTTAGACAGCTGTGTAAACTGTGCTTGTGTTTGCCTTTCAAAAGCACCATTAAGAGCAACAGTGCACACAGGATGAAATCTTATCGGTCCAGGAACTAACAGCAGGATTCCAGTTTCCAGAAGTGTTCCTGTACTTTGGGATTATATTCCTGATATTTTATGTGGAGCTCCAATTTAGGATACGCACTTTAAATCAAGTTGGTTTGTAAGTGTTTTGCTGAATCACCACCATGGAAATTCAACCAGAACTGCTCTGCACCTTTCGAGAACTTACAACATTTAGAAGTTTTATTAACATTCCATTTTGGAAAGAAAACAAGCATCGCTTTAAAACTTCCCATTAAGTATAAATTCAGAAATTATATGTATGTATTATAAATACATTGTGAAATGAAGGATGGCAAAAAATGTTGAAGTGAAAAGGGAGAAGAAAATAAATAGATTTGAACTGCCTTAAACAGCCTGAAAGCCAAAATCATGGAATACTCCCACTGACTTCAGAGAGCTTTGTACTTAGCCCAGAGTGGCTTTAAGTTGCCAGCTGATTATTTGCAGTAGGAAATATTACCAGGTTTGAGAACACTTCAGTTAGAATGCTAGCTGTAATAGTCTTCCAAAATAACATTTACCATCTTCTGCAAATAATTTTGCATTAATCTCATAGCAGCACTGTTTTGCTTCTGTATTCTAATCTGCTCTGAAATGGAAAAAATCCACTTGAAACTAAGAAAACACCACAGACTATATGTGAAATCATATTATTTAGCTCCTAGCTTACTATATTTGTTCAATGTTGCTTCACAAGCCTTGCCTTCCCTATAAGAGTCACCTGTAGTTTCATTAAATGCTGTGTTTTAGTTCTCACTATGAAAACAAGCTTTAATTCAGTAGCATTTTGCAACACTTAGAAATATCCTTCTTTTGGTCAAATAACTCCATAATGTGCTGACATATTTTGTTCAAAAGGCTTTCTTGAAACAACAAATTGAAAATAGTACTGTTTGCAAGTGAAGGCCATGACTCAGAGCTATACTGACCCATCCATGCTTCAACACAGCTTCCGTGAGAGGAAGTGTCAGTAATTAAGGCAGGGTAACAATACTGAAAATCAGGGACAGAAAATATGAGAATCTATACTTAAATAATGATCTGGTTTTATATGCAAAATACTGTGAGCTAGCTCAGCTCCGTTTGTAAGCAGATAAGCATCATGTAATCCAGCTACTGACTAAGCAAAACAAAGCATTAGTCACTTGCACAAGAATATTTTAGTGTTGTGGGAAACAAGAAATACTGTTGCCATCTTATCAATGACAAATACCTAGCAATTTTTCTCTTTAATGACCAAAAAGAATTTGAGTTTATGAGTCCAATCTGGTGTCTCTTGATCCTGCTGCCTTCCCCCAGGAAAACATTTTAAGAATTGCAGGACATAAATCGTTCAATGTTATCAAAATAAAATAATATAAGGAAGATGATAAAGTTTGGTGTACGGCACCTATGTTTTTGGGTAGTGTAACTGATGAAAGGAAATCGTATTTACTTTCTGCTTATTAAAGCACTGTTTGGCATTACTGATGTTCACAGAGCCGCGTCCTCTGTTCTAAAGGTCATATGCAGCAAAAGCTTACATACAAGACACAGTGCAGATTAGGCAGACATCTAAAGACATACGGTCTGCTTATCTTAAAGCTAGGTTTGGCAATAGTGGTTATTAATACCCAAGAAAACTCATACGTCTATCATAATACCGTGGCAGATTGGTTAAAAAACACAACTTTGTACAATCATTACTATATGGTGCACACTGTACAACATTTAACCTTTAAACTAAATTCACTTTTGTAAGAATCTGATAAACGAGAGCTGTATTTTTTTCAGAAAAGCCTATCTGACTTCATAGATGAAGAGACCCCATTACAGATTAAGGATGTTATCCAGTGCCATCTGAATGGCAGCACAGTTTGCTAAAAATGCACTCCTGGGGTTGTCTGAAAATACTCTTGAATATCTGCTCACATGAATTGATAAACAGCAAGGCTCTTTCACTTCAGGGCACTCTCTTGCTATGCTTTGGCTACCAGCTAGGATGATGACATTAATATCTTAACATTTAATAGAGCTTTGCTGATTTTTTTGAACATAACTCAGTTTTAAATCAAAATAGTAAGTGAAGGTAGGTCATTTGCTAGCATAGTATGCTGATATGAGGTTTTGGATCATCAGGGTAATTGCACAATTAGCATTTTCACAAGAATCTGCCTATCACTATAAGATAATCCCTATCTAGTTCTTAAAGTGCTTTTTTTTCACTGGGCTGTTCTTCTCTCCATCACTAGGGATGCTTTGCTGACTAGTACCATTAACTGTGTCACAAGCTTCATCTCAGGATTTGCAATTTTCTCCATATTGGGCTACATGGCTCATGAGCACAAAGTTAAAATTGAGGATGTAGCCACTGAAGGTAGGAAGTTAATTCTGTATTAGTTTTACCACTTTTTGTCCACCATTTCTTTGCAGATGTGTTTATATTTGTTTCAAATCAGTATGTGAAAATCTCATGGAAGTAACCTGAATTAAATTACTTAGTATACATGCCTTGCTGAAATGTGCACTCTGAATAGTATTGATTGATCTCACCTCTACTGAATTGAGGTTTCCCGACATCTTGCCCCTCACAAGTTCAGTCTGTGCAACAAAAAGGCATTTATCACTGCACAGTATCTTGTGAAAGTGTTGCTGTCAGTGCCATAGGTTACTGTTTTGGACGGTTCTGGTAGGCTTAGCTGTGGAGTCCTTTCACTGGTAACAGGTCACCCATGATTTCAGTTCCTGTATCTCTCATCACATGCGGGAGCACTCCTGCAAAACACTGGAGTCCATATCCACACAGTTCATTCTCTACTACATAGTTAAAAAGTAGCTAGCAAGGTTGTGAATCCCATAAAAGATTACTACAAGTAGAAAAGAATGGGATAGCTTTTTTTTTTAATACAATGCTGTCATGAGTACATTATTAAAGTATGTTGGATATATTTTTTGTATAATGCAAATTTTGTTTTAACAACTACTCAGAGTGTGGACTGATGTAAAAGTCAACTTAGACAGAATTTATCTTATTAAAATTAACAACTTTTTTGAAGCTGAGAAACGTCATTTAGTAATACTTTTTTTCTCCTATTTCTTTTCTATTTCAGGAGCTGGTTTAGTTTTCATTCTGTATCCAGAGGCAATTTCAACTCTTTCAGGATCTACATTTTGGGCTGTGGTATTCTTCATCATGCTCCTTACTCTTGGCATCGACAGTTCTGTGAGTATTTTTTCCTTCTTGCCTTGACATTTTTCCTTTACTGTTATATTCTGTAACTGGAGAGGTATCAACCTTAAACAGGGGCTTTATTACATTTCAAATAAACACTCTGTACATTCTCTGAATCTGTTTTCACAGCCACAGCCAACATACCAACAGTATTGCTCCTGGCAGTATATTTAAAGACTCACAATATTTAAGAGGTTTAGAAAGAGATCAAATCTTTTACAAGCCAGCAAATAATTACTCACTGCTGCTTTTTTATGAGCTTACAGAGGGGCTATTCATCAACAGTTATTACTATTTAAAGGTATGACCCAACATCACTGCTATGAACTATTACTACTATGAACCTGCAATGAGGTTTTGGAACCCTGCTTGCAAAATACAAGCCACAGTAAGACATTGAGTAGAGTGGTTTCTAGAAGAGATTTTTTGCATGTGCCAAAATTCATTAATCTGCTCAAGATAGACGATGTCTGAAGGTAGTCAGGATCACAGAAACTTCAGCCCAGAAAACACCCCAAAACCCCGAACAACTTTTGTACTGCTTTGTTCTTGCCAAACAGGCATCAAAACACCCTGTTATATTTAGCTTAAAGGTTGATTAATCTCTGGGAAAAATAAAGAGGGTCTTTAAGGAATAGTGAACCATGAACAAGCATTTATCATTTTTAAGTAGGGTAGGGGTTTTTTACTACTCTAAAGCATTGAAGTGTCTTTTGTAGTTCCAGATACACAGAGCTGATCTAGGAATTTCTTGCTGAAAATGGCAAATAACAGTGTTTCCATTGCTTACAACTTCAGAAAACTTCATTCATTTTCAAAGACAAGAAAGGGAAAGAATGAACTAACTTGGAAAAGGGCAAAACTAAGAAAAATTAGGTTGCAGCAGGAAGCTTTTATAATCATTGGCAAATAGGTGAATGAGAGGAGCGAGGTCTGAGCTGTAAAGGTCAGATTCAGGTCTAAATGCTCCTGAGGGGTTTGGATTTTTGGATTCAATCTCAGGTTCAATTAAGTTTGTCTTTATACACTAAGATCCAGATCCTTATTCAAAAGTTTAAGGTGAGATTATATCTGGGTTTGGCCATTTTCCAACTGTAAACAAACATGAAGGATGGAAAGGAAGGGTTTAGCACAGTGTCAGGGCATGAATGACCAGTAGGAACAGGGCAGAATTTAGAAGAAGAAAATACACACTCAGAAGTGTTAACTTTACAACAGCAGTAAATTTAAGGCAATGTAAAGAAACATTTGAGTGACAAAGACACTCAAGACTTTTAAGATTGCAGAACACAGTTTTGCTACGAGTGGAGAAAGCTCTTTCTTGTGGAGTTCATTAAAATAGTGTGAACTGATAAACTGTGGACAGGTTTAGCTGTTTCTTTCTAAAAGGGGAGGGATCTGCTTGTTCATGTTTTGTTCAGGATTTTT
Source organism: Larus michahellis (assembly GCF_964199755.1). Lineage (NCBI taxonomy): Eukaryota > Metazoa > Chordata > Aves > Charadriiformes > Laridae > Larus > Larus michahellis. The sequence goes on from NC_133899.1 coordinate 19,389,745, forward strand.
CATCATTTACCTAAGAAAACTCAGGTCATGCAGTATTTTTTACGGTGGTCTCCTCAACTCTGCCCCTACATTTGACTGATCAAGTCCCTGAAGGGAAAATTAAAATTTTTTAAATCTAGGGAAAAAAAAAAACAAACAAACCCCAAAGCTAAAGAGGAAGAATCATATATGAGTAGTTTTATTCATGCATATAAACCTGCACTGGCATAGAAATACAGACATCTGCACAAAGATGGAACTGTCAAAGTGTTTAAGCAAAAAGAAAACTGATCATGCAAGTTTAAGCAAGCAACAACAAAAAGGATAGAAAATGGAACAAATGTTTTGCAAACATTTTTTGGAGTTGGTATCTTGCTTGGCATAGGGAATTAACAAGGGGGATCAGTTGTGATACATTAAGAAACGGTCCTTAGCGAAAATAATCCAAGCTGTCTCTTTCCTTTTTCAACTTCTCCAAGACCATTTAAGTGCCAACATGGTAACAACTTCTGAGAACATCAAATATTAACCCATCTTAACTGCAGGACACTCACTGATGACCCCCCAGACATTAGGAAATACGAGCCTACACTAGGTTTTGGGACATTTTACTTGTGAACATTAGTTACCTTTAAAAAAAAAAAAAAAAAAAAACCAAGAAAAGGCCTACTGCCCCCAGCAATTTTGCTCTAGCCAGGAGTCATTCAAATTCTATACAGATAATTTGCTGCTACCAGTTCCAACCAGAGATGTTGGTTTCATCAAATTCTTACAGGAAAGAGACAGGCTATGTCAGCACCTGCTAACCAACTATTGTATTGCACCCAGCCCTACAGGTCTTGCCACGATCTTTCAGCTTGAGAAAATGCATGGAATCCAACCTCTCCAAAACATTACATAAATTTATTATGACAGGAGACTGGAATTCATTTTCAGTTTCTTGGGGGGAGGAGGGGAATGCTTTCATTGGTGAAATTAAAATTCATAGCAACCTACGTAACTCAGCAATTTCAACAAAACTTGAAAAGTACCTTTCCTATATCTCAAAATGTTAATCATTAACTCCTAGAAAACAAATTAAAATTCTTTCATGTTGTCGGAAAAAAAAAATAAATTACATCAGGCTTTCTATATAGTGATTCTTCCAGGTCTGTAAAGATTTCTGTCAAACTGGATTTGGTTAATCAATGGCTAAACTCAATCTTTGTTCAGTACATTTCCCCTAGGTGCTTGGTGTGTCTGTCTTTAACTAAATTCCTTAGTAGATTTCTAATATACTTAAGCTGCCACCTTTTTCCCCAAAGTATACTGAAACGTATATTATTTTTGCCAAAGTACTCTCTACTTACTATCCTGATGAGTCAGCACAGGGTCCGCAGAGGATATGCCTATCAAGCTACTAACCATGACCCTTGAGGTTCAGTTCCCTGACCCAGTTCTCTACCACAAGGAAATAAATTATACCTCAGAATGACAGTAATTTACAGCTGAGATGTCAAAAATCATACAGTGGTTGGGAATTAATTATACCAGTTGCTTTACATTCGTCGATCTGTTTTTAGAACAGTCAGTAGTGTTTAACCAGAATTCTTGCCTTCCCTTCCTCAGATGGGTGGAATGGAGGCTGTCATCACTGGCTTGGCAGATGATTTCCAAATCCTGAAGCAGCACAGAAAGCTCTTCACCTTTGGCGTTTCTTTTGGCACTTTCCTACTTGCTCTTTTTTGCATCACCAATGTAAGTACAACAAAAGTTTCCATCAACAAGCTACCTTAAAAACATAGTTAACCTCCTCAGATAGTAATATGAATGGGCTCAGGTGACTACTTTTGTAATAAATTTTAATTCTTAAACAACTTTATGGTCAGAACATTACTTTTAGTCTTACCTACATGAAGTTTCTCTGCTTTTTTGCACCAGATCATTAGCTATCAACCAAAACTACAAGTCTGTTTCAAAGAACTGTCTGTCCTACTGTTTGATTTAGTTGGTTTGGTGTGCTTTTTTTTTTTTTTTAAATCTCATTAAATGGAGCTGTGTTGAGTGCTTATACCTGTGTGAGGAACTAAGAATTTCAAGTGATCAGACCTTTAGTCACCTGGCTATTCTCATCTTGAAGCACATAAGCAGCACTCACTTCTTGTGAAGGAAGTTTAGAATAATCATCTCCTCTCCCTGATGTGTTTCTTAATGTTCCTTCATGTACCTAGATCTTATGTGTTACTCTTAACACCATAAAAACCACATAGATAACTTATCCTGAACATCTAGTAACCTGTATTTATCACTACCATCATCTGAATGATTTGCCTTATCAGGCTTTTGACAATTAATTAAAGGATGAGAATCAGTGTTCTAGGTTGGAGAGAACTTTCAAGTTTTTTGGACAAATACCAAAAAGCCCTTAAGCAAAGATGCCAAAAAGTGTAAGAAAACAAGTGAAACCTGAGATAGCAACCATGATAGTAGATATCCTGAACCTCTCTCCTAAATCTCCTAAATTTCTGTAAACCTAGAAATGGTTTACAGATCAATTAAGATTACTGAAATGGTGTAAGTTTATCAACACCAAAGCTCTTTTTACACTAAAAGAATACCCCCAACATTTTTACTCTAGTTTCCTCAAACTGGAAAACATTTAAGACACTAAAAATTGATACATCATTTACAATACCTATCCTTTTAAGACCGTGCTATCTCCATTGTTACCTAAAGAATTGAACATGCTCCTTCCTTATTCAAAGTTTCAACAGGAATAAAGTTTCCTGAAGTACAAGATCCGAAGGAACTCAGTGGTGCCAATGGGTGCAATTCCACTGCCTTCAAATGAGCTAAAGCAGTTCAAGATATCAATTTAGCTCTAGTTTTCAAATAACAGCACCTGTTTAGACTTAAGTTCACCCCACCAGCTGGAATGCACAAAACTGCCAAGACTTGTCCAAATGTATTGCTTCACATAACTGAAGAACATTTCTAATGCGCACAAAATACAATGAAAAACACTTGTGATACCATCACGTTAATCTATTTGATTTTGTCCTCTGAAATTTTAAGGTATTTTCAAAACATGTTTCTTACGAAACTGCATTTGTCACTCACTTTACTAAGTTTGATAGCAAAGGCGTTCATTTAGAGCAGGTGTAGAACAAAAACAAGAGGTCACACTCAAATGTCATTCAATAAGCAACATCATCGTTCTAACACAACAACCGAAGTTCATTCAGTTTCCGGAAAAGTCCCCACAGAATTAAAAATCTAGACAAGGCCTACGTACTGTTCTCTCTATTTTCGTAAATATGCACAGCTGTTTCAGAAAACCATCCTTTTATAAGAAAAAAAACCTGATTGATTGCAGAGATTAAAATCAGCTAGAGATCTAAATAGTACAAAGGCTATTTAGACTATTGGTAAAAACTTGGAAAATAATCCCTTTTTTTCTACCCTACTGAACAGGCATAGTCAGATTAAATTTGGTTGTAAAAAAAGATTTAACAAAAATCTACTGCAACTGCAAACATTTCAATTGTTTACATGTGAAAAAGAATGTCCTGAAACACAGTATTCAGGTTCATTTTGAAACAAGTAAACATACCATGGTCTGCCATTCTTTGTTAGCCCAAACTAAATAAAATGAGCAGTAATTTACACAAATGCATACCACGTTATAAAATGAGGCCAAAAGTAGTCAAATTGCAGCTAAAAAAAAAGTATCAGGGAAACAAGTCTTTAGTAAATGCATTTACAGTTCTCAGTCACAAACTCAAGATGATGTGGTTGCTCTCTCCACTGAGCAAAGGCTTGCTAATACCACAGCAAAGAAACTACAGAGGGCAAAGCAGCTTCCATGCTGGGCTCACCACCAGAGACTCAACATGAAACTGCTCCCGTTGCCCAAACACTGGAAAAGAGACTCAGAAAAGGAGACGTCAGTCTAAGACTGCAGATTCACTGGACTACAGAATAATTGGCCTTAGGAACAAACTGAGTGATAATGTCTGGGGGAAACTCTTACAGCACTCCATTCCTGCCAATAATTTAGGAAGGTCTTCATTAACTGCTGTAGACAGGCCCTGTCCTACCAGCTGCTGAGCATTTCCCTGAACAGCCCGTGCCTTCAGCTTCCACTGCACACTGAGTGCCAGGAGCACCCATTAATCATGCTAAGCTGAGGCTTCTGTTTCCCAGTTCAGCATGGACACTGGAGAAAGGAAGCCTCTTAAAGAGTTGCAAGTCTGATTCCACTGTTTTAAATGCAAATATGAACCCATGTGTGCAGCATCAGCTCCACATTAAGATACTTGGGTTAAGATAACGTTTCAAGTAAAGTGGAACTAGATACTAAGCTACTGAGATGAATCTATTTGTAACTTGGTTTTGTCACATCCTTTTACTCCCCAACACTAGGGTGGAATTTATGTGCTCACACTTCTGGACACATTTGCAGCTGGGACTTCAATATTGTTTGCTGTTCTAATGGAGGCAATTGGTGTTTCCTGGTTTTACGGTAAGCACTTCATTTTGCACCTGCAAAATCTTTTCTAAAATTCCAAGTGCTCGTGACAGGCTTTCACATTGTTTTACGGGAAAACACCACAGCCTTGTACACATGAAACTGTGACAAGCCAGGCTTCATACAGGGATTTTCATCTGATTTATGAAGAGTGACAGGAATGCAGACATTCACTAGGCCAAACTTTGAAACCCTGCACAAAGCCAAACAAAAATGCCTTGTGAAGGAGGCTGCAAGTGGGATGGGAATGTTGCTACTTTTGCCAGTATTTTGCAGCTGTTAACATAGCTGATGACTTGCAGTAGCAGGTTTATAGCCAGTTGCTTCAAAGCAAGTAGGTTAACCTAAATACATGCTCACCCGCTCCTCCTTTCCATGATTTCCCCAGGGCCAACCTCAAGCTCCCCCCATGCAATACAAGTAAAGGTAGTTTGTCTTTAGAGAGTTAAAACAATTCCTACATTAGTCCCTTTTGTTTGAGACAATATTCTACTGAATTGTAAAAGACTAGTAGTTTAAAATTTATTTCATGGTATTGTATGGAACACCAAACATCCTAGATACCAGAAATAATAGTATTTCTAGTTCTTCATATTAATTTATGCCACAAAAAAGATGCAGTAGTTCGCTTTATCCTCACTACGGCAGGCTTTAGGAGTATTCAGTTGATCTCTGGCACTAGGCTGGAATCACTGTGTGCCAACCGGAGTGAAGCGATCTGCTGCAGTACCCTGAAAAAAACATGGCTCATAATTTAAGTCAGGTCTCAGAAGATGTGCCCAGCTTATTTAATAACTTTCCTGGCCTTGTTTGGTCTTTAATATTTTTCTCCTCCCTAAAGTAACATAAATAAAAAGCAAGACACTTGATACACAAGTTTCACAAGAAAGAAGAAAAACATTCTTTTCTTTCCCACTGTATAAATGACCACAGTGATGGCAAACAGCCACATTCACTGCTCTAAATCCCTATGAATGCTCTTGGATAACCTTAACTGGGGAAAACGCAACAAATTGAAATTATGCTTTCCACCACAACACTGACTTTGGCAACACAGCCTGAGCTCAGTCCTTAGCCTACAGGAATTTCACTGTCTTGTGAGGTGTCCTGCGTTGACTAATTTCACCAAGTCCTCTGCTGTAAGTGATGAAGTTGACTACTACTACTCTCAAAGACACGAAATAAAAAGGTGAAACTGAATATTGCTTACAGTAGAAATAATTGAATATTTGATTATACATAGCCTGCTAAACCTCCAATTATATGAGAGAGCATCTGGCCTGTGAGTGTTCTCCCCATCCCTAACTCAGCGTTTAATAGGTGAGGTGTTTTTAAATATCTGAAGTCAGTGTTTGAAACATCTCTGTTTTCCCCTACACCCCCAACCTAGAGGAGTACTTTTTATGTTCTAGCACTGACCCAGTGTTCAGAATTTCCCTCATCACAGAGGAAGGTAGGGTAATTCACAGCCTCAAGCTTACTCACTGGAAAAGATGCCACCTCTGGAAGGGCAGAAATTAAAGTGCCCTTAAGTCACCAAATCAAGCAGAACAAAACAAGTCATAATTTAATCTGAATTAGGCATATCTTGCTAAAGAAACAGTGAAAGTGATTTTTCCTGTCTTCTAGGGACAATGCTATCAGTTCTTTATCTTGTCACAGACAGGGTTAGTAAAATTCTACGGACACAAAAAATACCATCTCATTTTCTCCAAGAAAACCAATAGGATTCTGCATCTGCATATATGACTTACAGAAGTCATCTCACCGCAACAGTCCAAACTATCAGTTACATCTGAAATTGCTTGCTGTTTTGATTAACCAAGTTTTTTGAGCTCTTTTTTTCCTTCCTCATCTCCTATTAATTTTCACATCATACTTTCTGCTTAGTCGCAACTTTTTTCATTATTACGTGGTTTCAATGTCATAGCAGCCTGCAAGTCCCCTTCCCACTGAGGTATGTCTTGAACTAGCTGCCCTGATTTCCCAATAAGATTGTTCTTCCCCTGAAAGTCATCTTCATTTCTATTCAGAAATAGTGTTTATAGTTCACGCATGATTCAGAAGGTTCTTAGACGTTATCATTCTTACTGCCATTTACCTCCCTCAGTCACTTATTTATCTATCCATGCTGTGCCACCATATTCTAGTCAAACAAATTCTTGCTTGCAGTTAAAAACTGTTGATGAGGGAATGAGGTCAAAGAACGGCACTCATGCATAAAGCTGTTCAATCTACTAAAGAAATAGTTTTTAGCTTTAATGTACTGTCACTCAACATCAGCATGGAGCTAGCAGGTCATATGTTCTCCCTTAAAATAGGGGAAGCACTAGATTTCACAGACAACTGACTGTAATCTCTGTAAAAGAGCCAAACGCAGAACAGCCATAGCTTAACTTGGAAGCAGAGGCATAAAAATATTCTTCAGTTAGTAAGGGCGAGTTATTATCTGCTGCTATTAAAATAGGATTTACTGCACTTTACAATAGCTAGGCTTTGCACGTGGTTCACAGACCACAGGGTTAGTCAAATTTTGTTTGTTGCCCCTTCTGTCCTTCATCATTCTTTCCTTTCTCCCTCCTGCCTCCACATAACTGGGAAAATATCTACTCATTTGTCTTAAGCAGCTGTCAGATGTTTTTACCGACACGGCGTGACCTGTTGCTTTATAAAGAACTTATTACAGCCCCGGGTGCTATTTAAACTGATTAAATCTGGCATGGTCTTGTCTACCTCTTTTTTCTGACAGACCCCAGTTGCCTTCATGACCCAGCTGAATATTAAGCCAGCCTGAAGGCAAGCATTGACATTTTGGCACAGACCAAAAAAGGTGGAAATTTAGTTCAAATTATACCTATGGCCACTTACTGTGAAGTTTATTCTTGCAAAGGGCACTGGTATGTGTAAGAGAAGGGAGAGCTAGTTTGATTTACTATGCAGCTGTATTTTAGTTACGACTGCTAGCTTGGTACCATTTTTCCTCTTGTGCAACCCTGATATCATCCCTCTGATGAATATTCTCAGTAAAGCCAGACACCTCTCCCACTGACACAAAACTGCTCTTCAGTTTTACTCACAGGAAAACCCCTACGCAGTCAGATTTTAATGCAAACATCTCCCTGCATGACTGGAATAAGCTCAGTATGAGCTAACAATGATATTCACCCTCATCTGTAATTTCATTGCTTTCATTTACTTAAATCATTTCCAAAAATGATCCCTTAAACTGACTTTTCAGACCAACACGTGCATTTATTTGAAACAAATGTAAGATTGACTGTCTGATTTTGCAAAAGGGAAAGAAATTAACGAAGTACTGACTGCTGGAACTCATCTTTTGCTCACAGATGCTTTTCTATGGATGTGTGCCTGGCATGAGAGACAAAGTAGGAATACACACATTTCCTTAGAATGGAAATACAAGTGGGGCAAACCAACCTGGAGAGCTTATTGCACTGCCATGGTGTGGAAATGTTTCCTACTGTTCTGATTGCTTTTACAGTAGCCCAGCTGCCCTTCTTTGGGAATGGTACTGGTATGGCTTACTCCCTTACTGCCACCAGGTGAGGGTCACCACAAACAAATATCAGTATTGCTCCAGAGTTAGAAAGGGGACTTGGAACAAAAAGGGATGGTTGTTGTTACTTCACTTCATGGCTCCCGATGTGAGGAAGGTAACTTGCAGTTATAGCCAAATCTACTTTTCACTTTCTTCCTAATCTGTTCGTTTTTGCATATTGATTTAATTCCCTTGACAACACAATGTTATGTATGGAGAGCATAGGCCAAATTTTCTGTCCCATTTAATAAACTATTACAGTGGAGACATTCTCAGGTAGCTGCAGTGTTTGTAAGTTCATAAATTACACTGAAATTCTCTTTGGGTTCAAAGTATCTCATCATAAATTCTAAGCATCTCTTACTTGTTTTTCACCAGAAAAGCAAGGAGATTATTTCCATATTCAACACCAGGTCTCCCGCAAGTAATCTGGAGTTTTGTTGTGGTACACCAGTTCCTTCCTGTAAATAAACAGGTCACCCACAGTTTCAGTTTATCCTACAGAATCGCAAAAAAAAAAAATAAAAAATGTATAAATGCTTTCAAGAAGTGGAAAAATCCAAGCCCTATAGGTACCAACATCTCTAGCTATAGCTATGTTCTACTTCACGGGTTGATTCTTAGAACAGTTATTTGAAGACATATAGTGTTGAAAAACCATGCTGTTGAAAAAGCAGTCTGAGATCATGGACTACTTATCCCCCATTTTCAGTAGAAATTGAACACAAAGCACTATTTGAGCTCTGGGTACGTCTGTCTGGAAACCTACGAATAAAATTTTGTTGAGGTATCTAGTCCTTGTCTTTGACCTTCTGCACAATGATAAATTTCACTTGGTATTCATAGCAGCTGAAATTCAGTCACTTTAAAGTTCACGGAAGGCACTGCAAATAGAATTAGATTAAATTTAAAGAGCATTTGCAGTTCCTTTTGGCTGCTTTGCTTTACCTGTACATAATATTGGGGGGGGTGGAAATCAAAGAGAAGTTTACACTCAAATGTCCAGACCTTCTAAATACGTTACACCCTGGCTGCATGTGAAGGACTAACTCAAGCTGTTCTAATTGTTTACATTAAATAAATCCTGTTGGAGTAGGAGATGGACCTGGAGTAATGATGGAGTCTCAATATGAGTATGATCGTTCTCCCTTTATTCAAGTTTTCACAGAGTATATATAGACAGGCAATAAGAGCACGCGCTAGCGGCAGCTATATGATTGGCTTACAGTCTCTGTTCACGCGCTGTCCATGCAGTTCATTCACAGATCAGGTTGGTTACAAGAATTCACATAGTAAATTGCTTAGTCATTAGCACAACATGTTTTCTACCTTCTCAGTTCCCATTTTTCCCATGTACTAATTCCATCTTCTACCACCTGTTTTGCTCTTAATCTAATCTCTCATAGTAGGGAGGCTGGCTCACGTGACCATTGTCTCTCAGACACATTCCTACAAAATCCTACTGAACTGATCCACATGAAGAGAAACAATTATTATGGTAAACTATACATCCTTTCTAATGAACAAATATGCATGGCAAAAAGCTGCATTTCTGCGCTTTACCTAATAGGGTTCAGGATTAAAATAAAGTTCCTGAACATATCAAGTATAATAATTACAGACTAGTAGTCTGACATGACAGATTGCACTAGAGAGAACTACTTCTCTGTGAGTCTGAAGTCAGAGTTGGTTTTCTTTAAAAAGAAAACCAAGAAGGACATTTTTTCTCCATTTTTATACCAGCAATAATATCCTGTTCTAAAATACAGCGTGGAAAGTAGCATGGGTTTAGATTTAACTTTTGCAAGATACCTCATTCTGGTAAATCCAACCAGAATAGAATCAACAAGAAAAACTGGGAAGAAGCTACCATTCAAATGGAAATTTTACAGTCACTATAAAATGCATATTTGCATTTACAATAAGTTACTTGCTACAAAAAAAGTCTTTCAATAAACACTGAAGATAGAAAACATCCTACTGAAGACTAAAGTATTTCCAGGAAGTCCAAAGCATGCAAATTAACAGGAATTAATATTACATTAATATTAATTAATATTAGAGTAAAAAAACAAACACACAAACAAAAAAAAAAAACCCACAAACCAGCTTAATACCCTTGTAGACTACTCAAACTGTTTAGATAGATGAGGCTAGTGCCACTCACAGAAAGCACATTATAGTAGTGCAGTTCTTCCTAAGGCATCCAGACACAGAATTTGCAACACTCACTAAATATGTAAAACCCATAAGGAATTAAGAGGCACTGACTGAAATGCCATTTCTCATTTATTTGCTGTTACAGAATTCGGTATGTCCTGAGGAACCCAGGACAGCAGATTTTTTTGCTTTCCCCTTGGTCTGCGCAGCATGACCTATTCCGATTTTGAAGTCCCTGTCTAGGTAGTGCTTCTTAAGGGGAGTCAACAAGGTCAGAGGATCTTCCTTTCTGCATTGGCTGGGGGAAGAGATTTCTACTGCAACTATTTACTTTGGTTTTATAGCTATTAGTGCTTCAACTGACATAAGTACTAAATACACACACGTATCAACACACACGTACAAAATCTCAGAGTAGATGGATTCAAGGAATATTACAGACTGAGAACTGGCTATTCGCAGTTGTTCGCCCCTCTGGACATCATGTCACCTGCTCAACACTTTGTTCTGGTGCCTCCATTTCTCTGCACTGTAGTGAATCCCACTGCAGGTAGCTAACGTTTGAGTGATTTTTAATGGAACACTGTTACACGTGTTTCCTGACAATGGAAGTCTTGTACATTACCTTCTTGCATACTAATATACAAAGTCTTATCCAGAAATATTGTATGTTACTATCAAAGTTTTGATAATAATCAAGCCATCTATGTTTCTAAACATGTATTCTATATTCCTGGTACAATTAGCAAGACTTATCTTTCATCGGTGTCTTCATTTAATGATTTGTCATGTTTTCCTCTGCTGTCTTAATTACTGCAGCAAGTAAATTTCTGACTACTCTGTTTTTAGTCACATGAACAGATCACGTATCTTCTAAGGTATCTACAAGAGCTACATCACTAGATATTTAGATGCATACAGAGGTAACAATTTTAGAAAATTCTAGTTGGTATTATAAGTGTCAAAAACACACAGGATACTCTAAAAGAGGCCACACATTTCTAGATAATGTAGTTTTGTACATACTTACACTGGACAGGAGCATCATCTACCCAGTTCCTTGGAAAACTGATAGAAGATGAAATTACATTTGTCATAGATATAACAAACATTCTGTGGTACTTAGTGAAACACTGAAAGAGAAGTAAAGTATGCCGTTAAGTGGAACAAGTAAGCATCCTTTGATAAATTAAGAATCATATGAGTCTATCTAATTATCAGTAAGCAGTGTGTGTGAGTAAGGGTCTAGGTTCTGCTTCGGTGTACTCATAATAGTATTGAGTAATTACGGCATAGTAGTCTACAACTATTAAAAAAAAAATGTGTGTCCCATTCACAACTTTTCAATGGTGATGCTATTTGCAACAGACCTTAAGTGCTCACAGGCATTTGTCTTGGATACAGTGATGTCAAAGACACATCTAGTCATTGAAAGATCAGTGTTATTACATGTCTTCTGATTTGAAAGTCATTATCGTCTGCTTTCTGAAAAAGCAGATGGTTTTGGGTATGCCAGCATTGCATCAGTTTAGATTTATGCCAGTCTGATGTTCACATCCCTTCTAGGTGTGGACAGATTCAGTGAAGATATCCAACAAATGATGGGCTTCAAGCCAGGGCTGTACTGGAGATTGTGCTGGAAATTTGTTAGCCCTGCTTTTTTACTGGTAAGTGTTGATAATTATTTCATTATGGAAAGAATGCTAGCATGTTGCATCCTACACTATCCAATAGGTACCGAGAGCAAGACACTCATTGCTATGCCTGACGTTGTCAGGGCAAGTAGAAGACACTCCAATTTAATTCTTTTTTCTCCTCAATGGCATTGACTATATCTTATATAATACATTTCAGTTGCAAAAGAGAAGCTCATTGTGGCTGTGGCCATTTCCTGTTCCTCCACCTTAGCAGGATTTAAAGAAAGCAGCTTTTCTTAGGGAACACTGAACACTTAGGCAGTGTTCTCCCTGTCCCCCCAGCATTCATGCGTATTAAACATAACTCATTCTGTTGGGAAAATAAACTAACCAGGGATAAGAGATTGTGTTAGTAAGAATTTATTTTTCATTGGAGGATCCCAAGATCCCCAAATTGTGGAATGACACCTCAGAATAGCTAATATGCAACTACACCCAGTAATTAGCTATGGGAAACACTGGAGAGATGTGTTAAATATACCTTGTAAGCTGCTTGATGTGAAAAACAAGTGCGTAGTTACATTTGGGGGAAAAAAAAAACAAAACAAACAAAAAACAGAGTATGAATTTGGTTGCATTGTGTAAAGGTTAAGATTCAGAACTAAACTACAGTCTTACATTCGGATCTTTTCCTATGCATATTTGTAAATCAAAAGGTCAGGATGAATAATATGGAAATTTGACCTCTCTACGATTTGAGGAGACTATTAATGGCATTAAAGCTGGGCATCCTTAAAGCAGTATGGGTATTCCAAAGACACACCGGGTAGGCTTTTATGACAGCCTTCAGGTCCACTTGGTTTTGTTTTGATTTTTTTTTTTTAATATATAAAAGCTTCTGGCCTCAATTCATCAGTAAGCACCTACCAAGCATGTATTAATTATCCTTTTAAACACTGTTCTATAAAGAAGCTTGTATGAAACTATACCCTGCAGCACTTCAAACAGCCTGACTCAAATAGAATGGAAAAATGCTGCACCAAGGATCATGAGGTTTTGCGCATTAGGAGATTGTTGAAAATTTAAATTTTACAAAGAGCAGAGTTCTAGCAAGCAAGCTAGAGAAAGCTGAAGTGACTGTCAGTCTAACCTTCCAGTGACTTAAGATTTCTTCATGAAATTGCCCCAATGCCTTCCTACTGAAGCCTATAAACATGAGGGTCAAAATGAATCTGTGGGTAATACATTTTTAAGCCATCACAATGCAAAGACTTTTTTTTCCAGCTGGAACTAAATTTAGATCATATCAACGTAATTACTGGGAACCAGTATGTTTTGAAACCCATTGTGACCAGGCAGTTTTGTTATAGCTGTACATTTTCTCAATTTTCTAAAAGGCAATACGGACATTACAATCTTGATTTATAGGGGAAATTAAATATCATTTACCTTCTTACATCCTATCTTTTGGGTTTATTATTCAGTACATTAAGGAAATAAAGCAAATTACATTAAATAAAGCAGGTAATTTCTAAGTGAAAACTGTAAAGATGGTCACTAGCATGAAAAAAGGTAGTCCAGCTACGTAATTTAAAACTATAAATTTAGGAATTTGGTCAGTGATCTAAAAAACATAGTTTTTATACCACCTGTACGAAGCTGCCTCACCAGAAGAGACTGAAACCACAAGCACAGTAAATACAAATAAAATAAAAAAATCAGATATCATTTCTTTGAGAGATATATATAGTTTAGGATAATTTGGAAAAGGCTATACAGTTGTCACACTTCAGTATAATTCTCGCTCTAACAATCCCACGCGTGCTTAGCGCAAGGTGTCCCCTGTTTGGGACAGGTATTGTATTACAGCAGTTCCTAACAATAAATTCTCTACAAGATAAAGGTAATTTGGGGTTGGTCAGGTACCTGGTATTAGGAAATATTTCCTTGAAGCTTCTTCTCCATACTGTCTGCAGCTACGCACATCATCCCAAGAAAAATCTCAAAATGGAATTAATATTTTTCTAACCGGATTTCACACTATCAGCTTCCTCTAACCCACACCATTACTCTCCTTGTATAGGCTCTGAAACCCTAGGCTCAAAATACTCCAATTTGAAATTGCTATGTGGAGCAGAATGTATAGGCCCAGGGAACCAAATCAAGGAACTCTGCATATTATACAACCTACATGGATTTAACAGGAGGGAAATGGGGTGGTGCCCCACTCTTTCTTTTCTGCATCTCGTACTGGACAGGGCAACACCAGCAGGAAAAAACAAAACAAAAACAGAACAACTTTGTTTTCCAGGCCTTAAGGCTGCTTCACCTTTCCCCAGTAAATGCAGCGTGCTGGAGTTGGCATCATGCCTCTCATTGAAAAATGGGCACGAAACTTCTAAATGAAGCCTAATGCCTCTGGGAAACAAAGAAGGGAAAAGCAATAGATCCTGCAGAGGTTTTTTCTTGACTACAGAATCCCTTTTTTATATCTGTAACATTAGTTTAAACGAGGCAGTAGCAGACAACCACCTGATCTTCCCACCAAAATATCAAATAATCTAAAATGAACTGTTAATACTAGTAAATGCATCGAGAACTTCAACAGTTTAAGCAGTAAGAGGCACAAAGTAAATAGGATGAAGGTAAATGGTAAAGCCTCGTTGAAATATACCTTAGCGTGGCTGCCTAATAAAACACATGAAATTGTTTCTTCATCTCAAAACTGTAGTTCATTTTATTCTTCTTCCCTAGTTTGTCGTGATAGTCAGCATAATAAATTTCAAACCTCTGACCTACGATGACTACACCTTCCCTCTCTGGGCAAATCGCATTGGCTGGGGAATAGCATTATCTTCAATGATACTTGTGCCTGCCTATATTATCTATAAATTTATGAATGTGCGTGGGACCTTTAAAGAAGTAAGTGGAATGCTAAAAAAATGTCATGAAATGTTGCTATGAAATGAAATGGCTGGATCTAAGTTGGCAGTTTGTTTCTCTTACTCCTGAAACTTATTACTTATGAATGACCTTTTGGATCCAACCGTCAGATAGACTGGAGTTTTGAGGTAAGACTACTGCATACTGTTTGAGTTTCTAGATAGAAATGAGCTTTACAGAAAGCACCGTAATAATTCTGAAAAATTATTTTTGATGCATGTAATTAATCCGATTGATGAGATTAATTTTTCCTCGTTAACAAAAAAATATACAAATGATGGTATCTTCATATCTTCAGCTATGAGGTACGGTCTTCACACAGCTCTACCTTAACAGAGTTCAGTCCAAGGTATGCTTTATCACTCTATAATGGAGTGTTGTAAACTGTTGTATGCACAAAGTTAACTCAGACTTCTCCTGTTTTAGCATTGTAAGAGTCTCTAAACACACATTCACACCTGGGAGGGTGAGATGTGACCACGAACCAGCCCTGTGTTCAGGACAGCCTTTGTTCATTTAATGAGCATCCAGAAAGGACAGAAGAAATACTTTACTGGGTCACAGCAATAGATCCATTTAGCCCAGTATTCCCTCTTTAACAGCAGCCACTTCGTATTTGATTTTCTCTGTCAAATATGTATCCATGTCCTCTAATTACTGGAATTATTTCAACATTCTGACAAGGCTAGAATTAATACAGATCTTTCTGTCATGTTATCACTAATACCAGAATACTTGAAGAAACTTAATATTCAAAGTAGACCAAGGCGCTGAAGTAGATCTGGAAATCAAGAAACAATTCTAATATAGGCACCGCTTATAGTCTCATAAAGACTGTTGCTAACTACTTACTTCGGTAAGAGAACTGGGGTACTAGACAACAGCATCTTACACTACATAAACCCACTTCAGGCATAATACGCCTAGTCTGTGCACTGAATAAAGCAGAAACTGAGGGAGAAACAATTTGTTACCACATTCTAACAATTTGCCTAACAGCAAGAAGTTTAACGCTGCAACCTTAATAGTGTTCGTTTAACTTCATTTATATCTTTATCTGTAATATTAATATGTTAGTTCTATTTAAAAGTACCTGTTTCTATGGGAAAACACAGCTATATTTCCTTAGAGTTCACCCCCCTATACTCTTCTTTATTTATCAGTTCAAAATGGCACAGGATTAAAGTTCACTGATCATGTTAATTTTACCATCTTATTAGTTTTACCACAACTGTTGTAGTAAATTATCTATAGTCTTAAAACTTCTAATAGGACTCCTCACCACTCTATATCATCAGTTTTTGTCCTGTCGCATGTCATAATTTTATAACCTCATCTAGACTCTGTTTCATACCTATCTCTATTGGTCTCCTTTCCTACAGCTAGAGTTACACAATGGTGTAGCAAGATACTGACACTCTTAGGCCAATCATTGAACCACCACCCAGAGAATTAAGCAGAAAGTAGGATCTCACCCTTTACCTAGATAGGCATCCCCTTCACGTCGACCTAGCAGGCCCAAAGGGATAAATGTCTTGTTCCTGAAACATTAATGTCACCTCACTTAATGTTCACCTCAAAAAGGCACCCCAAAGTGGGTGACAAGAAACCTCTTCACCAGCCCTGTTTTCATGAGCTCCAACACCTCAACGTTGCACACAATTTCTAGCTCTCATTTCCAGCAATTCTATAAACTCTTTGTTTTGTTCCATTCCTGGGGGTTTACAAACCCATTTTCTAGTAGCATCTAAGTGTCCAAAAATAATTTGTAGTGGCCCAACAGGCTTTTGCCAGCTTGCACAAGTTTACTTATATTGGAATGCAGAAACCTTGGGCCAAAAACACATTTGCTCATTCATTTTGTAGAGTTAGCAAGTTCTGGTTTGTCTTTTACAGCTCTGATAGACAGCAACTCTTCAGTCTCCCCGTAAGACAAATAGCAAAAGGCTAGTATATTACATCCAAATAACTACCCATAAAATACGATGCCCTAAAACGTGGCTCTTAAAAGTATGGGGAAAGATATACTCTTAGTCTAATGGAAACTCCTTAAGTTGCTTGAAAGTTCAAGATAAACCAAAATCTACATGAGATTCCAAATGGCAGAGCACAGGGCAGACAAAGGAGATGAGGTGGGAAATAGTCAGTACCTCCTTCCTCTCCCACTGGGACTAGTCAACCTCATTACAGCACTAACAGAAAAGTGTGAATTTAGGGGATGTAAAGCCTGTGACAGCAACTTGTTCCTGATGTTCTTTTCCATATGCACTTGCTAAATGTTTGGACTTAGTATTTGCATAAACTTTCTACTGTTGCTTCTTATATTAAAGGTTAATATCAAGGGGCTTATAATAAGCTTGTTCTCTCAGTGGCTAAGTTAAGGCACATGATGCAGTGATATTAAAGATTTAAGTTACTGTTTTAAATAAAGTTCATGCTACTTCCTCATTATAGATTGGGGATTACAGACATAATCCCACTTCATATGGCTGACTTTTTCCTCTTCTTCCCGTCTGGTTTAGAGACTAGCCTACTGCATCACACCTGAGAATGAGCACCAACTCGTGGCCCAAGGAAATGTCAGGCAATTTAAGGTTTGTACTCCTTTCACCATGCTTCCTTCTCCTGATACCAACCCTCTCCTGTCTCTAGCAACAACTACAGGTTTGCATCAATCTCCCCCTTAGCGGATACCTTTGGAGGTCTGTGATTCTATTTTTCTGCTAGCATGAAAAGACGCAGGAGGCTCAGTACCGTACTCATCAACTCTCTTGGAAGGCTTTTGACACTCTCCTTCCTCGACTAAGCAGAACCCACAATTTTACAGATCACTTGAATCCAGTATTTTAGGTTGTACCTGAATACAGTGAGCTCTCACCAAAAGATGAGGGTATTTCCAAACTATCATGTGCATTTGAACAACTCATAGCCTCTCCCTCAGTTACTGCATAGCAATCTGAAGTCATGCTTCCTAAACTCAAATTATGTACCACAACACACAGTAAACAGCAAAAGAAATATCCAGTGTCAGAGCTTAAACATAATAGCTGTGATGAAATAATGTGCTAGGTTATGTGGAATAGGCTTTCCCCACAGGCCTACAGTTGATTGAAAACACTGCTGGAGACTTCTTAAGCAGCCATGAAAAATACGCTATAGGTTTCCAAATACTGATTTCTTTTAGCAAATAAAATGAGCTTATTGAAACAAAGTCCTTTTTATAGCAGATAAAAAGGATGCAAATATGAAGCTTGTTACACTTATCAGCATTCATGCTGGACCACTTTCTGTTTTCAAAGTTGAAAGCAACTAGAATTATGCACACCACCTCAAAACATGACCCAGATTTTATAGTGGTGGTTTGTATGTTGGTATTGAAAAAAGAAATCCTTTTGCTTACTCAGAAAAATAGTGAGAAAAACACTGTTTGAAGTATAATTTTGAATTTTAAAGGAAATAATCCAAGTGTAGATTTATGGGATGCAGAATGAAAGCACAAAGAAAAGGCTTCCTGTTTTGTGACGACGATTTATTTGATGTGGCCAAGAGAATATCTAGTAGCACAGCACCTCTTCCTGCCTTCTCTTTCCCCCATTCCTGCTCTCAGTTGTCTGATGATTTATGTTCCAGCTGTAAGTAATAACTTGATTTTTCCAGAGGCAGGTGTTCCTGTGCTGATGGGCTACAAACAGCCATTCCTACAAAGTACTAGTCTTCTGAACCCAAACCTATAGGAGCAAAGAGGAAGCAAATGAATTTCATTTAAATTAGAAAAGATTGCACTCAGAAGTAAATTCCTAATGATACCTCAAACATGTTAAATACTAGAGCATAATTATTTGTGGCTGTCTTCAATGAACAGTGAGGAATAGCATTGTTATTGCTAAAGCATAGTTAGTACATTGTTCATGATGTTTAAGTTTGTAAACAGAACACCGAGTACCACAGCCAAACAAGTACAACTTTCTTTTCATATATGTTTGACAGCTGTGAATTTTAAGACCGAACTGAGAGCTGACTAAATAGCCTTTTTATAGAGCACATTTCTCACTACAAACGGGAATCCACAGAAATTTAGTTATAATCTATCCGTTATTTTGAAACCTCTTTGTAATTTCATATTTGTCAACTAATGTATTTAAAACATCTCTCACTATCATCATTTAAATCAATAATGTTATTAAACAACTAATTCTGTTCTCTTACAGCTTCAACACTGGCTAACTATATGACAACCAACAGGTTGAGGGAAAAGCCAATATGTTAAGCTAAACTGGGAATACAGAAAAGTCAAGTTCAAAGCTCCCTCAATTATGCTTGGACCAGGCTGGCTCAGAGCTTAACTACTGACTCTTTGAGGGAAGACATCTGCTCTCTGTTCTCAATGCCTCCCTTCTATTACTTGGCTTCAAACGATCTTTAAAGACTCCGTTTAATTTTTCTTATATCCTTTGGTGCCATGAGATCCCTACATGACCAAAACTTGTGAGTTTTGCTATTGGCAGAAGTGGAGGAGGGGGGAGCAGAGGAAAAAAAAAAAAGCAATCAACATAAGTTAAATGCTCTTTTATCGTGAAGAAGTGAATTAAACTTTTCTGACAGTAATAATTACTTCAGATATTCATGCCATGACCTATTTTAAACCAACAACACCTGACCATTTTTAGATCTAAGGAGAGAACACATCTCGATTATGAGGAAAGAGCAACTTTAACTATGTACTAATGCCATTAGCTTTCTTGCCATACTATCCTTTGGGATATAAGTTTGCATCCTTCTGAAGTGAAGACTCAAGTGCTTCATTTTCAGTGGTTTGTTATTAGTTTCTTCTCTTGGTGAAGAAGATTGCTGTCTTTGCTGTCTGTAGATGTCCATGCCATTTTCTGTCCAGATTAATTATAAAAGCTGAAGAGCAGCAGGAACAGAATTCCTGTTACAGCTAAATACAGAACACGGTTTAATACCACAGCGTACTCAATGAAAAATATATTCCCTTGTATCAGCAACTAAAATGGCTTTATCATATGATCCATATTCCACAGACTTTTTCAGCTAAGTATGAAAGTTACATGCAAATAGACAGACTTTCATCTTTTTGTTAGATTTTGTTCCAAATAAAGAATTTAAGACACACAGGAAGAGTGATTTTTAGAATTACATAATCTACCCAGAGGCACCGAAACACCAAACTTTGGCTTTATTCTCCTGCTGTGAACATGCTTTTATGATAATCTAACCTGGATTCACCTACCAAACCATAGTAAGATTTCGTTGAATAATTTAGAAGGATATTTTAGGCATACTTAGCTCTCTCAGCCTATTCCAACTCTTCTCTCTGGTAGCATTATGCAAGGTAGAAGATACAGAACAAACTCTGCATTTAGGTGCTGTTATTATTCTGTGGTCACTTATCACTGTAGTATCTTCCCAGTGATCACTAGATTCAGTAGCTTTGAGTTATTTCTTGTACTTATTTATCACTAAATCTATAGTAATTTTTAGAGGCAGTAGCTTCTCAGCTGAATCCAGCCCAGAGTTTACCTCTGGACCTTACCTCTGAATTTCTTTTGCCTTTATACGTTCAATTCAGCTTGTCTTTTAAATCTGTGTAGTGCTTCCTCTTTTTAAAACGACCATTTAAAAGGATGGGGCTTTTTTATTTATAGTACAATTTTTGTTGAGGGTTTTCTTTCCTTTTTTAAAATAGCCCAATTTAGAAGTCCAAAGTGATTTTGGCCTCTTCCATTTAACATTGATTTCTGTTGAAAATAATGGAAGGAAAATTTCTCTCCTTATTTATCTTTTTCCTCCAACATAATCAATACTTCAGAATGTTTCAAGAGTCTCTGGGTCAAATAGCAGTTTTATTTAAACAGGGTTTTAAACCAAACGGATACTTTCTTCTAATTATAAAGGAAGTCATGTTTTCTGGCCCAGCTGATGGCCAATAGCTCTTTAAGTCCTGTTACTAAATATATTTCAATAATAAAGGAGTTTTAAATGTTGCAGCTCTAGTTCTGTAGTTACACAAGGGGCCAAAGAGTGACGATATGTTGAGGGCTTCAAAAAAGCCATCCCACCAACTTCACAGTTAATCCTATCTTTATTGTTTCCTAAACTACATGACAATCTTTCCATTGTTAGAAAGTTTACTTTTTAATAATACAGCTGCTTCAGTCACTGGCTTGGCATGGCTCAAAAGCTTCTTAGCGTTGATATAATTATCGAGTTTTGAAACTCTTGGGGGCTTTAATAGCTTGTCACATTATACATTGGTTCGCTAGTGACTGGAAATGCTAACAACCTGCATCAACGTTCACTTGTGACACACCCCATCACCACCCCCCATATGGCAAAACCCACATTTCATAACCACTCTGCTCTGAAATAGGAGCAAAGCTATCTTAACATGGGAGTGATATTAGCTTTACCCAGCACGTTAGGCTTTGATTGTACTTTTAATACTAACTCACAAGGCAATTACCTACTACATTATCTTTATTTCTATTGGTGTACAATTTCTTAGGTTTAGTGTAGTATTTATAGCTCAGGACTCCACTGCACTATTGTCATCTTGTTCTGAGGTTTTATAGACAAAGAACTTGCAACCTATACAGAAGACAACAGGCAAATCAGAGAAAGTGGGAATCTTATTACCAAGAATAGCCCGAATGAAAAAGAAAAATAATACACATTGCATGCCTGCACAGCTAGGCTTTAAAGT
Source organism: Larus michahellis (assembly GCF_964199755.1). Classification (NCBI taxonomy): domain Eukaryota; kingdom Metazoa; phylum Chordata; class Aves; order Charadriiformes; family Laridae; genus Larus; species Larus michahellis. Next base: position 19,411,257 of record NC_133899.1, read on the forward strand.
TCAAGATGTTGCCCAAAGGAAGTCTCCCCAAAAATAAAACAACTTCTGTCCCAGACATGAAGAACAACGTCTTCAGTTCTCCACAGAATAAGATGCTCAACTACCTCATGCCTCTTAGACAATAAATGATGCCCTTAGACACAAACTAGCACCCATTTGTGAAGACCAGGTTATATTCTTTCCCTCGACCCAGAGATATGGTACAGACATTTCAATAAGAACCCACAATTCTGGCACCCAGCTCCTCTTAGGCACCTGCTTTGAGCTGCCTAATGGGTTTTCAACATGGAAAATATCAAATGCCACTAAGATACTTACCTCCCTTCAGTTCAACCACTTGTAGTTAAAAAAAAAAGTAAAAAAAAAAAATAAAGAAATCAATCACACAGTCAAGTCCTTACAACCCATCTGGTTTAACCACAAGTCTTCCTCTAACTCAGTCTTGAATTTTCAGCCAAGCAGCTCACTTTTTCCCTCAGCTATGCCTACTGTGGGAACAGACCTGCTCTGGGGACAGGTGCTCTCCCAGATATCCCTGTAGGACAGCAAGTAGATGCTGAGGGAGTAGGCAGCCCACTTGCAAAAGAAGAAGAGTTTTGATACAAGCTTATTCAAGATGCAGTTATCATCTGCTTGCTAAATATGCTGGCTGTTTTGGTAACAAGCCAGTAGGAAGAACTGAGTGAAGCAATTAAATAGCTCATTTGACAGTTTAGAAAATATTTTCTTGAAAGCCTTTTTTTAAATCTGATAAACGAAGCAGCTGTCATACATTAGCATCTCCCTTCTGACCTTCTGTCCTGTCAGTGAAAAATACCTGCCTGTGATCCACGTTGTTTCATTAAGCCACAGAAATTTAGTTAGCACCAAGGAAAGAGACCTTCCATTTTCTTTGTACTCTTGCTGTCATTCAGCAGGGTAATTCTTCATATACTTGGTACTGTTCTAGAACTACATTACTAAAACTCTAGAGATTTAGATTTCTGGTAGAAACAGTCAGTCTTGCATAGGCAATAGTCCAAAAGCCACTAGTGCTATTCAGTGTTCAGCCCCTGTTCGAACCATATTTTTTTTGTCAGTCCTTCTTGTGTTCTGTCATGTCCTAACGCATATACCCTGGCAAGACTTGAAAGACATCTTACCATAGTGAGGGATCTTGCAGGAAATCCAGGATCAAACATTATATTTTAAATATAGAATGTAGGAGAAATACTTGGCTGTTACTATTGTACATGTTCCCTAACTGCACGTGCAATATATGTTGTATGTCATTTTCCCAGAGGAAATTCCATATAATTGGTTATTTCTTCTCAGCAAAATACCATTTAAATGCTATTATTTAAGAAGGTCAAGCCCAAACATTTTGTATATACATCTACTTCTTACACTATTGTTTTGACATGAATTAAGTTTATTTTGTACTATTAGGTTATAGGAGGCCACGTAGAAAGTTCTTTTGCTTTTAATGTCTCTTTCGCAGTTCTTCCAATTCATATGGCACTAATTAGCAGATGCTTGCTTTTATGGGAGTAGATAGTTTTCATTCATATCCTGGACTGATTCACTAAGTTTCACAAAGCATTGGCAAACTTTTAAGAATTTCTTTTCTAAGAACCAAATTTAAACCGTAGATCAGCAATTTCAAAAAGACATGAGACTTAAAAATATTCTACTTGCAGTGCCCCATTGAAACACTTTAAAATGTGCCTGAAGGACTCGGACATAAGACAGTTATCACGCTCAACAAATGACAGTGTATAATGTGCCTGCAGAAATTACGTGTGCACTCCGAGCCTCTTGGAGCAGTAAAATAGGATATGTATGTTCTAGTACCGCTTATTTTCTCAAGGCTAAGAATACATATTTATAGTCCATCAATTAGCTTATGTGCAAGAACGCCATCTCCTTAAAGGCCAACATGATGTTTCAGATTAGACCCTTGAACAAGTTTGAAGCATTGGTTATAGTACAGGGAGACAAGATCTTCTGGAAACACCTCCAGAAAGTCTCCTCCAAAGGAAAACACTTTTTCAGTCTACCTTCCTCTGACTCATACCCACGTTCCTGCTAGTGACTATGGGCTGACCTAGTGAATTAGTGGAAAGTCAAGTTACTAGAACATGAAGCTAAAGTGTTTATAATAAAGTCAGAAACAGGACCTTGAAGCGACCTTACTTGGTTCGTCTCAATATACAAGCTGAAAGTAGAATATGGACTATTTTAAGCAAAGCTGGCCGGAAATCACCATACAGGATGGAATCTGTGAGCTACTTGGATACCTGAATTATTACAGATCTTCATTTAGTAAAATAGTACTAGCTGGTACTTGAGAAAGCCACATTCTGTCTTCCTTTAGGAAAAAGGTACACTAGTACAGGATACTGCAAAACAGTCTGAAAAAAAGTTTAGAACTTAATTTACAGATGTTAAGCCTTCAGTTAAGCCCTGTTACACCTGTGACCTTGCATCACAGAGTTTCAGAGAGGATCATATACAGGGAACAGTTGTATCTCAAACATCCATGTTTGAGTGTTTCTGGCTTGTTCAACCATTTCAGTCTGTTGTAACTCAGACTTTAACTGGAACATTTCACCAAGCACTTGCTCCCCTCTAATCCATATTCTCAAAGGAGAGTTTTTGCTGACGATCAGCCAAGACCACTCAGACTGACCAACGAGGCATGCATGTGTTCCTTAGCTGTGACTAGATGAGCAATTACTTGGTTTTGCCTGCTTAAGCTTAGCTGGGGAATGACAAGACTTGAAAGCCATGCCACACACAGAGAAACTTCTCCTAGGCCAAAAAATACAGATTTTTGCACATTTTTCCTAATAAAAATTAAATCAACATAGGACCAAGATCCTCAGCTGATAATCAATTTGTACAGTGGTGCTGCTCCCTGCCTGAGACTGAATTTAGATGCATTCTCTACTATAGAGAACTAGATGGCCAATAAAGACATTTCAACCAGCAGAAAAACACAACAGTGTAATATAGCTGCTTTTAAGTACAGAATTTGATTGGTGTTCTTTCACCATTTAAAAACAGAGTATGTTTAGACAAATTGCAATCCCTGTATGACCAACCTAGCAGAAGCCCACAGAGAAACAGAAGACAGCCAGAAGACTGTAAGTAACACAGATATCACGATTTTATTCAGTTCAAGTCCTCCTCAGAAGAACACATAGATGTCTAGATGCATATAGTTGGGATGCAGGCAAGAAGGGGAGAAACCGAGAGGCTTAAGTCCAGCAGTGCAGCCTTCATGCAAATTAACCATTACTGCTGGTAGTTCTCTCATTTTGAGAACAGTGGGCCTTTTTTGCCTAAGCATTGATGGCAAGACTGGGCCACCTGTGTCCTTTGCTTTCCTCCTTTCCTTTAGCTGCCATACTAAGCAAAAGTTGCTTAATTTCTTTAACAAGTGAACAGAATAAATTCAGTGAACTAAGAAAATTACTAAGCCTTAAGCTGGCTCTCTTTTAGAGGTGTCATGTTGTTTCTCGGTCACTGCCAAGAGGCCTCAAACTTGCAGGTGACTTGCATTTGTAATTTATGTTGCACACTGAATTTCTCCACAAGACTTAGGTTTTGTCTGCTATGGCTAATATCAGTGACAAAGGGAGAATCTCCAAATAGTACATTTTGAAAATAACTTCTAATAGGTCTGATGAAGATTTGCCTTACAAATAAAAGCTTTAGAGTGAGCATATACTTGGTTTACACCAGTGTTTTACTTAACTACTTAATTTTTAATGCCTTTTTATAGCAGCAACTAGACTTTACCTTAGATAAGGGCACCTCTGTATAGGAAATATTTTAATATTTTTACCAGTTTTTTTAATTTTCATAGAATATAAATGTATATTGTAAGGCGAGAAATTCAACTTTGATGTAACAAGGTTATCACACAAGACCTATTTCTCCATTATAATATTTTGTAGTCAGCCAGTCTAGTTCAATAATATGTTGGCCTTTGATTATAAACGTAAAAATGTGATAAAGGAGAATAGAACGTTATCTACAGCTAATGCACATTGTAGCACAATATTCTCCATTGCTGCCTTAATCTCATAAAAGGAAGTCATGTGTTTTTAATTTATAGTCTAAAAAACCAAAAAAATCCAGAGCATCTTTTGGCTGCAATTTTGTGTTGTTAGATGACTTAACATTAAACTAAATGTATTAGCATCCAGTAGGTCTACTTCCAAAGCAAAATATCACATTGCAGTTTTCAGGAATAAGTTTTCATAGGACTTCAAAACTTGCCACTAGTAAAAATACTCTCCAAAGTGCCCCAGTGACCAAAAGTGTCCAAACACAGCCACCACATTTCCATGCCTAATTCCATTAATTGTGCAATCTGCAGGTCTATTTACCTTTTTTGTTGTTGTTGTTTTTAAGTCTTTGGTTATCTGGGGGAAATGGCATTTCAATTTTTATTTTTCTTTAATTTTTTGAAAAGGGAGACACCTACATGCCCATGTGTGTAATTAGAAACAAATACATTTCTTATAAATATGGATGTGTGTGATGTGTGCTAGTTAACTATACTTAAAATGCTGATAAAGATGGTGAATGTAAAGTATTTGTCCTCATTCCTCTGTCTTTCTGTGATCAGTGTAAATAAGATCTGTTTTAAGCTGTGCATTAATGTAACAGATTATTCCAATATTGTGTATAAAATTATTTAAATAAAAATCTGACAAATATGCACATAAAAAGAGTATAAAGAAAAGTCTTATGTACCAAGAATTTACTTATGACAGTCAATTAAAAGCTGAAATGAAAATTTTGCTTGTTGTCAATACTGTTTGCAACTAAAGCTTCACAGCAACAGCCAGTCCTTGGTTCTGCAGCAATCTCCCCAGTGGTGGCACGTGTGCCTCCCAGGGACAGGCATTTCTGGAGCAAGACTGCCCGGCAGCCCTGTGGAAAAAGCCTCTAGAAGCCAGTCTTGAGCCAACTCAAAACAAAAGCCCAAAAGCATGAACCCTATGTTGCACTCAACTTTCATGAGTTAGTTCACATCCTTTCAGTGTCCGGTGGATGCAGTGAACAGATTAATTTCTACATTTAAACTCCTTCCGGGAATGTAATTACTGTAATGCAATGAAGCTTTCACAACCATACATTGAAAGGAAATAATCAAAGACCTTTTAGGAACATGAATCAAAATGCATAGCACAAAAGCTGTAATTCCCCAAGGCTACAGTGTTTTCCTTTCTACAAGCAATTCCTTTTGTCTTGTTAACTTTGCCATAAGTATCAATAGCCATAAGAGCATTATTCTTAATCTATGGATCAGCCATGAAAATGCTACTCTTATCTAACATGAAGGAAGAATAGACAACGATTACTTTTTTTTTTTACTAAAACATATTTCCACATGAAACATCACAAAATGATGAAAACACTATTTCCAAAGTATATTTTATTAGGCAATCTCAATTATCTCCATATAAATTTCACAACTGGCACATACAGAGACTAATCTACTTCCCTCAGCATTTTTTCCTTTTTTTTTTTAAACAGATATCAATATTATTAAGGTACAGCCTTCAATTGTTTATATTCCTCTACCACCTTCAAACAAGAAAAGCATGGTTTAAATTATTTTTAATACATCTGAAAAAATGAATGAAATTTTTGTATGTGTTTTAATTAGTGTAAAACACTTAGAACCAAAAATTAGTATTGAAATAATTCAAAGTTTCACACTTTCAAAATACTTTAAGCATTTCACAGAAGTTTCTTTTAATCTGCTTTGCTGTTCAACAAAAGCCTGTTTACAACAAATTTCATTTTTTCAGTACTCTTCATTCTCCCATTTACAATTTTCACCAAGGTTCAATCAATAGGTAAGTCTTTTAGACTCAGCATTAGCATAGTATTATGAAAGTAGAACTAGGCAGGGCTTACCTAAACTAACAGAGAAATTTTGTCCTCCTGGAAGTATTATAGGACCCCAGTTTGCTGTCTGCTTTTGAGTAACTACATCATGTCTTCTGATATTCCCCTAATTTACTCTAGGAGCAGGAACCTCAGTTACATCTTTTTTCAACAACCAAGCCAGAAGAGGCAGATTAGGAACTGATGCTATTAGTAGTAAAGACAACTGCTTCAGCATCTCTCCTTCTTCAGCATCTCAGATTCATACACGTAAACCTGAAATTGCAATGTGCCCTCTTACCTAAGCTAATATTTATAACCTAAGTTAATTTAAAATGCGGAAGCACAACAAAAATTATATTTGAAAAGAAAATTAGGGGAAAGTCAGACTACATCTGGTTCTGTTTTCATTATAACACAAATCAACAATGCTCCCGAGAAGTCAAGTGATTACACTCTTGTAAATGCAAAGAGAATGAAGAGAGAAAAACACACATGATGTGTTTAGAAGTTGTAACAATCAATGAGCACTTATTAAAAAAGTTCAAAGAGAAGCCATTTTAGCCTTTTTTAAACTAAAAACGTACTGCTGTAATTGAGAGAACCAGAAATGCTCGCTTGCATAATTCAGCAATGTGTAATGCCAACAATAAATCAAAAGTAATTCCTAGAGAACAGAAAGCGCTCCGCTTCCTCCACTGCAAAAACAGTGATACTACTGCATATCTCCATAAAGTTTTGCAAGATCTTGGACAGACCAGAGCAATGGCATATACAAGCCAAATATTACAAACCTTCACTCTTACAGTTATTAAACTTATTACAGCACCAAAAAAAACCCAGGATGTTGTACACTCCTACAAACTCTTCTGCATTTTGGAAAGAAATTTGCCTTAGATTTCTTTCACTTCTGTGAAATTTTCAGTTAAGGATTTTAAGTCATTCAAGCGGCAAAAGCACTTTGCCTTTGAAAGGCTCTGCATTTTAAATGGTTCTGAAAGTAATTTCAACAATGTTTTCTGATGAAACTATCTGCTGCTGCAGAGAAGCACTCTTCTCCCAATCCAGCCATATGCCTGCTTCTCTTACTCCTATTTTCTTCAGCACTATTTTCAAAGTCACCCATACATTTTGTGGGGTTTTTAGTACCCTCAAGAATGCAACCAAGTAGCCTCTTCGTGCCTTTATCTTCCTAACATCCTCATAAGAGCATGTCCCAGGCAGACAGAGGTCCAGATCCACAGGAGACACCTTGGCCATGCCTTGGCCTACAATCTCAGAAGTCCATCATCTGCTCCCAGAGACCTTCCTCTCTGAGAAGGTTTCCACACACACACAGGAACTTACTGCCTAACTCAGAGCTGTGGATTCCAGTCTGAGAGTCAAGGCCTGAAGAAATATGCCTTGGGATGCCAAGCCCCCTCATGGGTCCTGCCCTCAAACTTGGCCAAAGTTGCAAAAGAGATAATTTCTCTCACAAGGCCAGTGACAGTCTTGCAAAATCACTGTGTAATACAGACTAGGAAAAGAATGGCCAGTCATAACCCTTCAGCTACTGCACCACTGCAGCTGTCAAGTTACATTTTATTGTTTCTCAATACACTTCTAGATTCAAGTTAAAAGATACGCAAAATTGGATCAGGTATCCAACTCTGTATTTAAAAGTTCTGTGAATATAAAACATTAAATTGAATTTAAAGAGTCACATTTAGAGTGACTACTACAGCTTTCTTCTTACATCAATGCAATGTTTCCCTATGCTATCACAATTTATTGTCTAACCACTTCCCATAAAATCATCTTTATACTCTTGCTATCAGATTAATAATTCTTTGGAATGGCAGACTAGGTCAGTGCCCACAGTGTTGCTTCAGAATACAGGAATAACAGCATACCATAAGTGTATAGGCCCAGGCAGCGCATACATCCAAACATTGAGTATTTTCCCCTGAATTATTCTAGATATCAGATTATGTTTAACATTAGCATTCTGAAGCACAGTTCTCTCAAACATCATAGCAACAAGACAAGAAATCAATCTTCTGGTCTTATAAGCAGCTCACTAGATTTAACTCTCCACCTCAGCCAGCAATGAAAATCTGGAGCCAGCATGGACCCAGTTAAAGGGGCAATATCATTTACATAAACATACACAAACGACTTGCTGAAGGGAACAGCCACCACATATCTTCCACTTGCACATTCAAAATAAATTGACACATTCTAGAGCTGCATAAAGTTGATATCTAGCCTAAAAACCCTGTTCTGGCAAATCCAAGCATAATCTGCATGGCTGCTTTTACTTCAGATTGGAAAACATCAGTTGTGGGCAGATGTACAAACAGAATGCAATGAGATGTGACAGAAACATACACAGCTGGTGCCATGACTAAGTAAACTATTGTGCTAGATTATTTTCAGAATTACTCTTGCAGGGAAAAATCAAGCTAAAGAATTCATTTTCTTCTGACTTAAACACTAAGTTTTATATGTCTTTAAAATACAGAGAAAGTCTCAAATCCAGGCATTACCATTCTAAAGGCTTGAAATACATAAGAAAAAAAAGCTGAGGTTTAAAAATACGGAAGCGTTCCATCTCAGAGGAACCGAATTGTTTATTTATAACACTAAAGACAAAGCAGAAAATATAGAAAATGGAAGTTAAAACCAATCATCTCTATAGGAAAGTAAACATTTTTCAAAACCAGTAAGAAATATACAATAAAATAAACAAACAGAACCTTCAGCTTGATTGCCTTGCATCCCAAGCAGACGTAAGAGAACAAAACAGAAAAGAACAAAACCAAAATATTCAGCATTTAAGAATTAAAAGGGTTTTCCTTTTATTTAGCCAGATTAAAAATAGATGAAAGGCAGAAATAAACCAGGTTTGAAGTCTACCCATCAAACAACTTTAGATCAGTCTGTAGGTGCTAGCCACTTTGAAAAAATCACTGTTTCGGCTTTTACAAGGCTGAAGACATATGCTGCTCTGCCCTCTCCTCATTTTTGGGAGCGAAATATTTGAAAAGCACAGGAAAACCTATTGGCCAATGGAAGATAGGTAAATTATATACATCTTTTGTCTTCAAGAATTCCTGCATTTTTATTTATTTTTTTTTTTTACAAAAATTAACGATGTTTGATATTATTTGCAGATATACTGTTGTTCTTTGGTTTTTTTATTGTTATGGAAGAAAAATATTCCAATTATTACACTTGGAATACTCAATAAAACAGTTAATTTATTCAGTGTATTTGAAGTTAGATGATCTTTATGGATACGGAACTGCATTTCCCATTAGAGTACAGAAAAGCTCAGTCCTTCAAATTTCAATCATCTAACTGCCAGATTTTCTATAGGAACAAGCAGAATCTATTGTTCACAACCCTTTTCCTAGTACAGAGGATTAGTCAAACTCTAACCATAGATACTAAAACAGATAGCAAAATTTTCTTCATATATACTGACTTCTGTGTGAACTTAATTTCCTACCTGTTCTAACTACAAGCACGAAGAATTTTAAGAATCACGGAATCACTTAGGTTGGAAGAGACCCTTGTGATCATCGAGTCCAACCATCAACCCCACTCTACAAAGTTCTCCCTTACACCATATCCCCCAACACCACACCTAAACGAGTCTTAAACACATCTAGGGATGGTGACTCCACCACCCCCCTGGGCAGCCTATTCCAGTGTCTGACCACTCTTACCGTGAAGAATTTTTTCCTAATGTCCAGCCTAAACCTACCCTGCTGCAGCTTGAACCCATTCCCTCTTGTTCTATCACTAATTACCTGTGAGAAGAGACCAGCACCAACCTCTCTACAATGTCCTTTCAAGTAGTTGTGGAGAGTGATGAGGTCTCCCCTCAGCCTCCTCTTCCTCAAACTAAACAGTCCCAGCTCCTTCAATCGCTCCTCATAAGATTCATTCTCCAGGCCCTTCACCAGCTTCGTTGCCCTCCTCTGCACTCGCTCCAGCACCTCGATATCTCTCTCTTATTGAGGTGCCCAGAACTGGACACAATACTCAAGGTGTGGCCTCACCAGTGCTGAGCACAGGGGGACAATCACCTCCCCACTTCTGCTGGTCACACTATTTATAATACAAGCCAGGATGCCATTGGCCCTCTTGGCCACCTGGGCACACTGCCGGCTCATGTTCAGCCACTTGTCAATTAGAACCCCCAGGTCCTTTTCTGCCAGGCAGCTCTCCAGCCACACTTCCCCAAGCCTGTAGCGATGCATGGGGTTGTTGTGGCCCAAGTGCAGGACCCGGCACTTGGCCTTGTTGAAACACATTCCATTAGCTTTGGCCCATCGGTCCAATCCATCCAAGTCTCTCTGTAGAGCCTCCCTACCCTCATGCAGATCAACAGTCCTACTCAGCTTCGTGTCATCTGCAAACTTGCTGATGATACACTCTATGTCCTTATCAAGGTCGTCAATAAAGATGTTAAACAAAAATGGTCCCAACATTGAGCCCTGAGGGACACCACTTGTGACCGGCCGCCAGCTGGATTTAACTCCATTGACCACCACTCTTTGGGACCACCCATCCAGCCAGTGCTTGATCCAGCAGATCGTATGCTCATCCAGGCCATGAGCCACCAGTTTTTCCATGAGAATTCTATGGGGGACAATGTCAAATGCTTTTCAAAAGTCTAGGTGGACAATGTCCACAGCCTTTCCCTTATCCAATAACTGGGTCATCTTGTCATAGAAGGAGATCAGGTTCATCAGGCAGGACCTGCCTTTCATAAACCCATGCTGACTAGGCCTGATCCCCTGCTTGTCCATTATATGAGTTGTAATGGCACTCAAGATGATCTGCTCCATGACCTTCCCTGCTACCGAGGTCAGACTGACAGGCCTATAGTTTCCTGGATCCTCCTTTCTGCCTTTTTTGTAGATGGGTGCTACATTTGCTACCCTCCAGTCCATTGGGACCTCCCCAGTTAGCCATGACTTCAGGTAGATAATGGAAAGTGGCTTGGCAAGCACGTCTGCCAACTCTTTCAGCACTCTTGGATGTAACCCATCCACTCCCATAGACTTGTGCACATCCAAGCGGCGTAGCAGGTCACTGATCACTTCCTCTTTAATTGTGATGACCTCATTCAGCTTCCCTTCCCTATCACTTTGTGTCCATTCTCAAAAAGCAAAACCCCAAGGCTCCAAATGAGTACGCCATGCTGCAGAAACACTGGCTATTGTGTTTACGTCTAACGATGCTGTCAGCTCCAAGCGGTTGCTTGATTCTTTCTAATATGATTTTCTGCTGTTCTGATGCAGTAATCTTAAAACCAAACATAAACCAAATGATTTCTTTCTTCCTCCTACAGAGAGTTACCCTAAAGAAAAGTTAACCTGCTCCTCTTATGCTCAAATCAAAGTCAGATGAGGTTTGTGACTTCTTGTGACCTGGGTTACTCACACAAGCAAGCACTGCTATTTGGTGCTCATTACACTTTTGCTGACTTCACTACGAAACACAAAAGGAAATTCTCTGAAAAATGTATGTTGAATAGTTTACTCCTTTAACACACACCTACCCACTTATCATCGTTTCCTTCAAGCTTTTACAGTAACATCAACTCCAAACGACAACTAAAGCAACTTACTACGAAATCAACTGCAGAACTATCCCCCCAAAAAACATGACATGTTTAAATAAGCAAACATTTCCTCAAAACTACATTTAAGAATACAACTTGAGTGACTGGAAAGGGGGTTGATTTGATGTAGACATAGAAAACTAGTTGAAGAAAAGGAGTCCCTGCTCTCATAAATCACTATGGAGTAAGTAGCACTTGTGATAAGGAAGACCCAACTTTAATCCTCTCCTTCTCATGGTTTGCAATAAAGAGTAGGAAGAAGGCAATAATTTTCTTCTTAGATGTCTACACAGTGTCTGGGGAAACATTCACACATTTTAATGGACAGTTATTCCACATTACACAAGTCACCATCATTGAACCAAGCTGGAAAGCTAAACACCAGTTCTCCTTATACACATAAGCAGACTAAAAATTCAGCCACTCATGAATTCATCTCTCTTCAGAGTCTTGTTAAAAGCAAATTGTAAAGTTTACTGTCATTTCAGGCAAAAAATGTATGGTCATGCCATTGATTTCCATTTCAGTAAAGATTTAGTTCTCAAACTACACAGAAAGAAATTAATTTTAACCAAAATATATGACACTGCATACATCTTCAGAAGGCATCAATATTGATATTTTATTACTTGTAGTCACTGAGACTCAGAAAAAAAAAAAACAAAATGTAATTTAAGATACCTACATAACAGTGAAACACTTTAAAATTAAAATCTATTCTTTTTAATGACTTTTCTTTCTGCCAAAGTCAGAAAACAATCAAGTAGGGCATACTGTTGGTCAATAATGTTTTTCTAAATTCCTTATCACAAGTTTTCCACAGACTGGCTTGTAAAACAACACTTGAAGTTCAAGTTGTCTTCACTAATTCACACACAATACAAGTCCTGAAAAATTCATGCGATTAATGCTCAGATTAGTTTTTCAGTTTTATCCAAAACAGTGCTTGCTTTTCACAAATACTAAACATGAAAATTATTGCTTCTACAGATATTTCTGCAAGCAACTATTTGCAACAATATTAACAAATGTGAACACAACAGTTTACAAACAGAGAACAAAAATGACATTTTGGTCTAAGTGGTTATTCATTAAGACTTTTGAGAAATAATTCCTCAGCTGTGCCTTTGTAATTCAGACAGCTTGGAGTATAACACTAAACTCTTCAGTTTCACAGGCTGATTTTTGGTCACTGTGACTATCTGCATGGCTGATGTTGCATTTCCAGTGCTGTAGAGGAGTGATCTAGTCCCTTGGGAAACTTGCATGCTACACTTAACCACCCTTCAAATCAGATTTCATCACATACTCCTTTATTCTAACACATGGAATACCTTTTCTTATTAAATGACTTTGTGCCCTTCTCCTGCCAAACCAAATATGCAGAACTTGACCATTTCTGCTGTAAAGCCACTTTTGCAATTCACTGATTCTGGGCACCAGAGCAACACATCAGGATCACAGATGAATTCGGAGTACCTTCATATGGAATCTTAATTGTGTGAATTCAAGCAGGGACTAGGATTTTGCTGGTCACCAGCATTATTGACATGTGACCGGCCTTTTATTTTCCAGCCCTGTTATGCTGTGGATGGTGAAGGAACAGCTACACTGGCCTAATTCACACAAAGAGTCATTAGAGTCCTTGGAGACTGATTACACCTTTTACTCTAGATTGGTCAGCCTCAGCGAACATAAGGCAGGTACAATTAAAGCCCCATTTGACCTATTAGCTCTCAATTCTTCAACTTGAAAGATTAAGAACAGAGTGATAACACGTTTAAACAGGTTGTCTTTTTAGTTTAGTGTAATTATTTCTGTACAGGGAAAAAAAAAAAATATGTGTCTGAGTTAAAAAATCAGAAGGAAGAAATATTCCCAGCCTGAATGCTTCAACTTAATAATTCCAACCGAGTTCATGCAAGTATTTGTTCTTGTAATATTTGTACTTTTAAAAGAAAGCTTGTGAAAGAACCTGGCTCACTACTTGACTTTCGAGGAAAAAAATCCAATTCTTGTCACTGCTCTGTTTATTGTATAAACTGGACAAATTAAAAAGAAGCAGACCTAAAGAAGGGTTCATAATAGCTTATTCTGTGTTACTTTCAAAGGATGATTATTCAGACATCCATGATCTACACAAATCATTCCCTTATTAAAAAATGTATGTGACATCTACATACTCACTCCAATGACTAACTATACTATTGTTACAGAAATAATAAAATCACACATTTTTCTGACATGTATAATAGTTCATCATATAGATGCAATGAGTGGCTTTTAATCAAGCTACTCTCTGAAGACATAATAACCAATTTTGAGATCCCATTAGATCTCAAATCTCAACTGCATGCAGTAATCTGACTGCAACAGATTGCTTCTAAATCTAATAGCTGTATTATGCTGCAGCAGAGGTTTTAGGAAAAAAACTATAAAAATCTAAAAAGCCACAATACTACTTGCCAAATGAGGAATTAAGTTTTAGACTGGTGGTTTAATTTCAAGAGCAAAATCATCACCTACACAAAGTTAGTAAGGTTCTTCCCACTGACCTTTCCAAATACTGTAAAACTTTTAGATCAGGGGGCATGAGAGTAACACACATTTAAGGGAACACTGAGAACACAGGGAAACTGGTGTTAGTCATTACCTGCATATTCAGCATTTTCTGTACATTACAGAATAGGGCTCAAGGAAAAGCAAGAACACTTTTTTGAAAATGTCTTCCTTTCAATTTTTCATGCATGTGCATACTCTCAACACACCAAGTAAGAGGTTGCTGTATCCCTCATTCCCCATATCCAATTGATAGGTAGGTACTTGTACAGAATGCAAGAGATCTAGGCCCAAATTCTATTCTAATTCAGGCAGACCTGTTTTTAAAATCACTCTTAAGCGGTTTGTCTATCTACAGAACTTTATTCATTATTGAGTTAGTGCCACAGGTTGATTTTTCAGCTCAGGTATTACAGTGAGCTGTTCCTGATCCTGTTCTGAATCTGGCAGTGACTATGCAGTTGGAGTTTTTTTGTTACTTGTTACTGACACCTGCCTATAACTTTGACTGGAAATTCCATTCCCTTTGAAAGTTTCACCTGCATCAATATAGTGCCATTGCATTTTGCTTTTCATGACTCATTACGTTTTACCTAAACCTTCCCAGACTGCTACAGCAGAGATAAAGCATATGTAGATACCACTACCTTTCAAAGAAGAGATGCTTGACACTTCATTCTGCGGTGCCAATGAAAGCAATTCTTTTGAGAAATTTGTATATTTTGACATTGATCGTGACTGGAAAGGGTCACAATTACAGCTCTTCAACTGCAAAATTAAAAGCTTCATAACTAATACTGCATATTTTCAGTCACTTTTTTAATTTGGAAAAGTGAGAAAAAGTCATAGACAGGAAAAACTTCACAAACCAAAGAAGGTGTTTCTATTACAATCTCTGCCCCTGCAATAGCAGAATTCTCTGATCGCATTGATTCCCTTAGTGAGAGCTGCCAAGCTGAAAACCTCTGCAGAGAGGTTCAGATACCCTCATTCAGCATGGAGGAAGTTTCTCAAGGATTCCCAAGGATTCAAAAGATATAGAACATAAAACGTGGTACAAAATTTAACTTTGTCTCCATAATTCCCTCTCTTCTCTCATGCAGCCTTAAGTAAAAATTCTACATCTACCCTAACTTTACTTTGATATCTTATGGTTTGAAGAACCCCTAAAAATTACAATGAGAGATCATTTAAACATAATATTCCATACAGTAAGAACTTTACACCTAAGAAAATCACGTACTATTATTCTTTCCAACATTAATGAACACATTAAAAGAGAAGAAGTCACACACTCCTGTGCTAGTACTGTCATAATTCTCCTTTCTCTTCTGACAGAAACATAACAGATGCCCCACTAACATTATAGCCAGACGAGACAATTTTGGGAAATAACACAAGCCACGTGGTGTTACTTGCCATTAATATAATCTTAATCAGCAGTAACCCACATACTATTATTACACATACTAAGCCTATTCAAAGAATGGGAATGTCAAGCAAGTTTTAATAATTAAAAAAAAAAAAAACAAACCACAAACAACCAACAACCAAATCCACAGATGTTGTCACAACCTTTTAAAAGGCCTGGAGCAGCTTACCTCCACAGGCAAAGCTGTGGCTACTGCTGACCATACTCAATATAAATTACCTATTATTCATAGTTTATCTGCATATAAAACCTCTGCTAATCTGCAGATTGATGTATGTGCCAACAACATGCTTTTTCATTGCGAAGTATCTACCTTTTGTCATTAGTGCTTGCAGATGAGCAACTGTGCTTATGAACAATAGGCCACCTTAAAAATATGAACACATCTGTCTTTAAACTAATGAAATTTTATAACTGGGAAAGCTATCCTACATATCTTCTCACCTTGACCATAACAACTCCAGGTATTTTACTTCTGATCTTTTGCCACAGAAGTTCTAATAGGCAGTGCCTAGGTGGAAATATAGTAGAGTTTAAGGATAATTTTTTCTTTCTGAAGATCAGTGGGTTTTCCTGCAAATAACGATTTTCTTCTTTGGTAGATGAAAAAAATGACAACAAAATATGCATTTTGCAAAAGATGTTTCAAGTCGGTAAGATAAAGTGGAAGGTACTGACAAAGTCTTCCAAGAGGGCATATCAACACATACAGATGTATATACAGCTGGACAGAAAGAACAGAAAGGCAAAAAGATCTCTGCAAGACCAAAAGGTCCAGGAATGTCACTATGACCATTAATCACTTCCAAGTCAATTGTTAACTAAGGAGCTCAACAAAAAAAACTTGTACTGGCATTTCATCCCAAGAGCAGACAAGAGACATGAAAATAAGGCTACAGTTTTGGCAAAGTAGCCAAATGAGAGCCCATGAACTGGAACACAGCAGCCACCTGACTGAATATCAGCTTCCTCCTGAAGAAAGTTTGTGACAAATCCAGCCCGTAACAGAGCAAGCCTTACTCTCCACTGTTCATGCTATCACACATGCAGAAAGTGACCATCATCACAAACCTACCAAGGGTACCCAGTGTTCCATGAAGTGACAAATGCAAGTGAAAAATCACTTTAACAAAAGCCCTACAAAAGAGTGGTGCTTCATTCTTATATTTATATGGAGAAAACCAGAAAATCTAAAATAAAAGATCAAAGATTGCATTATGGCTATTAACCATTATGTATCAGTCCTGGAATACTGATGGGAAATGTTCACCAGGAAAGACCTGCACTGTTTATGGTGCAAGAGTCACCAAATCAGAGACAGAATTAAAGTGGCCCTCTAGGAACACCAGACTCACAGGCAATTCTGAGTGCAGGTTGCCCAATTATACAGACAACTTATGTTCTTTCTCCAAGTGCAATATAAGGGACAAAAAAAAAAAGTAGATCTGTTCAGTATATACTTAATAAAGGCTAATTCCTGCCCCCCCCCCCCCCCCCCCCCCCCAAGAAGGGAAGCTTATCTTGAATCAAGACTTCAAGTAAATATGGGTGATTTGCTTGCAACCAAATAAAATATATCTAAACCATTTCCTGACTTCTTTCCAGAACACGCATTAAAAGAACCACAGACCAGAATTTTTGAGCCCGAGGTGAAACAGACACTGACTGCAAGATAATGGATCTTGTCCTGGTTTTAGTTCCTAGAACTGATTGATTTTTCTGCCACCTACTGTCTTCATTAGAACTTTGGTCCTGAGAGCTGAACAACATTAAGTCTTCCATGTTCTGCTAAGAGGTCACTGACAGCTTCCCTTAAGCTTCTCCTTTCAAATCTTAAAGTTAATTAAACCTGATTGTAAAGAGTGTATTGATTTAACTTTACAGCAAATTTTTTAATTCTGCTGTCAGTAAGCTTTCACCATCAGTAATGAAAATTCTGAAGGGGACAAAGGCATTGTAGGGCTGCATGGTGAGAAACACAGACCACCAGGAGTTTCACGTAGAAAAAGGAGAGCCTTCTAAACATACAGCATTAATGAAGTAAAGCCATGGCACACATTGTCTGGCATCAGCTCTACCAGCTGACACTAATACTGTCCCCTACCTGCACCATGCTACAGGTACTGCCTTGCCTTTACTGTCACCTCAGGTTTGCCAGCTATGCAACCTGTCTACGTGTTTCCTAATCCTCTCTACTTATAGGGATTCAAGTCAGCTATGCTATGTAAGCGCTTTGTAGCTCATTTGGCCTAGGAAAAATAACAGAGCAGTTGCATGAAAGAAAAGTAACCTGCCATCCCTTTGAAACAGAACGAAACACTAAGTTTTCTGTAAAATGTTCCGTAATCTAAGGGTCTGCATTTGAAAACTATGAAATTTGAATATTAGAGCGAGCTACATTTATTTTATTTATTGTGTAAATAATAAATTTGGCTTCCTGTTTCAGTGGGCTTCAATGACCCCATTCCCATTGGGATAGCAAACAGGGCTAAGAATTGACTGTGTAAGAATGCTCTTTTCCAAAAATGGGAAATCAAAGACCTGTTTTTCAATTTTAGTTGTCTCATCCAAAAGAATGGCAAGAAAAGCTCGGTTGCTGATTGAGTGCCAGGTACACCTACCTAGAAAGGCCAGAAGCCCTCATCAGCCTTGCTCTAGCCTAGGAATTTCAAACTCTATCTTTAAATTGCTATTTTGCTCTTTTTCTTTTGCTTAAGTATGTTGCAGAGCAAATAACTGAATGCACCTACTGAACTGACCCTGATTCCCTTGAACTATGTTGCTCTTTGTTTTTAAATCTATTCTATTTAAAAGTTAAACCTGAAATATTAATGTCCCCCCTAGGCATGTAGAATATTCTTTGGTATCCAAGAACAGAGTGAACTGTTGTCTACTCATCTGATTTGATGTTTTTGTCCTTGCAATATGCCAGTTCAGTAGTTCACATTTTCTACTGACTTTTCAATGCTTTTTGAGGCCCAAATGACATTACCCTTTAAGTACATGAGCCTGCTGTCAGCAAGAAAGAGGTAGCACAGAAAAGTCACTGGATACAGAGCTAAGATACAATTAAGCAACTAAAAAGAAAAGGAAAAAAAGATCTTGATCAACCATTTCTGCTCCCATTCACCCCTTCCGCGCAGAGCCCTGTTGGAGATATATCTGCTCTGACATTCCTCGCAATGCAAATGAGGATAGCAGGCAAGTTCAGGTCAGGCTCAGTTCCATGGGTTGGGTTTTTTCCCCAGGTATAGGGATCCCACATATGACAAAGCTTCCAAGATAACTTACCACCTCTTCTACATGTTTGGCTTTAAGTAAAAGCCCTTGAAACACCTTTTTAGGCATGCTATAGGGCCTGTTCCAAAGACTTCTGAGATAGTTCCGTTTCATATTTTAAAGAGACTTATTTCATTTTTCCCTGGATTTTGAGTTCTAGTCCACGACAAATGAGTTATCATTGCTATTTTTCATTAGCTATCATTAGCACCTATCTATCAGCAATACCAGCTCGATTTCCAGGAATATCTTCAACCCAGCTGTATGTCCTGTAGCTAAACCAGAACATATTTTTTTTTTATTATTTTCTTGTTAGCAACCTCAGTCTCCATAAGATTAAAATCAGAATTGACCAAATGAAGGTCTCAGTCACAAAAATTACTTATGAGCTAAGTATTTTGTAAACTATAGACTGTACTTTCAGGCAATAAATTACAGCTTCTGTCAAGAAAACTAAGCTAGTCCTCCCAAAATTTTGTTGCAGAAATTTTGTCTTTACCAAGCAGGGAAGTGATTATTTACTGTTATGTTCTATATAACTTTTTGCTACAATTTCAGCAAAAATAGTCCTTTTATGTATATTGAACAGCTAACACTTAATCATGTATTTATTAAGACCAGAATATGTAATACAGAATGAGTACATATGATAGAGAAAGTTAAACAACTTTGAGTGGAACCTGAGTTCCCTCATACTGCATTCCCATTTCTGGGCCAAAAAATGAAGTGACAGCCTATAAGGATGTTCATTAGACTGCACATACAAAAAAGTGTTCCATACAGAGTTTGATCCTGTACACACAAAATGGGTAGAAATTTATTGCTATTAACTTCACTGATTTTTCCTCTACCTTTATTGGGTTTGAAAAATCTCTGTACTCATAATTTGGGTTTGCATAATCCTTAATTAAATCTCTACATGCCATATTTCCATTTTGAGTCAAAATGATAAGTGAGAGTTACACAAAGATTGCCAGATATTCCCAGGGGTTTTCTTCCTTTATTTCTGGAGGATGTTATTTAACAGATTTTGTATAGCAGAATAAGTAGTTGTCACCTAGGTAGAACAAGTATATCAGGAGGGTATCAAAGTATTTGGAATAGCAACTACCACCAATTCTTAGTTTTCAGGGCTTCATTTCCAACACAGCAATAAAGACAAACTGCTGTGAACTAAACACTAAAAATTAGAAAAATATCCGTTAGAATTATTTGAGAGGTTTCAAAGATCTTCTGCAGTTCTAATATAATCCATCTTCAATACTGATTATATGCTTGAGAAAATCTGGCATTTCAACAGTTCTTTAGCCAGTTGGTTTCCCTCCAAACTCCTGCTGCTATCTGATGTTACAAAAGGTCAAACTTACAAAATTCCTTAAAATTTATTTAAATAACAAAAGTCAGTAACTGCCTACAAACCACAGTATAATTGCTGTGAATACAAGAGTTTAATCCAATTCAAGAGGAAAAAAATTTTGGTTAGCTGTCTGGTATCAAACTCATTCAGACAATTTCAACTCTAATCTAATTCGCAAAACATTAATCTGTCTGGTTCCTGATCTAAAAGCTACCATTGTCAAAAACTTGCACTTGATCTTATTTGAATGTTTTCAAGCTGTATAAAGACCTGCCTAACATCTTCCAGCAGGAAAATTTCAATTTTCCAGCAACCATTTTGATTCTTGTACAAGCTTCCAGAACAGCCCTTTCCAAGATTTAAAAATATTAAACATTAAATACCATCCCAAATTTAAGGTATTTAAGAAATATCCAAGAAAGCAAAGTAATTCCTGAAGATAAAGTTGCTGCAGTGTTTTTTCTATATATAATTATCATTAACATAGTTTGTACACGTTCATACAACACACAAAATACAACAGAATACCCTGATGTCAAGCAATGCAACGTGCCCATTTATAGAAAGTTTCTTTACCATAGCACAAAATGTGAACTTTGTAAAAAAAAAAAAAAAACAAAACCAAACACACACACACACAAAAAACTCTCAGCTGCTGTTCCAGGTCTCTCCAAATCTCAGAGAACGCTTCATTCCGATCCTGTCCCTATTACCATTCAAGTATGCAGAGTTATAGATTTCTCCTTATTTCTTGTTTACGTACTTTGTGTGCTCAACCAGTGGCAACTAGATTGATGTATGTTTACTCCAAGAGAAAAGTCTTATATTAAACCTGGCTATAATAAACTATAAACACAGATCCACTGACGACAGTTAGCATAATCCCTAGAGAGTGGGCTTTTCATAAAATATCAACCCAGAAATATACCCAGATTCAACTACACAAACTTATCCATAGCTGTCTAGCAAAAGGCATTCAGAAGATGTGCAGAAAATTCTCAAGCTTGGTCATTCACCAAACAGCCAATCTCTTTTGAAATGTTCACAAAGACAAATAAAATGTAGGGCAGAGAAAATACGGGGAACATCTTGCACAAATATCCACTGGAATTCAACATGAAATTTCAAACTGACAAGTTTCTGCATACATGAAAGGCTTTTCACTCAAAGACTGAAAAAAGCTTCTGAGCAGGTAATTTCCATTCTACCAATAGCATATGTTAAACTCCTACAGAATAATTTAGGACCACAAAGCTGTGCAATCACACACCTTGATAAAAGTGAAGTTACACGCTTAGATGACCATGTTGTCTTCATCATTTTTTGTCACGTATTATTTTAAAGTCATAGGAAAAGGCAAAGTTCTAATATATTAGAGAAAACAGTGTGACCACGACCTTCTGTGGACACCACCACAGAAGGTAAGGTCCACTGAAGACTGCTCTGCTATCGCTCCATGCAAGCCAAAATATTATTAATTGTTCCCAAGTCACCAGATTAAAATGTTTAAAGGGTTTAGAAACACAGAAAGAAACTGTACTCCTGCTATACATAGGCAAAGAATTTCAAGCCTCTGACCTGAAATGTGTGTTAAAAGCACAAACCTGATCTGATTTTAAATACTAATGTATACACATTTAGACTTCCTCTGCAGTCAGCAGAAAAAGGCATCACCAGACAGCATTAAAGATTCAGATCTTTAATAGGCTGAATTGTTTTCTGCAATCCCTTTCTTTGCTCTTCATCAATTAGATCTTTTAATTACAAGTCTCAGTTATGGTATGATAGGTTCACATTTTATATGGAACAGCAGCCTAACTGGCCCACCAAATTTTACTTTCCCCAACACCAACTCTCTTGAAAGCTGAATGGGTAGACAAGCACCGTTTGCAGGTATCTTCTGATATGGACAGTCTGAGAACACAAGTACTGCTGAGTGATACAGATAAATAAGCATACATTTGAATTAACCATTTCAAAGATTAAAAAAAAATGCTGAAAAACATAATGAGAATGAAATTTTAATAATAAATGCATTCAAGGATTTTATCTGTTTAACAGAAGTTTCATACCAGGAATAAAAGGAGGGGTAGAGGTGTTGTTTTGTGAGCCACTGATGGCTTGACAGCTGTGTTGTGCAACCTAACATACAGAGCCAATGAGCAGAGATTCCAACAGTTCCTAGTGATTATCCTTTTCTATTAACTCTGAAGAACTTTAGACTTTGTTTTGTTTAGAGCAGTTGTTTTGTTTAAATCTCATGAATTATAAAATGTATATTTTACATAGTTGAGGCAGTAGAACAACATCTGTAGTTTATTCCATGCTTCTGTCAATTACAGTACAGGCCCTGGTAAACGAATATGTGAAAATGTTTTCCAACCGTTTTTACGGAATCACGCACGCTATCTTACTTCTTCTGTAAGAGATACGACACTGCCTTTTTCTCCGAGAAAACAAGTGGACTCCTCTCATGATCTCACTCAAACGAAAGAAAAAGCATGTATAAACTCACAGAAAAATGTCTCCAGGATTATACAAGCATCAGGTTATTGACATATAATTGTGGTAATAAGCAGATGCAAGTTTTTCATTAGTTGTTGCTGGAATGACTTTTTAATTATTTTCATTTTTTTTAAAAGTCTGGAACAGCATTAATAGAATTCTAGAAAGAAGCTCTCCTTTCCACATCTTAGTAACATTAGACTGCATTCTCTAAGAAAAAAGTCCGAGCCATTTATAAACAAGGTTTACTATGGGCTATGCAATACATTCCCTATAAATAGCAATTTTCTTGTCCAATATCAAAATCCATCACCAAAATATTATTAATTGTTCCCAAGTCACCAGATTAAAATGTTTAAAGGTTTTAGAAACACAGAAAGAAACTGTACTCCTGCTATACATGGGCAAAGAATTTCAAGCCTCTGACCTGGCAAGCAAATCTGCAGCACAAGAAAAAAACTATAACCTGTAAAACAAAATGACCACCCCCTTCTGAATAAATAAAACTTGTATGCAGACACGAAGACAACCTAACTACCAAGGACTATGTTGAGCTGCAGAATGGTTTTACTGCCCCAAAAAGGAGCATTGGCAGTAATCCTGCCTTTGAAATCAGTCACCATTACAAGCTCTTGTGGGGTATAACTGACATAGCTAGACCAGGAGGAAAAGCAGTAACTTCAGGACTGCTATTAGAACCGGTCTCACAACACATATATATTGCTTTATGTTGATGTGCAAGATACACAAACATCGTGATTTCTGTCTCCTAAGACAGTACCAGAGATGCCTAAGACATCCACACGGCAAAAATAAGACGATATGCAATTTTACTTCAACTCATACATCCTTTTCCCCATGTCTCCCCAACTGCAACAAAGCCAGGACATGTCATTTCCTAGGCAGCAAAATTTTTAAAAGTTGCAGTTCCACCACAGAGTAGGGTTCCCAAATGAAAAATCACTGCTAGAGAAGGTGGTATTTCTCCTAGGGGTAAGCTGTTATGCACATGCTTTTTGTGTGTAACATGACAATAAACAAAGCTCACTCTAGATATTTTCTGGCTCACAGACAAATACCGTGCAATTAATGTCAAATTTACTTGCATAGCAACTGCTAATAGTTTTCACATATTTGGAAAACGGAGCAACTGTTTTCTGTCACAAATTATTTAAGGCTGACTCATTTTCAGGGTTTCTTAGCACCATAGGGCTCCACAGCTTTTTTTGTGACACTGCCTGGCTTTCATAAAAATAACACCAAAGAAATTTTAGGAGTAATGATAATAAACAAGCCTGACATGACCTACTGGGGCTTTTTATTACAAAAACTATTTAGACAGCAATATCTAGAGGCAGAAGACAGATCTTTAGCAATAACAGATCAGTACTTTTAGCCTCAGGAAGCACTTCTAGTATATCCCACCCATACCAAAATTTGGTGTTAGATAAGACTCTGAAGTACCTAACAGTACAATTTTATTTATTTTTTTTAATGTGGAATTAAGTATTATGCGATTTTAAATGCACATCGCTAAGGTCCATAATGTTACCTGAAGGTACATTCAGACTCAGGGCATCGGTTTAAGTAACCCTGCCATGCCTTATTCATAGAATGGTTCAGGTTGGAAGGGACCTTAAAGATCAGCTAGTTCCAACCCCTCTGCCCTGGGCAGGGACACCTCCCACTAGACCAGGTTGCTCCAAGCCCCGTCCAGCCTGGCCTTGACCACCTCCAGGGATGGGGCAGCCACAGCAGCTCTAGGCAACCTGGGCCAGCGGCTCACTGCCCTCACAGCAAAGAATTTCTTCCCGATATCCAATCTAAATCTACCCTCTTTCAGCTTGAAGCCGTTAGCCCGTGTCCTATCATTACACTTCCTGATCCAGAGTCCCTCCCCATCCTTCCTGTAGGCCCCCTTTAGGTACTGGAAGGCTGCTATAAGGTCTCCTTGGAGCCTTCTGTTCTCCAGGCTGAACACCCCCAACTCTCTCAGCCTTTCCTCGTAGCATAGGTGCTCCAGCCCTCTGATCGTCTTCGTGGCCCTCCACTGGACCCGTTACAACAGGTCCATGTCCTTCCTGTGCTAAGGAGTCCAGAGCTGAACGCAGTACTCCAGGTGGGGTCTCACCAGAGCAGAGTGGGGGGGCAGAATCACCTCCCTCGACCTGCTGGCCTCACTTCTTTTGATGTGGCCCAGGATGCAGTTGGCTTTCTGGGCTGCAAGTGCACATTGCCAGCTCATGTTCAGCTTCTCACCTACCAGCCCCCCCAAGTTGTTCTCCTCAGGGCTGCTCTCAAGCCATTCTCCACCCAACCTGTATTTTTGCCTGCAATTCCCATGACCCAGGTGCAGGACCTTGCACTTGGCCTGGCTGAACTTCATGAGGTTCACACAGGCCCACCTCTCAAGCCTGTCAAGGCTTGCTTCCACCCTCTGTAGGCCTCCTTTTTGCTTTTGAGTTTGTCCAGGAGCTCTTTATTAATCCATGCAGGCCTGCCACGCAGAGGCACTTGGTTACGG
Source organism: Larus michahellis (assembly GCF_964199755.1). NCBI lineage: Eukaryota > Metazoa > Chordata > Aves > Charadriiformes > Laridae > Larus > Larus michahellis. The sequence goes on from NC_133899.1 coordinate 19,436,428, forward strand.
GATGCGGGCAAGGAGGGAGTTCACTTGCCTCCGGTACAGACTAGCCTCTATTCACTAGCCTCCTTTTGTCTACTGCCTTCAGTCTGGCAGGGGGAGGGTACCAGATCTCCTTCAGCTCAGGGGGTTTTTTGTGGCTCTTCTGTTTTTTTTTTTACTCAGGGAGGTCAGAGTCTGATTCCACCAGTCAATTTCTTTCTCACACTCCCTGATGCCCCACAGCCTTTCTACATCCTCTTTTAGCTCTGCTACCAGGCTAAGTAGATCATCCACCTGGTCGCACCTCACACAGCTGTCACCTCTTCTGCCATCCACTAGCCATGAGGGGTTAAGGCAGTCCATGTAGCCAGTGACCTCGGTGGCTGCGCGCTTCCACGGGAGCTCAGTCTGTATGGCTACGTCTGCTCTGGCAAGTGCAGAAGAGGCAGGAAGCTGCATTTTTCGGCCACACACCATGGCTGAGCGCCCCTCCTGAGCTTCCTCGCAAACTGCCGCGCCACGCCCTGTTTGCCCGTCCTGGTCGCTGCGCTCCCTGGGGCCGCCTTTAAGGGGGTGGGTCTGGCCACCGCCGGGGTGGGGGCTGTGTGCCGGTCCCTGCCGCTACTCAGGCTTTTCCCCGCCTCAGAAAAACTCGGGAAAAGCCCAGTTTTGCCGCGAGCGCCCGGCTCCGCCGCCGACGTACCAGCACCGGAGCTGTTTGTCTCGGCGAGGTATTCTTCTCGGGATATTCTTCCCCTATAAAGTGAATACTGTGGTATTTAATTCCCTCACAGAAACAAGCTTATTCATAGAAGTTCTAGGAACCATCCAAAGGAAATTTAGTGAATTTAATATAATTAAATTATATTAGTTGATTAAATTATTTAGTGAATTTAATATAATTTCACAGCTTTCCTGGTTAATACACTATACACAGCTGCTATTCTTGATTCATTTCAGTTGCAGCCTTCTACTTGGGTAATGCTGCTTTTCTCTCCCATAAAATCAAAGGCAATAAACACTAATATTTTCCATACTTTTGCAAATATCTTAACTTAGAATAAATTTGTTAAGCTAATTTTTTCCCCTATGCAAGCCCCCTAAACTTACGGAGTCTGCTTCTACCTTCAGCTCAGCCATGGAAAATAGCAGCTAGCTCCAGAATTACACAAATCAAAAGCAGTTTCACACCTAATGAACTTTATATAAAGATTAGATCACTCAGAAGCAATGTAACACATCAAAAAGTATTTAACATAACTGTAATTGAGTAAAATGCAAATAGATAGATAGATATGAAACACACATTTTGCACACCGGGAAATATTTGGAAGTAATTCAGTTTTATACCATGTATTTTCATATGGAACAAGCTTATAACTGTACGCACTTAAAATGCAATGAGAAATAGTAATTATGACTAATAAATAGTACTTTTAGAAAGCCAGTGGGACCGATATTTACAAATTCCATCTGTGATTGGTTCAGCTTGAGAATTGCTCCTCAAATTCCAAAGCTCAAAAAGGAACAGAATGTACACAGCTTGAAGTCTCTGAACTTAGAGGTGTTCAGTAAAGTATCACACCATCCAGATCTAACATTCCTACAGCACATCATAGTTTCCTCTTCTGTGTGCAAGTCTCGATGGCTTATTATTTTCCCTTGGTGGGCCTGAAGCAGTTTGATTTATTTAAAAGATAGAGCTATAAATCTTTATGTTTACAGTGATTCAGACATATCCCTTAAGTTACAAATGAGGTACAAAATGTGTGTGTGTACAAATAAATTATTCTTTTATTCAAAGTTGCCATAGAGACACACTACTTACTATTGACCAGAATGGCAGCTCCTGTTGAAGTAAACAGGGCTGAGAAGACAAGAAGATAATAGACCATGAGATTTAAGAACTAAGTCACATTAATCTACCTTTTTAATAAAACTTTTTAGTTACATTGAAATTAATTTGGTGCTGAATATTCCTGTGGGCTGTTGTAACCCACTGGTTTCAATAGAGTTACCTCAGCGATGAATTTGCCTCTCAGTTATACTGAGGCTCTCAATTCCTGATAAAGCTTATCTGCCAGTGTGGAGCTGAACAGGAGGACTGGGTCAATAACAAGCTACCTCTTAACTTAAACTCCAATAACAACTCTGCCTGCCTAAATGAGAGGCCTCAGAATACAACCCCACAAGCTTCACTGTCAGAGCTGCTAAAAAAAATTTTTTTCAGACCTCGAATGAATTTTATACTAAACTGATTTTAAATGCCCCTTGCAATTCAGCAGATAATTATATATATACACACACACACACACACAGAGTCTGTTACAAGCTTTAACTCCTAAATTCCAATTCTTCACTATGCCTTCTTTCTGCCAACTCTGCTGATCATCCACGTATCAGTTTACACATAAGATTACTCTTGTATTTTATCAGTGCCTTTCTCCTGGTGGATTATTCAGAAACCTTCCTCTGCCCAGCATTTTCGACATCCTTATTAGGCTGGAAATACAGCATCTTCAGGAAAATAAGACTAGACCAAGATCATTCTATCCAAAGGAACACCCGACCCCTCTAATAATGCAAGTGAGAAGCATAAACATCAGGAAGCCATTTTACCATTACCTCAAAAATTTAATTTTATTTGATTCAGACCAGTTACGGTCCTCTTATTTTAGTAAGGCATGCACTGACATCCAAGCCAAGAGCTCAGTCAAGTAGGAAAGGTTCCATTTCAGTCTATTTAACAAGTATTAGAGCAATGGGTACATTTCAACGAATGTAGAAATAGCAGAGATTCCTGCAGGACTCTAGATAAAATGATTACAGAAAGAACATGCAACTTCAAAACAAAGTTATATTTACTACTAGGCAGGTCAGAACTCTGCTGCCTGTTCTCTCAGCTAATAAGACCTATTTACATCATGATGGTAGGACACTGATCTTTTATACTGGTGAGGAAACAACAGACGAATGATGACGGGAGAGTGGGAACTTAAAACTAACAGCTGCGATCCACCTCATCTTACTTTTTCCCCCACCAGTGTTAGAAAGACCCACAACAGCTGAGTCTGGAAAGCAAAGAAGGATCAAAAGCTGGATTGCTAAATCATTGTCTGCTCCCTTTTCTTTTCTATACATCTGTTCACTACCAGGGCAAATAGTGTTAAGACAAATACAAGACAACTGTCAGCATACTTTGCAGAAGATAGCTGTGACAGGACATCAGCAAGCAAGAAAGCTTTTCAGATTTCAGAGACATTGCTATATGAATTCCCACCACCCCACCCCCCAACATTTGATGTCTTCACAACTAAGTATGTATTTTATATATCAATTTCTCATACTTTGCTGCTATCAGGAAAAGCAGCCACAGCACCAGTCACACAAATAGATGATTTAGTTCTAAACAGAACTTTTAACACTATATCCATAAAACCAGACACAACCTAATCAAGTGATGTCATAAGATTTGCAAAGACACATGACATTTAAAAATGGACAAGAATCCATATCCTTCAAATCTTTTGTAATATTTTTTTTTGAATGACGAAAGCCTTATTTGTTCTTACATCCTGTTTTTAATATGGATATAAGCACTTTTGCCACTAAAGGAAAACGGTGGATATAAAATGCACCTAAAACTAAGCAAAAACCATGCTACTTCAGGCTGATTTTGTTCAAATTGAAGTAAAAAAAATAAAATGAATAATGCAAAAAGATACAGGTTTAAAGAAGACAGAAGCATGCTCTGAAATGACAGCTATTTTTCAACATTCAGTCCCCTCACACTGAAACTTTCCTCAGTTTTATGAGTCTTTATAAGCAGAACCTGCTGCGCATTATGTAGCGACTAGAGCTGTAACTGGCAGTTTCACCTTCTGGAAAAAAAGAAAAAAAGAAGAAAAAAAGTAATTTATGCTGTCATCTGCTAAACCACAGACTGTAAATAGTTCTGCTGGAGAAAGCCATTCTAGGACAGTTTAAAACATGGTAAGGTTTGTGACTAATTCTCTGAACCCTTTCCTTCCCACTCATTCTCTAAAAAAAAAAAAAAAAAAAAAAATCAACGGGAGAGCTATGGATTTGTATTGAAGATCAATAGATAAGGCTCCCAGAAAATATACCCTTAATTTTCAGAGACCTTATTCTTAGAGGAGCCACTTAAACATCTCTGAAAACACGGCCTCAAAAGAAAACAGAAGGAAACAGAAAACTAAGCAGAATAAACTACTGATGGCATGTCACCTGCAGAATGATTTCATTGGTATACTAAGAGGGCCTTCCAAAGAAAAAGCTGCTTCTTCCTTGCCTTCTAGTCACAGGTGAACATCCAAAGCTCAAGGGTTTTGGCCTGGATCAGGCTTTCTGAAAATATGAGTAGGAAGAATACATTACAGCTGCTGTTTTCACTTCTTTCCGCCTGGAGGAATAGGCTGACGCTCCCTTTGCCCTGTCATTAGTAGGTCATGTAGGAGTTAATGTCATCAGGAACTTTCCTTCAAGTTTGTTTGCTCTCCTCCTAGATTTTATAACCAAAGACAAAAAAGTAAACTTGCCTGTGTGATCCACTGTAGCAGTAACAATACTCTTCCAACATTAACTCCTTACTGAAAACTGGATCACATCTAAGAGATTACCATAAAAGGACATCGTTTTAGCCCCTATGCATTACTGAGAAGTCATTGCTCTATTTGCAGAATCCTGCAGAAAGATAATAGCTCATTAAAAACAAGAAAGCTGGAGAGCAACCTTATCTACCAATTCCAAAAGTCATCATCGGGCATATGAGGTCAGCTTATACCCTTATGTCATGCGTCTCACAGCATTAATCTTCCCATGACACAAAGAGACTAAAGCTGCTAGGAAAACCTGCAGGCACCACAGTGTCTCCAGCAGCATTTCAAGGCCACTGACAAAGCACAATTAATCAGCGTGTGCAAAAGTGTGTTCCACAGAACTTATTCATCTCCATCTATATCTTGTTCCCCTAATAGCTGTAGGGCACTCACATCTGCAGTGCAGCACAGCTGCGTTGGCTTCCAATTTGGAAAGGTGAGGGATAGTAGTATCAAAGCAGAAACAGTATAAAGCAGAGATTCAATTACAGCTTTTTCTTTTGAGAAATGGGCCTGTTAGTGGTGAAGGAAGCAGGGAGAATTTCACCAGAGATCTGTGTTCTTGCCATGCAGAAAGCCAAGTGGGCTCTCCTCGGTGTGTGACCTGAAAATACGACAGGCCATGACCAAAGAGCACACACTTACGCCTGCCTTGCTTCTGCTTTGCCAGGGATGCAGCTTGGAATTGCCCTCTGCTCTCCTAGGCTGTGGCTGCTTGTTCTGGTTCCGGGGGGGGATAGGGTTAATTTTCCCCAGAATCTGAGCTTTGGAATGGATGGACTGGGGAAAGGTGGTTGGAGCTTGGTGAAATGAGACAAGCACTGAGGAGCATCCTTTATCATAAGCTGCATCTAAGCAATGTTTCCCTTTGGCCTCCTACAGGGCAAGCTGGCAAAACTGTGTTGCTGGCCTCTCCACCAAAGGCCTCTCAGGACAAAGAAAGGAGACAAGAAAAGCCTGGAACTGGGGGACCTCTTCTGCTAGAGAAGACCAAGTGAATAGTTCCGGATGTCTTAGCCTGAACTGTCTGTCCCATACCTGTTTCATAATAAAACCTGTCCTGTGTACTTCTAGCTCATGGGAGTGAGGGAAAGCCCCATGATGGGCCCAGCACCAGCAGTGCCCACTCTGTCCCATCTTTGGGCAGGACTATGTTCTCCTCCTGGTTTCCTGAGCCCAGGAAACCACCTGTGAAGAGTAGGTACAAACCGCAGAACATCCCTTGGTCTCCTAGAGCTCCTCCTTTACAAAGGCACAAATCTGCTGCTTCTACTTGCAAGAGAAATCCCAGCTCTGCAGGAGGGGTCATGTTGGCAGCCTCTCTCCTCTCTCTAAGGAGAGGCTAAAGGCTGTTCACAGTTGCAGCTTGGAATTACTCTCCGCTCCCCTAGTCTGTGGCTGCTGCTTTAATGTGAGGGGTTTTCATTGATTTGTGGTTTGGTTTTTTTTCCTTTCTTTCTCTGTTGCAAAAATTGTACCCAAGATGGCAAAGGCTATCAAAGATTTCAAAACCAGTTTCTCTCGGCAATAAGTTTGCCATGCAGGCCTGGCACTTTCCCTCTTGGGGACAAGTGTCACTGAAGGAGGAGAAGGTCCCCCAACAGCCCTTTTCTTTGGGCGCTTGGGAGGCTGTAGCTTTGTCATCTGTCAAAAGAAGACGTCTCGGGAGATTCTGTGTCGGGAGACCTAAAAGCCTGTGAAGTCTTGGCACCGGTGGAGAGTGGAGGATCCAGAGACCATTTACTGTTTAACCTCTGAATAAATTATAAAATGGTTTTCATTAGTATTTTGCCCCTTGCCATTTTTGCCCTCATCAAGGTACATTACCCCCTAACAGCAATGCTGTGGGCAATACCCACACCGAGTATGTGGCTGTAGGATTAATTAAGGTGCCATTGAGCAGCACCCAGGATTGTTCTTGGACCTCAGCCCGCCCTTTGCTCAAGGCTCCATTGGGGCCTACACATGATGCCAGGCTCCCCTTCCCTCCCCTCTGCCCCAAGTACAGAGGAGAAATAAAGGGTGGCACAACTCTCAGCAGAAAACGATATATTGTTATCTAATTAAAAATACAGCAAAACTAAATACAGCAAAAATGCAAGAGTAAGGAGCCATTATTTTACAGCACAACACATACTGAAATGCTGCACGGTAACATGAAAGCATCTGGGACTGGAACAAACTTACAGCACATCAGAGTCTGAGAACACTTGCCCAAGACCTTCAAAAGAAGACAAGAACAGACCCAGTAAACAAGAGACAGGTGTTCAGAATGGTTGGAAAGAAAGAAAAGGAGAAAAAGAAACCCACAGAAAGCAGCAGCCTATGGGGCTTTCCTGGTGCCCTCCCAGGAGGGCTTCCCAGCAACGTTTGCCCCGGTCAGTGCGCACAAACAGCTCCGCCGGGTCAGGCTTTGGCAGCCACGGAACCAGCAGCAGAGCTTCTCCAGAGCTGCCACCAACAACAGCCTCCACTACCGGCACCTTTTCTCAGACAGCCAAGGCCTAGGGCAGCCAACATGGCTTGCGGCAGGAGAATCTCTCCCCTTTACGACCCAGACGGACCTCTGAGCACTAACAGAGAGCCCGGCTCCCTTGGCACGTGGCCTGGCTCTGCCAAGCCCCATCCTCTGCTGGCACCACCTCTGCGTGAGTTCCCTTTCGAGGCAGATGTGACCCACAGGCCCAAATGCTCACCACAATGGGTAAAAAATACCAAATAGGTATTTTTTAAAAAGAGTCAGAGTTATCAGCTTTTGTTCAGCTGCAATTTTGGGATTAAAAAACTGGCAGGCAATCTACAGTTCAACACTATGGTATAGGGTCAAAGTGCTTTTATAAATAGCAGTAATAGGTTATGCTGTTTCTTTTATGAAGAAAGCCAAGAATAGCAACAACCAAAACATACTATGCATTCACAGGAATTCCTCATTCTACAGAAAAAGCTGCAACACGGCAAAGTTTCATGCAGACCAAGTATACTTTGGCAAGCTGTGATGCACAGTCTTCTTCAGCCGGAAGCCATTCACTTGAACTTTGCTTCACTTCCGCATAGGAAACTGGGGATGGGGATTCCTTTTACTATGCACATGGTGTAGATATGAAGCTTTGTGGAATGGATGCTCAGACCAGACATTTTACTAAATGGGCACTCAGGTGCCCACAAGATACAAAGATACTACAGAAGCTGTATTAGAAGTATATGTGAAACAAAGATACGCACTGGAATTAAGAATGGCACTGAATTAATTCTTTGTTTAGCTATGTTGGTTTTCCCAATATCTCCCTGACAGAAGTATTAGTTCAGTGTTATTTACATTAATATTATAATAAGAAAAACTTTCAATAGAAGCCCTTCATTAGGGGTCATAAAACACTGCATAACCGAGTATAGATTAAGTTCTTAATAAGGAAACCACAGCTGTCATCTTCTAAAATGGTTTGAGAAACATCGATAGTCTCTACAAACGTCATAAAAATTAATTTCCTCCTCACACTAACTTCAGTATGCTTTTTTTAAATAACATCGTTATCACTTAACTTCTTAAACCTTGAAAACTAAGGCAGAGAGACAGAAGGGATGTGCAAAAGCCAGCCAGCCAAATTCAAGGAGGAATGAGATCTCCCAAGGCCCAGCCTACTACTTTTGACCATTAAGAAAGGTTTTAATACACATTACATTTTCAGAAAGAAAAAAGAAAAAGAAAAAAATTATCTCTTCCTGAGTCTTTCTTCCTGCCCAGAGCAAAATGCAAATGCAAGCAGTAGGAAATAAGTGCCCATCTTTATATGGCTGACCTTATTTCACTGACTGTAACCATCAAAATTAGGAGCTCTGTTTCCCCAATAGCTGTAGTCCCAAAAGAGGATGCCACCTTTCAAAGGTGACCAGACCGCCAATAATTTGCTAAAAGAATTTAAGTGAGGCATTTAAAAAAAATAAAATCTCCAATGGTCACTAGTAAAATGTCAGAACTCTGTGGTAAATGCTGAAACTATTGACAGTTTAAATGTCAACTATTTTATATTTCCAACACTATAGCAGAAGCCCTCTATCATTTAAAAGGCACTGTCCATTTTTTAAAAGCTTTGTATTTGTCGAATTTCTTTTTAATTTTCATGAGTTCATTCAAGACAACATTACATACAATTTAATTCAAGCACGTATGGCCCAAACTTAGATGATTTCATTTCCCCTTTTATGGTAGGTAGGCCAAATTAAGGCAAAGCCCTTCTGGTACCTTTTATTACAGCGTCATCACTTGTCTTCTTCTGTCCAGAGCTCATCATTTCTGAAGCGCAGAATTACACCTGTGCATGACTAATGCCAAGCTGGTGGTGGTCTCACCACCATCAGCTCTGTGGTACAGTGGTATTTCCAAAAGGATTCAGTCCAAACTCAACCTCTGTTTTCCTTTAGTTTATTTCAATGGAAGAAACAGGACAATACTGACCATGCCTGAAAACTGCACCAGTCTAAAGTAAGTGATTTGGGAAATACCAACACACAGCACTTGGAAAAACTATACAAATTAATTCTTATGGTTGTACAGGCTCCAATGCTGAGAATTGTTCTGCACAAGCAGCTTTCTGTGCATACATTCCATGGAATAGAAGGTAATCCATAGGCCTCCAAGGAGAAGACTGCTCAAACTACCCATAACATTAAGTAAAAATCACTAATTTTGGCTATCTTAAAAACAAGAACAACCAAAAAATTATCAAAAATACTTCATAGGTGAAGGTAACACCTATTTTTCTGAGAGTTCAGAAATGCCTTTACCACAAATCTGGAGTCTCACAAACTCAGTGACAGCTGACTGCATTAAAGCTCTTTCCTCTCTTTCCCTACCCTGCTCCTATCTAACAGCCCTTGCTCAACTCCCGCTTACAAAAGAATAGAACAAGGCACATCTTTAGCAATCGGACACATTGGAGCTATATGTTTACAAGCACTCCTTGAAAGAAGTGCTTCCTTCACAAACAAAAATAAGTCTTCCAGGAGTAAGAATGTGAAGCCCAATGCATATTGGGTAAACACTGCTCAACAGAGGCACTGGAAGATTTTTCCTGTTTCACATTACTCTTCAGCATCAGGTTCATTTCTTAAGTTTCCCCTGTTTCTGCACTGTTACAAACAGTTACAGGGAATTTTATTTCCAGGAGTGACTAACATAACTAGATGAGCAGTTTTAAGATCATCCTCAGATACATGCTGTGGTGTGTGCTTAAGTTATAGGTAAATGCTATAGAATGCAAACTGCATTCCCTCTTGCCAGTGCCACTTACAAATTCACTACACCACTTTCATTACTTTCATTGTTCTGACAACTCCCCCACCGCCTCAATCTTTACCTTCATTTCTGTAATGCTTAATTCAAATCTCTAGACAGTAATTTGTATTTGTTTCAGCCTATAAAGTTGACATTTCAATTGCCTTTAAACTCAGATTATAACAAAACTAAGCAGAAGAAGAATGGAGAAATTAGCACTGTTTAAAATAAACAAGGGCCAGATTATGTTTCAGATGCAAATGTAGAAGGATTTCCTGATAACAACGGATAAAAACATTAGAGTGGATGGTTAAAAATGTACATGCTACATTTGCTTGCTTTAATTCCAAGGAGCTACATACTCGGTCATCAAAAACTAGATAAACACACAAACTTACTTCCCTCAGTACAGAAGAAATATTATAGTTTCTGCATGACATTGAGTTATTCAAAAAGGGATTCCAACTTCCTTCCCTATATCCACCTATGTCAACTGTCATGCAAAGAAAGTAAAGATACCAAATCACAGTAGTTTCACTGTCCTACTTTAAATGATGCTTTTCCACTGCTCAAACCCCATACTTCCCCATTCAGAGTTGGATTAGAAATGGTTCTCAGGAACAGCCTTTCTGGCCTTCCTTCCCCTGAGCTTCACCCACTTTTTCTCTCATGACTGATCCAGGTTTAGGACAAGAACGGATCACGTTTTCATACAGAGGCTAAATGGGGGCCTCTTCTGCCAGTTCAGTAAGATAAACCGGTGCTTTTCTCCTGCTACTAGTTGCAAAGCAGAAGCAAAAAAACCCATTCTGCTGAAATACTGAAATCCAGGTATGTGAATTAGATAAGGGCTCTGGAGAACAGGGCTGGTAAAGAAGCTCATTATCTCTGAATCCTTGTTTACAGTCTTCATAGCCCGCATTGTCAAGTATCTTAGATTACATTAAAAAGTGTGTCAGTGATTGTAGTTGGTCACTGCTAAAAAAAAAAACCAGATAATATCAATTCCTACTGACTGTATTTCCTTTGCTTTTAAGGTCTGATCTCTATAATCTTCAAAGCGTGGGCCTCTATATTCTAAAATTATTTAAACAGCTTAAAGGTTGGCAGTTGGCATTTCTTAAGAACTCTGGTGCTGCAACGGTGGAAACTTTGTAGTGGCTTCGTTACAGTTGAATCAGTGCTTCTGTTATCAGCCTTCTTTCATGAAGGATGTTTTCTAAGAACATAAATATCTCCATGGACCTGAAAGTGGATTGCTCCACTTCTGTATACCACCACCTAGCTTTTACCTACAGTAGCAGGGCAACAGACTGTTGCTGCTTCTCAAATCCATGCTGCTGACTAGCTGCAGGAAACTGATTTATTGGATCATTGACACTTCAAGGCCTTCCCAAAAGCAGAACTCCAATCCCATCCTTGATTTTTGAGGCCCAGAGAGCAGAGTCCACATTAACATGTATGACTACTGTGACTGAGTACAAAGCAGATTAGTATGTATAGATGACCATGAATGAAAACCTCTGAGTTTAGCAATCAGCTGTACATTTCATGTAAACTTTCACATATACAGTATGTAAATCCTGTTTGGGTTTTTTTGGTTTGGGTGTTTTGGTTTTTTTTCCTGGGACACATGCTCATTTCCAGTCTTTTGTAAATCATGCCGCATTGTATTCAAACTGTGGAAGGCCATGCGTCAAATGTAATACCTCTCAGATAAAAATTGGAATAAAATTGTAATACCTCTCAGATTGGAAATTGTAATACCTCTCAAATTGGAATAAAATTGTAATACCTCTCAGATAAAAATTGGGATAAAAAAACTAGTCTTTCTGTGGTCACCTGAAACATACCTGTTCTGTTTCAGCAGACAGAATTCAAAAGGTTATAGAATGGTTTGGGTTGGAAGGGACGTTTAGAGGTCATTTAGTTCAACTCCCCTGCAATGAGCAGGGACCGTGTTGCTCAAAGCCACGTCCAACCTGACCTTGAATGTTGATGGGGCATCTAACCCATCTCTGGGCAACCTATAAAGACTCCTTTATGCAAGTCCCAAGGCACTTAATACTTCCCACCCATGACAAACAGCAACGGTTCGTCCCCAAACAGTTTTCTCTAGGAAGGCAACACAAGTATTGATCTTCTATCTTTTGATAAATCTCTAAGAAAATACCCTTGAACTTCTTTGAAGCTAACTAGTTCCCATTACAGAGAAACGTACAGACAGCTGCAGGATTCCATGACTATTTTGCATGTTCCTTTTGACAAAATTTAAGTGTTATTTAACTAGCAGAATCTCAGTAACAACTTTTGGGTTAAGTCAGGCAAGGAAACAGTGTGCATGCCTTTGTTATTCAGGAAGTTGTATTACCCATTTGCAACAGAGTCAGGTATCTAAGTTGCTGCCACCTCTGGTTATAATGAAATGCTGCAGATTCAAATTAAATACAACACAAACCTCAAATGGAGACCAACCATGCACAGTCTGATCACCTTTGGTACTGGATATGACAAGGTTTGAAGTAAGTGAAAGGGTATATTCTCAAGCTTAACAGTGCTGGGCTGGCACCAGAGCTAGAAAACACTTTCAGACCTTGTGGCACCATCTCCCCCTGTGACCTTGAAATGACTATAAAAGGCAAGATTTCCAGTGGGCTAGCTTCCATACAGAAGCTTCCATTGTAGGAGGGAAGATTTTCAAGAGAGCTTAAACATGATTCGATGCTGTCTCCAAATCTTTGGTTGTTGATCTGCAGGCATAAAATTAAATTTCATCTCCCTGCCAGGTCTGGTCTGGCAAAATGCTTCATGCTGTAAACTTCAGAGGCTCTCATTATGCATTTGTAGCTTCGCATAGCACAATGGAAGTAAGATTTATTAGGGCCTCTAGCCATAATATACAGAAAACTAAGTAAGGTTCTAAATAAATTCCCTTTCTCCCCTTCAAGTGGCTCTTTTACTTTGCTCACTGACAAGACAACCCCAGGAGAGAGGTAACAAAGGAGAACAAACACACAAAAATATTTGCCTTACTCTTTCAAAGCAGTAACCAATGTGACACTGTTTTCATAATCTTTGCTATGTCAAAGGCCACTTATGTTTAACTAATTAAAAATAAAGCCAAGAAAGAACAAACCAGCAGGGTAAAAGAAAATGAAAAAAATAAAATAGATTTGGGAAGTACAAACAAAATGGAGTAAATGTGAAAAAGGAAAAGGCTAACATGACTCAACAGTACAACTCCCAGATGGTCTAAAGAGACATTTTTGGATATAAACGTATGAATGAAATCACATTAAACAAATCTTACCCTTGACATTTTTCACTCATCATCTTACACCTTTTCCTGGAATTTTCCAAAGCAGCTACACTTTAGTCTGCAGCAAAGTCCACCAGCAATTTGAAGAAAATATTTGAATTTTTTTAGTAGCAAAATATACTCCTGTTGAGAGTAAATAATTGCCCAATTTGTTGTTTTTAATAACATCATTTCTAAGTAACTGTCATTTCTACATGTCCACATAGGAACTTGAAACAAATATTTAAAACAAAACCTTAGAAAATAATTTAGAGTTTGGGAGATGTTTAAAGAACCACCAACTCCTAAGACCACATTTCGTAATGACTGATTTCCTAATCACTGTGATACTACTTCCTCCCTAGAGGATCTAGGATCATGTTAGGTTGCAGCATCTGATATATGGTCTCCAATTTCATTTTTTTTCCTGAAAGGAAAAAATTAAATTATGGGTAACAAGCAAGTATGTCAGAGACTGGTTTGATTTCAAGCAATGGAACACCAAGATCTAATGAAATGTCACCATGCCACCGCAACAAAGTTGCTAGTTTCCTTTCTCCCAAACCAATGACCTGAAATAAATAGCCATTTTCCACCCACAGAGAAGACACCTTGTTTCAAATTTATTTGAAAGTGTCTGTACTGTAAGAAGTCGAAGAAATATGCAGCATCTTACAGTAAAACACCTATAAGACATTAACAAATTTTAAAGGATCCTCAAGATATCTTCATAAGCACATTTTTTAGTTCAGGGAGAGAGTAAAGAGTCACATTGTTAGTATTAAATATATGCTTTTTACTCTGAGGCAGAAAAGGCATGGCTCTAGTGCCCAATCCACAATGAAACTGGTAAATAGTACATAATATAGCAAGGAATAAGATTTCATTATTTCAAATATTCCCCAATGCTATTAAAATAAAAATAAAGTAAAAAGAGGTGAATTTTTTGATGGCAAATCAGTTCAGTTTTCAATTTGTGAAGGTGAGCTTCAAAAGGTCTGGATCTGACAATACATAAGCTTGAACTTTTGGCTGTTTATCTGAACTAGAAATCTCAGGAGAGCAGCCATTTTCATGAGCTTTCTAATATCTCACAAGGTAGGACAGGGGTGGTGGACAAGAAGAGGGAAAAGAAAAAAGCAACTTCTCTTACAGTATTTCATAGCTATGTTTTTCCAAGCCTGGGTGAAATCTAGAGAATTAGAACACTAGAATGCAATATAGTAAAAAGGGAAAAGGAACATTTTAAAACTTAAGTTTTGTTAAATGAGGCCTGGCCAGAAAATAATAATTCCTCTAGCCAAAAAAATGCTGTGGTTTCTACAGTTTTGTTCTTCATCCAGACAAAAGTTTAAAACTTTAAAAATAAATTTTAAAAGACAGCAGAATTAAAGACGCGAAAACTAACTCATCAGCTACAGCCAGCAATAGGCCACTCCTTTTACAGATTCTCCTCTCTATATTCCAAATCTACAAAAACAGAAATCTGAATCCATGTCCACAGTAAAAATTCTAATGCTGGGTGTTCTGAAATCATTTATTTAAAATCTTTCTCTCTCTTTACGTTCTTTGGAAAAGAAGCCACACTAATTCCTATTTTACTTCTGTCTACTATATAATTAATGAATAGAAGCTCTTAAGGGATCCCAAACACTCCCCACGTACAACAGCATTATCATTTTAGTCTGCTTTACTTTCCCATTTGCCTACTTGGCAGGTACTCTGTATGCATCTTTGAGGGATGATAAATAATTCCCTGACAAAACTTTTGGCAGAAAACTGCATTGTCAATTAAATTTTGAGTAATTTGGGGTAAAGTTGTAAGGTGGGCCTACAAGAAAGCTGGTGAGGGACTCTTTAGGATGTCGGGTAATGGTAAGACTGGAGGGAATGGATTAAAAGTAGAGATGGGTCGATTCAGATTGGACATTAGGTAGAAGTTCTTCACCATGAGGGTGGTGAGACACTGGAACAGGTTGCCCAGAGAGGTGGTGGAAGCCCCATCCCTGGAAGTTTTTAAGGCCACGGCAGGGGGGTTGGAACTAGATGATCTTTAAGGTCCCTTCCAACCCAAACCATTCTATGATTCTATGAAAGTTCTTCTTTAAACATTTTTGATGCATCAGAAATGGTTTTGGTTTTTTAATTAGTTTTCTGCTGCTTTTCCTGATTTTAATTTGGCTGGAACTGCTGCTGCTTTCCTTTCTAGAGTTCCTCCTTGATTTCAAGTGGGAGATGGTATTCTGCTTTTCGGTGGCTAGCTAGGGTGCATTCCAGCTACACCTATTCTTCATACATTTTTTTGGGACAATGTGGCAGTTGAAGTGTACCTGGCTGGTAATACATTTCTAGCTCATGTCACTTTCAAAACATAACACCAAATAAGCATTAAAGCTTCAGAGGTACATTTTCACTTAGAACAATATCAGCAGCCAAGTAAATACTGTTAGTGGAAGAAAAACTGGTTTTGGAGGAATAACCAGAAGACTAAGTAAAGAAATGCCAAAGTGAGGAAGCTGAAGCCCTATTAAGGGACAGTACTTTCTAACAAACTAATCCCTTGTGAGGTGAGGGAAGAATCAATGCTATTCTGAGCCAACACACTGCCATTCTTGAAAAGATCAAGGACAAAGTTCTTTCTGACTATAGAGCTAACTGCAGTAGGCCAGCCTCAAACCACATTACCAGATTAGCAATAGAGAGAGATTCCAAACTACCAAGTAATTACTAAGCGTAAGACCAGTTCTTAAGGCAGTGAAATCAGCACTTTCTTGCTTTAAGGCTTTAACATTACAACATCACACAACTAAAGGTACATCTGAAAAATAGCAGGAAGCAGTGGTCTGTTGATATTCTCTGAACAATCTGGGCAAGCGTAACTGCTCATTATCAGAAAGGTGGTACGCTTGCTACTCTTATTTAAGGACAGATGCTTACATTGGAAAACAGTTATCTGTTGTGTTTGGCACACTCTGACATTCTCTTTTCTTGATGATATTCACATTTACTAAAAGCAAGAAAAATGTACATTGCTTTGTTCCATCTTTACTTTTGTCCCCTCTTAGAAGATTTTGTAGTTAAGCAAAGCCATTACATGGGGCTTTTTTATAAACTGTAATATTGGCAGAATGTCAATGTCATACTTAAAGGCTTTTAGATCCAGATTTAAGAGCTATTCAAACAGTCAAGAAAGCAAGAGCAGAGACTGCCAACAGCACTAACTCCCTAGGTAATTTTCTTAGGGCAATAAATTAAGTGCTTCAAAAAAAAGTCAAAAAGACTTATAAGCCAGAGACTTTATAGACAACTAGCTAGGATTTCAGCAGAATCACTTATATGCCAGAAAAGCTCAGAGAGAATTGTTTTTAAAAAGCCACCATTTTGTAATAAGTAACACACCTGATAACTTAGTGTAGTGTTAGTAAAACAAGCCAGGCTACCCCAGCAGAGCTCAAAATTGTAAGCAGCAAATATTAAAAAAAAAAACACACAAAAACAAAACTAACCACAACAACAAGAAAACACATTAAATCCATGCCGCCTTTACGATTTTGTTTCTGCAGTATCAGCTGTAGGTGTTTTATTCAACTATATGTTTTAGGCTTACCTTGATGACATGCTTATTGTAGGAAGTTCTGATTCTGTCAGGTCACAGGCTGCACCTTGAAGGGCCTGAAAATTTATCTCAGGGTAAATTCACCAAGGTCTCAGGAGTAAAACTAAAAGAAATAATAAAAAGCAGTTTTGAAGTCTCATTTTTAGGGGACAACAGCCTACATAAAAAGACAAGTTTAAAATACAAAACCTCCTATGGAATCAAAAGAATAAAAAAAATACATATAATCCTGAAAACATAACTTTTGACCATAATTATGCAGGTTAATTCATGTTCTCATGACATGATTTCATGGGGAAAAAAAACATACCAACCCACCAGGAGTACTACACAACCAATATCCCACTGTTCAAAGTTTTCGGAATTTGCTTGCCCAAGCCCTAATCCCAATTTCTTATCTATTAAAGGTAACCTAAACTATATACGATTTGCTAATTAGAAAGAAAAAAAGGGCTTTTTCTATGGGTAGAGGTGGGATAAGGAAAAAAAAAAAGAATCTTGTCAGTTTCTCTCAAACTTAAAGGCTCTTCTTTGTCTCACTGCAAGAGAAAATAATTGAAGTACTGATAAAAGTATAAAAAAAGTTTTATACAGTCAAAGAATTTTCCAGCTAAAGTTTACGGGTGATCGAGTCAGGACTAATTTATGACCAAGTATATTAGTAGATCCTTGCCTAGAGATACCTTTTAGATTCTGGCATTCGGTGATAAGCCATCTCTACATTTATACACCCTAGATTTGGAGATGTTACTTGCTTCTTATGTTTTTCTTCAGAGCTCCAGCTATCAAAAGTGCCACCGCATGCACAAGTCTGCTCTTTGTTAATAACAGAATTTTAAAATCTTCCATTATGGCACCAAATCTTTGTGCTTGCCATTGTTTGAAACTGACCCCTCCCAGTGCCTGCCCCAGAGCGGATCAGAAAATGAAGGCAGATCAAACGTTCGGCCCAACAATCAAGGTGTTCCTCAAGCTTTTCTACTGCCCAGTAGACCCGCCAGTTTCTGCTCAGTGTTTAAAGAAAACGCTTTCAATGAAGCGGACGAGCAGTACTACCACAAACTGAACTGTGGTGCCGGACAAGCACCACCAGACAAGGAGGTTTCAGGCTCTACCTGCATCAACCGACAGGACCCGCCGCTATCCCGGGGCACCGTCCAGCTCCCGCCGCCTTCGCGCCTTTCCCTGAGGGCAGCCGCTGCTCTCGCAGGCTTCCCCCGCCGCACCGGGCCCAGCCGCCCCTGAGGAGACGGGCGGCGGCCGCCTGAGGCGCCTCTCTGCCCTTTCGGCGGCTATAACGCCGGCCGGCGCGGGAGGCGGGAAGCGTGAGGCGCCACGTGCCCGCCCCCGCCTCCCCTCAGCCCCTCGGGCAGCGCCTCATCCGCCGGGGACCGGCCCGCTCAGCGCCTGGAAAGGGAGAGTGCTCAGACCCTGTGCCTCGTTTATCTGCTTTTGTGCCTCAAAAATCTGCTTATATGCACTGTAGCCCGTTCAGGTAACAGCTATCATTAGTTGTATTTCAAACCACATGGTGCGCTTTTCCCCCTCCATCCTCTGTAACTGCTATAGAAGAATCCTTGGAGGGCCCCAAACATCTCCCGATTAAAAATTAAGTTCTTAAATTCTGGATATTCTTACAGATCTTTATATAGGCAGTCTATAGTTTATATAGTCTGGGTCTTCCTCTCCCACCAACTGTAAAAAGGAAGAGGTAGTGAATAAAGGAGAAAAGAGGGCAAGGGGAATGAGGTCTGGGACCTAGTAGTCAATGTTGTTTCATAAATGTTCCCATCTAGACAGTTACTCTAAGTAATTAGAGGTCAATGTCTACCATTTATTTAAATATCCAGAATTAGCTTCTCGGGTAACATGCCATTTACCAGTGCAAGAGATAACGAAAAGGCAGTGGGGGTCCCCTCCACCTTCTCCTTTAATGCCCAGGGCCCTGCCTGGGTATCAGCTGTAGCATTTAGGGTGGAGGGAAGATGAGAAATAGCCACTTCCTGTTGCAAATTCATCAGTAACAGTAGCACAATTGTCTAACTTGGTAAATTCCTTCTCCTCAAATACCAGCAAAACTAGAATTACTGTTTTCCCCTTCCTAACCAGGCTTCCGGACTAGTTTTATGGTGGAAAACACTATTGATACCATTTTTCAGAAAAACGTTTTTACTAATTGTGACTTATAAGCAGTTAGTAAATGCAGCAAATTATGAAATTACCTATTATGTCTTTTCATATAAACAATTAGAACTAAGGTGACCTTTGCACTTGGTTTTTGCTTTGTGTCTAGTCTTAAAGTATATTTTGTGCTAAAATATCACAAATGTCCTCAAAGAAAGAACACTGCAAGAGAAATTATGGTTTTAGTTATTCCTACACAGGTGCCTCCTGGTATGGTTTTTCTGTAGACAAGCTTTTTGAGAAAGTCTGCAGCCACATACAATCTGCAGCTACATACAAGCTATTAGAACTGATTAAAGAACACAGCCCTAGTTCAGTGCTGTAAGACCACCATTTAATATCCACACAGGTGTTACCTGAAATAAAAGCTCTCGAAACCAGAAGTCGTTTAGAGAGGAGATATTGCTTTATTCGATGTTGGGTGCTAGGGGGAAAACCCACAAATCCAACACACCTTACCGGGGATATTCACCCATTATTTACACACAAAAGATTCTCATAATTCCACCTACATAATACATAACTCCACCTAGGCTTACATATTCATTAGGATGATGGAATAGCCTTTTTGCACATGCGTATTAAATTTTGCTGCGTCAGCAAAACATTTCTGTGCAGGTGTGAGCATCTCAGTGGTCATTTGGGTAAGGAGAGCATATGTTTATAAACAAAGCAGAAGTCTGTCTTTGGTAACACATGGATAATCCTTTTTACAGTGTCACAAGGGTATATATACTGAAGTACCACTTGCTCAAGCAAGCCATGCCCAAACTCAAAGAGAATAAAGCCTCATTTGCTGAGCTTACCTTCTGACAGTGGCTTCCATTCTGACAACTTGTTGCTCTGTGCTCAAACTATGAAACAGTTTTGCTTTCACCTGTCATAGTATGAAATGCTTTGTCTGTGCAGTAAGGAGCAGAAACAAGGTGAGTACTCTGGGCATGGTCTATAGTCATGCATCCCCATTCAAGAGTGCATGGTTTACCATTTTTTTAAATTTGATATTGATACTGTCAATATCAATATTGGAAAGTCTCCTACAGTAAGTGTAGTTGTTACGCTGGTGTCCCTTAGAATTTACATTCAGTTGATGAGATCAATTGCATATCAGGGGTTAGAATAAAAATTCAAGTCCTCTTAGCTCACCGCAGCATAAATAGAGAATAAGACATTGCAAGAGAAGGTAATACCATTTTATAGCAGATATATTCTGCAGTTCCTCTCTTTCTTGAAGGCTGTGCAGCCCATTGAAAAGCTTGAGTCTTCTACTTCTGAAGTAGATTCCTCCCTGTGTTTTTCATCTGGTCTGATTCGGCTGAAGGAATTAAGTTACAGCAGTTAACATTTTCTTTTAATCACATGCACAAGGGATAAACAAGACTGTTTATACAGTTTGCTCACTGTTGGAAAAGCAATTGAGGCTTGTTTGTTGTTGTAGTGTTTTTTTAAGACAAACTAGAACTTGAGTATTTAGCCAGAAGTTGCCACCTTTTACTTCCTTAGTGTTGCACGTGGTCTAACATGGGAATAGATGATGAAATAAATGCTTGGAAAATAGTCAAGCAAAGGACTGCTGGTTACTACATTATCAAATGATAGGGTCTGTTTTAGGAAATGAAAGGAGCAATTTCCTGTCCTACATTTGTTTCCCTTCAGAGTCGCTATGTGAAGTAAATCTTCTTTAATTCAGCAGCTATTTCTTGTGATCCTGGCTGCACAAGAAGTCTCCTAGATAAATGAGATAGCACGTCTCTATTCAACAGCTGTCAGCTGAAGACACTCTTAGGAGGTAGGGCAGACTGCTCTCTAGTTCCATCAGTTAGGCAGAAAGGTAACCAGCAGGTTCTGTACTTTTAGAAGGCCAAGACTCTTCCATACTACTTCAGAGGAGCCTGTGCAGGAAGAAACATGCATCTTTGGAAGGGGGAGGATATGCTAAGGTTGTATACAGCCCTGACTTTTGAAGAGTCCAAGAACTCTTGTCATCACAGGGAGTCTCTGCTGTTCTTTGTGGAAGACCTACCACCTTCCCAGTATCCCAATTCCTGCGTGACAAAGCGCACTGAGAGCATACATTGTTAGCTCACATTCGTATAAAACTGGACTTAAGTCATGGCCTGTGATCTGTATGTAGTGATTTCTCCATTCCCATTCATACTACAGTTTCCATTGTGAGAGTGACAGAGGTGAAGTGTTTTAACTTCATTATAATGAGAAAAGATTTTTTCCGCTGCCCTTTCAGCAGGATGGCCTGCTGGCTAAAAGCTAAGACTGAAATCTCTTATTCCAAGAGGAGGTAAGGGGTTGCTATCTTCACCTAGCTCTGGTACATGAGCATGTGGCTCATTCTTAGCAATACACACCTTCATTGTTCCTATAAACACCAAGTAGCAGGAGGAACATGTAATTCCATGAAATTTATCTTTAAATCCTTTGTAATCCCCTCTCGGGTCATCAGACCTCTTTCATGAGGCCCAACAGAAGAGTAGCAACAAGGACTAAGTCCAAAATAGAATCACAGGACAAACAGAAAATGTGTGATGCTGAGAAAGCTCAGAAGCAACACGATCAGATGAATATTCCTTACTGCATTTCCATACCACAGTGTTATGTCAGACAGCATTGCCAAACACCAGGTGAATCTAGTGAATTGTTGTTAGGATCTCAGTAAAGTCATTATTCCTATTTTTATTGTTTGGGTTTTTTATTCTTCTTAAGCTGACACAGACCATAAACTCTCCCCTACAGACTTTGCCTCTGCCAGCCTAGAAAAAACAGCTGAATTAAAGCTAAACAATGGGACTCTTGTCATCTCTAAGTATTATCAGGAACAAAAACCCTAGTGAGGGTGAAGAGTTATTTAAACTAAAGTGAAGTTTTGTTATGAGAGCAAGTGCCTATAAACTAGGAACAAATCTAGGTCAGAAATTAGAAGGCTTGAGAAGAGTTCTTCAACTAGGCCTCATATCTTAGTAGCTAGGCAAAAAAAAAATCCCACCTATTTGAAATGTAGAACTCAAGTTTGAAAGGAATGCATCCTGTTTTCCCAGGTTCACAGAATAATTAGATTTAGGTCAGTCCTATCATCATTTACAACTTACTAACTTTTGAACAAGCCAATATGCTGCTCTAAACTCAATATATGAACCAGTTATTTTATCTCTGTTGCCCTGAGAACTGAGGATATTCACACTGCATTCCCTAGCTAAAGAAAGTCGTAGTCATTGCAAGTCTAAAATATCAGAAATTCTATCTGTGGCCCTTTCAGTGCATGAGCTGAGAGATCTTGCAGGTGGGATGTAAAGATTCCTGTGAGGAGAAGAAACAGGGTATTTTGCTAGTAATGAAAAATACAGAACGAAACAAGTTATCAGTGCAATTGTACATATGCACTGAATATAAAGCCTTATTCCATGAGGATCTTCAGGCTTCAGCAGCTACTCTGGATTTTGTCTTGCCAGCATCCCTCCTGGAATTCTCCACTATTCTGTGTGGCAGAAAGCTCCTAATGGCAGGGAACAAGAGCACCACCTTATCTCACCTGCTTCTTCAATAATGACATTAACACTAAAGTTAATGTAACAGTATTGTCTTGGATAGATGATAGTACTATTAACTGAACATCACGGATGGGCTAAGCCTGAACAAAAGTCACAATGGTTGACACAAAGTACCCTGGGAATACTTTGATATTTGGGAAAGAGGGTAGAGCAAGCATAGTTTGGGAATAGGTTCTTTACTGCATGACAGATTTCACCCTTTTGTTGTCTGTTGTAACATACTCCTCCTTCCTTGCCTCGCACTTATTTCCTTTCTTCACCACAAAGCATTATTGCAAAAACCCTGTGGGCCTTATAAAAGTTATTTGACTTTTCACAACTTCTTCATACATTTTTTCCTCCTACAGCTGAAAGAAATCCCACAATACCACACTGAGGCTGTCAAATGAGTTATAATAGTTTATTATTTACTGCATGAACCAGCCTTTGCTACAAGTGATACAGCAGAGGCTGGAGTCCTCCAAAAAAACCACAGAGTTTAATGTAATTGTTCTCCCTGTGGACATCATTAAAGAGGTATCATCACCTGCTGTGCTAGGTTTCCAGGGTGACATCAATAGTGCATATCAGCTCACAGGTCTGTTGAGTTCTGTATTGTTTAGGAAGTCACACTAGTGCAGCGTTTGCCTTGCTTTCATTTCTGGCAGTAGCCTTGAGCAGACCCTGTCCCTCCACATTAAACTTTTTTTAAACTCCACATTAAAACTTTTGGCAAAGATTTACTTTGTTTTCTGACAACTCACATGTGTACCATGTACACATCTGGAACAGGGCAACGCAAATCAGATAGACAAGGATGCTGTCAAAATTACTTCATTTCAGATTGTTAATCATCAAGTTTCTTCATAAAAAAGGTCTTATTTTTTACTTTGTCTCCATTTGGGAAATGTTTTTATAAACAAAAGTTTTTTGCGTAATGTGGAAATTTTGTCTCTCAGCCAACTCCAATTATGGTTCTCACACTAAATATATCATAAACATGTATTTTGGCAGGGAAAAAATTACTGTCTTCCAAGTATAAAGAAACCAGAATCCTGCTGTTTTGAGCTGTCTCAGCTGCACCTTCAATTCATTGTCCCTGTTTTTCAACTGGAAGATTTTTTTCTATTGTTTCAATTGCAGAAAAAAAATCTAGGTATACTTGAATCATGCATACCACTTTTTCCTGCAGTTGTCCATCTAGAAAAAATATATACTTAAAGTATTCTGAAAAATTAAATATTTCAAGCAGAAGTCTATACTAAGGATATCCAGACTTTTTTTTTTTTAAAGTATAGCCATGAGCAGCAGCAGTGACAGCAGGGGCACAACTGCTACTCACAGCCTTCATACCACTCTGAACTAGCTTGTTTACTAGTAATGTTTATTCTCAACAGAGGAGCTGCTCCTCTAAGCTTTAACAACCAGCTGCCTGTTTAATTGCCACATCTTTTATGCAGGTCAACCAAAAATACTGTAATAAAGCTTTACATGTAAGCCATTTGTCTCTGCATATTCTTTCCTGCGTTGCAGGACAGAAGGACTACAGCTCTCAGATTGTCATGGCGTGCTGAGGAAAAAAGGGTGTTTTCCATACTCCATCATGGAAAAAGAGCTGCTCAGGAGCCCTTCCTAGTGCATTTGCAACCCTTGCTGTTTAATTCTAGCCACATAAAGAACTACTGCAATAGTTCATCTATGGAGGGCATGGAGGCAATTCTAGCTGAAGTGCTTTTTTCTAGAGCAGCAGTACTGTCCATGCCTTGCTGCCTTTGTCTTGTAGAAGCAAAAAGAAGACAAGCTCTAGAAGCATTAGAAGGGCAGGTGATGGCAAAAGAAGTCATACTCCTTCCCACACACAAGTAGTACTAGCATCGGTTTTTAGAAAATGGTGAAAAGCAAGGCAGACTCTAGATAATTGTTAAGAGGTGACAACATGGAAGTTATTGAACAGGGTCCAGTTCTAGAAACAGCATTTCAGAGTAACTTTATACAAGGCCATCTAGAATACCTTTCAGTGAGAGGGAAGACATTAGCTCTTTTCTTCAGTCTTCTGAACTTTTTACAACAATGGAGACAAACCTTAGATTTCGTACAGGTTATCTTCAGCACCATTTCAAGACCACTACTGCAGGCTCAAGTTTCTGGTGAATTGCTCTGCCTTATTTCTGTTGTGTCTTCTTGACTATTCAGTGTGTGTGTCTTCTTGACTATTCAGTGGTCCTCAATATGAACTCCAGAAAGGAGAATTTGTCCACAGTCAAGAATGTTTCTATTAGTAGGCTGTTGATAGCAACTGTTGTTGCAGACTCTTGCTCTCATAACCACAGAAGATGTGGGAACAAGGCTATTTGAGATAAAGTCACCACATCAGAGAAGTCCTTCCGACATTTAATCAGTTCTCCCTCAGATAGTCCCTCCACATATTGATACAAATCTCATTTATCCTGAAAGGCTCATAAATCAGTGCACTCTTGGGAACTTCTAGGGAGATCTGGCTGAAGAGGGCAAGTCAGCAGCGTAGTCTCTACTTGCTTGAAAGCAATCTTAATAGAAGTTTGAAAATGTTAAACTAGGGAAGGATAAACAGGACAGGTGGTTTTTTTACAATAACTAACAAATCTCGCTGGAACTTCCAAGTCTTAATATCTATCTTGGAGCTTTTAAGACTTAACATCTCTTGCAATAAGATTAAATGGAGTCCATAGTAGAGATGCACTCCAAACAGAGTCCCTAAGGTCAATCTCCTTTCTGTGGGTACCTGCATGTGAGGTGGCACAAGCAGTCCCCACAGTGGTTCTCACAGAGTTTATTCTAAAAGACAGAAGAAATAACGGACATTCAGAGAGACAGTATAGCTACTCCAAGGATCCAGTCGTACCTTTGACAACAGCTTGCTATTCAGCCCTCCCAAAGACCAAAGTACTCAAGAGCTCAAGATAAGTGAGGCCCAGCAAGAGAAAATGTGGAGTAGAGAAGGATCAACCTTTCACTGAGGAAAGAGAGCCCTTCCCTTAACATTGTCAGAGTAGGTGCTGGGGCAGAAATGAACTCAATAATGTGATAGGCCAAACAGTAGCATCCAAGCAAATAGGCCATACGGAGTGGCACTACTGGCTGTGTCTACTCACATTTGGTCATAGTGATACGCTGAGCATCTGGCAAGTTCTGTTTATGAAATCTTTTGTTGAAATGTATCTATTCAGGGGGAAAAAAAACTTCTTCCTGAAAGCAGGTGTTCAAATATGAAACTTCATGGACTTACCAGTGAACATATAAATAACACGTTTTGAAATGTGGAAGAATAAACGGCATTTAATTGCACAATTCCAGTTGTGAACAAGAAATTACATAAATTCCCAAGGCTCCTATTTCTACAGCATGTCCTGAGAAACATGATATCAGTATATTGAGCACACCCTTATTTTCTTTCAGAATTCAGAAGGCTTTTACAAGTGGCTATAGAGACTGCTAGAGATACAACATACATAATGGCACTTTCCCAGTGACATTAATGGAAGTCAAGT
Source organism: Larus michahellis (assembly GCF_964199755.1). NCBI lineage: Eukaryota > Metazoa > Chordata > Aves > Charadriiformes > Laridae > Larus > Larus michahellis. The sequence goes on from NC_133899.1 coordinate 19,462,459, forward strand.
CCATTCATAATATGTTTGACATTTATTACCAAAAAAAAGCAATGTATAAAAAGCACGGGGGTTTTCTTTGCTGCTGAGCCTGGCTGCAGAAGGCTTTTTTACTTCGTTCCATTCATGGACTGAGAGTGGCCACTACGCCGTCTGTGTTGGAGCCAGAGACTTTTTTTGCTGAGAGCAGAGAGGAGAAATCTCAACTTCTCCCTGAGGTGGCAATGATGGAGACAAGTTTTATTTCACATTCCTGGTACGGCAAAAAAAAGAAAACATTAAACCTATTGTGTTTTAACTATCCTTTTGAAAAGAATGGTTATTTAAACACAGGACTATGGGCCTGCTGACTGAAATAGAAACTGGATTTTTATATTGCTACTGTCTGTTTGGTTTTCAATGGCAAACCAAGCAGCATGAAGAATCATGTATTTGTGCTAGTAAATAATGTTTTCAAATGTAATTCTGATGAGGAGAGGAGTTTTACACAAGAAAAACTCTAGCTTCTTCCTTTGGCTTAGGAGAGGTGCCTGGACCTACTTAAGGGGGGTTTGTTTTATTTGTGGTACAAGTAACCTGTGGAGATGCTCTCAGGCTGCAAAATTTTCATCCAAATTCCATTTCAATCCAGTAACTCAGACTCACGGTATTGCATTGGAGTAATTTCTGATTTTAAACTGAACATTGATTGTTCATTTTAAACTCCAAAATTCAACTGAAAAATTGGCCAAGACTAGCATGATGACAACCGAGTCTTGTTTCCGGAGGAGTTCAACAGCTTCTGTGATCTCTACTGTCTCCAAGACATTTATAGATGTCACAGGCTAGGTACCTAATGCAGCAGGTTTGGAGTCTCTTTATGAGTGTTTGACATGGGTTTAATTGATGATGCCAGTATAAAAAATGACTTGGATATCTGGGGTTGAAGCACGTCTAATTCATTAGTTACAAAGTTGAGAACAATTTCTTTGCCAATTTTGATATCTTAAAGCAAAAGAAATGTCAGCGTCAAGAGAAGGTCAACTTTACCAAAATATGTAGACTTTTTCCATTAAACCTTTTATCTGTAGAACTATCGACTTCTAAATTTTTTTTCTAAGGTGCCTTCTCTGCTTCTGAGAAAATTCGCCACCGTATGCCCAATTTAAAGACATTATTGAATTTCCCTAAAAATACTTACAGGCAAGTTGTAGTACCCAGGATGTGATTGTGGACATATGGTTAGTAATGAGATTCTAATTAGATTTTGATACTTAAGCCTGGTGTGAGAAGGGTCAGTCTCTTAATCGTGTTAGACTTTGAAGAGATTACAGGAGTGACTTTTTCCTCCTTACAGACTCTGCACTCAGAGCTGCCTCTCTTTAACTAGATTGCGACACTAAATGTAACTTGATAAATTACGCTGTATTAGCTATAAAATCACACACACAAATTTATTCATTTTGTAACCCCACAGCACTGAATTGCAATTTGAGAAAGGGCACCCCACGCATACTCCTGCTAGAACAAACTCTTGGCATAATCACAAATGTCCAATTAAACAAGCACTGTGAATTCTAACAGGATTTGCTTCACTGACAGAGGCGAATTAACACAGAAGAAAGACTGCCTCTAACTTCAGTCTCCCAGTAAGTTTTCTCTGACTTGCTACTGCTGCGTAGATCAGAAATAGTATTAAAGAGCATCTCTGTCACTTCTACTGTCCTTTCTGTTCTAACTTCATGCAAAATGAGGTTTTTGGGAAAATGAACGCCACTCCTGGTATTAGAGGAAAGCTACAGGGGAGGGGAAAGTGCGGGGATACAAATCCATGGCCTTAGAGGGAATGTGGTCGAAAACTTACGACTTGACATTCCCATCTCGCATACCTGTCCTTCCTCCACCTCCTCTCCAACAAGTACTAGTCTTTACAGCCATGAGACACATTTCAAGTAACCAGATCTGTCAATAGTGTTTATTTATGTACATTAAAAATTGACATGTGCTTTAGATCAGAGCCTGTACTTGGAATTAATCTCCCTGATTTTGCATATGTTTACATCCATAGGGGTCAAGGAGCCTTCAGAGTGAAAGATCTCCGACCGTTACAGAGAGAATAACCTACTTTCTCCAAAGCTGCCATCCCAAGCTGCCCTTGCACCCAAGGTACAGTCTGTCCAGGAAGCCAGAAGGAATTCTGTGCAGGAGGAGATGGCAGAAGATGCAAACATCAGAATCTGATTTAGCCCTATGAGGATGTAGCCATACTGACTTTCAAGCCAATGTTATCTACGCTCAGTATGCATTCTTAAGGTGTATGGCCTGATTGTACAGATGCTGAGGGTAAAACACCTCTGGTTTACCCAGCTAAGTGGATTTTATGCCAGTTTCTATTCATTACTGACATAAGAGCTGGCAGAAAGAAAAAAGTAAATGAAGGGAGTGTTCCGTCCCCAAAAAGGAGGAGTAAATAATGCCTGTTTAAAGGGAGTTGTTTTTAAAATCTGAGGGAAAAAATACATTATAGAAAGCACACGCCACTCTGGGAACAATATAACTGCTGAGCTTTGCTCACAGCAGAATCTTACACAGCTTTAGCTTTAGTGCGTGAAAAACAGGGCATGGGAGTTAAACTGAATTCACCTAAGAGACAGGCTGGACTAAAGCTCATCTGCTTTTTATTTTCAGTATGTTCATTTTAGTTGTCTGGCCTGGCTGGCCACTTCAACAAGCTCTTTTGAGGTGAGAAATATCTCCATAAATGCAAGTTGTTGAAAATGGTAATGAGTGGAGCCCAACCAAACACACTTTTATGAAAAACAGAGCTGAAGCCACTCTGACAAGATAAGAGTTGTGCTGGTTTAAAGCCCATAAACAATAAACAGGGCCACCCTTCACCCCCAGCACAGCTGGCCTCTGGGGAAGCTCATTGTACTTGTCCTTGAAAGAGAAAAGAGCAGATAAGCCACAAAGAGTTACATTGTGGGAACAGCTTGTGTGAACTCTGGTGAAGGACATGAAAGGAGCCAAATAAAAATACATTCAGTCCTGATTGTAGCCGGCTTATTTTGATGGGTACTATTTACATATTCCATTTAGATCTTTAATGTTTCTGTGGTGAATTTCTTTCTTTTTTTTAAAGCCTCGGCAATTGATTCCTTATTAACTGTTTTGTTGTTTGTTTTTGTTAATCTAATGGAGAGGGAATCAAGGTATTTAATCATAGCTGTAAATTTAAAAGCAGAATGAAATTAATTGCTACGCTTAAGAAATTGTTTCAGATGTGTAATAAGAATATCCTATGTATTTGGCTACATAAAGCAGGCAACTTTGGCAAAGTATTGCATTCATATGACCTGCTACCTTGTTACCTATATTAAGTCTTGCATTTAGAATTTATGCCTCTCAATTTTAAGCTGTAATTCTTAAAATCCTTACTGTTGTTTGCATGTTGAGTGGGTCATCTGTAGATGCAGTAACTGCCTGGCATTTGAAAGACCCAACCAAAGATGAACAGATCAATTCATAAGCTTCTTGACTTTGGGTTCTTCATTTCTTTTTCTATTTATATGAGCTATTTTTTTTCATTCACATGCTCTGCTGGTGTCGCAGGTGGAGTGAATAACTTCACTTGTAAGAGAGAAGCAGTGAAACATTTATTAACATAAAACAGTGATTTAACAAAGTTAGTAGTGAATGCGACAGTGTTTTACAAGATTCAAAGCCAGGGTACACTTGATTATTTAGTGCATAGAGGCCAGGGTTGGACAAGCTGTCAGGGAGACCCTCCCGTTGAGTCACGAGGTTCAGAAAGGACCCCCTTGCTTTCTAAACTCCTTCTCAGAGAGGAGTCTAGGTGCGGCTGGATCCAATCCTAGTCCCAGACTTGGTCAATGGTTTATGTCTAAAGGATTATATATGCACAATCAATCCTTACATCACTCAGCTAAGATTTCAAAGTTTAGCATGCTATTAGTCACTTACCAAGAATCTGTTGTGGCAGGGAATCTCTCAACCTCAAGGAGAAGAACCTTAAGCGAGCGTCCCCACTCAAGGGGAGATCCTGTCGTGCAGGAGAGCTCAAAGGGCTCTTGGGCTGTCCGCTATTTATGGAGTAAGATTATTGACTATTGTCATATTCTTATGGGAACAAGATACCTAGGTTCCCACTCCAGACAGTGTTTTGGTTATGTTGCCAGCCATCTCCCACAGTTCAAGTGCAACTCATCACAACTCCCGCTGATGGCCATGGCTTGAACAGGAGCCGAGGGGGAAAAAGGGGAAAAGGGGAGAGCACACCGCCACAGCTGGCTGCTGGTTTTGCCTCTTGTTGATGCACAATGCAAAGGACTAAGTTGTCAGAGAGGGGCCACGCATCTTTAGCATTATATCCATCATATAGAACATCATGCACAACTGCTCAGTGTAAGTCACAGTCTGTACAATAGATACAGATATTCTTGTACAAGGTCACGTGGAAAACAGCATTTGTTGAAGGTGGGTCACCTCAGCTCTTAAGTTTCAGTTTGCTGAAAATCAGCAAATTTAAGCAAATTCAGTTTGCTTAAATGTCTGGGTTGAGTTGGAAAGAAGAACCTACTTTCACTCAGATTTACTACCCCAACCTGCTGCAGAAGTGCCAAGGCCAGGCCAACCCCATCTTAGAAAAATACGAAGCCAGTGGTCCTCTTGAGCCCTCCAACAAGGAGTGTATGTGGTGCATTTCCTACACTATAACAGCTGCACTTCACATCCCTCCAATATTTTACTGTATTGAATCTTGGAGATTGCTGTATGTCTGGAGATATATGGACAATATTGTGTCCTCCTGGCAATGGTATTTTATTAGAAAGAGAAAAAGCTGCATCAAGAGGACATCTCACATCTTGGAGCTGGCAGGCAAAATATTGTCTACTTTGGTTTTTCTTAAAAAGCATCATTTTATGAGGCCTGACTTTGCCAGACATTTAACTTCTATCTCCCATCCAATGCTGCAGTTTAAAGAGGAGTTTAAATGGGCATAACTTGTTACTGCTGTCACAAAAGGCACGGTCCCATCCCATTGCCACAGGTCTGTATGACTGTTTGTGCCAGCACAAAATGGGCAGAGGGAGACAACAAAAGAAGCAGCAGGAGAGGGCAGACAGGACCACCTCCAGAAGCAGTAGCAAGCTATGGCAATTCAAAACCTTTCATGAAATTCCCTAAGTTTGAGCTGAGAGGAATACTGAGCAAGAATTAAATGGTTGTATGCATATCTGACAACAGAAACATAGGCACCATAGGGTTGGGTGAAAGGAAACAGATGAACAGTATCCAAACATTGGATATTTCTGCACCAAAATGGCAACTTGCTGCTTTCATCTCCCTGTTGAAGCTAAGCCAGAATATCCTGTCATAGATCCTGACTGTCGTCACTGTAAGATTGGGTTGGAAAGAAGTATCAGCCCAGCTGACATTTTCCTCTTCTAGCAATTCTGTAAAAACACTTTCTTTGGTGAGATAGGTCAATTTTTGTTTTACTTATTTAATGGTGGATGAGATTTATACAGCATACAGTGCCATCCTCTCCCGCTTACATTTCTTTTAACATCACAGAATCACTGGCCTGCTTGCAGGCACCGACCTCTAAAAGGTTGAGACCTCTGCCTGAGGTCTCTTAACTTTGTTACTAACCCATTCGCAATGACATCTCTGTGGGCCATGGACACATCCTGCCACATTTCTGTTTCAGTAGTGACATTGATATTATTGACATTGCAGGCAACAGCAGAAATCATTGCAAGCTGCAGAGCCTGAGACCTCATGGCGACAGCTATCTTGGGAGTTCCAGGAGGCAGTGCAGAGAAGTGAGAGAGAACCTCAGCCAATGCCCTGTGCAGAGGTGAGTCAGGGACCCCTCCTGTTGCCACTCAGCACTATCCAGGTAGCCCTTTCCTTTTGAAATTGTCCTGTTTCCTCAGCTTTTCACCCATTTCTCAGCTCAGATTTAGCCCATCACACATAGTAAGCGCACTGGCTGCCTAGAACTTCCTGAAGCGCCAGGACAGGCTTGCTTTAGGAACTGACCGAACACGTGAACATCAGGCCTGCCAGGAGCAAGCGGTATCTGCCTGGCCGGCAGGCGCTTTCCCCAGCCAGAGGAGCAGACCTGCCCTTGCGACGCTTTTGCCAACAGCAAGAGGCCTGTCTGCATTATTTTAAGGGTTGAGAGATAATTTTGTACAGAATTTGACAACGACAGACTCCACTTCAGTTGATAGTCCACTGGCAGGGCGCATTCCGTTCAAAGAGATGCCTGAGCTTGCAATAGTGTGACTGTGATGGGAAATTTTCTTCCAAAACCTGTCACCTGCTGGACTGCCCTGCAGTTCCGACTGCTGCCGTCTGATGTGGCAAATCCAGGGCGCTGGGGTACCTCTCCCCAGGGGGAAGCGGCACTTTGTCTTGGCAGCATCTGCCTACAGACCTGGGCCAGTGACTGTGTGTGGGGATAATTACTCCAGAACGGAATGAAAGCTTTTGACCTCCAGAGCACAGCACGAGGGAGTTTTTTCCATCCCAAGGGAACTACTGAAGAAGCAAACATTATTATGGATGACGCAGATGAGAAAATGAGAAATGGGGACAGGGGAGGAGGATGAATTGTTTAAATGGCATTTTTTTTAATTTATCACGTTTCATTTCCTACCAGTGCATCTAGATTCAAAGAAGTACTGTTTAGATGAATAGCATGAAAAATCACCACTCAACATTAATTTCCAAATAATCTGGGTAAGCGCCGTGGTGTTTCCCAGGCCTGGGGACCCAGCGCAGGCGGCAGCCGCTGCCCTCTGCTGGGTGGCCGCCGCCAAGGCAAAACTTGGCGTGTGGACCGAGCCAGTGCTAGGAAACTCAGCGGGAAACACACCGCTCCTCACGGAAAGTAAAGCAGCTTTTTGATCGCAGGGGTGTTTTGATTGCGAGTTTTCTGGAGGTGAAAGCTAAAGCAAAGTGACATCTTTGTGCTACAGTAAGATTTTTTTACATAACTCATATTAAAATGAAACCACAGAGGTCTTAAGTGTAATACAAAGAGCTTAACTCAACTTTGTCATTTTGTATTTTAATTGCAATGTTCTCATCTCCTTACCAAAAAAAGGTTTTAGAGTAGGGACCGGAATGGAAGATGACCATTCGTTACCCTCACAGAAGCTGACTCAACTAGAAATTACCTTACACAAGGTAATTGTAAAGGTTGTGTTTTCTTACACAACCTTTTCCATGTTGCTTCCAGGTTTCACTGACGTGCACCCTTAGACCCTGCCCTTTAATGTAAGCCAAGTCTCAGAGGAACTTATTTTGAACCTGCTATATATAGAGATGTCTCCACACAATGCTGAATTAGGGGTTTTTCAGGCTTTTCACCAGATGTAATATATCGGTAAGGATATTCACCTTGTTGGTTTGATGTTAAAAACATAATAAAGCCACAAACAGGTTACTTGGTTCAGGTAACAGATGGTGCTGAAATCCTTTTGGGAGGTGGAGTTATGTCACCCAAATGCATAAAATTTCATAAGTGTATATATTTCTCAGCATGTTTATATTAGAAGTTTACATTTGGTAAAAGAAAGCTAGTATCTCATAGTTAGACCTACAAAAGTCTGAGGAATACAAAGTTCTCATGAACTCTTTTTATTGCTCCTATAAAAGAATGGTTGCAAAGAGGTGTTAACTACCACGATTGCTGTACACTTGCACACTACTACTCAGTCCTCTGAAGATGTAAAAATGATCGCTCTACAAATAGCACACTATTTACAAATGAGAAAGCTTTATTCTTTCCATTACTCTTAAAATGTGAGTGAAATGAATTTTGGCTTTTGAAACCAAAAAAAAGCAAAGACTGTTGTTAAAAAATTAAAATAAAAAATACCCAGTAGAGAGCGCACCCTAGAGTTGTTTTCTGGCTGTTGTCTTGCTGGGATCTTGCACACACTAATACTATCCTGCTCCCATCAGGTATGTACTATCTCACAGAGAGAACAAACGTAGGCTTTAATTGTAAAACTCATATAATGAGCACTTATTCCAGATAAAAGCCCAGATAGTTTCTCAGATTTCTATCTCACAAATTTGTCATGCTGTTATTAGTGAAACAACCAGGAGAACTATCCCAAGAGGGCTGACAGAATTATATACCAACTAGCAAGAGCACATGGGTCAGACAGCTGTGTCAATGCCCACCTTCCTTGCCATACTGCTAATGGATCCCACAGAGGTTAACTCACACATGTCCCTTGTATGGGATTACGGATTTCCCTGACAGCTGGAAATCTTGAGGGGACAGCAGCTTGTGTGCATTTCAGAGTCTACAGCTAGGGAGTTCTACCTGGCTATTGCATATGGTAGTAACTCCAGACATGGGAGCCTGTACTCACTCAGGTACACCATCGGTCTGCTTAAAGACTAAGGCGGCACCTCCAGAGTGCAGTACGTGGGCCATTTTGGGGAGCAGCGACACCTTCCCCACCTTCCCCTCACACAGCGGGATCCACCGATGCCACTGCACTGGTCGGGTCACAGCAGCGCTGTGCAGGGAAGGACAGACAGGGTTTTCCTGGGTGATTCACCATAGTGCACAGAACAGAGAATAGGTTGAAAGTGTATGCAACATTTTATTGAAAAAATACGAATGTTCTGTACATAAAGTACAACTCAGTGGGCTTGATAAATTCTCCAGAGACTTATTGGTTAACATAGGTCTTCTTTTCTTCGTTTTCCTCTAAGGGCATAAAGCATACAATGAAGCAGCAGGTCCCCTGTACTTGTGCAAGTGCAATCCCATCGCTGTGCGTGCAGCATAGCACCTGGCTCTACAGACGGGACTCCAACATGCTCAATGTACTTTGATGGATGGTCTGCAAGAAATTTAAAGCATGGAAATACTGCACAGGACTGGTCCTTCAATCCACTGATGATTCAAAATTTATTGTGAGATCTCTGTTACCCTAAACAGTCTGCACCTGCGTATCCAACATTTCTGACAAATAAATACAAAAATAAATAGGGATCTGGCCTCACGGAACCTCAAGTCTCAGAAGCAACACAATTTGTAGCAAGCTACATACATAATTTTAACTATATCAACATAATTTATTTAAATCTCTATCAATAAATGTATTAAAAGTATAAATTCTTACCCAATACTGAAAGTTTAGTTCTGGAAATAAACCCAGAAAAACAAAGCTTTTCCAGTCCTCTCTTACAATTTAGTGTGCTCTTAGAAAATGCTTTATAGCTGAACTTCAGCAGAAACTAGCTGCTATATAATGTAATTCTACCCCCCAAACCTAATATAAAAAGCTTTTAAAATCTTTTTACAGTAACTGGCTTTCATGTCCTAACTTTACGTACAGTTACTAAAAATACTGCACAGAGCAGTGCTGACTAAAAATAGGTTTAGTGTTAAACTACATGCACAAATGCTGGAGTACCAAAGCAGAAACTGAATAATGTGGCAACTTCACAATTAACTTATGTTGCTAATTGGATGGTGTAACAATACTGCAATCCCAAAAGATATGTATGTTGCAAATGGAAAGACAATGAATAGGACTGGATGAGGAGAAAGTTAGGCAAAAAACCTTTTTTTTTTTCTTCTCCATTTAAAACTGGAATGTCCGTTATCGCCAAGAAGGTAAATGCAGATCAGCATTAGAAGCTTGTACTAAGTCAGGAGTAAATTGTGATGACTTCTCGGCCGCCTCCTCTAACAAGTAATACTCTCTCCAGACCCTCAGTCAAGACTTCAAGAAACTCCATGTCTGTTTCAATACAGTCAAGGACAAATGAAGTATCAAAACCAAAATACACAATGATTATTAGGTTTACCTGGCAAAGTTTTGGTAGCAGGCAGGCTGCAGGGGCATCCTCTGTGAGACGAGGCCGGTGGCTGCCCCCATGTTGGACAGAGCCAGTTTCAGCTGGCTTCGAAATGAACCTGCCCATCCTCACCCATAACCTCAAGTTTAAAATCTCTCCTGGGCTGTAGCAGCTGTGGTTGAAACCCCCTTATGCGAAGAGGAATGTTTTTATCCTTTCTTTGGCCAGCGCGCTATTGTGAAACAGCCATTACTACTATCTAGATTTAGGAGGGAACAGTCATTTGGTCTGTCATTTGTGAAATACATTTTTTGGCACGGGGCAGTGAAAGGCTGGCTAATTTAATGGCACAACCAAGGCTGAAGAGCAGCTGTGGACAGAACTGCAGTGCCAGCCAGCTCACCAGATCAGAGCCCTCAGCTCTGGCCTTGCTTAGAGGCAATGGTGCAGGGATCCCTTTAAGTGCCCAATTACTGTAGGTTTGAATTTTTAATTGCACTTGGAGCTAAAGCTCCCACATTCCGATGAGCAAGCTATGCCTGAGATACACCCTCTCCTTCAGGACTTCCTCTTCACTTGCGTTCAGACATTGCCCTGCACAGAGCGCTGGCTGCTCTCAGTGCCTTCTTAAACATCTGCTACATCCACTATTGAGAATTAAATTTAATGACATTTCATAAATAAATAAATTACATCAAGTACGAATTTAGACAAGACTGATTTCAAACCTACAAGGCTTCCAGAGCAACCAGTGGCAATTTTTACTTTAAGTAAACTTTAACCTTTTAACTATAAACTTTACTTTAAGCAAACTTTAAACTTTTACTTTAAGCAAGTACTACATAACAGCCACAAGCCCGTACCCCTCCACTCACCGGACATCGTCACATATTACAGTCTGACAGCATTTGTGGCAAAACGAATTCAAAAGCACAGATTAAAGGAAGATCTATGTGGACCAGGCCTTGCCTGAAAGGATACAGTTTTCATCACCATCAGTATTCTTTGGAGGACCAGGCATGTTGAGGAGAACAAGTCTGGCATCATGGGATCTATTTACAATAACTTCATTTAGCTTCACTGCTGTGTGCATTCTTCGGACATTAGACTGGTTCCTGTAGAAGAAGCACATTCAGACTTACTGTTAGAAACGTGCCTCTGAAAACTGAATGATTAAAAAGGCCCTTAAAACCAAAACCTAAATCACTTAAATACCCTGTTAAACGTCAACTCAACACACAGTAAAATTTTTCAAACTTAATGATGAAGATACAAAAGAGATTTCACAGAGTTCTTCAGGTACTGCTAGTCCATTGGTTTTAAGATCCCTGGAGTCAAGTCTCCAGTTTACGAAGTTACATTGCTCTTCAAGAAGCATGTTTTATAAAGATGATTCACAGTCTTGCATAAGAAGATAAAAACACATTTGCACAAAGGGAACACGCTCTTCGACCGTGGACGCTTGTGACTACAGAGCCTTCCCTCCTGGCAGCCCTCTCCAGATCCCCTCGCTCCTGTAGCAGCACACACCACACACCTCTCCACACTCAGTACCGGAAAACTCTTTCTCAGAAACCCGTTGGAACTCAGTAGGAGACTGGCACCATCGCGCTCAGCCCACACTTCCCATGAGTGGCCTTGTCTTGTTGTGTTGAACAGCAGTTGACATCTCCAGAGAAAGCCTGGTTTCCTACAGATTCGTAGGCTGGAACGCACCCTACGAAGGGCTGGATGCCCACCTGCTTATGGGGCTTGTCTGGTGTATGATAAGGATTTTAACCTTTCCTTCAGTCAGACGCTTATCAGCCTCTCTGCCTGGCTATTTACAGGAAACAACTATGACCCAAGTCTCTTTAAAATCTCAATCATGCTTTCAAATTCGAGTAGCCACGTGGTTTCAAAGTTATAGGAGGGAAGGGAATAGATGCAGCTGCTTCTTAAGAGTCCAGGCTAAGAGAGGTAACAGGATTAATTATTCAGAATATATCATCACAAAATAACACCAATTCATGCAGGAGCAGAACTGCAGAGTATCCTTCAGGGATTTTGAGCGAGGGAATGTTTCCTTCCTACAGGAAATCAAACGTTATTTTGGTAACGTAAAAGGAAAACCGATATAGAAATAGACTTGTAAAAGGGAGAATATATTTGCGGCTTTGAGGATTTCCACTTGGTTTTTTTCTTCATTTTAATATATTTTTTAAAAAGTATTAGTAGAAATGAATCAAATAGGAATCCATAGTTTTGTTAATTCGGCTTTAGGTATTATGAGTGAAAGTCTTGAGTAACCTTACTGCTCTTCTAAATATTTAGGTTGGCAAAGAAATGTTTTATACAGACAGAAAATAGAAGATGCAATGTTAAGAATAATGTTTATTATACTAACAGCACAATTTACCCACTTTGAGTTACCTCTCTGTTATTTCATGTTCTTATTTAACTTAGAGCAAGGACAGCCTCTGTCTTCACCACGTCAGCTTCAGAAAGCCAGGGACAACAATGAGGCCGGATTATGTTTACGGGAAGTGAGGAAGAAACCAGCACCAGAAACAATATACTGTTATTAACTATGTAGAGTTTTGGAAAAGTAATTGAAAACTAAAGGTTTGGTATTCTCTAAAGTGACATTTAAAACTGGCATCTCCCCAGCGATTTGAAGGTGTAGGCTATAAGAAAGGGTTTGTTTAGTCCCCAGAAACTGACCAGAAATAACATCATAGCAGTGTTGTGGAACGAGAGCTTCTCTGAATGAGTAATGTTTCCCACTTCTTGTGTCATACTCTGCTTAAGAAAACAGGTTCAGACCTGTAATTGTTTTCTATCCTGACTTAGTTCTTGTCAAGACAACTCTCATAGTTTCTTATGTGCTATTTATAACGATACTTGGCTTAAGTGGCTGATCCTGCTCCCTTTAAAAACATTGCTAAGACTGCTCAATTTTAACTCCTTTTCTTTTCTTCCATAATTACATATAGTTTTCCTGCTTTTAGTTGAGAAAATGAAGTCTTCCCTCTCAACCATCTTAATGTACTTCTAAGTTAAACAACAAACTTACAAGTTTTCCCACTCTCTGAAAGCATGGAAGAGGAAAAAGTACAGGTAGTTAACACCAAATTCAGCAGAATTTCTACAGTATATAAACTATGTATGATTCATCCTAAACTAGACTGGAATTCTCACTGATTTATTAGGAAGAAAAATCCAGAACTTTGCCATGTATGCAAAGCTGACTGAGTGAATGCTTGGTGTAAGATGTGGTACACCAGAGAGGTCACAGGAGATTCATGTGTTTTTATACAAAGTCACAAATAGAGCTTTACTTCTAGCTATTCAAGGGGCACACACGTGGTTATACTAAGGCTGTTGTTACACGTCGGTGCTCCTTCAACAGCAAGTCTGTCTTGAAGGGTTTTATCACACACTATTCAGTCATTCATCACCATCTCCACAGCTGCTTCCTTGCTGTGTTTAATATCCACGCGACATATTAGATAGTGAAATTATCAGTCTTTTTTTTAAATTCTGATTAGATCAGTGAAATTATCAATCTGGTTTTTAATTGTGTGTTTTGTTGAGGTATTTGGGAGACAGGAGGAAAGTTATAATAGGATTTAACAGGTCCGATTTAGAATTTGACTATCCCAGGTAAAATACTGAGGGATATGTGTCACATTTCATTGGTTAGAGATTTCTCAGGAGGCTAACTGCTGTCTTTTCAGTAGTCAGGTCTCAATGTTCATTGCGCAAGCCTAAACCAAGGATTAGGAGACAAAAGATAATAAAAGCACTTTAGAGTGCTTTGATTTAACACATTTAGAGTTTCAGGAGGTGCAAATTGTTGACTCTGACAAAACTCACGGCTTAATGCTGATGAGATCTCTAAAGCTTCCCACAGCACTGCCTCGGTTCCGCTTCTCAGCATCACATTTCTCTTTTGTCCAGGTCATCTGGATGTTCTCAGGAACAGGGTCCCCCTCATCTTCTTCATCCGAGTAGAGGCTCTCCAGACGTGCTACTGAATGTCTGTCCTTTACCAGCTGAGCCTAGAGGGCACATGAATGACAAGGTGAACTCAGAGACTTTATTTTACATTCTCTGATTCTGTTTAAGCAACAGAAGACTTTTTGTTCCATTGTATCCTTTATTTCGTACAGTCAATTTAGCATTTAGGACAACTCTGATACCAGGCATCTGCCCTAGCCAATAATCTTACATACCAAACTGACTTTAAACAGTTTTGATGGGTGTAAGCTGTGCAGAATTTGGACTAACAGAGGCCTGTATCTACACAAGAAAAAAAAAGACAGTCTAGCTCATACCATGACATGGTCTGAAACAACAGAGAAGTCTGACTCAAAATTGACAAAAAAACATTGGACAATCACACGCAAAAAAATGAGATCATCTGCACCTTTCATAGCTACATGACCTAACAGTCCAAACTGGAATGGAATCTTCAGTAGGAAAACAGGATATACTATGAATTGAGACTAACCCCGGACGTCCCATATAAAGCAAAAACAAGTTCAAGAAAGGGTTGAGACTTACATCCTCAAGTCATACAGTATCGTTTACATTGCAAAGAGCAACACACAAATTGCTTCTACAGCATATATACTGCCATCGTTTTCCCCCCCAAAGCAAATAATTTCTAGCACAGTTTTGCAAGTACAGCCAGGCTATTCGATGACTACATGCAATTTTGGGAAACAAAAAAGCTACACAAAAGTATTTCCTTACATGTTTAGAACACAGGAGTTAAGTTTAAGCAGCAGCTATATAAAACACTACTAGGAAGGCACTTTGTGTCATCCACCTCAGCAGCCCATAGCAAGTCAACCACAAATGACATACCTCCCTTTCCCTCTCTGTTTTTGTCAGCCTCATTTGCCTCAGCATCTGAGATCTCTGCTCCATCATAAGAGTTCTCTCATAAGTATATGCTGAGATATCACTATTGTGCTGCAGAAATAAGAAAAAACAATATTGTGCTTGTAATCAAGTCATAACTAAATACCACCATTTGCATCATAAAATGAAAAACAGGCTCAAATCCCTTACCATTTCTACCACTTCTACCTCTGCCTCTATTCGGAGCTGATAGAGGAAAGTAGCCAAGTCCTTCTTCATCTGGATGCTGTTATCATCCATCTGAGCTACAGTAAAAATTCTCATTTTGCATTTTCTCCAAACCTGGTGAGGGAATGCAAACTCTCAGTATTTGAATGAATAACATTTTGTTCTACAAAACAGAAACTTATCAATATATCCATTCTTGTTTATCAATACAGGCTTCGCTACCAGACCTTGTGTCTTTAAACTAACGCACGCAGAACTAGTTGGGTGAGAAACTATCTTTGTCTAGCTCCTTACTTTGTGCTGTTTGAGAAGAAAAGGAAGCAACATCAACATGCCTCCATCATGCACAATCCACCACACATCAATGTTGCCTTCATTGTAACGCTCATGGTTGCTGGGGTAGAAAGACACATTTTTGGGAACCAGCAGAGCCAGATGGGCTGCAGTTGTGCAGCGAACAGTACCTGCCCAAGAGGGGAAGAACAGACAGTTAATTCCAATTCTGTGAGAGTGATCTATGGTTTTAAGAAAAAATAAAATAAAAAAGTTACTCACTGAGCAAGTGTCAGCAAACCATAAAAGTCATCACTTATATAAAGCATATGCAGGAAGGCTTGCATAGACAGGTGGGACCAAATGACAAAGCTAGGATAAAGCCGACTTACAGGAACTCAAGCCCTTTTTCATGTTTGAAATAAAAGCAGGAATCTTCAAAGGTAAGTATCAGGAGGAAGCATCTGCTTTGTTCTAATCTGACTGTGTTACTGGACCACAGGGGAAGGAGAGGGATGTAGGCAAGGAGAGCTCCAGTAGTGAAGAGAGATGGATAGGTTAGGACAGGTGAAAAGACAGAGATTATCTAGGAAATAAATTATAGTTTGCCATAAAAATAGTATCTCTCAAGTCTGTAATTTTTTAAGCGTTCATTAGACAGATTAATTTTATCCGTCAGATTAATCTTTGAAGATCTTTCATAGGTCTTTTATCTACAAGAAGTGGTATTTCAAACATAGAGCAGTTTTGCGACAAACTATCTACTTCACAATCAATACTAGAAAAAAAGAGACTAAAAACCAAAACCAATTGCACAAGGATTCTGTTAAAATCCCCTGTGTGTACCATATGTGTAATGAACATCTCTGTTCACAATATTTGATCACGCAGAACCTTTAAAGCTCACCTATAAATGTCTTCCATGACCTTGGATCTTCACTTTGTCGCCAGCCATATGGCCATCCCAAAACCACAGTATTATGTTTCATGCCACCTAGGCCACAGGACTGGATCAAGTGGGCAATTCCTTCTCGAACTTTATTGGCTACAACTACTTGACAAAATCCTTTCACCTTCTCAATGTCCATCATATTCTTAATAGTCTGCAAGACAGACAAGGAAAAACCTCACAACCGAAAGGAACTCTTGGTATTTCTCTATCATGTGATTACAATGTAAATTGCTGGTACACTTGTCCACAGGTAAAACACATTTCAAAGCAAAGTTCTGCTCATCCACTTTCCTTAATAAAACAGAGAAACTACCCACTAACTGTGTATAATTCTTGTTTAAAACGGACATAGTTCCCTTCCAAACGTAATTATTTCTAAGAGATTAAGATAAGAGTTATTTGACTTGTGCTATAATCTCTTATTCATAGTCGCAGTTAGTGATTGTTTGTGTTACTATCTCACTTTCCATTTTCTAATCCTAAAACACTCACCTTTTTAAACCCAAGGTTAATTATCTTCATTTGGATTTCCAGTTTCCGATTTCTATGTAACATGCTGTGTTATTATATTCAATTTACAAATATAAGCACCCCAGATCATCAAGACTACCATACCCCTTATTTGTTTAAATAGTAAACAAACTGGGTCAACACGTAAGCCTATAAATTAGTTTTCCTGTATAAAAAGCCTCTGGGGAAGAAAACAGTGATGTGCTGGTACTATACAGATGCAAACAGGGCTATGAATGTCATGTTGACACAGTGAGGAAGATAAAATGTTTTATTAACAAAAACTTTCAGGACCTGCCTTCAAAGCTTTTTGTAATAAATTTATCACCACACTGAAATTTGCTAAGTTTGTAATAATTGACAGTTATTGAAATGTTTCCTGGTATGTTCAGAAAACTAAATAGTCCTCTTCCCTCTATTAATCAGCATACATAAACTTCCATAGTAATTATTTCTGAGAAATGAAGACAGTTTTATGCAGTAAGGCTGTTTACACAAGTTGCAAGCATTCATCTTATTATACTCCCAAAGCCACAACTGGCAGGTGAAATGTTTGCAAGCCCTTTACTGAAGGGCTGTAGCCCTGTATTTCACAGAAGCCTTACTGATATGCTTTTTTCCATATACGATTATGAAACTTGTAAGTTATCTGCCCACTCACCCCTTTTTACTTTAGGAATTAGTTGAAGACACTGACCTGTTCAGCAGCCTGGGCTTCTCCATAAGTTTCCAAGAAATTCCCCTGGATCACTGATCCTATGATAGTCAAACCTTTGCCAGCTTTCAGCTGGGATGCAAATGTTAACAATCTAGGGTATTTCACATGCAAATCTTCATCAAGTTTCAGAAGCACCAGCAACTGAGGTCTGGAGAAAATAAAAAAAAGGGAATGTATTTTTTACTAATGCTTTAATGAAAATACTTCTAAAGCTGCCTCTCTCATCACTTTAATTGTACTTGAATATAATCACTTTCTGTATCTCACATGTTAGAGGGGTTTTAATTATTTTTTTTTTCCTCTTGATTCAAAGCAGATTTGAAGCACTGAGGGAATTCTTCTGCTGTATCGTTTTGACAGTCCTAATACCCGTTGATGTACTTAGCTGAAGAGGCTTGCATTAGCATTACTGTGATATTTACATGGTTGATTTTCAGGGCTGTTTTAAGTATAATTAGAGCGCACGCTGTGTTCATACTGTAAGGCTGGCCTTCCAGATCTATCTGGATACTCGTGCCAAACAGTTGGGAAACATGAATACTTTCACGTAAACACAGATCCCACCTCCTTTCTATTCCTTAAGGTATTGCTACACATCAGTTAAGTTATTTTGTCTCTTAAGCTATGGTTGAGCAAGTATAAAAAGATCTATAAAAGTCTCCTCTTCTTTGGTAGATTCCTAGTCCTCTTATTGAGAGCCCAAGAGTTGTGCAACGCATAACAGAGAGCAGGGGTCCTTCCCACTGAAACTGTCTTCAACACACAAAGCCAAAGGGAGAAATGTTGGCCACTGTTCTGGTTTTTAATCCTACAACGATAGCAGTGATTTCTTTGTGCCTCCAGTGCAAATTACCATGGACCTAGGGACCTCTGTACTCAGAGATTTCCACAGGTTCTCCAAGTTCCACTTCTGAATTCACCGATTCAGGGGTCAATTAAAGATCCAAAGGATAAAAAAGGTCTGCGCGCACACAGTCTCAACACTTCTTTTCTTTTTTTAATATTCTGGGCATTTAGATTCATTCACACGGACCAAAAGCATCTTGTTTGGAGTCCAGTTTAATTCCTTAAGTGCAAGAAGAAAATCATGACGGTGCATTTTATTAGTCTAAAGCGAGTACCTCCAGTTCTTTGTGTGTGGAGGGCCCTCCTCCAGTCTGAGTAAGGCATATCTTGCTGCGCTGAGTGAAAGACCTCGGATACCATCACCCCATTCCTTCTCCGCACTGTGAAGAACACATAATGTAGCCAACATATGGTTTCATGATCATTTAACTGCACACTTTATAGTCATGCTATAGAGAAATCATTATCTTATAATGAGTTTAATAATGTGATATATAGCATGCATCACATGTATATTTATCATTTGTAGATGTATGTATGTGATACTTACCACGTATCACATGAGAGAAATGCAACTGTTTCAGTCACATGTATACCACAACACCACCATTCTGGTTTTCATTTGTAATCAACACTCCACTACAGAGAATGCTTCCCAAGCATGAACAAATATCAGGCATTTCAATACCCAATTATAGTTAAAACTAAGTTACAAAGCCATAGTACAGCTGATTCCATCAGATATGACCAAGCCCAGGCAACCTAACCTGCAGATTCAGCTTTCCCAGGCCTGTCCTAGACAGTCCTTTTGGAGTAAGGTGGCTGCCTTCACGTGTTCTGGCCTGAAGTAATTACGCGTGATAGAAAGAAGGACAGATCCCAACCAGGGTTTCTACTTCTTGTGACTCTCAAGTTCCAGGAAAAAGCTTTAGAGCCTTAACAACAAAGCACTTCATGGTCTGTTTAGCACTGATACAGTAACACAATTCAAAAAATGCAGCAATAAGGGAAGTGCTCTAAGTCACAACTCGGGACAGTTCCTTCTCCAAATCTGAAGGCTAGAGATAATTCATAGAAACTAGACCCAATCTCCAGTTCATAGAAACTAGACCCAATCTCCTTCCTACCCTTGTCTATCCAGTTAATACTTACCCTTGGTACTCAATGTACTTGTAAATCATGCCCGCAATAAGCATAGCTACCAAAGCGTAATACCAAGATGAAATGAACATCAGTGCAAGGCAAATGCTCATGCCTAGAAATGAGAGGGCCCTGAAAAAAAAAGCAAAGGTATTAGTGAGTAGTGGGGTAGAAAAGCTTAAAAACAAGTCAATTATTCTCTTTTTTTCTTTAGATTGTCTATTCTCAACCAGCAGTGAAAGTAAAGCTTCCAATGAATCTCTCCACTCCTCAACAGTTTTAGTATCCTGTTGTTGGAATGAAACTCTGATGCCATTAAATATCTGGGTTTGGTCCACTATGAATATTACATCAATGTACTCTTGTCTAGAGTTGATATCCAGAGAAATAAAAGATGACCACAGCCCTCATGAAGAGGATTCTTCTAAAACCCCCGCTCTATGGGACAGACAAGGCGTTGAGCGTGCTGCCTCTTGCTTACCAGTGATAGTATTTAAATCGGGGCCGCCAGTTTGGAGTTCGAAGAAGTGTTTGTACTGCACATGCTAGATTAACAAAGAGGTAGCACATCAGGAAAAACCTGCAGAAACAAAAAAGCTTTTAGCACACACCTTTTAGATTCTGGCACATACTATAACCGCACGAATGGTTTACAGTCATGTCCTGGTTTGAGGCAGAACAGAACAGTAAAATTACTGAAAAGAAAATTGGTTCTCTTCTACCTCAAACCAGGACAAGTCAAAATACCGCTGCCCTGTCACGTGTGCCTATCCTTCTAATTTTTATTAGCCTGAACTATAAGTATAAAGTAGATAGAACATTTTTTAATTGGATCAAGTTAGATCTATCCACAACATCAACACTATCTTTGTTCTGTGATAGAAATAACGTTTTCCCAAACGAAATAACAATATACTAAAAACATGTTTATTCACAGAATACTCCAGACCAGGAACAAATAGATTTATATGTAGAACCTGAAGTCAGAATATTCATAGAAATAACAAAAGTGGAACTCAGGCTCCAGTAATTTACATTACCGATTTAAGATATGGTTCTGAAAGACAATCAATTAGCAAAATTCAAGAGTATTTATCTCTTCTCTGCCACTCCCCCCCCTCAAAATAGCACCACCCTGTTTCTTACATTGAGAGAATTGGAGCCACCATGTCAAGCGAAGCAATAAGGATTCCCAGCTCAGCAATTAATGCTGTTAATAGAAGAGCCCATGTTGGTTCACCATTTGCTTTTCCATGACCAAAAATCTGAAGAAATAGAAACATTAAGCACATCTTCCAAGTATTTCATAAGGTTATAATGAAAAAAATTTTACATTTTAAAAAACAACAGTAAATTTCCACTGAATTAGATGTTAGACTTCATAAAATTACCATATATGTCTATTCAAACTCCTTTAAAAATATTCCTAGTTTTTAACAAAAGAAAACAAAGCATTAAAATGAAAATATTGACCTTCACTTCAATGCTGGGCAAACTAGGGAAAATAAATCTGATTTCAAGCATAAACTCAAATAGCTGGTTAGTTACTATGTACAGAATGCCCCCCCCCCTTTTTTTTTTTTTTTTTTTAAAAAATATGTACTTACCCAGAGGAAAGGAATGATGTTGTCCTTTGCTATGGCTTGCAGCAGCCGGGGGGCTCCAGTAAGGCTCTGTAAACCTGCTCCGCAGGTAGAGAAGAAGGATCCTATCACTATGACCCAGGGCGAGGGCCAGGAAAGGGTGCCCACCACTAAGTTCTTGTTCACTGCATCGCCGAACCTGCAGAGAGGAACATTCCTGTTCAGAGTAGTGTCTTGACACTCACGGTTAGTGTTCTCAGTCTGTTTTAAGATGTCATTTAAATATTAAATATTTTATGTTATTTTCTTGATTAGGAAATACAGGAAGTAATAAACAATCTGAGTTACTTTTGATGCACAGATAAGAAGTGTCTGCAGCCTGATTTCAATAATTCAAAAGCTTTCTTTTTATTATATATTATAAAATTCTTATGTTATTAGCATAACATTTTTTGTACTTTCACCTAGGAAGATGCAGTTCTTAACACAAAAAATAAGATTAATGTCTAACACAATCCAGTATCAGACATCCCTACAGAAGACTCTGGGGGTTTTTTGTTTGTTGGTTGGTTTGGTTTGTTGGGTTGATTCTTTTCCCCAGACAATAACATTTAATTCCCTGCCTGCCTACTGGAAAGAGTCCATCAACATGAGGGAATTTTTCAGAAAAAGCACTTGTAGTTCTAGAACTGGGAATGCTGTTACTGGGTTTACAGACAGAAATGTTTGATAACTAATAGTCCGAGGGCAGAGATAATCAAACACCAAACTTTGTCCATTATGGACGTTTGACTGGGTTTCTATGTAAGAAAATAATCACAAATGCTATGAGGAAATACCGCTTCCTATGAATACCACTATGAGCAATCCAATATATACAGATATAGATGTGTGTTATCTTCCTGTCTTACAAATTTCTTCAACATAGGTCAGGGAATGTACATTTTACTGACTCAGGGGACTGTGATCAGCCGCAAGAAAGATTACAGCAGCTTTGCAAGCTATTTGCTAACATACCGTAAGCTGAAATCATTTCAGCTACTTGGCACACACTACTGATGTCATCAGTGCTTTTACAAAAATCAGCAGTAGTACCTCAGATAGCAAGGATGCCAGAAAGCAGTGCGCAAAGAGTAATTTTGCCAACCTCAGTAATTAAAAAAAAGAAAAGAGCCTACAATGAACAAGGAAACAAATTAAGGTTCATGTGGAGAAGAAAAACAGAAAAAACAAAACAAAAAATTTTTGTTGTTTTGTATCTTGCTTCTCTAAGGAAGAGAAAGAAAAAGTAGACATCTATAGTTTACTGTTAGGGATCAGATCTTTGAAGGAGTACCCCTGGAAACTGAAAAAGGTATGTCAACACAAGACAAAATAGGTTTGGGGCGGGGAGTGGGGGAGATGGGGAATTAAGACATAGGATGAAAAATCTGAGGAGCCATGCAAAAAAATATCAAACCAAATACAATAAGATTCCCAAAACATTGTTTACAATTTACATTCAAATATGGTTTAAAAGGCACCCAGACATGAAAGAAAAGGGGATGGGGGGTGGGGGGCGGCGTTGGGAAAGAACACACCTTCCCTGCAAAAAAAAAAAAAAAAAAAAAAAAAAAAGAAAAAGAAAGGGGAGAATGCAAGCAGTAAAACTTACTTATCTCTCAGGACTACACCTTCTATGCAGGCTCCAAATAATAATACACAACTGAAGTCTGAATACAGAGTGTGCTAAGGAAGTAGGATTTATATAGACATAGCAGATAAAAACAACCATAGAAAATATTGTGGAAAGTTCAATATGTGCTTCCATCCTACGGCATTTGCACTGCAGCATCTCCATAAGTACCTGGTAAAGCCGGTGAGTAAATTCATGTCTCACTGCTCATATATACCTTCTAATAGTAAAGTGACAAAGTTACTATTCTAAGTTTCAATTTTTTAAAAAGATAGTTTTAAATGTTATGATAAAGGAGATAACTTCAAAGGAAATGATTTTGTATGTAAACGTCAATTTACTCTGCTAGTATAGAACAGAACCCGACATTAAAATATCTTCCTTTTCTCTCTCCTCTTGCGGCTGAAGATATTTTGAATATATAGCAAACCATTACCTTGCACTTTCTCATTTTGTGGTCTCTGATGGCATTCACATCACCAATAAGTCTTTGAATATTGGGTTTGTTATTGAACTGTACTACTTCTGCATTGGGGAGTACGACATACTTCAGGTTTTTTTGGATCTGGCATTCCAGTAAAGTATTTGATCTTGTTATTTAGGTTTACACGACTGGTTAAGTCCTAAACTCTACCCTCTACCCCTGAAAGGCAACTGTAAAATCCAAAGAGGGGGGGAAAAAAAAAAAAAAAAAAAAAAAAAAAGGGAAACACTGATCACTCCTAAAAATTATGGTGTAAGCCTTCCACTGGGTGGCGCGTTAACATCTACGGATAAAGTTACCCACCAGAAAATAAGCTTTGAACTGCAAATACTTTAACACTAGAGCTGGGTTTTACATCTATCACCTGTTCTAATATTTAATACATTCATAGGAAATGCAGCCTTGTTGGTACAGGGCCAGTTCTCAAAGTATCATCTGGGAAAGGCTGTGGTCCTAAGAAGCTGGGACAACTGAGCTGGGATCCTGATTTACAGCTTGGCAAGCGTTGGCAAAAAAAACAGGTTCAAAACAGCAGAATTTCCAGCAGAGTCACTGTCTCGGCCAACTGCCCTTTGGGTGCAATTTATTCAAAAAGTTCTTACAAAGAAGTTTTGAAGTCCTTGCTCATATTGCCTTTTGCTTCTTTTTTTTTTTATTCTCCTATGTTGCTAAGTTGTAGTTTGGGACACCAACAGCTAGATGAAGCTGAAAGACCTTGGCTTCATCTCTTCTCTAGCAGCAGTGATAAGATTAAGATGGTCTTTCCTAAGCAAAGCTCCAGTGGGTCTTAAGCCCTGAAGAGTTTAACCACACACAAAACCCGGCAACTTCAGCTGGGACAAAGGCTGCTCCTCTGAACACACACTCAGCACCTAGAAATCTGGTATGAGGAACAGCCTCATCTTCTGCAGATGAAGTGCTCCAGCCTCGGTGGAAACAGGCAGGAAACACCGAGTCACCGACAGCTACGTGGAGTTCACTACTTAGCACAATGCGGGTAGCGCTTCTGCGTGCACCACCTGGGGATGTGTCTAACAACCATGGAACAGCATTAAATCAGATGAACGTGTTAAAAATCAAAGGGAAAAAAATACAGTCCCGTAAGCTGATGTAAGATGATCTTGTTTCACTGGCTTCCAAATAAATACATAAATTCATTAGTACCAGTGCGAAGCTGACACTACACATGAACCTTCCCCCCTGTCCCTCACAAAAAAACGCGCTTGGGAAACAGCTAGTTTAATTTCTAACCCCAGTTTATCTTGCCCTAAAACATTCAAGAAAGCATATTCTCCTTAATGTCACTCAAATGAAAAGGTTTTGGGGTTTTGTTTGTTTGTTTGTTTTTTTAAGGAACTGAAATTTATGATCTCTCCCATTTAAAGCCTTCCCTCATCTCAATGGTCCGCTGCATCCTAAAAAAATCATATACCTGTATGCCATCAGCCTGAATAGCCATAGAGCACTACGTAGAAAAGCAACAGTAATGCAAAAGAACAAAACAAAAAACCCAACACAAAAAGGGAGATGGAAAACAACAGGATAATTATTCTGATGCTTTCAGCTCAAGGACTGGGGGTTTTTTCCCCACTGACCAATCATACTCACACTGATAATTTAGTCACCTGAAAGCAGCTCCACAAATCAGACAATACTCATTCATCGGAGCCACTTACAAGGTGCTAGGACTTCACTAATTTTAAAAGGATACAGACTAGTGATGTGGTGACAATAGCAAGAATTGTTCCAACAGGAATGGATTTCTGTGCATCTTTGAGGTCCCCTGATCTGTTGGAACCAGCCATGATACCTGAAAATACATTTTGGATGTAAGATCAGGGAGAGAAGAAAGCTCAGAGACCCAAGGTGCCCTCTGGTCCCAGGATTCTCACCGGTCACTGAAGGGAAGAAGATGCCAACCAGCACCATGAATGAAGTGGCGATATCTGAAAGCACATACAGATGAAGGTTGTTCTTCTGGCCTGCTACGTCAACAGATGGGTGATGTACTTTCTCCAGTATCTCGCCTTTCTCCAAGTAGTTGCTCCATAAGTTGTCTTCCATGTTATTAACACACCACAGAGAAGAAAAGCACATTTCAGTTCAAACCTGTTCTCATTGTAATGGGTCTACAACTGAATATTACAAATGCAATTCATGCAATTCAGTGATCAAATTAAGACATATACAAGTTACATGAAAGAAAATTTATATTGCATGCTTTCAAGGGAATTCGTATCAAACCCAATAAATATGTATGAATAGCCTACAGAAGCCTAAGCACTTTTTATCCTTTAGTATTACTAAATGTAATACTTGTTTGACTGCATACCTATTTTATCCCCAAGAAATACATTGAATATTTTTAATGAACCACCATACCTACAGATAGCAGCTCAGAGAATGCAAAGCAGCAATATTGACCAGCTTTCTAGATATAATCTGATTTGTTCTTTAGACAGTGGAAAAATTACAGAATTATATGGTTGGCATTTGAAATTTCACTAATAAATGCTGAGTCCATTTTTGAAACTAGGCTACTGGTTCCTGTGAAAATGGGAACCTGAGGCACTCAGCACCTGCACAGAGCAACTGTTCTCCGGAGTTCATTTCAATAATGAACACTTCTCAACGATATGATATTCAGGAGCAGGCAAAGACGGAGGTACACTATTTTCAAACAAGTACTCTTGTATTTTGGGACATAATCTAAACCTGTCTAAAATGGAGAGTCAGAGCAACTCAGAGTTCTGAAAAAGTTTAACAGCTTACTCGTGTTACTATAGCTCATAATTAGAGCTGACTTTCTGCTGAAGTTAAGAGACATACAAGGCAAATTTAATCAATTTTACAGCAGGCAAGTACCGTATTAGGAGAAAAGTGCCATCTACTCTTTTTAAAGATAATAAAACTTGTTTTTCTTTATTGAAGATAATTTTCTTCACTGTAATTACATTTCTTCAGTCCCTCTTTCTTAACCAGCAGGGAACAGTTCAACCCATTTCAACTGCTCAGCATGCCTCCACTTTAAGGGAAAAAAAAAAATTCTATCATACCTTTCAAAATGCCACTAGCAGCTCCTGGAATTCCTGCTATCTCAGAGACATTGTTCATCAGGAAATACTCATCACAGTTCTCCGTGGTTAAGTTTGTAGTGTGGCAGAAGAGCTCCCAAAGCTTAGAGGCCACAGTGATGTTATCCTTAACTACGGTTTTGGCACAAACATCAAAATATTCTCTTGACAAAGTCCTGTTGCCCAACATGCAAATCCTGGAAGGGAAACATGAAAACCAGTGTGATTATATGGTACCGGGAAAATGAAATCCGCCCTTCCCCATAACACTTCTTCCATATCATGGAAACGCCAAGTGGCTCATTTCTCAGCTTCCTAAAGACAGTGGTTGCAGAACAAAGACTGTGTATCTGTTTTCCTTTAAGGGTCAGAAGTATAAAGCTCCTTTTCCAAAAAAATTGGGAGGGATATAAAAAGCTACATCGGAGTGATTTATTGGATTTGGTAAATTTACCTTAAACAATGAAAGGGGTCGATTAGGCAATATTTTTCTTTTCAGTTAAACAGAACTACTGGAGTGGAAGAGATCCAAAGAATATTTGCATGCAAATTACTAGATATTTAGAATACCTAAAGATATTTGGAATTGCATTATCCCAGTTTCTGTGTAGTAGCACTCAAATGGCCCCTGACATTTTAGCTTCAAAATCAGGAACATACATTTCAATCACAATAAGCAAAGATTCTTCTTGTCAGCAGGTACTATGCATAATTGCTAAAATCCCTCTGTGCCTGTTGTGTTTGACCTAACCACAAATATAGTTTGTTCCAGCACTGAGAATTTTCAGTCCGCTTCTCCAAAGTTGGTTCCACAAGACATGGTGATACAGCATAACAGCTTCCTGCCGCTAAAAGTTAATTCGGCTTCTCTTCCCAGTGCCAGAAAACATTCACAGAAGAAAAAAAAAAAAAGGTATTGCTTCTTCCATTTTAATAAGTTTAATTGCTTCATAGATCTCATCAAGCATTAAAGCCAGGAAAATGGAAGAGACGGGGCCATTTTTGTAGGGTTTTAGGCCTGTAAACTGTAATTTCAGAGGCACCTTCCACTCCAGAATTAAAAATAAATACAATGTCTAGTTACTTCAGCAAAAGAAAAAGGAATACAGCCCAAGGAAGAAAGACAGGGAGAAGATTCAAGAACAATCCAAGAGATAATGAGGGGGAGGTAAAGACATTGTTTTATTTTTACTGCTGTAAACCTGCCACTGTTGTAAAACATTATAATCATTGGGCCCTAAATATCTAAAGGGAGCACTTGAGGGCTGCAAGTACTTAGTTATGGTCACAACATTTTAAGATGTGAATAATTATGCAGACTCAACTCCTCTATTTCCATTCCATTCATCTCTTGTCAGCGGTGTCAGGAAATACTATTTGCATTTCTGGTAAAACACATGCCTCCACATTATTGCTGCTCCAGCTCTGAGTTTAAAAGACCGTATTACAAGTTTAACTGCCAACATGCCAAGGAACGTGTACTGTGTTCAGAGCAGAGCTGCTCATATGGCAGACTAATCTGCTTTCAGACCAAGGGGAAGTTTTCCTGGAGTCTCGGCATGGCCCCACCATCACACCTCCCACATTCCTCAGAGATGCTCTATTTCTCAGCAGCTGCATCACGCCGCCACAGTTTCCAACCACGGAAGTAGCACATCACGTCTGACTGGCCTGGGGAAAATGGACCTGCCAAACTGCTTCCTACTGAGAAGGACTGCCATAAATAACCCAGCAAAATTATTGCTAAAATTTAACTCAAGAGCCGTAGGCAAAGATACTGGATTGTCTTTGCAGGAAGCAGAGAAATGTCAGCCTCCATCAATCCGTATACTCACTACGTGACTTCATTCTACCGAAACAGTTAAAGAATGTAATAATGCGTTCATTTGAGCCTAAGAAACTTCTATTCCATGAGCTCTGCATGTGGAAGACTATGACTATATACAACTAAAAAAAATCTGAAATAATTCACAAAAAAGCTAGCTTTGACAACATATTAGGCACAAGTTTCAAGTAACGTCCACTGAACCCCACCCTCCAGACCTGTAGGCAAAGCTATACCCCCATCCAGAAACATTACTCACGGAAATTCAGGTGGATCAAAGATGGACTTGATAGCTCCAGCATAAATGGATAGTATGGATATTACTACGCAGGCCAGGAAGAGGGAAGCAAATTTGTTAACATATTTGACGCCTACAAAGACCACCACTGCCATTAGGATGAGGAACAGCGTTCCATACACCCTCATGTTGTTTAGCATAGCACTGGATGCATCATGGGCACCGGATGGATGAAAAATTGCTGCTTGTGGCACAATATATGTCTGAAACAAGAAGAAAGCAAGCTGAAGGAACACAGGAACAGAACTCTGCCTACATTACTGTAGTGATATTGTATCTATACTAGAAATGTAAATCGCTTTCCAATTTGTAACATGCTCTTCACCAGGAATCTTTAGTTTATAGGAAAAGTCAAGGGATAACGGCCCATTCTATTTCAGTAGTACAGCTGAGACAATTTTATCAATCATGAGCATGTGTTTTTGATTAAGTCATACTTCCAATCTATGTTTTCAGGAGAGCTTCCATTCTGGACACCCAGAGAGTGTGCAACTTCCAAAGGGAAGCACTAGCAGTACCAAATTGGACACTGAGAAACTGGAGAGCTTCTGGTCTCTACCTGTAAATGTGTGGACGAAAATGGGACAAGAATACTGCGGTATTTTCTATATGCTATTTGTCTTAAAAGCAGAACTGCTCCGGTACTACTACTACTACTCACCAATAAAATCTCAATGGCACCAAGGATATACATTGCTCCTGCAAATGTCGTTCCCAAATAAAAGCACAGCCCTACAGCTCCACCAAACTCTGGGCCTAATGACCTGGATATCATGAAATAGGAGCCACCAGCTATAAAGCAAGAAAATGAGAGTAAAATTATCATTTATTTATCGTTACAAATTGTAAATACTTGCAACAAAAATACAAAAAAGTTATACACTGTGTATCTGCTCTTTTGGGGTTCAACTGAAGTATCCTTTTGGTAGCACAGAAAACCCCAAATAAATTAATCTTTAGCCTAATTGATACAAAGAAGAAATACTAAATATGAATTCAGGCTTTGTATCTCGGGTTAAGCAAATTTCTCTAGAACAAAACCCCATTAACAGCTTAGATCATCTCTTTTTTTTTTTTTTTTTTTTTTTTTTTTTTTTTTTTTTTTAAACACAAAAGAGAAGTTTGCGAACTACACTTACCTGGAACAACACCATTTGTGGCAATAGCACTCATTGATATGGTTGTCAGCATAGTCTGGGGAAAACAAGGAAAAGGAAGCAATTGTGTCAACAACATTTTTTAAATGTTAACTTATTTCTTGATAAAGCAAAGCTGCCACTGCATATAGGATACAATATTTCTATTTATTCTGCCTTGACTTGTCATTATCTGAAAGAAAACAAGGGTAGCAGGAATTTAATCATCAAGCTGTTGATACTTCTGCTTGAGAGATGACCACTGCTTTATCAGGTCAAATAACCGGTGTCTGCAGACAAAGAAAACAAAAGATAAAAGAACACAGGTGTCCCTGCGTCTGCAGAGCTGAAATTCCAACAATGGCTAGTCCAACAAAGCAGGCAGCCGTGATCTGGGACAGGCACAGAAAACAGCTGTTTGTTGAACAAACACCATTTTTAAGACTGCACTAGATACATTTGCCAGTTTAGAAATGCTAGGAAAAAAAAAAGAAAAAAAGAAAAAAAAAGAAATCACACAGCTACAAACACAGCAGAAGTGTCTAGCATAAATCTGTCTTTTCTTTACACATGCATCTACAATGCAACCTCTCCAAGTTCCTCGACAGTTTCACAGAGCTTGTGTCACACACATTATTTTACCTACACGGAAATGATAGAATTGTCTAGGTTGGAAATGACCTTTAAGATCATTGAGTCCAACCATTAACCTAACAATAATAACCTAAATAACCACCTCAATAATAACCTAATAATATACTTACACAACAGCAGCAAAGTAATACAATGAGGAAGGACTGAAGAACTCCAGCCATTCCTACCATCCAAGTCAGACGAAGGAAGAGAATAACCCCAAAGATATTCTGCATGCATGGTAAGTACACCCCCATCAGGGTGCCCATGCTGGGTGACTGAAAAAAAAAATAAAATTCATTGACATTCATTAACTGGAATTATCCAAAGCACAGGTAACCAAAAAAATCCCACAACTTCAGTTTTTTACATGGTAGAAATCTAGGAAATATAAGGTAGGTACACACAAATACTGTTGTGTTGGACTTCCACAAAACATGAAGCCAACTCCTAACACCAAACCCACAAATTTCTGAACAAAATGCTGACCTTGTCTCATCTTCACATTTGAAGTAATTATACTCGGCATTTAAGACCAATTACTAACAACAGAACACATATGTATTTGCTTTAATGTAGAACCATAGAGTTCCTAGTATGAAACCTGCTGAGTGTTGCAGACCCCGAGTAAGATAGATCCTACCCTACTCCCCACAGTTTACAAATTAGTTTTCATGGAAAACACACTTTTGTGATGTTACAACTAGAAAAGATTTGGAAGCAATCTGGAGGCGTACATATGGTATTTTCTTCCATTTTATATATTCCATGTAAAACTAATGATTCTTTCTTATGTCTCATCTTAGCATCAGACCCCGAATTACTTTTGACAGTGACTGAGAACTGAAGTCAGTTATGTGAGTTTACAGGAACTGCACGACTGACATTCAACATAGTATCTTGTAGAATTTGCCCAAACGTTTTTTGTCAGAGGATAGTCAGATCCAAAACAATGATAAAAATGCTGCTGATAAGGGTTTTATTTCAAGGAATACAAGTGTGTTCACTGCGTTGGCACACGTGGCACTAGCAGCACTTCAGAATTCAGAGTGCCAAATCTTTGTGGTTTCCTGCCAAGACATTGCTTCAGCTTTCTGCAGATTTCTTTTGCATTTAAAATTATACAGAATGATGAAACATAGGTGGAATAAACAGTGGCACTTCCCAAAGGCTCATCCCTTTTCATGCTTCTTTCTATAAATAAACCTGAATTCCCAAACATATTACAGACAGACACCATTTAAAGAAACCCATGAACCACCATCTAAATGAGAAGGATATTAAAGGGAGTTGACAACACTTGTTCAAATTTGACTCCACATAGCATTAATTAAATGCAAGAATAAATAGGTAACATGCACCCTTATAGACCAATTAGTCATGAATCAAAAGCAACAGTACTTAACACAAGCATATTACTCTTAAAGCAATAAAATGGCTGTCAAAGACTTTGTTCTTGCCTTGTCTTCACTGTGGAAAAATTTAGTTACCTAAGGTAAGTCAAGAGTATATTTTATGACAAAAAGTAAAATCCTAGAAAAATCAAATGGCTAGAGTATCATCAGGCCAAAACAAGCAACCTAGG
This sequence comes from Larus michahellis, assembly GCF_964199755.1. Lineage (NCBI taxonomy): Eukaryota > Metazoa > Chordata > Aves > Charadriiformes > Laridae > Larus > Larus michahellis. Next base: position 19,494,104 of record NC_133899.1, read on the forward strand.
AATTTAGTGCTTCAACTTGCAATTATATATTACAATTCAAAATTTCCTCATCTGCATTAGGAATCTGCCCTGACGGAGATGACAGGAAACTGTGCCTAAGAACATGACCTGAACACTTCTTTGTTAGAAATGCCAGGAATTGCTGACTGAATTTTTTGAAGTCAGCTTTGAATTCCTTGTGTGACTAAAGCTAAATCAGATCAACCAGACTTTCGCCATACACACTTCAACCCAGGTGAACCTCCTGAAGTAAACTGGGCAACAGGACCACGTGCTGATGGTTTGCAATGGACTTACCCTACCAGACCTACCAGCACGGGGCCAGAGAGCTGTTACTCAGCTGCTCCAATGCCACAGTACAAAAAAAATCCCTAAAACGTCAGCTGCCATGTGTACAAAAATTACCATCCTATAGAACAAAGCTGATCTGCTTTGTCAAGATTATGTATAAGGACAAAAGGAATTGTTGTCTTCTGATACTAACAGAAATTACACTGGTATGTAAGTATCCTGACCAGGGTAAGGTAAGGAGTTTTAAACGAGTTGTCCCAGTGCTACAGTGGAGGAGGATCTTCTCAGGGTATTCTTCATAGTGTACCCATTTCCTCAAGAAGAGGAGGTTTAGATAGTTTTGTTTCAAACACCTTCATCTGATTCACATTGTGTCTTCAACTGCATAAGCATTAACTGAGAAAGGACTAAATAATGTTGCCAGGCTCTGGGCAGATTTTGCCCTGCATAAGGGCTTCCTATTGTCACATTAACGTACTCTTTGCCTCTCTTGAGAGACATTCCACATGATTTTATCATCTATCTGACCATTCATCCACTAGTCACCCCTCTCACCACGTCCCTGAACCCAGCAGCCAGCATCAAGTGAATTTATCAGCTGTGGGGGTATCTCAGAGGTAAAGGAGTTTCTAGAAGTTTGTCAAAACCGGCATCCAGGAGAAGGACGTAAGCCCAACCTATTGCTCCTACACAGGAGAAGGTGGTGGAGCACATTTCTTATATATTCTACATGATAGTTTTCCAAGCGCTATCAAAGCAGGTGAGTTTTCAGCCTGCCCTTTACACATGTCCCAACGCCTGCTTCCTTTGCGTAAGAATTGACTTCAGCTCAGCTCGTTCCTATCTTCTGCCCTCAGTGGCCCCTGCAGCTTCTTACTGTTCATCATCTTCTCCCCCTCCCTCTTAAGTGGCCACTTACGCATCTCAAGTTACAAGCTAACTTCAGCCACAGTGGATGAGAAATTGTCCATTAATTGTACAGTTCTGAGACTACTGCAGAGCACAGCAGCCCAGGAAATGCATAAGCGTCTGCCTGCAGACAAAACCCAAACCACAGGATTACTAAGTGTACCTCAGGCATAAGAGTTTACTCTGGATTTTCTTACCCTGTGGAATAAAAAAAATACTGGTATGAAAGAATGATCCCCAAATACTACTTGAGCCAGCTTGTTCACAGCAATATTTAACACCAGTAACCTGCAGTGACTTCACCCTTTTTTATAGCACCTTATAATCAGCAAGTGATACTAAACCAGTGCTGAAGTCTAAACAGAATGCAATCTGAAATAAGAAGGGGATTATGTTCAGTCTCAACAGCTACCAAATGAAAAAAAATTAAACACCCCGTGCTGCACAAAGGAAATAAAAGCCAAAGGCATTTTGAAGAATGCTGTTTTAGATTAACCAAGAACAGCCAGAAAAATCTCGAAAACAGTCTCAATTTCAGTGATGCAGATCATGTTTCGGTTTCCTCTAATCAGCTGCAGACACATAATTGATACAAATATTGATCTGAGTCTGAAGGACACTATTTCCATTGTGCCAGTGTGATGGGTTATCAAAGCACTTGGCTGCAGGGCTCGGGGACATTGATCAGTAATGACAGCTCTTGCGGTTGCTCTGCAGAATGAGGACAGAGACAGCACAGAAACAAACTGCCTTATTAAAGATACATAAACCAGTTAATTTAATTTTTTTCCATCATGAGAAGGGGATATTTTTATAGCACTGCGTCTATTAAGTGCTTTAATACAAGACTTTATTTAGGAAAGACAAAAAGCAACTAGATTTCTACCCTATTACATGGAGTAGCGTCAATTTTATCTGATGTGTATGTAACACAGAATGCTACTACCAAAAATATTTAATGGGAATGCTGAAACAGGGTAGTATGTTTATATTAAGCTGTTTTGCACTGAAATTGTCCTGATCTTCATTTGCCTCTTCCACAAACTCTGCAGCAATTATTAGAAGGGGATAGTCGTGTAGCGTATTTTCCAGAGCCTGCGGAAACATTGAGGTCTCTTTTGGTCTTGTCACTGTAGAAAGCAGGTGCTGACAACAATGATCTCCACAAGCTAAAGCACATCAGTCTCTAGTCTTTTAAGCTTAAACTTGGAACTGCCTTGTTGGGGTTTTTTTGTGTCTGTGGTTTTTTTGTTGTTTGTTTTTAAATTTGATTTTATTTTATTTGAATGGATATGATTTGGCAGGCAGGGGTGTGCTAGGTCACAAAAAGGTATTCACGGAGAGACCTGTCTTACCTGCTCAGACAGAATTCTACATTCACTTACTGAAAGGACTGCTTGCGTTTATTGAGTTTTTGAATACCAGATCCAGAGTGTGCTCACTCTCCTTGCTCCAATTCTTGTCTATAAATTGCCAATTCCAGTAAGTGACACATCAGGACAGGCAGCTCACCTTTTGTCACACTGGCTGGGTACGTTTTTGCTGAGCATACCCAATAGAGCATTCAGCAATGAGTCAGTTAACAATGCTGGCACTTAAAACCAGACCCTGCTGTCATGCTGGGGTGGATATTCCTGCTCCTGTACTAATGCTCCAATGGGAAGGATAAGGTAACAGCAGTGCATTGATTTATACTTCAAAGATGATTAAAAACAAATGCGTAAAAGAATCCCATTTGCAGTTTCTGGATACCTTCAATCCATAGCATTGTACAGTTACAGCTTTTGAATTTCCTGGTTTTAATGGTTATAATTATTGGCCAAGTTACTATTCAACGTTCTTATAGTCTACAAGATGTTTAAGATTTCGTATTTCTTAAGGCAAGAGAGGGCGAAGAAATTCAAACCACAGTTATGATATTGCAGCTGATGTAATTTATCCCAGAGACTGGCACGCTAGGCAAAGATTCACTTAAGGAAACTGCAGTGTTTACACAGATAATATTAAGATGTTAACACAGGATGATATTGTCACTTTTGGAATGATTATCCAACCCACTCTACAAAAAAACATCTGAGAAGTCTGCAAACACACATTTTTGGGACATGGGAAAGCAGAATTCAGGACAACCCAGGTATTAAGCCCAAACTCTATTTTCCCATAGAGGCATGGCTTTAACAAGGAAAACAGTCCTTTCTTATGGCAGTAAACAGCTAGACAATACACAAGTGTTTACATAAATCATACCTAGATGTAGAAATATTAACACCAAACCTTACATGATACTCTACCAGGGATTTAAAACAATGTCTCAATTCCCTATTATTTGCTCCTTTTTTACACTACAGACCCATCACCAAATCCTTCTTCTAAAAGGGAAGTGAGTGACTGGCTTTCAGATGAGACTGCATCTTACCCTGCTATTCTGGTCAGGCAATTAATAAGGAAATAAACAGCAGAAGTGATCAGAACTTTCTCAAAATAGTAAGGACTGTACCTATTGTACCCGCCTCCACTCTATCTTTGTTCAGGTAACGATCAATCTGCTTTTGATAGGAAGAGGCTGAAAATTATTTTAGATTATGCAATAACACTATAATAACAGCTCACGCTTGACATTCCCACCAAAAGCATGCTCAGAGATGCAGCTGACATTTCGTAAAGGTAAAAACTTTGGACAGACTCAGCAATTAGTATAACGTCAAGTACCACACTAAAGAAATTCACACTTAAAGTGTTTAAATTACTTTTTTAATGCAAGCTAATAGTAGCAGAATGCAGTTACTGCACCCAGATGACCTTCACTCAGTCTTTGTAACAATGTCATATTAACCACAATATTACAGCACTTTAGTCTATGCGGTCTCAGATAAAATTGAATTTTAAGCTTTGTGCTGACTGAAAAACTTTGTTAACCCCAGTGCAAAACTGCGCAGAGTAAGGAACTGGAGTGCAAAGGAGCTGGAATCCGGCTTTCAGCATGGGGTAACATGCATTCTCTTTGAGAACAATGTGCAACATTATCAACTGCCATCTCTTTCTGAAATGGCTCAATCTTCGACAGGGCAGTACTATAAAATCTGCAGAATTCAAGTGCTATCTTAGTTTTTTGGAAAACTTTCTTTTGACAAAATTTGCAAGCAAACTGACAGGCCTGCAAGTGCCATAAAACACAAACATACTACCTGAGGGTTTAGCACTAACTGAAACACCTCCCTGACTGCCAGAGCACTGAGAGCAGATAGAACATAGCCCTCCTGATAGAAATCTAACTACCAACAATAAAACCCCACCTTCCATCTTATTACAAGGCCAGCCCAAATAGGCTAACCATCTAAATGCAGATCCTTTGGGGCAGAATTCAGTTGCCTAAGTGCCTAACACCAGAATGACACTTGAGCTGCCCCAGGGTGTCCAATCTGACCTCCACCCACCACTTTAGAAGGGTGTTAGCTCCTGCAAGACTTGTGTCATACCTACCAGGCTTGAGATGTGTCACATACTGCTGGGCAGCTAAAAGAGCACTAGGAAAAAGCTGGGGTTTTTTTGTTGTTGTTGTTGTTGCTTATTCGATCCACTACTACAAGCCTATCCCCCTTATCTCAATCCATACCAAGCGTATGTAATTGCACTGTAGTGCACAGTGCTTAACCACTACAAGTGCCCCAGTTCTTTGGCAACATCCGATTACCTATAGAGTTCTATGTTATTTCTTTGCAACACTGTCATGGCTCTGGACAGAGGCTAAGATAAAGCAAAGAGGAGTTCAGCTCCCCAAAAAAATCACAGAGGCAATCATCCCGTCCATCAGCTGGCCATGGAGAGAATCTTTACTTACTTTTGATACTTTCTTCTTTGAGCCATCAGTATTTTCTGCTTCTTCATGTTCCTTAACACCTTGAGTAAGATTTGTGTAGTTGACCAACTTGCCAAGCAGAGATGACACTTTTGGTCGTATATCAAGTTCTTCCTGTGGAAGAAGACAACTAGTCAACTTCTGCAATTCACAGCATTTATGAAGAGTGGCTGGGGTCATGCCTTCCTTGGCATGCCTGAGCCTGCCAGGGAACACACCGGGAAAATCATCCAGGAAATGACAGAATATTTCATTGTGCCTGAACCGCTGATGAGAGGATTTAATTCTCTGAAAGATAGGTAAATCTGACAGGAAAAGGCTACACCAACAGGTCTGCACCCTTCTCCTTAGGTGCTGAAACGCATGAATTACAGTAATAAAGAAGCTGTCTGAGCCTTGGGACTGTAAGAAAATAGACATGTACACCTTGCACCTATCTCTAATGTCAGCTTGTATCAACAGATATGCTTTTAAAAAGGTCAAGTTGCCAAATAATTCAGAGATTTAGTGATTAAACTCTATAGTCATCGTAGGTATGCACGCACTCTGATAATTTTATCACATTTTTCAAAATATTTAATCTAATTTATGTGGACCTAGATAAAAATCACAAAAGCCACATGTACAGAGGCCTCACACCTTTACATTCATCCCATCCAACTTCTGTTTCTGAAAGTAAGTTCAAGGTGAAAAAAGAAAAAAAAAAAATGAACAAAATCATTCCCTTTCTCTTTGAATTCAAAATGTCTTACATGTCTAATTGCACAATAAGAACGCATGGTAAAGAGAAACAACTTTCTACACGGGAAATAAAAAACAATTAAGAAAGATTTCACTGTCTGGAGTTCTATCATATATTCATGTATCATCATGAACAGCTTCTGTGAGGATCAATGGCATTACATGCTTTGTACCTGATGGCAGAAACTGACCCCAAAAGCCCCTTTTCTTACTCCTTCCTCTGATCTCATCTGCAGTTCACATCTTCCAAAACCTGATTACGATGCCTTCCAGAAAAAGGTTGCAGCAACACATGCTTCCTGTTCATAGCCTTAGGGATGCTACCTGCTCCTCCTCCTCCTCTTTCGTACAGAAAAGAGCGTGCAGCCCTAGTGTACTACTGTGTTAACTGCTTATGAAAAAGGCAGGCATGTGACTAGCAGCAGCCATGCCACAGCTGGCCAACTCTTCATGATTGGCAAGTTTATGCTGATCGCAGATTTACCATGACTTGGAGGAAGACGACACCACAGCTGAGAGCATGCTTCAAAGTCTTAGCTCAAGTACCCTGCCTGCAAATACAGTTGTAGCATTTCCAGTGAGTTCCCACCTCGCAGCAGGTTAGTTGTACTTGTCCAGGCTCCGTGCCACGCAGCTCAACTCTGCAGGCACCACCCTGGCAGGGTGTAGAGCCAGCTCAGGCTGCCCCACACCAAGTTCCCAGAATGGGAAGTATTTGGTACAGGTTGCCAGTATTTCTCTAAAGCTGTAACTCAGAAGCCCAGCTGGAAAGCTGCTGCAGAGCCATACAAAGACTCTCTGCACCACTCCCCAGCACCAGAGCTTCTGAAAACATTTTCTAGAAACTTTGTCTTCGCACACTATATTTGCAGTTAATGCAGTGCCAGTGAGGCGAGGATGTGGAGAAGGATTCTGCTGGACTTGGTGTGGCTCCAACTGGCCTCCGGTGTGAGAGTCTGGTCCTCCTTACTTCCACATGGAAACAGTCATACTGCCTCACAGTCCCGAGTGGACTTCCTGAGCTTTTTCATTACACGGGGTATCTCTGCCTAGTGGCACCTCGGACAACAGACGCACACCCACAAAAAAGCATGCGGGGCAGAAATCGGTATTACCGATATAGTGCAGTTGTAATATGGGATACCCAGGCTAACCTGAGTACCTGAATTTAGGCGCTCTTCTAGAGAATAACATTGTCCTTCTTAGCACAGTAAACAGCCCACGCTCATTTTCCACACTGATTAGCACACCAGCTTCACTATTTAAATTATTCAGGTGCTGACCCACTGCCCGGACCTTTGCAATGCTTTGTCTTCCACTTAATATGTGCTCAATCCCTCCCATCTTGGAAGACCCCAAATCACTTTAGAAGTATGAAAAACAGAAATTACCTCAAACAAGGCCAGATTTCTGTCATAGTAATCGCCTCCCTTGCTAGCTTCTGCAGCGTTCAGGAAAGGACTGTTTTCTTTATGGTTGCCATGACCTGCAAAGAAAAAAAGCAGCAGGTTTTGATAAGAGAAGAAAGAGTTTGTAACCTTGACAAAAAACATAGGGAATAAACTTGTGTAGTCAACTCAATCTGCTTGTTTTCAGTATCTAAAATTATGCAACGTTATCAGTATCAGAGGTGTTACACTCAAAGTGGAGTTACTTCTACTCCTCCTTTTTCATGAAAATAGAACAAAAAGTCACCTCAAAGTAAAATGTACAAGTAGGGTCACAGCTGCAGCACTACTTTAATGTTCCCTTTTATAACTATTTCTTACATAGAATGGTGACACGTGAAAAGACAGTTCTCGTGCACTTAGAAATCCTTACTAATGCTAAGAGCAACTTCTGAGCAGTATGTCCAAACAGATTAGGTAGATTTAGTAGGACTGAACAATTCAAAGACTAGATTCTGTTATTACAAGACAGGTAAATATCAACCAAAGCCCCCCCTTTTTTTGTTGTTGTTTGGTTTTTCACTATGCCCGCTAATCCTAGGCATCAAATGTGCTCACTTCATGATGCCTTTACCCTTATTGTATTTCAAACATTTAGATTGTGCACTCCTCAGACTCATCTTATGCTTTTAAGTTAAAACCTAACATCAGGTACAGTAAAAGCACAGCATTCACATCTGCAATAAACAATGTTAAAAAAATAAATATATAACATGGAAGATCAGTAGAGCTTTTTGTAACGAGTAGTGACTTTTTTTAAAAAAAACTAACAAATATGTAAGGGCACTATAGTACAAAATGAGCCCTGGCCAAAAAAAAAAAAAAAAAAAAAAAAGAGATGTAATTGATTCCAGTATTCAAAAGTTCTCAGACCTGTGGCTCCCATTACACCCTGCTTAACAAACAAAAATTCCTTTCTTTTCCCTATAACTCTTTACTCCCTGCTATTTCAGCCAATACAAACTAAAGATATTTCCAAGAGTATCTCCTTAAGAAAGGATCAATCCAAGGAATACTTTTTTTTAATTAACAAAAAAAGTAACCACTAAAGAAACTGAAAATGAAAGAAAAAAACTTATCTCAAATGAAAATACTGCAAGTTAAAGAAGTACTGTACACTGAATACATAAAAAGCAAGAGATTCAACAGCTGGATTTTTGGTGCATATTTTCAATGATTATGGTAATCAGTTCAATAAGGCTACACTAAATTATTTTAATACAATTGAAGTGAAAGCATCTCTGCATTCAGAAATCTGAATCAACTTACAAAATGAACCTAACAGGCAAACGGAAGGCTCCTCCCCCACCCACAGGGATCAGCATATACCACCCTGTTACAAAAGTAATTGCTACAAGTGAAGAAATGATCACAAAGTTCAGTACTATTCTTACTGAGGGGAAGGGACACATGGAATAGGCACAACTTGCTGGAAATTGCTGGTAAGTGCTCTGAACAAAACTGTTGGAAAAACAATATTCACAAACAACAGAGGTCTTGTTAAGCTTCTGGAAGCAAACACTTAGCTGACCAAAAATATTTGTAGATAGCAGCCTGCTCTGTTTATGTGCCTATTGCTTTTCTCGCAGCTCTGACAACTAACACCAAAATGTTAAATAGCTGCTGCCTTGCACAAGTGGGCCCAGTTTATTTGCTGACCCCACCTACACGTAAGATACATTCACATCGTTGTACATTGTAGAATTTTTTGCGCAACTAGAGAAATATCAGTAAGCTTAGCAACACAGCATCAAAATAAAATGTTAATCAACTTCAGCAAAGGTTACTAAAAATCTGCAAAAACTACTTGCTTGCTGTATTTCTTATGTCTGTATTGTCAGAAGGAGCACACAAGACCAGTTTTGTTGCAGTATGTATTGTAAGCTGTGCTGCAGCCCCTTCTACCCTATTGCAGTTGAAGTACATTTGTGATTTTTGCTGAGGAAATGGAGTGATCTGCCATACAGGTTTCACTCTAAATTGGACACAGGTGCAAATGATAACGACAACTAACAGAAATACTGCCTACTTGATTTTTCAGGACTTTGGTCTCTGCAGTATCTTCTCATCATTATACTGATCAAATACAATAAGGTCATGAGTAACTTTGTTTTGTTTTCTTGTTTCCTATATACTGGCACCGGTAACTGAATGTTTGAAAAAAATCAAACTGATTTTTTTGTTTTTTTAAAACACTCAGTGATTTTTAAATCAATTCTTTGCTGCCTTAGTTTTCCTTGTTCTTCCATCAGGAACCTTACCTTACACATGCAGCTTACCACTGTCCCAAAAAAGTATAATGGGCGTCCCTTTACTTGCAATACTTACAGAAATTCTCACACTTTTTACGCATAGAATCACACTTGTCAAGATAACTCATACTTGAGTCTCATAATAACTTGATAACTCATTCAGTCACAGATTTTTTTATATAAGATGACAAGTATTTTGCTCTTTCAAAATGCCAAGCCTCTCATTACCATCATTGGTACAACCCATCCTTGGTTAAGAAAGATAATTTCATACCATCTTTCTAAGCCTAACAAAGACCAGTGACCTACGATGAATCTTCAAGTTAATTGGCGTTACTTTTTAGATGCATCTTCATTTTATCTCCAGTAAATTTTTTCACAATTGGTCTCTTCAGGAGCTCTCAAAAAGAGCTTCCAGCTCCTCTCTCATTGTCCGTTTGCATTTTCAAGCATCACCAAATTCCTTCCCATTAGACTTTCCCTCTGAATTTGACTCCTTGGTGTGCTTGCTTTAGACATCTTCCTGCATACAGCAAGCCAAACAAAGCAAACTGCAGTAGAAAAATCATTAGAACTAGTGTCTGGAAATAGAGTATTGTTTTTGAAATTGCTAGGGCACATTTTTCTCTCTATGGAAAAGTTCATATTATAGAGAAATACAGCTGGCTTTTTACCATATTCACAGCACAAGCTCCATTATCCTGAAAGCATATTTGGATTATGAATTACTGAGGACAATGCAAAAATAAAAGTGAACTTTCAAACTACATGATTCTACTGATCCAGTGAAGTGCCACATTAAACCCCCTCTCAAACACTGTACACTTTCAACAGGAAGCAAAGGAGTCTAAGTTTATACTCAAGTTCTTTACAATGACATCCTATTTTAACTTCACCAGTATGTAGAACTGGGTGCTCCAGAGATGTGTGCTGATTCAGAGAAGTACTCGATTGCTAAGTGAAATACAGCTAACTAAAGCATAGCCAAAAATCACCTTCACCAGTTGCATGTTCGGTGCAATCCCTGCTTTTCATACATGTCCTAAATCACAACATCAGAGTGTCCATCTCATTTTCTCTCTTTTCGTATTCTAGTTGCAATTTCGTAAGTAAAACCTATGGCAGATGACCATTTCCTCAACAAGAATCACAAAACAGAACAGAATGGACTGCAGCGCAGTATACAATACGTACTGTAATAAAAAATTTGTCTAATATATTCCATCTGCCAATGAGCAATATCAGCAGCTTCAAAGAGACTTACTTGCATGGGAAGAGCTTGCTATGTCCATCAGTTTTGGAAGAGAGCGGAGGTGACCTCGGAAAGCTACTCCGGGGAATTCTTGCCCCAGCTTCACACGAGGACAGTTTACATTCTGAGGCATGAAGTCTCCTGGGCAAGCACCATCCTGTGACATGCGTACAGTTTTCCACATTCTTAGTTATCAAGTCTTTGGTCTTGGACAGTACCTATGTGGTGTTAGTTTTCATCGTGCAAGATCATTTTGCAAGGAACATTTCTTAAAGAGGGAGCTAAATACTCTGCAACAGAGAATAATTTATTTACCTTAGTCCCTAGTTAATCTCAATTTTTGAGACAGGCAAGCTATATTCCAAGCAGGTTAATGCATCCTCTTCACTTGTTTCATTGCTTCTCAGTCTTTGTTATCTTTCGACAATTAAAGCATTTTATTTCTGAATGCTACCAGTTCTCTTTCAAACCGAATAATTCTATTTGCAGCCACCACTAATGTTATACAGTTTATCTAAACATCTCCACCATAGTTCCCTGAACTTTTAGAGCTCCCCTACTCAGGTACGGACATGGGTCTGTAGAACAAGGTTAATCATTGCGCAGATCACCTGAGTTCCATAAAACATCAAAGACAGTCCATGGAACAAAACCTAAAAATCCTAAGTGTGCATACTCCCATACATGCAAACACACAATCCCAAGAGACAGAATAAAAGCAATAAATGGCTGTCCAAACTTTTCCCTAACTTTCATCTCATTGCCAAGAAAAAAAACATTGTGTCAAAACCATACCAGATAGTTTACTAACTGGTTTTATTTTGTCCTTCTCCAAAAGGCTTGTGTTGTCTTTAGTTTAAAAAAAAAAAAAGATTAAGAACACAGATGACAGTGTTCTGCTTTCCTTTTGGAAGGGGATTAGGCCAGAAAGACACAGTTTCACTGCTCAAGCATGCCGAGTGCAAGACTTCTGTGCAAGCCAATGTGTTTTCTTTAGTAACTGGAGGAAAAACAGAATTTAGAGAGAACTACAGATGAAACACATATATGAAAGTAACTATAAGAAAGACAGATTAGTAAGGATAAATGAAAGCTGAACAATTAGGCACAGTGAGACTATCATAAAGAAAGACCAAGAAGCTTCACAGTATAAAGTCTACTCAGCCAGAGTATTAAAAGAATAATCATCCCTGCGAGAAGGTGGCAGAAGCAGCTGCGTGACTCGACCTGTTGAGGTTTTATTCTTCTCTTTTGTCAGTTTCTGAATTCCCATAAAGAAAACTACCACTCCCCTACTTCATCATGTTCAGTTAAATAAGTGGAAAATTAGTACATCTTAAACCACTTCAGATCTTTGCATTTGGACATGACTAACCCAGGGAGACACACCCCTAGCTCTCACGGAGGCTCTATCTACCTGACAAGTTACGGCATGCTGAAGGCACAGATGGACATAGTCTGACTGGCTTCAGTCTAGCACAGATAACAGCAGCAATGAAAATACAGTAATGCTAATTAAACTGCAAGTAAGGCTTAAAACATTAAAAACAAACAAACATGATTACAAAGGGGGCTGTACATTGATGACAAACTTATGCCATTTTGCTTTTACAGGCACACATCTGAGCTAATTAAATGACCATGTTCCCATCACACCTCCACTCCCAGAGACAGCCACAGACTCCGGGTCATGCTCCACTGTGCAGGGATGCTGAGCAAAGCTCCGGGTACGGCTACGTCCTGTGAAAATGGCATGCAGGGTTGCCATAATCCTCCCTGCCTGAAATATCAAGAGCTAAATCTTAACTGAGGGGCTAAATTTCTTCAAAGAATGTTAGCTTGAATCAGAGTACAAATCAGAGTTCGAACTGAAATGCTAGGCTCGACAAAGGAAGAAAACCATTGGTTTATTTACCTTTTTATAACTGATAAACAGCAGATATTTACTAGAAAACCAGCTCAAAGGAAAGCTCAACACTCCTCCTCTCAATGTAATTTAATTTCTGGAGCATCATAAGAGCTAATACGTAACTTGAAATTGTACTGTGCATGTACAGGCTCCTTTGTGTACACCACAGTGAAAAAAAATTGTCATGAAATAAACTGTATAGCAGCTAACACCATTTTTTTCTGTCATTCAGATGGTATTTTGCATCACTGGCCATGAAGCCTGTGATAGCTAGGGACAAAACTGAGCCATTTTCACACACAGAAAATATTATTTAATCTTAGATCTTTTTGTTAATTTAAAAAATAAATAAATCATTTATATTTTTAATATTCCATCTACAGAGAACACTGGAATCTAAGAATAGAAATCAGAGTTGTTACCCAAGCAGTTGGTATGGGATTCCTTTAACCACTGTTAAACCAATCTACCTAAACAGCAGGCAGTTATATTCAACTCATCACCTAGGCTCGCTTTTTAGTCAGAAAGAGACGGGTCAATTAGCCGATCCCTGGAGCGCCTCTCCTGCACACGCATCTTGGCATGCTGCAAATTACCTCTAAAGAGAGCCTGACTTAAATAAAAACCTAATTTATAGAAGGTTTAAGGTATGCAAAACTTATCCCACTTTGGAAAGCAGGTTAGTTCTATTCCAGTTTATTTATGCTTTTCCAGATTTTCACGTGACAAGATGTTCTCAAATTTCTACACAACCGGTAAGTAGGCAAGAATTCAGTTTGGTTTTTTGACCACAAAACCAAAATAGGTTTGCTATGCTCACTGTTCTCACATGAATACACCGAATATAGCTATTCTACAGGAAAAAAATTTACAAGGGGATTACAGCAAACAGAAATTATTTTCAGGTAGAACAGTTCTTCCCTTAGTCACAACATTGCTTTTGAAGACATTTGTTCACAGCCTTAAGGATGAAGTTTTAATATAAAAAGCTGTCCATTTTTAATATGCTTCGGTGTTTTGTTTTGTTTATTTCTACAAAAGAAACTGTTTTAACACAGTTCTGGAGAAAGCACTTTCCAGATGTTAACAATGATACTACTTTCCCAAACATCTGTATTGTGAGATAAAACTTGGTTCCCTGCAAAAGATTGTGCTATGTTCAGACATTATTCTCATCGTCCACCAGCAGTAAAGTTTTGCAGAACTCAGTATTGCTGAAGAACAGAAAGCCCTAAACAAGTTCCTTGACCTTTGCTAGTAGTTCAAGAACCCCGCTATCTACACATTTCAGCAACAAAGTGTTCAAGAGTATTGTTGAAGTACATCAAGAGACTGTCATATTAAGAAGATAACCTAAGAAACATGTAGATGACAATCTGATTTCAAATACATTCTAAAGCTGCTTATATGCTTTATTTATATGGTTCCTCACATGTGGCTGGGCTAAACAAAACTGTTCACTCTCAGAACTGTTATGAAATCTCTTTCTTGGTTCATTCAGGAGACTATAACAAATTATTCCATTTACAATTGTATTTTTGCACACATTATTATTTATAAATTTCATAAATGGAAATCAGATATTGCTTCTGTTCTTAAAAAATCCACTTTCAACTGCTTACCAAAAATCCTAAGCCAACATCAGTAACAGTCCAAAGTAGAGCTCTTATTTAAAAAGAATAATAATTAAAAAAAAGACCGCCTATTAGAAATGTTTGTTTTTCCATCAGCAACACACAGCTAGCAAGAAACACGAAGCATTTCTAAAATGAAAATTCTGATTACAAACTCATTCGTGGCAGCAGAACAGGCAGCTGACATCACAAACCTGATAAGGAATACTTATTTTCTCTTTAGCTACAAAGTAGTCAACATTATCCAAAGCAAAAACAGAAAGTCATGATTTTTTAACTTTCAAGTTTTTCAAAACTGAGAATGATAATTTTATTAGTTTACAGTAACAAAAGACTAATAGTGACATTACAAGCTCAGAAAACAAACACTTCTCAAAATATTTTGAAAACTTTACTAAGTTCTAGGGGTTGGGGGTGTGTGTGTGTTAGGTGTTGTTTTTTTTTTTTTATTAGGAGTATTGTATTTATATCAGAAATAGTAGAAACTGGAAATAAAGAGCATTGCATCTGGTTAGATAAAACTCATTCACTGTACAAACTAGGCATTGGTAACGAAATAACTAACTGAAATCCGTTAATGCCAGTTCATTTAAGACCTTGGGCTACTAGGTCTTTTTCACTGACAGTGGCAGAAAGCACAAGCTGTATATTCCAGGCTGACCCAGTATTTTATGAAAATAAAGGCCAAGGGTGCACTAGATAACAACTCATGCAACAATAAGGCTGTACAAGACGCAAGAACAGCAGAATGAAAGGACAGATCTTTACCCGGGTAGCTTTTAGGCAGCAAAGAGATCCTCTGTACTTTACACACAGGCTCAAACTATCAGTTACATTGATGACACTGAACTCTCACATGCCAGACCCAGACACACACTTCCATCAGAAACCGCAGCTTAGGGCCAAACTATTGACACTCATGGGCATTTTAAGAATATAACATGTTCATGCACCACTTTAAGACACATACATTATTTACTTCACTGTTAAATTGACACCGTCATTAAAGTTTTGAGTTTACTGAATTTTACCCAACAAGTAAAGGTGTGCTTCTTAAAATTCATTTACATACTGCACTGCAGATACCATGTACACATTTATAATCAGCAATGGCTTTGGTCTCTACAAAAGCGATACAAACAAAGCACAGTTCTATCAGAAAGTAAATTAGAAAGCTGTATTGTTGGTAATATATTAGTTCCCCTGAAACAGTTCTAAAGACTGCCTTTGTTTGTGTTCTGCACGAAAGAACAGCCAAAGCTTTCCCAGACAACAACCTATGCAACAGTTAATTCGTACCCTGGTACAGCCTAAGTGTACAACTAAACACAGATCTCTGATTTATCCCTAGATAAACACGTGTGAAGTTACTATCAGACTTCTACCGTACTTTGCAAAACTAGAGAACAGCTTTACCAATCAAGCTGACTGATACTACACAACTCAACGGATTTACCAATTTAATAATCCTGTGTTTCAAAATGCGCAATGATTTTATTCTTCAGGTAAGATCCACTGATAGTTTCAGAACACTATAATCCTTTGTAGGTATTAATATCACCATGAAGTACTTACCCTTTAGCAACAGCTCTTTGCCATTTTCAGTAATTTGGTTTACCATTCTTCTTTCTGCTCTTAGTACATGCTTTAGTAAATGCCTTCTCTGTGAAGTCCTGAGGATTGCACAAGTTCAATAATATCGTATTCCCAAAAGAACTTTTTTCCACCACCTCTGACAAGCTGACTGCTGGCTGCAATGCTGAATGGGATTGATCTCTTTCAGGAAGCAAACACGTTTCTTACAGAAAGCTAAACCGACACCAATATAATCCTGGTATTATAACCCTTTCAACACTGAGAAAATATACAAGTGTCAAGATCTTACTGAAAATGCTATTTATGAAATCCAAACCCAGCCACATTTAAGAGGCACGTTGCCAGCTGTTCGCACACTTACTCAGAAAAGTGTGTGCCACAGAAGTGCTGCTTGCTGAGTGTGTACTCAGACAGCGTTTTAAACCTGCTAATGGCACAAAAGTATAGCTCTGTGACGTTAGCCCTCCAGGCATTTTAGCTTTCAAGTGAAAAGAGTGATGTATTTCTTTCCATCTTCAATACTTTTTAATATGATTACCCATTAATGGATGAATCATATGCAAGATCACAAAAAAAGAAAGCACCAGCATGATGAAGTGGAGGTTTATGTAAGATACATAAGTAAATACTAACTTAATGATTCTAAGCAGTTCATAATTACCAGAACTCACTCCATCCTGCTCATTCATAAGGAGGTCCTCTGGATACCAGCACACACCACACTGAGACTTATCTACGTTATACCGTAGGTGCAATCACCAAGAATGCCTATGTAATTAAAGATGCCAAGTCACTTTTGAAAAATCGGATTTAGGAATTCATATCACTTAGGAGCCTTCATAATATAATTTGTCATTGCCAGCTGAAAAAAACACTATGAAAACAACCTTTGTACTTCATTGTAATCCACTTCAGAGGTTCTTTCATGTGGAACAACTCCAAATCATTTCTCACGACTATCCTCCCAGAAACTCTGTCCCTTCACATGCGCAAAGGCACCTCAGATGTAGCACACCCTTTATCAAATCACAGGGAGAAGCGTTCTAGCATTTTCACTGCCTCAGGAAAAGCCTCTAACCTTGCTGTAAAATGTTCTCACTTTCTCCGAAAGACAGCAACATACATCTACGAGACCAGCATGCAGCTTCCATGCAATACTCCATTTACCTCTCTCTCTCCCAGATACAGAAAATTGTTTTCAGCTCTATACCTGTTCAGCTGACCATGGCTGTGCAGTAGTAAGATGAGAAATCAACAGCAAAAAACCTAAACTCAAAAAAAAAAAATAGCCCCACAACACACACCACAATTTCAGACACATCGGCTCCCTTCTCCAGTTCAACATGTGCCAAAAAACAATTGTACAGGTACAAACCATGGAGCGAGAACAAGCAGACGGCAGCGGTGACCATTAAGTCAGTATTACCACCAGCTCAAAAAACTTCCTGCAAGAAAAAATGGAAATACAGGAGAAATAAGCCAGAGCGCTAAGTATCTCCAGACATACAGAAACTAACAGAAGAAGGAGGTTTAATTGCTTTGCAAATTAATTGCATGTACATTCTATGCATTATATACAATGTATATTAACAGACATCTACAATCCATTCCTGGAAGAAAGTAGAAAGACATCTCTACTCAGCTACAGCTTATTGTGAAGCCCTGAATGTTTTATTAAGTTTTCAGTTAACTCATATAGAAAGTGCTGAATACCAGATTTTTCTTACATTTGAGAAGTACCTTGTTCCATGTGAAAACAAAGTGTGTGAGAGATTATTTTTTTTTAACTAAGAAAAAAAGAAAATAAAAGAAAAGAGAGAGAAAAAAAAGAGCTAAGCTTTTATACGCTCCAAGGATGAAGAGCTGACCTTTCAGTGCGAAGTGCTACAAACAGCCAAAACTCACTGCAACTCTGGTCATGATACTTAAAGAAAGTACAAGTCAGCATGAGACTTCTCCTAGCAAAGGAAGTCACTCCATCCCACTGAATATTTCAGAGGGTGGAGAGCACTCTGACATTGCACACGATAAGCAACAATCCACAGCAGTACTTGCACAACACACATATTCAAACACGTTTATAAAGAGCTCACAAGTCTTCCAAAACAGCACAAAATATTTCACACTGTGCAACACACAGCACAGACCAAGACAGAGTCAGGTATCTGAAGACGTCACAGGGGCTTTTAGCATCATTTTACAAAAAGTTCATGAGTTTGCCATAGCAGCAGAACAAAATGAGTACAGCACATGAGCTTACAGAAACTCTTTGAGGAGCAATGGGCAACATTAGATCACTTGTCTTCTGCTTCACCAGTCAGGAACTAAATCAAGCACACGCAACAGAATCTAAGTCAGAAGAAACTCAGGGACGTATAATGGTGAGCTTACTCCCACTAAAGGTACACTTCTACCACAGAGTCCAGAATACAGTGTCTTAAAAGTGCAAAGGCAAAATATTGCAATTCAATTATTCTGTGCGCGTTGCCTTGAGTTACAACTTTAATGCTCCCTGCCCGTACAATAAAAGACATCTTAACACAAGGCAGATAATTATCCCACTATCTGGTTACATAGTATTGGGATTTACCAAACATAGCTAAACTATACCTCCCTTCATGTTTGGCTGCAGTATCCCTGAAATTAATCCCGGACATTGCCACCCCATTCTCTGGAACATGCAGGCACATCTAAAGTGAACAGTTTGTGTCTGCTTAGGCAAAGTAGCCAAGATACAAGTTATAACCACGCAGGAACTGAATTTGGATAAGGTTGGCAAGGGTTGGCATGTGATGCTCTAGAAACAGCTGTGCCCTGGAGATCACGTCCCAGTACAGGGCGCAGAACACAAATTTGAATCAAGAGAAAAGAAGGGATCCTGTTAGGGGGAGACGGCTAAGTCGTATTGCTGCTGAACACTTCATATTGTAAAGTCACAGACTGGACAGTGAAAACCTTAGCAGAAGAAAGCTGAAAATATTTGGGAGCAGTCAGTAGTTTCTGAAATCAGACCTGTAAGACTATTAAAGAACCTCTACCTTTGCCTTTTACATCAACTCTGGGTACAAATATATGCTATAGCAAGTAGTAGTAAAATTGATGTCAGTTACACCATTTAGAAGTGGATGAGAAAGGCAAAGCTCCTAACGCAGAGGTAGAAGGCAGAGGAGAAACAGCAATGTGCTATCCTCCAGAGAGAGCAGCAGCTACACCGTCATCTTGAATTGCTCCAAGTCCTGACTCAGATCTGACCTCCTACATGGAAATACAGAGGTGGACTTTGCACATAATAACTAAGCTTGGAGCTGCTCAGCTTGCAAGCACAGACAAGGTCATAACACAAAGTAGCATTGCCATAGATAATTTTATGAAAAATAATTACACTCCAAGGCATAAAAATTGTGTTTTACTGCAGCAATCAGCAATTTAAAGTATGCAAGAGCAAGTCTCAGCAAGCTGGCCCTCCTTCGGAGTTACCCTAACTCAGCAAATGGGCAGTTTCTAATGGCATACCATAAAAATCCTTTTTTTCCCTTTGACACGGAAGCGAAAGGCAAAAGTTTGAAGCCTGGATGGTCTAACCTCCTTCACAATAAGGCGGTATCTGTAATGATTGAATGATGTTCTAAATCCCTCAGATAAACACAAGAAATAGCTGGCTACTGGTAGGAGATGAAAAATGAAGGTTGGCAATTAGACTGTAGAAAAAAACCTCACATACAGTTTTGTTCTGGCATAATTAGTTTGAACCTATACATAGTACAGGCTGCCTCTGCCCTAAACACAGAGCTCTGCGTCATCTCTCCTCTCCCAGGATCTTGTTATACAACCTCTGCTACTGTTCCCTGCAAGCCAGCTTCCAACATCAGCTTACAGCTTTGATTCCAATTTTCAAAGTAATCAATGGATTGCATACTAATTATATTATAGACCACGTGTCAATCAATGAAAGAGCTGGACTTTCGGGACAATGCAGGTCACTTGGGTGGAGCGTGGAGAAAGTGGCAAATTAAGCATTCTCGATTCAAGGGGATCGACCTGTACGACAAACTTCCAGGGAACATTAGGCAAACCCAGAATCTGGATAGCTTTGGAAATGCTGCTAAGCCATGCCCTAAGCAAATGAGCTTCCCAGTATCCCGTCAGAGCACAATGACCACCAATACAAAGGTGGGATGATGACCGTCCCCTCACCAGTACCAGCAACTTCCTCCCTCACCCCTTTCCCCAGCTGTCCAGCCCAGCCTGGCACTGGCCTCTCATCTTCAGCTCAACAAAATGCCATTTCATTTACATTTCCAACAAGTCTTAGGCTGCCTCCAGTCAGCAAAGCATAGCTAACTTGGCAGGACTGCCAAGTTATCAACCGTCCCCATTCATCCATAAGTTAATTGAGTCAAAACTCCTTTTGGGCAATTAGCTCTTTATTCTGCACATCGAACTCCACCTCTCTGTCCTACAGAGCAGAATGAAGACCAAAAGATGCTTAACAAAAAATTCCACCAAGTATTTGCAATAGCAACAAAAATTTTGAAAAAAATGTATTGCCAGAACTGGTCTAACTTATACATCTGCTGCTCAAACATGAATTAAGACCGCTGGAAAGTAAGCGGTTATCTTTTTCCATGCGAAACCTAATACCTACCACAAAATCTAAAGCCCTATTACATGACCTATTAGGAAAAAACGCTACTCCTGTAACTCCAGTAACTTCTTTTTATGGTTCAGAAATGACAGTTTGAGATTCAAGAATAAGAGTAACTCAGGACAAATAGGCAGTGGACAGCCTACAAAATAACCCCTGGATAGGTATTCAGAGGACTTCAGAAGAAAGGGGACCTGTACCACATAACAGTATACAAAATGGTACCATATCCAAAATCCAGAGAAGTTTACCCTACGTGCATTATAAGAGCTGTGTTTTTCCCGGTCACGTAAACTTTTTATATTTCAAGACAGAACATATTAAATGTATGCCAAGTATTTGATTTTGCTAAAAGACTAATTTTTTTTGTGTATGGTATTTCATTATTTTGCTCGCTTAAAAAGAAGGTATTGTTTGGTTAGCATTCACTACAGCAGCCACTGTGAACGATGCACAGTTCTCCATGCATGAAAAAATCCAAGTATACTGAAATAAATCATCTGAAGCAGCTCAGTACAAGAACAGTACTACTACTACAGCTCAGAACAAGAACAGTACTACTCATTGCTAAGGGATCGCTTGGCATCATTTAAACAGATGCCTATTGAAAACTAATAATTAAGAAAGAGATTTTACTGAATCAAACAACAAAAAAATACTGAATCTTTCTTATCTGTGAGAACAAAGCTTAGTACAATTAAGAGATTCAAAATTTCCAATTCAAAGGTTACTGAAGACAGTGGAAATGTTCCTAAAACATAATTCCAATAGGCTTTAGACCATGTCTTAAAGTGGTGCATTTTTTTCTCCGTCGTTCAGGTTACAGCTCAAAGTATTTAAAGAAAAACCTCGAACCAACACGTTGAAGACACAAACGCTTTGATCAAATAGATCTTGCTCCCACGTATTGGTGATAGTAGCAATTTTTCTGTAATATAAATCAGTCTGCACACTAAATTATTTGTTACATCATAGTCAAGAAAAGGTGTAAATCTTCAATTGGTCTTGGAAGGGGAAGCTCACCAAATGTAGCTTTTCTCTCCTGGTGGCACTGGGTGTCCCCCATTCTGTTACATGCACTTAAAAAGTAAGCGGTGATCACTTAGTTTGATCTTCCCCAAGGTTGTTTTTGTTCTTTAACTTCAGCCAACTGCATTTATTGTGTTTGGCTACATTTCCCAGTCAATGAGGCTGCAAAGTACCTTAATCTCCACTCCACACAGAACTTTAGAGCAAAAGCCAAACTTAAACTTTACATTGAAAAGCATGCAAAAATGTATTCCTTAATTTTGCTGCAGTGGGGAAAAGAAAGGAAATGTCAGTATTTTCTTTACAGAAGGGAAACACCAAAGAAATTCGCAAGGGGAAATTGAATAAAACACACACAGATCAATTTTATACAAGAGAGATATGTACTACAAACACAATATAAGAAGCCCCCAAATTCATTTGAATTTCTTTAGAAAAGTGCAGAGATTCAATAAAATTATGTAGCTTCAGTACGTAAAAAAATTCCCAAAATTATTCTCAAGTTTGAAATGGGCACTTAGGAAGTCAAAAGGAGCGAGCGTTTGCAGATAGAATTAAATGGAAACACGATGTATTTTTGTGTGCAATTGCTTAGCTTTCTAATACAGGTGTTCTCTAAAACACAAAAAATCAACAGCTACAAAAGACTAGTGGAGGGTTATTTGGCTTTTTATGAGTTTTTTGCAACATACAGACACATTACCGGAGTTGCTTTCAAATCACTTAGACATATCACAGAGATACTTCCCAGAGCTTTTCCAAATAACTGAAATACCAGAGAACCCACAAAAAGGCCCATGTTTTTCTATATTTAGCTAAGTCTCCTGGGCGCCAGCAGTTGGCACAGATATCCCCTTGGTACCGGACAGCTGCAGCCTCTCCAGCTCTGTCTTAATCACCCAAGAGGTACGAGAGACATGCTTAGCAAAAGTAACAGTTTATGCAGTAAAATGAGCTTTTTGCTTTTCCTAGACAAGCATTTTTATAGATGAACTAAACCTTACAAAACTGTATGCTGCTAAAAGAAACTTGAGGTATCCACCATGGGCTCCACTAAAATGAGCTTCTCAGAGAAATTCTTTTGCTTACAGGCTACAGAGAAAGTATACACCATCTCCTTCATTTACCCAAGTGTTATAAACAGCTAAACGTGTCCCAGAGCACTTCTCCACTCTCATTTTTCACTTATTGCACTCTTATCTTTCCTTATCTGAAGCAAGAGTCCACTTATTTATGCACCTGTATTGTTGAAAAAAGTATTCTGGAGTTTGGCACTGCTATCAGTGCTGTGCTCATTGCCCATTACACAAACAGAACAAAAAAATACCGGACTTCAGGAGGATGACCCTGCTGCTAAGACCCCTTTCAGGATCTGCATTTCAAGTTATAACTACTGCTGTGTATCCTACAAGAGCTCACAAGTATGCTTTATGGAACAGGAACAAATATTGACATATTTAGTGCTGACAGAACACCTTTAACATCTCCAAATTTACACATTAAACTTTCCAGTGAGGGAAAACAGTTGCTAAACTTAGCAGAACAGAAAAAACCCTCCCTCATCAAAATGCAACTAAATTGAAGAAGGTGCAGTCTCCATACTGTTCACAAATCACCAGAAGAGACAGTTCACTGACATCAGTGTATTTCTCTTCTCAGGTTACTTTCCTCCCAAACAATTCAGAGCTGCTGCCTCAACTCTTCCCCAGGCTCCCTCCTCCATGACTTCTTGCTGCAGTTTTGAGGCAACATGAAAAATGTGAAGATGCACGTGCTACAGAGGTTATGCAAAAATACTCTACTATAACTACTGTAACAGCGCCATTTACCCACATTGCTGCTAGCAGAAGTTCTTGAATTTAAGACAACTTAAAAATATATTTGGACGCATGTTTCTGTCACTCCTGTTTAGCTGTTGTATCTAATTCATTATATGACTAATTTTATCTTATCTCTGGACTTTGCCAAAACACATACATTAAGAATTAAGTGCTTTGGAAAGGAATTTTTGAATGATTTATGTATCCCCACTGAAAGTAGCTTTAGTCATATTTTACATGAACTTTATTTCAAGTCTCGTAAAAGACTTAAAACCTGGAAAAAACTTAAAACTTACTAGTAAGTTACCACATATTAAAAAGCAGTGAACCAGGAAGAAGCTTAAAGTAAAAACGCAATGCTATCACACCAGGACTTTCTTTATCCATCTTCTCGAAAATAGCTTATTGCAAATGACCAGCATAATCTGTTGCTGCACAAGGGCACCACACATACTAATGCAGACTGTAAGCATGAGGAAAAGGTCTCAAGTCTAGTTAGAAAACTCTGGGCTGAAAGCAA
Source organism: Larus michahellis (assembly GCF_964199755.1). Classification (NCBI taxonomy): domain Eukaryota; kingdom Metazoa; phylum Chordata; class Aves; order Charadriiformes; family Laridae; genus Larus; species Larus michahellis. The sequence goes on from NC_133899.1 coordinate 19,518,006, forward strand.
GACATGTGATAATTGGAACATAAGCAGAGCAATTCATTGGCAAAAACCAAGGGTGGCAGCTGACCAAAGCTGGTTAGTGACACCAAGCTGATTAGTGTCTCATTTCCACAAACAAAAGTCACAGCAAGATAAATAACTTCCCACAGGACACATGACAGTGCCGCACTTTGGTTAACAGGGTACACAATCACTGTGGAGCTGAGATTCCTATTAAAGCAAAGCTTATTTGGTTTTTTTAAACACTATTCATAACCCACTCTCCTTCTTCGTACCCTGTGTACCCAACCTAACATGCCGGCATTATTTCAAAGACTGAAAAGATGCCAAATTCACATTTCTCATCCCTGCCGATCCATAAAGCAAGGCTCACATGTTTATCATAGGATCACAGGAAAATTCTTTGTACTTCTTTTTCTAAATGGAAGACGTCAAAATCTATTACAAGCAGTGGTAGTCAATGGAACCTGCTTAGAAAAAAAAAAAAAAAAAGCTGATTTTATTCACAAGCAAGCTCTGGAACTATCTGGGAAGGCTAAATTATTGCACACTCACTAATGTCTTCTTAGGGAAATGACCGACAAGAAATTCTATTGCAGAATGGCTTCATGTCTGTAGCGTTTACATGACACTGTATCACTTGATGTCCCAAATAAAGCAAAATTCAGAAAAAAGATTCAAAAACAAGGCTATGACAAATAAAGGTCACAGTGAAATAAGAATCTGTCAGAATCATAAGCAACAGCCTAAGAGATTGCACAACTGCACACTGTTACAGACCAGCTATAAACAGTTACATTACTGTGACGGACCACAGGCTTGAAGGGCCATATCGTTAACTGAGTCACTTTAACTCATCTCCGATCAAACTGAGCAACCCAAAGAAGTCTTTGAATAAGGTTCTAAATAGCAAGCTGATAAAATACAATCTTCCCTAGAGAAGATTCACCAGAACAACTGTAACCAATTCCTCCTACTGACTATGGCGGTGCTACTTGATCGCATAGAAAGACTGGATAACTGGCATTGCTCAGGTAGCTCTGTGTGCATTCATGCAGTGCCAATATGAATCATATGCACTTTGATAGGGCCACAGTCTAAAACTCTGAAACTCTGGATGCAAGTCAAACAAAGTTTACCTCGTTTGAAATCAGGGGCATCACCAAAACCAACAAATACTTCCACAAGCCCTGTAATCAGTTGCCACAGAAGGCTCCGGAGGGTCACTCTCTTCCCTTCGCTCTGCAGGCTCCAGCCAGCGCTAAACAGCTGTGAGATACTCTGTCTTCAACAGGAGCTTCCCATCTCCACCACATCGTATTATCAACGCTCCCCCAGTATGAGAGGCTACGCTAACTCTGCACAGGATGTAGAAAGAAGCACCAAGAACCAAAGGAATAACACAAGGGAATTCAGATTCCCCTCTATAGAGCCATAAGCCCAGGAAACCTAGGAAGAGACAGAAAAAGCTAGTGGGGAAGAGCATGCTTGTCAGTACAGGTAGACAAGACAGCATATCTTTATACCTACACCCTGAGGATATGAAACAACACTTAATTACTGTGAAAGTAAATTAAAAAATAGAAGGCAGTTATAGTTCAAACAGAAGCAGAACTAACTACCATATATTAATAGAGATGCTACTAGATATTTATCAGTTTTAAAATAGAGACTCAGCTAACTTCCAGCAGCACGGTTCTATGCTGCAGTCGGAACAGCAGTACTTAAGAGATCACAGCTTGCCAGCTACTGATAGACTGCGACGGGGAGCTGAATGTTGTTTGCACACATCCTACAGGCAGTCTTGCATCCAAATGACACGCAGTTTGAGCTGACCTTCCTTTATCCACCACGGCAGTAATTTCCAGAAATTAACACTTACCAAGCCATGGCCAAAGCTAGCTAGTGGAAAAAGTACTCAAGGTCTCAATCTGCTGAGATGGGTGAAAAGCACCTGTTACTTTCATACATATGAACTACATGTTTAGTAAACCGAGAGTTAAGCAGACATTTTACAAAATGAAGTCAAGGCCCTGTTCAACCTTTAGGGCTAGAGCCTCAAATTGTCTGTGATAACAGACAAGTTGGAAAAAGCACCTACCTTTCATTATTCCAAAATACCCACAATAGGACTGGAAAGAACTGACATAATGGACATTAGGCCTATGTAAGCTACTTGGTATATGAAGACTAAAATTCCTTTGAAAAGCATGCAAAGAAAGGAAAAAATTAATAACATAAAAAAGAATGGTACATATTGGAGATTTAAGCACAGATTCAGGGAGAACTGAACACAGTGACAAGGAAAGAACTGGACCTTGATCTCGTGACAGTTGAGTACCACTCAGCAAAATAACTCTTTTCTCTTCCTTGAGCACAGGCCTGAGCAGTGCAGGCTCCCTTCAGGGATTATTGTGCATCCAATAAAATTTGCATTCTGAAAAGTTTGACTGCACGGGCAAGGAAGAACAGGTCAGGTGTTTACCGATTTTTCTTTTGTTGCCTAGAGTCATGCGTGATTCACAGAGGGCAAGTCAGATTCACCAGCTGAGCCCATGGGAAGATCCTCTTCTTAAAGGTTACAGAACTAAACATAACTAAGGCAGAAAAAAAGAAACAGATACCACAAAGAACTAAAACAACCTTTTACCACAACTACTCTACTCTCCAAATCTAAGTATCCTTCATTTTCTCACTAGCAACACTCACCATATTTAAATTGATTTATACCTTAAAGTCACAGCAAAACACCAAGAGAGGCTGAGCACTTGTATTAGGTGCCTAATTAACGAATGCACTTCTCACCACCCAAAATGCCCTCCTACTTACGTGATCCTCTTCTGCAATTGTAATAAATTAACCACTAGCAAAAAGCAGCTCCGCGAACCAAGAACAGTTGTGAAAGCCACACAGCCACAATACACACGCTGTAGTATTCAAAGGCCCGGGTTGAGGGAGAGGGTCCTAGATGCCCAGGCACATTTTTCAAGATGACATAAGCAAGAAGAACAGTCACCTGCAATTCGGCTACTTTAACTGAATGTTTTACCATCCGTTTATTTTGGTAGCAGAGCACTGAAAATATCTGAGCTATCTCTGCGTCCTCTTATCACCTCTGGAGACCGCAGTTTGTGGGAGCAACGATAACGCCTGTCCCTGCTCCCCGGGCTATCAACAAGTGGCCGGGGAGCGCAGGGAATCCCCGGGGCGGGTCGTGCCGGGCCCGGCTCCTCTGCGCCTCCGGAGGACTCCCCAGCCACCCGCATCCCCAGGGCACCCGCGGGCTGCGTTGCCGCCGCTCGGCCCGGGCCGCCAGGGCTGACAGTTGGCGACAACGTTCACCCACCGGGCCGGGCTCCCCGCGGGCCTCGCCACGGCGGCGCGGCTCGGCCCCAGCAACGGCAGAACCGCCGCCCGCCCCGGCGGACCCCGCGGGGGCTCCTCCTCCGGGCGCGGCGCCCCTCACCGGCCCCGAGAGCCGCTACCGCCGCCCTCGCCTTTGTCTGCCGCGGCCGGCGGTAGCGGAGCGCAGCGGGGGAGCCAGGCTCGCCCCGGCTCCCCCCCCGGGAGCGGCCGGCACCGCGGCCCCCCCGCCCCGGCCGTGCCCGCTCACCGTCGGAGCTGACGGTATCGTAGGAGTCACCGGCAGCGGGCGGCGCGGCCGGCTCCCGGTAGTCCACCCAGCTGAGCCCTTCTACGCTGTCGTACTCGGCACGGTGCTTGTCCTCCACCGGCACCACGGTGAAGTGCGGCATGGCTGGCGGGGCGGCGAGGGCTCCCCGCGGCACCGCAGCCAGGCAGGCGGGACGCGGCGCGGAGCCGGCGGCGCATTCCTGCCCCGTGCGGTCACTTCCTCTCAGGAAACCGCGCTCCTCAACTCCACCCATTCCCCTCCGAGCGCCGGGGCGGCGAGGCGGCGCGGCGGCCGCCGCCCCTGGGGCCGGCAGGCGGGCGGGCGGGCAGGCCGGGGCCGCCCCGCAGCCGGGAGCGGTAGCGGGGGAGGGGGTCGCTCCGCCGGCCGGGCGCGCTCAGCAGCGGGGGCGCGGAGGAGGGGCCGGAGGCGGCGAGGCGGCGCGGGGAAGGGGGAGCCTTCCTCCCGCAGTCATCGTGACAGGAGCCGGGCCCGGGGGCGGCGGGAGCTGCGGGGCGGGGAGGGGCGGGCCCCCTCCGCGCCCTCCGCCCGCGGCCCTCCCTTGCCGGGCCGCCTCGGGGAGGAAATTTCCCTCCGCCGTGGCCCGGGCCGCCTCCGACCCCCTTCCTCCTCCTCCCCGCCGCCATTTGCTGAGCAGCAGAGATGCGGGGAGGGCGTTGGCGCGCCGCGCCCACGCTCGGAGGGGGCGATCCCCCGGGGCTGGGGCCGGGCGGCCCCAGGAGGTCGCGTCGGGCAAAGAGGCCCTTCCATGGCGTGGGGTGGTCCCCTGCCCTCCCCGCCCCGGGCCAGGTGGTCGCGGACCCCCGGGAGGGGCGGCGGGGGGGAAACAACAGCAAGGGAGGGGTGGCACATAAAGCCCTGCGAGGCTTTGAAGGAGCTGAGCGCGGCAGTTAAACATTCTGCCGGCTCCCAGCAGACTGCTTAGCCCTGCCCTTCGGCTGATCAGCAACAAAGGGATGAAAAGCATACCGTCATCCTGAGAGGGGGTTTATTTTTATGCAAGTTATCGTTAACTTCAGTTACCCGGCAGCTGTCCCCGCTTCCTGTGTTTGCGGTGGCAGCGCGGTGGTTTCTCTGGGGCTCGCTCCCCTCTCTGGCTGCATGAAACCCTCTGAAAGGCGAGCAGAGCAAGCCCAAGGGAAAGATGGCCGCACAAAAGGCAGGGGGGGAGCGCGGGGTAAGATGGTACGCTGGGGAAATTTGAATGCTGGCTGGAGCCAAGGGTATTTCTAGCTATATGCAAAGTAGACAGTTGCTAAGGCAGCAGACGGCCAGGGCAGATGAACTGTGGCCCCGCTGCTCAGGCAGGGGCCTGGGAGCCGGGGTTGCACCATTGTTTTGTCCCACTAATGGAGGCAGTGGGGTGTGCCACCCCCTCCCAGCAGCTGGGACGGATGCCTCGGTGGCGGCAGGGCCCATAAAGGCCAGGGCACGCCTGCCTCTCAACCTCTTGTCCCCAAGGGAGCAAAATTCAATTTTGCCTTCGCATTTGGCGCCAGCGATGGGTATCTTGGCCTTCGTTTGGTCTACAGGAGCCTTCACATGGAGTTTAAACATGAACTAATAGTTGATAATGCTATCCATTGTCTGTGTTTGAAAGCTAGCCTTGAAAGTAAAAGGATCCCTTTTTAATGCGTTACGTAATTGTCAGGAAAAAAGCTCTAGAGAACAGTTTCTGCATTTTACTACAGAATATCAAGTCCAAATAGTTCTGGAGATTTTTGACTAAAATACTTAAGAAATCTGTGTACAGTGACAAGCCAGTCCAGTAATGATGTAAGCTTCGTCTTCAGATTGCATAGGAGTCTATGGAAGGATATAAACCTTAAAGCAGAGGAAGAAGATAAGACTATGTTGACATGTCCTGTGTTCAGAAGAACCTAATCCCTACCTTTCTGAATTTGTCCTGCCTTTTTGACAAAGCAACCCCCAGGTCACTGGGAGAAAGAAAAATGTGTAATGAGCAGAGGGGAGACACACAAGAGGCAGAATGCTTTGTTGGCAAGAACTGAGTAATAAGTCTACTTTTAATTAGTTAGGTTTTCAAATAAACAAGAAGGATCCATGCTGCGGAGTGAGTGCTGCCAAGGGCGTACAGGTCTCTCAGTTCACTTAACACAAACTTGCTGGTAGACCACCTCTGGGGAAAGCCAGAGCAATTACACCTCTTAGTATTGATCAGACAGGTGGAAAGACTTCTGAGACTCCTGTGCTTTCATATAACCTACATTTTACCTTTGTCTCTTTGCTTTATTGAGGAAAACACCAATGATCTTCATGTGGCCATGTGTATCTCAATAACTGCCTCGTCGGTTTTGGAGGAGATAAAAAAAACCCAGATTTTCCTCTATTCAAAACTCATGGCATCGTGAACATCTAGGGGGAGGTATTTTTTTCCCAGGAACCCTAAAATGAGCATATTTGTAAATAGGATCCCACTGACATCTGTAAAGTTTTAGCAGCAATTTCTGTGGGCAAGCTAGGCCAATTTTGATAATTTAGAAAGCATTTCGGTTGATTTTAGAAGTGTTAGTTCTGACAGACTGGAAACATCCAGGTGCACCACTTCAGCCACTCACTGTGTTATCTCCAGCTCTATTTTTTCCCCCAGAGGAAAGTGGAACAATTGCCCAAAAAGTAGAATTTTCTGTTTAACCTTCTTTGGTTGAGTTATGTTTCATTAGTGTTCATATTAAGTATGACCTAATAAGCTAGAGTCCACCAAGAAAACAGTAAAATTAAGTATTAATTGATAGGGGGCAAAGAATTTTATATAGAAAAAGGGCAAGGTGATAACTCACCATTAAGCAAGTTAGTTCATGCTTAGTCGTCTTTCTTCTTCTTTCCCGTTTTCCACTTTATAAAGCTTTTGAGTGAAAGTGTCTGGTCTAAGCAAGCTGTCCTAGAAAAAGGAGACAGGGATTATAAGAAATAAGTCTCAAGAGTTAATGTTTTTGGAGTCATGCTTATTCAGGAAGAAGAATTAAACGGGGCAGTTTAATCTTGCTTTTGAAAGCAGGTCTGGCAAGGAGCTGTTTTCTTTAGGCACCAAAAAATGCATCTAGGCCACCACAAAACCTTTTAGTATCATGAAATCAATGGCACTGAAATGGTACCCCATGAGGGGAAAAAAATAAATAAAATCAAGCTCATGCACATATACCAGCAACTCCCCTCTCTGGAATGGAAACTATATCCAAATGTCTTAGGAGACAATTTAGCCTTAGGAAACTATTCAAATTTATTGAAGCAAAAATATTTCTTTTGTCTAAAGACAATGGTCCTTTACTGACTTGTAGACAGGCCGTATTTAAAGATAAGAAGTTATCTACCCATATCAACTTTGTTGTTTAGCAGCTGGTTTGTAAAAGAATTGAAATTCCAACCTGAGTGATTAACTTTTTTTTTTTTCCCTGAGTATGACTACTGATTGTGACTTCTGAATGGTATGAGTGGCCATCATAAGCTTAAAAGTTGTTGGCTGGAATGAAACTAGAATAGTACAGCATTTACCTGAGACAACATTGCTACCTCTCATTAAATAATGGAGATGAATGACCTGTTTTCTACAAAGCTAAATGGAATTTGGGATTATGTTTTCATATGGGTACAGACTGGTCAGTGAAAACGAAAGAGCAGAGGGAATAAAACTAATTTCCTTTCCCCCCCCCCCCCCACACAGCATACACTCCACCCCCAACAGATAAAAACTGCACTTCTAAGAAAAAGTCTGGTGGTTTCACTGTGAAAAACACTGAGAATAGCTTAGCAGAATCAAAACTTAATAAATAAAGCCTGAGTTTCAGTACTCTAGTGTACATTAACAGCATTGGTGAAATCAGCAGCCTAAAGATCAGCAAATCCATGATCTCTGATACACTATTGGGAACTGCTTTTAAAATATTACCTATACATCATATAAGCAAAGACACAGTCCAGGTCTTATTTAGTAAGCCACTGGGTATTTGTGAACTACCTTAAGTAGGTCTAAGGTTCCAGCTGAAAGGTCAGTCCGCTTCCGCCGTAAACTATGCCATTCAACTCAAAGAAAAAGGTTGTCTGAGGAACTCTGAGTCTTCTGGAAGGGTAGTTTGGTGAACTGCTGAAGAGGCTGATATAAATCCTCAGGGCAGGCAAGCAAGGTCAAGTTTGCCTTGAATGCTTCTTATTACAGGTGACACCACTCAAGCATTAAAAAGCAGCTTGGCTTTTACAGCCCGGCATGAGATAGTGACTGCACAATGCATCGGCTCTTACAGAAACAGACTTACACGTGCAAGGTGTTTCAGCCCTTCCCTGGCAGACAGGGATTCACGCGTTCTCATGCAGTCGTCATGCAGTCATCCTAGGAGAAAGTGAACATAGAATTATAATATCAGCATTAGTGATCGCTTTTAAGGATATAATAGAGGGAATAGCCTGCCTCAGCCATCACAAAGGGGTGTAGTACACGCATTGGAAGGCCCTTGCAAGTGAGCTCTGGAGTATTGTTAGCTTATGGACTTGCAATATATGATGTTATTGTCAATCACACAACAAAAAGTGACATCGTTTCAACTCCTTTGAAATAAAAGTGATTTGCCCTTTGTTTAAGGATAGAAGAACCAGCATCTGAAACTGCGTTTGAGGACAGCTTTTCTTATTTTCCCCTTCTTCCTGAATTTCATGGGGAAATACCTAATCTTAAACAAATTAGTTTATTTTTTCTAACTGGGAAAGTCAAGGCCGAGCAAAAAGTATCACCCTTAGAAATAAATATGTCATAAAATTACAATTCAGATGATTTTTTTTTTAATTCATCTGTAAAATTGTGCTGCCCCTAACATTGTTAGGAGTGCTTTATAATAACATGATACCTCAAAAAGGTTTATAGAAAGTTTAACTTTCTGTAAATGAAGCTTTGAAATGCCTCATTGGTGGAGTAACCTGTGCAGTTATTGCTGTCGTTGATGACTGTGACATTTATGACTCCAGGCAGAATATATGGCCTGCTTAGAGGCACAGGATGCACTGGCCTAGAAGCCTGAGAGTTAACATCCATAGTTGTGTTTATCCAAAATACATAAAACTTCTTGAGTGGAATACCTGCATTCTGATGTTTTAGATAATAATCATATTGCATCTCTGTTAATACAGACCAGTATAATGTTTCTCTCTTTGTCAGTGGGACAATCTATGAACTATGCTTTGAAATCATTGGAAATTTCTAAACCATATGACATGAAAAGTATTTCTGAGATATGCTGTATCATCGAGTTAGTAGCAGGGTAGTGGCCCAGAAAAAAATATCTTCCAGTTAGAAGAGAAACAGGCTTGTTAGTTATAGGAAAGGTTTGCAGGTTTATAGACAGCATAGATGTAACATAGTAAAAAATCTCTGTGAAACTGAAACTGTGCTCAGTTATCTCCCATACAGTTTGGCAGAAAGCCCTGATACCTGGAAGAATTAAATACTTGCCAATTTTAAAGCCAACATATTTTTTAAAAGCATAAATACAGATATTTAAAACTGTGTAAAGAGGAAGGCTGGGAGGCTGGGATATGCACAGCAGTGGATCTGTAACTATTATTTTTTTTTTGGAAGCTTTTTTCTCACTAGAGTGGAACCTGGGTGATAAATAGCCCAGAGCTGACCATCAGAAAAAAATAACAAAACAAAAGTGGCCACTGCCGAGGTACAGCTTCCCTGGACGTGAGGCTTGGCAGGAATTCTGCAAGTTCATGGCCAACATTTCACCATAGTGAACTTCCATTTGCAGCACATTCCTGCTTCTCCGCATCTGAGGATCACACCAGCCTTGTGGACAAAGCAGGCCAAAAATTGGCAATCTGGCTGCAAAGTTTTCTCACTAACAAAGATCAGGATCTGCTTCATCCGTGACAAAGATAAGCAGTTACTGAAAGAGGTCCTTTGGAGAGGACCACAATATGTGCATCCACATGTAAAGAACGGGGGACAGAGTGCTTATGGGAGATGCGAAGTACAGTGGTCCATATGCCATCTCCAGGAGAAAAGTAAGGCAAGAAAAGGGCACGTTATACAGGTGCTCATACACTAACTGCAACTGAAAATTTTGCTGCTCTTCTCCTAGAAAACGTGTCACAGCTTAGGCATTAAAAGACCACAAGAGGACACTATGGTGCCACTTATCTTCAAAATTTATTTACTTCAAGGAATTTCTGCCTCACTTGTAAAACTACTCATGTAATTCTACTGTATTTGATATGTGGAATAGGCATTTCTACAAAGATACCTTAATCTCATCTTTAGAGACTGAGAAGTTACTAAGTCTTAGAGATTTCCCCCCCACCCCTTACTCAGATGCTGTAAATTCAAATAAGAACTGGATCAAAGTTTTCTCCACTAAACTTGTGAAACATTGCAGTAATTTTCAGGGTAGGATTAAGATGCTGGAAATACACTACCCAGTGGTTTGTTGTGTTTGTTATTTTTTTAATTTTTGCTCTTTTTTAAGGGATCAATTTCCAGTTCAGTTACATTTATAGCATGGATAGATTTGTCTATTTAATTTTGAATAAAGGGCTCAGAGAAGAAAATGAGCACAGACCTAGACAAGATTCTTTAGATGTTGAGTTTAACTACAGAATGATACTCAGGAAAGTTAATCCAAACAGACTTTTCAAAGCTGCATTGAACTTTTTTCAAATGTTTATATTCCAGACTAAAGGGACCTCCCTTCTTTTGATTTGTCTGACAAAACCAGTATTAGCTTCAGTTTTAATCTTAGCTATTTTAATCTTTATTTGGTTTCTCAGCAACAACTCACCGGGGAACTCAAATTCTTGCTTCCTGGGCTCTGTGCTTTTCTTTCATTGCAGAACTGGCGAAAGAAATGCTTTATGAAAACAGTGAGACCAGGTGCTAAAAAAGAGCTTCAGAGAAAAATACTTACCCATTATATAGGGGAATCATCCTAGTGAAGTTTACAAAATAATCTGGGGAGAAGCAACAGAAACAGGACAAAATTAAGTGCCCTGTCATTTTAGTTCTGATTGTTAAGGCTTGAGCCTTGATTCAAAGCAGCAGCATTTCTGTCTTTTTTTTTTTGTCTTTTTTTGCAATTTGTTGATTCATGACAGAAACAACTGAACCAAGTCTAATATCTCTCCGAGATCATAGCTTTAGGGAAAAGGGCTAGTCGCTTTTGCTTTGCAAGAAAAATAACTTTACAGGTTGTAAAAATTTCTCAAAAAGTATAGACACTAGGGAAAGAATTGCCACCTTTGCAATTTGAGCACCAGGAAGTGAAACAGGCTATGAACAGCTTATCTGGTAATACTGGACCAAGCAATTGAGAAGTTCTAGCTCAGTTATCGAAGATCCTGGACATCTGTGAAATACAGGAATGGGACAAAAATGCTTCCCATTTCCACAAATTTTGTTTTGCTCTGACCGAAATTACATAATGAACTTATAAATAAATATGAAGATTAGTAAAAGCTTTTCCATTTCTATGGTTTCAAAAGGTAAAAAAAGGAAAATTACAGGAACACCAAATATCCACCACCACATCAAGTTATTCTATGTAGATGGTAAGGTTTGTAGGTAAGATATCAAAACAAAAATAAAGACCAGATTAAAAACAGAATAGTTCTTGAAACCCTGACTCAAGCCTTCCAAAACACTCCAAGAAGGGTTATGCAGCATCACAGTCTGTCCTGGAAACAGTTCAGCAGATCCACTAACATACTGCTCTGGGTCTGCAAGTTAAATCCAACAAACCTTAAGAGCAAATGAAAGCCACTGTTAGTGGGAAGAATCTTCTTTTTATTTAATTTTTTGTAGTTTAGACATGTTACATTTTCAGATTTGGAAGCATTTTGATCATTTCCATATGTGTAAATCCAGAGAAGAGTGAACAGAGGAGCTGCTGCTTTCAACAGCGAATGCAGTCTCACTCTGCTTTTCTGCTCCTTCCCTCCACTAACACCGAACATGGTTAACCCAATCACTGACATGATCAGCATGAAACCCGTCACTTGAGGGAGAAAAACAGTTTTCAGCTAGATCAGCTCCCTCAACCAGCTCACCATATAGTTACACAAACACCAGTGCTGTCACAAGGGTCACGGGAAACAAATGCAGCCAAGAAACAGGGTAGGACTGCAGCAGCCAAAGCTGACACTGGCATGAACTGCTACGGCACTGTACCTTACTCCAGAAGGTGATGAAATGATACCCAGCTTTTCAAAGATGATTCTGTGGTGCAGATGCCCACTGAACCTTATGTTTAAGATCAAACAGAAGTTAATAAACTTACATTTATATAGGTGGTTGGGCTTACTGCATGATGTTTACTGACCTTGAAACATAGAAATATGCTGATATATTGCTTGAACAGCTCGATGATATGCAAAAACAAATGCAGATGTTAAGCAGTGTCTCAATTCAGTAGTCCATATCCAATGTAGAGCAAGCAAAACTCCTTCCCATGGCCCAAAAAAGTCACCTACTGAGTAGAAGTTAGATACGTGAACTGAACTACTCAGAGTTTACATAACAGATCAGCTGTATATGTTAGACCAGCAATAGACTTTTAGGCTTGGTTTCTAACACCACCACTTACTCAGATGAGGCAACTGAGAACTGAAGTTTATTCCTGTGGATGCTACAGCCCACTAGTCTGGAAAAGGACAGTACTGGGGGAAGGGTGCTGGTGTCAACCCTTTAGAATCAAATCAATAGTCTGCATCAATATTATGTCTGCAGTTTTTGGCTGTTCATATCACACATGTTGAAAGCATGAGCCTTGGATTGTTAAAGATGCTTTGAAGTTTGGGTCTTATTTGGAAAATCTGCCTAAAGTAGTTCATACTACATTGATTTTGAATTTACAGAAACAGTAATAACTATTTTCAGAATTCATGTTAGCACAACACATTAGCAGGTAAATAATGACTTGCATTCTTCCATCTGGCAGCCAACAAAGCTTATTACAAAGTTGGTATCTCAATTACATTTGGTATTTCACTGATACCACTACTGCATCCGTCAGTTGAGCTACCTTGCATTTAAAATTACCAATGGAAATTTGTCTTATTAATTGGTACAGGGCAAAGGCATTCAATTTCAGGATGAATCGTCCTCTCCATTGGGAAGCAGAAATCAGAGTGCGATCATTTTATGCTTGAGCTGTTGGAAATGCAATGTTGTGACTACAACTACTACAAGCTGCTGTCAGTAGGAATGGAGACCCTAGCACTCAGACTGAAGCGTCACTAGTGTTTTTCTGACAGCAGTCACAGCCATATCATCTTACATGATTTTACTTTTGAAATGGAATTCTAATGAGATGCCATTCTACCGTGTTTCAAGCTGAGTGATTTTGATTGTTTAAGAAAAATAAACTAACTGCATCTATTAGATAAGCTCGATACTATGTGCATAATCATTGCACGATGCACAAGATTCCATTTCTTGCTTGATGATTTTGCACTCTGATGTTGGTTTCACACAAGCAGCTTAATTGAAGCATTTTGAATTAACATTGTAACTAGTAATGGAAAAAGGAACTTTTAGATCATCACACATCTGTGAGAAATGCTGTAAAGTAGACGTTATCCTAATCTTGGTGCAGGCAACCTGTTTAGTTCCCCATAAGCCTGGTTCTCTATGACTTGACTTGCTTGACAAGTGATTTGCTGCAGGTAATAGTGTCATCATGGACTCACTGCAATGACTTGGTCATTCATGTTCCTTTTCCATATGCACTCATTTGGACTTCTCTACAGGTTAGGCGGTATCTGAGTGAAGATGAGACTGACTGCCTACATCCAGGATGCTCTAGGGTTAAACCTATCTTACTTTCTCCTACCTGCCATGGGGGAGGCTACCTTCCCTGTGAAGAGCCAGACCCAGAGTCCTCATGATACCCTGGCCTTCCTTCTGCAGCAATTGCATGGTTCTTGCAGGGTTTCCTGGAGTTCTCAACATTTACATTGTTTTGTGATATTACACCAGTATCTATACACAATTTTAAACAATATTTTATTTAAATTTCATGTATATGTTTTGCCACAAGCTTACAAATTATTCATTGCACAAAGCAGTCAAACAAGTGCAATACACCATAGGTAAAACAAGGAAATAAACTCCAAATATCTATAGTATGGTGAAATCAGTCATATAAAAATATTCTAAGTATCTTAAGAAAAGGAATGTATTTTTAATCCATGCTGTAGTATGGAAAAAAAAAAGTAGAAATTAGCAGGCAGGAAAGTGACAACACAGTAGGAAGAAAAAGGCTTCAAAGAATAAGGAAGCATCTTACATTTCAAATATGTAATGAAGTTACTATCACAGTACTAATTCTGTGAAAAGAGACCATGGATGACAGTTTTCCAATGGCTTATGAAGCTATTAGCAGAAGAACTGATGTAAAGAAATTATTTGCCCTATTGAATTAATCATTTTACCAGTAAAATCAAGTTCTGATGCCAGTCAAGCAATATCAGGAAGGCAAGATTTCTGAGTCAGTGCAGTAATTTCCCATTGTAGATGCATAACCAGGATCAGTATTTACTGAGAAACTGGTCTTAAAAAACTTGGCTTGTTATCAGCTAGATTATTCAATATGATCTGTAAAGAATTCAATAAGTGGCAGTAGTATATTCAGAATATACTTATCAAAGACACCACCTTATCAGGAGAATTAACGAAGCTTCATTTTGAAGCAATAAAAGAACAGTCTTCTTCCAGAAACGCTACGTGTATATGGAATGCAGAAATGGATGGCAAGAACAGTCTCAAGTGCCTCTAGAAAACAACTGACTTGCTGTTTCCATTCTGTTCATGCTTAGCCTTGTCTTCCAGTTGTTAAATACTTTGTGGCCCATCTGCTGTCTTTAAATCAATTACAGGACTTTTCTTTTATTCTATACTAAGGCTAAATTCTGTAGATGTCATATCAGTAAATAAAAGCACATATCATGAGATAAAAATCACAATTAACAGCAAGTATCATGAGAAGACATTTACCAGCAAGCACTGGGAAATGACCCTACAAAGATGTAGTGCTGCCATCTTACAATTTTGTCATGAATCTCTCCATATTTGATTTGAGCCATATTAACCTACCAAGAGTAGGCCTATCACAATATATGCTCTTCTCTATAACAGTAATTTCTAACCTCACATACCTTGTGCATTTGAAAATGTGTTCCAAAAGCTGAAACGGCAGAAGATTTCTAATAAAAATATTTCTTTCTAATCTCATGCCTATGAATACTTTGACAGTGTTCTGATTTTAGCCAGCTAGAATAAAAATAAAATAATAAAACCTACTATTGATAAGGATCATTGCTTAAATGTGAACTAGATTTCCACAAAGCTGTGGAACATTCTAACACAATTTTTATTTAAATATTCATTTTACACTTCTCAGACTGCAATAAAAATATCAGAACAAGATCTCACCCTCTGAGTAGCCAAAATTCCTGCTTTGTCCTGGCTTATTCTTGCTCTCAGCTTCATGAACATGCAGCAAACAGCAGTCCCCAAATTACAGAAAAGTATCTGCAATGTTGCCTGGTCACCTGTACCTGAATACAAGACACCTACCTCCACCCTTCAGGAACTCTACAGTTGCCCACAGTCCTAGTCAGGGTTCAAAAACAAGAGTTTAGAACTGCAGGATGGATCCCTAAAGCTAGTGGTAGGCATGAAATCTGAATTGAAATAGCTATGTTATCCATCTTGTCCTCTTAAAAAAATAAAACAAAACAAATCCCCACTCTTCTACGTATATCGGGGGGTGGTCTTCTCTGGCTAAACCATCAACTGATGATGAAAGTTGTATGATTTAACAAGAAGTAATATCTGAAAACATCTCAGCACAGCTGTCTTAATCATATTCTGTAGTTCCTGTGTGGAACTGCTGATTCTGGACTCCAGTATTTATACAAAGTGCCACAACGTGTACGAAAACCATGTGTCATACATTACAAAATTTATTCATTAGATGTGAATACTTTCCATTAACAATGTTGGTCCTGGTTTAGCCAAGATGACACAGAATTTATCACTTAAAATTCTAAATGATTTTGCTACATTTAAATCTACATTAATTTTCAAGTATACAGGTGCATTTATAGGAATTATATAAA
The DNA here is from genome assembly GCF_964199755.1 of Larus michahellis. Taxonomy (NCBI): domain Eukaryota; kingdom Metazoa; phylum Chordata; class Aves; order Charadriiformes; family Laridae; genus Larus; species Larus michahellis. The sequence goes on from NC_133899.1 coordinate 19,533,781, forward strand.
AAAAACTTAGCATAGCTTTACATTAAAAAAACCAAAAAAGACAACTACTTGCATTGCAGATTACTCCATATATCTCTCTCTAGACTCCATAGGTCTTATGATTCATAATACAGTATTAAACATGACACAGTTACAACTGTCAGAATAAAAGGTTTTGCCAGAGAAGGAAATCCAAAGGACCTGGCTGTCTGAAGCTGTCGATTATGTAGGTTTAGGCGACAGGAATTTTGTACTTCTTCCTGCAGAATTTCACTTTCACCTACATCCATTAGTCCACTATTGTTCCGCACCTAGAAAAATTTCAAAAGATTACCCCTGAAAGCCAGACCACACAACAGCAAAATGCTTTATGCAGCTAGCAAATTCAAAGCTATCTCAAGTGAACCAGCTTTCTGTATTGCAAAAACACATCTGAATGTGAGGAAATCAACATCATTGATTTCAAAAATCAACATCAACATCAACCTGATGTTTGCATTCCTATGAAACACATCCCATAATTCAGTACAGATACATTACAGGCAAGAGTCACAGGTCTGGCTGTTCTTTATCTTGGCTCCCTCCACATATGGATGCATTAGCTGGAAAACCTTAAGCAAACAAAATCCTGAGCTTTCTTCTCTAAGTCAGCTCACAGTCTGAAGACAGAGCTTCAAACATCTCTAATTTAGAAGGAAAGAAATTACTAAATCTCACAGATAGGTTGGTTAGGTGTGATGAATTTCAACCTCTTCATAATGTCAGTGAGCCACACGTGCAACTTGCATTAGGTAGGTATTTTGGCTGTTAACCGGAACAGTACAAAATTCCCCGATTTCTGTTCATTCAACATACCCCAAAAAGGCAACTGGAAGAAACATTACTGTGAAATATATGTTGTCTATAAGGCTTCGTGTATAATATCTATTTACTTATCCGTGTAAATAAAAAGAATAGGAGGCAAGCAGTTCGCAAATTTCAAGAGAGGCTCTTGAAAAAGTTGTCATTTAGGAGGCGCTTCCACACAGTCTCTTTCTTTCCCTCCTCTCCTCCCTCATCCTTCTGGATTATCTTCTCCCATTTACACTTAAAGCTCACTGTGATCTAGTTGTTATATTTATGGGTTGTTAGCAATCTGGTCATGGTGGGAGCCTTTTGGATAGCAGTCCAATCCCATGACAAGAATTAAAGTGATTTGCAGGAGTCAGCATTCCTTACTGCACCAGCGAACACAACCAGACTGTGATGCTGGTACGCCTGCAGTTTCTCCAAACCATGAAGTGATTCTGTTTAGAAGTCAGTGATGTGTACTTATCAGATTACCACAGAGAGAAAAAGTTCCAAAGAGCTCTGTCCACTCTTTCTCACTTTTTTTTATTCTACTAACACTCTCTTGCCATCTTGGTTTCTTTCCAGCATTTGGAATTACTGCATTAAGTGCTTACATTCCCTCATAGCGCTCTCATTGAACAAAAACAAAACCCAAACCACCAGCAAGGCACCAACAGTTCCTCTCTCCCTCTTAGTAAGAATCAAGATTCAGTTTAGTTTTTAATCTTACATTTTCCACTTCCCTGAAGACACGAAGAAAGTTCTCCCTTAAGACCCCTTTCAGTTCAGTTTCTTTCCATCCTCTTCTAAGAAGTTCCTCAATCAAAGAAGGATATTTAGAAACATCTTCCAATCCCTCAGGGAAACTGTTGGCAAGAGTCACACAAGAATATTCAACACACATCACTGAAAAATGTAGAAAAAGATTTTTAATTAGTCTTTTGCACATCTTCACTTTTGGAATGAGCTCAATTTGGACCCAATTCTTCCTCTGAGAAGTTAAAAAAAAAAAGTATTAAAAATTCAACTAACATAAACAGGAGCAGGACTGGGACACAATGAAAGGCTTTTTATGCACACACGGTCCTATTAGCAGACCATAACTGCGTATTCTGTAATGAAGATGCACTTGTGTAAAGGTAGAACAATAGCATGGAGGATATTAAAGCAAAACAAAAGGGGAAAAAAGGCCAAACTCCTGCATGCATTAATCCACTCTATATCTGGCCTTTAGAGTAAGTGGAAACAGCTGCATCACAGATGGAGTTGGTGCAATCCACTTGTGTAACTGAGAACAAAAGGGAACCTGCAAACACACAGTGAGCTAAAGAGTTGCAGGCAATTTTGTGTATTCTGTTGTTTACAAAGTCTTTTTTTCCAAAGAAAATACAATTATAATAATAGTATTGTTTTGAATTCAACAGTTTAGGCAGTGAAAAGAAAGCTATTCATAACCCTCCACTGAAGAAATTACAATAAGCAAAATTGACCTATGTCTTGTGCTAATTCTTGCCAAAATAAAAAGGAATTAGAAATAACAAGCTGCAAAACTTGCATTAAACATCTGTTTTAAATTGTATTTCCATGACTTTTGGACTTTGTTTTAAGATAACGAATATCTTCTGTTATTTTTCTTTTCTGTGGAGGTGTGGTGATAAGCATAACTCAAGAAATCTGTGCCATTACTTTCTACCAGGACTCAGGACCTTAAAAACAACTCCACCACCAATTAAACTGATGGTCTTCGGAAAAATGCATGCAATAAAATGTGTCCTTTTGTTACAAACTGTTTTTATTTTGGAGGTTATAGTTTCAGGGCTATGATTAGTTAACTCCCATGGGAGCTAACACAATGTTTTTGTGGTCCTGCTTTACAGATGTGAGTCTGACTGTGACTTTCATACCCAAGTGTGTATGACCTCAGGAGAAAAAAAAAAAAAAAAGAAGGAGATGAAGATTCAAAAGAGAGATAAAAAGAAAAAAAATGGTTTAGGGTTATGCCAGCAAATGCCACCCAATCTGCATTTATTTCCTGTGCTGTAACAACACCAGCCCAGGAGGAAGCAGGAGAGCTTATGTTGTAGGCTCTTCGCCATGCTCTGCTTGCATCAAACGCTTCCCAAGCCCCAAAAGCAGGAGTGTTTCCTTAGCCCCAAAACACTTTGGGCTTTCCCCACTAGAAAGTGACAGCAAAGGAAAGGGTTTTACAGCATCTCCCTGAGCTAACCCATTTACCATCTAAAAGCTGAGGTAGCTTTTCTGTCATTCATCTTTGGCTTCTAGAGGAAAGCACCCTCTATCACTGTTTTTGTATGCACAAACCCCTGCCTAGAACACACAACTGCAGAGTTCACAGGGCATTAGGATCCATTTCCACATTTGCAGCACTCCTTCATGCTGTTCTAAAGAGGAATCATTGTGCCCCTCTTTCATAAAACTTGTTTTAGTACTCATCACAAGACAAGTTGCTACAACTCTTTTAGGCTGCCACTTTTTTTCCCCAAAAGGAATCAAAACCTTCATGATTTAAGGAGCAGATGTCAATGTATATACAATTTTACTAACCGGTCCACTCCATCGTAGTCACCACCAATTCCTATCGATTCTGAACCTACAATTTTCTTTATGTGGTCAAAATGATCTGAAAGAAAACATCAAAGAAAACAACATCTAGGCATATGGCAAGAAGAAATAATACAGTTCAGAAATATCGTCACTAAGTGACTGTTCTCCTTAATCATGGATTCTTAATCAAATCCTTTTAAAAAAAAGTCAAAAGACATCCCGATAATACAGGTTAAAATTTAATAATGCAGTTGATGTATTCTGAATATTTACTGATGCTTAACTAGATGTTATCTGTTATTAAGTACATCAGGCAGCAATCTTCAAAATAATAGCTACACTGACGAGATGCAAATGAGGAAAAAGACACTATCACAGAATCATAGAATAGTTTGGGTTGGAAGGCACCTTTAAAGGTCATCTAGTCCAATCCCCTTGTGATAAGCAGGGACATCTTCAATTAGATCAGGTTGCTCAGAGCCTGGCCAACCTGACCTTGAATATTTCCAGAGATGGGGCATCTGCCACCTCTCTGGGCAACCTGTGCCAGTGTTTCACCACCCTCATTGTAAAAAATGTCTTCCTTATATCTAGTCTAAATCTTCCCTCTTTTAGTTTAAAACCATTACCCCTTGTCCTATTGCAACAGGCCCTGCTAATAAGTTCCCAACAAGTAGACCACAAATACCAACAGATTTTTCATTACCCATTACATATCTATGTTTCCCACTCTTAATTACAAAGGTTTAAGATGTTTTTCAGAAAGTAACAACTACTTTGGGATTAATGGCTGTTGGCTCCATTTGGGAGCATTATGTCCTCCAGCTACACACCTTGTACCTCTTATTATTGTTTAATGAATATTAGCTCCAAAAATACCTAAAGCTGGGGTAAGGTGTGGAAGGGAATAAACAAGCAGTATAATTAACATGATCTCAAAAATGATGCAGACACCAGGAAACTGATAGAAGCCACCCACAAAAACTGCAGTATATTAACTTCAAACCTGCAACGGTAGAAACATTAACAACTTTTCTGCCACAGGCCAGTACATTTGCGTTGAAAGTCACCATGATAATTCCCTTGTTCTTTTTCTGAAAAATATGAAGAGAGAGATGATGAGTTGACACTCATGTGTCCTGCAAATCTCATGGCCATCTCATATAAATCCTTCTACATCCATCCATAAGAACACTCTATAAGTCAAAGCTCAGATGGCAACAGAAGGCTTTGCCTCTCTGTCTTTTGCATTGGATTCATTATATTCTCTGTAGTCTGAATCAGCAGAAGTCCAGTGACTACATCAAACTCAACCAGAATTTCAAAGTATTTGCAAAAACGTCATTTTTGTAACCAAAGGCAAAACACAACCCAAAGAAAATGTCTCAGAAGCAAATGTGTAACTTGTTGCTCAGGTATCTGCTTGTAAATCCAGTTTAGAGATGAGAGGGTGAATGTGCAAGTTTGCCTCAACTAGCCAAACATTGCCATTAAAAAAAAACAACAAAAAACAAACCCAACAAAAACAAACAAACAGAACCTTAAAGAAACAAAGAAAAACCCCAAACCAAAAATGATATCACTCACCAGTTCCTGGAGGATATCATCAGGAACATTTCTTGAGTGATTACAAATAGAAAATGCTGAGGAATGGCTGAAAATTACTGGTGCTTTTGAGATACTTAGTGCAGCTTTTGCTGTGGAATATGAAGTATGAGATAAATCTATCAGCATACCCAGGCGATTCATCTCCTTTACCACTTCCTAGAACAGATTTACAGACAACAGTGTCAGTATTATATTTCCTTAAAGGAAACCGTTTAGCTGATATATGTAAACAGATAAATAAATTCTGCAGCTGTCAGCTAGTCATTAACATGCTGTGCCTGTATGGGTTTCTATTTACCTATTGATTTTATAGTAATTTATTCCCTCAAAATTAACTAGCACGCCACCACATGCTCAAAACTTATAAAGCTTAGTCAATCTGAAATAAGTAATTTGAACTGTTATTCACATCCCGCTACTTCCACATATTAATTCATACTTATAAGCTATATTAAAACAATTGTTATAATTAAATCCAGCACTTTTACCCTTGGGAACATCCGAGGGAACTTGGCTTGACTGAATCCTGATTACCTCCTAACTATCAAGAACTTCTAGTAGTTAATGTTTAATGACAAGTTGCTTTTGAAAAGATAAGGCCAGAAGTTATTGTTGCATGATTATAATTTCAAATCTTTGAATCTTATAATTCAAGATAATTAGATTATAATTCAAAAGAGATCCTTACTTGGCCGAATGCAGTCAGACCAATAACACTAGGATAAAATTTATGTATTCCTTTAGATGATGATTCAGACCTTAAAAAGGGAAGTGAGAAAGGAGAAACATCATATTCTTCTGGAGACTATAATATCAGCAACTGAAACTTCTTATGCTACACACAATAAAAATCATTACCATGTCACATAGCCAAATATCTCGTTCACACAGTGCTTTTTATGTTCATAACTGTTTTCTGGACATTATGCCTTCAGGTTCACGACTGTTGTATGTTTGTGAAGCAATGCAAGACAAGCAAAGAGATGCTTGTCAGAAATTTTCTGACTAAACAAACTTTCATCAGAGAACAAAGATATGCTGAAATGTCAGTTGCCTGTCTGCCAGAAAGCCTGCTTTTCATTCCTCTCTGCACACAATTCCCCTTCCCCCAAGTCAGTACAAAAAGGAATTTTGCCAATCCAGCAAAGCATAGGTGCTAATATTCTGATACAGGAACTAAGTACCCATCTCTGTAGCTGCATATGAGACCTGCATTTTTGAGGTGCCCAGAGAGGACAGCATTGAAGGCTGCTGACTGCTGAGTTCTTACATAGAATTTACCCTCTTGTAGCTACATCATATGCATTTTTAGTACTTTTTTTTTTTTTGCCTGTTTTACCCTATGTAACTTTCATAATAAAGCAAAAGGGATAGCAATTTTGTCATCTTCGTGTTGTTAACAAGGTTTAAAACTTCCTAAATTGTCAGCCTAACAAGCACTACATAACAGAGCCTTCAGTCTCCCACTTGACACGTGGCATCCTCAGTTCAGAGTCTTTTTCATAGGTGAACTCTGTATCCGAGTCCGTATTTTCCCCATCTTGGAGCTGCCATCACTTTTCATTAGATGGTCACACAAACACATGCATGTTAGTTACCAAGGTGTATTGCAGGAATGTGTTAAAGTCATGTAACGAACACCCAGGTCATAATACATTCTCAGTGTTGCCAAACTGCTGTCAATGGAGTGACCACCTTCTATTCCAATCAAACACGCGATCTTTCTACTGTCAGAGATACCTGGAAACAACAAAGGAAGATAATTCCAAAGAAATTTCATGACAGATAAGAAGCCAGCACTACTGAGCCACAATTGTTATTGTAAATTGCAAGCAATAATAGTATGTTTTTGCAGAACACGAGCTTATGCTAGTGCATGTTTAAATGGCAAACTTTCTCATGACTGCAGTGGGCCAGGATTGTGTACAGAGTCAGTTATTGTGGTTCAGTGGAAAAACTGAAGTTAAAGTCACTCTTTAAACCAGGATAACTTGCCTGCTTGCAGCTCTCTGTCTTTTGCATGTATCTCCTGCAATCCCATGTAAAAAAAAATTCAGTTAAAAGAAAGAGCATCACCTTGGGAAGTTGTCACAAATTCAAGCTCTTCATAGCTGTTACACATCCTCTTGACAACATCAATTTGCTCTAAGGTCAGACGCACAGCATCCTTGTTCTGAGCGCTGCAAAGAACATACACTGACCAAAACTGAAAGAGACATTGACAAGTAAACTAGATAACTTGTGTTTCAACTTTGAAACTTTCATTTGCTAATTGTGAAGTTCATGAGCACAGACCAAAATAATTTCCTACAGTTTACAAGGGAGTCGCCACTATAGTTTTTCCCCCAAAGGAAGAGTTATGACGCAAAGCAGGAGCATCCACTCCAGCCATGATTAAAGCCTCCTGACACACTCAGCTACTCCACAGTACACACAGGAAAGTGGGTGTAAGTTTACTTTATTTATCACAAAATAAATGTCGCTGTTTTGATTAAAGGTACCTGTATTATAAAACACAAACTTTTGAAACACAGATGTTTTGGAAAAGTGTCTGTAGCTTTTCGATTTCAGTGGGTTTTTTTTTCCCCGAAAAGAGAAAGAGGCAAAACCAAGGCCAGAAGTACTTTTGTGATTGGGAAAGGAAGGACGCAAATGTAAAAATATGTTCTCAGACTCACAACCATGGCAGTACATACCTGAGCTCCCACATAACCAGCCTGAAGTTTCGCAAGGTTTGTGTGTGTCTTGTTGAGTTCTCTTAAGTTGACTCTACTGAGTCTATTTTGGTAAAATATTCTCAGCCGCAGTGCAAAGTCGTTGTGGCTACAATTGAAAACAAATAGGGCTTGTGACAGAAATAAGTTGTTCCCCTTCTAACCCAAATGTATTTTCTTCCACTGTTCGTAGTCCCTTAGACTATTAATTGCCAATAATCCTTGCAGTAACATATGCTTAAAAGTCTCCCTTCTTTTGCAAACAAGCTTTATTTGTTAATTAGGGCAGCAAGAAACTTTTTTTTTGCCTCTCCCATTTTTATAGCTCTTGTGTTTCTGTATCTATTTTTCTCCCTATTGTTTTTGAAGGAACGGAAGAACTGAAATCAGCCACCACACTCCTTAGAAGCAAGTACTTGTGGTAGAATAATCAGTGCTGCCTGTGCTAGAATAATCAGTGTTTGTGTTCCCACGTCAAAATACACTCACCGCAGACATCATTCCTTCAGATTGTAAGGGTACCCTTTCAAGGTACGATGCCTGCTTTCTAGCTCCGCACAGAAGTCATTGCTAATGAAGATGCCATTAAATTACGGGAAGGAGACAAGGATATTATATAAAGGGAAACAATAATTAAGTGGTTAAACTTGACCAGAAAATTACAAATGCATTTAGAATAACCCGATCCTACAGTAAGCACCTTCTGAACTATAACTCCTTCCAGATAAATCACTGCAACAGTAACTAACTGCCATGTGCTAGTAACAGCCTATGTCCCTACTCATCTAAACACACTTTAGCATTTCCTCCTCACTTGTCAAGATTTACAGAGTTTAGTTGAACATATTTTATATACCCATCAATTAAACGTGTATCTTGCATCAACTCAATAGCTCTCTCTTTCATTGATTTCTCATAGCTGAATGGCACAGCATCAAAGAACATCAACAGCCACAGCAACAGCTTTGTTGTATTTCTCTTCATTTCCATTTTCCAGTTTGCTACAGCAAAGAGATACCACAATTATTTGCTGATGACAACGAAACAGCAAAATTTCCAGTCTGTGGAAGTTGTAGGCTTAATAGTATAGGCAGAGCCAAAATGCCTCTCCTTCTGGTAAGGCTGGGGTGAATTCTGCAGAGGAAAGAAAAAGAAAGAGAGAGAGAGAGTAATAAACAAAAGGGAAGGTAGTGGTGGAAACTGTAAAACAGCTACCTTCTCCCAAAGTTTTTAAGATCTCTGGCTGTTGGTTTTTTGCACATATAACCACTCCTTGAACCCTGATGCTGCCACCAGCTGACTGCTGAAGGGAACCAACTCCTCAGTCAGAGCTGGCAGGGTGAGCCTGACGGACCCTGGACTCTCACCTCCCTAAAAGCAGCTCCCAAAACAACATAACAACATAGTTCCCTCATTACGTTAACTGTTTTGTTTCATTATTTGGGAAACTTCACACTGAAATGAACAATGAAACTGTTTTTGAGAAATTCCAAGAATCAGCTGCTTCTGAGTAAACTGTATTGTTGAAATACACAGCACATCAGAGTATTTTTCAAAGGAAAGCTATTGAAATCCAACACTTTTCCACACCTTAGCATGGACAATATGTGCCAATCTTGAAAGGGTCACTTTATTTCCATGAGGAAATGGGTATGACACCAACTTCAAGAGGAATCCAAGCACCCTGTACTCTTTTTTAAAATACAGTACTCAAACACTTGGACAGCAGCCTTTCAGGTGTCAGTCAAAAAGCATTTTTACAAACAGGTTAGAAATATCTCCTCTTCTATGTAAGGTAACTGTAAGATCTGCTAGGAGGTGAAAATACCTTTGCCACGGAAAAGGTTGTTTGCCTTTTCCATCCCCCCACATTCAGAGTTACTGGCAGCATTACCTACAAAGCTGAGGAGCAGTCACCTCCTTCATTCATTGGAATTACATCATAATTAGATGCGTGTGCCCTGTGAATTCTTTCAGATCAAAGAAGTTTGGATAGAATTGTAATATTGCAGAGCCAATGCTCAAATTTTTCAAAAGACAGAAAAAAAAAAAATAATGTTGACTTTTCATTTGTTTTCCACTATGAGTCAGTAAAGTTCACATTTATGAACTTTCTTCCGGCAGCACAAAAGTTTGTTTTTACTAAAAAAGGAAGTTGTTTTTATGTATTTCTTGTCTGCAGAGGTAAAAGCAAGTAGCAAATATCCAAGACATGATTTACAAGGCAATTCATCTTGCCTGCAGACTTTGCTTCTCTTGTCTTTAAGCGAATTTTCTAAAGCAACAACAGGAGGTGGACATAAACCAGGAAATGGTTTTCTGATATAAAGCCATATATGCATCAATAAAGTCACAGATATCTCAAGGGAGATCCATAGGCGATGGTGGCATTGGAAGCAAATTCAGGTCACACTAAGCAGATTACATATTGAAGGCATCCTGTTCTAAACACATTTCTTTCTTCCTCTTACTAGAACATTTTGATTACAAAAAAATCAAAGCCAAAGTGAGAGTAGACCAGGATATTGAAAAGCAGCAGAGTGAAAATCATATTAAGATTCTTCTTTTTCTAGCTGATTTATATTAAACCATTTTTCTGTCACCTACAATATGCAGATTGTAAATAAAAGGAAAAGTTAACTGGCTTATTTGCCCTGCCTATGCCTGATGAAATGTAAGTATGTTTGTAATGGAGTTGTATTTGATAAGCCAGTATAAGTTTAATTAAACTGTGCAATTAAGATGTTTTAAAACAAAAATTAATCCATTTTGCATGTATTTTTTTCCCTCTAACTCAAAATAATATAAAAGGTAAAAAATAAAAAAATAAAAATTAAGAAATTACATCACAACCTGGATTTAGAAAGCTGCAAACTGCTATTCTAAAAAATCCTTCAACAAAAATTCCTAAGGTTCCTCTCTTGAGAAACTGGCTCAGGCCTTTTCTGATTCACAAGATATGGGAATGCGTTAAATTGTAGGACCATCTGGCAGGAAGTACTTTTGGACAGTGGGAAGAAGCAAGCTTATACAAAAGGGAGTGTTGATGGAAAAGCTGATTTAAAATCAGCCCTGAAGTGGTCTCAGAAAGAAGCTCTAGGACAGCTGAATAAACACAGTAGTACACAGGCACAAATGAAGATCCAATATAAATATGATACCAGGGGAGTTGTGGCACTAACTAAAGAAAATTAATAGCCCTCACCCCTTAACATTTCCTACAAGAAAACCATAATGTAAGGAATAGCGCAGAGAGTATTTGTGAAGTACAGAGGTCGAATGCCACGTAGAGGAAAGCATTCTAGAAATAGACTTGTCCTTCAAGGATGCTTAACAGTCTGTGTTCTCATTCATTAACAAACATAACAGAAGTGATTGACACCAAGTTTCTTATGTGTACAAAACTTAAGGAGTTTTTGGCTAGGCCCTTAGGACAATATGGGAATTAATTTACATCACAAGTCTACGTATCTGGGTTTTCTCATGGGAATGGTTTCCTGCAGGCCCAACTACTTCCCCTGGGGTCAGAATAAGGATCAGACCTTCCAAGACTGGGATGATACTCTTAGACTGTCCTTCACCAGAGCACAGTTGAGTCCCTGGCAATACTTTAATTTGTCCAGGATTTATATCATAGCTGATGAAAGAAGCCCTTATTCCTCTCATGTCTGCAAAATAACTAAGGGAACCTTCTGTGTTCTTCCCACATTTACTGATTGAAAGGGAGATTTTTCTGCTTTTATTCATTGCCGCAGCTTTATATTTGTGTACCAGGAAAAAATTATTGGGAAGGTCATTTTCTATCCATTTTTTTGTAATACTGCCTTTAGCAAAAAATATTTGAATTGTCATTGGAAACAATAAGTTGACCTCTGGTATTACTTTTACTCAAAGAAATTGAGTATTTATAGATTATGTATTTGGGAAAAAATGAGGCAGGTCACAGATCCATGGGCTTACACATTATATCTAGGTACAGCAAAATCCATGTTCAAAATATGAGCCCTGTTGTGCTACTATGACCTGGTGTTTGATTTCCTTCTTTCACTCGTTTTCAATAAAATCCATTTATGCAAGAGGGCACATTCAAAAAAAAAATATAAACAGAATCCTACCGGAATTTTATACGCATTTGAAACTGCAGCAGTTTGGTTAGATTTGATTTATTTTAATTAACCTCATGCAGAAAATTGGAAGGTACTATGCAGTGGGTATATGAAGTAAACGAGACCCAACAGTCTGCTGCTTCTCTTGCCAGGCACCTCTCTCCCAGCCCTGGGGTACAAAAAAAAAAAACAAACAAGCAAAGTGCACCATTAGTCCTCATGGGACAAATCCAGAGGCAGTCTCGTGATGCTGCTCCAGGAACTGAAATTCATCTCTTCAATTCTGAGTTAGGCACTGAAGCTGAGCCTCCCACAGACCAAAAGTCTATCCGAAAGAAATACGTGTAACACTGCAAGGGACAATAAACACTAACACAAAACTTTCTTCTGACTTTCAGCTCCACCCCAGCTACATGAAACATCACAGGCTTGCAACAGACACACACACACAGTAGGAAAGAGATAAGGAGGGAGGTGCAAAATGCAGCTCTATCTCTTCTTCCACATTACACTTCAGAGCCAAAATGTCTCTTTCCATATCTACATTTGCATGTCTCATTAAGATCATAACTGCTTTTCATCCCCACCATATCTCTGCACACAGGACTGGCACAGCAATTTTGAGGCATCAAGCTTAGAAAAGCCATCAGCCCACAGCCCAAAATAAACAATGACAGTCCCTGGAGAGCTGCAATACACAGAGTGAGTCTTTGCAGACACGCTACAGAAATAAAGCTTTACTATCTCGCACTAGTTAGCTTTTACCATTGGTTTACATTCTCCAAGCTCTTCATGAAGGGCTAAGAAGTTACTATCAATAAAACATGAATGCTGAGAAAGCGTACATTACGCTGAGCATTCCCACATCAGGGAGGACAGAGCTAAAATGAAGCAGGATGGCCATATCTGCCATATAAGGCTGCAAGAAGGGGGATTGCTCTTTTAAAATAGATACATTTTAATGGAAAGTTTCACAGTAAGAAAAGGAAAGTTTTTCTGCATGCTTCTGTCATTTACCATCTTCGGAAGTATGGGCAAGCTGCCTGGCCCCTCTTCTCCTTTCCAGCAGGCAGGCCAAACCTCAGTGCAGAAGGTTCAGTAAACAAATCTCAGTTAGGAACGACATTCCTTTCATCCCATTTGAAGTCCTTATTTTCCATCTTGTTCTTTATTAAAACACTTAATGACAGCCATTACATTAAGACTTGAATTTGTTGAATTACTGTGCCAAATCAAATATATAAAGTGCAATAAAATAGAGCTCAAATATCAAGATAGTAACATATCGTGAAAAATGAAGGTTTACACCCCCAATCCAGTTATGCAGAGAGCTCATGTGGATAATTCTAGTGCATCTCTGAATTAACTACCTCAGATCATGGCAGCAGCTTAGTTGCAACAGCACAGAAAACACAAGACGACCCGGACCCTAGGTAAAAACTTCCTTGCTGATTACTGCCAAAAGCATGGATTCTCCCTATTCCTTAAATAATAATTAAACATAATTAGTAATACATAAATATTAAACATGCTTCTAGGAGCAGAACACACGCCTCATACTATGAAGTATGTTTTTAAGAAAAGATACCGATCCCTTTGAAATTCACCTTGTCATCGAGACAGTCTTTCAAATCTTTCTCAATTTCTGCTTGAAATTCCTTCTGCCTTCCACCAGCCCTGAATCACATCAGGTTTATCTGTTCCCCTGCTTAGAAACCTCTTTAGTGCTTTCACAATATACAGGTATTACAATGTATAATTTTCAACCTGCTATTCCTTCCCTGCCTGTGCAAACATACAATGAAGTGCCACCAAGGAATGAGAAAACATAGTGCTGTTAAACTTATTGCTTAAAAGTGGCATAAAAGGGAATAAATACAGTAATGGTTGGAAGGCATTTCAGGATCTCTAGGGAAGAGAAAGAAACAAGCAGGAAAGCTTGTCCCAAACTTCCTGGGAAAGTGGAACCCACTAGGGGGCAATTACAGTACTTCCATATACAGAGATAGTCACTCAGCCTTGAATTTAAGTGCATCCTTGGATATTACACATTATATCCACCGTGCATGTAGACTTCAAGTTTTTCAGATGCAATATAATCTCAGTTGGCAAGACTCCTTTGCAAGTGAAGTGTAGGAGATACATTGCTTTCTCCTTTAAAACAATTCCAAACTAGATTTTATTATTACAGATAAAAATGATGTTTTAACTCAAGAAATATTTCTCATAACTTTCCTTAAGAAAAGGACAACCACTGAATTTCTTTCCTGTTATGTTCTCATCCTTCTCTTCACTGTTGTTTCTTCCTGTCCACGGTTTTTAAGACTTTCTGACAAATGCAAATTGCTGAATGCAGTAATTTTGAAGTAAACAGGAGCTCTGCTAATGCTATGTGGTTTTTTATCTAATTGATGACTATGAGGACTATTTTCTCAGAAATCTTACGTCACTGAAATTATTTTAACTTCAAGACAGATACGCTTGATGGCATAATTTCCTAAAGGCAGAACAAACCAGAACAGCCTGACAACTACTTCTATAGCACTGTAGCAGACCACCTATTATCAGGCAAAATTGTGTCCAGCTTAAGAGTGCTGACCTCAGTGGAAGAGCTGGCGAGGAGTGTTTGACGCAGGGAGTCAGCTGGCTTCTGTGTTAATGCGCAGTCTCCTTTCTCGTATCTGGTGATATTGCTTTCCTGGAATGCAAACCAGAACCCATTGAACAGCATGTACAGACTTGAGTAAACTACTCTAGGGTTGCCCTCTGTGAATGTAGTCTCTACTGTATGGACCACAACAGGTTTCAAAGCTATAGACAGCAGATTATATGACAGGAATGCTCTTTCTCCCAGTCACTCTGTTTGGGTCTCCTGCCCCATGCTCCTGTCCCTTGTTTAACACATGCTCTTCATGCCAGGGTCAGTGTAAACCATGCCCCCTCCAGCCCCTACTCCTGACAGACTCGTTCTTTTTGGCAGTGTTTTGCCCAGTTCCAAAATATTTCTAATATTCTGGTAATGTTTGGATACTGCTTTCAAAAAACAATGCTACAAACTAGTCAGAGAGACAGACAAAGGCCACAAGGATGAGCATTACTGAGCATTAACAACTGAGTTTAACCATAATGGATGCAGCCTGTGGAAATGTTGCTCTCACAGGAGGTAATGAACTTTGCTTCAGCACAAGAAAGCCTATTTGAGTACTTGTGCCACAGTGGAGTTTACGTGCCTCTCCCTTACGGCTGTTAAAAAGAGAGCGTTATCAAACACACCATGGGCTCTTTTTTTTTTTTCTGGGCTGCCCACACATTTCTAATCTCAAAGTGAGCATTTTGTTTTCTTGTTTTCTTTGTTGTGGCATGCAAATGAAAGATTTTGAGGAACATCAGTTACTGGAAACACAATCATTCTCTAAGTCCTTCGTCAGATGGGAGTGCAGTCTTTGAGAAGCAGTTTTTCTCCCATAAACATGCATCAAAAATATACATAAATTCTGAGACCCAAAAACTTTAGTGAAACAGCACTTCTACAGAACTGTAAAGGATAGAGATCAATCACAAGTTGTTTCTTTTCTGCTTTGTGGCAACTTTAGGGATTTCCCTTAAATGTCAAAGCACAAATGCAGACTTTACTAACACAGTGAAAAAAAATCCTTGTATCTCTAATCTAGAAAATGTTAAATTTGTTTGTGGCAGCTCAGCATGCACAATGTTAAAAAGGAAAGGTCAAAAAATTGCCCAAGAACCATAATTCTGGCAAAGGCAAATTAGTTTATGCAGGCATTCCTTGGTTTCAAATTCCTCAAATCAAAATACAGATCAGATCTGCAACCTGTATGTCTAGAACTCTGCCAGATCCTGACAAAATTACTCTAACAGGAACACTAAGATTTTATAGCTTATTATGTACTCTGTGACATAGTACGGTATAACTGCTATTCCAGAAAGCCACATAATTTGTCAGTTCAAAATGCTGAATGAGAAAGTAAGCAAGCCTTGTTCACACAATAACACTGTTCTGATGCTATAAAAACTGCTACACAGGGTAAATTCTTGTCCAAATGTGTACTATTTTTACATCAATATTAACTCCGTAGAGATTTCCAGGAATAGGTTTAAGCATGAACTGTACCTCCATGTTCTTCAAGCGATTTGACTGATGACAGAAATCATATTTATCTATACATTACCAAGTCTCCATTGCATGTATTTGTACAGAAATGCTATTCTTGGTAGCTACAAGAATTTCCTACAGATTTGTTATATAAAAGTACCTTCTAGGTTTCTCGCAAAATATTCTTTATACTTTGACAGTAAGACTCATTTGCCTTTGAAATGTTTAGGTAAGAAAAGACACATAAGTATATCATCATTCAGAAATCGATTCTTGAAAATTGAAGGAGTATTGCAAACACTACACAAAATTAGGAACATGGTATATTAGACACCCCTATTTAAACAACATTTAAAATACAAAACCCACATAGCTTTTTTCCATGCTGACTTAGCAGAGTTGAAAAGTGGAAGTTGACATGAGATTTATAGCTTTTTCTTGTTTATCTAAAGGATCCTTGGAGCAGGTTACCTTCTTAGGAAAATGCAGCGGAGTCGAAATCCACATTGGACTGTGTTGGATGCAACAGCTAAAGCTTGGCACGAGGTCCTCCTGGCATCAGAGCAGCAACAAAGAAACGTCCTCTATTTCTTTAGCTCACACATCACAGGCTTCACACTCAACAGGCATTTGGAGATTGCCCCTTTCAGAGATATAGGTCTGTGAGAGAGCTTTCAGTTCAGCTACCGCCCACCCGGGAACCCACAAGCCTTGTGCTGTGCTGTTTTCAAAATCTGGCATTTCCTCCCTCTTGCGGCAGGCTGTTTGTGCAGTCCGTCATGCATCTGCTGGCTAACAAATGATGTGTTTAATGCTGCTCTGTTTATATTGTTTTAGAAATAGGTGCCCCTCGTCACAAAATAACTTAGGTTGGAAGGGATTTTTAGTGAAATGCCATTTCATCCAGCTGCCTGATCCCAGCTAAGGTAAACTTCAAAGTCAGATCAGGTCGCTCAGGCCCTCATCCAGTGGAGGTTTTGATGTCTTCAAGGAAAAAGGTTATACTACCTCTCCAGGCCCCTGTTCCAGTTCCACCTTACTGCTGACATAATTTTGCCACATTGACTACACCTAAGCCAATAAATATCTGCCCCTTGTTACTATACCTGCTGGATTTTTATCAGGACTTACAGTGCCACTGTGTGATATTTGTAAAGGTCAAAATGCTCACAAGTTACCGATGACCTTTTCAAAGATACTTATGTCTCTGAACCTACTGGGACTTTTCACTCCCTTTGTGGGAGCTGACAGTTTGGAAACAAAAGAAATATGTGCAAAAACATGATCCTGCAGTTTCACAATAAGTAAGGTCAGCTTGTCATTATTTTTATGTTACTTCATACTTTCTACAGAAAACCAAAAGGTCATCATGCTTTTGTTTATGATTCCATTGCAGAGAAATAACCAAGTCTCACAATCAAAACTCCCACAGAGCTGTTGCACGAGTCATGTCTTAACTGGAATGTATGTCTGTCATCAATCCTCAAGTTCCCAGTAATTAGAAAACTTAAACAGAAGCCCCCACGTCACTTGGAATTCTGCTGCACATTTCTAATTTGGTGAACTTCACTTATAAACATTTACCATCAACTCAAATGGACTGAAGAACCTAAACAGTATGAATTCAGTATCCAGAGAAAAGACAAATGTTTTCTTTAGTTATCCTCTACCTAATCTGAAGCTTGATCCAGGCCAGGTCCATTTTTATGCCTATGACAGGGAACTATCTCCCAAATTTAATTTAATGCAACAAATAACAGGCTCAGATTCATTTTCCCACTTTTGGTCTAGTTCTAGCTCATATTTCCTTGTTAGTTTTCAACTTTTCAAATTCTCATCCTCTTCTTCCAAGGTAAGTGATATCATACAACTATCACTGCTTGCAATTTATTTTTCCTATTTTCTCAGCTTTCTGTCCTTGTAAAGTCAAGTTTCATCTCTAATCTGGTTTCTACGTGCCTCCAGCTCCTTGTTCAAGAACAATTTTTACTGAGCCACTAAGCTCCTGCTCAGACTTTTAACAGCTCACCTCTTTGCAGATTCAGAATGTAACTGATTTTTAAAGTTGCTAAAAGTCAAATTCTTCCTTTGGCTCACAGTCAGGTTTCCTCTATCTTTTTATTCTAATAGCCCTGGATGAGCCTCAGCAGCTGTTTGTGTATAATAATTCTTATAATATGGCATTTGTGATGTATGTCCTTCCTGCAGGGTCCATCTGTCAGGACTGTGCTCTTAATAAATATCCTGAGAGCTATCTTTATTGTCCAGAATGTTGTTATACAGCTGTCTCTCCCTGATAATAGCTATCCCTATATGTTTATATCATCTTGTATTCACCTCAGACATATTTTGGAGCAAGCTGAGAAGCTATAACATAACTGCAGCCCTTACACTCATACCATCTGCTGTCAGGACACAGAGGGATAACATTACGTTGGAACTGTTTTTCACGCTAGCAGCTTCACTAATTTCAATACCTACACGTCCAAAATGCTAGTGTTTTCACTACCAGTACAGATTAAACTGTAGATTACTATAGCTGGGAAAGCAGGGCTTTGCAAATGCAGATGCCTACTGTGGCAGCCATTTTTAACTGTAATTCAGTTTCTCCATAAAATCCTTAAACTCTACCAGCTTGTGGCATCATCTACCCTACATAATAGAACCCCAGCATTTGGCGTGGATATAGTTTTGTATGGGAATATGCTTTAAAACCACATACAGGGAAATGGCTTAGGGACAAGCCACATTAACATAGTATTATAAATGCTGCTTATCAAGTACCCAAACTTGGTATGTTACTTGCATGTAAAGATTACAATCTCGAAGACCATCAGTTTAGCATTTCATGAGCACAGGCAACAGTGTTTTAATTAGAAACTGTTACAACATGTTAGGAAGAGGAAATCCCATGTATCAAGTCTTCTGTTTGCATAAAAATAGCAACACAGGCAGTCTTAACTATTGCAAATTAAGTGCCATCTGTTTCTTCTACTGATCTCAGTATTAGTTTCAGGTCCTAAAATGGAGTGAGTTTGTGCTTGGAGGGGGGATCGTGATGGGAGGTTCATTGGTTGCTTTAATCTATTTAAATCAGCATGATTGCATCATATTTCCTCAGATAAGACCTTGTGAGAAATATTAATCTAAGCTTGGGAAATCAAAGAAGTTTTGAACCAAGTCAGTAAAAAACTTTTTTCCCATGTTACTCTGTTTTGCAAGTGGCTGAAGCTGCCACAGTTTCGTGACCCTGGTCACCCTGTTTGACCAGCAGCTGTGAAAACAGTCCAGATGATGCCATGTACTCGCAGGATAAGTAGATACAGAACCACATCAGTTAACATGATTACCAAATGCAAAAGAAACAGGAAGGAATACAAAGATGAGCGTTTCTCTTCACAGATGCCGGTTTTATTTTCCCATGTTCTGAGCAGAGAAAAGGCTTCATGAAGCACATCAAGATGTCACAAAAGCTTTGTAGTCACTAGGAAGGAAGCTATAGCTGAATGTTTCCTACAGTTGAAAGCAAATAGTGCCATAATGAAAGCAGATACCTTTCAGGATGAATACAAATGAGTACTACACTGACACCATCAATGACTCTTGTCAACAACTTTTTCTACAAATACCAAAGTTGTTGTGGGTTCTCCTGGTTCAATACTCCCACAGAGTTAATTTCCACAGTGTGTTGCAAAGAAAGATGGAGGAAGCAGCTGCAGAAAAAAAGTTGTAATAAGGTTATCTATTCCATTAAGTTATGCTTATTTTAAAATACTAGCAACATTTACAAGTGATAATGCCCAAATAGTAATGCAAGCCAAACAAAGCATCTGGTCTCCCTGCTTTCTGTTTGTTTAGCTATACATTGTTCTACAAAGGTACTAGCTATCCATATTAATTCCTTTGATTCAAGAAAGGTGAAAGTTCTTGCCACAAGGTGGCAGGAGGTTCCCAATTAAAATCATACCTAATTTGTGATCTAATAACACATTGCTAATTGTCAGGACTATTAACCATTTCTGTCAACCAGGATGCAAACTAGCTTTCTTCAGACGAGTAGGGGTTTGGTGTTTGTTTGGTTTTTTTTCTCCCCAGAACAAGAAAATAAAATGAAGAATCTTTTAAAAAAGCAATAGAAGAGATCCCAAAAGCCTTACGGACAGCAGAAGTTGTTGCCTACTCAGTTCAGGAATTATAACTAAAAAGGCTTCCAGAAACAGTTTAAAAAAAAAAATATTTAGAAAAATTGTTTGCCCACTCTGGACTGATTCCTATATAAGTAGTCTTTCCTTTTAAAACCAGAATTCTCAAAGCTTTATTTCTGCCACTTTCCATTCCAATTTTTCATCAAGAGCAAAGCCATTCGTATCTATTTAAAGTAGCAGTTGTGATAATAGGCACCCACAGCCATACAGAGCAGCAAACTCCACTGAATGCTGTGTTTTCTGCTCAGCACAGGTTTTTAAGAGATGCCAATCCTTTTTGGTATCAATAAGAAAACACAATTTAGTAGCAAGTCTACTTAGTCAGCTTCATTTCTGCCACCTAATAATGGGTTGGCTTTTTCATTTGAGTTTTAAAGACTTAGCTTTGAGTTTTGGGAGGGGTGCCTAAAAGTCATCATCACTGATCTGCAGATGATGTCCAGGTAATCCTTGACCCAGGCCTGAATCCTCCTTATTCCTTCCTTTTCTTACTTCACTAGAGCTCACACCCTGAAATGTAGTAGCTACACTGGTTTGGGAGATGTTTTACCACTGCACTCACAGCTGACAAGTCTGCTGCTATAAGTTTAAGTATAGACCTAGCTGAAATCTTTCAGTGATGTAAACTGACCAACATTCATGAACAGAACATTGCAAATTACATTTTTGTGCCTTGGCCCATGTAATATTTCCATTTTTACAAATCTCTTCTTTTCCCCACTCGTGTTTACTCTCTGGATTATTCTGGGAAAATGGAAGATCATGCAGCTCAGGAAGGACAGGAGTGTTTCATCCACTGAAGTCACTCACACTCTGCTATCAGCAGCAGGAAAGTTACTAGATGTGATCTTCAGGTTACAGTGTTCACTGGTGCTTAAGACTGTCTCCACAGAATGCTTGAAATCTGTTGTCACATAACAACAGCCAGATTATGGTGGCAGAGAGGATGGTATCTTCTGGATTATTTTTTTTTAACTGTATTTTTTTGACATAGTAGAAGAGTATGAGAAAAGTTTCAAGTATTCTTTCTTCCACTGACTTTAAACTTTTTTCCTACTTATCTTTGCTTTATTGTTTGCTACTTATTCTGCTAAATTATACTTATAATTCATGCTCTCAAGACATAACAAAATCCCAAAGGTATTTCTGCATAAACATTACTGAAGTTGTCCATAGTATTATTTGTAGATTATAACATTTTGTTAACAAGAATAATTATATTTATTTCCTAACAAATTCCATTTTAAGTTAGAGCTGAGGATATTGCCCTTCTCTCTCTTCTTTTGTCCTAAGCAACTGGCCAGCTATTTTCAGCAAAATTTTTCAGTTTTTAGAAACAGGCATTTCCACCAGAAAACTGTTACAAGTAGAAGCTCCCAACCACCTTTAACTGAAAACTTGTCAGCATTCTCTAGGATATTGGAAGAGTCTAGGCTCTACAGATTTTAATTTTAGTGTCCTCTATATAACGCTTAAGCACACACAATTTTTTTTTTTTTTTTTAAAATGTCAATGTAAAATGCAATTCCATGGAGAAAACCAAGTCAGTTATTCTGTAATATGCTAGTGAGCTGGGCAGTAAATCAAGAAACTTAGGGTTGGGGTTTCTTCCAGTTTGACAAAATATATTGAGGCAGCCAAGGTTTTCTAAAAATCTTTCCAGTTTCAAGTGCCAATCCTGAAATTAATTTTCCCAAGAAAACAGTAGCTTTTGCATTTATACACAAAGATACACAGAATAAAGACTAGAACTAAACAGGAAATTCTCATTAAGTGAATCCACACCCACTTAGGAGGAATCATACTCTGTCCCACTGCTCCTTCTCCCCATCTCCCCCATGCCAAACCACGTCAGCTCCTGCTTGCCTTTTTGGTAGATGCAAGAATGCATAAGCTCAGACATCAGCCCTCCTTGCCCTGCCTCCTTCTCTCTTCTTCCTCCCAGGAGATCTCACAGACCGTCTCCCAGACTCTGGTCACACACATGCATTGGAAAAGCCTTCAAATGACTTGGGGTCTCTGAAGCTAAGGATTTACCAGAAAGAGCTCAAACTTTTGAGCGCTATTAAAGAGGTCTCACGTATGTCTTTCTTAGCAAGACTCAGCATTAATGAGAGCAAAATACCATCAAGGGATACAGACAAAAAGTAATAAGCCATTTTATTTCATTTTCAGGGGATGATTCCTTAACAATATTCTGAATTTCACGACTGGTTTTCAGCCCTGACAGATGGTAAAAGCAGATGTGTCTTACTTCCTCCTGTCCTTCACAGAGCCTGTTTCAAGCCCCTGCAATGGTCCAGGGATTATTACTAATCTATGATTTTTGAAGTAGCCCCAATCCAAAACAAGACCTTTGGATTCTGCAGTAGTAATGTATGTGCCAAGTCACATGCCTAAGCACAAGTTACAAGACGAAGGAGCAGAACAGCAAGGTAAATATGAGCAGGGCTACAGAAGGTCTAACATTGACTGTTACACCTTACTATACCACAACAGAGCTACAAATACAACAGACATCTATTATATGGTAGATTTCCACTCTATTTACACTGAAACACATTCATGTTCTAATACCAAGTTTCTAAATAGTCAATTGTATGCTGATCACTTCATTAGCAATTCCTAAAGGATTATGCAATGACTTTTCTTTGCTATGTATCTGCAACCAACCGTACTGGACACACACACAAGTTGAGGTTATTCTCCTTCTTCAGAAGTATTATGAACCTAAACATAGCATGGAAATAAATTCACTAGCTGTGCCACCTCATCCAGTTCATGCTGAACAAACTGGAAACTAAGTAAAATTGCTCAAAGTCTGTCAAAGGCTTTCGGAGAAATTACTAACTGAAATCTAAAAAATTAAATTTGCTTTAAATTTTTTTAAGTTATCTGACATGATGTGCAAGCATGTGCTCTTAAACATCTACAGGTGTGGGCAAATAAGAAATCCTATATATAATGTTAATTTATTTTAACTTTTTTTTTTACAGAAGTGTTGTTAAGAGACTTCAACATACTGTTGTCTTGGGATGTCTTTGTTGGATCAGAAAATTTGCCAACTTAGGATTCATTGTTTCTGAGCTACTTTATCATCTATACAACATATTGCGATGCTTAAGAACAGCTTTCCCTTAACTGAGGAATTTGGCAGTAATATGAATAAGGTGGTAGATAGAAAATTGCCCTGGTTCTACTGGAAAGAGAGCTTCCTTGCAGCTATGAGAGAAAATCACCATGGAATCTTTTTGCTAAGATGCTATTAAAGAGCAGCATGCACACTTCCCTCTTTTTGTAATAAGTAGCATTTGGTGATACAGTCTGGAGTGACTGAGTAAAAGGGCACATCAAGAGACCAGTACTTACTCAAGAGAATTATTGCAGAATTTTGTTATGTTCCAGAGCTGGCCAGCTGACAGTGTATATTGTTACAGAAAGAGGAGCATTAGGAGATGAACCAGACAAGTGATCTTACCCAACCAACTAGGTACAGTCAAGTTGATACACACACAGGAAAAAAAGGTTTGTGAACTCACCTTAAACTCATTTATCGCCATGAGAAACTAAGTGTTTTCATGCTGTCATAAAATTATCTGTTTTTCAAATCAGAATGGACCAAGCTCATAAACTCTAGTGAAGTTGTAACACCTTCTCACCTTTCTTCATCTAAACACCAGCAAGCCTGGTATTTAACAAGGGGAGCAGTGCTTCTCCAGGGTGATGCTCTGCTTCTAACTTTCACAAGTATGTATCCTCAAACTCTGCATTGGGATTTGATCACCCTTTGCATAGAGTCATATATGTGTTTACCAGTATATCACATTTGAGGACACAAATCAAGACATCCTGTTCTTCTGTGTGAGGTCAAAATGTGAGACATCACTCGCATCACTTTGACCACACTCAATTCGAAAAAGAGCTGTGCACAAAACCACAGGAGCACACAGGAAGAGATATGTTGTCTTGAATCTGATCATAAAGCCAGGACGCATGGCTTATTCTCTACAGAATAAGAAACAAGTATCAACAAGCATCCTGTGTTGAGGTTTATTATGGTTTTGGCATCATCTTCTCCTAGTTTTATATATACCTCCCAACACTGTATGCCCAGTATTGTCTCTCAGTAGCTTTATTCCAACATAATTCCTGCTAGGCCAAGATCATCATTTGTTACTCGGTTGGTTGTAAATGAATAACAAGCTTTGTTAAACAGTTCTACATGCTTTATCAAAAATTAAACTGCAGAAGAAAGTCTGCAAACAAAGCGTGGATACAATGCTTTTGGTTGTTCAAATGGAGTTGCCTTATTTTTATTATAAATTCTAGGTAAGGTGAAAGTAACTTGTAGGGTATTTATAATCAACAGCTGCCATGCATCTACCTGTCCACTAAGGAAGACATGAAAGAGTCATGTGAAGGATTTATCCTCACACTAAGGAGCATCTAACCTGCTGTGTGTTTAACCAAACCTGCCTCATCATGCCTGTGACAGAGCCAGTTTAGAAGAGACAGGGAAGTCACCAGTTCTTAATTCACTTAACTGCCTCAGAGGAGACTGCCAAAGTGCCTAAAGGAAATTCAATGGCATCACACGCTTCAGTTTACATAAAGAAAGCTCAATATATCTACACTGCTGCTTTTATTCATATGTGCAACCATGATACCTATTACACAGAGAAAAATCACTGTTTGAATTTTGAATTTTTACAGTTTTCAAGCTGCCATTGCTTCACGAGTGGAGCCAATGAGACTTAAACTAATTATCTAGCTAAAGCTGGAAAACTTTCACTTAGCAGTCTAATTCATCAGCACGGCAAAAGATCTCTTGATATTTTAAGCATATTCTCAAGTAAGTGGAAAGTATCATCACTGATTCTTTACTGAAAAGGTTTCACTAAAAGGTTTGAGCCTAACAAATCAAAGAAAGCTGAACAGTTCAACTTCAGTGTTCCTAGTAATTCAGTTTCGATATACTTCTGCCCGTAGTGCTGATTTGCATCTCACTTGGAAGAGACTCTCACTGGAGTTCACAGAAAAATGTACTCAACTATACATACATCGCAGGAACTCTTAACCTAGATAATCTCAAAGAAAGGTAAATGAAAGAATCAGATCTTGGATTACTGGGTCATATGCTGTCGGAGTTGAAGGATTTCAAACACAGGTTAAGTTAAAATGAATTTTGACAAATTACCCCTTTGTATTACCTAGAGCTCCTGCAATGTAGAGATGGATGCAGGTTTTTTATATTATTCACAGATAGTTTTGAATTACGTGATTGTTTGTATATAACAACATGGAGCTTAACTAAAAACACTCTCCCGTGTAATTTTACAGAGTATCTAATCAGAAAAGACTGAATCATCTTAGGCATATTACAGCCTTCCCTGACCTAAGCATATACTGCATACTGAATCTAAAACCTATACTATAAATTAGTGCAAGCTTCATGTGACTTACTTTCTATTCCTAGTGAAAAAGTTAAATTAGAATAAGCTGAACACAGCACAAATTTGAATTTTAAAAATGCATTTTGAACACTGAACATTCAAGTCACAGAAGACATGGAGCAAAAGACATTCTGTTTTTTCAAAAAAATAGTCTCAGACCACTATACAGAAAATAGAGATTAAAAAAAAAAAAAGGAGATAAGCTACTTTAGCCGAGCATAAAGAGTATGTTAGAGTTATTATGAGCCTTAAGTGTTTTACCAGAATGTATATTTAAGGTTCTTTTTTTAGCAGATGATAGGTTCTGGCATTGAGAAAGAAAGTCTTTATCTTAGCATACAATATGAAACAACACTTCAAGAGATAAAAGAGCTTGACAAAGAGATTATTATCAGTTGTTCTAGTAACTATATGGTAGATTGCTCAGAGGAAGATTGGGCAAAAAGTTTCTGCACCCTTGATCTGCATCATGTTGAATATGATCTGTTTATTACCAACATGATTTTCGATCTTGGAGACTAACTTTACGAGTCATTATAAAACAGCTCTTCAAGGATGAGAAAGGCAAATCTTTGATTTGTTTTGAAGCTTTCTACAGACACGCTCTTAAAGACAACTGTTTGAACATGAACCACATGTCTACGGTTTAGCTGACATCAAATTATGTACCCATTCAAGTGGTAATTTTTTAGAACTTGTTTGGGTTTTTTAAATATTCTATCTGTTCCATAAGCTTCTGAATAACTACCTTAGTTTTTTCTCATACATCCAAGAATGTTCTGTAACATTGGATTTGCTCCTCACCACTACAGGTAAGCATTTTCAACATAGCCTACATTATTCAAGAAATGAGTTGGATTTTCTTCTGAAATGCGCTGCCTGCACTCAATGACTGCATATAAGCAAGTCCAGCAGTCAGCATGCAGACTATATATTCAGTCCCATGGCCTGAATCTTCTATAGAGCCTCCTAAGAGGCCTGAGATATAAACAAACTACCCACAGTCATTTCTAGTGAATAATCTGAAGATGTCGCAACATACAGAATAGAAAACAATTCATCAATACCTGCACTCAGGTATGAGAAAAACAAAATAGTTTCTCTGAAAAACTGAGACTGTTCCATAAGATTACGCGAAGGTAAACTGATGGTATACTTCAGCTCTCCCTCCCAACCCATTAAAACAGATGAGAGAAAGCTGGTATTTGCAAGAACTGACACTCCTGGAAATGAGTGTACTCCTGACAGCAGTACAAATATAGCACTAAAGGACTTGGAACCAAAAGGATTTTTCTTAGTTCAAAGCACCTTCTACTAAATCAGCCATTTCTTTGATTAACAATCAAAACTCAGTTAGAATTTTATCTGAAATTATTTAGCCTGTGGAAACAGTTTAATAGCCAAATCATTTGAGGGAAGAACATTAACTTTGGATCAGCTCCATGCAAATTTTAGAATGAAATATAACATGAAGTTCTGTCAGATCAGAACATTTCCAGAGTTTAGCTTATCATAATTTAGGTTATGTGGTTGCTAGGAAGTAGCGCAGTTCAACAGAAGCCCATTTGGAGAGTGACTTGTGGTACAAGCCACAAGAAGCAGGGGCAATTAGCAGTCTCAGTTCAGAAGTGCGCTTTTCATGCAAATTTGTGTAGATAGACCCTTATGATCTTCCTGTCCTTACTGGGGATGGAGCGCACAGAACACTTTTTCTTGGTTTGTCACAAAATCAGTATTTAGTCTATATTTACATTTAAGAATATGCTTTGTTTTGCCACTGTTACATGGTTGTTTACTCTACACTCTCTTACCTCAGCCAACACTTAAGCAATACAAACAAAACAGATACACAGAGACAGCCAATAGCCCACTCAAACAGTTCCACGATTAAGTCTTATTAAAGAGAAAAAATAGCACAAACTGATCTAATAGATTAAGAAGCAATCAATAAACCTCGTCTACTTTAAGTCCTGACTGTACCATCTCAATAGTAACATCATAGGGCTCCAAGCAGCTGTGCTAGAAGCTGTCATCAATTAAAATTAAAGGACTCTTCTCAGTTATGCTCAATCTAAACCCCTTTCATGAGGAAAGAGGTTTACAGCTTAATAAACCGTTCAGGTGAAGTTGAAACTCTTCAAAAGAGAACAAGTGAGTGCTCTTTGGTAATTGTAACTTTAGTTACCTACGTGCAGCAGAGTACCCTTTCAGCCAGCTGTTTGATTAAACGAACCCCTTCTGTGCTTTGAAGGCTCTCCCTTTTTGCACACACACAGAGCCTTGTGCCAAATAGGAGCTATTTACCAAACTCTTGTCCAGCCTTCCAAGATCCACAAGTGAGAGGGAATGGCTCTTTATCACCCCTGAGGTTCCAGTGTAGTTCACATGATGTCATAGCACACTAATGATTTCAGACTCCTCATAAAAGCTGTTTCCATCTTTTCATATCATACAATGTTCGACATTTTCATGGTCAGAGTGAGATTCCAATCCTCCACCCAAGAGACTCAAACGTTACAGCTAACAAAAATTGAAAGGATTTACTTATTCATCATACTGACTTTTTAACCCTAAAATTCAGGAAGCAGAGAAGTTGCACTTCGGAACCCCCTCTTTCCTCCAAACCAAATGCCTAGCTTGAACAGTCAATTATTTTTTTTCCTGGTCCTGTGATGTTTGTACTCGCTGCAGGGCTTCATCATAGCTCCTACGCAAGCAAGACTACCCCATCCAGCTTGGCTTATGTCTCAGTGGACAAGTAACTTAGTGTCTAGGGGATGAAGGTTTCAGTTCTTTTAGAAAAGGGATTATGCGGGGTAGGAAAGGGATTGAATCTGGGCTCCCATTTTTTGGGTCCATATATGCAGAGCAGGCAGCAGGACCTGCTGTCCCTCTTGGGGTCATAATTCAAGAGGAACAGACACTGCACCTTCTCTCACCAGGGCTCAGGATCACAATTGGAGAGGGGTGTTACAATCCAAGTGCAGATATTTCAGACCTACCATTGCTTGTTTCCTAGCAGCTCCATCTAGGTAGCTCGTTACCCAGCCTCAAGGGCTTTTTAGACCAAGTCAGCCTTCTGAAGAGCACAGTGTACAAAGACACATGCCAAACTCAAAGCCACAAACTGGAGTTTTGGGACTGGACGCCTGTTTGTTTTCCTTTAAATGGATCTGCATCTGGGATGTAACCAACATTCTCCAGAGAGAGAGAAGTGTGACAGTAAGATTCTTGCTGTTATGCTTGAGAGCCCTCCTTCCACTCAAAAGTCAAAAGGCTTAGAGAGCTAATGCACGGGTATCAAAAAGCTGCACCATGACTATCAAAACCGTAAGAGTGATTTGCAACGTACCTGATATTCAGTGTAGTTAGGAGCTGAAGCAGCCATTAGCAATGAGAAAATGGATAAATTAGTTTGTACCTACACAGGCTAAAAATGTTACCATTTAAATACTACCACCTAATGTTTTGGGTTTTTTCTCCCCTAGGGATGACATTCTCTCTCTCCTTACTGTGAGACTGCCCATTTATCCATAGAGGTCAAGCACTTTCCTCTCTCAACAAGATACCTCAGATGCCTGCTTAGTCAGGGACTCAGCATGCAAGTCCAATGCTTTCATTTAGCAAAACATCAACTCAAAGGCAACAGCATCTGGATTCCAGTTCAGTCTTGATCAAGGTGACGTCTGTCAGACTTCTACCTTTCTTTTCTCCCACAGAGAATATTCAGTTCCTTTTTCCTACATCCTTTTACTCATGTTAAAATGTTTGTTGTCTTCATCCAGGAAGCAACAGAGTTTCTAAAGAACAGCAGAATTTGTAGAGCTCAGATATTTCATGCAGCTCAGCCCACAGTGCATTAATTGTTTCTGGTTTTCAGGTGAAACGCCATGTATTTTAAAGTACCATACACAATATGGATGTTCCTAGCAAATCAGACATTACAGGTTCACTTGCTATTTGTGCGCTTCCACTCAGTAAAGTGGCATGATCTTCTGCTATTTGAACTAATTAATACGTCTTATGGCAAGTACTTTATCTCAGCATGGTCAGTTCACTTCCAACTGCATTTGGGCTGTGAATTCTCAAGGACAGGGGATTTCTCCCTGTCAAAACCACACCATTTAAAGCAATTGAGAAGTGGCAGAAAGAGGGAAACAGAAGAAGGAATGTTTACCTTTTTTGGAACTTTTGAATGCCACGGTAAGCACGGTTTCAGGATAAGATTTCAGCAAAGCATGTAAATTACCACTGGAAATGATTTCCTCCCAAGTAAGACCAGCCAGGAATACCCCCACACCAGCCATCCTCCATGTGAAGTCAGATTTGCAGCATCTCAGTTCCCTAGTGAAAGCAAACTGAGTTTTTGCACCTAATTTACTGGATGTCTAATTCAGCAGGTCACTGCCACTTTCCATCCAGAATATTCACCTTTCCCTCCAACTCCCAGTTATAACTCTCACTGAAATCCAAAAAAACCTCCAAAAACTGGAGCAGTCCATTTTAAGAAAAAAATTTGACTAGAATTCTGAAGATGGAGAAGAAAGCCAGTAATGTCTCTTCTGTAAGAATTTGGAGATTTTTGAAAAATTTTTTTTTTAGAAATCTAAATCTTATGATCTGTCCATCCTCCAGCTAGAACTGTTCTGTCCTCTGCGTATTTTCTGTGCCATGGAATCTTTTAGATCTGCAAAGCTATGTTTGTCCTGCAGGTGGCACATGCCTGCAAGTCTCACTCCTGCATGCATTGTCTCAAATCCCCTGCAGTAGAAGCCATGCGTGTGCTATTTTTATTATTTTGCCCAAAACCACTAAAAAAAAAAATGCACACTCTCATTTGCTGTGATTGCTACAGTCGCTTCTTAAATAATATTTCTTGTATTATGCCCACTAAAGAGAAGGAGAAAAAAAGCCAAAACCCAAACAGATCTAAAATACAGAAATAGCTATAGAAGTCACTTTCTGTAGCCTTCTCTAAAATGTTATATGAAGTTCTACGACTCGTATTACAAGACGTAACCTTACAGTGATCACATATTATCACAAAAGGAAAAGCAATCATATTTAAGTTTCATGATTTAAGGGTGGGTACATGCACAAGGATGAGAGGAAAACAACAGCAGATAGAGTTGATTACTGAACGGTGGGACTGTATGTTTGAGGAAAACAAAGGCTAAGGACAGGAGCTGTCTGAAAGCAGTGAAGGAGATGAAATTCCAGTAGATGGCACTCAAATCCGCAGCACAACCACAGAGCTCGCAGGGTCCCTGCAAGTGGTGCATTGCAAGCAGCTGTCTGCAAGCTGAGGGCAGAGATCCCAGCAAACAGTCAGAAGATTTGGGGGACTGGAAGACTTAATGGTACCTGAGACGCTGTGCCACAGCAGGCCAAGCAGCCGGGCCACAGAAGACTAAGAGAGCTGCAGGAGGCATCCAGGTAGCTGGTCCAGATCTGCTCAGTGGCATGCAACAACGGTAGATGTATTTTCCGCTGCAACTTTCACTCTCCTGACCACTTCTCACCTCACCCCAAAACTAGCCTCAAAACTATGGGGGGAAAGCAGGAATCTAGCTTCATTACAGATTTTAAGCAAGTATATCAGAGCAGGCTAAGGAAGGCAGCGCTATCACCTCTCTCAACAAGAGCTTAGGCACAAGTCACAAGGCAGGGCAATTCTCAGTCACAGAACTCTGTTTCAAAAATTAAGGGGCTCCCTCCAGTCTAACCCCGACATCCACGGGAGCCAGTGTTGCCAAGTGACAAAGCGCCTAGTCTTATAACCACTGAAAATCAAGATGTGTACTGTTCTACGCAAGAAGCTGTCCTGCATGCATAAATCACTGTGTGCAGGTACTGTTAATGTTTACCTCAACTTTGGTTCCTCCCCTTACTGCCTGTAGAGTTCACAGAATCCCTTAAGAAATATGAGGGAACAGACCATTAAAAACAAGTTACTTAGTGTCTTCAAAAACACACATGCTGTTCCTATAAGTAAGCATCAAAAACCCAATAACTAAGCCATTAATCCTTAATAATTCTTTTTTTTAAATCCATATCTCTGTTCCCTTGCAGGTAACGTTACAGCTGCTCACAGCTACCAAGACTGAACCTTTCCCTTTCCAGTGCAGATGCTCTTGACGCTACTGGGCTGAACCTGAAACTTCTTTACAGCTGGACCAAAAAGATCTATGAATATTCAGGCACTAAGGAATTTGGGCAGATATCCAAGAAGTGGCAGGCGCCAGCTACTGAATCTAAGGCTCTGTCAGTTCTTTGTGCTGAAAACACAACTATTCAGATTGCTTTATGCTCTAATGTGAGCACATTAAAGACTCTGAAACAAAAAAAATCTGCTCTGTTGATAAAAAACATATTTTAGCCTTTTTCCTCCTCGTGCAGCCAGTTACAATGCTGCACCTCACAGAAGTACACACACTATTGCTCAGCAGCTGCTGCTTATCCCATCTTTTTGCATGAGAGCTTGCTTTTGCTCTGTTCTTCCCCTCCTCGTGAGTAGTAATGTATGGGGGCAGAGCTGATCAGGGGTTATTTTTTGAAGGGCTCATGTCACAGACAGCATTTGTTTTCACTGAGACAGCTCCGAGTGGAGCTGGGAGAGCAGGTATGACAGCCACGGCTCCAGGGACTGGTGTGGGAGGGAAGCAGAAGAGGAGGGGCATGAGGAAGCTGAGCTGCAGCCGCTTTGCCTCTGCTCCTAGCTCCCAGGACAGCTTCAGCCTCAGTCCTTCTGGCACGGACTTCTCCTCTGCCACGAGAGCTTCTCCAGTAGCAACTGCCAAACCTGCAGTTACCTCCTGGATGAGAAAATTCTTCAAGCTCCTTTTTTGCCAGTTCATAGAAGAATCTGCACCAGAGATAGACAGAACTTGGAAGAATCATCTGAAGACAATTGCTCCCAAAAGGAAAGACACAGAGGACTGGAAAACCCAAGCATTCTGCCTCTGTCCCCGACTAACAAACATAGACCTGCCCGATAGCAGTCAGAGCTACAGCGACGGCTCCCTGCCTTCCAAGCAGCCTGGCTTCATGGAGGAGCAGGAAGACAACTTTGTGCTTTCCCTCGGAGCCAACACCAGCAAGTGCAGCCCTGAGACTAACCAAACACGGGCTCCAACATGCTGGTCAGGAGCAACCAGGGGTGGCCCAGAGGTGGTGATTGTACCGGTGCTTTTTGGCTTGATTTTCCTCCTGGGAATGGTGGGAAACACATTGGTGTTGGTTGTTTTGGGGCGCCTCCGGCCTGGGGGACGCCCATCACGCAGTGCTACCAATATCTTCATCCTGAACTTGAGCATTGCAGACTTCTCCTTTCTGCTCTTCTGCGTTCCCTTCCAGGCCACCATCTACTCCCTGCCAGAGTGGATCTTTGGTGCCTTCTTTTGCAAATGGGTTCACTACTTGGCCATGGCAACAATGCTGGTCAGCATCTTTACTCTGGTGGCTATGTCTGTGGACAGATACATTGCTGTGGTCCATGCCAAGCGTTCATCCTGCATCCGCAGCAAGCGCAACGCTGCCCTCGGCGTAGGTGTCATTTGGCTGCTGTCTCTACTCATTGCCATCCCTGTAGCCCAGCACCAGGCCCTCATGAGTGGTCATCAGCAAGCACCCAACAGCTCCTTCTGCTGGGAGCACTGGGCAGATGGTTCAACAGCCAAGCAGATGTACAAGATTACCATCCTGCTGGTGGGATACCTCCTGCCCCTGGTGCTCATCACCTGCTGCTATGCCAAGGTGGGTGAGAGGGATGCAAGTAATGTTTAAATGGAGGAAAAGATCACTCCCAGACTCTTGGTGGCTTGGATGTGTACACTCAAGCTGCCCAGGGAACAAGTAATAGATCCAATCCTTTCCATAGTCTCTCCTGGTATAGAATACTTCTCTGAATCAGGGGGAGGGAATGAGAACAGAGAATGAAATTACACCAACTCACAAAAAGGATTACAACTGTTAAGTTGATGCCTAGCCTGGCACCCAAATCCCCTAAAGATTCTTGATGATTTTCCTATTTTTCAGTTTGTTTTCTCTTGATAATAAATGTTTGCTCCTAGCAAGAGGAAAAACCTATGGAGGGAGAAACTATGCAGAGAGTGTACAGAAACAGTATTAAAGAAATCACCTCGATTTCTTTCTTTTTTTTTTTTTTTGACACAAAGCTCAGACACTGTCTTGCAAAGACTTGCAAAAAGAGATCTTAGAATCAGTGTGTTATTCAGCAAGAAATCACTTCCTTTCTTCTTGTGGATTGCTATCACTGAAATTTTTGGTTTCCCCTTACTGATCTTTAGCACATTTAAGACTGATAGTAAGTCTATGAGCTGTGTTAGCATGCAGAATAAGTTTTCTGTGAATTTTGAATTAATACCCTATTATGCAGGGACTGGACTTCCTTGACATTAGTCAGTTGCAGGTCTACCCACTTGGAAAAAAATGTTTTCCTGGAATTTAAGTTTATGTTTGTTTAATCAAAAATACATTACTTTCAATACTAACCTGTTCTGCTGTCAACAGGGCTAAGGATGGGACAATGCACTTAGATGTAATCCCTAAGCCCTCGGGCCTTGCTCGTCACAAGAGGAAAAAGCCACTAGAGCTCTTAACTCCTACCCTGTAGCTCTTGCTGTTTGTCCCCTCACTGCCCTAGGTGAGACAGCAGCAACTGGAAGGTGAGCCGCATTTAATAGAGGCAGGGTTTTGTTCATTAATTGCTTTAGAAAGTTTAGTCTGTTAGCGCCAAAGTATAAACATTGCCAGGTTACTGCCATGCTGTAATCAGGTTTCAAAAGCTTGATCTGGATGTTAACTGAGAATTTCCCTACAGTGCTCTAACATTTCTTGTGACTCTCCCTCTGAAAGGAGAGCCCACTCCAACTGCCCCATTTGTTAGTGCTGCGTTCAGGAGCGGCAGGACAGTCACACTAGGGTACAGTGCTGGCAGCCTGCTCTCTGCTTTTGTATATAATCAATCTAGAGAATAAGTGGAGATAACCTGAGGCACAATCTAAGATTCAAATCCATGGAAAGACTCCTGTGGATTTCAGCATAGTGCCAGCTGAGCTCTTAATATTTGCTGAATTACACCTTCTGGAACTGTAGCAGTTTTAGTGCTTTTTCCAAACCTTGTTTCTTGAAAGAGAAAGAACTGTGGAGGGCTTAGAATTAGAAGTCTCAAAGCGTCAAATTAAACTTTGGTTGAAGTCATGCTAAAACAATTATTTTAATTTTTGTTGCATGTATGAAAAGTTCAAATACTAATATACACAATTAAATTTCCCATTGAATATATTGCTCCTTTTTCCCCCCACTAAGGTTTTATACCATCTCCATACGAAAGTAAAGAACATCTCCAAGAAGTCAGAGAGATCAAAGAAGAAGGTAAATATCTTTGGTTCAATGTGTATACTGACTATAATATAGTAGTTATGTCAGGTTTCTAAAATAACCAATAGCCTTTTCCAGCTCCATCCACATACTGAAGTGCATTCATGTATTAGTCTTTCAGCTCATGTTCAGAATTCATGTTGACAGTTTGTTATACACAGTACATACTGATGCCATTATTGAAATGTTATATTGACCTCTATATACAGGCCTGCTGGACTGCCTTTTGATTTATTGTGCTATAATAGAATCCCACAAATACTATCTTTTTACATTGGCACCCAGTAAGATACTCAGACTATAAAAATATGTGGGTCTTTTGAGTACACCTCAGCAAGCTAAAAGGAAAATACATGAAGAACCCTGA
The DNA here is from genome assembly GCF_964199755.1 of Larus michahellis. NCBI lineage: Eukaryota > Metazoa > Chordata > Aves > Charadriiformes > Laridae > Larus > Larus michahellis. The sequence goes on from NC_133899.1 coordinate 19,569,125, forward strand.
AACTAAAGCACTTCTGATTTGCTGCGGTTTGCATTTAAGATCTTTCTTAAGGTTTGCATCTAAGTACATGAATTCAGGTCCTGGTTTGATCCCTTCGCAAGCCAAAGGACAGGGTTATCCTTGTCTCAAGCTGCAGGAAATAAGCAGAATTGCAAGTATTCACTGAGAAAAACACTAAGGATAGAATTTATTTTCTTCTGTTTAAGAATCTTACAGTGAATAAGCCATAATTAATGGAAATTTTCAGGTAGCAAAACTCACTGACTTCAGTGATGCAACATCAGATTTACCTGATGTGAAAGGGTAAAATGCTATTTCAGTCAGAAATGTTATAATTGTTGAGCATGCAGCAATAAGCAAAACTGTAGAGTATCTGGCTAGTCAAAGACAGGAAGTAATGGAGTACTATCATTAGCTGCTGACATGACACTCAGGTCACAGCCTGTGCCAGTGGCACAGCAACTGTACAACCCAACTGAGCAGTGCATGCACCTCCAAGCAGAGATGACAGCCAGTGGAGATGACTAGGGAATGCTTTGATTTGCTCTCAGCCAACACACTGGCCAGTTTCAGTGGCTGCCTGCCACGTTAGAGCAGCCCTACAAGATGTTGCCACTTTGCTGTCTATGACAAAAAAAATAAATGAGGGTCATTACAGCAAACATGGCCATTTGATTGAAAAGGGTGCAAGACACAGAAATCAAAGCTTTTACGTGACTCCAGAGAAAAGAAAAAAAAAAAAAAGAGACAGACATTGCTAACACAGCTGCAACAAGCTACAGATGTTTTGAAACACAGAATCATTTCTGGGCATGATAAGTTGCATCCAGTGATTTACTCACTAGCATTACAGGACCCCCCTGTAAATCTAGATCACTCACAAGATGAAGAATTCAAGATACTAGATTTTCAGCATGCTGCAGCTATATCTCATAATAACTGTAACCAGTACCTCTATTGTTTTTTCTTTTGCCAAAGAGACTTACTGTAATGGAGAAAGAGAGGTATATCCCTAAACGTAACATAGCCATCTATTCCTTATCTCAGAAAGAAACCAATCTTCTTAAGTTAATGTTTTGCATACAACTAAGGTATCACAGAAAAACGTACAGTTTTCATCAACATAGATGACTTCATGATCAACTTATTCAGGAAAAAGCAGAGGTACTCTAGTAGGTTAGCGGTGCAATTTAGCATGTATGGTACAATCTGAAACAAAACTGAAGGGGTTTAAATACAAAAATAATATTATCTTTCAGGTGTATTCTCTGCAATATTGTGCTATAGTTTTAATGGTCTGGTCTGTGCTGCTTCTCGTTGATTTAGAGTTGTTACAGAGATTTTGCCAGTTCTTTATGCCCTGAATCGTAACCAAATTTAACTCTAGATTACATTTAGTTTCTACTCCTTCATTACATTTGCTAACATACACTCAGTTTTGTTGGCAATATACTTACGAGTATCAATCCATAATTGGTCTTGCACCTACACAGCCTGTAAGGATAAAACTCAGCTGGTATTTGCAATATTATCTCACAATACATAAGGCAACTGTAGAAGTTATAATACACCACACAATATTTCCTTGATGGGAGTTACTTTCCCTTTCCCCTTAGAGTGTTTTTGATCATATTTTCTGTGTTCAGTTGCTGAGTTCACAAAGCAAGCCTCACAAACACCATCTCACATAGAGCCTCGCAAACACCACTTTTTTTTCATCGCTTGTTCCTGAACCTTATTGAGACTAGTGTTATCAGTCCAGCTCATCTAATTTCAAGTGGGTTCTGATAAACATTCCTTTAATCACCTTTTCTCAGGCAATAAATTATGCAAGAATTAGCTGCTATGTATTGCCTACTGCAGGAACATCACCAGACCTAGATGAACCAGACTATGTTGAAGAACACCATGTCTAATTTTGCCTACTGACTTTCTGTTGAACACTGATGCTGCCACAGATTAAGATTTGAAAACCAAGAGTATTATTCCTGGGCAGATAGTGCAAACTACAAGAAAGCACAATCAGAGTCTTGCGTGCTTAACAACTACCATGACAAAAGGCAACTAAAAATCTGTTGTTTGTGTAAAATACAGCAAATAAAATGCTAAGAAGCACTGTCATTTTGTACAGAATAATTTCATGACTTTACAAGTTTGAAAAGTTGCTCTAGGTCTCAACCTATACCAACACCACAAATCCCTAAACAACAAATCCCTAAACAGTTTGGTTGGTTTAAATTCCCCCTTCTGTCTTTCCTTACCTATATATAGAATCATAGAATCATTTAGGTTGGAAAAGATCTTTAAGATCATATGAAAGGCACACTATCCATTTCTTTTCTACGTTTGAAGAGAAAGCTACCAACAGCTGAAAATTTCTGCTGACATTTTCCTGTAAAGCGGTAAGTTACCGAATTTCATTTATGACACTAGTTTTTTCAAATGTATCCATTTGTATTTTTTTCACATTTGACCTGTAGAGTTAGATGAAAAAACAGCTCTACAGTTTCTCCTGCTTTGGGTTTCCTGATTAGATATGGTTGAGCAGACCAATCTTAAAAAAAAAACAAACCTTTGACTTCACCTGTTCAAACAGGCTAATGGTACAACACTTCTTCCTACCTCCCCTTAAGTATTCCCCCATCCATAATTCTGGAATGCCTGGCAGCAATTCTTGTTCTACTTGGCACAGTTAGGCCTAATTAAATAGGCGATCCTTTCAGATGAATGAAAAAAAAAAATCAAATACATTCCTCTCTACACACACACACCATCTTCCACAATTTGTCTCCTTCCATCACTTTCTGTGTAGAAACTGCTCATCTAGCCTTTCTGCAGACCAAACGGCATCTTTAGTGTACCTTTTTAAAGTATTTTTTTGTTTCAACCACTTCTGTTAGCACTTTTTATAAAGAGTCTTTCTTGGGTAGGTTGCAGACACCCTCAATTCCTTCATGTGCTTTCAAAGTATACTTGAAACATATTGAGTATCAATCTTTTCAAGCAGATCTTCTCAAGAACACTTCACATTAGAGCTTAATAGGAAATTCGTATGTGTGTGTCAGTTCTGTTAAATTAGCTTCCTTCATATGTACTTAATTGGTCTATTAGTGACAAGTAGTTTTGTTTGGTTTTAATTCATAAACTTCATCAGAGATTAAGTGAACAGCTTTTGCTTATTTTGCGTGAAGATGTTTGACAAATGAATCTTGCTCCACATTTGAAAGGTTAATTTGGCATCTAGCTTGTTCTGAAATACGTGTGTGACTTCAGTGGCTAAACCCTAATTGCCTTGATCTATCAAAAGAAAGTGTAACATAACAACAAAGTCTTCCAATATGAGGTGATAAAATTACCTGATTCTCATCTGTTAACGTACAGTATGTATCTTGACCGCAAATGTATCTTTGAAAACCAAGTGTCACACTGGTACAAAAAAGTACAGTCTGGAACTATGACCACTCAGTTCCTATTTCATTCCTATAATTTCAAGAAAGAGGGACACTTGAGCTATTATCCTCCTCCCATCCCTAAGGGAAGGGGATTTGCTCTGTTTGGTTTTTTTCCTGATTTTTTGTCTGTTTGGTTTGTGGGTTTGGGGTTTTTTTGGTTTTGTTTATTTTTTTAAACAGATAAGTAGTAAGTTTTGCAAACGGCTATCTGGTGAGATCTCACTACATTCATCTGGGCTACATATTGAGTAAAGGTCTCAAAAGAATCAAATTGTGGACTCAGAGTCCTTGTTGAACACAATTTCCCAGTGCAGTGAAATGATTGCCTGCATTACCACTGCAAACAGTTTGTCTTGCCTTTCAGAATTCCAGAAACTACGCTATCTCTTTTGCTTTGTGCTATACAGACTCCTCAAGATAGAACACTTCCAAGACAAAACATATTTAAGAAACAAAGCAAATGCCATACAGCTTAGGGAAGGGACTTCTCATAAACAGCATTCCACATGCTGGCTGAAAACATATTGCTATTATTCTCCATTAGAGGCTGCTTCTAAACACCAGTAATATCAGGTAAGAAAAGTGTCATGACTTATTTCTGGATCTATAGCTTTCGTTGATCTTGTTAGAGTCTTAGTATAATACCATTCCCATCCCTCCAGCCCTAAATCCTGTAAACACTGATAACAGGCAGAAGAGACATCATCCTAATTCACATAGTTTGAGACACAGAACACAGAAATGCATGCAGTAAGGAAGTATTACAGCGACAAATCCAAATTCAAGCCACCAGAAAGGAGCCAGTATTTTATCTGTTATTAGTACCTATGAATGTCGAAACAACATGTGAATCTGCATAAGGCCAACATTTACAGAACAAGTGAGAGAGACTGCTACGTGCAGACCTGTGACAATTTCTAAAGAGATATGAAAGAATAGCCAAATGAACAGTCACAGTGTTAGGCAAGTATGTGCCTGACTTTCCTAGTTGCATTGTTGTAGCAAAGAAAGCAAAATAATACTAGATTTAACTGAATCTGAGTATATGAAGTATACTGGGGCCCAGATAGTTGGTAATGTAGCTCAACCTCTCCCTTTAAAGATCATATTGTAACAGTAATTTGTATTAATGCCTTTTAAAAAAAAAAAAAAAATCTTTTTTTTTTTAAATAAATCTAACCCACAGAAACAAAGCTTAATGAACTACAGTACTAGGAATTTGTTATTCTAAGAACTCTCTTGCTTGTTTTCTCTACCACTTTTTTCTGAGACAGCATGGTTTTCCAGCGGGTGCTCCCGCAGCGCTGTGCTCAGACTTCTGTACAGGCTTACCTGGTGCGCGCCGGCTGCACTCAGCAGAGGAGCACCAGCTGCCCAGGGATCAAGCAGAGCTACACATGCAGACAAATGTGCCTACTGTCTGTTATCTGAGAATGGAGGAAAAAAAAAAACAAACAAACAGTTAAAATGATTGTATGTTTTCTAGCTATCTGCACAATTAAGAGGAGCTCTGACACATACATCTGAAAGAGTGGCACTGCCACCCAATTTCCCCTCAAGGGCACCTTGTCAAAGAGTTCCCAGTGGACACTAGTATAACAAAGCATCTTCTCTAAATAAGTCTTAAATGCCAGGATTTACTTCAGCAGAATCTGAAGCCCCTGCTGTTGTCTCCCAGACAAAATTGCCATACGATAAACCTGGGGTTCCAGTGCGAATTTCATTCTCTGCATAGTGTTTGCAAAGTCACCTTTCCCTTCTCTTCCATTATTTGTGATCTTTCTGTTCTCTATCATTGTCCTACTTGCCATAGTATTGTACTGAAAATTTATGTTATTTGAAGTTATGTAGGGGCTAGAAAGTCAGATAGGAGAACCCTGTTTTCTAAGGCCAACCTATTTGTGGGCAATGTTTAGGTATGTGATTGTAAAGTTAATTACAAACACATTTTGTTTGAATGGGCCTGGTTTATGAATAACCCAGAGAGCTCTGACAGCAGCCCCCTCCAAATCAGTGTTCAAACACTCGCTGAAAAGAACAAGTTTGTTTTTAACAGAATCCTACGGATGGCATACAATCTTCCAGGCACATACATCACACACAAAAGAGTTTTGTGGATGGGTTGCGATTTATAAGCTTTTAAGTTATAGCATGATTATGTTCAAACTACGGCAGCTTTTTCAATTTATACACACTTGAAACTTTGAAAAAATTTCCCTTGCACAAAGTTTGTTGTATCCTGACTTCATATTCCATTATCAAAAGAGTTTGACCTTTATTTCAGATTCCTACTTTGCAAATTTTTATATATGCTTGCCATCTACATGTCAATGGTGGACATGCTCAATTTAATATGCTTTTCCATTTATATGTAATATTTGTGCATTAGAGCAAAGAAGAAGTTTAGGAATTTTTTCAAGCTTAGGCTGAAATTCTGCATGATGAACTAAGAGTGTGCTTGCAGAAGAGATACACGACTGTCTGTTTCCCTGTTTAATGCCATACTAGCAGCACAAGTTCCCCAACCTTAAAATTTAGATGATGTGATGCTGCAGGATTCCCCTTTGAAGTTTTGGATAACTGTTTCTTGAGGCCAGCCAGCAAGACCACATGCTATGAAACCTTGTGCACCTCTGAATCACAAATAAAGTATATTTCAGTTCTATTATTTCCTTCCTGGATCATGCAGAGTATAGCAAGTCTATAATTTGACTCCAAGGAAAGTTAACAATGCCCTGTCTGACAGTGTTGAAAAGCATTTCATAAGAGCCCAACCCTAGGAACTCTGAACGTACATTTGCAGTAAATAAGATGATTTAACAATGGAAATTAATGCAAATCATGGTCTATTCTGATCATGAAATGACCCTGTGGTGTCTTACTGGCCTCTGGAGCACGCCAGGGTTCCTCAATGTTTACTCAGTTTTGTCCTGTACATCTTTAAAGAACAAATAACAAGACTTGAAAACTAAACAGTCTGAAATGCTTTTTCCGAGTTTAAGAATGTTTCTGGGGATGTGAATTTCACAGCTATTTTGCAAGCTCCCTTGAAAGGGCAGCAGAAGTTGTGGAACCTTGAGGACAAAAGCTCCAATTAACAGACAATTTAAGTTAACAAATTAGTACTACACTTTTCTATTGTTTAGCTACAATAGAAAGGTAAACCATGCTTACCTGGTGGGAAAGCAGTGTCTCTTGTTTTGTTCTCTATTCCTTTCCTAATAATTCCTAAAATTTTATTTGCCTTATTTTATTACCATTTTTAAAAATTTCTGCTCTTCTAGCCAATACTTGAGAACAAGGCTGTTCACAAAACTATAAGCCCAAGATCCTATTCCAAAATTTTAATGGTCAGTTCAAAGCACATCTCTCTCTATGAAGCTGATTGTTTTCTTCCTTAGCTCATATATTCACCACCTTACATTTACCTACATGCAAATTAACTGTTCGTTGCTCCCAGAGCTAAGTCAATGCAAATAAAGTTGATTTGGGACACTTTGTGGAGCACTGCATTTTGAAGGTCATAGAACAGCTTGAAGGTAAAACATACAGAATTCCTCCAAGGTAGCCAGGTATTCCTGAACATCTTGACCAGCAGGGACACACAAAAGTTGCACTGTAACTGCTTTCCCATATGCTGAACTATTTCTTTGGCTTCTGTTTACACAAATGGAAGGTTTTCATATAGACTTAATGAACACAATGTTCAAGGCCTTGGCACTTGAACAACAGTAAGTACAGCAAAGGAGCATGGGAGATCCTGGCATCCATCCAGCAAACAAATACTAATCAGAAGTGAAATCCTGCAAGTTGTTTTGCTAACAAGAGCCTAGGGCAGTGGGAATAGAGAGCATCATTACCAATTAGTGGATAATAGGAATATCATAATGCTCATAGGCATTTGTGAATACAAAGTGACTAAGTATTAACGGCATCAACAGAGGAGATTAGTGACATAATCACAGAATGAGAGATGTGCAGATGAGCAGTTAGAACACTGCAAGTAAGCCGTCGAGAAATGAAGAGTGCACCTCTTAGTGTGCAATGCCAGTCACCAAAATGAACTGATAACAACTGAAATCTATTTGTTTCAATCCCTTCTCTTCTTCATGACAGCCAACTTCCATCTCTGATTGCAAGAAAAAAAAAAACAGAACAATGAAAAAGAACAATTTAAGTATGGTTTTCAGACGACTGAAGAGTAGTACTACACTCAAGTGTAATAAATAGGACCAAAGGCAGTGAGAAGTGCATCAGAAGTAATTAACAGATGCATTTGCTCTGAAGCAGAGGAAGCTGCTATCCAACATTTAGGTTAGTTAAGAATACGTATGGTCTTTTTTGAATCAGCTGTTTGAAAACATTGTGTGTTTATCACTAAGCTATAACCATGTTTCTGGAGATCATATTGTGCTTTGGGACCTTTCTGTTAGAACTCTAGGGTAGAAAACAAAAGGATGTTTGCAAATGCATCAGGGGGAGTTGAATTTGTGAACAAAGGATAGAACCTGGCACCAGGAAAGAAGAAACTGACAGTTTTCACTTTGCACATTGGCTTAAAGTGGGACTCAGAGCAAAGGGATGCTCTTGACTGATTTCTGTCTTCAGAAAAAAGAGGATCCCAGAATCTAAAGTGACAAAAATTGTTTTCCTCAGAAGCTGGTAAGTACCTCCAGCAATACGCTGGTAGATTGTGCTAAGCCACATGTCCTTCCTGAGCACTAACACAGCATACCTGCAGTATCTAAAAGCAAAAGCTTAGGACACCACAGGTCACTGTTTTTTTTGCCAAGCCTTCACTGCAGTAAAAGTACAATATATAGCCAAGTCTGAAACTCTGTAGCTTACGCAAATCAAGTCTGGGGCAATCAAAACATGCACCAATCGTGTCTCAAACTTTAGGGAAAAGGAGATGCAAGTTAGAGATGAGCAAAACAGCAGAAAAGAATTTCTCAGTAAATAGCATCATCAGGTAGGCTTTACATTAGAAGTTAAGAGAAAAGTCCCCGCCTACACACAAAGGCTGAGGAAGTATGGTATGAAGAAGCAGCACTGCTCTCACAGAGCAGTAATAAAGGGAAGGTCAGTTGTTATTTGCTGATAAGACAGTGTGGAAGAACAGGCATAGGCTTCTTTATGCTTCTTCCTTTAGAATCATAGAAGAAAAAAAGAGATGAAAACCATATTCAGAAAACAGCAGTTGTCTCACTAATTAAGCCCAGTTTTTCATCAAGCTAGCGAGAATGTACAGCTTAATAAAAACCTGATTGAATGTTCTTTTCTGTTTCTGTGTGGCTGAGGTACACAGTGCAAATAGATGGTCTGATCAGCTCTGAAAAAAGGTATGCAGCTAGCTGTCTCAAACTATGACTACCTCAGGAAAGCAATAAGCTCTCTACCTTTAGACTGCTCTGTCCACTCTATATTTTAATCTCAGGAATGTTTATTATCTAACATATCAGGTAGTTCTGCCAAAAATAGGTCAGTCCGTGGAACACTAGAAGCATTTGACTCATTACAGGGCAATCTTAATTTTACCCTTAACAAGTTGCCTGACAAGTTGAGGCAGCTTCATTAGAAGCTTATCAAGGACAACAGCTCCAAACACAATTTAACGCTAGAGTTCATCATTCTCCAAAATGAGGCATCTCCTCCCAAAAGGGTTTTTAAACACATTTCTTGTTGCTTTTTGAAGGGGAAGACTAAAAGGAAGAAATAGCTTGTCCAAGGCTGGAAAAAAAAAAACCAAACCAAAAACCAACCAAACAAAAAGGGAAAACAGACAAAGAAAAGCAGGAAGGTGTAAATGAGAAGATCACCTATAAAGATAACAGAAGAATAAGCAAGTAAATTCTAGACAATCTGTGCATGGCAGGAACAATAATAGGGATAAATAAGAGAGAAGGTTATCTACTTATTTGACAATCAAAGATATTTATGACTCTTTTAGTTTCTATTTCCCACCATGCTGTTGATTCACTGTATAGCTTAAGCACACTTTGTCTCTGCAACAAATAAGGCATTAAGTTATTTTGTGGAGTTGCTTGAAAGACTTCTAGGAGTATTAATAGAGAGTTAGATAATCCAGTAGTGGCCGTCGTGCATGTCTGTTATGGACCCACGGAACCTTCAGAGATGAACCAGAAGGCTAGCATTAAGTGGGCACAGCTAGACCAACAGTAATCCGTTAACTGTGCAAATTATCACAGCCCACTAAAACAGTACACAAGCTATTTCGATCAGTAGTCTGCAGCTGCTGACACTCTATATTAACATTAGTTTTAGCTACAACAAAGTTACCATATTAAAAGCCAAACATAATGTTTTGTTTCGGTTTCCTCTATCTTAACTACATATTCCCTAACTTGAAAAAACAGACAAAAGTTCCATTTCCAAAACATGTTTATTGGGTCATGAATTATGTATATTATTGCTGTAGCATTGTCTATTTTTTCCATCTGCAAAATCCCAAATAGCTGGACCTCAGAAACACCTCTATGCTAATACATAGCAACTGCAAACCCATTTTTAATACCCAGCCCTATGTTAAATGTGCACTTTGTTATTTCACAATGAAAGGAAAAAAGAATCTAGGTATATACCCCTTAATCAAAAGAGTATTTCAGTGCTTGTAGTCCCCTAATTTAAGCAGAAGGATGCTATGAAAGGTTGCCTCGGTAACAAGGCTAAGCTGCTTAACATTGATAGAGGGTAAAAAAGTAGCAGCATTATTGCTGGTGAAAGCTAAGGATGGGACCCATTTATTAATAATTTCTTTAGTACCCATCATGCCACAGTAGGCAAGCTAGACCCCACAAGACCACTACGTCAGCGTCTTTCAGTTCCATCAACTTCTAATCATACCAGGATATTTTTAAGGACAGCACCTGCTTCCCAGTGTGGCCAGTTTGAGGATGTTTGGGAGCTGAAGTTGTTCACTCACATGGGAACATGCTTTGTCACCTCTTATGTCAGACAGCATTCTAAAAGGCAAAACAAGGAAGCATCTGAAGCATGCCAGGTACAGGATGAACCTACAGGTTATTGCCTTTTAAAATTAATACAAACTTACTTGACAGACCTATTTGACAACAGGTCGCCTTTTTTTTTTTTCCCTCTTTGTATTGTAGGCAAATGTTTTCTCTTATTTGAACAGCAATCTTGATCTGATACAATAACATCTTCCTAGAGAGGTTAACAGATTTAAATGGCTTGTTAATGTAGCTAAGACAGGTGAAGGTGGTACTTTTGTTTCATATCCACAGTTTTCCACTTCAATAATCATGTTTTAATTGCAGAACATCATTGCTGCAGGCCCTATGTGAGCAGATTAAAGATGGTGCCTGTCCAACATAGAGAAAACTCCTCTTTACCAATGCAGATGATTTTTCTGCAGAGTTAAACAAGTAGAAGAAAAAGCAGTTGCCATGTAAAGCACCTTTTAGCCTTCCCCCACATTACTACTGTCCTAGCAAATAGAATACACTTTAAACATTTTAGTGTGATTCACTCTAGGTATAAGATCAGATTAAGTGTATGTTATAAACGATAATTAGAATTCTAGTGTGCCCTCATATTCTGCAGGTTTTAATATTGTTACTTAGGAAGGTTAGCATAATATTAAGGTCCTGAACCAACTCAAATTGTCTAGATTGCCACATATTTAATAAAGAACTATATCTGAATGCATAAGTGCAGCAGCTTCTTAGAGACACAAGTGGCTTTTGAAGTATTTTGACATTAAAAAAAAACAAAGAACACAAACCAACCAAAACAAAGGCTTTTAAAGTTCTAAATAATCTTAGGAAACATCAAGAGCATTATAGGGCAGTTACTAGAGTGAAACAGAAGAACCTGGAAAACAAATAGATTTCCTCCGGTTTCACCCCATATCTCCAACCCCTTTGGCCAAGTCAGGTTACAAACATAAGACTTGTTTATAAATATTTTAGCCCGGTCTTCCACTGTTCTCATGTATTGGACTGCAATCAATTGCTACAATCCCAGGTGTTACGCACTGAGATCTAATCACCTTATATTCTTTCTGCTACAAAGTAATGCCACTCCGCTCTTCCCTGGAACACGCTGTCATCATCTCCCAAACATGCAATACAGAAGCCTTCTGTTAGCCAGTATATATTCATGAATATAACACCTAACTCATTGATACAAGAAGACGGAAAAAGCCATCACTAAAGTAGACTTTAGATGAGTGAAACTTTATCAAGTACCTGGAGAGCCCCTGACTACAAATGCTCTGAGGAGAAGTATTTCGGTTGTACCACTACTGTCTTTCAGAGCACCAGAGAATCCATCTAAGACATAATTCCTTAGGAACCCTTGCTTCATTAGTTCTGGTACTCATAATTTCCGTGTTTTCCTCAGGTTACATTTCCAATAAGGCCAAGCATATGCCATAGCATACTAACTAAAGCATGCTGCAATTTCCTTCTCACCCAAAACACAGAGAGAATACCAAGACAGGAGCAAGCAACCCATGAAATGCCCTCCCAGTTTAACAGGAATCCAAAAAATCTTCTTCCTGAGCCTGAGACCAGCTCTACCCAGCCACCTGAGTCACCACTGAGATACTGCCTAGGAGATATGCTTAATTTGGCAAGTCATGCCAACTGTGCAGGGCTGCAGAAAAATCTGAGAACATACAGAGCTTTTGCCGCAGGTGTTGCATTTGCTGTATTTTGGCGGGACTTAGAAGAAGATTTCCCTTCTCCTATAAAATCATTCCAGCTTAGATATTTTGGTGTTAGATATATGTAAGCCTGAGTCTTTATAACTTCGATTTATGCATTTTAGCATAACAGGTACAGTGACAGAATGCTATAAAGTGCTTCAAAACAAGATAAAAAATCCTACAGGTCTTCTCTAGCAGACAAAACAACTGCTAGATGTAGCCATTATAACCACTGCTTAAATGTGGTTTTGTTCATTAGAAAATTATCCCTCTTCTAAGAAAGTAATTACACATTATTCACTTGAAATCATGCAAGGGAATTACTGACAGAAGCATTAACCTAGACTAGTAAGGCTGTAAACCTTAAACTGAAACGAAGCCTAAGTTTTCATTTTTCTCCATTACTTTTCTACTACTTGTACAACAATTCTCCTTAGGGGAAATATCTGCATATTTCCAAATTGTTATATTTACTAGAATGACAAAATACCGAAGAGAAACACTAAATACTACAGTCGAAAAGCATACATTTTGCTGAGAAACAGGTGGGGGAGAGGAGGGAAGTCACCTGCTGTGCATCTGTTACAGTACCCACAAAAGAGGGAATTAAATATGTAAAAATATGCTCACCTTCCACTACCATTAGTGTTTTTGAAAACTCCTGAAGTCAGGTGGAATTAGCCCTGCAAAAACATTAGGAAGCAATCTCAGTCAGTAATCTCTGAGCCTGAGCGTGCTAGAAGTAAAAAGTGAGAGAAAAGCAACACCCTCAGCCGCCTTAAACGTGAAGGGTGAAGTCCCTCTCCCTCAGGGTCTTACAGAAAGAAAGTTGAAGCGGCTTGTAGCTTAATTTTAAAAGTCATTCTTCATCCTCTGCAAAGACTCTCAGGAAAATAAAATAAAATAATTTTAAAAGAGTGTTTTGTTGTAACACACACCTTTAACTATACTAGGTTGAGGAGTTTTCGTTCAAGGGGGGGAAACACCTTTTCAATAAAGACTGAGCTTTTTCTCGGTATGTATATCTTGCAGGTCCTCCAAACATTATCTTCACAGCAATATTTACAGGGCAAGGGACTTTGCCAACACTGGTGAAGATCTCTGCTTCAGACTGGACTCACAGCCCCAAAACACAGTCATCGTACCCCCAGTCTTCATGTTAGTCCTTTCCCCACCCAGGTTCCTCACAGCCTGAGCCCTTCTCCCTAAGCTACCATTTCCCTCAACAAAAGAAACAAAACCCAAAGAAACAGCCTACTAAGTTTCACACCAAAATAGCTCAAACAGCTCATACCACCTACCTTTAGTCAAGGCTGGCCCTCTGTGCACCCTTCCCACCCTGGCAGCACCCAACCACCCCCTCACACTGCTCCACCATGTTCCTCAGCCCTCGTTCCCCTTCCCCAGCCACAGCTGTGGGGCTACCACAGCTGCAGTCAGCAGCTCACCTCATGTTAACCTTCATTTTGGATGGTGACTTCAAAAAACACAGTTTTCAGGAAAATTTTACCTCAGGTCAAGCTTTGGGGCTTACAAATGACAGCTTGCAGTGGTGGCTGGCCAGCCTAACTAGAGAGCAAGGGCTGCAGGGACACGCCCCTAACCCAGCCAGCGCACAGGCTGCGAGCCCACTGGCACTCCCTCAGGTAATAGTCTAGCTAGGAATATTTGTAACCAAAGAGCACTGTATGTTTAAAAAATAAATAAATAAAAAATCATCCTCCGTGCATTGTTTTTCTTGGTTTCTCCCCTAAAAGGAAAGCTACTGGACTAATCTTTCTCCTCAGAAACATGCAGGGTCAGCCTTCTCTCAGTGGCCTGTTTCCTTGCAGCCAGACTGTTTTCCCCTGCAGTTATTTTCAATAGCCTTAATGCTTAATGTTCCTCAGCCTCCAAATGTTAGGCAATATTATTTCCACTCTTACACGTAACTTAGCATTACCGTTGCAGTCTCTGTATTGTTGGAGGTTTTATGGGCGCTATCTCCATTGCCCATGGAGTTATTTACTTGAGCCAAAACCAGGCAATTCTTATTTCCTTTTTCATAGTGTCATCACTTGCCCACATGGCAGTCATCAGTGTTGCCTGTGTTATGCTGCCTTCACTACTGACAGAGGAAGGCAAACTCATACCACAAGACTTGATCACTACAACCATTTAACACGTGACCTTGTCTTTTGCAGACAGCGCAGACAGTGCTTCTCGTGGTTGCTGTGTTCCTGCTCTCCTGGCTGCCACACCACATCATCACGATGTGGGCAGAGTTTGGGCAGTTTCCCCTGAACAACATCTCCTTCACGTTCCGCATCATCTCTCACTGCTTAGCCTACGGGAACTCTTGCATCAACCCCATCATTTACGCTTTCCTCTCGGAAAACTTCCGCAAGGCCTGCCGGCAAGTCTTTACCTGCAAGTTCTTCCTGCGGCCAGTTCCCACTGAGAAACTGGTCAGAATACGCATGGAGAACTTCTCTACCACACACTCGACCACCAACATGTAAATTGGGCTCATAAATACATTTCAGGAGAAAGAGGAGGGGAAAGGGTGCTGTCTGGGTAGAACAGCTATACAAGTGCATTTCAGGGAGAGGCACAGCCTGCAAAAATGTGGACTTTGTCAGATTACCAGAGTGGTAGGAGGCATTTTTCCATCTGGCTGTTAGGACACTTGACACAGCTTGGCCTAGGGTACCTTCCTAGGCACTGGGCTGCATGCAACAGAAGTACCTGAATGTCCTTGTAGTGCCCGTAAGATAGAACTCGTATGCAGTTGTAGTTATGTCCATAAAATCTAAAACTAAGAGTTACACAGAAGGTAGAACATGAACAGCCAAGAAAAGAGCAGTTATTTATGTGTGTAGACGGTCATTAGGATGTAAGCAATGAGTGATGTGACATTTAGAGAGTATTGAAAAGCAGTTTGGGAAAACTCAAACTAAAAAGTCTTTGAATATGTCTTTGTTTCTTAAACACGTTTGACCACGTGGGAGAGACATCTATTTTTAGCTCGCTAGCTGTAATAAAGTCTCTAAATCTCCTTGAAGGTTTTGCTATAGTATTTACCTATTGGGTAGCAAAACCTTTCACGTGACACGTCAGTGATGTGGATGTCTGCATTTGGTGGCTCTGTATCAGTTTATACGTCCCAGGGTGTGAATGTCTGTGTGCTCCTGAATGTAATTACTGCTGTTAATCACTGGCTCCAGTAACTATCTCTTTGTGAGCAACAGTACGAAAATTGTATTTCTCAATATATGTTTAAAAAAAGTGTGGTTTTGTTTGAAAGTAATATTTACAAAAGGCTTTATTGGTAGTGTTCTCTGAGTATATCTACCCAAAGCTTTTTATTGGCCGCTTCAGTATATAAATGTCAAATAGTGGTTTTTTTTTTTTAATAAACTGTTTTGATCAACAGTGCCCTAGCAACAATCAGTTTAGAGCATTTGTACTGAGTTCAAGGTTACTGTTTGTAAATATATAAAGTGCATACTACTTCAACATTAAGAAGCATATGGCTGAAAGAACTTTATTATTTCACTGTGTTGTCTAATTTGATAATATTGTGTGCTGCAATACAGACTGACCTGTCATGGCATTCACTGTAACATGATTCCAGATTCATAGACTATGTTACTGAGTTTTTAAAAGTGAGTTACAGAAGTTAGAATCATAGAATTGCCCGGGTTGGAAGGGACCTTTCAGATCATCGAGTCCAACCATCAACCTAACTTTGACAAAGAACATCACTAAAACATATCTCTGAGCTCTATGTCTGCCCATCTTTTAAATACCTTCAGGGATGGCGACTCAACCACTTCCCTGGGCAGCCTGTTCCAATGCTTAATAACCCTTTCAGTGTAAAAATTTTTCCTAATATCCAGTCTAAACCTCCCCTGGCACAGCTTGAGGCCGTTTCCTCTTGTCCTATCACCTGTTACTTAGAAGAAGAGACTGACCCCCACCTCACTACACCCTCCATTCAGGTAGCTGTAGAGAGCGAGGTCTCCCCTCAGCCTCCTTTTTTCTCCAGGCTGAACACCCCCAGCTCCCTCAGCTGCTCCTCAGAAGACTTACTCTCCAGACCCCTCACCAGCTTCGTTGCCCTTCTCTGGACACGCTCCAGCACCTCCATGTCATTTTTGTGGTAAGGGGCCCAAAACTGGACACAGTACTCAAGGTGGGGCCTCACCAGTGCTGAGTACAGGGGGACAGTCACTTCCCTAGTCCTACTCACCACACTGTTCTGCTACAGGCCAGGATGCTGTTGGCCTTCTTGGCCACCTGGGCACACTGCTGGCTCACATTCAGCTTGCAGTTGACCAACACCCCCAGGTCCTTTTCTGCCAGGCAGCAGTCTAGCCACTCTTCCCCAGGCTTGTTAAACTTCAAATTCCCCAAGTTAAACTACAAAGTATACATCTAAAAAACACAACAAAACTAGCTGAATATAACTTCGTAGAACATCTTCAATGTCTTTTGTTATGGCCATCAGAACACATAAAATTAGTTTCTGTAACATGTAATACTACCAATCATTCATTTTTAACAGGTATATTAAAATATACATTAATTACAGGTATATTAAAATATACCTCAGTGTCAAGTATGCCCAGATTGCCTTTTATAACCTGGTTAAGTCAACCTTTCTCTCATTTTCCTTCCACATATTTTAACTCAAGAAAAAAGCTACTCTCTTATCACTAATACCACTTAGTTACTGATACAAATTAAGTAGATGCATTAATTATGAACAACCATTGCCTCATAGTTTTACTGTGGATCTTGTGTCAGAAATTGTTGTTTATGTGACATCATTTAACTTTGGTTAATTTGGTTGCATTATTTAGCTGGAAACCGTAGGTAATAAAGCAAAGCATTACAGCACACAACATCTGCAATAGTTACGAAATTTTATCCTGAACAACTGTTTGATCTAATCCTGTAGAATAGCTACACGAGAAGACAAATGTTGGACATCTGAGATCCCCAGCAACAATCTCCCTCAGAAACTTAAAAGGGCAACTCTGTATGATGAACTGGGAAGCACTGTCACCATCACCAGCTGCCTCAGGAAAGACAGACATTCTATGAAGCAGGTAGTAACTCAGTATTTATGCTAACACCGTGAAGTGCTACAGCTTTGAAAAAGATCATAGTCAAATTATATGACACTTGAGATGGAGTCAGCCTGAAATTGCTGAGGCAAAGCAGGTAAGCAAATATTAAAATTTTTTACTTGGAGTTTCTTGAATACCATTTACTTCATTTAAATTAATTTCTGTGTCTACAGTTAAAGGAAGCTATTTCTCAGCAGTTCAGAGGACTTGATACAACATAAAATGCGTATTAACAAATGGAAATAAGATTTTCTCTAAATTATAATATTACAGGTTGTCCCCAGATTTCTGTTTAAGGATTTACCCTGCTGCTATACATCAACAGTAAGCTTCTGCTTGTGGGCACATAAATTGCCTTATTTACAGTTATTATCTGTTATTTACAGATGGACAGCATCAAAAAAACAGCCACTAAAAGAAAAGGCTGTGATAAACCACTGCAACAGAAATGAGAGCTAAAATGCTATTTTTGTGTGATTATTTACCATGGATACAAAATAGCAGCTAGATATGAAATAACCTCAGCCTCACTTTAATCCTTTTTTTAAAGGATTTAAAGCAGAAAAGAACAATGGCGTAATTTTCAAAAGAAATCTTGTAATCACTCTGTTACCTGGGAGTCATTAGAACCTGTGAGTCAACACGCTTCTTTACTTTAACAGAAGATATTTTTTGGTGGGTTGGGGTTTTGTTTTTAAAATCAGTTCAAAGACTGGATATTTCACTATAGCATGCAAAAACTGAGAACACACTTAAAGGCTTTTTTTTTTTATTTAACAGAATCTGAAGCAGCAAGATCCCCTTTCTCAGTGAAAGGTAACCATAAAATGAAAAATTAATACCTTGAAAAAGCCTAAAAGCCTCAAGCTTTATTGTGCCTTCTCATTCCCACCAAACTTTACAGGTATCTCTTCTAGAATTCTCTGAATGAACTCCTGTATCACAAGAAAATCAAATATAATTTGTCCTTTAGTCTTTCTAGATGTATCTGTAATTGGTCAAAGTTATAACAAAGTTAGGAAAATATTTTCTTTTTTTTTTCTTGCCACAGAAGTTTTAATAATGAACGTTTAGCTGGTGGTGGTGGGAAGCAATGAAATGCAACAGAGCTGCACATCACACAGGCGTACTTTTCTTCTGATTTGAATTTAAGTTAAAAGTCTTAAAAAAAAAAATCAACTGATGGGATCATTCTTCAGTCTTCTCAAAAGGCATTTTGTTACTTGCTAGCTCCCTTTTGTAAAACCATGACTTGTGATGCCTATGGAAATGACTATTGCAGCTTCCAGAACAATGTACAAAGTTAACCTGATCACCTGGTTCTGAAACTCAATTCTCTGTTACTTCAGTCTAGCTTACACCCAGAAGCTCATTCCTTCTGCCTTAATGATTTCAAGCTTAGTCCCTACCAGGCCATTTATTACTGCTTGGCAACTTGAATCAACTTCCTTTAGGTGGACGGTTATTAATGGAGGAGTCCATGCCTGGGAGACCTGTCCTTTTCCGGGCTGCAGTCTCTATTTTCCGCACCAGGTCGACATCCCACCGATGGGTGACAAAACTAACCACAGCTCCAGGTGCCTTGCTTCCCACCCGTCCAACCCGTCCCACGCGGTGCAGGTAGTCCTGCAGGGTGTCTGGGAAGTCATAGTTGACCACTAACTGCACACTGCTGGTGTCCAGCCCCCGCGAGGCAAGGTCAGTGCAGACAAGGACAGACACGTCACCCTTCTGGAAGGAGGCAAAAATGCCAGCTCTAGCAGCTGCTGACATCTGTCCCTGCAACCTCAGGTGCTTGATCTTGTGATCATCCAGGATATAGCCCAGCCAGTTGACAGTGCTGGCACTGTTGCAGAAAATGAGAACAGCCCCCCCAGTAGCTGGGCGCTCCTTGAGTAGCTGCAGTAGTTCAGGCAGCTTGTCCCGGCCTTTTAGGCGGACAAACTTCTGCTGGACATGGGGTGGCAGGCGGTGGAGGCTCTGGGTGGCGAGCGTGACGAACTGGCCCACGTCGGTGAACTTCCCCAGCGTCTGGCTCAGTCCTGCGGGGAAGGTGGCTCCAACCACCACCACCTGGGTCCTCGCCTCGCCGGGGCCAGTCGGCCCGGGGGCACCGGCGGCCAGGGGCGCATGTGCCAGGATCTCCTCCAGTGGCTCCGCGAAGGACTCGTCCATCAGGGCGTCCGCCTCGTCCAGCACCATCCAGCGCAGCCGCCCCAGGGCCAAGAAGCGCCGCCGCAGCGCCTCCCGCAACGCCCCGGGGGTGCCCAGCAACACGGCGGCGCCCGGCGGCGCCGCCCGCAGCTGCCTCCGCAGCCCGCCCGCTGCCCCGCCGCCCGTCAGCCCGCGCACCTGCAGCCCGGCCGGCCGGCACAGCGCCGCCGCCACCGCCCCGACCTGCGCCGCCAGCTCCCGCGACGGCAGCACTACCAGCCCGCGGGGCGACGCCGCCGCCGCCTCCTCCACCGCCGGCCCGTCGGGGCGGGAGAGCAGCCCGTCCAGCAGCGGCAGCAGGTAGGCCAACGTCTTGCCGCTGCCGGTCTCGGCGGCGCAGAGGGCGCTGCGGCCGCGGCGCAGCGCGGGGATGGCGAGGCGCTGCACCGCCGTGGGGCGGCCGATGGACAGGCCCTCCAGGCCGGCCAGCAGCGACGGCTGCAGCCCCATCTCGGCGAAGGACGCGCCCTGCCCCGCCTCAGACGGCGGTGCCTGCAGGGCGGGAGCCGCCTCCTGCGAGGGCTCCAACTGGAAGTAGTCCCCGCAGGCCTTCCTGTGCTTCCAGCCCGCTGACACCAGCTGCGGCCGCTCCCAGCGCCCCACCGTCTGCCAGCGGGGCTGGCTCAACTCCGGCCGCCGGCTCCGCAGCAGCAGCTTCCCGGGCCGCCGCCCCACCGCCGCCGCCGCCTGCCCTTGCCGGCGCCGCGCGCCCCGCTGCAGGCGCAGCCGCAGGGCCCAGGGTACGCGCACCACATTCTCAGGGGGCTGCCCGCCCGCCGCCGCCCGGGTGGCTGTCTGCCGCCTCGGCGGCAGCAGCAGCGGGAAGGCGACTGCCGTCCCGCCGCGCCTCAGCGCCATGGCGGCCTCTCACGTGGCAGCGGCGGCGCTGCCCGATGACGCTGTGAAGAGACGCTTCCTCCGGTTGTCCCGCCCCCCGGAGACACGGCGGAGCCACGCGAGGAGGGTGAGTGCCACGGGTTGGGGGCGCGCGCGCGGCCGGTACCTCAGGCGACGGGGTTCGGTACCTCAGGCGACGGCGGCCCCTTCGCCTCCTCAGCTGACGGCTGAGAGCTGGCCCCCGCGTGAGCAAACATGCCTCTGAGGGGCTCTGTCAGAGCCGGCCCGGCGCCCCTCGCTCAGGGGGAGGAGCCCGTGCGGCGGGAAGCACCCCCCAGGCCGCCCCGACCCCTCGGGGAGCAGCTGAGCGCTTTCGTGGTTCCATGCGACTGTCGCTGGGGCGGCGGGAGCTGGGTAAGCAGGCGGCCTGCGAGCTGCTGAGGGACCCCTGTCAGGTTTGACAGGCTCACACGCTCCCCCCTCCCCAAGGAAAGTTCTGGACGTTTAGGAGGAAATTCTGTTCCATGGCAGTGCCCCATGATTTTCTCTTTCAGGTACTGTCGCCATAGGAATGACGGTGAACACACCCCTGTGTTTTAGGGGAAAGAAGATTCTGGCTCCAATGGTGCGAGTGGGAACATTGCCAATGCGTCTTCTGGCTCTGGACTATGGTGCTGATATCGTGTACTGTGAGGTATGAGCAAATGAGGCAGTCTTAAATGATATAACATTATTGTTAAGAAAAGTACAAATAGACTTTGTTTGTTGTAGGACTTTTTCCCCATTACACCTATTTTTCATTAGAAAAATGGGGAAAGAAAAAATCTCTGTAATTTAAGGCATTTCCCTTTGAGCAATCCTCAAGTTATGGCGTACCCATATTTTAAGACTGTTCAATAATCTCAATTCAGTTAGACAAAACAGCATAACATTTTCCTCACATTCTACTGTGTTTTGTTTTTTGTTGTTTTTTTTTTTTCTTGAGTCATAACATTGAAGGAAGTCTCAGATTGACCTACTGTCTCACCCAGTTAGTTCTGCTGTGCTAACCCAGAACATCCATATATACCCCTCACAGCGCTGCTGTCCCTGTTGCTAACCACTTTTCTGAAAGCTGCCTGAAGTTAAGACTCCAGTTTGCTGCAGATATTATTGGTAGGACTGCTCTGTAACTTCAGGTTCTTAGTCTTCACTGTCCTTATTGTTGCAGTGCATCAGTATTCAGTTTCCCCTTCGGTGCTATTATTAGGTCTTCTGCAAATGTAGGCATCAGTATAAGTTACATGACTCAGCTAAGATTTAAAAAAAAAAACCCAAACCAGTAAGGAGTTAAACATAATGTAAACATGGCTTAAACACTGGCTTTCCTGGAGAATGTTTGATCCTGTACTAGTAAAACAGCCTGAAACAGACTGTCAGCATCAGTCATTTTCAGTCTTCTCCAGGAATCTTCACAGAAGTTCTCCTGTGAGTTAGCTTGTTACCCTCCTTGGGGGAGAAGACAGAGACACAATATGCTGTTTTTGCCTTGTCCACAGCTCAATTTGTGTCTCTAGCTTCTAGAATTACAAATGATATTTAATGAGTTGGATCAGCACCATGTGAAAGAGTAGTTATTGCTGGATGATTCAGAAGAAATCTCAAAATTCAGTAGAATAGTTACAGCTGTTTATCATAAAATTGGGAGTTAATCAGTTGTTTTTCTTCTGTGACAAACAATAATTAACAGTTTCATAGTTTATGAAACCTCTCTGCTTTACATGGGATTAAGTGAGAATATATATTTTTTTCATTCTCTGGGAGGCTAACTGTAGATCACATAGAGATAAGTCACAAGCATAGAGTTACAGAATCTATAAGTCTTAAACACTAAAAGCCAGTGAGGCTTCAGACAGCCTTTGTGCTTTTCCAATGTCTCTTACGTTTCATAGTGGTAGCAAAGAACCTTGTTAATGAGCACTAACCACAGATTTGACAGGGCCATTGTCTAGGAAATTAGTGAAAGATAGTAATGTAGAGATTGTTGTGGTTTGAAAAAAAACCAAACAAACCAGGCCACAACAGACCACACAAAAGAATTGCTTTGCTTACTACTAAAGTCATAGAATATGAGAACTTATTTAATCCCACGCTGCAAACTGTATAGCTAAAGCAGTTTCTCCTTCACACACACTTTTTGCTACAATTCTAGAGAAACAGTAGCTCAAAAGAAGAGGCCCTCAAATTTACTTACCAAGTTGTAATATGTAATATGTGGAAGTTAGTCCCCCATCCAAAAACCTGTTGTAGTTTTCCTCATCTCACCTCAAAATAAGGTCTCCTGAATTGTCTTTTCTTTTTTCCACATTGTTGTTGAGAGGCAGGAGACTTAAGATGCCTTTGATATGGATTAGCGTTCGCAGGTAGACATTTATCTTAATAGATTTTATCAGAAAAACTATGCTTTGTAGGTTTTATTAAGAACGGACAAGATAACGTAAAATAGAACAGTTGTTGTAGGCAATTATACTGCAGTTGTTTGCCTGCATAACAGAATGAATAACTGTATTTTGTAATTTCATTTTTGTATGGTAAAACTTAATCTTCTGATTTATTGTTTTGTTTTCTAGTCCTTTCCCCCTGGTTCCGTAGGCATTTTGGAACTCAAAGCTGTTTCAGAACTGAACACGAACAGTACCCAATAAGAATCATGAGTTAAAACTTAAATTAAAAGTACTATTTATAAGACCTACAGTATAATGTAAACAGAGTGAGATTAGCCTAATTTACTGCTTGTTTATCCCTTACCTATAAGTCAGTAGGTCTTAAACATTGCTAAAACAAAGACTCTGTAGTAGAGCAAACCTCTTGAGATAACTAACACTATACCATGGTGGTTTGGTTTTTTTTTCTCTCAATTTATATCACAGTTGGATTAACAGCTGCATATTTATTTCAGCAGCTAACAAGTTATATTGGCTCAAGCTGTAGCCCTTTGTCAATTAAAGGCAGTCGGTTTGTCTTAAGGATCACCTGTAATCAAGTTGATGAGACACATCTGAGAAAAGGACTCAAATAGTATCCTTAATAAATTGAATTGCATAAATCTGTAGTTAAACTGGTATCTGTAGATTAACGTTGTGGGTTTCTTCCAAAGGAAAGCCACAAATTCTAGAAGAATGGCGACTGTGTATTAGGCTTTCTGGTAAAGCTCAGTACAAAGCTTTGTTTTGTCTTTTTAACAAATGTAGAGAACTGTTAAAATGCAGGATTAAGGTAAAGAAATCTTAATACTGCTGTTTTGTTCACCTATATACCTGGCCAGTACAAGTCTGCATTGGTTCTTGAGGTGGTCTGTTGCTGTAGCACTAAATTATCTTCTACTGTAGGTGGTTTGTTTTGCTTTGTTTCCAGTTTGTTAGATAGGTATTTGAACAAAATGGTTCTTCTAGAACTATATAAATATATCATATTCTTATGTTCATATGTTGAAACTTCAGTTGAGTGTGTTACACAGTTAAACTCTTGTTTTCACTTGCATTCTTCTTCTGTGTTCGATATGTCTAGATAGTTAGGCTTTATTAATAAAATGGGCAACTGTTTAGAGTTGGGTGGCTTAAACACTTCAACTCACTGACGTATTTTTATTCTTTCTTTTCAGGAGCTGATTGACATAAAGATGCTGCAATGTAAGAGGGTTATAAATGGCAAGTATAGCACTTTTGTTAATATGTGTAAGCATTCTTTTTTCTAGTTGAGAGAAAAGATAACTATTTCTCTGAAGTAATTTTATAGTGACTACGTGAGGTATCGGTACATATATTCTCTCCAAACAATATCTAGGGACTTAAAATGCTGTTTGTTGTTCTCCAGTTTCAAACTTTCCATTTCCCTTCTTAAGGAATTTCAATAGTTCAGTCAGTGTCCCTCAGGAAAACCACAAATGTTTTTGGAGGATAGGGCTAATGTATTAGTAACTGCCAGTTTGTTGTTCTTTTTTAGACCTAACACAAGTTCTTTCCACCATTCACTTAATTTATTACAAGGATTTGATGAGTTTTCTGCTAAACTCTTAAGACAGAGGTCAGATCACTGGGTGTGCAGGTGAAAGATTTTATAATTCTAGCTGCTGGAATTATGTCTTTCCCTTTTTATTAAGGAAAATGGGATCAGTGTTGGAAATCCATTACTAATATTTCAACATTATGCTTCCTGGCGGCAGGTGAAAGAAACTAGTAGCTGAAACAGACAGGGCATTAAAGTTCCAGTGCGTTGTTTAAAATGTTAAAGCTCTTAGTTTTATGTGGGTTAAAAAGACAAATAATAAAATTGTAATTAACAGATAATTCTCCTCAATTCTGTATTTACATACTGGTTTCAACCTCTCATTCTCTACTGCCTTTGTATGCTGTTATAGTAAAGAATAAACAGTAAAAAAACCCCTCTGTTTTGCTTTTTGTTTATTTTTTTCATAAATTTTACATATGTCTGTGCTAATATAAAATCTAATTTCCTGAGCGAAACTACTAATGTTAGTTACAAAGCCTTTTAATTTTTCAATAAAAGTTTGGTAGTGTCCAAGAAACAAATTCAGAGACAGTTTCCAATCATGAGTCTTTATAAACGTTAGGTCTTTGTGATGTAATATACACACCTTTTAGTTTACTGCTTTAAGGAAGCAGGACATACAAGAGCTCACTGTTTCTCATTCTTTTATTAACTTGAGATCCATGGGCTAGATTTGTCCTAATGCGATTTTCACAGACAAATTCTTAAAAAGATGTCTTCGAGACCTCCCCAGCTGAGTGGCATGAGAAACAGTTGTTTGTAGTGTCCGTGTTGGGGAACCAAAGTCCACTACAAATTTACTTTCCCCTCTTGCCTCTTCCCAAAAATAGTACCATTATGTTCATTCTGTCTGATTCATCATTAGACTTGTTCTGATGCTTGCCCAAGAAACAGGCTGGGGGATAATTAGGGAGTACTATGATGGAGAAACAGCAATGTGCAAGGAATGTACTGTGAGGACATACGGGAGGTAGGGTGCTATTAGTTCTGCTGTTCATGGAAGACTTACTTGATAGCACTTAATTTATGTACAAGTTATATGGTCACATGACTTCCTTTATGATTACATTTATATATCACTTTTGTCTGGTTTATCTGTTCTCATTTCATATAGAAGTACTTGAAACAGTGGACTTTGTTGCACCTAATGAAAGAGTTGTTTTCAGAACTTGTGAAAAGGAGCGGCACCGTGTTGTCTTTCAAATGGTAAGGAAACAACCACAGGTGCTCTTCTAGTAACAACATAGTTAAACAAGGTAGTGGTAGTAACTTTAACCTAAGTCTAAAGCAGCTCACTGTATTGCAGACTATCAATTTCTTGATGCT
This sequence comes from Larus michahellis, assembly GCF_964199755.1. Lineage (NCBI taxonomy): Eukaryota > Metazoa > Chordata > Aves > Charadriiformes > Laridae > Larus > Larus michahellis. The sequence continues at coordinate 19,594,810 of NC_133899.1, forward strand.
TCAGGTGGAGGTAAAGTTTCACACCAAATGTTTTGCAGAATTTCTAATCTGTTGGTACACATGCAGTCAGGATGCTAAGTTATAAGCTCTCCATACAGCTGTTTTCAGAATAGGTGATTAAGATGAATTCTATGCTCTATGACAGCAGCTTGTTTTTGTAATAGGTATCTTTGATATATTTCCAAACATATAGATACCAAAAATAAACATGTGATCAAACATCAACATAATTTAAGTCTTACACTTAACCAGTCCAGTAAACAGTCTCACTGGAAAGACTGAAAGAAATGTTGTTGTTTAGTGTGGATGAGAGAAGATTAGTGTGTGTTAATATTGCACAATTGGGTTAAAGGTTGCTAGAGAGAAAATGGTGGTGACTTGTTTTTGAGACCGCTCTGTGTAGGACAAGAGATGATGGGGGTTGGAGGGAGGGAGAAGTGCGGACTGCATTAGATACTGAAAAAGACCTTTTTCAGTGGTAATGATAGCCCTGGAACCTCTTGCCTGTAGAGCTGTTACTAGTGGAGCTTCTTAAGAACATGATAAATAAATATCTAATGGTGATGGGCTAAGAACATTTCATACTGTTATGGCGTAAGAGTGTGGGCAGACCTCTGCGGATCCCTTTTACATTACCTTTTGTTATTCCCTGTCTGACTTAGTACATGCTTTAGCTAATTGTTTTAAATGTTCAGAGCAAATACAATTATACACATGTGCAAAGGAGGACTTTTTTTGTGAAGTTGATAATACTTTTATAATTATAAATCCTCTTGTTTTACCAACAGGGTTCAGCAGATGCTGAAAGAGCCCTGGCAGTAGCTAAGCTTGTGTAAGTCATCTTCTCTCATCCCCTTCCCACTGTTGGTTTGTTTGGGCTTTTTTATACAGAGGAATTATCATGGAAGATGATTTTTTATGATTAAAAGGATGTCTTGATAGGACCAAGAAAAGTTCTGTAGGAACTGCACAGTAAAGCGTAGCATCATGAAAGTCCAGTGGTATAATGGTGTAACTGCAACTTCCATGTAAAGTAATTCTTGCCCAAAACAGCAGCTGCATAAGTTCTGTACTGGGATTGACTGCTTTTTGCTAGTGCAGTGTGTGTGTCCTTGGTCTCTCCAATGTGAAATTTCCCTGGGTATTTCACAGTTGCAAATAAGCCAGTATGCCTGAAAATGTCTCTTATTGTTTGGGATTTGAAGCTTCCAATAAAGTACTGTGCAGAAATGAAAAGTGTCTCTCAAACCCTTTTAGAAGGTGTTTTTAAGTCTCCATTTTATATAGATGGAAGTTTCAATAGGACTTGCTGTAATGTCAGTGGTTGATTTAGTGTTGGTTATACTTAATCCTATATAGACATATTTATGATGAGTGTTTGCAGCTTCTGCACAATGCTGGTCACTGAAACCTGTGGACAGGCTGATCTTCAGACTGCTGTTAAAATAAATACGTAATTTATATAAGTGAGAAGCTAAAAATTCAGAAGTTCAAATAAAAACTTAACCTTAAATTCACATTTAAGCCTGAATGATGATGGAACAAGTTTCCTGGAAAGATGTCTATTTCTGCATTCTTGTTCTAATATGCTGAAAAATATATTGTTTCTTTCCTCTCTTGCAGAGAGAGTGATGTAGCTGGTATTGATATCAACATGGGATGCCCTAAAGAATATTCTACTAAGGCAAGTGATTGTATCTGTCATAAAATCATAGAATCTTCATGGTTGGAAAGGACCTTTAAGATCATCGAGTCCAAACAAACAACCTACAATCTCTGCCACTGGAGCATGCCCTGAAGTGCCAAATCTAGATGTTTTTTAAAGACCTCTAGGGATGGTGACTCAACCACCTCCCTGGGCAGGCTGTTTCAGTGCCTGACCACTCTTTTAGTGAAGTAATTCTTCCTAATATCTAACCTAAACCTCCCCTGCTGCAACTTCAGACCATTTCCTCTGGTCCTGTCATTATTCACTTGGGAGAAGAGGCCAACACCCACCTCTCTCCAACCTCCTTTCAGGTAGTTGTAGAGGGCCATGAGGTCTCCCCTCAGTCTCTTCTTCTCCAAGCTAAACATGCCCAGCTCCCTCAGCCTCTCCTCATATGACTTGGTCTCCAGACCCCTCACCAGCCTGGTAGCTCTCCTCTGGATACGCTCCAGCACTTCAGTGTCCCTCTTGTACAGAGGGGCCCAGAACTGAACACAGTACTCGAGGGGAGGCCTCACCAGTGCCGAGCACAGAGGCACGATCACTTCCCTGCTCCTGCTGGCCACGCTATTCCTGATACAAGCCAGAGTGCTGTTGGCCTTCTTGGCCACCTGGGCACACTGCTGGTTCATGTTAAGCTGGCCATCCACCAGCACCCCCAGGTCCTTTTCTGCCGGGCAGCTTTCCAGCCACTCTTCCCCAAGCCTGTAGCGTTGCTTGGGGTTGTTGTGACCGAAATGCAGGACCTGGCACTTGGCCTTATTAAACCTCATACAGCTGGCCTTGGCCCATCGATCCAGCCTGTCCAGGTCCCTCTGTAGAGCCTTCCTACCCTCAAGCAGATCAACTCTCCCACCTAGTTTGGTGCGTCTGCAAACTTACTGAGGGTGCACTCAATCCCCTCATCCAGATCATTGATAAAGATATTAAACAAAACTGGCCCCAAAACTGAGCTCTGAGGGACACCACTGGTAACTGGCCACTAAGAGGATTTCATCCCATTAATCACAACTCTCTGGGCATGGCCATCCAGCCAGTTTTTAACCCAGCGAAGAGTACACTTGTCTATGCCATGATTCTCCAGCTTCTCCAGGAGAATGCTGTGGGGGACGGTGTCAAAGGCCTTACCAAAGTCCAGATAGACAACGTCCACAGCCTTCCCCGCATCCAGAAAGCGGGTCACATGGTCATAGAAAGAATGGGATTTTGAAAGAAGTGGATTTTGATTACACTTAAATAAGCTTTTTCTTTCTTAGAGGTATGGAATACATGTTCTGGTTTTCTGGGTTGAACAAATTCAAACAGTAAAATTTTCAGGCAGATAAACTTGAGTTTATCTTTTTTGTAATAAACAGGAGAGTATTGAAGGTGTCATGACCGTAATACAGTAAAATAACATAGTGTATTAGAAATCTCCCTTAAGAATAGGTTTGGTCATGTAATTAAACATATTGTATCCTTAAGTGGGTAAGCATGTATGAAGTTTGTAAGCTCATGTTAGCGTTGATGTGTACCACTGAGCAAATGGTGATTGTATTTTCTGTCAAGACAACCACTGAATATTGAGAAAAGCGTAGTGAGGTTGTTAAATTGTATTATTGAACAAGGTTAACATTAAAGCTATTTAGAATTCTGAAAACTCTGACAGGCTCTGTTGTATGTTGCATTTAAAACTAAACTCTGTAAGGTGGGATGAAGTACAGTGTGTGGGGGAGTTTGGTTGTTTGCCTGAGGTCACTAATTTGTTGAATGAGTGAAATATTTTCTGCTTAGCCTTCATAAAAATAGGAATCGCGCTTTGTCATCTAAGCAAGTAAACATTCACAACTTATCAATGCTGAGTTCAATTGTTGGTCAGTTTTAAGTGAGAGAAGGATGGATCAGTTAAAACATGATTTATTTAATTTTTTTTAGTTAAGCATATGCAATTCTAAACTAGGCCTCTATCATCTGTGGCTAAAACAGCATAGTCAAACAGGTTGTTAGTACTGCTAAGCCAGTTAGCGTATAGATAAAGTATCAATGAATTAGACCATGGAGCTCCATTTTCATGTCAAATGTTTGTGCAGAATAGATAGGAGAAATTTTGCACTTATTGTCAATGGAAAAGAACTTCAAATTAGAAGACTTAGAACTTCATTCCAGGGAAGAACCCAGACTGTTGCATTTAAACTTTTTGTTGTCTATTTTTTGTATTATTGGCATTTTTATCATTTGGAGCAAGTTCTCTGTCATGTGAAGTTATAATGCATCATCCTTTAAACAGAAAAAACAATATATCCACATAGGTACTACTTTCTCTTCTTAATTCTGTTACCTGTCTTTACATCTGGAAGCTTTTTACTAGACTTTTACTAAAGCAAGAGCACAAATGTAAATGGTAACTTGAGATCTGCGCGAATTTCTATTATAAGCCTAAGCTTTTATAGATCTTACATATTTTCTTTTGTCAAACCAAGTTGCCTGTGGACCAAGTAAAACTATTTTTGTCCCTCTCCCCTTTCACAGTAGAAAAAAATAAAATCCTGTGGCAGTTTATTATATCTGGAACGTAAATACATGTCTGATTGAAATGCAATATCTGGTGCATGAAAGCAATATTGTTTAAAACAGGAAAATAGTAAAGGCCAAAGCTGACACTGCCAGACGTGCCCATACCTTGCATGATGCTATGACATTGTATAGACTCTACTTCACATAAGCATATCGTCCTCCTTTCTCAGTTTTTCAGCCAAGAGAAAAGAACATTTTGTCTAAATGGATTTGTTTCCTATTAATGGAACATATCTTCTGATAAAACTACTCAAAAAGTGTTTATATTAGATTACAATGCCTTAAATAAATGAAAGAACAGGCTATGCCATGAAGTTTTGGAACAGAAGAACCAAAGGGTCCTCATGGCTGTACACAAAGTATATAAGAAAGGGCTGATCTTTTTCTGTCACAAAGATTGCTTTTCCTTTGCAGAATGTGAGGTGTGTAAGAATGTTGGACACCTTTCTGGTATCTAGTATCTTCGCTTTGACAGTTCGTAGTGTTACAGCCTGAATCTGACAGTGGTCAATGTTGAAAGTGCTGGGTGATGGTGCTGGAAAGGCATAGGATCGATCAATTTACAGGGGGATTTTCTGTTTCACTACTTCTTAGTTTTGTAGGTTGGCTTGCACTCTGAAGAATAATTACTTAAATTCTTCTACTATAGTCCATCTAACCTGTGAGTAATTTTACCCGTATACATTTCTAGGGTTTTTCTGTTTTAAACCCATTAACTTTTTTAATGGTAACTTATGAAACTGACTAGGTAAGTGAGGTGTGGTAAAAATTAATTTTTCACATTCTTTTAAACTCAAATTTTAATTTCCCCTGTACCGTAGTCTCTTTTATTTATGTACTTATGTTCTGTTGTTTCTTTTCTTCCTCTCTTTTTCTGCTAGATGGCTTCTGAGACAAATTGGTATTACCAAGAAATTGTACTCATGTTGAGGACATATCATTAAATTCATTATGGTCTGATGATATTTCCAATAATGTTTTCTTTAGCTTTTATTATTTTCTTCTGTATTATAACTGATTACATGGAAGACTATTTTATCCTTCCACAGAGTCATAATTAAGAACAAAACACCAAAACATCCACCCTGTACTAGGATAAAATTCATACAAATTTGAGTGTATTTCTTACATCTGCTTCTTGGCCCCTAGATCTATGTATGCAGATGAGATAGTGCAGAAAGAACAGCTAAAATATTAAATTGTTAGTGTTCATAATTTGTATTTAATACGGCTGCTTAATTGGTCTTAGCCTGTTATTTTAAATGTAGCATGTATACAGAAACTACTGACATCAAGACCTCTCAAATATGGTGTGTAATGTTAAAACAATAAATCTGTTCATCTCTCACTTAATGACTAGAAACCAGATGATTACAGTTGCTAAAATGGCTTTTTGAAATCCTCTCTGCTCCATAAAGTAATGGGAGCAAGTTGGTGTCCTGAATTACTACCAAATTATTCTGATACAGTTCTAGGAAGTGTTTCACCAAACTGTTCACTAATGTTCCTGCATTTTAGATTTTGCTATTTTCTCCCTTTTTTTTTTCTTAATATAATATTGTACTTTTGCTGTAGACTGGTATTAGACAAAATAATTGAGCTGAAAAATATGTTTGCCTAGTGTGTAATAGTTTCTGTATGTTTTCCCAGGGCGGTATGGGAGCAGCGCTGCTATCTGATCCTGACAAAATAGAGTCTGTAAGTATCACCTTGTGGGTTTTGAACTGCCCTGGAAGGTATTATGTACTGTGCTCTACTGGAAGCAGGAATGAATGCACAGAAGACAAATTTGTAAAAGCTAGAATGGAATAATCAGTTTTGAATGATGAAATTAAGGTTATGGATAAATAATCCTGACTGACTTCTCCTTGTCTTTGTCTTGACTATAAAATTACTACCTTTTTCCTTTTCAGTTTTAGAACTTTCACAACATGGTGCTATATTTGCGGAGGGAGGAGTTTTATGTGCATATGTATGTAAATCTGTGTAAAACCCTACGTGAACCAGTATGGAAAAGGTTCATGCATATGTATGTGTACATTTATATGTGCATATATTCTTTTACATATCTATAAACCCTATATGAACCTATATGAAAAAGATACATATACATCTATATGTAATATGGATAGATATGTAATATTTTTTTTATGTGTGTGCATATATGTATTCCTACGGACTTCTAAGCTTTCTGAGATTAAACAAAGCCTAGACATTGCTCTGGGTTTCCAGGAACGTTCTTCGCGTATAGCTCTTTTCTTTCTGTTTAAAGATCTGATTCTTCATAGTTCAGATGAGTTGACTGTGAACTAAAAGCTTCCCCTTAGCTTTTAGTCACTCACTGTATCCTCCTTCAGAGTTCCTGAGGGCAATTTTAGTTTACAACTCACCCCTCAGTTAAGTGAGTCACGGTACACAGTGGCAAATGTTTCAAGGTAGTTATTCTTTATTTCTTGTACTGTCAAAAGTATGCAGATCTAGACAAAACAAAAATACCAAAAGCATTGCTCTGCCTTTTTCCATGTGGCTTTTGGGTGTGTTTTGTTTTAAGGGTTCTTTGATGTCGGTCAGTCTTTTCAAGAGACCAGACCCTCTTCAGTCATCTGCATGGCTTTTTTTTTTTTTTTCCTGAATGATAGCCAGTCTCTTTCTGATCCCTGCAGGTTATGCCTTTTCCTTTTGTCTAAAACGGATATTGAGTCAGTCTTTCTTTTCTAAGTCCTTCCTCTTACTGTGATAACACCATTCAGCTTTGTAGGTTAGTAGGACTTCTACAATTTCAACATGCTGATCCGTGGTTTAGTTAGTTGTCTTTGTAAGTTCAGACATGAAAATGGGTTGTTGTGTATCATTTGTTTCGTTCTCTGAGGACTTGCCATTAGACGGGCATGCCATCAAAGTTATAACCATGATGGAGTGTTAGCTTTTTGCCAAATGTAAGAATCTCTTGGTGTCAAGAGACACGTTGTTAGCCAAGCTGTATAAACTGACTGACCATTCAGCAACTGCAAGTATTGTAATTGTGCCAAAACAAGAGTTTAAATGGAATAGACTGGACCTATTACTGTCTCTTTCATTAGCTGATGGGAAAAACAAAAGTACAAGTGATCCTGTCTTGATCTCAAAACATTTTTAGAGAAGGTTGGTATCAGTTTCAATTTTTCAAAAGAGAAAAAGCACAGTCAAATAAGTGTTGTCTGCAGAAAGTCAGCTAACAATACAGGCAACAGAATGGGAACGAGAATCCAGTTTGTTGAGGCCTATATGGTCTTCCATGAATTAGGTAAGGTGGGTGATGCCACCCAGAATTAAATTGTAATTTATGAAGCATAAGGTGATGAAGGCTGAAAGAAAATATTTAGGAGTGGTAATTGAGAGAAAAATACTTAGCTGGCCAGAAGTAAACCTGGTAACAATATTTCTCATAGGAATGAGAGGCAGTTGTAAATATGATTGCTACCAGCTTCCCTTCCCCTCTACAATCATTACATTTTGTTTTGATCTTCAGAAGAGCAAGAAACTTGATGTTCAAAAAATTTTAATTGTTCTTTTCAATTTCGGATGTTAACAGGCAGCAAAGTCTTGGGCATGAAAATTACTTTTATCTGACTGCAAAGGGATAAGTAAACTTATAGCCTGCAAAAGATATCTGAAATTACAGTTCCAAATCAAGCTGTCCATATGATTAAAAAGTGTAGGATTTGGTTCTTACATTGGAATCCTTATTGAGGCTGGCACTGAAAACTTGAAAGGTTTGCTTATGATGCTATTGTAAGAAAAATATTATAGTGATGATGTTTGGAAAATGTTGTCACTTCAGTTTGATTTCTATGCAAAAAATAATACAAATTAAAAACACTAAAGAGAAGGAGGGGTTTAGATCTTACTGTTTTATTTGAGAAAACACTAATGAGGAAAGATTTCAGTAGATAGTGTAAGGTGACACTAATTACTTGCCAGCTGTTCTAAGTATAAGAACTTGTGAGTGCTAGCTATAATGGCTCATTTCTGTATTGGGAACCTAATAAGTGCAGTTACATTAAACAAAATTCAGGTTTCATAGCATACACAACTCTGAAAGAAATAATTTACCTGCAATTCCAGCCATTTTATACAACGGAAGCATACTCAGAATAACATGCATGATAATGTCTCAAAAAAACCCAGTTGAAAAATGAGCAGTTTTCTAATAACAGTCAGGATCAACTTGTTTCCACTCTTTTATTTAGAGAGCTGTTGGATTTCTGGTGCCATTTATTGTATAGTCATACAGTCACTTAAAAATGCATAGGTTATTACATGGCCCTTTTAAATATGGTCTGTTGGACTTAAATTCAGCCTGTGAGAAGGAGATTCTTTCTGTAGCTCAGTTCTTAAATGGTTAAACTAAAAACTGCTTGTTTGTCTGCTTATTCTGAGTTTGTTTTAATGAATAAAATGTGCTTTGTGTTAAGTGTGGAATTCAGTTTACGATTTTTGTTTTCTTTTAGAAGATTCAATGACATTGTTGCGTGATATTTTCCTTTCTTTTTCCCGTTTTGAAGGCTTTCTTCTCTTTAAAAAGAAATAAAAATCAAATCTCTCTTTAGGATATATTTGGTTTTCATAAGAAACTCACAACTGGAATATAAGACTGTGAAAACAATTACTTGAAAGCGAAGAACTTTTGCACTTCATTTTGAAATGATCAGAGATTACTGGTCACTTCATATTAGAAGCAGTGTTGAAACTCCAGCAGCAGTTAATTGCTCTGTAAAAATCCAGTTAAAATAAAAAAAAATAGTGGAAATAAAAATGGCTTAGGCTAGAAATAGGCTTGTATATCTATCAGGTAAAAGTATATACTCAATTACAGACTGCATGTGTTCGTCTAGCATGTAAGATTCTTTATAGAGAAACAGTAACTAGTGTTACATTGTTCTAATTTCTTTGTATGTTCAGGAGAGAAAGGAGAGCTTTTTTAATGTCACTGTTGTGATCACATTTTGTCTTTTTTTTTTTTTTTTTTCCCCCCCCAGATATTGACTACCCTTGTTAAAGGAATTTGTAAACCAGTAACCTGCAAAATCCGCATTTTGCCCTCAGTAAGTACATAAATCATTATGCTAAAGTGTTTAGTTCATGTTTAATTCTGTGATTTAAAAATCAATTAAAATATATGGCATTCTAATATATTGGCATTTTAGACCTGTTATTGTGAAATAGCGCTTGGAATCATAATTTCTGTTTGGGATGCTGCTCACAACCTAAAGGGTTATCTGACCTGCAGATATATAGAGATAGTGATTGTGGGTTCATTGGATTCCACAATACACAAGCACACAGAGGCTTTTATCCTCTAAATTTCTCAACTTTATTACAGATTATCATAAATACCACAAAAATCAGCATAGCAAATACACCTATGATTAATAAAACAAGATATAGATATATCTATATCTATCTCAAGCTATTACAAATTATTAGTAGCATCAATCAATAGTATAACAGCAATGATTAATATGGCAGCAGTTGATTATAGTAACAACCAAGTAGGTAGATACTATTACAGGTTAACTACCAACTTATCAGTAGTGAAGCAAGTTTATCAATAATATAACAGCAGATATGAGAGATTATTTATATGCGCATATATATATATTTATATTCATAGTAATAATACCAGTATCAAGTGCATTAGACAGATCTCAGAAGGGGTCCAAACCATCCCAGACAGAAGGACAAATTGATCCCAGAAAGGGACGCAACCATCCCAGAAGTAGGAAGACAAACTGCGCCAACCCCAAAAGTAGGCCCAGAGGAGGACCAATAAAATAACAGACAGACTCCGAAGGTGATGTGTGTCATGGAGGCTAGAGTCAGCCAGGTGTCCCTGCCAAGAGTCCAAGATCTCATAGAAAGCTTGTGCAGAGTTCAACCTGCTTAGAAAAAGTGTGTGCAGCATGGGAAGTTTTCAGAGAGAGAAGCTCCATTTTGGATGAAAATTAAGTCATTTTTATGTCATGGAAATAGAAGAGACTATAGGCCATCACCCCTTGAGCAGCCAGTAAATGCTGTTAATTCCTGTTTTTCACCTGAGGCAGCCAATAGGTAATTGTTTTCTGTTCTTTCAGATGAATTTTTATTTTTTTCCAGACTGTTTTCATGTTCTTGCAGTTAGAACAGCCAATGGCAGTTACAGATTCTTTCTTTCTTTCTTGGGATGTTTTCCCATTTTTTCCAGACTATTTTTTACCTTTTCAGATGATAAATTGCTGATAGAGTTCCTTTGTTTTGCACTTATTGATGGTATGTTAGGATGTCACTGGTTTCTAGGTACCCAGCTGCACTTACCAAGGATGCTTGTGGTTCCGAGGCTAATGGTTTTTAGGCTGGCGGGAATTTTCTCTCTCAGTATTTTTGAGAAGATCTTTTGCTTCTGCTCAGTAATTTTACCCTTCCAACCAGGTCGCCTCTCTGGCTGCTCATATCGGATGCCAAACTAGGGTTTTTTGCTCTCTAATTTAAAAAGTCAAGAAAATACTAAACATTAAATATCTACACATGGTCTTACTCCATTGAACTTCAAATGTGGATACTTCTATTAACTACTTCTATACTTCTTAATCCCAAAGCTTTTTTGGTTGGATAAGCACTAAATAAAAAGGAAAAAGGCACTCTTATTATAGAACAAGACTGCCAAATGTGCAATAGACTGAGAGTAGTTTCATGTGTATGTAAGCACAGCGTGATGAACTTTGAATTTCTTGACAGTCTGCTTGAAGTTTAAACTTCAAGAGGGGAAGACCAAGCCCTAATGTTACTTCTCCAGCTTCCAACATTCATGTTAACAATGAAGATTTTGCTAATGAAATTGTGTTTACAAAAGAAACTGCCTGTGCTCTATAAACTATTCATATTCTACACTGCAAGGAAATTTTGCATTACTTGACTCCTGATTTACTGGATGTGTAATAACAGCAATAAATACTACAAATGATACCCAACTTCTGCAGACTTTTTAGAAACTCTTTCATAAATTGAAGTGCTGAAATTAGTTTATACAAAGAGGTTCATAATCTTCTTTCTCAAAAGCAACGTCTTCATTGCAATTAGAATTACTTTTTTTCTGGATAGATTCTTAGGTACCATCATTCATTTCAAAGAAATTGTGGTAAGACTGTTATATGGCTAAAGCTGTTACGTTTTGGTTTGTCAGTATTTTTCTAGAATTTAACTATTAAGAATGCAGTAAAAATACGTAGGTTCTTTTTCTTTATTTTTTTTTATAGCTGATGTAATCCTTAATGGATTTTTTTTTTTTCAGTTCCCTACATATATTTAAACCTCCAGGAGATGATGTGCCTTCTCCTTTAATGACTGATTATTTTGTGATTGTGTATTGAATTACTTGCCTAGATACTGTCATTGTGTATGACTTGGATAGATATTTCTGTAGATGGATGAACTGTAACTGAGCTAGCTATTGTTCAAAAGTCATTTACATGTGCAGTTAAAATGATTAAATGAACAAGTGAAGCCTATGTGAAAAGAATTGGTAACTCTGTCAAATATAATTTTCGTTCTGAAGTACTGTAGTATTAAATCAAAGAACTGGCACCTCTCCTTTTTATTTTCTACAACTATCCTAGAGCCTCTTCCTTTTTGTTTCAAGCTGCTTTTGCATAACATGTCATCCATCAGAGCAGCAGGTGAGCTTCTGTCTCTGTGTCCCTGCCAGCTGGTAGATGTTGCATTTTTCAAAGACTGAATGTGCTAATATTGTGTTGAGCCACAGATCGTTCTCCAGCTTTTGAAAAGAAAATTTGTCTTATCTTTTTTCATTCTGCCTTTTAACAGCATCTTACACCTTTGAAGATACACTGGGAGCTTCCCCTTTTTCCCCTGTATATTTTGATGTTGTGTATGAATGTCACTAGAATTTTTTGGGTAGTAGTTAACTTTTTTAAGACCTGTCTGAGAGGAATATTTATAGATGTATTGTTATATGTTACATTGATTTCAGAAGGCATCCTCTTACTAAGATGCATTTTTATTACAATTTACAGAGGAGTCACTAGAGTGGGCTTGCTAATCAATTGTTTTGTATCATTTTCAAATGACAGTCTAAAAACCTGTTGGAAAATATTCTCCTACTGCAGAGTATTGTGTTACCTGGTTTGAGAAAGTTTGCAATCTATAGTTTCGAGGAAGCATTGAAAATGGATTTTTATTTTTGCCACAATATGTAGTTCTTTAATTGAAGTATACATTAAATGGTTACGCATGTTGGGAATTACTATTGAAATACAAGAGTTGTATCCCTCTTGATAAAAGAAAATACTTGCAACATTTGTTGGTCACATGGTAGTTATTCCTTTTGCTTTGAAATAAAATCATGCCGTTCTCTCTTATTCCTCAGGTGGAGGATACTGTGAATTTGGTAAAAAGAATAGAAAAAACTGGTATTGCTGCCATTGCAGTCCATGGAAGGTAAATCGATTTTAGGCAGGAGAGACTTAAATATTTTTTTTTAGTTTGCTGATGAACGTAGCACAGTAAAATATGACTAGAATACATTACACATGTAATATGTGGTTCTGATTTCAACTGCTAACTAAATTGGTGTTGTAGAAAATCAGGTCAGTAACTAAGGAATTTAACCACTTGCTATTTTTCTAAATTTTTTGTATCAAAGACCAATAAAATTATCTTGCATACTCTGGATCTAAAAAATGCTGCATATCTGGATATGCAATTACAGCAACAACGTTTTAAAATGTATTTGATATGAAAGAATTCTCTTGTGTTTTAAAGAAAAAAAAAAAGGAAAAATACATCACATATAAAGTAAGTAAGCAGAAATAAGTATGTCCCGATAATCCTTGAGTCATGTCTGTTGTGATTTGGATACCTACAAATTCCATAGGGAGTCTTTGGTCTTGTCTATTTTTGTTTGTTGGAAAGGAAGAAGGAGGAGAGGCCTCAGCACCCTGTCCACTGTGATGTGATCAAAGCCATATCTGAAGCAGTCTCCATTCCAGTAATAGCAAAGTAAGTTGGACTAATTAGCTCGTTATTGCAAGATGCCTGTACCTAGCTTAAGACTTGCAAGTGCAGGAGGAAGATCCTTCATGTAGGGTGAATATAGTGTTACCTGTTACCAAAGATCAAGTCCAAATAGAGGTAGCAGTGCCAGCAGTTCGTTGTATGAAATGCAACGATACCTCAGTTTTTAGTTTAAAAATTCTGTGTATTTTTCAGAAATTACTGCTTTTGTGTGTCACAGTCTATCCATTGCAGATTGTTTCTGATTGTACCCAGCAGTTAAATTCCCTATGCTTTTAAGCCCTGTGCAGTGACTGTTTATAACCCTGCCACTGTGTATCTTGGACACTTGCACACTAGAGATCACTTGTCCCACTGCTCAAAAAGAGTGTTACATTCTGTGGCCTCACACTTTCCCTGAGACCTCCTTGGTCTGCAGGGATATGGACGTGATACTACTGAATCTGTCTGCTTGTACTGATAGATCCTTCAGTAACTCTGTGATAGTAAGATAAGGAACGTTTATTTTACTAGTCTTAGAAAAGTTTAGCTACGAACCGGTAAGTTTTAAGAGCAATTTTGTAAGCAGAGGTAATGACAATGAGGTATCAAACTGTCCTGAATTGTATCTGATCTGCCTGTCCAACATCTTTAGATGTTTCACCTCTTTCTAAGTGGCAGTAAAATACCTGTGGCCAGAGAAGCAGTGTCCTTAAATGAAGATCTCTCTTCATCGATCTTGAGTTTCCATGGAAAAGCTGCATCTCTGCAAACCACATACTTGGGTTGGGAATTTGAGAACTGTTTTCCTGTTCACATTTCTATGTAGAAAATACATTGAAAGTCACAGTTTTTGCAGTTAGAAAACCTATTTCTGCACTGGACAAAGGAAATATTCCATGCTGCTTATCTTTGTTGATCCACTTCTCAGTGGTTCACCCCCTTTCTAGTTTTCAGAATAATTTTTTAAACAACACGGAATTAAAAAGCCAAGCAAAATTCACGTTGTATGTTGCCATGAAGCCTTAGTTTGCCCAGGTAAAAGATGAGGCTAAAAATTTTTCTTAGATTTTATGCATGTCACAGAAATATCAGCTCTATATGAGTACTTTCGATGATGTAGAAGTGTGCAATTAAGATATAAAAATAACAGAGGTTTATTGTTGATAAATTGCTTCTAATTAATCCCTGTATCAGTTTACTGCTTTGCCAGTGTCCCAACATGCTGAACTAACCTTAACCATCCTTTTTTTATTTGTTTTTAATGATTTCTCTGCAACGGATATGATCTTAGTTTTAAATCCACTTAGTGAAACTTTTCCCTCTCTAAAGAAAGTAAATGTACAACTTGGAATCCTGCTTATTAAATATATTTGATCCATGATACTTGATCCCTGCTGTAACTCATTTGGCTAGTATTTTGAGAATTTTAACCACTTGTACCTCAAGCTTGGTCAGGAAATATACAGGAATGAATAAAAGGAAGTAGACTGGTGCTAAAAAAAAAGCAAGAAAACTTGAATTAGTGCTGTGATTTCTAGAATGGTGCTGTGTTTATCGAATAATCTTTCATACGTGCAGGAAGCTGGCTTGTGCTCCCTTCACAATGTAAATGTCTGATTTTTAAAGTAAATTATAGTTCTCTAGTTTTATTTCAAATTTGACAGTGTTTTCGCTTTTGAAGGGATAAAGATCCTACTTTTACTTGATAGTTCAAAAGTCTAACTTTTATTTTACATTTAAAAAATGTTGTGAAGGGAACCTTTATAGAGAAATAAAAGGTGTTTTAAGTGTTCTTTTTGCTTACTAACATGGCTGACTTGAAATCAGAGGCAGTAAATAGCAGTGTAACCTTATTGTAACGTAGAAGTGCTTTGTGACTCTCCGCAAGTACTGTTTGTGGTTACTCTCCGCATGTTAGCGGCAGTACTGCATGATACTGTCCATGCGTAACTTGTTCCACTTGTGCCAACAAAGGTAGTGTGCAGTTGAAGGTTACAGAACTGGCAATTACAAGGTACCATTTTTCAAACAACGTGGATGTGATTCTTTGAGTCTTATCCATTCAGAACTGTGTGAAAGCACACAGTTTGTATAAAACACAAACTATATTCTTTCTTCACAAAAACAATCTTCCATTTTTAAAAGAAGTATGCAGATAATGAAAAATATTATATATCATCAGTGTTTTAATGAGCCATTGCTAATAAAACTCTGACACACTTATTTTCTTTGATTTGAGATAATACCCTAAATAGACTCTGCCACCATTGGTAATGTAATATCACATTGAAAATACAAGGCTGTGTTAAAGTACAAGTAATAGCAAATAAAACTTTCATGATTATAACAGTGATGTTAATTTTTAGTGGAGGATCTCATGACTTCATCAAAGAATATACAGACATTGAGACCTTCCAGAAAGCAACAGCTGCCTCATCAGTAATGATAGCTCGTGCTGCCATGTGGAACCCATCTGTCTTCAGAAAAGAGGGTCTTTTCCCCTTGAAGGATGTCATGCAAGATTACATCAAATATGTATGTTTTTTGGAACATCTTACTTGTAGTTAACATTGTTTAGAATTGTTAATCCAAATCTTACTACAGCATTTTATCTCATCTTAATTTCAAAGACTTAGGCTCTGGGGATATTTTAACATATTGCATGTGACATGACTCTTGCAAATCAACCACTACTTCCTCTGTTTTATTTTGTTCAGAAAAAAAATTTCAGAAATCTGTATTCAGAAAGCAGTTTTTCCTGCTTATTCTTTTCTTACATATCATGCCTTTTAGCCCTAGTTTCTTGGGAACTTGAGGCTTTTCAAGGCTATCTAAAAATGTCTAGGAATCTGAAAAGCTAATGATATGTAGGTCAACTCTCTTGATGTTACAGTAATACAAATAATAGTGAACAGAGAAGTGAAGGAATATTAAATACGCAGTTAATGCTAGAGTCATTTTTAGAAATCAATTGCTTTTCACAAATACTGTCAAGAATTTTTAACAGCAGGGAAGCAAAGGGAATGATTTGCCAATGAAGTAATGCTGTGTATCTATAGCTCCATTAGCTATAGCTCCATCTACTATATAAAGTTTGATCTGTTGTTCAAAGTACACAATTTTAATGACATAATAGGAAATTAATTGGAAATCTGTGGCTTTGATCATGTAATCAATTAAAAATTTTTTGGTTTTTAAAAATTTGGACTGCCATTAACTAAATACTTACGAAAATGTTACTGCATTGGTAATCAGTTACGTGAACTGGTCAACTCTTTCTTCGTAAGTATATAGAATAAGTTTATATGAATAAGTTGAACTTCTGTCCATGAACGCATGCAAAAATAATCGGATTATACTCACATTCATGAGTAGTCTTGAATATTTTATTGAGAAAACTGTACATTGTGGTTTGCCTTTTAAAAAGGATTTTGAAATTAATAAAGAGATATGAGCATTCTATAAGATAAATTTGTTTGGTGTACTTTATATGTTTTTATATACTTTGACTCTCTCTTCCAGGCAGTGAGATATGATAATCACTATACCAACACAAAATACTGTTTGTGTCAGATGTTAAGAGAACAGCTGGAAACTACTCAGGGTAAGAAGCTGCATGCTGCACAGTCCACACAGGAGATCTGGTAAGTACAAGCTTCAGAAAGGGGAATTGTACTCTCCGTCAAGCTTGCAAACGACTTCTCTGTCTGTAGCACTGCCTGGCATTTCATACCTTCAGAAGAAGTTGGAAAAAAAGAAGTCCAGTTAGTGAGATGTGGAATAATATAGTAAACACTTCCAGGTTTCCTCCATACTCAAGTGTTAAAGCGTTAACCCTAAAACTGTCTATATATTTGGCATGCTAATTTGAGTGGTACTTCACTGAGCGACATGCATTTATCCAACATTTGCATTAACTGATGAAGAAAAATTTCAGCATTCTGAAGTGGTAGTCTGGAGGTTAATAGTGTGGAGCTTGTCTTTTTCCAGAGATATTTAATACTCCCTTTTGCATATAAGGTTTCTAATAATACTGGAATTTTTATGACAAGATGTTTGTTTTAAATGAACACTTAGAGATAAACTCAAAACAATGTATGAAGGTCGTTTATGTGATACTTAAATGTATTTATTTTGTGCTGCTTTTCATACCTCAAATATGCTAATAAACAATGACAGCCTTTTTGCGGAAATACAGTAGCTTTAACAAACCTCTTCATCCTGGACATCTGAAGCAGTCTGGATGAAATTTCTCGAAGGGGGAGACAGAAAAGGAAGATGGAAAAGTTTGAGAGAAACCATAAAATAGATGTGTGATTAAAGAATTCACGCAGAATGGAGGGGAATTCAGGTTTGGACCCATCCCAAACTGAACAAAATAAAGGTCTGAGCATGCACATGTCATATCCATGTTGTGGGCTGTAATTATCCTTCTGATGGAATGGAGGGGAAAAGAGTATCTTTTTTTTTTTATAAAATAAATAGTCTGAAACTGCTTGTTATCTTACATGTATGAAAATGGATAGAAATGTTGAAAGGTTGAAATATTTTGTAAATGGAGTTATTGTTTTCTAGCAGGCCCTAGTCAGAATTCTGGTCGCGTTCAAAATTAATGGAAATGCCTGCAATCCTTTTTGCCAGTTTATTGCAATTTACCAGTTTTGGCTCTCCATAAACGCTGCTGTCCACGATTATTACATTACAATACAATAAAGGGAATTTGTATTTTTTTATATAAAAGGAGCTAGCCTTCATTAGTCATAAAGAGCAATGGAATCTGTGAACAACACTCACACTTCGCAAGTTACTTTTTGCTTTTGCAATGTGAATAGTTGAACAATTTTTAGTATAGTAACTTAGTGTCTATTTTGCTTACAGTTTTCCAATTTGTTTAGACGAGATGTAGTATAGATTGAAGGTGAAATAATCTTTTACAACTTAAATAAATCTGAGCCAAAAGGGGGGTGGTATTCTCTACCAGAATTAGTAGTAATGCATAGTATGGAAAGAAAAGAAATTGTAATTAAGAGTCAAGCCTTTAAACAGGTAATTAGAAGAGTCATAGTTTATACTCATAAACACGGGATAGAGATCTAGTGTAAAAGTTCTGGTTTTATGGGCTATGCCTAACGATTCTTGAGGGGCTTCCAAAATTGAACATAATCAGCTTTTCTACGTGTGATGCAATACCAGTTTCAAAATTGGCTTAAGCAGTGTGTGTGTGCCTGAGAGAGGGACAGAGAGCGAGCCACTTGAAAATTTATGAAACTGCTTTCTATTAGCATACTCAGTCTTTTAACCACTGTTCTAAACAGCCTGTTATCAGCCAGATAACTGAAGAACATTCAGTTATTTAAAAGGCACCTATACATCTTCAGATAAAAATGTTACTTAATACTGCTGTCTCCTGGTGGTGGTGGCATGTTACAGCCATGTGAAGTTTTAACCTCAGTTAACAGAGAGCAGGCTGCTGCATTTCAGAAAAAAAAATAGTACATAACAGTACACAATTAGTTGTCTTCTCTTAGAAGCATCAGTTAACATTATTCAGCTCCATTGCTTTTCCACTTAGAGCATTGGAAATGGTTTTGTGTCTAGAATTCATTTTGTCATTGAACAGCCTTATACCAATGAGCATTCTCATAACAGTCAGGAAATAAAAGTTTTCTTATGCTGCAGGCTTTATTGTTGTTATCTGCAGAAAATGAAAAGTCTCAGTTTTTCAAAGTAGATGCAGCCTGCCGTGGATCTGAAATTTAAAAGGGTTTGAGGCTGTTTCCTTGGACCCAAATTCTACTTGCTTCCTCCCTTGTACTGGGGCTTGTGAATAATACTCTGAAGTCAGAAAATATGAGATTTTGAGGTATTTAGATGTTGTAGTGTTTATTGCTTACAGTATTTTTGAATACTAAAAAGAGAAGAAGAATCCACTTCCTGCTTTTCGTTCATATTGTTCTTGTGGAGCTGATGCACCAGGAGTCACTCAGAGACATCCTTTGCTGATTCATCCACCTGCAAGTTATTAATTGAGCTAATAACATGGAACATTGCAGGACCTGTATTTCTGTTTTATTCTGCCTGGACTTTCACGCTGCAAATTGAATTTATTGTGCTGGAAATGAGAACATTCTTTTTCTATTTGTAGCTCAACAGTGTCTGATAAGAATTGAAGGAGAAACGATATAATGTCACTATGCAGAACATAGCCATGCTTTCATGTGATTCTCTCTCTCTCTATCTATATATATACTCTATTTAAACAATTGATTTCTGTACTTACTTTTCTCTATCATAACGTGATATAAACATTTATTAGCTAATCTCTAATACAAAGGAATTCTGTTTGACTAGTGAAGCGTTTGAAATGGGTGACTTCTATGAAGAAACAACAGCTATTTTCGAAGCAAAGAAAACATCTTTAGAAACTGAGACACAAGATGAAGATGACCAAATGAAAGATCCAGATGTAATAAAAATGGCTGTTAGATTTGACAAGTAAGCATACAAATTAAGTTTTTCACTATCTTGCTTCTGTAAATGAAAACTGTGTTTTTGACAGTGCCTTTGAGCTTTTGAAAATAATAATTTGCATAACAGCTCTTACTGAGTGAATTTTTGTGAAGCAATTTGTGTACATCATTACATAATCACTGGCATCACCACTCTTCTTACAACATCCAAATAGCACAGAAGTTCTTTAGTTCTAGGCGTCCTGAAACTGCTTAATTCTCTCAGTTAACTTATTAAAAGTGCTGAGTGATTTTTAAAAATAAATCCAAACGTGTACTTAGAAGAATGTGAGCACACAAAGATATCGAGTTCAGTTATTTTTAGTGAAATTTAGCTAAAATACAATATACTACTTCTATAAAAGGTCCTGAACAAATTTCATAATACTCTTTTCTAAGCAGATAATGTACGTGCTCATCTGCAGTCTTTTAAACACGTTCCACTCATAAGGTATTCCTTGGAAAACTAACTCATGGAGTTATGCACAACATTATTTTAAGTAACCTTTGATTATAAAGCCTATAGAAATGTTACTTTCCGTGGTATACCCGTTTTTGTTATGTTTGCTGAACGTGATACAAAATGCTCCTCAAATCCAGTCATAACGCTTTAATATTTACAGGATATATTTATTACCTGTCTCTCTGACGACTGAATACTGTGGTTTTAGAGTATTTATTTTTTCTGCCACGTACATGAGCCTGTAGTTCCATGTCAGTAGCTGAATCAACGCCTACCTTTCCTACCCTTTTTTATTGATAACTCTACAGTCTCATAACAGAAGCAGCTTCTTTTCTTTCTTCGAGTGTTTAATCTTATCTTGTTGCATATAATAAGCAGTGCCAAACTGTATCTCTATTCTGCATTATATATTTAGTTAGAATATCTTTTCTGGTAAGCAACTTTTCTCTAGTTGTTTTACTGCAGGATGTAAATGTTTGGGAAGAATTAGTAGAAAAGCTTAGATTTTTTTTTAGATGTTAATCAGACATATTACTTGAATTATCTAATAAGGAAGCAGAGTATTTCTCATAATTTGAGCTGTAATACTAAACCACAAAGAATAACTGGTAGAAGTAATATAATAAGCAGCACTATCTGTTTTAAAATAGAACTCTCTGCATAGTTGTTGACCATAATTTTTTCTGTCTAGGCGAGAATATCCACCACAGATTACTCCAAAAATGTATCTTCTGGAATGGTGTAGGAAAGAAAAGCATCCTCAGCCTGTTTATGAAACTGTGAGTCAATGAAGAAACCTTTTCAAATATCTTCTTCTGCCTTGTCTATGAAATTAAGTATTTTAGGACTCAAGGTAGTGAGAAATTCTGCGTTCTGGTCTGGCTATGCTCTTGAGTAAGCAGCTTCAGATATGGGAATACGCATATGTATGAAAATAGTAGCTTATTTTATTAGAAAATAAAAATTTAGAAATCAGACCTTCAATCTGGTTTTGATTCATGTGTGAAAAGTTGCTGTAACTGCAGGTCATTACACAGGAATTCATGACTGACTGACTTTTACTTCTGTGAAGTAAAGAATTTGGATTCAGAATGTTTTCTCTGTTGCACGCTTATAGGTAGGAACTATACTGGACAGAAGCAACTGATTGGTTAGATAGGGACATTATTTGACTTTTTTTTTTTTTTTTGCAAAGCAAGAATATTTGCAATAGTTCTGTCAATGACATGACTGTTTTTGACATGCCTTTTTAACTCTTTTTTTTTTTTTTTTTTTTTTCTCACCAGGTTCAAAGACCACTGGATAGATTATTCTGTTCAGTAGTGACAGTAGCTGAGCAAAAATACAGATCAACTCTGTGGTAAGCTATCAGTGTTTTTTTGCAGCTGTATGGTAATTGTTTCTGAAATATTGCTTAAAACTTGCAATGAAAGTGTACTCTAGTTTATTCCAGTTGACTTTGATCGAAGGCAACTGAAACCTGCCTTCTAAAGCTACCTCTGGGAGGGAGAATGGATTAAAAATTTCTGAGAATTGAATGTGACAAGAGGAAGTAAGCTTTAGCGTAATCAGGTAAACCACTGCAGATTTCAATTCACTTAGTACACTAGTCCACAAATTGTATTGGAAGGGGAGCAAATAGATGACCCGGTTCAGTTTTGTCTGTGAAGAGTTCGGAAACTAATCAAGGAAGGCAGAGGGAAGCACTGAAGGAGGTAATTTCTTCAGCCACTACAGCAGATCCATTCTCAATAACAAGTCAGGATTAAGTGTCTATATACAGTGAAGCAGAGGACAGTTTAGCGGCTCCTCAGAGATCACAGTTAATCAACAGTTATATCCAGGGCTGCCCTAAAGTTTCGTGACAGTATTTTATATGATCGTCTATTAATACTGGAGTTGACTTCAGGCATTTGCACCTAAGTTGATTTAACTGGAAAGCTAGAGCTCAGCGCTGAACACTTTAAAGAGGACAAAAGCATGCAACAATTATTGGTGTTTGCAGCATTCCTGTTCAGAGACTTTAGGATGTTAAGCTCAGCTGAGATGAAACTTTGAGAAGAAAATGTTTTCAAATACTGAATTTCACTGCAGTCCGTGTCTCAAATGACAGAATTTGTATTATTATGGAACAGTTCCTGCTTTTGTCAGCGTCAATGAACTTGTATGCCTGCCAGAGATTATATTTGGACCTCAGTGTCTTTCAAGAAAAATGATTCTTCAAAACTCAGCTAGTTTTGTTTAGTGATCATATTTGTAAAAGTTAACTTTCTGAGGATTGCAGCCACTTGGGACAAACACACGTTGACTTCATACCTTTGAAATGAATAGTGTTTGAGACACAAAACCTGATAGAAACAGATTTTCTAGGAATGTTACATCAGGAGTGATGCACCAACATTAACACCTAGCAAGATTCAAATAATTTCTGGAACTGACCTATTTTGTTCTTCTGCTATGAGATGACTACAAATGCTGTTTATTTCATGATGTTGCATCAGAGACAGGAAATTGTCTCTTGGCAGTGTAGAGACTTCAGTTTCTACTTTTACCTGTGCTCTGTCTGCTTGCTCTTCAGGGACAAGTCAAAGAAACTAGCAGAACAGGCTGCAGCTATTGTCTGTCTGAGAACATTGGGTGTCCCAGAGGGAAAGCTGTGTGAGGGAGAAAATCACCTGATTAACAAACGCAAGAGGGAAGATTGGGAACGATTGAATAACAGAGACCACGGAGAAGATGTTGCTGAGCCTTCCCATAAAAAAGCTAATTTTATTGAAGGAACTTCTGACATGAACGTGCCTAAGATGCCACGATAGCATGGAAATGAGAGGTTTCACACCTATGCAGCTCCAAATTAGCTCCTATTTGTATATCTTGCTGTTCCCATTTCGTTTGGATTCTCTCGGAGACAGATAAATTCCCCAGTTGTGAAAAATGCCAATGAGACGTTTACTGTTCACCACTCACTATCCCTATGGTGCCTTTCAGACAGGATAAATTAGCAACTTGATTTTAAAGAACATTGCAAAGATTATCCCAAATAATAAATTTTTTAAAATACCAGATATTCTCAAAGCAATTTTTTTTATTGGTTTTATTACTTGTGGTTTTGTTTTTAAGAAGTCTACAGCATGCTGGTAAGAGATGCGTGAATGCATCATCCATAAACAGATGGATTCATTATGGAACTACATAGTTAATGAGAAAAATCAATGTATGAAAATACCAGTAGCTAAGTAGACATGGTTTTGTCAAATGGGTTTTATACATGTCTTGCAAGCTTTATTTACAGCTGTTATATATCAAGAAAATGATTTTTGCAGAGGGAAGGACCTAGAAATTATAACTAAGCCTGAAAGTAACATTCGTCTTTCATAATTTCTACTACATTTTATCGTCCAGAAATACAATAATAAGAATTAACCATCCTTTACTGGTCTTAGGTATTATAGTTGTGCCTTTCTAATAAGGAACTGGAGCCAAGCCTGGTAGCCATCAATTTGTTGAATGAAGGCACTTTGAGCTGTTTTGTTCTTTTGAACTTGGAAGTTCTAGTAAATGTCTACATGTTCATTACTTGCAATAATGGGCATCCAGATATGGCCTTATGTGTTTGTTCTTGAAATGTAACCTGGTTTGCCTCAATATTTAACCGTTAGTGATATTGGTGGCCTTACTCAAAGGCACACGTTTTCTTCTTAATTTGCGATCATCATAACTTCATATTAAAGTAAACTGTAAGCACATGCTATATGCAAAGAGAGGATACAGACCCAGCCTGATTTCATGGCTATCTAGCTGAGCTTGTCTGATTTAAATTAGAGTTTTGAATCCCCAAAAGAATGTTCATGGATTAAGAGAATTCAGGGACTTCAGTTATTAATGGCTTACTGAAATGGTGGTTTAGTTTTCCTCAACAGGGTGAGGAATCTCCAGATTATCAGTTCTGGTCTGAAAACAAAGTGACAGGTGCAACATGCCATGATGAGGAGGGCCACGAAGGTGATCAGAGGCCTGGAACACCTATGCTATGAGGACAGCCTGAGAGAGTTGGGGTTGTTCAGCCTGGAGAAGAGAAGGCTCTGAGGAGACCTTATAGCAGCCTTCCAGTACCTAAAGGGGGCCTACAGGAAAGATGGGGAGGGACTCTTTATCGAGGAGGGGAGCAATAGGACGAGGGTAACTGTTTTAAACTGAAAGAGGGGAGATTTAGATTGGATATCGGGAAGAAATTCTTTACTGTGAGGCACTGGAACATGTTGCCCAGAGAAGCTGTGGCTGCCCCATCCCTGCAGGTGTTCAAGGCCAGGCTGGAGGGGACTTTGAGTAACCTGGTCTAGTGGGAGATGTCCCTGCTCAAGGCAGGGGGTTGGAACGAGATGATCTTTAGGGTCCCTTCTAACCCGAATGATTCTATGTTACAGAGTACATGCCTTGGTTTGCTTTATGGAGAGAATTGGGTGAACTTGGATATACAGTTCTCTATGAGCTGAAACAAATACTGTGTTAATACTAGCGTGCAAGGTATATGTGTTATATTAAATCAAAAGGGTGCTACAAGTTTTGGGGGGAGTGTTTCTGTTTTCTAGTAAGAGCATGTTTTTGAATGCTTACTTAAATTATTATGTGATCACCAGTGCTTATACTTACTCCTCTTAATTCATTGTAATAGTTGTATACATTAATGAGGTTGTCTGCGCTGTAATTATGGATGGTCATAGCTAGGCCAAACAGCATGTGAAAATGAGAGCGAGGAGTCACTCCATTGGAATGAGCATTACAGCTAAACATAGAAGGGCTGTAAATTCTGGCAAATGGCTATGAAGTGTAACGTGTTTGACACCCTTGATCAACTTCAAAAAGAACTAAAGAAAAGTGGCAATTGTATATGTGTGTGTGTGCAGGTCAGAATGTTTGGGTTTAATGACTTTCTCTTACATGCTTTCATTCCTCTTAACTGTTACAACTAGCATGTGACTTATCCTACTTTGATCATTCAATTCATCCTAACCAGTTCTACAGATAGGATAACTGTTTCACTGTGTATGTTCCCTTCTCAGCACTGGTTTTAAACTAAGCACTTCAGTGACCAGTGCTTTCCTTCTAGAAATCGTTCGATTCACGTTAGTATTAAAGAGCAAACTATGCTGGTGACTTGTCTGTACAAGTTTCTGCTATGCTTCTCTTTTCTGCTGTACCCTTCATAAACGGAAGGTGGCAGATTTTTTCTTTCTTTTTTTTTTTTCCCCCCAGAAAAATATGCTGACTTCTGCAGTATTTAACGATACAGCCGTTGCACTTCTGCATTCTTGCATAGGGTGGCAATTGAGACCACAGTTGGGTTTGAGGATATTTAGCCTCACTCTTTGGAAATTTTTTTTTTTATTATTTCATTTTAATGTGATGTGATTATGATACTTTGTCAATACGAACCAAAGCTGTGCTGTATTTTAAGTGTTTGCTTAGTGAAAAAGTTTTACTATTAATCCTATGGAATCCAGTGAAGCAACTGGTTTTTTTTTCTGTCATAAGGCTACAGCAAGCAAACAAAAAAGCAGTTGTGTTTTATTTCTTGATACTGATGCTGCAGAAACTATTTGTAACGATACCTGCCAAAGTGTGATCCACGGGTATGGGGAGAACTGTAACTTGTCCTCTCTGTAGCCTATATGTACTCTGCTTATTAGAAATGTGAATGGGAATACAACTATATTTTTACTAGCCTTTTAGCATGGATGCGCTCACTGTGGGGCTACCTCTGGGGCCCTTGCTGGTTGGAATGCTTTTTGGAATGTCCCAGGCTCTGAGCCCAACCCCGCCCTGGAATGTGAGGTTAAATGTTGGCGGTACAAATACAGAGTTTGAATATCAAAATCCTAGAGTTCCCCAGTACTGCAATTTCAGAAAGCTGGCAAGTGAACCACATGTCAGCTCAGCTGCTCCCTGATTCAAAGAGTAAGCATGCTTTGGGCTGCTGGGGGAGGAGGTGGAGCTAGGATGTTTTTTGTTTTGGTTTGGTTTTTACTTACCCGTTATGACCTGCAGAAGGGGCATGCTTTTCAAAGACGTTTACTGGCAAGATTGCAAGAGCTCCCAAACAGGTGTTAGCTAGAAAGAAGTCTTAATTCACAAAAGCATTTTATCACCACTTCTTTAAGCAAACCTACAAGCTCAACATACTTGAGAGTTATTGCCTTATTAAACAGGAGTCTGCTTATATTTGGAGTCCGAGTCAAGAAGCCATGTGTCAGTGAGATGGCCTGTAAGGCTTAAGTTTCCCTCTGTACCACAGTGCAGGAGGCTGATGTTTGAGGCTTTTATTCGGAGTTTCTGGTGACAAAGCTGATGAAAAACATTAAAAGCAAGATACAAAGCCTTTGGTGAGGAGGGAGTGCCTTGTGTATTGTTAAACAGCAGTTGCTAGGTCAGCTAAGGAGAAGAATTGATGAGCTCCAGAGGGAGTCTAGTCCAGTCAGCCTTACTCAAAAGAGCATTAACCTCAGTGTTCTTTATGAGAGGAGGCTTAAAAAACCATTTGTGAGGTTCACTTAGCTCCCAAATGAAACTGTTGTAGGAGTTAATGTGAATATGCCTGTTAAATATCTATTAGATAAATAAATAGTTTTCCCTTGCCCTGGCATGGTGGGAGAGTCTCTGTTGTACGTTTTTAGAAAGTTGCTGCCTGAGATCCTCTAACAAAGCACTGTAGTACAAATCTTGACACTTTACTAATTTTAAATTATTTTTTCTTGATAGTCTCTATACACTTGTTAATGCTTCAGTGTGTCGTTGTGTTTGATACGAAAAATGAGCTTCCTGTTTAACTGCCTTTAAAAATTATTGATTGGTGATTGTGACTGAAATGGTTATAATCTACCTATAGTTGTGAACACGGATTTTTTTATTAATGTTCTATTGTGTAGAGCTGACAACTGCATTTGAGTACAGATCTTCAATCTGTATTTTTTCGCTGTTTTGAAACTGTATAAACATTTTACCTTTTCTAATAAGGTTTTTTGATAATTTGTAAAATGGTCTCTGCAGTGTTAGGAAGCTACATGTGCCACGCATGCCTGTATACGTGCCACTGTCTATTCTATGCACAGGCGTTAGCAAGGATTGTTAGCATTTGGTCATAGGTCTCTATGTTAAACTTCTTAAGCAGAAACTGATAAAATGTTTTCCCTCATTGTGGTCTGAGAAAAGTGAGAGCTACAAAGATATTAAAGTAGAAGCTAGTACTTTTTTACCTTTTTTAATTTCAAGTGTTTGAAAACATTCTCCTTTTGAGTTAGAAAAAGAAAATTAGTCTCTAATCACACTTCACTGGGAAGTTTCTCAGTGACTTACCTCATTTGATTCAGTGCGTGCTTATTTACTTAAGAAATTAGCTAATGCAATTTTCTTGAAGTTTCTCAGGCATCGAAGACCTGAATGCCACTTAGCACTTTACTGTTTCACTAGCTCTCTGAATCATTATAAAATGTAAAGCCGATTTCTTGACCATCTGTGTGCTCTAGTTACATACTCTCATAAGTCACAGGCAACAAACAATTTAAAAGCTGAAACCATTGTCATTGTTTTCTTCTCACTGTGCTGAAGTAGAGACAAATCGTGGACACCAGACAGAACACAAGTAAACATGTCTGGGTAGAGGTACCTATATGAACCACAAAACCCATGAGATCTTAACAGCGTTAAAAACAATATGGGACAGTTCCACTTCAGCAGAAGCATGCATTTATTTCCCCTGCATGGCATACAATGCTTTTTCTTTTTTTGTAATTTTTTTTTTTTCCGAAGTTAATCGAACATTCAGTGTTCAGGTCCTTAGGTGAGAGGGAACAGCAGAAGGGAGTGTTCACAGGGGCATCGGAATGATAGGATTTCAGAAGGCTGGAATATTGAGGCTGCAGGATTAAGCCAGTAAATCACTGTGCAGTTAGACTGTGATGCCTACCTGTCATATCAGTGACGTGGTAATTCTAGTTTACTGTCTCGCTGCCCTGTGGCATTCTCTTATTACAGCTAATACCAGCTTTCATATTTTGCTCTGCCTGAGCATGGAGAACAGTTGTAGTACTTACAAGGTTTATAGCCTTTAGGCTGTTTAAATACTGCATTATGAATACTGAATCAATAGAGATTTAATAAATTGTCTTCTCTCCCATTAACTTTTATCAGCATGCCAAAAGTTGCAATGTAGATGGTAAAATCAGTGGTAGCTAGTGTAGGTAACACATGCAAGACTATGCAGTGGGACCTGAGATGTGTGCATATCCTGTAATGGCAGTGATACTGGGGTGAAGGGTAGAGAGAAAAAAAAAAACCAAAAACTAATCACTGATGTCTTTCTGTACAGTAGTACTGGTTCAGAACTTACCCATAGATTCAGCATTTACCCATCTTCCTTGTTTTTATATTCAGTATTTAAACTCTTGTAAAACCATAGTAGGCTTCTCCATTCTTTGTTAGAGACAAAATGTGTAACACAACATTTATTTAAAATTATGCCCTACACCACTGCATTATGGAAGCAAACACAGCTCATAGTATGATGGAGGACAGAGTTTCCGTTTCATTTCTTCTTGTAGAGGAACACACTGAAGACAAACAGATTTGTTCCACCCCCACTTTGTTATTTTTTTCACACATCTTAATTTAAAAAAAAAAAAAATTAGATGAAAAGATGATTTTCCAGAAAGGGTTGATGTATTTCCATGAAAGGAAGAGCTAACCTCATCCTGTTAAAAAACATCTAACATCTTCACCTATCACTGTTAGACTGCCATTATGCGTGCCATTTCCCCCTCAGCCCAGCCTGTGAATTCACCGGATCACCTGGTCGGAGAGAACATTTCGCCCACACAGTTCACTCGTCTCACTTCCCCTGTGCTTCAGAATGCCACGTGCACGCTGTCATCATATTGACGTCCTATATGGCCCAACAAAACAGAATGGTGATGTTTCTGTGTAAATGCATATATGAAAAGTGAACACTCTCCTTTAAAAATTTTACAGGGTTTATGGGAGCCAAACCTGATCCTCAAGCCATGAAAACCACCCCTCTAGGAAAAAGAGAGTGGTAATGCAGTAGCTGTCTTGTTTTAGGACATTCTAATCCTCTAATTATATCCTTACAAACTGGGTACCTGGGGCCAATGGAAGATGCTTCTGTTCCAAGACTGGAACTCTCACCTAGGTCAGTAGTTTATTTCTGCTGGTTGCAAAGATAAAAGTGCCTATGAGCAAATCAGAGGGATATTCCTCAGTTTAGTATGCAGTGATACTCTCTCTCTTTTTTTTTTTTTTTTTTTAATGGTTTAGGATCCTAGACCCACAGAAAGCAGCTAACTCTATTCCTTCTTGCATTAGTAAGTTTGGTTGGCTTGTCTATAACTGTGACTTGAACTGATTTTCACTAAATACAGGTCGGCCTTTAGAGAAGTTGTCTGTACCTTTTTAACAGGTTTTGGGATACTGATAAAAGCTAATCTTATTGAGGCTACTCTTCACTCAGGTCGGTGTGAGTGGGGAAGAGAGGATTTTCAAATGGTAATTCAGAACAGTTTCTCCTCAGTTCTTTTCTTAGCCTTACTAAGCTAAAGTTAGCTTTTGTAAATACCATTCTTTTCTACCATCTCAATATTTAGAGCGGGCATGTCAAGCTGACCAGTCTTTTTATCTGAACATAAATAATCACCTTGTTAATCCCTGAATTTCCATTGCAAGCCATTCTTGCATCCCTGGGTGAACTACAATGAATTTGGGATTCAACTGTTACACCCGAGTTACTAGGACAGTATTGTGTGGCTGTTGACTTCCATTCAAGAAGGAGTTTAGCTGGGATGACAAAAAAAGCATATCTGTTGTCTTCTGTCATTGCTTGGCAATGATTGCTTCTGTAGGTAGAGATCACTAAGCACCACAAATACTTCTTCCTTGACTTCTGTAGTGCACAGCTGGTAGCATTCAACTGATGTCAGTGTTGGTTTTCATTTTTGTTACTTCCTCATGCTGTGACTGGGGTCCTCGAGAGCATGCGCCTGTCCCTTCAGCAGGGGGATCTAGCACAGGGGCAGAGCAGACAACTGGGAGTGGACACCACCTTTGATGGCCCAAACAAAATCTACTACCAAATGTCAGTCAGCACCTGAAGTGCCTTACCTGACATGTAAAGACTGGCTAGAATACCTCAGATGAATTATGAAGGTGGAAAACACAACTGGATAGGGAGCCTGTTGCTCTAGCACCTGCACTCATGGGAATACCTATGCAGGCAGTAAGGATGTTTTAACTATAGTGGAATGAGCTGCTTGTTTCAATACAGTTCTTAGCATTAAACATCCTGTTGACAACCTCAGCACGAACATCGGTAGCAGAAAATAAAAAGAGTGATTAAAATTTTTTTTTTTTAGTCCTTTCAAGTACAGTATCTCCAGATCAAGACTCAAGGTCAGTGATACGGGCTTCTGTGGAGCGTTACGGTTTATGACACAGCCGATCTCCTAAAAGAATGTAATAATTTTCATTCTTTGACACTTCTATGCAAATTAGCACAGACATTAGCGAGATGAGAAGGTACAGACCAACTGGATGTGCAGTTATCTGATGTGCTTCCTTGTGATTCAAGAAATGGAACTGGGAAGTGTCTAGCATATGTCTATCCAATATACTTCCCATCTATTCAGTATTTTGTGGACAAGTTGGTAACCTTTGCATAGCAGATAAAAGCTATCAAATTTATTCTGCTAATTTGCATAGATTAGTCAATTAATGAACAATTGCCAGCAGTGAGCTCCGTCAACATCCTGTGTGTGTATCTGTATTATAAATACACACAGTACATCATTAACTGCTGTAGTTTAACATAAAACTAGCACCAAGAGGATCTTCCTTGGTAAGTGAGGAAGTGGCATGATCTGTCATTAGTTTCCTCCTAACGAGAAACAAGTATCTTGAACCACATCTTTAGACTCCCACGCCATTGTGGGTATCAAGATGTTGAGCTCGGTTTATTTTAAAGGTCATCATGTGAGATCTAACACACAATTTCTAAAGTATAAACAAAACAGAACTCTACAAAAGGAAAATGCAGATTGTCAAAAGTGAGTGAAACTTAACACAATGTCTAAAAATAGACTCCCAACATTACTTCTGTGACTTAAAAACATTAGCAATTATGCACAGGGTTTGTTTGTTGTTGTGAGATGAAGTTCAGGTCTGTGTGGAATATAGTTATATTATTTGTATTATAGCAACATCCAAAATAGGCCAAGTGTTAAGAGTATATGGAGCATCTACTATCAAGAATTTACCATCTAAGAGAACAAATGTGAAAGGTAGGGCAGGCAGGATATAAGTGTACACGAAGGGTGGAAGGTAGGTAGGAGCACAAAGCTGACTGACCCATTTTTTCACTAGCAGGTGTAAATCTTTTTGTGCTTTTGGTGGTCTCTGTGACAAAGATGGATGTGGTAAAGGAGGAGGAAGCTGAAGGACTCAGAGTAGACTCATGTCATAATCAAGATATCGGAGAAAGAAAAACTTCATATAAAGCAGCTTAAAAGAATGTGTTGTTGGATGAACCAGTGAGAAGAAAGTTAAAATAGTCAGGGATCTGGAACTGGGGTTACATGAAGCAATACCAATGTCATAGAGTAAAATGATTTACTATCTCCCCAAGTGCTTTTATTGGTCATTTAGATACGGTTCTGGGATGCTGGATAATGTCCTGGAATCAGACCTACACACTACAAATGTGGAAAGTAGTGACATATTTTCCTATATATGATTCTTGACAGGAGATTATTTAAAACAGAGATCAACATTGTTTCAAGTTTTCACTAGTTGACTATAAGGTTTTAGACTGGATTACTTATAAAGAATGAAATGCTGGGTAAATTAGGTGGATTAAAGTAACATATTTTGGATCTAAGTTCTCACAAACTGAAAAGCTATTTAGGCAAGGAATTTTGCCTCAAGCCCTTTTCTGTTTGAAATTTTTAAATTGTGTGCTTAAAAAGAAGGAACTGGTATCCAGTACTCTATGAGAACTGCATGAGATTTTTCATGAAACTTTTTATAGTTTACTGAGATGGGAGGTGAACTGAAGAATGCTATAAAGGGGTATTGAATGACCATCAGTTGAAGAAGTTGCTACCGTCCTTGAGTTTCATAGGTGTACTAGAATGACACTGTGTTTGAACTATGTTGCCAGTATATTCTTGGGACTAATTATTCCTGAAACAAATAATACACTCGAAAGCTCAGATAAAGCTACGCTCTTAAGATACTGAATAACCTATTGTAGCATTCAATTCAAACGTGAAATGCTTTATTTCTTGAATGTATGGAGAGGAAGGAACTACGAAAGGAAGGAACTAAGGCAAGGAACTACGAAAGGTGACTTGACATCAGTCCTGAGCTATTCAGGCTCATGGGTAATTTCATCCCTTTACAGCTCCGGTTCCTCTGTTAGCCTAGAGACGTTGTATGTTATCAAGGCTCACGTAATAGGCTGTGATTCAAACCAAGTTATCAGGTCCTTGCCTTCTGCTGCTTCTTATAACCTACATCACTTACTACCCCCTCCACTGTGCCAGCACAGACACTTGCTTACGGTTGCTTTTGTTTTTCAGGTGAATCAATTCCCTGATCCGATTCACTCTGGGACCACCCAAGTATTAATGGTGGCACAACAGCAAGGATGGCATCTAGGCAAGAAAGGGTGCCTGGGAATGGAGACTGCTGAAGTCAATGTTCATCACCTAGGAAGGGGCAGTACAGGCACAGCCTCATGAACTTCAGGCCCAGAGAAGAACCTTCTGGCAGCCTAACATTTGTAGACGTTGTTTATGGGCAGGGTTCATATGAGTCAAATCAGAGTTGTAATTTTTTTGCATCAAATTATACCTACAAATGGTGAGAGTCATGGCAATAGAGCCCTCCTGAATAAGAACACTGTCCATTGGGAAACAGTTTGCTTTGCAAGTTCTGTGATTCCCGAGAGCAGCTAAGGCAAATGTTATTTCCTCGTAATTTAAGTTGTATTGTTAAAATACTGGTTAAAATGACTGCCTGGCTACTGGGAGAACAGCCAGGCCAGAACAGATTTTGGAGCTGGCTAAACTTCTCAAGTATTCAGTTTTGTAGAACATAATGCACCCCTGCAATGAAATCCGTGCTGCAAGGGTTCTGTCAGCAACAGCTAATAGAGCTGCTTTATAGCCAGGCTGGCTGTGCCTGCATGAGCTGTGGCTCTAAAAATGCCTACAGCGTACATACGCTCTCAGTCACAGTGGGAGAAGTTGGGGGGGTCAGTATATGCATTATTTAATGGTAAAATGG
This sequence comes from Larus michahellis, assembly GCF_964199755.1. Taxonomy (NCBI): domain Eukaryota; kingdom Metazoa; phylum Chordata; class Aves; order Charadriiformes; family Laridae; genus Larus; species Larus michahellis. The sequence goes on from NC_133899.1 coordinate 19,628,423, forward strand.
TTGTAATTCTGTTAGACTACCCATTGATTTTGATGCATATGGCAGCAATGTGAGTTTGTGATGGAAATCTCCATTTCTGAGGATAGATTGTGATTTTAGGGAAGACTGTTATCTTTTAAACCCTAGACATTTTATTGCCTGTTGCTCACCCACGATAGGGATCATGGCAGCTGATAAACAATTCAGTCAAGTGTAAAATCTAAAATTAAATACCTCATCTTCCCTCTTTTGCTCTCCCACTGTTGTTTCCTGAAAATGAAAAATACTTTGAAATAATTATTGAATCCACAGCATACTTCTAAATGTTTGTCTTGAGTATTAGTGCTTTGGAAGAGGTTCGGATTAGTGTCTGTATAGGCTGTAGTCCTCTGCCTGCGATTCAGATACAGTGTAGTCAAGTCAGTTTTATAAGCGTGTCTTGTTGAAGTCAGTTCTAGAAAAGTAACCCTGGACATCTCTTCCTGCCCCTGCATTGTCCTCTGGGTTCTGCAGATGCAACTATGGGTACAACTATTTGGCTAACTAGGCTGGGGAACTGATGCAGAGGAAAAACAAGCAGGCAAAATAGAGTGGTTTTGTTGGGTGAAATTTTTTTGATAACCAAGAGCCGCTGCTGCCAGAACCACCACTTACAAAACACTCTTACTCTCATCTAGGATGACTTTGAACCAGGCTTATATAGTTCCTGGGCTATCCAGGGCCCCACAGTTCACATTACCAGATGCTTTGGACAGGGTCTTGCTCCTAAATGAAAGATGAAAATAGATACTTTTTGAACACAGAAGTGGCAGCTGTAAGTATTTAAAGGGTAGATATTGGCAACTACAAATGAGCTGAAATGGAAGCTAAGTGGATTCGTGCATGGCTAACAGACAAATAGCATTCTTGTACAAACTGAGTTGTCTTTCCTGGCAGTAAGGCAGTCACTGGGTAACAGATGCTGTGCCTCTTCTGTATGCACGAAAGATATAAGCATTTTATATTTGGAGGGGAGTTAGTCTGCAGCAAACAAAAGTTGTGGCAATTCAAAACATGGACAGGAGATCAAATACATTTCATCTTGCAGAAGTTTCTAAGTTAACTGGTTTTAATTGTAAAAGATTATTTTTAAAATAGAACTGCCAGAGGCTAAACTTTACAGATCATTAAAATATGAAGACTTTTTTCCAAATGGTCATCAGTTTCTCTCTTTAAAGAAACTGCTATATAGTTGCCTACTCCTATGATATTCCTGGGGTTTCCTAGTGAGATCTCGCTCCTTTCTTCTAAATCATGGTATTCATTCACTTTGTTTCGGGGTATTAACAGCCATGGTAACTAACTGTCAGTGAGAACCTTGTCCAGTCCCTTGAGTAACAGGAGCCAACAAAAAGGAACATTTTTCTTTCATTCCTTTCCTATGGTTCTCTGATTATTTGCCACAAAAAGCAGATTATTTTGACAGAACCAGGTTAGGGAGTGGCTCCATGTGTAGTCAGACTGGCAGATCTGAGAGGACTGGCAACTACACGCGGTATGAAGGAGTTCACCTCTTAATACAGATCAGTGGCACAAGTCTGACCATGTCCTCAAATTCAGTAATGCTCCCTCTTGGATCAAGGCAGGGAAGATGGAAACTCCATTCTCAAGGTGCCTTATGATACCAATTCTTCTTTCAAAAAAAAGAGGCCAAATAAATACTTAGCTTATGATCCTTATGATTTCTGAATTATACACTTGGAGTTCTGATTCTCTAGACAGGAAATGAGCTTGATCCTTTGCTTTACTTGGCTATGAGTGAAGCCAGGGTTTGCAGAGAGATCCTCCATACTGGACTGGTCACAAAGAGCATAAGGGATGGAAAAATGTGAGGAGATGGTAAAGGTCCAGGGGAAATAATTGAAAGAAAACTTGTTCCAGGATCCACACTAACCTTTTTTCAACATTCTTTGATGCTGTTCCTGAGAATCTATTATATTTTATCTAACGAGGTTATGACATCTTCTACAGTACGTCTTCCTGATGAATTCAGATACTTCTTACAGCTGCTGAGATAGGTGACAGACAAACTAGACACTGTTCTCTGTGAACCATATGACATATATCTGGGAAAGCATATGAACTTCTTGACATTATTCACTCTTGAACTTCAACGCAGATTGGCAGAAACAATACAGTTGGCTCCAGTCTCCATGTTCCTACCACATCTAAATAAGCCTATATAAGACAGAAATTCCTTTAAGAGGATTTATGCATTTTAGTTTTCATCTGACTCCTGGCTCCATATTTTTGCTATAGATTAAAAACCACGAATATACAGGATTACCAAGAGTTATTTCTAAAGGGAAAGATTTGGGAGTGGAGGGGCAAAACAAAAAAGTCCCTCTGTTCCCTAAAACAAAAGCATATTCTTTGGAATCTCTTTATAGAGATTCTATAGAGGGAGCATATACCGTGTTCAGTATGTGAAAGGTATTCCGTCTAGTCGTGCTGCCCTTCAGAAAATTTACCAAGCTTTGGCAGTATCACTGGGGAGGCAGATACGACCTGTAAACAGACTAAGCGTTAGGGATTACCTATGCCAAAACAAGTACTGTATTATATGGAGTAATAACTCAGACCTCTATTCATGAAAGTGGGGAATGAGCAGCTGCTTAACAGTTCTTTTCTGAGTGTTACAGAGCCTTTAAAAATCTGTCTATGAATTTTTCCCTACAAATGCCTGTATTGTGTAATCTGGTTTGGGGATAGGCAAGCATACTGGATCTTGGAAGTCTGTAAATTTATGTGTGGTTATAAAATAGTCTGCAGATTTTAATTTTTAATTTTCCAATAAACTGCAGGAGTCAGTAACAGCAAGCTTGTTCATACAAAAGCAGTATGCAACTGCAACAGCATCCGGGGTAGGAGGGAGAAGGAGAGACCCCCTTGCAGACTAAGCAGAGTGAGTTTGTTATAATTTGATTTTAACTGTGTGTGACCCTTTTTAAGTGGATATCTCCTTGGTCCTCATAACACAAGTGTGAATTATAAGTGTATGTTCTTTTTTGCAAGAAAAGGGCAACATAATATAATTTGTGCACAGACAATATGCCAGATGAACTATTAGCTCTGAATACGTAACACTGAGAGATACGATCCTTTAAAAATTTTGTAATTTTAATAAGAACTGTCTACCACACAAGCCCTGTGTAAACAAGCCCAGTTTTGCACACTTAGTAAATGTGCAGTAATATGGATTTGCAAAGCAGCAGCCAAAATTCTACTCAGACTATTTAAATCGCACCCCTACGTTTTCAGTTTAGAAGAGAGTTTTATTATTTAAAGGACAAGTTTTGTTGCCATCTTTAACCAACACCTTTTGCTTTCCAAGAATTCTTCTTTAATTGGCTGGCTAGATAAGTAGCAGAAACCTTGGTGAGGTGGAGCAGTCTGCTGGAGCTACAGCATGAAAATTTATCTGCACATGTACACCTTAGCCTGTCCCTGCAAATATATGTATTTGTCACATAAAGCTGTTGGTAAGAAAATTTCAACAGGTCTAAGTAATTTAAAAGTTCAAGTTCCATTTTCAGAACTAATGTTGGAGACTACATCCCACTGACTTATAAAGAAAGACTGATAAATTCTAAGGCATTTTGGAAATGAAATTTAGTTTTTGGAAGTAACTTACGTGCTGTAGACAATTTACTCTGTCCATAGCTAAGACCCTAGTCCTACTGCTGTGTATAGTCAAGCTTCTTTTCAAGGCACTGCTGTAAGAACTTGGTGGTTGTCAGAGTTATTATTCAAGTTAATTAAGAGAAGGATTTTTGATCTAGTGCTATGTAACTAAAAATCAGAAATTGTCTTTCAAGTTGGATACGTAGGGGTCTTTTTAATTTGTAAAATGAAAACAGTTATTTCTTCTTTAGCTGCATGCAACTTTTCACTTTTTGCTGAAATTTTACTTTACTGTCCCGTTGTCTCTTAGTAACAAGAGGCGAAGTCAGTTTACATAGGATAAGAGTCTCACTGTAATCTTCTATTTTTAGAACTGAACTTTTTCCCCACAACTCTTGAAGACAAAACACCATGTGAAAAGTTGACTACTCTCATCATATTCCAGCTGAGAATAGAAATAAAAGTGCCAGCAACATCACAAATAAGCCGTTTTCTCACGAGACTTACGGCACATTTTTTCCTGACAGAAAGCGTTCAGATGAATTTCCAAACTCTTAGATGTTTATCTGAACTATACCCACATTTTTTAACCTTTTGTAGCTCTTACTTATATCTGAGACTAAAAAACATATTCATCAGGGCCATGGCGTAGAACAACAATCATCCCTAGTGGATGGATTGTTCCTTTTCAGAGTTACTGGTATGAATTGTGGGGAGGGGAATAAATTAATTCATTGTTGTTTAAGTGCTTTAAAGATTCTCTCTTACTTGAAGTCAGTTTCAGTCTGTTTTTCCTTATGATTTACTATTGCATATCACGTATTTCTGACAGTGATCCTTTGAAGTGATTATCCTTCTCTTTACTGAATGCAAAACACGTCTCTAAAACTAAGGTTAACAAGAGAAAATCCTATAGCAAATAATTCGATAGCCCTGCCTTTACCACTTGCAATAAACCTCATTATTTACTTTTCAGACTTACTTTCTCCAAGTTTTGCTATTGATCAGCCTCATCACAGGTTTTCTTCTAAAGTCACTCTACAGTGATGTATTCACAGCATTTATCCTTGAGAATACCATCTGTTCATTTATGTACTTGTTCACAGGTTTTTTTTTACTGGCGCTTGTAAAGAAGATTGATACAACGGCGATGCATTAGAGAGTTTCTCTCGAGCTCTTGCCCCTTGTGGGCATGCACAGTGACTAGTTCTGCTTCTGCACTTCTGTTTCACGACACAAAGCATTTGGCAGCAGTACCAACTTAAGATATCCTTGGCCTGTGTTGCTTATTGCAGCCACCACACCATCCCTGACCAGTTGTGCTGACACAGCTTTTTGTGGGGCCACACTGGGGATCGGATCAGGGAACTTTTCCGCCCTGAACAATCCTCCCATTAAATAAGAACGAAGCTGGGTCAGTTCCCTTGGTCTGGCTCACAGGGTGGTCTCACAAATGGTGGTGCCAAAGCAGCTGAGCAGATGGCATGCTCCTATGGTGCAGAGGGGAGGAAGAAACCATTAAGCTGGTATTGCCTAACACCATATTCTTATTAGTCTCAAAGTACAAACAGATGTAAATATTAAATTTATTTCCCAGTACTTGTTATAACTGCAATTTACCTTAACGGCTAAGTTGCTTGAGTATAAATGAGTAAACAGGGGGTTTTGAGACTTATCTGTTATAATTTATCGTGTAGCCTAAATTAATTTATTTCTTCAAATTGATTAAAATGTTGTTAGAGAAAGATCTATACTTAGTATACGCAGTTGGCATTAATGGCAGTCTGACTAACTGGCACAGATCAAAACATTACTTCTTTTGCTAATTATTCTTTAATTGCTAAGTTAATACCATCTTTGGTTTATTATCTGGCACAGTAAAGATATGTGTTTAAAACAGCAACAAAGGTCCTGCAAATGGGGTCAGATCTGGCTCTGTTCCCTAGATTAGAGTGTGCTCTGGCATTCAGTCAAATTGAACAGATTCCAATGATTTCTGCACTGTGCCTGACTTGGGCTGGCTTTTCCTGCAAGTCTTGTAGGTCGGAAACCTGTGATTGTGCATTTGCTGCCCGGTATTCATTCTGCATAGATTGGTTGGTTCTTTGATCCAACCTGCACGTCCCCCATGTTTTAAAAGCTTTTTTTTTTTTCTTCCCTCTCTCTACACTTTGGCATAAGGCAAGCAATTAACAATGTATGTTGAAGCAGCAGGTTCTTCGTTATCAGTACCTTATTTTTTTTGAAACTAGGTATGTTCAGTTGGTACAAATAACTTTTTTTTTTTTTTTGTGGAGAAGGCACAAGACCAGAGGAACAGGAAGGGGCTATATGCAAAGCCCTGTCTTTCACATGTCTGTTGTGGCCTCGTTGCAACATAGAGGTGTAATGAGAGAACTCTGGTACGCACCCAAAGACACCTCAGAGAACTGGCTCTGGGGCATAGGCAGGCGGGTTGCTGGTGAAGAAAAGGAAGGTGATAAAGTTATAATCAAGATATGTGTTCCATCCTGAATTTCAAAGAGAGTTAAGGAAGATGTGCTATTTAAGCTGTGTGGGCTAGTGTGGCTTATTTTAACTGTGACTGGAAAGGGAGTGTTCACTGCTTGGCTGTGTGAGCTGTGTAGGTGGCTGAGAGAGGTACCCTCTTCCACCAGCCCAGCAGCAATCGGACCAGGACGTGCATCCATAGCCTCATAGGCAAAGGAGGCAGGATGAGCTGAGCTGAAAAAAACCTGTCCTTCCAAAAGAGATTCCATTCCCACCATATACTGCCTCGGGCAGAAAATTAACACAGCAAAAGCGAGTGAGACAGTTCCATCTGGTTTAGTGAGTTAAGTCAGTTCTCTGAGGGTCATACAAGAGAAAATCTGCAGAAACCCTCTTTTCCATAATAGGGAAGTGTTAGACTGGTGCAGCTATCTCACTGCACCTTTACTCTGTTGGTTCTAACCAACAATTTATAACTAGTCAGGCTGGGTGATTTGTGACTTTCTGCTGAAAGATGTTACTGTTCCCTTGTCAGAAGTATCAGATTTAGTGAAGTTTCATCTGTTTAATTTACTAGCTGCCATATTAGTGGAACCTGAAGTTAATTTTAGTTTAAGTCACTATTTAGACTGGGAACTATGGGGCTCATATAAAGATGGTTAGCCACTGACTGTTGGACAGCTGATGGCCCCAGGGGCTCTGGCTCTCTAGGACTTTATATCAAACACGCATGAAACGGAGCTAGCTGAGGTCCCTCCCATGTGCCACTCATGCTAGTATATAATGAGCCAGTTCAGGGAACCCAGACAAAAAGTTGCTTTCTTTGGAGAGCTAGTTTGTAACTGGCTCAAATCCCTGAGCTGACTGACTGCACGGTGCTCACATCACTACAAATCACGGGGCAGTGAAGGGTAGCGTGGAGGGCCAGGCTAATGGCAACTGTAAATGAGGTTGGCTTCAGGTGTTAGAGAAGTACACCCTACACTGAAGCAGGAAAAATATAAAAACTTCCCTTTAAGAATACTGTTTTCCTTAAGTGTTTGAGCCACTACTGAGAAATGCAGAGATATTAAGTACAAAAGAATTTAAATCCTATTGCTAATTAATTTTTAAATTTTGAGTCATATTTGGGCCAGTTATATTAATAATATTGAAGCAGATTTCCCAAAAAGGAATTATTCCCACCCTTTTGTTTAAATACCTTTCATTCTGGTGATTTTATGGGTTAATTAGTTCATTTTCTGAAATGTATTTCTGGGATATTTTCCCTTTAACTACTTCAACCCATAACCTCGTGTTCTGAGAGTTACTTAACCTTTGGTCTTGTACAGTTTACTGGCAACCATTCCTTTCCTTTTAGGATCTTTCTTATTTGTGATTCTCTTAGCAATGTAAACCACATATAGCTACTGCTTCCCAACACGAAGCCTCACACAGTGAATTGATGTTACATTTACTTAACGGACGAGTTTTAGATATTTCACAAAGTTATTGACACCAGGAACACTGTACATTAATAGCAAACGTTTGACATCATTTACTGTAATAAGAAATTGTAACCTCAGATTAAAATGATCTTAAAAGATGGATCAAATTTATTTTCCAACTAAAGGACTGCTATAGGAAAGAGTTAACATTGCTTGAATATCCTATATGAGGTTCTATGCCTTAACAAGTTTGGATTTCTTTCAAATTTTACTCTAACAGTAACGTTTCTTGGCTTACAGTTATTTTCTACTGTAATTTTAAAGCTTAATTTTAAGCTTTTACAATCAATTTTATAACAGCCCCCATATAATTTATTAGGGCATTCCCAATGAGAAAAAGTCCAAGAAATCCAGTAAAACTGTGTTTAATACTCTGAAGGTGTATAAATACCAATGTTGAAACTATTTTTAGTTTGATCTTTTGTCTGATTCACTGGTACATACGAATTGTTTTGTACCAAGCACAGTCAGAGCCTGGTAGCCAGTTGAACTGGGTTTACAACTTTGGAAGCTGCTAGATGAATAATTTTCATGTACTGTCTTGACTGGAAAAGATTCATTTCCAGTTTATGGTTATACTGTAGCAGACACACCCCTCCCTTTGTGATAATAAATATGAAACAGTATTCTGTGATACAGATCTTTCATACATTGACCTTTTTTGGAAGGTGCTACTGTACAAATTTTAAACGCATAAAATACACTTTTTCATAATATAGGTAAAACTTTGAGCAAGCTGTTTCCCGTCTGGTGCCTCTGGTGCTTTAGAAGGCTTTTCCTCGTAATGTTTCTTGAACAACTGTATAAACCCAGAGGATTAGAGTCTGCCTGCAGGAGAGCACCAAGAAGGGCAGCTGTTGTTCTCTTCAGCATTTTTTTTGCTGAGCAAAAGCATGTCAAAGCCATCAGGACAGCTTAATGCTACTACATGCTAAAAAAGTCATGCATTATAGTGATTGTGGGTACATACAGTCCTCCTGACTGCTTCCTGCTGAATCCCTGCCCAGCAGAGAAACCACTTAATGGCTGATTGATTGTTTCTGCTTTTTTAATTGAGCAAAACTGGAGATGTGTATGCTTTAATTCAAATGGAAACTAAGGAGCGGATTCCGGAGACTTTGCCTTTTATTGTCTGTGAGTACATTTAGTTCAGTGGAAGAGTTTAAGTTAATGAAGAAACTTTCATGAAAGTACTAGCGCCTCCCTGTATTTTACAATTTTATGTTAGTTTATAAATATTAAAATATTTTTTAAAAACCCTAGTTCAGTCCTTCGATTTGCAAACCTGTCATTTTGGTGGTTTTATCTCTTTGGAGTTTTTTCTCTCACTGGTTTTCTTAATCTAAAAATACTTATTCTGTAGTTTGTCATCAGTTACCTCCTTGTGCTTTATTGGTATTATTTCTTCTTAATATATGGGAGCAGCAGGCCCTGGTCTCTAAAGGAGGAAGCAGCAAGTCAAACATTTTATTTTGCATTTGTAGACAGGTGATTTGTGTTTATTCAGACATCTGTGGCCTTTGTGATAATGAAAGCAAAAGGACTGATCATATGATTTGTTTTTGCTTGCCAACTAGATGACATGAATCCTTGGGATAAGATTTCTATTTTGAATGCATGTTAGAAGTCCATTTTATGTGAGCATTCATTGAAACTCTGTTGTTTTCTTTAGTATAAATTAACAGCTAAGCCATTCTTTATACATACCAAATTAATTGTATTAATTAATACATAGGATCTGCAAATACAGCAAAAATAAATTAATTTTGAATGGCAGAATCTTTACTGAGTAATATTCTTCTAGAGCTGACTGGGATCACTCCATTAATTGAATACCTCATTCTTCAGCTTGGAAAAATACCGAGACAGTATTTAATCAGTTATTCCTTTCTGTGTTTTGTCTTTTCTACTTTCCATAAAATTTTAATATGCAGCAGTACCTTTATCCTAATCCAGTCTGACATGTAAGGAGCCAGAGGACACAGCGAAGCCTATTCCTGGGAAGAGGTTAGGGTAGAAAGATAAGGACTGGGACCATCAGCATAATATCAGATGACTGGCTATAGTGAGGATTGATTCTGTGACCGAATCGAATAGTCAAACCTCCCAGCCCTTGCTCCATCAAAGAATCAACTCTCTTACATGCAATCTGGACAGCAAGCCAGGTGGAAACTCAATCGACTGAAAAACTGAGAGGAAAGAGCCGCTAACGAGAACTTCTGCCTCTATTTCAATGCAAAGGAAAAAATAAATGTAAACCACCTGGCCGGCCTGTTTGACTTTATACTGGAATGGATCACAGCAAAAAAGACACATAAGCACCTGCCACAGCTGGGATATGGCAATCGTATTCAACACCTGTTGCCTCTCAGCTGAAACCTGTTGTATCCAAATTAAGATATTGGGTCAGAAAGCTCATTAGGCACAGACTAAGCAAGTGGTGTGAGTGTATGTGATCTAATGACTGCAGAATGGATGGATCTGGTTCCACAGAGAAAAGGTAGAAATCCAAGATCCAAATTATTGGGGAACTTTTAAAGTTTTCTGCAGCATTAGAATCCATTTTTATGTTGGCTTAGTCTGACCTGAGTCAAGGACAAAAAAGTGATTTCCACAAGGCTGATGGTCCTTCTCACTGAAGAATGAGCCCATCAAGCTTCATACAGAAACCCGACAATGTGCGTATCAAGGAAAGATTAGTAATACGTTTATTCTGGTTGCTTATTATGAATCATGGTGAAAAGCTGTAATGAGGGGAAATATTCTTTTGCTACCCCTGAAGACAATTAATATAAAGAAACCTTAATTTACTGATAAGCAAAGGCTATGTATCATTTATTAAATTACAATATATAAGGAGGAATGACTTAAGTACATAAAATTGTGGTTCTATCTAAGTTAATCAAAGGACATCACATGTATATATGGAATACAGAAAAAGCAGTGGACCTTAAACTGCACATGCGTTATACTTGAGCAAAACAGAACCATATCATAGGAGTTATCACAGTATGCATAGATCCTAGAATAGAATAGCTAAAGGCTCAGAGACCGGGGGTTCCATTTTGCTATGACTGTTGTGTGATGCTTCTCCTTTTCCAGTACAAATAGAAATATTAGCCCAAATCATCTAGGCAGGCTTCTTGACTGTTCAGTCACAGTGTATAAGAAGTATTCCAGACTTGAGAGTCCTTACTCAGAGGCATTTGCAATTTAAGTGAAAAGAGGAACAACAGAAGTAGTATTATCTTCACCATAGAGGGAAACTAGGCAATGTTTTAAGTGTCTATATAAATAGCAAGTTACTCATGTTGCTTTGAGAAAGTCTGAAAATTAGACTACAAGAAACTGGAAGCTTGGAACAGAACCTGTATTTTCAATATCCCAAGTCCTGTACTGTCTGCTGGCTAACGAACAGTCAAAAGTGAAAGTTAAAATGTGTAAAAGTAAGTAAAATGCCACCTTAGTCTTTGTATCAAGCCTAAGAGCTTTTATGAAACCTCATTTGAGTTTCCACAAATATTTATCTTATGCAAACATCACTGTGCATTACAAGAGCTTGTTCTTGTTCCAGTAGCAATCTCAGTTGTCATCTGATTTCACTCACAAACCACTTTAGGCTTTGTAATAAGACTCTAAGGTATCTGTAAAAGCAATCATTTTAGAAGCAAATACTCGTGTCTGGAGTGTCCTTATATATTGATAGCAGTAATAATGCAGCTGATAATTTTACTTTGCTTTCACTTGATGATCTGAGAGAAAAATACTATGAATATAAAGTCTGTGAAGAGAGACACATAGTTAAGTGCCAGATTTCTAGACCCTCTGGTCTTTTTAACGCATGTGATGGTAATCTCCAAATGGGAGGATTCCAACCTGCTCCGTAAAACTATAGAAATATAAAGCAGCAGCAAACTTTATGAAGTAATGTCTGCTTTACATGGCAGAATGTTAAACAAACAATAAAGCAAAGCAATGATTGTTTAATGTAAAAATATATTAAAGTCTACTAATATGGCTGCAGTAAGTTTAGGAGAGTGGTGAAACTTCTTGGGGAAAACTGTAAAATGGTTAAATGAGACTGTGACCTCATTCAGTTTTTATGTAGGTATGTTTTTGTCAACACACACCTTGTAGGCAATCTCTTTTTGTTAAACTTTGTAATCTTGCTATTACAAATGCCCCATTGATCAAATTCTGAGCACAAGATCTAGATGGGAGTGTTGTAATTAACAGTCATGGCCTAGAGAGTCTTAAAATCACAGAATGACTTAAAATCACAAAAGGATGACTGCAGATTTTCAGTGAAAACTTAAAGTTTATCCAAGTTCAGTCAAATTACTGTCTTCTGTTACCATGTATTCTAGTGCCTGAATTAGGACAACTCCCAATTTCCCTACAAAACTTTCCAATGCTATGCAATCTACTTTTGTTTTTGTTTTCCTTTTAATTCCCCAATGGCAGAAGTTTCACATTTCACCCAGGCACTCGTAATTAGCCAAGGAAATTATTTAAAATGCCAGATGTCACATATTAAATATAAATAACCTATGACCTTGTGTGCAGAATGCAAGCCCCTTTCCTATATGACTGCGGAATTTAACTTTCTTGAACATAGCCTCTTTACTGAAATAGTATCTTTCTCCTACAGAACACCATTCTGCATGCTTAAAAAAATAGATGTGCCTTGTTAGCTATAAGAGACATTAAGGCTGTGATAATTTTGTTTGTATGCCATTTGGAAATGAGTTTAAATGCATAAGTATACATTCACACTGGTCAAAAAATTTCCCTTAGTTGTAGTTGTGCTTTTTTCAATAGCAGCTGTAAAAGGCATAACCACAGCTGCAGCCAAGGAACACTATCTGCTGATTCCAGGAGTCTTTCTCTGTGCTTTCTCATCTGCCCTTCCTATGCCACGCTGCTGTGTGTGGCTTCTAAACAGGTCCAGATTCAACCACAAACGGGAATGAGATCAAGCACATGAAATACAACCTTCTGCGTTATATTCTTAATTCGAGGCAGTTTGGTTTATTGAATCATGCAGAACGAATGCCTGACCATGCTTCTTCCAAAGCCTATTCTGGCTACAACTGCACAGCTGGGTTTGATTTGCTGCCCATAGGAAGGGGGGAGGAATCCCTATTACTCCAAGACAAATACAGATCTGGGATGTGGCTGCAGATCCAGAATTCCTAGCTATCCAGCATAGGATGATGTGTGGAAAATAAAACACAGCGCAATGTAGCCCTCAGGTTTTTGGAGCCGAAAGTCACAACACGCCTAGAAAATAGCCCCAGTTTGGAAAGGATTCAAATACCACAGGAAGCGCGTTCCTTCCTTCTCAAGGCACATGCAATAACTCCAGCTCCTGACCAGATCAAGGTGTATCCCCATCTGGATGCAATAACACAGCCTAGAAGCAGCAAGGACAGAAACCACCTATGCATATTAAATAATGAATAAATAAAAGCACCCCCTCCTAACAAAACCACAAGTGAAATAAAGTTGCCCTCATTACTGCCACCATTTCATCTCTCAATAGCAAGCAAATGCCAACTCAGCCATCCATGCTGTGGACCTCAAGCACAGAGGTTGACATAAGTCCCTGGAAATTGATGTAAGCCCACGTCAGTTGTTTCAGGGCTTCTGCCAGCTCACTCTCAGTCACGCCCCAATTACTCTTTAGCTCTATAGAAAGAGCTAAAGGTGTTTTTCCAAGTTCAAGTGCAGAAAGGATGCACGTTTGATGCAGTAGGACAGAGATAGCAAAATGAAAAATACGGCGAAGACAAGCCAAAAAGAAAGGACATTGCTGGCAAGAAGTGGAATTTCTGAACTTGAAGACGGATATATCCAATTTGGATGTAAAAAGCTTTATAAAGATTACTGTATATAACTATTAATTGCTTACAATGCCACCTTACCTTCTACATATTCTACCTTGTTATGTAGATGGCCATGACATAACCAATTGCTTTATTTTATTTTAGGGTATATAGTCCTTTTTCTTTATAATTGCCAGCTGTAGGTAGGGCTAAAAGCACTGCCTAATGACCTGCATGTATCACCATTTTCTGAATGAATACTGTGTCAAACGGGAGAAAAGATTTGTTTTACAGTTAAGGGAAAGGGATAAGACAATAATATTTACATTTTTAATTTAGCAAACTCATTAGATGCATACTCTTATCAAAAAACATGGATCAAGTACCTGTTTGCATTCAGATTTCCTCTTATGGAGAGAACAAGTTTGGTTGTATTTTTCTCCGGAGACATGCATAATGGATAATCTGCTGGTATAGCAGAACAGGAAACTGCTATGGTTACTCCAGTGCTGTAATCTGACACAACAATTATTTAACAATAAAACATTCTAATACATCTGCTTTGAAAAGGTGAAAGATTACCCAAAGTTTTCGGACAAAAATTAGCTGCTAAGAGCCATTTTATATACAGTATATTTTACTGACGTGTTCATTGTAGACCTGTTTTCATTCAAGAATGCATGAGGGTTTTTTTAACCATGGTTAATCCAATTACACATTCTTTTCCAGCTTGTCTTGCGACGTGACCTTGGATTTAGAGGTAAAAAGAGGCTACAGGCCAACTGGGTGTGAGCTTCTTATAAAGGTTCAGGCTTCCTCCAGGAGGAGTTGGTTACCTTTGGTTTAAGTCTTGTAGGAACAGTAGCTGTAGTTGCTCGTGTGTTTTAGGTAAAGAAATAGCTTGTGTTGTGTGGGAAGTGACAATAAAAAGGATGGCACATTAGAATATTAAGTAAAAGATAAACATATGGCTATTTTGTATTCTGGGCACTGGAAGCTGCTTCCCGTTTTCGCTTGGGCAAACTCCTCCTATCCCAAGTTCTACATAGTATTTTTTAATACGATGCTTTCTTTTTCCACTAGAATTGCAAGGTCACGAAGTAGGTAGTTTTTCATTTAGACTTCCTTTCTCCAGCACAGATTGCTGATCTTCCCTAGGGCTGCACGGATAGATGGAATGAACCAACCTCTTCTAAAAGCCTGATGGACTGAGAGTTTTGCACTGTAACCAGTTTCCCTTCACATTAGCCTTTTCTCACTTTCATGCAGTCTGTGAAGAGACTATCTAGACTCAGATGTGTGCATGGAGGTATCTTATGTATGTTTGCAACCATCTAAGCAGCAACAAACACAAAAAGACACTGGGCATAGAAACAAATTGAATTAGTTATTTATGAATCAAGCAATATTATTAATAAGGTATTAACAGATAAAGCTATAATTTCCACATGGACATATAGAGTCATAACACACTAGTTCAATTATTTGTCAACTAAGTAATTAAACATGGTCCTTTAATGTTTACAAGATATAGCAATGATATTTTTGCTTAATTGGAGTTTCAGAGTCTGCTGGGAGTGAGCACTACTGCCAGCTGCTGCCACAGAACGGCTGAAATTCGGCATTTCCCTTTGCACTGAAATTATTTGCCTTCCAACCCTAATGCAAGGCACAGCCACAGGTGACGGTGTGTTACCGGGCAGGCAGAGCATTCTGAAGCCTCCGCGCTCCTGCTAATGACTGCTCGGCTCCCTTCATTGACGGCATACGTTGCTAGTAAGTATTTTAATTAGTCTCCTCACAGTCGCTTCATCGCCACTGTTTCCAAGGAGCCTGGAAGGTAAGCGGCTAGCAGCGCAGAGTCCTCCAGCCACTGTTTGTTACCCGAGCTACATTCCTCATCGTACACCAACCTACCTAATTACCCGGGTCGTTAACTGACGCCGAGAACGCCACCTATTTACAGGCGGTTTTTCAGGAGACTGTGACGCGAAACCCGCACCCCCCAAAGGGTTCGTAGCCCCCCGCACCCTACGGGAGGACTCACACGGGGGCTACAGCAGCTCCGCGCCGGCGGGGCGACACGTGGCACCCGCGCCCTGTGCGGCGGCCCCGCCCCTTTGTGCTCAGCTGGCTCCATCCGATTGGCCGCCCGCTCCCGGCCGGCCAACCAACTACAACCCCCGGCAGCCCTCTGCGCTCCACGTGACCTGCCGCGAGCCCTCCTCCCTCAGCCGGTCATGAGACGCTGGCGTCACCGCGCGAGGGCGAGGGACCAACTGTGGGGCGGGGCGGGGCGGGGGCGCGGCGCGCGGGGGGGCGGGGCCAGCGCGGCGGCCCGTAGCAGGCGCCCTCCCCCCGTGAGTGACAGAAGGCGCCCGGCCGTGGGAGCTCGCGTTGGGGCTCGAGCCGCCGCTCGCGCCGCCGCCTCCCCGCGCGCTCCCCTCCCTCCCCCGCCCCCTCCCTCTCCCGCGGCGCCATCCGGTGTTATGAGGCGGCCCTGAGGGGCGGTGGCGAGCGCAGCCCGGCCCGGCAGGAGCCCGGCGCGGCCCGGCAGGGCGACGGGGGTCTGGGCTTACTCCTCGCCGGCCAAACCCATGACTACGGCAAACTGCGGCGCCACCGACGAGTTCGACTTCAGGCTGATCTTCGGGGAAGACGGGCAGCCCGGCCCCGGGCCGCCGCTGGGGCCTGCAGGTGCGCTCCTCCGCAGCCGGGCCGGGGCCAGGGGGGGGGGTCGGCTTCCTGTTTTCTTCAGGCGAGGACGGGGAGGGGGGGGGCGGCTGCCTCCTGCCCCGCCGCAGCGGGAGGCCGCGGGGGGGAGCGGCGCCGTCCCTCCTCCTTCAGCCTGCGGCCGCTTCAGGCGCCCCTCCCCGCCCCGGCCGCCGGAGGGGGGCTGAGGAGGGGGCGATGCCGCCAGTGGGGTCGGGCCTCTCACCGCCGTTACAAACTTTCTCTGGGGAAAGAAACCCAAGAAGCGGCGTCGTGCGGGAGGTGCCCCTCCCGGGGGGAGGCCCCTGCTGTGGCGGAGGCGGGGGGCGGTTTGGGTCTGATAGGGCTGAGGACGTTCGCCTGCCGTCCCCTCGGCGATCGGCGGGGGGTCCCGGTGAGGCACAGCCGGGCCCTGAATTTGGAACCGAATGTTAATGGAGCTGGAGGAGAGGGGGGCTCTTGCCGTGAAAAGTTGCAGCCGAACTCTGTGCGTAAAGCATCCAAGCTCCTCCGGGGTATTCTTACAAACTTGGTGCGCGTACGTGTGGATGGGCAAAACGCCGCCTGTTGCGATGTGGTGGCTGTCTGGGCCCGTATGTGGGGATATACGCACACGTTTCGGAGTGCTACCACTTCATTCTGTTTTGTAGTTTTGGAGCCTGAAAATCCCGTTTAAAAAAAGTCGTATTTCTTTAAACTGCAGAAAATAAAGTATTCCCTGTAAACTACGCTGTGGGGAATCATTAAGAGCCAGCTGTGCAGTGTGTAGCTGTACCAGAGTTCAACGGCTGTATGCTTTTTTTTCTGACCTACTTGAAATAAGTATTAATTGGTAATGCACTGTCTTAAGTCTGACGGGTTAGATGGTAAGATAGCTCTGAAACACGACTGTATGCAGGCTAAGCGATGCAGCCATGTTGTGTTGTTCTCCGACTTGGTTTTCTGCATAAGTTGGTTAGAAACAAAATTGTTTGATACGGTCTGTATGTATTCCAGTGTGAACACTTGGGATTAATTTCTTACAAAATCTCTAACTTTCTTGATGCTAAGATTTAGTTTACAGATTCTTTCAGATAAGGGGAGATTTTCTTTGCCTATTTTCCAACCTAGTGGAATAGCAGATGGTGCTTTTGGGAAGGGGGCCTGGGTTCTGCTAGCCAAATAAATGCGTTACAGTACCATATGAAAACAACAGGGAATGCTAATAAATTACAACAAAAATAATTATGACATCCCTATTTTTAGTCTTTTCACATAAAACTAGTAGTCTAAACTATGCTCCTCCATCAATAATAGATAAGAATGAGAAAGCAAGTTGCTCAGAAAACTGGAAACACTAGTGGTGCTCAATTCGCTTTTATAATATTTGTATTTTGGTAGCACTCCTTAACAAACAGTTCAGATACTACTCTGAATATAAAGAATTTTCCATGCTTGATAAGTTAAAACTATTTTTAAGGCAAACTTGAAAATGTGAGATTGAGACCATGAACTGATTTGTTTGCTGTAAGCCTTCAGTAAGAAATCCTGCATCTGCATCTGTATCCCAGTATTTTCACTGGTTTGTGGAATACTGGAGATGATCTCGCCTGCTGTGCGCAGATGTGGCCTTCCAGAGAAAGGATTAGCATAGGTTTCTGCCTTCAAGTATTCTATTAAAAGGATTGCCAGAGTTTAGCTGTTAATTCTGCCCATGTGTTTTACATATGAAGAACTAGAGTTCATATAAGAGATGACCCATATTGGAAATCTTACACTTTTTCCTTCCCCCTCTTCCAAGCATATTAGCTAGATGAACAAAAGTTCTTAGGTCTCCCTAAAGCACATATTTTGTAATCCCGTATCACTTGCTTCAATGATGTTGTCGGTTGTGCAGGAAAGTAGGTGTAAGGGTATTTTTTTTTTCCTAATGTATGCTAATAATAAAACATGTAGGTCACAAGGAACGTTGCTTAATTTGAAATAAGT
The DNA here is from genome assembly GCF_964199755.1 of Larus michahellis. NCBI lineage: Eukaryota > Metazoa > Chordata > Aves > Charadriiformes > Laridae > Larus > Larus michahellis. The sequence continues at coordinate 19,646,550 of NC_133899.1, forward strand.
AATATTAAAATTACTAAGTCTTCCGTGATCATGGAGAACACTTGTAAATAACTCGGAAATCTACATTAATGCTTTCTTTTATGCTTTTCTTTTTACACACTACTGTAGTGTTATAACGATTTTATTCTTTTATATATGTACATATATAAGTAAATTTATTTATATTTTATCTTTAACTGTATTTTTAATCAAATGCAAGAAAAAGTGAGCTATTATTTCATTCTGTATACTTTTGATTTCTGAACTACTAAGAAAAGGCAGTAGATTACCCTTTTTATGACATTAAAAGGACAACAAGAGAAATTAAATCAACTGGGATTCTGAGTTATACAGAACTATTTCAGTGGGTTGCAGGGTAGTAGAACTAACATACTTAGTTTTGTGCTAAGTGGCTGGAATTGGGACTGATGTTCTGCAGTAGTGCTTGTGTGCTTGATCTGAAAGTTGTAGTTCCTGCTGGAGAGGTTAATGCATGAAAGATGGTTTAAAGATGCTTGAAAGTCTGTAGTCTAATACTGCAATCTTTGCAGCATACTTCACTTGAAAGCAAAGGGATAGCCCATTTCATATTGCTTGCAAACTGAAGTAAAAATTTGCTCAGGTGGTTGCTAAATATGAGATTGTCAAATGCTTTTCAGCTGCTTTTAAGTGGAAATTGCATACTAAGCACCTTCTGCAAAATCTTGCTCTTTTTCTCTGATAGTTCAGTGTCCATGTCCCAAAGAAGAAAGAAATCATCACTTTGATTTTGTAGCGTTCAGCACTCAAAACAGGTAGTACAGTTCTAGATACTAATGAACTTCATCTTTTTCTGGCGAAATAATTCAGGCCTCTGGTGCCAAAAGGTAATGCTATAGAGCACTCTGAAGTGAACCAAATCTCTTTGGTATACTCTTTCTTGCGAAACTGTTTGGTTTGTTGCAGTAGCATCTGATTGCATCTTGCCACCTTATACCAGTTGCATTTGAAATGCCTAAGTAGGCATTTGAATTACAGTATGGTTCAGGTCCTGTACGGTCTACTAAAATAGATTGTCATGTAACTAACTTTGTCAAATAATGTATTTGAGGTGCTACCATGTTTAGTCTTTTTAATGAAGAGATTTTTGAGATGTAATATGTGACACTTGAATAATTGAATTTAACTTGGATACTTTTCTAATGATGCCCCTGTCCCCTTCACCCCTCCAGTTTTGCAACACAGAATAGAATAGAATTTATAGAATGTGTTGGAAGGGACCTTTAAAGGTCATCTAGTCCAACGCCCCTGCAGTAAGCAGGAAAATTATACTATTTAGTATAATTTTGCAAAGTTTGCCTAGAATTTATTAAGCATTAAGCAAATAAACTGCATTAAGCTCTTCACACTACTGTTAAAAACTCTGCTGAGGATGCGGTGTAGTGTTCAAATGCCAAACTGTAAAAAAGAGGAACAAATACAAGTTGCTATGATTGTTTCTTTAGATGAATTTTTATTAAGTGTTCATCTTGTATCTTGTTTTATTAAGTGTTCATCTTGTATTTTAAAAAATTAGTTTTTACAAGGTAATGGCCTTTAAAGAACTCGGGGTATGTAGTACTGAGCTGGGTATTCAGGATCTTGTAAGATTCTGTAACATCCAGAATTATTTCTTGTTGATACGTGAAATGGTTAGAGGCTGCAAGCTGTTCAATATCCAGAAAATGAATTATTGAATTACTTAGGAAATTCTGACAGATGAGTTATCGATACTGCTGTTCAGAATCGTGTCTGAATTATTTCTGTTATGTCTGGTGAAGTCTTGAAGCCCCAAATACAAGCTGAGGTTTTGTTACCCAGTAAAACAGAGTAATATGTGGAATTTCACCCTAAATTTCACCTTAACACCCACCTTTTGTTCTTGGGTTATGAAGAAGAGAAGGAGAAATTAATATTGAAGAAATTCAGTATAAGTAATCATCCTTGGTTGATTTTGTTTGTTTTTTAATTTGTTTTCCCAAAATATGAATGCTTTAAAAGTACTGCTAAGCGTTCATAATATCTGTTTTATTTTCTGAGACTATGAAACAAGCTGAAAAGAGGTCCTCCATATTTCCTGTGGCTTCACATTTGGTTAAGTATTACTATTCAGTAATCTTGTTACAGATTAATCTTGCAATCTCTCTTACTTTTCTCCTGGAAAGTACGTTATGAAAAATATCCCAGTTCTGTAATGAATTTAGTGACAATTCAAAACATCTTTGCGAGCTGGAGCCTTGCTCTGGATAAGGACAGAATATCTGGATTTGGATCCTTAGTTTATTTGAAAACTTCTATATTCTTGTTCTCCTTTGAGTTTTTTCCCTCTATCTTAGCTATTAGCTTATTGGTTTGAGGCTGCTACTCAATATCAAGATCAAAATATGCTTTTTTGCCATTGGCCCTGTCAAAGTAATACCTGATCTTTTCTTTTGAAGGTTTCCATGTCTGACCTTCTTGCTCTATGAGCATCTGTGAGCTGCTTGGGCTGCTCAGCAGTTACCTCCGTCCCATGTGTTAAGTGTTCTGAAGCAATGACAGACACTGAATTTTTCCTCAGTAGCTAGGCAGAGTTATCTGTAGCAAAAACTGGCACTATATATGTGTCATTTGATATGTAGTGAAAGTCTTAAAACCACTGATTTGTACTGAAACACCACCACAATACTAGTCTTTATAGCTTTGCCTTGATGATCAATATGTAAAATATTCTTCTTCACTACTTAAATGTCTATTTATGACAGGTATTGCTGTCAGGGATTGTTGGTAGAGAGTAGAAAACAGCCTAAGCTGTTTACAGAAGTTTGCAGTGTGCTTGAACTTTTTGTTCTTTTACTTAAGATGGTGATTAAGGTAAGCAATACTAAGAAAGTCAAGCTGTGGGTAAGAGAGTAGTCTCATAGTTAGACTGAGTGGAAAATGAAGGTGCTGGCAATAATTGTGAACTTGAGGTGTGAGCTGACTGAGGGTTGCGCTTAGTGAAGTTCATTTTTGTGATTGCTTTCTTCTGATCCAGAACTGCTACAAAGCTTGCTTTCCCTAGCTGAATAAGAGAAACTCACAAGACATGATCTTCTGAAGTCTTTTTAACAGACCCATCTTGCATACCTGTATGGTTCACCTGAAGTTTTATTCCTTTTTAAAGTCTTTTTATTCTGTTTAGATTTGGTTGCCTACATAAATACATAGGACAGAAAGTCTTTGCACAAGATGGTAACTCTGTGGTTAATATATATAATTTGAGCCATCCATACATATACAGCTGTCTGTGCTGGTCTGTAAACATTTGCTATACAAAAGAGTGCTCATGTGGAGTGAGACCAGGATCAACTGGTGCAACTTTAAGAAAGGAATGAATGGACAAGTTGCTTCAGTCCGTTCTTTTTTTCACCCTTAGACATAAATGATGCTTTTTTAACAGAAATGTTCATTTGTTTATTAGATACCAAGCATTAAACGTATTGTGATAGGAACCACCACTTGAGGGAAATTTAGTTACTGTCATTTTACAAGCTGGTGGATGCTGCTGTCTGTGCCCGTAAAAGATTGACAGGCAGGGACACAATGCAAATCAGCCATAGGCTGTGGTTATATAATCTGCTGGTGGAGGGGAGGAGGGAAAAACCAAACAGCTGCATCGGACCAAAAATAGAGGGTCTGTGACATGAACCTTCTGACTTCAAGATAACTTAGAAAGACGCAGAGGAAGACCCAAAGGAAAATGCATGTTAAAGTCGCATCTGTTATCTATGGAGTTGGAGTTGCCTGCCCATTGAGGGTAACAGATTAGGTTGCGGTCCTGGGAAGCTGGCGTGTTTGAATATGTTGTGTTTTTTCACAGTATGCTGGCTAAATAAAGTCTTGCCTGTTTGGATAAAGCTTGGTCAGGATGAGACCATTTTGAAAAATACCAAAATCACTTGTGTGCTCTTGTGAGGCAGTTGTAGTTGCATATGATCTAATTTCATAACTTTTATGGTTTGGCCTATGGTTCTTGGATCACTGCATAGGGCATCGAGAATCACTACATAGTGAGTCATGATGTAGTGCAGGGATTTGAAAAAGATCCCTAGTTTGACAAAATGTCGCTTATTTTGTCTGTGAATTCATAGTTGCACCTCACCCTCTGTCCCCTTCCCTCCCGTCTGAATTATGGGCGCAGCACAAATGGAAACAAATCGTGAGAGTTGGGCTGTGGAAGATGGGCAGGGTACAAAAGCGTTTGTGCTAATGCTTTTATCTTAGATATTTCTGAAAATTAGAAATAAGCTTGCTCTTTCTTCAAAGTAAAAAGTAGCCCTCTGTTTAAAACATGATGGTCTTTTTCCTTTTGTTTGTGTTGTACAACTGCAAGCAGTTTGTCATATCCCACCGGAAGAGTAGCCAAATAAGTAATGTTGCTGTGAATGAGTGAGAAATGAGAGTAGATTGGGCCTGGGTCAATAGTAAGCAGCAGTTTGGCTGTTCACAGCAATAACGTAAATATGGAAGTTGTTGCCTAAAGCTGTCCTAGTGGGCCAGGGAAGTACGTGGAGCAGACTTGGCAGCAAGCCCAGCCTGTAAAACAACATCCAAGTCCTTGCATTTGTCCAGGCGTGCCATGTGGGGTTCGAATGACAGTGGAATTTAAGATGAGTGAAATGATCAGTAAGGCTAAGTAAAACTGCAAGGAAGGAGCAAGCTTATTAACAAGTCAACATTCTCTTCTACCTTTAGTACACCCATCTGTGAGTATTCTTGTGAAATACTGGCAAAATACAACATTAAGGAAAACCTGTGGTTTTTTCCCCTGGTTGTTCAGAGAAGATGAGTTTAAATCTGAAGAACTGCAGAACTGGTTGATAAGCAGGCTTTTGGCTGTGTTGTGGCCTGCACATCCCATGAGTTAACTGAACAGCTGAACTTAATCATTTACGTGGCTCTTCTGATTAAGTGTCATAGTGGCATTGAATGCTTATGGTTACTTTTCAGACAAAGGACGATAGGTGTGCTAGAAGAGAAGATACTTTTGTCAGTTTTCTTTGGGAGGCCCAGTCCTCAGTTTTATGTATGTAGAGGAAGGAGAGAAAATCAACTTTCAGGGGATCTGACCACAAACGCATGATCTTTCAGCAATAAATTAATGAAAATAGAACTCTGGGTTTGGTTTGGGTTTGTGCTGTGTTGCATTTTTGTTTGGTGTTATTTTTTTGCTTTGGGTGTTTGTGGTGTTTTTTGTTTGTTTTTTAAAACAAACACTTCTTTTGAGGCTGCTTAAGAGACATTTGTAGGTAGAAATATGAACAGGTACTTACAGCTAATTTATTAGTCCAAGAAATGTAGAATCATATTATTCATATTAATATTCAGATTAATAGCAATTGCTTGTTTAAAAAATGGCTTCTCAGACTGCTTTTTGAAGGTTAGTCATCACTTCTAAAAATGAGAAATATTTTTAATATAGCAAAATTGCTGGATGAAGTTGGATTTTTCTGTTTGCTTTTAAACAGGTTGGTGGAGAGTTATTTTTGAAATCTTGTTATTGAAATCTTGTAAATATTCCTCTTTGGACTTACTCTTAGGTCCTTTCAAACTGAGATCTTTCCATTTTCTTATGTGTGAGGTTATTCAAGATTGCAGGAGGCAAATAACTTTGAATTCACTGCTTAATGAGAGTCTGCGTGTTTTAGTGGATGCTAACTGTGCTTTTTAGGAACAAATGCTGGGAGAAATGTGGGGTTTATTTTTAAATCCCAGCTTTTAATATTTTTTTTTTTTACGGTTTTGGTAAATAGAAAAAATGGAAAGACCACTTAAATTCAGTGACAAGCAGCATTTGTACTATTGCTGGAGAGAGAATGGAATTGCGACTGATTGTATTTGGGACAAGGCACAAACTGTTACCTGTTAACGAAAGTTGTTTTACAGAGTAATCCTTTGTATCTTCATACCCCAAATGAAAGCACACTCTAAAAACAGAATGACAAGCTGATAACACAGCCACAGTGCATTTATTAGTGAAAATGATTCACTGCTTTTGATGGCAACATAGTAAGGTGTAATAATGTCTACAGTGGTTTATAGCTACTCATGTGTATCTTAGTTGCTTTCTAGTAGTTGTTCCCTAAATCAAGACCACAAAAGAGATGAGGAGATGGAGTAACTGTATGATTACAAAAGGCTTTAATGGTGTCATTTGGGATAACTGTACTCAAATGACAAGGCCACAAGAGAATGTGTGGCTTAATCCAAAGAACAACTAAGAAAATCTGTCAATGTTTTGTATTTTGCATAGCTTCTTTAAATTAGGTCAGAGTATCTGTATTTCATCTGTGTAATTTGTCAAATTTAGGCTTTTGAGAGCAAATGCTACTGTCTTTCAAATTGCCCAGCTTTTTTGATTGGGGGCAGGAGGTTAGGCTTATTAGGTACAGTATGTGGTGAAACCTCCACTCCTGCTGGAATAAACACAAGCTATTTAGGACTCTGTGAAGAGATGCAAAGTTCTGGGGCTTGCACGTGGCACAGTCCTGAGGCATGCTAGTATGGTCTCCCTTGTATTTTAGGGAATCATTCTGAAAGTTGCTGAAGAAATGCTGTTCAGCCTCTCCTTTCTCACTTGACTGTTTGATTCCTGTGTCTGCCTGTTATGCTTACTGTGTCAATCTTAGGGAATTCAAGGTGCTTCTGATTTTACATTCATGTGAGCAGCTGGGAAAACAGGAAAATTTCAGGATATCATTCTGGCTCATTTCAGTCCTTTGATGTACAGAGCCTTGGAGTTCTGTGCGCCTGAAGTCTATGTTAAAGCTGTATTATAAAATATATTGGTGAAAAGCTGTAATATTAATGATTTGAAGCACTGAGTTACCTATATGGTGGGATTGTCTGCTGTGGAATGGTTTGCCCTCTGTCATGTTGTAGGACAGCTGCAGAAGTACAGTGTAATTTTCCTGAGGTGTGAAGAGTTCCCAAACTAGTTTGTTCAGATACTATCAATACCAGTTCTCAGCCTACGTGTCATGCTTTGTTTGATAAACAGAAAGAGGTGTGCCCCCATTTTGGTCTCCCCTTCTCTTACTGTGTAACCTCTTCCCACTCAAACTTCTTGCCTTGCCTTATTGCATTCCTTTGCTACTGATTTTTCGCAAAGACCCTAACCTGTGTCACTACACTCTCCTATAAACTAAAATACCCATTTTCTTGGATGCCTCTGTCTTGTTTAGTTTGCTATGGCCCTATTTACACATTCTGATCTTGGAAACTTGGGTTCTGCTCAGTGCTTGGTTCAGGAGTGGAGCAGACTGTAAATCTGGAGGTGTCTCTGTATAAAGCAGCAGGTTGCTATCAGCCAGCTCACTGGTGTTAGATCAGTGGTAAAGAAATCCCTGTGGGTAGTTAGGTGAGGATGTCAGTTTATAGGTACAGCATAAGCCAGAACCAGAAAGGAGAGCCTTTTATGGAGTCTGTTAGTTTTGCCCCCACAAAGGGAGAGTTAGGTTGTGGATGATAAATCGGCCTGCAGTACCAAGAACCTAGACAAACCTTTGGCTGGCAACTGCAGCACATAATTCCCTTATTCTCTTTGATCAGTATTTGTCTAATGTCCTCGCTTATATTTACGATCAGTTGTCTTCCTGTGGGTCAGGTGCAACACACCACTTTTGGAGTGCTCAGTCTTCTCTCAGTTCCCCTGTCTACACATACCAGATGCTCTGGGACTGCAGGGCTGCAGTCCTTTCACGAATCCTAACAACTGATCATATAGAATAATGTACTTCATCTTCAAAATAGCGACAAATAGGCTGTTAATACCATGTGTTAGTAACTGCTATGTGGATGCATTGTGTCATTTTAAGAATCTCCCTGAAGGCCACAGTGTATGTCTTAATATCTCTGAACTGCTGGGTCATGTTAAGCTGACTTTGTATCTAACACAAATGAGGCTTCATCAAACTGGAGGGTAACAGTTTCCATTTTGTCTACAAGGGTATTGTGCAGTAAAATACTGTGCCTTCTTGAATGACCTACCCAGAGAGGAAAAAAGAGGAAGCAAAGAGGAGCCTGTAGAACTTACAGATTTTTAAAGCAAAAAGTAAATATTTTTCTTTTATAACCTGTTATGAGTATTAATGAATAATCCTTAAATGCTGAACCACAAGCTCTATAAAGTTTTCATTTAAAGACATGCTTCGTAATCAACCAGAAATACCAGGAGAGCTGGAGAAGGCACTGGTATAAACACTGCCTAGTGCTTCGGTTGCTATTTTCTTTTCTTGTAACTGAACTTAGAATGACTAATTCTTGTTGATCTTTACAGTTACAAGGTGGATTCTTTACCTGCTTTGTACATCAGTTTTTAACAACGTATGTCAAAGCACTCTGCTATGAAAGATTATGAGAATTTAGGAGGGTTTTTTTAAGAGGAAAAAATCTCAACTGAGATTAACTCAATTTGCTGCAACAGAAGTACAGTAGTTTCTGAAACATGCTTATAGCTTAAGCAGATGCATTTGATTTTCATGTTTATTCAGTCTGTTTTTCTTACGTGCCAAATAAAATTTCATTACTGCTATTTCTCTATTTGGAACTTAATTCCGTTACTTCAGGGTGAAGCTGGATGTACCCTAAGACAGCCATTCTAGTTTACATGCATGCCAGGCCTAAGAGTTTAGTTGCATGTTACATTTTTATTTGATAGAGAAAACACCTGCAGTTCCTGTCCTGGTTGCTCATTCCTTCCCGTGTCCTAAAGCTTGCCATCCTGTCAGTTGTCTATATATACAGGTGTTCACATTAGTGCTCTGCAAAACTGATTGCCAAAATCGTCTGGGTTAAAAATACCTCTCATTTCCCCTCCCCCTTGGTGTGTGAGTGTGTGTGGGAGGGTAGTTGCAGCTGAAAAAAACATAACATGTAGTTACACCCTGAGAGCCAGTATGTTCTTATTTTAGTCGATGTCAGTTGTAAACATTTCATATGCTGTATTATTCTCTTGCTTAAACTGCTTAAACTAGTGTAGCTTCATTATTTTTCTGCATTTCTACCAAGGATAAGGAATTCTGATCCAGACTAGAATTTGGAAAAGACTCATGGAGGAGCTCCCACTGTTGAGAAGCTTGTTTTTCTTGTACATTTCCAGTATTCTTGCTTAACAGAAGAAAATGAGTGAAGTGCTGATGGGCACAACAGAGCTGCCTCTAGTGTATGTGATTGACAGAAGTAAAATTTATTTTTATCCCTTTTGAGTGATATGACTATGAAACAGGGCTGGTTCATAAAATGACAATTGTTGTAAATCATCCCTTTCTGAAAGCTTAGACTTGCGCTACTGTTTTGTGTGTTGCTAAACTTGGTCTATAAGGATGTGTCTTCCCCCTGCTCTACCTTGCTGCCTTAATTGTTTTCACAATTTATACTTTTTTTTAGTACAATATTTGGTAGCTTACTAGTCAGTAATACTTCTTATAAACTGATGCGTGGCTGTGTTTTTTAGGGGGATTTTGTGTTGTGTTTTTTAAGTTGATGTTGAAGCTTGTAGGGAGTGCTTCTGGAGAACTGATAGCTTGCAATGGAAAACTGGAGTTAAATTTCCAATTATAGAACTCTAATTGTCTTTTTAAGTGCACAAAAGGAAAACTATGACTATTGGGTATTTTGGGTTCTTTGTGAAGATTAAGGCTCCCCTTTCATCCCAAGAAATACATGAACTGCTGCTAATCAGTAGGATAATGAATTTTTAAAATGGTGCTGCAAATGCTTTTTGTTCTTATTTACAGATATTTCTGTGCCATTCTTTATAATACTGTCGTGTTCAGAAAGAGGTAACAGTAACTGTCATGCCAGAATTGAAAAAACAAGAGGTGGTCATTCTTTGTGAGTGAAGGCAGATTATATGACTTGCCTGAGAACACACATGATGTCTGTGGCAATGCTCAAGTCTTTCCTTATTCTATTTAAAGGACTTGATTACTGATCCTGTTTTCGCAGTAGTATTTTTATAAGACCTAGGTCGCGTTGCACTTTCTTAGTACCTTATAACAACTCCTATTGTCTGAACCTGTTTGTTTATGGGCTTACAAACCTAGAATAATAAAGTGGTTTGGATAATTTTGGCACAGGGCTTGTGTTCAGACATTTGATAGTAATTGACCTTCCTTCTGCGGAGAAATCTGGCTCGCTGCACAGCTGCACATACGCATGTGCCAGTACATGGTTGAGTAGTGAACAACTGGTGGGCAAGCGTTACTCCTCCTGAACGTGCAGTCTGATATGGCAAATAGCAAGCAAAATGTACTTTAGGGGCAGTTGTTCTGGATATTATTTAATTATATTCTCCAGTTAGACAGCTTATGTAGAAGCGTAGTTAGCAGCTTAGTAAGGGATGAGCCAGTGTTGTTTTAATACTGAACAGGAGTTTCTGTAAACTAGTCTGTTTTCAGAGATTCAAAACGGCAGACCTTCTGCTTCTCATTGATAAAGGATGACACAGACGCCTGATGTGAGATTGCAGTGGAAGTCTGCAGCTTTATAGAGTTTATAAGCACCGTGTGAATATAGAGCATCTGCTAACTTTTGTGATCCCTCAGTAGTAAACCTGATCTCAGCAGGGAGAGAAGGCAGAAGGCAGCTTCACTAAATTTCTGAAGACTCAGTGGCTTCTCCATTCATGGTAGTGTTAAAAGTCTTAGTAAGTTAAAACAAAGCAGAATTTCTCTCTATGCTAGCTATCCAGAAGACCTCCTTTGACTGTAAAACAAAATTTGTTTGACGCAGTTTTGTTCTTAGCAAACATTGACTTCTTGTTTTGTTTCCCTGTCTCCTTTTAAATGCTTACTGGAACAAATAAACTATTAATACTACTTCTAAAACTGAAGTTAAACTTATTGGCCCATAATTCTTCAGTACTTTTTAACCTTTTATTTGGTCCAGTTTTCTTTACTCTGCATTGCTATTAACTTTGTTAGCAATTTACTCAATTGACTTTACTAAAGGAAAAGCATTTAACACACCTGCCTTTTCAGGGTCGTGGCAGACTTTTGATGTGAACGGCACTGCTTCTCTTAGTCTTTGTATTTTGCCATGACTATCCTATCTAGCATCTTGTCCTCATGTGCTTGTGGTAGTTTTTATGCTCTACCTTAGTAATCTGACCTAGTTTCTGTTTCTTGAATGCTTCTTTCTTATGTTCTATGGTCAGTGAAGGCCTCGTGACTTGGCCAACTTCACTTCTCTACTGTCATTCCTCCCCAGTAGGATTGTTTGGATGTCATAGCTCTTCTATTAAGTAACTAGATTTCCATAACTCCATTTTTTGCCTTGGGCTGCTCCATAACTCTTTTTTGCCTTGCACTTGCCTATTGTGAGACTTGCCTGGGTTTGTTTATCCTCTTGCTTTCTTGAAGCCCCATGTTGAGTTTTTTTGAGCTATTCTAACTCCTTTCCATCTTAAGGATTGTCAGCTGTATTTTTTCTCTTTTTTTTCCTCTACATCTTTGTATTAGTACTAATTCCTTCAAATTAGTGAGAGCGCTCGTTCAGGTTGGATTCTCTCTGCAATCTTTAATAGGACAAAATAGTTATTGGTAAAAAGTCTAGTAGAATTAATGACATCATTTGTAAAGGTCTTATTAGTGTGCTTTGTATGAGGAACTAATAGGTTATTTTAACACATGACTATAAGGGGGAGGACTTGTGGGTGCAAACTAACATAAATCTACCTTTTTATTGATCATGTCTGAAAATGGTTTGGGTGATTGAGAATGCAAAATATATTGTTTCCACAGTCTTAAGCGTGCTTTTGGGATTTGGTGTTCATTAGATGCATAGTTCTTACTTTAGGTTTCTAGCTTCCTGTTTTTTGAGTGTGTGCGTGTGTGCTGCCGGGGAGGGGTAATGGGAGAGCATGGTGCCAAACTCATTAGAAGTTGATTGTTGTGGAGGGGGACCAAAGAAGCCCGAGTCAGAAGAGAGTTCTGCCTTCTCCATCTCGTACCCAGTTCTTCCCAGGTGGTGTTGATAATTTTGTGCTGGTCTGATCTCTGCACCTCAGCTCCATTAAACTTAAATTTTGAATGTACAGCTGCTTTTTGTAAATCTCAGTGATGTTGAAAGTAGACAAATTGTCTTCAATATTTTAAGATTTCTTGATTATTGCTGCAAGAGACACAAGGCTTTCTGTGATGGTGAGAGTTTTAGCACAATGTGCTACTACTGTTCCTAAAGCCGTTAATAACAGTAACTGGTTACGCACAGGACTTGAAGACTTCCAACTCTTGCTGTCCTATGATGTTTTTATTATTATTTCAAAATTTCTGTACCTGTAACTGTTTTATTTCTAAGTTTTGAGTAGCTGGATAATTGCTTTTATTAGGATTGACTTTTTTCTCCGTTGACCTACATTTTTAATACTAATAATGTGTTAGGAAACAAGGAGATCTGTGATCTTGCACATGAATATACAGATAGATGTGGAAAAATCTGTGGCTACTACTGTCTGCATTTCATATTTTCTGATGGGAAACAGCAAAAAGAAAGAATCCCAATTAAAGTTTTAAAAAATGTTTGTTACCCTAGTGAAAGGATGGGGAAATGCAGTTTTGATAGCGTTCAGCATAGTGAGCTTTGTATGATGTACAAAATAGTCCTTCCTGAGTATCCTGATCCTTTTAGTGTATGCATATTTAGAAATTAACCTATACCAATTTTTTGTGCTCTTAACACATATAATAGTACTTAATGATATAATATGGATAATTGTTGTGTATGACTGTATGTAATATATATGAAATCACACGGTGCTTATAAAACTACTTAGTACTAGTCTTAATTGCAATTTTATTCTTCCTTTAATAGATGGATTACTAATAGAGCTGTTCCCTGCCTATGAACCTTCGGCCATTTATTTTTTTTAAAGTCTGAGGAACGTAGTCTGTTCCTTGGTAACGGTATGCTTTCCCTCAATTTGAAAATGCTTCCTTGTTGTCTCTGAGGAGATACTGTTTTTGTTTTGTTCCTGTTTTAGTTAATTTTAAGCTGATTGCTATTAGTGAAACTGATAATAGAATGACTTCATTAACATACTGATTTTTTTCATCATGGAGAGGCCTAAAATACATGGCTTCCTGTCTGGATATTTTATCTGATTGTGAGAGAGACTAGATTTATTTTAAAACAAGTATTAATAGTCTACTGATACTCAGGATAAAAGCCATTTTAAAAAAAAAAAAAAAAAAAAAAAAAGAAAAGAGCTGATACCCAGAGATGCAATTAATATCATCCAGTCCAAATTTATGGAAAATAATTGTATGAACATGATGTTCGTACATCATTCATTGTTACATTTGACACGGGAGCATTTTAGTTTGAAGAAACATTTATGCTTCTGCATAATATTCCCCTATTACTGAAGAAAATACTTTTAAAAAATAAAAACCCACACACAAAGCCCTAGAAACTATATAATTTTAATGATGATGTTAAATGTTAGTGATGGGTCAAAAGCTCTCAAAGTGATTCAGCATTAAAACAAATTACTTGGGTTATAGAGACAATATTGTTAACAGATTTTAAGACTAGTTTCAGTGTGTAGTGGGGGTGATCGGAGTACGTTTAATTTCATCTGCTAGGAGATGAAATACCTGAGTAACCTACCTGAGGTCTCCTGCATACTTACTTTCTATAATTATAGAGGGAAGGCTGTATTTTACAAGGGGAAAGAAACGAGAGTGGAAGCATAGTGGTTACAAAATAAGAAAAAAGCTGTGTTTTCTACCCTTGTTTCAGACAAATGTCTCATACTGTCAGCTAATTCAATATTGAAAAGCAGGGCAAGACAGTGTGCTTCAGTTCTGTGAGGGAAAGCTGCTGATTTTGTTAACTGGACTTGCACTCCCTCTCAATTGCTTGTTTTTCTTTGGAATATTTCCTGTGCTTTGGGTAAGTTAGTGAGATCTGAGAATATTTTGTTTTGCCTTTTTTATGCTGAACAACTTGTGCTCAAACTTTGTGAGACTGCACTTGAAAAATGTGGTTCTGTGGGATGGGTACTTGAGAGTTTTCTAAGAACCCAAGAAAGATCTTTGGAATAAGATTCTTAGTAATATTTTTAATAATATTCTTTATTAGGCCTCTTTGGATCGAACATTTTTAGTTGTTTATAATCCTCGTTGATGTTTGAGTCACTGTAAGATGCTTTCTAGTGTTAGAAGTGATAAATACTATGTATGCAATATTCCGGTGCTTGTAAATATTGATAGTTGCAGAAAGTATCATAGTCGTGTTCCTGTCAAAAAGATTAATTTTAATGGGTTATGATTAAAGATGTTTAATTTTTTTAATGGAATGTAGTTATGAAAGATAAAGTTTGAATTGAGCGTTCCGGCTTAGATCCTTTCAAGATTTTAACCCATTTTCTGTGTATGTTATATTTTCAACCACTGAAGATGTGTATAAACCGTGGAATCTGCTTGAAAAAAAATATTTATGACAGAAAATTATGCTGTAGTCATATTTAGCTGTAAATATGGCCGGGGAAAACTTAAAACTAAGAATTAGCTTTATTTTGTGTGGCTAGTATGATGGGGAATGCGTAGGATGTTGAAAATGGCCATACCTGGGAAACCAAAGGATGTTGTTTATGGCATTTTTCAATTACTGCATTCTGACTTTGTTCCTTTCTTTTTTTTTTTTTTTTTAAATTTTGTTTTCAGATCTTGAGTCAGATGACTGTGCGTCCATATACATCTTTAATGTAGACCAACCATCATCCTCTGTAAATCAGCCAATTTGTATTCCTCGCCATGGATTGCAGTCTCACTCCTCTCCTCTGTCACCACCTACAAGACTTCAGAGTCATAAGAACTATGAAGGAACTTGTGAGGTACCAGAATCCAAATATAGTCCACTAGGTGGACCCAAACCCTTTGAGTGCCCTAGTATTCAAATTACATCTATTTCACCTAACTGTCATCAAGGGATTGAAACCAATGAAGATGAATTGCACACAAATGGCACAGAAAATGAGTATATGGAAAGGCCTTCACGGGACCATCTCTATCTTCCTCTTGAGCCATCATATAGGGAATCATCCCTTAGTCCAAGCCCTGCCAGCAGCATTTCATCCAGAAGTTGGTTTTCAGATGCTTCCTCTTGTGAATCCATTTCCCACGTTTATGATGATGTAGACTCGGAGCTAAATGAAGCAGCTGCTCGATTTACCCTTGGCTCTCCTTTGGCATCTCCTGGTGGCTCTCCAAGAGGTCCCAGTGATGAATCGTGGCAGCAGCCTTATGGATTTGGGCATGCCTTGTCACCTAGACAGTCTCCCTGTCATTCTCCTAGAACTAGTATTACAGATGAAAATTGGCTAAGCCCTAGACCAACATCAAGGCCCTCATCAAGACCTACATCCCCCTGTGGGAAACGGCGACACTCCAGTGCTGAAATTTGCTATGCTGGTTCTCTCTCTCCTCACCATTCTCCAACTCCATCACCCGGCCATTCTCCCAGAGGAAGCATAACAGAAGACACGTGGCTAAACACTTCCATCCATAACGTACAAGGCCTTAATTCTGGCCTTTCACCATTTCAGTGTTGTACAGAGACTGATATTCCTCTAAAAACAAGAAAGACCTCAGAGGATCAGACTGCCACTTTGTCTGGAAAAATAGATATCTGTCCTGAAGAACAGGGTAACTTATCGTCATCCCTTGAAACTGCAGTAGATGACTGCTCTGGATCTCAGCACACCTTGAAAAAAGATTTGCCCGGAGACCAATTTCTTTCTGTTCCTTCGCACTTTACTTGGAACAAACCAAAGCCTGGTCATACTCCTATATTTCGGTAAGTGATTAGAAAGTCCTTCCCTCCCATTTTTACCCTCCTGTGCATCTAAAATAGACATATAAATGTGCTTATATTTCAGTGATGCATTAAGACTTCTTAAAGAAAATTTCTTGTAGGCAGGTAGACGATAGAATTAGGAAAAAACATGTTGAGATACTAAATAATCACCTTTTTCTTCTTCTAAAAATACAGTAGAGGCATCATAACATAGGATTAGTTTTATTTGCATATGTGCACAATGTGCGCAGAACCCAGCTGAATCAAATGCCTGCAGATTTTGTGCATGCTTTGCAGTTCATCTTATCTGAGTGGTTAACATCTTAATATAGCTAAAGAAACCTGACTTACATGATTTTTATAAAACTGAGAGATCAGAAAAAAGGTGGTGAGTTTATTTGCTTTTGTTTTTACTTGCTTCTTTGGGTTGATAGAATTCTAGAAATAAAATAGAGAAAAAAATTGCATGCCATACTGAAAATCATCCAGAAAGATTCTGGGCTGTAGTTCCAAGGGTATTTCCACCATTGTGGTGCTGAGTTAACTAGCTTTTTTCCTTTTGTAGTCCTGTCATGTGCTAGCAGGATGATTTGTGGAGGCTCAGAAAAGGGAACTAGTTCAGTTAGGAGAAAAATTCACCCTCCTTCCCATTCTGTTACTTTTAAGATGGAGCAGTTCTGTGATCTTTCCAACCATCTAGCTTCTGGAATCACTTTGCCAGTACAATGCAGTGGGTGGAGTAGAAATGAGAACTCCTTAAGCAGTGTTGCTGCTGGATGGACAGATACTGTGATTACTCAGCTCAAGTTATCCATTTCATTCCTGAACTTTTTTCTTGCTCTACTAGGTTTTAAAAATAAGGGGTAGGAAGGTACTGGGAGGAAGAAGCCGCAGGTGTTTTTTGTGTGAACATTTTGTAAGAAAGGTACATTAAATTAATAACAGTAAAGCACAATTGGCCATATAAAAGACTTGTTATAGGTTTAAATGTCATGGCATGTGCTTCCATACTAGTCTGTATTGATTCTAAAATAGCTTTGATTAAAATAGTATCATTCTGTCCACAGGCAATGCTTAAGGTTTGCTCTTCAAGGATGTAGAGCGTGAATTCCTCTTTCTTACTGAGAGCGGGGTTGGGGGGCAAGAGAGTGTAGGATTCTCTACATATATGCTTTATTTTGGAAAAGGCAAAGCTTAAATGCTACAAGTTAATGACAAAATATAATGTTCTTCTCATTGCAAAGTCATCTTTGCAAAACAGTTGTTTTCACACTCTGTATTTTTAATTTTAGAAAGAATGACTTAGAAAATATTCATGGTTTTAATATTTTCCTCCCACTACCACCTCTTCTCTCGAAGTAAGCAAAGCAAAATAAAGAAATGTTTCTGACCAAGCTTCAGAGATGTCCTGTAGGAAGCTCTTTATTCCTGGCTCTCAGTTTTAAATTCTTAGCAGAAAACTGGAATTAACTATTGCGCAGTAAGCCAAGCTTACTGAAGAGGTGTTCATTTTGGGGACCTCCCTCAAAAGCACAACATTGAAAAGTGGATGCTGGCTTTCATGGCAACATGCTAGTTTTTATGTAATTTCCCTTTCTAGTGGCTTTTTCCAAATTCAGGTATCATTCTTGCATCATTTTAATGTCTTGATGTATTATTTCCTGATGCTTGTCAGATGAACAAGCCTGTTGAAAAAAATGTTTTGGAATACCTGTTCTCATTCTCTGTTGGGTACGTTAATATTCTCAGGGGTGTCCATCTTGTGGAATATAGAAGCACTCAGAGATCTTTTAAAGATTGCTGTAGCTCACCCTTTCCACGCAGATTTTAGGCAGAGAGTTAATGGAGAAAATTCAACTGTAACTTTTACTATTGAGTACCTAAGAAGGAAGTTATGAGCACAAATGGGTGGAATATAAACCAATACTTTCAGGGTACAGTGACGCATCCTTAAAACAAATGGAAGATAAGTGAATTACAGCTTTAAGAGCTTCCCAAAGGGTAACTTCTAATGGATACTATCAAATAGACTTTAGTTCTAACAATGAACTTTTCAGTTTTACTGCTGAATATATTCCTATGTGTTGATATGCCAGTGTCACACAGAAGGCTCATTTTTATTAATACAAAACCTCTGTTAATTTTAAAACTAAATTTTGTATTCTTTAGAAGTTGTCAACTAGCTTAGATTGTTAATATCTTAAATATATGTAATAATGCTTATTTGGCCATTTTGTCATTGTTGCATAATCGTATAACCAGATTTTAATTTATCCTCTCTTCAGAAATGTATTGATTTTAGTGAGAAGTGATTCTTTTCTTTTTCTTTTTTTTCTTTCTGCTTAGCTGTTTATGAATGTGAAGTTTAACACTAAAGATGCAAAGCAGCTAGCTGGAAAATTCTGTTTTATCAGATCTGAAACTACTGTGTTGTCAGATACGTTAACTATCTTGAAGTTGGTTTTGTTGGGTTTTTTTTTAAATTCTCTTGCGGTCTGCTCATCTGTTGATAAAAGGTGTTCAGTCTGTTACTAGAATCTTTTCATTCTAACTAAAGTAATGATAACTATTTTTCCTTAATGGTCTGTTTTGGGATTGTATTATATTTATGCAGGATACTTTGCAGTCCTAACTTGACATTTTTGTTTGCTCCCAGGCTAACATAGTTCATAAAAGGTGAGCCCTATGGGGTAAAAGCACATGAACATATAGGCATGTGGCAAGGTAGGGTGTAGATCTATGGTTCTTTTGTGGGATGACCAAAATAGTTATAAAAATAGATATTCAGTTAAACCTGCTTCCTCTTGTAGTAGGGAGAACTGAGCAGAACTGAATAAAAAAAAAATCCATTTTGCTGTTTTCATTAAGAAGTAAAAATATTTTTTTAAATGTCAGAATTTATTCAAAGCTGGCACTGAAGAGCTCTTCTAACTATAAAATGGGCAAATAGTCAGAAGACAATAAAGACTACACCTATTCACATGTGAACTAAATAAAAATATTAAGCTGTATACATTTGCTGCCAAAAATGTAGTCTGACTATTGAATTAGTGGAAATGGCTGCAGTGGCAGCTGTATCCTCAGTGAAATGCTGAATTACTTAGCAGCTGTAGCCTATTTCATGGGTGCTATGAGAGCATGCATCTTCAGTATGTTAAAACATTTCGTTCTATCATATAATATTTTATAATTTTAATCCTTATAAAGTAGGGGAGCCAAGTTGACTCTTTTGTTTTATGAATAAAAATGAAATGCAAGAACACCTGCTGTTTCTTAAATAATTTCTGACAGTGACCAAAAATGAACACCTTATTTGTCATAAAGAGTTAGATGTTAATTGCAATTTATATCTTTATTACATTTTATATATAGTAATATATTAATTGTAATTTAATCCAAGCCAACAACTAGGAAGAGGGAGAAAACGAGGGGAAAGGGAAAAAAACCCTTGTGTGTTGAAATAAAGACAGTTTAATACAACCAATAACAGAAAATAATAATAATAATGACATGAGTCACTCTCACTGCCCAGTGAATTGGCGCCTTCCCAAGCAGCGATCGTGAGTACCCACTCCCTGGCTCACCCTGTTTTTTATACTGAGCATGATGTCTATGGTAAGGAGTATTCCTTTGGCCATTACATCGTTCTGTCTAGGCTTCTTCTCAGCCGCTATGGGAAGCTGAAAAAGTCCTTGAAAAATATAAACATAATCTGGCAACAATAAACCAATATGCATTATTGACATTCCTTTTATACCGAATCTGAAACACAGCAACCACTAGAAAGAAAATTAACTCTGTCCCAGCTGAAACCAGGACAATATTAGAATTAATACGCTTTTTAAATGTCTTGATTGTATTGTTAAGTACAAAGTAGTGCATGGAGTAAACAGGACTGTTGATTCCAAGCGTATGAAGTGACCCTGACCAGTGTGCAGACTCAGCTGCAATAAATGACCCCTGTTAGAAGCAGGGATAACTTGCTTCACATCTGACACAGTGTGAAATGTGCAGATAGCACCTTCTTCTCTGAATGTTATCTAAAGTTTCGTAAATCTGTAATCTAGTTTATAAAAAGTCCTGACCATGTTTTCCTTCTTTCTTCTATGTTCAGTAAGCGTGCAGTACTTACCAAAATTTTAAAGCATGTAACATGCTTTTGAGCATTTTATTCATATTTTAGATGCCATACAAACAACTTTGTTAGATGACAGCATGTTATTTGGTCACAAAACCCATAATCTGCCAGTGTGTAGCATATGAAAAATGTATGCGTGTTATGTGTCCTGAGTCACATTTCTGCTTCCTTGTCAAAGATAAGTCTAGACAAGTGACAAACACGGACAGAACCAGTGCAACAATTCCTTTCAAACAGGTAAAAAGGAACTAGGTGTAGTGTCTTCTCTATCTAGAAATAGTGAAGGGATCTGTCAATGATGTCATTAAACAAGTAGCTTAGCAGATGAGCACTGTTTTGATGGAAGATTAAATTGGTTGTTTTACAGAATATTCAGCAATGAAGTTATTTGATAATTTTATTTATTACAGTGTTCCTCTTGTTACTGTTATTTAAGATGCCTCTTTCTTCCAACCCCTAGCCTCCCCCACGATGATGGATAAGAAATTGCTTTATCTGTATGTCTCGTGTTTCCCTCCCCTCCATTTGGAAAATCGTTTTCTTTTTGGGATCTTAATGTAGTGATAGTAGATCTGACCTCCCCATTTGCTTGTTACTCCAACAATTCATGAAGATGCTGGGTTTATGACTTTGTCTTGCACATCTACTGTTAGAGCTTGAGTTTTACCAAGTTTAACAAGTTTTTTTTCCACTAAATCTCTTTAAAAGACCTATTTCTAGGCTTTTGCATAAAGTTATTTCAGAATATTTTATTAATTGGATTCTCTTTTTCTTTCACTCCTTTCCCAAAGACCATATTGGCTGCTGGAAGGGAAACATAGATGCTTCAAGTTCACTTTCTTATTTAGATAGCCTATGTCAGTATAGGTTGTAAATAATCTGGAAGAATACCAGAAAAAGTATTTCTTCCTGGGGTCTATTGATATTCAAATATCTAAATTCGATCGGCTTGCTCACACTGAGGCACCGTTTAAGGGGGTTAGTATGCTTATGTAAATGATCTTAAGTGTATCCTTAAGTGTTTGAAACTTTGTGAAATTTCTTTTTATTAGGTATTTAGTAAATATTTATGAAACCGTGTAATATTGGAAAGCTTTTCAAGACTGATCCCTTTTATTAAAATTTTCTCGTTTAGATTCCAGTCAGCCTCCTCAAGTACAAAGCTGCTGTATTAGAAAGATGAGTAGCAAATAGTATTTTGAAGTGATATGTATACTTATTTTACAGAAACTAATGTTCTCCGTTCCAATGTATATAGCTCTTCTGTGACTGATCCATCTCCCCTGAAACAGGTTCACAGTTGTAAGATTTACAGAAAGTGCAAAAAAAAAAATAAAATTGGAAAGTCTGTTTTACAATATTTTTTTTTTTTTTAAACTTTATCAAGTGAATAAAAAGAGCATAGGGATGACCCAGAAACCTTTACTGAGCAATTACTATAATGTAATAGTTTTGGTGAGGACTTGTCACTAAAAGTACAATTCATAAGATAAGTACAATTCACAATCAGCAACATTTATGGTGTTAACAACTGTGGTTAGAGTGTTCTGGAGTTAACAACCATCACAGGCATGGCCAGCACTGATGTTGGTAATACGGGGCATTTTGTTAGAAGACCTTTCCATGATGATGCAATTGAAAATGGTGGGGATTCTGTTATTTCTTCTTTTAGGTTTGGTGTTTTGGTTCCTTTTGCTTTAAACTTACGACTTTTAACATGAATGGTTGGTGGAACAGTAAGTTTTAGGTTCTGTAAAGTAGATCTTGAGAATCTAATATGTGTCTCAAGCAAATAAGCACTTTGTAGGGTAGTAAACTTGAGTCATTCGGGTTTTTTTTCTTTCTTTAACCATTGAAGTATTTGATGGGAACAAATGGTGCATTGTGTCTGGTAGATAACCAAGCAATATTCATTAATGGGCAAAAATCTTGAGATAAAACCTAGTTTCTTTTACTGTGTCTTCTCTCATGAAATTCTTAGAATTACTTAATTTAAAAACTGTTATATAAACTGATGTCTTCAGACTGCTGTGTCACAAATTTAACCTAGAGCACTGAGAAGTGACAGGTTATCAAATAGTTTCTTTGTTCCAGTGGTGATGAACAAAAAGGCTTTGATAGATGTATTTACAGTTCAGGAATCTCTTCAGTGATGGGTACTTAATGTCAGCTTGAGAGTATTTTAGCTGCAATTTTACTGCAAACCTGGCAGTTACCGCTGGAAACTAGGATTGCTGACAATGTTGCTTACTCTCTCAGGAAAAAAAAGTAGTTTAAATATAGTAGTAGATAGCCGAATGCTTGGAAAAGTTGCTTCTCTTGTCTGAATTCTTCTCTTGAAAATCTGGCGAGTAGAGAGGAACAGAATTATTTTCGATTTTTAACATAACTATTGGGAATTTGGTCTTAATTTTAAGAAGAACAAATCTTTCCGTGTAAGTGGACTGTAGGCAAACTTAGTCTGTTAAGTGGTTTTCTTCTCATTTTGATAAATAGCAATAACACCAGCTATGCTATGTTAGCAAAACTTTAAAGTGAAAATATTTGCAAATTGCTGACTTTGAAGATAAGGACCCACTTAAGTGAGACAAGCAAGAGAACTTTGAACCTCTTAGGTTTTTAATAAGCTAGGCTATTGCTGTAATGTTTACAGACCACTAATGAATCCAGAGAAATTCAGGTGGTGTTTGATATGGAACCTTTGTGCTGTATGTGTGATTCAGCTCTATACTTTTTTCTGAAATGATACAAATTTTACATGGCAGTATACAGTATCAATACTCTGAAAGCATCATTACTGTGGGTCTGCTAGTGGTACAACAATGATATTTTGTATGTAAACAGTATTTAAAAGGTCTGTTAATAAGCCACTGTGGCAAGTGGAAGAGCCCCAAAATTCTTAACTCCGAAATTACTCCACCAGGGAAAATGACGCTTTGTTCTAGGTAGTGAAGAGCGACCACAGTGGTATCTTGGTTCTAGCATTATTCTAGAAAAGGACCATAGTGCTGGATCGTAGTTACAATTTGAGATTCTCTAGGGTTTGCTGTGTTGCCACATTGACTTGTTACAGGATACGCTGTTGGTTAATCTCTGCAAAAATTTGGGATGAGGAAAAAGATGTGGAATGTCCATTGTATGGTCAGTAAGCTTTTTCCCACAGTGACAGATTTTGATGTATTGGGAGGAGCTGTAAATGGAAAATGTTATTTTTGCTGCAACTAAGAAATAATAAAAGAATCACTCTAGGACATCTATGGATTTCAACTAACCAAGGAAATAAGAATTTTCACAAGCATTTTGAGATCCTATTGCATATTTTCAAAAGGTTATTACCAGAACTAGTGACTACAAAGAGGCAGGAACATGTTCA
Organism: Larus michahellis; assembly: GCF_964199755.1. Classification (NCBI taxonomy): domain Eukaryota; kingdom Metazoa; phylum Chordata; class Aves; order Charadriiformes; family Laridae; genus Larus; species Larus michahellis. The sequence goes on from NC_133899.1 coordinate 19,669,880, forward strand.
TACAGAGTGGCTAAAATGAGTTCTTATATCAGTTCCAACTGTGTTCAAAAACTTTCTAAGCAAGGAGTCCAGGAGAGCATTAGACTACAGCTGAGCTAATTGCACATGTGCTTCAGCTGAGGTACCAGCATAGGCAGTTTGTCTGCACAGATCCCCAGCCATTTGTCCAATGCATTACCCCGGAAGAGTGCTACAGATGAAAGGTAACTGTTTTAAGTTTGTAACTGGATTATTTTTAGTGGGTCTCATAGGCTTTGTTCTTCCTTCTGTCGCACGTGTACTGCTGTGGGGCCATAGTCGAATGCAAACAAGAAGTCTTGTTTCTGGGGTTTGTTTCATCCTGTGCGAGAGAGGCATAGTCAGCCCATGAGCTGGGCCCTGACTTACAAAGCTCTGAATGCTGAAGTCCATATGGAGGCATTGGGCTGTCCTTATGCTGAACACTAGCTGTTTCCTCATCAGCTTGTGCAGGCTGAATCAGTTCTGTTGTAGAGATAATTGCAGAGGAAGAAGGTATCTGTTAAATTCACTGAAGTGATAATTTTAAATGCAGTGGCTTCTGCTGAGAATGCTACTGAAGGGTTCCTCCTTTACTTCTGAGTTTCCTTTAATAGCTGCTGTTCTCTGAAGCCTTTAATCTTGATGTGATAGGAGTATGAGCTTTTGGAGGCTTGCATTAATCAGATTATAAAACTCTCATGGTATTACTCGAAGAAGGCTTACGGATTGGTGCTGTTTCAACACCATGCTAAAATTTGATTTAACGGAAGTTTTAGAATGACTGTCACTCATTATTTCTGTTGCCTGACATATGCTTTGGTGCTTTACTAGTAGGTCACTGCATTGTTAATAAGGTTTTTACTCATTTAAAGAAAACAAAACAATAGATAAACTTCTGTAAACGACTAAGTCACAAGCTATTGTAGCAGTAATTTAGCGACTGACCGGGTAGAGGTTTGTAATGAAACATGTGGAAGTGTCTACAAATGTGTTCCTCCCCCATCAAGTCTGAAAAGTGAGGGCCTTTAATAGTTATTTATTTTAGGTTTTTGATCTAAAGTGACTTAAAAAAACTCCACAGTCAGCAGCTGATCTGGATTCTGTGTTCCGAATGTGAATTTAGATGGCTTTATCAATAGTGCAAATGCTGTTGTGCTGTGTGTAAGCTGGGGGAGACAGAAGTGTTTTTGTAACACCAAATTTTTTGCTCATTTCTGAAGCAGCTGAGCTTCTTATTCTTAAACATGATCCAGGTATTTTAAGAGTAATGCAGCACTAAATTTACTTCAGAACTTATGTGAGTTCTGAACTATCAGAGACCCTTGGAGTTCAATGCACAGTTCACAATTGATAAAATAACTGTGGTGACTTAAAAGTCTAGCAGTTGTACTGCCGATCCTCACCTCAGAGTGTAGACTGAACAGTATTGGCCAAGGCTTGTATGAGGTTCAGCAAGGCCAAGTGCCAGGTCCTGCACTTGGGTCACAACAACCCTGTGCAGCGCTACAGACTTGGAGAAGACTGGCTGGAAAGCTGCCCAACAGAAAAGGACCTGGGGGTGTTGGTCGACTGCTGGCTGAATGTGAGACAGCAGTGTGCCCAGGTGGCTAAGAAGGCTAACAGCATCCTGGCCTGTAGCAGAAATAGCGTGGCCAGCAGGACTGACAGTGATGATCCCCCTGTACTCAGCACTGGTGTGGCCTCAGCTCGAGTACTGTGTCCAGTGTTGGGCCCCACGCTACAAGAAAGAAGTTGAGGTGCTGGAGCGTGTCCAGAGAAGGGCAACGAAGCTGGTGAGGAGTCTGGAGCACGAGTCTTCTGAGGAGCGGCTGAGGGAGCTGGGGGTGTTCAGCCTAGAGAAAAAAGGAGGCTGAGAGGAGACCTCGCTCTCTACAGCTACCTGAATGGAGGGTGTAGTGAGGTGGGGGTCAGTCTCTTCTTCTAAGTAACAGGTGATAGGACAAGAGGAAACGGCCTCAAGCTGTGCCAGGGGAGGTTTAGACTGGATATTAGGAAAAATTTATACACTGAAAGGGTTATTAAGCATTGGAACAGGCTGCCCAGGGAAGCGGTTGAGTCGCCATCCCTGGAGGTATTTAAAAGATGTGTAAACATGGTGCTGAGGGACATGGTTTAGTGGTGCACTTGGCAGTGCTGGGTTAACGGTTGAACTCGATGATCTTAAAGGTCTTTTCCAGCCTAAATGATTCGATGATTAAATGCAGTAAAGCTAGGAGCTTTGGACTTACGTTCCCATATCCAGCATCTGGTACAAAAATAGTGTTGCTTCATATTGAAAAGTGTTCAAAATATATGCAGGCTTGTTACCTTCTGCCCTCCAAATGCTGACATGTTTCTTCTCGTTTGATATGATTCCTACATAGTATAAAAAAATAAAACAAACAAACAAAAAAAAACCCAAGAGTTTGTAGCCTGTGTTCTGATTTTTTTTTTTAAATTTGTTTAGTGCCCAAGCTTATGGATTCATGTGACTCAGAAGGTGACAGTGCTGGCTAGGAAGTTCCCACTCTGCCTCCCTCCCACTAGTTCTATTTGAAGAAGCTGTGTAGTCAGCTGGGGTCTGATAAATTAATAGGATTCAAAAATTTACCTTTCAAAATGAAATAAAGTTAGATCACTGATCCAGTTCAATTTGTATCTCTACAGCATTTGTCTCAAAAAAAGGGAAAGGGTGATGTGGAAGCAGAAATGACATATTGATGTCTTCACAGGGCAGAAAGGTGCATGACAGTGTACCCTAAGGCTTTTTAAGATTCCACTGCTGCTGAGAAGTTGAGGGTGATGGAGACAGCAAGAAGAATATTCAAAGTGAAACAACAGTTTGGGTATCCAACATCAAACTCCAAAGGGAAGCAGCTGTAACTCTCTAGCCTGCTACATCTAGAAAACATCAGTTTAATGCAGCGCAGCCTCAGAGTCTATGTAATTTATTTGGAGAACTGTGTTCTGAAAGTTTTCCAATTTTTTTTATGTTTTAGGCATCTGCACATGCGATGTGTGCTTGCTTGCTCTTTCATGCTGATATTTTCTATTTGTTTTCAAAGAATGACAAAATCTTAAGACTTGGTTATTTTCCTGTCTCTGTGTTTGTTCTAGTATTCCAAATATTTTTTCAGGAGATAATGGGAGACTGATACAGCTTGTGCCACGTTTTTATTAGTTAATTGCAGAAGGAGTAAACCTGTCTAAGAGGCTGTACAGAGCGTGGTCACAAGCAACAAATACTTTTTTTTCTTGACTGAGTTTATTATTAAGCTTTCAGTAATGCCTCCCAGTAATTGATATATAGTCTGTGGTGTGCGCGTTATACCAAGTTCTCTTAAGGTCCGTATCAGTTCACTGTGTATACCAACAATTTTGACATAGAACGTTTGGTTGTATGGAGAGGGAAAAGGTTTCCAGAAACACTGAAGAAAAATTTCTTGCACGCTACATTTCTTTTTAAACTCTTTTTAGTATCTTCTAATACTGACGATTTCTTTCCTTTTTCAGACTGAAGACTTGAGTCCTCTTCTCCTTCAGTAGCTATAAAAGTGAATGGCAAGGTCTAGTTGATAGCCAGTAGTAGCATTTAGGCAGTACGCCTTGGCCTGTGGTAAGTATCTGGAAGGATTGGGCTTATACTGCATTCCTGACAGTTTCCTCTTTTACTGCTGACATTACCAGTCCTCTCCTGCCCAGTAAAAATAATTGCTGTGGAAGGACCGGTCATCAGACCTCCTTACTGGGGGGAGAAGAGACTTTGCTGTACACTGAATGCTTGTGGAGATGATTTATTGCTCACGTTTCTTCCTTTCAGTAAGAAGAAAGGGAAATACTCTTGATCTTCCCATTGCTCCCGGAAAGGTGCTTCAGGAGATAAAACTTACATTATAACATTAGCGCTCTCCTGAAGTGCCCGTAGAGGTACTCTGTGAAGCAGCAGGTCAACCGGCTTATAGGTTGTTCTCCTGTAGGAGGTGGCCAGCAAGTACTGCCATTTCTTCTCCCTTGTTTCTATGCTTAGTGACAGTCATTTTTGTAAAAGGTACATGCGTGGTGCTGCAGGCTGAGCCCAAGTCCATCCAGATACTTGCTAAAGACAGAGGTTTCTTTTCTATTTTGTTCAGTCCAGACATTATCTTCTTTCTCAACTGTGCGTATGTTTTATGAGTCTTTGCTGAGTTCTCCAGAAGTTATAATTTATCTTCCTTGGACCTGTAGCTATTCATGTTTGTGAAAATCTGCATGGATTGGTGGTGGGGTTTTTCCTGACTTCCTATAAAGTGGAAAGAAATGGAATTGAGCTTTCTCAGATGTTGATACAAACCAATATTTGTCCATCTCTTTAAAACCTAATTTGCTTTCCCTGTTGGTCAGAGTAAGGTAGTACAAAACTATTTTAACAGAAGCTTATTTTTCTTGTAATTGTTCTTGTTTGGTACACAATGCTATAAATGTTCACTTTTAAATGTTCATAAAGTACTTTGCTCTAACAGGTAATTACTGACTTGAATCTGACTGTTCATCGTATTAGAAGCATAAATCTATAAATCTATGCAGGTAAAAGGGAAGGTATGAAAACATTGGTGATATTATGTGGCTTATTTCCCTTTGAGGTTCTTCTGTGTTACTTCTGTTACTACATTTTGTTATCCTTCTCTGGAGTGACTTTGCTACAGGGTGTAAGGGTATATATAATCTGTGGATAAGCTAAGCATGTACTTTAGGTGTCGGTGTTGTCTGGTGCAGTTAAGTCTTTATGCTTAGATAGGACTACTAGCTTTAAAATTTTGGGTCATTGTATAGCGTTCATTTTAATGATAGTTAACTGAGTGCTGCGCTTACCAAGCTTAGAAAAACAAAACCAGCAAGCTGGAAGATAGTAACGCAGAAAGTTAAAACTTAATGATTTACAGATGGAACTTAGACTGTTCCCTCCAAATGACATTTGAACTTGAGGATAAAAATGAATATAAAGGCATTGTAGAATAGTACTGGTAATGTGGGGCAGGGGGGACATACAGTACCTTTCTTTTAACCAGGTATTGGAAGAAAGAAGTTCCACTCTACCAACCCCAAAAGAAATACTTAATTGAAGATTTTGAAGCAGTAGCAAAACTTTGGAATTTTCAAGTAACAGTTTTAGGCTAATAGCTAGTCTTATTTGGTCATCATTTGTTGGGAAAGTGACATCGTTGTCTGTATTTTACAGTGAAGTTACCTTGTACTGTGGCCAAATGGCACAGTTCGCGTAACCATAGTGTGCTTGTCTTGATTGCAGCACATCTTCATTGCCACCTCTTGACTGGCCATTACCAAGTCATTACGGGCAGTGTGAACTGAAAATAGAAGTCCAGCCTAAAACTCATCACAGAGCTCACTATGAAACAGAGGGAAGCAGAGGAGCAGTAAAAGCATCTACTGGAGGACACCCTGTAGTGAAGGTAGGAAGTCTGGCTTTCTTGAATAGAAGATAATTTTTTACCTACAATTATTGGTATTTACAATGCTGTGAATTGTTACTTTGTGTGAAGCTTACAGTCCTTCCTGGGTAAGATTTTTCTCCCTTAAATAGAACTCGTTCAATACATAAGTTAGTTTTAGATGTTTAAAAATGTACAGTTTGCTACAGTTACAGTGCATGTTACAGTTATACCCTGTATGCAGCTTTATGCTTGTGAATGGATTCACAGTGCAATAGTGTATTACTTAATGTATTCAACATGAACTTGAAGGAGGAAAAAGTGTGCATGGGGGCAGGTAAGAAAAGTCACGATAACGGATTAGTTGGAGCTATACTGAAATATGATACAGCTTCGTTTGAAGCGGAAATCATCTTTCTTTTGGTGTTGAGACAGCTTCTGAACACTATAAACACCTCTTGGTCGTGTTTTTATTAGGTTATTTCTGTGAAATGGTACCCATAAATTCTGTTAATTTTCACTTATGTGTTTGGAGTAAATTAAGCTTGACTCTTCTCTTTCTCAGTATGAACCAAAGATTATTACTAACAGTTTAATGGTAGCTGTCTCCTTAAAAAGTAAGGCATCACCTAGTTTCATTAGATTTGGACTGGTTATCTGTAAAGGCAAATATGACTTGTTTCTTGCTTTCTTTTTTTTTTGACATAATTTCCATTGTCGTAACAGTATCACGCAAGCTTTATTGTCTCTTAGAACAGTTTTGATCACTTTCAAGAAAATTCAGTAGTGCGGGCAGTAGTCGTTACCTAACAGAAGGTGGTGATGTACTGACTGGTTTTGATAACTGGTACCTGCCATTAGCAGTTGCTTTTGCTGGGTTCTTTAGCTATTGTTGAATGTTCCAAATGCTAATGGCATCTAAAGCATATTATTTAAATAGTTTGCAAACACCATCCAATTATTGTTGAGATCAGTATTAGATGTAAAGTCCTCATAAATTAGGCCTGGCTTTCATAAGGAAGCTTTACCATCATATTCTCTTTGAAGGGAAAGATGTGTGGGTTTGGTACTGTGGGTATAGCTGTGTGCACAAGCTGTGATGTGCTCCTCTCTGACTCGCAGAGTACAGGTGTGGACACAAATATCTTACCTTGTGCTGGGAAGACTTCTGGGTTAGTTAGGGGTGGTCACTGATGTCTCCTTTAGTATCTACAGTGCCAGCTGGCTCATGCAGCTTGAAAGGGAACCCACCCTCTTATGCACTGGACATGGGGAAGATTGTGCCGAGGAACTGTGTGACTTCTTAAGATGCCTTGATTTATCAGTTTTCCCCATCCTTGGGTGGAAGCAATGTCTCTTTACTTATTCACCTCAATCTTGCTTAATGGTCTTTATCTGAATCCCAAGCCAGGTTAGGATAAAATGGAACTGTTCATTTATAAGTCAAATCAGACAACAATTCTAAATTTTTTTTATAAGACAAATAGGAAAAAAATATGAATCTGATTACATTAATGTTACAGCAAGGTTTGTCTTTTCCTCCAAATGCCGGATATTTCCTGTTCTTTTCCAGCAAAATAGCAGTCAGGGTTTCAGTCCTTAGTCTTTCACTATAGCAGCCTGTACATTAAAAATGTATTTGATATATTTATCCTATTCCAATAGTTGGAAGTAACTGATTACAACTTGAGATCAGATGATGCAAAGTGCTAATAGGATTGGCATAATCAGTCCACATTCTCTTACTCTTGTAGTATAAACATGTTACTGCTTTTTCTCCTTATAGTTTGTTCCTCCTCTCTGGCAAGTAAATTCTGTCGTGTTTTGTAATTACATCAGTTTTGGAACAGCTCTAATGTTATACCTATATAAATAAAAATGTACCAGCAGAACTTAAATGTCTTGGACTATCTGCTCATTTTTTCTTGCCTAAGCAATCTGCTCTCTACAAGCTCTTCATCTGATGAATTTCTTCTCTTAATCTGACTCCTAGTCATATTCTTTGGGCTATTTATCCAACTCCATTTCTTCTCTAACGGCTTATCTTGAACTTTTTCATAACGCCTTTCTTCCTCTTAAGACTTAGTATCTTTCCTTTCTCTCCCTCCAAAAGGGGCTAGTTATCTGCATACCATCTTCTTTCTTGAATGTCTTTCCTTATCCTTCCATTTCCATTCTTAATCTGAGCTCTTCATCCAACTTTCCTGTTCCCAAACTTTTTCCTGTTCATCACAATACCATGGCCTAAACAGCTCCAACTTTCTCCTATTGTCAGACCTACTAGATTTCTTCGCACAGTAGAGGCCAGGGCCAAGTGCTTATCAGGGAAGTCTGTGCTACAAACTAGAGAAAATTGAGGATGCCTGGAAGCTGAAAGTCGGACAGGCACAATTCTTCATGTGGAGCTTTGTGTTGCTTTAGTCAGTGGGGAACAACTAGACAGAACTTTTCACGTGCCAAGGTGCTGGCACTGGAATTAAACACATCCTTAATGACGACAGAAGCTTGGGAGATTTTAGCTGACAAAATAAGTCTCTGATGAGCTTTTGCAAACTGCCTTTAGCCTTTTATTTTTCCTTCCTTTTTTTTTTTTTTTTTCTCTTTTGGTGCTTGTGTCTTGCACTAATATTGGCGTTAAGGGAGCTTGTTTTGCTGATGTTTATAAGATTTGACAAATATATGTAGGTTTACTTTTGCTTACAAAACTAGAGGCTTCTAAATTGCAGTACTAGATGCAAGTTAGAAAAAAAACAGATCTGTAATCTGTGTTTTACACCAATGATTTTAAAAGCCATTTATTTGCATTAGAATTGTGAAATACCTTGTGATGACAAGAATGCCGTTTTAAAAATTGAGATAGTATTTATGTGTCTGACAGTCTCATGCTTAAACACATGGATTATACTATGCCTCTCTAAATTAAAATGAATACAAATGCAAATCAATATTCTGTTTTGCAATTTGCTCTCCTCCAGCTGGATTAGAAATTAATTGTTGTGCTTGATGGGAGAGAGGAAGTTGTTATGAAACAAAACATCGATTTGTATTAGCTTTTTACTCACTGCTGGGAAAATCAGTATGCTAAGGGCCAAGTTTGGTGAAAGATAAATACTAAATAGCTGTGAGCAGATAAAAATTGCTTTCTTTAAGTACAAAAGTGAAATCTTTCCAGCACTTCCGGAAGCTTATTACACAAATCCAGTTCACGAAATGCATTACTATTTGTTTCTGACTTAACTTCTCTTTTTGGTGCTCTTAGCTTTACACCAGTCACTTGGATGCGTATGATCACTGCAATAAAGTACTCAGCATTTTCTTCTGTGAAATAACTGTATGCTAACCAGTGTCAGAGATGAGAAGGGACATTGGTGACTAGAATAACATAGAATAGAATATTTCTGTTGGAAGGGACCTAAATCAATCATCAAGTCCAAGTGCCACATGTCTGGGTGTCTGAAGGCCTGTGTGCGTTTACTTGCTACACAATCTGTTTTGCTCTTGAACATTATTTTATAGAAAGCTACAGTATTTAATTTCTGATCTGTGAAACCTCTGTAGTTCTGCATGTGCATTTGATGTATTATTTAAAATACAGATTTTAAGATAGTACATAGCTTCAAGCCATTAATCTATTAGTGCGTGTCATTAATCTATTACTAATACTGTATCGTACCTGTTGCTAGGAGACTAAGCTTCTGACAAATTTGGCATCATCTGTTGTGAGTACGTTTAATCAGCTTATTTCCAAATGTGAGGAAATGAAGTGAGTGGAGCATCATGCTGTGCTTTGTAAGCCCATTGACTTTAAGAAAGCAAATTCTGTAATGAAATTCTTGTTTTCAGCTTTTTTGAGGCAAATGTGTTCTAAATAGCAGATAACTGTAATTTTAATCTCTGCTTTCTTGGGAGTATGTTCCAGCTAATCTGTGTCATCTGGAAGAATTTATTTTACCTTAATAGAGAATCCACAAGACAACGCTGACAGTTTTCACAGGGAAGGAACAAATAATTTGGCAGAATAGTTAGCAAGGAGAAAGATGGCAGGGTGAATTTCTGTCATTCAAATTATGTAGAAATTTTGTATTGCATTGTCAGGAGACATAGAAAGTCTCTGGGCACTGTCTGCCTTTACCTTTCTAATTAAATAGGTTAGAGTACTTACTGTACCCATCTATGAAGCCTTTTAAACAAAGAGCTGCCATATTTCATTTGACTCTAAATGAATAATCATCATTGCTTGAATTTCCTATCCTTCCTTTCCTATCCTTTATTATTATACATAATAAAATAATGTTTACACTTAAAATTTGCTAGAATGAGATTTTACTGGTATCTATAATGGTTAGAGTTCTTCATGAGACTTCACTTGGATAATGCTTACAATGAAAAACACATAAGCATTTCAGAGCAGGTGGGCACACAGGATCTCTCAGGGAGAGGTTGTTGGTTGGGTTCTTTTTTTTTTACTCTCGTATTTTAGCTTTCTGATCTAAAATGACTTTTTTTCTTTTTAAAACAAACTTGTCTTGTATATTCTATTCCTGCTATTCATGTCGACTTCTGCAGTTTTCTGGGTTAAGTATTTTACATTTCATGATATCTTTTGGTAGTAAATTCCACAAGCTGTGTTGTGCACAAGAAGAAGTATTTTCTTTTTATCTTTTGTCCTGTTACTGTTGAAGAAGGTGATCTACACAGTACTGTTCTTGATAACCATACAATATGATGTACTGAGGGACCGTTGAGCTAACCAGATGCTTGTTAGCACCATTCTGTATGAAAAAGGAGTATCTGTCCTGTGGCCATTTACCACAGGGGGAATCAGTTCCAGATGTGAACTATCATAAGGGTAATTTATTCTAAAATTGATGATTTATCTGCAACAGACACTGTATAGAATCCACTTGTGCCACATGCATGCAAGACAAATTTGGGGCAGTGGTAGCTATTAAGAAATTGCCTGTACCAGAAGTGTCTTTCTGCCATACTACGAAGGGTTTAAGGATAGAATCATTCATCAGTTGTGCCATAAGCACAATTCTTATTGTAGCTGATTCTGCAGTAACAGAGGAAGCATCGTATAACCCATATGGATGACTGAGCAGTATTACAGCTGAAGAAAGGTGTAAGATCAAAAATGAAAGAAATGTTAAATAAAAACTAGTTTATTTAAATGGTTATACAATTCTAGTCAAGCAAACAGTAACCTCCTGTGTGAGGTTTAATGGAGACCTGTGAAAGAGGGACTGAATGTCAGCTCTATTTGAAGTGATTGCAGGGCTCAAAGTCATAATGAAGAGCTGTAAATGGAAGAAAGAGTAAACTAATTGAGCTAAAGCAATCTAATTTTGAACTATTTTGAAAATTCTGAAACAGGAATGTGTCCTCAAAAAGCCTGTCAAACTCTGCCTGAGTTCAGGCGTAAGAAACTATAACCTACAAGAGAGGATCGAACTGAGCAATGTCAGAGATGATATATTATAAAAATAAACCAATGAAGGATTGTCTAAATGAGTGTATGTTTCCTGGCCTGTTATTCTGTGGCTGTCAGCTTTTCTCAGGTGTTCTGTGTGGGCAATTCATGTAACTGCTTGAATAACAGGTATAATATCAGAATTTTCCCCATCCTCTAAACCCAATAAACAGCACACTTTTCCTGTGTTTCATGACCCTTCCCATTCCTCCTGCTCTTCGGTTTTTATTTTTGTCTTGAATTCTTCCCTGTTTTGTACATCACCAGAAGGTAGGCTGTATCCCAGCTCTAATTGCTCTCTGTTGTTTGGTGGCAACCTGCAAATAAATGTAGAAGGCAGAAGGTAAGTCTCAGCCTGTGTGAACCATGTAGTGGGCTGTATTGGGAAAAACATTGACCTTTGGATGAGTTTCTAAAAATACTTATCTTTGAAGAACAGTTTGATGGCTATTTAGGCATCTTCTGCTTCAGAATCCACAAAATAGATACTAAAAGCCATATTGATGCGTCTATTATATGTTTGAGTAGTCAATCTAGAAAACACAGTAATTAATGTGAAAAACATTAAAAATGGCATGCTGGACTACAGTCATCTGCTTTTTGTATCATACGTTTACTAAAATGTGGAAAAATTGTAAATTTTTTCCAATGTAAAACCAATTTATGGTTTGGTTTTTTTCTGTAGGTTATGTGGGAATAACTTATTTCTGTCCTGGAATTGCTTGTCCTAAAACTGTCCATAGCATAATTTGTCATTGGGAGTTGGTATTTCAGGAACAGCACATTTTTTTCAAGAACATAGAGCAAACTGCTAACGGATAGTGGTATTGTGATGGCTAGTTAGATGTGACTGGCAGTTCTGCACTGTGTGAAGTTGTACTATTAGATAAATTCATAACTAAAATAGTGTTAATCTCCTTTTTGACATAGCTTAGAGTGAGACAGGACTCTCAGCTAAAACACTCTTCAAAATATGCCTGAAATTAGTATTTAGAACACTTTCAATCTTGTCTGCAAGCAGTGAGTGAGTATGTAAAAGCGTGAGATTTCAGAAATAGGCATCCAAGTTTTTTAACCTTGAAGGATATTTTGTACGTTGTGTAAACATATGGTATCATGACGAATAATGCACTGATATTTGCAATTATTTGTTTGCTTTAGTACTTTGCAGGACCCAGTTGTCTTTCTGATGACCTTTAAAATGTATTTAAAATTGGACTTGTGTCACTATCTAATAGTTTATTAAAGTTTGTTCCTTTTATGTCTCATTATTTTTTTCAGAATTGCAAAGGTCTGTACTATTTTAAAGTCTTCAAGCCAGTCTGCTCAGTAAGTTTATCTAGCAAAAGAGGAAGGAGGATGCTTTTTTGATGTGCGTCCTTTTCCTTCTCAGTTGATGGAAAGGTACTTCAAATAATCAAGTGATAGAAAAAGTACTGCAGTTCAGGAAGGGGAAGTAGGTGTTGTTTTGGTTTAACATATTTAATTTTAAAATCAGACAGTTAGCTTTTTGTAGCATTATAACAATTGCAGAATCAGAATGAAATAATAAAAAAATTCATGTGTGCTATTAAGACTTTCTGAGCCAGTGGTTGGGGTATTGCCTGATAGATCCAAGTGGAGTTTTCTTCCATGAATTTCTTCAGTTTCTTTGAAAAGGTCCATTGAAGATTATAGGTCAGCACTCATTCACCTCTGTAAGGCTACAGGGGATGACTGTGGTCAGTCTCACTGCCAGTAACTTCCCTGAACTCTAATGTCTTGTTTTCATATGTATAGTTTGTTTCAGGCTTTTCAAAATGCAACTGTTGATAAATTAATGATCAATTGTACCACTGGTGTTAGTCCTTGTGTTTGTGTGTCTTTTGTTTCAAATTACGTTCATCGTCATGCCTCTGGATCTTTGTCATCCCTTGCTTTTATTCCCAGGTCACTGTTAATAGGTGTGCTGTTTGGTTGGCAGAGTAGCCCTTCAGCTTTTAAACCAGTGGTCTTCACAGTTCTGTAGGACAGTAGCTGCACAGCACTCAAAAGTTAAATTCTTGTGGAGAAATGTATGAAGAAAAAAGTTAGGTTCTTCAGAGCCATGCACTGGGGCCTCTTTGATATTGTTGTCCAAAAGATTCCAAGCTTGGGAGTCGCATCTCCGTTGTGTCAGAGGGCAAAACCTTTCAAAGGTGTGGTTTGCTTTTTTTTCTTTAAATTAAATAAATAATAATAAAAAAATATTATTTTACTTTACAAGTGGACTAAAATTTAATCAGTGAAAGTTCTTTTCCTGTAGGATTGTTTAGGTTTCATGGTGAATTATACCATGTCTTTACTGATACAATCTTCCAAAGTAAAAGTAAAAATACCTAATTCAAGAGAACAGCTTTATTTTTCCTTTCACTTCCATATAATGGAAATAAAGCTCCTTCATTCTCCTCTTTTGCCCACCCTTAACTTTGGAGGGGGTTTCTAAGGAATACAGAAGTGACTGAAATGCATCTAGCTGCTGTGATTTCAAGGAGGAAATAACTAGTTATAACAGGCTTTTCGTATCAAGGTGTTGAAAAGCCTATGAAATCTCCATCTGAAGTAAATGCTTAGTAAGTGCTTATAGTTCTTTACACAGCTGTGTATTTCCTTGCTTCCTTTCCTTTGTTCCTCATGTTTGAAATCAGGATTTGTATATGGTGCGTCTGGTGAAGCCAGAGTTGTTAATAGATTATTTCATTCACTGAAGTTGTCCCAAATTTTTCCCCTGACGTGTCTTGTATTTCAAGACTATGCCCTATTTTTAGTGGCCTATTTGTATGTAAAAGCTTTCTTTCTAATCAGCCTACTTTACCAATCCAGTAATGCCATAAGCAGTGAATTAATTGTGCAAAGGCGAAGGAGCACTAAAGTGTTGATAGAATCTTCTTCATCTTCAATTAGCAGGCAAAGGCACATTAAAAAATAAAACATGAGTATTAATCCCCAGTGAAAGTTTGGTTAAATGTGGCAATTTCCTAACAAATTTCCTAACAAATGATGGAAAGTTTTGCAGGAAAATTGCTTTAAAAATACAATCAAATGGGATTTGGCACTGTCTGAATGTCGTTAGTATTGCGTGATTGCTGAGCATAAAACTTAGCTAATGAAATGATTTTTCACACATACCCACCTTCCCCCAAGTTTTAGCTCCATTATTTTTCTTTAGTTTTTAGTCTGAAAGAGTAGGCACATGAAACCCTGACATCGCTTATGGATTCAGTGACACTGTTAGGTATTGGGGTTCTTGTAAATAAACAAAGGGAGTTTTGGTTCAGAAAAATACACTGTTTCAAAGTGTACTGATAAAAGTACCTGTTTACTGTGAAATGTGTATTTTCTGTTGGATATTTTTCTTAAGTCTTGTTACAGGTCTTAAGAAATCACATCTTGTGGATGAACGACATTTACATTTGAATAGAGATTGGTAATACTTGGCCTGCAACAATCAATGGAAAACACAGACAGAACCTTCCTAATTTAAAAAAAAGGCTGGGAGGGGAGGTGAAACTTCTAGAGACTAAACAAAGTCTTCTCATGAGCTTGTCGAGTCTTGCAAGCTTTCCTTTAGATCAGAGCGTGGAATTGATGACATGTGAGCCAGATATGGCCCCAATATAATCTGCATTTAATCTCGAGAAATGCTAACTTCTTTTCTCGAGGTTGATGCCTCTTATTTGATGTGACCTATTTGCTTTCTTCAGCAAGGGAGAGGTTCTCGCCACTGCCACAAAATTCCAGGTTTTAAATGTTGCTGTCTTCAGTGATCGAATTAATCTGTATTGTCTCCAGTGCTACACATTATTTTTTTTTTTAAGGATTTTACGTATGTACATTAAGAATGTATGGATGTTTTTGTAATCTAAAATACAGCTGCTTGATGATCAAAAAAATTCTCTTATTAATTTACTGTCTTTGTAGTTACTTGGTAAAAATTGTAAACTAAGTATTGACATGCATGCATGAGTTTACTCTATGCGGCGTAGTAATACGGCTGGAACTGCTTTGGCGTGAAGCCCTTTTGGCTTATCCTGTAGTGACCTTCAGTCTTTAGCCTTCCAGCTTTAGTTTAACTTACGCATGCACTGACCTTTGCTATGGAAACGATATAGAAACACAAAAACAACTTGGCCGAGTTTCCCCAGCAAAGCAGTGGGTGGTGTATCGGTATTCTATTACAGAGCAGGGTTTCTGGAGGTCAGTAGTGACAGTGTGCAGTAACTTACTAGTTGTCTACAGCACACTGCTTGCTACTCCTGGGAAAGTAGTATAGCTTTTTTAAAAGTAAAATTAGTAACTTTTTTTTTTGTAGCATGCAGCTCTAGGATTGCACATTAATAGAGTAAATGCTGGAAGGTATACTTGAAAATACACCTAGTGCTCAACCAGTAATTTAAGTTGCAGTCTTTCTGTAAGTGACCCGTGACTGAATCTTGGGCAGGCTGATTTTGTACCAATTTATTGCAATGCATCTTCGGCGGGGTGATTCTGCAGCGCTTACCAGTAGGTTGTAAATGCAACTAATTTAAATACCTGTGGCCTGTATAGAGACACTATGTTCTTATTTGTATATATTGTGTGTTCTTTACTGAGGTGAACTAAAGGTACAGATACCATGGCTTCATTAGGTATTTGAACAAAACATAGTATCTGTTCTTTCAAGTTAGTTATGTAGGTATTTTCATTGAAGAACAATTAGCAATTTTTTTTTTACTGACTTAAATGTTTGGGCTGTCAACATACAGAATTGTGCATAAAGCAGATGAGGTAACAAGAAAGTGTCCCCCTGTTGTCAAGAAACTTAAGAACAATCAACAATTTTTAAATGAGAACAAAACTGTATTTAAAAAGGGAATGCATTTTAAATTCCAAAATATGTCTTTTTTTCCTGGTTAGAAGTTGATATGGGCTAGTAAGTGTCCTTCATTATTCACAAGACAGGTATTGCATCAGTAATGGTGACTGAGGCTCCAAATATCATATTTCTTTTGGGGGAGAGATGATACAGGAAACAGAAGGTAGTTCAGATTCTCTGATAATTCAGTCTCCAGTGGGGACCAAGTGCGGGGGGTAGAAAGTCCTGCTTTTATTACTATGTAAAGGTTTTGTGTAGGGAGAGACATCCAAGGCTTACTCTTACAAGATGATTCATATAATGGACTTCAGAACACTTTCATACTCTTCAGCAAACGGCTGAATGTACCTGCAGGTAAATGAGGTACAAGTACTTTCGGGTGAATTAGCAAAGTAATCCAGCATTGCCGCCTTCTCAGGAATGGTCAGACAGGGGCTGTCTGTGATGATGGGGTGCTGGGCACAGCCTGTTGGTCCCTCTGAGGGCTCTGAGTGACTATGGAATAGAAGTTACATGGGATTTGAGTTGCAGGCGTCCTCTTCACAAGTAGGGAATCATTTTCTACCTACCCCTTGGCTCACTGGCCCCCACAGATTCTTCTCTTTGATTACGGATACTGTAAATTTTCAGTTTTACTCTTGCAGAGGCGTGTCACTTATTAGGCAAGACTTAAGGGGAAAATATTAATTCTAAAACACAACTTTGTATAACAAAGGTGGTGGTGGGGAGTAGTTGGTTGGTTGGGGTTTTTTTTATCAACATGGTTTTTCTGACAATCTTTCCAGCTGCCTTGGAAGTTGTAGCTAGCACATAAGGCTGTCTCATCAGCATCCATAGCCTGTTAAGCTGTCTTTTTTTGCTGTTGGAAACACGAGGACACTGCAACCTGCTCATTATTTGCTTAAGACTGTTACATGTTTCCTTTTTATGTGTCCTCCATTACTGTGATCAGGCCCTGAATTACACTCCATAATGTGGGAGATGGGGTTATTCTTGATTATTCCCCACCCCCAGCTTACTTGTCACACTTACTTGCCCACATTGGTTATATTTATGGCTTTACATTGTTTTATGCTGTTCTCTTTTTATTTTAAATCTTGAATAAATGCAAGAGAGAATCTGTAATGCGAAGTATAAATTTATGAAGTCTTTGCTACCTTGCCAATATGTTACTACTCTGCCTGTGTGTGTGTATAGATATAAACACACACACACATATATGTATCTCGCAATACCTTTAACAGGACTTCATTGCAGATTGTCTACAGCAATTCATTTGAGATAAAGCTATAGTGTAAGCATCCGATTGACATAGTGCAGGGGGAGCAAGGGCGGGAGACCTTGTTGGCTTGTTTGTTTAGAGACTGGTTTACACTAGCATGGCTTTTAACTATGTATGAAACTGTCAGGGGTTTGTCCTGATGTTATTACACATCATTTTTAATTATGAAATGCCTTATTTATATGTCTCTGTATGTTAACATGCATAGGTTTCTTCTAAATTACTATAGAAGTGTATTCTCTTGCATTATAATATTTTGCCTTGTAGTTGCCTTGTAGTTGCCTTGCGGCATTGGATTTCTTGTTTGTTTTCATTTAATTGAATATATAAACCAGAAGCAAAGTGACTAAAGGTGATAGTACGGTGTGGGCTCTGATTGTGGGGGTTTTATTATTTCTTCTGAAGCTGAAGGAACGTAATTTCAAATTTCTACTTTGGTACTAATGTAGTCAACAAGCACACCAGCTTGTATCACAAGACCATCATACAGAAAATGCATTTGATAATCTATTGATACAGAACTAATCTGTTGGTGGGGTGGCATTTTTTTTCCCCACCACTTCCCCCTCCCACAGCATTCTTTGCAGAATCTGGGTGAGCTTTGCTCAAGAATAATGGAAGCAAAACTAGCATTAGACACGGCTTTGAGCAATTTAAATGTAGTGTATGGCCATAGAGTCGCATAGGCAATGCCATTGCACCTGCTGGCATGAGGTATATTTTGCTTCACCAAATTAAGCTCCTGCTCTATGTAGGCTTCTGTAGAGGGCATTTTCTCCAGTGCCTGTAGACAGACCAGCTTAGTTTTACAAGTATCACCCCACCCCCGCCTCTTTCTCTCTCCCTTATCACTAGTATCTCTAGAACTGTTGTGTACATATCCATTGTTTAGGAAAGGGAAGATAGCTTTAACTGGAAATTAGCTTTGTCACAGTGACCCCATTTGGAAGTTATTCAAATTTTTGAATAGGTCTGGCTTGTAACTTATATAATTCTCAGTATTAGAGTGAACGCATTTAACAAACGTCACATTTAGGCTGTATTCCATTGTCTTGAGATTTAATTTTAACTCTGAGGAAAATGGATGGGGGAGACACAGTGCTGAGAACTTGGGACAAGACGGCTGCTGTAAATGCTGAACTAATACATGTCCTTAAATTTTCTTTAAACTCCTAAAATAATTCAGACTCATAGAAAATGTGAAAATATCAATTTGGTATTTAAAATAAATTTTTTTTTGAAAGATGTTGGAGTCCTGCATCAAGTAGAAAAAGGAAGCTATGGGTTTATGTGTTTGATTGATGTAAGTGTCCCTGTGCTGCACTATCAACATGACAATAACTACAAGTAAAGGTTGTTGTGGTCAAGTTGTGTTCCTGTAGTTTACAGGTGACTTCTGACAGATGAAGGGAGAGAAACCTGTCAGTACGCTGATGGTCACAAGAGGTTGTCTCCACTGTAACATTTGTAGATGCTTGAATATCACATTTGTTCTCATATGAATAATCAAAGCAACTCTGATAATCTAGTCTATCTGCACTCAGCGGCTGAGGGTTTTTTTGGTTTGGTTTGTTGGGGTTTTTTTGCTGGATTTAGCTCTGTTTGTACTGAGAACTCCAGGGAGAACAAAAAGATTTTACATATTTGACAGAACAAAAGCCTGCAAATAACACACACACATATATATATAAAAATGCAAATAAATGACATCATACACGAAATGAGTTGGAAATGTGGGAATTATAGGATAGGACATTGTATTTGGTAAAAGCTGCCATGGCTTTTAAAGATTACTTGGCTTTTTGTGGCAGATATTTTTCCCTCGTTATAATGAGGGTCTGAAGTGTTAAGGATTGTTAAACCCATGAGGAGATGTGACTTTTTGATTTAAGGTTATTAAGTCATTTTGTTCTGCTTGCCTGTGCATGGATGAATTCTCAGTGGTAGCTGAAATCATGTGGGAAGACAGATGAGAATTCACTGAGTTTAAGGACAGAAACCAGTCTGCACAACCTCGTTTGTAGTCTATGTACAATGCAGTGCAAATGTCGTTTCCATTTTATGGTAACAGTTGAACAGGATTGGCCTCTTAAAGTCTGGAGAGATGTACATCTCCCAGGAAAGGTACAAGGAGATTTGAGGACAACAGAATTCAGAATTCTTTGTCTACATGAAAAGCAGCACAGTCTCCTTACTGCAGTAATCGTCTAGAGATCTCCTAGCCCAGCAAAGCAACAGAAGCAGTAATTCTGAACCGTTTCCTTCCTTTCCTCTCCATTCACCAAAAGCAGCATGGGCATTTTCTCTGACAGCAGTCTCATAATGCTGTGATGGTAACAAATAATGTATTCTGTCTATCAAGCTTTTGTGTCAGCTGCTCGAGATCTGTATGTTATTGCTCAATGGCAGTTACATGCTGTAGCTTGTCTGGAGATTTTTATCTGCTGTATGTCCTAGGAATTATTTTAGATTTTTTTTTTTGTGTGTGTGTGCGCGCTGGATATGAAGAGGTAAAGAATAAGCCTCAGTTGTTGTTTTGGGTTTAGTCGAGTAAGCTTGGTTTTATTTGTGTTAGGTGGTCTAGATTTTGGCTGTTCTGTTTATCCCTCATGTTTAAGCTCATTGGGTAAATGGGAAGAACACAAAGTAAAATTAATTGAAAGGAAATATGATGGTGCTGTTGTATCTAGATGGATCAATTAATGAGTATTACATCTTGGACAAAAGCATTCATGTAAGGCTGAAAGCTTTGAGAACAGCTCTTTAAAGTTCCAGACTTCTGTTGGAAACCAGATTTCTGTTGTTGATTGAGCAAGCTCTCATAAAAGTGCTGTCATAGCCATAGCTGCGTTCGTTTGGTGTACATGAAACTTGGTGTCAATAGTAGTGCGCCAAGATAGAAAGACAGAAGCAACCTACAGTGGGGCTTCTGATTGCTGGGTGCGGGGGTGCTTTGGGTTTTTGTACTGCTGACTACTGGTGTTAAATTACTCTTGTAAGTAGGTTAAATTGACATGGTTTTGTTTGGTTTTTAAGTGTTTGCTCTGTAAAGAGCTTGGACGATATTGTTGTGTGACCAAATAACTCTCCCTAGAGACAAAAATATTGACATGATAAAACCACATTTAAAGAATGACTGTCTGGCCCTCCCTCCGGTTTGAGGATAAGTTGAAGTTGATATCGAAGTTGATGAAATGTAAATTTGCTGCATTGCTTTTTAGAAACTATAGAACTTGCAGTGTGCAAGTTCCAATTGCAGGAAGGTGAAGTAAACTTCATGGATTTGTAAGAGATATTTTATAGGCTTTGGATTTAAAATTGCAGTGGCTAAAGGAAACTTATGTGTTATTATTGGTTAAATTTGTTTCCTTAAATCTTCTGTATAATATATTACTATCATTAAACTAGCTTTTTCTTTTCGAGTGGGGGTTTTGGTTTTTTTCTGATGTTTCAGTGTGTTTTGTGCCTAGAATTACTACTGTTAGCTCAAGCAACAGGTTATTTTATGACAACTGAGTGTATTGGTTGTTGGCCTTACATATGAGAAAAGGAAAGATGCGTGAATTAACATTTATCACATTTTGGGTTTTAAAACATTTTCTTCGACAAAAATAAATCTTACTTGATTTTCTAGCTATGAATT
Organism: Larus michahellis; assembly: GCF_964199755.1. Classification (NCBI taxonomy): domain Eukaryota; kingdom Metazoa; phylum Chordata; class Aves; order Charadriiformes; family Laridae; genus Larus; species Larus michahellis. The sequence continues at coordinate 19,690,577 of NC_133899.1, forward strand.
AAATTTTCTTTGTCCTAACATAATACATTTGCATTCACAAAACCTCTTAAGCTTAATAAAACTTACTATTGCATTCCACAGAGGAAAAACTAAGCTTTAAAAGATTTTTAGTATTTCTAGAAACTAGGTGTATATTAGTAAAATTGATAATTTGGCTTTGATTAAAAACAGTATCAGAAACGCGTCTATAACATAGCATAGCTTTGCTGTAGAAATTCTGTATCTAAAACAATCTTTTCTTTTTGAGAGATTAAAAGGTAATAAAGATATTTTGATATCTCTTTATTCTGGTAAATGTTGTCGCTGGTACTGGTATTGGGGAGCAGATACCTATACTCAGTTTTCCAATTTCTGAAGAGATTGAAGAAGTTTGTAATTAAATACTACCCTTTGACTCTTAAGTCTTTGTACTAGTTGTGTATTTATATTATGCACATGCAAATGCAGTAAAAGTCAACTAATATTTTACAATTGCATGTATTTTTTCATCAGCTCCTGGGCTACAGCGAGAAGCCAGTAAACTTGCAAATGTTCATCGGAACAGCAGATGATCGCTACTTAAGACCTCATGCGTTCTACCAGGTGCACCGGATCACTGGAAAAACGGTTGCAACAGCTAGTCAAGAGATAATAATTGCCAGCACAAAAGTTTTGGAAATACCACTTCTTCCTGAAAATAATATGTCAGCCAGGTACATCACAGCAGAAATTAGCTGTTCAGTTGCTATGCGTCTTTTTTTTTTTTTTTTTTTTTTTCCTCATTTGTGCAAAGGTGAAAGAAAACTCTTGTCAAATAACATATTTTCCACAAATAAGGCTCATGATTAAGGTAGACACATCTCTTTAAACGGGCCAATGTTTTGGTAGTCAGAAGTAAAGGAATAGAGAGACAGTGCAGCCCATAAGATTGATGAGGAGAGCGATGAGTGTTGCTGGGCTTCTACTTCCCCAGACAATCCATACACATGGATGACTCCACACTTGTAGAATTGCATGTGGGTTATTGGCCAGTAGAGTTTTTGTTTGATTTTACAAAGACATAAGACTTTTTTTCTATGAAAATACAGTCATACAGTTAAGTTGTTTGTTTCTTGATTGAATGTGGTGATTTCACTTCTGGTATCTTGGTAGGGCTTTTCCTTGTTCTGATAATTTTTTTTATTTTTTAGCAGTTGCACTATTCTGGCTTTTCAGGTCTTGCTTGATAGAATGTGTTAAATAATAGTTTAATGGTTAGTTATAGCAACAATTAAACCGTTCTGTTCTATCATCTGGAGGGTCAGTTAACAGAGTAAAGCACAATTATTTCTTTATGTATCACACTTATTTCTTATCTAGACTTCTGAAGTCAGCTTAACTTTTCCTAGTTGCAGACTTCATTCTAGTTCCATTGAATGCTATGACGCCGCAATGAGGTGCAAGATAACACTCCTCACAGGTTTATGTGTACGTTACTTAATTAAAGCATGTGTGTCTCTCATGAATAATGGATACCTATGTGGAATGGTAGCTGGGATTTGATGGCTACACTTTTGTAATTCTCTACTCCCTCCTAAGGCAGAACTAAATATAGGTCTCTTGCTCCTTGTAAATGATGTTCACTATGTTAAATAACTTACTTTGAAGGTTAAACAATGTGCAAACCATGTAATCTTTTAAAGGTTCAAAAAAGAAGCAGCTAGACATTTACAAGACAAAATGTTTCAACAGTGTACTTGCTGCTGGTTTTGACACTATCAGACCTTTTAATCTCAGACATTTAACATAACACGTAAAGTAGCATAACATGGGGAATAAATAGAATGCTCTTCATTCCTTAACAAAAGAAAGGCTTACAGAGTATACTTTGGCAATAGTTTGATTCATTTTCTTCCATTTCTCTTCTGATCCATCCGTCCTCACCTATCTCCAGTATCGATTGTGCTGGTATTTTGAAACTTCGCAATTCAGATATAGAGCTCCGTAAAGGAGAGACAGATATTGGAAGAAAGAATACCAGAGTGCGACTTGTGTTTCGTGTTCACATCCCACAACCTAGTGGAAAAGTCTTATCTCTGCAGACTGCTTCCATACCTGTTGAATGCTGTAAGATTACTTTAACTATATGTAATTTATACTCATGTTTTCTGCATGTGTCAGTAGTATTGTCATTCTGACAATATTTATTGTCAGAATTGTATATAACAACTGTGTGTAAAAAGCATTGTGTGTAAAGTGCTAAGTTACCAAAAATTAATGTAAAGCCCGAAGGCTTTGAGGAAAAACAATGTTTTAGCCTTTAAACCTAATACTGCAGTCACATAGCTAGCAGCTTCAGTAGTTCCTGTATATGAGCAGAGACAGCTGATATACCTCAGTGAAAATAACTGTTCATTGTGGGAAGAACTAACACCATTTCATTTACAAGAGTCTATATCGTTACTTGTTTTTATACAGTATTATCTAATAAACTGCTGAACTTCTAGAGAGGTCATTTGTTAAATGCCGGCACTAAGGAGTCAAAACATGACCTTAAACAATCTGAATTTCTCCTAGAATTCATTTTGTCTATAAAATACTAAAGTAATTTTTAAACCAGTATTCCTAAACTAAAAATTTCATTTGCTATAACAGTAGAGACTTGGCTTCTTGGTGTTTCTTTTCTATAATTATGTAATTTCAACCTAATTTCAAAAGCAAAGATAAATCATACACAAATATGATTTATATATGTAAATAGACAGTCGTTTTAGTTTCACTCCTGATTCTTCAAGTTAGGATCATAAAAGAAATGTCACTGTGATTAAAATTATGAATAATACTTTTTCCCTTAATTTTTTTAAAGCTCAGCGATCTGCTCAAGAACTTCCTCAGATTGAGAAGTACAGCATCAATAGTTGCTCAGTAAATGGAGGCCATGAAATGGTGGTGACAGGATCCAATTTTCTTCCAGAATCCAAAATTATATTTTTTGAAAAAGGACAAGGTAAGTACTATCATGCTTTTTTTTTTTTTTTTCTTGAAAACAAAACAAAAAACACTGCCTGAGCTCAATTTTTACGAAGTAAGGATGTTTTTAAAGGAAGAAAAAAAAATAAGTCACAAGTAGTAATCTGATACTTCAGTTTGGGCACTGCTCTATGTGCTGGTTGGCAATTATTAATGAAATAGTACTTCTGGTTCAGGAAGACAGTTACAGGCTAACTAACTTTTGAATTGTGTGTATTTGGAAGATGCTGTTGACAGATTATATTCTCCTTCTTACTATACAAAATAGAAACGCATTATTTGGCACCGATGTCATGTTACATCTGATTTAATCATTGCATAGGAACTGACTTACTCCTAAGGTAATGAAATAAAAATTAGTTAGAAAACACTACTGATTTTTTCCATATATTTGCATAAGATTTTCTATAGAAGTTACTCTTAGGGATGCATTTTTTAAAAAGCCTCAAGATCTGGCTCAGATTTGATGTGCAGAGTGTGCTTCAGCTGCATCTATGCCCGATTTGCGTTTGTAAACAGGCACGTGTGCATGTAGGTAAAATATTGGCAATAAGCAGCAGTACGAACAGTAGTGACCTTTTGTAGGTGTAGTAAACACCTGTGTGCTTGACAAGCTGGTCAAGTACTTAATTGCCAAGAAATCAGAAACGCTATAGTCAGTTATATTACTTTATTCTTGTTCTCTAGAATCCAAGTTCAGCCTTCTAGGCAACGCTTAGTCATGGGTGAGAACTGCAGCAGGCTTATACTTGTATGTTAGCAAAGTAGAGTTAAAAATTACATTGCAGGTATGCATTTCAGTTAGGGTATGTTAAAGACATAGTGTTTCCATCATGCAGTGAAATCTATAGAAAACCTGAACTGCTTCCTACTGTGATCTCATGAAATGAAACAAATTGTTCTTTGGGAGGGTAGTACATTAATTTTTTCAGTCAAGTATGTAGGAAATAGAATTCCAAAGCAAGCAAGAAACTTACAGATTTTGGATGAATAGTTCTAAAACATCTTTCTTTAAATATAAGTACAGGTTAGAAAGCTTTTTTTTTTAAATCTTCTTCCCTAAGCCCATGTTCCTCCTCTCTATCACTTTCATAATGATGCAACTCTATCAAGCAGAGAACTTACTTAATACCAAAAAACCCCTATCAAATACTTTTAATTTTTAGTTTACTACAGCCAGATATAATGAATGTTTTGCAAGTTTTCTTTCTTTTGTATTATACACAGGTGCACATACACACACACTCAGGTACATACATACATATTACTCAAAGATGTTCAGTTATTCAGCATTCCTTCCTGGTTCTGTAGCTCTTCTAGATATCCGTCCCGACCTTAATATTTCTTACTTAGACTAAAATGCATGAAAAACAGTTGAAAATGTAGGACTAGCTGTCTTACTATATGGAGTTCCTTTTCTTCCCTAATTGTCCCATTAATATAAAGAGCATAAAATTTGAACAACTTAAATTATCATTGCTGTGACTTGAATATTGGATTTGAACTTCTGGGAAAACAGTAGCAAAAGCAGATCATTAAAAATTAAAGTTTGCAACCAAGTTCAATTCTTCTACACCTTATTTTTTCCTTAAATATTTAAGTAAAAGAGTTGGGGGGGGTTTATTAGCAAATAGTAAGTAAGTAAGTGGGGGTTTATGTAATAATGTATTTTGACACACAAGTTGAACGCCTTTTAAAGTACTGCTGTAGACAATAATAGGTTCCCAGATAACCTCTACAAAACACAGTGACAGAGAGAAGCAAGTGTTAGATGAAGGATAGTGGGTTATCCAGGTCAGAGCAGAGGGAGGTTCACCAAGGTGATCTCCTTCCCTCGCAACAAAGACAACTTCCCCATATTTGAACTACGGAGCCTTTTGGTTCAGGGGAGGGTGTTTGTAACCTGTGAGTATGTGCATGAAGATATGGCATACGTTAACTCTCACATGGTGACTTACAGGTTAAGTCCTCAGCATGTTTGTTTGAATAATCAATCACAAGTGTTAGGAGTAATTTAACTACCTTTAAAAAATGGTCCCTCTGTACATACACTTACAGTACACACTGCCTCCTCTGGAACTGAATCTAACTGTATGTATTCAGGAGGTTGATAAAACGCAGAATCTTGCACAACGTTCAACTTATGGACGACGCCTGGAGTGTTGACACTTCCTAAAGCATCTCTAAGCTTTACACTTTGTTTACAGTATAGCTCTGTAAGTAAGTTGAATGGCCTCTTTATGACTGAAAATAAATGCAGTTTTATATTAAGTGTTTATGTATTTTTAAGATGATGTGTTTAAGTGTTTTAGAAAATGCTTTTTGCTTGAATTGTAAATTTCTCTCAACAGATGGACGACCTCAGTGGGAGGTAGAAGGGAAGATAATCAGGGAAAAGTGTCAAGGGGTGAGAAACACTTTTTCTGACTTCAGAAAGCTTTCTGTTTTAAAATGAGAAGCTAGACATCTTCATTGTTGTTCTGAAATTTGGACTTCATTCAGTAAAATAAGTAGATCATTGGCTGATTCAGACAGACAGCTGGAGGCTTCTAAATTGGCTTAATACTATAAAGTAGCCATTAAGATGATGCTCTGAAGGAACTGAAAATAGTATGCTGCTTGTGAAAGCAATGAAAAAGTAAATTGAAAATAGAAAACTGGAGATAGTTTTGCTAAGTTGAGAAATAATTTCCAGTACATTAAAATTTTTCTTAGAAGCTTAATAATCCAAAATACAGTTCTTTGACTACTAGAGGGTGTTTTTATGCTCTTGCAGATAAACCAAGCATCCTTTAGATGATATGTCTGTTTAATTAAAAAGCATTACCTTCAGAACATTTGTGTTTAAAAAAAAAAAAGAAAAGTCTCCAAAGAAAAGTGTGCTTATAGTACTTTCTTTTGCTATGTAATATGCATAAACTTGAAGGTTACCAATTTCAAAATATCAGTTTGCTTTAGTTTTTCCAGAAGTGGTTTAGTTTTTTTCTGTAATTAGGAGTATATTCAGTTGCACTTGTTATGTAAACTTTTTTGTTTCAATTTTCATATAGGCAAACATCATACTTGAAGTTCCTCCATACCATAACAAAACCATTACAGCTGCAGTTCAGGTGCAGTTTTATCTCTGCAATGGCAAGAGGAAAAAAAGCCAGTCTCAACGTTTTACTTATACACCAGGTATTAAATCAAAAAGTCAAAAAGTTGCATTTTATTTTGTTTTTTAAAGCAGACATTTGAAAGTAATTCAGACAGTCTTCTACCTTTGACAGGTAGATAAAGAGTAGCTTTAACTTGTTTGTAAAATAACTTAAGTTTGTCTAATGAAAATGCTGAAGTTTAGAGTAATAAGCTATGATTACAGCTAGGTATTTCTTTGTTACATGTTTTACAGAATAATTTGCATTCTACCTTTCTTTGAGAATGACTGTGATTCTCAGAAGCTGATCTTCTAAATAACCCTAATAATGACATGGAAGATAGTGAGATCATAGAAGAACACGTTTTATGCATTTCCCCACCTCAAATGTCAAAAAAGGCGCAGGTTTAGATACGAGAAAGATAAAAAAAAAAATGTCCCGCCCCACACCCACACATTGCAGAGTGAAAATAGTTTGTAATTTAGCTAGAAGTGAAAACTGTACAGTTAACTGTAGTTAAAACGTCTCAGTCCCTTCCATTTGGTATGAGGAAGCGGTTACTACTAGATATGCAATGCCTACTACTTTGCCTGCCGCTTATTTCTTTTCTGTTAAGAAATTTGTACCCATTTAGAATAGTCAGATTTCACAGGGTACCAGTGATGGCACTAGACCCTTTAGTACTGTTTGGGGGACTTGAAGTCAAGTCTCTGAAGGAGTCTTTAAAGTCAGATATGGATATTAATATAAACTTCTTAACGCTAATGTGTATGCTGACAAAGCCAACTACCATTAGTTTATACTATTTAAAGTAAGTTTTGTTCACTTGTGCTCTAAAATTACTTACTTCATACCTTCATGTGCAATTTAAGCAATGTTACCTAGTTATTTGGTACACTTAAGTATACATTAATTGTGTTACCAGATTTATGTGGGAGTTTTCAACCGTTCTTAAGAATATCAGCTCCTAAGATAGTTAACAAGACACATTTTAAAACTATATTTTTGTTTGAAAAATCCATATTTAAATTATTTAAATATGGTATGAAGTAACAACATGGCTTAAATAAGAAGCAAATTTAATTGTAACTGCAGCAGTTATTGCACAGACATTTTAAAATACATTTTATCTATAAATATATGTAACAGTTTCTTTAACAGTGTATTGTATAAAGTAGTAATTAAGCAGTTAAAAAGTGTTAGTGTTTTTCTACCAATTGTACTTAAAATCAGTATCTTTTCATGAGCCTACCAGCAGCTTAAAAAATAATCCTGTAACAAAGCGTGTCAATTTGTAACAATTGTTAGCATCATTGAAACTGGGGCATATGCTGAAAGAGTTGCTCTAATTAAAACAACACTCACTACTCAAAACTAGTCTAACTAACTGTGTTGCCAAAGTTCAGCTGTCATCTTGACCAGAGGCTGAGGAAAGTTGGAAGCCAGCTAAAACATTCATTCCCCTTTTCCTAGTGCCCGATACTGAACTCTTGTCAGCCCATTTTCGGTGGAGCCCAGCAGCAGCCCTTGACCCCCACCCCTCTGCTGAGCTGTATGTGCTGGACTTTTCTCTGGCTGGGTTGCAAATGTCTTTAAAAACATACATTGCATAGGAGGGTATTTTAGAAGGGAAGATAACTGCCGTTGACTAAATGCAAGGAGAATTCTGGCTTTTAAGGGCTAATACAGCAGACGTAAAGTATAAAAAAAATGAAAGCAGAGCAAAAGAAGGAGAATTAGAACAAGGACATTAACAATACTGTTGTGGCTGTTAAACAGCAATTAGTGTGTATTTATCACAGTCTACAAATGGGTTGGAATTGTAATAGTGTTTTACTTTTTCTAGTTATAATGAAGCAAGAGCACAGAGATGAGGTGGATTTGTCTGCTGTTCCATCTTTGGCCCTGCCTCACACAAGCAATGTCCAGGGCCTGCATTCCATCCGAACTCAATTGCCTTCACCAGAGCAAGGGCACCCGCATGACAATTTACTGTCGACATCGCCCAGGAGCCTTGTGTGTCCAGTTCAACCACCGTACACAGCAATGGTGACCTCGGCAGTATCCCATCTCCCACATATGCAAGGTAGAAACCTTAGTCCGAGTGAAGAGTGTCATGTTTTGCCTCCTGCTGTGGTTCAGTCTTTTCAGGTAACATCAGCACCTCCTGTGAGACCTTCTTACCAGCCTATGCAGTCCAACGATGTATACAATGGACAGTCTGGTCTTCCTATGAACTCTGCCTCCAGCCAAGGATTTGATACTATTTCATTTCAGCAAGACACAGCTATACCTCATTTGATAAATCTTAGCTGCCAAGCTTTACCACCAATGCAGTTTCATTCTTCAAATCCAGGTTCTGTGTCAACATCGAGTACGGCAGGGCACCCGCTAGCACACCCAGGTCATTCAGGACAGTCGTCTTCTCACGTACCGTCAATGGGATACCACTGCCCAAGCGCTGGGCAGGGCTCCATCCCTTCTGCAATGAGTCGGTCCCTTGGGCAGTCTTCTCCCCAGCTGCAGCAAGTCACATACCATTCTACAAATCCAGCATCTGCTTCATCCCCATCCCCAACAGCTTCTCACCCTTTGGTCCATTCACCGCTGTCTGGACCTTCTTCCCCCCAGCTACAACCTATGCCTTATCAATCTCCTAGCTCAGGACCTGCCTCATCTCCCCCACCATCCACTGCAAGTCACTCGGGACAGCACTCCCCTCAAGCTCATAGTCCAGCCTTGGGAGGCCTTAATGCGGCATCATCCCTAGTACACCACAGCGTATGCGATTCATCTCCGTTCTCACCAGATGGGGCAGCTATTAACATTAAACCAGAACCCGAAGATCGAGAATTGAATTTTCAAACAATAGGACTACAAGACATCACACTAGATGATGGTAAGTGGATACAATATTTTAATACTGGGATATAATCTGCATTAAACTACAAAGTGGGTGAGGGAGGGTTGTGTTGTTTTGTTTAGAACACGCTCCTCTTCGCAGAAGTAAATTAGTATCATCAAAATGGACTCGTATTTTTGTGTCCAAAACAACGGCTTATTTAAAACTAATTATAACTAAAAATTTACAGCTGCTATCAAGTTCAAGTACTTTAGTCTAATTTGTCCCTAGACTTTGTTTTTGTCATAAAACAGGACTTGAGGATTAACTTCTGCAGATTGACACCTTATATACAAGGAATTAATTTGAAGCCATTTCTGATTGTCTTGTTGGTATATTTCAGTGAAAGCTGTAGTAATATATCTAAGTTGCATAAATGTAGTTTGGAGTCTTGTTTCTTGGAGTTGTCCCAGTTTTGAAGGGCAGGCTAGTTTTTTGAAGATATATCACATGCATTTTGGCACTGCCTTAGTCTCTTCACAGGCATTCTGTAGATATGCTGTCATCATTCAGCACCTCTTCTCACAGTAGCTGTTTGCTTTCTCCTTACCACTCTGGCTACCTTTTTGAGAAATTCACTTGTTTAACATAAACAGAACAAGGACACTCTAGTGATAAAGGCCAGGCTATAAAGTTCTCTAAATACATGGACAGTGTTAATTTACAAAACTTGTCCAAGAAAGTGAAAAGAAAGAGATATCAGATCCTAAACGACTATTGGAGGTAGAGACGTAAAGCAATTTAAAGAATATCATGTTAATAAGACGGGAAGAACAGAAGGCCTGGCCTTAAACAGTACGAAAAAGGCATTTGATATTGATGGTGGGAATCTTACTAGTATCTCTTTTCCACAGTAGCCTTAAATATTGTGGGGTTTTGCAGAATTTTTTTATCATCTCTAGTAATTATTTGTTTGTATCAGCAGCAGTGTAAAGACTTAAGTGTAGGCCTGTCTGCTAAATATCCATGGCAGTCCCAGTTCCTTGCATAAATGGAGCTTTGCTATTGTTACCTCCAGTCACTACTAAGACAATTTAATAAGAAATGCCTTTAAAGACACAGCATACTAGGCAGAGAAACTGATGATATAAGTGGGCTTTCAGTTAAATGGCCACCCTAATTAAAGCACTCTTTTTAGAAATACTGTTTATCAATCAACTTACCGTTATTTAGAAAGGAAGGAAGAGACTGATTCTATCAAGGACTTGCTTACGGGAGGAGAGCACGGCTCTGAAACAGAACGCAACAACAAAAAAAATAGCATTTTCTACTTCTGTACTAGAGGAGTGAGAAACAAATCTAACGTTTCAAGAATTGTCATGTTAGAACCTACCTTTTTCTCGTCCTTCTTCCATCCACACCCACAAAAAAGATGTAGAAGTAAATAAAATACAATTAAATACTGTAGTTAAGCTTTTCACAATAGAAGCAGAGTGTTTACCATTTAGGAGCATCTTGGCAGTTTGTTTCTGCTTGTTTAGAAATTTCAGTGAATGCACGGTAAAAAGAACGCCAGGTTGTTTTCCCCTGTATCAGAAATATTAGTTACTTTTAGAAACTATTTCCATTGCTTAACATAGTAAAATTACTGAGTTGTTTCTCACAGTTGTGCTGACACAGACATTGAATCACAGGAAAAGCTGCAAGAGCCACGCTTAAAGAGTTTAGAGAAGTATACATAAATCTATGTATATACGTATACACATATATATCAATATACATATGAATCAAATGGCCACAGCTTTATTAATTTCTGTTTTTAAATAAAGCTTGATATAGAAGTTTAAAGAAGGTCTAGTAACGTGCGATTAAACTATACAGTTCCTATATGGAAAATTGAATGTGGTTTTAAATGTTAAACTAGCACTTGGCAGCACCAATAGGTTTGCAAGCATAGAGATTACCTTCATTTCAGTTTCATATTACTGCCTTCCAATGATTGCTTGGGGGGTTGGGTTTGTGTTTGGGTTTTTTTTGTTTCCAATCTGCAAATACAAATCAGATGTCTGGCCTGAAACCTGCTGTTCCAAAAATCTTGAAGGGCATAGTGACAAGAAACAAGCTGCTCAGTTCTCTCAACATGAGTAAATACTTCCTCTGCTTAATCAGCTTTAAATAAAGAAGCATGTTTAGACAGGAACACTTTTTTTAAACCACAGTAATATGTTAGATACATTATAAAAAAAACAAAAAAAAATCAAAATTTATCTTTTGTGTATAATTGAATTTTAGTTTCCGTACAAGTAGAGCTAGACACAAATAGCAAATCCGTTCTTATAACAATTAAGGAAAAAAAATCCAAACGTAATTATATACATAAGTGATTGTTGATACAGTGCGTTCTCCCAGCTAATATATCAAACCTGAAAGCTGTATTTAGTTGGAAAATAGGTTTTTAAGGGTTACCGATTAAGGTGAATAAACCTCTCAAAATAAAACACTAAGGCAAAGCCAATTGAAAATTTTATAAATCATGTCTGGATTACTAACCTTAAATATTTAAGTCAGTAGTCTTCAAGAAAGTAAACAAAAAAACCCAAAAACCCTGACAGCATAAATAATCTTCTTTAAGTAACGTGCACTATTTCAAAATTAGCATAGTAGACCTTTTCTTTGCCAAGAAAATAACATTTAAGAAATTTTAACAAAATTCCTAAAAGTAAATCTTACTGCCTCTTCAGCCAACACTCAGGCTTTTCTTCAAAGCACACACAAAAACACCCACAAAAAATCTACTACTTAATACAGAACTACAAAGCTGCTTCATCCGTTGGCACTCAAGCCAAGAGCATCTGGATTTGTCTTGATTCAGCATCTCCTGGAAGGTGTAACACATCTGGATTCACCATTTATAGCTTCTCTGTGAAGTCAAATATGCTTGCCAGGGACCAGAACGGAGTATCTTTCTAAATTTTGTTGTATTCCTTTGCCCTTTCCCAGTCAGAGCAAGCTGGGCTCTGCTCAGACCATTAACGAAAAAAGATCACATGATTTAAAGGCAGATCCTCTACATGGCTGGTTGCAGAAAGTGCACTTCCACCCACCCACCCCCTTTTCTTTTTTCCTGTGGAAGTTTGTGTGGCTCTTTGTTTTCTTCGTTTTCAACAGGATCTGATTGATGTCTTAGGCTTTTCTAATCACCACCTTGAATTTGCTCTTTTTTTGTCTTCGCTTCTTCCCAATCCTTGCTTCCTACAGGAAAGACTTTCTAATTCACTTGAAGAAACAAGGGATCAAAATGCACGAGGACACCTAGATATGAAACTCAAATGATATTACAGAAAAGATTTCAAACATAACACAATTTCAAAGTAATTTGTACTGTATGCTACTACTTAAAAGGTGTTCTGAAAAGCAGTGCTCTCTTTTGCTTAGGTCTTTACAATAGTCACATCTGCACAAGCTGGTAAACTTTTGGACTGGAACTACGTAAAAGCAGCTTCTTGCTCTTTATTTGTCCCCTCTGCTTTTCCTCCCCCCACCCCAATATGTTGGGCCTTCTTTTTCCCCTGACATCTCTCAGCACATCTGCCCTCTGCTCAGCTCCCCGGGCTAACATTTCCCTCCAGAGACAGCCAAATATTTAGGGCTGCAAATAGGTGTAAACAGGCAACTGAAATGGCAAGAAACAGGCAGTTGGTCTTTTCTGTCTTTCCCGTATCTGTCACCCATACTGTGCTCTGTTGTATACTCATCTAAAAGCTCCCATTTCTTCCCTACTTGAAAAAAAAGCTAGTCAAAGTTAGATTCAGTGTAGTTATATGATGAGGCCTTGTTAATTTTTTTTTTCCCCATTCTGTTTTCAAAAAAGTGTTCCTAGTGTGGTGGTTTGCCTATCCCACTGTCAAGTTTTAAATTTAAATCTATTCAAATACTGTTGACCTAAAATTTAATCTCTTGCAGTTTAGGAGTGAGTTTACCTTGGATTTCATAGCTTTCTACAGTGATGAGATTTCTAACGTGTACAACTGTATTTAACCATTTTTAAGGTGTTACGTTAGTCTGTACTCAGCAAATCAGGATGACCTTCTACTAATCCTATTACATTTTGTTACTCATTGCATCTCCATTACATAAAGCTGGAGATTAGAAAGTCCAGTACGTGGATTTATTATAAATCATAACTAGAAATCATCTCACCATTTTGTGTACATAAAGCAATAAGTCTACTTTGTCAGACACATTCCATGTGGAATTCTAGGCCATTTGCATTCATTCATTTTAATAGTTCTGTGATAACTGTCTAGTTGATAAATTCTCTTGCTGGAAAGCTCAGAAACTATTCTGATCTTTGCTAGAAAATTTGTATGTCTTTACAGGTAGCTTTTTACCGTAGCTTCAGCTTAATTTCTGGAGAATCACAGTAGTAACTAATAAGAAAGTATTGGAGAATGACTGTACTTTGTATTTCTACATATATTTAAAACGTATGCATTAAAAGGACATTCTTAATTAAGACAGCATCCTGCCAAACAGAGCATTGAAGGTCTACAGAACCACAAAAAATACTGAATGCTAGAGTCTAGCTTAGTATGGAGGAGCGCGGCTCAAAAATCAGTCTTCTTGCAGATGCAACTCAAACTTGAGGTGTTCTTGAGATGTACATCTCAACTCAAGGGTTTTTTTTAATGTCTCCTAAGCACAGAACAAAATGTTGCATCTTGCAGCATGCCTGACATAGATTAGTGTGACAAGAACTCTAGCCTACATCGTACATGGAACTCTCAGAATATTCTTGATGATAAAAGGCATTCCAAAAATTATACTAGTATAAATCGTTTAGTAAGGTTGTGTTCAAACTCCTCCTTTCTTAGTATTCTGTATATTAAATATATATTGTCAAGCAGTATTGAGATAGCAATAAAAAGCAATTTACCATTCTAGTTCTTCTCAAATCTTACGGGCTCCTGCAGTGAGATGTTGAGTAAGGTGATAAGGCAGAACCTGAAATGTATTGGAAGAGAATGGGAATCTACTGTTAGAAATAGGTAAGTGTTATGAATGGAATAGAGAAATATCCCGACTGAGCAGTAGATTAAAAGGAAAAGGTTGGAACAGCAAGGAAAGGTGAAGAAAATGTTATCCATCTGGGGCTGTCAACAGTTAAAGGATGCTATGACTGTATCTTCTAGTGGATTCATTCACTGTGTTCATAAAATCGGTGCCAGCAAGGCGTCTATTGAGAAGCCCAGTTATAGACTGCTGGTGTGTAAAGAACTTCAGATAAATCCTCAGGTATCTATGACCAGCTAATGTATGAAACTTCCATTTGCCTCTGAGAGCCACAGAACACCTTGCAACTAATTCAAAGTAAGCTCAACTAGTTGTACCACCACAAGAAGATTCCCATTTAAGAATTAGAAGAGGTTAGAAACTTGCTTTGTGAATCCCAGTGGCATGTCAACATCATGGTGCAGGTACTCACAGTAGTAGCAGAACTGGAAGGAGTTAGGCACACCCTTGTGACACCAGCAAAAATACGCTTAGACACTTCCGCACTGCTTTCTACTGCGCAGCATGTGTCCTCCAGCTCCAAGGTTCACGCTTAACACTTACTATGTCAGACTCATCTATATTCTTCATGCGAGAAAGGGGTAAACATGACTTAAGTGAGTTGGTTTCACTATGCTATCTAAACGCACAGTGTGACATGACATGAACAGGGATATTTGTTACTGTACCAAATAACTGCAGTGTTCACGCTGTGACTCTGCAGGCACATTCAATCTATCTGTATAGCTATAAACATAATGTGCACAGGAAAACTATATTCCTCCTCACATTTCGTACAGCCTTATTTTATCAGTTAATAATAATAAACTAAGAAAGTACTTTTTACAAGAGTTGACACTGAACCTGAAGTTACTAAAAGTAAGCCTGTCTTATGGTTTGAAATGGTAACTTGCACGGCAACGCACCATGACCTTGATAGTTTGCCATTGCAGACATGGCCTGCCGTATGACTGGTTTTGATCACAAACCAACAGAATCAGCTGGCTGCTCCACAGCAGAGAAAACAGTGTTAATTATAGCCTAGCAGCCTCTTTTTTTTTTTTTTTTTTTTAAGGGAAAGTTGACACTGTACTACTTGCTGGTCATGTGGAGTCAAAACCAGGCTAAATATACTGTGGGGATTCTTCATGTAAAGACACCTGAGCGTTCAATCTGGAGTTGACAAAAGAAGGCCTATATCTGAGGAAGCATGTGCTGTAGTCTGTCCATAACGTTCTTTGAGATTTACTGATCCTCATTACCGCTGTAAATACAGCAATTCACTCATCTGTCCTCTGAAACACATGAATTCCTAGGTGGATGAAGCAATACTACCAAACCTAGACTGTTGATACAATCTCCCATACAATTATATCAGTCTTCATTTTGCACAGCATATTAAAAAACCCTGCTCTGTGCTACTTACTCTAGCAACACTGCAAACAATCATTCATTTGAGAATATTTTGGGGATCTACTTTTCTAAAACCAGTACATCATCTAGTTTTGGTCCTGTTACCCCCACATCCTACTTCAGTTCAGTAGTAGTAAAGGTTACACAGGCTAAACTTTTAATCACATAGTCCTACAAAAAATGAAGTTGCTTGACTCAGTTAGGAAGAGATCCTGAAAACCCAATGGTATTACTCCAGTAGAATTTTGGTCTGCCTGTATCCATACTGGAACTCCAATTTTAAGCTGACTTACTGCTTTGACCAAAATCTGGTGCAGGTAATTGAGGGTTTGAAGTTTTTCTTAACCTTTCTTTACTTAAGCGAGGAGCAAAGACTAAGAGGTGGTTCATAAAAGTATGAAACTTCGATCAGTTAAATAGATAGATCTACAGGATGTCAGTGTTCTTGATTTCTATTTCAATTTAATAGTTTTAATTTTAGCATTATATTCTTTGTGTACAAAACACAATTTGGTTTTTATTTCCTGAAGCGATACTTTTCTCAAATGTTTATGAAATTATGAGGTAGAAAGGTATTTTTTATGCATATTTATCTGGTATCTCAAGTTCTATCTGACTTCAGCATGTGGTGAACAAAATCTTTATGCTATATTACACGCTTTAAAAGGCTGTTGCTTTATTTACTGCATTTCACAACCAACAAATACCATGTGCCAGAGGCAATTGCATGCTTCATTGCAGAAGGTGCTGGCTGGAGACATGTTACATGTGCTACACATGACACATTTTGTCAGGGATTTCTAAGAGCAAAAACTCAATACTGTCAGCAGCTTTGTTGGGACACAGAAACACTGTATGTACAAAATTAATTGGGAAAATAGCTCAGAAGCGTATTTCTCTGCTAAAGTGACAGATAACCCATAGTGTACAGGCTACGCAGACTTTATGGTGCGGAGACAATTGCTTAAAAGACCTAATTAACTCCACTGTTCTCTCTGGAGGCTTTTTGCCAGTGTGTTTGTTGTCTGCCCCTTTGAAAGCCTAAGCTTTAAAGAGGATTGCCAGTAAAAGTTAATTTGTTTCATCCAAAAGTAGTTCCCTGCCCATCTACCTGGATTTATTAGGTCTGTCTTTAAATGCCACTTTCTTGCTGGTTCTACTATAGTTGGTGGGAAAAGTGTTCTTTTCTTAATCTCCTATTATTTGACAGGAATTTGTCCTTCATCTACACCTTTTCTTCAAAATGGCGTGGACATTTTTCATTGAAACACAGATAATGCTTTCCACTTCCTGTTTAAATACATGTAACTTTACACTTTAAACAATTAAGCATAAGAAGTCATCCAAAGAAGTAATTTGAACTGCTTGAATTTCAGGAGGAAGTAAGAATAGATTCTTCCATTCTCCCAGGAGTCATCCCTAAGCAGGGCTTAGAAATCATTCTGGCAAAGCAAACGTGTGGCTCTATCCAGAAAGCACAAATTAGCCAGTTTCCAGAGTAATTTTGTCAATTGTGTTAAAACCTAATTTACTAAACTCGCATCTCTCGGGCAGGAAAAAAGAAAACCACACTCAAGCCACTATACCGTTGTAAGCTCTGCATAGTCACTAATCACAACTGAATAAACATGTGCTTGTTGGTTAAAGTAATAAATACAGTATTCTACATTCATTTTTCCTCTAGGAAAAACAGTCCAGTGGAAGACAGTTCTCTACTTCCTCCCTGGTTTCTCCCATTGCCTTGGTCTGATAGAGCCACCTATACCACAATAATACTTAGTTCTCAAACACTTCAAAACTATGCGTGGCCTGACTGCAGATCAGTACCTTGAGCAAAATACAGAGAGCCTGACAAGTAAAGGGGAAGCTAACAGCTGTTTATAGGAACAGTTTCCTTTGGTTAAAGGGTAGGAAAAATAAAAATAAAGGGTTTGTTTATTAGCACTCTTTTGCCTACCTTGTTCAGTGGAGGTGCTGTCAAGGGGCATAAGCATTTTTAATTTGACCACAGTAAGTAAAGCAGAGTGAGAAAATTGCAGGAAGAATGTTCTAAACTAACACAAATACTAAAATGAAATTTATTTAGTATAAAATCCATGATGATACAACTAGGCAGACATCCAAAAATATTAACCATTACCTTTATGGCTCTGGCTGCTAACTGAAAAGTAACTACATATACAAGATAAGTGATATTGGTTTTGATAGGCACTCTGATAATTTATAGTTACTTATGTCAACGTATGTAGTAGTTGTGAATGAAACTGGGTATTTAAAGTTAGTGCTATTAAAAGAAAACTGAAAGTCACTTCCTGGTTGAGTGAACTGTAACTTCTTGGTTTAGTCCAGTCAGTAGTTATGTCTGTCTTCTTCTCTGACACAGACAGTTTTATCTCTGACCTGGAATACCAGCCATCAGGTTCAACAGAGAAATGGACTCAACATTCAGCACTCATGTCCAACTCCTATGTGGAAAATCTAGAGGGTGAGTCTGCTTACTGAAATGCTTCAATGTTTGAAATTGGAGCACAAAGGAAAGGGGAAAGTGTTTTAATAGTCTTAACATCTACAACTGAAAAGCGCTATGTAATACTTAAGTATTGCTATAATTGGACACCTGTGTATTC
Source organism: Larus michahellis (assembly GCF_964199755.1). Classification (NCBI taxonomy): domain Eukaryota; kingdom Metazoa; phylum Chordata; class Aves; order Charadriiformes; family Laridae; genus Larus; species Larus michahellis. The sequence continues at coordinate 19,708,636 of NC_133899.1, forward strand.
TGAAATAGTTGGAAATTCAGAAGTTGTGAACCAGGTGTACAGTCCTTCAGTAAAAACCTGCAATGAAAGTACGTACAGCTGCCACAGAACTTCCTGAGTGCTGTAGGATCTAGTAAAACAATAGAAGATATGAAAATCTTAAGCCAAACATGGGCAAGGTTGTAGAGTGGCCAGATCAGTTAACTGTGAGAAATTTAAACTGTTTCTCCTTTTTTAAAAAAGATGAAGCAATGTCAATTTAAATAGATAGACTACAGTGGCATGCACTACTATCTAAGTATCAGGAATACAGATTCATAAATAGATTTCTAGCTGAATGTGCACTATAATTGGGAAAGATCGTCTGGATTTATTTTAAGATGCTTTCAGCTTTATTTCACATATAAACAAGATAATTATGCACTATGACTCTTAAATAGTAACAATATTAGAAATTGACACATGGTATATTGGTTGTGTTTGTGTTTAGACTCATTCTTCTTAAGTGTTTTTCACTTTATTACAAATATGCCTAACATGCCAAAGAACTATAATGTCCCTTTTTTCCCCCCCCAGTATATACATACACATATAACACATTTTACTTTCTCCATAGATTTTTAAAGGGGAATACCTGTAAGCAGTGATACAGTAGATTTGGGTTTGTTAACAGTAATGTAACCAAGCTGTGTGTATAGCCTTAATAAAACTCTCACACAATTAGTGTAGACAAATCACTATGTTGGTCTTTTACCATCTTTCAGACACACTGACTTAGTTCTGCTTTCCTTACATATCAAAGTGTTATTGGTAAGGTAAGTAGCTACTATTCAGAATGGCAAAACTAGGGAAAGGACTCTGTACACTTAAGTTCACATTTCTGTATCTTGAAACAGCAAATCTATTAGTAAAATACCAGTTATGGCTTCAATTATTTCTGTGTTCAAGACTATATCCTGTGCAACTCAGAATCTGGTAGGTATAGAGTTATTGTTGAAGAGCAGGAGTTCTTCAATAACCCCCCAAATACCAGTACCGTCAAGTAGAGTAATGCACAGGTCACTGTGGCACACCCCAAACTTAGAATTATGAAATGTACGCCAACAAGTCCCTTTTAAAAAGGGCACACAAACAAAAAAAAACAGACCCAGAGATAACCATGCTTACACACAAATGCTAGCATCTGGGAAATATAATTGAGAGACATGGCATTTTTTTAAATTAAAATAGTGGGTATTTGAGGTATTTGGTGTAAGAAAGATAGTCAGCGTGGTACTAATGCAAGAGATGTTTACACAGGAAAGTTAGTAGAACGGTTCTGTACCTTGAAGAGCGCTTTGTGTCAAATCAGACAAGCTAACTGTATCAACTAGTAGCACAGAATCCTTACACATTTAACTTCCAGGCTTAACTTAGAGTATAGCTTCTAAATTCTACTGCTGAACAGCAAAGCAACCATAACTATAGTGTGCTGCAGGAGATCAAGCTGCAAAGGCAGGAAATACACTAATGGAATACTTGCGTCATCCTTTATAGAATGGGTAAGTGTGATGACTGCTTCATGGAGCACTAAGTCATGAGAAGAACCCAGAAGGGGAAGTATCTCTTTATTTGGTCCAAAGGAGCGTACAGAAGCTGCTTAAAAAAAAAAAAATTAAAAAAATATTTCTTTCTTTTGTATCAGTTTCGGCATTACAGGCTGTGACAAACTTCAAAAGGGGAACTATAAGAAAACAATAAAACTTACTTAAGAAAAAATAGGTGGTCAAAAGGGTAAAATAGTTCCAAGCAGTCTGCAAACTATTTATGAAGGTTCAGACTAAGTGTACGACTACTTTGCAGTGAGAGACTAAAAGCTGCTTCCAAATGCAGAAGACAGAAAAGAACATGAAAATTATTAGGTTAAATATGAAACCTGGCCAAAGGTGACAAATCAGGAGTTCTGTTAAAATTAGATATATGAATTCAGAAAGTTTTTTGTATTGATGCTCACAGCTGAGGAACACATGCCAAAGTCCTTTGAAAAAGGGACATGTTGCAGGACCTGCCTCAAGTTGAGGTGTCAGTAAAAAGGTTTCAGAACAAACAGATAAACAGACAGTGACAATTCACCTCCCCCAGATGACATGCTAGACAATAGCTCTGAAGGAGTAATCAACAGTTGAACTATTAACTGTAATGTACAACCTCTTGCTTAAATCTGATTTGGCGACAGGGGACTGGAAGTTGTTAAATATGACACTGCTACTGCTCAGCTATTCAGAGAAGCGAAAAACAAAAACTGCATAGAAACCTGTACAGGAAGACCTTGTGATTAAAGAAAATCAGTTAGTTAAAGGAGTGGAAATTAGGGTAAGGGAAGGAAAAAAAGCCTGCCTTAATTCCATACATCCAGTGACAAGCTCTCTGGACTATTCTCATTAAAAGCCCTCTTGAATTTAAAATGGACAATTCTGTGAAAACCTGGTCAGTAGTCTTAGAAGGGTGAATAAATACGAGGAATATTTAGGAAACTAGCAGAGAATGACTAAATGCTACTATATAGATCTGTTATATGCCTGCATCTTGTCCCTGTCACAAAGAATTGGATGCATACAGGTTGTTTTGTGGAGTGTTTTGGTTAAGGACAACTATCATGACCAAAGATTTGTAACAGAATTGCATTGAATCAGCTAGGACTCTCCAGCCACAAAAATGAATGAGGAGAATATGCCAAATATAATAACAATGAATGGGTGGCACGGAAAACGTATTGGAAAATACTTCTTGAGAGAGAAAACAGTAAAAGTGACCACCAAGTAATCATGCAGCAAGTTCAACACATATAAGAAGCATTGCTACAGTTATACATAGTTAAGATTTGGAACTTACTGTCTCAGAATGTTGCCGATGACAGAATTTTGCACAGACCTTAAAGACCCCAGGGAGAAAATCCAAATGAGACCATTTAGCACAAAAGATACTGTTTCTGGCTTGGGAATTCCCTAGGACAAACACATTTTGGAGGCTGGTGGAACATCCTGGGGAAGTATCTTGTGTTTTCCTTAGGTCTCTACTATTGGCCATTACATACCTAACGGTTTGTAATCTGAAATCGTTTGCTTGTAGTTTGCCATGGAGGTTTTTCAGCAGTATTTTTGACCTACAGAGGCCTAAAATGCTTAGTAACTGCCTATCAGGGAGATTCTCTTGTCTTGTAGAAAGTATAGGCGCTGATTTACAGAATACCAGCTTCCTGCAAGGGAAAAGAGGTCAACTTGCAGTGTTCCCGGAAGGGCCTTTAGGTTTAGGAATTGCTTATATTTTCCTTTGTGCTCCAGTACAAAAAACATTTGTCTCTTAGCATTCACAGAGATAGGGGGAATTAAGTACAGAGCAATTTTGAAGCATGCTAGTATTTGGTTGGCATTTGGTTTTCAAAGGTAATGCCTTTACTTCTGATGTTAGAACTTCAAACACCTATCTTAGAGATTATGCTACATCTAGACGTGCTTTTATTCTAATATAAAATATTCGGTAAGGTGGTACACGTGTACAAGCTGACTTGACAAATTATGGATTGGTCTCACACTGAGGGAATAAATTAAAGTGGCATTCTAGAATTGATTAAACAAACCAGTAGGAAAAAAAGCATAGATCTTACAAGCATATCAAAGCACCAGTTCCTCTTTTTTTAAAAAAAATATGAATTTAGAGCAACAAGTTCTTAATTTACCCAGAACACGCAGCAACTTATTATTAAAAGCACCAGCTTTCATGAAGTTGTCATGCTTCGTAACACAAGAGCTTAATTCTGCTCAATCAGCTAACATGGATAACTTTTTGTATGTGAGAATTTATCCTGCGAGGTTGGTCAGTTCTGCTCACAGGACACTGCTCCACATCTCAGTTGGAACAGCTGATAAGACCACTACCCCTAGCTGTACGTGTCACTCACTGCACAAATGGCCGAGCTCTTCAACCTAATTTTAGTTTAGTTTATCTTAAAACTCTGGATTGCGAATTGCAACAGTTTTAAGAGATCTTCATGAACAGTTTGGCTGTTTGTGGAGAAAACAGCTGGAGCAATAACTTTATCAGCTGTCCCAGTGCAAGTCTTCGGTGACCAAGAGGCAAAGTCCTCAGCCTAAAAGATAAGGGCAGAGGGAGTGGGAAGAGGCCTCCAAGGAGCTGTGGCCCAGTTTTCTGTCAGTCTCTGTGTCTGGGCTGTCTTTCATGTGTGCAGTCAGTAGGGACTTAAAAAAGCAAACAGAACACTATGTGAAATCAAAACAGTGGGAACAACCCAGTAAAACTGAGTATGTGGTTGCTCTTGTTTTACGAGCCTGAGAGCAGATCCCAAAGTCAGTTATCTTCTACTCTCTTACGCTGGAATTGATGTTAGTATGCTACTTAATTTTTTTGAAAGGTTGTAAGAGCTTGAGCTTCCAGATGACTTTCAGTGCAGCACATTCATGCTTTTTTGAAGCATTACAGAGAGGGAAGAAGAAACCCCAAAAAACTACAAAAAACTTTGTAATACAATACTATAGTATTGACAGGTCCAATCTAATCTGTCTGTAACAGAAGATTTTCTCCCCACCATATTTTATTCTGTTCTGCACAATCTATTTTTAACTATTAGTATAAATTTACCAGCCATCTCACACTATGTATAAATATGAGGGAAGAAAAAGGTGAATCTATTGCAAATAAAGTAACAGCTGAAATCTGGGATCGCTGCCAGAGAGGTCAGTTAAATAGACATAGGAAAGTTGTTAAAATCATTTCCATTTCACAGCCTGATTTAGAAAAATAAAAATAAAAAATGCTGGACTGCATTTTGATCCACGCCATATCTGACAAAAAAGTTTTCAAAACGCAGTTACCACTTTCGTAGTGGAGGAATCCACCACATTTCTATACAGTGTAGTGTGTGCCACCACTCTCTCTTTTGGTCTGATCCAGTCTTTATTTCAAGATTAGCAACCTGGATCGTTAGCGTATAAAACATTTGACAACACTTTTCATGCTATCCACTCAGTTGACAATGATCATCCAAAACAGTTTTAGGTCATCAGTAGCTACTAAATGAGTAGTAAATATTAGCTAGACCTCTGTAATTATTTAGTATGTAAAATACTTCTGGTTCCTCATCTCTTGACAGCAGAGATCCAGAGTATGGGATCAGCAGTCAGAACACCTGGCACCAAACATACCAAACAGGCAGTGATTTAATTTGGGGAAGGGGACGTGGTGGGGGGGGAAGGTAGTAGACTGAAAGAGTCACGGTCCTACTCACATAACTGTTCAGCTGCATTTTAAGTCTCATGAGACTGTCTGTCTTCAGAGAGGCAACAGAAGTATAAACTACACAACACAAGTGAACCTGGCAGACAGACCATACAGAACCTTGACAACATGCTCAAGATCTGTTTTACTGAATCCTGAATAAGCTCTGTAGCCTTCCCCTAGGAACCTGCGCTGAGGGAAGAAAGGAAGTTTTATAAAAAAAAAAAAAAAATAAGTGCATGTATTAAAAAAGCCATGCATCTTGGTTTCCCAGTATCTAGTTGCTAACTCGATGGCTTTTAAGGTTAGGCGAAAGGACACATGAAATGTTTCTAGCTGTATTTCTAGGACAGCGTAGCCCATGCACCCCATAGCCAAAAATAAGAAAGGTGGAATAATGTGTTCTTCTGGAAGTACAGAAAACAAGTTTTCTTTTGTTTATAAGGCATCATCAGTACAGCCTGAGCTCTGGTTTCTCAGGACTGTCGAAGTTGACTATTTCTCCCAATTTGTCACCCAAGAACTTGGATTTTGCTAGACAACATTATAGAAACCCTGTGTTTATGCTGACAAATTAAGTTTTCAGTTTTAATCACAGACCACTAGATGTTCTGTGATTGATCCTATGTGGAAGAAGGTAATGTGTCATGCATTCAAATACTAACCTTTGGACTTCTATTTTAGTCTTTAAACTAATACAACTTTTTCCCCTCACACATTAATACAAAAAGGAAAACACTGTAGGATTTCACCTTCAGTCTTGTACATTTCTATGCAGGATTTAACTCTTCTTACTGACTACATGATTTACATTTTAAACTTCTTTAATTAATACCACTCCACTGTCAGAAAGATAAGTTAATTACGATAATGCTGGTAAACACAAGATGTCCTTCATATAAAGCCGGGTGCGTCCTAATTCAGATATATGCAGGCATCTCATTTGCTGCCTTAAACCCGAGTTTTCGGTGAGCTGTTCCAAAGGACTGCCTAATTTTGGTAAACATTCAGCATGTCTTCTTTACAATGCTTTTTTCAGGCTTTAAAAGACCAGCCTTCTCTAGAAAAGCTGCTTTCCTAGTTTAAATGCCTATTCCTATTCCTCCATCTGCCAGACTGCAAGCTAGGTGGGTCCTCCCCACTGTCCCCATTCATCCCTTCCACCACTCCCAAATGTGTTGGGCTCAGGCAGGAGGCCGGTGCCTCACCTCGCCTCTTACCCATCCCTGCCACGACCTCCCTGCCCCCCTGTCTCAAACCCGGCGGTCAGCCTATTGCACCCCAGAAGGTCAGAGCACTTGGATCTCAGCTGCTGGCTTCTGCAGGCCGTGCTTTCTTTGAAGTGTTTTCACCATCATCTGTACATAATCTAAATCAACGTATAGTCTTCCTGAGTCTGCAGGCTTCCCCCAGCCATTTGTTGCTTACAGATTTCCAGAGAGCTGAAATGGGTGCTCTTGAAAAGTATAAAATAGGAAAATGTGTTAGTCAGGAGGCTGTGGTCTGTGAAAAAACACCTTTGCCAGACACAGCAGAAAAAGGATTCTGACTTTTGATTTAAGCCAGCATGGTGCTCTGACAGAACGCTGATTTAGATACCGGGTTTTTTTGGTTGGTTTTTTTTTTTTTTTTTTTTTTTCCAAAAAGCGCACTTGAATACCGCTTGGGTTTAAAAATCAGCAGTCCTAACAAAATCACTATGGCAAGTAAAACTACTCCATTAGACAAGTATTTCCCTCAGAAATGATAGATATTTCTAATGTAAATCCAGATAAACCAGATAAATCTGCATTGGCCACATACTAAAAACGTTGCCAAAAAAGTTCTCCAGCAGCAAAATGAAAGGTATGACAGAGCTATCTCACTGAGCTATGAAACAGCTTCTTGTAAACAAATTTATGATTGTTTAAAAACAAACAAACAAAAACCCAAACACACAAACTAACCAGTAACTTTAATTTAATACTCTACATAATGAATTATCCAGAACTTTGGCAAGTAAAACACCACATGACCAGCTATTGTATTCACAGTGTAATGTGATTCAAGGAAAATTTAATGCCACGTAACTACATGCGGTTCAGATAAACACCTTTGACTGTGGGAACTACAAAACATCACAGCAGTATAGACCAGTTTGTTCTGATGTTGCCAGTACAGATACATATCATCTATCAAAACTTAAAGAAAGTAACCGCCTAATAATTTCAAAACATAAAAGGTATTTAGCTATGTTGCGTTTTATTGTACCGCTCATCAAAGTTTTAGTAGTACTGAACAGCTGCAATGTTTGATTTGCACAAAGCGACTGCTCAGTAGCATGCAGTAGATAATAGCTGTTAGAGGTCCTGTAGTGAGTGCCCTGACAGAAACTGATGGAGCATAGTTCTTATAAATGAACATCTACATTTTGTTTTTAAAAAAAGTCCTGTTTTTTAACAGCTGTTTACTTATGCATTGTGTTGGCATAATAAAAATACTTGAAAAAGTATGCTACCTGCAGTCACACAATTTTCAGTGTCGTAGTGACAGTTAATTTAATTAAAGAATTTTTTTTTTAAGCCAAATAAATTTCAAGTCTTGTAATGCTCGAGGGAACTGGTTATTACATAGCTCATCTGAACTGTTTTAACCTTTGGGCTGCAATAATGTGTATTTTTAACAAGCTGTCCTTGCATTCATGCAAGAGAATACTATTGCCATTGATTGACTTTTAGCTAACAAATACCTCGGTCCATGGTTACATATGGGTATAAGAATGGTGATTTTAAAGCTTTCCTAAGTAAACTAAAAGAATACAGACAAAACTTGTTTTCAGAGTTGGATTTTATATATATTATACTTACTTCAGGGCATTCACAATATTACTACATTTTCTTTCAGACCCGCTTACACAACTGCTGCAGCAAAAGGCAATGTTCAGACCATTGCGCACTCTATAAACATAAAAAGCAATTTACACTACCTGTAGATAGATTTTGTTATGCCTCTGCCAGACAGGAATGGTTAGTAGAAAGCGTTAGGAAGGATGGTGAAGGATACTAATATTGTTCAGTGAAGTTACCCGATGGAGAACAAAAGAGCAAAAGCCTAGGTTCCAAATCTGTTAAGATTTTCAATAGAAGCAGCTTACTAGCAAAACTAAAAGGTCTTGTTTTTACTAGGAATGGTCCTTACTCCACAAAAGGATCCCATTAAATGCCTGTTTATAGAAGGTCCAACAAACTCATGTCAGAGGCTTTTCTTTTATTACTACAATTCAGCGCATTCAAAGTCTTGCTGAATAAGAGATACTGTATAGCTACTGCCACTCAACCATGGAAAACAACATGGCTGACTGTTTCTTCTAACTATTAAATAATAATTTATATTGTGGCTATCTATTATTTATCTAAAATTTGTGATTACTACTTAATGTGGTATTTTTCATCTCCACTTAGAATATTACTCTGTTTTCTTACTTACCGTTGCCCATTTTGTAAAATGGACATTTATATCACTGCATTTACGCTTGTCCATTAAAATAATTATTTTTGTCACCTTCCAAACTCAATTGTACTGCAATCAATTATCTAGGCTTTAGAGTAACACTCCAAAATTGTCATTTGTTGATAACTTAAGTGCTACTTTGTCACATTCACAGTGGTGTCCCTCACTTGCAAATAGTAATAGTTGACTGCTCTTTGCTGAATTTGACACACACACACAGAGACACACAAACTGACTTGAGCTGCATATTAGTCAATCTTCATTCTTCGCTATAGAAAAGTTGACTGATAGCTAAGGAAGATTTTGTTACTGCAGTTTCAGAAATGCAAGTATTCAGAAAACTGGCCGATTAAATAGGGACATAGTATTAAAAAGAATATTCTATTAACCAAAATCCAAGTTCTGAGGAAGTTCTGTAGGTAGCTTGAAAGAGTTATTTGTTGTGCCTGTAACACTCTTTAGTGTAGAATTCCCCACAGAACTCTTCCTGTTAAACTGACCTATGCCATACCTTTCAGTGACCTGGTTGTCATGAATATTTATGTACTTATTTTCTTCAAGTGTTTTAGGGATTCTTCAACATGGATTATGGTAAGTACAAAGTGTAATACTGAGAGAAACTAGGACCTTTGCCCCAAGTCCCCCACTCAGCTGTTACTGCAAGTTAGGTTCCTCATTCATCCTCTGTTACTGTACTGCATCAAGGCTTAGCACTGAAATATTTCTTTTTAAAAGGGTTACGCTGATGAGTTCTGCCTTTTGGAAAGCATAAAAACAGTCACTTTTTAATTATTTTTTTTTTTTTTTTAGTGAATGAGATCATAGGAAGAGATATGTCACAGATCTCAGTGTCACATGGAACAACAGTGGCCAGCCAGCCTGCACGTACATGTCCTGGATCTCTGGAGACAAGAATATCTGACGGAATCCAGTAGTGAATAAGCTTACAACTAAACATCCATGAAAACTTAACAGTTTCTCTGAATATTTCTTCGTCCTCTTCCTTGTTAGACTTACTGTGCTTCCAACTCTGTGGCCTTTATGAACTGGAACAGTGGATCCTTGCAAAGCCCTTTTAGTGGGTTACATTTTTGATGTAGAGACAGAGCATTTTAATTATAGTTCCTCAGATGCTGTAAAGAGACTTCTTAAAACGGACACACAGAATCTACACCAGATATTTTAACTGTTTCAAAGTTACAAACAAGCTTTGCTCTTTGCATTTAAATAGAATACTTTTATATTGCAAGCGCTTCAGATGTGTGGAGATGTTAGTTTGCTCTCATAATATTCACAGTACTGAATGTGGAAAAGATTTAATACACATCTTCAGTGTGCTGCTTTCCTTTAGAGATAGTATAGTTTGTAACTGATAATTTGTAACACCTTTCGGTCATTTTGGAAAGCCTTTTAAAGCTTCTATTGTTTAATTTTTTTTTAATATAATCTTCCAGTGGCAAATCATACCTGTCATCTGAAGCCAATGCCATGGAAGCCATTGTGTATACAAATACTGTAGTGTTTTCTTTCTTAGATTCATAGGAAGCAAAGCCAAATGTAGATCTGCACTTGTTTATAAACTGAAAATGTTACTTGATAGGCTGCAAAAAGACCATTCCATCATGAAAGTGTTGGGATAGAAATGACATTCCAAAAATTTAACTTTTATAACTTTGTGGATAATCTTCCTGTTCTTTATTAGCACAGGCTCCTCCTTGAAATAGCTTTTTCTTAGAAAGTTACATTTGTAATCAAATTTGAGCAGTATGATTTTAGATTAAAAAACAGCAATGTCAAAGCCATGTTAGATACAGAAGAAATTTTAATATTTGCTGAGGATCTAAGTGTTCCTGTTATCCCTACAGAATATGGTTTTGAAATCACCAATTCAGTGGCATTCAAATCTTCCATGCAATAAATCATTTGATCACATCTCTATCTTTTATGTGCTGTATGCCTGACCATGCCACTTGGAAGTCCTAAGGAGATGACAATTACAGTTCCTTAAATTTAAGCTGTTTATAAATGTCAGTTTGCTAAGAAGTAATTTACTGTGAATTAGTGGTTAGGTAGTAGAACTTGCCCGTGTTTAATTGTAAACATGTGAAGCAGAAGCTACCAAAGAAACATGCAAGATTCGTAGAGCAGTAAACTTCGTGCTGCGCTCAAAGGATGCATTTCCCTTACCCACATAATCTGATACATTTGAAACGATCTGTTTACATCATTGTTAAAAATCTCAGGCCTCTATGAATAGAAACCTAGGAGAGGATCTGAAACTGCCTGCTTTGGCCACGAACATTTCCCTCCCCCAGAAGACACTGTCGTTTACAAAGCTTTCTGATATGGAACATACAGGGTACAACTGTCACAGCAAAGTAAGATCAGAAATACGCTGAACCTCAAAACATTTCAGATGTTAGTTTTAGTTCCTCATTCGAGTGAACCAGGATGCTCTAATGAAAATTAAGAGCGAATACACTCAAAAAATTTGAAAAACAGAAAATGTATTTGCATTGAAACTAGTTCAGACAACTGTGGACGTTTTAGCGGTTTAACACATGTGGAGCACATGCCTCTTTCTGTAGAGAATTAATACAGACTCTTAAAATTCCAGTAAAACGGTCTTAAAGCGGATACCATTACTGAATTGTAATACCTGTAAGAATAAACAACAGATTCTACTGATGTTGCACTTCGGCAGACAGTCACAGGGAGGACTTTCCATTGAGCCCTCTGCAGGCAAAACATTACACCTAATTTAAGTCAACACCCAAGCAATACCATTAAAGTAGCTATAATCCCATCTCTGTAATAGCTGAATCATGAACTTCTAAAGAGACCATATATTAAGCAGGTGACATTATAACTCTTTATCAATGTAATTCCTTTTAAGAGTGCAGCCTAAGGCTACTATCTTGATGTTTCATAGTTATTTCAAACTACTTAATGCAAGGCCACTGTGTGCGTGCTGGGAATCATAAGCATCCTTTTTGTGAATGTATTGTTCAACGGTGCAAATCTTTAAATTTGCAGAAAAAAAAATGGCAGGGCTGTAATCTGAAAAGTGTGGTATTGTAATTGTCACTTAGCGATGGTGCTTTACTCTGTCCTCTACTCATTTACGTTAAAGATCCTAAAAAAGGATTCACATGCTCAGAAATACGTCTACTTACTTTTTTAACACCTTAACCAACCAAAACACACACAACACTGTAAACTATGTAGTTGTCTTCAGACTATGTGCTGGTGGCAAGGCATGTTCCAGTTTTCATTCATGTATTGGGTCTTTTGCATTAACCATGGTTTGTAGGAGAATTCTAACTTAAAAGCTTTTCATACTGTATGGGATTTATGCTCCTTTATCCTACTGGTACAGACTCTCCTTGCAAGTTCTCCAAGTAGCTGGAATTCACACTGTACCTAAAATATAGGAGCCCAAACAATCCGGAGTTGCTATGCACTAAATTTTCTGATGCCTTTAAATACCTTGATGCCTGTAGACATAGAGATGCTTTCCTATTTAAAAATGAAATAAAAAAAAAAATATATAGCTTTGGATACTAAAGCAGTTTTGTATTTGCCTTGTAAAAGCTTCAATACAAGGGTCTTAATTTTATTTTAGCTTGTGTGATAACGTAGGTAAAGACTGTTAATCTTGTATAATTTTAGTGATATAAAAAGCACACAATCTCTATTGGACTATGCAAATTTAATTAACAACAGAACCCGGCAACTGTTGATATTTTGTTGGCATCCACTTCCTTGCCCTTAAGTCCTTTCTTCTCCCCAGGTACTTTTCCAAAACTTTTTAATAATTTAGATTATCCTGAAGGAAAGCCTTAATGATGAGGTAGCTTTTCTATAAGGAGGGTCAAAAATCAATGTTAAAAACAAAAAATTAAGGGGTAGTATATTAATCCAGGGGGGAGGGGGGTGATTTCTGAAATTACCATAAACTAGCAATCTGAATTTCTCTAGTAAAACTTTCATGTTATCAGGGGAACTGCCATCCTTTTTAAACCAAAGAATGAAAATGTCATGACAGTTTGTTCTGATACAAACAAAGCTTTGAAACTCTATTTTTGATACTCATAACGGATGTCATTCCTTGAGGTTCGGAAGTCGTTCAAATTGAAGTTTTGTATTTAAAAACATGGGACAATAAAGATTAAGTTCTAGATGTTTACAGAGCCTTGTATTGTAATTTCATGTACATTTTGTATTTTAAACATTTTTGTAAGTTATGATTGCAGTGCTACTTGCAGAAATAAAGGGAAAAACTTGCATTTAGGCTCTTAAATCGTAGTGTTCAAATAAATAAAAATAATGCAAATGTGTTGTCATTTATTTAAAATGCAGCCCCGAATGCTGAGTGGGAAGAAACTCCCTATTTGTGATGCAGTGGTAAACAACTATGCTCAGTTGTGACATAGGAAATGAGGGACACGCAGTACTCCCCCTAGAAGAGTGGTGATTTTGAAGCAATATAAGAGTTTGGGGCTTAATTTAGAGCCAGCAACAGTGGGCCTGTACATATGTAATGTCAGCAGAGCTGACAGAGTATGTTTGTGCAGTAACTGGTGGTTTCCTGTTTGCCAGTATCATTGTTTCAATTAGACAATCACAAGATTATTTTGAGAAATTATTCCAGAAATTATTATTCAGGGAGTGCATCACAAACAGTAATTTCCATTCCTGAAAGGATATTATCATAGGCAAGATGCAGTTAAAATGTTTCAGAAATAGACATAAGATTCCTACAAAGTGTAAATTATTTGGCAAATCTTGGCTGATGAAGCAGTACTGAGGGAAATGCCTTTGGGAATGGTATGGTAGATTTAGGCCTTAAAACCTCATCTCAGTGATATTAGTGCTACAGGGTCTTTTACTTAGCTGTGTAATCCCTAGATGTATTAAGGCACGCGCGTGTTCCAAACTCAGTGCTGCAGCAAAGCTCTGGCCTTTGGTTAGCAATGCACACCTGCCCGAGAGAGAAAAGGAGCAGCAATCGCACACTGATCTCCTCCTCACATTGCTCGGGGAGGACTCGGGCCACTTTAGGATTAGCCTCTTATTTATCTATAAATATAGCAGAAAGAGGTAGCTACAGTGCCAGGAACTGAATGCAAAGTAATTATATCTGAGTTTTACTAAAAATAGCACAAACAGTTTGAAAGCTTTTCCACGTGTTTTTTTTTTTGTATGATTACCCAGTATATAATTAGCATATACCAACACTAGTAATAATCCATGTATTGACTGTATACTTCACTGTCAATTCAAGTCTTCTTTCAGATGCAAATAGGCTGATTCACTAAGATTGATGGGATAGGAGAGATGAGAGGATATGCAGTCACGCCAGGGCATTTATAGCTGAGCGTGGTTAACCCTGAGCACTCACGCCGACACCCATATCTGTAGTATTGCAGAGACGAGACTTTATTCCGGGCATTGTGAAAACATTGCTTCTACCTTGCAAAACACTGTTTTGTAATTTCAGGTAATCAGAGAGAGGGAATGCCCTCTTAAAGTCATTTCCTTTAGAAGAATAATCAGAAGTTTCTGTTCATTTAGGACCAAAACCCAAAGGAGGTGCTGGCAGAAATCAAGGCCTTTTAATTCTCTTACTGTAGCTAGTATTTCCCTTAGAATATTCCATAGCATTACTTGTGCTATCTGCTTCCCTCTGCTCGTTTCCAGACTTCAGTCCCTCTCCCTGAAAACTGTCCCAGCCTAACTCAAAATACCACTGTATGCTTTGATTCCAACACTTACTCCACTGTAGTGAATTAGGTGAGGATTGAGATCTTTTCCAGACAGTCCCCCCACCTTTTCCCACCCCACCCCCCTTAGCTTTAATTCATTTACCAGAATAATATTCAGGAACTAGCCACTGCTGCAGTGATTAAAGTATTAAGGTACATGAAAGGTCATTAAGAGCATACTCAGTTCAACATGGAAAAGTAAAAGGATTTCTAATATATTTAAAATCATATATAGATTTGCAGACAGACTTCTCTGCTAATGTAAGTTTACGCTGAACTTTATTCTGCTTACTAAAACGGGTAACGTTTATCAGTCATTCTTAACACACAAAAACCATTGTCATTTGCTGATGTTCTCTTAGAAATTAATTATTTTACAATAACCTACTGTTACCTTTGTTACCAGTAATATATGCTACATGTACAAGATAATAGAAGGAAAAAAACTAACCAGACTTTAAGATAAAGAAGCAGTAAGAGTAGGATACTTGCTTTGCAAAGGCTTGTATGTACCATTAATTTTGTTTTAGAAAAGATTGGTCTGCTAGAGAAGTCAAGCTGTACAAATTCTCTGAGCTGTTTCTGCAAATTTAGAGGGATTTTTTTTGCTGGTTTATTATTAAGTTTATTATCTTGAAATATTGTCTAAAAACTGACTAAAAAAATCTCTTCCTTACTGTCATTGTTGTGACATCTGCTGGTAAGAGCTGGAAGACTGTAGTCTGTGCTTGCTCCCATTACAGGGGCTCTCTCTCCAAAAAGTCATTCTATGACCTTTCTCATTAGACACCTTTATTCATAAATATACCTACAAAAGACAATGTTGCCATTCAACTTTCCTTACAGAAAGATTCACTGTGACAAAGCAAATAGAAGAGACTATTATACACTTCTGTATGCAGGAGCTGCGTTACCCATAAAGACAGAAGGCAACCAATGAAAGTATAAAAAGTTGGGTCTGGAAGAAATCAAAAAGATGTACAGCATGGAAAATTCCTGAAGGTTGGACAGACTGATTCCCTAGCTAAGAGGGTGGGAAGCATGGGCTAAAGGGCCTGGAAATTATATAGGCCAGACAGTCTGAAAATAATAAAGGGCAGTTCTGATCAGAGAGCTCCTGCTCCTTGCATCAATAAGTTCAATGCCAACAGATCACTCAGAGTTTATATTGGAAACAATTGACAGTGCGTATTTGAACCCCAGATGCCGTTTGTTGGGTGTTTTATTTTTGGGCTTTTTTCCCCACCAGTCTTAATAACGAGACTCCACTTTTGTTTCTAGTATCAATGCTGTTCCATCCTGCCATGCGCTCATACTCTTTCCTATCCACCTGACCTCTAGTATATGAGAAATAACTACTGTCAGTCTGTTCTTCTCTGTAATCAACATGTCGTAATTTTCAAAGAATAGTTATGCATCTAAAGAGGACTTAGACATTCATGAAAATATTGCTTGGGAATGCAGTGTTGGATAATCAATGGTATCACATGAAATAAGGTGAAGGGGAAAGGGAGCAACTACTTCTAGAAGTTCTTGGGTCAGTGGAATGAGAAATGACTGATGACTTGGAATGGTCCTCCTTTTAATAAAAAGCAGAGAAGACAAGGAAGCAGACTGCTGAAAATCTTGTCAGTTGGGAAGGCGAGTGTTTCTAAGAAAACAGGTAGTTTAAAAAAAAAAAAAAAAAAGACACCACCACAAAAAAAAGCCAACAAACCAATAACCACCTCTACTCCTTAACAATTATAGCATCTAGTACAAAACATACAAGTCCCCAAGCCAAACTTCTAACATACTAAATCTTCTGCAAGTAACAAGAGTAAAGCTAGCATAGCGCTGGCTCTAACACTAATATCAGCTTTTGGGATTTAATCTGGTAGTGAGCACTCTGTCTTAGAACAAAGCATGAAAGGTCAGGGTTGCCTTCCTAAATTTAATATAGCTTGGTACAAAAGGTGTGATGGATTCTCTCTGCCAAGGTGTTAGCAACACTGCAAAAAATATACACCCCACAGAACAGCTAAGCATTCTCCCAGTTCTCTCACACGCATCATAAATTTCTCCTCATTGCAATAAAAGGATCTGTTTGTAAATATTCCATGAACTCCCTGGTGTATCCATCAGCCAAGTCTTTCTTACAATGTGCTGGAAAAGGACAAGACAAACTTTTAGAAGTCAGTATGTCACTATTTGCAAGTAGGAAATTCTGTGAGTATGACGTAAGAAGAGATTTTTCCAGTCTTCTGTCATTTAAACAAGTGCCTTCAAAGCTGCTGCACAGCCTGCTCCGAAGCACTGCTTTTCTATGATTTAGGGAATTATGTTTTAGTTTTAAGATCTGGCATTGTAAGAAATGCATCATAATAAAGATGCAACCATTTAGAAAGCAGAAACAGCGGATGTGGAGATCTCCAGTTTAACTGCCATTCATTCAACACATACACTGTGTGCTTTTTATCCAGCACCTCCGTGCGTACTGGTTGCTCATAACATTAATCCCAACAACTCTCTGTTACTTAGAACAGTTGCTGTTCAGGTCTCTGCTGTGCGATCATCAATCGTGTGAATGTATTAATTGTTCCTGTCTCTATCTGCATTAATTAGCACGCTTACTATTTTGCAGATACGTGCATTTGTGCAATTCCATGCTCCCACCATTTCTTCCCTTCCTCACGAGGAATAAAAATTTGCTTACAAAATCTTCAACAGAAAGCAAATATGAGAGGTCAAGGATAACTTTATTCAAGTAACAGCAAATACCACCCTGTGACATTTGCCAGTAGCTGGATGAGGAGTACAAGTCATCAAGCCAATAGGACAAATAAGGCAATACTGAAACTGAATTAAGTGCTACTATGGGATTATTTTTTCTAAGGACATGAAAAAAAGAAGCTATGCCAAGAATGTCATCATTGCCATCTGACCTCACCACTGACAGAAATTATAATGGAAAAGTTGCACAAACAATGAAGGAAACAAGCAATCCAACACTGGCAAAATACTGGGCTGAATGACATCGTGGTTTGGAGAGACAGAGAGAGAGAGACATACATTTTGTGGCTGTCAGCAGAGTTTCACTGAGTCTAAAATGCTGATTGTCTGAGCCTAAACCCTTTGGAACTAATCCAGCTGCTAAAATTACACTGGAGACCAATAAGGTTTCCTTAGCTAGAAAGAGAAATACAAAACATACAAAAGAAAAAAAAAATATATTTTTTTGATTACTGAGCAGGTCTCTCCAATTGCAGTCTTCCACTACTACAAAAGGTTAACCTCAACTCCTACTTCAGAACAGAAAAGCCTTTCGCAAATTTCTTAGCAACGCTTTTTAGATCGCAGTCAAGCTGTATAAAACACCCTTTCGATAAGCAAGGGTTAAACATATCACTGCCTAAGCAAGGCATGTTCTAGTGTTTATTGTTCAATTTTTCTGTGCCATTTTTGCCCACCCTCCTGGATCCCCCCCAAAGGGGCTGTGCCTTCATTGCTTTATATCACTTGCACATATATTACATTATGCTCTAGATTTTTTCCAACAGTACATGGACTCTTAGCAATTCAAACATTGGACTAGTTGAGTAAAAGGGAATTCTATCAATTCTAAGAAAAAAAAAAAAATCACATTTGGTTGGAAGGACACAGCCAAAATACAGTACAATACTGAGTGACATTAAATATTCAAATAATGACTAAATCTTTCATAAACAAAGTGACAAAAATGAAAAAGGCAACTAAATTCTATCTTTCCACTGAGCTTGTAAGATAGTTTTTAAGCTACATTGTGTTTCTTTCTTCCAAAATACACTGGGGTAGCTTATACATCACTGAAGGCCACTTTGCCAGGTGAAGATCTGCTGCAGATAGGCCCAAGCAAGCAGAATCAGAACTGGATATCATGCAACATAAAAAAATGCTTACTGGTAATGTTAAAAATAAGAAAAAAAAGAAATCACATTGTTGAGATATGTGGAGCGCTCTTGTTGAGCTGTTCTGGAAGAGTTTCTCAAGCTCTCAAAATTGTTAAAACAAGGAAACCTTCAAATCACATTTTCTACTCTCAACAGCATATTGACTTCTTTAGGATTAGGTTTTTGGGGGTGGGTGGTTTTTTGGGGTTTTGGGTGGGTTTTTTTGAGAAGATAAACTGCAGCTTGGGAGTGGGGGCAAGGTTGCTACAACATTTAATCAATGTAGAGATCCTATCTTTGTGTCTGCTGTTCTAATCCCCCCCCCCCCCCAAAAAAAAAAAGTCAGGGGTAAGATAAAAGTTAACAAACAATTAGACATAACTTATCTTTTCACTGAGTTTTCAGGACACTTCTCTGGTGTCTCTTGTTTAGTAAATGAGGTGCAAGCACTCACAAAACACATACCTGAATCCAGTTTATAATTTGTGAGCTTCCCAAAGACAAGACATCGGGCATAAAGTGAAAAGTTAATGGCACACCGGCTTTAGCTTTCTATTTGCAACCGAGAAGGAGATTTAGGATCACATGCAGTTTGAATTATTTCTCCCCATTTGTATATTTTGAGTCACTTTATTCTCAGTAAGACTCCCACAAAATAAACATAAGCAAGCAGGAATAGGAGATGAAACCTCATATGCAGAAATGTCACTGAGGAAAACAGCTTCGGCCTGCCTGCACTGAACCAAACAGACCGAATCAGGAGGTTCACAGCTTCTACAGTATCCCTCTGTACCAAGCTCCAGTGAAGCCACTGCTGCTTCTACTGATAATTAACTAAGGACTGGACTATATCATACCTTTTTCTGACCATAAACAGTGATAGAAAATAGCCTTTCCCAGAAGAGACTAATGGAATGACAGCTAGCCAAGACACAACGTCTCCGACTGAAAGCAAGGTCTGAATTTCTGGTACCGCTGCTAAAACGGCAGTCACACATACTTAATAATAGGGCTGAGGACAGCAAAGCAGAAGAGTTCAGTGGAGACTTTCTTGTAAAAGGAGAAAATGCTAGGAAGCTTGCAAAGAGGAAAAGGTTGGAAATCTGCTACCCCTGAGGGGTGGGTAGTGCCTGGTCTCTGTCAAGAGCCAGTAATAACCTACACATAACTACAGTGTGCTGTTTTCAGTGTACAGACTGGTACAGAATACAGGGCCACAGTGAAACTGCGTTCTGCAACGAAAAGCAGTAGCCACCAAAGGGAGAAGAGAGAATTTAACACCTCATTGAGGCAAAAACTAAGTTTAGTAAAAGAATGGACGTTTAATATGTGGAAACACTTAACATACATACGGAGCCTTTATTCTAACTAAGAGGGTGGCCCAACCGTCTCCCACTCAAGAAAAGAACAGGATCTGGAAGAAGGGGGACAGCAGGAGAGATTAAAGTAGTATAAGTCCTCTAGAAGACTTGAAAGGGAATAAGGGCTGTAAAAGCTATAGATGCCCCGCGAAAAAGGCAGAAGACACAAAGGCTAAACCCTTAAGTAGCTCTTCTCAGAAGGGGAAAGAGCAAAGCTGTTTACTGCACAAAAGGAGAGCTTTCTCACATAGTATAAATACAACTAGACTAAACACAGAGCAGATTGTTTATTTATTTCTACACCTACATCTTTTATTTAAAAAAAACAAACAAAAAAAAAAAACCTACACCACCCAAAACACTGCTTGCTCTGGGCAATTAATGCTGTATCACAATCTAAATCACGCTTAACTCAGGCTAGTTAAAGTAATCTGGGTCCTTATCCTAACACTTGGTGAATCTATAAATTGAGACTCCTGGACGCTTTAGCAAGTGACCAGCTACCCAGTACTTCACACACTCCATTGAAACGGTAACAAAGCAGGTTCCCAATTCAAAAGGCACAGCTCAGGGAAGAGCTGATAGTAGATGTGCCAGAGAGGCAAAAATAACTTCTAGTAACCATTGGCCATACTGGAGGCTCTCTGCTGGGCAATCATTTATTGGCTACCTACTTGAACCCCAAGTCTCACAGGGGGCAGAACATAACAGCATTGAACAAACTTCGGTAAAATGGACAAAGATGTCTTAGGATGTACTAATTTTTCAGTATCACTGCATCATAGACTATCTGTGCTATAATTTTGCTTTTAATCCACTTTCCATTATGAGATATTTCAAATAAATGCAGAAAATTCATGTTAGTCACCAAGGAGACAAACTCCACTCAGTTGGAATGCAGCAAGTGTTTAATATTAATCATAGGAAGTCAAGAAAATAAGAAATATCACAGCTAGCCGAAATACACATGGGTTTCAAGTAGGTGTCACATAGTTATCTGAGTTCGTGCAGGCCACTAAGGCAAATGTTTTCTTAAGCAATCATAATTTTAATTCCATCAAGTTGTTTTCCACTACATCCCGCAGAGATAACATAAGATCTCTGTTAAGTACTGTGATCCCCAGTTCCCAGAACTCAATACATGTTTTGGTTGACATTTCAGGTCACGTACATAAAGTGTTTTAGAGTCTTATCAGTTATGATGTGCACCTTTTTGTCTTAGTATTTGTCAACATACCACATATTGATGATGAGTTGTTACACCACTGATCTTTCTCGTAACTCAAACTTTCAACCATTCACAGCTTTATCAATTATTTCCCTCCCTACCCCCAGATAGATTCACCATTTAAAGTCAGTCCCAAACTAGAGGAAATTTAAGGTGTTGATGGAAGGATAAGTGCTTCTTTCCCGCTCCATACCACTTATCAGATTCCACGTGGGAGAAGAAGGACCAGTGATACAGATTCTCCCAGTTAGGAGCCCTAATTCAAAAGCCAGGATTAGACAGGTTCAGATGATGCACTCACAACAGGTCCCCAGCTCTCACGGTACTCATGGAGGAAGAAAGCTGCTAAGCAGCAAATGTGTGGGGAGGGGGGCAGGACAGTGCTATTCAGGTGCTTATATTATGTGCAATACACATCTGCAATGGCAGTAATGCCTCCTGCCAGCTCTTTGGTTAGAGCTGTTTGTGTTATCTTGCTTCATTCTGTTCATATTATTTCATATTTACAGTCTTCAGCTCCAAAATTCTGCTGTTACTGAAAGATACTCAGGTTCAACCCAATGCCTTATTTATGCTGCAACACCAATTTCACTTAAGTAACAGATGGTGGTTGATGAACCCTAGAAATTTTTAACGCATGCTTCTCCTCTCAGTTTCATTAATTTAAAAGTAATCAATAATTTATATAAAAACAATTAATTCAGTGTCCCTCTCTTGTTCCTACAACAGTACAGAACCATCCAAACCACATGAAGCAATTGCCTCAAACACCAGCCATGCTAAACAGCTGCTCAGAAAGTCTTCAGTCTCCCCCTGCCACAAAAGGTACTACCTGGAAGATAGTATTACGCAACTGGTTGTCTCCACAAAACAAATGCACAACTAAAGAAAAGAACATGTGAAGGTGTATTTATGAAAGGCAGCATTAAATCTTACATAACAGATTCCTGGTATCCCAAAACTCACCACAGTGCATGTCTCAACAAAAAAAAAAAAATCAAGTGAAAAAAACCCCACCCTCTACAGCCTTATTCGTCTAAAAAGTATTGCAGAATTTTGCATGCAGAAGTCTCCCTTTGCAAGGAACAAGATACTTGTCAAAAGGGGATGGATTCAGAGGCACAGCCAGGTAGGACTGATGACTCAGTGAGGGCTTTCAGGAAGAGAAGCCATTCCACAAGGGAAAAAAAAAAAAAAAAAACAAAACAAACAACCTCCTTCAGGAAGAGGTCTTCCTGCTATAGTAGGGTTAAGAGGAAATCTTTGTTTGCTCAGTGTTGGGAGCATTTAAAATATTTTCTCTAAAAAGTCTGCATAATTAAGGCTGGCCTTGGTTGGCCTTCCAGCAACAACTGTAGCCAGTCCACTGGCTTCACACAGCTGGAGCAATGTTTACAAGAGTTGGAGAGCTGAGCGCTTCTCAGAACATGGTGGGTGGGCTGGGAACAGTAGGCACAAAGTGTGCTCACACTGCACAGCGGCAAACTGTGCATTTACCAACATCGACACCCTCCTCTCTGCTCCAAGCTCTGACTTAAAAGCCAAACCACGCACCTCAGTTTGTCAGACACCTCTTGATATTTCCTATAAATATCTTCCCATCAGCATGTCCTCCCAGAAACGTCCATTAAATTACTCTTACAGTGGTGCAGAAAGGATTATTTATAAAGCTCCACATTAGCAGTCTTTTAGGGAACGTTGCAGTAAGGTAAATGCAGAGGCACTTTTTGAAAGGGAGGAATGTTTTCCCATCATGAAGCATTATCAAGAGAACATTATCTTCAGTACTTTAATACATTTCAGTCAAAAGGCTGTATGTGCGGTTTGACTATTGGTCTGAAATGGACTGCATTTACTGTATTCACCTAGAAAAATAATTTTTTTTTAAAAGATATTTCTTTTTGCTTCTAAATGGAAGTCTGAACAACTGGGGGGGAAGAAGGAGATTAAAAAAAAAATAAAAATCACAAGTTACCAATCTTATTTAGTGTTGAGATACTACGTGAAAACAGAGCACACAAACAAAGATAATTTTGAACTAAATGCTAACAATGTGCTCCAAATATACCCAAATGTCATTGTGCTTCAAATATACCCAAACGTAGCCAAAACTAGATGAGCTCCTTTCACAAATGAAGTCTAGATTTAGGCAATATCAGAGGTAACCTGGGTGGTGATGCTGGCCTAGACTACTGGAGCAATCCATTCAGAGAAAGGTTCAAGAAAATCACACAACAGATAACTCCATATACAATGCTTACTATGCAGAGGTTACAACGCGTCCACTGTACAGAGTGGGGTATATTCTGAAGAGGGAATATACAAAGAACAAGCCAGAGAAACACAAGGCCCTTAGATCCAACACACAGTCGAGGCTATGCCACAAACAATTTGAGGAGATCCTCATGAGCATCAAAAGGTAGGACAAAAGCTTTCCTTTCACACTAATTTTATCATATCACCCTTATATAAGTTGCCACTTCCATTTTCATATTAAAAAACCCAAACTAACCTACAATGCTTTACTCCTTCTAGCACTGCAAAGCCACCACAGCAACAGGGAGTATTTTGGATTATTTTCCATATTATTCATGGTCACCTGTTTGCAAACCTTGCCATCGGTGAAAAAGCAGAGAGGCTGAGTTTCAAATCTTAGATTCTATTTGTCATTCATGAAAAACATCTTGTAAATCTATTGAATTTTGAGTGATTGAAGGGCAGCAAGCAGGAGACTCCATATAATTTCTAGAACCCATTTTAAGAGAGAAGAGAGGATAACTGGTAGCCTCTCCGACATTGTACCTTCCAGTGAAGCAGACTGTTCTGGAGTTACCATTCCACACAGTATGGCTGCTCACTCACTACCTAAATGGCACAGATCTGCAAAGCACTGGCTGTTACTTGCATCAAGAAAGGTACTGAAAACCTGATCCCACTGTTGATCTGGGGGACTACAGATGGAGTGTTTTTAATAAGAAAATTCAAAAAATACCCTATGGCTTATGTGGGTAAAAAATAAAAATGAATGATAAACCACAAAGTCTTATTTTTCCTGGGTACACTGAACAATAGAGAAAGACATTCAAGTGGGGGCAGGGAGGGCAGTGGTTTTGAGCATTCAGGAAAAAATGCAAGTCCTCTTACACAAAGAGTTTGTAGAATTCAATTTTTAGTGCCATAATCTGTTAAACAGCAACCATATTTTTCCTGTATACTTCACAAATTTTGTATCTATAGCTAATATGAAACTGAGTATTTCTGAAATCAGTAACAACACATAGGAATGAGAAGAATTTCTGAAGAGACATGCTGTGATTGCTAAATAGAATTCAAAAGTTACTCATTAATTCAGTAATAGCTTTTCCTCAAGAATATCTCACTCAAATGCCAGAGTTACAAATTCAAGGGTTCTAAGATCCAAGGGTGCTGCTTCATCACCAGCTCCATAATTATACCTCAAAGTTATGTGCTTTTTACTGTGACATCAATACAAATATTACATGTTTCCTCTTGCTAAATAAGCTTTGTTTCACGGGGATGAAAACTGAGGTTGGTATAAGAAAAGCTGTTCCTTGGCTCTTCCTTCTGATTTCAAATCCAATTTCCTACTCTACATCTAGAGGCTAAACCTTCATTTATACTCAGTGACAGACGTGCAATGAACAAATGTGCAATTGTATCCAGCAACCTTTCCCCCACTTTCGTTTATCTTAGTTGTCTCTGAAAAAAATCTAGTCCATTATTTTATAATCAGTTGTGACTGCAGCTCACAAGACTAGCAACACAAGCAGAACGACCTCAGTGCTGTTAATCACATCCCTATTTGTCCAGCTTTTTGATGTAACTACACTCAGTGCCACTAAGGCTGCGTTGCTGGCAGTTCCGCAGCTACTCAGCTGGTTTAGTTAAATCTACAAAGTGTTTTGACTCATTTTTCTCCTTACCTTCACTGCTCCATTTCTGGCCTATCCAGAATTATCCCAAGAACAGTCTGCCAGCAGTAACGCCCTTTGCCTCCAGCTCATCCCATCCACGTTATTGGCTAATACGGCAGACTGCCGCCTCAGCTTATTTCCAACCTGCTTTTCGTGTTCCAAACAGGTCAGAAAATCATACCACTTTCTAAATCCTTAGAAGAGTGATGTTAATCTCTATGCCACCAGCCAAAGTAGTCTAGTCATTACAAGCCCTCTGAAAGCCACAATATTAAAAATTGAACTTGCCACTTCAGTTGTGAGTTACTACACTACAACTTCACCGTGCTATTTCCTCGAGTGACTATATTTAAGAAAGAACAATTGGATGATCTCCTGGTGCCAGTGAACTGAACAGGGAAAACCAAACCAAAACAAAACCACTAACCCCCAAATCCTTTAATATTTCCTTCACGATTTCCCCTGTTGTTAGCCCACTGACGCTCTGTGATGCCATCATCAGTGTCTAGGCCCGTGGCATCATAAGTTACTTTCTTTTCCAAACCAGCTCCAAAACTGTCCCCACAAACTGAAAATTCTGAAGTTCAGAATCCTTTATTGTCTGGGGGCTTATTTTACAAACTAAGATCAGGTTACTCTAATAAAAACACTGAGACATATCTCTCAGTCACCAATATCTTTTAGCTGAGCAAAAAGATTAAATTTAGATGACAAGCAGAAGCTGCCATCCTTTCAAGCTTCTTCCTCCTCACAAGCAAGAGAAATGGTCTATCATTCACAAGAGCACCAACAGGCTTAATTCAAACTTTTTACTGCTTGTTTAGAATATATCCACTGATGGCCTGCAGATCATCATCTAACCCATGCTCCAGATCGCATCAGGAATATAATGTATTTGACTTCTAATAAGTCATTTTAGAAGGATTTAAGAGGTAAATACCACACGCAAAACATACCACATTGAAGTAATCTATACCTGATGAATATAAATTGTAAGATTAGTTACAATGTCAGTAAAGATTAGGCAAAATTGATTATATTTTTAAGTTTCTGCATTGCTTTTCAAAAAAGGCAGTCCTGATCTTTTAAAGGACATTTTAAATTAATGTTATTACTACAATTAATATTCAATGTAGTTTGCTTGGATTTTCACAGTAAAATCCATGATTGCACAAGGGCTGCATTGCATCAAACAAAAGACACACACATCTAATCCAATGGGAATGAGACCCACGTTTCCAGACCATGCTTAAATAAGAACTCATCGGATTAAGTTGCAGCAACAAGTGTTACACTCAAGATGAGACTTAAACTGTCCTCTCCTCACTTAACCTCTCATGCCCTGACTAGAGACAAGGAAGCACCTCTTCCTTGCCTGCTTTCCTGCTATTCAGTTACAGCACACCTTTACTTTTCTCCCAACACTTCGTGTATCTGCCGTGCATGATAAAAGCAGTACACACCTGGACCTAGGAAGACAGATCACTAACAGCAAAATAGAAGAGAAAACAACAGGGAAAGATCTTACTCTTCCTGACAGGACCACAAGTGCTAGCTTTCAGTGCAACAAAGAAAGCTATATTCTACTGCTACTCCATTGCACACTTCAGAGGTTTTTCCAACTAACCTCTCAACAGTTTTTCAAAGCTTCTGGAACAAAATTCCTGTAAATTTCCCCCTCCCCAAAACACCATCATATATTTCACTCTTCCTCTCCTCAGTTATTCTGATGTGGTTTCCTTCCACCTCTAGTCCCTTCTTGTGGATGGTGGTGAGAAGAAATATAACAATGTTTCCTTCATTTTGCTCTTGCATACTTTATAATATTCTTTTAAAAGCACCCAGATTAAGGATTTTGAAGCTTATTGCACATAAATACATATTTTAAAAGCTATATTTGCATGAATTTCAAGCATCCTAAGTTATTTTAAAAGGGAATATACACTTACAAGTGACCCTAAGCAGTAGCACACCTGCTTTTCCCCCACCCCCAGCAAGCAGAAAATTAAGTGCTGATAACAGGTCATGATTAAAAACAAAAACACAGCAACAACAAAAAAAAAACTTTCTAAAGTTACAATGCTGTAACAGCCAAGCTAGAAGGTAGGGACCAGTACAAGAAATTGATATAAACCAGAACAATTCCACATTCATCAGGTCTATTGTAAAAGCGGCTCTCCCAAAACAAAAGCAATGCAACATGTTGTTGTTGTTCACATTTTTACTTAGTGCTCAACAAGGGAAGAATGTCCTTGAAGATCTCCAAGCAGTAAAAGGCATTGAACGTTCCCAGGCTTTTGACACAAGGTGGGTTGCATTCTCATAAGTCTAAATTCTTTATTCTATTGGTCTTGGCTCAACCTTGCTAGCTTTTCTCTAAACTCTCCCTTGTTTCCAACCATTCCTTTGTACTTCCCGCTACCTCAACATTCTTAGTCCAGGCTCAGAAGTCTGAGTAAAATAAATACTCATTACACTTACAGGAAGAAAGAAAAGTAAATAAAAGGAAAAAAATGCCAGAACTTTAAAACTAGAATTTCTAATGTCAAAAATTAGGGGTTTATATGTTTTCATTTAAAAACATACCTTGCAAATGAGCCTATTGTATTTTTTTTAATGAAACACAAGTTTCTCTTATAAACCCCTCACTTCAAGAGCTAATAATTTTTTTTCCTTATACTACTTTTGCTATGTTCACATTTTAAATGAGTTAAAAATACCTTACTCCCTTGAACTGTGTGGGAAACATCATGACACTCAGTGCAGTGAATGCTTCAAAGCAACAAAAATCCACAAAGACAACTCATGTGTTTGAAGGTTAAGGGTTATGGGACAGAGTGTTTGTTTGTTTAATTTTAATAGCAGAACTATTGATATACAAACCCTCTTCCCCCTCAATCATTCCTAATTTCACAGAATTCCCTCTTGAACAAATAAGGCAGTCCCAAAACGTGGCAAGTGCTAGAGAAACACAAGAAGATCTAATACTAAACATTAAAAAGGCCTCCCCATTTTTTATGATACCTCTTTCTATACTACATACACACTATAGTCCAAGTGATTAATATGCATGAGATCCTCTACAAAGAGAATTTCTAAAGACTGTTTGTTCATGGTGCTCAGCACAACCAAAAGGAAATGACCTGAGAGATAGGGGGAAAGCTGAAAATGAAAACAAGCCTACATCGTCAATTTGGCTTTCTCTTTATGAGAAGGAATTAACACACACAGGGTGATTCAGAATATCAACACGGGCCTTAGATGGAGGGGGAAAGTAAGTGTCAAGTCTGGTTTTCCTCATACTGAGCTCCAGCTTGCTCTGAGCCATATGGACAGGCTGCTCTGCAAAAGGCACCATGAGGAGCAGGGCAAGTAATGGTGTCCCAGTATATCTGTCCACCATGCCCCAATATCCAGCTGCTATGGATCTGGAGTAGGCTGGAAACAGGATCCAAAACAGCAAAAACAGCAAATTTGCTCTCTGCCAACAGCAGTTTACAACCCCCAGCAAGGAGGAGCTGAACAAACAGCTTGAGAAAGTCACCACATCTCAACGAGAAACACTGCCAATATTGAGGCCATTATACCACACCAGGAAACCAAGAATCAACCACAAGGCTGAGAGCAAGTAAATCAATCAGCAAAGCATAAACACCACACTGAGATCTACCAGTTGGGAGCAGAGAACCATCGCAACCAAACGCATGTCCAACTTAGGCTACAGTCATGTTTTTCTTACCAAATTTAATCAGTCGTAAACCCTTAAATTTTATGCTATTGGTGTAATTTTTTTCTGTCTTAAAACCAGCTAAAGAGCCATTTTGCTCGGTCACATGGTTTCACATGTTCTAAAATAGTACCTTCACAATTGTGTCACATTTCAAGCACTCTTTTTGTCCAGCCATTTCCACTGGCTTTCTGTTAGAGATTTTAATAATTTCTTTTTGCAGAGCAATTTTTTAAAGTTTATTTTTCCAACTAAATAGAGTCAGATCCTACCGTAATTTTCACAATTTTAAATTAATTGGTACCTTTCAAAACAACCCTTTCAAATATCTATGAATGCGCCACTCTACAAAGAAAACATTTAAAATAGAAAACCAAGAACAACATAAAAAAAAATTAAATCATCTATTTCATGGGAAACATAACGGCCTCTGATTTTAACACTAACGGACAACAGATTATTTACTGATATTAGTACTCAAAAACTTCTACTGCAGTTGCTAACAAGGAAACCCTCAGGCCCCCAAGTATTTGTATTTCAAGTACACTACTTGCAAACCCTGATCGAAAGGGGACATCTGCTGGTAGCAAAGATTAGTGTAAGCAGTAAACACCAAGCCAACAGTTGAACAGTTACAATACCAAACCAAAAATCCACTGATGTTCCTCACAAATTTAAAATCTCTTACTCCTGCCACTAAATAAAGATTACCAAAAAAAGCAACCCCAAAACCCACAGCAAATGATATTCTCTCAAAGACACAGCTAACAGTAAACAGACATAACTATAACAGTAATTCAGTAATGTTTACAGAAGCGAATGGATTTTATTTCAACTCTACTTCTTGTTATCAGCAAGCACATAGAAAGCAACATCAACTAGATAGTTTTGGTGGTTTTTTTAAATCAGCAAGTATATAAAGTAAAATGAAAAAGGAATATAGTAACACACCAATATAAGAAACAACTGGCAAGTCCAGATAGACATTCCAACACCATTATTTGAATATTTACATTGTCCAGCTAAATAATACAGTGGCCCTCATCTAATTACATAAAAAGAAAAAAGGGGGAAAAAAAAGTCATGCCTCTGGTTTGTTTTGGGTTTGCTTTTTAAAAATCCATATAACAAGTAGATCTAAAAAGGCAAAGTTTTAAACTGACTACTGGGAAACCTTGGCACGTATCATGAGAGTTTTCTGCTTTAGAATATTTCAGGCTATCTTTAGATGCAATCAGCTTTTAGAAGATACTGTAAGCGGTAGACTCTAAATTCATTACCATGGACTTCGTCAAATACACATCTATACAAAACAGGATGCAACTGGTTAAACTGCACATCTCATGATTCATTTTAACTGACTGAAATGAAACAAATACTATTTCAAAAATGAAGGTGTTGAAAGGCTTTTTTTCTTAAAAAAAAAGAAAACAGGAATTGAGTTTCACTAATAAGAGTTTGTTGAAAATATCTTAGTTCACATAAACAAGGAAAACTTGTAAGCCTGTCGTGTGTGTGTGTGTGCGTGCTCCGTAGATGAAGAAATTTCTATGAAACACCTGGCCTGGAAACACAGCTGCAACTATTCAAACAGAGAATAGCCATTTCAAACTCTTCAGTCTCACCTCATCTCAAACAAAAGTAATAAGAATAAGCTATCTTCTCTCTAGACTGGGGAGGAGTAAAATATAAATAATTGGTGACCAAGATATAAATAATTTCCAGATAAAATTATCAGTATCAACAGAATAGGAGCAGAAATACATGAGTAAAGGCATCATCTCCTAACTAAGACTATTAGGAGCATAAAACTAAGAGATGAAATACAAACAACACTAATTCTGTTCTTCAATTATATAATACAACAATACAAGCACAGGTAAGGCATTTTGCTAATTATGAACACAGAATAAGCTTCTTTTTGAGAAACAAGTTTTGTGGCTGATGACAGAATGTAGGGACCTGTTCTTTAACAACTGCAACAGTCAAATCACAGTTCTTTCACAAACTTCAGTTCTTTGTTGAAATGGTTTAATTTAGGCTTAATGCTTTCTGTATTTATTTTTCTTACTCCATTAAACAACCTGCATGTAAAGACAGCAATCCCTTTGATATGACTTTTGCAACACAACATGGTTGAAAAATCCAATTGCAAGGAATAAATGCATACATCAAAGAAAATAAAAAAAACATTTAGGCCTTACCCTAAGTTCCCAGCCTTCTCCGGAGATGTGAGTCCTCATTCAAAGACATGTGATGCAAGCGTTTACTGGTAAAGGAGACCTCTTGGATTTGAAATACAGCTCATCAGCAATAAAGCCTCTACTGCCAAATTGCAGGTAAGCAGCTCCAAACTGACATTATTCCTGACACACACTGCTTCCAGAGGTGCCACTAAGGTATAAATGTAACCATTCTTTAACTTCCAGAAGTCACCTGCTATACCTGAGGTTTCCAGCATTCAGAGTATGTCTGCCTCAACACGACCCCTCCTCCTGACCCCAGAGCAGACTCCCCCCTCACAGCTGAGCCATATAAACCCTCAGGGGCAGCTGGCCTGCTGGGTCACGCACACCAGGCCTGGAAGGTTGGGTGGAATTTGTGCCTTAGCCTGATAAAAGCAAAGTTCAAACGCCAACTGCAAACACAGTCTGGGTTGTGCCAGTGGCTGGGGAGGGGGGGGGGAAGAGGCTGTGTGCCATCAGGTGTGGGGTGTTGGGAGATGGCAGAGGGAGGGTGACATGGTGGGCAGGCAGACCCTCCAGGGCCACAGACACCTGGGAGGCTCCCGGGGCTCCCCTGCACCCCCACGCCCGAAGCCGACCCCCCAGGGCAACCACTCTGCTAGGGCCCGTCTCTTTATTACCACAGAAAAGGGCCAAACACCAGGCAAAGGCCTCCTTCGCTTTTCAGTTCACGCTGGCGGCGGGTGCCTGGGCGGGGCGGTCGCGGCTGAGGGGAGAGGCGGGCTGCGCGAGCCCCGGCCGGGGCGGGCAGCGCGGGGGGACACCCGGCGGGTGCAGAAGGGCCCGCCTGCCCCTCACCCCAAAACAGGGCCGGCAGCAGCGCTGCTCGGCCACTTCTTGAACGGATACGGCCCTCGCAGGCGGCGGAGTCCGCCGCCAAGGGCGGTTCGTGTCAGCACGGGACCGCACTACGAGGTTTTAAACTGCCATGAAGGTGTTAAAGAGCAAGCGGAACGTGCGCATCTGAAACACGGCTGACTCCAGGCGCTCCATTCCAGCCCCAGCTCGGCTTTCCCAACCTGGCAAGGATGGCGCAAATCATCTTATAAACAGCAACAGAAGGAGCTGTTAAGGACTATATATATTTTTAGTATTTTTTGGCTAAAAGAAAACCACAAGTTCCATACAGGCTATTAAGAGAAAAGTAAGATGTTTCAAGTGATTGCAAAGCCATAACCCAGAGGTGACCAGCGTGGAGGGGTGGCTACGTGGCAGAGGTACAGCACTGCTCAGGACAGGGACTCCCCAAAGTTTTAAAAGGGAAAAGTGTTCTCCTCAAAGGCATAAGGAGAACATTAATCGTAATGGTCTGGCCCTCTCTAGTATTACTTTAAAAGTCAGATTTTCGGTAGACTTTGCCAAGATAACTCTTGGAAACAGATTAATTTTAACAGTCCCACTTTAATGCATAAGCTTTCTCTCCAGTTCCACCTGATTGGGATAAAACTTCATCTGGGAGGTTTTAATGGTGAAATGGCATCTGACATGGGATGCTTCTGACTAGAGAGAAACAAACTTTCTTTCTTTCCCTTCTCCATTTTTACTACAGAAAGGCTGCCAGGATCCATCCTGACATAAATGCAGCATTTTACATTGCACAGAGAAGGGAGTGACCCAATTAGCCAATTAAAGCCACACATGAACACAATTTCAAGTTCAATACTTCATTTCTTCTGACACCAGAAGGAGGGAACTAAGCAGGTAAACATTTACATCGCATTACCTAAAAAATGTTCCACTACAAGAGCAATATATTATCATGCATATTTCTCGTCAGCATGTGCAGAAAGAAAAAAAAAAAAAAAAAGAAAAAAAAGTCACACCACTCTTGCAAGGTACATATGCTTACCTAAATCTAGGAGAAAAAAAAAAAGTAAAGGGTTATGATGCCCTGTGAAAATACATTAAAACAAAGCATAAGCTACTTTCAAAAGCCAACACACATCGTAAGCATCTCTTTTATTTATTGTAATATAAAGAAGCATACATCATTCAGTATTTTTAAGTACAACTCAAATTGTACACTAACAAAAAAGATCAATTCAGACATCCATGAACATGTCACAACAGGATTCATTACATTTTGCTCTGCTGGTATTGCACTTGGAATGGTTTTGAAGTAAGGCACAGTAAAAACAAAGTCATTTAGTGCTTCTACAGCAGATGTCTTTTTTTAAACATATGCTACATGACGTAAAAGTACTTCTAGCTTATGTATATACACACACAGGGAAAAAGAAAAAAAGCATGCACTAGAGGATTTAGACTTCAACATATCTTGTTTCATAATATACAAATAAAGTAGTTTAAAGATGTAAACAAATTGCATGCACATAAACTAGAGCAAAATCTTTAATACAGTATCTGAAAGCTATTATGCTTAAATAAAAAAATATAACTTATTAGTACTCAGGTTTATGTGCCATTTTTGTCCTGTAGAGATTAGAAGTTTGGGGCCGGGGGCAGGGAGTTATGGGTGGCCAGGGAGGATTTGCCTGGTTTTGCCATTGTTTTTATTTTTTTGCTTTACACATTGGCAGCAGTACATTGGTAAGAAAGACAAATATGGCTTTTGCAAAACAATGTATAATGAAAATATGAGAAAGCACAACTGCATTTGTAGGGTCCAGCATCCTGGTATTTTCCAGTCAAGAACAAAACAAAACAAAATAATCAATATGATCTAAGCTTTGAACTGGGAAAGCTATGCATTCCAAAAGACCTTCCTACAGACGTTTAAACTCTACAAAAACCAGACACTTTGCCAAGTGTAAACTCTTAAAAACTAAACACAGAAGAATCTGAATGACTCAAGCTTCGCTTTCCACTTCAAATGCTACTGAACAGGTTTCTCCATGGCTGCGATAGCTGAAGTGCTATTACATTGTCTTCAGAATTAACTAGATGCCAGGAGCGGGTTTGCTTATTTTTAAACAAGTACATTAGAAATTAAGTAAATTAACAGTATAATTTTTTGTTTCACTTTGGCATAGGAAACGCCATTTTTCAAATTAAATACAGGACACGTACCACTCTACATTCCAACATACTATGCTGAAAAGGCACATTTGCTGCTGCCTGGGTGGCAAGGGAAGACTTCCTATTTTGCAAAAGGCACGGTGTTTAGTGCAACATTCTTTCCCCATCCCCCAAAGAGTGTTTAGTTAGACCAGATACAGTTCTACATAGCGGCTTCCCAGGAGCTCTCCGTTTTTCTCAGCCACTGCTTTCTTAGCTAGATCCAGACTTGGAAAAGTCACCAATGCCTCTCCACTGGGCTGGCCACTAAAGTTGTAAAGCACGAGGATGGAATCTGCGTGGAGCTGCAATGGTACAAGAAGACAGAAGAAAAAAACCTGTTAAGACCAGAGACCACAGCTGGAATTGCAGTTTTTAATGCTGTGCATCTGGTTCACTCCACTCCTGTGTCTGTGTCAAAAAGATTCTGGATGTGAAAATAGGAAGGAGGAGAAGGGACCAAAGGTTAAAAGCTTTGCTTGGAAAACAGCAGCAGCTCTTATTCTGCTGTTGTGCTGAACAGAATGATGTAGACATAATTCCATGCAAAGATTTTGCTAGAGATGTAATTCAGATTAAAGGTTGACAAGAAAAGAAAGACTTAGATGTTAATAAAGGGTAAATGGAGCAAGAAAGTCCAGGCATTCAGCAAATAATTCTTGTACTATGCGGACTATTGGCCAAGTGACAAAGGCTATGAGGCATGTGAATACTCACATGCAAAGTTTAGAAACATAAAAAAATTATATAGGTGTATGAGAGTTCTCTGTTGGGAGGACGAGCTGAACTTAACACGGGTACACAGTGCAAGACATTGTTCAGTAAAACAAAGTAAAATTTGGCGCAGTCCAACTGAATTTAAGAAACCTTTATTGTATTTTTAAAAAGGCTAAGAAAAAAGCAGGATAGCAAATAAGATTATTTAGTCATTGGAGCTGATTTACTTTACATTTGCCCTCGTGAATTCTTAAATGGCAGCTTCAAAATGCTGAGTTTAAAGCAGACATCTCTGTTTGCCCTATGGCACCCCAGCCATTTCTCACAACATGCTGGGGGTCCTTCCAAGCTAAGTTCGGAAGCCCTGTTTGTTGGATTGAAACGGATCTCAGTGAGGTTTCAAACCAAAAGGTTGAAGGATCGAAACCTCAACATACAAGATTAGTTTGTTGGAGAAATCGGTGTCAGATAAAACTAGCTGGAAAACCAACCAGTTGTATGAGCATTAAACCAATTCAAGTTAAGTTTATATGACATACGTCCTCACGATTTTATAAAGGGTTAAGAGTTTCACTTTTTGTAGAATTTGTGTGTGCCTGGTATACTGCAAGAAATATCAAACTTCTCTGTTATTACCAGCAGCAGTTTCTGATCAGCTTTTCAATCAAGCATACGAAAATGAAGCAAGTACATGCCAGAGCTTCACCCACCCAAACATTTAGCAGGCAGTAAAAGTATTCTTGAGATATAAGCAACAGTACACTTTAGAAACCAAAATCATATATGAAGACAGTTAGTACAGAATTCATATCATTTCTTCTCACAGAATTAAAGTTAGTCAAGGAACAGCATGCAAAAAAAATTCAAAGACAAATAAAACATCACGTCTGAAGCCCAGTTCAGGTTTGGAAGTTATCTTGGTTTATTTCAGAATAACACTGTGCTCAAAAAGTCGTACACAGTTTGGGTTGAGCCACAAATCTGAGATAAAAGATGGTCTGCTCTTAAGCAGCTCTTTGCTGCTAATCCATATGTAAGTTTAGTATGGCAGTTCAGAGTCAGCTGAAAACACACATGGAGCACAGTTAGACCTTGGAGCACAGAGGAGAGCTTTAAAAAGTAGTTTAAATAGCAGTCTTGGTGTAATACCAAGGTAAGGATTTTGAAATTCATGTTATAAGAGTTGCATAGAAAGTTACCAGAGAAGTCTACACATTCTGCAAGCAAGATAATTAAAAGGCTTAAATGAAACCCTTCAGTTTCATTTTAAGACACACTCATTTTACGTTCTTATTTTTCTAGATTTATAGCTAGAAATACATTTTCTTTATGTACATATATATATTTTTTAAAATTAGATTCAAATCCATACAAATCTTTTTTTCTGGGTGTTTTGTTCTAAAAAGAATGGTTATCTGTCTGATACTACTTTGGACTGCTTAGAATTCAGGATGAGCTAATTCCATGAATTATTTTCTAGTCAAAGGCTGTTTCCATCTCATGTATAGTAGAACCCTATTGCTAATCTAGTTTTACAGTTAATCTGGGTAAAACAAGAGAGCCAAACAGATTTCCAAGGTCACATGAATATGGAAACACTCAGAATAATAATAGGTATTCTTCTGTACACCACCAGGCCATGCAGCCTCTAATCTATCTTTGCCCTAGCAAATCTAAGAGTATCATAAGAAACCAACTAATTTGAAAACAACTGAGCTGATGGTGATCATGTGAAGGAACTTCTCTCAAGGCACAGTATTTGATCGCCATTTTTTGTATTGAAAGTTTTGTGTGTTGGCTTTTTGTTTTTGTGGGGTTTTGTTGTTTTGTTTTTTTTAAGGAGAAAAAACCCAGAGTAAGTAATCAGTAGCATTTTGAATAGAATACAATAGTATTGGAAAATCACGAACTCCACATAGGTCACAAGAAAGTTTCTTTGAGAATTATGTGTTAGTGCCAAAAACGTGGGGAAGTTTACCATTAATGAGTTTAGTTAGTTGCATTAGAAAGCCACTGTACCAACGAAACTTCTTCTAAAAAAAAGTTTACATCGCATTAGGGAGATCAATAAACAGGAATTAATATCTAGACAGCTATGTGATACAGGAAAGAGAAAGCCAGATGTTTGGGATTTTTTGCACATACATTTGTGTGCGCTTTGTAGCCATAACAGGAAAAAAAAATCATCTACTGCTATACTAAAAATAAAATATTGGACTGAAAGCTTTACATGAGAAGCAAACATTAATAAAGCCTTCTGGAAGTTTAACACACCATCTGAGCAGAAACAGGCAATCATACTACCTCCACCACTGCTATCCCGCCAACTACAGATCACAATTGGCCTATTTCTTTATGTTATTTGATTTTTTTAATAGGACAAAACGCAGAAAGGTTAAAGCAAGGATCCCAACACAAGCTAAGACGGGGGAAAAGCCACAAGCAAATGACTCTGTATCACCAAGCCCTTCTTTCCCTTCCCATTCACCACTGGAGACCCAGCTTCTGCCAGTCGCATCTTACCTTCTTCAGAAGTTACAAAGAGTTACAAACAGACCCATTCTTTCGGTGCTTGTAACACACTCCGTGCTTGATCGCTCAGCTGAATAAGGCCATTGTAGTCATCAGGTGCATACTACAGTACAAGTGTGATATATGATAATCAGCAAGAGAAGGAACAGTTCCGGTACAGCAAGCCAAACAGACGATCATTTGCAACCATAATTAAGAGCATCAGTGATAATAACTGGCAGGAGACAGTGAATTTGACAGATACTATTTTTGTGCAAGATTAAAAGAAAAAATAATGCATTAACTGAATTACCCTTTGTAAAAATAGATTTAAAGTAAACGCATGTGGGGAATGTTCTAAACTGTGTATTTGAACTGTTCCTTATCAAGGAAGGGAAATAGTTCAGACCACGAAGTGCTCTTTTTTCCTTCTATGCATGAGACAGCAGCATCAGGTAACAAAACTCCTAAGTTTGCATAATCATCCTTCCAGTAATGCCTCTCACTGGAACAGCTGAGTGTCTTCCAGCATGCATAGTGAAGTGGGAAGATAAGAAGTAGTGTATGGATCTCATTCAGATCTTCTGTGCAGTCATGGAAATAAACTGCAGCTTCTCTAGAGTAGAGTGATAAAACACTTTAGCTGCATATGATGTTTGCATTACGTAGACGACACACCCCTGTAGCTAAGGAAAAACAACGTCCCGGCGTAAATGCATGAATGCACCAAAAAGATAAAATAGCATTTATGCTAGTATAGTGTATTTCCATATGGGAAAAAGAAAGAAACTATACAGTGTAACTGCATCATGATAGGTTTGTAGTAGAAGAATATTAAAATAAAAATAGTGACTGCACAGTACAGTCACACCAATAAAGGAAAGGAAATGAATGTATCCTGGAAAGGAACTGAGCATACTTGCACATGTTACAAAGACTTACTTACTGGAGTGGCTCCTGTAAGACAAAATGTTTAACATAACCCAAGTTACAGAATATCCTTTCAGTGGCAATAAGTTTCCTATATCTGCCTAAAATGGCTGTTTTGCACCAACATTTTAGAGGATTGCCAAATGCACTATGTAGCCATACTATGCTGCCTTCCTTTGACATTTCTATAATACAAAAAGTCTCCTGCCAGCTTAGGGAGAAAAAGGTATTATTGTTTGGGCACACAGGACATGTTGTACCCATCCAAAGTGAAATTGAAAAGAAAAAAACCAACCATCACAGTAAACACCTTCCACAGAGAACAACAACCAAGAGCCCAGAGAACGTAAAAGAAAAGAACCTTCCAGAATTTTTACTACTCCATTCTAGCCACCTTCACATCTAGACCCATGCCATTAAGTAAAAGCCAAATATAAGAAGTATTTTCTAGATAGTCTCTGCCAGGGCAACCAGACCGTGCAAATATTAGATTTATCAGCTCCCAGACCTGCCCTTGAAACAAGTCTACAAAATGTAAGTTTACTCTTTGGAAGGAATGTCTCAAGATAGTACATACTTTAGATTATCAGTAGATGTACAGTAAGCAAAGGTCTATAGTCTCTTGTGAGGGACAGTGTTTCAAAGGTTACATTTGAAATGCATAAACAATGAGGAAAACAAGAAAACATGAAAAGTGGGGAAACCCCCCTGCACAGATATGTCAAAGTTGTCAGAGCTTAGGCCCAGGCCTAAGGAAAGAGGGAAAGAGAGAGAGAGAAAGACAAAAAAGAAAATCTAAATACCTAGCTATAGAAGCAACTTCTAATCACAGGAAAAATAGGTAAGAGATTGCAGTTAATTAAAACAGAAGTTGTGGAACAGTAAATTCCTCAAATTTACAGATTTCAGAAAGTAGTACTGAAAACCAACCTGGGAAATGAAGTGGGGGAATTCTTACTCCCTGTGAACAAAACTGAAACTAGCCTAACTTGCCTGAGGAAGTACATGATCATGAATACTTCTGATTCTGTCTGCATTTCAGAGACCCATAAAAACAAAACAAAAACATCCAACCATGCAGGATAAACAGTGTAAAGCCAAGGGTAAACCTATAAACTCATTGTGCTCAAAATGGAAACACAGTTTTGCTCGTTTCACCTACAATGCAGTAGGCCAAATGCCGCTTCCATTTAGATTTGAAAAATACCACCTAGTGATTTAACCTTCCAGTATAACCAGTTGCAAGTTCACTGAGCTAGATTCTAGTGGGTTGTTTCCTGTATAAGTGTTATTTAGGCCTGACAGTATAACAGTACTGAGATAATATGAAACTTCATGTTGTATTTTCAAATACCTACCCTTAGCACACAAGTAACTGGTAAAAAGTTACCAAATGCTGCAATAGTTCCCTTTAAATTTAAGGGAAATAAAATTAAATACAGACCTCATGCCACTGTTAGTGTCTCCCCGACCCACCTCTTATCCCACTCTCATATCTCATTCCCACCTTCCTTGCTCTCTGAACAGGAACACAGCCTCTTTCCCCAGAGCTGCTGCCTCGTCCCCTCCTCCCTTTGAGCTCATGACTCTTGGGGGCTTGGACTTCCCTTCCAGCCAAAAAGATTCTGTGATTCTTTCTCACCCAGGGACTTCCACTTACTCTCAGTATGTCAACAGTAGCATTAAAATATAGTGGTCTACTGGAATGATGCAGTAGCATTTTTAAGCCATTATTTAATCTAGGGAATACAATCTCGATCAGAGTTTTCCTTCACCTCATCCTACTAAATTGGATACTCTCACAAGCTCATAGATGATGAACAGGGGAGACCTATTTCCTAGAATGACCAAAGGAGAATGCAGAAATAAATTCAGACGATAAAGCAATTTCTCTTTCGCCCCCTCAAAGCAGCCATTAAGAAGTCTAGTTTGGTCTAGTAAGGAAGACTGCACAGAATACCATTGTTAAACGAAAAGCTCTATTAGAAAAGTCAGCCTCAGATATTAAGGACATCAAAATATGGTTCTTAGCATCCACTCTGGTGCTCTACTGACTTCCAGTGATCAGAGATGGGAACTAGGACCAAGAAAGACAAAAACTAAATGCAGAACCTAGATATAGGCTAAGGTTTGCATTTAGAACATAACCTAGGAGAAGGAAGCAAACCAGAACCTTTGCAAGTAGTTACTAAATAAGATTCTGGGGTCAAAGATGAGCTCTATGGCAGGCTGCAAGATGGCAGGAAGAATATGCATATATACTGTACAAACCCTCACAAATGACTGGAACAGAGACTACATTGAATAGTGACGAATGCTGCCCCCTGTTCCCTATGTTCTTCTTGTTGTTATCTCCCCTGTGACAGTGAGGACTTGTATAGCTTAGGACACGGCTGTCAATAATGGCAAAATTATGTTTCCTGAAGGACATGTTGCTTCTTTACAGAATCAGCAGTTTACCTTGCGAGTGTAAGGTAAATACCTTTCTAGGTATTAACATTTGAAACGGCAGATATTTCAACACATATATATTAAATAACACTTATTATAATATTAAATCACGTATTACAAAAGGCTATAATAATAATAAATGACAGGTGAATATTAAATAACCCTAACTCCTCTCTCCTAAAGGTGACCATTTCTGACCAACAGTTACCTCCAGTATGGCAGCATCTCCCAGACAGACTATCTGCTGAGCTTATTGCAGTGCAAAGCTTTTTAAGATGATAGGAATCAGAGACAGAGTGGTTAACAAAGAGGTAGTATACTACACTGCTTGTACATGTTTTGTTTTGGTTTTTTCTTTTTTCTTCTTCAAGCTAGTTTATTTCTTTCAGAAATACCTGCTATGTTGAGGGGAATTACGGGACTGTCCTTGTTCCTTCACAGACTGTGCACAGATTTAAATGGGTCACTAAACAGCAAGACATTGATTTCCATTTTATTTTTGCAATTCCTACAGTGGACATTCAAAGATCAGCCTAAAACAGCAAATGCAAAGCAATCTACGGAAAAAAAAAATCCATTGCTAAAAACAAAATTAAAATTGGAAACTATATTTAGACATGCCCCAACTGTGAAAAAAACAAGGGGAAATGGAAGATAAAAACCAGTTTCCACCCAGAAAAGAAAACATCATAGGCAGAATGGCCGCTTCAGCATTGCAGCTGCAATTTAGCCTAAACTACTAATAAACTCTAACATAGGACAGTTCCCAAAGGGAAGAAATCCAGCTTTCAGACTTTGGAAAAAGTCTAGATATAGTAAGTCTGAAATGTAGAATCTGGTTTTATAAACAGGTAACTGCAAGATTTGGCACAAGAGTAAGGAGAAATACCCTAAATTTGCCTCGCCAATAAAGTATACCTTAAGAGTGCTGATACAAGCACTAGCAACCACCTGAATGTTTTGTGGAACCGATAGTGAGATATGTAATGCCTGCTCCCAAAAATACAGCTTAAAGATGGTGCAAATTAAGTCTCTTGCTTCAGGCATGGGAGGCAACAGACAGAAACAGCAACCACTAATTTACTAGACCCAGTCTCACAATGTTTTCTCCACACAGGCAACATTTCCAGGTGGAAGATAAATTTAGGAATAAAGCAAAACAAACAGCATACTATATATTCTGAATGCATGGCGTGAGCATACAATAATGACTTAAATACCAGTAAGTGGGAATTCTTCCTCTACCACATCCTTTTCCCGTTCCCTTCCCTCGACAGAAGGTGCTATGCCTAGAACTGGCACACAGATGATGGGGTATCCCTCTCAGACTACAAAGCGTCAGATTTCAAAAGGAAACCATAGGAAATAGAGAATACTTCTTTGTTCAAGCATGCATTTCAGAGAAAAAAACCTAATCCCTAAAAAGTCAGCAACAATGAAGCCTGCTGTCCTGATACAAGAGAGAAATGTTGTTAATGCCCTTGGAATTTAGCCATCCATCCACTTCCCTTCATTTCCTTATTACTGCTTTAAGCACAAGCCACCCTCCTCCCCTCCCAACAATGAGCCTTGAATTCTGTGTCTCTGAAGACTTGGAGGATTAATATACTGCAAAAGCTCTCTCTAGCTGCAGATAAAAGGCATCTAAGCCCAGCACAGGTTTAAAGAATAGTATTTATTTTAAGCTTCTCTTACATAAAAGTAGGTACACAAAGAAGTCCCTGCATTTCCATCCTAGCCTTTTTCAGCAACTTCAGGAGCCTGTAAATAAGGCGGACATGGTGACTGTGGCCTCTAAATCTTAGCCTTCTCCTAGTTTATTTTTCTACTAGTTCTGAATGAAGCATCCTACTATACTTAGGCACAATTTACCTAAATAGGAAGTCTGCTTCCTAAGAACTAATCCACGCCATATTTTTCAGGCAGACAGGAGTTCACTTTACATTCATGCCAACCTCCAAGAAACCAGGCAGCTACTACTAAATGCATGCTGAATCCTAGCTAAGACAACAGTTGTGAATTAGCTTTTGGTCAGCTGGGACCATGGACACAGTTAAATTGCATCTACTTGTATGTAAACCTAACAGTTCTTGCCAGAATACCAATTCTGTCAATGTTAGCAATAAACAAAGTCATTATCTGGAGACTATAAATATTTCCCCTCGATTCATTTAGTGGCTAAAGAGTAAAATATCCATAGAGGATTTAGCCGGTAAATAAAAGAAAAATACTTTTTAGTGAAAAAATTTGTTCTGATACGCACAAACAACTTCATGTAAATCCATCACCCACCTACTGTACCTGTTCCTTCCTTATTTACTTGATTTCTCTCACTGTTTCTACAATTGTACAGCGTGATGGTCTAACGTAACACTGGGAAGTCTGTTGCTTCCCATTGCAAAAAAATTACTATTTTTGCAATATTTCTTCCTCAAACTTTCCCCATAGGATCTGAAATAGGAAGTATTTTTTTTAATTCTAGAATCACATATTTTTCAAAGCACAACTACATATTTTTCAAATTATAAGGGAAATTTCCTGTAAACATCCATAGATCCCTACTTCAACATAAAGCCCAGAGACCAGCACCTGCTGAGCAGCTGTTCTTTTAGCACCTGTCACAACTACTGCTGTCACCCCACTCTCCCATCTGAATTGTATGGTGGGGTTTGTTCTTGTCGTTGCTGGTTTTTTTAAGTGACCTTTAGTTATGTATCCAGTATATGACTGAAGTCAAATCAATGGCCCTGTTGCATTACAGTACAACTAAAAAGCAGTTTAACATGAATTATGTACTGAATCAGAGTACCAATATTAGCTCTTTTGAAGATTACAGTATCCTACAG
Source organism: Larus michahellis (assembly GCF_964199755.1). NCBI lineage: Eukaryota > Metazoa > Chordata > Aves > Charadriiformes > Laridae > Larus > Larus michahellis. Next base: position 19,752,021 of record NC_133899.1, read on the forward strand.
TATTTTACAGAAAGGTGATGGAGAAAGTTCCCATTTCCAAGATTTACTATTATAATTCTTCACAAGTTTTTCAAGATTGTTTAATGCAAGATACAGTAAACACATGCAAACTGGAAGGACTTTTCAACAATAAAAACAAGAAAGAAGAACTACAAGAAGAAATCAGGCTGATGAACCACTAAACAAGAGGCTAGTGCTGATAAAATTAAATTAAAATTAAAATGCTGATCTGCATATTTTTACATTATTTATTATTAGAAGCACGTACTGATGTTGAGACCAGCTTGTTGAAGCTCATGATAAGCAAAGTCTATCTCTTAAGAGGCAGGTCTGGTATGAAAGGTGCTTTCGCTGAAGTAGTGACATGTGCATACATGCAACATACAGAGCCCATGAAGACCGAAGAAAGAAAATTGAAGAGAATAGAGGAAGAACTTAAAACTTAAAACCTGACCCTTTCAGAGAAGGACATACAAAGACAAAAAATCACCCTCCAATCTCAGCATCTCTGATCTGGTTCCCAGAATACCAACACTGAAGCCCACTGAATACCAACATCAATTAGTTATACAGAGATCGAAACCATGCCCAAACCACTGATGATTATTAGGGGCTCACTTTATAAATGAGCAGAAGCATCGTGCAATAAATCCTTGGGCAGCAGCAGAAAATGAAAAAAACAGTGTGAGAAGAGAGAAAAGGGGAGGAGAAAAGAAAAACAAGATTAGCTGTTGCACCAGAGGCATAATATTGTCCCAATACAGTAAATCACCACCTCTTTTTTTCCCCTAGAGGAATGAGCAAGTGTAAAACTAGCATTACCACACACGGGATTCCAAGAACAATTCAAAATAATTCCTTGGCTCCTTTATAAGATATTGAACCCGATCTCATTTGGACAACATCTTCTAAAGAAATCAAAGAGGTGACCAATTTAATAACAGTAACTGATGATGACAGGAGGTTGCAGCAGAAGAATATAGTTTTCACCTTGTGGCAGAATTTCTATTCATTTGAAACATTTAGTTGTGCAATACAAACACACTGTGATCTGCTCTCCAAATGCAGAAATAAGGAAAAGGGCAAATTCAGCACCAGACCCAAAGTCCAGATTCACTAAACTGAAGTTTTAGCGTAAGACAGAGCTACTAGTGACATTGTCACTAACCTGATCCATGCACAGACAGGTTTGGGTCACATTTTTCAACGCTGCCCTTATATTTCTAGCTGAATTTCAATTTAGAAAATAGGCTTCCTCGCTTAACTTTTTAATAGACCCACCATCCGTCCACCAAAAAACCCAGACAGTTGAAAAAAAAAAAAAGTAACATTTGAAAAGAAACCACAACAGGTGGAGCACTGTATCTTCCAAATACTCAAAACTTGGAACATATACATTTAAGCATTTGTTCTCAGTTTACATTCATTTACATAGCAGACATCTGGCTCTACAATTAAAGCCTGTTGTCCTTTAAAAATCTTTAACAAAAAAAGAAAACATACCATGCCCAAATATTTCATATTAACTGCATTAAAAAGAATCCGTTCACATCTTATCCTTTAGCAATACCGCTGCTATACAACTTAAGAGAATTCTGAAGGACAGGCATGCAAAAATTGTCTTCTTTTCACACGTATCGTTTGAACAGTAGTTTGAGACCCAGCAAGAGGATTTTAAGTCAGGGCTTCTGAGTAGTACCAAAGGGCAGATTTGGTATTTGTGTAAGTGCTGTTATCCACAGAACTTAAATACTCACCAGAATATACAATATTCTTTCCTTTTAGCAACATGTGATGACAAAACATGGATATAGATACAATATCCTCTGAGATGAAAGGCAGAAGACATGGAAAGACACATTCCATTAACTCAAATAAGTGCTGCTGGAAAAAAAATGTTTGTATGTGGTGCTTTTTTTTCTAACATTCCTCAAGAAGACAAGTTTCTATGTGTTTGATCACTGATAGAGCATTGAATCAGTACATACTGACTGAAGTTACCTATAGCATGTAGAATATTTGCTATCAGTATAAAATGGTTTGGAAAATACAGCTTTCCTTTAGGTTGCAACGTAAAGCAGTTTTAATGGGAAGTGTTCCTGCCTGTAACCAAAATAATGAGTCCTTGAAAGAGCGTCTGACAGAGGCATCTTGTTTCTCTCCTTTTGCAAGCAAGTCACCACACCTAGGTCACAGTCTTTTGTGCTAGAAATTTGCTCTCAGCAGACTTGAACACTTAAACCTGCAGGCCAAACAGTGCCCCTACCCAGGGCTCCCACCAGAAAGTGGCCAGGATTGAAAGCTTTTGGCAGCCCTCACCTTCCTCTGGCAGCCCCTTCACGGACCCACTCACACTGGAGCTCTGCGCTTCCTCCCTCTTCAAACTCAACCCCTAACCCTAGCCACTAAATCACTGCTTTCAAATTAGGGTACATTTATTATATAAGGAATAAGGCAAATTGTATATTACACTTCGGTCTGCCAGTTAAATATACAACATTGATCTTGCACACTTGTTCAACCATTTCCAAAAGCACTCACTTGCTCAGTTTGACCCCCACTGATCATTACTCGAAGGTCCAAATACAATATCTGGGAGAGGGACCGCATACTAACCTGGTACCCCTGGAAGAAACTGAGTATCTCCTTCATTCCTGTGTTATATGGCAAGCCCTGCATACGGACTAGCGCTCCAGGCTGTGGCAGAATCGGAGTGTGGGTGGCAGTGGCAGCAGCGGCTACAGCTCCTGGAGGAGCTGCAATATACCCCACCGTGGTAGGGGATACTGGAGGACTGAAAGAGAAAGAGGGGCAAAGTTGTTATGAAAACAAATAATTGGGTTTAGTACTCTGAATATGCAAAGATGAAACTGAAAATTTAAATTTCAGAATAAGCCCCAAAACCACATAAAACCAAGCAGCCCTGATGTGGACTGCTCCGTTGACTTTCTTAATTTCTCTTCAGCATCTAATAATTTATTTTTAGAGAAGGAAGGGAAAGGAAAATAGCTAACGTTTGTAGTTGAAGACATAAAGAGTGGCATTTGTTATTTCACAAGGGAGGAGAAAAATAGTAGCTGCAGATGACTTTTTTTAGGATTTTTTAATAAAACCATAAATAAAAAAAAGGAGGGGGTGTGGAAATCATAGTATGAAAAGCAGGCAAGGGCCCAAATTTGGTATTTTGAACCACCAAACAGTGAGTAAAGTAGCATCTCTGGTCAGGGCTCATCTACCAATTTACCAGATACTCAGACTAGTAAGTGTCACAAGCCTAGGAACTTATCAGTGAAAAAGCTGTTTCCTCATGGACCCAAGTACCAGACTTCAGCGAGTTATGTTGATACCATCTGCGGGAAGGGAAAAGGGGGAGATCTGCTTTGCTTACACATGAGTATTCTTTGGTCTCACTGGTGTAAGAAATCAAGCCTAGCACAAACCTATGATGAGTCTTTCAGTATGGAAACAGTATTGTAAATACAAGAACAAACTAAGGGATGAGGGTAGAGGCATGTACTGACACAGCTCCTCATTTGGCCAAGAAATAGAACCGCCTTGATGACATTGCCCCAGTGCCAAAACCACTGTTAAATATTAGACCAACATTATCATAAGATTCAAACAGAACCTACAGAAAAGCGAAACTTCATTACAAGGCCACAGAGAATCAGTTAAAACAGCTACTGCCTCTGCCGATGAACATCAAGTTCCCAGGACTATCTACAGAAGAAGTACAAATTTAAGAGCTGTTCACACGTGACCACACAGTTGCCTGCTCCACCGCAATGAAACATCAAGAGAAGCAGCTAAGCCTAGGGGTTACCTGGGATAGTAAGCTGTGTAATTCATATAAAGCTGAGCAGCCTGAGCTGGGTAGTAGGTAACAGTTGGAGGAGCAGCCGCGGAAGCCTGTGGAGTCCTGGTGGCTGGCAAGAGGGCTTGTGGCTGGTAAAGCGCTGCTTCTGCTGGGATCACAGCTGCTGTTTGGAAAGCAGCATAAGCTGGTGGAGAGAGACCTAAAAATAAACCAGGACACAGCAACAAAAACCAATCAGAATGGAGATCTCTGCTATAGAAAAGGAATTATTCATCCCAAGGTGATTAATACCATCCAGGCACGATTAATGAACACTTGTGCATAGACTGCTCTCTAGTCTCTTCCCTGGAGGCCGCTGCTACATCACCATGAATGACAACCGGTACATTCAAAATGAGCAATTCCTAAGAGTTCACAACTTCTAGAGTTGAGCAGCCCTGTCCATATGCAAACGGGAAGTATGGAACTTCAGAGTTATTCAAAGAAAGCATAAAGCCATGTGCGTAGAGAAAGCAGACGTGCACACCAACACACCCTCTGTTCTTTCTAACAGAAGTTGTACTCTGTGGGACAAAAGTACCATAATATTAGCTACACATGGGCATCCACAACTGCCGACCATGAGTCTTTGTGTATAGGCCTCTTGCAACTTCAAAAAGTATTTTTAGGGTATAGCAAATGGAAAAAAGAATACCCCACTAGCTCACTAGTCTGATGCATTTTGATGAACAAATACCTGAACATAAAGCTTAGCTTGGTGTGCAGTCAAATTGATTTTATATACTATATTTGGCAGCTTTTTAATATTTTGCAAATACACATTGTATCTGCTTTGCGATTTGGTAGTGAGACCAATTAGAGACTAATTAGAACAGTAAAGTTCCATTATAGTTCCACAGTAAGGTTCACTGTAATCTTAAATAAAATAAATAGGAAACAAAAATCCATCCAACTTCACCACTCTGGTCTGTTAGCGTATCATCCCAGTGGGTGTTTTCCTTCAAAAATAAGCCCATAGAGTACCTTCTAAATGCTCTAAGGCAAGATAGCAAGAGCACTCATTGGCAGCTAGAATATAGAATTTCTCCCCCTTTTAAAAATCCCTTTAAGTCCAAATAGGTTTCACTACAGGCAAGTCTACCGCAGAGCTCAGAAGAACAGTACACCCATAAAAAGCGAAGTGTGCAACAATTTCACTGGCAAGGCCTTGCTGCCCTCTACTCACCACCAAAAAATACAATAAAAATGCCTCTGATCAATCCCGTTATTGCCCAAAGGGAACAATTCCAATCTCAGCATATATACAGATGGATGATTATTGATTATGGCAAAACCCAAGTCAAAAGGTGAAAGGCCACAAAGCTTCAGCACCTACCACATATCAGCCTTTAGCAGCAGAGAGCAGAAGAATTGGAGACTTACATGGTAACTTACATGGCGGTGGGGATAAGCCACTACGATTTAAAGTGCCACCCATTAAAACAAAGTTCATCTCCTCTCCTGAACACTGGAATACTTCCACATAACGGTCCTTCATCATTTTTTTGTGACATTTTTGAGCCACCATAAAGGCTTTGTCAGCAGATTTCATTTGGATAAAAGCATCACCTGACGGTCGTCCCTAGAGGAAGGGGGGGGAAATAATCATAAGTCAATCTATTATTAAAGCACTCAGAGCACAAAGAGGTGCAGAAAGTACTAAGATCAAACATCTACTGAAAGTCTGTATTCTTCCTCATCTGGCACCAATGACTAATAACAATTATTTTTAGGAGCAGAAAGGCAAGCCTGATGTAACCAGCGCACAGTTAACACAACGCTACTTCTGTCTTCTGCAGAAAGAAATAGAGAATAACTTAGCATGGAAACAAACTTTGGAGGCCTCCAATCCAAACACTGTTCAAAGCAGGGCTAACTTTCAAGTTACATCAGGCCACTCAAGACCTTCTCCACTTGAAATGTGAGCATCTCCAGGGGTGGAGATTCCACCATCTCTGGGAACCTGTTCAGGTGCTTCATTAATTTCTCATTGTGATTCCCCCGGAACACCGCCTCTTTTAACCTATTTTCCTTGGTGCACTTGGAATTTTCCTTGATGCAGTTTATTAACATTGTCTCTTATTCTTTTGCTGTGAAGCTCTAGGAGGAGTCTGGCTTTGCCTTCCCTGTAGCTACTTTTTACGTAGTAGTACAACAGTATAAATCTCCAGACATGCTTTAGTAAAGTCCATAACTACATTAGAAATTGATTTCCAGGTCTGATTTTCTGCAACCTGATGGACATTGCTGTACATATAAAACATAAAAAACTTTAACAAAAAAGCAGAACAAACATAGTAGACTTTTCACATTTGTTTTCTCTAATACCTCAATATTTCTCTGGCTAATGGCGTTTATTTTTAACACGAGACAATAAGGAAAAAATATCCACAATTTTTAATTATCAACTTTCTTTAAAGCCTGAGAAGTCTCTAATCAATTTAAAAGTTAGGAAAACCTAATTTTTTCCACAAACTCAAACATCACTGCTACCATTGAGCAGAAACGCTGAAGCTGACAGAGCAGCTATGCCATCTAGCACGAGACATTTTTGTCTTGTGTATTTCCAGCACTTGATGAAACACAAGGGACTATTTAAGAGAGCCTCCAGGATAAAGCTATCATTAAAAGAACAAGCTTCATCCTCCCTGGTCTTATGCATACATATATAGGAAGAAAAACAAGTGTGTATGTAAAAGGGGAGGAACAAAAAGACAGGCAAACAGAACAAAGTATTTTTTCAAGGTTATAGAAGACCTAAAGCACAGGCAAGAACAGGTAAGCTACCCTGACTTCTGACCCTGTTGAATAACTGGAAAGTGAGCCCTCCCACGCAAAATAGTGTTACCTGTTGATTAAGGACCATGTGAACTCCATGGGGCTTGATATCACCTGTGGCATCTCCCATAAATTCGAGGATGTCATCAATGCCAGCAGTGTAAGGAAGGCCTCTGAGCCGGACACAGTCACGTATGCTACCCGTGGCAATGGTGTACGGTGGGGGTATGACAGGAATGATGGGAGTTGGGAGAGTGGGAATAAGAGGTGTTGACATATATCGATTAAGTACCTGTTGGCAAAAAAGCACATACATAGAGATTTACGCATCATCTGGCTAAGCACAAATCAAATCTCTCAATACCATTTCAGACATTTAAATAAATCCACTTCCAACATCAGAGAAAAAAAAAAATACCTTCTTAAAACAAATTGAGGACAGTTTCCTGCTGGGCATTTGAAAGTTTAAAACTCAGAAGGGGAGAGGGGAAGTCTAACAAATTTAATTTGCTAGACCCTAATAACAGACCTTTATAATCTCATTATAAAAAAGGTAAAAGCAGATTACAGTTCATTTTAGAATATCCCAAAAAGGAACATCTGAAAACCACATTTGTGCTAGTAAACCAATATTGTCACATACACTTCTTTCTTACATTAGGGTAAATTAAAACCAGTCATTTTAGAAGAACTGAGACCTGAAATAACTAATAAGTAAAAGCACTAGCTCCAATTCATTCACAAAACCTGATTGGTTAAGTGAGGGTACTTGTTTGCTGTGTTTTTGGGTTTTTTAGCCTGAGCGCTCATCTCCAAGTACAGGGTTTCGGGGGGTGTGGGGGGGAGGCTTCTCTTAAAAGAGGATAAGAACTATAGGAGACCTTGATCTCAACATTTTTTTTTGACTCATTGTCAAATGACAGAGGAACATAACTTGCTGTTGGGGCCTACTGCTAAACAACATATTTAGTGATGATTATCAGAAATAAAGAAACACATTCCACCGAAAGAGGTGCCAAAAAAGAGGTTACAAAGCTTTAGTTTTGTCAATAATGATTCAGCCTAGGGAGTTTCTCTCAACAGAATCCTTTCTTCAAGAACCTACTTGTAGCACATGTCAGAAATCTCCCTCAGCCATGTACAGAATATTGCAATTACTCTGTATTAACACTAAGTAGATGAGAGCTGGCTTTACCTCTCACAATTACTCAAACAAGCAGCCTGTAATTCCTAAAAAAAAATCACCTCTTGCTCAAGCAGCAAAAAAATTAGGGTGTCACCCTAGACAGCTGTCATAGAGGAGAAGTAATGACATATTGGTAGAATATAAATTTTATCCAGGTCTCCCTAACAGAAGTGACAGCAAAGACTTGGTCACTGTCACAGAGTGTTTTTGTTCCTTAGAGAATCTAGTCTCATTTCTTCCTGAGGAGGAAGGGGGGAAAAAATAAACAAACAAATAAAAAAAAAAATCTAACTATGCCATTTCATATAGTCTTCACAATACACATATCAGACTCATGACTTTTCTAATCTCCATGTCACAGTACTAAGGGCAAATGGCAGGTTTACAAGTGTGGATATTCCTTCCCTTGCCCCATCCCTTCTATGGAAAAGGCTTCTCATTTCACATAGTTACAACAGTAACTGCATTAAGTTTTTATAGCCAGTGGTTATGCAAAGACCATATCAAATCTCATAACGGCTCCCTTTGGCATTATCAGTCTAGAAATATTCTGTGTCAGACAGAAAAATGCAATATGTGAAGTTTTTCACAGGCTCAAGTCGCTAGTGCCAAAATAATTGCTTTTACCAGTTTAAGAAGGTGATAATAGGAACGTGTGAAGGATAGGGAAAAAGTGAAAATATATTATCTCAAGAAAACAAATATTTCACTTTCTTTCACCGAAAATCGTCTACATCCTGGTAATTCTTAGTTTCCAACAAAGCAGTTGTAGGAAAAGCTGTTTTAATGCATCCAGATTTGGATTTAATGTTAGAAATTCTGTACAGGGAGATAAGAATTCAAAGACAATGCTGTAGCTTTTCAAGAAGCACTACATCAGCACTATCAATCTAGTGTATTTTTAGAATTATTTATGTGATTTCAGTCAACCTTTAAGTAGAAGAGAAATATCCAGTGATTTTTACTTTACAATATGAGGGATGTTAAAAAAACAAAACTGGCAGTAAAAAAGCAAAAACCAATACTGCACAATTTTCCACGCCAATCAGGAAGCACATATTGCCCTTTCTAGAACTTTCCTTTAATATAATAGACTTTCATGCTTGTCTACAATTTATTTGTGTGCAAGTTTTCAAGGAAATGTTTTAAACTATTAAGTTTTGAGTCCCACAGCAAATAGTTACAACCTGTTGGACTTCCGCTGCGGTGCTCCTGAAGAGTTCAATGTAACGTTTTCCAAGTATTTCTTTGTGCTTTTTAAGTGCATTCTGTGCATATTCTTCACAGGAAAACAACACAAATGCATCTCCTGTGGGCCTGCCATCTGGGTACTTGACAAAGAGAAGTCCCTCTTTCCCTCCTGTGACTGGGCACTCCGGCCCCAGGAACCCCAAGACATCCTCTTGAGTAGCAGTGAAAGGAAGGCCTCTCATCCGGATGATAACTTGATTCTCCTTAGATAAGAACTGGGCCACTTCATTGGAGGTGCCTGGTAGAAAGAGAACAACATACGGTCAGCCAACAACATATGGTCATGATGGGCAGTCAATTCCATAGGACGCAAGAACAGCAAAGCACGAAGGAGCAATATAGGAGGTGAGCAGCTAGCAACAAACCCACAGAAGACCTGAAACACCACTAACTCCCAGGAAACTATTTTGAAGTGAAACTCCCTTACCCTGAAGGTGTTTCATATTTTAATGAAATTGGAACAAAGATGAGATTAGTGTGAACTTATAAAAGGTACACAGATGCTGCCACTGCAAAGGCTCAGCTTCCCCCGCAACAGCAAAACCTGCCTGTGAACATCACAGCCCAAATGCTCACAGCTCTATTTCAACCACACGAAACCAGAACTTGACAGGGTCAAGCATTCTTGGAAGGCAAAACAGGAAAAGCTACTTCATTATCCATTTGTGTTCTCAGACAAGGAACAAAGGAAAAAAAAAAATCAGAACTAGAACAACACTCCTATGACTTAAGTAATTACACTGAACGCCAGCATCACTTACCTCCTGCAATTTTTAAGAATTCTTCCCCAGTTGCTTTGTAAACCTTAAAGAGAAAAAAAAACATCACACATGAAAATGACAACATTCAACTCTAAAACACACGTGCTCTTCCACATGTGAGAGAACTGTATTTTGGTACTTTGAGCAAAACAGAAGTGCGGTTTGTTCTCATTTAAAACTGTATTCTAAAATACTAAGGTTGCTCTTCAAAGATTTGTTTGAAGTCACTACTTTTTACCTCAATGTATCTGCTACCCATGTGATGCTTATGTCTTTCCAGTGCAAGATCTCTCTGTTCAGAATTGACAAACCGAACTAATGCCTCCCCATTTCTTCTTCCTTGAGCATTCAGACAAAGAGCCACACCACCTCTGGAAGGTAAAACCAACAAAAATAACATTAGTTTGAATCTTTAATACATTTAATAAACAATTGTGTAAGAATAGTATAGAAATCAGACTTTGTAACATAGAGTTTACAGACTGAAAAAAAAATTGCTACTATCCACATTTTTATATCATTTTTAATGTAACACGACAATACCACAGAATCCACTTCAGCGAGATCTTGGATCTCATGCTATTCACCACTTTCTCACTTCCTTGCAGACATAAATTTGCATGCCCTTCCTATCATCTCAGAGATGCAGATTTGAATTTCCTTATACCTCTAAGTAAAAAAATGTATTTTTTCAGTGTTGAGAATCTGGACTATATATTAAGTGACAGGTATGCTAAATTAAACTCACTCACTCTATATATACACACATACATACACAGAGGTGTACACACATCAGTCATATGAATTTTCTTTTCCAAACAGCACTTGGAGGTTTCTCAATCTGGCCTGTTTAGAAGGCACAGCAGAATACTAAAGAGCTGGCACAAAATTAAAGCTTCTGTTACATCTTGGACTTTGCCTTGATTAACGCAGTAGGACTTTCTCCCTTTAGGTACCCTCAATAAATGAACGTATGCATGTTGCTTTTGAATTGGTAAGTCTCCTTTCTTTTTCACACGCTTCATTCTTTCTTGCACACCTAAGGCTGGTAAACCCGTTCAGTTATCGTGACCATGGGGTAGGAAGGGGCACGTATGGGGAAAGACAATAGAAGTGATGACTCCAGTAGAGGGTGTGGGGATGTGTGTTAAATAAATATTACAAGAACTTGCTATTAAAAACAAAGTGACAAAACAAGACAAATTCTTATCAGCTTACTTGGCAATGTTGAGTCCTTTGAAAAATCGAGCAATGTCTTGGTCTGAAGACTGCCATGGCAAACCTCTGGCACGTATTACTGTCTCACTGTCCACTGTTTCAGATTTACTACTGCACAGAAAAAAAAAAAGAAAAAAAAAGGCAGCCAAAGTAAGCTTTAATCTAGGTTTTCCATTATCTTACCAAATTTCAGTTTGCAACTAATTTAGCTTGCAAATCAGGAGTATACTTGCTGTTGGGACTTCTAATTCCATTACTCATTTCAATAAAGAAAGGAAAGATAACTGGGATAATCCTTTTATACACACAATGCTGAAGATGCACTATGTTGTTACCACATGGCACTTCCTTAAAAATAATAAATAGGCAGACTGGCTCACAGGGAGGTAATAAGGAACTGGCTTAATTTTATTTGAAAGATCTAACAATCCAACATAGATGGTTACAAGGCAATCCTAAATATGAATACATTACTTATGCTTAAGATGTTTTATTCTCCAGTTACTGCAATGTATTTGAAAATGAAGAACCATTCCGTTTCTTCTCTCCCTAAACTCAACATGCAATACAGCATATTAGACCACTCTTCAGGAGCACCACATAGTTCAGCTGCATAGAGGGTGCACTAGCCACTACCCCTGTTGACTTAGGGAAAGTTCACAAATATTTCTTCACTGCTGGGGAAGATAAGTCGGCCTCACTGCCATGCGAAACAGAAGCTAGAGAACAAAGAGCATTTAACTTGTAGTGACTTTAAAGAGACGGACTAAAGTACAGCATTCAACATAACAGCCACAGTCTGTCTACGCTAGACTACTGCATACACTGTTGCTGTTCTCAGGAACCAACCTACTTTCACAGTGACCGTGGGGAAACATTCACAGGCTTTCCCTGCTCTAGACAAGGCTCATCTTTGGTTGCAAACAACTGTGACAAGGGCACTTACCAAGGACCTGTTTCATACTTGTACTTCACAGTTTCAGGCTCAGTAAATATGTGATCTGCAACAAAACAGGAAGTTTAAATATAACCAAGGTCAGGAGTTACTTAAGAACGACAGTACCACTGCCAATTCTTACAGAAAAGACAGATTTTGGCATTCTGTATAAATAGTTCACTTACTACAATTTTCAGAGAGCATGCTGAAGATGATAGCCACCATGGTTTTCACTTGCCACACGCCAAAGTCCTCCTCCGTTTCATCTGTCCCTAAGCCTAGATCTAAACAGGCGATTATAGAAAATAACAGACTTGCACAATCATTTGTAAACAAGTCAGAAGGCTTTCCTGATATTAACACAGAACTGGTAATCAAATTTACTGGTCTTAGCAGGGCCATGTGACCATTAGACATTTGTTACTCTGCTCATAAACTGGTTAATATTCACTTTAACGGTCAACAGTCTGAAAACTATTGATAGCTTACATCATTTCAGTGTTAACAGTTAAAAAAAACCCCCCAAAACGGAGTAAGTTCCTATCACTTCAAATGTAGCTGAACCACATTCAGCTAGGCCACAACAATCCTCCTAAAATTTTGATGTAGGGTGTTGGGTTTTGGGGTGGTTTTGTTTTTGTTTTTGTTTTTTAAATTAGTTTTTGTTTTAAACTCAGTTCAGTCAGGATCACACAAGAGAACTGTTACTATCTGCAAACAATAGAAGCTTGCAGGCCAGTTAGTGCTGAAAAGGCCCACTGATAGCTAAGCCTTTCCTTTAAGATCAAGTATCAATGCAAGTGATGTTTTTCTTTGGTGGATTTACTAAATATGGTCAGAACTCGTTGAGACTCAAATTGGGGGGAAAAAACCGAACCCAATATTGCAAGCAAAGCTCCCTTCCCCAACACACACTTTAGCAAAATTCCTTCTATTTCACCTATGAGTTTTTAAACCCCACATCTTAGTTTAGAAGAATAAAATCTGTAACTATGAGAGGGGTAAAACCTAAGCAGCATAGTTGATTCTGGTGTAAAGGCTGCAGCAAAAGGATACATTCCGCCATGGTCTTGATAGTCTGATCTTTCACGGCGGCTGAACTAGGGTAGCAAGTGTGAAATTCTTTGCGCAGATCATAAAAGGAATAGAAACAGTCTGACAGCAGGAAGTTCTATAAGGAAGACAAAAAGTTTGTTTTGTACACACCATTCCTTTAAATTCCAATTAATATTTTTGGACTGAATGAGGCAGTCTCAAAAAAAAAAAATCACATAGTTGCATGTCATCAGCTTGTCTGTGATAGACCAGTTTTAGTTCCTTTGTAACACAGTTCAAATTCCACAGCCTTACAGAATTAGATCTCTATACGAGCAAACCCAAATAACTTGAGAGGCAGACCCGTGCAAGACAGCTAGAGAAGACAGCTGGGGAAGAAAAAAAGAAAAAAAGAATCTAGGTTTTGCTGTTTTATAAATACTTACATTTAGGATACTGTATTTTCTCTTTTGTGGCTACACTGAAAAGCAATATTGTACCAAAACACGATAACAAAGTTTAAATAAACATTGTTACAGTGGAAAAAAAATCTTCCAGCAACTTAAAGACGTTTACTCAGTACTGTCTGTTGTGTATAAGAACTTTAATTATATAACATTATTAAACAAATGTTTAAGCAGCCCTTCACTCAGACATTAGCTTATTTTTTCAAGAAATAAAACAAATAATTCTGGTCTAATTCACTATTTTCTCTCTCGCACTCCTCCAACTGTTTTACTATATAAAAGTTTGACTTTGGTCTAGTCAAACAGCACCCACCTTTGTAAATAAAGAATTGAGAAAAGTCACAAGGTAACGCTTCTTAGAATGTTGGGAATGGCAAGAGCTAAGGTCTGAGGGTTACTACCATTTAACGTGCAGGGAGAGATCGACTTTCGCAAATGAAAAGGTATTGAAGGAAAAAAAAAAGAAAAGAAAGAAATGCAGTATTAAGAGACTCAACACTTGATCAGATCCATTCCTTGGTTTGATATGCACAATTATTTCTTCCACAACATTACAGCGTTTGTTTTGTTTCAGTCAATTTGTTTCAAGATGGAAGTACAAAGAATTACCCACAATCCATACTGCAGGATGGCATGAAGTGGAAAAAACAAAACAAAACAAACCCCCCCCTACTGTTATGTTTGAATGTTAAATATCATTCCTGTTTCCTTACTTGCTTCATCCCTACACAAACATGCGCTTTTCAAAAAAAGTCAGTGTGTTATGTTTTAATATAACACAAATGCCAAACGAATATTTGTTGAAACTCAGCATGAGCCAATACCCTTATATAGAGAAAAAAACCACAACTGATCAGTCAACTCCTTCCATGTCTGCAGCTCCCATTCCTGGGGGTTTGCTGCAGACTAATTCAAGAGCCACCACGCTGCACAAAGGCAAGATTCTTCTCCCTGTGCAAGACATCCTGCTCCAAGCCCTTGCAGGAACTCGGAGTAGAAACGGCCGCTTCATGTGGGAGTAGCAAATAAGCTGTAGCACTACTTCCCCTGAAAAAATGCGGATGAGGAACCACTGCCACTCTCCAGGGCAAGTCACTGCCTGCATGTTTACTCTCTACAGGACATTGACACATGGCTCCTACCAACTTCAGATCTTGGTAGAAACCCATGGCTCCACACAGAACCTGTGGTTTAACTCCAGCCTAAACAAAGCAATAGTTCTCCATCACCTCTGCTGAGGTTAGACCTGTACCTTTGCTTCTATTTCTTGAGACACAGAATTCAGAGTACTTGTACTGCTCTGTCTCTACCCTGTCTTTCGTAATTTTCCTCTTCATTATGCTCCTCTGGGAGTCCTCAAGTACTGTAGCTGACTTCCAAGAGCAAGCGCCAAGAAATACTTCTCTGCTACTCAGGGTTGTGACAGGAGGGGGATCATCTTAAATATTCTTGGAACATTATAGTTCCCAAGGCTGAATTGCATTCCTCATCTCAAACTCACATAAGCTATTTTCTTTGATGTCCTTAAAACACAGTATCGCCCTTTTGCATCCGTTCTGACCTCATACCTTCTTAGATGTTTCTGGGTGAAGGACTTGTCGAATGAGTAACTGGCCATCACTGCAGAGCGTGTAAGAGCTCCTTCCAAGTACTTTCAAATCACTGGATACCAGCTGACTAAACTGAAAAATAAAGTGATAAACTTCATTGCACAGATAACTCCATAAAATGAGCAGTTATTGTTATTACAACACTTTTTTTTTTTAAGAAGATAGAATAATTCAGCATTTTGTAATAGCTTTTGAAAAACCATAAAGGATAACAGATGTAGGCTTCTGATAAAGGCAGGCAAAGAAACTATACGCCTTTGTAGAATAGAAAATAAGAACCCAGCAGTATGACAAAGAGAACAGTTAGGACAATACGGCAGAATCATTATTTTGAGTTATGAATTATGGTATTATAATTATAATATTCAAAAGCTGGAATAATTGTAATATATGCTATGAAATATTTGAAAGTAAAAAAAAAAAAACAAAAAACACCAAACACTTTCAAGATGAACCACAACATTGATTTTGCAATAGCCTTTCTTCACCTATGACATCTTTAACCTCAGTTATATCCTTAACATTTGTTTGGTTTTTTTTAATTTGAACTCCAGAAAGAAAAAGGCTACCTATCAGGACTGACTAATGTTTCAATAGTTATATGCTAAGAATGGCCAAATAAATTGTGGCCTAATACCTTCAAAAGTGAAATTATAATCAAGTCGCAGCCAAGCCAATCAAAGTTCTTGGTAGAGATACAGTGTTAAAAACACTAGATAAAATTATTCCCTAGCTGTTGGATGGACTACCCCCAGCAGGTTAATTCTCCAGAGGAAACGGTTCTATCTGTCTTGTTTTCCATCCTTATACAACAGTTTCTAGCCTTTTATTACTCCATACCAATGTTAAATTCCCTGCTCATAATAGCTGACTATTGCATTATAGTACCTACATGTATCAAATCAGTAAATAGTAGCTTGTTAGCTAACTTTCAAGGGGACAAATATAATTATTCTGGGCTTCTCTCTTGATGCTACTCCCTCCCAGGAAAGCATCACCTCACAAACAAAGCAATAATTAACATCATGATGCAGTAGCCACCCACTACTTTAAGCAATAGCTTGCAACTCCAAAACAACCACCCCCAAAAGCAAATTACAAGTTGACTTGAAACTCAATCTCTTTATGCTGTCTTTTAACCTGTGTATGGGGGGAAAAGAGGGCTGGTTTGTTTTATCATCAACACATGTGACACTTTACATAGTTACAGTCTCTGTTCAGAAAAGCTGATGTCTCTAACTATCTGACCCCACATCTACACATTATTCACTGTGTGAACAAATGTTGCAGCATCTGTGTCCCAAAGGTAAGGCTCCATGAGGGAGAAATCATGTATTGAAGGTGATTTTGCAGGAGCAGAGACACGACTACCCAGGCTTTACTTCAAAATAACTGCACACATCCAATTCAGGCCCTTTTCTAGACTTGGACAGGTAACCAGCGTTCCACTACCATCAAATGCTGTAGTAGTGGCTACTACATATCGAGACAGAGAACTAAGGGGCAAAGCTGGGTATAGAGAGGCACTTACATCAGCATCTCATATAAATTGTTTAATTTCCAGATATATACACACACACACATATATGTAATGAAGTTATTTAATATCAAACAGAAGATACTTGAAACTTTTAAGAAGGGTGAAAAAGAAATCCTTCCCAAAAATCCCTTTACAATGCAATTCTTTGCACACTACCAAAACCACACAGAAACAGCCCAGGTTTTGCTGCTACCACAAGTTGAGGTCTTAAAGAACGTGAGGCTATAAAGCAAGTCACTGTTTAAGGATGATTTAAAGTCAGAAAATTGAGATCTGAGAGTGCTCAAAGTATTTCAGCTCATGTGTAAACACCAGACAAAAGAAAATTCCAGAGGACTCAAAAGGAACCACTTCAGAAATGCAATTCTGGGGACTGCCACTATCATAGGCGAGCAACAAATATTCTCACCACAATAACAGACAAGAGGAGAATTGTGTTCTTACTGAACGCAGAACCTTATTACTTTCTGTTTTAACTTCTGGGCACAATAAAGAGCAAATATTTGTAAAAAGGGATTGGAAATGGCGATAGGAATTAGCCTCCAGAAGGTGCACAGGGATTCTTGCCAAAAGGAAGCAGAGCCTTACTGATGAACAGTAATAAAACACTCCCCAAACCTTCAACTTTGTACCCTGTGCTTCTGAAGATGCACAAGGGCCTATATAAAGAGTGCAATTAGGGAGCAACTTTGATCATATACAAGAAAAAAAATCCAACATAGACAATTTGAGGGAAGCAGCAAATTGCAGAATCACAGAATGGCGGGGGTTGGAAGGGACCTCTGGAGATCATCCAGTCCAACCCCCTACCAGAGCAGGGTCACCCACAGCAGGTGGCACAGGAACGCGTCCAGGAGGATTTCGAACGTCTCCAGAGACAGAGACTCCACCACTTCTCCGGGCAGCCTGTGCCAGGGCTCTGCCAACCTCACAGCAAAGAGGTTCCTCCTCATGTTGAGAGGGAACTTCCTATGCTCAAGTTTGTGCCCGTTACCCCTTGTCCTGTCCCTGGGCACCACTGAAAAGAGCCTGGCCCCATCCTCCTGACACCCACCCTTTAAGTGTTCATAAGCATTGATAAGATCCCCCCTCAGTCGTCTTTTTTCCAGACTGAAGAGACCCAAATCCCTCAGCCTTTCTTCATCAGAGAGGTGTTCCAGTCCCCTCAGCATCTTGGTAGCCCTTTGCTGTCCCCTCTCCAGCAGTTCCCTGTCCTTCTTGAACCGGGGAGCCCAGAACTGAACACAGCACTCCAGATGCTGCCTCCCCAGGGCAGAGCAGAGGGGGAGGATGACCTCCCTCCACCTGCTGGCCACACTCTTCTTGATGCCCCCCAGGATGCCACTGGCCTTCTTGGCCACAAGGGCCCATTGCTGGCTCATGGTCACCCTGTTATCCACCAGGACTCCCAGGTCTCCTTCCACAGAGCTGCTCTCCAGCAGGTCAGCCCCCAACCTGTCCTGGTGCAGGGGGTTGTTCCTCCCCAGGTGCAGCACCCTACACTTGCCCTTGTTGAATTTCATAAGGTTTCTCTCCACCCAACTCTCCAGCCTGTCCAGGTCTCTCTGTATGGCGGCACAGCCTTCTGCTGTGTCAGCCACCCCCCCCAGCTTTGTGTCATCAGCAAACTTGCTGAGGGTGCACTCTATCCCTTCATCCGGGTCATTGATGAATGTATTGAACAGGACTGGACCCAGTACTGACCCCTGGGGAACACCACTTGTCACTGACCTCCAACTAGACTCTGTGCCCCTAATCACAACCCTCTGAGCTCTGTCTTTCAGCCAGTTTTCAGTCCACCCCACTGTCCATTCATCCAACCCACACTTCCTAAGCTTCCCTTTGAGGATGCTGTGGGAGACCGTGTCGAACGCCTTGCTGAAGTCAAGGTAGACAACATCCACTGCCCTCCCCTCACCTATCCATCCAGCCGTGCCACCATAGAAGGCTATCAGATTAGTCAGACATGATTTCCCCTTGGTGAATCCATGTTGACTACTTCTGGTAGCTTTCTTTTCCTCCACATGCCTTGAGATGACGCCCAGGATGAGCTGTTCCATCATTTTTCCAGGGATGGAGGTGAGGCTGACCAGCCTGTAGATCCCCGGTTCCTCCTTCTTGCCCTTTTTGAAGACTGGGGTGACACTGGCTTTCCTCCAGTCCTCAGGCACATCACCTGTTCTCCAGGACCTTTCAAAGGTGATGGAGAGCAGCCCAGCAATGACTTCCACCAGCTCCCTCAGCACTCTCGGGTGCATCCCATTGGGACCCATGGACTTGTGGATATCCAATTGACTTAATTGATCTCTCACTTGATCATCCTCAACCAAGGGGAAGTATTCCTTCATCCAGGCTTTCCCTGTTACTTTCTCCAAAGTCTGAGACTCCTGAGGGCTGGACCGAGCAGTAAAGACCAAAGCAAAGAAGGCATTCAGTAATTCCGCCTTCTACGCATCCTGTCACCATGGCTCCTGTCTCATTCAACAGCGGGCCTACAATTTCTCTAGTTTTCCTTTTGCCTCCAATATACTTGAAGAAGCCCTTCCTGTTGAGCTTGACATCCCTTGCCAGGTTTAATTCCAAGGAGGCCTTGGCTCTCCTCGTTTCTTCCCTGCATACAAATGTATGCAGCCTCCTGCTTTACAAATAAAATGTAAGAACTGTAGTTCAAAAAGCCTTCACCACGTTAGAAAACAAAAGGAGAAAAATGTTTGGACAAGGGAAGAATTACTCAGGCAAAATGGTGTAAGTCAAGTTGGTAAAAATCAAGACTATTGCACTGAAATAGTCACTTTTTTTTCAGATGGTGCTTCCCGTACAACATACGGCTGAAAAGACAGATACACGGCACAATTATTTTCAGAAGCCCCTGCTGAGAAAGAGATCAAGAAGAATGAAATATTACGTAAGGACACTGATAAGCCCAATACTCCAAGTGTACTGAAGTTCAAAGAAGGCATGAGATGCAGCATTTGTTTTCATTTTTAACCGAGCCTAAGTATTTTTACTGCGTATTTATTAAATGTCAGTGATAATATCCAACATTGCAAACTCCCTTCCAATGGGACAATCGACATGGCAAAACAATTCTCAATTTTCTTACTAGAGGCCAGCAGCTTAAAGTGCCTCAGATGAAATGCCACAATGTTGGCAGGCCTTGCTGAGTGCTTATTTAGAAACTTCTATTTTAAAAACAGCCTTTTTCAAACTTTGGGGTGTACTGCTCCAAAAGAGGGCAAAAGGAGTGTGGGAAGAATAGTCAGAAGACATAAGCAATCCTTCCTATCCAAAACAGCTTAGCTATAGCATGGGTTAACTGAGGAGAAGAATGGGGTAGCAGGGTGTGAATGGGAAGATTTGCCTAGGAGAAAAGCATGGGGCAAAACAGCAAGCACAACATTGCCACAGAGGAACAACAGATATTTGAGATTAGCCTGAACTGGCTTCTTTCACCTACGTGAGATGTCTCCAAATTCTGGAAAGGTTAAGTATGAAAAGCATAGCTGTGGACCAGCTCTTGGCACTATAGATTACATTGAACCCTTAAGTCTTTCAGGTAATAGATACAGCCTATCGCACGTATCAAAAAGAGTTAAAGCAACCAGCACAGATGTGTTTATAAAGCCACATTGAAATATAAGTTAAGCAATTCAATGTTCCCATGGAAAAGTCATCTTCAGCCTCCTTTTTCGCACTATGACTTTCAGGCAGCATCTCAAAAAACAACCTTGAGCCAGCACACACCCAAATGCAGCAAGCTAAGGACAAGTTAAGACCAGTGCCAGATTTACATTACATTTTTCTGCCTCACATGTTGAACAACCTGTCCACAGCTCTGTCATTTCCTAAATTCCATCCCCATCTCCTTCACTCCACCAATAAAAACCATCTCAGCTATTTACCTCCTGTCATTTATCTTCATGCTGCCCTCCATAGCACTCCCCCACTTCAGCATGCAAAGCCGCCCCACCTCAAGACTTCCTCCACCCTATGTTTCCCCTGTTAATCTACTCATTTCATAGCAACAGGGTTATACAGAGTGTTAATTACCACTGCTTGCAACCAGCCCTCATTCCGACTGCAAGAACCACAGTGCATTGGCATCACCCTCCACCCTTTGTTGCTTATTCCACCAGCTCAGTCTCTAATAGAGTTCTGGCGAACCACTCCATATTTAAAGGAACATGTTCAATAATTCAATACCAAGATTAAAAACTGAACAGAGAGAAGGAAGAATGAAACAAGCTGCTCTGCACATTTACCTCCATGAAACCTAAAACAGTTCTTAGAGAAAAGGTGTCGAGAGGGAAAGATAGAGTTTGAGCACCAGTTCGAAAAACTGGCTAAACAGGATTTTGGTCCTGGAGCTGAGAGTACAAAGAGAGCGAAGAGCCATGTTTAGCCAGCAGCAAAGCTGGACGAAAGCCAGCATGAGCCACACTGCTGCGTTTTCTGCAAATGAATCCCAAGTGGCTGAAATGACACAGCCCCCTTCGTGTTGCCTTAACTTTAACTGAAAAAAGCCGTGGATCCTAGAGAAACAAGAAGATTCCTCATTAAGCTCTTTCTATAGTTACGATGCACAAAGCACTAAAATAAGCCTCTGGCTATTTGGATATTCCCATTTCCCTAACTAAAAATAGCTCTCATCCTTGAGAAAGGCCACTGCATCTGCATGTATCCATGCCAGCATGGTCACGAAATAGTGAGACAATCCAGTTGCAGAATGCATCCAAGCTGTCAACTGAACCAACTGTTCTAAAACACCAAGATACTCTGGGGGATTCTGTCTTTAATTCACCTCTGAGAAATAACAGAAAATTTGGCTGCTTCTTAGTCATCAGCCCTCCAGCAGCTCCTTCAGAATTAAAAGCATCCTTGCAATTTCACCAGGTCTGGAACATTATGCTAAAGCAGAACATAAAAGGCCAGAAAGAAGCTTAGCTTATAGTACACACTTCAGCTAGACATGCACCTGTTCCCAAGTAGAAAGATGAGTTATTAGATTTATCAATATTCTTTGCACAAAGAATGGTCCTCATGCTGTGGGGACCTGGGTTTGAAATCAGTGGTATTGACAGGCATGTTACTAAATTTCCCAGAGAAAACAAATTGGTGATTACACATAAATACATTATCAAGTTTCTGCCAAATTAGCATATCAAAAAGTACTCATTTTGACTTCTCTGCCATCTTTAGACTTAGGTGGAAGGACAAATCCACCCAGTCCAGTCAAATATTAAGACACAATGATGATACTTGATTTGAGATAGACCTGTCAAAAAAAATTTGAACAGGCTTAGCATTCTAGATCAGTCTTACGCAAAAAACCAAACAAACAAACCCACCAAAACACCCAAAAACAACAACAAAAAAACACTGCACCACAAAACCCACAACTTATTCAGCAGTGACATCTTTTGGTCACTATTAAAAGGAAAACTTTCAGGAATAACTTAGAAGAGAAGTTATTTTGGCTCATCTAGGCTCGTATATTCCAATATATTCCCTTGAGCTTAAAGAACTCATATTAGTAATACGTAACTGTCCTAGAGAAAGTGAAAATATACTGCACAGAGCTGTAAAACACACTGTTTGAGATGAAAACAGTCTTATCCGAGACACAAAGGTGAAGTGCCTACATCTCTTTTGCTCAAACTTGGAAATTTAGCTACATGTGGGGTTTTTTTCATATTCATTTTAAGAAATCAAGAATAAGTTTCCACTCTGGCCAGTGCACATCTCCACGTGAAGCAGAAGCTAGAGATCTATTTTAGATCTCTTCTGTAAATTATTTTACCTACATAAGAGATGTTCTCTGGTAGTGCATTATTAGGAAAAAAGGTGAAGGACAGCATAGAAACCATTACAGGCAGGCAGCTCTAATATACAGAGAGATATATATATCTCTCTCTGTGTGTACACATACATATATTTATGTATAGAAATATATATGACTCAAATTATAATATTAAAAATCTCATCAGATCAGTTGAACTTTCATGTTTGCATGTCTAAAAATTCAGACTTTCTAAATTCATAAAGTTATTTCTAAATTTCAATTCACTATATTTCTCATTTTAAGTCCTGAAATTTGTTAAATTTTATGAGCGCAATGAAGTTTAAGAACTACAGCTTGTAGTCTATCAGACAGATTATTAAATAAGATTTACCAAAACAAGTCAATAATACTATAAGATCTATAGACTCACCCATATACAGCAGTCTTTCATGTTGTAGAAACCAACTGAAGTAGCAACCATACAAAGCACTTGTTTTTCAATCCAGAAATATCAGAGTACACTCATGCATACTCTCAGACTTTGCCAAATACTTCACATATGCTACCATTTTGCAACAAATATCACATATGCATTCTTTAAAATAGTGTACGATATCCAGTCTTACTTGTGTTTAAAAAAAAAGTCATCATTACTTAGACACTACTGTAAGTCACATTAGAGCTTTAGACTGTCTTTTAGGCCTTTGGTGTGGGTCATTCTTTACTTGTAGCATACAGCATGTAACAATGACCTGTCTTCTTTCAGGTAAGAGAAGCATGGGAAACAAATGACAATCCCCCAAAAAGTCTCTCTGAAGATTCTCTACAACGAGTCCTGCTTCAACAGGCAAAGATATTGCAGTTCTCGCCTCAAAGCCTGATTTTATGGAATGTCCTCTACGATTTATTACCAGAGAACACCCAAAATCAATTATATAGTTGCAGGTGTGGTTCCTGAAAGGAGATCTCCAGTGGTTGAATGCTGCAACAGGCTACCCAGAGAAGCTGCAGAGTCTCCATCCTTGGAGGTATTCAAGACCCAACTGGGTAATCGCCTTGGCAGGCTGCTCTGGTTGACCCTACTTTCAGGGATTGCACTAGACAACATCTATAGGTCCCTTCCAGCCTCAGCTACTGTGTGATTCTCCGATCTCTTTGGACTCTCTCTGTTTTGCCTACTCCGCAGCTACACTAAAAGCCACGAAAACATAAGTAAAATTGGAGTACCACTGAGAAAACAAATGCCCAGCAATCCTGAAGTCTCCCTTAAGACTTAAAGGCTCTAATACCATGGGTTTGGTATACAAAGCTTGAATACACACAACATACCATGACATGTCAACTTTGGGAAATATTTTCACTTGGACTTTGTGCCTCAGACCCTACACTCATGAGGGTTTCACATTTATTTACAATACTCTCCATGGGCAGTTTTCTTCTCCTTCACTCTTCAAACCCTGGTGATAACGTCAGCCTTATCCATGCAATGGAGGAATTTAAAGCATGTCAATACTACTGGGAGGTGCACAGACTGAATTTCAGCAGTATTTACAAGTATGATAACCCTTTATCGTGCTAGGTAACTTTTTAAACAGAGAATCCTATAGTAAGCCCTTGCCTTTGTTCATCTGCTAACTGCTATTCCACATGGCTGATAATGGATACGTGGTGACCTTGTACTGAAATTGCTGTATGGAAGAAAAAAAAAAAAAAAGAAAAAAAAAGAGAGAGAGTGTAAACCACAAGCTGCAGCTAACCTTTTTTTCCCCCCCTTCTAGCAAAACAGGAAAAATTACTGCATTTAGATACTATTCAGACATAAACATGAAAAATAAATTGACCCTTGGTTTTATTTCTTTGCAGGGGAAACTTGCAGATGATGACAGAGGCAGCCCAGGTCCACTCACTAGAAATGTTCAAAACCAATATTGCTGGTTTGATTTCTCCAATTAAGAGGAAAGCAATTTTTTGCTCTACTGAACACTAATGCCCAAGATTATTTAGTGGCTGAAGACTAGCCTGGACAAAAGCACGGTTTTCATTTTCAGCATGCCACAGACAATATCACTGTGCTCAGTATGACCAGTCTAGTTACATTGCACCTTATGCCTATTAAGGTATATAAACTGTATTAAGTAACTGAGTGAGTAATCAGTCAGAATGGCCACCGTAAACATACTCAAGGGACAGAGATATGTATATATTACCTAAAACTAGTCAGAGTTTCCATCCAGCTTTGGAATTTGTAAGTGTAAGAGCAGGTTTGCTCTCCTTAGCATCAAGGAGATGCAGGATGTGGCACTGAGCTTCAAATACTGTAGACTGTCTTCTCCTCAAGTGTATTATGTTGCTTCTAACTACCTACTACTCTCGTCATTTTGTATTCTCTCCTGAATAGAGGTCCAAAACCAGCAAACCAGGTACCACACATCCTGTTCCTGTTCCAAAACAGTTTCATCTGTACCAGGTGTCTGTGTAGACATAAACTCATACTGTTGCCTTTCTCATAGAAAGAAACTAATTATTTTCCACCCATGGCATGAACTAACAAAGGTAACAGAGTTAAGGTCTCAACTATCCCATGCTAAAATTCCAAACATCACAAATCTTCAAAAGAAGAAGTAGTTAAAGAATACAGAATTATATTTTTAAAGTTATTTAAGATATCCACTTTTATTTTTTACTTTGTTGGGAGGATGAAGTTCCAGGAAGTAACACTACCCTGTCCTCATCCTCATCACACAAGTCACGACAGAGTTCTCAAGCCAGGAAGGCACACAGCCTACATGTACCTCTTATAATGACTGCAAGAGTTCAAGGGAGAAAAGTGGAAGATACTCTTTGAGTTTATCACATCCTTCCATTCAACAAAACACAGAAAAGTACTTTAAAACTCATCATACTCCTTCAGAATTACATAGAGGGACTGGAAACTTTAAGCTTAGGTGAGGGTAGCCTACAGCTAATTTTCTGCATAAAAATAGCTTTGTTCAGCATGGTTCAGCAACAGGTAGAATATGAAAGACAGAGGCGGAGCACCAGTTGTCATGCTCTGTCTGTCCAGTGACAGTCTGTAGAGCCTAGAAAACAGACCATCGTGACAGGACCGTGATGAACTGTCTTAAGTGTGAAACTTCCACATTATTTGTTTGGCTCATTTTAATTAGGCTTGTGTCTTTTTGTGACAAAGTAAACAATAGCTAACTAAAAGTTTTAATTTTTCCTACGAAAGAATGCAAAAATCTAACCTTCTGCCAAGAGAAAGATCTGTCCAAGCCATGCCACTTGAGCATTTTATGACCATTTTTGATTAATTATTTCTTAGATGGAAGTTTGGAACACCAGATTATTTGCATGCTTTCCAGCTATGGTATCTACAGCATCTAATTCAGGTAATGCATTAAGCATAAAAGGCAAGACCAGAGTTCAGGCCATTTAAATGTCACAGCAATCAGGTCACAGTTTTTATCTTCAAAAGCACAATCTTTTTTAATAAGAGAGTGTTGAAATATGCAGAGTACTCCACAAATAAGCTACCTGGAGTTAGCCTTCTGTAAGATAAAGCACCTCAGTCCAGCAACCTAAGAATTTCAGTTCTGAACTTACTTTACTACTATATTATGTGTCGGGAAACTGATAAATAAGGACACAGTTACCAAGATAAAAAGAGTTTTTACCTTTAAATAAACCTGCGTGAGAGGGGCCACTAGCTATCAAAACCAACCAAGTAATACAAAAAAGATACATATCTCGCAGAACACCTTAGCATTTGTTAGCATAGGTTGTTCGTGAGTCTGTCTTTAAGCAAAAGGAAACTCTGATTATTAGTAATGCAAAAAATCCATACTCTGTCAACCTTTTACCTACATTTTGAGCAGGATTACAATGGTGCCTCACACTCCTCACAGGCTGCTTGCTATCAGCTCAAGCTCAACTCACAGAGCAAGTCATTACAGCCTGAAAGACACGGCTGAACATACTTTCCAAACTCTAGGTTTTAATTAATGCCGTGACTGCAGTATTTCCTAAAGTCTTGATTTAAGCACAAGCTCTCTCTCACAGTGTTCTATACCTCCCCCACTCCCACTTACCTCTGTTTCAAGGACAAACTTTCATTAGCAATGTGATCTTTAGCACTGCCTCTATTGACTGTAATGCACGGTCCTGCTCTATTTACTCAACACTACCTCATTGTTTGTAGGGCAAGCTTAACTAGTTGTAGGAGAATAGCCAATACCTGCAAAATTAAAGCATTTTTGTCTATTGGGTTGTTTTTCAGGTCGTTTTTGTTTTGTTTTTCTATTGGGTAGTTTTTCAGGTTGTTTTTGTAGTAATATCCAGGGAAAGTAAAAGGAAGAGGAGACATAAAAAGAAAGAAGACATACCTATTATCCACAATTCATTTTCCTTCAAGATTCTTTCATGCTCCTGCCTCTCCTTTAAACTTATACCATAACAATAGCACAGGCATGGAATAACAGCCTTGAGATCCATGCAGCATCTTGCTTATATAAGAATCCATCTGATTCTTGCTCAAACCCTTATAAATATCAGCAAAAAAAAAAAAAACAAAACAACCAAACACCAAACTTTTATAAACTGGCTCTAGTCTGCCTCAGAAATGGGGAGTTTTCCCTTTCTTGTTTAACATGCTTTCACAAAAATATAAAGGAGAAGCGGAAGTAGATCCCTAAGCCGGTTTGCCTTTAATCTCTGAAATTTTAAAGTCACAGATTAGGGCAGCAATCCAAAGCATCATGAATTGATTATGTCTGATAAATGGAAAAATGAGAGTAAGAAAGTATCAGTAAGATTTTAGCAGTTTTTAACTAAGATCAGAATTTACACTGGGCCTTCCAAGGGATTTAGACCTGCCCAATACAGAACAAGGACTATAATAGTGACATTACTTAGATGTTGCTTCCTTTTAGAGAACTACATCCTCTCTTTCAGGTAGCTTCTTGTTTCTAAAGTGAGATTTGATATGAGCTGCCTGTAATATGAAGCAAGTCACACAGCTTCTTGTGATCAATTCTCAGTGCCTGAGGTTTATAGGAAGAGAGGGTTGATTTATATTTTCTTTTGTTTCTTTAAGCATACCACAAAAGCAGCAGTTTTCTTCTCCTGTGCTTCATGTTTACATGGTGCCATTTCACATGCTTTACAACAAGCAAAAGTTCATCCTGTAACAGTTTAATTCTGCTGTAAGAAATAACATTGGCTAATACACTTGAGTAATCAACCAATGAAGCGAACCCCAAAGCTCTGTCGTAATCATATTCTTGTGACTGCTATGTATTTTCCAATTCTCAAGCTCACGCTTCCCCCTCCAATCCAATAGTTATTTGATTCAAGAGGTTTGATGTGTTAAACACTGTTTTGTGTCTCTCTCCAGCTGCAAAGGACTCCTGAATTAACTTTCAGGTACACAGCTACAATAAGATCTACTTACAAAGCAAAACCTCCACAGTGGTTTTTGCATTTTATTTTACAACTTGTATACTGTAGCTCTACTTTACTCTTGGTGCAATTTACTGCAACAGAATTACTTATCAGGAAAGTAATTCCGCCATAATTTCTGTAAAGAAGGTTAATTTCACACATTGCCAACATTGACACAATTCGTTATGATGTTAAAGCATGCTTTCTTTGAATTTCTCTAGAATTAGAGCCAGAGAACTGAAACACTGCTAATTACGTTTTGATTTCAATTCAGTAAGAATAAAAACACAATTCAGAGACTGTCCTAGAGTTCTAGTAACAAAACATTTTCTTCTCAGCTAACAGGTGTCCAAAATGGTCACAGGAGCCAAGTTTTTGTGAAAGAGAAAACAACTGTTTCTTAATCTTAAAATTAAGTTTCTTTCCAATATTTTAGCGCTAACACGATAACCATTTCTCAACACTTTTTGCCCTCTCTGCCCACTGCAGCTCCACAAGGTAGCAGGGGGAAAGAAAAACTAAAGTATTTTTAAATGGAAGTTTGGGAGAAGTGGCAGGATTGGTGAGGGGTTTTTTTGTTGTTTCGTCATTCATCATGTGGCGAGCATTTAAATTTCAATTCCCGATACCTTTTGCATAATATTTATCTTCTAACTCACATCTACCCTCACAACATCTGGATTTAATGAACAAAGGACAGATCAGTAAAGCAGCTGTTTATAAACAAAGCAAGAACAGGGCTATTGTATAGAAATATACTGGAGTAAAGTGTGAACAGTTTAAAGAACATCAACACAGATTTACCAGAGCAAAGCACTGAAAAATGGTTTGTAGAGCAAACGTAACATTCAGTACCTTCTTAGGACACACACATTAAGTTGCCTTTCAGAGTATCAATATTTTCCTCCTTTCTTGAAATTAGGCTGTAGCTAACAGAAATCAATCACGAAGGAAAACAACAACACGATCTCTGCAGTTTTTATGCAAAGCATCAACTATTAAGAAGAAAAAAAAGCTTTTCCAGAGCAGACAGGAGATGGCAGACAGGAATGTGAGGAAGAGGGAGAATTACTGTTTATATTTCTAATTAAGAGACATAAAAGTTCTGATTTTAACCATAGAAATTATAGAAGAGGGCTGATATTATGCTGCTAAAAAAGAAAAAAAAAAATCTTCTCCAATCAGCATTTTTAGTTTTGGCCACAACACTGCTTTGCTAGCAATATCAATTCCAGCATCTATGCGTCACCCTTAAACCTAACTGTTCAGCAAAGAAGTGCTGCAACACGTTGACAGAAATGTTGCCCTTGTTTGGCAGCACTTAGCTACCCAAGACCTTCTGCATGTAACTTAAGGGTGGGTTGTTTTGTTGTTTTTTTTTTAAAAAAGAAAAAAAAAATTCAGGTAAACCAACACGTAAATGCAAGAACTGTGCAACCCTTTCAAAAGCTGTGACAAGAACCAGGGCTGTTTGCAAGGGCATGTAGCAATAGGACGAGGGGCAATGGTTTTAAACTAGAGCAGGGTAGGTTTAGATTAGACATGAGGAAGAAGTTCTTTACAATGATGGTGTTGAAACACTGGCCCAGGTTGCCCAGAGAGGTGGTGGAGGCCCCATCCCTGGAGACATTCAAGGCCAGGCTTGATGAGGCTCTGAGCAACTTGATCTAGTTAAAGGTGTCCCTGCTTCCTGCAGGGGGGTTGGACTAGATGGCCTTTAAAGGTCCCTTCCAACTCAACACATTCTATGATTCTAGAATTCTATGAAAATGGTACCGGGGAAGAGGGAAACAGTAGAGGTTTGCAGACAATCCAGAATACCCACACAGCTTTCTAGACTGCTTCCATGTTAACATGTAACAGTAGAAGTACTACATGTATACTTACTGTCAAAACGGTAGACTATAAATCCTTTATTCCTCGTCCACTTTTGAAAACCCTGACAATAGCTTATTAATACATTTCTAGTGACCTTTTCAGTAGATGCTTACAGCAAGCTAGAGGAAAGAATTTCAAAGTCTTTGAGGATCATGTAATCCAGCAATCTTTGTATTAAAAGGCTTCCACCCTACGTTTTACTGTCTTCCAATGACTTTAAAAAAAGCTGCAAGTACAATTTCAAGAGAAATTCAAGTATTCAGATAGAGCATCAGAGCTGCGAGAACATCCAAATGTGCTAGCGACAAAGTTTTCAAACACTGCACAACATCACACTGTGTGAAAACAGGCATTTCAAGCTATCCTGGACAGGTCATAATAAACTTTGTTTTTCTATATATGCTAATCTGCCCAGGCTTAGTAAGAGACTTAATATTACTGTTTAACTTCACCAGGAGAAGCAGCAGCATCTGCTATCATGAAAAGTCTACTCAGGCTCATTCTCAAACCACTGGGCCTCATTATTCACTTCTAATCAATACTGGCACTTTGACTTTTAAGAGAAGAAGATAGCCCAGCTAGCCGAGACTACCACATTGTTATGCTTGCAAAGAAAAGAATATGCAGCTTTAGACAAATTCCAATATATTCCAATATTGGGTATCAAACATAATTTAACCAATGCTCTTCTAAGTTTAAATGGAAATAGGGAGCTACTAGATGCTAATATATAGTAAGAGCCCTGCATAAGGCTACATGCACACAGGATACTCAGCCCTCCTGCTAAGAGCAGGATTTTATCACTTACCTGATAGGTAAGTGGTAGGACAACCTGAAGGCCAGCTTGTGTCTGCCAGGAAACCCTCATCACTCCCTGCTGATACCCAACCAAGGCCACAGTTTCACAATACAAACTGCTTCGTGGCCAACCTGTCTTAAAACCTTTCTCTCCTTTCACCCACACTGCTTGTTCATACCTTGGTGCTATGACTGCCCTCAGAAAAACTGCATCATCTGCCACACCATACATCAGACAGAACTGCTCCAAACCAAAACTGCTTTTAACTCAAAACAGCGCCCTGCTCCAGTTTAATATGCAGCCCCAAACACTTTCGTACTGGCAGAATGCAGGAGAGGGAGGTCCACATAGCAGAAAGGTGCCACTAAAAAGTTTTCATACAACTGCAGCTTGAGAACATGATGCGGGGGCAGAAACACCTTAGGCTGGTATCGCCATCAAACATGTTGGATCATGAAAATACAACCAAAGGGTGTAGTTTCATGGGACGTGAGCTTGGACAGCAAAGCAGCTTAGACGTTCCCACCCTACCTGCTCATTTCAGTGATCCTGTTTACAGCACAGCTTCACAAGGAGTTTCACTGACACAACAAAAAGATGGCAAAGGATGGTGCAGGGGCAAGAAAGAAGCTGGCTTCACTGCTGAAGCCAAATCTTGTGAAACTACATCCTGAGTAGTTGTTGTGGAAAGAACAACCTGCTCAGTAATACTTGCCAAAGGTTTGCCAAACACCTGCTCCAAAACTTCAGAACTCAGACCCAGTAAATATTCCAAAATACAGACTCTGTTAGGAGTTTTATTGAGGTGATACAGTCATCAGATAATCTGAAGTTGGAAGACCAACGACGAGACCAAAAAAACCAAAAAATCACCCTGCATTTTCAGGCTTTTTTCTGCAGTCTGAAGGTTCAGAGACATATTAAGAAAAATATTCAAAAAAAATCATTTATCGAAAATGAAGGTGTGACAGCTGGCAAGCAAGCCAAGAAAACTTTCTGCTAGCACTTCTGAAGAAGAGGCTGCAGAACAAGTTTCTCTTAAAAAAAAAAAAAAAAAGTTGTAACCGGTTTATCAGGTTAGAGGAATTCACTGGTTCTTCTGCCTCTCCCCCGACCCATTTGTTTCCCAATGCTCAGCTAACGATCTCTTGCTGAATTTGTTGATACGTGAGAAAATAAATTGCACCTGCAGCTCAGCTGGATGATCAATAGGCACCCAAACATGCTTTAGAGAACTGCTCATTTGCTATCACCTGATGAAGTGCCAACCCATGAGTATTTTCAATTTGTGCATAGTTTAGGAGGGGGGGGAGAGAAGGCCCAGCTTTCCCCTTCTATATTTAAGAATACGAATCGAATCTATCATTGATGTATTGAATTCAATGTACAATGCCATGAAAGATCAGCAAGCCTACAACACTCTTTCAAACAATTTTTTAATACTTAAATGTCAGTCCATAGATGAAATTTGGATGCTTTCAACAGGTCCAAAAGCAGACCCAGCTCTCATGAGAATCTCTCCTTTTTTATGTATATCGTTCAAAGTAAGATGGTAATTACAGCTAAATACTGCAGACAGCTCTCCAAAATTATTAGCTGCTCTTAGACTTATTCTTTGTCAGGGAGACATGCAAATATTGCCTTGCACAAGGAAAGGAATATGTCTTAAGGCAAGTCATGCTGATTCAGCCAGGTTTTCTGTATGGGAGGGATTAAGAAATCCACAACACTTTCAACTTAGTATTCGATCTTTAACTTAGAACCCCCATGGCTAGAATCAGAGAAGCACATGAAGATCTCAGCTACATCATCAAATTTTCTACCACAATCCAAGCAGGGTGTGGAAAGCTAATTTCACATACTCTATAACACTATCTCAAATCAAGGTACAAGTCTGCTTCCTTTTCCTCCTCCTTTTCAAATAACCACTTCACCCACCTGTGCTTTTGCTAATCAAAACACTTAAATGAGGGAAAAAAAATAATTCTGTATGTGTTGACAAATACCTGATTCATCCTTTAAATACATGATACAGTTAAAATATTTAATGGACTTATAGTCAAAAATGCAGAAAAGGATCTACTATTAAAGAATATGGAATTTTGCTTTTTGCCACCATTGCAAGTGGGAGGATGAATTAATTCTCTCCTAACTCCCATGGAGTCAGGACACATGGAGGGGAGGGGAAGGGAGACAAGCTTAGGTAAAATGTGTTCCAAAAGACCTGGAACTGGCCACATCACAACTGACATCCAACAATTAACAGCAAAATCATTATTTAGTTGCACAGATATGCCAAACAAAAAGGGAAAAGAAATTGTTGTTTTTCAAGAGTCTCTACCCACCTACACACAAAGGTAGTACTTCCTTTTATTTGCTAAAGCAGACCCACCTACAGTGCAATTTACGGCAATAAGATACAATCTCTCATAAAGTATTGAGTATAATTAAAGTGTGTCTGTTATAAAGGTAAACAGAGTGTACTGGGCTAAACTGTTCCAGATGTCTTTAGTGCAAGATCTGGGACAAGATCAAACCTGCAGCTGCACATTTTCTCAGGGGTTATTTTGAAGCTAAAAAAAAAAAAAAAAAATTTAAATCACCTTTTGGTCTTGGACTCTAGCAAAACTAGTGCTAGTAGAATAAATGCCATCTGCAGCTAATATTAACAGATTTTAAGACACATAAAAGTTACACGTTTCTGTTTTCAAAGATACTCACTCCAGAGTGAAGTGTTAACCATTTGGTATCAAAGAGGGTTAGGAGCCAGTCTGCCAAGTTATCTGTGTCACCAGAAGTTACAGCAACATGAACCTGTTTTACTGCCTAAGCAAGTTTCTTGCTGAAACACACCTACGAATGATTCAGACAAGGTGTGGAAAGCCAGTTTTATATGTTACACAAAAATGCACTATTGTATTTTTCCATTCAAGCACATTTTGTATATAGAAAAGATAGTGAAAGAAAGCAAACTTTCAGGAACTGCATATGTATACACTATTTGCATTAAATTTTTTTAGGTAACTTAGGACCTCTTGAACTACAAAGATCATACAAATTTATAGATTTACTCTCTCAATGTGATATTAAGTGAGCCAAAGAGCAAAATACAGAAATCATAGAAAAAAACATAATCACTTTATAATCCACTAAACTAATTAAGCTTATCTGCAAAAGAGCAATACGCAACAAGCACAACTGATGCTTTATGAACACATAGTTTTGAAGAGTTCAACTAACTTCCAAGAATAACCAGTGAGAAAAAGGTTTTAAATACATATTGTTGTGGTGGACCTGTAGATTAAAACATACCATGTAAATTTTGCAAGTTTGATTAGCACTGCTAAATTGAGTAGTGCTCTTATCATCCTACTTTTTTTAAGGTTTGAGTAAGAGAAATCTGGAATAAAAGTAGACCCATTAAAATAATCTGAAAGCCAGACCTTCCAAGGACTAGGGCATCAGCTCAAATATTCTGGTATTGCACATAACTGTTTCAGAATTATATGGTTCCCATTTCAAGTGGTTCAGGTCTCTTTTGGGTTAGCTTTAAAATAAGCACAAAAACTTGCTAGTGAGTTCAAAGTAAAAGGCAAAATTAAAGTCTATTCATTTTATCAAACCAATTGAATCTCGTCCACAGGCTTCACCCTGAATAGCCCCTGATCCCATGAGCAGCACCTCACCTGTTGAAGAACCCGGTCCAGTGGCTCAGCTTTGCCCAATCCCTCTGGTGTTAAGCCACTCACTTCACGACACTGGTCACTTAAGTCCAAATTCTCTGCTTTCACCAGGGATTTGTGTAGTGTCCCTACCTAAAAACATTTAAGAAATGACGGACAAAAGTGAGAAACAATGGAACTGGCTCTTTCTAACAATACGTTCAGACTGCAGAAAAATCAGAAAGGTGCAGCATCACGGTCCCGATAACAATTGCAATGAGAAAAAGCATTTGTCGATTTCACAAATCGAAACCTTTTGCCTCGGTTTCTTGCCCTCCCGCCCAGGAGAGCCACGCTCTCTGCTTCGGTGAATGGGAGCCGGGTTTCATGGGACGCCTTGGGCAGTTAGCACCGATTTTTGGGGGAGTTGTTAATTGCAAAGGGAAGATCACATAATGTTAAGTCAGCTTCCTGAGTCTATTCATGAAATTGATAGTCATGTTTGTTTTATCAAAGCCCTCCATCTCTAGGGGGCTCTTGTTTAGGATAGGGCTTTTGAAAAAAATAAAAATAGGGCCTATTTTCAGATTAGCCTAAAAATTAAAGGAAGTCAATATTCTCTTAAAGGTTATCCAAATATTGGCTTAAAAAGAAAAAAAAAAAGGCTCCCGCAGCAGACCACAAAGGGTCCAACGGTTACCCTGAGAGCTTCCACGAAAGCACGCACATTTGGAGCCTTCTGAGGGCAGCGTTTTGTTTTAAAGCTCCCAAAGTCCATGGACATCTTCGAATTTGAAGCTACAGATGTTTTAACGGGCACGGGGGTGGAAGCGACCAAACTTTCTTTAAAAAGTTCCTTCTTCCCTTAAAACGGCAGAAAAAGGAGCTTCTCGAGTGAGGACCCCGATGAGTGAATGACCCCCGGGCACGGGGGCCCGCTCCCTCCCCTCCCCACGGTGCATTTGTGAAATGAACAAACGGCTCCGGGGAGGCGGCGAGCGGCCGGGCGAGCCTGCTCGCCCTGCGCCCGGGGAACGCGCCCTCGGACCGGGTGTCGAAGCCATACCTTCTTGCTGGGTAGATCCACAACTTGCCACACCAAGAGAATTAGTTCCCTCTCATCCGAACCCAGTTTAGCCCCATATGCACCAGCTGTTGCCCCAAACAACACCACCAAAGAGTCACTGTGCGAAGCCGTCATGACCACAGGGGGAAACAACTACAATCAAAAGCAGAGGTCAAAAAAAAAGAGAGAAAAAAAAAGAAAAAAAGACAGACACACAAACAAACAAAAAAAAGAACAAAAAATTCCCACAAGGCTCACCCCCTACCTCCAAGTGATCAAAGGGGAAAGGAGCGAACAAGGAGTCACAATATCAAGAGGAGAAAAAGAGCTATTTAGGAGGGAAGGGTGTTTGAGACAAAAAAAAAATGGAGAAAGCTCGCATCTCTACCTGTTCCCGGTGATCTTCTTCCCGGGGCTGATTGGGAGGTGAAATTAGCACGCTGTGGGTTTCTTTCCCTCTGACATCATGGCAGAAGCCCAGCCTGGGCTTGGGCTTTTTTTTTTTTTCTCTCTCTCTTTTTTTTTTTTTTTTTTTCCTTTTCCTTCCCCTTCCCCTCTCCTGAGTTACCTGCCCCCGGTGCTACTCATGTGACTCTAGTCAATCTCCCAGAGGGACAAGGCCATTGGGCCCTTGGAAAAGGTGTAGGAGGGACGGAGGGAGAATCAACGCCTGGCTGATCTGGCCTGATTGGTTTTTGAGGGAGATCAGAGGAAAACTCCCTTTCTCTCTCTGTCTCTAATTCTGCCTGCAGGAAGTGCCTCTACCTGCTTTCAGTTTTGCGGGATCCCGCTCGGCGCTGGGCGCGGGCAATGAGCGCTCCGGCTGCGCGCCCGTGGAGACGCGCGGCCGCCTGCCGCCCCTCGCCCGGCCTAAGCGGGGACTTGGGAGTTTATCTGGGGCTCTCTCCACTCAGAGACGGCCCCCACCCCCTTTTTTTTTTTTGGAAATCTGAAGAATATACATGTACAGTTGCTAAAACACAATCTATGACTTATCTTCGTGATGCACAAAAGTCTTCACCTGCTTCTAATTAATTGTCTTTTGTGAACGTTGCTGTGTATGTATTGAGCTGCCAACATTAACGTATAATGAAAGTGTAGTATTACTCAGGATTTTAAGTGATATTACAAGCAGAAACTACCTTGCATTTTAGGCCCTATTCTGCATATGGGTCCTAGTAAAATGGTTTGGTTTTGAGAAAGGGTGTATCTATGATGTTTTGCAAAATAGAAATATGAAGCCCTGTACTTTCTACCCTGTAACTGCTCCATAAAGAACTACCTCCTGGGCATTAACTGCAGTCCAAGATTGGCAGTTTTTCTCTCTACCTCTTTTCTTTTCACAGGTGAGATTCTACAATGGGAAAACACCACCTAGTTTAGCTACTATAAAAATACTCCTCTAAGCATTTTGCCTTGATGGAAGCAACAGTAACATTTGTAACATCAGGGGCTGAGACAATTTTTGGAGACATTGTCAAATTCAAATTTATTTTAAAGCAGAAATGAAAATCAAAAAGCCTCTAAACTGTTTAGACCATGTTATTATTTTTCCTATCGCCACCACTGACGAGTTACTCATGATTTTTAAAGGCCAAATGCTGCAAGTTAGTCTAGTAATATTTTTTCTTTTGCTTAATTAAATCTTCAGTTTGTACTTCAATATTAGTTTTGTGTTGAAATACAGTTTTCACTGAATGAAAAATGGTGCTGCTATTTAGCTACTGATGTCTATCACAGGAAAATGCAGAGCTGGTCATTTAACTATGAATATCTGATGGGTTTAAATATTAACATCACATTTTCTCTTCTTCTTTTAATATGCTAATTTTGTAATTGGTTAATTATAGCAGTTACTATAGACCTCCTTCAGGTCTATAACCGATTCACATGCTAGCACCACCACCAAGACTATTTCCATTCATTTCAATGAAAGTAAACTACAGTTCAAGAATGCTGTCTCATGTGAATTATCTTAGAATTGATATATTGCAAGTATTTACCTGGAAGAAGCCATGCAGAGAGCTTTGCGGTGCACAGGTGTATCTCACTGAACATTACCAGAGAGATGCTAAATGCCTCTCAGCTGCTGTCTCTGCTGCTCACATGTGCAGCCGCCTGAAAAGCAGTTCTGAAGACAGATCATTGTTGCAGAAAGGGCAAATTCCCAAACGCTCAGACATGAAAACTTTAACTGTAACATATATATATATACAGAAAATGTTTTTAGCAGTATGTTTTCTGTCATTGCTGAATTTACACAACAGCTATATCTTCCTCTGTCAATACCTGTCTAGAAGTCCTTTGCAGAATAAAACCCCATTCATATTCCTTTTGGTTAGTTATATCCTTTGAATATAGTGGTAACGAAGCAGCATAACAGCCTGTTCATTGTGTATGGGATGATTTTATCCCTTAAATTCATAATAAGAACCATAAAAAATACATTGACTTCAAGCATGAGAACTGTTCCTCCTATGCCAACCTATTCCTGCCCTCACAAATACACATACATCATGGGGGTAACGGGGGGGAGGCAGTGTCTGTGCACGTAAATGCAAACACAGATTCTACCTGGAGCTACCAGTCTGTTACAATTTAGCTGCCTTCACGAGGGTGCCACTTCAGAGGCCTATTATGAAACTACTTCATACAAAATGGGATTATAATTAGCAGATTTCTATAGAAGATCATA
This sequence comes from Larus michahellis, assembly GCF_964199755.1. Taxonomy (NCBI): domain Eukaryota; kingdom Metazoa; phylum Chordata; class Aves; order Charadriiformes; family Laridae; genus Larus; species Larus michahellis. The sequence goes on from NC_133899.1 coordinate 19,789,984, forward strand.
CACATGATATGTTTTTGCTCACAAGCTTCAGTGAATTGTCACAGAGAACGCCAATGTCTTTTGTAACTGTCTTTTAGGATTAGGATTTCAGACATTTTCAAGTATCAGACTATGCAATTGTTTTCCCATTTACCTTCTATCCACAACCCTCCATCTCTCTGCATGCAACTCTGAATTATACCAATTTCTGAAATGCTACTGATCTAAAAAAATTAAAGGAATGACATTGCACGTTTCTACTGAGCAGCAACAGGATCCGCTTCCTGAAACAACATGTGGGACAAGCCCTTGTACACTGACCATTAGCAAAGTTAATTTGTAACTAAGATCTTGCTGAAATAAAGAGTTACTGCTCACCTTTAGCTTTAATCCTGGCAGGCGTATTTATAGAGGTTTGTTCTTGTTTGTAGGCTCCATACAAGGATAATGTCTCATAAATGTAACTGGGTGGAGAATAGAAGTTTTAAAGATGGACACTCACTGTTACGCAAGTTCAGTATTGTCATTATTTTGTTTGTTTCTATTTTAATCAAACAAAAGGGAAAACAGAACGGTTTTACAGTTAGATTACATGAGAATGCTGAAGAAGCTCATTAAATGCGTTGCACTTGGCAATGGACAGATCTGTAGGGACAATTTCATTCTTACTATACACGTTATCCAGTTTCACGAATCAAGACAAAAAAAGAAAAAAAAAGAAAACACCACCACCCCCTTTTACCTTTATTACATTACTGTTAAAAACTCCGCAGACTGAAATGTCCTGATCACTGAAGTTTGTTTGTTGTAGCCTAACAAAGGAGTATGAAACTTGGAGACATGAGATCTGGAGTAATATCCTGGCCACATTCAGACCGACAGCGATACTTCAATTACCTGCCAGGGAAGCTAAAAGTCCATCTTCGCTTCTAAACTTGTACCATACTGAAAAATTATTTGTCTTCCTTATGAATACTTTACTCACCAGTTAAATGGAAGACAATGATGATGACGTTTAATCTTGTAAAATGGTTTAAAATACCCTGAGAAACGTGAGCTAAGTTTGATGTTGGGTCTAACTTCAAAATTGGCCGTGCTGGTGGGGCAGGGAGGCTGACCAATGACCTCCCGAGGTCTCTACTAGCCCAAATTGTTCTGTGGTTCTGAGAAACTGAGCTGCTAAATTAAATAAGTATGGAGCCTCAGTGTTTATCTGCACAATAGGGATAGTAGTAAATTCTCTGTGCCTCAGCATCTCCAAACTGCACTGGCACAGGAAGTAAAAGATCTGTAAGTGATCTATATGTAAATGCGAAAAGACGTTTAGTTTTCATACCTGTTCAGTCCTTGGCTCCTGGATGGGATTATAAGCAACTGTAGCAATATTTTCTGAAGGAGGAGCTCACTGTAACTCCTGGAACATAAACCCATTTGTAAAGAATTTTCTGGCATTCATTCTTTAACAGCAAATGAGTGGGAAAGGGCATGGGAACAACTGCTTAGCAGTGTTCTTTGATTGCTGTCCAGATGTTTAGAGAGATCAAATTTTTTGGTCTGCCGGGTAGGTCTGTCATGATTACAATGCAACATAATAAGCCTCGAAATAATTTCCATTGGGATATTCACAAAAGCTCGGCAATGTGCAGAAGTGCTTCAGAAAGGTGGTTTCCGATGGATCGTTACCCTGCAGATAGTAGTCCCATCAAGCCATGCTGAAAGCATTCACTTAGAATCCTGTATCAGTTAGTTACAATTTAATTTCCATTGACTCAAAGGTACATTAAAACATAAAATTGGTGATTAGGCTAGATAAATAAAAATGAAATTAATTTCCCTATTATTTTACATAGCTTCTGTCCTTTATGGGATGACAATTAATCTAGTGTCTTAATCCTACAAAGGTTTTATACGTGCTCATCTCCCACTTCAGTATAGGTGTATGGTGTCTCCCAACTACAGGTATCAGGCTTTTAAAGATCTAAACATGTACTTTTCTATCAAATTTATGGACAGATCAAACATGCATGCATAGTAGTGTCTTTCATTAATATTATTATAGACTTAAATTAAAGTGAAGAGTTTACAACAAATACGCAGTGAATTTAATTTTTTCTCTCATTGGAAATAACGCTTTCCTTCAAATAATTTACCAAAATTTTCTGGAATTAGAATCATTGAAATGTTAGCTGGTGGGGACCTCTGGAAGTCCTCTTGTCCAACACTGTGCCCGTGGCTGGACTCCTGCCAACACTAGACTAAACAGCCGATGCCTTGTCTAGCTGCATCTTGGAAACCTCCCAGGGCAGAGATTCCAAACCTCCACGGATGACCCGTTCCAATGCTGCACTGCATTGCCGATGAGAAACCTCTTCCTAGTGGCCAATCTGATCTCACTGCTAAATTTTTAAATAATTCACTGCAACTAGTTGAGACAGGATCTTTAAGCTGTGGCAAATTAGACAAGGCATGTGATACGATTTCTGTTACCTAATGAGATGAATATGCAAGTACTTCCTGAACCTTTCCATCTACCCTACCTGTGACTGAAAATTCACTTTGTGTGGAGGTTTATTGCCTCTAGAATCTGCCTAAATACATTTTCAATGCAATTGGTCACTTTTTTGCCAGTCTCAGGTGTAATATGAAAACGGAAAATATTATTTCTGTGTCAGGTTTTTAAGCTAATTGATGTTCAGCCTTAGATTAAAACATTTTTACTACTACCCACAGAATCACAGAATGGTAGGTGTTGGAAGGGACCTCTGGAGATCATCCAGTCCAACCCCCTGCCAGAGCAGGGTCACCCACAGCAGGTGGCACAGGAACGCGTCCAGGAGGGTTTGGAATGTCTCCAGAGACGGAGACTCCACCACCTCTCTGGGCAGCCTGTGCCAGGGCTCTGTCACCCTCAAAGTCAAGAAGTTCCTCCTCATGTTTAGGTGGAACTTCCCATGCTCAAGTTTGTGCCTGTTACCCCTTGTCCTGTCCCTGGGCACCACTGAGAAGAGCCTGGCCCCATCCTCCTGACACCCACCTTTTAAGTGTTCATAAGCACTGGTAAGGTCCCCCCTCAGTCATCTTTTTTCCAGACTGAAGAGACCCAAATCCCTCAGCCATTCTTCATCAGAGAGGTGTTCCAGTCCCCTCATCATCTTGGTAGCCCTTTGCTGTCCCCTCTCCAGCAGTTCCCTGTCCTTCTTGAACCGAGGAGCCCAGAACTGGACACAGTACCCTAGATGCAGCCTCACCAGGGCAGAGCAGAGGGGGAGGATGACCTCCCTCGACCTGCTGGCCACACTCTTCTTGATGCACCCCAGGAGACCACTGGCCTTTTTGGCCACAAGAGCCCATTGCTGGCTCATGGTCACCCTGTTGTTCACTGGGACTCCCAGGTCTTTTTCCACAGAGCTGCTCTAGATCTAGAAAGTTCTCAGAAGTTCATTGAAACACAAAATCACTGATGTTTCAAAGTGAGACAGCCAAAGTCATACGGAACTTTGGATATCCAATTCCAGTCACCTTGCATGCAAGCACAAAAAACAATTCGACATCATAAGAAATGTAAAGGTAATTATCGACATTAAGAGATCTACATGCTATACACTACTCTCACTTACTGAGAGCTGATAATCAATTCTGCAGCATAGCAGTGATGAAAGAATCGATCATCAAGTCAATGCAAAAGACTGTATACTAGAAGTCCACATTGCTCAGTGAAAAATAACAGTACGAATTACACAATTAATGATGAATTTATGCAAGTTACATTTTCTCAAGCTTTTCTGACAATTGCCTGATACTGGCCTCATGAGAGTATCTTGGCAGAAATTACTCAGCTTTGGCTTTTTATTCAGATTGTATCACAAGCTCTCAGATGACTTAAAAAACCCTGATAAAATATGAGGGTGTGTTCCTATAATATTTAATTCCCATTTGATTTAGCTGCACTGATATTTAACCTGTTTCTTCATTATAATTTAATTAAACCTATTCCACATACAGATATGCTAATATATATCTTTTTCTCACCACAGTATAAATAGAAGTAAAATACAAACGCAAAACTTAAGCGAAACTTAACCACCTGTTGAAGTACTTTGGCCTTAAAAACATTTCATGAAAGTATTTTGTATAATAAACTGATGAATGCAATTACATGCATCCAAAATAGACATGATAGGAGACATATCATTCAATGGTATCTTCTTTTTCATCTTGATTATGTTTATTTTGCTTCACTTCTACCACCAATTATTACATACTTAGGATCTGACAGGGGGATTTCAAATGTGCTCTATGTCCTGTTCTAGCCAAATACAAGGATGGAACAATTTCGCCAAAGAATCAGGCCTGTGATACAACTTTTGCATTTTTGGTTTTACTGTCTTTGCCTTGAAAGTACATGGTCTTTAAAAAGTCTTGTCTGACTCATTACCACCAGACTCTGGCAGAACTAATATGCCAATTTCTAGGAAGATTAGATGAGTGTATTTTCTGCTTTACCATTTGCAACTTGGTAAGACAACTACAGTTTTTGCAAAGGAACCTCATTTTTTCTGTCAGTTATGTCAGTAGTGTCATCAGATTCTCACTTAAATAAATTTCCTTGTTTCCATTCACAAATCCTCTCTTCACTTTAACCTCTGAGCATGGTTGAGCAGATATCCTTTGGCCTGATGATGGAGTTTATATGCTGTGGAATACACAGTAGGAGTAAGAAAAAAGTAGTGTCCTTACATCCTTACTGATTCATCTGGCTGATAGTAGAGAGTGATACGAATTCCTGAGAAGAAACATTCTCAAAGAAACATATTGCACAGTCCGTATACATATTCAAGTAAAAACCAAAAATAGCATAAAAAAAAAAAAAGACAACCGCTCTACCTGGATTCTTCCCTTTGGCATACTGCAGAAATTTTAATTTTAGGATGCCATATGATGCAATTCAGTGCATTTTATCAGTTAATAGCCTCAGAATTGCTCTATAAACACAGATAATAACTAAGCACATGGCAACCAGGTGCAATGAATTCTGCCCTTTCCCTTCACAATAAGTTGGAGTTGTGATAACGTACCATGACAGAGCTATTTTGTAAGTGCCAGTACTACCACACCTCCTTTCCACAACCCTCTGCTAATGTGGCACACCCTTGTTTGACAGGAAATGTCACCTTGCATTCAGTCATTCCATGGTTTTCTAAGTAATTATTTCAATCATAGTGTGACACAGGCAACATACATTAAGATTTTGCCTTTTCTACACTGAAATATATGGCAGTGAGGAAAAGAAGAGCCCTGGGGCGTACCCAAGAGAAAGTTGCCTGGCACATCCTGGGAGTGGCTACCCAGTGAGTAGAGTGAACGTACTGATAACGCTTTGGGTGAAGTAGATCTCTAGGACACAACCTTAACTTACCACCTTTCAACCGCTCATTCCCATTCTCCAGTGCTTTGCTTTGTGTGAGCAGGGAGGGAGAGGAGTCCAATCTACTCCATTATATTTCCAAGAGATTAAATTCCAGTATGCACTATAAACAAAAAATTCCCACTGAAGAAATGGGAATAGTTCCAAGTTGGTTGGGCCTGCCACATATGACAAACTGCACTCTTAGGATGTGTGTTTCATAATGAAATCCGTTTGATACAAATATTAATTTCAGGCATACTTTATTCATCCAACCTCAGCTATTCATTCTCATCCCACCCTCGGCTCATTGTGCCCTCTGGTTCTTCAGCACTCCTGTTTGTGGGGCTACGCTATGAATCAGCTTTCAAATACTGATCCAGTTTCAGAAAGCTGGATCTGATTCAGTTAAAACCAAACTAAACACCACACCACCTCATTTTGGTAGAATAGTCCTTAAGATGGATCCATTCCCTCATTTGATTCAGAGGTTGTTCCCACAAACAGTTATTCTGGCAAAACAACCTAGTGATTCACGGGAAGGGAAAACAAGAGGGGTACCTCTGCCTTTTAGTATCACAAATCCATGGCTTCGGGGCACGTCAAGCTTTTCTATGGCCAGTTACTACTGAACACCTAAAGCTGTCACTAAAGGCAGCCAGGCTGGCTATCACTGTTACAGATGGGTCAGGTTGGGTAGCATTTTACACCTATTTTGTATAGATATAAGTTGTAAGACTGTGAAGATCATATCTTGTCTCTTTAGATCTCTGGATTACTTTCTATCTATGCAGGAATCCCTGTCTGAGGGTGTATCAAAAGCGTGCTTTTGTGTAGCTTCCTGGAGAAGGCAACACTGTCTATAAATTAAATTCTTGCTAGCCAGATGAAAGTACCAGCAATCTGCTTTGCCTTGTGTAAGAGTTGAACTTGTGCTGGTCAACTTCTGGTTAGAACGCATTTATTTCCCTTGGGGAAGGCAAGTCAAAAGGACTCATTAACAAAGGGTGGAGATTTTTTTCAGTATTATGGGTTCTGCTCTGTGCATCTCAATGTAAGATGAGCCATTCTGTACAGGGTGATGAGATTTTTAATAAATGATACAGGGCTTTTCCTCATATTTAACGCGTTTGTGATACAATGATGTGTAAATTTAATCTCTTTTTCTCACAACATACCTTACAAAAATGACTTTAAAAAATCCATTCCTTTGCATTGGTATTGAAAGCACAAGACTTAATCTATCCAACCCTTGTGAACCTGTTTGGTGTAGGGGAACAAGGTGGAGCCCACCACCTTCAATCAAAGATTAGCTGCTTTAATCAGAGAGACGTGAACAGCTTGCATTCTCAACTTTTGATTTCCACAAAGCCTGTTTGTTTTACTTAAGGCTAGTTTACTACGCCCCTGTTACCATGGAATTGCTAGGGAGCTAAGCCACACCTTTATGAACATACTTAGCACTTCCTGCACAGTGTAGCCTTAAAAGCAGTCTCCTATATTCCAGAGAGATAATTGGAGGTTAAAAAGCTACATCTTATGATCTTGGCTGGCTGGCAAGGCCAGTACTCATCACCTGTCTTTGTGCTCTTGTTGAATAGTTCACACAAGGTTTGGGGAAGCGTTTGCTATGAGATGTATTTTTCAAATAAATTCAATGCTTAGGATACTGATAATATGTTTCCTACCCTTTCATCGTCTGAATCCAGCTCTTCCATTGGTGACTGCTTTGTGACTAGAAGAAAATGAATTGGTGGGTTCCTCTCAAATCCCTCTGGGCTGATATATACGCTGTATGAGAGTAATTGTACTGTGGCTGCACTTCCAGCAGACAGGATAAGGGTTCATTATATGTAAACAACCCTCTTGGTGCTCTGAGGCAGCATCATGGTATAATTGCTAGATCACTTGCATCCTCCTTTTTCCAGTTCATCTGTAATTTATATTATTAGATAAAAAAAATTGTCAGTCCTGTTGATGCTCAGTATTTATATGAATCTCAGGAAATTACAGCGTTTGTTTTGTTGTTTTGTTTTTTTTTTAAACCATAGCATACTTAAAGAAACAAATTTTAAACATGCATATTCAGTACTATTAAAAAAAAATTAAAGCACAGAACTCACTGCTGAATCTAAAAAATGCCTAAAGCACACTGAACATATTAGAAACCTTACTGATGAATCATTCCTGTAGTTTCACAGATTTCCCCCTTTACCTATCCCTCTGATTCAGGACATAAAACCAGCTTTTGTTTTATTGCCACTACATACTGCAAATGGGACTTCATGTTACCACTAAGTATTTCTTACAGTTTTTGTGACATGTTACAAATTATAGTAGCTTCTAAGGCTTGGGTGGATAGTAATAATGATTAATAAGATAAAGTTACTAGCACAGTAGCAAAATGGAATAGGTGTGAGTAATTGCATTCTGTGGGAACTTAGTCAGAGTCCTCCAGTTTATGGGCATGAAAGCATTTTGTAATCACAACAATTAAAAGAAAGGACAGAAAAATCAACAGTGTTTTAATGCAAGTTTCCTCCAGGATTTCTTTGAAGAGGAAAATACTTACAGGCAGACAACTACAGAAAAATAAGAATTGGGAATCGGTTACTTTATTGTTACTTCTGCTTTTCTGAGAATGAAACCTGCAGTACACATTAGGATGATGTAGGCTCAAATGCAATGGGAAAGGATTCATACTTAAAGATTTCAACTTGGTTGCACAGACCTAAAAACAGTAGGGGAGACAGACAATGCATTTGAGGATGCATCTTCATTGCTTCAAAGGAACAGTAGTCTCCATAATAGTCACAATATACTATTTGGGAGCAAGGGGGTAGGAGAATGTTGTGAGCACGTGCATAATGAAACAAAACTAGTGGGTGTAAAGTAACAGCCAGTTTCATTTATTTGCACAGCTTATCTATAGTAGCAACTAAAGGCCCAGTAGGCAAACAGCCCGAGCAACTGGGGTGGAGAAACGTATTCCACAGCTCTGCAAAGATTTCACATGAAGCAATACCCTTTTACTGGGATTAGTTGCCTTTCTCAAGACTAGGCTCAAAGGGATTTACAAAACCACTATATACACACACTCAGAGTCATAGAGTAACTTCCTTCATTGTTATAGGGACAATATGCTGCATAAGATAGACTTGTTTTTTCTCTCATGTAGAAGAGAAAATATCTCTTTCTTAGAAGAATCCTAAGGAACTGGTAACACATGGGTTAAACATGCAGGATTATATAGTCTCAGTTGAAAAAAAAAAAATCATATGACCACTGACAAAAAGTGTTAAATCTATTTTCTGGAAAAGGGATAATTAAGCCAACAGTCCTGCAAATCAGGCCCATAGTTCCTGGTTCTTGGGCAACAAATATTCATTGTCAAGTGCTGCTATTTAATACAAAATTTGCTCTTCAGTCTTTGTTTGTCTTTCCACCATACAATCAAGGCTAGATGACAAAAAACATCTGTCACATTTCAACAGGGAACTTGGCTTAGCATTGGGCATGATGGTTTGCACAATGGTTGAGGAATACTGAGGCAAAAGACGTGTATTGGAATGCTCTCAAACTTATAAAGCCTCAGTTGCTGCATTCATTTTTAATGCGAAACAAAAACTTCAGCATGTATCAAGAAATATTAGTATGGGGGTGAAACACTCAGGAGTTTATTTGATCCACTGTCCTTGAATAAGACAAGACCCAGTAATTTCAAGAGCATTGTTTATACACAAAGGAAGAATCAGAGCTCAGGGCTGAAGGGGCTTCGTTTAATTTCTTTATCCCTTTAGAGGATGAAGACATATACAAAGCTAATGTACACACTGTTTGAACCACCTCAATGACTTCAACATCAAATTTCAAAGAATCAATATATAACAATTCAGTTTCCTAATCTATTTCCTAGTTCAAAATGCATCTCATTTCAACCAAGGTAACATTAATGTCTGGATAGCAAGTTCACCAAAATACATGATCTCATGTTATAGACAGATACGTATGTACATCTACATAGATCCTTTGTTATATATTTATTTTTATTCCTCGCCTTTCTGCTCCCTCAGAATTTTCAAGTTTAGGCCAAAGGCAGAGACCTGATCTGTTCCCTGATAGCATTTCTGGCTTCTTCAATCTTCCATTATTTTATATTTTTCTATAATGTTTCTCAGCTATCTGAAAATGCAGAATTTACCTGAATATATAGCAACACAGAATGATCAAATGTCTGTTTCCCACAATAGCATTACAAGTATATATATGAATATATATTTAACACATCATTCATGACATATAGTCATTACTGACTCCCCCTCCCCCCAATGAAAGGAAGTGACACTTCAAAGAAAAACTGCCTTAATAGGGTGAAATTCACACCTGCTATAATGCCATTATACACTTAGTATTTTTACATTTGATTTGAATGTGATGCTCACTTTTCTCACAGCAGTACATAGGACCCTTTTTTTAGAAGGACTGCCTAGGAGAGACATCCTTCCACGTAAATGCTTCTTTATGATACCTTTCCTCCATCCCTCCCAGCAATGCCTTCATGTTTAAGCAGCTTCACTCTGAAGTTACTATACCTACGCAACTGTTGCTCCTTGTGTAGCCCTTAATAATTGTTTTCCATCTGGATTATGCTGTTGTCATTTACTCTGCATAAGGATGCACCGTAAAAACCTAATAAAATGAAGTTCATGTCAGTACAGCAAGGACTACTTCTGAACTGCTTGACTCAAAGCAATTTATTTTTTTTTTCATATGTTGATTATGAACTACAAGTACTACATATAATGGGTGTATAATCTCTGATCTTTTTTTCCTCTTTACTCCCTCCTCTGTGTAGAAACATGCCAACACATGGCCACAGTTGCAGTCCATGTGCCTCAATTTGATATCCTTGACATAACAAAAGGCACAACTGGCAGAATTCTCTGTGAGGATTCAGAAACTCAGGATATCTACTCCTACTTGGAAATAGTGTGACATTATGTTTTAGCCACAATTCAAAAGACATCTGCTTGACAGGGCCTTTGGAAGGGGCTGAGGATATGCTTCCATTGATTAAGAAGGTAGAAAAGAACTGTTTATATCAAGTCAACTCCAATGGCAGGCTTTAGTCCAAAGCTGGATCATGACTGAATTTTTCTTAGGCCATGCAAAGATCCCAAATGTAATGTAAACCACATTCCTCCAAAAGATCTCATATTTCTTACCATTTGTGCAGTTTCTCAAGAAGTTTCATTGTGACACGACAGATGTCAGTTGCGAAGGCAGCATTCAGCACAGGGCTAACTTGTTGCATTCAAGTTCAACTATTGCTTCCTCAGAAGCAGGCTCAATAGAAGTCAGCAGATAAAAGACTCCAGGGGACCTTGTAAAAACTTGTTTACTAGTCCCGAATTGTACATGGGTGAATTGCTGTTGAAAAATTAAAGCAAGAAAGGAAAAGCTTTATTGCCATTATTTTTATATAAATTAGTTATATTATACTTCTTGGACTCCAGATGCATTCTGAATAAAGAATGGATTGCTAGTCATGCTTGAAGTACCCTACTCCTTTGCACTATTTAGACGCATTTTATTCCACCATGGTAAGATATGCAGTGAATGCAGATTTTAAGGTCATTTGTAATACTTGCCTTTGTTTTCATTTCAAAAATACCAAAACTCTGTCCTTCGCCCATGGCAATAGGGTAGAACTATATTACTGGAACCTAGCTGTCATTTAATCTCTGCAAGACCACACACTGGCTTAGGCATGCAGTGAAGTATGCTCTAAAAAGCTGAAATCAGTGTAGGAGGCCTTTAAGTAGACATAATAGCATTATGCATTTGTGTCTGGCTATGAAACCATGAACCTTTTATAAGAAATGCTCTAGAAGATGGTAGTGGCATAGTACCCCGTACCAGTGCTCTGCAGTTACTGTCTCACCCTCAAATCCAATGGTAAGTGCTATCAGCTGAACCAATATCTTATAATGGATTTTCTCCCATGGACTCGATCAAATAATAATCCATACTCATTTGTATGCTGTTCAGGAAATAGTAGAAGGATGTAACATTAAGCTGTATCTAGACTACTTTTATGGTTTATGCGCAGATCAAACACCATTCAGATTTGCAAAGTCGGTCTTAAATGACTAACTGCACATGAAGAAATTCTTGCTTTTATTTGTTTTACAAAGCATTACAGAAGAAGTCTCTCCTCAACAGTTGCACAACATCTTCTACCTTTTCTCTTTGCTTCCTCCAGCTTAATTCTAATAATTCTCCTTAGTGTCTTGGGAAGATGACAGTCAAATTCTACCCAATGATTAGACTTTTCCCCCAGGTTTGTGTGTTCTCTGGGCCAATTTGAATTTTTTTACCCTGAAGAAGAATATCAAAACAAGTAGATGTATCTAAAAAATATAGGAGGCATGTTCAAACAGTAGTAAGTCTCATACTTCATATGCACTACAAAGAAAACCACAGGATAATAGACACATCCAATTTTAAATATAAAATACGTATGTTTATATACATATAATAATGACATGTGGGAATCAGATAGGAGACTTTCATAATAGAGGTGATAGGCAGAAGCCTTGAAGAGTCCATGGCTATACTTTCCCTTTTTAAACAGGTATTTTTCTTTATAGCCCACCCAGAATTAGGTCACCTTTGAAAATGTTTTTAGGCAGTGACTGTGCAATACACACACGGAAAGAGGACAAACACTGCTATTGCAGTTGCGCTGCTGTACAGTTTGTTTCAAAGAGGCAGGAGAAAAGGACTATTTCTACTTGTTGGGAAAAAAACAAACCACCTGAGTCTTGTGTCTTGAATTGCAGCTCCAAAAAAACGAGAGGAAAATTTACAGTCCACAGGAACATTCAGCAGTAGCATCATTTGTGATTAGAAACACAGTATCATGTATGTTAAATGGTAAACGTCCATTTGGTTGCTTAGTTTAGCTTTCATCATTACTACATTAACCCTTACAGGTCAATAATATGGTATCCTCTGCTTGAATGTTTTCTACTATGTAGATCAGGGTAGCCAAGCAATGATCCAGCAGGCATACAATTCACAATTTAATTCAGCTCTCGTGTGGCCTACAGCAAATCATTTTTAATATTTTGTGTGAATTGTAACTAGTTCGCACGGAAGTACATACTAATAGTTGGCCTGCCAAAAGCATTTCAAAGATCTATTCAGCCTCAGAGTAAGGAAAGTTTTTCCAGACCTGGTATAGATTAAGTTTACTTTGTGAACAGCTTTGTCAGGCAAAAACAATAAGACATCCTGTTTGCTTGTTAGAGCTTCTACAGCAGAAAGTGCAGCCTTCTTGAGTCTACTGTCAGGAAAGACAGGTACATGGTATCTAATTTCCTTCACAGTCATCTGCTTCCATTTAAACAGCCAACAAAGACATTTTATGACATTTGTGATGATTTTATCCATAGGGTATATATATACATATAGTATGAATACTAGGGAACATTCATACAATCCTTTCTGCTGCCAGAACTGCTCCAGACGACAGGAACAAAAAAACCAGGTTATTGGTGATGGCATATTCACTAGTCCCAGCGGCACCAATGAAAGAATGCTTGACTAGAGTTTAGGAAACTGCTAAATCATAGTAACTGATACATTACTCTGTCCCTTTTCATCATAGTGGGCATGGTAAGATTACTGCAAAACTGGCTGAGGGTATTTAAGTCCCTGTATGTTTTGTTTCATTGTATCATATTACCAAAGGAAATTTAAAACACTTTAATATAGAGATGATACCTAAGAGTATAAAACTTTAAGGGTTTGAATAGTTATCAGACAACAGGCTCACATGACCACCTGCAAATTTGAATCGAATTCTGAACATAAACTCTGTTGAGCAAAATCTTTAATTTGACACTTGCCTCTTCAGGCAAAACTTCTGAACACAATTTTTGAAGTTAAAAACTACAGCTAAGCTGGTTTAACAACTTACCACTGCCAGAAGTGGGAGGTCCTTCTCATTTCCCCACTCTCCTCTTTCCCAGCTTCATGTATCCCATCTCTTTGTACCTGATGTGGTTGTGGTCAGACTTGAGCTGAGCCAATGCAACTTGTTAATTCACCAGTAAGACACCCTTTAGTCACCAGGCTGCCTTTGTTCTACACAGAGTCTGTCACTGCCAGCGCCTACATAAGGAGAGAGGCATACAGTCAGAAGTGAGAGTCAAGAGTCTCCCCCTTTCAGCTAACTGTAAGGCTGGCCAAAGCCATGATGCAACACCCCTTTCATTGCTTACACACTGCAAAAAGCTGATTTTGTGTTTGTAACCAGGAGTTTAAAACTTGCTTTCGCAAGAACATTTTTGGGGGAATTTTCAGAAGCCTTGACTCCCTAACTATCCATTAGCTAACTTAAGTTGCAGTTTCACAGCCTTTTTCTTTCTGGGAGTTGGTTGGGGCTGGCAATGCTGTATTAACTATAAGCTGCTTTAGCAAGTACTGCCACGAAGCAGCATCGATGACGATGTTATGCCATTATTGGGTCCTTCAAACAAATATAATGTTAGTATGAGAGGTGACAGAAGAACAGACTTCCTCAAGGTGCCATAACTAAAAATATCATGGCATACATCCTGATCTAAAGACATAACGATTATTTCCTTTTGATGCACGTACAGAAGGAAACAAAACAATAAAGTGAGATTAAACAGTAAGCAGCCAAACTCTTCATTAGTTAATGGGTCACGCACTCATAGCTACCTAGCAGTATTTTGAAATATACACAGCAACTATTTCAGCCTCTGGGTCTTTCAAATTACTTTTGGAATTTTACATTTTCATATCTTTTTTAGAGTGATAGCTAAAACACAGACGTAACAGCTGAGGTAAAAGAATAGCACAGCACGACACTTAAACTTTTTATACCAGCAGCGAGTGAGACAGAAGATGATCTTGGAAAAGAATATCAGCATTTGTTTTCCAGAATATCACAAAAACCTGATGGTATGAAGGACAGATCTTTTCAACATATCAGATGCACAAGCATATGTATTGTCAGTGTTGCCTTTAGGTAGTTCTGCACAAGCATCCACAGCAGCATGCACAGATACACCCTTTTCAACAGTTGCTTTCTTTACATCTAATATTGGTCTGCTACAAAGTGACTCAGGTTTTCAAGAAGGGACTGCAAACTGATGGCTGGAATAGTCATTTTAGAGATATCCTGTCCCTGTTAGCCAGCTTTGCTCACGAACAAATACCATGCAGCCAGCTTTTTTCCTCCCCATCCCACCTTTTAATAACAAAAGCAGCCTCGGGCCATTGAGCCTTCCCCATCACCTGTTAATCTCCAGGAAATAGCTTCTTTCTCAATTGTTGTTGCTTTAACTAATGCAACATTTAACACCCCAGATGAATCAGCACCAAGCTACTAGTAAGCTTTGGACTCTACTGTCCCTTCAGCTCCACAATACTAAATTTACTGATGAAAGTGTCAGGACTCAGATGACCTCCATTTTGGGGGGTCACTCTAGAGCTCACATTTGCCTCTGATACTTTCTTACCTCTTCTTCCTTTGAATCTGTCTCTAGACTCTGGTAAACACCATTCATTTCTATGATGTAGTTCACGCTGATTATAAGAGCTCATGACATCTATATAGTTTTTACTCTTCTTAGCTGCAAAGGTCCTAGATAATGTTTTTGAAGTTCAGTGATTCAGGGTTTAGTACAATACTTGCAGCAATTCCCTGTATGACCTTATTAAACATCAAAATAAAGTATTCTGTTGGTAAATCCATTGAAGAGACATCAGTTCCAGTGAACAGAAAACAATTTCTCTTTCATCTGAGCTTAACAAGAAACTCCAATGGGTGATGGAAACAAGAAGACAGAAGGATCAATGGATTTGTTAGGTACCCTTTCCTCAACAACATGCACATGTATTTATATATACTTAAAATGTATATTATATAAGTATATATACACACACACTTTTTCCCCCTAAGCAGTTATTCAGAAGGATGGCCAAGGATGAAATCCCTTGATGTTTTTGCTGGAGTTCTAACTTGTTCCTGCGCATATATATTTTTGTTTTCCCCTCAATTTCATCAAGCAGAATGGCCTATGTCTAATAGGAATGCATCAGTCAGAAAGATCTTGTCTTCAACTGCTAATGCTTATAATGAGCAAATAAAATGACCCAGAAATCAGAAAAGGAAATGCGCCCCCCCCCCTTTTTTTTTTAACGTCTATCTTTCTAACTCCTCACTATCCCAACCAGGAAGAACGTGTTGTCTTTTAGGCAACTGCTCTAGTAATGTGTTCTTTCAGTCATACACATGACCTCATCCGCCCTCCACAAGGGGCGAGGCTGTGGGCTGCGTTTACTGAGCAGCCTCTAGTGGTTCACCATAGGAGCTACCCAGGGCTCTAACTTGATGTGCTACAGTTGCAGCATGTTCCTGATCGTAGCTTACACAGGGTTGTCCCGGATGCTCTTGAACACATGCTGGCCTCTGAAAAAGGATGAAGAAAGACAGTAGAAAGATAATAAGCCAGCAACACTGACCTCTGTGCCATAAGAGTTGATTGATCCTGAAACATTTACATTCTGGTAATGGCTTACAGGAAATGCATATAACCAAAGCAAAGAAAGAAGAAATAGTCATAGGGTGTTTGATGTGTCTCAAGGACATTATGTGAGGGGAAGAAAAAAGTACATTTCTGACAGTGATATTTATCTTGGACCTTATGAATTCATTCTTCAGAGATACTAACTAGATGCAAGATTTCCAAGATATCTCATATTTTAATATGAAAGTCTTCTAGGAATTCCTATTCCATTCACAGCTTCAAAAAATCTACAATTTGTGAACCTACAACAACACTCTAGCAAATACAGCAATTGCTCACAAGAAAACTAGTGCACTATGCAAGTCTTTTTATCTGTTCTTTCATTTTAGTCAGAAGAGCTAGGAATTGGAGATGCCAGAGTCACAAGACTAACTAGACTACCTTTTGAAATCTTTATGAGGCATTAGGTGAAAAGATGAAGGCTTAAGGTATGCCTTGTAAAGCTAAATTGCACTTATTTCTGGGAATGACAAGCCCCAATTGCTTACCTTCTAATTGCACGCTATTAGGAGTTAATTTGTGACACTGTGTCAGAATTAGTGAAACGGTATCTGACCCATGTAAAGTGGGCAACACAGTGTTCAACAACATCCTGTAGAGAATGAAATTGCAAGGGTAGCAACCGACCTCTCAGCTATCTACCTTCAGAAACTGGGTAGTAAATTAGTCCTGTTGCTATTCTTTTACATGTTCATCTGCACTGGAGTGGCTGATGCTTCCCTGAAGGAAGAACATTGTGTATGTGAGCAGGATGAGGCAGCATGTAGGTAAGCAGCCGCTGAAAGAAATCCTATGTTTTCCCACTTAGTGCAAAAACTGCAGCACTGTGAGCTATTCACACAGAAATCCTTCCTCATTTAATAGATGGCCCATAGAGAACATTGTACCAGAACGAAGGCCAAAACCAAGCACACAGATTTCACAGGTAACAGTCCCAATGCAGTTCTTACCGTATAGATTCCACTTCTGCTGCATTGATTTACCTATCATTTTACCCATTCAGGAGATTAATTGTGGCAAGGTACTTCAGAATGGCTTTTTTACTTTCTGCATATACTATAATCACTGCCAGTGTCCCAAGTACATTAGTAGGCCTTCAGTGGCCATGCTCAGCTGAGGCTTCCATCGACACAACATGCCTACACGTCCAAGAGCCCACTTCATCTCAGCCCCAGGCCCTGAGTCCTTCCCTTAGCCATGCTGTATATGTACCTGTGTCATAGGTAGCTTGTCTCCCTCCACTGTGATCTCTGGCCCCATCTCTTCCTGCTGCTGACTGGGACTCCCAGAATAGGCCCTGGCTCATTAACTTGCTTTGCCTGGGACTATCAAAGGCTCATGACCCCTGCATACCGAAGTCAGGCACTGCAGGACTACCCCTGGCCCACCAGTAGCCTAGGCAACAGCCATTCATGCCTCCGGGGTTGCTGCCCTAGCATCCCCACCCCCCAAACACATGGAGCAGCCCTACTCTCACCACTCCTTCACAAGGAGCTCAGGCCAGAAGCAGCTTCCCAGGCCTGAGCTGAAATAGGGCTCCTGGACCAATTGGCCATGGGTGTGGGTGGAGGCTCCAGGTGACGCTGGTCACAGCAATAAAGGCCTATCACTGCAGCCTCTACTCTAACACTCTGGAGGTAGATTCCATGTATAACTTATCTTCATTCTGCACAGTTGATAGCTTCCCCAGTAACATTAAGTACTGTATCTTACAATAAAAAAATATTAACTGATTTGCACTTACAGCCTGCGGCAATTCTCTTTGCAAGTAAGTACAAGCAAGCTCTTCAGTTTTGGAAAGCAAGAAATGATCATCTTATGTTAGACATTACCACTGGCTTATTGTTGAAAACAGAAAATATTTACAATGTGCATTGATCTTAACGGTTACAGGTAAAATTAGATTATCAGAAATGCACACTCACCATTTGAATGAAACTTGTCTGAGATACTCCTTATCTCAAGCTCTGACGACATTGAATTTTTGTAAATTAAACTGTAAAGGGTAAAAAGTACAGAGAAGATAGAATCAGACTCTTCTTGGAAGATGAGTGAAAGGACAGAGGCACGTGCTGCACAAAAGCACGTTCTGATGACATATTAGGAGATGGTTTTTTCACCATGAGGTGGTCAAATGTCAAAATGTGGACCCAGAGAGGCTGTGAGATCTCTGTGTTGGAGATACTCATATCTTTATAAACAAGCCCTGTGTAATTTGGTCGTACCACAGACCTCCAGAAGTCCCTCCCAACCTATACTATTCTATATTTTTTTCTGTTAGTAAAATCCATAAGAATGATTATATGTAATAATCTCTGAAGAGTGACAATCAACTAACATTTCATTCAAAGAGAAATTAACATGTGTATCTATTTTCCTGAAATATTTTTATCTTCCAAAGTACTGGAAGAAATATTACAGTTCAGTAATTCATGAATATAATGTTCTGGGTTAGGAATGAAACTGAAACTTGTACTTACAAGGTGCAAGAAAAAAATTTTCAGATGTACAATTGGTGCTGTTCTCTTGTGAGACGGGAGATTACTAGTTGTCATTATCTGCTCCAGTTGTACCAGTGTAACTGGTTTACCCAGTATTTCTGTTTTTAGTTTATATGTAGCACCGCTCAGGATAATTTTTAGGAGCTCTCAGAGGTCAAGAGTAACAATCCATCTGATTATTTCCAGCAAGCTCAAATGACTTGATCATGTTGTCATATGAGAATAAAATTTGTTGAGGGAAGTTAAAGATGACTTCTGCATTTTGTGGTGAAAACACCAGATTATTTTTCTGTCTTCTCTTCTGTGAGGGAGCCAGGTAAATTTCAGGATAACTTTTGAAGAACTTCTGTCACTGGCACTAAGGAACTGGATATAAGACACTGAAACAAATAATAAGCCAAAAAAAAAGTTAAACTGAAGGCTTCATAGGGATGAGCTTTCAATGAGAGTAATGTATCTTTTAGCTTCCTAAACTTTAGGCTTCCTTTCTAGAGACATCATTGAAGTGTCGGGATACAGGGAATCAAAAGCAGTCACTGACCTTGCTTGTACTTGAGGCCAACCTTGGAAGCACAAAGTCAGTAGCTTTTCTATTTTGGGGAACTTTTTATAAACCTTGGCTTTTGTTTACGTTTGGGATGTACAAACAAAAGGAAAAAAAAGGCTTTTTTGGACTGGGAAGGTGAAGAGAGTGACATCATTAAATATATCAGCTGCTTCAGACCCAAAGTTAGTTCTCATGATGAGGCCAGCAAAATTCTTATTTTGTTTCTGTGTCAAACACGTCATGAACCACCAATAATCCTTACGTCATAGAAAGCAATCCTCCGACTCTCTAAACCTCTTGCTGCTTTAAAAAAATCTGCTACTTGCTACAATATTGTATTTACACTGTGCAAGTCTTCACCTAAAGTTTCCTTGAAGCTCAATGAAATTATACAAGGGATTAATACAAATTGCCCTTATCTGACTAGGAAAGGAAACAAACAAGACAATCTGCAAATACCCCAGGTACCAGTACAGGGATCACTCAGTTTGCCTTTGAGCTTCCTAAACCAGAACTGCATCATAACTACTTACTTTTACCTTTCTTCCTGTCTTACTCCCCGCTTTTCTTACAAAGGATAGTAAGACCCCTTACCTTTTCCTTCATAAGCCTAAGGACAGAGCTATTTCCTGTACTGGTGGTAGGGGAATAAGCCCTCTGGGTACCCAGACAGGTGACGGTGCAGTAATCAGAGACAAGGCCATTCAATAGGAAGGCACTGCTGCTCACTGCATTGATAACAGCGCTCTCCAAGCTTGACAGTCATCCATCTCACATAATCTCTAGGTTTTAATGGAGCCGTATAGGAAAAAAGCTGCCAGGTGATTTCGGATTCTCCGGACAACACTGGTAAGTACAGAAGATCAGAGAGATTCACAATGTGAAGTACTCATCTATATATCTTTTTGAGTATAGTAAGATTAGTGTAATCAAGTGTGATATTTGATCCTTTGTTATGGGTAAGAACTTAATTACTTTGTAATTACCCTTGTGGCCTTCCTGTTGATCCTTTAGAACCCTGAACCCTGATAGAGCAGCTGTGTGTGCACATAGATGGGCCTTCTGTTATGTTAATTGGAATGACATTCATTTATTTGGTCCTGTTCTTCTGATATTCTTCAATATTAAGTCTGTGATGTAAAAAGAAACTGTTTCTTCTCAGAGTATTATCCAATATAACTCAGCGTAATACAGATTGATTTTAAAAATGCATCATAACCCAGTCTATATGTTCATCCACACTTCACGAAAGCTGGAAACCATATTCTATCTCAGCATATCTTACATTTTGCCTTTTTTCATGGTTAATCTCTCAACTAATTGTTCATCACACCCCAAAAATGCTGTCCTCCAAATTTTGCTTCTGAGATGAATATTGTTTTAATTTTGTTTTTTGGTTTTTATTTTTTAAACTTAGTGTCAGAAAATTCAAAGCTGAAAATTCATTACTTGTAGAAAACAATAAAAATAATCAATTCTTATATGGAACCTTGAGTAGAGCAGTAAATATCTGTGCCTCAGTCTTCTCCATCTGAAAAATAGATTTCGTTTTCTTTCACTAGGACCAGTTTTGTAAGCCTGAAGTCACTGGGATTACTCATAAAAGAATGCACAAAGTATCACAGGAAGTCTGTTGCCAGAAAGGCAGGTTTGTGAGTATATATAGTGGGATTGCAGTTGGGGAATGGCAAAGTAGTAGTATGGGCATTGGGAGTGCAAGTAATATCTTTAGCAGCTACAGATCTGTTAGTATTTTGTATAAATAAACTCTCACTGTGCTAGCAAGTTATATTGGAACTGCAGAGTGTAAGAGAGAGGACTATCTCTTAGAAAAGAGCAGTGAGCTAGTCAGCAAGCAGGGAGAAAACCGGGAAAACTCTGACTCCACAATAGCTGGTGGACTGAAGGCCAAATCTGCCCTATGAAATAATTCTATCAAGGCTCGGTTTTCAGTTGCACTGGGAAGTGTACGTATATGCTGAGCCACCTAGAATGCAGTGCATGCCATGCTACCGAGATGCATGGATTCACAGAAGAGGAAGTTTGTCATCACATGGCTTAAGGGAATAGTAGCTCAGAGAAATGCTCTGACGTTGGCACCTTGCCTAGAATATTGAAAAGGCTGGAGAGCCTTTCTTTAGCCATCTCCAGTTTAACAGAGAAATTCTTCTAGCAATGAAAAATATTTATTAGAAACCAACAATTGAAATAAAACTTCCTATTACTGAAAGATCCCTGCTTAGGATAATAAAATAATTTTTATTCATAAAAGCAGTACTCATTGGGCTGCAGCAATGTGAGCTAGCCTACAACTCTCTATGGATTTGGTTTAGCTAGTAAAGGCAAGCATAATACTGTTTTTCTGTGCACAAATAACTGGTATCGGCTGCAAATTTGCTGTGCAAGATGACTGGCTGCCAGTGTCATAAGAGTTACAGACACAGCATCAAATATGACAAGCTTGTCAGGAATGTACTAATCAGAAAATGCTCAGATCCAACATACCTAGACATTAAGAGCTTTTTCCTAGTGACTGCAAGAATATGAAGGAAGCAAAAACAAGGAAAAGACATAAACCACCTTGAAAATGCTGCGCTATTCTTGACACACAATGCTAGAATTCACGAACATTGAAAAGAATTCTTTCCTATTCCTTCACTTAGGACTGCAGCTTTCCTTATGAACATCGTATTACAGGGAAGGAGCTACACAGTTTGCTGGATCAAGGGGAGAACAGGTCTACAAAAATCCAGAGGCAAAGCCTGAACTATGATTAGACCCTCATGTGAGAGCAAACACTGATCATTAGACAGAGTGGACCAACGGGATCTGTGGCAAAATTCCTTTAATTTTACCTAGTATATTCTATGATCTTTGTTCTACCCAAGGACTGTGAATCACAAAAGCATTGTAACACAACTGACGTTCCCCACCAGCAGGCAAGCCCTCAGGTAGAAGCAGAGAAGATTGAGCTGTCTGGATTTTATTTATTTTCTCCTCCCCAGCTAGCCAGATAGTTCACCAGTCAAAAGTTGTTGTAACTGACTTGTAGGTTTTGATGGTCAGTCTCCTGCATTTTAGCTGCTCTTTATTAGGCTTTTGTTGCTGTTCAGATTTGTAAGACTGAATACTATCATACTACTGAATACTGAATATTACCATGTCAAATGATGTCTTACTAGCCTCTACTCCCATGGTACTGTCTGTTCATAATAGCATGATCTCTCCATTCCATTGCTTTTCCTTTCTACAGTCCAGACACAGGAAGTTTTAGAAAGCAATTACAAGGCACACACTGTTTACAAGATCTGCCTACGCCACGCTGAAACGCTGTCACCCTTCAAAAGTAAGTCAGTCAGCTGCCTGGAGGGAGGGAACCAGTAACACAGATATCTTAAGTCAGAAAATGGATAAAACCTTGTCTAATTGAAATTAGAGGGGACAATTTAGGTAGGAAATGTAATTATCATACTGGAATTTGGCAACAACACCTGGATTGACATTCTTCTTTTCACACAGAATCAGGGATTTTTGATGACTGCAGGCAAGAAAAATCTGTGGTTTGCATTTTTCAAAAAAGGTGCCTCTTTCATCAGAAGATTGATCCAATATTGTCAGAAAGGCTTTTTTCTCCAAAGTAAAATTGACATGCAAATAGAAAAACAACACATTTGACTTTTTTTTATTAAAATACAAATTGGAAAAAATAATTCTACATAATTCTATCAAAGCCATTGTTCAAAAATCCAGAAGCCTTCTGTTGTTTATTTTTTCCTTTGCTTTTACCTAAAATTAAAGTAGTTTAGAACAGTTCTTTAGTATGTTAGTAAAAAATCAATTTTCACTAAGATTCTTTTAAAAAGCTTGTAAGAATTTATTGGCTTTAACAGAGGTCAACACTGAAAGCTGAAGAAATTTGTATATTTCTTGTATATTACAAGAAAAGAGCCACTGACTGGTCCCCAAGTTTCCCTTCCTACAACATCTGGAGAGCTCCTGAAAGTTCCCTTTCCACTTACTTAAAGGTATCTGCTTTAATACCAATCACTTAAAATACTCTTTCTCCAGAAAACTACTGTTATATAAAAAGATAACTTGGATATTTACAGTAAGAATGGCCAAGTTAATGATAAAAATGTGGGAAAATCTGACTCAGTTGACTCTGACAGGGTCACCTTAGAGCAAATATGACCCCCAAGCAAAGGGCTGATGGGGAGAGGGCATGTGTGCAGCAGGGGATGGGAGGGATGGAGCTACAACTGTGCTGCCAGAGGTCACCCTGGTCATCTTATATTGCTGTGGAACTGGACCCTGACCCAGGATAAATATTCACCTTGGGAAGACGGGTATCTCAATTAGTGTCTTAAAAAAACCCTAATTCATACGGTTTATACAGCACTGTAGACAACATACAAAAGATATTCAACATAGGAAAGAAGGAACATATTTGAATCATGTAAAAATATACTTATAAAATTAATTATAAGGGCCTTTTAATTGTTGACACTGTCTATGTTTACATATGTAAACTTGGTGCTCTAACTTTTTATTGTATTAACTTGGAAATTCAATATAAAGGACTTCAAACTTACACAGAAATTTTGGTTTCTGAAACTCACAAACCCATGATGTCTAATCATTTTGTGATGATAGAATGATATACATTAATATGACTCAACTTTTACCATCAGTTTTTTCCACTGAAGATCAAGAAAACAAGAGTCTTGGGCAGCAGGGCTTTGGGCTCAAGGGCAGGCTTTACATTCTCTTATGCATTGCTCAGGGATGTATAGATCCCCATGCATGGCTGAAATAATAAGGATTTTGTCTTTTAAGAGCCATATGTCAAATGTTATTATTTGCTTAAGAAAAAATATCAGTTATGTAAAGCAAAGAGCATTTTCATTTGAGAATTTTCTTTGCTTTGAACATCCCACTAATGTTGGTGTTACTCCAATACTGCATTAGTATGACAATCAGAGAATGAAACTCAACTTTATCGCAGAATCCAGGTTATCTGTCTAGTTTCCTAAACGGAGATAAAAATAGTATCACTTATAAGCTCTGACCACTCAAATGTCTTTATGTTACTATCTTTATATCTGCTATTAAATTTATTGGGATCCACATATTTTATAATATGAGCATGCAGAAACGGTGTTATTTTCTGCTTCTTCTTCTTCCTCTTCTTAGTTTCTTTCCTAAGCCCATGTCACAGCTGAGATACCTGAAGGTAGCTGAATTACCAGAAGGCAACTGACCAGTCAGAGGGATGCATTAGCTTAGGATGCCGACGAAAATACTGTTCCTAGGTATGTGCCTCATTTCTGCTGCATAGACATTCTGCTCCTATGGATCAGACCCTGACCTACCATAGCTTCAGAATACTCTGCTACAAACTGCAGTCTAGGAGGTGATCTGCGAGTGGGTTTGCGGTTCTGACTAACGAAGAAGCTAAGCTCGATGTGCATCCTGCTTCTATATTCTTTGTAGAGGTTCAGCACAGTTGCTTATGAAGCAGCTGTGAAGCTTGTGAAGCAGCAGCTGTATTGCTGCAATTTACAATCCAACACACTGAAGATAAATATCACAGATTTTGGTGTTCTTTAACATGGCAGGCTGTAAAATACAGAAAAATATGTCAAAAAATATGCAAGAATTCGGCAACCACTGCGTGAACGGCTGCAGCAGCCTTAAAGAGCAGCAAGGTGGAGAGTGTGGGTGTGAACAACTGCAATCATGCAAAGCAAAGTGTCCCTGCTGGTGAATCTGAGGTGTCTGTCATCCTCTGAGTAGAGCCAGTAGCAGATAAACAGGTCGAGAGATGTCATGAGCCATCTGAAGCTAGGCTGGACCAGATGATTAAATCAAGTCCTGAGGCAAAGCTATGAACAGAACCAAGTTAATTTCTTCTCGTTTTATGCCGATATGCACTAGATCACATGTAAAAACTAGTGATCACGACAGTGAAAAAGGAAAGCTGTATTTAAATTTAAAGTATCTACTTAATAATTCCTCTGGCAACCCGAAACTTCAAAATCTCAAAAGCTCTAATAATTTTGTTCAGTCTGGTTAGGATTCTGATAAAAGATTTTTCAGGTGATTCTCTTAATTTTCATCCTAAATTGACACAAAGGGGAGAGCCTGCTTCATTGCTAGCCTGGCTAAAATTACTGTTGAAGCAAGCAATTACTCACTGCAACAGACATGTTTTTACTTACAACCTAAGATCCACCAACCCTGCCCCAAGGGGAGCATAGCTACCCCACCTGTCAGCATGCAAATATGTTTGGTATGTTCAGCCACATTCACCGGAAAGCTTGTGATCCCATTAACAAAAAGATGAAGGTTTCTTATTACTTTGAGACACACTTTCAAGAGATCAAAACAGTGGACAAAAGAGATACTCTAAAACTGGGAAACCAAATTTGCAAGATTTTACATTTCTATATAAGATACAAGGAACTCCTAAAAAAAAATAATAAATCTTTTTTGAGCTTCGGAAACCCCAGTGCAGCCTCAGGCTGTTAACTCTCTCTCATCCAAGATGCAAATCTTCTTTCAGATGAGACAAGCTTCATGTTTTTAGATCATTTCATAATGTTCTGAAATAATCTCTCATAAATCCAGAATAATTAAATAATTTCAAAAGTATCATTTGTGCTAAGTTAAAGAAAATTTCTGTACTCATTGCTTTGTTCTTCTTGTTTCTTGATATCCCAGGCTGGTAGGTTGGGATATTCTCACAAGGTAGGAAGTGCTAAGAAGGTCTGTCATACAAGATCTGGGAAACAATCTGGACTCTCATAAAATTGTGTGATGCAAATGGGATCATGGAACAGATTCCACGGAAAATCTTCAATAGTCTTGTCGACAGAGTGGTTACCAAGGTTTTGCACGCATCTTATTTGGGCAACAAAAGAGTTCACCACCAAACAACACCAAACAAATGAGCTTATATCCTTTTTTTTATTTAGCAATGTTAAATTTCCCCTTTTAATTTTTTTTTCTTATTTGCCATTTACCCCCAGTAAAACTACATACCATCTCCATTCTTCTCCCTCTCTTCCCCAATATAGATGAGGGGGTACAGCAGTGGTGTAAAATAATGCAAGCAGTGACTATAACCATTAGTGTTGTTCTCACTCTAATATAGTAATCCTGCCTCCTCACTACGGGAAAGCTTGGTTACTGTATATATGTAGCCTTCACTATCCAAAGAATACAATGTAACTTATCTTTATCACACATATTTTTGATCCTACCCTGGAGACCTAAATAAGAAACTGATTTTAAAAGGCGTAAAATTACATTCTTAAAGGCTGAATCTATCTGTGGAGGAAATAAAACATCATCTGTTAGTAGTCCAGGCTAGATTTAATGTCCACATGCTTTAAGCTCCATCTCTCTGCTGATGCTGAAAATCAAGGGACCAGTTCAGATAGATACATTTCTTTTTTTCAGCAAGAACACTGAAAGATAAGCAGTATCTATGAAAAATCTTTAGAGACACAAACCAGATTGTAATCTACTTCCTATTTTAAGACTGACTGACAAATTTCCAGTTAGAGACACTTTCTCAAAAGCAATGATTTGATCTTATGCCTCCTGCCTTTCAAACTGGTGAACTGTTACTTGTGATGATGATTAAGCACTTGCTTAAACTCGTGAATGGAGCAGATATAATTCTGAAGGTCATGGAAAAGAAATAACCTGCAGAACTACACATGAAAATGTGTACTGTCTATTTGCAACTATACCAAGAAAACAAACAGAATGTATCTGTAAGAAAATCAGGCAGGTAGTGTCCCAGTTCTGCTTATTTTACCATAATTTACCAGTTACATTTATGACTGACTACTCCTGAAATATTTACCACTCTGCAGTGGCTTCCATAGAAACAATAAAGCAAATTTCTACACTGACAAAATGTGAAAACAAAAATTTACTTTTCAGTTCCTTGACAGAAGGGACTGTCTTGATATTCTGTGTTTTCTTTGATAAACAGCAAAGTCTGTTTAAACAGTTGCCTGCCCCCATTCTGGGGTTTGATACAATGGTTCACACAACTGCATGTGGGGCTGCATGATGAAACATAGCAAATAACTGATCTGTGTTAAAAATAACCTTTTTTCTTAGGAAATTAAGGGTGAAGATAACCCTAAAAAAAGGGTTATTTTTAACACAGATAACTTCCCTGATCTGCTTAACCATGTAGGCTCACAAACAGTTGTACTATCACCACCAAGGACCACGCACAAGGCTAGCGATACAAGGGCAGCAAACTTTGAAAACTCTCTTTGTAACTGAGAGAAGAAACTGTGCATCCACCATCCGAATTCCTGATTTCCTAAGCATTTCTGCAGACTGACTGTGCACAATCAGCTCTTGCTTTGACAATAACAAGAACACTACCAAAACTAATCAGGATGCGTGCAAAACAAATTTATACACTAGTCATACACGTTTTAAATTAAATCTTTCAAAAATGCTGTTAAAATCAGTCAGAAGTTCTGCTAAGATCTTTGATTTTTGCCCCCACCTCAACCCTACATTTACAGCCCTCAATCAGCTTGGTCCTCCACAGTGGTTTTCATCTGTCATCCCAATTAATTCCAGCTAGACAGCAGGTTTTGCTTCTTGTTTATTTATTTATGCCCAAACCTGCCTTTCACACTATCCCTTAAACCTAGAAAACCCTGCTCAAATTAATTAGTATTCAACTTAAAATCCACCCTCAAGACATGTTTTTACTTTGATGCTTACAGTAAACTGCCAGTTAGCAGTGGAGAAGAAGATCGAAGGCAGGGAATTTTGATACCATAAACACTGTTGACTTCCAGCTTCAGGAAGTCTACTAAGTATGCAAATAACTAGACTTGTGGCTCTGTATTATTTCTTATTTATTCCATTAAATTAGTTTGCTACAGCTATTGCGACATACTAAATGAAATAAATGTCTGTGCATTCTATTAAGAATATGAGACAGAAAGCTCTCTACTGCTATATGTATTCTGTTTGATACTGTGGTTGTATTAAGTAATATCTGTATGCCAGGAGCAAAGTTGCCTAATTTACATTTATAGTCATAGTTGTGCTGTGCACAAGTCACCCTTTTTTTTTTTTTAGACCCATACTGATTTTAGCCACATTTAGAAGCAAAGTTATTCTTTCCTTAAAGCTGTTACTAAGATATTGTAAATTTTACTTTTATCTGACTTACTTTGAGAAAGGAATTGACCAAAGCCAGCTCTTTTACTTCAATCCTCACACCATATCCCAAGGGAAAAATTCAGTCATCTGTAAAACAGGAAAGGAAATGTAATTTACCAAATTCTATCAGATTAACTGAGCTTCACCACAATAAACTAAAAACTAATCTGATTTTATATTATACTGTACAAGAAAGAAAATCACCAGTCCCTGAATTTTATAAGCAGAAACTCAAGTTTATTCCTGCTTTCTAATATATTTTCTGTGCATACACATACACACACAAAACAGGCGGCTCCTCATCCTGTAAATGCATGCCATTTTTGCATATTTTCAGGGGTATCTATAGGGGGTATATATATATCTGCAGGGGGACCTGCAGAGTGGAGCATGTCAGCAAATTAAAACTCTTCTGAATGTTAATAGATCAAAACAATTCTTTTAACACTACTATGTTAATGATTAACAATGGAAGCATTACCAGAAAACATTGGACCAGAAGAGAAGGTAACTATTTATTGCTTGTTACGTGAATAATCCCTTGATAAATAGGATATTCTTTGGAATTCCTGTCTTAGTATGCCAGGGATGTACAGGGTCAATAGACATGAAAGCTTTCATAACTTCTCCAAAATCACTTATGTTATGGTCTACTCAGCAACAGGCTAAGAGACATAGTTTACAGATAAAAAACTTTATTATTGCAGTAGTAGCTCACGCAGTGTTAAAGGACGATTCACAGACAGTCACGAAGCAGATTCATTTTGTAATTGGAAAGGCTATTCAATTTGTACATGATGTCATGCTTTTATGAGGACGAAAGGAAAGGAAACAGACATCATCAGTTCTGAGTCATAGTCTGTTTTCAAATACTATGTGAATCTGCTTCCATTTGCAAATTCAAGTTACAACAGAAGGAAAATTTATGGGATGGTTTTACAGGACACAGGCTTAACAGGACTTATATTAATGCCTCACTGATACAATAGTTCAAACTGATCTTTTTTATCCCTTTTCCAATATTTTATATTGTGAGCTTCCTTCTTTTAGCACCAATATGACAAATATGCTGCAAAACCTCTCACAGGGGCAACTTGAATGACTGAAAGATGTGGCTGAAGAAACAAGGGAGAGAGGAAACAAGAGGATGGATATAGGAGGAAAAAAAAATTAAAAATCACTATGTATGTTGTAACTCTGAGGAGAAATATATAGAGAGAACATGTTGATACAAAGAACAAGTACACCGATATCATCAGCCAAGCAGCATGATGTACATGAGAAAGACAACCTAATGGAAAAAGAGCTGCTATAGAATCAGAAAGTTTTGATTCTATTTCCCAATTGCCTACTGTGGTTCTAAAAAGTCCTAAAGAGGTTACTTTATCTACTACATTTTCTTTCTGAAAAATCAGAAAGAATGCTTATCTGATAGGCAACACGGGAATATAAAAATCTGAAAGTAATCTTCAGACCTATTAAGTTTCATGCACTGAAAATGAGATTTACACAATTGCTTCCAAACACTTGTTCTCATACGGCCAGGCCTCCATGCATTTTCTGAGCAGCGCTGCAGCTTCCCTTTCTTTCCCTCGTCTCCCTGGGAGACCACCTCTCAGTCACAGGCCCAACTTGAAACCCCCCAGCCTGCTGTTCCCACAACATCTAAATCAAGGTACCTGTGCTACGTGATCTAAGGCATGAGGACATGCCTCTGCCCGTTTGAGGGGGTCTGCTGTTTATGGAGCTACAGATGTAAGATGCTACAGAACTGGAGAAATTAAAAGCCCTAGGTTGATAGAAGCATCTTCTGAAACAAATATTTGGCTAGATCCATAGCACCAGGAAAAAGTCAAATCTCTGACTCATCCTATTTGGCAGGGGTTAAACAAATGAGTGAACAAGTTCAGCTTGATAAAAAGTGTTGTCTCTTACTTTTCCTGAGGCTTTTTTCCTATTTGCTACCGACGTCTTGCTTTGCTACAACCTCCTGCCTTTTTTGCTGGAAAAAAAGTCTGAAATAGAAAGAAATATAAAATTGGAAAAATACCCCAAATTAAACATTATAGAGAAAGTAAGCCATTGTAGAGAGAACAATATTGTCAAATAGAAAATAGCATTCATAGCAGAAAATTCAAAAGCCAAAGCAACTGCAGAATGTAAATACAACTATATAGCTAGAAGAGGAGCAATAATCAGAACAAAAGATATATTGTTAATACAAATGATGCAGTGGGAAGAATTATAAGCAAAGTCACACATGGAAATAAAACAAAGTATTGAGTGAATGAGTTAAATTAAAAAAAAAAAAAAGAAAATTAAAAAAGCCCCATGCCTAGAAATGTAAACAAAAGGAGTACTGAGGAGAAAATGTCACCAGAAAGATGAGAGATGCCAAACAGAAAAGATTAACGATGGAAAAAAGTCATTGAGGGCCACAGAATATTTTCCAGCTTGCTCTGGAGGTTGGATTTGGAGGAAGGAAGATGAAGGTGGGATATTTATACAACATAAAGTTAAACCTTTTGTTTAAGAAGATAAATTGTGAAAGTAATCCCCTTATATTTTAATATCGATGATAGACAAATAAGATCTTTCTCTAAATTGCTTCAGGAGCTACCTACTTCTTTCTACAGGTTAATTAGGGAGTCCAGAGGGCGACAAGTGGCTAAGCCAAATTAACAGTTCTTGGAGGGGGGGCATCCAGTCCTTCCGCCCTTTCTAGCTTCTTTTTTTCTCCCCCATCTTTGTTGTGTTGCCTCTGGAGTTTATCTGATTGATCTCAAGGTCAGGCAATTAAACTCACTAACATGGTAAAAATGTACACCTTTGGAAGGTGGTCAAGGATAACTGTTTTACTGTTTTATGAGGTTGAACAACTTGCAGTCAGATGAGTTTATAGAGATGGCTCAAGGTAAGCAGTGGGATCACGCAGCCAAGAGCAGAGTGGGTTACAGAAGGGTGGAGGCAAGAGAGAAGTCCTTTTAGAAAGCACCAGGTTTTTAATTTAATTTAAGACATCCCCCAAAGTTATAGGGAGCCAGTTTTGTAACTTAACCACCTTCGTTAAATACCTTGTTAGCTGGCGAAAACTGCGCCACTGCCATCATGTATATAGAATAGGAGCTATTAGTATTCTTAAGCTTTTCAAACTTCTATGTTCAGATTCTCCTGTCTATTCTATTCCTGTTAACAAAATAATGCCCCCAAAAGTTTGAGTAAATTAGAATTAGTAATATCCTCAACTGCCAGTCTCTCCTTTCCTATTTTGCTCCACAGCACAGCTTTTTTATTATAGCACTTGAAGTATTAAAGGCTTTCAAGAGGCAGCTACCATGAGATTTACACATTTGTGTTTTTTATTGCAAATCTCATTATGCCTGTTGGGTTTTATTTTTGATCTCAAAACCTTACATTACGCAAACAGATCTGAATCTGCATTTTCAAAATTTTGTTTCTCAGTGGTGTTCACTGTTTACTTGTTTATAGAGACTTTGGTTATATATTAAAAATTTCCCTGCTTGTTTAATATACCTTATATATACTTTGTTATACCTAAGTCATGAAGGCTTTGTATGGTATTCAGACTAAATTTAGCCAGTTAAATACTATTTTTTTTCTATTTCTACTATCCTGGCTGCTTGCACCTATTAAATGAAGTTTGTGCAAAAGGGGAAAAAAATATTTTACTGCCTATAGGTACAGACGTACAAAGAAGCTACCCCAGGGCAGGCTAGGGTGCGAACATGCAGCAGATCACATGCTCTGCAGAAGCTGTCTGCAACCTGTTCTTTCTCTAGTTTATTATGTGCTATTACTACTCAAAAGAGGACTTTATGATACTTTGTTAGCCAATATGAACTTGTGTACAATATATACACATTCAGGCTAGGTGACCATGCTGGGCCCTTCTTTCTTAATGTATAAAATTTTTTCCTTCTGGGAAAATATCTGAATATCTTTAGATAGTAGATGCATCTCATATTTCAAACACATACTCAGGTGGCAAAAGACTACACATGTGAAGAAACTGTTGTAGGTACCGGAAATAACACTGGCCAGGGTAAATACATATTAGGAACATTCTTCCAAAAGAAAAAAAAATATCCTTGGAACCAGCTCTCTGTTTAAGAAGACTTTTATATTCTGGTTCCTCTGAAAATTTAAACATTCAGCACATACTTAATCTTAAGCTTGGGAGTGGTCACATTAAAGTCAATGAGAGTAAATAATGCCTGCAACAGTTATGCAGGAACAAACTCCTTGCACAATTAGGGATTCTCCTTGCTTTTATAACATAGATATTTGGTTGACTTTAGTAAAAACAGTTTATTTATCCTGTGAAAAAACCATGACACTATATATGCAATCTCTCCATATATACAACAATGCATGTGCACATATACAGATATGTGCACACAAACACAAACTGTTATTATTATAGTTATTATATCATTGGTTCCTTGTGTTGACTGAGCAAAAGGTTAAACAACGATTGATTAGCTCATTAAATCTTTTCTAAATATGTATCATCTTCTCTGTATTCTAGTGAATATGTGAATATTGTAGGTTATAAAAGAATAAATGCCAGAGGCAACGAGATAGGCGTGTTACATAAAACTGAAAGCTAAGCGAAAGAGCTATGTGTCATCTGCAGCATCCACCCAGTTCAACGTCCTGAACAACGGGGTGAAAAACGGAGAGCTGTGAAGGCATGAATAATAGGTCAGCAAACTTAGCTTCCCATTGGATTGTTTTTTTCTAAATGCAATGATTCATAATGGGCAGTCCAACTTGGAGACAACATTTGAACTCCTGAAGAAAGCTGTCCATGAAAAATACCTGAAACTAAAGTATATACTTGAGATAAACACCTTGTAGACTGAGAAGGAAATCCATTTAAGATGGATGCATAAGAGATGTAGCCTTCACCTTCTTTGGCTTCTCTGAAGTGTAAATTGCCCCAAATTAAACTAATCTACAAAAGACCTGTCCTGTACCATTGTGCTCATTACATCTGAATGGAAAATATATAACCAATTTGAAACATAATTTTAGAAGGCTGATGTTAAAACAACAAATCATGATACAGCATACCAGACAATATACCTTCAGGAAGTAACAATCAGGGACGATACAACAGAGGTTTTTAATATAGTAATAATTTTAAAAATCAAAGCTTGTCTTATCAATGAAAAATGTTAGGCTTCATAGTGCATTTCCAATTTGTTACAAGTCTGAGTCTACAATGTCTTTTTAGTTCTAGTCTGAAACTAGAATAAAAAACACTCCTTTTGTTCTGTTGGCTTCTAAGACATCTTAAGATAGCCTCTGGGCTCATTACGAAAAGGAGGGATTATATGTGATGGAAATAAACAACTGTTTATGTATGATCTTCTGTGTAAATGTAAGAAGTAATAACCTGGGATTCCAGTCTGACCTCTGAGACATGTTGAAATCAAATACCTAAAGAGTAGGTGTTCAGTCTGAAGACTGTTATTTTTTAGTTTCTTTAAAATGATTGTTCCAGATAAAAATTGCTGTTTGAGATTGCTTTGTGACTACATATTCCTTGCTTTTGTTTAAAACTTCTTTAGAGACTTCCACAACCAAAAGCCAAAACTTGTACTTTAATTAAAATGTGGGAAGCTTTGTCTGTAAAGGCAATTATTTATATAATTAATATATACTTTATATGTATAACTCTTTTTTCATTCTAACTATGCTCTGAGAAAATGTTAATTTTTAAATTTTAATGTATTATTTTAATGGAAATTTCTCTGTTATTATTTCTCCCTTGTACTCAATCCAGGAAGGCACTTGCAAAACCCTACTAAGTTTAATTCCATACTAGTTTAAGAAGTCCAACTTCCTGAAATATCAATTCTATAAAAAGCCAGCAAAGTCTTTTAATAATAAAATTTTTGAAGTATTTTGCCTACCTGTGCTGTATGTTGATAATTTTGTTAGACCTATGGTTAACTATGGTAATATATTATCGCAGTTTTCTAACTCTTACCCTGACACTTGTTGTGTAGCCTTGAGTACCTGCCTTCACCTTCCATTTTCCTGTCTGTAAACTGGGATTAATAACAGCACAGACCAGGATCATAAATAGCACAGCCTCTGTCAGTTGTGCAGAGGGGTTTTGCTTGCATGCAGGTCGTCAAGGCAGCATCTGTAACCCATTCTTACCTTTGGTTTGTGTTTTGAGGCATGATGGAATTTCTACAGAAAAGTTTTCCGTTAAATACAAAACTGAACTCTTTGTCCAGAATCATCAACGATCTAAAGTTTCTAGAAATGTGAATTCTACCCAGACAAAACACAAACAAAATTCTTCTTCTGAGATACAGGTAATACCAGGGCATTAAAAGCAGTGCCCTCCTGACCCCCAGCATATACCCTGAGGCAGTAGATAGGGTTACGTCGTATCATTGCCTTAGCTTGTGTAACTGGTCATAAAATTATAGCATTTTAAAATTCCCGCAACGCTACTAATTTCCATGAACACCTCCAGCCCTGGTTTCCATAGGCCAGTTAAAAATTTAGCAGAGAAATATTTCTGTTTCTTTCACTGCCTTTCTTACTATGGCATTCCCTATTTTCTTGTCAATCGAATGGAGTCTCTTCAATTCTGTCAACCACTGCAAAGAGGCAATTTTCCATTTCCTGAACCTCTTTTTATACAGGTTAAAATCCTTCCTCCTTAGAGAAAAAATATTTTTATGCTGTATTGGTTTATTTGCGATCATGTAATCGTTAATTACATACCCAATGTTAGTGCTTAAACGACAGATTTTAGACACAGATAATTAACTGTTCAAAGCAGTTCATGATGTTATAGAAAAAGAGATAAATCCTTAGGTTTTCCTGCCGTTGGATTTTTTAGTAATTACTATTCCTTTAATACAGCTCTTTGAAGTACTGAATAAACTATAATATTAATAAAATATGGGAAGTTGCTAGTTTAAGAGGCTAATCTTTATCTCCTGATTCAGACAAATCAAATCGGGTTCCCTTTCTTTTTTTGTAGTCCACTTTCAGAAAGATACTGATCTCAGGCGTGTTTCCACATCACAGTTATAGCCTGTAGCAGGGATCAGAGACACCACTGTACTTGTCCTTACACAGGAATGATGCTGAGCTACTTTGTGTGTGGAAAGGGGAAGAAGGAGAAAGAAAAGGAAGCGGTTTTGGCCAAAGCAGCTAAGCTGAAAAATAAGCCTGTTTACACTTAGCCTGAAAGTATGAAACTTCATTTTCCAAGCTTATTAATGCCACATTCTGTTTGCTTAATTTTGACTGTAAACATAGAAAATGAGAAGGCATCTCCTACACATAAAAAAAGTAATGGCAAGGTGGGACTTCAGGGGTGCATCTATTGGCTGTTGTCTCACTGCTACTCCGACATGCTGAAAAAGAGCTAGAAATGAGTACACCTGAAATCAAACTCGCCACTGCAGAGCTGGGGGGTCTGGCACAGGGTGAAGCCGTGTGGGCAGCTCCAAGGGTCTCAGCTCCTTCAGAAATGGTGTTTCCATGCTGTTGTAGGCATTTAGGAACTAAGCAACTACAATAGCAGCTGAAGCACAGAAAAGGGTGTTATGTCCCTGAATGTAAGGAGGAACGGGTGTGTGAGGAAAGTGTTAAACAGAGCGTGCTATCAGGTCAGCTCAGGCTAGAGGCCTGCTCACCTCCTGCAGCTCCCTCATCTGTTGGTAAAAATGTCAGGAAAATGCTCTATGGATTCTTAGCTTCCTTCCCTTTGATATAGTTTAATACTTGTGAATAACACCAGTAATTTTGAACATTAAAATAGCATCACTACCTCCCTGTGAAACTATCAGTGTGCCTAAAACTATTTTTGTGCGTAGAATAACATAGCAACAATGAAACATGTACTTTATAGTTAATGCAATATGAATTTGATGCTTGGGAAATGCATCAGTATGTTTTCAAACACATTCCAAGCATTTTTTCTTTTTTGCTCTTGTGCTCAGGATGCTAAATATTTAACTTTATTCAACGAATGGCATTCATCTAAATAAAATGAAAGATCATATCACCTAGCC
Organism: Larus michahellis; assembly: GCF_964199755.1. Lineage (NCBI taxonomy): Eukaryota > Metazoa > Chordata > Aves > Charadriiformes > Laridae > Larus > Larus michahellis. The sequence goes on from NC_133899.1 coordinate 19,826,331, forward strand.
AACCCTATGGTAATATTGGGCTATTTAATCGTCTGGTTAACTCCAGTCAAAGTTCAGTGATCCAAAGCAGGTGAAATTCTCGGTGCAGTTTGTGATAACATCTTTGTGATCAGAACAATGTATGCTTTCGTAGCTCCTTCACTGATAGAATTTTCAGGTATTTCCAATGGTGAACAGTTGAGACTTTATTTTCTGTACCTCAGAGGATGTAAAATATCTCCCTGTTTTTCAAACACAGAAAAACTGTGACAAAACTTCAAGACTTTAAGAAAGAAAAAGGGTTAGATATAAGAAGAAGACTCTGAAGTTCTTATATTAAAATTCTTCTTCAAATGCAATACTAAATTTAGAAGGAATGTAAATATCAGTGAAAAAGTAGCAACCTTAAAATGTTAAAAAGCAAAGACAACATCATTTTTTCTTTAAGGCTCCCCCTATTTATAGAAAGTTGCCCAACTTAACCCATTACATAAAATAGCAATAGAGGCTTATCAGCATTATTCCATGAATAATTTGGATTATCCTGTTCTTTTTCTTTGGTGTTTCCATTGCTGCTGAGAATCTATCAGGTCCCTGAGTGCACTAATAACCCTTAATGACCCTGATTAGCTCCACCTGAGGTCTCCACACCACAGACCCTGCTTATAGGTCCTGGAGTCCATAAAAACTCAGGCCTGGCTCTCTAGTCCCTCTCTGAGCTATGTTGTTAGAGTGCCTGTTTTGACTTCATGGCTGTACTTGGCCATGTACCTTGCTGATACAGGCCCTGACCTATGGACTGACTTCATGGCTTGCCCTCAGCCTTGACCACCCACTGTGGTCCTGCTTGGTGATCGCTGGGCTGTGTCTGATGCTGGCTGCTCTCAATGGACCTGATCCTGACTCTGACATACAGACAGACTTCCTGGCTTGACCCTTGGACCTGTCTGCATAACAACAACAGGATCCCTGTGTGAACCCACAGAGAAAGAAAATCTTGGATTTTCACGTGACTTTAGTCATCACAGAGCAAAGCAAAGCAAGGTGTGTAATGTAAACTGTCTGTTTTCTAGTGTAATATAGAATGCAAGTCGAAGGGTAGAATGGATATTTAAGGAAAGACATACATAGAACCCTTCAATTCATGAGCTCTTCTTCCTAGAAGAGCTTACAAGTAGTTCTTCAGCAAAATCAGTTTCTTCTGATTCTGATCTTTTTAAAAATAGGATTAATCGATTAGTGTAACGCTATTCAATGTGACAAATGTAAGAGGATTAAGCAAAGCCTTGTTCATAGACTGACTCAGACAGCATTACATACAGAAACTAAATATTGCAATAGAGAAAAAGGGAATTTGGAATCAAATCTCTTTGATCCTATTTTGTTTTACTCTTAACAGTTCTCCTTTTTTCTTAAAGGCAAAGGTTTTGTGACTTTCTTATTGTGGACATCTTTAAGACTGCAAAAACTATTCCTAATTTTATCAATGAAGTCAAGACCTTTTGAAACTGTTTGAGAGCACCTCAAAACTACCAAGAGCCTAGAAATCAGTACTATCACCTGGGATGAGGTGCGAACTACTCAAGTTCAAGAGTCAGGATATAGCTCAACATGTTTACTGATGTTTTTTTGGGGAAAAAAAAGTCATTTTCAGTATAGGCTTTTCACAAACTGGCATGAGGTAATTATATTCTGCCAAAAATTCTTGGTCTGACTAATCTATGCGATGTTTGAAATAATCAGGCTTGCGTTCCTGAAGAGTAAGAAAAGAACCAACTAGATAACTCTGAAATGAATAGGATTTGGATGCCTAATACACTGTTGTGGTTTTTTGTGAACCTGTCTGTCTCAATGACCTGAACCTTAAAATACGGTTCACAGCTGAAACAATGAACAAACTACCCCACCAGTTGTTCCAGTGACTTTGAGTATTATCATTAGGCCTAACTTTTTTAAATGGAAGAGCCACATGGTGGCAGGAGAGGACAGGGCATGTAAGAAGATTGCTATGCTAAATTCTTCCTTCAGTTTTAACGACATAATGTTTACTTTTACAGCATAGCTGAAGGTTCGTGGATATATTTCTATGTCTAATGGACAAGAATATAATTCATTAGTTACCATGTTTAAAAAAAAGTCCATGACTTCTAAGTTTCTGATACTACTCACCAAGTTCAATAGGGAAATATACAGTGAGTGTTAATATTACAATAACTGTTGGAGTTACATAGTACAGTTAGGATACGGAATCTGCAACATATTTTTAGATTGTCTACACTGCCACATCTTGCCATAGCATAAGGTGTCAATGGCTATGGTGCTTCAAATTCATAATTGTCTGAGAAATAAAACAATTAACCCTTAATTTTTTATGTAATGTGATACATCATGAACTGGTCTGCTATACAAAAATGAGGAGTCATATTTTTCATCTTAAGATCAACTGAGAGCGGTACAGACTATTAATCCTCTGATTTAAGACCCTCTGAACACCCACTTTGCTATACTGTATTGGATGTCAGTATGTTTCTAGACATTTCAGTACTCTTGGCACTGTTTTCTAGTTAATAGCCAATGGAAATTGTGATGTGCTTAGTTGTACACATTATTAGTACTTACACAATTGCAGCCAAAATTGGAGTGTAACCAGTTACCTTTGCAATCAAAATGCAGTTCAGGTAGCTGATTTCTATTAAGATAAGTGGATTTTGCAGTTGTAGCAGATGTATAATCTTCCTAATTTAAGAGTTGTGACTGTTGAGCATGTACTGAAAGACTTTATAGCAGCCTTTCAATTAATTCTATCGCTTAAATCACTGACTTCACACATTCCATAAAAATAATTTTCTTCTCATCTGAACCTTTTTTTCAACTTAAAGTGCTGAATCCTTACTAAGAACCACCAGCATGACTTTTAAAATAATTGACTTAAGGGGAAAGAAGACAGAAAGGAGCCAAATAGTATACGATACTGTTATCTCCATACCTATCAGTGCAAGAATTTTCTTAGTATTGTAAACAGTGTTGTAAAGTTTCTGAAATCCTGGTGGCCATCATCATAGCCCTGGTCACACCCAACTCTTGATGCTAACAGGAGTAGCATAAGCTACTCACCCTCTCAGAGGACACGGTTATGTCTCTCTAAACTGTGTTTTATTGGATTTTTTTTTTCATCTAACCTATCAACAATCAGTGGAAATCTAGCTGAGGAGTTTTCTAATACAGAACTCTTTTAGTGATTAACTGATCTGACAAGAAAGCATTCACAAAAACCTGAAACTGCCTTGCAACAGAACACTTCTCACTTCCCTCTCTGTTCTCTTTGTATACTCAGCTTTCGTAACTGAACTTCTCAATTTCATTCTAAGGCCGTATTCTTCTTAGTAATCTTAGATGTCTTATTTCTTACTTGCTTTTCCGCTCTGACTAAACATAATTTTTTCTTTATTCTTTCCTTTTCCCTGTACAGACAGTAAATGGAGTAATACAAGAGTTGTAGGATACAAAACCAGAGAAAAATTACACCGTTGTTAATATTCTCTAATTCTGCATCTTCTAAAATATTTATTATGGATCAGACTCTTGCTTGAATGTGAAAGAGTTTACATGTCTATGTAGTCTCCATGACATCTGTTAGGTCCAGGTTCCTTTACCCCTTTCACCTAAGTCCTACAAGCAAATCTTTCTTTTAGTCCTGTTAATAGAAATCCTAGGAGTTCCATAACTGCGGTCTTAACTGTCTTTAAAATGTCTCTTAACTTTTGCTCTACTTCTTCCTAAACAATGTTCTGCTGATTTTGTTAAAGAAAAAAATATTCTATTAACAAAAAATATTTGTTAAAGAAAAAAATATGATGCAGTTGCCTCATTTCTGCCTGCAAACAATGATCTCTGTGATTTTCCCTTGTGTTACCTCTTAAATTACAAGTTGCCTCTTAATATCCACAAAGCTCTACTGTTTTAATCCAGACCTCTGTAATAACTACTTTACCATGATGGTCATAGAAAACTTTTGATGTCAGCAGGCAACAAAATGTGTAAGACTGATACTTGTTCTTTGTGGGGTTTTTTAACACCTTCTTGTATATTGGCTATGCATGAACAAAAAATACTTTAGGCTCTCTTTCAATCCTTTTCATATATCATGAATTCACTTTATGCAGCATGATCCTACTACTGTAAATGCAATAAATTCCTGATGTACACCCATGGAATGTTCACATCAAGTTTCAGGCAGGGTAGGACTTCAGTGTTAATGTTAGAAGATTATTAATTTTTACAAACATGAGAAATTCAAACCGTCTGGTCACCTTCTAGTACTCAGTGTTCTAAGCAATGTTGCATTGATTCCACATAATGTTCCCTGTGCTTCACTGTAATCTGAGGTAACTTGACTCAGGTGACCGAAGCAGCCCTTTCTCAGCCCAGCCTTCTTCCTTGTTGTGTCATGGTAAATAGCTGGACACTGAAACCACAGAGACAGACTTCATAAACAAGGTCAGAAGAGTTAGGAAGTAAGAAAAATAAGAGGAACTCAGATGAAACCTCATTTTTTCTCAGAAGGGTCTGAGTGTCTCAAGAGTTACTTTTAAGACTGTTCTCACCTCCAAGTACTGCTTTGAACTAGCTTGAACAATCAAGGAAAGTCTTTGCTTTCTATCAGTCTTTCAATATAAGATGGAGATGTAATGTAGTCAACAAGAAGCATGAAGCATCACTACCATAAGATGCAGCATTTTGGACCAAATCTATGCCAGGTCTTAAGTTTGGCTGGCATTCCGCTTTAGTACATGAGAATATCCACTGTCTGTTGGCTGAATGGGCCTATTTGAATTCCTGTAGTTTTGCAATAGAGCACATTAGCACAGATGAAGTGGTAAATCTTCCTATGTTGAAAGGCCTGACGTTTACCTCTTAAAGGAAGAAGCAGTCAACCATGCCATCAGCTTATACTTCTACACTTTTATGGACCCAGTTACATCACGGCTGTGTGGCCAAAAACATTAAATTGGTATGTTTTTGTCTGTGCATACCAATGTTTGCAAGAATTAACTCTATTTGCTCTGTAGAAAAGTGAAATTACCTAAGGCTGCTGTTTTGTAGAAAAGTGAAATAAGTTCAGGTTACCATTTTAGCATCTTTTATCATTCCTCACACCATCTTCAAAAGAAACATAGTTCTTAAAAGATGACTGATTACTGAAAGCAGCTGTCCAAGACCATTAATTTGAACATAGGAGGATGGTTCTAGCTCCTTGATGGACTGCATGGTTTAAAAGTACTTCAGTACTGCAGTTGTGAGTAAAAAGCAGCGGAGAAAATGTGAGAACACATTTGATGCAGAAAATTCACGCTATCTGCTGTCAAAGAACAGAAGTAGAATATAGCTACTGTGCTGCTTTTTGGTCTGTTGACCAAAGAAACATAAGAAACATTCTCATTGTTTAGTTAACTTAGTTTAGGTCTCTATACTTAAAGTACTATAATTTCAGTGGAAGAGCAGCACCTGATAGTAAATGATTCTGAATCCTCAGAATAACAGCTTTCAATTCAAAACTGCCTTGACTAATAATTTTATTATTCCCTAGAATATATGTACCGGTCTGTGGATGTTACTACTTCCCTTTTTAAGATTCCTGGATGCCAGGCAGGACGCAGCCTGAGCAGCAAAGTTCACTTGTCTGTGAGTGACAGGATAAAAAGAGAAAAAAGGGCTGACTCACTGTTCCTTATCTATTGATTTAAAAACAAACAAACCCCAAACACCACTGCAGTAGGCAGTATTGCACAGACTGTGTATCTGGCCACTAGATCCCCTTATAGTCTGTTGTGGGTTAGGCATAGCTGAGCATAAGGCACTTAAGTCAATGCTCCCAAAAGGCTTCTTGAATAGCAAATAGCACAAAAATACTGCTTCGTTTATGACATAAATGATACACACAGAGAGATGGTTAGGGGTTTAACCCAGTTCCTAATAAGAATTATTATACCTAGATATAGGGCACAGACTGATAGAAAGGAAAATTACGTTTTGTTAGCTTGTACTAAAGTTTGTCTGGGTCTTTTCCCGGCCTGTAAGTTGTGAAATGCTTGACTGCTTGTGGCCTAGAATTCCAGTTCAGTTACAGTGTTCATGTGCTGCTTACCTCCTCATCTGTTCTGTGGTGGTGTTGAACAGTGAGTGACTCCTGTCTCAAGAATATATTGAGAAATACGGCTTCACATTTTTTTATGCAACAGATAACTAAAGTTGCTGCTTTTATTGTGAGATAATGCCACATCGCTGTATTGAATATACTAATAGCAATTAAAGAGCCATTAGTGTGGTGAAAAAAGAGTGGTAGGTGGATGGGGTAAAGTCTAAGGGATTCTATCGGCTACTTTTTGCTGCGAACATAGTCTTCCTGAAGTTTTATTTACTTTCATTTTTAGTGAAGGAGCCCTATTGATGGAAAGTCCTCTGTGGTGTGGACTTTTCTCCTATTGAGAATTAAAAAATGACTTTTTCATAACAAGCAGGAATAAAAAATGCATATGCAAAGTTTAGAGAAATAGTCTTCCATTAACAGTTAAGGATTTTACTTCCCCATGTTTATTTCAGTTTACAAGCTAAATTAATACAACTCAAATATTTTTGCTTGTTACATAATCAGATTTTGAAAATCAAGTTATAGTTAGTATTTGTAATTTCTTTGTAAAGATGACTAACATAGCCATTTGGCAGCTCTCCAGAACAACATATTATTACAAATCATTGACTTCAAAATAAGCAAGAGTAAGCATAAAAAATCTTAGGCACAACTGAAGTAAAAAGAAAAAACCTTCAAAAGCAAACACTTGATGCCACGCAGTTTTTCCACAGTGAGTTTGCGCACATTCACAAAACTAAAATAAGGTCCCTGCAACTGCTAAATTTATTGGTCTCTTATGGCAAAGTATAGTCTATTCTACAAGAGAAGAAAAAAATAATGCTTTTATTTGTACCACTACCATAATTTTCTTACACATAAAAATAGTATTGAGGATCCCTCCTTCCCTCCCACCAGAGCTTGATCCAATTCCTCAATAATTTAATAGACATCTTGGAAGCTTAACTGAATCAAACTTTTTGAGGATACTCACAGTATGTATATTTAATATATCAATAGTTTAATTGCCACTGAAGTATGCAATGTATTTGACATCAAATATAGCATGAAGTCTGTAACTATGTTTGCCATGCAACACAGAATTCTTGTACCTCCTGTTTTTTCCTGAAGAGGCATGTCACACTTCACATTTTACTTTTTAAAACCTATTAACACAAGATAATTCAGTAAATGAGCTCGACTGTGTAACCAGCCCTTATTACTTTCAAACCTAAATAAAGCAATAAATAAGAATAGCTTTATATTTTCCATCTACCCAAAAGAGCTCTATGAGTCATTAATATACTTTAAAACCATTTTTAACTATATCAAGAATTTAGGTGTGCTCTCTTAAAACTTTAGATTATATAAGGATTTCTGAGCATCTAACTTTTTTTCTGAGGGAAAACTTAGTTTTAAACTTTCAAAGCTTTTGTTTTCCAGATAGAGTCCTTTTTTTTTTTTCTGCACACAGACTTTCTAGAAATCACAAATAATTTTAATGGAAAGTAAAAATGTTGTATTCCTTACACTTTGAGCTTATAGCCATCTTGCTGAAGTTCTCAGCACCAGTGAAAATTTCGTGATGTGGATACTAACTTAGGAACAGAACTAGGTTGCCAATGCCAATTCTTTCATAACACACAAACCAAACCCCAGTAACTTCTAGTTTTACCTGGTCTGCTTAGTAAATGAAACTGAGAGCATGAGGAGAAAGGACTACTGAAGGAATGACACAGAATCAGATTATTCACCAAGTCTATGTTCCTTGTTAGAGATTTTCTGTGCTTACTAAAGTTTCTTCCCGTTTGGTTACAACCAAACTTTTTTTCTTGTCTTCCTCTGTTTGACTCATCTGTTCAAACAGCTTCGATATCTTGGCAAATCTCAGGTGATTCTGAAATCTTCGTGCAGCAAAAGCATAAAGTAGAGGGTTAATACAGCTACTGATGAATACAAGTGCTCCAGAGATGTACACTCCTCTGCCCACAATTTCATCCAGTGCCAAAGACATTTCCTCGTTAGAGAGTTCTATCTGAATTGAAATAATATCTAAGACGTTAAAGAGATGATGAGGGAACCAGCACAAAATGAACGCCACCACAATGCTGGCAATGAGCCGTTCTGATCGCTGCTTAGATTGGTAAGTCATTCTGCTTATTCTTCTTGCAACGCATGTATAACAAGTGCAAATAATTAAAAAAGGGATTACAAAACCTGCAAGAGTCTCCAGCAAAAGATATGACACTTTTTGTCTGCTAGAAGAGTAGTTGCGACACGTGCATAGTAGTCCACCATTTGCTGCTTCTGTCTCTTGAAATGGAATGACAGAAATGCCGAAAGCAATAGACAGGAACCAAATGAGGAACATGATTAAACAAATCTTCTCTTTTGTTTTGTATCTTTGAATTGTGAAAGGGTAGTACACAGCCAGTAACCGCTCCAAGCTCAGTGCTGTAATTAGAAATATACTAGCATACATGCTGCAGTAAATAATGAAAACCAGTATTTTGCAGAAGATGACTCCAAAAATCCATGAGTCAGCAAAGGAGTAAATCCAAATTGGTAAAGTAATCAGTACAAGGACATCTGCAATGGCCAGGTTCAAGATCAGCAGGACTGAAGGAGATACTTGCTTCATTTTTGTACAAACAGTCCAGATGACAATGCAATTTCCAGGGGTCCCAATAATAAATGACAAGCTCAGTATTATGCAGACTACTGACCTCACAATATTCCACGTCGAGTGGATACTGCTTTCCTCAGCTTGACTCATTCTGGAAATTCTTCAGTTCTTATCAGTCGCCAATACCCTCAGTGCTTTGCACTCTGTTTTTATTCGGAAGCTGTTAGTGAACTACTCAAGAGAAAGTTCTCTAGCTGATATTCTGTAGACTAATATGGCATATGAGCTCACATCCTAATTCTCACTCTTACGAACATATGACCACATATGGCAGTTCCTGTTGTTTAGGAAGACAGCGTGCGTTTTTGCATACAAAGCGAAAATAAAAATACAGCGTAGCACCTGACTTTGCTTTTTGTTCTTTCTAGATCTTTCAAAAGTGTCCTGTTTTAAAGAAGCTTGCTACTTTGTTAAAGTTACTGATCTAATCAACAGCTATGAGGAGAAAGAAACCCTGTTTGCTATTCTACTCGTTTGCATTAATAACTCCATATTTTATTTTATAAAAGCCGAAAAAGAGGGCTGGCAGATAAACCACAAATGTGCATTATATGTTAGATATGAAATTCCATTCCAAAGCATAAAAGATCATTGCGCTTACTGCCTTCATGTCATGTTTTTAAATTCAGCAGAAAGAAAGAAATTCATGCTTTAGAAAGATGCTGGCATAAAGGAAATCAACATTTGTCCTATAGCAAGACTGTACCGGCACAATAACGTGTGTGGGAGTTGTACTTCTAATGGTCTGGAAAACTGCAGTTCCTTAGCCAAATAATAACCATCAGAATAGTCTGGATATAGGGTTACAGGAGGAAATGATCTGTGTCAGAGAGAAAATATATTGTTGTTCTCCTGTTGTGCCAGCAATGGACTATGACTTTACCTCCTAGGAAACTTGGTAGTCAATGCAGTATTCAAATCTCGTGTGAATCCTAAGTTCTTCAGTGTCTGGCCGAGGAATATGAAACTATTTTGTTATCCTGATGTCAAAACATCTCCTTTCAAAGTCCATTTCTAAAAAGTTAAAGGAGGAACTAAAACAGCAGCACCAACAGAAATGTTTGAGTCACAGAAGTAAAACTGGAAGGGTGGTTTCCATTAAAAAGATGCACAGAAAAAAGGAGTTATGCATAGATTGCACTCTTAGATTTAAGACTGTGATACAGATTATTTCCCTAAATGTTGAAGTAGAATTTTACAAACCTGGCAAATGTAGTACATAATATTAAGTTGAAAAGTATGGAAAAGGATTGCAACACCACCACTGCCAAATCAGCTTAGTTGGTTTTGATCTCATAAGAGTATAATGAGATCAAAACAAATCCAGAATAACTCCACTGAAGTATTATATTGTCAAAATACTATTTGTGTAATAAAGATTTTAATTTGGATTTAATCAGATACATGATTCCAGTTCCTTTTATTTTTAACTACATTTAATACAGATTGGGTAGGGGGAAAAACCCAAATCAGTTGTTTGTATTCTAAACGGAATTTCTGAAAACCACTTGTAAAAATCCACTAATGAAAGGAAGTGCTGGGCAATGTCTCTTCTTCTAACAAAATGACCTTTATACACATAATTATTTTCTCCAGAAGTAACTTCGGAAGGGCTTAATTTATTGCCAGTGGCATAACTAGTTTGAACTAAATTGCAGATTTTTATTTATTGAAAAAAAAAAATAATCAAGGAGAGATGCGCAGTACCTCTTGTCACCCAATGCTACAGGGACAGGTAGGTTCTTTAAGGTAAAGTCTGAATCTAGATTATGATTATTGTATCGTGTGCTGATTATTAAGAATTGACCTGATCTGCAGAGGGCACAGATGACTATAGGTAATTAGGCCTAGGTAACTAAAGACTCTAGATAATAAGAAAGCTATACTGGTTACTAGAAGTTCTGCTTAACTGAAAGCTATGGTAATTGCTAAAAAAAATAATCTGTGTAACAATAAGAAATGCTAGCTACTAGAAATTGTAGATAACAGTAAGCTATACTGATAATTAAAATTTTTATGTCATAATAAAGCTCTAACTGTAACGACAGCCCTGTGGCCAGTCCTCATTTTGCCAAGGAATTCTACTAAAAGAACCTGCATGTCCCTGTAGCATTGGGTGACACCTCTGTAAGACTTTCTTCCTTAAAACTTTACTTTTGGTGGCAAAGAGAAGTTGTCTGTACAACTGTTGATTGGTATCAGTATTAGCATAGTTCTAATCCAGCGGTGAATGGATCTGGTTGAGCTTCTGAAGCATCTGTCCTTACATTTTTCAGAAACATGTTTCTCCACTACAGTCGAAGTCTGCTTGCCAGATGGCCTCTGGCTGTATCTTTCATTTAAACAAGAAAACAAATGAATCTCAGAATTGCAGTAACAGCCTGGGATTTCTGTTCCAAAAAAGATCCCAGACAGGTGTTGAAATGCTAAGACTTCTTTGAGTAAGACTCTGAAGACAGGCTATTAGTCTTAATATCACAGATATTAGCGCTAACACTAGCTAGGAAGCATGTTTCTGAAAAGCTCTGTGTGACTGTTGGATTACTGTGAAAACTTTAGATTGTTTGTAAGCTGTCTTTAATATTCTCTAGAAGTGTCTGATTGTTATTGGTCAAACTTACACTAGTTGTAAACATATTTTATGGGAAACTTAACAAATATTTCCACCAAAAAGGGAAGCAGTGTAGTATGTTCAATAACATGCTAAACAACTCAGTACCTTACTCATTCTAGTGACCAAACATGGGTGGGGCTCTTAAGGTATGGACATGCAGTTGGACTTCTGACCTCATAAACTCTGGTCTAATTCTATTAACAGCAGTGAAATTAGGCTGCATTTCTGTGTTAAAAAAGAAAAAAAAAAGGCTAAACCTATCATGTTTTTTGTGTGCATGCATATTATATGTAGTGCAACAGTTCGTTATTAACATGGGAAACTGTCTGTTATCTTTAGATTCAAATAACTTCTGAAAACTCTCCAAGCTCAAGAATTCTGTGCTACTGCAAAGAAACAGTTTTAATAGAATTTGCTTTGGATTAAATATTAAGGGTGCATTTCATCCATCCTTCAGATTATTTATTTTTCTTTGTATATATGCATGAGCTTCCCTCTGGTGGATGGTCTGTAATTTACACTACTACTGAGCATTTTCAGACATCTTTGGACCGCTAAATGTAAATGATAATGATATTTCCAGCTTTTGCATGTTTATTTTGAGAATTAGAATTTCACTACAAGATGCTGAGAGTCTTTGTGCTAAAAGCCTCTGCTCAAAGTGCATCCACCCCTCCACACAGTAGGAGCATGCCTGTAACATTTACAGAGTACTTGATGCATGGGAAATCCAGATTGCATAACTTGTATAAGTAGCTGTACCAAAAAGTCTTTTAAAATCCTCTCTAATTTTGTCTTTAGAAGGATCCCCTGGATGTTTATCAACTAAGTTTGTAGAATAATGATCACCAAGTATCATGTATCTGCTGAGACGCTGGGAACTGATGTTAGTAACCTTGTTTGCCTGCTAATGCTAAAGGGAGGAAGTTACCAGTCTAAACCCCTTAGTTCTTCAGCCTTGAAACAAGGCAGTGTTTGCAGGATTGGTATAGCCGTCTTACAAGCAGCTCAATTCAATGGTCCTAATGACACCGTGAAAGTGGCACACTTTGCCTTGATCAGAGAATTACGGGCTAGTTCATAGCTGATCTAAATGCTGCCTCCTTGATTACAGGAGGGTGTCCTATATAAATGGGATTTCACGATGGTGCGCAGCAGCTAATAATGTCTCTGCTCTGCAACTACTTCAAAGGAAAGTGCAATGTAGGAAGAGTCACGTACCAGACATTTCTAAGCTCTTGCAAACACTGTTTGTGTCAGCAGCCCAGGAGGTAGCAAGTAAGAACACTCTCAGTGCTTCTTTATCACCAGGGAAAATAACTTAGCGAAGAGCCACCCTGGGATCAGTTCCAGAACATAATAAAAGATGTGTACCTTGCACTATAAATAGAAAATCTGGAATATTCTTTGCTGTGTGCATTGTTGTTAATCAGTCTTCTAATAATATTACAGAACTATATCCCTTACCCAGCTCAGTAGCAAGTAATGATAGTTTTATACAACTGGACAGAGAAAAGATTTTCTGTTTATGTTCAGGGAAAACTGCTTTAGAACTTGTGATAGGAGGAGTGCTTACAAGGCACCTGTTGTACGTGCATCAGTACATGCTTACATGTTGGTACCTTTCTTACCCGAACAGAATGATCACAGACAATCAGAACAAGTTTCCAGCAGTTGTGAAACTATTCAAGTAGATGGTGAAATACTTTTCTTGTACAACAAGACATACTAGGTTCATAAGAGTAGAGGTGCTAATTAAGATAGTGGAGATAATTAAGGTAATTCTGACTCTAAACAGGAATATGAATAACAATTATTCAGAGATTATGGAAAAACTTAAAAATATTTTTTCTCAACATTATTATGAACATATATAGTTTTAATGTCCTGTTATTCATAGTACAAGCTTTCAAACAGTAAATGTACAGATTTGTTACAATTTAAGGTGAGACTTTGGCCTGTTCTAAATCAGCTGTCGCTAAGTTGCTATTTGTACATACACAAACTGTTGCTAGCCAAAATCCTTATCTACACAAGCATATCTGTCCCCTCAATTGCTACTGGGTAAATCAAATACATTGTTTACATACTCTTCCTTGAGTAATAAATTACCGATGACAAATACTGCTTGGATGATTTGCTGCCAAAAGTTATGTGATTTTTCTTTATTGTTTAGCTAAACCTACTGTCATTCCTACCTCGTTTGCAGGGATTGCATGTAATATTACTATAGGATCAATGTCTCTATTTGCTATTCAGCAGTGTAATGAAAGAAAGTCTTTAGATGTGCATCTCTTAGTGAAGGATCTCTGATGAAAAAAAACAAACCCGTACTTTGCTGTGCATGTGCTGTGCTACAGATGGTACCTGTTGCTCTGCACGTAAACGGCATACGCTCTTTCCTATGGCATACTCTTACGTAAAAGGATCTGCCTGTGTAGTTACGTATTTTCAACACGGGGCGGCACTGGGGAACCATCTGTTGGTTTTTTGGCTAAGACTGTGGGCCATGGAGGTGTAGCCTCTCTCTGCTCATGGTGCATGGAGTTCAATGCTGAGACCCATAGAACCGATTCTTTTGCGTAAGAAGGTTAGAGGATTGTGACTTAAATTTCAATAGTTTCTAATTTATTGATAATTTTATAGATAAAAATCACAATGTCTTTTCTGTCTTGCGGATCACATTATTTTCTAAATACTTATATTTCTAGCTCTCTTAGTTCTGTGTTGATATATGTCCATTTCCAATGTTATAATCTGCTGTAACTAAAATAATAAGGGCAGCTCCCTCCGCAACAAAAATAGCTTGGAGTCTGATTTAATTTTCTGTGCCTCTGAACTAACAAAGTTTTGAAAGTTTGGCAATGATATTAACAATTGTTCCTTCAGTGGAGCGTGTTCTTGTAGTCTCTCTGAAAAGCTGATCAAATTGCAATCTCTCATCTTGTGAAACAACCCTGCTCAGCAGATTTGAGCAGCTTCCAAGTCTTATCTAATTCCTTTAATACACAAGCATTGAGCCACTAGCTTGGGGCTTAGTGTGACAGGAAGTCTTGATTTTCTGGCCTTACATCAGGAGACCGGTTAACTGTGCTGAAAGCAGAAAGATTGTACTAATTTTATGAGGAATTAAAAGATTTTATCCTGCTCTGTAGCAGCCACTACAGGTGTGTTAGCTAAAGAAACTTGTAGTGGAACACTTATGCCCTCAGTCACTTAGTAATTAGCATACCTGGAATGTTGTTCTGCATCGCTAGAGACGTTAGCATGTTGTACTGTGCTGCTATTCAGAATGATCTTGTCCAAGCATTCTTAATCTGAAATAAAAAGGTAGTCAGGATTGATTCTGAGATACCACATACAGCTACAGGAACAGCTATTTACTAAACGCACACACAATATATTGAATGGAAAAAAGGTAAGATACGCAATCTTCAGGCACAGGTAATTTCCTGTCACTCTGTAATGTGATCTATTGGTTCTGTAGAACTGTTATTTAATATCAGAAATGGCCGTGAATAATGATTACTTCTCCACTAAATGAAGCAAGTGTTTTCACTGGCAGGAAGTGCTAACACCATTTTCTTCTTAAAAATCTAACTACTTATGGATGCTAATAGAATGTAAGGCTAACAGACTCTAAAGTCGTCCAATCTCATATTATCCTTACATTTGCCTCTTGAGCCTAATAACATGATCTGGGTTTAGGCATTTGTATTTCTTATGCTGAGTCAGACCAAAAAGTCCTTTTAGCCCAGTATCTTGTCTCTGCTGGCAGCCAAAAGCAGGTGCCTAAGGAAGAATAAAAGAACGAGCCACGTGTGACTATACTTCCCCCAGATATTCTCTGGCATTTAACCAATTGCAGATGAGGAGTCTCCTGAGCCAAGTATGGTTTCTGTGTGTTTAATAAAGCTTTGTGGACATTTACTCTGTAGAATTCCTAAGTCTATCCCTGAACCTCATGTAAACCTTTGGCACTGCAGTTTTGTTACATGCTGTGTGAAGAACCAGCTCCTTTTGTTTGTTTGGTGGTCCCCTGTCAGCTTCATCTGGCTCCCCACAGTTTATATGTTAGAAGAAGCAGTGAGTAGTTGATCCCTATGTATCTTTTCCATAGTCCTTATTTGATTAAACCCTATGTCTGTCATTTTCAGACTGAAAAGTTCTTGCATACATGATCAATCCCTACATAGAAACCATTCCACATTTTTCATCATCCCCGTTGCCCTTCTCCCTTCATTCAGTTCTTTTTTAGTCTCTTTGAGACAGATGAACAGACTAGTTCTGAAGTTCAAGAGTTCAATTAAACTGCAGTGTTCTACAAAGGGAAAATGAAAGAAACCAAGTTACATGAGGGTCTAAAATCCCTCATCTCATGTCTGCTTGTTTCAGCCTGCTACAGTGTAAAAAGGAGGACAGCTTGGGGATTAGTTTAGCTTAACATTCAAACCATAAAAATAATAATTAGCTTTTTTTTCCCTCAATGCCACTGTGTGCTCCAGCATTTAGAAGACTTTGTTCCAAATGTCACTGTGTTGTTCTTCCTTCGTTTACTCCGGATGCTCCAGAATCATAGAAATCCTCATGTGATGCAACTACCTTGTAATCCTTAAACCATAGGTTGTCCTCTGTCTGGTAGAGCTTGGTGTGTATTGCTGGTGCTTAAACCATTAAAACTCAAGTATCCTTTAAATATGCTGGTATTTTGTATTTTATGAAAGGCGGTTTTAATTGTGTATGTTATTTTTTCTTTGTAGATCTGTGTCTTGTTATGCCTATTTGTGTGGGAAGCATTTAGTTCTCAATAGTATTGAATGGTATCTTTTTAATATCTGTTCTTCCTACACACAGCAAATTTGTGACTACTTTTTTCATTATTTCTGTTTTCCTGCATTTTGAGTTTCTATGTATTGACCAAGCTGTGTGGTATCCAACCACAATATTACTGAAACTATTGCTGTAGCTCTGCTGCCTTGGTTCCCCTCTGTATTAGCTGGATGTACTTCACGTTGGCATAGGAAAATGTTTACTATGTGCTGTATATCCTGATACAGAGTGCTGTGTTTCGGGACATTCTGAGGTCTGTTACTGAGTGAAAAACAGGCTACATAGTAGGGAAAAACATGGCTAGGGCTCTTGCTAGACACTCTTGCTGAGTATCAGCTGATCAAATTATTAGGGGGTCCCCCCCATGACAAATCACAGATCTAGTCACAAACTTTATCCAAGTTCTAGTTCTCTGATTCAGGTTTTGAACAATGTTAGGCTGAATTTATAGTTTAGGAGGTTTGCTAGGTTATTGTTTATCATCATGTAATACCATCTTCTGTACAAGGTTATACAGATATTAAGACAACTCTAAAGTATATAAAACCAGAACTTAGACATTTAAACAGAACTTAAATTTTGAAAATTGCTAGCCTTTCTATGTTATCTGAAAACAGTCATCTTCTGTAAGAAGAAAAAAAATTAGTACTGTCTAGCAGCTTGACAAAATGAGGAAATATCCAATAAAATAGAGTAAGATAGAATCTTTGAGAGAATTGTTTTCTCCAGCTAATTAAAGCATCTTTGCAGCCCACAAACACAGCAAAACTGTTTTCATGAGTTATGTTAGGATGAGGTCCAAGCAGAAGAGTCGAAATTGCCTCATAATGGTACATCCTTTCACAGGAAATCATGAGACCAATTTATCTGCCACATGAAAGCTCATATAATTCTTGCTTTCAGCAGAAAATTTGTTTTTATGTCACATGATAGCAGTACCCATTTTCTATACTTCTTCAGCTTGCAATTGGAGCAGCTTCACTTCTAGCTGCCAAACACTGATAGCCAAATTACTTTCACCATATCATGAAGAAACTCTTAAGAGTGTTATTCTAGTAACATATTGGCAAGGTAGCAAGGCATCAACATTTAAAGCATCTCAAGTTGTTTATAGCATGTTAATTTTTTTTGAAAAAAAGGTTGTTCTACTAAATCCATTTTCTCAAAGTCCAGACAATCTTTGGCAAGCTCCCTTTTTCTAACATGTCCATAAATGCCTCTAAAATATCATTTTGCAGTTTAAAACATGACAGATTAGTTCACTGCCCCCTGTTCAAAATGCCCTTCACTCAGTGTCAATCCCAGAAAAAGCTTAAATGAAATGGTGGAATTTTATTAGAATTCTCAATTTTATATTCTCCTTGTATTATTTACCCAATAGAACTATCAGAATAACTGTCCTGATCTAAGTTTCATTCTAGCTATAATTTGAACAAAAGTATTAGAATAATAACCTTCAAAAGTCCCTTCCAACCTTAATTTTCCTATAATTATATTTTTGCATGGACATGATTGACACCGCCTGACACAATGCTACTTACGATGCTGCTGATTAAACCATTTTCCCATGATTAATCATTCCCAGCTGCCTGTATCCCTCAGTCTAGAAGGGAACTATGTCCTTACAGGACTTGTCAAGCAACACTTTTTAACTGAACATGCCCACGGGCTGGGACAGTAAGTGCCTGTGCACAATTTAGATGCATTTGTAGACTATCTATCTCTTTCGTTGGAAAGTGATACCAGCCAAACAGCAGATCAGGCATTTATTTTCACACGCACTGACAGTTGAAACTCAGATGTGAACAATTCATTTTGTTAATCTTGTTAATTTTGTTTGGGTTTTATGTTAATTAAGAAACTTCCGTAAAATTTGGGACTTTCTTATTTGGTTCTTAACCATAGTCAGTTTTCCTACTCATATCTGGTTTTTAATGTGTTAATCTAAATTTAAATGATAGAAAATTAGTGGGTTACATCTCCAAATCTAAGACTGTTTGCTTTGTAGATGCATCTTTTAGTGGGATTGGATGCATGTTTCAGATCCAAAGAGCCATGAAGAATAAAAAATAATCTTTACATATCCCTTAAACTCAGTTAAACTCTCATCAGTTCATTTTTTTAATGCACCCACTCAAGAGGAACTCTCGGATTCTTTCTTACAGGCTGAAGGGAAGTCTCTCAGCAAATACGATCAGTCAGATGTTTTTCCATCCTTCAGTGTTTGAACAATTTAGCACTGAAAATGAGTGACTGAAGCCTTAATGAGACTAGATAAAGACCAAAATCCCCCTCAACAAATTACTAAATGACTGACATCAGTTTCAGTTGTTCTGGACACACTTCTGCTTCCAGAAATGGATTCACTTTTGTCCATAATCAGTTGGATTTAGTAGCAGTAGTGTTGTGTCTTTTCAGAAGTAACCTTCAGCTAGCAAATTTCCTAAGCCCTGTATTTCTCAGCAACTCCCCTGACACCCTGCCCAACTGGGATACCAAACAAGGTGTGACACCGGATGAAATAGCTTATTAAACAGATGAATAGTGGTCTCCTTGCCTTTTCATTATATGTGAGCTAGAATCCTGAAATGCTGCTGTTTGACTCATGCCACATGACAAACAAGATTGCTTTTGCTTTCTTTGACAAGTATGTCACTGTGCCCTAGCCACTTTACAGTCTTGTAAGACACAGTAGCTTTACAGTAACAGTATGCTGAACTCTGCTTTTTCTCCAAATCTTTTCTTCACCCGAAAAGTATCTTGCCTGCAGATCAAAACTACCTTGTTAGTTTTTTGTCTCAGAGGGTGCAAACAGTTTCTCTGCACAGCAAAAAATGTCAAGTTCTACCACTCACACAACATGCTGGGAAGTTGTTGTAATTTATGGGAACTTGTGCAAGACATAAAATGTCCCTGAGGGTTCAACCTACTCAGTTTTCATCACAACATAGATTATATTTTCAACTCTTATCCTCATACATTCAGCCTACACAAAACTGTATTTCCTCTTTCCATCTTCTTGTGCTGCCTTTTATTTTTAAATTCCATGTTTTGCTTAGCTTCAGTTTCAAAATTCTTCATGTATCCAATCCCAAAACACCAACTATGAGTAAATCTTGAGTAAAACTCCCAGTACCTTAAGTCCCCACATTCTTGCAAAGAATTTTGCACTCCCGGATTCTAACAAAATTTTCTTTGACTGAGCAGGAATTCTGCAATTCAGCTTGTTAGCTACTAGTTCCTCACAATTTACTATGAAGCTCTATTACGTGGATGGTTTACAAGCACAAATTGATTTGCTTTAGCAAAATGTGAGCCAAAAGAGTAACATGATCCCTACTGTGCAGATTAAAGGTTTGAAGATAGGAGAGATGACAGTGACAGGATCTATTAATTCTGGATATCCTACCATGGGGAATGGCTACGCTCTGATGTTCCAGGTTGATATTCACGTAAGCCTGCGTTTCCGTACTCCCGCTATCCAACTGCCCTCTTCCCTTCTTTCTGGCCCTTTTCTGCACTGTAACGAAATTCAGCCTGAAAGAGACTGAAGAACTGATTTCAAGCCTTGTTCCCTGCCTTAATGCTAGTGAGCAGCAGCATGTAGAACAATATGGAGCAAATGTGAAGTGCTGAGGAAGCAGGCAGAAGGGAAAGGAAGGGAAAGTATCTTTGCAGCCCTGGTTCATTGTACTCTGGGACTGTGCTACTGCACTTATACACAAGTACAGCTTAAGTTTAAAAAGTGTTGTTTAACAAGTGAAGTGACTTTCTAAAAAGTCTGCTAACCTGTCCAACAGTGGATTTAAAAAACATCTTTGCTAAAGGTAAGAAATCAATATGCTCCATTGGCAGTACAGAAGTGGAACTCTCCTCTGGCTAATATAACAAAACTGGGCGAAAATTGAACCAAATGTATGGTATATTTATGGAACAGTCTATATTTAAAGTTTTACTCTGAAGAAATATTATTACATAACCCAGTGTTGCTGTTAAGAAATATTATTACATAACCCAGTGTTGCTATTTAAAAAAAAAAAAAGCCTCCTTCAAATGCACACTCAGCTTTTAAGATAAATACGTGTTTATGACCTTTCAGGTCAGCTGCAACTTGTAAGTATTATTACAGGTCAGTCACAATTGTAGTAAACCGAAAATACATTGTGTAGGTATGACTGGCTTCAGCTGGGCCTCAAAAAATTCTTAAGAAGGGATTAAACTTGCTTTTTGCCTCTTGAGTTGAGTTTTAAGGGCTGATATTTGTTTAAAAAAAACCACAAGCAATTATCCTGATCTGTAGACGGTGAAGTAAAATCATATTGGTGCTGTATGATTTCATTTTAGTGCTGCTTTTCCAAAATGAAGTCATGTTTAAACAATGGCCTGGATTCCTACTGGTGTAGGAAAACTTAGAAAGGTAAATCTGTTGTGTCAAGGAGCACTGGAAATCGTTGTGGTACAGACAGAAGAATTACTAGGGGAAAAAATTTCCCAGCTTCTTTAAAAAAATTTGTATTCTCTAATGAAGCTTGAAATTGAAGAAGTGTGCTTTCCTGAATGTGAACTTTATGGAATCGGACTATTTGCGGCAAACTAAAACAAAATGTATCACTCTAGTCTTCCCAAGTTCCTTATACCTGTGTACACGTTCATTTTTATTAATGCATAGGCCTATGGAGGTTTCTGGGTAGGCCTGACTTCTTTTCACAAGTTCCTTCCTGGCCTTGGGCACAAGTTCAAAATTGTGCATATGAACATAACTTAAATAAGTTATGGGCTGGTCTGTGATGTTTCAGGGTTGGAAGGAAAGAAACATCACAGATCTGTATTATAATATTTTCCAAAGACAATTTTTGGGAATTCAAAAAGAGATGTCATACTGATGTCTGCAGGAAAAAATGAAATGGGTAGCAGATGCTGTCTATAGACTAAGTAACAAGGAAGATGATTAAAGAAAATCACTGGAAATTGACCCAAATATTATTTTTTTAATACATGATAATAAGCACCTTATTAAATCTTTTACCTTCTTTCTTGTATAAGAAGCTTCTGCAAGTGTTCATATTTCACTATTCTCATTTTCATTAGGGTTAGATTCTGGATCTGAGGGACAATTTGTATTGGTGCAAATTCAAATGCAAAAATTAGGACGGCTGGTAAAATCTTGTGAGGTGGTAAAGTTAGGATAGCACATTTCTGAAAGATGTGAGTGATGATGACTGTGTTAACAATCTGAACTTATTCTGAACTTGGTAAATTCCTGAATGAAACACATTAACAATGGGGAAAGTGCTGACACAGGCTTCTGCCTACAGTGTAGATCTGTGACAACACTTTGGTTGTCTTCACATCTTGCTTTGAAACTTGCTGTTTTTCTACTAGTGTGTCTAGCTCAGCACAATCATGTTTGGGGGTATCTGAGCCAACGCAAACACTACTTAAATGGTAAGGATCAGAGGCAAACAGAGAATTCTGTTTCATCAAATAAAAGATCTTTAAGCAAATATTAGATTTCTGGAAAGGATTATGTCTTTTAAATAACCAGTGTGCAAACTCATATCCAGTTCATGGGTTTTGTCAAGTTGCCAGTGCAAGCCCTCAAGGAGTCTTAAACAAAGATAATGTTACTGATATTGTAGTTTCCGGTGTTTAATATAGTTTATTTCTGGTGTGTTTTTTTGAAAGAAAAGTATTTCCTTAGAAGACAATTATGCACATTTAAAAAATTCTCTACAGTAGTAACAAACTGGCCTCTAGAGTATGGATAATGATGTTTTTTCACCTCATATATAAGTGAAAAAGGTACAATACTGCTTTTATCAGCAGTTTCAACTGTAACAACTTCCTTTTTCATGTCTAGGTAGCTTTGGATACAAAACACATGAAGGAAGCAGTATATAGCATCACTTTGTATAATAATAAGCTTGCTGGCATTTTACTGGCAGTTCAGACTTGTAGTTGGTTCTGCTATTTCTTGAATTTGCCTTGGATGATGAATAGAATTCTGTTGTGTGGCAACACATGGCCATGTTCTGGAATTGCTGTTACTCTACAAAGCCCTGCTGCCAAGTCATGCTTTGCAGAGAAAGAGCTGGATTGCCCTTCTACCAAAACAGCACTTAGAAATAGTTGCACTGACTTGATTAATAGCAGGGTATCATTAACTGTAAAGTAATGTTAAGGGACTCTGAAGAGTGTCATGGTTCCTCCTGTGTGTTGGTGCAAGTGACAATAGGCCCAGGTACTCAGTGTAAAAACAGAGTAAACAAATTTGCTGTGCGTATTTGAACAACCTTACAAAGGCAAAGAGCTTAATTTACTGTGATTTTGAATGTGAATGGTCCTATCTCCCAAAAGGAGACAACAAAAGAAATAACTATCACACAGCACTTGATTCATCAGCTGAAAGGCCGTTACCTGAAGAGCCTGCGCTTGCAGAGCAGGAGGAACAGCAATTATGTGCTTAGCAGGCTTTCCCTGAAGAACAAGATGGAAGAGCGTTTAGTGAAGTGTGAAGATACTCTCAGCTGCCAGAACAGCACAGAGATTTGTAACAGAAATATTAAGATTGGTTTGAGTTGAGTATGGAAATATCTGTGTGTGATATCATGAGTAGAATCAATAAGGCAAGGGTTGCAAAAATGACATACACGTGATAATCAAGGACACCAGTAAGAACAATCAAAGTGGTAAATGATGACAAAAGCAATGTTTACATCAAGACCAAAAGGCCTGTGCTCTGAGAGGCCTACAGCAGAAATGCCTTATCAGCAGAAGACCTGCCTTCTGGTAACAGGCAGATGGCAACAAGTTTACAGTAAGTCATGCAGGCCATTCCTCTTAGCTCAGCAGGAAGAAAGAGAACAGGTAGAGAGCTTACCCAAAAATGTACAGAGAGTGAAACAAAAGATTGAGACAAAAAATCACATCATAATAACTCACTCCTAAAAGGCATAGAAAATCTGTGTAAAAACTGCTTTGCTGCTACCCAAGGGAACTCAAGAGATGTAGTGAAGACTTGAGAGCTGGCATTCCTTGAACCTCATGTCATAGCACAAGTGATCGTGGTCTGACTATTTGGATACGTGCATTTTGGGGCTTCTGAGTACAGGGGGATGAGAAAATGACCACGAGTGACTGAAAGCAGTTTCCCATAAATATTGTTTTACCCTTCCATAAGGTCTTCCACTGCATTTTGTAACATTTAATTCCTATACCAGGATCAATGTTGCAATCAGTTTTACAGTCATACTTGCATAGCCTGTAGTTTGTTTTAGTAGGAGGTCATTTCAAGTCAACACTTGCATGGTGACTAAGCACCTGCTCTGGGACAGGCCTTTGGGTTTGCTGGATGTTGACACCTTCCCACTCACAGTAAATATAAAAGGTGTGGCAACTGTCTTCAAAAAAGCAAGTCTAGATTTAGACTTAGCTTCCTTCAGTGATTTATTGCATTCTTCCTCTGTCTTATTTCAGGATGAGGAAGACATGTCCTCCTCCATCCATGTCAATGCCAAGCCACTCCCACCCACTTTTCTAAACTCCTGTCAGTAGGCTGTGTGTGTGTTTTACCAGATTCTGCCTTCATGCACAGACCTTTTTGACAAGTCTTTCTGCAGGAATTGCAAATGTTGTTGAATACTGAATTTACTGAGGCAAGAACAGCTTCTATTTTATACCTTACAGTGCATATAGCTGATAGGAGTTACCAATTCAATGAGAAGTAGTTTTCTACTTATCTCTCACTCCCATGTCTTCATTTGTGACATTGTTCATGTGTATTCATATAATTCGTGTGATATTGTTCACACTGTATTAAATCCTCAAGGTAGGAATATTTCTGAAAATTAATAGACATGCTGAGAGATGTAGGAAGCTGTGAAGCAGACACCGTAGTTACCCTTGTTGCAAAGCAATCCTACCAGAAATAGCTTTACCTTGAGCATGAACTGATAACACCTGGCTCAGAAACTGTGTATGCACAGCTCTAGATATACGAGTGAACCAAGGAAACCTTCTCCTGCCCATCAGCACTATCATGACTGATCACGAGATGTGATTACACTGGTTCTGAGTACCATTTTTTTCTCTGTTTAGTTTCTGCTTCTGTGGATACCCTTCTTCCCCTCCTCCACAACCAGACACCCACCGTGTACTTCAAACTGAGCACATAACTCCTAGTAACTGGTACTGCTGAAGCACAAAGGCTTATGTCCCTTCTGGTTTTAAATGACAGTAATTACAAGTCTACCTGTTCTTGTTACGTGCATAAAGGCCTAATGATTTTTTTTGAGTATTGCCAAATGCCAGACTTCAATCATACTCTGCACCAATTAGCTGTCACATTAGTCAGGCATGACTATGCCCATAAGCCTTTATATCGGATGCCCAGTCCCTCAGCTGTGTAATGCTAAAATTCCCAGCTCCGCAGAGTATTTTTGTTTTTCCTTAAACCGTTCTGACTGACCCCCTTATGCACTACCTGGTTTTACGCACAAGCTTTACAGCAAACACACCCCTTACTTCGCTGTTAGAAATCAGCAGGATCACGCAGCTGACGAAGCGGCACTGTGAGACAAACGCTCTGCTCCCGCAGCTTTCCCTCCCTGACTGCCTCCTGCCAGCCACCACCGGAGGCCTTACCGGGGCTGCGGGGTGCCCTGCCTCTCCACTCTGCCTCACACCGGCCGGGCCGGGCCAGCGGCACCTGGCGGCCTCCAAAAGGCAGGGGGTGGGATGGGCGTGGGTGTGTGCCGCCGCATTCACACGGGCTTCTGCTGGGCCGGGGGGGGAACGCGGGGACCGCGTTTCCCGCCGAGGGGCCCTGAGGCGAGGCCGCGCGACGGCTCGGGGCTCTCTGCGATCGGCTGGTGACGCCTGCGAGGGCGGGGCGGGGCGGGTGCTTTTGAGGCCGGGGCGGGCAGCGGGGCCGCACTCCGGTGGCGGTAGCCCCGGCGGAGCGTCGCGTCGGGCACGGGCTTGGTGGCGGCTCCTGGCCCTAAGGTTATGCGCTGGGGTGATGGTCCCGCCGGCCGGCGTTAGGGGAGGGTTCCCCCTCCTCAGCCTCCTTCTCCTGCTGCTGCTCTGCCCCGGTGGCGGCTGCCTGCCGCGCCGCCGGCCCGCGGGGCCGCCCGTGGTGCTGGGTAAGAGCCGGGGGGCGGCGGGGGGGACGCGGCGTTGCGGGCGTTTGGCGCCGCGGAGCGTGGTCAAGCTAGCCGTGTCCGCTGTCGCCCCTTCCCGCCCGGGAGGCGGCGGGAGGCCTGGGGCGGGCACGGCCTCCCCCCGGGTTGCTGCGGGGGGCGGCGGGCTTCGGCGCGGAGCATCTTCTCCGTAACGCTGCCCTGGCCGGGTCGGGGAGGGCGGCACCGCGCATCGCACGGCGGGGCACAGACACGCTGAAAACCTGGGGTTGTCTTTGCCTGTCAGCGGGTATAGGGAAAGCAAGGCTCGCCTAAATACATTCTTAGCCCATTAACTAAAACCAGGCCCGCGCTCCTCGAGTTTTGACTCTGTGCAAACCTTTCATAAAAGAGGTTGTAATTGGATGGGGGAAGAGGAGCGAGTGCATGTTAGGGCTGTCAAACCACAAGTGCTTTAAAAATAATAGGCTCGTTTCATTGCACAACATAAAAAATAAATATTGATTACTGGCCTGTGGTTTCACCTGTTAACACAGAAGAGTTTGTACCAAATATGTAGAAAGTATTCATATAATGATTACAAAAAGCCTCTAACAGATATTACTTAGTATCCATTGATAAGAAGAATTGTGAATAAATTTTAAATGTTTTAATAACTTGCCTACTGAAAGTGTAATTCTTAAGCGTTCCAATATGTTAATTGCTTTTTCTGATATTAATGTGAGTAGTCAGCCCTGTGGGTGTATTTGGTATGCTGTGTGTTATTATGCAATTAACCTTGACCATAAAGGTGGAAGAAAAAGTAAGAAAATGGGAAGAATACTGGGAAAAGGATAAGCACTGGCATGTTGTTCAGTTTAAGCTCCACTTATTTGTAATAATTTAGGGTCTGCTGTTGACTTTATTACAACTCTTACAAACTTCTGACATAAAAGGGTAAATGCTAAACAAGACCTTTTTTAAAGATGCTGTGTATCTGAGGACCAGCATGTACAAATTCCCAGTTCTTAATAGATGGCTGAACTAACTGAGAGGATGTAGATTTGGAAGAAGAAACCACAAAAGGATGTCCTCAGAGGCTGCAGTTAGAATGTGAACAAAAGTTCCTTGAGTTCTGTCCACGAAGGTTAGAAGCAATCTTTTATCCTATTTCTCTGGTCTCTAATGCTGGGTTTTAGGAATAAGCTTTGGCGCTTATTCCAGCACAAGCTTCTTGATGACATAGGTGATAGTGTTTTAGTTGCTGATCTAATATTCAACTCTAGCTCTGAAGGAATCAAAGAAGATTTAAAAGCAATTGGGATAAAAGGATAGTGATTATAGAAGCATGGAGTTACTACTGAGGAATCTACTGTAAGCATCTATATATACTGTAAGGATGCTTTTAAAAACCATGGCTGACCTACATCTTGTTTTCTTATTTCTGGTAAATACTGCATGGCTGAGCACGTGTTCATCAGCGAGTGGTTTAAAAAACAGATTTTCTTGCAGTTAGAGTGAATTTTCATCAAATGCTACAGAACTTGCATCTCTTACTATTCTAGTCAGTGTCTGCGTTTTAAAACTTGCTGTTTTCTGCTGCCCAGTCCTGACCTGTCCAGAAAGTGAAGATTCAATGAGTTTTAACAAGTTATTTAATTTTTCTGAGTTGTTTGTATGTTTGAGAAAGTTGATGCTCTTAGGGAGTGATTTGCTATAACTTGCTATTCTAAAATACCATGTTTTCTTGATGTATAGGAATGACTGTTGTTGTAAAAACACCTGCACGAAGAGCTTAGCTGCCATTAGACATGACATGGGCAGCGAAGGTCACACAAATAAAGGAGGGGAAGGAGTGACTGTTGGTCACTCACTGGTTCTGTATGAAATGTTCTCATCTTGATTCTAGTTAACTTTTCATGACCTTTTCTTCACCCTTCTTGCTTATGTGATGTTTTAAGATAAGCTTTTTAGGAATTGCTGTGATGAGGATGGTAGAAGGGTTTAGGGAGGCATTCAAAGTGCTGGCTTAGCACAGGTGTTTGGGAGAGGGGAGAAAAACACACATTGCACTGGAATCACAAATGCAAAAGGAGATTGAGAGGTGTGTGCAAGGCAGGGTTACACAGGCCTATACAAGCCTGAGATGGTTTGGAGCCCATACAGGAGGGCGAGACAGAGTTGATCCTCCTGATTTATCAGGCTGGTATCTAGACCCTTAATTCCTCATAAGTGTTCAGTTTTTAAATATGTTTTTATCTTGTAGTAAACGTGGTCTCATGATCTGAGCATTCACTCTTGGTCTGTTCGGAATTTAAAACCCTCAAGTAGAAAGGGGAGTTAACAACTTTGGTGTTGTACTGTGCATGGCAAGTTGGCTGCCTGATCTTAAGGAATAAAGAAAGAAGGAATGCTGTTTAAAGGAATGTTGTCGACATAATGATTGTTTCATAAATGTTTTAGACCAGTGATGGTCACAAGACCCAGTGTAACTTGCTCTCAACTTTTTTTGTGTAATGACCGCACTTGCAGTTGCAAGCTTACCCAAGTAATGGCGGAGGAAGCAGATCAGTAGTTTGCAAATATGGGACATTGCTTACACGTGGGTAATGCTGTTCTGCTCCCCGGGTACTAATGAAAATGCTGCTTCTAAGAATCTCAAATCTGAAAACAAATGAGCTGCTTCAATACAAGTTTGTAACTGTTGGCTGTAGCTGTGACTACAGATCTGGCAACAGATCTCAGATTTGTAGAGCCCCCTAACTGGCTTAGGTGAATTGTGGTTCTGTGAAACAGCTAAGCCAATCTAATAGGTGCTCATTAGTGCTCCTCCAGGTTTCCTTGTGCCTGTTTATTGGCCACTTTGTGGAGTCATTTGTCTTGCTAAAGCATGAGAAAATTAACCTGTTGAGGAATATGTGATTAATTTTGTAGTTGAATTACCTTAATGGAAGAGCTGGCACAAGGAATGTGGAGAATGGCAGTGCTTCATTGGGATTAGGTTATTTTTTTAAGCTGGTCTGTTCATCATCAAATGGTGCCTTAGTAGCAGGAGTTACTATGCCCAAAGAACGTGTTTGTACATACCGAGGGAGCAAGACTAGGGACCAAACTGACATGGGTAGTAATTGACAGCAAAATACTGCAATGCAATTGCTCAAATTTCCCTGAGATTTAAATAACAAAGCATCAAAGGGTATTGGTATAATAGTGGCACTAGAGAAGAAACATGAGGTAAAAGTCAAAACCTTACTTCCAGAGTCCTGCCTGAAGGCTTGATATCAAAGACACAATGCTCATTAAAATGTAAGGTGATTTTTCTTGGAGTTACTGTCTCAAGTGTTTTTGGGGGAAGGGGGACTACTTAAGAAACTTGTTTTCATGCCTTTTTAAAGATTTTCCTATTCAGTCAGGACAATATATTAATACAGGAAAATCTCCTTTAAGAACCTGGACAGCCTACTGAATACCACTACTCAACTGACAATATCTATTAAATATATATATATGCGCATTCTGTGCAAGTGCTTCTGGATATCTGCTTCATGTTTACATGCAATTATAATATTTTTGCACTTCTCTTACCAGTTTGGCTATATGTTCAACACGTTTGTCTTCTAATGCTCACAATAGTAAGTTCCTTTATTTTGTACCTGTTCTTCCTCCTTCATTTTCTCATAATGTCCATCAATAATCACTGTGTACTATCTCATGTCTTATCAATTTTGGGAGCTGATAACCTGTCCTTATAAGATCAGAGGCGGATTCACTGAACTCTTTACCTTTTAGAGCTGACTCAACACAATTACTATAGCAATGTTCTGATACCTTCTGCAAACAATTTGTTAGGTACTTGGCTAAAGTTTTCTAGAAGGACACCTACATGAAGTTTGTTAATAATTGATTTACATGCAAAAGAGGTTTGTCTCTGAATTCCTGCTGACTGCTAATTGAGGTGTGCCTGTTTGTATGGTCAGCTGGCTAGATGTCAGGAGTGATTTAAATGTTTATGCCTCATGTGATCTGAGGTATCTAGGAGTATCATGTGAGATGATGTTTGCTTTCTTGTTCCTATTTTTAAACTCAGGCCTTTTCTGTGGCAGTCTGTCATTGAGTTTGGAGCTACTTTGAGACATTCTCCTTAGGGAACTGCGGCCAGAGTTTAAAATTAATTTCCCGGAAAGCTTGGTTCATTTTGAAGGAAAGCTAATTTATAGAACCAAAACCATGACAGTTATTTGAGGAAATTATACCAGTAAAAAAGTTATGATAGTTGATATATATCCAAAGATATTTGCGTTTCAGATAAAAGTAGTAAAAAAAGTACCAAATGATTACCTATCTGCCACGCAAACAATAGTTTTCCCCCCCATTTATTATATAGGTGCTAGCTTTTCTTTTTTCCAAATTAAATTTAAAATCCCCCTATTCATGGCTTTTGTTGAATGTTCTTTTGTTTTTGTTTTCTGAGGTATTAAGGCCAGTCACTTTCCAGGGCGAAATTTGCTTATTGTCTCCTATTTGGAACTGTGAATCTGTCATGAACTGTGAATTAGATAGGGACAGGCAGGAGTATCAGTCTGTCCTAAAGCTGGTTACTGTAGTTTCCAGACTTCGAAAAGTCTGTAACCTCTTTTAAACTCTCAAATGAAATTTGTAAACATGCTTTCCGTGAACTTTATTCAAACAAGAACATACCCCAGAAGGAGATCTAGTTTTGCCAGGGCAGTTGAGACCAAAAAAAATCAACCCAACAAACCAGCAAAGGATACTATAATACTGGAAATGAATCGGGCTCATTGATTTATTAGAATGAGTTCTGTTGGGATTACCATCTTTGTGACAAATGATAATATGCTAGAACAGATACATTATCAAATCTGATGGAAACACTCTTTTCTGCTGAATCTCATTATATTTCCAAATGTCCCAGTTCAGAAGTCAATACACGTATTGCATAACGGCAAATCAGGGAAGCAAGGGTACTGCCTGAGATCTCTTCTTGGGCATCCAGTTTTAACTAGTGCTGATGTATTTTGCGGAACTTCACTTGCCAGTTATTTTGTACATCTATGGGGCAGATCTACGAACATCTGCAGGCTTTAAAAGGCAAGAACTTTCTATAATGTTTTCAGCAAAAAGGCTTAGAAACTATAGATACTGGTAGATCAGAAGATGAGGAGAAAAATT
The DNA here is from genome assembly GCF_964199755.1 of Larus michahellis. Taxonomy (NCBI): domain Eukaryota; kingdom Metazoa; phylum Chordata; class Aves; order Charadriiformes; family Laridae; genus Larus; species Larus michahellis. Next base: position 19,856,876 of record NC_133899.1, read on the forward strand.
ACTTTGCCCACAGGTACTTTCTGTGTATGGCCTGAAAGCAAAGGGAATGTGCTTTTTTTCTACTGCTTTCAAATTCCATCACAGAAAATTCAGGAAGGTCTGTCTTTATCCTACAGAATTAATCTTCAATGTGATCTTTTTTTTAACCTGTTACTTATCAAAAAGCCACTAAGTAGTTCTCCAGCCAAAATGTAAATCATTAACACTTAAATTGTGAGGGGTGAGGACTGAAGATCTTGCATGTTTCTTTCCATAATCTGAAAAATCAAAATTTGCATTTTGTTCCCTATAGCTTTATCATGAACCCTCTTCAGCTTGCAGAATATACTTTAGAAAATAAAACATGTGTTGTCAATTAGTGATTAACTAACTAGATTAGTTTCACTGTTAATATGGAAATGTAAACCAGAAAAAAAACTCTTTTTGTTGTTAATGCTTGCTTTCTAAACAAACAGGCATCACACCTGCATGTGAGACTATTTTTTTAACTGCAGTGCTGTATCTTGGCACAGATGGAACTTGCCCCTTATCTTTTATTTATAATTAAATAAATTATCACTTTTTCAATGTGTTCCTTGTCATCCCTTGGGTAAAAATTATGTAATGTTTCTCATCTTGTGCTCCAAATTGGACACAGGAGCACAGCCTCTGTTCTCAAGAAGCTGGAGGATAAAATATCTTAACTAAATTAAACTTGCAGTTAATCTAAGATCACGCCATTAAGTCCAAGTGAGACTTTGTACAGTTTCCTGCTTTCAGTACTCTTCTTGATAAATGTATCCTGATTATGATCTTAAACTTGTTCAGTTGTGAGTCTTCCTATTCTGAGTGGGAGTGCTTATGGTTATTTGAGTGCTGTTTGAAAACCTCAGCAAGTTCTGATACTCCAGATGTTTGTTTGAGTTTTTAAAAGGTATCTTTGCTGGAAGAACTTGATTTTACCCAAGGAAATGACATTCCAGGGTAGAACAGAATGTCACTCTTCTACTTTGTTTTGCATTGAAACTGAAGGCAAAATCAACCTGTTCTGTCCTTGGCAGGTTTGCTGCTGAAACTGGCCAGTCATGAATGATATTTTGATATAAATAGAATTACATTCTGTTCCTTTTCTAATTAAGAGCACTGATACAGCACAGGCAGGAGACGGTGGAACAAGCTGTTGCCTTATAGTTCTATAAGCAATAACTAAACACCATTTTGTGAGGTTACAAGACTGAACTTCAGTAAACTCCTTTCTAGGGTGTGATGCAATACTATAATCTCCCTTACTATGCTTTCCAGTATATCAGAGTCCTTGAAATACGACCTAAAATAAACTGTGGTCAGCTACTGGGTCTTTTAACGTTTCACTTAAGACTGCAGAAATAATAATAAAAAAAAGCCTAATGAGAAAGTAGGGGTAGTTAATAAAGAAATCCTGAGGTATATCTTTTGTGGTGGGGCATAACTTCCAGTGGTTGGAGTTTGTAAGTGTGTGGCTGTCCAGGTCTATATTTAGTCTGAAGTTTGTCCTTTTTCAGTTCTGCAATAAGTATTTCTCTGAAAGCATATCTGGCTTTCAGGTTAAATTAGGTGTTCCACTAAAAGATATTATCTCTTTCTTTAAACCACTGCTAATTATCAATGTTCTATGGCACTTAAACGGTTTTGACTAAATAATTTACTGAAGCGGGGGGGGAGAGGAAGAGGGAAGCAACTGTATGGGTAAGCCTGCATTAAAAAAAACCCTTAAAAATTAAACACTGACGAGTAAATAGGATACAGTTATGTGCACCCAAAAAAGGTGTGCTCAAAGAGGGGGGAGAACCCTTAAGAAGTGCCTAACTCATAAATTTTTCTAATAGAGAGAAACTTTTCAGTTACTGAAGTATCTTTGCCTTTATGGTTCTCGAGGAGAAAATTATTAAACAGAATGTAAGAAGTTTCTCTGGAAACTTGCTGCTGAAAATTGTAAGAGCTTTTTTTAAGCTTATTTCTAATTTAGAAATAATATTCCTGTCTCCACCTGTTGTTTAAAATAAAAAAACCTAAAACTTCATCAAAGGAATACTGGTATTTACTATACATCCTAAGAACAGTGCACTTCAGAGAAGGTGCACATACAAGACCTTTCTCTCCAAGTATTAACTGATGTAATGTACCAAAAAAAGTGAACACCAGAACTGTTGTAGCATCCAACCCTGAGTGGAAAAGACATGAAACCATGTATTTGGGTTATTATGGTAGCCAACTAAATCTTGTGTAGCAAAAGCGCAGTTGAAGGTGAAGTGAAAATAAAAAACAAACGGATCTGCTTTTACTTTTCATATTTTTTTTTATGTCAAATTGATAGTTTGCAAGCAACTGTTTAAAAGGAACAGACAGACTTGTATGTGCTGTTGTAATACTCTGAAGGAAAAAATTCTTTCAGAAAGATTCAGTTTGCTCTTTAAAACACGGATAATTTTGATAACGTCCGAGACGATCTGTTTTTCATACCTGTGGCGTAAGGTGACCTGTTCCTATATAGCCTGCTTTCTGAAGTTATGAACTGTTGATGCAGAATTATTCTATGTGCTTGTTCCTCAGCTACTGATGTTTGAAAATCTAAATCTTTTCAGTGGAAGATGTGCATGCATTATTCTGTCCTTCTGTAATATTTTTTTTTATCCACTTTCAAAACTTAATGGTATCTCTGGATGCAGTGATACTGCATATGAGGGCTATGTTATTAACATGTGTATATTGTAATGTAAAATGTTACACACTTAAAATTAAAGTGTCTCTTTTTTCTATCTTTCAGTTCCTGGGGACTTAGGTAATCAGTTGGAAGCAAAGTTAGATAAGCCATCAGTAGTGCACTATCTCTGCTCTAAGAAGACAGACAGTTATTTTACACTCTGGCTGAATTTGGAGTTGCTTCTGCCTGTCATCATTGATTGTTGGATTGATAATATCAGGTAAGACCAGAAATGTTGCTCTGTGCAGTTATCTCCTTTCCTTAGACTGACATACTTTGTGCAGAACAGCTGCCTTAAACTTTCTTTTCTGATTCAAGACCAGTGAGAGAAATTACTTGGAATTCTGCTAGGTAGAGTAACAGGATGAATCAGATGTGGTTCTGTTGCCTCTAAGGTAGCTGTTCATCACTGATGAGAAGCAGATGTTCTCTTAGTTTCTTCAACACTCTCTCCTACCCATTACCCAGTGTTGGTTTGTGCACTTACCAGATGCTCCGACAGGCTTATCTAAAGCAGAACATTTTCTGCTTTTTCGATGAGTTACTTAAGTTTTAACAAGGCAAAGGGGAAGGAGGGACATCAGGCAGCACAGAGGGGACAGGCAGGAGGAATGCGAGCTTGCACTTTTGCTGGCAGTGTGTCATTAGAGAGCAGTCTCAGGGGCAGCTGTGAGACACATGGGGTCCTTCAAGGGCAGTCTGGAATTCTCTTTCTGGAATTATTTTTGTTTAAAACATTGCCTAATTTAAAGCTTACAGACTATTTCATCATTAAGTCTGCCTCGTTAATGTTCCTGTAAAAATCATATAAATGTCTCTATGAAAACAAGAAATATTTAGCTTGTGCAGTTTAAAAATATTGCATTGGCATGTTGTTCTTTTATATGAATATACCAAGCTGTTGTGTAGTTGTACCTCTGCTTTGTCTTGCTATACGCCTTACAGGTTGGAGAGATTTTTTTTGGTGGGTGAAGATTTGAGTATCAATTCAGATTCTAAGACTCCATCTAGGGGTAAAAACTTGCATTCAGAAATGGCAATTGTATTGAAATGGTATTAAAAACAATCAAACAAAACCCCAACAATAATAATGATTAAAAAAAACCCTGACCTAATACTCCCTATTCTTCATATCTCAAATAGATTTTAAAAATATCTACAAAACACTCCATACCTCTATTGGTACCTCAGTAAACACATACCCGGTATTTACTGAGGTACCAATTGTTACTAGTCAAGAAGTATCAAGTATTCCCTTATGCCAGTATCGGTGTTCTAGTTAAACAGAAATGAATTATTTTTATCTAGGAGAATGTTTCTGATATCTGATTTTACAGGTATTTTATCTTCTACTGACACATTCTTAGGTTCTTGACAAGTCTTTGCCATTATGTGAAATGGTACAGAACTATATAAAGTAGCTTATATTCTAAAGTTGAAGTTCAGCCACAATTCTGTATGCTCAGTTTTATAGAGAAGATAAGCCTCAGATTTTGCATGTAAAGCATTAAGTTAATTAAAATAATTGTTTGCATTGTGTAACCTCTTATCCATTAGAGTACTCTTATGTCTGCCTGTTACTGGTTTGTTTTGGTTTTGTTGTGTTTTTTTTTTTCTGGGTAATAGCACTTAAAGTTCTTGTTACTGCACTCAGAATGTAAGACCCAATGTAGCTAAGAGTTGTCATGTGGTAATATGACATGTTTCATGTTTTTCTCTCTCTTTTTTTTTCTTTTCCCCCAGGCTGGTATATAACCGAACAAGTAAGATTACAGAACCGCCAGATGGAGTGGATATCAGAGTCCCAGGTTTTGGGCAGACGTTTTCCTTGGAATTCCTTGACCCAAGTAAAAGGAGTGTTGGTATGTACAAGCTGTGTCTGAAGTGCTTTGTCACTTGTATAAAGACACCCTAGAAAAATCCTATAACAAGCTACTGAAACGTGATTTCAAATTACAATTCTGTTTAGAAGTAGAAAAACAGGGTAGCATATGGCTCACTTTGCTTTTAAGTGTTTTCATTGTATTGTTTTGTCTGCTGTTTGGCCTGATAGGTTGAGACAAGAAGATTCTGTGTTATTTAGTCTTGTGACAAGTTTAAGTTCTCTAGATGAAACTTAAGTAGGCACTTTGAAGGTAGACACTTTTGGAAAATGAGATAAATTGAGTAGAAAATTCTGTGACTGAAGCTTGACAAGCAAAACCAAAACAAAACCACTTCATTTCAGCTTAGTTCCAAATAAGATGTTCTTTGGCCTTAAGAATGAGTTAATGGGCTTGGGAGATAACAGTACCACGCTCTGTAGTTCCCTGTCTTTTGTCAGTGTCAGAGTAATTACATAATTACATTTATGCTGCAGAGGATTTCTGCATTAATGTGTTTGCAGGGTTTTTTGTTTAGTATTTTTGTAGAAGTCATCTTCCAGAAAACACTGAATCTGATAAGCTTTTGTGAGGAGTTGTTAGCTGTGGCTGAAGCATTAAGTAATTTAATAGTAATGCAATGAGCTTCACATACTTCATACCATGGATTTCTTTTTCTTTTCTGTAGGGAGCAATCCCCAGAAGGGCAGTAATGTACTTAATGATCTTCACTAGACGACTCATAACTAGAACAGAGACATATTTAAAATTGCCTATGTTCACTTCAGGGACTATGTGATAAGCATTCAAGACTAATGAGTGAGGTTCTGCTCAAAACTTAAATATGACTGTGATATTCAAGAGGATGTTTTGACACTTAATTTTTGAAATTGTTACTAGATGTATTTAATTGTGGTAATACTTATATCCTATGTGTCAAATCTTGTAATATGTAGCACCTGTCAATATATAGCCAGTCTGCAAATCTTTCCCTTCTTTGCTATTAAAGCATTATGTTCAGTCACTTTAAGTCTCAGTCCACTACCTGATAGCCAGAAAGAGTTTTGGGGTACTTTCCGTAATTTTGCCCTGGGGTACACTGTAAGCAGTTGTTGCCAAGAATAAATGTTGTTGAAGTCCAGGCCAACCTTTATGAATGTATTAAATACCCTACCTGAAGTTCATTTGCAATTGACAAAAGCTAGGACACTAATGTAGTAGTTCTGAGGTGTATTCTTTACAGTTCGAGGGTAAGATGCATTTCTGCTGGGGAGAACTTATCGGTTCTGCGCATGCCACATCTTGCTGCCACAAACTTACTTTGTTTTGTGATAGTGTCTGACAGCTGCTTCAAATCTAATCTTTTCACTGTTCTGTTTCTTTCTTATCTGATGTCTATAGGCAGTTACTTCTATATGCTGGTGCAGAGTTTAGTAGATTGGGGCTACAAACGTGATGAAGACGTAAGAGGAGCACCTTATGACTGGCGAAAAGCACCAAGTAAATAACATTGTTACTTTAAGAAAATTTTGACTCTCCTAGCCACTAGCCAACAAATAATGTTTTGGGTCTCTTCTCCCATCCCACCTGAACAAAACAATTATACTTCAAACCTTAATTTTGACTAGTTCTTGGAGCCTGGATACCCCTGGACCCAGATGAAAGTTCCATGGTGTGGTTTCTTTTTTTTTTTTTTTTGCTTTAAATAACTTGTTACTTAAGGCTTGCTTAAAAACAAAATAGCAACAAAAAACCCCACACTACCAAAACACATCCCTGCATCCTACTTAATACTGGAATTTCTAAGCTCTGTATTATTAATTCCACAGACAGTTTCAAAAAACAACGTTTTAAAGAATTGTGTAGAAGTTCAGCATTCACAATTAGTAATTATAACTGTGTAACTTGTGTATATTTACTTTAGATGAGAACGGAGACTATTTTGTGGCCCTTCGCAAGATGATAGAGTTAATGTATGAGCAGTATGGAAGTCCTGTTGTCTTAATTGCCCACAGCATGGGGAATATGTACACTCTCTACTTCCTCAACCATCAGACTCAGGATTGGAAAGACAAGTACATAAAGGATTATGTGTCATTAGGCGCTCCGTGGGGAGGAGTGGCTAAAACTCTCCGTGTGCTGGCTTCAGGTAGGTAATTTGATAGTTTGGAATGTATTTTTTTAGTAGTGCAAGGTACTAACTAGACTGTTAACTGTGAGACTGGAAGATGAGCGTTTAAGTTACTATGAAGTTACAAATAATTTTTTCATGAGTGATTGCAACTTGATGTTTCAAGCCTTTTGACCAGACTTCTTCATCTTTATATTCGTGGAAGTGGTGTAAGTCTTTTTGTATCCCTTTTATGTCCCAGGAGCTGCCTCCCCTCTTGACCTCTCCTAACCTCTTTTTAGCACATTATTGTGGCCTGGTGTCTTCTATTTTTGTCACTTCTACCTCCAGACTGATTGCTCTCTGTCCAGTATTGCAAAATTAATGACTCCAGAGCATTCAGTAGTTTCCTTTGATTAAAGATCACACACACTGAGGGATACTTGTAGACATGGTGGTGAAGTGGTGCCCGCAGCACAAATGCTGGTCAAAAGCTGTAACTCTACAGGTAAGGAAAATGAATCTTTGAGATCTTGGGTTTAGCATACTGGATATGCCTAAGACTGAAAAAAATTGAATAAAGAAGCATAATGTATTTCACTAAGTAACTGCAAATGACTGATGCAAAAAGTTCACTTACCCCATCATGTGATACCATAATTATTTCATGTGCTTCAGCATTTAGTTCGTGATGTTTCTGGCTTGGTTTTTTAGCTTGTTTCTGACTTACTAGCTTTGGAAATAACTACCTTCTTCCTAAACAAAGCCGACATCAGAAACTGGACTTCATCAAAATGCAGAACACACAGCAAATGTCCAGCCATGCATGAAAGAATACTTTGCTTAGCAAAGGCATTTGTTTCTGAATGGTAGTGTACAACTCAGTTACTAATTAGAAAACTTAACTGGATGTTTGTATGGAGTTATACATTGTACTCTATTGCAATGGCACCATACAAAGTTATTTTCCTTTTCCCACAGGCTTCATCTGACAAGTTTGTGTGCTACAGAAATGGCAGGAAGTGAGCAATGTTAATATCCCCTTACTAAAAATTCCAGTCACAGATTTCTGTTTGATGAAACTTTCGTGCTTGGTATCTTGTTTAATCTTTAAGATGTATGTCATCCGAAGTGGCTAGCTATACAAATGCATAATGAATAGTTAAATTTCTACTAAAATGCAGTCATCTCTTAATCTGTGTGTCTGTTGTACTAAAGACCATGTTTTAGAGCAGAAATTTAAGAATCACATATGAAAGTTAAAAGGGCAGAACGTAACATCAGAATGCACATTTTTAGGCTAGTTCTGTCTCAAATATCTATAGTAAATCACTACCATCGGGCATTAACACTTGGATTACATTAGTCTATTAAAGAGTTTCTAAAATTGAGATTACCAGGGTGCTAGTATGCAGAAGAATTGTTGCTTTAAAGAAAAATACTGCAGTGCTGCAGGAAAGACAAGGCAAGCTCTGAATGCATTCGTTCTGTTCCCATTCCTGTTTATAAATATGGTAATAGCTAGGAACTTCATTCAAATCCACAGCTGTGTTATCAAAGTGATAAAAAGTACACAGGTGGAATTATTTTCTCTAGATCTTCTGTGATACTTTCTGCTACTTATTCATGTACTTTGCAAGATCAATACTTGTATCATTACAATTCCAGTGCCAGTAAATTGAGGATGTTCTCCTGACTATGGTGAGCAAAGACACAAAGTTCACTGTGGTGGTTTGGTTGGTTGGTTGGTTTTTTGTCAGCTTGAGATGTTAGCAGTGTCTTCCTTAGATCTAATATTTTATTCGCTCTAATGTCAACGAGTGTCGTGCCTGCTGACTGAAGCATGGTTTTGGCCATACAGTACTTCTGCACTTCAGAGAAAAGTAAAGGATTTGATAAGTATTTTGTAACAGTTCTGTAAGAGAAGGCTGGAATAGTCACGTTCTGTGTTTGATTATTCTACTGGAAATAATTTTTCTACGCATTCCATTTATTGTTCAATTCAGAACTCAGGCTTTCTTTGCTGAAAACTGCCAAGTATTTGGTAGCTTAGTGGTGAGTGTGCACACTTTAGTATTTATACCACACAGTAATATGAAACACATTTTTTAGGACCTTTGTGATTCTTGCTGTGCTCCTTTGAGTTTCCTTTTTATCTGTTTCAGATAAAACAATGTTTAGCGATGTCTCCTAAATATACCAGCAATATAGTCCTCCTAAAGATGGCATTAAAGACTGATCTTTAGGTCTCCTTGCTGAAGCAATAGTGCCACCTTACGGAATTGAAAAATACGCTTATTTCAGGAGTACCGCTTTTGGTTCCAGTGTTTCAATTTTTATGCTGTAGTTGACTTGCATCGCTATATACTGTAACTGCCTGAACCTAATAGAAAACCTGATTCAAGGTTCAGCTGACAAAAGAATTAAGGAGTGCTAGCCATTGTGATAATAGAAAATAGGTCTGATTGGACGCTCACTGTGAAAATAAACTTGGTTCTGTCTCAGGGCTGCTTTTTCTTTTTTTAAGAAAAATCATTTATAGTAATTACTATATTGGTCATTTATTAAGAAGCTTTTAGTTTTGTGAAGACGTAAGAATAATGGTTAAAATATGAAGAAAGATGCATATAAATTATAACTTAGTCATGTGTTAGTTTGAGCCATCTTTGGAACAAACTGCAAAGAAAACAACGGACTTAATGTCTACAAAAAATTCTAGAAAAGTTTTTGTCAAACACTAGTTCTGTAATAAGAGTAAGCCTAAATTTGGTAAAATGTAACAATTTTGTGGTTTATTGGGCATTTGGGTTAATTTAAGAACTTAACTGATAATAAGATCTAGCTCTCTAGATTTATATTATATTAAGAAAATATGATGCCTTGGAAAAGCTTGATCAGCTGAAAACATTTCCCAAGTATAGTAGTTATCAACTGCTTTGCTTTCAGGAATTGTTGGTTTTGTCTGTCTCTCCCTGGCAAAGATGTAGTTTAGGTTACCAGAATTGCTAGAAAATGTTAGTGCTACATTAGAGAAAACCTGTGTTCTGAGGAACACAAGCATTTTAGCAGTCTTGAAATGCTGACTGGAAGGGAAGATGCCGATATTGGTGATTTTTCCATGGTTCCCACCAGAAGCTAACAAGCTCTATCTCTTCTTTTGCCGAAGTACTACTACTGAATTCGTCATTGAGTGGAGCATTCTTGATAGCATAAGCAGAAACAGTAATATTTACCATACAGTACTTCTGTTCACTGTTGCCATACAGTATTTCTTCTGTTTCCTTTTATGACAAGTTAATTTTTTAGGCAACTATTAAGAGTTTGCCATTTTCTTTCAATTGTAAGCACGTTCTGGTAGTTTTTTTTACGAAGGGAGTGCATAAACTGGTAAAACACTATGCCAAATGGTAAATAAACCACATAGTTATTTTTATAGCTATCCTGAATGAAATACTGCTACTCTGCTTCTCCTCAATGTGCAAAGCTTTAAACATCTTGTTAAGCATATAAAGTCTCTTCATGAGTTCTCACATGTGTGTGGATATTCGGCAAAACCATAATCTAGGTACCAGAATCGCTGTAAAACACATTTCCAGAAGAGCACTTAAGACAAAACTTGCAAATGGTATAAATAATGCCTAAATAAAAGCCCATTTCTTACTTAGCTAATATAGGAAATATTTTCTCCTTTAAAAAGGAGCATATTGGAAAGGCAGCTGTGTTCTTGGTTTGTCAGTCATCCATTCATCAACTTGTATTTAAATTTGTAAGTTATTAGAAATTAGTTTGCAGCAGCTAATTATCCAGACAATCATAAATGAGGACAAACTTCTCAAATTTTCACTGTAAGCAAAGGGAATAATATTTTTATTCATGTTATCACTGTGAGTGGTAGTGCTGCTGGCTGAGGTTCATGCTTTACTCTGTGTATAATGAAATTCCACTTGTTTTTTGGTGTTTTGTTTTTTTTTTTTTTTAAGGTGACAACAACAGAATCCCTGTTATCAGTTCACTCAAGATTAGAGACCAGCAGAGATCAGCGGTTTCCACAAATTGGATGCTCCCCTACAACTATACGTGGCCTCCAGATAAGGTCTTTGTAAGCACACCTACAGCTAACTACACTCTTCGGGATTACCGAAAATTCTACAGGGACATCAATTTTGAAGATGGCTGGCTCATGAGACAAGACACTGAACCCCTGGTTTACCAGATGACACCCCCTGGTGTGCGCATACACTGTCTTTATGGTACTGGTGTGGAAACACCTGATTCTTTCCATTATGAAAGTTTTCCTGACAAAGAACCCAAGATTCTTTACAGCGATGGGGATGGTACAGTAAACTTACAGAGTGCCTTGCAGTGTCAAAAGTGGGTGGACATGCAAAAACAGGAAGTGGTGATATTTGAGCTTTCAGGAAATGAGCATATTCAAATGCTATCCAATGATACTACTATCTCCTATGTGAAAAAGCTGCTTTTTGATTTGTGATACCTTGTGTTGGCAGTTATTTTCCTCACCTGTGATGCCTTCCCTAAATATGGGAAAATGCCTTTCAATCCCTTGATATTTAGATATTTGAATTATTTATTTTGTTTTTTGTTTTTTTTTTTTTTTTAAGGCTGTGTTCAAGAAGTTGTTTGGTGTCCTAAATGATCGTTTGTCTCTGATTTGTCTTCATGATGCTTCCTGGTATTTTCACATTTGCAAATTTGGTCAAATATGCATTTTGGTGCCTCTGTGTCCAATATTCATACAGACTTTCATTTGGCAATTGTGCAGCCCCTGGCGTGTACTACATAGAATCATAGACACCTGAGTTCCTTTGCGTGGTCTTTGCAGGGTTTGGAGCGGGAGGGCGAGGAAGTATTGGAATTTCAAATGCCCGTAAACCAAGGGAATTATATTAACTTGAGAAGCACAGTAAACTTCTTAAAAGGTCATGCATATTCTGATCTACAGTTTCCAGTACCTTAGTTTGTAAATGTGCATACCTACTAGGTCAGATAGGGCAGAGGTCTGTCTGGTACTGTACTACCTTTGTTGTATCCAGCCTTTCTTTTGTTACAGCATTTGGGGGAAAAGAGATAGATGTGTGAATTACTTGAAGTTTCTTATTAGGTATCTTTTTGGCTTGTGTGTTTTGTGGGTTTTTTTTTTTTTAAAGGAAGAAATTGTTTGCTTATTGACTTCTAGAACCTGATTACTTACAATCTGGAGTCTGAGGAATTCTCACCTTGTGCTTTATTTATCAATGAGGGAAAGAAGCTAAACAGTGATTGGTGCTTGCAATAACTGTAGCTGTGTGTAGTAGTACATAAATTAAAGCGGAGCTGAATACTGGCAAACAATCCATACAGTGCAGAATTGTATTTCTGGGTAAAAAATTATCTCCTGTAGTAGAAATGATAATGTATGGTGGGCATTAATTCGAAAAGAAAAGTGAACTTCCTGAAATAGGTTGGGGAATGGAAGCCAGCATAATACAGTATGAAGTATAAACCTTGTTATCAGTCAAATACTTAAGCTCTGATCCAGTAACTGACCAAATAGTGATTGGAACAATATTGCATTCAGCTGAAAAGAAACTTTTACATTTTAAGACTAAAATTCACTTCCCATAGATTACAAGTTTCATTATTGCTGTTTCAAGAAGTTGGGACACATTGTTCCTTAAATGTTTCTGTATATTGCTGAACATGCAGCTCTGTTAATTTCCTACAGTATTGTTTTACTCAATGTTTAAAAAGAGTAATTCAACTCTGAATGACACAGAAACGATAACCTAAAGGCCCTCATATTTACAATGTTGATTACGGAAGTGCTGTTGGAGAAATAGTTTCACTTGAAGATTCTCTTTTGCTTGCTTTAAAACCAGTCACCCAGTTAGACTGCACTTAGTTTCCTGAAAACACAGCTTTGAATGCTTTCAAAATGCTAGGTCTTCCAAGAAAAAAAATGTTTTAAGAGTTTCAGAAACTCATCAGGACTATTGAGAATTCATTACTTAAGAAACTGAAGTTGTCTAAAGGGTAAAGTTTTTAACTATTTTGGTAGCATGCATGAAATACTTGCTGTCTTTAAATGTATCGATAAGATGTGTTGAAATGATGGGCTTGAACTCTTGTTACTGTAGAATGCAAATGCTTTGGCACAGGAGGTATGTTTAAGGCCTAAGTTTTAATCAGAAATGACTTGTAAATCCAGAACAACTTGAACTAGGGTTGTGCATAAGCTAAATATTTTCCTAGGTTTTAACTTCCTTATGTAGCTTCATTTTCCCCTGGAATTTTCCCCTATTACCTTTGTTGAGGGAGAGGACACATATTCCTGATTTTTAAAACAGAACGTTTATCCTGTCGTCAGTTGCCCAGGAACCTACAGTTCAGCAGCAATGTTGCCTAGACTCCAGAGTAAGTACCGAGTTGCCCCAAGCCATTTGTAACTGGTAACTGCTGAAAAAAAACCAAAACAAAACAACAATAACAACAAAAAATCCCCCCAAAAAAGTCCTTTAGCCAAGTGTTCTATTTTAGGCAGGGCTGTCAGCTGGATAAGCTTCAGGCTTGTGTTCCAAGACTGCTCAAAGATAAAGCTCTTCCTGTGGTCTGACTCTGTGGTTTGATTTTTGAAGAAATTGCTATGATACTGGTTTACAACAGAAAGATGTTACAGAGAACAGTTTATCACAATCAGCATTTCTTGCTGAAGTAGACTGCCTGTTAATAAGCACTGGAATGAGTGGAGATGGAGGCTGTATGGGAGGCTACCAACATGGGCATCAAGGGCTGAAAAAAATGAGGAAAGAACATAGGTAAACAGTTCTTAAACTGATGTGAAGAATTTTTCTAAGCTTCATTTAGATCCTTACCCATTAATCGGTGTTATTTTCAGTCCCATACCAAGAGTTTAGGTTCAGGGGTTTTTGTGATTTGAAGTTCCAAAATACATGATTCCAAAAGATGCTCTTTCTTCTTTTTTTTCTCTTCATTTTTTATTTTACTACGCTTTTCTTTTTGTGCCCCAAAAGAAAAAAAAAATCTCTTCTTCTTTTCTAACTTTGGCAACCTAGTACTGGGTTCTGAGATCAGTTGACTGTATCTTTTAACCTGAAGATTTGTAAATCAGCTTTCCCTTAGTAGACAAGCCCTAGAGTGTGTCTCTAAAACTTATGTCAGTTAACCTGGTAAAATGAAGCTGAAAGTTTTTCAGGGCTTTTATTTTTTTAATGTTGTTTGTCACTATAAAGCCTTGTGGCACAAGAATGTGCGTACCTGAGTTCTAAGCACCATGTTAGAGCAAGCACAGTGTTTCTGGTGAGACTTTGATTGGACGTGATGGGTTCTGCAGACTGTGGTTCTGTTTTGTGTCCAGAACTTATGATTTTTGTACCAAATCATCTTCAGCCCTTTCATTTTCAGTTTCTTGCATATTAGGATGGAGTTATCATTGAAAAGTGAATGCAGCAAGTAAACTACATTATTGTAGTCATTGAAACTGAACCACTTCACTCAGCACGTTGAGAAGTACTTACTCACTATGGCATGTTCCTCTACAAGGCAAGAGTGTTTAGCATTACTGTTATAGGCCTGCTAGAGCCATGTGCACTTGAGCATTCTAGATTCTCGTGAGGAGAGAGGTCTGAAGAAATAAATCTTTAGGAGAGGAGAATGTGGCACTTAAGAGGAGTAACTCAGGTGCTTTGCCACACTGCAGAGTTGAAATGTTTGAATCTACTGACATATCTTCATTATACCTAAACGCATATCGATCATGTCTCGCTTTCTGTAATTTTTACTTGGTTTTATTCTTCTAGGATATTTTCAGAAACAAAAAATAGTCTTGAGGACCAAATGTGTTTCTTATGTTTGACAAAATGTATAGAAAATGCTGAAGAAGCTTTCAGCTGTCATTGTAATACTTCTGAAGAGGTTCAGAGTCACTATGTGATTCTGTTTAAAAACAGAAGGCTTCAATAAGTAGCAATAATTGCAAAGGACTTGCAGACCAAAGGAAGGAATGTTTGGTATTAAGGTAGTTCTTGGAGCACAGGGTGTTCAAGGCCCTCTTAAATTCAGGGAATGTTTGGCAATGACTTTGCTGCTCTACATTTAACAGTATTTTGTATGGAACATATTCTGAGACCTAGCATTTTATATGCTCTTTTTGTGTATGAATGCGTTCAATAGATTTTGAATATTTTATTGTCAAACTTTGATAACATAATAAAGTTGATCTAATACAGCTTGTCTCCTGTTGTGAATAATGTGTTGTCTCAGTGCTCAGATGCAGTAGCAACTTATTGCTATTTTTCTTCCCCAGGGATTCTGTCTCCTTTTCTCACAGTAACTGCTGCTTGGTTCATCTTCCAAATGCACCTAATGTCTTGTGGTATACTTGGAGTTCTCTGTTAATTGTTCTCGAATTTATGGAGATGTGGGATGGAGATTACTCAATTTCCTTTGTTTCTTTCTTGCTCATCTCAAAGAAAATAAAAAAGTTCTTGGGATGCCTCATCCTTGTGTTCAGGTAATAATTTTGAAATTAGTCCCTGGTTTTTGACACGTCCTAAATGCTTGCAGTTGCCTTTATACTGTTGGTTTACAAACTGATCCACAAACCCATGCATGTTCACTATATGGTTTTGTGGTTGTAGGAAACAATCTTTTTGCAATTAAAAATAGTGCATTGTGGCTTTAAAGAAAACTGAATGGTAGACAATGATTCTGCAGGGCAAAACCCCCTGGAAATTATCTCCTTTCTGAAAGTAATCTAAAAGCCTGTTGGGCAAGTGTAAGTCCTCTGGTGGCTGGCCTGGGTGCTTCACTAACCTATACTTCAAATGATTCCTTATACCTCTTGAGAAAGAAGAAAAAAATGTAAGGTTGAAACTTGCCTTGTGGGGGCTGCTTTTTTTTTTTTTTTTTTTTTTTAAAATGTGATAAAGACTGTAATATAAGATGTGTTACTGAGTGCTGCTCCTGTCTGTGCCCATATGATGGCAGGAGAAAGGGGAATGTGTCCTTTCTCCAGCTCCCTATTGAAATGGGAAAAGTCCTGCACTAAAGCACTGTCCCAATTCTTGGAAGCCGGGAAGGCTGAGAGCACAGGTAAGTGGAGACAGAATAAGAATGGGGCCTGGCTAGAGTGATGCCAAGCCATGGTGTCCTGTGTAATGCTAGAATATTGATATAACACTGGTGCTAGTTCGGGTTGTGCATCTTTGAAATAACAAAGTTACAGTTGCGTATTGCCTAATGCTATTTTGCTGTGCTATCTGAAATGCTTACTTTGAAGATGGGATTACAACAGAAATTATGTTGAGTTTCTCTTTTGCTTGAATTACAGTTTTCCAACAAAGTTCTAGCTTGAATAATTTCATTTGTTTTAAGGCTAATTTACTTTGTGGTCATTCAGATCAACAAATGAGTGTTAAGTGGAATGTTTCATTCCCAGATCAGCATTCTTCAGTCAGACAAAAGAATGAAATATGAGCTCAGAAAATCAAAGAAACTCATATGCAATGTTTAACTCAAAATACTGGCATTAAGTTTGTTTTAATGGTTTGTCTATATTGATGTTGCCTGCCAGCTTCTTCTTCTAAACAATGCAGCATCTGAGCACAATATCCCAATCCTGAACTCTTCTCCTTTGCCCGTAACACGTGATCACTAATTTTGTATTAAATAGTTTAGCAACTTACCTTCATTTCAGGTTTTAGGGATTAGTTCTCAAATATTTGAAGTTTAAGTTATTCCCCCCATCCCAGCAGATTTAGAAGCAATAGTGGTATCTTACTGGTACTTCTAGCACTTTTGCAGGTTCTACTCTGTTTGTTACCAGTTAAAACACATCTTGCCACTTGCAGTACTGTTTGCATTTTCTCAGCACTTTAAAGTGCTTGATATGGATCAGTGTCACTCTCAGCTAACAATCTTATTTCTAGAACAATCTCTGTAAACTGGAGGAAATTCTTAAATTTAGGTTTTAACCAAAGACAGCATAGGATATTACTGGGGCTGTTAAGGAGCTACTGCTGAAAATCTGGAAAGGAGCAGGTAATTGTAAATATTAGGGTATTGGAAAGCAAAATTACAAAAAAGAAATATTTCTGTAGCCTTGTAAGTTGTTACAGAGTGGCTCATGAACTAATGAACCTTTTGTACTTGTGTTACCTGCATACATAAACACTTGACCCAGTGACAAAATTATTAAAACACTTGATGATTTTGCTGGTCTTTGATAACTGAATTAAAAAAACAAACCAAAACCATAAAACACACCCTCCACTCCCCAATGCTTCAACAATATCTGACCAGCTATTGAATATCTTGTGATATGTGTTAAGAGAACCAAAAATGCGTTACAATTTTCCTATCTGTTACACTTCAACAGCATTCCTATCATATGTACCAAAGACTAGCTGCCTCTGTAAAATGTCCCTGTTTCTTACCCAGGCTTCACAACCACCATTGAACTGCCCACTCCATCAATGCAATGGAGATGGTTAAGTCTGTGTGACTGCACCCAAGAGATCTTTTCTCTATGCTCAGTTTCTCATTCTGCCTTGACTAATACTTGAGAGTAAGCTAATTTTTATCAAACTTGAATATGGACGTAACTAATGCAGTGGATGTCCAAAGACACAAACTTCCAAGACAAAGAGTTTTTATTCACCCTCTCAAAAGCGGTAAATACGAAAGGTTAGCTGTATCTTCTGAGGGTATGGATCTGGTAGTGATCCAAGATAAAATAAAAAAAGACTATTTTGAACAGTAAAGCCAAATCAAAGTAATCCTTGATTTTTGTCTGTAATCAAAGCCTGGGGGGAGGGGAGAGAGTGTAAAATGTTGTGTCTAGCAATTTTCCTAATAGTTGCAAACCTGTCTTTCTGGTAAGTTGCTGCATTGCCTTGAGCAGAACTTGGCCATCAGTTTTACTTTTTCCTGTTTTCTTTTAATTTCAGGGCTATGTTAAATTTAGTCAGTGTTTGTACAATGCTTTGGAATATACTAGTATACATGCTCTTAAACACTGAAAAATCAAACTACTCTGCCTTTCTTCTCCCAACTTCATGCAATTATAAAGGTTGCTTATAAATTCTGAATTTGTAACAAAAGAAAATGGGATGTTCTCAGTGGTCGATGGCTTTTGAGCTTTTTGTGTGTTCATTTTAATCTTCTGTTTTAAACATGAGGGCTTAGGAAAGTAATGGATCTTTAATGGGGAGGAATTGCTTGAAGACTCAGTGATGACATGATCTTGAGGCTGTAACTGCTTCATGAATTTCTCATGGAAATTTTTAGAAAGCATACATCTGTTTTGTCTGGAAATATCTGGGAAGTCTGGAATTCAAATATTGTCCATAGTATCTAAAACCATAGCTTCCCTCCTGGGATATGCTGCTGCTTGGATTAAAATTCTGTGTGCCAGGGACTCCTTTTGCCATCAAAAGCAGTATTGATTTCACTTCTGGGAAATAGCCATAGGATTGTAAGCACTTTTTTGTAAAGACGACTGAAATTCCATTTCCTGCAAACTTTGGCTCTGGCTTCGCGGTACAACTAACAAAGACTCCACTAGAGGGAGGAGTATCTCAACAAATTCTCAGGTGTGGTGCCCTGGCAGTGAATGGCAAAGCTTGGTCATGGCAGTAAACGTGAAGGGGAAAGAAAAATATTCCCTAGCATGATGGCACCAAGGAAAGTAATTTACCTGACCGTAATCCTTGTATGGTTTGAGTTAACATAATGGATACTTTTATGATCTATATTAAAAATGAAGTAGATGGCAGTAGTATGTAAGTTACAGAGGGTTTTTTTGGTAATGTTCAATGGTACCTGTATTAATTTCACCTGAGAAATCCAGGATTACAGGGAAATGAAGACCTAAATTTGATACCCAGAAAATGTTTCCTGTCCTGAAGCAATTGTCCATATGTGGACAATTCTGCTTTTGGAGGAACTTTAAATAGTAAGGCAAAGATTGTTCTATCTGACATAAAAAGCAAGAAACTTCAGCTTGATTCAAACTCTGAGTAGAAGAATCCAAGGCATGAATTCTATATCCAGTCCCCTCTACATGCTCACATTAAAGCACAAATTGGATGTTGCTGTTAGAAGTCTGAGCATTAAGTGTTGTGGCTGTGCACCAACAATGAAGCATGTATCTATACTGTTGAATTTTATAGGTCTGTAAGCTGTTGTTTGGACATGTTCTTCTCTAAAAACTACATGGAGTGGATGTATAAATATACTTGGTGTACAGTCCTATGATGTACAAAACAGATGTATTTTTTAAAAGTGCTGCAAAAGCTGCTGGATCCGTTTTGTTACTGCACTGCTGAACAACGGACAAATCTTGTAGCTCAAAATTTTCACTTTGCTTGTAACCACTGACTCACACCTAGTAACCTTTCTGGGAAGGCAGAATTATTGACCAAGCTGCAATTGCATGCATAACTACAAATGTCACCTTATGTGAATAAAATGTAAGTATCCACAGAGTGATCAAGCCAGATGGTAAGTTCAGCTGCATGAAAATACTGTGCCTACAAGTTAAGTGTTTTCATCACTATTATTATTTTTGAAACCGTAATGTGTCTGATGTAGTCAAAGAGGGACTCAAGCATAGGTCTAAGCAGTTTGATTAAGGTGAGCCAGGAATACTGCTGCTATCTTAGCTGTGCTAGCAGGTTCTTTGTTCCTGTATAAAAAAAAAAAAAAAAGGCAAGATAGAATATAGGAAATCTCACTAAATACTTAAACTATCATGACCAGAGCAGATTAAAGATGACAGGCAGGGGGCAGTAATAGGGGGTCCCTGCCTATCAATATGGCAAGGGCATACTTTCATGGACCAAACCAAAACATATACCTGTAGGTTCCAAAACGTGGATTGGTCACGCCTGCTTTACACAGTTCAGGTGTTTGGGAGGATCTTCAGAAGGTGAAATTGTGTAGTGAAGTGCTAAAGAGGTTTTAGTGAGGGCAAAATGATAAAGCAAAGAATGCAATAATCTCTGGTACTTGTCTGAAATCTTCACTTCTGTTGTACCTGCTTCAGTCTTGAGCTCTTGTGATATTTCCAGACGAAGGCAAGTGCTGTTGTCCCTATTTGACACAAAGCACGGGTAACTTGTTCAAATTCCTTTAGGCAGAATCTAATCATGTACCTTTTAACTCCAAAGTTAGTGCTCTTCTCATTAAACCACCTTCAGTCTACAGAACAAATAATTTGCTAGACAGTATGGGCAAAGTTGGTATCCTACTCTCTGACAGAGGAAAGAATACTTGAGAAAAATGTAGTGTATGAATGAATGTATTTTCTGCATAACGCATTCCTTCTTAGTAATTTCATCTTGCTGAACTGTAGGTTCCAAAGCAGTTAATCCCATGTGAAGATAACACATCCTTGATTTTTCATCTATTGGTAAGTATTGCAGTCTAGGTCACTTCACAATTTCTATGTTTCTATTATGTTCATTTATGCTTCTATGCCAGACTAAGATACAATTGAAGAAAAACATAACTAAAATATGATATAATATAGAACATAAAAGCTAAAACAAAGAAAAAACATTCCATTGGAAATCCTTCAGTCAAGTTTTGGCCCCTAGTCCAGTGACTCAAACACTCTCCTCCCTGCCTTTGATTCAAGCCTTTCTGACCTTGTTCTTGTCACTGAGCCCAAGCTTTTTCCCCTGCTTAATGGTTAGCAAAATTTCAGCACCTTAAGATGAAATAAACCTTCCAAAGCCAAACACTGCATGAAAATCTTTCACACAGACAGAAGCAAATTGATAACAATCAAATGTTATGCACAGTCTCTTTTGGGAGAGAGACCCAATGCTCCAATAACAGTAAATGAAGTTTAAGAAACCCATGTCGTCTTAGCTGGGATGCCTATGCAAAGACAGAATTTAGCTCAGAGATTAAGGGGTTCAAGAAATCAGAAAACAAAGAACTGAAATGTCAGAAAAGCAGCAGGAGGAAGTGGGAGGCTGGGCTGGTAGAATGATGTCTGTCAGGGTGTGAAGTATTGGTATTTGCTTTTGAAATCTACTTCATCAAAGCAGAAGAAAAATTATGATTCTGGGGGAGATGAGGAAAAAGCCAAGCAGCTAGCTGGACTGTAGTTACTGGGATTTGATTATCCAACATCAACATCTGCTTAGCAAGTGCTAATTTAAAGCTGCCTGGGCTCTCAACTGGAGCTCTGGCCCGCAGAGACTGATGTTGGACTGCTGAACAGTGAAGTCTGCAGCTGTCTGGGAATCCTAAAGTTATCAAATATTTACACAAGATACTTGTATAGATCATGTGTCTTAAGAGCATGTTTCCTCTGAGAAGCAGGAAAGAATTTGGATTTACATGTGGAGAAAGAGAAACTTAATGAAACATGTTTGCTATCTCCATCTAGCTAAAAGTAATTTAATAAAGGCCTGAACTGTGTGTGACTTCCACATTTCAGAGACCTCTGGTATTCATGGTGGCCAACTTGCCTAGCTCTAGTCTCTAGGCTTCAGCTCTGAAGATGTCTCAGATTCCTACCTAAGGAGTTGAGACTCACTTAAGGGCCACATGCTTCAGGATATTTTGTCAATTTTTTCATGTCTTCTATTTTATGAGCAAAGACCACAGTTTATTTCGTCTCCCAGTTCAGACCAGCCTGTGCAATAAATTCAAGGTCATCATTCAGCTGTCTTTATTATTAACCTTCTGAGGATGATCACTGATTTATTACCACTGAGTACATCTGGAACCGGACACAAACATACATGACAGTAGTATACATCTCTAAAAAATGAGTACCTCCTAATTTAAATAAATTGCTGTCTCTGTTGCAGCTTAACAGTAGAATAAAAGAGAAGTTCTATCACCTGTACCTCATACATTTCTTATCAGTCTAGAAGCATTCAATTTGTAAAGTAAAATTTATATCTTTTGTGATTAAATGCCATAGAGTTTAGGTAAGGAAACAGTTGATCCATAGCAAAAGTTAGAGATAGTTTTACTTAATCTATTTATAAAAAAATTTCCAGGTTTTGTTCATCCATAAAATGATTCTGTTTTTCAAGGTAATAATAACCTCTGTCAGATGCGTGTCCAAGTATGACAAAGTAGTAACAATATGTTTGGGTTTTTTTAAAAGCACAAAACAGTGAGGCACACTAAGGCAAAATACCACTGCAATGATTCTCCACCCCCAGCCCTTGTTAGGTAGATTACACGTGTATCTAGTTTTTCAGCTAGATGCGGGTTTTGTAATACTTCTTAAGGTTTAACACAACCATATTCCTGTACAATGAAGCAGACAGAATTTGAGATCAAAGCCTTGATCTACTTGAAAAAGTCTTCTTAGACTTACGTTCTTTGGAATAAGTATTTAGCACCAAGCCCTTAAGAAGCAAGATACATTAATGGAATAGAGTAAGATACTATGCGCTTATTCCTTTCAGAAAGGTTTTTGTAAATGCTAGGTGTATGTTTAATCAGTATTTTTTTTCTGAATGTTTCAGATCAATAGAGGAAACAATTTAATTTGTTACTCTTTGTTTGTTTCTATTTCCTGTACTCCAATTAGTAAATTAAGAAATTAAACTTATTTGCCTGGTTTCACAAATCAGTAGACAGTAGGTGCTGGCTCAGACTGACTTCTCAGAAACATACAGAGGCATGATCCATAAAAATATTTTTTTTTTTTTGCAGAAAACCAGCAGGTTGAAAACAGGAAATGCCATATTTTATCTGCTGAAATTAGTCAAGTTATGATAAACAATAAGAGCTGTAGGGTTTAGACATGACCTTACATTCCATCTGTTTTACTGTAACAGCTCTGAGCTCCAGTTGTGAACAAGGAACCTATTACATTAAAACAGACTGGAAAGCTCTGGCTGCCTTCAGCAAGTAGGAGTAGAGTATGTCAGCTTCCTATAAGACAGAAAACTGACTGAAGCAGCCTAAAGCATGCATGTCATTGAAAGCTGTTGAGACTTGTCACCGAGTTTTACTGATGAGCTGTTAATTACTTCATTGGTGTTGACTTATGTTATGTTTACTATATTGCTTTTATGAAGTAGTTGCAGAGAAATCGCTGTTTTCTCCTAAGCTCTGTGTGTCATCAGTGCAAGCAGTGAATCAATGTTGGAGCACATTTAACTTCACCGGACAGCCCCCTCTGCAAGGTACTTTTTGCAAGATGCAGCATCTGGCTTTCCAGTCCTCGGCACAATACCACCTTTCTCCACATTACTGACTGCTCATAGCTGATGCGCAAACTTGTCTCACTAACAAAGTTGGAAATTATGAAATGCCAAGTAATTCCACATGGATGGAACAGGTAATTTTCAACCCACTGCATTTGTAGTTTGGGACATAGCTATAATACTCATTAACTTTTCTAAATAAGGGACCTTATTTCAAAAGGTGTGTGGGAAGCTATGCACAAATGCAGTCAGTAGGCATTTGTATGCTAACCTCCCACATTGCATTAAAATGTCCTGCACCACAGGAGGTGGTAGGTAGGAGTGGGTGGGCAAACTTCAGAACAGAGGAAGGTACTGAATCACTGAAAAATTCTCCTTGCTCTTTATTTATGTATTCAACTACTTGTTCTAGTTTCTACCTCCTAAGCAGTCTTAATTTACAGGGTTATTTCAAGGCTGAATAGAAGTGCTACATTCTTGATGCAAACCTGTCTTTACTCCCACTTCCTCTTCTCTTTAAGTTTAACAAGCAAAATTTTACTGAAAGATGATGAACTGAAAGATGTTGGTTCAAACCTAGCTTGCAGTTGTCAGCTAACTATCCAGGATTCACCAAGATGTACTGCTGAATTTAAAGACATACATATTTTATGGTAAACCAACAAGTACTGTTGCACTTACAGATCACATAAAACAGGAGAGAGAATAAAGAGCACGAAGGGCTTTTGTATTTGAAAGACAAGCAAAAATGTGAAGGTAAGGGCCAATACAGAAAATGTAACTGAAGGTTGAGAAATCACAGAATTGTAGGGGACCTTCAGAGATATCTAGTCCAACCCTCGGGCCAAAGCAGGGTCACCTAGAGCAGGCTGGATAGGAACGAATACAGGCAGGCATGGACATAGCTCTTCTGTGTTAAAACCAGCTGTAACAACTGGAATTGGAAAATCTCTAGTTCTGATGAAGAGGGTTGAAACGAGCACTATGGCAAGGGTGAGTCTTGAGGGGGTAACAATGACTTAGATTTTTTTTTTTAATCAGGAAGTTTTTCCTATGTATAAAGGCAGGAATGCAGTACAGAGCTTTAAAAATCACACCCTTCTCTTAGAAAAGCAGTAACAAATTATCATCTTCACTAATGTACGAAAAAGATTGCTTCATACAGCATTATTACAGCTGCTTTTGCTTATTTGTTACAACTAATTGCTATTCATATAAATTTATAATGTAATTTATATATCACATATATAGTACATATTGTAATTGAAGCTTTCAGTGGACAAAGCAAGAAATGCAACTTTTCTTCTTAGTTCATACAGGTGTTAGAACTGTTCAAGAGTTGGCAAGTGAATTGTTTATTGGTTAAAAAGCTATCCTAACAAAACAGCAGTGTTGAAAAGCTAACACTGCCCAGCTATAAATGAGGAAGACAACTGTGTGTCTACATGATTCTAGAGCAACAAAAGCATCAAGGCTAGATGCTTGGACGGACTGTATTTACACCCTTGACCATTGACTGCATTTTTAAGCAGCCCCAATTGACTCCAAATTTGTGTGTTTATGCTTTTCTCCTTTTATACAAAATTCAAACCTGAGCTTACTACATTTAAAAGCCTCATTAACTTTACTGTCAACTCTGCTCACTGAGCTGGACTTGCACTGAAATAATAGGCCAAGTATAGAAAAAAGCATGTCTTATAATTTGTTACTGAATTTTCTAGTTCTGGTAATCTGCAAAACATCTGCCTAAAAGAACGACACTTATTCCAGAGACTTATTAGATGATGCTTTAAAATTAGCTTGTGGCTTTAAACTGCAGTTCTAAAATGGCAGGGTTTCATTATAGATGTTTCCAAAACTAGTAATCGCCTTCTTAATGAGCCCTTGGTGATATTGTTTATATTTACTATTAGATTTACAGGGGAGACTCAATCAGTTCAGATACAGTTGGGTGCATGTATGTTGGCTGAAGCAGTCAATTGATTTGAATGTCCAGTCAAACGCAACTGCCATTTGACAAAGATCATTGACCACCAAGAACTAGCATCTCGAAATCTCCAAAGCTAATGAGAATACTACTGCTTTTCATATTCCACTATAAAAATGGTCATTGTCTGCTAGAGGAAAGATTTTTTTAAAATTTATTTTATTTTTTAGTAAAATCAAGCTGTCCCTCAATTCTTGGTTAGTTGGCATTTTCAGGGGAAGATGGTCTTTACTAGGAAAAATATTCACTGAGATACTTAGCCCAAGGAGCAGACTACATGAAGTTCTTCTACTATTCTATTTGTTCAGAATTGTTAGAATCAGGTATATGAGCCCATGAGCCGATGGAAACTTTCTTACCCTACACCCAATGGCTAGCTCAGAAATAATGGGGCACAATATAGCACCAATTAAGCACGAAACTACAAAATAGAAAAGAATGACTGAGGAATTCCTGATGGTTTATTTCTATGCTGCTTATAATATGCAATGTATTTGACTCTTCACAGATAAAATCCAGAGAGTTTAAGAGGATAGAAATACTTATCTATCTGACAATAACTTGATTCTTGTAGAAGTATTTACCTATGAAGTGCCTAATGCTAAATATTTTTTATTGTTTAATTTCTTTCTTCTTCAAAGTCTTTTCACACAGCTTTTCTGCTCCCCATTTGTTTCAGTGCTGCTTTTTCTATCTATAGGACTGTTCTAACCTACAAATATGTCCGTAAAGACTAGAGTAGCTCCATGGAAACTAAGGTATTACTTTTCAGAGTGACTAATTTCCCCTCATGTAACTGCCAGCTAGAAGACAATCTGGCATAGCTAATGCATTGATTAAGACAGGTTGAATATATGGACAAGAATGTATTTACAAAGACTGATGTTAGCTTTACAAATTTCCACATTTAAGTGCTACTATTGTCTTCTGCAGTTAGAAAATAAAAAAGGAAACCTATATCGTTTTTTCTGTTATGGCGAATATGCTCATCAAGCAGGCAAGCTTACTGATTTTGCTGCAGAATACAAAACAAAGTTATAAAATTCTTAATAATGTTCTAATTTACTCTGGAAGTTAATGTAGGACTCCTAAGGCTGACTGATGATGAAATTTTCCCCTTCATTTTAAGATAAAAAATAATTTGTACTGAAAAAATGTAAAAACTGCACTCCCCAGCAAAGCCCAAAAAGATAAAAGTTACTAGTAAAGCATCTGAGACTGACCTGAGTGAAAACACCTGGATCTCTCTCTGAACTCACACCCAACTTCAAAACATCGCCTAAAACAGACTTCAATCAGATACAGGATAGGCTCACCTTCAGAAGATGCGTATTCCTAAGTAATCACATTACTATACAAATACTAGGTAAGTGAAGAAATTAATTTTTAATTAATTAAAGTAGGATCCTGCAAAACATTTTGCATCTGGGAGATGTCAGGTCTCCATACCACGCAGTTAACTGTCTATTAAGCAAATACTTTCTGGGATGCCTGTTTAAAACACTGCAAAATTCTGAAACAAAAATATTTATGAAAATTTTAAATAGGAAGGAGGGAAATCTTCTTTCATATACAAAGCCACAGAAATTTCAAAATCAGTAGCGGTTCACACACTGAAAGCAGAAAATGTAAATAATACATGACAATTTTTTATTATGAAAGTAAATTTCTAACTGTCACTGAGAGACATCACAACGCCTTTAGTCATTTAGTGCACTGTGGTAAAGCCCTCTGAGATATAGTAATATATTATTTTTGCAGTGAAAATTGTTAAAAGTATGCTCTAAAGGAAATCTAGAAAATCATTAGTTCCTATAGTAATTGTGCAGTATAGTTAATCTGGGGTAATGCTGTCTGTAGTCACTGTGTATATTAGGTGTAAGCCCAGGTCAAAAATTCTTTTCTTTTGTTAGGTAATGAAATTCCTGTATACCATATGCATTACAGCACAGCAACGCAAAACCTATGGAAATTGCCACTAAGTTCCACATTTAAGCACAGTCTTTTCTTCATTAATGTCCTCTTTGAACAATAAAACCCTGTTTACAAACTTCAGTCGTCCTAATTAGCTCTGACAGCAAGCTCATGGTAACCAATATCATTATGGCCTTTGCACTTGATGGTTTACAAAGCAATCCCTGGAAACGCATGTGGAAAATTGATCTTTAACCCACCTGTCAAAGATTTATGACATGAAATGAGGTTAATACAAATACAGCTCTGGTGAGAACTGAAAATCTGCCTAGACCCTGCTGGGCTTTTTGAGGCACATCCTCTTACTGGGGCATGCATAGCAGTTGTAGCAGCAGACATTTGATTTGTGGGTGCTCATTGTACAGTGGGTCTGTGGTGGGATTCACGCGTATAGAATGAAGGAATTCTATACCATTTGGGAAATGAGTTGTCACAAAATCAAGAGAGACTAGAGCAAGGAAAGGGAAAGAGAGAACAGGCACTTAATCTCATTATCAGAGCAAACAATGGAGCATGTATTTCTGAGACTGCACAGAGTCAGGCTTCTTTGCACAGAATCAAGCAAATCTATCTTGCAGAAATGCCTACAAAGCAAAACTGTCCACCAACATGCAATCTATTTGCAGTAGACTATTGGATGTAAAAGGGATGGTGATATTCAGACACCAAAACCCACACATTTTTTTCTCTTAACATAGACCTTCAGGAAAGTGTTTAAGAAAGAATACACTCAAATGCTCAAAGAGTACTTACATCAGTTTTCAGGGAACAGATATTCTTTAGGATTAGCGTCCAAAAACTTCCTGCCTTTCTAGAAATGTCCAGCAACACTGGCAAGGTGAAAAAACCTACAGTGTATGTCTCATTTAAATGATGGTAATTTTCATTTTTCCTTACAAACACCCAGGTCATATTTTGTCATTTAGCAGATAATTATTTATCAAGACAGGCAAAGACAAAGAAAGACAAATAAGCTAACTTGAAATATACAGTTCATTGCATACAGATTTGCATATAGACAGTTAACACAACTGACATGACATGGTTTAACAATAAACATCATTACTGTAAAGCCAACTTTGCTGCCTGTTAACATCAGCTATACAAAGAACTGTACTAAAACCGTTAATGAAATAGTATATAAGCTTCCAGTGTTTAACAGAAGATCAATAAACCTGCAACCTGTAAAACACTGTGCTTTTCTTTTTTTATTTGGTAGTTTTATTTATAAACACAGGGTAGGCAAGTTTGAAGCTTGCCAAAGTGAACTTGCAACCAATGAAAATATTAGAAGGAAATAAAAAGGTTCATCGCTCTCAAATTTTTAAGGGAAAAGCATAGCAGACACATGCTTTAAAAAACGAAAATGTGTATCACAGATCTTAGACTTCCCATTTGTCAGACAGCTGAAGCAGCGCATTAACATTCACTAGTCCCCATTGCTATAGCAACACACGCTTGTCACATCAGGGTTGAGCTGATGCAGGCACTTCCCTGCAGAAACAATCTGCTAACCCTTAAATATGCACCACTAGAATTCAGCAGGATTTTAACCTCATTTCTTTTATAAAGGTAATATTGTTACATAATGCAAGGTATGGATCTCAAGATAACATATCTGACCTGAATCTGTGCAAGTTGCTCTTTACTTAATCAAAGTTCTGAGGTATTTAACGCAGCTAGACATGGAAGCAGATGATGCAGACGACAAGTTTTTCATATGGGAAATTGCAAATGAAAATAATCAAATTTTAGCATTTATATAATAATCCACAAATACTGGATATCCTCCTGTTCCCTTTGGCGTCAATAGAGACCTCACTCACCTTTTTTTCATCAGATACTAAGGTTTGTTCAGTTTTGACCAACAGTCAGTCATAAGACACTGAAGTAGCATTATCATCATACACAGCTGGATTAAGTGAGGGAGGGGTGCAGAGTTAAGCAATTTGTGCAAGTTTACATAAAATGTTGGCATGAGAAATACTGTTTTGCAGCTTTGGATCAGTTATTACTACACTTACTATCAGTTATATTTTCATCATTACTTGATTAAAAGGAAAAAAAGCAATACAAAAAATCTCTCAGTTAATGCTGCACAAACTACCTGGTTCTGGGAACCCATCACACAGATACTAAGCCAGGTTTCCATTGCCATATGCTGTGGTTTAGAACCTTGGTATATTTTTAATCAATCAAGTGTTGTTATATTCAAAATGTATGCAGATTGAAATGTTCATATTCCTAGAAACTGACGACTGTAAAATACTGAAGGGTAACCACAAGTTATATTCAATACTGTATTACTCATGCTTTTTCATTTTACTTTTTTCTACCAAAGTTGGATGGACAGTGCAGGGCAAATAAAGAGATTTCTATGGCAATGTTGCCTCAGACATACAACAATATCTTGAAGAATTCCTAGAGTCACCTTACATATACTTGTTTATTCTGCAAATTATGCAGAGCAAATTATTCAAAGGTCTGGATAATTTATTTCTAATAATTTATGTAATAAAAGAATATACTTTTGCTTCATGCATTAAGGAAGAGAGTTACAATTTCTTTGGTAGGTTAAAACAAATAAATACTTCTCCTGTAGCATTTTTTTCTGAGCCACTATTACATATCTGTTAAGAGACACTTCTACTCTAAGTCATACTCCATAGAGAATTGCAAACAGCAGGTAACTTAGTAACTCACAGCGTCTGGCAGGTTCTTTTAACTTTATATTAAGTAGCACAACTTGATTTATATGTATTCTAATCATTATTATAAGGCTCATTATGTGCTTAGACTTAGAACAACTTAAAAAAATTGCCAGTGTTTATTCATATCAGATAGTTTACAGAGTCTCCTAAGTATTCGTTACTCAGAGTAATGTTAAATCAAAAAAGGTTCTAGTAAGATGAGTAATTCCCCACATACGCTGTTTTTTGTATCACACTTCAATAAAATCTGCCAACCACATCTTTTTTCTTTTAAATAAGGCATTAGACAGAAGCAGAATTTAAACTAACCATGCTTTTAACCTAAATTAACTTTTAAAAAATCTAGGTTAATATTTAGAACAGTAGTTCCTCAAATATTTTAATTTGTGACCCAACTGCAATAACTAAAAATCTGTTGGATTCATGAACGTAAAATTAAGTTCATTGTATTTCTTCAATTTGGAAATAAGCTGTTAAAGAAGTTATCTCATATCACAGTTGACAATTACATATTTTTTAGAAATGTAGATAAATTACCTTGAAAAGGTTTTGCAACACACCAATCAGATCCTCTTCCTTTATTCACACTTCCGATACATTCCATCTCACGCTTTCTCTTTCAATGACTAAAAAACCATGAATACATACAGTTAAAAAAAAAACCAAACAAACCACCACACAGTTATGACAGAATCATAGAATGGTTTGGGTTGGAAGGGACCTTAAAGCCCACCCAGTGCCACCCCCTGCCCTGGCCAGGGACACCTCCCACCACACCACGTTGCTCCAAGCCCCGTCCAGCCTGGCCTTGAACCCCTCCAGGGATGGGGCAGCCACAGCTTCTCTGGGCAACCTGGGCCAGGGGCTCACCACCCTCACAGCAAACAATTTCTTCCTGATATCTAATCTAAATTTCCCCTTTGTCAGTTTAAAACCATTTCCCTTCGTCCTATGGCTCCACTCCCTGATCAAGAGTCCTTCCCCAGCTTTCTTGTAGGACGTCTCTGGGTACTGGAAGGGGCTCTACGGTCTCTCTGGAGCCTGCTCTTCTCCAGGCTGAACAACCCAAACTCTCTCAGCCTGGCCTCATAGCAGAGGTGCTCCAGCCCTCTGATTACCTTCATGGCCCTCCCCTGGACTCACTCCAACAGGTCCATGTCCTTCCTATGCTGACGAATCCAGAGCTGGATGCAGTACTCCAGGTGGGGTCTTACTGAAGTGGAGTAGAGGGGCAGAATCCCCCCCCTCGCCCTGCTGGCTACGCTGCTGGGGATGCAGCCCAGGATGTGGTTGGCTCTCTGGCTGCCGGCACACATTGCCGTCTCACGTTGAGCTTCTCATCAATCGACATCCCCAAGTCCTTCTCCTCAGGGTTGCTTTAATCCATTCTCCGCCTAGCCTGGATTTGTGCACGGGATTGTCCCGACTCACGTGCAGGACCTTGCACTTGGCCTTGTTGAATTTCATGAGGTTCGCACAGTCCCACCTCCCAAGCCTGTCCAGGTCCCTCTGGATAGCATTCCTTCCCTCCAGCGAGTCAAGTGCACCACACAGCTTGGTGTCATCAGCAAACTTGCTGAGGATGCACTCAATCCCACTGTCCATATTGCCGATAAAGATGTTAAACAGGACCAGTCCCAGAAACGACCCCTGAGGAACACCACTCATCACTGGCCTCCACTTGGACATTGAGTCGTTGACCACAAGTCTTTGAGTACAACCATCCAGCCAATTCCTTATATGCCGAGTGTGGTCTATCCATCAAATCCATGTTTCTCCAATTTAGAGATAAGGATGTTGTGTGGGACAGTGTCAAATGCTTTGCACAAATCAGGTAGATGACGTCAGTTGCTCTTCCTTTATCCACCAATGCTGTAACACCATCGTAGAAGGACACCAAATTAGTCAGGCACAATTTGTCCTTCGTGAAGCCATGCTGGCTGTCGCTGATCACCTCCTTATCTTCCATGCGCCTTAGCATAGTTTCCAGGAGGATCTGCTCCGTGATCTTGCCGGACACAGAGGTGAAACTGACTGGCCAATTCTCTTGCATCAAGTAATGATTCTTTCTAGGCAAATGAAATTCATTAGAGAAGTTATTATCTCCCTACCTTCAAAGAAAAGCACTTAATTACAGAGTAATACTACATCAGCAGCTAGTGTGGCTGGCACTAGAACATAGTGTTTGGATATAGTCTAAAACCACATTTCAAGAAACATGTTGTAATAATAGAAAACCAGGAAAGTGACAAGAAATATTCATCCACATTTGCCCAATAATGAAGGTACATCACATACACCTAAACTATCTGCGGCAGCTATTTATGAAATTTGATTTTTATAAGTCTCTATCAACAGAAGTTCCAGTTCTTCTAAGAGTCTGTTATATTGTTTAGTTACAAAGAAGCTTTATACCCAACTCATACCATAACCGCTACAAAAGTATACAGAAGTTGTCTTCTTTTCAGCAGATACATAAAAATAATCTATCACTATTGCCCTGTACATACCGAAAGAATGTTAATACATCATCTAGGGCTTGAAGCAAAGGACAATGGTTTCCTATTCTTGCTAGTTTTCTTTATGACAGTGCAGTTCCTTAAACAATACTGATGATGAGGAAAATGAGTAAGAGGAGTATTAGTCAGGGAGCCACTTAATTTGCTGAATATGTATTAGCATGACTGTTATCAATCATAACACTCAGCACTGATTAGATGCAGAAAGCATTTATAAATTCATATATACTGTGAATTTGTGTTTTTACCCTATCCTTCTACAAATGTAATACACAGTATAATTCAAAGTACTGTATGAAGTGTGAAACATTTAAGCATCCAAAGCGGTTATATAAGGTCACCTAAAGGCACATTAACGATTAGTTAATTACTCCAGTAAAGTCACCTGTAAGAAAATAATGCAATCCTTTTGCTGTAGCTGTTGAAAAACAACTGTTTTGCACGGTAAAACTGAGACTTAGTAGAGACAAGCTGTTCCTGGGCAGCTGCTATACTTACAGGAAAACACTCAGTACCTCTTTGAAAGAGCTGGAAAAAGAAGATGTGGAACTACAGCTGCACTGTACTCGAGTGAATTCAAGTATGAGATGGCTGCAGCATTGCCTACTACTGCATACTACCATTACATTTCCCACTAATCCATGAAGGAAGAGAGCTGGTACAAAATTTATTTTTCCCTCTAAGCTTACTGTGTATTCTATTTTATTACTTTATCACTTGTCGGTTTTGCACCCTAGCATTTGGACCGGGAATCGTTAAACACACTCTGCATTCTCAGCAACACCAAACCCCCTCATTAGAATTCTAGCTGCATAACCCAGTCACTGTAATTACCTTTTAAAATACCCTGTTTAACTTCCTCAGCTATGTAAAATGACAGTGGTTTCTGTATCTAACATAGAGGGAACCTTGATTAGATTATTTAGAAAAAAGAACAATTATAATGTTTACACGGTGCGACGACAAAACAGTGTAGTTCTCCATTAAAGCAATCAAATATGTAGAAGTGTACAAAGCTGAAACTGGGTTATCACAACACTTGTAACTCAAGATGTAACATATATATGCAAGTTGAATGTAAATCTTTAAAATAGACAGGATTTCAGGTTTGCAATACATAGACTGCTTCCACAGAATATTTCTTCTCTTCAAAATACGTTTTGAAACATTTCAAAATATATAGCTAATTATGAAATTAATCTATAGTTTTAGGTCTTCCAGCCTCAGGGTCTGTGGTATTATTTAAACATATTTCTTTATGAAGTTATAGTGCACATTTATTTCTGGACAAGAAAAGATCCCAAACCAAGTGTTCCAGGCCCCAAGAGATACATACAATATGCCATCCGAATACCCATACAATATGTGTGTGTGTTCACTCAGTCAAAAAAAGCATGTGCACACACGCAACTGTACATTGAATTTGCTATACTTAGGTAGCTAGGCTGTGTGACAGCAACGTTGCTATGGGAACAGATTCTCAACAAAAGGAGGAGATCACTAAGCAATGACACATGACAGGCAGCACATTTTTGGGTGGTTTTTGTACATGTTATGTCAGGATGGACGGCAAACATGCCAAAGTGTAAGGCTAACTTAAAGTCTTACATGCCCTGACCTATAATGAGGTTCCGTTGATGATTTTGCATTACACTTACGTTTTTTAAGGATTCTACAAAGCACTACTTGCTTCCACGTGCAGCCTTCCAGGTGTGTAAGAACTCTTTTCCCTCGTCTTTATATTCTTTGCCTTTCATTTGTAATTTCATTTGTAATTTGTAATTTATCTTGTTATCAGGTCATCCCCTTTTGTTTTGTTTTTGCCTGATTATATTCCTAATGTTCATTTGCTCATTCATTCTTCCTGTCCATTGTATACCTCTTTCTTTCTTTCTCTTTCTTTCTTATCGTGTACATTTTTTTCAGGACTTTTCAACCTCTTTTGTGTATTTTGCAGTCTACTTTCTCTCATAGCGTTACCCCCTGACAAAACACTACTATAAACATTCTTTCCAACAGGGAGGCCTACGCAAATACAGAGCCACAGTAATAATACTGGTATTTTTTCATTCAATAAAACTGAATGTGTATTTCTTCCTCCCCTTTCCTCAGAAGGCAACATAAGAGAGAGAATCACTTCTCTCCTGAAGAGAGGCCTCTGGGAATCCTCAAGCAAAATGCCCCCAGAAGAGTTAATTCTGCTCTCCCTGGTTCAGTTTCAGATCCTTGGTACAGCATGGCTGGCAGAGGGGAGGGGACTGCCCAGGAGACCAAACGACCTCAGTCAGTACTTTATCAATAATAGCAGATGGCACGTAGAATTATATGGAAATAATCTGAGGTGCTCTACAGAGAAAGTGAAACTAAGTATTCAAAGATGATAACATAATCCAACTTTGCTTTGGGATACATTTGTATCACTTGTAAACTAGTTTTGTCAGTTTAATCTGCATGTGAAGTGAAAACCAGTGTAAAAATTTGCCCTGGATATTATCCCAAACCCTTAAATATGCATTTATGCCGACTGTAGACATGGCTTTAGCATTCTAAGAATCAAGTTACAAAACTATATTCAACACTCTATATTACGTTTCTAAACAGACACCATCACTGCTTTTTGTTCTATGCAGTAAATGAATTACAGCAAAACGAGGTACATTTTCATTTGCTCTTTCAAAATCCCTCAATAAAAACAACATTTTGCAGTTTACTTTTTCCCTAGTGTGTATAGCAGTAGACATGATGCTTTCTGTAAACCGGTATGATATAACTTTTACATCCTAGTACAGTGTTTCAAAAACTTACATCCCTGAAGCCTTGACACTAAAAGGTACACAGGCAGCTGGGAGGTTCAGAATAGCTAAAGACAGCACCAGTTAAGTAGTATTCCAGAAATGTTTCATCAATTCCTTCTTTTTATATGTCCATTAAAATTTTATTACAGATTTTTGCAGGTCTTGACATAAAAAAATGTTATTTCATGTATTAATAAGATTTAATGTGCATTGAAGAACTCTATAAACTACTAACTTGCATGAACAGCATCCTGTCCTTACGTATAGAAGCCATATTGTACTCAATTTGACATTTCAAACTGTTAGTCAGACGTCGGCAATGTCAAGAAAACATTATCTGAAGTGGAAGGTAATATAATCAGCTCGGTTCTACTTTTCCAGCTTTCTGATTTCTTCTTGTTCCATGCTTATTTCTCTGCATCAACATTTGCAGGAATTTGTAAGTCAAATATAGAATTTTTAAACTGCCAGCAGCTCAGGTCCCATCTGGGATCTGAACAGTCAAGCTGAGCTCCTTCTGCTACACACAATACTTACACCACCACTACCAATAAATATTGTGAAATTAGAATTCTGCAGACAGATTTTCTAATGATCTACAGGCAGAACAGAACAACTTGCTCTTTCACACTCTTACTATTACTCTAATTATAATTCCCATAAAAACTAATTTTGTAAGGTAATGTTTTTAAGTCTCAGTGAATCAGAATTTTAGTCAGATATTCCTGAATTCATGTGCATACTTAATAAATATTTAAAAAGTGTGAGTATGAGTGGCATGTCTATATGAATTGCCACTGAACAGGTGTATAATACCAATTTGGTTGAGCGATAGTGAATTGTATGATTCACCTTTTGATTTTGCTCTAAGAATCAAATAATCACTTTTTATATGATAGTAAAATTCACTTTTCTGTGACTTACAGACACCCAGTTCTCAGCGTCTATCTGCATCGCTGTGCTGTACAAGTGAGGCACTACCTTCCTCTTAAAGGAAGAGGCATATTCATTTTATTGAAAGGAGGTAAAGTTTATGACTTCCAATGAGGTTGGTCAGGGCTACCTTTAGCCCATAATTATGAAAGACCTAAACTGGATCAATAAAAACTGATGTCCACAGATTCACATCCAGCTGTGGACAAAGGCCTACTAATGGGTATAGCACAGTTTACAGAAACCCTGAAGACTCAACTCAAGGTTTTACAATATTTAACATGCAACGAGAGTGGTGTTATAATTGGCTTATACAAATAGAAGGGATTTCTGAATTACTCTGTTTCCACTTAATGCATTCAATTAATTAAAAAAGCAAGATCTGCAGTTTTCTACTGTATTTCAACTGACATTAACTTGCAAACTGCAGTTTATTGTATTTTTAAGAGATACCATTTAATCTTTTCCATATATACTGTATTACTTCAACTGCTGCTTAACTGGTAAATACAGTGATAAGTTTGCCATCATAGTAAGATTACTCACTATAAAAGCCATTTCCCTTCTTCAACTAGAATCAAGAGAAAGTTATAGTTGTCTGACAAGCACTTTAAATAATTCCCATTTCAGATTAGATGGCTGACAGACCACAAAACAAGCTGCTTCTACACTGCTTCACCTGAAACTGTTAAAAAATGAGGCTAATTTAGAAAATTGACACAATACAGAAAATAAATATCAGATATAGTGAGTTTCTTCATTTCTCCTTTTTGTTGTGATCAAAAAGAATGATATATCCTTATGTGAGTTACTGTGTGAGGAGGGGAAAAAAAGTACCAGGTGTTAATAAAATCAACTTTGCAAAAGGACTTAAACACCAAAATAGCTTCTAAATATGTTCTAAGATGCCAATAACAGCCTGACATACCCAACTACCTATCAAAATAGGGAATTTTCATACCTGTAATGAATTCAAATTCTTGAAGAAGTGTTAAAATTAATTTTGTTGTTGTTGTTGTTTTGAAGATCAGGCTTACTAAGCAATAAGACATTCCTTTTAAAATATCAAGGTTCTGCTTCATTTTCTTAACAAGTTTTGAAAACTTTTTAATTTATGCATTTTAACAGTATTATATCAAAAGCTCACATGAATTAAGAACTCTTCCACCTAAACTCTAGTTTAACATTACTTACACACTGGCGCTGCCCTTAGGACAAAAATGTTGGCTTTTAGAAGGAAGGTTCAGTTCTTCTCAAAGCAAGAACGATTTTAAGACAGATGTTAAGTGGGGAGGTACTAAGAGTTCTTTTCCAGGTTTAATCAGAACCGTAAGACTACTGCAGACCATCTCGTGTGAATATATCAACATGTAATCTCTTCAACCCATTACCCTTGTTTGTTAGAATTGAAATTGGTAAGTAATTTGAAACGGATGCTCACTAAATTACTATTTTTTAGTTAAATCCATTATGTGGATTGGTGAAAAAATCTGTAAGTTATGGCTATTCACTGAACACTTTGATGATAGCACAGCATCCAATGAAAGACACACTTTATGGCTCTGATTCAGCAAGCAAATAAACGTGTTTAAAACCTTTACTGAAATAGGACTTAGGAAATATTTTTTAATTTTAATTTTGCTTAAATCATCAACTGGGGCACAGAACCACATCCCCCAGCTTTTGTTGCCTTACTCAGAGAATTAACTCATCTGAACAATTTGCTCCTGAATTTTGCATGTTTAATCCCAAATGTTGGGATAATATTTTTTAACATAATGTTTTTGTATTTCAACTAAGGACAGAAAAGAAAATCACTGTTAGCCTTCGTTTTTCAAATTTTTGACACTCCTCTCCCCAACTGACAGAAGCCTTTTTTCCCCTCAGAAAAACACATTTTTTAAGCAACATTCTACTTGAATGCATGGATTTCCACCCCTGTTTGTATGACAGAAGCAGCGTAAGTCAATGTTGGCATGTTCAGCTTATTACAAGGATATTCCAGTGCATCACAAAAGTATTCCTTACAAAATCATGGAGGTTATTAAAATTTTTCCCTACTCATCTAGATGCATTTAGAAGCCCTCAGAAAACTGTTTCTGTCTGTAACTTAACTTCTTTGTAAATATAACATAAAGTGTGCACTCTTATGGAGGACACTGCAGGCACCAACATTACCTGAGGCATAAACATGAAACTCCATGGTTGTAGCTGGGAAGGCAGTTTTTGAATTGATACGTATCCACAGACAGCAAGGCTTACTGAACAGAGTACTAGATGACAAATATTAAAATAAACAGTCAGTAAAACCAGAAGTAAATATTGTCTCTTCACTCTACTGTATATACACAGTATATTCCTGAACACCTAATGTTTCAGAAAGTCCACCAACTCTCAAGTGTACTGTTGATGAAGGATTTTGCAGTGCTTTGCTCCTTTTGGGGAATTTAACACTAGATGGCGTATCGCACCATGAAATGTGTAATGAAGTGTAAGCAAACATTGCTTGCACTAGACCAGACTAGTCATTTAAAAAGCTCCTTAAGTCAATAGAGTAACACTCCATATCAGCTCCTTTTCTTACTTTTAGAAGGTGTGATTCAATTCTGGTTTTCATGGGTGGCTGAAGGATACAGAAATGATATAACAGTATTAAATATCCTAGGTCAGCTTCTGAAAAAGGCCCTTGAAGAATAAATTTCATACAGTATCCATAGGTAGATGTTCCTCTTCAATTTACTACTAAATTATTACTATCAGGTTTTATTCAACATCTATTACATTAGCTGATGCTAAAATATAGTTCAATATCCACAGGAGAGTCACAAGTATTAAGTTACGCTTTTCTTTCACAACTTTTTGCAAAATAATACCACCCTGTTTTAGTTTCACTACTGATGCATCGCTGCATAAAAAAATTATTTGAATTCACAATTTATAGCACTGAACGTAATTACAAAATTGGGAACTCAGAACTTTGGAAATTTGGAACTCAGTGATTTTTTCATATTAAGAACTAGTAAGACTATAAAGTTGAGCTGTAATTCTCCAGACCTCACTTTTTCCTAAGTGATGTCGGATCACTTACAGACAAAATAAGCCACAAAGCTCAGAAGCTAAGCGAGCATTATTTTCAACTGATGCCCCAATCAATGAACATGATATAAATGCTCATACACATACTATAGGCACGTGAACAAAAAGAGTTATCAACTAAGTAAAATATTACGTATATCATAAACACGTTAATTTTTCCACACAAACTAAGTTTTTCACTTTATTGAACAGAAAACATATCAGAAACTATTTGTATTTAATGAATCTGTAATAAACAAATTTTTCTTTGCTTCTGACAGAAATACAATTATTTCTACAGATGCTGTTTCTTATTTAAGAGGAATTTTACTACGCTGGCTCTATTTACACCATCTTACATGTCTTGGCCTAAATTTTTTGATTCTACAAGAACTTTTTTCTTTAAAATACAGTTGCTGGTAGAATTCCTATATATTTTTGTGTAAGATATCGAGTTATCAAAGGAAGAATTTACACAAGAATAAAAATAAACCTTGACCTTATGACACAGCCTTCATTTACTAGTTCCCTCACAGTCCTTGGCAGCACAGTTAGATTTAATGAATATCGCAAAAAATTACTATAAAGATAATAAACTCTGGTTTAGGGATATG
Source organism: Larus michahellis (assembly GCF_964199755.1). Classification (NCBI taxonomy): domain Eukaryota; kingdom Metazoa; phylum Chordata; class Aves; order Charadriiformes; family Laridae; genus Larus; species Larus michahellis. The sequence continues at coordinate 19,896,383 of NC_133899.1, forward strand.
TTAATAATTGTTTTCAGTTTTGAATGAGTAGTCTTTAATCATTTTCAAGCTTGTCTTGTCTTCCAACAAGACTACTGTGCTGAACAATGCAGATAAGGAGGAGACACAAGGGTACCATTGAACTAGCATTACATAGCACTGAAACATCGGTCCAACAAACACGAGATCTGTATCCTTTGAAAGTTCAGAATTCATGGACTTCAAACACACTAACATCTACCTCAAACACTAAGATATTTTACAGCATTTTGTTCTTCACATAGTTCATACTTCTGTACGCTGTACTTCTAAATCTGCAGTGCAGGACACAATTTAAATATTTAAGCATTAATGTTATGATCAGATATATCAATTAAATGCCACAGACGTGGATCATAATAAACACACAGTGACTCCTCCCACCAAGTTATCAAGTGATGGATACATCACCACTGGGCACTGCAAGCATAGTTTTTAACAGTAACGTCTTCTAAACACAATGGTGGAAGCTTTACTGCTCAAGCAGGCAACCAGTATATTTTCTTCACAAGACAACTACTAAGTGGATTTTTAGATCTGTAAATAAAACTCTATGATTCACCTATGTATTATATCTGTGACATATGGTTGCACAAAAACCTTTAAATTAGTCCTGTATTTCATATGTCTTTTAACAGCTTGAAAACATTTAAGTAGGAATCTAGCTGGCAGAGTATTTTTAAGCTACACTGATGTCTGATGTATGAATCCAGCAATAAAACGCAAAATAATCTTTGAGTATGAACTGGCATGCACTTCTTTTAAACTTTACCCCTAGGAATGAAAAGAGAACCTCTCCTTTCAAAATGGGAGCTAAAGCAAGATCTTGTAGGGAAATAATTCAGTCAATGGAAAACAATGCTTACGGTTGCCTTCATATAAAGGCAAGGAAATGAGGGTTAAAACATAGAACAAAATGCAATTTTTTCTGGAAAAGAAAAATAATTTTTAGAACTCAGTTTCATCTAAACTGAGACCAAGACCAAAAATGTTTTAAATGACAATATAATTGCAAGGCAGAAAAGTTATATGGTTGCCATGGCTGCATTCAAATGCCTTGATATGCTTTCCTTTCTTTATATTTAATCGTAACTCTGAATTTATCTCTGTTACTTCCATATCAGCTGTTTTTCTTCAGAGGTCTATTCCACTGCTTAGTTTCTGAAACTGGTAAGGCCAGAAAACCTTGGGGTAATAAACGTAACTGTTCAACATTTCAATTCCACATTCTACATGTTAAAAACAAGACTGGAAAAGAGGACTTTAACATCTATGCAAAAGTAACTGTGGTTAAACAGTTACAGCCTTATTGATTTTCTTAGCATGGTTTTTCTTTTCTCTGGGTAGCTACCCAGCCTAGAATAAGAGTCTCTAGCTGTACAACATGATTTTCTCCACTAACATAAGAAAAAAAGCCCATGGTGTTCTAAGTACAGTTAGGCAACCAACATACTAACCATAGCTATTTTGGTAGCAATAGCACCTTACAAAGATGTAGCCTCCACAAAGAGAATGTGGTTAAAACTGTCTCACTCAAGGGGGTCAAAGTGTCAAAAATAGCTTTCCCTCAAACACAGTAATCAGGCTTGTATTTGTATGTTGAAATTACAGGCAGTTTTGCATTGCAAACAACTTCGTGGCAAACCAAAAATATAAGTTGGGGTTTTTTTCATTCCCAGTACACACATGCTGATTTATGTTGTCATTTTGGTAGAAGGATGTTTCCTCTGTCTTTAAAATAAAACAATCCCTTAGTAAAGTGTGTTGGGACTCTGAAATGACAAAATAGTAGCTTGGATAATGTCATCTAAAGATAGAATCATAGAATCATAGAATGTGTTGGGTTGGAAGGGACCTTTAAAGGCCATCTAGTCCAACCCCCCTGCAGGAAGCAGGGACACCTTTAACTAGCTCAAGTTGCTCAGAGCCTCATCAAGCCTGGCCTTGGATGTCTCCAGGGATGGGGCCTCCACCACCTCTCCGGGCAACCTGGGCCAGTGTTTCAACACCATCATTGTAAAGAACTTCTTCCTCATGTCTAATCTAAACCTACCCTGCTCTAGTTTAAAACCATTGCCCCTCGTCCTATCGCTACATGTCCTTGCAAACAGCCCCTCCTCAGCTTTCCTGTAGGCCCCCTTCGGGTACTAGAAGGCCACTATAAGGTCTCCCCGGAGCCTTCTCTTCTCCAGGCTGAACAACCAAAACTCTCTCAGCCTGTCCTCACAGCAGCGGGGCTCCAGCCCTCTGATCATCTTCGTGGCCCTCCTCTGGACCTGCTCCAACAGGTCTGTGTCCCTCTTGTGCTAAGGGTTCCAGAGCTGGATACAGTACTCCAGGTGGGGTCTCACGGGAGCAGAGTAGAGGGGGAGAATCACCTCTCAATCTGCTGGCCACGCTTCTTTTCACGCAGCCCAGGATGCAACTGGCCTTCTGGGCTGCAGGCGCACATTGCCGCCTCATGGCCAGCTTTTCATCCACCATTATCCCCAAGTCCTTTTCTGCAGGGCTGCTCTCTATCACCTCATCCCCCAGCCTGTACTGATGATGAGGATTGTCCCGACCCAAGTGTAGGACCTTGCACTTGGCCTTGTTGAACTTCATAAGGTTTGCTCGGGCCCACCTCTCCAGCTCATCCAGGTTCCTCTGGATGACATCCCATACCTTTGGCCTGTCAACCACACGACTCAGCGTGGTGTCATCAGCAAACTTGCTGAGGGTGCACTTGATCCCACTGTCTAAATCATTGATGAAGATATTGAACAACACGGGTCACAGTATGGATCCCTGAGGGACACCACTTGTCACCCCTCTCCATCTGGATATCGAGCCATTGACCACTACCCTCTGGATGCGACCAGCCAGCCAGCTCCTCATCCACCAAACAGTCCACCCATCAAATCCTTATCTCTCCAACTTAGAGAGAAGGATGTTGTGGGGGACTGTGTCAAAGGCCTTGCAGAAGTCCAGACAGATGATATCTGTTGCTCCTCCCTTGTCCACTGATGCAGTCACTCCACTGTAGAAAGCCGCCTCCCTCCTGTGATACTGCTGTGGCTACAACCAGCATAATCCCTTGAATCCCATCATTTTTAAAAAAGATGCTGGCTTGTACTACCCACCAATGGGGTTCAGTTTCCAACAAACTGTCTTATTCAGACAGTTTAGCATATGCCATTTTCCCCTGCAGCCTAAGAGGCAAAACTGAAGTTGGAAGACCGGTCAGCTTCTTCATGAGCAACTGATGCTAAGAGATTATTAATGAAAGAGCCATGTTCACTGTTGTGTTGTCACAGTGTTAGGGTGCTTTTAACATATTTTATACAAAATTGATGTTTTAATTGTAGCATTATGTCCTCGGATTGATTTTAAGAAATCAAATACAAATAATAAGTATTAGGGAGATCTGTCTCCAATCCCAGTCAGCATCCAGATACATATGGCTATATAAACTGGCAATGATCCATCAGTTCAGGAAAACTTCTTTTTACTTATGTTATCCTCGTCAGTGATCATGTTAAATTTATAAGCAGAAAATCTAAGGATGCAAAAAGATTCAGAGATAATAACATAGCACTGGACTAATGACATACTCTGTACTACAAGGACAGCAGTCTGGGCTTTGAGGGTAACTACCGCTAACTATTCTAAGATCCCAGCAGCACAACCATATGTGCAAACTTTAAATAGCAAAGAACAAAGAACATGAAACCCAATGACCAGATTAAAAACAACACTCTTTCAAAAATCACTGAAACTGTGTGCTTTGTACTTTACCATTTCAAGCCCAGATTTTCAGTCTTCTGTTAGCAATCAAAGTATACAATTACAGGGAGAGACTTTTCAAAGAAGTCAGCAGTTTCCACTTAGCATAGAAAAGGAAGTAGATAAGTTTCCTGAAATTCCCATCAACCAGAAAGTTCCAACCAGTTTATGTATTTTTTAAAATATCACTGTTTAATTTCAGGATTTGTGAAATATGATCCTTGATGCAGTGTGGAGAATAGCTATTTGAAAAACATTTTCCTTTAAAATATAGTTTTAAAAAACTAGAACCACTCCAAGCAAGTTGTCATAGAATCATAGAATTGTTAGGGTTGGAAGACACCTTAAAGATCATCTAGTTCCAACCCCCCTGCCATGGGCAGGGACATCTCTACTAGATCAGGTTGCTCAGAGCCCCATCCGTCCTGGCCTTAAAAACTTCCAGGGATGGGGCTTCCACCACCTCCCTGGGCAACCTGTTCCAGTGTCTCACCACCCTCATGGTGAAGAACTTCTTCCTAACATCCAGTCTGAATCGACCCATCTCTAGTTTTAATCCATTCCCTCTAGTCCTACCATTACCCAACATCCTAAAAAGTTCCTCCCCAGCTTTCTTGTAGGCCCCCTTAAGATACTGGTAGGCCACTATAAGGTCTCCTCGGAGCCTTCTTTTCTCCAGGCTGAACAACCCCAACTCTCTCAGTCTGTCCTCATAGGAGAGGTGCTGCAGCCCTCTGATCATCCTCATGGCCCTTCTCTGGACACGTTCCAGTCGTCTAGTCTCTTACTGCAACCACAGTATTGCAATGACTGTCCTGCAGCCAAAACCAGGACAACTACCTTATTTGCAGCAACAAAAGCCCTACAGATTTGCCAATGTAAAAGTAGAGATTTGTGGCATGCCAATTAGGTGCACTCATTAGCTTTGCATCCTTCAGAAACACTAGGTAGCTAAAGATCTGGTGGATTTATCCTGCCAACACCAATTTCTGTCTTTCACTGTAAAGGGTGTATTTCTTTTTAACATTCCAAGTGTATAAATTAGCAAAAAGCAAAAGCTGGAATGTTGATCACAGCACAAAGCTGATTAACGAGGAAATAAAAGACGACAATGTACATGCTTGGATTAGGAACCTGTTCACAGTAAGAGACAGAACACTTTTAAATGAATAAACCCCAAATACCCAAAATTGATGCTTACACATCATCCATTCTTTGTAAAACAAACTCAAATAAATCTTCATTTTAAAATGCTATGGAAGCAAAATGCAGATCTTAGGTGAATATATTTTCAGCAGGTCTATGCACGATCACCAGATGAACAATCAGTATTTGGATAAATAGTATAAATTCTTTACCTTTTAGAGGAAAACAATCTTTCCCCTACTCAGTTATAAAGCACTATGTATACTGCAACCCAATTTATCCAAAAATGATTGGACTTACCAGAGAATAAAAATGAGTCAGATATGGGCCTGTACTCCCAGCTTGAAGAACTATCTGAAGTTTCCCAAAATGAGTTCCTGAAAAGCCTTTTGCTGTATCACGTTCTGGGGATGCTGAGGCCCCAAAGATTTTTCCTAGATCAAAACATCTCAAACTCATGGTATTAGTTTAAGCTTCTTACTGATCCTATGCTGAACAATGCAGTTTGAATTTGAACAGATATCCTCTACCCTATCTGAATTTATCTGACTCTTCTGAGGAAATACAGCTAAGAGCAGAAGACTAATACTGCTTAAAAGCGTAGTTCATGCAGCTACAAAATTACTGAGTACTTTCTTTTAGTGTGTTTCAATTTAACTTTACAAACGGTGTTCTCCATTTTTTTTTGCACTCATCGCAGACTACATATTTAAAACACATTATACGCTCCCACTAAAGAATTATTTGTTCTCATTCCTTTTCCTAAAATAAATTCAAGTTGAAGTACATTGTTATTATGGATGTCTAGGAAAGTAGAACACATATATCTAGAACTTTTAAGTGCTCTTTCCCTAATTAAGTTATTCACATTAAGGTAAAAACTTTCACTTCGGAATTTGCAGAATGATATTGCTATGGCAACGTTAGAGAAGTGAGTCCAATTATTGGAAAGCTTCATTATCCAGACTTCTTGCAGTATGACAAGCTAGCAGTTCAGTGCTGGGACCCAATGTTGCTTATCACAATCAAGAACAAAGGATTAAAAGAACTAGGCAAAGCGCTCTGCTGGACACTGCAGATGTTCACACATTTAATACTGGCCTAGAAACAAACTAGAAATATAAGACTACAATGAGTAGACTACCAATATCTTTTTCAAAAAAAATGTCAGTGAATTCCCTCAGTATAGAACAGCATGCAATGACAGCAGAAGAGGGAGACATTGTAAAGTCTGACATTCTTTGAGATGCTGTAAATTTACAGACCAGTACCTACAAAACTAAATGTCCAGTGAAAATCACCACAGTAAGTCAGATTGGTTTCCACTTTATTGCAAATTGAATTTATTACCAGCAGTATAGATATGGGACTTTAATTCTGTATAGCAAAACTTTTCCAGTAACTCTCTTGAAAGGTTTAAACAAACAGGAACCATTTATTGAAGAAAAATGATATCTCTATAAGTGCCATAAATGCCCAGTGTCATCTTATCCCCAGCAAAATGCAAATGAATATATTTAAATATCTAATACCAGAAAGAGATTTTACTCAGACATATGTCAAGCATACCATATGCCATGAAGACACAACTTACATTCATATGCATATGCAAGTAGTGTGACATTTTGGTTTTATATCAAATCAATATTTTAAAGGATGTTGGAGAAATGGTGGAGCAGAGGTAAAAATTAGATTATTAATTAGATTAGCCTTTGCATTCTCATTACTTAATTTTAAAAATATTTTGCACTTTTATAGGTCTGTATAATGTAAGAATAATTCTTATAAATATTAGAAGGCAAGGTTACAGGTAAACAAAGGTATCAGGCAGATTTAGAAATAGATTCCATTTAATAAAATCCTACCAGACCAAAGCCACCCTAGACTTCATTTGAAATTCCTATGTTTAAAATCGTAGAATGGAAACTTCCAGTGATATTGAAAGCCATGCTATCCAATGGCTACTGGGACTCAAAGGAGACTGTAAACCACAGCTCTTCCATGCGCCTTTTAGAAGCTGGCACAGCTTCTTGTATATAGGCTTTCCCTGCTATACTTTTGGAAACTGGAACCACAATCTTGTACTTTATTTACTGAACTTTCTCCATAGTTGCTCATCCCTGAAGGCTGTCATTATAGACTCTCTCTCTCTGCATAATTCCATGCCAAAAGGCAGAACTATTCACAAATCCTTATAGCAGCAGAGGTTAAACAGGGATACTAACAGGAATTCAAGACGTGTGTTAACATTCAGGATCTTGGGCAGAACTCTTTCAGCAAACAAGATGGCAAACAAGAATGAACTGCAAATATTATGTGTGCTAGTCCTAGGTGATCATATCCAGCAGAATTAAATGAGCAGTGATTCATTCCCTTCTATTTTTTTCATTTTAATTTCCAAATGGACACCTAGGTTGAAAAGGATCCTGTTTCCCTGATCCTCTCTATGATTTTGCAAACCTAGATGACTTCCTTGAGTTGTTTTTGTGAAGAAGAGTGTAGTTTAACTTTTTCACTGGTGTCTGGTTTTGAAGGATCAGTGAGTAAACAATGACATATATTTGCATATCTGTCAATGTGGGGGAAAAAATGGAATATTTATTAATGATGCTATTGTACCCATGATGATGTAGGGATTGAGAAAGAATGATTTTGTAGTTTAAAAACTGAATGAACAAAAAGATGGTCACCACACAGAAAACTGCCACCAAAATATAAAGTCAATCTGGTATGTGCTAACTAAAGTGCTAACTAAAAACCAGACATATTTAGCTATTAATTTTGCCTTGGTAAAACACAGTGACTACCTATCCTTACCGTATCTCTTCTTCAGTTTACTGCTTATTACAACACACTGTTCATTAATGTAAAGTAATTAATGTCTCTACAGTAATATTTTATTAATGCATGGCTGTGTGTGGGAACAGAATCTACTGGTTAGCCATCATTATGATCCTCCAGATTTTTATATCTGGAAGAAAATATCCGGATTAAAAAGCAACGTGTAGTCACGAGTGTTCGCAGCTTAACCATTTAATCTTATATATTCTTCTAAGGATCTTATTAGCTGGACTTTTGATTTGCTAAATTCTAAATTTAATTGGAATTTGGAAGATTTACATAGTACTTGCATACCAATTGTTACCTTAACCCTTGATTCACAAAATTCTCCTTTCGGCCCCACATGCCGTTTCTCACAGTCAACACAAGAATTCAAACACCGAAGTAGCTGGGAAATATTACACAGTTTGAGTAGGATATACCAGCTTTTGTAATTACAAAAAAACCAGGGAAGTACAAGTGAACATTTCTACACATCCTCTATAAACAAGCAAGCTAAAATAAGTGAAGTAACTATGAAGATATAATCCTATCATTGGAATTCCAAGAACAGCATAAGCAACCTACATTCCCTTTTTTCTCCATTCCACACAAATTCTCTTGCTAATCTTCCATAGCATTTCCATCCAGAGAGGAACTGTCACAGGAGTACAGAACATACATACATAAGAATCATCAAAAACAGAATGAAGAATGTTCAGTTAAAGTAACCAGACTTCCCCATTTTTCAGACCACGCTTGATCTTGATCCCACCAAGTTAGAAACTGAAGTGCCATTATGTGCCTTATACAAAGCTTTTTATTCCACTTGTCCTTCAGAAGTGGAACTGTGTTAGGCAGATTTAAAGTATTGCTCTTTTTTATATGAACAAAAGCAGTCTTTTTCATTCTTCAAGTTCTATTTAAGTAGTTTCCTTTCTTGCTCTGGTGACAGTCACATAATCTCCTAATCAAATGTGATGTATGATCTGGCTCAAACTACATTTGTTTTTATATAAATGATTATATATTTAACATGTAAATCTAGATGCTAAAAATATTCAGCACTTTTACTTAACTTTTCTGTTAAGCTCAGTTGAATCCTTTTAGAAATTGAGATATTACTTGAATATTTCAGACTTTGAACAAAATGCTTGCTTATCATCTAAAATTAAATTATTTGCAGTTTTTAAAGAAGAATATCTATGTTTATTGCTATAACTGCAGGTACAGAAAAGACCTAGTTCTAAGTTTGGGATGCACAATACAAAAACATTTTAAACCTCCATACACTTAAAAAAATGCAGTTAAATCAGCAATCTAAACCTGGGCTTAGAAAGGGATGTTAAGACACAGTTTGATGTCGTATTTATGCTTTACTGCAGTGAAATGAATTTTTAAAATGAGCTGGATGTCAAAAACTTCCCTAAAACACATGGTTATAGACAACCTTGGAATTACTATCAATTATAATCTTTAACCTTAATTTTAAAAAAATCCTATAAATTCAAGATAATAATTAATTACTACATCTGAAGAAAGAATACCACGTGACTGAACAGGATATTTTAGCACAGAGTTAGAATTAAGTTCTTCTTTCTTCATCTGATCATCTCTGCTACTTGCCAGGAGAGATCAACAGGCATGGATTACTGTCATGCTCCTGAAGCTTTAGGTAACTAGAAGAGATATTCCATAATCCTTTACTCATAGCAGAGATGATCCTAGCTCCAGAATCGCTCACAGAAGCACTCCATATATTTAGCACATAATGAGGAAAGAAGTTTTGGGCAAGACAAGTATGTAGGGTGAGGGAAGGTTGTAAATTATTAAGTGTTTCAAGAATTATGCCTGTTACTAAATGACTGCACAGTTAAACGTGCTATATCTTTTACAAAAGGGAGGTGATTTTGAAACAAAGCAACATTCAAAGAGAATGCTGAAATCAGTCTAAAGAACTCAGGAATTCTACTCTCTTGATGGGTTTATACTACAATACTCTACTTCATAAGTATTAAAAAAGATAGATCCTCCAAATCCTAGCTAGGATTGTTCAACATTTTGACACAGCTTTCATGCTACTAATAAACAAACTAACTAGATTAAAGCTAGCTTAGATAGTCTTAAAAATGCTACAATACAATAAAAATATCCACGAAGTAATCTCTTACAGAGTTTTGATACCTCAACGTGCTTCTGAAGACAAAAGCTCAGAATGTAAAACTTCTTTCATTCAATACTTTAAGTCAGACCAGATGTCAAAACAATTTAAAATTTTTTACTTGCTAAAGCCTTCACTTTATTATGTCTCTTACTCTTGTTTTTTTTGGTAAAGCTTCCACTTAAAGATTATTTGTAATAAACAGAAAAAGAAGAATACTTCAAACAGCACTAAATGGGTATGTCTCTACATAACAGGACACTTAAAAGTAAAAATCAACATTCCAACTTGAATGTAAGTTGTGCATCTTTTTGTTACCGGTAAAGCACACCTTACCTTTATTTTTGTCAATTATGTGCATCATCTTAAACGTTATTTTCTCTGTGAATTGCTGCTCCTTGTAAAACTGCAAAAAATAAAAAAAAATGGTCACATTCTATTTTCTTAAGGTCATAATATAAATTGTCACTCCTGTTACTATAGAAACAGAGTGGATTTCTTCATTCTAATGCATGCAGCGATAATTGTTTTTATTTCAGTCTATGGATAGGTAGTTAATGGTGCCAGCTGCAGTTAGCACAGACACAGACTATTGTCAGCTAAGCACAAAGCTGCTGTCTCCTGTTCTGTCACTGTGAGCTTTCCTAACCATCAGCAATTCATAGGGGAACATTCAGGCAGAAAGAAGAGCTGCTCACAGGCCTTCGTTCTGTGGCTGAAATAGAATTCCCTGCAGGAATTTTGTTTTCATATGAAAAACAAATAAATAAGGCATAGCACAGACTGCTTCTTCAGATTGTCCACACAGGTCATTGCAGAAAAAATGGTTTCTATGTGGCAGCTTATAAAATTTGAATTGTATTGAGAAAAGGTTCAGTTGACATCCTACCCATAACGCAAGCTTTCTCCAGAAAGTGCAGCTAGATATCATAAGCTTACAATTAACACAGGTCTCTATGCAACGGCATATTTTAATCTTCATATTATAAACAGATCAATGGGTATTAAGTAAATGTAAATACTACGGTTCTGTGAGATCACAGCTACTACATGTATGCTCAAATTTATGCTCATTTAGAATATACAAGTGGATAGTAACATATAACAAAATCATAACTGAAAGCAATATAGAATCATAGAATGTATTGGGTTGGAAGGGACCTTTAAAGGCCATCTAGTCCAACCCCCCTGCAAGAAGCAGGGACACCTTTAACTAGATCAAGTTGCTCAGAGCCTCATCAAGCCTGGCCTTGGATGTCTCCAGGGATGGGGCCTCCACCACCTCTCCGGGCAACCTGGGCCAGTGTTTCAACACCATCATTGTAAAGAACTTCTTCCTCATGTCTAATCTAAACCTACCCTGCTCTAGTTTAAAACCATTGCCCCTCGTCTTATCGCTACATGTCCTTGCAAACAGCCCCTCCTCAGCTTTCCTGTAGGCCCCCTTTGGGTACTAGAAGGCCACTATAAGGTCTCCCCGGAGCCTTCTCTTCTCCAGGCTGAACAACCAAAACTCTCTCAGCCTGTCCTCACAGCAGCGGGGCTCCAGCCCTCTGATCATCTTCGTGGCCCTCCTCTGGACCTGCTCCAACAGGTCTGTGTCCCTCTTGTGCTAAGGGTTCCAGAGCTGGATACAGTACTCCAGGTGGGGTCTCACGGGAGCAGAGTAGAGGGGGAGAATCACCTCTCAATCTGCTGGCCACGCTTCTTTTCACGCAGCCCAGGATGCAACTGGCCTTCTGGGCTGCAAGCACACATTGCCTCTTGCCGTGTCACTGGGCACCACTGAAAAAAGGCCCAGTTCCATCTTCTTTACACTCCCTTCAGACATTTATGCACATTGATGAAGTCCCCCCAGAGCCTGCTCTCTTCTAGGCTAAACAGTGCCAGCTCTCTCTGCCTTTCCTCACAGGAGAGATGCTCCAGTCCCTTACACTGGACTCTCTCCAGTAGCTCCATCTCCCTCTTGCAGTGGGCAGCCCAGAACTGGACACAGTACTCCAGATGTGGTCTCACCAGTGCTGAATAGAGGGGAAGGATCACTTCCCTTGGCCTGTTGGCAACACTTCTAATGTAGCCCAGGATACCATTAGCCCTCTTTGCTGGCACTCATTGTCAACTTGCCATCCATCAGCACTCCCAGACTCTTTTTCATAAAGCTGCTTTCCAACCAGTCAGCCCCCAGTATGGACTGGTGCCTGGGGTTGTTCCTCCCCAGGTGCGAGACTTTACATTGGCCTTTGCTGAACTGTGTTTAATTTTTCTAACAGAGGACTCTTGAACACTAAGTCTCACCTAAGGCACTGTCGTTTTGCCCATACAAGGTCTAAGCATCACGTGGAAAAACAGCAAAACAAGATCTACTGTGATCTGTGCTATCTGACAGTATAAGAGAATGTTGTTTTTCATAATAACTTCCTATTAATTCCCTAAACTGGCTCTTCTCAGGATTATTTGAAGAACAGGAAGACACATGTGAATGGATATTACACAGGAGTTGGCATCGTACTATTTTACTTTTACTTCAGATGTGTTCTACAATTTGCTGAGCTGAGCAACATGAGAGGAGTACTCTTTCTCAGTGTACAGTTAATAAGGAATAACTATCATAACTCTACTCATATTAGAAGTATTATTATTGCTTTTACTAAGATTTGGCTTGAACCATGAAAGATTTATTCACAATTACTTATTCTCAGTTCATGTTAATTTGGTTATAATTAATGGAAGTTATGGAAAATATTGTCTCCTTGTAAGAGGTGCAGCTAATGCGTAGTTTAAATATTAATGAGCTTATTCTTTATAATGACAACTGCAATGCTTAATAGATTACCCAAGCAGACAGTTGTTTTTCCTAAAATGAAGGTGCTTCAAATCAATAGGTTTTCAGGTTAACTATAAAGCACTGTTTTCTGTACTTGGTCTTCCTTGCTCAACACCATGAAGTACATAAATTGTACGCAGGATTGTATTTCCCTCTGACATATGTCTATGCAATTTTGTTCCGAAAATCTCTCAGAAACCAATAGTACTATAGGAAAAGCAACTGGCTTTTCTTGTCAGTTTGCCCAATTTGGAACTGGAAAAAATGCTGTAATGAATTAGAGCAGTGTATCATCAAAAATAGACATTTATGCAAAGTACTATGAAAACTGAATTATGACTAGAATTATACTTGGAAACAGCTGTTTAGAGGTCCCATCTGTGAACGTAGCAAATTATAACAGACAAAATGTTGATGGTGGTATAATTCGTGAATACCAATAATGACATTAGCAGTTGCTGGACAGATAATACATAGTCACCAAGCCATATAACTCCTGTACAGTTCTTTCATGAATCTTTTCTCCTCAGATCCTAAGAATTGTAATGTAGAGATTCTTAGTTATGAGGTTTTATGTAGCACATCCCTGCATGTCTCTGACTACTGAGGTTTCCCCACTTCCTCTGGGATTCCTCTCTGTTATTCATACATACATACATACGTACCCTACTTATTTTGTATTTAGGTCACATCAGCTATGCACACACAGCAGCACCAAACAGGTCACCATATGTCCAAAAATTCCACATATGTTTGTTATGCATGTACATTCTGAAATGTATTTGATTTACTACGAACATATACATTTGTTCAGAAATACAGTAATTAGAACTATAATTTTAACAATATATCAGCAACATAGTAAGCACAGTCTTTCAGGGAAACATTAGGCTTACTGCATGTGTACTCCATAGTGCATATACACATACAACTTCCTAGTAAATCTCAGGCAAACATGATAGCCCTATATTTTCTGAACCCTTTTTTGGCAGCCAGCCAGACTGGAAAGATTCTGCTGCAGCCCTATAAGCTATATTTGGTAATAACTCACTTCTCCGCAAGTATATATAAAACTATGTGAGAGGAAAAACAAGGTTCTAATTCTTACACATTTGAAATGAACCCAGTGGAAAGAAAACCAACAGTGTGCTCCGCAAATGCAGCTCGCTTGCTGCATAAAGTTGGAAATGACTGTGACTATGATTCCTGTTCTTCGGGCCCTGGCACATTTACCCACTACCTGGCTCATTTGCTCAGGCCAGGCACTGAGCTGTGACTTGGAACAGAAACAAAGTATGATCAGTGAAGTTGTGGATTTGTGTTTGTTGGTTTTTTTTTTTTTTTTTTTAACAAGTGTCTGCTTTGAGCAAGTATGGCTAAAATAAATAGATCATAATGGGAAGAGTGTAATTTAGGCATATTTCACCAGTCAATTTGACTCCCATAATACTTCGTTAGAGAGGGATGTTAAATACTTCACCTTCTTTAATAATTCTAAAGCATATCGCAAGATACTGTTTTCTAAGCTGAATTTAATCAGAATGCACTGTCTGGCAGAGACACATGAAAACTAGGTAAGAACAGATAACATGCAATGATATTAAAGCACAACAGTACAATTAGAATTTGGGCAGCAATAGGCCATCAAAAGTGGCATTCTTTCCACATTCCACATATCAAGTAGTGAGATCAGTACCTTGTGTTTCTCTAGGACTCTAGCTACACAGGTAACCAGGCATGCCCATATAATTTACAGCTATCAGTGTAAGAACAGCAGGAAAAGTGCCCTTCCTCCAAAAAGGAGCAAAACTGAAGTATGTAAAAAACGCCTCTAATGTTTCAAGACGAGTCATCCTTGCAATTACAGGGATTTTTTTTTTTATGAACTATAAAATCATACAAGGCTGAATGAACTCAAAGACAAGCCACCTGGAAAAACTTCACTGCAAAATTCTTCTATAGCTCAGTTTTGAACTACTTACAAGGAACTGCATTTCTTATTAATTTCAGGGAAAATACGTGAGAGAATCTTTGTCTTTGATAGGGTTAATTAAATACGCAACTTCAGAGAGATTATTCTGACATATGTTGTTGTCATATCCTCCTGCTACATGGAACAAGCCTGAAAGGCGGGGAGAACTCTGTTACGCTCTATTATCTTTTATGCTTATACCAGCACAGAGTAGTGATTTAATGTCCTGACTGGGAAAGAAAAAAACAATTTAAAAATCATTATTATTCAGTCAAACAACTGTTTGACTCACCAAGTTTCTAGTATTTACATATAGGTTACCTAATGAATAGTGACTACTTGAATTCTTTCTTGAACCTTCTTGGGACTCCAGAGTAAGCCTTCACAGAATAATGCAGACAATAATAGAAAAGACACGATTCTTTGTGAGATCCAGACAGATTTTGCACACATAAGAAAATCACTTGCTTTCTTACAGGTATCTTTTATAGGCAGTTGTTAATTTTCCTGATAGCTTTTGTGCTTTCATTGTATTTCACTATACTTGGCATGGTGAGGAACACGACAAACAGAAACAGCCTTACTTGTATCAAATTCATCTGGCCATCCAGAAAAAACTGCTAGCCTTTTATTTAGAATCTGCTACAACAGCACTGCTCCTGCCCTTGTATGTCTGACACCTCCTTTCAAGCTGTTATCTTTCTTCACTCATCCTCCTATCACTGTTAGCAATAGATGAGCTTTGGTTACCACAATATTTATGCTTTATCACTAAGCATGCAAGAGCAACCAGGAGCAATTGCCTGTGACTTAAGTAGAGTTACCACATTAATCTGCCAATAACTGGAAACCCATCCAGAAAATTGCACTTACATGAATAACGTGATTTTCATCAGCCCATGGCATAAATAAAAATATAACATTTTGCAAATATTTCTAAGGATTTCCGGGGTGGTGATGTGTGGTGTATGAAGAACAAGGAGTTAACCATTTATTTCACTAAGCACAATAATGCACAGAATTACCAGGTTGTTTATATTGTTTAAATCAATCCAGTTTTTCAAAGCACTACCCTTTGTATTTTATCTACAATGACTTTCGAAAAAACAGCAGTCTATACAGACACATATTTTCAGAAAGATCCATCAAAAATACTTATTCCTAATTTCAAGTCTTTCTTCTACAATTTTAGTCATTAATACATTTAGTGAATAAACATTAAAAACTATTAATCATAGTAAAATATAACAAGGAATCTTACAGGCATTCAAGTAGAAAGATAAAAGCAGAGTATTTGGATCTTTTTCCACTCAAATGGCAAAAACTGATTAAGTCGGCAAGTATACCTGTTTATACAACCAGCCTACACTTCAAAATGGAAATGGACATTTTTCCACACCAGAAATGTAATTGCACCAAAAAGATATTTTACATCTCCAAACTCATGTTCACAAGGTCAAACATGATTTTCTATTTGTTCACAGCGGTCTCAGTTATAGTCAGTATTTTCAGAATTCAACTGACAAATCTTCTACATGGTATGAAAAGTGAAACGTGGGAATCACTAGAGGCAGAAAAAGCAGAATCTGTTAAACACTGCGTACACATTTGTTGCAGGAGATGTAGAATTTCAGCCTCAAGTAATTTTTTTTTTAAGTTTTTTTTCCCCCCAATAAAACTTTCACTGTAAGTATTCACAAAGAACTCAACCAGGATTACAGCGTTGCTGCATCAGTCACTTTTGTACAGTTCCTATCCCAAATTTCTGTCCCTTGTGCATCATAAAGCTGAGTGAGACATGTGGCTGTGAGTACAGACAAGAGGCAGAAGTCTTACCAGATAATGAAATGAGGATGCCTGATGTACTGAAGCTGACAGTCTATCAGCTTAACTGCGCATGCAACATTACCTGCAAAAACCCTAATGGAGAGTGCAGAGAGAAAAGTTTTGCTCACAGAATTAGTGAATGGTTGAGGTTGGAAGGGGCCTCTGGAGATCATCTTGTCCAACCCTCCTGCTCAAGCAGGGTCACCTATAGCTGGTTGCCCAGGAGCATGTCCAGACAGCTTTTGAGCATCTCTATGGATGGAGACTCCACCTCTAGCCAACTTGTTCCAGTGCTCAGTCATTCGCACAGTAAGAAGAAAGAAAAAAAAAAAAAAAAAAAAAAAAGTGTTTCCTAGACAGAACCTCCTGTGTTTCAGTGTGCACCCACTCACTGTCCCCTGTCCTGTCAATGGGCACCACAGAAAAGAGCCTGGTTCCATCTTCTTTACACCCCCCTTCAGAGATTTATGCACATCGATGAGGTCCCCCCAGAGCCTGCTCTCTTCTGGGCTAAACGGTCCCAGCTCTTTCTGCCTTTCCTCACAGAAGAGATGCTCTAGTCCCTTTACCATCTTCGTGGCTGTTTGTTGGACTCTCCAGTAGCTTAATCTCTCTCCTGTAGCAGGCAGCCCAGAAGTGGACACAGTATGCCAGGCACAGCCTCACCAGTTCTGAGTATA
Organism: Larus michahellis; assembly: GCF_964199755.1. Taxonomy (NCBI): domain Eukaryota; kingdom Metazoa; phylum Chordata; class Aves; order Charadriiformes; family Laridae; genus Larus; species Larus michahellis. The sequence continues at coordinate 19,913,596 of NC_133899.1, forward strand.
AGCACTTAGTAATCACTAATTTCTCAACACACAGTTCAATGGAAAGTAAATAGTCTATACATCCTCCACTCATTTCTATTCAATAAGTAAATTTCTAGAGCTCACAGTACACTTAATAGAACTTCTTAGACACTAACATGGAATACTTCCAAGTCACTTTCCCTTTAGATACACATACCGCGATTAGAGAAGGGTTTGAGAGACAGGATATTATTTATTAACAATATTTTAATGCAGGCTGCCTTGTTCAGCAAAGCAAATTTGGTCTGTGAAGAAACCTTTCCCCATCAGGTCTTAAAATAATTCAGGTAATATTCTGTCTGATCAAAAGACTAGCCAATTTCCTCCTGACCACATCTTTCTCTGCTCTGACAGTGAATGCAATGAAATACAAGCCTGCAGGCACATGCTGGAGTAAAAATATTTTTAGATTTTTAATCCCCTGGCTGGATACAGTCATATTAAATATAGATTACCTTTTATGACTAGAGATAAAACTGAATGAAAGAAGGAAAAATGTCACTGAATAAGAAAGAAGTGTGGCAATGAAGGTATATCACATATTGTAGATAAAAACAGTACAGAGGAAACTAATGTGTATGTTCATCATATGAAGCAGGACAATGCAGACTGTATTTCTAGTGTACTTAATTTAATATTAATAATTTATAAATATATTCTTACTCTAATTCCATGACTGAAACACTCTTGAATTTACAGGGCCTTGTTTGTAAAAGTTTGCTATGCAAAATGAGATTCAAGCCCTGCGACCTCCATTTATATAGCCATGTCTTGGGATATAGAGAACATGTAACTACTTTCCATTTAAAAATTTTTTTTTAATTCAGTAATATTTGTACTAAATACGCAAAACTTCGGTTCCCTTGGCTAGCCTTGCAAAATGAGAGTGTACGATTTTGATGAAGGATACAGCTTATTATTATACAGCTTATTATTACAAATAGTAAGACAAGCTGATCTTTCAATTAGGTTTTCACTGTACTGGTACGATCAACAAGTTAGAGTCTTTCTGTTATAATTTTAAATATGTTTATTAGGCTTTGCATTGAGATGTCAGGATACCTTCCTTTGTTATGGATAAAATTTATATTTTCTAGAAGTGCATTTGCTTTTAATATGGAACTACAGATCAAGCAAACAATTCAGTTTTCACTGTGAAGTAGTTGGTTAGTGATATGTCAGGAGTTAAGTGAGACGAAACTGTTCAGCTGTAGTGAGTAAGTGACTGCTGGGAAGGACTACTGTGAAAATTGTTTGACTACACACTGAAGAGTTTGGCAGTAGACAGGGAGAAAAAAACATTAAATCCTATGTTTTAAAAGATTACCCCAAATTTATCCCATTTATTCCAAGATTCGTATAGCCAAATATTTCTGCCTAGAGCAGACTGCATGCAGGATGGACTGAAGAAAATGAAGGCGTTCCAAACAAAGGCTCACAACATTCATGTTACTTTCAACAGAAGTAGCAAGCCTTCCTGTGAAAATGATTCCTTGACTAGTCCAGAATCCAAATCTACTGAGCTAATCTGGAAGCTTCCTTTTATTTATAAACCTAAATCCTTTTTTGGTATATCTAAATGACATATATTAAACCCCAAGAGCAGAGACAAAGGAGCGGGGGGAAATCAACTCCCTACCCTTTCTATACCAGATCAGAAAAATGTGCACATAAATCAGTTATCTGTTACAGGAGAAAAAAAAAAAAAAGAAGAAGAAACTATCACTTTTACTTCCAACACAGCAGTAATAACAAGGTGCCTAACTAGACAGCCAGTGCGATGGTAAAAGTACTGCATTTATTTCTTTTTTTTTTAAAAAAGGATCCTTTGATTTTTTTTTTTTTTCAAAAGAACCTTATTTTGTGGGTTTTTTACAGAAATAGCTCTTTCCCAAAATGGCATAGCAGACATCTGAAACACAGATCAATCAGGAGACTGGAAAAATTCTTAGTGGACACAGCTCTGGCCAGAGTTTTCTACCAAATAAACACTACCACTTAGAAGTGACTGAATTTAAGGGCTCTGCTCCAAAAATAATGCAGAACTTCAGCTTTGCCTATTGCATAGAAGTGAAAAAAATTCGAGTTCAACATCTTTCTGCTGATGAAAAAGGGCTATTTGTGTTGAAACTCCATATTAAAGTGCAATGTTCATTTTTGTAAAGTAAGAATCATTAAATAGTACTGAAGCATCTATTACTGAAGTCACTAGCACCACAGTGTTTAAAAACTTTTAACTCATAGTTCTATTTCTGGATACTTTTTTTTCCCTGTTTGAAATTTCAGAATTGTTCACAGCTGAAAGAGGAAACTGAAGCCAGCCTTTAAATCATTATCTATGTAGATGAGAGATGTCTAAATTTTGAAGATCTAAGGAGGCAAGAAGAGCACAGTAAGCATATGAAGCCCATTTGATTACAGAGGGTCAAACTAGCCTGTATTTGATCAAGTGTTATACATTCTCCTAAAATAATCTTTAAACTTGTGGAAACTTTCAATACATTATAGTATTTAGAATATAGAGCATAATCCTTCAGCTCTTATATTAAGTTGCCTTTGCAGAATTCCTCTCTCAAAATGTCTTCTAAGACTTCGTATTAGCTAAAACAGCATGTTGGAAGAATCCTCCTCGTTTCATCACTCGTCCTCAGAAACAGCTCTCAGCATAGTAAATTGTTTCCAGTGGTCCCAGCCCAAGTCCAAGTTCTTGATTTATTTTCCAAATATTCTTATTTTATCCTTTCTCTTATTGTTAGATCATCTTCCCCCAGCGTCTGTCTGAATGGAGGTTTATTTGAAAACCTTACCTGTTATGAGACATAATCACGTTCATATTCAACGCTGGTATAAACCAGCTGGAGTCAGTAGACAGGCACAGGCTCACTCCAGAGCTGAATTTGATACTTTGTGTTTACATTAATTGTTTCACCATTTGAAACAAATGTTTATTTAAAGCTGATTGAGGTAAGAGCTGACACAGTGTGCCATTTATATCATCAGTGCCTCTGCCACTCCATCTCAGCAGGTTTTACTTTGAAGAAGCAAAAATAGCTTCATCAGACACAGAAAGAAAATCTTAAAGCTCTGGTTAATCAGCAGCAGTCTGTGAAGAAAACAGCAAAGTAATGAAATCTCCACTTCTGAATAATTTTACTTGGGAAGCAGTGAGATTCCAGCATAAATTATTTCTGAGCATCTAGCTCAGTTTTCAGCTAGAATGAATCAATCAAGTACTGAGGCTAAATTCACAGCTCTTCATGGCATACTCTTTAGGGTAGGATGTAGAAAGATTAAAAAAGAAAATTTTTTTAAGGCACTGAAATAATTTTTTTCCTACAGAGGAGATCCATTACTAGATCCATTACTTGTACAACAGAAATCAGTTACTGACATCGGGACTTTAATAAACCTTATGTTCTCAATATTCCAAATACAAGTAATCAACACATGGGAACGCATATGGAGATACTCAGTATCTAAACACATTTAGACAACCTTTGCCTTTCTTCCCCCCACCCCAATCTGGCAAACACAATTGTCAGAACCTGCAGCACCAGAGTATTTCTGAGATCACATATCTACTTTACCCATAACCGGACTGCAAATATGGAAAAAAAATATCAAAATCAAATCTGTTAAAAAAGGAATCTTAACTAGATTACTGTGGCCATTTATGCTAACAATAAATTTAGTAATATTTAACAAGATGGACAATTAACACAGTGAAGCAATGCTATATGCTCATCAGTGCACTGTAGGCAAGGAAGTAGTATTCTCCTCCCTCAGATCTCACAAGAACGAACCAGTTTCTAAAACCCGTGCACTGCAGTAAAGCAAGGCTTTCCAAACTCTCCATTAACCAACTCCCAAAGAGTTACTCATAAGCACCTTGGATCAGGAATGTTATTTGCCTGGCTAATTTTCCAAGATTGACAGCTACATTAACATCAGCTATCCTACAGAAATTACAGGCAAAACCAACCACATAAAATCATTCCATATTTGACTTGCAAACCAGGCAGCATGTGAACGCTGTAACTTTTGATACATGCACATACAACACCAGGAACCACAAAAGTACCAGGCTTATTTAAAAGGAGTCTAGGAGATCAAAAATTTTGAATTAGATCAGAAATTTTGAATTATGGTAAGAAAACTGATACATGAGGTGCAATGCTATCCTGTACGGTGAAAACACTCTGAGTACCAGTATTTAGTGGGAACACTCTACAAGACTCTCTACTACATATTTTCCATATTAATATAGGTATACAGTATTTAAAGTACATGTTTGTACTTCCGAAGAACACCACCCAGATTTCCTGTTTTTTAATGAGTAGAAATTAATTTTACCTAGAAAGGATTAAATGTATATTTAATAAAAAACTAAAATGGCTTTGGAAGACAATTTTTGTTTTATTTTCATAGTGTTCTATAATTTCTAAGTATTTTCATAAATACAAAATATTTCTCTTAAAAGTCAACACATTTAAAATGTTATCAATGCAAAATATTTACAGATTTATCTGTATGACTTCATAAACTGTGAACTTTTCAAATGCAAACATGTAACTACAAAGTAGCTATTGACAATTTTGAAAGATGAAGAGACAGAGGAGTAAGCAGAGAGAAACAGAAAAAATAGGCAAAGAAAACATCTGTCTAAAGGTGATACACAGACACCTGATGATTTTGAAAGCATAAGTATATGCAGAAGAAACCATATAATTTTTAACATATTTTGACCATGTATAAAAGTAGGGAGGAAAATGTCACAGTTAAATACATGAAATATTATTTTGTCTACACTGCGGGGTGGGTAGGGGTGTTACTTGATGCTGGAAAGTGATTTAATTCTTGCAAGGAACTTTTAATAGGTACTCACATATGTCTGATACGAATTATTACCTGTCCACAAAGAAGCCAAATGTGAACTGAAAAGGCGTATGGAATTTATATTCCAGCAAAACTTATGGGCTTTTGGGGAACAACATCAGTCCTGGAGGCTTCCTGCTGCTGAGCCCCTAGGCGCCATTTCTATTATCCCAGACAAATTAAAACATCCCTGGAGAAAACACAGGCCCCAGGGGAATTACAAAACACAAGTGTCTAAGGTGGTGGGATGTGAGCAGCCTGGCAAAACGGGGAAGCAGGCACCACCATTTACGGTGTGAGTATATCACGTCAAAATGCAGATTGGTGCAATCTCAGTGAAAAAGAATTGGTGTTACACAGTATCTTCAATTAACCTCTATTAAAAGGTAAAAACATGACCAAAAATTCAATTTTTTTGGCAGGAATAGGTCTTGTGTGCACTGGTTATTCGTACAAAGTTCCTAAAGAAGCACTATTTTTAAAATTCAGTCTTCTCAGAAGGATTACTGATGAACAGAAGTATATGGCTCAAACTGACTTAATCCTTTAAAATCACCTAAAAAAAGGGAATACTCAGAGCATTTTCAATGAAACTATTCTTGGAGCTTTTAAGACAGGTGTAAGTCTTGTACCAGACAGGTGTTGTTTATCAGCTGACGCATGTTACTCAGCATAATTTCAAAAAAATTTATTTCCTTTCTGTACAAGAGGGACATTGAAGTGCTGGAGCGTGGCCAGAGGAGAGCTACCAGGCTGGTGAGGGGTCTGGAGACCAAGTCATAGGAGGAGAGGCTGAGGGGGCTGGGCATGTTTAGCTTGGAGAAGAAGAGACTGAGGGGACACCTCATTGCCCTCTACAACTACCTGAAAGGAGGGTGTAGAGAGGTGGGTGTTGGCCTCTTCTCCCAGGTGAATAATGACAGGACCAGAGGAAATGGTCTGAAGCTGCAGCAGGGGAGGTTTAGATTAGATATTAGGAAGAATTACTTTACTCAAAGAGTGCAACAGCCTGCCCAGGGAGGTGGTTGAGTCACCATCCCTAGAGGTATTTAAGAAACGTCCAGATTTGGCACTTCAGGGCATGCTCTGAAGGGCAGAGATTGTAGGTTGTTGGGTGTTTTGTTTGTTTGGGTTTTGTGTGTGTGTGCGTATGGTTGGACTCAATGATCTCAAAGGTCCTTTCCAACCATGAAGATTCTGTGATTCTGATTCATGATTGTTGCTGCCTTCAAATGCCTTGTACTGAAAGTGAAATCAAGCCAGCCACTGAGGAAAATGGCCTATTCTTTAACCACTTTTAGCTAAGTGACTCTTTCCACAGCAAATACATGACAGAATTACTTTCAGATCATAGTGCAAAAAAATTGTTTGGTTTAAATCATGATTTTCCATTTGCACAGCATTAAATATTTTCTGTGAGAAAACTTCATGGGCATATATATTTACATCTTCTGCAAACAAATATTTCCATGTGCACTTCAGCAGCATGTATTCAGTTTGCTGTGAGAATGTTCTGAGAATATCATAACTATACAGCCAACAAGGCTGAGGACAAGAGCACATCTTTACGGAAGTAACATAGGTAGCAACCTGCACAAATAATCCCATATTTACGCAGTTCTTGCATTTCCAGTGAACAATTTTACTAAAATACCCTTGATCCTCCCTTCTAAACCATCTGAGATGTATTGGTCTAATCCAGTATAGTAATTCTTATGCCTCTACATAAATGACAGGCAAAGAGTAACAACTTCAATTCCTATATGTAGTTACAATTTAGAATATATTTCTTCGTGTGAATTACTGAGGCTAAACCCCTAGACTAACCTGACTCTCTAGGTAGAAAAAGGAGTGGAAATAGTATGGGAGCACCAACAACATGAGTGCTCATGGCAGTATGAGCTTACTCAAAAAAAGCTGTAATTTCTGTAACAACAAAGATTTTTAACAGAATGCAGGACATAACATTCTTTGTTTCAAAACTGATATTTCTGCCATAATAAGAATAGCTGCATAGATCACCTTTCTACTAAGAGTGTGATCGCTTAAGTTCCAAAATGAACAGCCAGTACAGGATCAGACTGATTTGGGTCTGAATTGGGTCCAAAGCCAAAGAAACCTGAAGTTAACTGGAAAGCCCTGAAGCATGGATTATTTTCTATCGTGTTTTACTCACTGCTGCAGTTATTTCCTTTACAGGAGAACGACAGCTACCTGAAGTTCTATTCTTCTCTTGACAAGGTGGTATTTTGAGGTTTTAGGGTTTTTTTGGGGGTGGAAAGGGGTGGTTTGTTTTTGTTGAGGTTTTTGTGTATTTTGTTTTAAATTCAAGGTACAAAAATTTAGAAGTTGTGGAGCCCCTTGGCCAGCACTCCTGGAGTTGTGAGCCAGCTCTTAAGAATTCTGTTGCTGTACTCTGATAGCACCATGCCTTCCAACAGCACAAATCAGAGCAGGGACTATCCACATGGATGTGAAAGTCCCCTACAGGTAATTATTCTGATATCTGGAAAATCCAGCAAAACAATGGCCTCACCGTACAATACATTATGAGCATGGTATGTTTTTAATGCACATTTAAACTGCCAGAGTTGTGATCTTTTATCTTTTCCTTATTTGGAGGCAGTTCAGGTTTCTGAAAGACAATTTTGCTTCTCATTCAGCTTTGCCCTTCTTTCAGGCATGCCAACTTCCTTGTGGGTTTTCTCAAGTAACTTTTTACAACTGATAGGTATTCACTGTCATAATCCTCAATGATTTTTTGCATAGAGAAGACTGAAATTTTTGCTCAAAATTATATCAAACCTAATGTGTGTAATTATGAGTAGCTCTACTGAAGGCAATGAGACCAGTCAAAACCTAAATATAGTATACAAAAGTAATTGTGTTGACTCTGTATCTGTTTTGGAATCTAAATTGAAGTTTTGGGCACAACTTCAATTACAAAGATTGCAAACTAATACAAAGACAGACATACTTTTGCTGCTGCATTCCAAAACGTCATCAGAAAATTCAAATCTTAATAGTCTAGTAATTCCTTTTTGAAAGTGTGATATTCTACAGCAAAGCTCCAGAACACTGGAGTGATTACTTTATTAATTGTTTCCCAGAATTCTAATTAAATACGATTTAGGATTTGAGCAATTTTAGCAAACCTTTCCAAAAAAAACCCCAACACTGCCCACCGATCTTCTGTTGTTCTATATCATATGCAATCTTTGTGCAAAGTTCATAAAAAGCTCAACTAGAAATTTTGAAAAGGAGTCTACATCAGCCATATTTCTCATACTGAATTTATCATTCTAACAACTCACACTTTATTGAATTATAAGGAAGAGAAAGCAGCTAAAGTGCTATTTAAGATATATCATAAAACCTCAGGCCTTCGCAAGCTGGGGTAGCAGGGAGGGGAAGGAGGTAGAAAAAATTTTATCCTCAGTAATATCTTGTACTATCTCAAGTACCTGGTCACAGAAAATGAAGATCAGGTAAATAGAAAGTAAGAGGAAGAAACAAAAATGACATCCTAGGTTAGGAGCAAGCTGTTATGAGTGAGCTAGGATCATTGCATCTTAGCTAATCATAATATACAACTTGCTCCAATTTAGGGGAATGAAATATCTGCAAACATATTTTTTGTAATTTTATTCATCACTGCACACATTTATCTTAAAGAAAATGTGTCCTTAAATCCATGAATAAAACATATGCTACTCATTCCATCCCTTTGGGTACTTGTATTAGCTAGAAAATTTCTCCATTATCCCGCTGTATTTCAAGGCAAATGCCTAAACCTTTAAAATCCCTCATGAGTTTTCAGCAGTTGAACATCTGGAATTCTGATAAACTTTTCTGAAGAGGAAAAAAATATTTCTTTTTTAAGTAAGAAAAACATCATTTATTTAAGCTGTAACTTGCATAGTCCCTAAAACCTTTAGCGTTTTTGCAAAATGGGATTTTTATCTGAAGAGATACTCACTGTACTTTATCTTCAGACTACAACTGATTAGTTTCTGCTAAAGGACCTGTGATAGGGCAGTCGGTCAGTTTCTGTGGTAAGGAATAGTTCACCCTAGAGATCAGCAATAATACCAAAAATAATTTTAATATATATAATGCCAACCACCAGAAAAGCACCCTGATAAAGGAACACAGGCTGTTCCTTACTCATCAGGACCATGTTTTCAGCTAGGTGAGAAAGGAATTGAAGCTAGAAAGGTTTAAGTTTTCGAAAAATGTTGTCCTTAGAACAAGTATTAGAAAATGCTTTCCTTAATATAAGCTGTCATTTCATACTGGAAAACCATATAATTTCACATTCTGATCAATTAAGGGATTTCCCACTAGATAGAAGTCTCTGCATCTTAAACAATCCATTTCTTCAACACTCACCAAATTGCTCTAATCCTCATATGCTTTACAACAATTTAAAACCAAGACCTTTGTAAAATTGTGTGTGCAATGCCTCTATAATTGGCAACCTTTACTCCTCTTGTGTACTCTGAGTGATTTTTGCTAACTTGTGGTGGTGGGTAAATAATCTGTATTTCTTCCATCCTTTACTGCAAGAAAAGAATAATGTGCACAATCCTTTGCTGTGATCTATGCTCTCAGATACTTCATTCAGAGTGGGAGATGGTTTAAATTATTTAAGATACTGTAGAAACTATTTCAGCAAATTGATGAGTTAATATTACAAGAACTCCTTAATTTGCATTTTTTTCAATACCTGCACAAAGAACATCATCATCTCCCTGCTGTTGGCCTAAGTGTGCCATAGAGAACAGAACAAGCATGAAACGTGCAAGTTGGCTGTTATCATTTAGATAGAGACAAAATGTGCAAATACCAAATACTAAATGAGCTATATTCTTTACTGTAGGAAAAAGGAATTTCTAGGGGTGCTTCCTGACCTTCTAGTTACTGACACAAACCTGGACACTGACCACAAAAAACTAAAGGAGTCATATTTTTTCAGGGAACATTAGACCATTACATCCCAGACAACCTTTCCGCATTGCTTCTGGCAGACAGACAGAAAGCAGGCATTTTGATGTTATAAAAATAATTAAATAAAAAGCTTTCCACAAAGACACTTGTCCTATGTTCTACTAAGACTGCCTTCGTTATCTTATACTGGTGAAGCAGCCTGAGCAGGGGAAGACTTGAGTTTTGATAATGGATCTTTTGGTTGTTAGGACCTTAAACACAATCAAGTTTGTTTCTTCACACACCTTTCTAACAGTTTCAACTAAAAAGGAAATAATTCACCTGGGACCAAATCTGAAATTATCACATCAAAGGAACTGATCTGAGAGTTAAGAGTACATTAAACAGTTGTATTTTCTGGAAAGATAACTGGAATGACTATCAATGAATAAGCACCTTCTTGAGAGTTACTACTGAGAAAGACACCAATTGGAAGCTCACCAATAAATGAATACTGTTGGAAAGACGGAACACACGGTACATAAATCTGAGAAGTATGATGGTTTTGTGACATAGAACAAGAGTCATATTTGTAAGCTTTTTTCTGCTTGCCTCAATATCAATAGTCTGCTGTTGTAACTGTTTCGAAAACACATAAACCTAGAAGTTGACCGAGTATTAACTGAAAGCTTAATGGCGTAAAACAGAGAGCTGTTTCCTCATTTCTCATTGCTCCCTGAAGGATGATGATTCTTCTTCCCTCTTGCTTCAGAAGCTGGAATCTCTCTGTTCATTTGTGATGATTTCCCACGAGATCAAGGGAGACAGAAATTACACTGTCATGACCACAGCGCTCAATGTTTTCTTGGTAACCACAGCATCTCAGATTTCAGATTTGTTTTTTAATGCTTGCTAGTGACCCACATCAATGCAGTTCAAAGAAAACATAATTATATAAAAGTCACTGCAGAGCCCAAATTAAATATCTCATAATTGATCTGAATGACAGGTCTATCTACAGTAGAAGGCCTGAATTGCAAGGCTTACTTCTGCTTAAACTAATGGTAGGCTCCTCCATGGTCTCAGTTTCACTCTTTATTGTTTAAATTAGAAGATCAAAATACACTAGTTAGCAAAGATGTTTTGTACCACATTCATCTCTGAAATTACTGCCCTAACTTGATAAATTAAGAGTGAACATTTTTGCTTTAAAAAAAAAAAAAAAAATCACACTAATTTTAGCATTTTACTATGAGAAGTGCTAGCTAGATGGGCAGTAAATTCAGAATTAGAAAAAAAAAAAGCTCAAGTAACAGCAGGATTGAAAGATTTAAAATACTGTCTTGCTGGCTGCACACATGCCACAAACCAAAAAGTATGACTGCCTTAAACTAGTATATATATCACGGTCACTAGCCTTTAATTTCCATGGTTTGGGAAAACTTTTAAACTTGTTTCTATGTGACAACACTCAACGTAATTGCAGTGATGGTGACAATTATCACGAGCACAGGACAGCAGAGCAGTAGAACTACTTTTGCATACGAAAGTCAAACTTTACAAAGTAGCGTAGAAATGTTTTCCTCAGCAGTAGTTAATCACAGGTCGGTTTGTTTCAAGCTAGATATTGGCGGCTTGAGTGCAACACAGACACTGCAGTTGCTACTCAAACTCCACTTAATTTCAGTGTAAAAATAACTTTAAAAGCTGGAACCACTCAAGGTCATAACCTAAGCAGAACTTCAGCCCTTCTACTTTAATCATTACTGGACCACATATCACAAGAAGAAAGATGTTGTCATATCACAGCTGTTACCAAAACAGTTAGCAAAATCCTGTGAACGAGCAAGGTTGGCGAACTGTAGCAGCCAGCCCTGTGATACTGCCAGAGCAAACAAGAACATAATAAACTTCTTGCTGGAAGAAATACTTGGCATCTTCAAAAGATCTAACATAAGAAATCTATTCCAGTTGAACAGACCAGCTCAGCAAGAAAGTGTAGCTCTACCAAGGTTATCCGAGCCACTTGACTGATTTCTGATACCCTCTAGGATTTAAGCAACATTGTATCTACATAAACCAATGCAGTATTATACCAACACCTCTCATCTACCTCAGTTACTTCAAGTTAGGGATGTGCTAGCTGAAGGACAATGCCATGCTAATGCAGCTCAACAGCTGCCAGTATTCAAGCCAATGGGAACAGACCTAGCACTTGTATCCAAGGAAAACATCCGCATATACCAAGTCGAACAGAACACAAATGCATAATCCATAAAGTGACACAGAAATCCACCCTCAAAGTGAGCTAAATATGGGCTTCTGCATTCCTGCTCTCTCTCTTTTATAAGAGATGTTTATTTCAGCCTTTTCCCTTGCGCCAGCACAGGCATGTACAGTTAACTAATTTGGCAGTGGAAAACTAAACCTTCACCAAACAAGACAGGTTTTCTGAAAAGCACAATCACAGTACTGCATATGCACCAGTGTCAGACCAGCAGCAGGTTGGAAACTCCTGATCACAGATGGCTGGGTTTTGCCTTCATCTTCCTCGAAAGGATAGCCTGAGTTCTTACTGGTTTGCCTATTTTATAGTCCACTTGTACTTCAGTAAAACCAAAACCCATGCCTGCGTAGTGCTCTTCCTGGTTTTAAAATGCATTATTGAATGCCACAGATTCTCTGGTAGGATCACTAAATCTTTTTAATAGGTCATGTTTAGCACATGTGAAAGTGATTTGCTAAGCGGACAGATTAGACAAAGTGTTACCACGAAACCTAACTAAGTTTTCTTTGGCTAGTGAACGCTTAGAACAGCCTACAAAAATGATTTAACGTTAACCTCAAGAAACTATAACTGCAGTTGATTCAATCAGAATTCTTGCTAGTACAGCTGCTCGTCTACACATACTTACAGGCCAAGAAATCACATACTAATGAGTCATTACGAAACCTCTTCTGGAAATTACTCTGGCTGACAAAAAGCAAACAAAAGCCAAAACCCAATTCTGTTTAGGGTCGCACAGAATCACAGAATGGTAGGGGTTGGAAGGCACCTCTGGAGATCATCCAGTCCCACTCCCTGCCAGAGCAGGGTCACCCACAGCAGGTGGCACAGGAACGCGTCCAGGCGGGTTTGGAATGTCTCCAGAGACGGAGACTCCACCACCTCTCTGGGCAGCCTGTGCCAGGGCTCTGCCACCCTCACAGGAAAGAAGTTCCTCCTCGTGTTTAGGTGGAACTTTCTATGCTCAAGTTTGTGCCCGTTCCCCCTTGTCCTGTCGCCGGGCACCACTGAGAAGAGCCTGGCCCCATCCTCCTGGCACCCACCCTTTAAGTGTTCATAAGCGTTGACGAGATCCCCCCTCAGTCATCTTTTTTCCAGACTGAAGAGACCCAAATTCCTCAGCCTTTCCTCATCAGAGAGGTGTTCCAGTCCCCTCATCATCTTGGTAGCCCTTTGCTGTCCCCTCTCCAGCAGTTCCCTCTCCTTCTTGAACCGGGGAGCCCAGAACTGGACACAGCACTCCAGATGCGGCCTCCCCAGGGCAGAGCAGAGGGGGAGGATGACCTCCCTCCACCTGCTGGCCACACTCTTCTTGATGCCCCCCAGGAGACCACTGTCCTTCTTGGCCACAAGGGCCCATTGCTGGCTTGTGGTCATCCTGTTATCCACCAGGACTCCCAGGTCTCTTTCCACTGAGCCGTTCTCCAGCAGGTCAGCCCCCAACCTGTACTGGTGCAGGGGGTTATTCCTCCCCAGGTGCAGCATCCTACACTTGCCCTTGTTGAATTTCATAAGGTTCCTCTCCACCCAACTCTCCAGCCTGTCCAGGTCTCTCTGTATGGCGGCACAGCCTTCTGCTGTGTCAGCCACCCCCCCCAGCTTTGTGTCATCAGCAAACTTGCTGAGGGTGCACTCTATCCCTTCATCCGGGTCATTGATGAATGTATTGAACAGGACTGGACCCAGTACTGACCCCTGGGGAACACCACTTGTCACTGACCTCCAACTAGACTCTGTGCCCCTAATCACAACCCTCTGAGCTCTGTCTTTCAGCCAGTTTTCAGTCCACCCCACTGTCCATTCATCTAACCCACGCTTCCTAAGCTTCCCTTTGAGGATGCTGTGGGAGACCGTGTCAAACGCCTTGCTGAAGTCAAGGTAGACAACATCCACTGCCCTCCCCTCATCTATCCATCCAGTCGTGCCACCATAGAAGGCTATCAGATTAGTCAGACATGATTTCCCCTTGGTGAATCCATGTTGACTACTTCTGGTAGCTTTCTTTTCCTCCACGTGCCTTGAGATGACGCCCAGAACGAGCTGTTCCATCATCTTTCCAGGATGGAGGTGAGGCTGACCGACCCGCAGTTCTCTGGGTCCTCCTTCTTGCCCTTTTTGAAGACTGGAGTGATGGGCTTTCCTCCACTCCTCAGGCATCTCACAAAAGGGTGCTCTCAAAAAAGCCAGCATATAAAGATTAAAAAGGTTCATGTGAATGACAGAAGAATTTAATTTCCGACTTATTTTCAGCCTGCTGCAAACAAAGCTTTCTTGTTGTTTATCAAGGAAGATTTCACCCTTAGGTCTGTAGCTTTGCTGCTGTATTTCATCCCTGTCAGATATTATACGGAATACACATTTGCCTTCCACCCATAATTTAATCAAGCTTAGAACTGCAACAGTTTTGCATTCCCATATGTAGACGTTTGTGAGCTCTATTTGGTAAAACTGAAGAAATTAAATTATTCTTGTTATCTTTTGCATTGTTTTCTCATTTCCATAATATAATCGCAGAGATCAGAATTAGGCCAAGTGATGCAAAGAAAGTGATTTCAATCTCATACAAAACCACACCACTTATGTCTAATACATTTGCATATAAATTTCAAACTCAAAAGAGAAAGATGATGATGTATAGTGGCTTTCCAAAGACTACTGGACTTGGTCTCTTTCCTTATGCTATCTTGATCTATGCAGAATGACTGATGTTTTAGCAACTTTTATTTTACATTTCTTAGGACTTATATTGTTCAACTGATATTTTATATACAGAAGATTAAGTTATCTACTTGAGCAAAGACTTCAAAATCAGGCCTTTCTGATATTTTTACTATACTGAGAAGGAAGCTAAAAACCCAAGAACTGTTATATTCCCTTGATTATGCCTATGATTAGCTCAGTCTTGCCTCTGATGCTGGCCAGTATGAGCGACTGATTGCAAAAGAGTAAGAATTTTGAACCCATTCTGCACACAAACCAGGGCGTTATTGTGCTAGGCTCCAAGTCTTCATTTGCCATATAGGTGAAAGGTATACAACACATTCTTAAAAAAAAACCCCAACATTAATGTAGTATGAAGCATACTGAAATATATAAAAAGGTAAAATTTAGTTCCATAGTTAAACGCAGAAAAACCTAAAAAACTCATCTCCTATGTCAGCTTAGGAGTGGCTGTCTTCCAGAGGGCTCTATAGTCTACTTCTCAACTATTTACCAATTCTGCTTCTAGATACTGGGACCAATATTTTACAGATCAAAAATGGACTGGGAGCCTACTGAAGAGAGACTGAATAACGGTATATAGTATTTGTGGTAGAAGAGAACGCTATGGTAGACTTAACAGGCCCTGCAGAACCCAGCCTGTTGACAAGAATGAACACAGAACGGCCATGGCTGAAAAGAACTGAGGAAGGCTTCAGAGAAGACTGTTCACAGGAAGTACCTGTATTAGAACAGGCAGTCCTTTCTAAACCAAAAAGTGGAGTTGTACAACAAAGACTGAAATTCTGTGCATGTTTTTGAGCCTCCTTTAGGCTATAACCATGGTAACACAAAACTAACAAGTTCTCAGACTTAACTTAGGAGAAAGATATCGACATTACTGTCTTGGTGAAGTCAACTGTAGGAGATCAAATAATGAAATTTTTTCAAAATCACTTTAAGTGCTACTTTTTGTGAAAGCCATTGTGCCATGAAGACTTTAGTCCTCCTTTTCCATGATGCTTGAAGGTTATTCCCAGTTCCTACACATGAATTGCCTATAAAAGTATGACCTCATTTTAAGACACCAGAGCAACTCAATTTATTTCAGTTCTCTACTCTTAGTTATGGTAAGAGATACACTAGATTTCATGTTACATTGCAGTACACTATATTTGGATATATTTGTCATGTTCTGTAACTCAGTCTTTCAACTTGATAAAACAGAGAGAAGACCACAGAATTGGGAAAATGAATTATTTCAATATTACAAGTGAATTCAGCGTGCATACAAGCAAAAGGAGGGTAACGGAAAACATGACAAAGGTGAGCATCTTAATTATATGTAAAAGATGCTAGTTCTACGTAATAATGTAACTACTTACACTTTTAAAATAAGATGTTTCTAGAGAATTCTTGTGGCAGCCAGGAAGATCCCTATTGCAGGTCACACAAAACAGTACAAGAAAAAAGTAAACAAAACCTGGCATAGCTTGTCCTAGTGAAAGGAGATGGGAACATTTTGCACAGAGATTACATTTTTATTTAATTAAAACTTCAACGGTGCTCATGGCATTAGACCATTTAATTAATTTACTGGAAGATTAGTTTCAATGCTATGCCTTTTAATAGAAACTTAACCTGCAAGTCAGAATTTATGAAATCGGTGAGACAACTTGCATATTTCAAATACCAAATTAACTCTTATTTAACGAAGCATATACATAAATCTAAAACAATCTCATAAAAATCTATTGAAAGTAGGAACAGTCTGCGTTAGTCAGTGGAAAAAGAGTTACTGTTAAAAGTAAAGCTGATAGACTACTGTTTTTCCTATTCTTCAGTGTTTTGACATGAAAAAAATTCATTGCAGATCCCAATGAAAGCAAGACTTTACAAGTGTTCATGAAAGTATAAGGAAGGGGAACTCTTGTCCTGGTTTGCAGTCAAGGTATTCACTGACTAATTCAGATGCAAATCCTTGCTAGCTAGATGCAAATCCTTGCTCCTAACATCCAAGCTGTTGGCCATCCAAATAGCATGTTTGCCTCAGTACTTCCTTGTTGTTGGGATTTCATACATTAACAGATAAAAGAGTCATGAAGCTACAAATACTAGGGGCTGCACCCTGAACACAAATAATTTAGAGATCAGAGCTCAAATGCAAAATGGCAAAGTTCCGGTAGACATTATATTTCTCATTGTGCTGTTGATAGTGTCTCTCTTTATTTTTTGCTTTCAGACAGTAATTTTAAAAAGAAAGAACAAGAATTGTGTTGTGTCCCACCATGGCTTTTGCACGCAGAAGTTATGCAAAATACACTGTTGTCAAGATACACACAGTAAGAAGGAATGAAAAGAAGGACATTTGGCAAAAAGTCTCATTTGCAGGAGAAGTTATGCATCCACTTCACATTCTCTTTGTTAATAAACACAGATAAAAGGACTTGACAACCGTGCAGGGTCCCTTTCCAGTAAGTGGAGGGCACATAAGAACATACAAAATTTTTAAATTTTCTGTCTGAGAAAATGTACAGAATATCAAGTCTTTGTACTTGCTAGTTCACTCTTAAATACATTCCATACCCAGTAATCGTAAAATAGTGTCAAAGGAAAAAAAACACAACACACGAAACTTTAATCATAGAATCATAGAATTGTTGAGGTTGGAAGGGACCTTTAAGATCATCGAGTCCAACCTTTAGCCTACCCTGACAAGAGCCACTTCTAAACCATGTCCCTCAGTGCCCCATCTACCCTTTTTTTAAACACCTCCAGAGATGGTGAATCCACCACCTCCCTGGGCAGCCTATTCCAATGTTTAATAACCCTTTCAGTGAAAAAATGTCTCCTAATATCTAATCTAAACCTCCCCTGACGTAACTTGAACCCGTTTCCCCTCGTCCTATCACTTGTCACCAGGGAGAAGAGGTCAGCCCCCATCTCTCTACAACCTCCTTTCAGGTAGTTGTAGAGGGTGATAAGGTCTCCCCTCAGCCTCCTCTTCTCCAGGCTAAACAACCCCAGCTCCCTCAGTCGTTCCTCATAAGGTTTGTCCTCCAGGCCCCTCACCAGCTTTGTAGCCCTTCTCTGGACACGCTCCAACACCTCAATGTCCCTCTTGTAGCGAGGGGCCCAAAACTGAACGCAGTACTCGAGGTGGGGCCTCACCAGTGCCGAGTACAGGGGGATGATCACTTCCCTAGTCCGGCTCACCACACTATTCCTGATACAGGCCAGGATGCTGTTGGCCTTCTTGGCCACCTGGGCACACTGCTGGCTCATATTCAGCCGGCTGTCAACCAACACTCCCAAGTCCTTTTCTGTCGAGCTGCTTTCAAGCCATTCTGCCCCAATCCTGTAGCACTGCATGGGGTGTTCACTATCTAATGTTATCTTAATGCTGTTCACTATCTACGTTCAAGAAGAGTTTCCAGAAGACAAGTATTTTTCAACACTTTTTATTTTAGTCTCCTGACTGAAAATTTAATTTCTCTTGGTCCTGTGATATCAGTCTTGGAAGATGATGCCTAATGACACCATTCTGATGTTAAGAAACCAGAAAAACCCTGTGATTTGATAACAGCACAAAGAACAGCTATCTTATTTCAGCTCATGACCTATGATTAGTTCTGCACCTCTTCTATATTACAGAGTTAGGTTAAATGGTAAGTAAATATATTTCTTAGTAAATTTTAATATCAAGTGACAACTAGATGATGCATAAATAATACCAATATGTCTTGACCAAGTAAATGAATGGTGTACCAATGCCATAGCATGTAACTGTTTGTAATGGCAATTATTATCAAGCATAGTAAAAAAAAAAAATTAAAAAAAATCCATCTCACTGGATTCAGAAAATAGGGAAATGGTTTAGATGCTACGTTCAGTTTCCCAGCCAGCTTAGGACAGCCACTGTCACTCTGCTGTATGGTAGCTTATCTCGGAAGAGAACCTTTCATATCAGAAGGAAGACAGAATCGGGTACAAAGAAAATATGATGAAATAAATATATAAATCAGAATTAATATCATGTTAAGCTAGTTTAGGTATGAAATGAAGGTCAGAATATTCTAAGTTATGATTCTTGTAATTAGAAATTGCATTTCCCCATCTCTGTCGAGACTGGAAAGCACCTGCTTTTGCAGAAGTTTCATAGCAAACAGATGAGCTACTTCTGCTCTAAAATCCACCTGTGAACTCCGAATACACAAGGCAATATTATGCCTTATTTGCTGAACTTTGCTGGGATGCAGAGGAGACTGTTATGTACTGTTTCAGTAACAGCTGATATGACTTAATCTAGCTTGAGTATTTACCCCATTTTAACCTTTGGAAGGCCAAACTCTTCTCTTCCTGGGAAGTAAGTACTGTACATAAATGTGAAGTGATCATCTAGAGCAAAGTCTCAGAGCATGGCTGGTATTTGTACAAAGGTATATTTGCAGAACAGAAAGGTTTCGTGTTGCCTTCCACTGCTCTGAGCCTATGCTTTGTTCAGCCCTGAGGAAGCAACCTGGACAAAAGTGAATTTGCAAGATATGGGAAATACATTTTTTATGATGCAAAGCACACAGCATTAATAAAAGCAGAATTGCCAGGTGGTAAATAAATTTAATGAGGAAATCATACGTATCTTAACAAAAATATTCTGGACAATGCACAAAACCAGATAATGAAAACCCCAACAGTCAGCCCACCTCTTTTAGCTAACATTAAGTCTGTTCTCATGAAGAACAAACCTTTAAAGCAAACTCTACATTAGAAGTTTTAAAATTCTACTAGATGAGCTAATGTTTTTTCAGTTCTCATTCCCTATTCTTTATAAAAATCTGCATAAATTAACTTCATACTGTGTGCAACAAATACACATAAGGATGATCAAACCAGTATATTTTATTTCTGCATAAGCTGCAGAATTCCCTTGGTTACTTGGGCATTCTAAGCATTTGAAAATGAAAGATATTTCACCCATCTGCCCAAACAAGTGACAGAACCTTTGACACCAATGATCTAGGGAAGGGCACAACATAAATTAGGCAAGCCTGTTCCAATAAACTGACAAATTCCTTTTACAAAACTGCTCAGCCCCAAATGGTATATAGTAACGAGCATAAGAGCTACTTAATACCTCATCAACACAAGGAAATGCAACACTTTGGGTTCCATGTGTAAAGAAAGAGTTAAATACAACCATTCATTCCTCGTCCTTTTTACACTAGCACTTTCAAGAAAGGTGCTAATCTGTACTAAATCTTTGGGAGACTTGTGATGCACTTGTTCAGCAACCGTACCATTTTACTTATATACTACTATTGTGACACAGCTAGTCTACAGCTCATGGCCATAAGGAGCTATCCAGCTTTTCTAATCTTTACTTACTCAACTCATCTCCTAAAATCTGCTCTAATTTTGAATTTCAGAACTGGTTTTGCAATGGACAAATACTATGCCTTAGGGCCACTTGAAAATCATCTCCAAAAATATATTACATAATCTTAGGGCAGGATTGTATACATTCTATTCTCTTCACACGCTTGAAACACAATAATTAGTTCACAATATGTAAATTAGGTCAGATTTTCAGATGTACTATAGTTTATCTTGGTTGAAAATATTTTTGTTTGTCTTAAATACGCTTCTTGCTATTTCTGAGTGACTGCCTCTTCTTTGTACTCAGTGAGACAATCACTATTCACTCTCTCCAAACTAATATAATTTTTTTTAGACCTCCATCCTACTTCCTCTAGTTGTCTCTTTTCCAGACTGAAGGGTGCTAACCTACCAAGCCTTCACAATTTAGGTTGGAAAAAAATAGGATGTACAAAGCTGGTCATAAATGAGATACTTAATACTGCAGTCCTTTGGGATTAAAATCAGGGGTCTCCATGCTAGAAAACTCTACAGCTACAAGACTACTGTTTTACCTAGGAAACAGTTATACAAATAAACATCAACCTACTTAAAATGTAGTTGAAAGAAAAATGCAGAGCATAAACTTTTAAAACTTCCGTTAAAACACTTCCTTGAAGTGTATACAGATAAAATGTCACATCTTCGTATTTGGTTGACATAGGCAAATTTCTTACTAAAGTAATTATTAAAGGGTTGACAAGCTTGTTAAAGCAGAGGGTAAGTAAAACACTTTCTAAAATTGCAAATTGTATCATAAGAATGTCTAGATTTTAAATACATAAATTGATTATTGGAAAGCCTGTTTTTAACAGCAAATATTCTGATGGCAATGGTGATAAAATAGCTTGCAAATTCTACTGTCATATTCCCTTGAAGTGCTGACTTGCTACTTTTCCAGAGCGTATGCCTTTATGAAAGCCATTAGCGACAGACTGGGGAAAATTCCTTGGAGTAATAACCTGCCCCCAATCCCCCCAGTCCAATTCTCAATTCAGAATTCAGCGAAGATACAATTTTAAAAAAAGGAAGCAGAGCTGAGAAGCAGAAATGAGGAGTTATCTAAATGGCTTTAGATAAAAACATATTTCTGTTCGTTCTCAATTTCACAACTAAATGGTTTGTGACAAATGCTCAGCATAGATAAAAGTTCATAATCCTTTTAATAACAATTTGCCTGCTGTTCAAATACATTTTATTTTTTGGTTAACTGAAGATACTTCAGAAAGTATCAAAATCATAAGAAACTAATTACATTGTTTTGTTGATGCAATCCATTTTTTACGTCACAGGGTGAGAAACTGCTACAATACTAAAACTGGAAATTCAAGGAGGAGATCACACAGAAAAAGAACTCTGAAAAATAAATTAGGGCGTTCAATATCATCTTCATATTCTTTTTGTTAGCACTGGAGAAAGGAAGTATTTAGCACATAAATCCAATCTGGAACAAGTTTTTAGTCTTCAGTTAGCATTTAACCTGAACAACATTCTGCAGCTGAAATGATCTTGCACCTATTGCACAGTTTGAGGTAGTTTTGCACCTATCACAGTTAACAGTTTCAAAAAAGGCACTCAAGTGTCTGCAGGAGATAAAAGCAAGGAACTTGGCAGTTTATCAGTTGAAAAACACATCTCTCTCCGATAGTACAAACTAAAAATGTTTCACTGGAAGAGAATACTATGTCTTATCAGAAAAAAATTAACCTCACTTGAATTCTGAGTCAGCAAGTCACTGAGATTTCTACCAAATTCCTATGTTCAAATTCATTATACCTCCTTATTTTCTTGTTGAATTATGTTCTTAGAGGAATTAAGGATTTAAATAGTCAGTAAGTTTTTAAAACTAAACACCTAGTGGGAACATCTTAAATCAAGAACTTGTAGAACACACAGCTTTAAATGCTGAAATCTTTCTTCCAAAAACAAAAAGGAAAGAATCATATAATAGAGAGTACTCGGGTGGCACAGGACAGTACATAATTAGTTAACAACTTCCCTTTTTTTTACCATCTTCAATAAACAAACAAATCTACGAAGAAAGGCAACTAGCAAGATCACCCAAACAAAAGAAAAGTAGACACAAATACCTTTGTATGCATTTTTTTCCCATCAATAAAATAAAAAGGAAATAAAGAAGCTGCTCAATTTTAGACTTTTGGTTTGCTTCATTACGCAATGTGTTAATTACGCCTCATCTCTCTAATATTATTTTCTCAGAGGTTTCTGTTTCAGCAGATAATGAAGTCTGTTTCATGAATCTCATTAAACTTTTTCATAACCTATTACAGCAAATTTTTCACCAGATATGGCTTCTGTATGGACTAATACTTAATGAATCCTGTTTTAATTAGCTTAATCCTTTCCCCCCTTCCCTGTACTAGTTAACAATGTATCAGATCAAATTTTCTTGAAATAATCACAGAATCATAGAATTATTATGGTTGGAAGAGACCTTCAAGATCATCAAGTCCAACTGTTAACCCAGCACTACCAAGTCCACCACTAAACCATGTCCCTCAGCACCACATTTACCCATCTATAAATACCTCCAAGGGTGGCGACTCAACCACTTCCCTGGGCAACCTGTTCCAATGCTTCACAAACCTTTCGGTGAAGAAATTTTTCCTCATACCCATCCTAAACCTCCCCTGGCACAGCTTGAGGCCATTTCCTCTTGTCCTATCACTTGTTACTTGGGAGAAGAGACCGACACCCCCCCCGCCCCCTCCCAGCTAGATGCTCCTTTCAGACAGTTGTAGCGAGCATGAAGGTCTCCCCTCAGCCCCCTTTTCTCCAGGCTGAACACCCCCAGTTCCCTCAGCCGCTCCTCACAGGACTTGTGCTCCAGACCCCTCACCAGCTTTGTTGCCCTTCTCTGGACACATTCCAGCACCTCAATATCTTTCCTCTATTATTCAAAATTAATCTGAGAATGAAGTTTATTTTTTACTAGAACATAACAAGGCAAACTGTTTATGGCAGTTATTCAATACTAAACTAATTTGAATTACAAAGGATTCTGAATTTTCCCCACATGGATGTTCGAATGTAGGCAGCTTGATGTATGCTTAGGTATCTAAATTAATGGTCTGGCTTTTCCAATACGCTAAGTAAAATTATTTTATCACCTAGTAAGGCTTAACTAATTAAATCTTGCACAAACTTAATATTTTTAAAGGGTTATGAAAGTGGCAAATACTCAGTTTTCATTTCCCAAATAGCTCACAAAAAGAAGAATGATATTTTAATGTTCTTGTATTAAAAAGTAACATAAGTGGCTTTATACTCCAATATAAATAAAACATTAGACAAAACAGTGAAACCACCCATAACATCAATGAAGTTGTCTTCTAAAAACAAAAACATCCAATTCAAATAAATAATGAAAGGCTTCAGCACAGTTTTTATGCATACAATATTTACTTATAGATCATCTAATTTCCTCCTAGGGCTAATGTGGAAACTGGAAGCTGCTACCATACACAATCAATAATCCCCCTAGAAGCTTAGTGTGAGATATAGGAGACATTGCCAAAAGTAGTCAGCCAGAAGTTAAACTCATTTGAGTTTTTTGGTTAGGTTTGTTTTCGTTTTTTAAGGAGAAGGCAATACAAATATTTCTCAGCACCTACTGTTTAGCTTACTGACTCTTCCTTGTGAAGGATGACGTTCAAATTTTCTAAAGCTTTGTTTGACTGGCTTGACCTTATTAACACAATTTGAGCTTGCAGAAAAAACAACAAAAAATTTTGGAGTTTATGATTTCTATGAAGTGTTTGTCACAACACAGAAGGCAAGTTCAGCTTATCGGTCTTTACTGCTATTAAATGTGTTTTGGGCCCAGAAGAAGGTCGAGTCATTTTATCCACAGGGTAAGAAATTATCTGATTGCATCAGAAAGCAGAATTCCAATAAAAGATAACATGTGATAAAAGGTACACACATTCTTCCTAGGAACAGCAAGAACCAGAAACAAGAAGATTCAAATATATAAGACGTTGCACATTTTAACTAGTGCTATTCTTTGACAACATGACAAACACACAATAAGTGAAACAATTTAACTGGACCTCTGAAATATCAACTGCAAAATCCAGCCAATATTTTCCAGTTTGTGCTCTTGAAGTCAAGCCTAGAGAGCTACTCTTCTAGAAGTGATCCAGCCTGACTCACTAAAAAGATAACATTTTTAGAGAATAATCAGAGTGGTTCACCATAAAAAAGTTACACCAGGCACCCTCTAAGAATAAAAGCAAAATTCTGAAGTTACGGCTGGAAATTTAGCTCTAGTTCCATTTTCAGATACACTAATACAACTGTTTTAGGCACTCAAATAAAAGCAGTTTTCAGAGGTGAAAAGATGCAAAATCTGAAAATAAGTATTCATTGGCCTTTGTTAGTATTAGAGCACTGTTGATGTCTGATAGAAAAAATACATTTCAATGATAATTACTTCCCTGTTAGTCTATGGGTTAGCTCAGTTCAACAGTATTAGATATTTGCCCTTCTAAAGGCTAGCAACAGATTAAAACTTCTCCTTGGTACTTTTAAAAGTTGCCTGGATCTCATGCTTACACAGTATTTGTATAGCATGCTCACATCGTGTTTGTTCTCTGACAGACAAATCTCTTTGTGATACTATCATTGTTATGATTTTATTCAGGAACCATTTTTTCACCTTGAAGTATTTCTACATTCTCGGCCATTTTGATGAATTTATGCTAAGTTGTTTAAATAAAGTTTTTTTCCTCCTCTGTGTTCCAAATCATAACTTATGCCTATCCAGCATGGACAGCACTGTGTTTAAAATGCAGAACTGTTTGTCTTCCCTACCTGCCTGTCTGCCTTCCTCTTCTTTTCATTCTCTAAAAAGCAGTACTGCTGCACAAAAGTACCTGCTACACAGTTCCAAAAAAAACCCCAAAAAGTAAAAAGCTACATAGACTTTGAGAAGACATGAAGTGACGTAGAAGTTATCTCATAATCTCACTTTACAGAGAAGGGCCACTCATTTGGAATGGTTTCAATAACAGGTCATCAACTAAATCTTAACACTTTTTGGAGTCCAAATGTCTTTCATATTGTTCTCAAATACCAGCACTGTTGAAAACCCTTTATAAAATTCATCATTCATCCAGTATAACTGAAAAGCTTCCCTTCTAGCTACTCATGTGATAGGACATCAACTGTATTGAACTTTGGGACATTTTAAACATTCACCTCTATGATGTCATCTTAAGTAAAACATCTGGGCAGACTTTAGAAAATCATAAAAGAAATTTTTAATTAAATCATGCCTTGTCACTAGCTTCTTGAAAGTGAGTAACCTTTCACGAAGGTTTTTAATGGAGATTTTGCTGAACCACTTAAGAAAATCATCTCAGAATGAACACTCACTATTTCTGTGGCAACCCATCATTTACGTGATTACCCAGAAGAGTATTTTAAACGTCTCACAGACAGAAGCTGGTAATGTATTCCAAAACAAGGAGCTTTTTACTGATGGCTGGCAGTGAAGTGTGTTCCTTGATACCTGTTTTAACATCTACAAAAATAAACTTTTCCAAAATTGAAAGTAACAACCTAACTCACAAATCCATCATGTTCAAAGAATTCAGAACAATTTCTCAGCAGGTTTAAAAAGCCACAGTGCTCCTACCTTACATTAAAATATCTGACCTGTTAATATACTTCATTTATTCATTTAAAAAAAAAAATCATTAAAAAAAAAAATCACATCTTTGTTTTATACCTGAATTTTCCACCTTTCCTACAGTCACTTAAATTTCCAACTATGTATGTGTTGAGTGATAGATCTGCATTCACATTTAGTCTCCCTCACCACTGGGTTATCCAGAAAAATAAATATTAAGCATGATTCGGAGAGCTTTAAAGCCAAACGCAAAGACAAATTCTTAGATTTCTGACAAATTATTGCTTTAGTGTTATTTTCTCAAGTTTTAAACAGAAGCCGTGCATACCTCTTCTCTCTGCAAGCGAAATTCAAACCCTAAAACTGAAGGGAAATAATAACATTTGAGCCCTAAGAAGGTAACCTATTACCTTGGAAGAGCTATAATCCTCAAAACCTGGCAATACTTGCAAGGGAGAGAACTGCCAAAAATCAAGTTAGGAGACTACACCTACCACTTGATGCTAATTTCAATTCAGATTAAATGGCAAGCCCAAAAATCAAGAAGGACAAGCATTTCAGAAAATCAGCATAAACTAGCAACCACTCAAAAGTACAAAGGACTAATCAGAAAAAGCCTTAAATTTAGTAAGTGAGCAGTAAGAGTGTTTCATGCACTGGGCACGTATTGGTTCTGGTTTGTTCTATTTTTTAAATAAAGGGAAATGGCCCCCTTTACTGGGAACCTTTATATGTTATATAAATCTAATAATTAAGAAATCTGTCCAAGGATGGACAGTGAACAAGAAGGAACACAGGTAAGTGTACAGCTCTACACAGGAGGATCCAAAATCAGCCATTTTTATTTATCCAGTGAAACCAGGTTTGGAGTATCTACTAGACTTCATTAAAACTGTTCACAGGACAAGAGCATGAGATGCCCTGCTGTTTCTGATTATTAGGACAAGGATAATAGCTATCTTCGTCTTCTGTTGCTCACTTGGATGCTGCAATTATCCTGGCCTATAGGATTTGAAAAAAGATACCCATTCTTTCAGAAATCAGAAGCATATTCTGCCAGTCTGGATAAGTACGCTGCTTAAAAATTGACAGATCCAACCATAAATGTTCAATTTGCTGAGTAACAAAAAGATCTGAAGCTGAAAACATTCAACTCCTGCTTCGCTGTCTTTTATACACTCTACCAAGGAACACAATAACAGATTGTATGCCCTCAACCTGAGCTTATGTGTTTTCCTGTAGTTACTCTTATTTAAATCTTTCACTTCTACCTGTTTTACCACTAAGATCTAGAAAGATCTCAAGATATTTGTCAGCTTTAAAATGAGATTGCCTAGATTTCTAATGAACAAGTAACAAAAATAAAGGTTGAGAGAGAGGAGAAAAAAAAAAAGAAAATAAGATTTCAGACTGCTTTCCAGTGCTAATGAGGTAAAAATCAACCTAGGTACAAACCCCAAAACATTTTGTTCCCTAAAGATATCATCCAGATACTGGATAAATCACCCACCTCTTATGATTTTTAACTTAGTAAAATTTTTAGCACTAGGTCACTAGGTATTTGATGACAGCTAACTAAATTAAGTGTGATGCTGTTGTCTTGCATATAAACTCTGAGAGTTGACAGAAATGTTGTCAGAAAAAAAAAGTACGTGAAAGTTGCTTTAATGATGCTATTTTTAACTCAACGTTCTCTAAATACAATCTGCCCTATATAGTCGATTTGACTGTAATTTATATTAACGAAACATTTCAGCAACATATTGCTTTTTGATAAAAAAAGCTTGTAGTTAAGAGCATATAAGTGTTTAAAATTAAATTTCTGGTGGTGGCCTGACGAAAGATTTGTTGGCCTGCACCCAGTAACAACACTGACAGGTTTCCCCCCACCTTACACTGCAATAGAAATTACCTGTAATGGTCAAAAATGTTCTTAGATTACAAGTAATGTATGTTTTTTTCCCTGCTAAAGAAAGCTAATTCTCATCCATACCAATAAAAAATCCCCTCCATAAATTATGGACAGCCTCAAGCTAACTTTATGTACCATAAATACCAAATGAGAATACTAACTGTCAAGTACTAGATGTCTTCATGTCATAATCTATGGTAATCTGCCTTCCAGTTGTATGGTCCAACAATTGATTTAAAAATCAATTTCATGAGGCTGCAATAGTGGTTTTGTACACTACGGTTCTTCGGTTCTTGATGGCAAGATGAATTTAGAAGCAATTGCTACTCTCTTGTCACGCAAATCCAAGTAATACTGAAAGCCAGGGTTTGTGGGTATTATTTTGACTGTGTATTTAGGAAGCTGAATTAAATCATATTTTTATTTTTAAGGATTTCATGTTTAATTAGCACATACCTTTTACTAAACTTAATTATAGGGCCATACCATGTTTGCCTGCCTTTCAGAATTTGAGACTTGAAAAGTCACACCATTAAAGAAGTTAAACTAAAGGTGCAACAGAAGATTAAGCATACTTGCTTTTTGGGAACCTTGCCAGTAAAATATTTTTCTTTACCAGTGCAACACTACTAATGGAAAAGCAACACAACTTTATTCCCTTGATCAACTTTTTCCTCCTAATAGCTTCAGATACAGTTTAGACATTCCTTCTTTGCTGACAGCAGGACAGTTAGTATAATGAATTCTCTTTTCTTTACACACAGGACAGCTGCCTTATGATGAACAAGGCCTAGGTTTTTCTCTCTTACAAAAAAATATTCCTGACTCAAGTTTTTCACTTTTCATATGGGCTCCACAGTGATGGTGTCAGAAGCCAGAGCACAAAGTTAGGCTAGAAAAATTAATTTCCTGCTGTGAATACTAATAAATTAAAGTATACCATTAAATCATATTATAACTAAAAAATGTATTTTCACAGCAGTAACATAACAGAACTTGCAGGTAATAATTCCCATACCTACCCCATTGCCTTAGGCTTCGCTATACCTTGCTTTCTCTGCTTCTTTCATTCTCTACTTTAATTCCCTTACCTGGCTGCTTCCCAACAATACAGCACAATTAGAGGTAGTGCACTGTGCTCCATTTCATTTCTGCTAACACAACAGCTGTAGTCACCTACTGTAAAGCCAATTTGATCATTTTCTTGGATTCCCCAAATCTTTGAAAATTACCAGAAAAGGCTGGACTGTCTAATTAATGCCTTTTAGCATTAATGTCTGTTATTTCCCCTTTCATAACTCTGAAATCTTGCACATCTACAACTATTTCACACTTTTTTGCTCCTGGTTTGTTAACTGATATTCTAAAATCAACTGCTTTCTCAGTTCAGCCCATTTTTACTGTGTATTTGATATCTACGCTTGAACAGTGATAAACTGTTACAACTACATGCATAGAATACTGTGCCATGGTATCTCTTACTGATAAAACATTTAACTTCAAATGGCAGAATCATGAAAGAGTTATGCATGACACCTCAAATCAGTTTTCAGTAATCTCTATGTGAACTGGAAGGTCTAAAAATAATTTCAAAAACATGTTTAGATAGTGACTACTTAAGGGCAGATC
Source organism: Larus michahellis (assembly GCF_964199755.1). Lineage (NCBI taxonomy): Eukaryota > Metazoa > Chordata > Aves > Charadriiformes > Laridae > Larus > Larus michahellis. Next base: position 19,943,020 of record NC_133899.1, read on the forward strand.
AAGGCTGTCTCTAAGAAGGATTTTTTAAAACATTTGTTGCATTTTTGAGTAAATACCTTGAGTTTATTCTTTTATATATCCTTTCAATTATATGAGGCTCTTGCTGTATATGGCTCTGCCATTTATTATAGCTAGACCATTTGGCACTATCTCTGCTTTTCTATTCTGTTATCAATAGACAGAAATTTTTGTTCCTTCATTTTAATTTGCAGTTTATTTCTCTGCAAGGCAAAGGAAGCATTGACCCTGTATGGTTATAATTTACTGAGGATGAGAAAATGGAGGTAGTGAGGATGAATCATGACATCTGCTGTTCTTTCACTTAATAAGAAAAAACCTTTAGAAGCATAATTGGGCAACCCTCAGACAGAATGATCAGTGATCCTTCAGTATGTCTAATTAAACGTTTACTAAGCCCATCAATAAGAATTTGGATGCACAATAACCTGAAAAGAAGCAGCACATTGAGGTATCTGTAGAAAATAACATTAGTAATCTTTTCTTGCTTTCCTTCGTAAGACAGATAAGATGCTGAGACAAATCCAGGAATTTCACTGAAATTGGGAAGAAATTTAATATTCCACCTGGGTTTCCCTAAATCTGTTTTATGTGTGCAGGAAAATGGGAGTCACTGTCTGCAGGGTAAGCAGACTGGTTGCTGCTGACAACAGCACAGTACAGCCGCTCTTAGCAGAACCAGGATCCACGAATCCAATTATTCAGCTGTACTTGAATGGCTGACGACTGCCTGTGTAACTTTTCACATTTGATTTGATAAAGATATTCCACTTTTACTTCTGTATGGAACCATGTGTAACTGTAACAAGCTTAGCCTAGGCAGACCTAACTCCAGTTTCAAAGGTAGTTCTCAGGAATTTCTATGTGAATTTGGAAGCAAAGTGATGCCTGTTACTCTATTTTGGTGCCCCCAAAAGTTATAGTTCAGAACTGGGAGAACGAAACAGAAGAGGAGAGTAAGAAAGATGTGAGATCTGAGGTTTGGATTAACTAAGTTACCTGCAACTTGTATAAAATTGCTTTAGTCACTAAATCCTTTAATTGAAAGATAATCTGAACTGTGTTACTGTTTGAATTAATACATTCAGATTATTCACAACTATTTTGAAAATATTTTGGACATGTCTCTATTTCAACTTTTCTGCTTTGCAAAACAGAAAATGGTTACCGCTTTCAGCTAACAAAAGAACAAACTTGGCTTCAATAAGATTAATGGGGTGGGCAAACAAAGAGCAATGAGCAGGGAGTTATAGTGGCTCTCCACATTAGCACCAAGAGGTTTGCTTATTTGTGATCTTGTAATTTGGGAGTGCCCTACCACTGCATGAACTACTGAAGGTTTTCCTCAACTATACTGTTTACCTCAGCTAGGCTCCTTATCAGTGCAGGTTTCCTACTGTCTCAGATACAGCATATGCCTCCCAGAGAGGGAGCTCAAATGGCACACCAAAGCCCCAGCTTTGAGGAAGTACATTCCATTGTTACTTGAATGGGAAGAAAATGACAAAAGGAAGAAATTGTTTTTCATTATTTGTTCTTTACTATACCAAGAAATCATTTCTAATAATCTCAAGAGCCATTATTCAAAGTGAAGAATTTGCCTTATAGTTCCATAAACACTTTCCACACCTACAGTTTGCTTCAGTCAAATGAAAGTGATAATAAAGTAAATGCTGTTTTAAACTTAACTACTATACTTTTCTACAACGATATAATGTTGAAAAGTTCAGGTGGGGAACTGAGAATACATAATTCTGCTCTATGTGAGTCTTGTGAAAACACTGGGGAAGGTACTTCAGGAAGTAATTTAGAAGTCATCATGTAGCAAAGATTAGAATAATTATCAAACAGCTCTATGTATTCCACAGACTTTACTTACACTGTGATCAAGTTAGTATGCTGGTTGCATATAATGTAGTATGAGAGCAGACATCCATTACAACGCATCCAACTGTACTTTAAATAAAAGAATCACTATGCAACATGTGATATCAGAGTCAGTGTTAACTTCTCACCTTTTTAGAATAGCTGCAGAAGTGAACTTGCTCAGTAGAGTGTGTCTGTGTGATCCAGTTGCTATCAAGGAAACCTGTTACATGTAAGAAGTATCCAAGCAAGCACCTGAAAGGGGATGAGAGATCATTATAATATCTACCTGTTGAAAAAAAGAAGCAATAAACCTAACTTCTTCTGCATCACTAGTTTAGAATAAACTACACAGGGATGAAGACGACCCAAAGGAAGGTTTTGCTAACATAGTGTAAATAAAACATACTGCTTAGTTTAATTTGGATGTCCTAGCTTTCTGTCGTATTGTTTGCTAGCTCACAGTACAGTCGCTAAAAACCTTCTCCTAGATGAGGGCGATTGGTTGGACACCAGGGTGTCAAAGCAGCAATAACAGGGGCACGTAAGCAACCCTAACATACAGGATTCTATATTCAAGCTTTCAGCACCTTTCAACGCTACATAATTCAGGGTGATAGGCAGGCTAGTGCTCAAACTTCTAAATTAACTTGTTAACCTTAACCCCTTTTTCTAAGCAACTCTTGAAAGTTTCTTCTATTGTAGTCATTTCCAAAAGTGTAAGTTAGCTTCTAATTAAAACTACACTGAATAATGACTTTCTGTTTGGAAATACTGTATCAGTTCATTTCTAAGCTAACTAATAACACACCCTGCTTCATAAAATGCTTCATAACTATCTGAAGAGCCCTGTATAAACATTGGTATTAGAGATGCCTTTCCGAAAGCCAGCTGCAATTGGGTTACGGTATTTTTTTGCTACATTTTTGGTAGTGCTTTGCTTTTGATTAGCAAGGCAAAGGGAGGGAGAGAGAGAGCACAGTTTTCAAAGACCATAAGAACGATACTATCACTTGGGTTTTTCCTCCCCTAAAAAAGCCCCTAACACTGCGGAAGAACTGTAGTATCCTAGACTTTTGATTAAAAAAGGGAAAAAAATAAAATAAAAAAAGAACAGTCAAGCATTTTGAAAAGTCTCCACGAGAAGCGCGGCGACCCGCTGACAACCCACCCGCGCGGGGCGGCCGCGGCCCGGCCCGGCGCTTGGAGCGCTGCCGCGCCGAGGGAGCTGAAAACCGGGCCTGCACCGGGAGTCAGCCCCCCTTCACGGCGCCCATTACCGCCCAACCGAGCCGCCGGCGCTCCCAGCGCTCCGCAAGTCACAGGACTACGACTCCCGGCTGCCCCCGGGAGCAAAGCCGTCTCCTCCCGCCGCCGGGGCGGCTGGGAAGTGTGGTCACTCCCGCCCTTTCTGCTTGACTACCACCCGCGGGCCGGGCCCCCGCCTGCGGCGGGAGCAGGGCGGGGCGGGGCGGCCGCAGCGCCGCGCAGCCAGGCGGGAGGCGGCGCGGCCCTCCCGCGCCCAGGGGCGGGGAGCGCGGCGCCAGCCCCGCCTGTGGCACTCGGTGGAGCTGTTCAGCGCCCAGGTGCTGAGTCTCCCCCCGGCTTACAGAGGCTCCGGCGGCGCTCCCTCTCTACCGCGGCGATGGCTCCGGCGCTCAGCCGCCTCCGCCAGGCACTCTGAGCGCCCGCCCCAGCGTGGATGCAGAAACTCCGGGCGCCCCTGGCTCGGCGGAGGAACGCGGCAGGTAAAACCTCTCCCTCCCCGCATCCGCATTGCATCCCCGCCCGCCCCTCTGCTCGCAGTTGCCGGCGGGGCCCGGGCTCGAGGGGCTTTAGCCGACCCGAGAGCCGGAGGCTGATGGAGACGCGAGGTGTCTGGGAGGGTGCGAGCACCGCGAGGTGGACCACGGGGAACAAAGCGGTGCAGCGCATACGCTTTCTAAGTAGTTTCATTATTTTAATATCCAGGGGGCGGGGAAGGGAAGAGAACAGAGGGATGGCTGGTTAAGTGCAAGTGTCTGTGCTTAGTTACATGTAGGGAAAAAAACACCTAAATACATGAATTTGCTCTTGGAATCGTGTTCCTATTCTCATGGCTCAACAGTGGAAAAGATAAAGGCAGTGTCTGTTGTACAGGTAAGGTAGTGCTACAGTCAAGACTGCAAAATGGTTTCCTTGAGTACCCTCCTTAGCTGTAGTGCTTTATAGGTTTTGCACAGGAATAATTTCTTACTGATTTCTGAGTGGATTACTAGCACCACCAAAGAGATAGGACAAGCAGTAAAAGGTTAGAGACAGACTAGCATACACACAGTGTTTCTGTGAGTAAGCGTCAGAAAAGGAAGGAAAAAATTCCACTGTATTTAAGGCCAAATGACAAGTTACATCCTACACGAAGTCATTTACAGGCAAGCATTGTGCTGCTATGCCTGATGCTTCAGCTTCCCCTTAGTGCTGGGTGATGAACAGGGAATTGAGCAAGCATATTAAACATGCATAATCAAGTAGCAAGTGTTCTTAACTGCTTGTATGTGTAGTAGCTTCTGTTGTCAAAGGATTGTTGAGATAGTATGTTTTACCCTAGATAGAGTAGTCTGCAGCTGTTTTGGTTTGGTTTTTTTTTTTTTTTTTGTATTGGTAATACAAGTTAACTTACAATTTCTCAGACTGGCATGGGAAGGGGGAGGCTGGCAAAATGGAAACTCAGCACTTTTCTCAGGTGTAGACAGTGAGAAAAGTTTAACCTAGAAGACTGCATGCAGACAGACCAGGAACTTGCACAGTTTCTATGCTGATTTTGACAAGAAACTGAAGAACCAAACTAAGATTAAAAAATTGCTTCATTTAAAAAAACAAATGCAGTCTAACTAGCATACACTTACTTCTGCCCTGTATCAAGAAAGAATTTCCTTGTGTACAAGGCATCCCCTGCTCCCCATGTTACTATATCACGTATTAAACCAGAAAAAGAGCCAGAAAGGCAATTCCTGGGATCAGTAAGGCAGGTGTTTAAAAGCAAGTTGATGGGACTCGCATCAGTTCCCATGTTATTAAAGATTCTCCAGTATGGATAGGAACTTAGTATTTATCATATTTCATTGACTTGACTTTTTTTTTTGTACTAATGATTTTAAGGTTCATGTATGTAATTAATTTCCACGATAGCATGCATTCAATTTGTCTTATATAGGCTGCAGTTTAACAGCTTTTGTGCTTTACTCTAATAAAAAAGAAGTTGAACAGATTCGGTACCATCTCAGAGTCATCGCACATCCAAAAACTCTCCTTCCAACAGGCACCTTGGACATGCATGGGCATAACATCAGGCCCTTAAAAGTCGCCTTTTAGGAAACGAGTTAACAATTATAATAGCACATTACTGTAAAATTAAAAATCAATTTGTGCAGATGACTGTATGCAAGGCAAGCTTCCCTTCCCCCCAGTGGAACTGAAAGATTTCCTGAGACACCCCCTCCCTTTTAGTCTCAGCACCATAGAAGCCTCAGAGCATGTGATCGGCTATGTGTGATTTAAGCTATGCTATTGAATTTATTTTTCACGGTGAACAATTACTGTAGAGTGACAAGTCAACCATTTTGATCATAACAGATCTAGCTCTGTTTAGTGATGGTAACCATAGCATACACTGCCTAACCCAGTCTGAATATCTCACTGTGGCAGTTTGCTTCTAATTTAAAAGGACACTGTTAAACCTTAAAATAGGTTCTCATTTTTGAGTAGGAATGAAAGAGGCTTAACACCAGAAGGACACTGTAGACATTTCAGTTGAATATTTTCAGTTGCTGCTGCCTGCAACAGCCCTTAAGCAGCCACTAAAATATCAGAAGAGCTAAGCAGCATGCTCTGACCACACCCCTACATTGCCATAATTCATAAACTGAGACTCTGTGCTTGCTGCCACACTCATATTTTTACCTGGTCAGTTAGGACAAAGACAAATCTGCTTTGTGCTAATGAAGCTAGTGCAGCATGCTTTTAATAGAGCAAATGATCTGGTCTTCACAAAATATTTTAAAAAGGACACTTCTGTTACCCTGACATTGTTTACGCTAAAGGCTATTGCAAACAGAACATTTATGCTAATTACTTACATGTCAGCTTGGGCAACAATCAATCAATATTTTTCTAATGTAGGATCCACTTTCCCTGGCCAGTTATCATACATTCAGCATAGTACAGTAAATCTCAAGTTGCAATCTCTTCGTGGAAATGTTTATTTTAACTTCTATAGTAGACTGCTGAAGTCATGGAAATGTTTCCATTACACTTAAGTAAAAGTCTATTTTTCAAAAAGACTTACACAAAAAAAACCTGACCTGGAAATATTTTTAACGTTAGAGCCACTGTTATGATCACACTATACTGCAGTGCAATACGGTTTTGTTTTTTTTTTTTTTTTAAGATTAAAAAATCCTTATAAGCACAATCTGTACAAAAATGCTATCTATCATTAACAATCAACACATGCTACTGAAAAGCAGGCTAGTGTTTTTTTTACTGCTATCTGTATGAGGGAGAGTGATAAGACACGTACCTTTATGAAAGAGAACCAAAGTACCCTGTGTTACCAAAAAAAAATTTTAATACACTGTTCTGTTCCCTGGACTGTGGCTGAGATGGCCAGTACTACAGAAAATGTAGTACTTTCTACAACTCTAAAAAGAGAAAAAAAATAATTTTATGTATTGTATAGTGCCAATTTTCTACTTTAATTCTAGCAATGCTTGTCATTAAATATAACTAGATTTTGCTTATCCGCATAAATGTCTTTATATTGTTAGTACGATACTCCCAAGTCTACTCTTCAAAAGAAAATATTCAAATGCACAATGCAACAAGCAGTTACTGAACTGCTTCCTCTTAAAGAGAGGGCCTGCTAAGTTAAAAGGAGTAATCCCAGTCACTTGCTTCAAGTAACAAGTAGATATTCTCAATAATTTTTGAAGGTATTGGTCCTAAATTGCAAGTATTTAACTGCAGATTTTAAGCATTTGTAGTAAGTTCTCTGCAACATTCAGTAGTAAACAGAAGAAAATTGTAGCCGCTCTCCAAGCGTGATTGCTATAATCATGTACTTTTATGTATCACAGGTCAAACTCACAATAAAATCTGGGAAAATGTTAGAATATGGCTGAATTGTGCCATTGTTGTAAAAAGGAACAGTCCATAATTTGAGTTGGCAATACCATGCTGACAAAGATTTGTGCAGAAATATTCACTACCATTTGATTTTGTCTTGAACAACTAGTTTCTGAGAAACATGTAGTTTGGGGAGAGTATCTATGTAGAATTGCAATGAATACAGGATTTTCCTTCTTGACTAAGTTCTACTCAACTTTGTTTATAGTGCTTGGGATGGGGGTAAGAAGAGAAAGAAGACAGGATAGAGGGAAAGCCCCGCACACAAGATTGTATTTATGAACTGTGAAGTCACCAGATTTTGGCGATTCCTGACTTAGACATGCAAATACTGCCCTTTGATGGCTACACTGTCAGGGTTACTCAGCTTTTATGCTAAAAGCAGGCAGAACACTGCCATACCTTAATGAAGTGACCAGAAAACACCCTGTTAAGTCAAAGCAGGAGCAAGCAACTTCATGACTATGTAAAATCTTAGTGAAGGTGAGGGAGACTGAGAAATATCTCTGTCTTGAACCCTGTGCTACAAGTCTGAGGTTTAACAAGTACATTTAAAGAACAGAAAGCACTCTGTGTGTGAGCTGACCCCAGTCTCCTCAATGGGAGTGGATGCCGCCTGGGCAGCATGCCTGCTGTTCTGTCTGTGTGATGATTATTCGCTCTGGCTGCTGGCCTAGTAGGCTTCAGGTTAAATGCTACTTTGTAGTTTGTATTCTTCACTCACCTGCTATTATACAGATAGCGTAGATGATGTGCCTGGACCAGCACCTGTTCATGAGAACTGCATAAAATAACGTCTTCTGTCAATCTTCAGGTTTCTTTTATGCGTTTTTTGAGACTTGTCTGAGGCTGCTATCAAAAAGTTACAGGCTTGGGTTTTTTTTAAACCTCTTGCTACTCGTCCTCAAAAAATGCAACTTGACAAAATTTGCAAATACAGCCACGTTAGGTATTCCCTATGAAACACACGGGACCGAATTCTTTAAAATTTCTGAAACAACCAGAATTTCCATTAGCTTTAGTTTAAGATGGTTACACAGTCATTTTTAGATTTGGACCCAACATGTCTCAGATATTGTAAGAGTCATCTGTGTACAACCAATATTTCACTCATAAGAAGTTTATCCTCTCTGCCTGTCCACTTAGCTTTATGCCTGCAGATAGGGGCTATTCTTGCTTACATTTGCAGGTACAGAGCAGCTCTGGTAACATGGTTTGGTAACTTTGCTTTAGAAGTGCATTAAAATTTTATCATCGCAAATACAGAGTAGATAAATATTAAATTGGCATCCTGAAAATATGGGAAATGATTCTTAAAGCTGCCCTTTGTTAACATTCCCACAGCATCTGTTGAAGCTTGCACTTTGGAAACTAGCATGTGACCTATGACACAGCTCAGCTCAGAATTAGAACAAGATGTAACAACTCTGTTCAGTTTTGAGATCATTTTAAATGCATTTTCTCTTCATTATCAAGAGGATGTTTACTCCAGAAACACGTTACCAGAGAATGGGTTACAATTAGACAACATAAGCTGAGAAGTTCTCATTTAAATATGAAGTACATCAAGTCTTAGACTTGTATCACTGTCTCATGGGAAAAATACCACAAGATGCATTATTAGTTCAGTGCAATCTGCAGAGAGCATGTCCTAGGCACTGTTCTGGGTAGTGAATGCTATCTTAATACACTTAAGAAAAAAGTTTAACATGTGTTTACTGTACAATCACACCACCCCCCAACTCCTGTGCTTGCTAAAAGGCATGTTCGATGACACAAAGCTAGGTGGGAGAGTTGATCTGCTTGAGGGTAGGAAGGCTCTACAGAGGGACCTGGACAGGCTGGATCAATGGGCCAAGGCCAACTGCATGAGCTTTACTAAGGCCAAATGCTGGGTCCTGCATTTCAGTCACAACAACCCCAAGCAACGCTACAGGCTTGGGGAAGAGTGGCTGGAAAGCTGCCCGGCAGAAAAGGACCTGGGGGTGCTGGTGGATGGCCAGCTTAACATGAGCCAGCAGTGTGCCCAGGTGGCCAAGAAGGCCAACAGCACTCTGGCTTGTATCAGGAATAGCGTGGCCAGCAGGAGCAGGGAAGTGATCGTGCCTCTGTGCTCAGCACTGGTGAGGCCTCCCCTCGAGTACTGTGTTCAGTTCTGGGCCCCTCTGTACAAGAGGGACATTGAAGTGCTGGAGTGTGTCCAGAGGAGAGCTACCAGGCTGGTGAGGGGTCTGGAGACCAAGTCATATGAGGAGAGGCTGAGGGAGCTGGGCATGTTTAGCTTGGAGGAGACTGAGGGGACACCTCATTGCCCTCTACAACTACCTGAAAGGAGGGTGTAGAGAGGTGGGTGTTGGCCTCTTCTCCCAGGTGAATAATGACAGGACCAGAGGAAATGGTCTGAAGCTGCAGCAGGGGAGGTTTAGATTAGATATTAGGAAGAATTACTTCACTGAAAGAGTGGTCAGGCACTGGAACGGCCTGCCCAGGGAGGTGGTTGAGTCACCATCCCCTAGAGGTATTTAAGAAACGTCTAGATTTGGCACTTCAGGGCATGTTCTGAAGGGCTGAGATTGTAGGTTGTTGGGGGTTTTTTGTTATTTTTTTGGGTGTGGGTTTTTTTTGTTGTTTGTTTTTTTGTGTGTGTGTATGGTTGGACTCGATGATCTCAAAGGTCCTTTCCAACCACGAAGATTCTACGATTCTATGATCAAGGTGAACAGGATTCTATTACTGTTACATAATTTCAAAGTTTAACCACATACAGCTCCTTAATGGAGCTCCTGGAGGCTGAGATAATAAATGCAAGACAAGTATTTTCTCTGTAGTACTTAAGACTTCTGTCAACTACTGTAACTCAAGCACACTCTATTTCAGTATTAACAATAGCAAAAATAACCTCGAAAGTGAAAAGCCGTATCTGTCACTCAAAAGTACACAAACTTTTAATATATTTTAAAAACTGACTCAAGGAGAAGAAAGAGAATCACAGGATTCCATCTGTTCCTCTTGACTATTTCTAAACAAGTTAGCATTTGATTAACCGTTTTGCTTCAACACAGGTTTTGAGTTTTTGGGTTTTGTTCTTTCCTAACTATACTGTGCTTCAAGCACAGTAGAAGGTATTAATTTTTAAGCAGGATGTCTTGCTTTAATCTCCTCCCTGCCAAAAGGAGTTAAATAGTTGTTTTACTCCGTTCACCTACTCAAACATTGACAAAGCCATGCTGGAGAAAGGGGTGAAAAATCCATAGACTCCTTTAGGGTAACTGCAAAGAGGCTAGCAGAAAGATTCATGGTCACTCGCCTCAGGAAGTTGTGCAACTTCGTTTTCTTTCTTTATTGAGCTGTTACCGGATGGAGAAAAGGCAGAGTTTACCCTGCCTGGGAAGAGACAATATTACTTACAAAAAGCTAACAGCTATCAGTTGAGGAGCTGTAGCTTTCTATACAGGCTACTCCCCTCTTCCCATATTACTGAGCAGAACTGCCACTGACATTGAAAACAATGAGAAATTCTGTCTCAGTGAGAAATTAAAAGTGAAGATACATTAAAATAGCGAGTGTGCCCTGAAACACTTCAAATTTCACAGACTGGAAGAAAAACTAATCAGTTTCTGACTCCTCAGCACAGTTACTTCTGTGAAATGAGTACTGCCATACAGATGAGAGATCAGAGTTTCATAGCTTTTTCTATAGATGTGCTTCATCCAGCTCAAAGACGAACTCTACTGATGACTGTACCAGCAAAAGGACAAGACAGGGAGAGTCTAGAAAACACAACACAAACAGGAGTCTCTTATCTGAGCTAAAGAACTAGCAGAGACCAATGCAGAAAGATAAGAGTCTTGATAATTTTATTATTTTTGTGTGGGCTGAGATATGTTAGTATATCTATTCAGAGGGTAGAGACAAGTTTATGTTCTCTTGTCCCCATGAGTGAGAGGAAAAAAAAGGATAAAATCCATATTGGAATCCCTTAGCGGATCTTTGAGAGACAGAGGGAGGAAGAGATCCTGACAATTAGTGCCCATAATTAATTCCTGATCATAAGAATGCATATTTTGCTGACACAAACTGGATATGAGGATTCTTGCTAGTCATAGAGGATGCACATACCATCACTTTTTCATGACGAAACTTAAAGCTCTATACAGCTTTAACTTTAAGCTGCATGTACCCTTCCAACATGGCAAGATAATGCAAAAGTAAAGACGACCATATAGTCTAAAAACTTCATTGTTTCTAGTCCTGGGGAAACTTTTCTTACTCCCACACCAAAGGTGAAAAATTACTGAAAAAAGCCTGTCCTGATATGGTACAATTACATAGATTACTCTAGTTGCTGACAGGGTATCAGCTATATGATAAGCATTCCTTTGAAAGAACAATGTACAGTGGAAATGAAGCACAAGAAACTGGCTACCACAGACTGGCAGACCTACTTCCAATTGTATACAGCTGTAAATGGATGGACATACCTTGGCTGTAAAATGATTTTTACTCACCAAGAGAAGCCCCAGAATTTGTAATTTCACCTACTTTGTTGAACTATTACTTTTCAAATAACAAGAGTAACAGAAATAGGTAACTGCAGCTTTTCGAAAGTCAGTTTTTTGATCACTTCTCAGAATTCTCCTCTTTATGTATTCCAAAGCAAAATAGTAATGTATTCGAGGTATGTAAGGTGAAAAGGTACAAGCACAGATAAGTCTTTATTGAACATAGAAACCTTTACTGAAAGTTTCTCTGACGCACAGCACACTGGCTGCCGATGCACACATCTAATTACATTAGTCTGCATTTTGCTCCTGCAAGAAAAGGCTATGGAACACAAGAGTCAACCTGTAAGTGCAGAACACTACCTTACTAGATCACTGGGTCAGCACGAAACAAGTATTCCTTCACATGTTCACTGTTCTGACTTTCCAAGCCAGTCTGCACAAGTAGCTTACAACAAATATGAAGAGTTCATCTCTGCAGCTGATATGATGCTTGATTTCAGTACCTCACAACGGTAAGGTCCTTCAAGTTTAGTTTGTACATTAACCGTGCAGATTTTGCACACTAAACTTTCTCAGAAAGAAAAAAGCTAAGCCCAGTCCTAAAAGAAACAAACAAAAACCCCTCACATAGGCTTCCATCCAGTCAATAATTCTCCTGAGAATTTTTCTTAATGCTTTTGACTATTATTTTTCCCCACTATTTTCTCTCACACAAACAAGTTTCAAGTGTCATACCAAAGAGGGGGAAAAAGGATTTTTAATTTGTTTAGTTATTGTAAATAACTAATTCCATTACACCCATTCACTCCTTCACCTGGTAGTCTGCAGCAGCTAACTACAATTCTTAGAAAGGGGTCCGTAACATAACCACAACGAAAGTGTTGTGTGCGTAGTGATTAACTTCACTTGTAAGAGAGAAGTAGTGAAATATTTATTAATATAAAATGGTGATTTAACAAAGTTAGTAGTGAATGTGACAGTGTTTTACAAGATTTGATGGCAAGGTATACTCGATTATTTACTGCATAGAGGACAGGGTCAGACAAGCTGTCAGGGAGACCCTCCCGTTGAGTCACGAGGTTCAGAAAGGACCCCCTTGCTCTCTAAACTGCTTCTCAGAGAGGAGTTTAGGTGCGGCTGGATCCAATCCTAGTCCCAGACTTGGTCAACACTTTATGTCTGAGGGATTATATATGCACAATCAATCCATTATGTCACGTAGCTAAGAGTTCAAAGCTTAGCGTGCTATTAGTCACTTATAATTGACCTATAGTCATATTCGAATGGGAACAAAATATCTAGGTCCCCATTCCAGACAGTGTTTTGGCTGTGTTGCCAGCCATCCCCCAAAGCCCAGGTGCAACTCATCACAACTCCCACTGATGGTTATGGCTTGAACAGGAGCTGGGGAGGGGGAGAACACACCATCACAGAAAGCTTTCCTCTATGCAATCTCAGTTTCAAATGTATGTATTTCTTTCCCATAAAAGCTAGGAAAATCCTGACAGATGGAAGAACCAGTAAACAGCTTCAGCCCTAGAAAGGCTGCATATTAACTCTATGTCAAGCAGAGATTACAGCTCTAATTTCATAATCTGCCTCTGAAGAGCTACTTCCAACAACGCTGCAGGGCCCAGATCCAGATCTTTCCCTTCAGAACTTACCTATACGCAGTCTCTACGTCTGCGCCACAACACAAGCTATATCGTATCATTCATTTTTACAGAATACGGGAAGTTACTTATAATGGGTTCAATAAGAAGATAGATTAAGTACATGGAACAACCTGCTTTGTTTTAGAAAGTATGAAAAAGATTAATAAACTCTACACAGTGATGTTTCTATTACTTTAGGATGTGGCAGTTGAGCATGTCTTGGCAACTGGAAGTATGACTCATTCAGACAGTTTTAATAAAATGTATATCTATTTAATTTGAATAGAATGTAAAAACTATGATGAAGCCAAAGCCTCTATATTTTCCATGATGGAAAGATTTTATTAACCTAACGCAAAAGTTAAGTTTTTATTCACTTCACACTTCCTTAACTATATTGCTTCAAATTTTGACTGGTTTATTAACAGGAATTCTCTTTGGTAACTGAGATTATTTAAAGCACAAAATTTTGAAAACTTGTGAGGCCTAATGATTTTTTTTTCCAGGGGGAATTAATTGAGAGATTCCTTTTAGTTAATAGGATGCTAAGTAGCAGCTAGCTCCTTCTAGCATAGCATGTAGTGGGTTTTGCATGCTCTTAAAATACCCTTCCAATCACATTCTGGTGAATAGTTTTATTCTTATGTAGCGAGTTTACTTGTTATTTCCAGCACAGTAAATTAACATAGGCAGCATTAGGCATCATCTAACAATGATGACACTCCTTAATATTAACGGGATGATGCTTAGTTTGAACCCAGGCTACAGAGTACATCCTAATAACATGGAGGGAAGATAAGTTGTAGCTCACCAGCTTCTGTCTGCAGCTTTCTTGGGTTTGACTACTTGTTCTTTTTAGCATAATATATCTGCAGCTTCACTTAATGAGAGGAAAAGTGTATTAGTTACCAGTTCACAGTTGCAGACTTCTGGACATTTTCAAATTCATCTGCCTCTGATCATCATAGTTGATCAGAAGGCCTGTCATGACCACACTTGAGAACCTCACTAAACAGGGCTTTAGAGACAACTGTGCAGCGTAAAATACTAGTACTATGCCACTTACCTATTGGAAGTTGACTTGCCTGAGAGAGACACAGAAAAGAAATTAATTTATGCTCTCTCTTACTTGACTGTTGTAACTTTCTGTGCACTAAGACTACAAAAAAAAAAAAAAAAGGCCTGGGCAATGCCAGAAAGAGACACTGTGTAACTTTTAGTAAGACTACAAGCTTTTCTGTACCACTAGAATTGTTATACTAGCATAAATTCTATTACAAACATAGTAATATAGCTTTAACTTCCTAGCCCAGAACAGACCAATCTATTATGAACACAAATTTACCAGCATAACAGCATCACAATGGGAGAAGACCTGTTTCAGCTGCATTGGTTTAGTTTGGAAACAAACCTTCCCTGCATAGACAGTCCCTTAGTAGAGGTATTAAATGACAGGTCTAAATTTACCCTGTAAGTCATAAGGACAGTGGGGAAATGAAATCCAGCTTACTAATTATTAGTTACCACTGCAAACACACTCAGTTTTCTTAATGATAAAGAAACAACATGTATGAAAGACACTTAGAAGATGACAAACAGTAATATCTAACATGCAAACCAGTGTCCCAGGAGTTTTCATCTCCTGGGACCTTCTTCATGAGGACAGATGCCAGCTACAGATGCTTGGCTGGCTAAATGGCATTATCAAGAAACAATATTTGAATTTGTCCAGGAAAGGAGCAGAGGGTCTGAGAAAGGCTTATCAGCATTGATTAAAAAAAACAACGGGTACGCGTCTATCTTGAAATTATTATCTGTGCGATTCATTTCTACCCCTGAAAATTGCACTAACACCAAGTAGTGGTTTACGATGCTATAGACACTACCTAAATTAACTTTAGTTACTGGCAGATTATAAAGAAGGTATAGCATATGGAAACAAAGCAAACTGCTACTATAGTAAGGGATACTATACACTCGTGGCTTCATAAAGCAATTTTGCATCCAGGCCTGACTGGCTTACAGGCAAATAGAACTTTTCATCAAAAAGATTGCTAGATTGTTTAGCAATATGCCAGCAGGTGAGCTACAAGACCATCTATCATATCTGTAATACTGATACTGCTACAAAGAAATTGTTCTCTAACTTCTTTACAAAAAGTATCCATCTTACATTTCTTAGGAGCTACTATCTGACTTATGCAATATCTGAAAGTATTTAGATTCCTCTTTCAGAGATTTTAAAGAATAGTTACCAAAAACAACAATCAGAATTGGATTAGACATTCCTTGCATTCAGGCATTCGCTTTCCAGACAGAATTCAGGGGCCAGCTAGGGTGCCAAATTGAAGAAAATTCCTTTAAAAATTTCAGGAAAAGAAATGAAATGATAAACAAACAAGTTGTGAAAGAACCTGGAAAATGGAGGAGGCTTAATAAAGCAACCTTAAGTGCTAAGGACTGAATAGAAAGGATTGAAATATAGGATTCAATATAGGATTAAAAAGCTTCTGAATAAAAAAATTAACAGCTGATGGTGTACTCACTAGGACTTGCAACTACTCTGAGAAGGAGAGCTGTTAAGATAGTTAGTGAGCCAGCAAGACAGATGGCTGGTGAAGGAACTGACACTGCAAGAGCTAGAACATTCAGTAGAGAGGAAAAACAACAGCTATACCCATGAAGGAACTGCTGCCAAGCACATAAATGAAGGGAGAGGAATCATGCAACTTCAACACTTTCTATAAGAACGTGGATGATGTGCTGAACTGTAGGCAATAAGACCTCAAGCCTGGCAGTTCAGCATCAGTGTAGGAGCAAAGAGACAATGGAAGGATTAAAAGGTCAAGCATCACCTAAAAAAGCAGCAGCAAGTAGTTCAGAGATGTAAAAGTGATTTCAAAAGCGAGCACAGAAAATGCTCAATAGACATAAGCACTGAAAAGATAAATCTGTCACCTAGGATTCATTTGCAAAAAGCTAGCTCTTGGTATTCAAAATGAAAAACAGTGTCAGAAGCTAAGAATTGTGAACACCCCCCCCTCGCTCATTTACACTCTGTCTAATAAGAAGAAAATAGTTTCCACAAAGCTTGCATTTCTCACAGCTACAGATTCAGCATCAGTAAGATTCCATACATTCCTAACAGTCAACTGCAATCAATACCTGTATCTTGAGACCCACTTAATATTTGCAATCAAGTTTCTACATGCTTCCAAATACTTTTAGTACAATCCACTTCTCTTGACATTTACAAAAAAAACCTGGAACACTTGTCCATAAGAGTGACTTAAATGTACAGGGGCTGGGGGTTGCAGGAAGAACGAGTCTGAGAATTGAACAGTTTTGCATGCTCAGAGAGGTGTCCTGAGATCTCATGAAAACTGATCTCAAATTTTATTAGCACTTGATACCATCATAAAAAGTAATAGTTCTGACAAAAAAAGGAGATGCATAAAAATGCCCCAAAAGGGCAGCTAAATTAAAAAAATAGTTTTTATATTGACTCTTGATGAGCCATTTACTTTTTCTTACTACTTTTCCAGCCCATTACTACTGCCAATCATAGAGAACAAGATGAAAACTGCATCCTTCTTTTGAGTTCTGTGATGATGTTTATGTATTTAGGGTTGCATTACTACAGAGACATAAACTTCAGTACATGCTGTTTTCATGAAACACATACAGTATAATATTAAGAGTGTTTAAGCTGTACAGTTCAAGAAAAAATGTCCATTGTTGAAGAGAGCTCTCCCAAAATTCTCTAAGCTATGCTGAGACTTTTACCACTACTGCAGAAGAAAAATGGCCGTGGCATGGGCAAGTAGAACGTTAAAAATCCTGTCAAATTTCTTAGAGAATAAGATTATCTTTCTGGTATTCAGAAAATTAGATTACTCTCCAAGATGCAGAAAGATTTTTAATACACAGGCAAGGCAACCAAATTAAATAAACAGTATGGGATGGCTCCAAAACATTATAGATCACACGTTAATGCAAAAAGCCAACATAATTATGAAGTACCCACCCCAGACTTTTGGGTACATAAAACAGATTTAAATAAACCACTAACGTAATAACAAGTATAAAAGTCATCATAAGAATGAAAAAATAAGTCAGTCCAACTGACAAAAACTAATATGCTTACAGTTCAGAGAAAAAAAAAATCATCATACGCAAGACTATCTAAATCTACTAACTAATCAAGCTACTTTAAACAGGCAGTTAGTACGAGTCTTAGGTGAAACCACTCTCTCCGAAAACTACAGAGAACTCTTGTATCAGTTGGAAGCCTCTTCCATTAAGCGGCAATAGGCTCACAGAGAGCTGACAGAGCTCAACCTACCCTTCCTCCCCCACCCCAGTCCCGTCCCGTCCCAAGCCCCACACCCTACCAGCTACAGCTGTATCAGAAATTTAAACACACTTTCATGGCATTACCCTTCCTCTTCAGACCATCTCAAGTTTCGCTTTCCTAGTTTTTTGTTGCATTCCAGTTGTGCTAGAAGGTAACACGAAGCAACAGGGAGAGGGCAGGAAAGCCACTGCTGTTACAAGCAGATGCCAGGAGGGACTAAGTAACAAAAATGCCAGAAGGCCAAACAGGTTAACATGAGCAGCTCTTCTACACTCCAGAGAGAATTACTATCTCTCCTACGAAGCGCTCGCTTAATGTAGTCAACTTCTGCCAAGTTTACACTCAATCCCCTAATCCTGGGCCTCAGTCACTTCCCAGTTTAGAAACTGGTAGAAGGCGGCTAAATCAGCAAGCCGGCCAGGCAGTTCAGCACAAATAAAGATGGCCAGATGTGTTCATCATAATCAGTTAAGACACCTTTTTCCTGGTTTAAAAGCAGACTGTGGCAATAAAAGTTTGTCACATAGTATTGCAAAGATACAGGTAACATAAAGCAAGGCTATTCCTCAAGAGGGCACTGACACTTTACTTCCAAAGCTAACGTTAGGTACCTCCAAACAAATACAACATTGAGGAAAAATTACATACAGATTATACTTCATCTGGAGAACATCAACTGACGTTTCACTCTTCACCAAAGCTAGGCACCTGGCTGCTAGGAACAGGAGTCTTTCTTTCATCAAAGCCCCTCACACCGCCAACCACCACCATTTTACAGCTTCCTCAGCCCCACAGCTGTCACAAAGCACTACCCTCGCCTCTGGTTGGTGCTTTCCCGCCGTGTCTCCGCCTCTGCTGCCGAGCAGCCAATCAGAGAGAGGGCAGCGGGAAAACGGGTTCTCTGCTATCGCGCCTGTCGCAGGGCGAGGGCGCCATTACAGCTTCCTTAGAGCAGGCGACGACCAGTTCCGTTTCTCAACGTGCCGTCCTCTCGGGAGAGGTAAGCCCGTAGGTAGCAACCAAAACTGGCTTCCTGTGGTCATCCCTTTGTCGGACTTATCGCGCTAGCCTTGCAGAAGAAGGGGAAAAAAAACCAAGAACACCAAAACACAACAGAAAAGGGGAGAAAAAAACTGGGATGAGGGCAGGAATGGTGGCAGCTGAGGAGAACCAGGAGGTGTGAGGAGGGTCAGTGAGCAGGAAGGTATGGCCAGGAAGGTATGGCCAGGCATGGCTAGCCATTGCCGGGTTTTCCTGGGTCACCCTCTCCTCAGACCGTGGGTTTCTGTTTGTAAACCTCTCTTATTTCTGTTTCTCCGGTGTTGTCATTGGAAATGCTAGGCAGCATGGAGCAAAGGTGTTTTATGGTGGTAGCTCTATTAAATAATTAAATGTTTTAGTAAATAACGTTGCTAAATAAACAATGTTTAAATAGGGAGATTGTGTAAAGCACTAAGGCTTTGTTTTTTTGTCAGTGTGCAGATCCTTACCCAGACTGTACCAAGCTGAGATCAAAGCAACGTGGTTACTTTTTTTTGTTGAAAGGGAAGGTCTGAGGTGAGAATTGGGACAGATGTGCACATTTGCAGGGTATCTCATGAATGACCAGCTTGTCTCACAAAACCTGGAGTTAGAAGGAACAACAGACGATAAGTGAGTCTTACAGGGCAATTTCTTTCTGCTGAATTCACTGAAAAATTAAGGAAGCACAGTCTTACCTGCCATCCTCCCCTTCCAGTGGGTAAACCTATAAGTTGGGTAAGCACTCTTGATCCATGATGGTAGGTTGAGATAGAGATTTTCGATGAGTTTCTGTATCAGATTTTATTCAGACAGTGGATTTTAGGAGCTTGGGATCAAATTGATTAACTATTCTGTGTTGTGTTTGCTCAAGGGGCAGGAAGGAAACATTAAATTACACCCACTTGAAGTTACTTGCTAATGAATAATGTAATTATACGCTAGGGTATTAGAAGGTTTTTACATTAAGTCCCTGATGTTTTTGTTGTCTCCTAAGAATCATCTATGTTTAAATAAGCCAGAATTAACATTGCCTCTTTAAAAAGTCTATATTTGTAACTGGGGTAAAGAGAATTTGTGTTAAGAAAATAACATGTTTAAATTTTCAGGGCAGGAGGTAGCAGTAAAAAGCCAAACACTTCTACATTAGATGTCATGCACCTCTTTTAAAGGCAAGAGTTCCTTAACAGATGCTTGGAGACTTCTCCTTATACCTCTGATGACAGCATGGAAAAAGCTCTGATGATTCTACTTTTTCTATATGGCAGTTCAGGGAACTAATGAAAACTGACTTTCTAGTGTAATAACTCTATGAATTGGCGAAAGCTGTCATTTCTGTTTTACATTTGAGCATAAAAGTGTAAGCAACTACTGTACTGCTAAATTCAAATATCCTCAAAGAAACTCTAATAAAAAACAACTTTTATTCATGTCTTTGGGAGAAAGAGTTGTGCTGAAGGCAGAATTTTGGCCTTGGTATTCCATGTTTTGTATTTAAGTTCAAAGTTGTGAAAGCTTCAAAACGTGTAATTCAGTCTCATTTTGCTTAGCAGTTTCTTTTAGGCAGTGATTCCTGGAGTGTGTGTTAAAGCTGAGTGATACCAATCTAGTCCATTTAAATAAAAAATGTCTATGTTCTCTTTTGCAATTGTATAAATTATCAGTTGGATGGACATTCTATTGTTGTCTTTTTTGCCCGTGTCATGTAAACTCAGTTCATTTACATAGATTCAGCATGGTTTGGTTACAGGAAAAGAAAGGTGTGAGGGATTGCTGCATTTTCTTTCAGGCCAGCTCATTATTCTGGCTCTAATCTACTGCCACTAGCAACACCCTAGGCTGACATCAGTGGGGAACTGTCAAAAGGAAGAGGTGCTCAGTTCTGGCTCAGAAAGACTAATATATAAATAAGAGAGGGGCTAAATCCAAAATTAGCCCATGGACAGTACCAGTAAATGTAGTTGTAGCAGTAAGCTTTGTCATTTAAAGTAGATATATTCAGTCTGTTCTAGGTTGCCTCTTGCCTTGCTCCTCCCATGGTAGAAATACATAGTGTCAGGAGTCCCAGAACCTTTAGTGGCTGCAGTGTTGGATTTGAGCATATGAAAACAGGTTTTTAAGAGCTCGGAGCCAGGTTTTCGAGTACTTGGCATCTATAATTGGGGACAGATTTTCAAAACAGGTTAGCAGTGACTGTTCTGAGCTCTTGTGAAGATTTGTCCATTTTGATTTTGTGCCTAACTGAACAGATCTGTTGAAAATCTGGTCCCTATAGCTAAGCATGACATTCTTAGAATGTTGTGAGGACAGTAATAACGTGTACCCCCCAAAAAAAAAGCTATACAGCAGCTCCCACTCAGTTCAGTACCCCAAAGCTGCCACCCAGCACAGAGTAAGACAGGGTTGAGCTCTCTGATACGTTCAGGCAAATAACTTTCAAGGTTGAGACCAAACTTTGCAGTGAAGGTAATTATTGTTTTGCCACCTCTGTTCTGCCTGTGCGTTTATTTGAAGTATAAGCTTTTGTGAAAGGGAGAATGCTAGTTACAAGAGTGCAAAATGTCATATGTGTTTGGTAAAGTACAGGAATAAAATGCTTTAATTAAAATTTACTGAATTAATCATTAATAATATTGTGGGTTCTGAGATACCACCACTGCTTGTAGGTTGTGCTGCCTTCTGACCTAGAGGCTTGGATAAATGTTTTGGTTCCCTTTTACTGTAATCAATGGTGCAATTCCTTTTGAGTTTGATTTAGCAGTGTTGAGTCCTGTATTAAAATAGTTGCAGTAGAAACAAAAATGAATGTTTTGTGTTGGGAAATACTTACTTCAATCTGCCATCTTTTTTACTAGAAGTGCTATTACAGGGTAGTAATATTTATTCATGTGGTCTTTCTGGCTAGTTACGTGACTTATTGCAGATTCAGACACTATAGAAGATTTTTAGTTCTATTTTTGAATAATTTCCCTGATTTGAAATTAATTTAGTTGTCCATTTGTGCAATGTTTTGGCATTGTCTTTGGACCCACTATGTCTGATTAGATATGGTTGGAGATTAGTTTGCATTTATGAGAAGTACTTATTGGAGTTAGGTGAATTCTGTATAAGGATTTAATATTTTATTATCAGGACACAAATGATAATTATGAATTTGCTAAGTATTTATAAATGGATTTGGAAGTAATTTCTGTGCCAAGTCAAGCCACAGATAGATAGTTTCCTTAAGTTTAGGTATATTTTTTTCCTTATTTATTTTGCAGTCCCACAGATTTTGCAATGCCTTATTAGCAAATAGAAGCTGTGCATGATGCGCCTGTTTTGCCAGGTGGGAATGTAGTGTGAGATTCCTTGTAAAATATTCTAGTCCTTTTCCTGTAGAAGCAGAAAAACAAATATTCATCAACTTTAATTGATAGAAGGTGATCTGTTATGGAAAAAATAAATACAGGAGATATTAACATATAATATTTTTTATAATAATTTAGTATGCCTTTGGACAAAACTTCTTTTATATACAATCTCCATCACTTGATCCCAGCATAAACTATGGGAAAATGAAACTGAAACAAACCAGTAATTTTCTGTGGACTTTTGAAGGGAAAAGAAAAGACACAGCAAATCAAAACAGAGCTGTATTTTTGCATGCACTGTATTTCTTTTGTGCTGTGCTTGCACAGTTGAAATATGGACTTTAAATAATCCAGATTAAGCAGACTATAATATTGTAATTCTTATGTAGGAAACATGGGATGCCGGTCTATATGATAGCATTGCACTGAGAGAATAGCTGAGTGAACGTCAGGTAAACAAATGAAAATAAACTCAAAATGGCTAAATTTAAGTCAACTCTCAGAGCAGTAAGATTCAGAAACATTCAAATAAAGGTGATAAGGGAAAAGAGATGAATTGTTGTTAAGATAACTGCTTTACAGATGTTTCTGAACTGGACGCTTAGACATTATACTGTTTCTAACCTGCCCCTGTTAGCTGGAGCTGTAATATATGCTCTGAAGTCAGAGTGACATAGATTCTAAAATTCAATTTCATGTAGCAGTTCCTTATGTTTCATCTCGTTTGTTTTTTAAATGTAGAACTTGAACACTAAAATGGCAATGCGTAGCCTGTACATACTTTTTCTCAGCCATTTTCTCAGACACACCGTTGGATCACTGCGCTTACTCTCTGTTTTTTATGGTATGTTGTCACAGTGGTAAAAATAAGGTTGAGAAGGCTTTATAAATCCTTCCTCTTTCATCACAAAGACTGAAGATATTTGAAATTTGTAAAAAAAAATCTTATCACAGAAGGCTAGAGAAATCTCACAGCAGTCACAAGCCTCAGTTTGGACAAAGAATATTTGATGTACTTATGATGAGACTCAGCTTCCTTTGTCATGCTTTTGGGGGGGATAACTTAGCTCTGTTTTACATCTGTATCCCTTGAATGTCCTTCTGCAAATGAAGATTTAATTTGGTGGGGCTAATATAGTGAATCTGATTCAGCTCGCGCTTCACTGACATTGTGAGCCCATTATGGCATTATTACTCTCCAATTACAGGCATGAGGGTAAGAAGTGGCCTAGTAATGAAGGGTACACACCCAGAGCAGTGTGGCAAGAATTTTAAATAAGGCAAATGGAAAAAAAAATATATATATACTACATTGATATCTATCAAAAGGCCATTTTTGATAAGTGTCTACTTTGAAAGAGTTTAGTGCTAAGCACTACTGTGCTATCACCTGTTCATCCAAGCTATAGACTGGAATTTGTCTCAGATGCAGATATCTACAATTTCTATAGTTCTATGTACTGCATATCACTTGTACTGAAACAAGGTCAAGCAGTTTGATATCATAATTTTTATTTGTGAGAATAATGTCTAAGCTACACTTCCAAAAAAATATAATGTGGAAGCATATTTTCTGCTTTAGTGTTTAATGTGCTTCCAGTTTTGAAAATCAAATATTTAGTGTCATATGATTTATTTGTGCTCTAGAAAACACAAATATTTACTACCATTGGTATAAAAATCAATGTAACTATCTTCTGTGGTTTAAGATATTAAAAACTAACTTTGTGTGCCTTTCCAAAATGTCCTTTCTTTTGTGTGAGTAGAGTTTTGTGAGACTAACTGTTATGGGATCCTACAGGATATGTTTTTAAAGAAATTCCTGCCTGCTGTAGGATCACTTCACAGAGACTGTTCTGAATGTGTCACAGTAAACTAAAAGGATTAGAGGAAGCAGAGGGATAATAACTGTCAATAGGTGGCAGAGTCCATATAAATTACATGTGTACTATCAAGTGATTTAATACTGCTTCAAAAGTATGAGTATTTCCATTCTGAAGAGAAACAGACCCACAGATGAACGGTGGCCAAAGAAAATGGAATAAACCTGTGCAGCAGGGAAATAACTTTTTTTGGTACAGTAAAAAGTGAAATCTAAGAAACATAGCAGAAGCAGAGGCAAAAGCTGCACATTCTTTTTAGAGGAGATATATCAAACTTGAGGTACTTCTGACAGAGGAAGGGATCCAGTGGAATATGATTAGTAAGACTGCTGACTGGCAGAATAGCAAGTAATAGCGAGTTTCATTTAGATACTTTTTTTGCCCTTCTTACCAATTTATCTACAAATAGTCACATAAAGATTTCAAACTTGTCAGCTGCAGTGTGACGTGCTGTGTTGCAATAAACTACTTTGGGGATGCAGATCCATGCTCAATTTTAAGATGATGCAAATCAGTGCTGCTACACACAGTTTTTACCTGCATCAATTCCTCAGTTTACTTGACTGTGCTTGAGGTGCTAGTATCAGTGCAAAGGACATGGTGAAAAATGCATATAGCAGGAGGGAAGAAGTGCAAAACAATCTTTTCTGATGGCTGCACAGGTTCACACTGGCTGAGTCAAAATTTCTGTGAATGTATGAAAAATGGACTTGCACATAGTTTAGTTACTCCTTGCCATTTGGAGTAGTTTATTGAATTATTAAATGTCATCTTGAATTTAAGCCTTTCCAGTTTTCTGCTCTGGTTTGCTTTAAAACCGGAAAAATTCACTTAAGTGTTCTAGGTGCTATGGAGACAGTGCTGATGTCAGAAATGTTTTCTGTAGGGGCCTGGAAAAGGGAAACAGATGGCTGTGGTTACTGTTGAACATGGTTAGTTGTTGGTGCATAACAGAGAGCACAGAGAGCAACAGAGTGCAGCACAGAATTGCTGAGCTAGCAATGGATGTGGTAGACTCTTGGGAGGGTAGTAAAACTTGCGGAGAGGCAGAGGTTGTTAGCTTACCCCCAGTGCTGTCTTAATGAAACTCAGTTGCTTTGTGTCCTGGGCTGAGCCACACAGTACGGCTGCATTAGCTTGAATTGAGGCCAGCTCAGGTGTCTATGTTAATTGCACAGTTGGGCCAGACTACACTGCCTGTTCAACTCTGGCTTTTCTTCTGTTCCAGTATATGATGAAGTATCTTTCTGGTACTTGGGTTGTCTTGATCTTTATAGGCCTTTATTTTCTAGATGGCTTCTCAACTCATGGGGCTTTTGTAAGAACTGAGGAGCCAGGGGTGAAGAGATAGCATAGGTGTAGCTTGAGGTGACACTGTTAATGAAAGAAATGCTTATTTTTCTTAATTATTGAACTCTTAGTTGATGTTAAATGCTGTTGCCATTTATAACTTGCCACAGTATCTTGCGCTGAACTGTAACAAAACCAGAAACAGAACCCTCAAAAAAGCTTTCCAAATCCCAGAATTCGTCCTCACTCTGAGAAAAAAGCCCTTCTCTATAAACCTTGAATCCAATTTTATGCAGTTAACATCAATGCATAACTCTGCTGCTAAGGTCATCTGCTTGGTTGTTGAGTTAGCCACCCTGCATGGTTTCCCTACACGCCATTGAAGTATACTTGTGACAGGATCTTTTCAGCTACTTCCAAACAAAGCTGCTTAGTTGTGGTCTGCGCTGCCTTATCTATTGCCTCACTTGCTGTTAGTTTTTATTCTGAACTACAAATGAGCAGTCAAAGTGTCTTTGTTGTTTATTTATCAAGCTCTCTAACAAGCCACTTTTATTTTACCTTGTGTTTAGAAGCAGCTGCCTTTAAATATCCCTTGAGGTCACCTTCCTTCCTTTCAAGTCCATCCTTTTGAAACTCTCATTTGCTGTGATATCTGTAAAGCCGTTACAGTGATTAAACAGTGCTTATCATGATGTTAAAAATCATCTTGTTACTTGTACTTTCCAGTCCCTCTGTATTGTTGTCTAAAAATAAAATGAAAGATTCTGTTAAGCTCTTCAGTGCAGAGATTGTGGTTTTGTACAAGCATTTAACACAGCAGGGCCCAGGAATCCAGGCAGGGGCCTATAATACCAGCTTGAGAAAGAAGAAAAAAATGTTTCCAGGTATAAATTAATTTTTGATAGGAAGGTAAGTGTAAGGTGCCTTCAGGGATCATTTCTTCATGATGAAATGTGCATTAATGCTAACAATATGCAATCATTTTTAATCAGGCTGACATGTCTACAATGCAAAGAACAAGTTTTTTTTTTTTTTATTAATGTTATTTAGGGCACCAGTAGCGTTTATGTGAGCTAGAATGGGCTATGTGACAAAATGATTCTGTGCTCGAAAGCTACAATTATTCTGTAAACTTCAAAATCCAGAATTCAAGATTAGAATAGGCTGAGAATTTCTGCATTTGATTGGCTCAGGCTGAAAGGTGGAGAAGCAGCGGTTTGCCTTTTATGCATTCTGTCAGCTGCAACAATGCTAACCAAGGAAAGTGTCATCTCCCTAGAGTCTCTTCAGACAAAAGTACTATAGGGCAATAATGAATCTCAAAAGAAATTAATGATTGGAAAAAGTGGTGTTTTGCATATAAGTGTTTCTAGTGGAGCTATGAGCATCAGTCTTGTGCTCTATTACATTGAAAAATACCATGTGAATCCCTGTAGCTTTTAGTGATTCAAGACATGAAAGGTGTTGTTGATTTTAATTTGTATTGTGTTCCTTATGTTAAATAATCCTTTGGCATCAGAAAGTACTATTTAGATCTTTAAGACTGTACATAAATATTGTTCATAACTTCAAAAGCTTAAGTTGTTAATGGATGACATATAGAAACCATGATCAGCAGAGAACAATTGCTACTGGTCTCCTAGATAGAAGTATCTACAGGTATGTAGATTAAAATTTGTAAGAAATAAATACTTCTACCAGTATTGTTGACCTGATTAAATTTTTAAAAACAAAGTTATACTTTACAGCCCCAAATAAGTGGCTTAGTTTTTTAAATTTTGTCTTACAAGCTGAGTTTTGTGCACAGACTTTTTCAAAGCAAGGAAATATTTTAGTGTTTATTATTTTTTTCAAATTTTGCTGTTACAAAAAGCTACTCTAATACTTTGTTTAGTAAAGCAGGAATAAATGATAACTTACACTTGGGTGGTTTTGTTTGTTGTCATATTCCCCCCCACCAAAAAAAAAAAAGGTAGCCTATGTAGTACATGTAAAGGATTGCTCCATGCTACGGAGCAAGACTACTGAGACTAAAACAAGAACAAGTGACTCTGGAAGAATCAGTTGTGTTCCGTTAAGACTTTGGTAGAAGTAGCAATCCAGCCTGATTTGCAAATAGAAGTTTCATCCCAGAATCTTGTCTTTGTGTTCCAGTGGTGTAGCCTGAATAACTTGTGACAAAATACAATGGGATTTGCGTCTTAATAAATGGACATATTGTCTATAGTTTGTTTTCTGTGGTTCTGGAAATCATAGACAACAAGTAGTTTCATTTTTTTTTTTTTGGGCATAACAGTGACCTGGTAGCATTGTGCATAATAGACTTTTTTTTTCCCAGTTACAGTTTTTCATTGGAAATAAACTTATAAAATTTAAGTCACTCAGGAATCCATGTCCCTTCTTGCAACAGTAAGGGGTTCAGGAACTCAAATGAAAAACATGAATTGCTTTCTGCAGTATGTTTTTGTTTGCTATCAGAAAGTACTGTAGTGATGTCTGCATTTTTCTAAGGATTGAACTCAACTATTCTTTTTTCCTGAGATAGTTGGGATCCAGTGGAGACGGCAGATATTTTTGCCTGAAGATAGAGGTTAGTAGTTATTTTGCTAGTGTTTAGCTGCAAACAGTACCTAGTTACTAGCTAAAAACATAGTGTAGAATCCTTTGGGATTATAGTACTGTTTTAAAAGTAAGAAGATTCTTATTTCAAGAATTAATGCAAATCTGAAACTGGAGAAAGTGCATCTGAGGGATAAGATAAGCAGATAGTTCTGAATTACTTCAGTGTGCAGGTATCATCTGCTTTGACACATGCTACTTGTTTATCAGAGATCTGGATTCCAAAATAGAGTTTCTTTTGACTGGGTTTCTCTCCTAGGCTGTTTTGATGACTTCTTTATATGAAGTTTTAAATAAAGGACATAATAAATTAGCATCAACCTGAATCTGCCTTTCGCTTTCAAAGTCAAATAGTCAGTCAATAGAAATCTGCATATAAGCTGGCATTGCACTCTGGCTTTCAGAACCAGAAGAATTCACAAAAGATTAAAGGTCATAATATTTGTAAAAGTGTTTGTTGCTGGACTTTATTTGTGGCCTCTAAGATTTTGGTGTTCTTTGAAATGTCTGTGGCTCTCCAGTTTAATTGGGAGCTACTCTTTGTATGATGAATTTCTTTCATGTTTTTATCAGAAAAATTGAGAGAGAACAGCAAACACTCTACAGAGGGGGAAATAAGACATATGTTTACTTTGGAGTAGAGTTGGTTTTGTTTTTTTTTTTCTTCCTGAGTATTAGGAGTTTAGTTATGGCTTTGTCTCAGACATTACCAATATTTCACAAAATTCACATAATTTAGACTGTCTTTGTATTAAACTGTGGTTCCTGAAAAAAACCTGAAGAGGCTTAATGCACTGAATCTAAGATTTAGGAACTGGGAGATCTGGATTATTTCCCTGCATGTTTTCTCTGTGTGACATTTTGAGATCTTGTTCCCTCCTGCCTTTAGAAATGCAGATTATCTGGAAAACGTACCAATTTATAGATGATAGTTAGAAAGCGTATGCATTGTTTGGCTTTATTTTTAAGTGTTTGAGTTTTGTGAGGCCTTGTGCTGTCCCTTTATATGAAAATTGTTAACTTTGAATATTATTAACTACCAGTACTTTCTGTAAATATAAAGCCATTCTTTAAATAGAGCAGGTGTTTGTATATTCATGATAGTGTTTTTCTACAGTTTAATTATGATTAAAATTTTAAAGCTGGCATGGGTTTGTTGGTACAAGTGACCTTTTCTGCTAGTATCTTCAAGAAAACAAGGACAAAGAAACAGGTGTTCTGGCAGAAAGTTTGAAATCGAATAGTTCAAAGCAGTTCCAAACACCAAGGAAAACACACAGGTTACACTTCTGGGAGGGGTGTTAATCTTGTCTAGTTTTGTGCAACTACAGTATAAACACATTGTCTACACATCATCTGAGCTAATAATCTCCACAACCTTTATTGTTAGTGGAAAGACTTAAGCGCTTCAGTGTGCAGTTCGTTTCAGCTTTGTAAATCTGTGTGAAAATAACTCCCTTTACAGAGATCAGTCTGTCCTGTTATGTCCATAAAACTTCTTGGATATATTTGTAGGGGAAGAAGTTCATGACACATTTGGCTGTGTTTTATATCGCTTCAGATTATGTTTGTCCTGAGTATGCTTAAACATAGAACAGATTTGCTTTGAATAGGTTTTGTCCAAAAACTAATCACTTTTAACAGATTGCAGTTACTGACATATAGCACAGCTAAATGACTGTCACTTTTCACAAAGAGTTGGGGTGCCAGCAAGAAATGCTTATTCTATAAAGCGTAACATAATTCTTTCATTTTAAAAGTGGAGCGTTTAGTTATTGAGTGTCTGTATTTACCCCCTGTATTTACCCTAATGGTAAGAAATAATCAGTTTGCCATTCCTTTGTCCTGCTTACATGTCTACAGTAAATGTCTTACCATGGATTTCTTTAGCCTTAATCCAAAAGCACTGCATAGGTCTTTCAGATGGCTGTTGTCCCCCAACAAAGCACATTTGCATTTGCAGAAGATAAATAACCATGGGCACCTTTTATTTGTTACAGTCACTCCTCCACAAGTAGTTAAGTGTGTTATGTGAATAATGTCCAGTAATAGTGAAACCTGAAGATGTGAATTTCATAGATTTATTTTTCAGTTTACATTATGTTAAGATCTTTCTCTAAAAATAAATACTTACTGCTCTGTATTTTCTACTTGATAATTATTGAGAAAATAAAATAACTTTATATGTAACTAAGTTTGGATAAGCACTGAAAGTGTTAAATGCTTAGTTAGAACTTCAGAGACTTGGGTTTTTTTTATTTGACTAACATTAACGTGACCCTACAGAAGAGGACACACTAAAGTGTAAGTGAAACTCAACATTTTGTGTTGGATAGGATGAAGGGAAAATATTCCGTAAAGGGTATACATGGATAATTTGAGTTAGAGAGAAAGAAGTACATGGATTGGCAAAACAACACAATCCCATTGATATTAATGTGATGCTGATTTTTTGACTGTTTTGATCCAAAGACTGGGATTTCCCACTGTAAACCTTCCTTTTTCTAAGAATCAACAAATAAGATGGTACAGTTTTGCAATTTTTTTTCCCCCCTCTTTCTAGAAGACCTGTTTATGTAAGTTGCGTAGAACTTCCTGAGAATATATGTACCAATGTGTATATATGTATGTCTGCCAGTGCATTGGCTATATTGTATGATTCTTACTTGGATATTTATGTGCATTAATCTTTTAAAAATTGTTGTCAGTAGCGCTAGAGTTAGGGCCCATTCTTCCTTCAGATAAAAGGACCAAGGAGCTAGCATTTCTTTTGTCTTTCTCCAAAGATTAAAATGCGTTCTTATTTTAAGACTTCTAAGTTAGTTGACCTGCACGCTGTAATTTCCATGACCAGGGAGATTAACTTTGAGAGGTAGGATATTTGAAAGAACTGTACTTTCTTTCTGTGTGAAGATTGTTCTTAATAAAAGATTTAGGAATCTTAGGTTGAGTGAGCGCAGTCATTTTGAGCTTAGACTTTTCTATAGCTTCCAGCCCAGGCTTCTGGGAACTTGTGAATCAACGTTTGCTTCTTTTTACTTCTTTTTAGTGAAAGCTGCTGACTGACACACTTTTTCAGTCTAGTATGTTTTGGTTTGGTTTGGTTTTTAATCTAGAAGCAGCTGTAAGTAGCTATTGTAAATAGGTAAATGTATCTTCCGGATGTATTTGTAGATCGTGGCTGTCATGGACCACACAGCACATTAAAAAAAAAAAAAAAAAAAAAAAGGGGGGGGGGGGGGCGCAATGTGGAGTAAAAAGCCACATAGCCACATTAGAAATTATACTGAACACCAGCTGAATAAAGGATAGGTGCCAAAATTTTTTTTCTGCAGATAAAATAAACTGCATCAATCTATCTTCGGATAAGTTAACAAGTGTTCTAATTTCTGTCATTATTGTGTTACAAAGCAAGTACTGTCATATCAACTGCAATGAAATTGTATCTCTCCAGTCTTTTTTGTTAAAATCTGCATAACATTCATGCCCATGACATGTACTGCTGTTCCTGGGTATAATAAATTCTGCCTTTAATTTGCCTTTACGTCAAGTTTCAGAACATGATTACAGTTCTGTGTATTTGTACATATGCAGAATTATTCAATGAGGTATGACTATGCTTAATTAATATGTCAGGTATCTCTGTATATGGTATGACACAAAAACTACTTTAGCAAGTAGGTTTAAAACAAGCAAACAAACAGAAGATGTAGTCTAGCTAAGATTCTGGACTTGTGCTTTGCCATTCCAAATGATGACTTGGTGATGTCTCCCCCTGTACTCGGCACTGGTGAGGCCCCACCTCGAGTACTGCGTTCAGTTTTGGGCCCCTCGCTACAAGAGGGACATTGAGGTGTTGGAGCGTGTCCAGAGAAGGGCTACAAAGCTGGTGAGAGGTCTGGAGGACAAACCTTATGAGGAACGACTGAGGGAGCTGGGGTTGTTTAGCCTGGAGAAGAGGAGGCTGAGGGGAGACCTTATCACCCTCTACAACTACCTGAAAGGAGGTTGTAGAGAGATGGGGGCTGACCTCTTCTCCCTGGTGACAAGTGATAGGACAAGGGGAAACGGGTTCAAGTTACGTCAGGGGAGGTTTAGATTAGATATTAGGAGACATTTTTTCACTGAAAGGGTTATTAAACATTGGAATAGGCTGCCCAGGGAGGTGGTGGATTCACCATCCCTGGAGGTGTTTAAAAAAAGGGTAGATGGGGCACTTAGGGACATGGTTTAGAAGTGGCTCTTGTCAGGGTAGGCTAAAGGTTGGACTCGATGATCTTAAAGGTCCCTTCCAACCTCAACAATTCTATGATTCTATATTACAGCGTACTGTGGAAATGTGCTCTGACACATGGTCGTCCATCACTATGAGTCTGTGATCCCATAATAAGAAGTACAGAGATTAATGTTTTATTACAGGAAGGTAGCTTTTACAATTACATATGTAATGAGAGAGGGATCAGGGGGATTGTAAAGCCTCCATTTTTCTATAATTAATATGGAACTCAAATGACCTAAAAATGAAGAACATTATAATCCTGGAAAAATTAGCTGTCTTGAGTTTCATTCTTTCCCCCATCATTGTTCGTTAGTGAGGAAAATCCTTTCCATTGCTATTTTTTACAAAATGATATTCAGCAAGAACAGCGTGCTCATTATATCCTAGATGATACTTAACCCTACCAACAACCATACAGAACAATTTAATCTTTACAGTGAAATGTATGTAGCTTACACTATGGTTCTTTCACTATGGTTCATAATAGTGAGATAGCAAGGATTAGCACTAAGTCTGCTTGATTCTGCTTTCTATCTTGCTCTTGCCGTTTCCAAAATTCATTTTGAGAAAGGTGCAGGTTAAAAGCATGGTATAGAAGATGTTTACTCCATAGGTCAATACTGTTTTCCTTAGTAATTTGCAGTTAAGAATGGTGGGAAAGTTGTACTGTCATCTGTTCATTCCCTCAAACTGATTACAGTAAAAGCTGGTTTGGCCTGAAAATTGGGGAAGAGTAAGGTAAGAAAATATATCCCTCGTAACCAGAGTCACTCTGTTGTCTTGTCTGCTTCTAATCCAACACCACTTCTTGATGTGATTCAGAAACAGAGACGCTTTAACTGTGTAGCCTTTACAGTGTGGTCATGGTTACTTAGAGCTACAAGATGGAACTGTATATCTGATTATGTTTGATTTAGACAGTAACAGAATCATCAATTTCTTAAGATGCAATAAGACAGCTAATAGCCTACTACACATTCTATGGCTGTCTCCTGAAATCTTAAAAGATCAATAAGTCTGTAAGGTCAGGGAGTGGGGCAGGTGAAAAAAGACAAGAAGAACTTGTATTGAAGAAGGGTAATGGAAAGGAGGGAGAAGATGATTAGCTACCTAGCATCACAGCTTATCAGGGACACAGCACTAATGCAGCTAATCCATATAAACCGTATAACTAGCAACTAACAATGGGGGAAAAGCCACGCTCCTGAAACGTGGGAGTAAGGAGAAATGCACCTAGTTGTGGATTCGTTACGAATGGTACTTACAAATGTGGGGATGTCACAGTCGTGTTGGAGGCAAATCTTAAGTCTTTGATGACTTCAGGAAGCTGTTTAAAGCCCTTTAAAGGACTGGGATGGAAGTAGAAACAGAAAATAAAGTAAATCCTTAAAATGCTTTCCTAGCTAAAAATACTCCATACATAGGTCATTATAAGTAAAGAAAAGAAAATATGGTCTGATGTTTTCTCATCAGATTGAACCATGAATAAAATGTTAAATATTTTAATGAAAGACCTTTAGTATTCATAGCTAATATTTACCAATCCAAAGAGAAAACAATTATTAACTTCTGGCAGAAAAAAAACCTTCTATTTTTCTAAGCATGTCCTTTTTTTTAGCATTCTTTCCTTTTGCTTTACTTTGCAGCTTTACTAGAAGACTACCTTCTGTAGACTTTTTCATGTTAGAAAACAGAATCTGCATCTATTGGATAACTGAGTGGGTACCTTGCTGATTTTATAGTTAACCTTTAGGAGGTGGGCACAGTGGCAGTAATGCTCCTAACGTCTGCTGTGTGTCATTTGTTCAGTGAAGATGCTGACCTATTCCCATCAAGTATTGCAGTGTAATAGGAATATGATTTAGGGAACAGTTATAAACTTACTGAAATTGATAGGTATTTTGGCCATCTGCTACTTTGCACACAGGGTGAGTCCTGTAGTGTCCCATTTTGTCAAGCAATTAAACCTTCTGGAGCTGTCTTCAGGCTCGTTGCCTTCCCCCAGTGAACTGTTGTCAGGAAAAAACCAAACATAGTATCTGTTTCTCATTGGCAGAATTAATAAAATACAATGCTGACAGGATACAGACCAAGCATAATTTCAGAGCTGCTGCTATGCATCATTCTTCACCAGCAGTGGAAGAGACAAGTACAATTCGATATCCTGCAACAACCCTCAAGGTGAATTCCTTTTAAGTAAAGCTGTAAATTTGTTAATTATATCTCGAGTTTATATCATAAGTTCTAATAGAAATATATGTAGCTTTTGCTAACTATTCTCTCACTTTAAGGAAAAAAAGAGTTTGATGTCGGAGTTGCTAGATTGATGTCAAAATTACCTTTTTCAGTTTAGAGACTTGCTTACTCAATCATCCACCTACTGTTAAACTTAATGAACTGCAAAGGTTTTTTAAATTCTGTGGATGTACTTGCAGAAGTTGTAGCATCATTTTCTTCCATTCACTGCTTTGCTCTATGATGATCGGTGAAATACTTAGGAGCCTAGTTTGAACCACCTGTTAAATAGGATTAATGTTAAATTATAGAACTGACTGGATGCTCAAACCAGCAGATAGTCTTTTGAATGGGCATAGCAGCATGTTCAGGCCAAGAAGAAAGAAGTGCAGTATAGAGGGTCAGAGACTTTTGAGAGTGTCTCTCTTTTAATTACACAAAAACCAAAACCACAAAACACAGAGTTGAAAATTAAACCAGCTCACGATACTTAGTGTCTTAACCATTAAATCAGTTTTCTGGAATCAGAACCAAACACTGTGGAAGCTGAATACGAAGGAAATTCCATGTGGAATTTTATTTAGGTAGAGACTTTGAGGTAATTATTATAAAATGACTGGAGATGTTATGGGGAATAGGTCCATAAAAAGCATAACTTTGGATTTACTGCTTACTTATTAATAAAACATAATTACTGTCTTGCTATAATGAAATATATTAGAATATTACTTAAAATATATCTTATTAACCTCTCAGCAATCCTAGATATTTTTTTTGGCAGAGAAATTAACATTTGTTGAGAGCAAATACAATTTTCAAGTTAGAGAGAGCTTATAGAGAGTTAAAGCTGTGCGGGATCATTTTTCATCCATTTTTCTTTTTTACTACAGTAATTAGGCTCAGTGCCAGGCAGCACAATGGAAAAGAAATTTTCTTTAATAGAATATTTTTTTTACAGGCACTGCTGGACATATACGGACATCATCTGTATTTTTCTTCCTTATGAAGCTGTCTTCACAGTTGTATCCTCTATGGGAAAGACTTTTGGTCATTAATTAATGTTTTTCTACGTTATCTACATGCTATTTGAGGTTTGAGACATTTCAGTTAGAAAGGCAATTGCTCACACTGGCCATAATGGTTTGGGTTTTTTTTTTTATCTTCAGGATACCTTGAGGGTATTTGATATTGAGAAATGTTGACTAATATGATGCACAAAGAACGTTTCAGAAGTAACATCAATCTGTCCTGCATGTTTTTGGTAGAGTTAACTGAGCAGTAGAAAACAGGAAAAAAATGTTTTCAGTCCCTTGCATCACTAAAAGAATGCTTCTGCTGCTCAGATACCTCTGTAGCTCCTTCTGATCTCCAGAAAGATTCTATGTAAAGAAAAAAATGCTTTACTGCAGTAGTTCCTTAAGTTTGTGTTTGTGTTTTACAATGCTTTTTGTATCTTTGTAGGACTGGTTGTGTTTGCCAGAATATTTTCTTTGGCTGAAATCTTAAGAGCTATTTGCAGACAACCAAGCTGTAGGAGAAGGGGTTTTTTTGCATTCTGTCTGGTTTAAAAGGCTGTAACACCATTTCATTCCGGTTACTGGCCTGTGGTACGTAAGATTTCTAAAGCCTTCAGTTTGATTTATATTGTTTCTGCTTTGATTGAAATCTAGTCTACCTGTTGCGTGGATCTGGTAGTGTCTGTTTTTCATTGTGCTGCCGTAGTTTGACTATTAGAGTATGAATAGTCAAGTTTGGGGTTGATTTAAAAAAAACCTCACTGACTGTCAGTATTAGCAATTCCCTCAGGAATTGGAGATGTATTTATTTTCCTTTAAATACTTTTTAAGGCCTAAGTTAAAGCTTTCAGATACAAAATTTGAGTTGTTTGGAACTAAGATGGTAGTAAACGGATAATTGAGATTAACCAGATTGCTTTTCATGGGTTTGAAATGCATGACCTTGAAAAAATTTTATACTGTGTTGTAGGCTTTCATCAACACTAGTAAGCCACATAGCAAGAGGCATCTTCTTCTCTGATGTCTGTTGTGAAGTCAGAAGTCCACTTTTCACTGCTGTAAATTTTTTTACTATAGTTCAATGAGTTACTTAGCAAAAATATACCTCTTTTATTACGAAAGCAGCTATCTTTTAAAGTTTATTGTGTCTGTTAATTTAGACTCCAGTCCCAGTTTCTGTTAATAAGGAGGATAAAATACTGAATTTAAAAAAGTGTGTTAGGTTTTAAGATTTTTGAGGCTTGCTTTGACTGAGCAATTGGGTGGCTGCCTTGAGATACTAATTGCATCCATAGAAACTGTGAGAGTGCTAGTTACGTAGAGAGCTCCTTCTTTATTTCCCATTTCTACAAGTAAAATGCAAAAATTTTGCACAATTACTGCCATATTCCAGAAAATATGTGCTCCTTGTTGTTTGTGGGATGAGTTGAGTGGTTGGCCATTTTATATAAGCTATAAAGCCCTTTAGATCTTTTAGGCATAGCACAGTAATACCTGCATGTGGTAGACTTGATTTCCATGCAGTCTCTCTGAATCAGCTTGTATAATTGGAGTCTGAACAATGTAAGGAGTGCATATATTTAATGTTATGCAATAATATAATAAGTACTAGTAATAATAATAATATGCAACCTGGTACATAACTTGGTGTCTCTAAACTAAAGGGAATTAACTTGAGGAATACAGGGGGACCGCTTTCCCATGCCTCTTAATTACATATTCAGTTGATACCTTAACTAATAAGCTTTCATTGCTTTACTGTGGGAGGGGCATGGCCTCATAAAAGATCCACAAAATCACAATAACAAAATGTAATGGTAGGAACAGGAAAGTCTCTGTTACAGAGATAGTACTGATCCTGGCCAATGCTTACAAGGCAGTCTCAACCCTTTTATGAGTTGCATCAGTAAATGCTTCTGGGAGAGGATGGAATCTGTAATTCCAGACTGCTTTGGGTCTGTTCCTTTCTAGTTATATGCCATTTTTAGCTGGTAGACTTAGACTTGGGAGAGTGCAGTTAAATACAGTTTTTTCATAATTATCTAATTCCATAATTTGTATTCTAGACATGGTTTTCTTTGCATGAATTTTTTATACATTCAAATTCAAAGGGACTGAGTGGGGAAATTTAGGACATTTTTGTATGCTAAGGAAAGTGACTATAGTAGTATTGTTTGTAAGAGGAGGAAAAAAGATCTAGAGTCCAAAATGAATTGCATATAGAAAACTACATTTGAAGTTGCAAGCAAAGAAGATATTATTTAAGGTTTTGCTCATGGAAAATATAGTATCTCTTCTACTACTTAGCTTCATGTGTATAATACACCGTCTTACTTGAAGGTCTCTGTTGGGGTAGAACAATTTCTCATAAAGTATACAAAGCTTAATATTACTGTCTGGCACACATCCTGCTGAAGGACCTGGGGAGTGTCAGAAGTTTGGTTTCTCAGGCTCAGATGTCTTTTGTTTCTTGCTTCATTTGTATGAGGGATCATACGGCCCATGCTATACGGGCATTTTTGTGTATGCTATATACCTGCAGACATCATTCTTTATTGTAGTGTTTCTGTACCTTCTTTAATCTAAAGTTATCTTACTGATTACAAAAAAGTAAAAATAAAAAGCCATGAGTCATGTTACTTTATTGAAAGAAAAATCCATATGTGCTATTTTGCAGTCTAATCATAAAGGCTTTCCTTTACTAAAACATGGTACTAATGCTTGAATATTTGTTACATCTTCGTTCATCCCTCCCATTTTATCATGTCTACGAATGTGCATATTGAAGGGAAAGAGTTATTTTTTTTTTTAGTCAAGTTTTGTCATCGTTTCATGGGTGGCATTCTGTTCTCATAGATTGCAGCTAGCAAATGGGTCGCAACAGGGGAAAGCTGTTCATAGGCCTCAAATATCTAACTTGTATGTGTCTGGTTTGCAATCGGTTAGAAGTCAATGCGGTAGTAAACTTGAGCAGAAACTGCATCATTTTCTTCAATGGTTTCTTCTAAGGAGTGGGCCAAGAACTGAGCACCGAAGAGATGTAGCAACAAGATCAGCAGCTGTTCTTGCATCCATTAAGGCTGATGGAAATTGTTTGATGCTCTCTTCAATGGAAAAAAGGTTGTGGCTAATAACTTCTGGTAATAACTTTTTAGCGTGTAGTGATAGGATGCATGTAGATGTTTAGTCTAAAAATTAGTCAGAAATTGAAGTTACTGGAGAGCGCTTAGTCCCTGTCGGGCAGTTGATGCTCTACTTCTTTGCTGTTTCTTGTCTTCTCTGCCTCTGGTTTTAAAATGCTTTAGGGAACGTTCAGAGGCTTGGTAGTTTTCCAGACAGTAGCCTGAAGTAGTAGCTGCCCTGAAGCAATTGGTTAGCTGTAGTTTCTGAGCCCATGGTTAAGGGTTGGTGGCTTCGCTTATTTTATTATGTTAGGTGGGGCTTTGTTATTCAGACTTAGTAAAAGCAGGCAGGACTTTACCTTCAGTTTCTATTGAAGGTGTTTTCATTATGTAACTTCTTTTATAACTCTTCTATCTATGCAACATATAATCACTTTTCAAAATTGGCAGTCACCTAAGAATATATATACAAAGGAACTTTGTTATTTTAACTATAAAAATAGTGAAATGCAGTTGGATTATTTCAGACACATACAAACCAATTTAAAATACAAAGCTAATAAGTGCTTTCCCTTAAATCTATTGATGTTTATTGTCTGATAGCTATGTGTGAATTTTTATGTTTTTAAGAAGAAAAAGTTATTTCATGCTTTCAGTTATGAAAAAAATGTTTAATAATCTTAATTTGTTTGACTCAAAGTTGGCTCTTTTTATAGAGATTTGCTGTCTTATTTTTGAAAAGCCCATTGTTTGCCTCTGAAAGGTTCTTAATAGAGCTTTAACAGAAGACTAAATTTGAACAGCCAGAAATACTTGAATGTAAATTTTGCTCATTCTCACTCTGGATTGCTTAAATTTTAGTCTTGTGAACTGCAGCAAGAAACTTGAAGATCTGTCTCCTTTCCCTCTTCTGCAACTTTAGCCCTTTTTATTCCCTCCTAGCAAAATCCCGTATGTGCTACTGATTCTCTATTAGCATCAATATTATTTGTGTACTGTACACATCAAAATTTACTTCTGCATCTATTATATGAAATCTAATTTCTTTCAATCTGTAGGGAGAAAAAAGTTATATACTTATGTTATACACAGACTGTTCTAAAAATGTTTCAAATATTAGATTGTTACGATTCTTGTATTAACTTTTATTTGACGAAAATGATATTTACTTATTCGTTGGTAATTTTTTGTTATATAAATCTAATTGCTGGTTAAGAAACAGTAATCTTACTTATGCAGAAACAAGAAGGGACTGAAAGAAAGCTTGAAACATCGAGTAGTAACCTTACATCTTGTTTAGACATGGCAGTTGTTTTTCTCTGTTTCACGGTCTTCTCGTGTAACACTGCATGAAGAACCAGGCCTAGGGAACGGGCTGAGTTAACTGGATTTTTTCCTGAAGAAATTGTACTTCTGTTTTATTCATAAATTTGGGAAAAAAAAAAAAGGTAAGCACTTTTCTTCATGGCCTTAGCTAATAGTTTTAAGGAAGAGGAACAAATGCCCAAGTTCTATGCATGCTTCCTAGCTTGGGGACCAGAAATACTGTAGTCATTTCATTGTGAACTGTGCTGAAGCTAATCGGCTCGGCCCACAGAGGGTTATCTGAATCAACCTGGATCATGTGGATCCGGCTCAGATTTCTCTGCAGTGTGCTCCTGGCGCTGAGGTTTGCTTCTACTGTGCTAGCTCAAACAGTGTTTGTAAGTGTGTGCTAGATACGTTTATCTTTGTTCTCATTAATGAAAGGAATTGAGACTTCGTAAAACCCTGAATAACCTGATCTGACCTCATTGCTGACCCTACATTGAGCCAGAGATTGGACTACAGGTCTCCCAAGGTCCCCTCCAAACTGAATTTCCCATGATGCTATGAGTATGGAGAGGCCACTAAGGACTTTGATATTCTAATGGATGGTGAAACCTGTTTGGGGGGACAATTCCTTCATTACTCTGCAAATAAGCTAAGCTTTTTTAACTGAATCATTTCTAGGTGAGTTATGCAAAGTAAAAAGGTTACTTAATTCAGGCAGGTACAGTGTCTTCTGAACAGAGTCGGTGCTGAACAATCCTGATGCT
The DNA here is from genome assembly GCF_964199755.1 of Larus michahellis. Taxonomy (NCBI): domain Eukaryota; kingdom Metazoa; phylum Chordata; class Aves; order Charadriiformes; family Laridae; genus Larus; species Larus michahellis. The sequence goes on from NC_133899.1 coordinate 19,983,482, forward strand.
CAGCCTAAATGAAGGTGGGTGATTGGGAATAATCAAACTCTTAAGAACAGCCAGTAGTAATGGGGCTCATTAGTATGCTACAATTGTTGTTTTGTGGTAGTTATTTGACGCATGTACAGTAAAACCTGAATTCCCATCCATTAAAATGATGATGTGATAACTGTTTACTACCAGTCCAAGTGGTTGGCAGCTGTAATAACACCAACTAATTAGACTGCATTGTGCATACATCATTGAATAAATGAAATTTATTATTGCTCAGTAAGGTAAATTTAATACGCAGAGAACTTGTATGCAGGAAAGCAAACTGTATGATTGCAGTTGTAACAATGTCATTAATATCCATGTAGTATAAAAATGGAATTGTATGGCTAATTGTATTTGTGAACTATAAATCTAAACTAGGTCTGTTGTTCCAAATATTTGACTATTCACCTGCTGATGATGACCACGTACTCGATAGCTGTGTCGTCCCAGCCTTTGCACAGTTGAGAAAAGTAGCAATTACCATTTCTCCTTGAATCCAGGTCCTCTTCTTGGCCCCAAGTGTTGAAGTCAAATCATTAGAGAGGGAGTGGAGAAAGTGCAGATTGAATGACTTTGAGCCAGATGTCAATATACTGTGCTTAGCTGGGAGCACTGTTTGGTTATCCCTGCGGCTGGTTTCATGACATACCTTAACCAATCTAATATCACACTGCTGCTGTCTGTGCAGGCTTCACTGATACGACTCACCATTAGCAGCAGAACAAAGTAGATGGCAGGAATGCAGTACGTGGAGAGGAGAGTGCCTTTTCAGCTGCAGCACTGAGTTGTACCTTCACAGAAGTTAGGCTCAGCTAAAAATGGTAATATGAACAAACTCTCTAGTTTGTTCTGATATGCTTCCTACTCAGGAGTCTCTGCTTTGAAAGAAGACAGGATGTTCTCTCCGTAATACCTCACAAAAACGCAGACCTATACAATCTGCCATGCTTTACTCCCGTATTTGGAAATGTTGCAAATGATAATATAATTCTATTGGTTTGAGGGAAGGTGGGACCTCGGCTGGTGCCCCAGTTGTATCCAAAAGTCAGGATTTAGGTCTGGTGGCCATGGTAGCGTGCTAAATAATAGCAGAGAATGGGTTTAATGCATTGACCTCTGTGTTATTGGCATTGTATGCTGCTTCTGCACCAAATTCTGTTGTGCATTTAAAAATCCAAGAGAACTTTTTTCCGGCGACCATCCCCTTCTACCATATCAAGGCAAGTGCCACAGGATAAGCAGTGTTAGCGTCTTTGTATCCCTTCTCTATTCCAGGCAAAAAAAATCTTTTTTTTCTTTTTCCCCCCAGGAGGCTGAAACCTTTGTGTAAATTAAAAATTTAATTATGCAAAATCTGAATCATCATCAGTTCCTACTGAAGAATATTGTAGACAAAGGAAATAGACCTTCCTGATGATTTTTTTTTTCTCCGTAACCCATGTATGTCAAAATATGGATTAACCGAAAATAAAATCATTTGCTGAATAGGATTGTTTTCCATTAATCTCCCTAAGAAAAAACAATTTTGAACAAAAATTAATGTAAGTTTACATTTTTATATTTTCAAAATTAAATATTTAGGGTTTTCATTAAAAATAATTTTTTTCAGTTATTTTCTTGAAATAAAAATACTGTTATTTAAAATTAAGCTAATGACTTTGAGCCAAAATTAAGATGGAGGGGGCATAGTCAGTTGAAAATTTTCCACTTTTGAGAAAATACTTCAGTATTCTAGGCCTTTTGCTGACCTGAGAAAATAATTTCATACAGAGCTTTTCACAGGAGTTCACAGAAGACAGAATCTTGCATGTTTTAGACTTCTTTTAAAACCTAAACCCAAATCTCTTTTGAGATGACTGCATAGCCATTAAAAAGTATGATCAGTGTCTACTGCAATACTGAACCATACCAAAATCTTGTTTCTGGACACTTTATTAGTAGTTAGATCTTTTAGAGACTAGTAATTTTGACCAGTGTTGTAAAAAAATGCAAGAAAGCAGTGTCTGCTCCCAAAAAGTCTGTCTTGTCTGTTCAGGCTGACAAGAACACGTAGTAAGGCAGGGGGATGGAGGGGGAAAAATGTCGTGTCAAAATCTCAGAGAGGACTGTGAGCAAGAGCCACAGACAGAACCAGAATCTAAACATTAGTCTAGGGATGTAACCAAGCAGTTCTGTCTGAGTAATTGCAAGACTTGAAGTGGGGAAAGGGGAACAAATCTGCTCTTTCCCACAGGCTTTACACAGCATGTTTTAGCTCTCCTGTCACTTACGTGGAGAATTCTCTCATTTTTCTTGCATCACTTTCTTTGTGCTTTTTTTAATGCAGACTGTCTTTTGAATCCTATAGTGTGGTGGGTTTTTTGGGGGGGAAGGATATTTGTGTTTGCATTCTTTGGGACATGCTGTCTTTTTACAAACTTCTGATTAATTTTTGCATCTAATTTCTCTTACAGTTTGCTTCATTCTTTATCAGGTACTTTTTTTTTTTTTCTCTTTTTTTCCTCCGGTCTTTTTTCCATAATTTCTAGCTGCTACTGGGACAGAATAATTCCTGATGACTTTTATAAAGATGTACGAAAGACAGGTTGTCTTCCAAAGACTTCACAATTTGAATAGGGGCTTTCCAAAGGAAAGAAATCAGAATGGTCCAGATAGCAAACTTTGAAGCCAAAAATGGATCTTAACATCAGTTTGGAGGCCCAGTGGTACCCAACCAGGCACAAGGAAAAGAAAGAATTGGAGTAGAGGCACATCTTGTACTGAGTGGGGTGCTTAGAGGTTGCCTAGAGGCTGTTTGTCCAGAGAGAAGAGGTTGCATAGTGGGGATCGCTTCTTTGGACATGTCTGATCCCTTCTGAAATAAAACCTGGAGAGGAAATCTATCCTTCATAATACAAAGGGCTTTGATAATGCTTTTAGGACTGCAATAACATATTGCTACTACTGTTTGCTTTACTGACATGAAAGGACAGAAATTTGAAGCCCGTTTCCTGAACATACAGAGAAAGATGAAAAATTATTCCTAGGTATTTTTGTAAACAACGGAATCTGCTTAGCTTTTTTATTTCTTCTGTATTATTTAGGGAGATTACTACTAGGTTGCTTTCTTTTTCTGTTGAAGTTTTCCAGAGATCTTCATTATAAGCTCACAATTTGGAAGGATTTTTTGTGTTTGGAAACCATAATGTTTGTGTATATAGTTGTGGTTTGGTTTTGGTTTGTTTTTTTTTTTTTTTTTTAAATCTCACAAGAATTCACTTGGGCTCAAGTTAAAATAATCATCTCAGCCGTACTCACAGTAAAATTGTACTTGCAGGTGTTCCTTGTATAAAGCGAAATGTAATTGCTAGAGAAGTCAGCAGGAAATCGGATTCACTTATATGTGAACCCAGTTCACAAATGGCTGCAGTTATTAGCAGCATGACTTTTGCATGTCCAACTGTTCCCCTGCAGAAAGTCTTACAATGATTCTAGAATCTGTCATCAAAAATTTGTCCTATTATTGCAAAGGTTGAACTTGTCCCATGTAGAATAGTACTTAAATCACAGTCAGTAGTACCAAGCTTCTTCTTTTCTTTAAAGTGAGATTTGACCAAAATATTAGCAACTAGCATGGCTTTTTCCTTTCTTAACTGCAGGGTACAAATCTCAGGTTTTTAACTGCTGCTAATCTGTTGTTGAATCCCACTGAGGAGAAAAGGTTGCTGCATAATGATTTCCAAATAAGTCTTTAAAATTAGAAAGCACTACGTTTATTGGGAAATACACAAGGTTCTTGTTGTCTGGTATTAAATTTGAAAGTTTTGCATTAGAAATATTTTATGGAGCATTTGGTTGTCTGTGCTGCAGTACTCTTCAGAGTCAGAAATTATTATTTTGGGGACTGACAGCATAGTCATAATTTTGTGAGGAAACACCAAACTGCTAGAGTTGAACGTCTCATTTGGTTTGGTTTTGTTTTTCAAATCTTCTCAAGAATTTGATAATGGAATGTGCTCTGGAATGTTTACACATACAAGTAGCTGTGGGATCTTTATAAAAGTAGGCTGCTGGGAGGGCTTTTTTTTTGTTTTCAAGAAAACTGTTTATAGCTCCTGAGTTTACAAAGATTGGTACATGTAAATTGACCTGCTGAAGCTGAGGTGGGTGTTTATAAGATAAAAATGTGTATTAGTAGCATTGCAGAAACTTTTTATTTCTTAAAGTCTTATTTTAATAGCAAAATTATTTTTTACGTCTTCATAATCATTTATATTTGATGGTTTTTCTCTGACTAATCCCTGACTAGAGAACTATTCCTACCTTGGCGTGCTGGCATTAGTTGTTGAAATCAGAAATGTACGTAAGTGGGACCTGAAGTGAATATTCACCTGTGTGATTCCTATTGATGTTAACAGAATAATGTAGCAAACTTCTTTAGGAGCCAGATCTTCAGTGCAGGGAAGCCAGGATATGTGTTCCCTGATAGGTCTTGGAAGGTTCTCTCTTCTGATGCAGTCAGCGTTCAGAGAGAGTTGCATGTACTCTCTCCGTCAGTACAGCAGGAACTGGTTGCACTCAAGATCTGTCTGCAAAACTACAGTAATTATCTGCAGTGTCAGTAAAATAATGCAATGTGCTAAACACTGCTGCTGATAGAAGAGGGTGCTGAGCACATTGCTGGAAATATCTGTAGCTGTCTGATGAATGCAGGAAAGAAAAAGGGCTACGCTTCAAAAAAAGAAGGCCCAAAACTTCTGATGCATTGTAGAATGTTTAAGTTGGTTTAGGGATATTCACATTCAATGAACTTTGGAAACAGTGCTTAATGATTAATATTGAAAATAAATGGATTTTTGGAGTCCTTTGGGAAGTTAATGCATTCTAGCGATACCTGCAGATTTAAGATGCATCTGTACAGTTAACTTTTTTCTGTGTTCTTACACAAAATGTTGAATTGGTGCCTCTGAAAACAAAGAAGGAGAAGAGTATGTCTGTCGTCTTGGCTGGCTGCTTCACAACAAAGTAGTTTAGAGGCACAATGAAAAGCAGTCATTGTTTTGTTTTATCACTTTTGTGCCTTATTTCATTTACACAATTCAGATGGTGACTGTATAAGACTACCCAGTCTTCTGTAGAGGTTGGTGTGGAACTGCATAAAGGGGTTCTGACAAGTGTTTGTGGTAACTCACTTGTACATTCCATTTTGCTTATGCCGCTTTTTTTACAAGCAGTTGCTAAAGTAATTCTTGCACATTTTGTTTCAGAAATAGTAATTGTAAAGCCCTGATTACTACGGACTGTGCATGAGGTACTTGGTGATTCCATCTAGGATTTGTGGAACTTGATGGCAGAACAAAACCATACAGCTAAATGTCAAGAATCATGCGCACAGTAGAAAGTAAAACCTTTGATTATCCGATTACTGAAAACTACTTTAAAGACCGTGCTTTGACACATACCTTTCTCATGCTTTGCTTAGCAAAGGTAAATACCCACAACTCTGAAAATGCCATCGTTCGCTGCATAGTTCTTTTCCAGCAGAAATCTGCTGCGTTTTTCTTGCAGCTTTCCTTTTCAACAGACATTGCTGAAATTTATGAAGGAATAGTAAACATGTCTCACATGAATGGCAGAAGGCAAACATATTAGTGGTAAAAATGTCTTTTTTGATTGTTTTTTTTATTTTGTGGGTTTATTTGTTTCAAGAATATTATAACTGCAAGATGTTGAAGCGTGGAAAGTCTCAGTCATGGCAGAAACAAATGATGGGGTCGAGTGAGTGATGCAGCTGAAAGCACAAAACAAATGTAATGCAATTTATTTGCCTTTTGTGACTTGCACTCATCAGGAAAATCTAAGGTGTCTATTATGTATGACAAATGTGCTGGTGAATCCGGGCTTGGAAACATGACTTTTGATTACTATTGGGAATACTATACTTGATTTGATGGAAAAGATTTGCCAAGAGCATAATGAGAATTGCTATGTCATTTAATAGGTGCTTAAAAGATGCAGTGGGATAGGATGAGATGCGGCGGAACTCTATTAGGGAAGTGGTTACTTTAAGCCCCAGTGATGCTGGACTGCTAATGCCATCTGTCCCTTTATCTTCTGATTGTCTTACTTGCAAGATTTCTGTTTAAATAGTTTTAGAAGCTGCAGTGCTTGAATGTAGGATCCTGTAGGTATAATAGGTTTTTACAATATGGATGGGAAAATTATCCATGTACGATTAGCCAGCTGACTTTAAAGCATCATAAAAAGTGTTTTGTTTTTTTTTTTTCCCCCTAGTGCAGATGGTAGTAGAACTCTCTTACGGTACATTTGATGTATATTTACCAACTGGTATGCCTACATCAATGACAGCATTTTCTGATTATGTGCATCCCTTCTGGGGGTTGCATGATTACAAGGCATAGGATCTTTGAGCAACTGGTGAGACATATATGCAGGGGATATTTATTAACTTTTGTACGTAAAATTCTGAAGCTTTGTCCTGGATTTCTTTTAAATATCGTTGCTTATTCTTACTTAGAGTACTCTCTGTGTGTATTGTATTTACCTGTCTTTTTTTCTAATAGCGTCTGATACAGTATCATGAAGAGACAGCCTCTGGTTGTGAGTGCAAATCTTAACATCAGGGCTTCAAAACCAATGTTTTGAACCCCTGAGAGATCACCTCTATTTCTTTACCCAGTTCTCTGTAATGTTTATATGGCTTTGTAGAAGGGACTTGTCTCTCTTATTGGAATTCCAAAACAAAGCAAGAGTTGAACATTGGTTTCAGTTTGAAAGGGAAGGGTAACATTAAGAGGAAGGAGGGCATTTTTTGAACTGGAAGTAACTGTCTGTAACAAAGACTGGCAAATTACCAAAGAAAGGCATACTGAGAGGTCAAAAATAATAAATAAAAGACTTAATAAAATATATAATTAAGCAAGATTAAAGGGATAAAATACCTAATGCGAAGGACTGATGATTTCTTTTAGCCATGCTGGCAATAATAACAAATTTCTCATGGGAACTCTCAGTCAAATTTGGACATTGACAAATACTGCTGCTCTTTAAGTAGTTTTTGCTACGTACAGAGGACAAATTAGATTTTTATTGTAAGCCTAGAGGTCTACTAGTCTGTAAATTGGGTGATTTACATATTCTGAGTGATTTTACGTATAAGATGCTGTAAGTCTTAGAATTCTCCAGTGTGAAGAATGAACAAATAAAGTAAACATTTGTTCATGAGTGAAGAGCATTCTCTCTGTTCTCAAAGTGGTTAATGGACTGACTAAAACCGATAGGGCCTATGAACTTTCACAATAAATATTATTGTTTGGAGCAGAAAAATGAAGGTGCCAGCTGCAGGAGAAAATGCAACCTCTTTTCTTGCTGTGACTTCATTAATGAATGATGACAGACGTATACAAAAAACTGACATCATGTCTGTTGCTCTGTTGCTATGGTATTTTGATGGCAGAAATGCCATCTCCTTAAGGTATTTAAGAATAATTTTGGAACCGTGTGTTTAGCTTGCTATTTCAGTATCCCACTCTTTTTACTGTGGTGCTTTGTTACCCACTTAGAAGTATGGATTTCCTGGTAATTTTGTTTGACTCGAAGAAGTAAGTTCTGGAAAAGAGCAGCCCTTTCCAGCTTGTTGCAGCTGACCTTTCAGAAGTTGAGGTTCCAATTTCCTGATCCAGATGGTTGAGGAAATATTTCTAATAGAGTAAATCTCTACAGATGTAAACAGTTCATTAATAATTCAAATTGCCTGAATTAAGACAGACATTCCATTCTTTATTCAGTGTTTGAATTAGTGTAATCTTATTTCCTTTATTTCCTGTACTGCCTTTACCAAATCTTATTTTGATATAGCATATGATTAGGCCATGCTATGAACTAACATGTTGTAAGGGGTTCTATTGAATGACTTTGGTCATAATTATTTAGACATTGAAGACTAGCATGTATATTAAAAGAAATCTTTACATATAAACCCCAGAAATGCTTACAAATAGCTTGTGGTATTTGCAGTCAAATCTCAGTGTGATAATCAATCTGGTCTAACAGTAATTTGGATTAGAAAACTCCAGAGATAACTAGGTCTTCTATTCAGTAGTTTCTGTATATCTAGTTTTACGTAATTTGAGTGCTTCTTAACTGGTCTAGCATTCAGTTTTAAAACCGTACATGGTGTTTCATCTTAAAAATGAGATAAGTTGTTACAGTTGTTTTTTCTTAGCTGTAGAAAGAAATGGTTTTGTATGAGACAGGTAAGAACACACTGCACAGTTCACTACTAAGATACAGATACGGAACTCCCATGTGACAAATACATCTAGGTTTCCTAATGATTTAGTTAAAAAAAAAAAAAAGTCAAAAAAACCACACAACACAAAAAGCAATGCAGGTAACAGAACCGTGATATGCATAACAGGAATCTTTGTTCTGCATTTTAAAAGGATGTGGTTATATAATACAAGCTTTATTGCTTGACTGGTCCCAGCCTACCTAGGTAACAAGAGGACATGGTTTTAGCCTTTAGTCAGGGTTTTAGCATGGAAAATCAACTGATGAATGTGCCTGAGCAGGGTTTGGGCGTTTTTCTAACTGTTTCTAGAGGCTTATAGATCATCTTGCATTGAAATGTGGATACTGTACTTACTCAGCCTTGTGTCATTCAAATGTTTCGTAGACAGTTCCAAAATGAATTTGAAGAAACTGCGTCTTATTTATGATTCGCATTCACTTGCCACTGTATCCTTTTTATTAACTCTGAAATACATTGGTTTTTAAATATAGCACGCTATTCTATGTGTGGAACTACAGTAGCTATGGAAGCAAGTGAACACTATCGCCTACAATTCTAACCTTTATTAAACAGAAATTGATAATAGAAAAAGGCATAAATTTGCAACCAGTATTGCTTCAAGTTCTAAATTTGCTATTTGCAAATTAACAAGTTTTTTGCCACTGGATTTTTTTTTTTTTTTTTTAAGTTAATCTTGCACTTCCCAAAGGTGTCTTCTCTCTCACACAAATTGAAATGGCCCCATCTGGTAAAGAGTCATTAAAAATGCTAAATCACAAAAAGAAGTAGATGATCATATTAATTTCTGTAATAATATTTAAAGAAAGTATTTCTTGCCAATGAGAACAATATGGAATTGAGTGGTATCACTTCAACTTTATGGGAAGGGTAATTCTAACTTATTTTTCTCCCCTCTCTATGTCCATATAAGAAATTAGATATTTAGATGGCAAATTCATTCCAAAGCTACTGTATGGAATTCAGTGCCGGTGAGTAAGAAATACTGGTTAACCCACACTGAACAAGCCTGGACTCTCATACTACAAGAAACAGCAGAGCCCTGCAGAGTGGGGCTTGTGAAGCTGACCTGAGCTCAAGTAGAGGTGAAGGACCCTCTTGTTCAATTATGAAGAAAAGCTCTTAAATACTTACTTGGGTTCCTGATTGGCTTTTGGCCATACCTGCTTAGTCAGTATGCTGCCAATAACCTTTACTCGTGAGAATTGGGCTCTCCAAGAAAGTGGGGATTGGAGGTACTAATCAGAATAAGTTTGCATATTTTTTTTCCTGGTAGTAAAAGTGTAAATATACCAGAGTGCTTCAGTTCGTCGTCTCATAAACATTTCTCTGAAACACAGATAATACCCCCCCCCCTCTTTTTTAGCTTATTTTTTTTATAAAAGGATTTTCTTTGGGAGGGGGAGAATTGTTTGTTTTAAAGTAGCTATCTTTCCAATAGACAGGAAGTGCAGTATTCTGACTAATGTTGGCTTACAATTGATTGCATTTACTTTGAGTTCTACAAAATGGAACAGTAATGTCATAGCATAGCATGAAACCCACAGACCACCCCCCTCTCCCACACCTGCAGTCATTATAAATGCTATTTCTGCAACCAGTAAGTACACAACACTATGCATGACCAAGCATTATGGCTTCTCTTTGTTAGATAGCAATTGTTAAATTATGTCAACATGTACTTGGAAGTATTTCCACGTCCGCCTGTCCCACTGACAGTGGCCAAAGCACTCTGAATACTTTTGAGGAAGGTCAGCTTTATTGGTGGGTAGCAAGAAAGGACAGTGGTTTGAGAGATTTAATGTTTTAGAGAATAGGGGAGGTAAAGTGGAAGAACTGAGACATGGGAGAGGTCTTACAAGCAGCCAAAACACTTCTATTAATTATATTGCTTTTCTTATTTGTTTTAAAGCTGTAAGGAACTGGGAAAGAATGAAATTGAGATTTGATTAATGGTCGCCAAGACTGCAGTATGAAAGAAATGGACAAAATGATTTTGAAATAGGTTTGGCTTTTAAAAAAGAAAGAGAATCTGTTACTGCTCTCTCTTTCATACATCATCGTATGGCAAATGAGATACACTTTGGAACAGCAAAATGTAGTTGAGATACCAGTGTGGCAGCACGTCTAATTTACAGTCAGAAATTTCCCGAAGGTATCAGAATGATGTTCTCTATTTGTTTCTGCAAGAAGAGATGGCGATATTACAACATGGTGGTGCAAAGAGGCATCATGTATTATGGTTACCTGGAATGCCTAGAGTATAATTTTATTCAACTCATTTTCTAACTACTGAGTAAACCCTTACATGTATAAAAGAGAAAGTTACATAAATCTTTAGATTGACAAGATTACTTAATTCATTCAGTACTTGTCCTGGGGATATATTATAGCCCCTTACCATCTCCACAGCGTGTCCACTACAAGCATTATCTAATGAATTCTTGTGTCATTTGTTATGCACCACATGACTTTGACTGGGTCAAGTTAGTGTATATTGTGCAAGTGGAGTGTAGAAAGCGCAAGACTAATAGGAAATCATTGGCTTGGTCATTGAGGTAATTCTTTAGATGCTGTAACAGATAAGGTTAAACTGTATGCACTGTGATTTCCAGCCTTTTTTTGTGGTCGTCTTCTAATATGTAGTGTTTCATTAGTCTGCAAGTTACTCTTCTGTGATAAATATAACAGAGGCATGGTGTGAGGCACTCTTTCCTTTGTTTTAAAAATACTAGGGTTTTTGTGTATCAGATCTATAAATATGATGGCTGTTAAGGTAACTTAGGGTCAAACTTATTTGAAAAACATCCTCATTGACAAAAATATTTTTAAAATTAACTGAAATATCTTTTAAAGAGTTTTTCTAATCTGACCACTGTTCTGCTTTTCTGCTGAAATTGATCATGAAGGCACTAGAGTAAAAATGAAATTTAGCCCATGCTGTCCTTAATGTGACTCAGGTCAGATTGACAGCTTTTGATTCATATTCTTTCTTGACACTGTTTTGAGGAGTACAGCCGTGTATAACTTTTCCTTAAGTTTTGTGGGTTGTTTTTTGTTTTTTGTTTTTTTTTTTAAATCTAAGCTGTGCATCTGCTTCTCCCACCTGCAGGATTGTTTGTATTTTCAGACAAACCCCTTCTTCTCCTTTTTGCCCCAAATAAACAGTGCTATTAGTCTAAATTTACTTGATCCCAAAGCTAACAAAAAACTCAGTATGACTGCTAATAGGAGGAAAAAAACCAAAGCCATAGAGCCTGCAGTTACCATGCCAACACTGTTCCCTAGGGTGTAGCCACACAGAGATGGATGCTGTGAAATTAAGCTCTATGTGATAGGTAGGGAGGTACCTTTCCATGTAGTTGTGCACTATTTGAAGCTTTCATATACATTGTATTTTAGCATTTGTATATTTAATGTTATGCGTTAATCTGGTCTTTCTGTTGTTCCCTTCTCCCTCTGTGTACACACTACAGTTGCCTATTTTTGTGGAGTGCAAGAGAACTAGGCATTTGAAAACGTACAGCGTATAGTAAGTTCCATGAAAAATGTGTTATAAAATGGATGTGATATGATGAAGAAAGAGTGGCTTCTGACTCAAATTCTGCCTGCCATCTAGTTGTCTGTGTAAAGTTGTTGGATTTGTACTCTGCTCTCCTTTACTTTGCACATGCACAGTCTATTTGTGGTGGCAATATGGGGATAAACAAAATTTGTCACAAGAGGACCACTAGCAAAACTAACATATGAGACAGTGGTGCAGGACAAAATTTAAGTGTGTTTCTGAGCTTTTATGTGATTTTTCTACATTTGCCTACAGCTTATCTTTAGGTGTTTGTCAGTTATCAAAGACAAACCTCCTTTTCCCTAATATTCTAGATGTGTTTACCTAATGCCATATCCTCCTTTGGAGTCATAGCTTTCTTCTCACTACACAACTACTCTTTCATTAGATTCAAGGAAAGGGCACTGCTCTGTATTCTCCTCTCTCCCACTCCATGTTTGTGCTTTCTGGGTTTGGGGAGATGACAAGAGATTAGGGCATATCATTCTCGGTAAGTTTTAAGCAGGTCATAAATCTCTAAGGCCTTCACAGACCTTGATTAGAATTGTATGTTACAATTCTACAATTGTAGAATTGTCCTATTTGAAAGAAAGGAAATACCTTCACAAACTTACTTCTTGAAGCAAGTCCTGTCTATGAGTTAAACTCATAGACAATTTGTGTTTCTCACAAATAAATGCAAAGTACTGACAGAGCTGTTTATAACATGGTGAGCTTGCCAGGTTTACTTACTTGAACTTTCTTGGAAGACTATGGATCGATTATGTAAGTGGAAATTCTGTGCGATATTTTACTAACACTTTTTCAAGTCGCTGAGAGGTTACTTTGTGCACTAGAAATGCCAGTCTTGAAGATTTAGACTGAAAGCATCGTAAAGCACACATGGTAGAAGTCTGTTTAGATTTTTCTTGGGTTATATTAAAGAAAATGGTCTTTAACTTAATAGCAGCTAATTGAAAATTTCTAAATTGCAATGTTTTTGCATACTGATTTTTGCTAAAGGCATAAAGCAACAGTGAAATTAATGGAAACTGTGCTTATATAATGTCCCAATGAGGTTTCCTTCCTTCCAGACCACACTTACGCTAAGAAATGTTCAGCACAGCAGCAAGTGCACTTCGTCAGTATTTATTATTAAACATTCAAAAGGCATCTGACAGATAAGATCTCAGCCAAAAAGGCAGCGTAATCTATTATTGTTAGTTATGTGGAATTATAAAAGGGATTAATATGTATTGCAGTGAAGTTTAAAAAGCTGGTCTGCTAGTAGATAGAAATTTAACGAAACCAAAACATGTGGATTGTGGTTTAGATCTACTGGGTGCAGCTGCGTATACTGCAGACTTATGAATTAAAGTTTAAAGATAATAAGATACTAACGCATCTGACTCTTTCCTGTCAACCAGTGGTTCCTTCTGGGAGTGTTTTTCTGAGATGGCAGGCAGACATTCATGTATTTAAGTCTTTATGTTGCATCAGAATTTTGCAGAATTTTTCTTGTAAGTGAAGAAGCCGTTGGCTCTAATCTTACATCATCAATTTGGATTTCTGTTGGTCTTTTAACAACTGAACTGTGTAAGGCCAAATTCTGCAGCTAGAACTCAAATGAAACTTCTGTTGCCCTGTGGAATGGCTGCATGATGTTATTCTTGAATGCCTGCTGCCTACTATATTAAAAAGAACTCTCCTAATACATTTGTGACACAGCTTGGAGGAAGACTTTTTCAAAAAACTTTCATTTGGTTATATTAGCTAATGAACAGAGCAGGCTTCAACAAATGTAATAAATTTACAAATTTACTTTTTGTAGAGAGTAATGGAACTTTGGCAGCTACTGTAATGAGAAGAAGCCAGGCAACAGCAGGACATGACAGCTAGATGAGTTGGGTGTACCTGAAATTAATCTGAAATGTTCAGCATTAACGAGTGGTTAATGTAAAGCTTTTAATTATGAATCACAGGAAATCAGCTCACAGAGAATACTTCAATCTGTACATCGTGCATTGTCAGGCAGAACACCTGGAAACATGATTTAAGTGGTAACTCTATGCACTACATCTATTTACCTTCCACTACACAGGAAATGAGTTTGGTATTCTGATGCATAAGTGAAGACATGCCTCTGAATTAAAACGCATCAGATTGTCTGAATGCGGAAATTAACCACCTGATTGAAAGTGTGCCTCATAAATTTTAACTCCAACTGCATTGTAAAAATAGAAAGCCTATTACAACATGTAGTTAATAAACAGAAGCCTTCTCTTTAGCATGTGTTACCGTTTATCCACTCTCATTTTCTTTAGGAGTGTTTTCAGAAGATCATCACTTGGCTTTTTCTGTAGTGGATTCATTTGTCAAATAAAGACCAGAACCTTGGAGTTTGCAGCTCAATCCTAGTGTGTGCTAAGCTTTATGTGCTGAGCTGCTTTCAGGCTTAAATCCTGAAAGATGTACTTAAAATGGAGATTGTATGTTACTAAATAAGCCCTGATTTGCAAAGGAAGAGTCAAGGAGAAAACTGCAGTCAAAGAATAGGCTAAAAAGAAGCTGGACACAGTTGATCATAATCCACTGCTGGCAGTAGGGATTATAGCAAGAATGTTACCAATCATATTAAACTGGCAGTGGGTTGCTCTCATGGGATTCTTTTTGAATATTTAAAGCCAGTGCAGCAGATTCATGTAATTAGGACTTCCCAAGATGACAGTAAAATCTGTAGAGTATCCCCATGCAGTGTGAAAATCTAAGAATAAGATTTACCTCACCTAATTACTGCCCAAGCAAAAAAGCTGGAGTTGAACTATATCTGAGAAAATAATTAAGACCTCTATAATGTGCTTGTGATTTCTGATATCAGGGGAAAGTAGTTCCAAGTTTTCCTGTGACGCTGCCTGACAAGTCTCGGTGCTTGCTTGATTCCTTGCTTTTGCTGTTAGGAGAGATGGTGGGTTCAGCCCAGCCTGCAGATCTTGCTAGCTATTGACAGAATGAAAAAACCCTAAAGTCTCTGAATGTCTTATGTTGATGTTGTATTGGTAATGAGGTAGCTGTACTTAATGAAGCACAAAATTCTTCAAATCAATTACTTATTGGTTCTTTTTGAGAGGTGTTGTCTTAATGCCAGTACTTAAAAATTCCTTTTGGTAATGTTAGTTGTCAGAGTACTTGGAAATTTTATGTAATTGTCACTCTTTAGTGCTGTTTTACAATAATGCTGTTGAACATGTTTAGCTATGAAGAGTGTAGTCACAGTATTCAAGAACTAAAATAATGTTAATGCAGATCATCTTGAAAAAATCGATACACAACAGCATCAACATAATCTGTTGACTCATTGGGTAGTGTTGGTCCTAACATACAAGTAATTTCAGTGTGTTTGTTATTCACAGTCTGTTTATAGAATAACCTTACTAAACTGGATCTTTATATAACAGTCCATCAAAATATACAGCAATAGCTACATTAAATATGAGTGATTGTAATGGAGAAAGAGAGAAGGAAATATATAAATAATGAAAAAATAGTGTCAGTAAAAGTAATATTAAATTTGGATGGGAAAGCTGATGAGATAAAAGGATGCAGAATACAAAGTGGTCAGTGTAAGGAGATGAGCCGTTCAAGCGCAATCACATATGGTGTCTTCATCATAAAAAGACTAACAGATATGTAAGAGATGTTACTAGACATTCTCTGTTTTGTTTAGGGAATCTGTGCTCTAAAAACACTTCAACAAGAGTGTGTAGAAAGTGGAAGTCTATTCTGGTGACCTTTGAAAGAAAAGACAGCATTTGAGCTGAAAGCTCTATCCCAGGGTTTTATTTCACTGTCTATTTTATTATAAGCTACCAAGGAAAGCTTATGCTGTGGGATTTTTCTCCTTTATTTGTTTATGCATTAATGTTACAGTTGTTTGCTTATGTTTGCACTCTTGTAGTTTTATTTTCCTTGAAGCTTATGCTGTGCAAGTGTTTGCAAGCACAAATGGGCATTCAGGCATGTAGGTTTGGTAATAACAAGTAATAATAGCATTACACCTTTTTTGTCTGTACTGTGATGGCAACATGTGTTCCATTAGCAGTCTGATTGCAGTGCTCTTGTCAAGATTCCTAGTTTTTGCTGCTGGATTCTGAAAGCACTTGATCAATTGATCTTGGAAACGTACTGAGCTTTTCCCAAAGCCTTTCATACTTACTATCAGCAGGTGAAATTTTTAACAGTTTGATCCTATCTGTAAATCACTAAAATAGAGGTGGAGGATTCAATAAATGTTTAATGATTTTTAAATGATTAAAAAAAACCCAGAGAATCATGAATCTATACATAAACAGAAATTTCCTTTTTCTGCAGTATTTGTTTGTAAAAGTAGGATCTCAGTGGGACACTGGATGCTTTTCCTTCCAGTCAGTAAATTAAAGTGTCTCTTTCTGCTTTCTGGAAAACTCTATGTAACATATGCCCTGCACCTAAGTTAGTTTTTAACTCTAAATTTTACGTGGTATATTTTACCAGCATTGCTTCTCTGTTCTGTGATGACTATAGTAATATAAATTGGTTTTGATGGGCATTATTATTATCAGAGGATTCTAGACAGTCTGTGGCTTGTCCAGAATGATGTGTGTAAGCAGGACGGTGTGGCATACAAAGACATTTTTTGTCAACTGCTGAGTTCAAGAATTCAAATCCAGGTTCAAATTAATTTATTAAATTTTATAGTTTTGTGGTTCAGACCATATATGAAGTAAGTTGTAGCAAATAAAGTTACATAATGAATTTTCTGCGCATTATTTTTCTTTCTCGATGCCAAAGGACCACCTTTACTTATCACTTGCCGTATTCTTAAAATTTAAACTTGAAACTCATTCTTCCTGATGTACTGTATCGTCTTGAATTATGTGAAATATAGCACAACTTAGCTAAAAATTTATCAGTCTATGTGTTACCTTCATAATTTAGAATGTAATCTGATTTCTTTATACATCCCCAGTCCTGCTAGGCCTCATGGAGCAGAACCGCTCTTTGTCCTGGAGCTGTTGTGCAGTATTGGGAGAAACCTGTCAACATAGGTAAAATTATTAGATTTCTGCTTTCACCCACTTCCTTTGCGAGGATGGAAGTCAGAGGCTTTGCCCTGATTACGCCCTTTTGTGTAGTTGTGACAACCTACACTCCTGGTGTTGAAAATGGATAAACTCCTGCAAGCCATGATTTGTGTTGATACAATTTATTGCAATTTCAGATGGGTGCAAACAGTGCAAGTTTTGGGGGAGTTCTTCTCTTAAGGAAAGCAGCATATTGTCTGTAAACTCAAGATGTGCTTGAGACTGATGTTTGTGGGCATTGGTGAGGTGAGAAACTGAAGACTGACAGAAGTTTGTAAGGGAGCAAGATCCTCTAGAATTGTTAGCCTCTGGTAATTCAACTTCTGGCAAGGCGGAAGACTGTGATCACTGGAAAAAGCAGAATAATTTTTTTCCTGTTTTTCTTTTCCCTCTTCTGTCTTTCCTCTCATCAAGAAAATAAATGTTACTTCAAAGATAAAAGATGTAAAAGATAAATCTTGAAAATTTCTAAATGAGGATTTTAAAATGAACACAATATATTGTGTTAAGATGAGAGTAACTCAGAAAAATAACAGGACTATTGCTGTTTGAATTAGGAATATGCGTATGTGTCTGGAAATACGTGCACCAGTGTAAGACAGCTGATTACAATATTGCGGTGCTAAAGGACTGGGGTTTTGGGGTCTTTTTGTGACACTAGATGACACAAGTTTCAGAGCAATCATTATTATATTATATTTGTCATGACTATATATCAAGGCGCTCTGAATCTAATTGCACAGGATAGCAGACAAGTTTTAATCAGTAAATAAAAGGATATGAAGACTGGTGGGTAGAACCCGCATCAGAAGGCAGAGATGCACTTACAGCACATTTCTGTAGATTCACAGATTATGGAATCTAGCTAGAGAAGATTTGCAAATGGCTCCTGTGAAAGACTTGCATATAAAGATCTGTGATCACAACGTCCCCAGCTGGGGTGTATTTTCATGTGGGACTATATTAATTCCTTGGGAATGGTAAAGGGAAAAAACATAAAGAGTCACTTAGTGTGTAAAAAGAAAGGGTGATGTGGTAAGTAGGTAACCACATGCAAAGTGTTCATTAAGAGAAAAATTTTTTAAGTTGCTCTTCTTCCTAGCACTCCTTTCTCATCCCTCCACAAATATATCCATTGTCTTTCTGAGTATGCATACAGATATAGTAGGCTTGCACTGGATGAATCAACTTTTTTATTTTACTTTTTCATATTTTAATAGTTTTGTATTTTAAAGATGTTTGTAAAAGTATAGTTTTCTTTCTATACAACCACTCACCTAATTCTGTTTATAGCAACAACTTGATATAAAATATTAAAAAGGAGAACAAATAAGTTAGGAAAAGATAATGAATTTTCGGAAGTCGCAACTAAGGATGCGAAAGGCTAGTAGCAAAGAGTGTAAGACCCCAGTTCAAATCTGGAGTTGCAATGTGACAGTTAAAACTTAGCAGCTGGTGCTTATCTAGATGTCTGACAGAGCAAAACTTTGACTTCAGTAACACATACTCTAATAATTCCAATGTTATTTAGTTTATATATGTATCAGGAAAAACCCTTTGCGGTTGAAGTCATTATTTTGTAATCCTTTTAAGGTGAAATGTGTGCTTGCTGGTCCTCTGACTTCTATCTTAACCTAGAATCCCCCCAAATATAAACAGATGAAAGATGATATAGGTGTATTTTGGAGAACCCTGCTGTTACAACTTTGTTCCTGTTATCCTATTCTTTAGTGGTAGAAAACAGGGACCTTCCATCTCCCTGTGTGTTTGAGTGCTGCTGCTTTAGTAAAATCTTAACTCTTTCTAAAATTGTGATTTTGGAGTGATTTTTACTGAGTGATTTTACTGTCTTCTGCTGTGTGTTAGGGAAGTTTGGACTAATATTCCCTGTATGTAGTGCTGTATACTGGAGAGCTTTGGTCCAGTATATTTCCTGGACAATGGGGAGAACACCCACCTTCTAGCTGATATGTTGGTTATTAATCCTATCAAGGGCAAAAAGCTAACTGACCATGTTGGTAAGTCCATGGAGGAAGTTGGGAAAGTGAAAAAATCATTAGTTAAATGACTGTTGTGGGCTCATACTAGAGAATTTAAACAAGAAATGCTTAAAAGAGATCGTTTGAAAAGATAATGGTAGAAACTAGCCGAGGTTGCTTGAAGAAAGTAAATATTGTACGTCAACACCTTACTAGTATGATAGCCCTGACCAGTGCTATGCGAATTTTTTGGGCAGTGATCATTTTTTCCCCATGATTTTTCGGAGACTTAAGGAATGAACAACACAACGTCTTAAGGACAGAGAGCAGGATTCCAGTCTGTGTTCCACTGTCTTCTTCCAGGACTGTTTCATGCAGTTACCTCGTCCAGAAACTGTATGGTTGAGAACACCCCCACTAGGTGAGTGCTTGTGATAAGCCTTTAACAGAGCTCAGCTCAGTTCCTTTGAAAGTGTACCGATGCCTGTCTGCAACGGATGAACTAGCCTGTGGCGGCCAACAGAGTGACACAATTTTCTGCAGCCTTTTGAGATGACTGTCAGTGTTTTAATCAAGTAACAGAGTATCTTTAAACAGCTAACTCCAGCTAGTTTCTTGCTCATGTTATCAGTTATTTTGAATTCTGGACTCTAAAGGTTAGCCTTCAGTGTGAACTGTCTGGTAAAGCTAGGTGTCTAGTTCAGAGGGTTCCTCTCTGAAGTCCGTGTGCCTAAAAGCTAAGGAATGAATAGAAGTTTTCTGTTAGATCACAGACTGTTTCTTTACCTGTCCAGGACATCCTTAGGAAATAATCTTTCATCTTTCTTTCTTCCCCGCATACTCCCTTCTCCATGCAATGCTTTAGGTGATAGAATAATATAGCTTTAAAGCACCTGAAATTAGATACCCTTCTGAGAGCACGTGTAAGAGACTAAGATATGAAAATGAATTGCAACTCATTGCATTCCTATAATTAGGTAAAAGAGAGCACAGTGTGTCTCAGAACACAGAAAGAAGGGTGAAATAAGATTTTTTTTTTTTTTTTTTTTTAAGGAAAGATGTGGCAACAGCATGATAATGATTTTGTACTCTGATTCTTCATCACTCATATGCTGCAAGATCTGCCGTTGTGAAGCAGATTAATGTCACAAAAAGGTAGTGTCAAACACATTACCTCTTTCTCTTCATACAGTTTTAGAAACACGATTCCACTGAATACCCATTTTAAAAACAGTGCTTCTATGTGGAAGATGTACTCTTTGATTCTTGTAAACTAAATACTCCTTTGAAAGACATGGTTCTCTACAGAGTCCTCACTAGGCTTTACCTTAACAGTTGAGCAAGATTGATTCATTTTTTTAGGGTCTTACTTGAAAAATCATCTGCTTCATCTGGATGTAGATTCAGTCTATAGAATAAACTCAAACTATACAAAAGGGTTGTATTAACAGGCTTAAGTTAAAAGAAAATAAAACAGGGAAAAGCATCTTCCTGGATCAGTCTTTTAAATTGTTTTGGGGGGTCAGCAAATGAAAAGATAGGGAAAGTATGCGTACATGAATAAATATATATATGTGTGTGCATCTATGTATTATGTAAATGTATTGCAGAAATATAAATATATATGTATTTATGTGTATATTCTATGTAAAAAGTAAAATCATATATGTACAACTTTTATTTATGCATGTGAAGAGAACGATGGATTGACCAAGTGTTTCCTCTGGAATTTTTTTTTTTTTTTTTAGTAAAAATCTTGCAAGTGCTGTTTCTGGCTCTTCCTTAAAGCCTCCTGAGATTCAAAGTGACCTGTTGGCTATGCTTGCATTTGTATCACATGGTAATTAAGCGTGATAGCAGCAACTATATTCCTAGCACCCTGGGAGGATCCACTTCTGCCTCCAGAAACTGATGTCAGCAAATAATTTTGAAAATGGTCTCACTTAACATAGCTCTGCTGGCAAGCTATGACTGGTGAGAATGGAACATATTTTTCTTTTTTTAATAAAAGTGATTACTGTAAAATGTTTCAGACCTTGAAGAGTGAAGTGAATCAGTTTTCAAAAGCTGACATTGAAAATGGGTTTTGGGATACAGTCCATATCTATTGCAAATTATATTTGGTCTCAGTCCAAAGGTGATATTAAACCTTAAAAATAAATTCCTCTCTGCTAACCCAGTTAATATAAAATTTGTATTTCCTTTGTATATAGTTCTTTTCCCCTAAAGATAGAACTAACATCCAGTAATATAAACTTTCATGTCTACACATACCCATTTCTCTCATAGAAGGTCCATAGCTGAGTTAAGATCCTTAAGGCTTGCATATCATTGCTTGTCCCTCTACTTAGAAGCACTTACCTTAAAATTTAATATTCTTTTGCAAATTAATGATTCTACTGAAAATCTCTTGAAGGTGGTGAAATGCTTGGGAATTTTGTAGGCTTATTTTTCACAAGAGATTTTTTCAGAATTGTTTAGTTTTTTGTGACAGCATTCACTTTAAAATTTCAAGCTAACTGGAAAGTAATACTGCTTTGCAAAAATCAAACAAGTATGTTTCTACAAAACTGTGCGAGTTTGATTCTTCATTGTCATACTGTTAGTCATTCAGTCACAGCCAGTGGATTCAAGAACATCAAAAAATACTTATGTTCCTAAATAGTTGTTGCAGCCACGTGTCTTTTTCTCACATCTTGGATTATTTGGCTTTTCATCATAATTATCCAGCACTTGTACTTTTATGCTGGTGATGATAGGAATCTTACTGCATCCTGAAAAATTATTCAGTTGATTGTTTTACGCATTCGTGGCATGCATATGATGCATGCTTCACCCAGTTCTTCTTTTAGTTAGCAGAAGCTATACAAATGCTTTTTTTGGTCAGTGTTTTCATGGACTTGTGTAGCAGTAACATTTCAAATTTTAAAACGTTATTGATTGTTTTACCATACGTTGCTGAGATATGGGAAGGCACCTAATTATTGTCTCGTAAATCCCATTGTGGACCAGTCACTGAACTTCACTACAAAACCAACTGATGTGAGCAAACTCGGGGTGGGGGGTGGGGGGGGGAATGAACGAAACGGTGTGTAATTATTCTTTAGCAGCTACTCACAGTGGGTATGACAGCCTGGTACTTTCTTGCCCATGTAAGCTTGTGAAGAATTTTTTTACTGGTGCAAAGTTCGCTTTTCACGTTTGTTGCTGTGGTTTCTGTTTCCACTACCATTTGTTATGGATACTTTTCAAGAATTTTTCATGTTCCATTTAATTTTTATTTATGTATTTATTTTTAATTTTTTAAAAATGTATTTTTGTTGGTCTTGCTGAAGTAGGTCAGCCTGCATCTGAAAGGAAAGGATAGGCTTGTTGCCACTGTTACAAACTGGCATAGAGTTAAGTTGTCAGAGTCCTGCAAGGTAAGATGGAGTCTTATTTGAGCTACTGACTTCTAAGGAGACCAGAAGATCCCAACTTCGATGCTTTGTGTGTGAGGAAGGGTACATTTCATTCTTAATTCCAAGGAGCTGCGTAAATCTATGTTGCTGTTTTTGTAGAGGAGGAACAAAGCACTGATTTGTTATGTTGGAAAAAGTCAGAGCTGTTAACACTGAATGACTTCCCTGGTGGCTTTCTATCAAAGACATTTTTAAAGGCATTTGAGCACCAAACTGTTCTTTGTGCCTTTTAAAAATCCCTCCTGCGAAAACAAAGGTGGTTTAGAAAGGCTTTTCAATTGGACAGCCTTTGATAAGACTTCATACTGGTTTCACAATTTTAGAACAAACATTCTTAATCTAATACCTACTTGCTTATAAACAACCTCATGCTTCCTCAAATGCATTCGTAGTAATAAGGAGGCCATAATGTATGGCTGAATGACCTGATGTGGATCCCTGAAAAGGATGAGTTGTGAGCAGTGTACCCTGAAAGAGATACCTAACAGAGAGTAGTGCTTTAGTTCCTTATTGACAAGATGTTGGTGATAATGGCAGTGATGGAGGGTTGCTTTTCCTGTATTTGTCAAATACTCATCTCCACACAAAAATACATCTTGGTGACTATTTTTAGGATCATCGTGTCCAAAAAAATGTTGGTTTTTTGTATGATCAGGATTGCATGTATTTTCAATAATTGTATTACTTCTGCTTTGGATCTGGGGGAGAGATATGCCTTTGTTGTTTAATAGTAGAGCTAGCTTAATTTTCTGATTTCAGATTTTGTTAACACAAAACTGCATTTGAAAATGGTACTTTTCATTTATAATGGGGCTAAAACATGATCAATAACTGCATGACCTTTTAAAGAATTTTGTGATTTTTGTATGCCATGTGGCATCAGTTTACAGTACTTGGTGTCTTTTCAAGGAATGTAAGACTAGAAGGGACCATCTGGGTTATCAAATGCATAGCCCTCACAATTTCAGACAACAGAGAGAAACATCACTGGTGCAGAAAGGCCCAGAGAGAGTTTTTTTTTCATGTACTCTCCCTTGCCAAAATCAATACAGATAAAGCACTTCCCAAGACCCTAAGACAAAGTAAAAAATATTTTTAATTAAGAAGAAAGTGAACTACCCTTCCAGGTTTTATTGTGGCCAAGAAGAAAAGCCTAAGTGTAATGAATTGCATACAAATTGTGAGAAAAAAGAAAGCACTTACAATTAACCGAGAACAGGATTTAGAAGACTTATGAGTTTTTGCAGTTTACTTATTGCCGACTGCATTTCTGAAAGCAAAAAACCAAGCCACTAGTTGTCACATAGGCTGCGTGTAAACCGCTTAGTTTGGAAGGGACATCAAGGCTACGGAGGAATGGCTATCCAAAGCACAACTCTCATTCTGAGCTATAAGGAATGTATCACTTCACAGTATAAATTATCTTTATCTTCAAGATGAATATAAACTAACAATTATGAAAAGATAGTCTAGTAATGCAGCTATTCATCATAAGCAATTTTTAGTGGGTTGATTTCAAGTTAATTTGGAAAAACAGTGGCTTTTGTTCAGAGAAAGAAACTGCATGTGTTACCATAACATTATGCAGATCAGCACCCATTACAGTAGCATTTAAGTTGATTTAATAGGAAGTTTTCAGAGCCATAAAGGGGACAGTCAGTTATTTAGGTCTTTAATGAGCTTAAAAGAGTGAGATTCTTGTTTTTGTCTTAGTGTCTTTTGAAAGACACATCTCTTTTCCATATTTGGGAGAAAACGAACAGATGAATGTATACTCTTCTGTATTTGGAGTTTCTTAATCCACAGGGGCGCATACGATGTTGAGTTAATCTCCAGAAGAGATTTACGCACGAGGGAATTTCCCCTTCCCCAGCCCTTGCTCCCTTGGGATCTCTATACACAGTAGAGAGATATATTCCTGCTGAGTTTTTAGGTAATTTTTATTCTTTTCGTATTATCTGTGATTACTTTTAATTCTTTTCTGTTGTTTTTAGGAAGATTTTCTATCATAAAGTAAAAATACTTTGCCCTTGTCTGAACGAAAGAAATAATTTAATACTATGGAGAAGGATGGACTGGAAGTATTAAACATGCACATAGGCACGACAATAAATCCACAGGTTCTTTTCTACAGCTCTTATATGAGCAATTATAAAACAGTTTATCGGTTCTGCTGGTCAACATTAAATATGCAAATACATACATGAAAGTTCATGTACACCTACACACTCATCAGTTCATATAGATGAAATCTTAGGTGAGGAAAGCCGTCAGCATGGTTAGCATGGTACAGGGTAAGTTCCCTCTTGAAGATTGGTTTTTAACATGTCTCCCAGCTCCTGCCTGCCTTTTGGCTTCATTGCTGTCAAAGTTGCACAAGTGTCATGATCTGCTCCTGGGGAACACGTAACACAGTTGGACTGGTGGACAAATTCTGTCTTTGGATCCGCTTGCCCAGATTTAGCTGCTCAGAAGTACAAGGATAAAAGCTGGCCTAAAATACGCATGGAAAGACTAAAATGTGGCTGTTTGTCTGCTGTTGGCTGCAACTCTGTATTCCCACTGAGGGTGCCTGATCTGCTGAGGTGTTAGGAGCAGATTGTGCTTGAGTAATAGAAAATCTAAAAGTCAGGCTAGGTTGTTTACCATAACTATAAACTGCACAACCTTATGGATTTTAAGTCATTATATTTCTTGCTATCTGTGAAGATTATTCAGCTCACTTTGGTGTATCTTGAAAGGATTTTAAGTGTTACCTTCAGATGATTTTCAGTGATACCTAGAGAAGTCAATTGATCTTGGAAAAAATAAGTATATGCATTAGAATGATTATTTTGTAATTATGATTTGTGATGAAGATTTGGTAGCTGATAACTGTGGCCATCTCCTCTAGTTCTTATTTAGGTATAGCTCAGGTAAAGCTTTATTAATTTGATTGGGAATTTTGCCTAGCAGAGATTGTAAGATTTGTTTCCAAGTGTCATGTTTAATTTATATAGTACCCACACTTCTTTAATTTACAATAATAACAGAAATTATCTAAAGACTTTTAAAATGCCTTTTTAAATTATAGCAATATACAGCTAGAGCAGTAGGATACAAAGTTATTTAATAACTTTGTAGATGCAAACAGAAATTTAATTAAAATAATTTAGGTTACCTCATGCTTCCATAAAGTCAGTACGCAATACAGGAAGTACGGAACACTAGATAATAAATTCCAGAATGTTAAAACAGGTGGCAGTTAAAAAATAAAGCAGAATAAATAACAAAAACGCCAAAAAAAATCCCTCTTTATTTCTCCACTGATTGTGGAGCTCTGTCTGTTACTTCTTTATGCAGAACATTTCTGTCAAGGCCAGCTCTTTCCTAACCCTTGCGAAAAAATAAACTGCCACAGAATTAGAAGCAGATACTGTTTCATCAGTCATACACTGCATAATCTCAGTACTTGTAGGGGTTTTTGCTTGTTACTATCTACATCTGTTTTAAAAACTGTACTGTTGGAGGAAAAATTCTGCTTATCATTTCCAGTGCAAGCACATAAAAAAACCAAATCTGACAAACAATGCACACTACTGAAACACTTTAAAAAGTTCTGAATAGCATGTAGTACAGAATTTCTGAGTGATATTGTAACAGCATTGTTCTTGTGAAAGATAGGTAGCAATCATGCTGGTTAAGCAGTTTTATTTCTTTGTCGGGAGCTTCTTGCCTTATTTTTATTAATATAATATTATTTGCCTCTTTATTGTTGTTCCTTATTGTTTCATGTTGCTTTACTATTTGCATTCAAAGGGTTATCTCTGGCTAAGTTCACGTGTTATGTCTGAAGGAGACAAGGAGTAGCTTTAAATAATCGCTTTGACATCGTTTAGTAGACTCTGCTGAGTGCTAACAGTTCTTTGAATTTTATCTTAAGTATCTCAGGGTGTGATACCAGATAGCAGTTGAGGAGTTTCAGCAGACTTAGATTGAACAAACCTTCTTTGATTAAAAATAAAATCCCCAGAAATTACTGAGAGGCACCCTCCAGCAGACAGAACCCTTCTCCTTAGAACATAATGAGGCTAGGATAAATTGGCCCTAACATTTATGTTTCCCCTCAGTAAGATACAGGAAGAATTTGTAAGAACTCCCTTCTTTTAATTCTTTCTTCTGTGTGCTGTATTCCCACGTGTGATTAGACGGTATTAATTTTGAAAGTCATTCTGGGTCTCTGCATTTGCACAACGGTCTCAGCTGTTCTAGTAGCTGAAATGCTGGCTGGTTGCCTTTACAGAGAAACTGGTGAATGAGGGTTTGGTTACCTGGGGCATGATGGCTCGAGGAATGATGCAGTTGTACCTCAAGGGTCTGATCATTCTGGGGATGCATTTCTAAGAATCCCTCAAAGATTTCAGTGAAGAAGTTGAAGATTACCCTACAAGAGACATAAAGCCTAGGTGAAGAAATATGAAAGATAATTGTAGCTTTTGTGTAGCAGCAGGTAGGCTTCCTGGATGAACCTGTTCTTTCCCTTAGTCTCTAGGTCCTTGGAACTGCTCTTTGATCTGTTTGTAACGACAATTTGTTGGAGGATTCCAATGCGGGTCATTGCAGTGAATAATATATTAATATGCTGAATGCCTCCAAATGATTGTTTGGGGTATATGTATTTATTTATTTGTTTTGACGGAAAATTATTTTGGTGGGTGGCCGAATCAATGTAAAATTAAGTAGATTACAGCACACAACTTTAATGTTAAACAGTTATGGCTACTATGAGCTACTCTTGGTATGAGCTTTCTCTGTGAAACAAATATAGCATCTGTCTTTCATGTATTCTGCATTTATACTGACGTAATGATTCTGAACTTAGAATCAATAAACCGAGAGTGAATTAGTCATTATATATGAGTATTGTGTCCTTTCCCAGGAATTCAATCAGTAACACCATATGCAATTAATTTCAACAAATCTAAGCAGGTTACAACAGGAACAGGAGCAAGCATATATTCATAACAATGAGGCAACACCTATATTAACTGTTCAGATTAAAATTATAATTTGAATTAAAATTCAAGTGAGGCCCATTTGCCTTTAACCAGTTTCTTGGAAATAATCACTGCTGAAGTACATATTGAGCCATTTCATTAACCTTTGAAAGAATGCCTCGAAGTGTTGCTCCTTGGCTGAGACGTTAATATGCTAGTCATGCTGATGACCTGTTCACAAAAGCTGAATTACCAGCTGCATTTGTATTGATCTGCGGATGAAGAGTGCTATTTTAGAGCTGAGTGTTGTTCTCGAACCACAACTGTGTATACTTATTTGAGTGATAACACAACAAACATTAATTACGTTGATGAAAATACGTCAGTTTTTAATGTGATGAGTATGAACTATATCTTTTTTTATATATGTGATGGGAAATCTTAAACAATGAATAATAATTTGTCCATCAAAGGCACCAAGATAGACAGTTACTGCACTCCTAAAAGCTTATCATGTGAAGGGATGAGATACAGGGCAAGAAATTAAGTGATCTCAGTGGGGAAAGTTGCTTGACTAGCATTACACAGCTGATTGTTGCCTCAAAGAATAAAGTTCTTGTCTATTTTCAGAGGGCAGCTTGTCTTCTGATATGCTGACTGGCTGCAGGCTCACTAGCTCATTGGGCTCCTGATCAGTGAGGTATCTCCCTAACAAGCTGTGCCTAAATTCAAGGTGTAGCACAGCACAGAACTCAAGCAGGTAAGTCAGCTTGGCCTGGGAAATGGGGCAGTGAATGGAGGAGGTGCACACAGAGGTCCAAGAGCTCGACTAGGGGCATCTGACAGGTACAGGGGCAGGAATGCGCTTTGCTTTGTGTCTCTGCCACAGCTCCTGCTGCTCAGCTGTTTCTGGATCACCCTGTCTCAGCTGCATGTGTTGTGCACTGGCAAGGAGGCAAAGGCAGGGCAGCATTTGAATTGAGACCATGGATGATAGAGAGATGGCAGAAACGGTGAAGGATGTCTAGAAGTTTGTGAATCAGTGTTTTGTCCTATAGTGGCCACCATAACCTGATCATTGCTCTTGTCATCGAGGTTTTTCCTACCAGTGCAATAAAAAAAAGTAATACAAGTTATTTAGAATTACAGTGTTAGGCTGTTACGGAGGTCACGCTTTAGTCCTGACCTGACAGTTGAGTTAGTTTTTAATTCCATCGTTACCACAGTCTCTTTGAGATGAAAGCTAGTGACAGGAGACGCATCTCTGGCTCGTTCCTGTAATACTTCTCTTTAATTTAGCAGGTCTTGAAGGTAGATAAAAGTGCTACCTTGAAAGCAGTCATATGCTGTTTAACTAGAAATGAGTAGAAACAAGATGTATTAGTAATACTTACATGTCTGCGTGCATTAAAAGAAAACTGTGAAATAGAAAATTTTAGGCAGAGGGAAAACCAAATCACATTGTAAGATTTGGGTTTCCTACTGTGTGAATGGCAAAGTCCTTTGTTGGTGATGATCTGTTTTGTGTAGGTGTACCTAACCTGTTCCTGTTTTGGGAATTTCCCTAAAGAAGTAGTAATAATAATACTACAGTTATAGTCCCTTGAATAAGAAGAAATAGAAGTGATTCAAGGAATTTTTCTAAGGGAAAGAAAGATTTGGTCACAGACCATAGGGAAAAAGAAAGGGGACATATATGTCCAATAGCTAGTAAATCACTAAAAACTAGGGCTAACAGGTTTGTATCATAAAGCAAAACAGAAAGTTAAGTCACACATTCTGCATTATGACGACTTTGAATATTTGATGGGAACATTGTCTAAATTATCCATTTATAAATAAGAGATTTTTTTCATCAAATTTATGCTTAAAGTCTGTCCTAGCCTCACCATGTAAACTGAAGTTACATTAGTTAAAGCTTATCAGCTTGCAGCCTCCTCATATGAGGCACAGTATCAAATACTCCTCCTCAGCTGTTTTCCCTGCAGTTGCTAGAGTTACAGCTGATGGCTGCTACTGTATGTTGTGCTGCCTGGGAAGTCTCAAGTGGGCTGCCTCAGACAGAGACCACCTCTTTTGTAGGTAACTGGAGAGTTCAGACTGAGGGTATTCAGAATACAAATGTATTTTGTTGTTAAGAATCAGTGTGTATGCTGATGACCGTGATAGTTCGATATATGAGGGTTTGACTGCTCAGTGCCTGTCTGTGAAACATGCTGCAGTCTGTAGTTTCTGACTTAGCTTGTAAGGAAATATGATTTTTACATATCATAAAAATTACTGAATTGTGATAGAGTTCTGTGATGATTATTCTGCTGATGGTATTTTAATGTGGACCATTGTGTATTTTGTAAAAGCAAGCAAAGATGTAGTTAGAGGAGAGCTTACAGCAGCTCTCTTCTATTGCAACTTGGAGAGATGACTGAATTAAAGAAAAAGTTGGTTCGCTGAAGCACCAAACAAGCAATACAGCAGTACATTTGGTAACCAAAATGTGCATGGTTTGTTGATTGTTCTGATTATCCCAGAGATTATTCTCTTTTGAAAAAATGCAGTTTTCTGGTAATTATTTAAAGCATTCGGACACTAAAATCTTATGCATACACAGCAAGCTGACACAATGTCATCAGTGACATTCTAAGCTTTCACAGTCTAAAACATGCCATCCATATACTTTGTTGAGGGCAACTTCTTCTTTCTATTTGTGGCACTACATATTAAAACCTAGGGTTTTATAGGTGAATTCTTTTTTCAGATTCATATGAGTCATCCCTATCCATTTAGACTTCAAAAACCCAGTGGAGTAAGGATTGAGCATTCACCTCGGTGCTTGCTGGTGTTTGGGCTTGCAGGTGATGATATGTACAAACTGTCTTAATCCAATTCTATCTGACTTCTCTGCATGATACTCTGTTAGCATTTCTAATGTTGTTTCTGACATGCCTGTTTTTGAAATGCAATCAAATTAAGGAAGAAAAGGTCAGTAATAGGAGATCCCCCTCAGAGGAGTTTGTGGCATCTGACACCTGTATCCACGTCCCTTGTGTCCTGGTGACAGAAGCTGGCATTCTGCTGCTGTGGTATTAACTTAATTTGCAGGTGGCACCACCTTTTGTGTGTAGTAATAAAAGGGAAAGTGAGCATTTTGCATTCAGTATTATTCAAGTCAATTACCCTGACATTTATTTTAAAATATAGCACTGGTACTGATGAGTATTAATCTGCATTTTCCATCATATTGTTTGAAGCATATCCCAAGATTACAAAAGAACATCTTGTTCTCAGCCCCAATGGGAGGTTGCTTAGGAGGTACATGGGTGGGTAGGAGGTCAGAAAAATAATTTTTAAAAAAAATTTCTTTATAGAAGTTTCCCCCCAGAAAGCCCATAAACCTTTCTGGTTTTCAACTTTCCAAATATTCTACTGAGCGCAACACAGTAGAGAAATGTTTGGGGTTGAACTGTGCCCTATAAGAAAATCAGTGTCTGTGCTGGTAGAGTAATGCAAAGTTTGAGGTTCCTGAGCTTTTTTCCTCTACCAAGTCCAGTTTGCTTCGGAGTACTCTTTTCACATGGCTGTTGCCGCAAGTAGATGATGTGAGTTTCTTCAGAGACTGGCGCTGGTTGTAGCTGACTGGAGAGTTAGTGTTTACAATGGCGTGCTTGAAAAGCCACAGCTACAGTCTGGAAAAGGCTTAGACCTGGCTGAATTACTTGTTGCAAATCACTTGTGTAGATTTGTGGGTAGGAGCCATGGTAGATGGAGTCAGCAAAGAACTTTGAAAAGTGTGTCCTTACTTAAAACAAATAGTTCAGTTTCCAGTGCATACTTCTTATATAAATGTAACACATAAGTATGTGTTCTATAACTATAGCAGGGACCTGTACTGTAGCTGCTTAATGTAAACAGTTCACCAGAGGCCTAAGACTGGGAACAGCGGATGCACCTTTGCCTGTAGCCATCAATGATGATTACAAAAGCAGTTGTTTCCTCAAAACTTGTTTGTCAGAGTTCTTGCAACTGAAAAGAGGGATGAATGTGGTAAAACAAGGCAGCTATTTGGCTTCCAAAAAATATTCACAAACATAGAATTAGGGCTTTTATTTGTTGTTGTTCTGCTTTGTTTGTTTGCAGATAATGTTGCAGCATAGAAAGTCCTGGGATGTATAAAAAGAATAATTAGTAAAGCTGCATTTAAGTAACAGTTGACTTCAAAGAGTGTTTTTCATACCAGAGAAATGTTTTTGGAACTGAAATGAATTTGCTTTGAATTTACTTAGCTTGTATTCATGCTGTCCTTTCTTCTGTCAGTTCCTTGTAATTTCATTGATACATGAATCAACTGTGTATTTAAAAACGTAGTATAATGGTGACATAATTAATTTGCGGAGCAGCATGTGAAAGAACCTTGACAGGTTTGTGGTTTACTAGCAATAGCTTTACAAGATTAGGCTGGAGCTCTCAAACTGACCTATGTGAGTTGTTTACTTAATTTCTCATGATGCTGCAAATCAAGTTGTGTTATCAGCTGAGTGAGCAGCAAAGTCGTACTGTCTTCACTGCTTACCGGTTTGGCTTCTTTGCCTTAGTGGAGCCAGTCATAATTCTCAGTTCGTTTCAGGATAATAACTTCAGAGAGTAATTTTGATCTCTGCTACAAAATTACTTCTTTAAATTCACAAGACAGTCTGAAATACAAAGCAAAAAATATTCATTAGGAAAAAGGGAACATAGAACAAAAAAACCAGAACACAACCTTTTTTATTTTAGTACAAGAGTTTTTTGTCTCTGGAAGTATGAAATGGCTTAATCTTGCATGTACAGGCCTTATGGCTTTTGCCCTGTAGTATTTTCCATCAAAACCGATCAATAAACCTGTTAACCACAACGAATAGTGTAACCAGGTGGTGTTACCTGCTTTCAGTGTCCTGTGCCAGTTCAGTGATCTCGGCCCAGGCCCTGACCAGCTTGACAGCACTTACTACAAAATGCATCAGCAGGACTTCAGAATGTCGTGGTTGTTTTGGCTGTAGGGCTCAAGAGGGAATGAATGTGGCTTGTAAATAAATGACTTATTTTCCCTAGGAAAAGGTCAGTCACTTTCGGGTAACTGTGTAGCTTGTGGATTATGCTCATCCATGGGTATCATTGTGATAGCAGTCTGCTACTCATAGCTACGGCAGTTATTTCTCTTGGAACACACTACAATGAGTTATCCTTTCGGTGTGGAAAAAGTTTGACATTTAATTCCACAGACGCAAATTATTTCTTGTTACCTGTAGCCAAGACACACTGGAATGTGAAGTTCTGCTTCCTGTGCTGTGCTGTGTAGCTCTATGTCAATACATACATAAGGCTTCTGGTCTCCTGATTTATCAGCTTAACTGTCAGATTCATGTAACAAATTCGGAATAAAAATTAAAGTTCTCTTGTGAATTCGCTTCACTAGAGGTAACTGAAAGACTTTATTTCCTCAGTTTTGCTGGTGCGTTTACGCACATAGAAATAATTATCTGAGATAAAAATCTGCTGTACTTTGACTCCCATTGATAGTGAAGCTCATTACACCTCCTTTATAATTATTAACCTCTTTATGTATCCCTCATTAAACACTTCAAAAACAGGCATCCAGGGCTGTTTTAAGAAACTATTTAAGTGATCAGGATGAATTATGTAAGATACTAAAGGTATGTTCCCTCTACATCACCTCAAATCTTACAAACTTCGGGATGCATAATAATCAGAATTATATAAATAATGTTATTGTGTCTGACCATGCTCTGATACTTTCCCAGTATGCATTTGCTTCACTAATGCGAATTTACCTCTGAGACTACTCCTGTTAAAAGCAATAAACACATGGCATCTCTGCCTGTATTACTCAAGTAAAAGTATGTCCTGCAAAGTGTAGCATAGGCAAGGGGCAGGTAGCAGAGGTAGAAATGTAACTAATAGCCAATAAAGATTGATTTGGCCTTAAAAAAAATGAGAGTTTCTGTTTCATCATGGAAGCTATGCCATTCATAACACAGACTTGCAGATACTGGGATGTGACACCTTCAGGTTTGTAGTGGGGATGAGATAACCCAAAGCCAAGGAGATGAAAAGTACCAGAAACGTAGCATTCCATGACTTACATCTTTTCCTTTGACAACTGTCCTGTTACATGCAGGAGATAATGCAAACTTCCACTGGAATATGAATTTTATTTCAGTGCTGAAGAGCTTCACTTCCAAGATCACAGCATTCAACACACGAAGGCCTGCGTTTCTAATAAAGACAATTGAATTTTTTTAGGAATGTATTTCTGCTCTACAAAATTACTCTTAAAAGTTGAATTCTGAAGTGAATCACGGTGCAAAGTGAGTTTATCTAACAGCAGGACAAGACTATGTTGGTTTGGAGGATGTAGCAAAAGTCTTACCAGCTGTAGGTGTTGCTGTCAACAAAGATTCTGCTGTGTGAATGCTGTAGTTGGCACTTTTATAACCCTACTAATTTATACAGGTATTGTACATCTCTAAGGATGCTCTTTGAAAATAATGGACCACACAGTCGGTGCAGGGAATAAAATAAACTTGACAAATGCATCGATGCAGCTCTGGGAAAGGCAAACCCCCGTTTGACTTGCCACGGTAGGACTGGCTGTGTAGAAGCTACTAACACCAAACTTTTTGAAGGCAAAATTAGTTGCTTGCACTGTGAGCATGCATCAGAGATCTGGTGAAAAAAAGAAATGCTGCTTTTTTTGGTTTGCTGACTATGTTTTGACCAAATTTGAATGCACTCATTTTTTTCTCCCCTGGAATAGGAGTATTAATTTGTAGTATCTTCTCTTGGTAAACTGTTGCAACAGTAAAGCTTACCTGAGCGAGTAAAAGCAGTACTGAGCATCTGGGATGCTTGCTTTGCATCCTGAATGGAACGCTGAGATCAAGTTTATATTGGAGATAGGCCCAGTCAACGCTTCTGGTTCTCTAAAGTTTTGTTATTTGGGTTGAGATCTTATTTAGACTTGTTTTATATGCTAGTATATGGAAAATAGCATGTATGAAAATCTAATCTGGAAATACCGTGCATTTGTTTGCACAGCTTCTGGTTATTTATTAAGTAACAGCTGTTTCAATTAAACATACTTTTTGTCACAGTGAAAAAAACTGGTAATAGTTGGACTCAGTAGAAGTTTTTAAAAGCCTATTAAATATTTAAACAAATTTTTTTTTTCTGCTGATGGCCAAGAGAGGCATCTAGTGTGCATCATCTGTTGGTGATCACCCAAGAAGACTGCAGGGATTTCTTTTAAATATATAAATAAAGTAGTCTGTCCCTCCTGCTCATTCTGGGTGTAGAAAACTTGCTGATTTCATTGTAATCGCAAGAGTAATTAAAAAATGTAGTTGCGAGGGTCAGGGGTGTAAAATGAAATATCTGCACATTGTCCTGATCTTCACAACTTCATTTAATAACAGAAAAACCATAAACAATTACTGTATTTTTAAGGAAAGTCCACAAAATAGTAAGGTAAACTTTGTATGCAGATATGCATACACAAATAAAGTAGGTGCTCATTTTCACTCATTCATTATTTTTCTCTTTAAATTCTTATTGTGTTCTTTTACTGGCTTATGCTGTTCTCCGATTTAGTGATAGAAGTGTTAGAATGTTTGTATTTAGCATAGCTTCTCTTGTTTCTTTTCTAAATGTGGACCATTTTGAGGAACACAGCACAATTTTGATATTTCAGAGTGTGTTATGGAGTAAGCATCATTTTGTCCATGCTACAAAAATCAGATTTCCATTTATTGTTATTCCACAGAGACATAAAATCTTTTAGCTTAGATATAAGATTCCCCTCTTCCTACCCCACCTCAAATGTTGCGTTCACTTTGTTCTACCAAGTCCATGTTGTCGGCCCCTGCCAACTCATGCACAGAAACAGTTATGTGTGTGGAGTAGGAATCTCTGTAACATGGAACCTGAAAGGTTGGAAGCATCCAGGTGTGAGCCAGGATCTGTTCTGCCAGCAAAAAATTTGGGAAGCTCTTAGGCAATATAGTGGAGAGTGCCAGAAACCTGGTTCTTCTCAAGCAGCATTAGTAGACTTCAAAGGATGCTTTGGAACTGAACATTGCTTCCTGGGCTGCAACAGTAAGGCGTCCAGAATGTACTGAGTGTGTTTCCCAGTTTGTCAGGAAGGGGAAAAGGAAGGATCAGCATTTTCTGCATAACCCAATGCTTAATAAAAAGTTAAATAAGTTTCAGGATGAGTGGGAAACATATTGCAGTCCTTCTGTTTTGTACGCTTGTGAGAGTCTAGAAATTTTTTTTTTTTTTTTTCCCCAAGAATGCTATTTTGGTGGCAAACACATTTTTAAAAAGTGCTGCAGGGTGTCTCTACAAACGTGTAGAAGCAGAGTCGTGCAGTTAGAGCGTAAGTGTATTCTTGGCACGGGTCTTACTAGGTGTAACTTTGCTGTTCTTCCAGAGAGTGCCAGTCTAACAAGAGTGGCACGTTACTCCATGGTAGACAGTGAAGAGCTGAAATAGGTTTGCACCACTGTTCTGTGATGTGTTTTGTAGTTGTAGGATGGCATGAGGGCTTCCTAGAATAAACCTGTACAAAATCTCTCTGCTTTCTTAGGAGTGGTTCTAAGACAAATCACCAAACAGATTTTGTGGTTTTAAATGTTTCATTCATGAGTATTTGAAAGATGAATAGTTTTGTAACATCTGAGTAAAATTCAGCCATGCTTTATGTAAAGATGGCAATAAACGTTTTTGACAAAGCACAAACTGATTGCCTGGGATATTTTTAAAAAAATCATATATTGCTAACTGTCTTTTTTTATGACTTACTCTGTAGCAAGAAACTAAAATACAAGAGGATTGGTGTACTTTAGCCTACCAGTGTATTACAGTGAAATGGATTTACAAATGAATAAACAAAATATTTTTGCTTGAATTTGTTACCACATTCGAAAAGTCAAAAGTGTAGAGTGATCTGGGCTGGTTTTTGGTTTTTTTAAACAGAATCTTAATAGACTGTTTGAGAAATATGCAACAAAAATACTTGCCCTTTCTAAGAACAACTTAATCTTAAAAAAAACCAACAACTCAAGTTTGAATTCTTGCGTTTTTGTCAGAAGCTGATATGACAACAAGTTTTGGGGGAAAGATTCAATATTTTTGTGTTGAGTTTTGAATATTGCTGATTCTTTTATGATTATCTACCATACATTTAGATCTCTGTGAATCCTGAAGAAATCCGACTTTGTCAGTAAGCAGGAAATTGTGAGCTAAGGAGTCTAATCTCAGGGTTTCCGTGAAAACTTGCTCAAGTTACAGATGCTCGGTTTTTCCAATTTTCCATTTGTAGAACATGAATAAATGTACTTTAATTTTCTTTATAGTGGTGGCTGTGTTTTAATTCAGTTGGGTTGTATTTTAATTTCCCTTGTAAAGTATTTTGAGAATTGTAGGTGAGCTTTTTTTATAGAGCAGCAGCTATTTATCGGCAGGGATTTGTGTGGAATTTACTGTAAGCTAAGATAACTTTTCTTTGCCAGCTGTTACGAGCAACTTTAACAGTATAAAAATACCCACTCTGGGGAAAATTGCTTATTTTATAATTTTATCTGATCAGCCGTATTGGACTAACCAGAAGCCTGAAGGCTAAAAGTGCTGCCGGAGAAACTCCAGCTTTTCATTTTACAGAGAGCCTGTGCCCCCGACAATTTATGGATGAGGCACGGCTGTAGTCAGGCCTCTGGCTTTTAGGTGGTGAAAGATGAGTAGGAAAATTTTTTTTATCTCCAATTCTGTCTTGGGCACCCAAAGCTAATATTGTTCCATCTCAGTAAGATCTGTTAAACAAACCATCTACAAAGATCAGATTTATTTAGCCATTATTGAATTACTCCAGCTCCTGTAAAATACGAGGCTAAAGCACACTAAAAGGTGATTTTGTAAATAGAGCCCATTCCATTTCTATTGTATAAACA
Source organism: Larus michahellis (assembly GCF_964199755.1). Classification (NCBI taxonomy): domain Eukaryota; kingdom Metazoa; phylum Chordata; class Aves; order Charadriiformes; family Laridae; genus Larus; species Larus michahellis. The sequence continues at coordinate 20,020,901 of NC_133899.1, forward strand.
GAGCTTAGTGTCACAGATTCATGCATTTGTATGCTGCAGTTGTCTCACTACTGAAGTACACCAAATAAGGTCTCAAAATAGAGAGTGTTTAGCTTTCCAGGTACTGAGTGAGATCACCAAGTGGTCAGATTAATTTTTTTGGTCTAAATCTTGCCTGATAGCAAAGGTTTTCTGAAAACTTAAAGCTGTATGAAGTATTTGCTGTTATTTTCAGGCATTAGAGGATATGGTGGTGAGTCTACTTCTTGCCAGTTCCTAAGGCCTAATATGAATTGATAATCTGGAAAGATGTGATTGTGTCTCCTCTACAAGAGACAGTTTTGCTGTTCAGGATTATTTTTTTTGCATGAATTCCTGAAGAAATTACTCAATTGATGCACTTAAATTTGTTCTAAAGTAATGCCCTTGCTGATCATAACTGGCATTAATTGTGGTGTTACTTAGTTTGCATAACCGTGATATTTTTAGAGGTATTTGTGGCCATTGTCGCCTCTAAAAGACAACAGAAGCTGCGAGTCTGTCTGTTTCCACTGAAATAAAAATAATTGATGAAAGTTTCTGGAGTCCGTATTTTTAGATGAGTCTTTGCACCATAGTGCGAAGTAGAACTAAATGCCCTATTAAAAAATGCCCCAAAGGCATGTATCTGACTAGTGAGCTTATGTTTACAGGCTGGTATTGGTGCACTCATATTCAAATAACAGAATGCACAGAGTTTTGGAGGTATATTTTAGAATTTGGAGTTGGATTGGTAAAGTTCCTGGGTTTGGGTCAGGCCTGCCGGGAAGCATTAGTACGGCTGGTGTGTATCTCGGTGTAGAGGCACCAATTGCCTGTTCGTAGTTGGGATTGCAGTTTATATGCGTAAAGTAAAGAATAAATCTCTTCTAGGCTTGAAAGATATGATATACCCCTTTTGCATTTATGACTCCAGATCTAAATTTTAAGCAAGTAAAATCTACTGTGTCAGGGTGAAATCAAGGTTGCTTGCAGGAATATAAAAGCTGGTTGTTTTGTGCTATAATGAATTCAGCTTCAATTTTCCATCTATTTTGAAAGAAAAAAGGGACCTGTCATATTTTTCATGTTTTTCAATTGGTTGTAATTGTTTGGATATATTTTTAATGTGTGTTTCCATACATTAACATAATCAAATTTATATTTTAATATTAAGTTTAAAACTTAATCCAATTTAATTTAGGTAGCAGAAGGTGTGTGGGTATGGTTTTTGGCCTAGGAATATGATCTGGGATTACCAAATTGAGATGATTTGCTTTTGGAGACAAGAATCTGTTGCCATGCCACACTTAAGTGTAAACCACAGAGCAAGTTTTACAGTCCGATCATAAGCAAATTTTCATCTCTGTGCTGGATGTCCCATTTGGGGTGAGGAGGTATAATAGCATACCATGCCGGTGCGAAGCTTAGTTTCTCTGCTGAGGTGACTAAGCAGGAGGCCAGCTACAGCCGATCTCTTGTCAAATGAAGAGGATTGCCACTTCCCATTCATTGTGGGCAGCGTGTCATATAGGTGCCAAGAGCTACCTTTGTCACTGCCTATCCAACTCCATTAGGGTAGGCTCCGTTAGAGAAGGGCTGATTTGCTCTGCGTAGTCAATAGACTTCATAGCCCTGTCTGAGGTCCCTTAAGCTACCAATGCTGCGGTTAATAACAGCACTGTATCTACTTAAATGTTCAGCTTTTACAGAAATTACAGAGGGGCATCATTGAGGTTCCAAAGACTCCTTTTGAAAATTTAGCCCAATTGCTCAATACCTCTATTTTGAACGGAGATTGCATCATCATAACTCTACTCCTTATTAAATATGCCAGAGGCTTCAGCAGGCTCTGTGAACTTGTGGGGGTGGTTTTTTTTTTCGTTTTTCTGCAGACACATACTTAACTGCTGGTTATTCAATGGTATTCAATAAGACTTGTAAGTTCGCACTTCTTAATATTTTATTTTTTACAGGTTGGTTCAATTGAGCTAGACATCTCGTTTATAGTGACTTCTTGCCTGGTTGCAGCCTGTGGGCATAAAAGAGACAAGCTGCAGAGCAGCCAGGCAATGTTTTGTGACCTTCTTTAGAAAGGAGGAATAAAGTTTAGGGGAGAAACTGGTAAATGAATATCACAATGGCAAGTCTGCAGAAACACTTTCCGCCTTCCCTTCTCCTTCTGACAAATCCTTAGTTTGAATGGGTACTGCTTTTTTCGTCAGTATCAGTAATACACCTAACTCAGCTTCTCATGTCATGGTGGATCCACATTTTTACTAAGCTTTTTGTAAGCTGTAAATTGCTATTGACTTTAATGGAAGTTAAGGTGAGCCATTTTAAGTGTTGCTTAAATTCCCTTACCTGACATCTCAAACTGCTTCATGGAACGAGTCCTGTGCAGAATGACAGGATTTCAGTTAAAACATCAGGCTGTGAAGTGATCACAAGGGAACAAGAAAGCATCTCCATTACAGCCACTGACACCTTGAGATGGCTGCATCTCTGTAATTACAGTCATGTAATCAAGCAAGCATGCAAAACAGTTTATGTGTATTTTGCCTTTTGGAGTAGGTTTTGTTTCCAGAAGGGTAGTTAGAAGTTGAACTAGACTCTAATTAAAAGCATGTATAAGAATAATCAGGGGAAAGAGACTGAAGAAAGAAAGGATTTCTGTAGTATGCGTGGGAGCATAACCAGATGACACTATGGAGGAAAGCAAAGATTAAGTTGTGGTGTGTCTAATAACCAAGCAGGAGAGCCTGAGTGAGAATTCTCTCAGGTCTCACAGATCTTCATTTTACCCATTCTCAGTTTCAAACACTGATTTTTGCTGGTTTGCGTGGTGTAGTGGTAGCTTTGTTATAAGCTGCATTTCTCTGCTTCAAATTACAATGACAATAATGAAATAAAGCTAACAAAAAGTCAACACAATCTAAATACGCTGTTTTTCTAGAATGCAGTTTTGGATACATATTGCTATGACTTTCACTAAAGACCAAGCAACTGTCAGGATTCAAGAAAAACTAGTTCTAATGAATGTGTGCGAATTCGTATGTGAAGTTACCCATAGAGTAACTTTCTAGATCAGTTAGTCACTTCAGCAGTTTTATTCTGTTTTTAAAAAAACCTGTTCTTGCAGTGGTTTACATATATTTTAAAAATACAGTTGAAATGTTAATAGCAAATTTAGCTGAATTTGAAAGTGTATTTTAGTTATCTAAGAAAAAGGAAGTTAAAACTTTTCTGACCATTTCTAGACTGTCCATGTAACCTTATTGTTGCACCATTTGTTGGTTTTCTTCTGTTTCTCTATCATTTGTTGACTTGTATTGTCTTTTATTTAGTTTGCAAGCTATATTGGAGCTAGGAACATCTCTTTTGATCTATGATATCTCTAGCATACTTCTGGGCATAATTATAATCATAAAAATCTTTGAAACGTTTCCACCTGATGTCTTGTTATCACTAAAGTTGAGATGTTCTATACTGGCACCATAAAAAAAAATTAAATAAAGTCTTTTTTTAGCCTTCAAACACTTAGAAAATAATAAAAACAACTAAACAAGACTTCAGTTTACGTCTTTGTAGCGTACAAAAATACCTGGTTTATTGCAGTATCCTAAATTCTCCCTTAACCTCTCAAACCCCTATGAATAAAGCACTGTATTACCAAGTAATACCCTTCATCACAAGGAATTAGGCACTTCAGCTTTAGGCAGCATTTAAACCGTTGCATTAGGAGAGATGTTGCGTCATGTTTTCCAAGTTGCAGCTGACTCACGTGGTGCCTTCCCTCACCCTTTAAGATCTTGCACAGGTGAAAGGTGTCTCTCATGACTCTCTCCATTCTCTCTTTTTGGGTGGCTTTGAGACACTATCATGCATATGGTTTTGTAGTGAACAGACAAGAGTAGGAAACTTAGTTTCCTATGCATGCCAGTGAGTCTGTAACAGAGCTTTGGCTAATTGTGTGATTTCCTTCATCTAGAGGATTAATAACTTTGGCTAATTGTGTGATTTCCTTCATCTAGAGGATTAATAAATTACGATAATATTTTATTTGCAAGAAAAGTTATTTTTAATTAGGACCTTGGTGTGCCAATGTTTTCTGTCTGCAATATGCAAAAATTTAAAGGAGACCTCCAGCTCGTGATTCCCTCCTCCCTTTTCTGCAGTCTTGAGACTTGCTGTGGTACCAGAGTTTTGGTACTTCTGTATCATTAGTTGTGAGAATTCTATTAGAATTCATAGAATAAAATGGATGGAATGCATCTCTACTCAGATCCCTGTTGCCTCCCCACTTCAGGTGGCTAGCAAGGAGGGATGCAGCTGGCACCTGGTCAAAAACTGTGTAACAAATCCCTGATTTTCAAGGGTACTGTCCCTCTTTAAGGCAGAGGAAGTGTAGGAGTCACCAATGTGGCCTTGAACCATCATTCAGTCCTTAGTGTTTACAAAGAATTACATTCTTGCTAAATGTTGTTAAAACAGACTTCAGTCTGAACCAATTCGCTTTATGACACTTGCTATGTAATCTTATCTTGTGAAAGGATTTCTGATTGCATTCATTTCTCTTCCTTTTGTACTAATACATATGATGGTATGTTGTATCTACAGTAAGCATGAATTCCTTAGATTTAGTATGTCCCCATAATCTGGATAATTGCTTTTGTGAAGCCATTTTAGCGTTTTTTGTCCAGCATTTTATGGTTTGCTGGACAGCTGTTTAGAGTGTAGATTATTGACGCTGCAGTCCATAACAGAACTGGTAGGAGTTATGTTGGATTGATTTTTTTACTTCATCACGTCATCGAGCAGGCGTTGACTACTCTGTTCACAAAACTGTCACTTGAAGTCATGTTTCATATGCTTAAGAAAATACTTATCTATAGAAGACCTACTTAGACAAATTATTACGGATCCATTGTGGTTCTGTGTTTTTTCTGGTGTGTTACTTTAAAATAGTCAAAGTCAAATTGACCTTATAGTCTGCAGCACAACTGCAGCTTTCACCAGAAAGGTCATTAGCCTGAAAGTTGGAATATAAGGTTTGCAGTCTGTCCTCACTTCACATACCCCAAACAACAGTGTTCTGTTTACCCTTGGCACTGTTGTAAACAAGAACCTTTCTGGTCCACTGAGTGATTATGTAAAGAGACAGGGCTTTTATAAAGCGTTTTAAACATCCAATAGAACAGAATAACTTCTTTACAGTTTTTTCTTATCTAATGGTAATTATATAATTGGACAGGTTTTAAGTTATTTTTTTTTAATCTGATATGTAGATGCCAGAGTCTCTTTTGAACATTCTTACTAAAGAGTCCTAAAAATCACTCAGGAAAACAAATCTGCTAGGCTTCCCCCTATTATCAACATCCCCAAATGCCTTTGGCAATGAGTAAATGCCAAGCATTTGTTATTTGGCACTTGACTAGTCACTCATTTATTTAAACTCAAACATGTTGCATAAGATTGTGAAAGTTATGCTAAGCTAATAATTAAAAACAACAAAAAAAAAACCCCTCTTTTGATCCAGCCTTTCAAATTTCCATCTAAATAGTACGATCAGGGCAAAAATACACAGGACCGTGTCTCCCATGAAATGTAATTGACTGCCTGGTGTTGGCCAAACGTGCAGTTGGCTGGGAGCACTTGCAGGGGTGTAACCCTTATACGTGGAAGGCCAGGTGTGTGTTGCTACAGTACAACAGCTCCTTTTCTTCTGTCCTTCCCCCCACTTTATATTTTTAGTCAGGTTTTGATAATCTTTTCCTGATATCAGTGCATGCATATTTATTAACTGTCGTTTGCTGCCTTGCAGATTCTACATCTCTGGCATACAGCTTTCCTTGTGTGCCCAGGACACAGTAGTTAAAAGCAGTTTTCTGTTGTGGTACTACCGTCCTTTTTAATGCACGCGCTTACTGACTCTTCCTTCTCTATACTATTTGGGTACCAACTACTTGGCTTCGCTTTTGAAGGTCTTTATAATCTTGTCCCCACTCAACCTGATTTTTCTCATTCCATTTTAGAATTTGATTCCTATCTCCGGTCAGTTTCTGTTAGGAGCCGCTGTCACCATCTTACTAGATTTTTCAGACTAACACTTACTTGCTTGGACCAGGGTTGCCTTTCACTTCTGTGAAGAAATAATCTGCAAAACTATCTCATCTTCATCTGTTTCTCCATTAAACTTCTTTGCCATGGTGCCTACCAAAAATGCGTGGCTATAAATCTGACGTTCTGTGAGTACTCTTAGTCCTGCTGATCGGGAATCTGAGGGAAGAATTTTCATATCATTAATAATCAAAAAATATGTGTGGTAAAAAGAGAGCTAGTTAAGCCGTGTATTTTAATGCCCTACTTGTCACTTCTGACCTGTACAGTATACTCTGTGTTGGCAGGCTGGTATTGCATGTGTACCACAATTAAAAATATGCTGACAGTAGGAACATAAATTAGTTGCAAGGGCCTGGTTTGAAGAAATGGAAATCTAAAAGGTGAGAGAAAATTGGAGAATTTAATTTTTATTCTGTTTCTAAGGCAGCATTGCTTTGTAAAACTGTATTTCTCTCTTCTGTGTCCCATATCGTTGTTTTGTTTGCTATTAAATAAAAATGCCCTACTGTCTCTGGGTGCCCTGCAGAATGTTTAAAATACACATCAAACTATCATTTCTTTAATTTTGGCTCCCTGGGAGCCCCAGATTTTAATTGAACTTATGCCAGTAAATATACGTATGTAATTTTCATTTCTCTAAGATGTCAAAAATAAAGATGGGGTTTGAAGCACGGTCCAGTGCAAATCCTCTCTTTTGCTTACTTGGTGAATGGTTTTTATTCAGTGCTGCTTAATATTATTTACATTCTCGTTTTGAAACTTGAAACATTGTAAATGGGAATTGTGCTTTCATCAGCCATCTAGCTTTGCTCCTCTTACTGCATAATGTCACGGTTTCAGTTTATGGAGACTGACATTGCATTCATTGGTGATAACCATTCTCAAGGTTGATAAAGTTTGATAAATGCGAGTGCTTCTTTTTTAAAAACAATTTATGTTTCATATTAGCAAAACCTGTGTTAAAACATCAACTTACTACAAGTTGTTAAGATGACTTAAATTATTTTTTAAAAAAAGTATGTAAGCTCTATGTATACTGGAAAACTTTTTTTATAAGATCAGACCTCTAACAATTTGATGTCTTGGGTTAATCATGACATTTTCTAAATACCTCAGGTCAGAGTTTCCCAACTGGTAGCAAAACCTTTTGAAAGACGTCATCTGTCTTCAGCGGAAAGACACGAAACCGTTTTTCTTGTTTGATATATTCAATTAGTATTGTTTCTTTCAAAGCTGAAAATTGGAATTTAAAAACAATGATGTTAATTATCATTATATTTTGTTTATGTATTCACTAGATACAAGAAACCGTTAATAGGAAATCATAGTTTTCTGGGCTTTAGCAGAGGTTTATCAGAGGTTTTCTGGGCTTAAGGTGAATGAAATTGAACTACAGCTTGAAATAAATAATGAGTATTAAATACCTAAATATTAAAGCAAAGTACTTTGACTTAATAGTTTTAATAAACTGAATATTAAAAATTTGAAACCATATGCAACCATACAAAGAGTATTTTAATTTATTTAAATAAAATAATTTTGTTTTAAAGGGCAGCAAAGCAGATAACATTTTATAGCAAACAGATGTTTTCTGCTCTTAAATACAATGTGCCTTTGCCAGTGCCATCACATCTCTTTTTTTTTTTTTTTTTAAGGACTTTGGCAATTGAAGCAAATACAACTTCAGTGATAAAATACTAGATGTAATAGTCTTTCAGAGCAGCCTAAAGATAACTGCTAAACTCCACTTGCAAGGTTCTGAGAACAGCTAATATAAATATTAGTGTCAATGGATTATAAAAGAAAAGAAATTCCAAACTATATTTCTCGATGTAAGGCCTAAAATTTCATGATAATAGTAGTCATATGCATTAAATAGTCAATGTACCGATTTCATTTGCAGAAATACAGTCCCTTGTTGTTGGAGTTGCCCTAGATCCATAGCCTTTAACAGACTATCAAAAATGGTAAACTAAACAAAAAAGGGAAATAACTTAGACTATAAGGCAAAATTGGTATGAGAAAATATGCTTTAAACTTTTAATAACTGTTACGTATGTTTTGTGGCTTCTGTTTTTACAGATTTCCTTTTTGCCTCCAGAGTGTTTCATTATGGCAGCCTCCAGTGAACAATGACATCCTTTGACAAATACAAATGCCAAAAAGCCAGACGAAAACAGTGGCCTTGTTTCACTTTTACTCCAAGACAGTGAAATGGTGCTCTTAAAGTTTTGTTATTGACTCTCACTGGAAAAAAACCAAACTCCTGACTGGACCTTTTTTCCCCTGCCCTGTCCCAGTGTTCTTACAGATGCTTGACTTAGTGACATCATGTAGTAGGCCCTGAAGTGCTGTCATAATTAAGTTGCAATGGTTTTATACACTTCCCCATTTCCCAACAGCTTTCTATCAGTTCTGCATTCTTTTTCCTGGGGCCTGATTTTCCCATGTTATTGGTTAGCAGATAGGCTTGTGGCCTCTTTTGTTCCAACCACCTATGAAAAACGTCAAAGAGCAGATGATCCGTGCTATTTTCACGCACTCTGCATCATTATTACCACTCCCATCTACTTGGCACTGTTGGTGGCCTCGCTTCCTTTTGCTCTGATTGGCTTCTTGTTATGGTCTCCGCTCCAGTCAGCCAGACGGCCGTATATCTACTCCAGACTAGAAGACAAGAACCACGCGAATGGAGCCACATTGCTTACTGAATGGAAGGCTGCAGGGAATGGGAAAAGCTTCTGCTTTGGCAGTGCCAATGTTTGCCTCCTGCCAGATTCTCTGGCAAGATTTAATAATGTTTTCAACACACAGGCCAGGGCTAAGGAGATTGGCCGGAGGATCCGAAATGGGGCAAGCAGACCACAGATCAAAATATACATAGATTCTCCTACCAACACATCCATCAGTGCAGCGAGTTTTAGCAGCTTGGTCTCCCCCCAGGGTGGAGATAACACTAATCGTACTGTTAATGCTGGCATCAAAAGGACAACATCAATGGAGTATAAAGGAGACAATTCTGGCTCAAACAACAGTGAGGATAGTAGAGAAGATAAAGGTGGAGCTGGAGAGTCAAATGAGGGAGAAGAAAACAGTTGCATTGTCCGCATAAATGGAGAGGATAATGGCCACATGTCAGACACAGAACCAGATACCGTCAATGGCCAGGCTCATGCCAGTGGCCCAGCAGAGCCCTCACTGGAAGGTGATGTGGAGATCTCAAAAACACCTAACCACAAACAGAAAGAAGGCGATTCTGGGAGTTTAGACAGCTACTCTGCTTCACGAGAGTCCTTAGTTAAAGTTCGTGTTGGAGATGGTACAGTGGACCAAAGCACTGTCAACAACAAGCTCCTCTACAAAGCTTCAATCATGAAGAAGACTTCAGTGCGGAAAAAGAAACATACAGATGAGACCTTTGATCATGAGATCTCTGCTTTCTTCCCTGCCAACTTAGACTTTCTGTGTTTGCAGGAAGTGTTTGACAAAAGAGCTGCAGAGAAATTGAAAGAGCAGCTTCATCACTATTTTGAATATATTGTCTATGATGTTGGGGTCTACAGTTGCCATGGCTGCTGTAGCTTTAAGTTTGTGAACAGTGGTCTACTTTTTGCCAGCCGCTATCCTGTTATGGATGCTGCCTATCACTGTTACCCCAACGGAAGAGGAACGGACTCCTTGGCTTCCAAGGGAGCCTTGTTTCTCAAGGTAAGAGCCTTTTCAAAGCCATAAATACTGACTCTACGGATGTGATAAGTTACTAAGTTACATTATTTTCTCTCAGTCACTTCTGTTAGCATTCAAAGAGGCACTATTCAGATCTAGATTACCTGATGTAACCTATATATAGGTTTTGTGGCCTAGATACAGTGTTAAAGTGATGGATGTGCATGAAATAATGAGGGGCTTTTAGGAGTAGAACTTGAGTATAATTTCAAGTGTCAAAAATTGAAGTAGTTTTCATGTAATTTTAGTTTCTTTTTTACAGAAATGTCTTTAGTAAAATGCACAAATTCTAAGCTTCATAACATGAGTATAGTACAATGGACATTACTATTGGAAACCAGCTTATGCATGTTGTGTGTTTATGTGGGATTCAAAAGTCTAAATGCCAGTAGCATAAAACTGAAATAATTGCAATGAAACGTATGGCTGTCTCTTGGTTGCAAAAGAATTGTTAAGGAGAGACATGAAGAAGAGTAAACAGAAAAAATATGCCTGGGACACTGGGGAGCCAGAGAGGTTTTTCACTTTATTAACACAGTTTACTTAAATTAACTAATGGTCGTGAGAACAGGAAGCCTGGGGTTATGCTTCTGTAAATCATGAAAAGCAGAAATAAAAGTCTGCATGTAATGATTTGCTTTTCCAAGACTAGTGGCTGTTCATGAGTAATTCTTGGATGAATCTGGCTGTGCTCTTCATAGACTGGAAAGTGAGCTCTTCTAATTTGTGATTAATTGAGAACCAAAACTTTGTGGAGAGATCCAAATCTGTAGACCCAAACCCAGACAGATCTGAAGATCTCCTAGGATATTGGATTTCAGACTTCGTGATTTAGTCACAGTTTGGAATGTGTTTCACTGACTAAAAACTGATTTTTTTTCCTAATGCTAGCAAAATATATTAGGTGCTCAAATTATATGTACTTTCTAGTGCATATGCTCTCAACAAAAAAATTAATTTTTCAAAAAAAATCATTTGCTCTCAACAAAAGCCATTAATAGCCATTAAAAATATGGATTGTTAATAAGGATCAGTGGGGTTTTTTGTACCCACTGTTTGTAACTTGTAAATGAAGCAAAAACTTTTGGTATTGTGTCTTGTGTAGACTCCCCAAATATTAGAATTTGCAGTCTGATAGTACTCCAGTATTTCATAGACATTTGACATAGACAAAAGCCTATCTATATCTGAATGCAGGTTTCCAAAAATTGGGTCTAAGCTTTCTATACTGTAGTCTTTTATGTGTTTATAAACAGCTAAAGTTTATTTTTTTCATCATGAAGTGCTGCATGCAAAAAAGGAACATACACGTGCAGCGTAAATACTACCAGGGTCATAAAGGCTACACTTCAACATATGCATATATTAGGGATTAACAGATTAAAACCAATCTGCTTTCAGCTGCTCATTGCTGAGTCAAAGCAGGCCGCAATGTCTCCGTTTCTCTTGCAGAAAATTAAGCCTGTTTTCAAAATTCCACTGGGATGATGAACTTAATTATGGATTCAAGTTGTTAAGTAATGTTACAGTTGAGCAGGGAATAGGGACCCATTATTATGAAGATTCAAAGATGACTACATTCTTTCAAATATGACAGAATTCTGGCCCAGCTAAAAGACCATTTTTCCTTATGTCTGTGTCATTCTGACATGCTGTACTTTATACCTAAAATATTTTTCATTCTGAGTTAAGTCTATCCTGATACAAAATGATTTCCTGTCCTAATTGTACATTAAGTGATTATTGGTCATTTCTTTCTTTGACAAAAAAAAGTAGGAATGAACTATTTAATTTAGCTTTGAAATAAAGTAGGTTTGAAGGTTGTTTTTCTTGATGTAGTGTTTAATCAGCAACTGAGTGTGTGTGGACTCTGGAGACAAAAGCTACAGTAAGTAAAAGCCTGGCTTGTTTTTGACGTCAGTGAGAAGCAGTCCATTAACTTCAGAAGTCCTGAGGTCTTACGCTTTGCTACCTTGCCGCTATCCCAGTGAATTGTAACTGTGGTTGGAAGGCGTCATTCTAGCCAGTGCTCTGCCATTCAAAATGGACAGCTTATAGATACTTCTTTTACTGGCTCTTACAATATTTTTTATGTATCCAGTCCTACATTAGCGTTTATCTCAGTGTGGTTTCAAAGACAGTAAGAGAGCGGTGCAGAACAAGAGTCTCCTAATTGCTTTCCATTCAGTAGTGGCATGCAGTTAAGTCTCTCTGCCCTGTGCAAACTCTGTGTTTTTCAGTTCTTCATTGAAAAATGAGGACATTCAGAAATGTTCCCATTTCTGAAGTAGAAAAGACATCAATTTAGTTTTGGTTTGCAAGTATACTTACAAAGACTGTTCCCCTTGCATAGCTTCCAGCTCTGAATAAAGGAGCAATTGCTTTGTATGTTGTTTGAAGAAAAAAAAAAGCTGTGAAAAGTGAGTGAGGGGAGATTTGTGTATTTTGAAAATATGGATAAAATCACTTAATGTTTCCACTCATTAGGAGGATGAAGCCTTTATTCAAATCTTTCTAAACCTCATGGAAGACCCAACATCCAAATTCTAAAGAACATTCAGAGAAGGAAACTGGTTCTCATTTAATAAGTATGGTTGGTCTCCTTACTACAAATACAGATGTTAGGAAGATAAATTGAAAGTCTCAGAACTAAACATTTAATGAAGGTTGAATTATTTTGAACAAAAAGGCAAAACTGTCTTGGGGGCATTGTGTTACTAAACAGATCCCTGCTACCAAGGTCCAAGTGTTTCACACGTTTTTTCCTTTTGGAATAGGTTCTGTTTCCAATGAAGAGGAAATGATTTTCCATTGCCCACCTCTTCCCTGCCCTGCCTTCACCATCTACATTGTAAAGTTCAGGTGGAGATTTGGAAGGATTTGAGAGATTTGCTTAGTCATACAGAATTATTTTACTTGAGAGACTTATACAGCTCAAGGGTTATTATTAGTAGCTATAATAACGATCAGTTCTTATGTACTGCTTTTCATTCATATGTCTCAGCGCATAATAAAGAAAGGTCAATATCTGCTTAATAGAAGGAGAAACTAAAGCACAGGAAGGTAAAGTGATTTGATTGTGGCTTACCACCGGGGGTGTCACAACCAAGGAAGGAAGCTGGAAGTAAATCACAGAGGCTTTTAACGCTCTTTCATACTACTGACTTCATGCTGCCTAACAGCTATCTGGAGAACTGCGCAAAGGAATTTTGCTAGGAAATTTGTCAGTTCTCTTCCTAAAGATGTCTGCCACGCGGGGTGCTGCTGCTGGCCTTTTCCTGACAGATTACAGACTGGTTTTTCCATCGGTATAGGCCGATGCTTTCCAGGTCAGCCTCCATGAAGGCATGAGGGAGACATAGTTGCGAGGGACTACTGTGTAAAGCCCATTTTCTTCATAACTGGAGGACTAATTTATGTTCAGCACTTTGATCTTCTGCCTCCAATCTGGGGTTCTCTTTGGGATGTAAGAGGGACAGGGTCACAAAAAAAATATGTAAGAAGGGGGGAAATGTCACTTACATCTAAGTGACAGTTTCATGTCTGAAGTGTTAAACCACTGTTCCTAGTTGCCGTTAAAGACTCAGAGAAGTAGTTAGCAAATATATAAATCAGCCAATCCATTTTTATACTTTGACAGTCTGGGCCCTTGGGAGACTCTGCCGTAACTCTCTGTTCTAGCATTGCATTTCACATTAATTTAAAATGCCTGAGAAAAGAACCCTTTAGTCTGCTTTGTAGGTTTTATAACTCCACTTGTCTCTTGCTGCTGCTCTGCTACAGACAGAGGAGGGAAATGGGACTGACCCAGATGCTACCCTGTGCTGGTGATTCTAACTAAAAAGCGAGCTTGTGTGTATCTGTATATACTGCGATGCAGATTGCAGTGTTCTCAGTTACTCTGCAGCTGTTGGTTTGACATGTACATAAGTTTAATTCACAGTGGTTTTGATGAATTTAAAGGGAGTTCTAAAATACATGTCCCTTTCAGAAACTGGATGATGATTTGCAGTCAAACCATGTTTAAGAGGTATCAATGAGTGCTGAGCAGAAATTGCGTAATGCATCACCTGTTTGTAATTTACCAGAAGGTTTCCAAATGTCAACATCCATCTTTAGATAGAGGGATTAGTATGTAGCCTTAGTTAGACTGTCTTCCAGGGATGCTGTGTAAGTTTTGGACATTAGTGTAATAAAACCAGAAAATAACCTTAACTTGACCTGATGAATTACTGAATTGGAGAGCTTATACAAATTTTTCCAGTTCTATCAATCCAATAAAAATTGTCACTTCTGCTGACAAGTTTTGCCTCTTTCTTATCCGTAAGTTGTAATAGCTGTAACTGTAAATCTAAGCCATACTTGGGGTAGGGAGGTGAGTGAAAGAGGTGTTATTCTCAAAATGGCTATTAACTGAGGAAGTTTTGGAGTGGTTTGCCTCCCACCGAAACTGGGATATGTGGAAGTATACTGTATAGAAGGCTGTTCTTCCTTTCGTTCTTAGTAGAAGATTATTATGGGTTTTGGCATCTGCCAAGAGAGAGATTTTAGCAAAAATAAGAAAGCTTGCTTAAAACACAGTATGTGAACACACAGCAAAAGCAAAACCGCAGTCTGGTGGGTAGTTTGAACAGCTAATAGTATTCTAACAAAAGCAAAAGGAAAAAATACGTCTTGTGGTTTTTGCTAAATTTCTGAAAGAACATGTGTTTAATTAATATTAATTCCTAAGCTTATTAACAGATTTACTTTTCAAATTCTCTGAAAATTAATGCTGTTCTCAGGAAGTACAGTAATTGTGCGGATAACATGTTATTATTCATTGCTTAAAGGAAACCTAGCAACCTTTGCTTATGTGCAAAGCTAACTTGTTTTCAGAAGAGCTGATATGGTGGTAACAGATGGTAGAAGGAGTGGTAGCTCTGACTGTACAACTGCTCTGAAGCCCGTTTTTTACTCTTTGCTACTCTGGAGGTGCCTGCTTTGTCTGATAAAATGAGGGTTCCCTGAATTAACCTCTGTGATTCTCCTTTTTGATACTGCTGATGTAGATACATGTTGCTTGGGTAACTTAAGCTCTCCTTACTGTCCCATGCCAACTTGTGTGTGTCATGGCTGAGAGCGAAGGGGCAACTTCTGCTACACAGCTGCACAACATATTGAGGGGAGGCTTTTTTACCTAGGAATAACACAGAAAATGGGAATGGCTGTTTTCTGACTCCAGTAAAAGATCATATCAAGATTTCAGTGGTTAGATTTTCTTGTCCGTGATCAGTAGTCCAGTATCTACAGTTATCCCATGATGTATAAAAGAAATGTCTAGTGCTGTTCATGAATTTGTTTAGAGAACTCTAAAGCTGTGCCATTTAAGTCAGGAGGGTAACCTAAACATTTTCCACATGTTCAGTTACTGCTATAAAATGTTAATGCAGGAATTGGATAGAGTCCAATAAACTGCTTGAGACTTTTTTAAAAAAGAAAAAAAAAACACCCTACCATGGCGCTGTACCATGTTCCTTCACTTTGATGTAATTAACGTTATTAATCACAGTCTTTTTCTCGATCATTAATGGGGACAAATTACAACTGTTGTGCACAGTGAAATACAGGTTTGAGAGAATGTGAGTTGTGGGCTTTATCCTCTTCAGAAGTGGAAGAGCCCTTCGTTCATGGCACCAATTTACAGCCACTTTCCCTCACATATAAGCTTAATGAAGCTTTGCCAAATAACTAATTGTCTGAGTTCATGGAACAGTAATTGTTGTCATGTGGTAGGTGGGGAAAAATAGGATTCTGAAATAATCAAGTACAAATGTAGCTAGAAAGAATTGCAGAGCACCAAACAGAATTTTAAGCTGACCGTTGTAACATTTGTAACTTCTTTATTTAAGATGCTTTAATAACATATTTATTATAATAAATTCGTAACTTAGTTAATGCATCTTCTTCAGAAGCTGGTACGTATCCCTGAAGGCAAAAGGCAGAGCTGTCAGTGTACTAAAAATAAGATAGATCTTTTTACACTATGTCTAAACTAACCAAAAAACTACTACAAAGAACACAAAGTACAGGAATAAAATACATCTTACCGCTAATCTACGTCATCTCTGTGGGACAGGAATGTTTGAATTGTGAATGTGAGTAGTTGCAAGTTTTCCTTGGCATCTTAACAGTAGCAGGAATGAAGACTGTGCACACAGTTTGTCTGGCTATTCCAGTTAGTTTCTTGGTGCCGACCCTCCTGTTTGTCCTGGGGAACCGCTGTAATGAAAAAAAATGTCCACAAGGGGTTGATACAATTTGGGAGATTATGGAATAGTTGTACTGGAAAGAAAGAGAAACTGTATTTTCCATTTCTTTCATTTGTTTTCCTCACTCTATTTTTGCTCATTATAGGTCCATAGGATGTCTGTAACGACAGTCCCACAGTAGCTGAAATAGGGAGGTACAAAGAGTGTACTTTTACCAGCGTGCCTCAGAGCATCAAACCAGGGAAGTCTGAGCCACGAGTGTGTGTGGAGATAGTGCTACTGATGCATAAACAGTTGTTTTATCTGCAGTAATTCACTTGAATCTCATGCTCCTGGATTTTTAATGGAGCTTCCCTTGAACTTAAACAATATTGACTACATATGGTAAGAGGAATATTTCTGTGGGAGTAAGTCACTGTCACATCTCCTGTAAAGTCTGTTTCTGTGCCCTGTTCTTATTCTCTGTCTGGGGTGTTTTATTTCCAAGATAAACAGTAACTCAAGGCCCCTGCTTGGATGACGATCTTTACAAATGCAGTGTTCATGCTTTTGTTTCTAAAGAGAGAGGGTTTTTTTTCCACAGAGCATGCAGGTGTGCTTTTCAGCCTGGCTAGTTTTTATTAATAGGATCATCATTAATTTGGTTCTTGTCATGACTGTAAATTCGTTTGCTGTAGAGGTCTATTACTTTGGAGACATACCCTCTTCAAAAGAATAATGCAGGAATCAGTACTACAGTTTACATCTATTCCAACAGCAAAATCTCCACCTTCATGGTCAACTAATGAAATGAATTGTTTTGCTCATTACAGTCCAAGATGCAATTAAACTATAACGGCTGAAGCTAGAGCTAATCTGTGTAGCATCCCATTTCCCTGAAGGAGTCTTAATGCTGCAGTCAGATTATTTACTTTTCCCAGCTTTGGCCTTATTGGCCGTGTGTAGATTGTAGGGTGATAAACTCCGTGGAACTCTTTTTTCCAGGAGTACAAGAAAATTTTAGCTCTCTTCTGGTTTGTGCATCTGGATTTGCTTCCCATGAAGGGAATGTATGTATGACTATAAACCCTTCACATCGGAGGGTACACTTTTAAGAACCTGTCTACTTTATTTAGGATTTTTTTGAATGGCGCCTCCTGGCAATGGGAAGCTTCTAGACAATGTCACTGAAGGTTAAGTTCCCCTCTCAACAAACCTTTTGTTTTTGTCTACACATTACTGGTCAGTGCTTGAGAACCTAGTTTGATTCTTTTAATCAAGAGAGATTTCTCATGTGTGGCATGGCCCAAATTTTTAAGCATTAAAGAATATTTCCTTCCAAGTAGCCGATGATTTATTAACACAGTGATGACATGTTTCAAGCTGGTTTTTAAGCTGGTATTGAAATCTCCCTGGTATTTAGGTAGCATTTCCCTGTTTTTTGTTTAAGTATCTGTTGATGCTTTTCTTGACATCCAGATGTAATAGAACTGTTTTGCACTGCTGGGACAGCTGTGTGTAAATATAAACTGTTAAAGACAAGATATTTGTCATGTTTGCAGCTTTGTATACTTCTTATACTGGAGTATGGTAAACATGAGATGTACAAGATTTTCTAGTTATGTCAGAAAATGCCCATGATTGATAGCAAGTAATGTGATTGAATTTACAGTTATTTCCTTCACTCTAGCTCTAAAATTTCAACTATTGCTATTCATTATGTTGGGTTTTTTTCTTGTCAACAAGAATCTTTCTGCCATAGCCTTGTTGGCTTGATTTCTTTCATGAGCATTGTAACTTACCTGACACCAGTCTAATTGGAGGACATACAATCCTCAGTCCATATAGGACAAGCTTTTGATACACAATTATGGGAATATACAGAGTTTTGCCACAGTACAGCAAAATATCAGCATGGTCTCTCCAGTAGATTGCACTAATGTGCTATGGCATAGAGATGAAATATTTTAATAAAAAGAAGTACTTGATGTCAAGTACTTTTTTGTGTATTTGATAGAGGCAGCACTCTGACTGCAAATAAAAATTCAGAGCTGTCAGTTTTACACTTACGTATTTAATTTACAGGCAGGGGACAAATGTAAATATGTAGCAGTAGAAATTGGCATTTTGAATTCCAAACACAACCTCAGTACGCTTTCTCCTTTATGGAAAAAAGTCGCTTTCTCATCTGTAATGAGCTTTTTATGCGCCCCCCAACAGCTAAGAAAATGTAATGTTCAGTGGTGTAACAGGGTGAGAATCCACTCCTAGCTTCCAAAGGTTTGACTAGTTTGATTACTTAACCTTTGCAGATGTACTGAGAATTGGAATATATTTTGCCTACTTCAGCATAATATTGAAAAATATTAATTTGTTTCTGTTACATCATTGGGACACTTTGTTAAACCACAAATACGTTTTCTCAGTTTTAATTTTTCCTCTGTGTAACATCAGAGTTTAACAGGATATCACATAAACTTTTTCCCTTGTAATAATTATCATATTTTAAAATATTGGGAACTTAAAAATATATTTGATATGACCTTCCTATAAATTTCCATAGACATAGAAGAGTCCATGACATGACTAAGACTAGACAATGATTTTTTAGAAAGCAGTATCTGAAGGTAGTTCCCTATAGCAGGGTAATTTGATGAATGTATTACTGATACAGAGCTACTAAAGTAGAAGAGTTGAGGAGAACCTAAGTTAGGCTTATGGTGAAGGAGCCACTCTGCAGCAATTTGCTTGCTTTTTTTTTTTGTTTTGTAAATGTGAATTTAGAAGTTTATTCTGCATTAAGCAGCAAAAATTATGTTCTATTTGTGAAGTGCTGACTTGGTTTGGTGGAAGTAGAACCTTCCTGCCAAGATCCACGTTGCAGGCTGAAGTGAACGTTCCGTGTTGCCTTCCTGCAGGACTGCCACGTAGCTGCTCAGGCCGAGTCACCACAACATAATATACCCTTGAAAATGGAACAGTCTAAAAGTAGACATGGTATTTGGCCACACAAAGGAATGTTTTTATGCAGAATTATAGGGCTTGTAATATTCCAGAGGTCAAGTAGTTTTCCTGTCTGTACATCCCATCTGTGGATGGGATTTGTGTCCATCTGTGAAACACCAAATTAGACCGAATAATCAGATTTTCCTTACTGGTTTATTTCAGACCATATTTAAAATATTAGTGCTTCTGCTGTTGCTGGGAATTGACTAGGTAGCTGCAAGGATATTTATTTTCTCTCCTAGTAGTTGTCACAAATGTTTGCCTCCATTATGATTATACTCTAAGTGACTCTGCTTGGTGGTTTACATCAATACTGCTGCTCAAAAAAAAACCCCAAAAAACAACAACCCAAAAGTCAAAAAAGTTGGAGGAAATGTGCAATGTGGGAGACGAGCTGCTTTGGATGTACTTCCATGCTCACGCTTTCCAAGGAAATTCTAATGTCTTCGGCGCTTGCTTTTGAGCTCTTTTAAAATTAGGAGAGCGTTTATGAAAGCACCTTTCCTTTTCCCCTTAGGACTGTGTGTAAAGCAGCCACTGTTCCTAGCACAGAGCCCTGGGGCACTGTCCCCTGGGGTGGCAACCCCGGTCACCTACCCCCATAGAGCGGCAGTTTTTTGTTCTTCTTGGCCATTTCTTGTCATTCTTTGAGAGCAAAAGATCCCAAGTCCATTTCAGTATAGATCTGTGCACACAGGGACACCATACAATACGTATTTATTTATGATTAATAGAAATGACTGTTATTCTATGCATAAATTGGTTGATGAGTACTGGCCTTGTCAGGCACTCCATTAAGGCTGCACAGGAAATTCTAAAACCAATTTCAGTTGATTTCTTTTTTTCAACCGACTGTAATTTATGTTTGGGTGTTCAGCTTTTCGACTTAAATCACTTATGCTTTTTGGATAGACACTGAAAATGATTCCATCTGCTTTAGTCAATAAGAGGATTATAAACCACACGTTCTTGCTGTAAGGCAGAAAACTTTACATGCAGTATTTTCTTTTCAGTGTGGTTACAGTAGATGGCATTGAAAGATGTACGACGCGTGCTTTTTCTCTGCAGCAAGAGAGACTCCAAATTTGTAAACTAGTAGAGACTTTACAATATATAGTTTTCAGAGAAAATCTGATTTTGAGTTATTAAGTTCAGAAAATATGTAATTCATACACCTGCCTGCCCTTGATAGTGGAGGATAGAAACTAATGGTTTCCCACTTTTCTATTGGAATGGCATACGTTGCATAAAAGTTGGAGAGAATGCTCCTCTAATTCATCTTTTCTAATCGATCACATGGTGATCTGTTCAGAGCAAGGTAGCCTGAGGGAGGAAGGAAAAGGTCTGCATAGCAAAGCTTCTGCAGTAGTCACTGACAGCCTGCCAGCAGATATCCTTTGGGACTCTGCTACAATCTTGTGAGTTTAGGAGAATCCTCTGGCTTAGGGTGATCCACCAGTGATTGTGTGTGTTTTCCTTGTCTTCCTCTGCCTTCACCCTCCCTGAAGCAGGTTAAACTGCATGGGAACAGCAATAAGAACACCATCAATATCTGTTTGGGAAATTGTCTAAAGGAGGACTGAACAGACTGAGGGCAGAATAATGCAAGTTGTTCACTGCATGCTCTTCTAGCTGGAACAAAACCTGAAAGTTGACAAGGCATTGTTGAGTCCAAATGACTTCTAAGTTCACTTACTGCAAAGCTGACTTTACAGTTATAAAATGAATTGGATGGTTCTTGGATAGCTAAAAAACAAGAAAACCAACCAAGCTGACAAAATTGTGTTTGTATGAAATATTGCGCTCTGCTTCTTATTTAGAGGTATCAGCTGAAATTTGAGTCTCGCCTTGTGAAGGAGAGTCATCTGTGTATTTGTTTTCTGAGCCCTGAGTACAGCTTTCCTCGGTGGGCATTTTCTTTAGTAGTCTATGCAGTGTTGCCATGTTAAGCGCCAACAGGAAAACCATATGCTCGAACTAGTTTCTTGCCTCAATCCAAATCTTGATCCTCAGGTCATTGGGAATTTTGATTTGCAGCTATAAGTCCTGAACTGACTAAACCTTCAATAGAGTTGAAGACCTAAACCAGAACTTGATTCTAATTTACTTGTGTGTCCACCAGCAAATACATTTTTAAAAGATCACGCATATGATATAGATGAGGAATTATACTACGTTCCAGCTTCCCTGGAAGCCCTGCCTCTTCTGTGTGAAAGAGCAGGGGCACACATTGTGTTTTCATCTGGTTGACAGACCTGGGGGCTGCTGCTGTGAGCTGAAGAATGTAAACACTTTGCTGAGACATAGCAAAAATCCCCAGCACCTTTGTAGAAGAATGTAAAAAAAAAATCCATCAAAATCCAAAAGTTGCTGTGGAATGGAGAAAACATGGTCAAACCCAGTATTTATTTCATGTTTCATCCTTTTCCCCAGACTCCCTTGGCATTTTTTTTCCTTCTGCGTGCTAGTCTTACACAGACACCAAGCATGAGACTGCTGATAGTATTACATGGCACTTCGGTGGTGGGTCTGAATCTTGCATATAAACAAGAGCTGGAATGCAAAAGGGTGCCAGCGCAGCTGGGACAGAACCAATGGGATTGCGAAAAGCAGAGGGAAGTCAAATTTTTGCATGTGCTGCAGATCAACATTGAAACATTGAAGTAGTGGTGGTCAGGAAGAAGCCAGTGTGCTAGCAGCAGATGGGACCCCAGTGAGCCCCAGTGTGTCTCTGGTGGTTTTTTGTATGCATGTGCATTTTTTCAAAATGGAGCTGGCTGTAAAGAGTAAAGTGTGAAAAAGGCCAATACCATGTACTGAGGCTGCACAGCTCGGGTTGGAAGTGGAGTTGCATGAGCTCTTCCATTAGTCACCTTTTCATTTCTTCCTTCCCTTCCAGGTGCAAGTGGGAAGTACACCTCAGGACCAAAGAATTGTGGGATACATTTCCTGCACTCACTTGCAAGCTATTGCAGGTACTGTCCTAATTTTCACTATTTCTAGGCCTGTGGTGGTATTCTTGTGCAAAAGTAGAAAGCATTGCTCCTCCAGTATTTGTGACAAAGTGCAGCGTGCATTGCAAACAGCAGTGAAATAGTGAAGAAAGAAGGGTAGACAAGTATATCGCCAAACCTTCACATTTTCAGTCTCGGAGTAATTAAATATTACAGGACACAAACAAAGAATATCCTTTTAGAGCGTTTCTTCTCTTGCTCCCCCTAAACCAAATACTGTTATTTTAGCAAATACATTACTATGTTCATTACTCAACAGTATTTAACAACCCATATCAGCACATAAACTTAAATTTCTTTGTACATAACTGGTGGATTATCAGAAGATAAAAGTTGGGACAGTTTTTCCTTCAGAAGTCAGCAGCTCAAATAAGCCCAAATTCTCTGGTTCTTGACCTGAGCATTTCATACATAAATAGCTAGAAAATTAATACACTTACTGAAAAATTCTTTTGGTCATGTTTAAAAGCAGTACCACTATTACATTTACTACAGCATGCCAGAGCATGCTCTGTGCCCTTTGTTTCATGAAACAATATTTTCTAAAGTTGTTAAAGATAAATAAAATGCAAAAACTCTTAGCAGGGTGTGGAAAGCTTTTTATGGAATTTTCACTAAATTATCTTAAAAAAGAATGAGATGTTCTTTAATAGCAGATTTCTGTGTCCAAGAGAGGCATGGACTCTACTGCTTCCCATAACCAGACTGGAATTTCATGTAGCTCTGTCACATTGTGGTGGAGCCTGTTCCTCCTCAACCATCTTATGACCTTTTTTTATGATAGTATCTCAACATTCAGCTCTCCTTATAATACTAATATTCAGAACAAGGCTGAGGTAGATGGGTGGCCTGATCTCCATTTTACAACCCAAGTACAGAAAGCAAGGGGAAAGAAGTGAGTAACTTCAGGTCATTTTATTCCACTTTTAGCGTTCTGATGCTTACATTTTGAACTCAGGATGCTTCTCCATTTTAGCTGTTCACCTGAACACTCATCAGTTAAAACTGACAAATACTTGAAATTCTTGGAGATTTCTATGGAAAATTTTCTGTGTGTATGTCCTATCTTTTGCATCAAAGCTATCAGCTCTATACTTAGAATAGGTGTAGCAATAAAATAAAAGCCAAATCTACTAACCTTTACTTTGTGTAAGATCAGAATTTAATTTAGCCAGAGGGGGTGGATATCTTTAGTTTTACTTGATGCAACTGCAATTCTTGTGCTGCTGAGAGCTGGAGAGCACAACGCAGCCTTCCTAGCCTGCCTGAAGACAGCATGTATGCTGCAGACTGAGGCGAGACAGTAATGTATTATAAATGGTAGAACTTTGAACCTCTGCGCTACAGCATGTCTAGGTTAACCCAGCCAGGCAGCTAGCATTCATTCTACTTTGTCAGTGCTTCAGTCGCAGAGAGACAGACTTGGGAACAAAACTGCCAGTCCCTGAAGTACATTAGAGAGACTGGATAGTTCTAAAGAAGATTCATTAATTTTTCAGCTAGGTTTTAACAATGTAACATCCTTCTCTGGTTTTCTATTTTTAACTCTGGAATTATGGTAATGTACTGTGAGATTGCTTTGTGGAGCTGAGATTTGTTGCCGTTCTAGTTTAGGTTATAAACCTCCATTTCCAGTCCCGTTCCTTTTTGCTACCCTAGCCATGTATTCTCAGTTGGTCTTTGATAACCACATTGTGAAGTCCCTAAAATATTAAAGAGGGAGAGGGGGAGGGGGGAGAATAATGGGGAAGTAATGTTCTATTTTCAAAGTCAGCCTAAAGCTTCTTCAAGGGTAAAACACAACCTTTCATTTTCCTACTTATGTTCTTGCTTCGTGTTTTTAGGCTTATCTGGTTCAAACTACATTCAAATAGAGCAGACAATGATTTAAGAGTCTAACTGTCCTTTGATATATCATATTAGTTTATGTAATGAAATGGAAAACTAAAGTTCATAAGTTTGGCAGAGCTGTGCTTTCTGATTTGTATCATCTGATTCATAACATTTCACGCATTTAAAAAATTATCCAAAAAACGCTTCAACGATGTAAAGATGTGGTATCTATAAAAACAAGTACTGTTTAAAAGGTTAGCCATTTAAATCATCTTGTCATACATGGCTGAGTGCAATTTGGCTTCCTTTCTAGGATACATAAACTTACACTTGACAGTTCTGATACTTACATGAGTATAAAATGAAGGGATCCAACTGCTTATGGTCAGGGACGAACTACTAATGCTTTTTTTCAAGAAATGGGCTGGCTCAACTCTGTTCTGAGCAATTACTGTTTTTTCAGACCTGATATTCACCTTTTTCGATAAAACTTTAGAATTAGATTTAGTTTATCCTCTCAATTCTCTAGCTATTACTGAATGGTGCTATGAAGCAGCTCGTTATTTCCACTGTGGAAATAGCTGCATTTCAGTGACAAATGAAGGGATCCTTTAATGAGACTTGAATGTAATTATTTTGCAAGGGGCTGTTAAGTTTACATGGTTCTTTTACATCTTTCAATTAGTCAGTGATTAATGTTCTGGACAGGTTTTGCTGCCTAGAATCCACCCACCTCCCAAGTCCCTTTGAGTCATGCCTTTCAGACACCCCACCAAGCCATCAAAACAGAGTCAACCTCAAGCTATTCCAGCCCAGGTCCAGCTGATGTAGCATGCTGGATGCTGTCTGGTAACCTTGTTCACGTCCCTGTTTGGCGTTCAGCGTGAATCTGGTCATTCACAGTAACTGGCAACTTGTGCTTCTCTAGTTTCAGGCTCTGCAAACCTACACACAGCTCAAGCAGAACTCAGCTCAGGACTCAGAGATCCCTCAAGGTTTAGAATTCTGACTGTGCAATCAGGAGTAACCTCAGAGCTAAACATCCTTAGGCAGTGATTCCCCAGATGTTTCTGAAATAGCAAAGCTGGCACATATCCATACTGTGGCAGCCTGCCCTTGCCCCCTCCTCTCAGTTGTGCCAGGTTCCCTGCCAATATATCCCATAGCACTTATCAGTGCTGGTTTTAAAAACCTCCACTGGAGCTTTCATCTGATTAGGCCTGTCAGCTGCTTTGTTCAGCCACCACAGTGCTCCTAACGTCTTTGAGAGCAGGACAAAACAGTCCTCCTCAGCATATAGTACCTACCTGCAGCCCTAACTAAAGCCAGGATTTCACTTAAGCATTTCAAAAGTAAATGGAAAGTGCAAATATGATTATCCCATAATGAACAAAGGTGAAGTATTTATTTATGGTGGCTGAAGTTTCCCACACTACCCTTTCATACTTCCACAAAATTTGAAGATGAAGAGAACTTGCGAAGAATTCAGAAAGGCTGACTGCAGGAACCAGTCACAACACAATTATTTGCATTTTTCCAGGCCAGTTACTGAGGAAAACAGTGTAGAGCAATTAGTACAAATCTGTATTCTCTGGTTAATCACTGGTGGCAGTCAATCAGATTAGTGATTCTATCTGGACGTAATTAGAGCTGAAGGCTGGAAGACAGAGAAGTTGAATGTTAGTGTTGGGAGTTACTACCTAGTTCTCTTCTGTTAGTATTTATTGATGCTGTTTCACCTCAGCAGCAGTTTATGAAATGTCTGCTCCCCTGATTGTTCTGGATACAGGTTTGGCTTCTCCTCACATGTCTGATTAGTTATCTTCATTCTTCAGCTCCAAAGCTATTGATCATTGGGAGCTGGTCAGACTGAGTCTCACTAGTGACTTTTGTATACAGATACATGCAGTACCTGCTGTGTAGCTGCAGTAAGCTGGACACCGTTAGTTTAATATGAATCTCAGAAACAGTTACGTTCAAGTCGCATTAGAGGATCCCATCTTTTGTCATGGAAATGTAGCTCACTTCATTGCACATGCTCCAGGTAGTGTACTAAAGTGCAATTACTTCTGTGACCTCTAGTGGGGATAATCAGAGATGCCAGACTATCACAAGTTCTATGCTTTTCTAAAAAGAAATGAAAGTCATCTGTTCCTAGACTTCCAAGGCTATTTTTCTGTAGAGCCCTGAGGTTATCTGCTCTCTAGTGCTGCTCCAAAGGCTCAGCATTCTTACCCAGGGAGATGTACCTCACTATGTAGTTAATGCTCTTCTAATAATAGCAATGCATGTTACCAGACACCTTTCACAATATCCTCCTAAAATGTTTTTGCCTGTCTGTATTTTGTTTTTCTCAAGAGTTTTCTGTTTTGGAGAATTTCAGCTTTGTGTGTTTCAGTTAAGTGGGTTTGTCACATTCTTCACGCTGGTCTGTGACGGGTTGCTGCCTGAGTTTTATGCCTGTATGGTAATGGCTGCGTTAGTTTATCACTCATCCTAGTGAAGCCATGCTAGATGGATAAGTCACAGAAAATGCAAAACCACCTGGACAGTTCAGGGATATAAAAGCTGGTCTTAGAAGTTAAGCAATTTATGTAATCGGGACTTTGTGGGGAGCAAGACGTTACTGCATTCCTGTCAACAAGTACCATGCTTAATAGTTATGTTATGAGGAAAAAAAGGCAGGCCAGAAGAAAATACTGGCCTTAGGAGATAGAAAGATTCAGATGCTGCAAAAGAAGGACAGGTCCTGAATTTGAATAAGCTTCACCAGGAATGAGAAAGCTCGGCCTGTTCAGCTACAGGAAGGATCTCACCGAAGTGTTTAAAATACCTGATGGGAGAGTGTAAGGAAGATAGTGGCAGACGCTCCTCAGTAGGGCCCAGTGACAGGAGGAGAGGCAATGGGCTCAAACTGAAATGCAAGAAATGCTGTATGGACAAAGGAAAATGTTTTTTTATTGCAAGGGTGACCAAGCACTGGAACAGGTTATCCAGAGGTTATGGACTCTCCAACCACAGAGGTATTCAAAGCCTGACTCGACATGGGCCTGAGCAGCCTGCTGTAGTTGACCCCACTTGAACGGAGGGTTTGGACTAGATGATCTCCAGAGGTCCCCTTCAAGCTCATGCTTGCTGTGAATCTGTAATTTTGTCTGTATCTTTAGTTCATCAGAATGTATATGTTAGTCACGCACACCTTTTGTGGTTAGTGTCACCTGCTCCAGGCTGTATTAGTTCCACGTGACCTATTTCTTGTGCTTTTGTCTAGCTACGTCTTCACTGTAGGGCTTTCTTGTGCTGTTGTAGCAAGGGGCTTTCCCAAGAATACATTGCTCTGGATTTGTGTCAAGCTGTGTGATTAGGATACTGTGTGAACTTGAGGGAGAAGTAAGTACTAGAAGCTGCAGGTTAGGGAATAGATCAGGAAGCACTTGTACCTACTTTAGTATTATAGCCCAACAGGTGAAGATTTGTTGAGAATAACATGAATGGAAGAAAAAAACCAGATTATTTGCTGTTGGAATTACCAGTTTGAAGAGACAAGTCAGCGTCAGAACCTACTTAGAGTTCTTTCTTTCCCTGGCTATGTTCTTTTTAATATTTTTTTAATTATTTAGGATTGTATCAAGTCATGCGTGGTTGAACATTTCTGATTCAGTTTGTATGTAACTGTTGTTTTAACCCCCGCACTCCTAGCCCTTCTGAGATGTTCTTGAAAATCCAACCCCTCACAGTTTGACAGTGGTAGGAAAGTGAAGTCCTAAGGCCTGAAGTTGGTCCATATGCTAACACAGTTCCAGCGTGCTGCCGAGTTCATGTTTTGAAAGTCTATAGAGTGCTGGGGACAGCTGCAGTTGAGACGAGTGAGTAACAAGCTGTGAGGATGCAGACTTATATATTCACCAACTCCATAGTGGCCCCTGACAGCAGCTTTGGACGTACACAGAACTGACATTTCTAATTGTATTTTACACCTTTTTAATAGCTAGCACAAAGTAGTAAATTAGGTTAAAATAAAATTGTAGTCAGGATAAGTCATTCTGGGTTTGCTGCTTTTCCTTCTGATTGTGGCAGTTGAAAACAAATCTTTTACTTTCAAGAAAATAATGTTCTGACTTGACATTTCAAGTCTGAAACAAGCAAAATTATAACTGTTAACTATAGGTACAGTGAAAACAAAAGAAAAAGAAAGGAAAGACAATATGGTAAACAATTATTTCTAGAATGTGTCTCTTTCTGCTCCTTTCCTCACATCAATCTTTTCCTGTAATCATTTTAAGAGGGCTAGTAATTAATTTTTTCTTAGACCTCATGTCACATAATGTGTTTGAAATTAAGTGTGGTTAGTTGCTATAATTAAAGAGCTGGATTGTGTGTCACATGGTTTCACAAACAAAAATATTTGGCAACCAATCAATCTCAACCCTTTCACATCACTCCTATAAAATGGGGGCACATCCTCAGCACATGTGGCCTGGTGTAACTTCCCTGCAACTGGGGAAAAGGATCTGGTTCTTTATTTGGGCAGTACTGCCTGCCCAAACCTGTATCTACACATACCTTTAAAAATACAAAAAAAATACTTCTAGTTTAGGCATTCTTACTTGAATACAAATAGAACCCTTCCTCGGATGGACTGCTACAGTTATGAGTGAGTTGAATTTACCATTGATATATAGTTACTAATAACCAATTGAAAGTTAAATTTTTCACTTTTAAAAATTAGCGAAGCAAAGAAAAATCAAGTGGTTTACCCCACTTCAAACATTAGCGCATCAGATCATCCTCCTTCTGTGGCTAGAAACGTTATTTTGACCGGTTGTCTGCAGCACAGATGCACTTTGTTTTCTAGTACAATTGATTCCAGAAAGAGAGATTTAAACAACAAAAAGCGTGGTTACTAATGAACTTCACAATAGGCTGAGCACTATGTACTGAGCATACTATTAGCAATGCCATTTTTTATCTTGCACCCTTTTTCTCAAGTTGCCTAACAATAGCTTAGCAACAAATGTGTGGCTGCGTAACATGCTAAAAGGAGGTCTTGTTTCTTGTTTTCATTGGTTGGTTGTTTGCTACAGGAGATACTACTGTTCGATGTGAGCAACTGGATATGCTTCAAGATTGGCTGTCTGAATTCAGAAAATCTACCTCCTCCTCCAGTACAGCCAATCCAGAGGAGCTGGTGGCATTTGATGTAATCTGTGGAGATCTCAACTTCGATAACTGCTCCTCTGGTAAGACAAGGGTTTTCTTCTCCTCATGTCTACCTATTCCAAAAAGGCATAGGAAAGTTCTTGATTCCTGTGGGTTATGGCAGTATACTAAGTTGTGACTGGCTTTTGCAAGGAAAAATCTAATTGCTACAGATACTTCTAAAAAAAGTACCAGCCTTGAGATGAGCCAGGGAGAGTGGCTCACACTTACGAGCTCCGCTGAGTTATTAAGCATGATGTTTTTCAAGGCACGAAGGGCAATAATTTGTGACTTGGAGTAGCAATAATGAGGACTGATCTAGTGGTTTAGTTTTATTGAATTAGGTAGACACCTACTGTCCTAGAATTTTAGTTACTAATGAAAGACATATATGTTATGAGATTTTTGTGGGGAAAACATAGTAAATTCATGCAGTTAAAAATAATTTGATAGTGCATATACACAGGCATAGGAGATTAATGCTGCAGAGACAACTAGACATTGCTGAGTCAGTCTTGGAAAAAGTTAACTGACGCTGTGTAGTTCTGGGTTTTTTTATTTTAATAAATTTTTAATATTTTTTGTCTATATTTGGATGCTGAGGGTACTAGAAAAAGAACTCCACAAAACCATAATTAATGGGTGGCGAGTTCACACAGAACATAAACATTATGCTCTGTTAAGAGTTAAATTGCCAACACAGCGTGCAGAGCATTGTGTTTGTGTATCCACTCTACCTTCCTGCTCAGTACAGCTCAGGGCACCCAGCTGAGCTCCTTGCTGCCTTTATGTGATAGCAATTGACTCTGCTGGTTTGGAGCTGGCAAATGGATCAGTGGTGCACAGCAGCCAGCCTGCCGCACAGCTGATGGCTGAAAGGCCTTTTGCGTGACTGGCCAAAACTGAAGTACTGAGGTAGGAGGAGCAGCACAAGGCAGGTACAGTGAGAGGTGTCATCAGAGGGATTTTGTCTGTGCTGTTATCAGGGAGATGTGCAGTGTGCAGGTGAGCTCTGGCTGTGGGATTCAGCAATTCAGACCAGAGTTTGTGGATTAACAGGTGAATTTGTGAACGGCATCTAGTGTGAGTTCTGTAGTCCTCATAAGAAGCCTACATAACTGAGGCTGAGGGCAACAACTGTACCAAAAAAAAATAATTAAGAAACAAAAAGCAAACATTGTCTGATCTCAAAAATAACTAGTATTCTTTAATCTCATGATTTGTATCAGACCCTTGTAATGGAAGATTTCAGCAAAGATGAAGAAACATTTAATTGGGTAGAAAAAGACCATCAACCCAAAGCACAGCCCTTCTGTTGTTTGTTTCTAGCTTGTATGTACAGAAGGTAAATCAGTCACAAGTATATGATCCTAAGGAAACTCAGAATTGTCAGAGAAGGTACTGGCAAGTGCTCTGACTGGTAGAAGAATCCATTATGCACTGTGGATGGAGGTAAATAGTAAGTGGTAATGGCTACAGAATACTGTAGTTAAACAAACACCTATTAGGATGAAATATAATGGTAGCAGTGGTAGTGCATTTTTAGGGAAGGAAGGAAGAAACGTGGTCAGGAACTGGTCTTCAGCTAGCCAAGCTGCTACACAGGCAGGCTGAGGAGGCAACTGCAACAGTCCCGATGAGGGAGACAGAAGCTGCAGGATAGAAATGGACACATTTGCTGTGATTTGACTGTTTCACTTGCAATACTGTTGGATTGATGAAGTGGCCTGGAGGCAAAGATGTCCATCAAGGAAATAAACAATCTGCTGCATACCAAAGGATATGATAGTCAGATAGCAAATGGAAAGCAAGTGGGATTGTGCCACATGAGGCACGCAGACGGGAGTGAAGCTGTGAGGCAGAACATATGGTCAGTATTATCTACCTGAGAAGTTCTGGCACACTAACCAAGGTCTCAGACAAGTACAGAGTATAATTAATGCTGTTGTTTTAAAGCTTTAAAAATGTCTTTTTAAAGCAAAAGTAAGAAAACTGCAATAATTGCAAATATTGCAGCCACTGCTAAAGAGGACTGAAAAGTACGTTATAAAAAACCAATTTTGCTATCTGTGTAGCTTATTTACATCCCCCTCCCCATTAAAATTCACTCAAGCCTGGAAACTGAAATTAAGCTATTTCATTTGTTATTTTTAGATTGCTTTCTTTCCTTATTCACTAAGCAAGACTAATGCAATGTTTTAAAGTTTTCTTCTCCATTTTTACATTACTCATTGTTTTAGGGACATTTGTTAGCATTACAGAAAATTGAACATTTTGAGATTAATTTTTTTAGAAAACAATAATCAGCTTCTTGTAATTCTGTGTATGATTTTCTGTATTCTTTCCCACTCCACGGACTGATACGGCAAGTAATTAATGTTTCAATGAATATCAAGCTTCTATTCTTAGATGTATTGACAGTACAGTTTTCAAAGATCTCCAGGTCCACGAGCTACCTTAATGCTTATGACAAATTTTCTGCAACTCAGTTCTCCCCCCCAGCTTTACAGAACATTATGACAACATTCATACAGTGAATCCACACTCTGTGGGAACATTATTAGAAAGTTACTGTCGGGTTGCTTTGGACTGACTTGCATAAAAGTCTATTATGTTTTTAAACCTTTCAGCATAAGATAAAAAGTCTTCTAGTCAGATGGGTAAAGTTTGGCTCATCACTTGCAAATTAATCACAACAAAATTTTAATCTATCTCAGATAGGTGATGCTGATTATGTTTAGGATGGTCTTGATGCTTTAGATAATGTCCCAAACAAATTATCAGTTGCCTATCCTTTCTCTTATCTATTATAGCTTGGAAAACATTCAGTGAATTCTTCTGAAGCAAGTAAAGTACCAGCTTCTATTTTCAGACTTACCAAGATGTATGTATACACCCACAAACAGCCTTTTACATTGTGAAGTCAGTCCAATTCTCCATTGTCTCATCTATCTCAACATAAATTTTGTACTGGTGTAAGCAATGCAGCGTCAATGGCAGGGTAAGGAAGTATGTTGAAAAAACTTAAGTTTACAGATAGAAACTATCAAAAATGTCTTTCATAGAAAGACTTTGCAGGGAAACATTGTTATTAGCAAGCATTTTTTGGAATTTGTAATCAAGACAAGATATGGCTGTGCAGTAAAGCTACTACTGAACAGATTCAAATCCACCCTATTAACGGTATACTGAGTATGAAGGAGGACTTGCCTTTCCTGTTGTGGCAGAACACACAACTGTCCACAGGTTCACCACACATAGCTGATGTGCCTTTTCTTGGGTTTGATCTTTCCCTGCAGAGGACAAGCTGGAGCAACAGCATTCTCTGTTTACACACTACAAAGACCCGTGTCGAATTGGTCCTGGGGAGGATAAACCATGGGCAATTGGTAAGACCTTCCCTAGCTGTCAGTGTATGAACATTTACTTCTGTGGCACTCACACGACATCTATAAGCAGCAGGTAGTTCAGGTAACTAAGAATTTGCTAAGAATAACTAGCTAAGTAAGAATTTGGTAGAGACCAAATATTTACATGGGCTATTTCTGTAACACTTATTTTATAAACCTTAACACTGTCTTGTTGAATTATAATTAAGAATCAAACTGAGATCTCAAACTTCAGTCCACATTCTAGAACTTATGCCTCAAGCTACTTGAGTGCCTTCCCGTACCTATTCTACTTTTACAACAATCTCTAGATTACTTTGGGAGGTAAGCCAAACTATTGTTTCTGTACTTTCTGCCTGCAGCTTTTGATTCAAATGTTCCATTCGGTTTTCTATAAATACTGTAAGCAAGGATGTAACAAAGCAATTCAACAACACTACAAACTTGTAGGGTTCATCTTACAAAAGATTTCATGGAACTCTGCGATATTAATACCTGGTGAAACTCAGTTGAACTTGAAGTTTTAGG
Source organism: Larus michahellis (assembly GCF_964199755.1). Classification (NCBI taxonomy): domain Eukaryota; kingdom Metazoa; phylum Chordata; class Aves; order Charadriiformes; family Laridae; genus Larus; species Larus michahellis. The sequence goes on from NC_133899.1 coordinate 20,053,946, forward strand.
TCAGGAATTAGACTTTCTCTAGAAGAGCAATTATATAACTGTGAAGATACTGAATGTAAGAACGTGGAACTGTTTAATAGTGTGTCTTTACTCAGTTGTAGCAGAAAAACAGGAAAATCAGAGACATCGGGGCTGAGAAACAGGAGGGGCCAAAGCAGCATTTTGAGAAGTGGCAGGCAGTAGGGAGGTGTGGGCAGAGGAGAAGTGAACAAAAAGCGCTCAGTCAGAGCAGTTGCCCCTCTTCCACACAGATGCTGTCCTCACACACCTGTGCCTCCAGAAGCCTCCCGAGAGACACATCACAGGAGGTATGCTGTGACAGTCACATCTCCCTTTCTGTTCACAGGTACCTTGTTGGACCCTGAAGGATTATACGATGAAGAAGTGTGCACTCCAGACAACCTACAGAAGTATGCAATTCCTAATCCTCCCACAGGCTTTAGACAATTCCTTAAAAAGCCAGTTCATTCCTTCCTATTTAACATTTCACAAATTGAGGGGTGTTTTATGGACTGTCAAAAAAAACCCCAGCCAAACATAATTTTTTACTCAGGGTTACTTGGGGAAGAGGGGAAAAAATGGAAGGAAAAGCAGCTTCTTCTCTATGTCCAATAGAATTGGCTTCAATGGGTGAAAAGATGAGAGCAACTGCAGTCAGTGGTTTTATGTCTCTAGAGTTGGTCCTACCTGGACAGGCCTATAGGACAAGAAACTCCGAGCGCTGCTGGAAAAGGTACGCGGCGGACAGCTTGTCTGACAGTCTTTCTGCACAGACAGTTCTGTGGTCATGGCACTGTAAAGGACAGCAACAGAAGGAAATATAATTTTCCTCAAATAAAAAACCCATAAAATTTAAAACACCACTCCCAGCCCAACAACTAATTGCCCATTCTAGAGAGATTGCTGAATTTGGTACACCTAAAAAAGCAAGCTCACAAATATAGAGAGGAATTAAATAGCACCTCAGACACAACTAGGAATAAGGCTTAATATCTATTGGTGATAGTAGTGCAGCATTACTTTTAAGGAGCATTTGATATTGAGAAACAGGTATCTTTAGTTTGAGCTAGTGGACTTAAGAGACATACAAAAATAACCTTAATTTGCAGACGTCTTAAGACAAGTTTCTTGAATACCTGTACTGTTTGTTAAATAATATGCCAGTGGAGATAAAATAATAAGCTTTGTACATTTTAGAGCAGCACTTAATGAATGTGATAATCCTTTTTGTACCTTCTCTACCTTGAAGGCTAGTTTAATGGACTGAATATGTTATTATCATGACTAACTATAAAACATGTTCTAGCTGTTCATTACCCAAATGTACTAAAGAGGTAAAGTTATTTGAACTTTACATCTGTGCAGATACTTCAGTTAACACATAATGGAAACGGTACATTATGTTGGCACAGTTCATGTTGTCATTTTTACTCACTAAGTACAGTACACTGCATATAGTTGGACACTTAATTGAACGTCTTAGTCTTCTTGGTATCAGTTTTGACAAAGAAATTTGAATTCTAGACATAAGATCTGGGTTTCATTTATATTCAAAATAAGGATTTGTTACAGCAAGTCATGCTTTGCACATTCAATAGCCTGCAAAATTTCTAGGCATTTCTATGCATGTGTTGAAAACATGAACTTGGTACATGTGAAACGGATTTCTGGAAAGCAAAAGTAAGGTAATTTGGCCCTACAATCAAGTTTGCAAATGGAAATCTATATGTGGGTGAAACATTCTATTTTATGGTTCCAAAAGCAGGCTTGGAGCTCTTTTAAAAAAAAATAAATTAAAAAACCCAAAACCCCAAAAAACCCACCACCCTGTGTTTTCAGGCAGCCTTTTGAGACAATCTGTCACCAAATTACTTTAGGGGTATTTTATTTTATTCCCTGAAGAGCTACTTGTATTCAGCAGTGAAGTTCCACTGACAAATACATGACTGATAGATAAAGAGCCATCAAATGATCAATAAAGATTTAAGAGTATTACTTCCGTTACCTATATATATCTACAGCACGTCAGTATGAGATAACTGGAAAATATTTTTGAGTGTTGATAACAGAATATCCACAAAACATTTTCCCTACTCAAAGTGGCTTTCAGTTTTCTGCAATATGTTACAATTCTCTTAAACTGATGAAAAAAACCTCTATTAGACCAGATTTTCCACTAGTTTTTTAGGCATATGTACATTACATAGATGTGCTTCTATATTAGAGAAACCTTCACTTCACAAGAGGCCAAGAGAGCCTACCCTGCCATTTCTACAAGGGACTAGTAAACATAAAAATTGCCAATAAGTTCAGTAAAAATTAAAGCTCTTAATAGCATCTGAGCTTTAAGGACACTGAAATGTTAAATAGCACAGAAGCTGTGCATCACTGTCTAGCTAACAAGTATAATTCATATACACAGCAAAACAGGGTACCTCCTAAAATTGATCTGTTCTCAGATTTTTCAATAATAAATGATCAAGCTTTACAGACATTTAAAGCTTGATCAAACTTTAGAGACATTTAAAAGGGACATTGAAATTGGCAGCGTAAGCTATCCAGGGAATTATTTCTTCATGAACACTCTTCTCTAGTTTATAAATAAAATTAAGTAGTTCACATTACTAAACTAATTAGGCCATAAAAGCAGCAGAACAACTCGTTCTTAAATATCTCTTTCATGTTAAGTACAGCATACGTAAAACATCGGACTAGAAGAACATACTTGGTACAAATAACGAGCAAGTCATTTATAATTACAGAACAATTAGTAAGCTAAATGTAACGATCTGGGCCCTGCCACAGCACTGGAAGCTGCACGAGCTTCTGCCCAGAGCGGCTTTATGAAATACACACAAATAATCTCATCTCACAAAGACAACTGTCACCTTCAAGCAAAGCACTGGAATAAGCCCATTTTCATCTCTAAGCCCTAAATAGAGTCTGGCTCAGGAGACCACATTACAGCACAGCTAAGAAACAAGATTTCAATGCAAATTTTTCCAGTCTCCACTGCTGGACAGTGGCTCACAATTCTGGGCAACAGGCTGGAACACCACTGAGAAAAGTCTTCCTTAACTGGGGTGCTTCTCACCCGATTGAGAGATGGTTCCCTTGAGCTTTATGATGAGGGAGTAAGTTCCGCTTTATGGCTTCCTTACATATCCTGCTCTTCGTGCTCCTTTGTTCATTGCAGCTACGGTCAGTGCTGCAAACCAACCATCGGACAGAGCTCCATGACAGAATTTTCATACTTAAACTTTGGAGTTATTTGGGACTGAAAGTCTTTCAAGGAAAAAATAAAGTTCCAATTTCTTTTTATCCACCCTTTCTTTGTGTCTTATGAATTAAGACAATTATTCTGACAAAACTCAGGTTTAGTTCCGCAACTCAGTCGTAATAAGCTACGTTCACTTAAATTGTTAGCATTTAACTGTTAGCACAGCATAGCCAGATGTCCAGTACTTGTGTCTACTTTCTGTAGAGACAAACAGCTAAGCACTGCATACAGAGTGGTACAAGTTTTAGTCAGAAGCAGATGCATGCACATTTACAATTACATTTCCTCATGTAGTTGAAATTAACATTTCCCTTCTGTGAGCAGTTGTGCAGGTTAAGTAAATACCCAGCGTTCACAGACTTTTAAAAGGAGATAATTGCTAAAATAAATTCATCTTTTAAATTAATGCAAATAAGATTTTTTTTTTTGCAGTAGTACTGCAGTGCTAATCAACAGTTTCTTCTACTTTGTTACTTAATTAGCTTTGCCAAATATAAATACAATTTTTGAAAGAGGTCAGTCCCATCAAAGAGCTTGCTTTCTTGAACCTACAAAAAGAATTTCAGGCAGCAGCTCTTTGTAGAATCAGCTTGCAAATGGGGTGCAGACAGTAAGCTAATTTAATGTGAGTTATTAGATGACAGTCTAAAACTGAATAAAAAGCTTACTTTCATAAACTGGTTACAATAAACTCCTAAGAACCTTCAATACTTCATTAAGTCCAAAGGAGGTAAAGAAAAGTTCTGATTAAATAACTGTATGACCAGAATTTTGTCACTGTTATCTTTTGAAGGCACATAAAGTACTTTTTGTATTTATCAACTGACCCAAATTTACAGATTATAACACTACTGAGACCTAATCAGCTGTAGCGATTGCTGTGTCCCCTCTGCCACGATTCAGGTCCTTCCAAAGAGACAAAATTTGACAAAGAAACCATTAAAACACATCACAAGAGTCTGGTGGTTTGTCTCTTTTTTCTGCTTCATTCTGTACTCTCACGTGCATGGATTAAAAAATTCCTAAACACAACCCCATAAAACCCATCCAAAGTCAAATCTTAAAAACTGGGTGATCAAAAATATCTTATTTTTTTCCAAGGTGAAATTAAAGGCTTTGTACCTGCTAGGACCCAAGTTCATGGCTCAGTGTTTCTCCTGCGACAGTTGATGATGTAGTTTAATGGCGTAATCAACTCTTACAAGGGAAACCACAGAACCCTGAGCTCAGGTTTTGGTAGGTAAGTAAAGGAAAATCATCTTCAAGGAGGTGGTTTTGAAAGTAGTTTGTTTGTGTTTTGAGCCAGATAGCAAAACCACAACCTAATCTGCCCCTCTCTCCATCCACAGTTATCACGCAGAACAGCTTCGATTGTACTTAAATTTCACTGTCTGCAAAAGTATCCTATGCATGCACTTACTGTGTGCGACCCCTGCTTTTGCATGCACAGTTGTGTCTGCTGCCTTTGGCGCTGTTTTGGTAGATCTTTTAAATAAAATACAAGAAGGCAAACCACATTTCCCTTTAAATCCAATACAACAGCAAAACAACACAGAACCACACAGCAACATAGAATTATCGTAAAATAGAGTGGCAGGACCTTTGGGGGTTATCTGGTCCCAAGAGACGTTCAAAGCAGGGCTAACTTCAAAGTTAGATCAAATTGCTAAGGGCCTTAATAGTCTTCTGTATAAAGCCTACTATTAAGGTTTAAGCACCCAAACTAAAAATTGCAACGGGAGAGCTGCAGCTTATTTGCCTGAACACAAGACTGGTACCTAGAAAACCAATTCTTAATTTTGACTGCTTCTGTCTATGGTCTTGGGCTGGGTAATCTCCATGCAAGATGGGGGCAGTCCTAACAAACCTGCTGAGTAAGTCCGTCTCTGTAGAGGAGTTTGAAGAGTGTCACATACAGGAATCAAATAAATGAGGCTGTCATTACTAGTGAAGTAAGAGCTTTGAGTCCAAGACACAGCAATGCCAAACCCGCTGTGAGGCTTTTAAGAGCACTGTCAGCAGTCAGTACAGCCTCATACTGGAAAATGCATTTGGAAGATAGGCTTTACAAGTTTAACAGACCTTTTGGACAGGCATTACCCTTACTGGGGACTGGGAGAAAATCTAGTGTAACGTACAAAGGGACAGAATGAGCAAACATTTAAAGGATTTGTTTTGTTTTTTGAATGAAATAGGGTGCTGGAAAGTGAAGAAGGAAGGAAAGGATACTTAGTCTATCCCACCAGCAAGAACCACAGTTCCAGTCAAAAGGGGAGGAAAGCATCGCTGAAAGGAAACGGGAGGAGGATTGACTATATGCTCTATACAGAAGAAGGTCTCTACCTGGAATGGAAAGTGGTGAGTTTCCAAGTTGACAAAGAGAGCCGTAATTTACACAATAAACTTGTCTGGATGGCACTGCAGCCTGTTCTGCTTGGGTTCACGTTTATCCTCCAAGGAGAACCGCTGCTTTGCTATTTTCTACTTTTGCATGCAAGTACTGAGTTTGTAGACCTATTACGTAAAGAAATTTAAGGTGAGTTTAGGGATTCTGGGAGCAACACTCGTAGATAGGCTGCTCTAAGTACCTGGCCCATAGGAGGGGACAACTCATTTTATCAAGCGAGCGTTAAGGTTGTTCCACCCAGCTTTGAGAAGCTGGGAAGCAGGCGGTATTTCCAACAGAACTTTAATTTGGTCCTATGAAACGTTGCCAGAACAAAGACTGGAATTCAGACGGGTTTCCTGGTCACCTTAAATTCCCACGAAGTTTAACACCTCAATCTAATGAAGACAGGCTTCCTTTTTAGCCGCCCGCTGTACATAGTGTGGCACAGCCAGCCCTCCTCCCAGTGAGTGCCTCCGTATGCACATGGATTACTGACTGCAGCACTACAGATAAGTCTTGTCTGGAACAACACAGATGTTACTGTAAATGTAAAGAAAAGCAACAACAGATTTCATGCAGACTAGTTCAACTGTGTACTGTATAAATGCTTCACCTCATCAATTGCACCACATCGACATGCCCTGTGTGGCATGTAGTTTACCATTAGCCCAGCCAAGCTGGTCCCATACATCTACTAATACAATAAGGTCATTCAAAGTAAACTGAAAAAAAGGCATAAAAGCTGAGTCCTGGTGTGTGGTATAACAGATCGGTTTTCCAATTCCTTCTTTCTTCCTTCTGTTTTCCTTCTGCAGGAAGTGGAGGAGTTCAGCTTTATTACCCAGTTAGCAGGCTTGACAGACCACCTACCAGTAGCAATGCGTCTCATGGTGTCTACAGGAGAAGATGACCCTTAAAACTGACCAGCTTTGAGAGATTAGAAGAGGGAAACGTTAATGATATTAAGAAAATATCAGAGGAAAAGAACGAACTATTCTGGTGCCACGTTAGGAAAGATGACCAGACCTGACCCGGTCTACCCCAGAACGTACCAACGATGGCAGATATACAAAGGGAAGAAATGGAAGGGTTGTGGCCAAAAGCCACTGTCACAAGTTGCTCAGGCAACAGGGCAGGCCTGTACTACAATGCTTTCACTGTGGACCGAACGGAACCAAGATGGAAGTACTAATTCCTTCTGAACCAGTGCCATTCTTACTAAAACATGTTTTTATACTAATATATAGCACAATTTAGTTTGTAATTAGTCTGTGAGTTAGTGCTGCTAAATGGTTTTTTGCATCATTTCTTTGTATAACTAAGAAGCTAAAGCTTTTTTTCTTTTTTTCGCCTGTTAAAAGTTGTAGTAGCGTGCTTGCATCAGTAGCATGCGCCCGCACTGCATGCCACTCTGAGATAAAATAGTCAGTAAGATACCATGGGGAATATCAGAATGGAAGCGAGTTCAAAAATCAGATACCAGCCAAAGCAAGGCATTCTGGGACTGGCAAACCCTTCTGTCATTACAGATAGACCTTAAAACAAACAAACAAAACCTATTCAGTTTGCAGACCAATATCTTCCTGTCTGATTTAAGATTCAGAATGAAGACTTTAAGAACACAGTTCTACCCTTATTCCAGCTGTGTTCCCACTGAAATTATGAAGTGTTTTGTCTGAATAATGACTCCAGAACTGGGCCTTTAGCTTTCTAAGCGCAACTTATTCCCTTAAGAAGAAATATGGTTCCCCTGTAACGTCTTTTCTTTCTTTCCCATACGTGGGGCAGTTCTGAATTATGGTATGAGATGATATGTATGTTACAGTAGAGTGAATAGATTCCTGTAGTACCATTGGTAACACCAGAGCCAACATTCTGCCTTAGCTAGAAAGAGTAAGTGGGAAATAGCTTGTAAAATGCATGCTAGATATAGAGTTAAAATAAATGTAAGTGATATTTTGCGAGAAAAAGTGTAGAACAGTGTATGATTGATAAGGCAGGATAACCTAACAATTTTCCAAAGGAATCAGTACACTAAAAGGGAAAGTGTGGCGTGGCTAGCTACTAGAGAGTAGATCTGACCTATGTCTGTGAGACAATTCTCCATTTATTATGCACTCACAGACTGTAATAGGGGTCTTGCCGTCTAATGCATACGTTCTTTCCACTGCGGCTCTTTAAATGTGGGGCTCCCCTCTGCCATCTTATCCCCATGACCTGACCTATCCAGCCTCTCTAACCTTAAACAAAAATAATGAAAAGCTGAGAAGCAGGTCCATAATGAGACTTGACATCTTTTTAGGGATTTAAATTCAGAAGGGTTTGTGTTGTTGGGAGAACAATGAGACCCCTTGTGTTTTAAATGATACTTAGTTTCTTCTGCCTACTTCCTGTTCAATTTTAGTGTTACTTCCTCTTACATTACAAATTCCCTGTGTAGAAGAGTTAATCTAATACTTATACTTACTCCATTAAGTAAACTGTTTTAGTTATGCTGGCCACAAACTCCTGAAGACGTTCCTGTTTTGGTTTAGTTTATACCTGCTAGGAATCAGCTTGAGCTAAATCAGAATAGATTTAAATTAGAAACACCAGTCTGCACAGCCTCTGGTACTAGCTTAATTAGCTACAGTAAACAGAACTTTCAATTAAATCAGCCCGATTTTGCAAGTAGAGAAACTCATAAAAGTACTGGACTAACAGTATTTGCTAATTCCAAGTAGGTAGTAGGCCGCTTCTCACACTCTCCCATTGCACCTGGTCTAGACCCGTTTTATGCCTCATTTTCCAGTCCTGGCATCCCTTCAGCAGAGACTGCCTCTTAAAAGTGTACTGTGCCAAACCATGGGGTAGTCTGCAAGTGTCACCCATGGGGACTCAACAATGGAACCAGACTCAATTCCCCTTTTTGATAAAATTAGGAATTCAAGTTTACAGCATCAGAGACTTTAGCGTACTATCCCAGTGCACCACTAGTTTCCCACTTTGTATGTTTCTCTTTATACAGAGGGTGCACCTATGTGCAATGTGTTTTTCTGGTTTCTTATCTCTCCACCCAATGCAGAAAGACTTGTACCTGAAACAATGCTTTTAATCCTATTTTGTACCTTGCTTGTATTTTATTAACCTTTTTAAAAAAACCAAATGGTTATCAGTAGCAATTTGTGTGCTGTCCAGCAGCTATTTCTCAGTAGTAAGAGTAAATATAAGCTACAGTATTTTTAATAGCTTTCCTAACAATGTAAATTACAATTTGATATCAACTTCACTAAGTATCAATTGTAGGAGCTGAATTTGACACTGTGTAGGATATAATCATAAAACTACTGCCAAACAATGTTACATTTACAGTAAAACTAACATGGTCTAAATTACTTCTAAATTCGTTCTGTGGCTTCGTGCTGACTAAAAACCAGGCACTTTTGTCAACTTTTTGAGATACGTTGAGAAGTATTTTTTCAAATTTGAAGTAAACTGTTTTAGATTTTGATGCTCTTAGTTTCTCGGTGATCAAGAAATGGATAGTTGTAAAATGTTCTCTTTAAACAATACACATACATTTAATCAGTCTAGGTAGTTCTTACTAATTTACTGTCTCAAGGATCTAACTTTGCAAGAGTGATGCTGGGAAGTACAGCATTGTGGCACCACTGTACAGATGCTCCTTGCTTTTTTGCATTGATCCTGTGCCTTCTGATACCTTGGTACGCTTGCAGGAGTCAGACAGCGTATGTACCAGTAACCTGTAACCAACAGGCTCTCCTTTCCAGCAGAGTAACATCCCGGAGGAAAATGAGTTTTCTCTACACCACTACTACCACAGTTCCATATACTATCTCACATAGATACTGACAGGATATCAATTGTTACAAGCCTTAGACAGATAATATGTAATAGAATATTTGCATTAAAAAAAGAAGGGCGGGGCGGGCAGGGAGGGTGGCAGAACATGCCCAGGAAATCAAACCCTGGATTGCATTTTCAGATGTCAATCTCACTTTGCTTAAGGATAGCATGACCCAATTTATTAGTAGGATGTTATTTATAAGAATTTGGAGTTAAGCTTACACTGCTTAAGCTTACACGACCCCACTTTGTATGGGAATTTCAGGTATCCTCAAGAAGTGGGTGATAATGCTATTCTTGGTTTAATAAGTGCCACTCAACAGGGATATTGTAGATGAAGTGTCATCTGTTTTTATAAAAGCTACATAACATCTTCTGGTTCTCATGTTCAGTTCACATTTTACAACAGCACTTCTAGAACAAGTGAACAAAAGACACAAATGAGGACACCAAAACCTAAGAACTTCCAGAAGTTTCAAGGATGTCAGGTCCTTACAAACCTGGTACCTTTAGATCACTTCTAGAATACAACCTACAGAAAACAGTACGTAGCCTCTCAAGCACGTTCAGATCCAGTTAATCTGTGTGCTGTTTGTCTGAGGGTCTGTGGGATGTGTGATCCACCTGCTGTGCACCACAGCTCAGCCACCAAGGACTGGGGTAGCAACACCTAGTGTACAGTTCCATGCTATGTGGTGGTGAGCCCCTGGCCCAGGTTGCCCAGAGAAGCTGTGGCTGCCCCATCCCTGGAGGTGTTCAAGGCCAGGCCGGATGGGGCTTTGAGCAACCTGGTCTAGTGAGAGGTGTCCCTGCCCAGGGCAGGGGCTTGGAACTGGATGATCTTTAAGGTCTTTTCCAACCTAAATCATTCTGTGACTCTATATGAAAAAGTGCTTACTATAACTAATTCAAGATGCTTAATAGAAGCTGTCTAAAGCAACCAAACTCTACCACATGCTGGCTCTAGGTGTAGCCTGCTGTAGAGGAACCCTTGAGAAAGCTGTCTGGTACAACCAGTTTATCTATCTTGTGCTAGTATTATGGCAAGGTTTTGTCCCAGAAGCACTCTCAGCTACTCTGGCTAGAACCTCATTCCTACTTGTTGGGTAAGACAGTAAGATTTAAGGAACAACTTACAATTCCAATAAGGTTTTTGGTTTTTTTAAATAGCCTTTGTTCGGTGGTCCAGATTAAGCAGATCTGACTGTCCCCAGTTTGGTCTCTGAGCTACCCTGGGCTCACACAGCAGCACATCAGTGTCAGCACATATCATCAGCTCAGAAATTAAGCATTTTTACTTCCTCCTGGCCCTATAGGACGAGAACAGAAATACCATTCAAGCACTTTGGAAAACTCCCAATTTTATCATCCATTCCAATGAGGGTTAAATTGTTACCGAAAGTCTCATTTTTCCATACCATCTTGTTTTAAATATAATCTTGATGCTTTTAAAGACTTGTATTATTGCTGAGGTTTAGAAATCCTGTAAGAAGAATAACCTTTTTTATTTCAATGATTTTTCGGTATTGTATCCTTCTGGAACCTAATGTTTTTATATGGTAAGCACACACCTTCTGACATTTTGTTATAAATGTATTAAAAAAATAAAAGTTTAAATATTTTCATTGGTTTCTTTGCCTGCAAGAAAACCACATTCTCAGACCTGATTAAAACAAGGTATTTTGAACAATAGGGAGGGGTTTTTGTCTTTCGTTGGTGCTGAAAGGAATAACTGGTTGATGCAAACAAGATAATAAAATTTCAAGGCTCAAATAATTCTGTGCAGTCCACTTTTTCTGGTTCTGTCATGTGGAGTCTGGCAGCACTAACAGAAACCCGACTCTTTAAGATGCAGTTCAGTGGGTGGGTCAAGTATGGTCTACTATGCTATGCCTGTTCTCTTGAATCTGCAGAGCATAAAGGGTGAAAGAAATGAGTGCTTTTAACTTGGCCCCTCTCCCTTGGCCTCTATGGCTCAGACATCCCCCTGCACAGACACAGCCCCCTCAGTTTTCAAGGTGTGCAACCTTCATGCAAGCATTCACAGTGCCTGCTGCAGGCTGCAAACCTGAGCCCCACGTCTTGCACAAGTCCACGCTTTAAGTACGAGGGCATCCACTCCACATTGCATTCTGCTAGCATTTAATATAAGACCACTTCACAACAACAATTTATTATTATGCAGTTGTACTTCTTGACCTCTCAACAGTTATCTAGTCCCTGAACTAATGGAGAGCAGGTTTTTATCTTTATACTGTTCAGCCAAACAAAACAAACCCTATGTACATATGTCCTTAAGAAATGCAGTGATTTAACAAAACCTGTGAGCTGCGATTCCACAAATGCCTGGCAGAATGACTCACACGGAGTTCAGGATGCAATTATCGTAAGAACTGCTCCATTCCACAACAGTACTTCTCTAATTTTAAGATTCTGGATGATGCAGTACAACCAACCAAAGGGGTTTCCAGTGCTGCTACAACATTGCATGCTACAGTGCCTGCACAGGCAGCCTCCAAACACTTTGGTATTTGAAAGCAGCGATGTGGGAGTTCAAAACCTGAAATCACACAATAGCAGTATATTCCAAATGGATCCCTCTGCAAAGAACGGAAAGAGATGAGCATGATGAGGGGAAGATGATGTCTTTCCATATCAAATGTAATTAAGTACCTTTGTTCTCATTAAAGAGGTTCATGAACTTCTAAATTAGCAGAAGACTGTCAGCTTGAATGCCCTGGCCCTGCTGCAATTTGTGTAACATCCTCACTACCTTTTTGCCTATAACTAGGTGTAATTGTTACCTTCTCTGTGTTTGGCTGCAACAGGCTCTTAAATACCTTTCAAACGTCAATCCAGAATTTTAAATATTCAGCAAAATCCAGCTAGACCTTTCTCTGCAATTAAAAACTTCTGAAGTCAACTGCCACACTGTCACCAGCTTCAGCAAAGCCAATATTGAATATTTTATATTGCTTAGTAAGGACCTTCAGGATACCAAGGAACAAAAGGCAATTACAAGGTCTGCAAGACACCAATGGAAAAAAAAAAATCCTCAGCCTAGTATGGTGCCAAGCACTATGCTAAATATATTTCTAATGAAAGGTGTATCACACAAGTCAAACTAATTCTCAGTACGCAGCCTGGTCTATTATCTCAGCCCCAAAATAAGACTGTTGTGAAATGGGTATTTAAACTCTATTTTTCTGTTACTCCTTGGTTACATATAATTTCTCTTTTCCATATTTGCCGAGAAAGCTATTTATAGCGACAGCAAACTCAGACTTTTAACAAAACGTTTCTTGTATCCCACAATAAGCACATAAGAAGGACTTCATGCTGTAGCTACTTCATTAATTGTTAGATTGGTGTTCTTGGAACTCTGTGGCACATATGAACTAACAGTGCTCTTACCTGCAGCTGACCCTGAACATCCTTCCACGCCACAGCAAAATCCTCAGCATCACTGTTCTGCAGCTGGGTGTTCTAATGCTAGAGCAAATTAGAAGCTGTAAACATAGCACTGATTACACACCACCAGAAAGAAACAGAGTCTGGTTAAATGCTGGGCAGTGGCTCTGTACCCAGTATAAGAGGTCCTTGTCCAGGCCTGGATTCCCAGGGGCTGACAATTACAAGGAGGTTTCTGACCACAATACCAGACAAGTTCAAAAACAGCTTCCAAATGACCACAATGGAACGCAAAATAAACATGCATTCCTCTCTGAAACCCCACTGCTTTTAAAACAGTTTGATGTATTTTTAAAGAGAAATTATATGCACGAGTCCTACTACAAGAAGGGACTACAGAGAGCAACACAGAAGATCCCACTCAGTCCTATGTCTGGTTTGAGGACAAGCGAAAAGTACAGAATTTCTTTTGCCTCTGGGTAATGATTATTTACAAGTGCAAGCATAATTATCTGTCTGGGACCTCCAGTTTATTATTTTAAAAAATAATCTATATTTTTATTCACATTTTAAACATGGGCAGAACTGTCACAAGCAGAAACTCTTCAATTATGAATAGCTCTCTGTCGAGGCTCTACATAAGACGACTGTGCTTAAAGCTCCCATCCAGCATGGGGACGGCAGAGGGCAATAGAAAAAAATAGGAATGGAAGGAGGAGATACTCAATCCGCAGACATACTATAAAGATACAAAAGCATCTAAAAAGGAAAAAAAAACCAAAATCGGCAACAAAAGAAAAAACATTAAGAAACACAAAATGGCCCTTCATTATTTGGGAGGCATTCCACAGTATGTACATTGCTTACTAATTTTGTTTCTGAGAAGCATGACTACACCTTGCCTTTTCTTTTTGAGATGCTTTTATTAAATCTTATTTTAAATATAATTATTTGATTAGCTGTTGCCCAGCCACCGCAGGGAATGCAAATACAGAGTGTCTCAAAAAGAGAGTCACAGCTCTCAGCTTTTAAGGGGAGCTAAAGAATGGAGCAGTGTATCTAGTTCCCAGCTAGAGGCAGAGACACAAGTGGAATATTCTCCCTGTAAGCAAAGGGATACAGGCAGCAGCGTCCAAGAAAGCCGCAGGAAGCTGGCACTGTATATATGGCATTGCATCGATCTGAACAGATGATCTCCTGTGAGAAAATACCTTTATTTATTCAGGCAGACTGCACAGCATAGCCGACTGGCACCATGTCAAATACAAAAATGGCAGCATTCTAAATGGGGACACGTTCTGCCATCGAGGGAGGCTTCAAAGAAAGAGAACGGGCTAAACAGCACTTAAAAGGCCCGCGTTGCATCTTTACCAAAAAACCCTGACACTAACCTGGTTTAGAAAGAACCACTTAGATGATCTTAGATGCTCGTGCCCCTTTTGGAATGGAAATACCACTTATACCTCTATCCTGCTGTTTCATTCATATCATCTATAAACATCAAACAAAACCCATAGCCTGGCAGTGCAGGCATTGCACATGGATACACTAAGAGACTGGCCTTGAAGAGCTTCCTGTCTGTGACAAGCACAAAAGAAAACACACAGAAATTAAATGCTTCGTCAGTATATACCCATGAAACCTATGGAACCAAGTGCCTTGCTACAACAGACTTAAAGCCTATTTTGTATTGAAATATGAAGACATAGTCTTTCCTAGATTTTTCTCCGCCTTCTTCCCTTTTTGGAGACTTTTTTGATGTGTATCGCAGAGCACATACCAAGATAATGCAAGGAAATGTGAAAATGTAACATTTAACATGGAAGTTGACCTTACGGTTCTGCTGTGCAACATAGAACTGCTGGTTTTTGTTAAGCATTAGTCAGCGTTATGCAAAAAGAGAACGGTGGTGGGGTATGTGTGGAAAATTTAAAACCCTGAAATCTACAAAAAATGTGTTTAATGCACGAAGGAAAAGAGATGCAACTTCCCTAGCAGTTTCACACAAAACAGAAAGACATTAAGCCATGATAATGCAATATACCAGCACAGTTTTCAGCACAAGACCATAACATATCAACACCAAGATCTTTGTCCTTTGGCATGCTAGGCCTAGAGATTCAGGATTAGTGCTCTTCAATGAGCAACAGGCTGCACAAGATAATTTTCTTGTAATCTTACCACACTTTCCCCATGCCTCATCAGTGTCTTCAGATAGTTTTGGTTTTATGCTTCAGTTCCAGATGCATAAACCTTAGATGAAACATTTTTGTAGGCAGAAACACCTTTTGCTGAAGAGAAACATGAATGCCTGCCCAATTCTGAGACACTTCCTGGCTTGCTTTTCTGTTAGCCTCTGACACCTCTGCTTTGCTCTAAGGATAGACAGCCTGGTCAACCGGGAACAATGGAAGAGATGGCCATTGATTTTAAGCAAGGCTAAGGCTTAATGAGGATGCCAGCACAGTCGTTTAAGGGATCATTACTTAAACTCTCTGAACCAAATGAAACTGCTAGATTTGGAGTCCAAAGACCATTTTAATCACCAAGATGAGGACACACTACCAGAGAGAGACACATAGTAGCAGAAATGTATATATAGGCAGCTGAGGCTGATATGTGTCACTTAACACAGCTGAAACAGTTACTTGTTTTTAAAATTAGGGGGGGAATGTTTTAAAACGAACCAGGGATGACTAGACTTAAACATAAAACGCATTTTACTGCATTGAGTTTTGGGCCCCTCACTACAAGAGGGACATTGAGGTGTTGGAGTGTGTCCAGAGAAGGGCTACAAAGCTGGTGAGGGGTCTGGAGGACAAACCTTATAAGGAGCGACTGAGGGAGCTGGGGTTGTTCAGCCTGGAGAAGAGGAGGCTGAGGGGAGACCTTATCACCCTCTACAACTACCTGAAAGGAGGGTGTAGAGAGATGGGAGCTGACCTCTTCTCCCTGGTGACAAGTGATAGGACAAGAGGAAATGGGTTCAAGTTATGTCAGGGGAGGTTTAGATTGGATATTAGGAAACATTTTTTCACTGAAAGGGTTATTAAACATTGGAATAGGCTGCCCAGGGAGGTGGTGGATTCACCATCCCTGGAGGTGTTTAAAAAAACTGTAGATGTGGTACTTAGGGACGTGGTTTAGAAGTGGTTTTTGTCAGGGTAGGTTAATGGTTGGACTCGATGATCTTAAAGGTCCCTTCCAACCTCAGCGATTCTATGATTCTATGATAAAGAACACTCCCCTGAGTTTTCAGCCTTACATGCATAGATTCTATGATTCTAATTCTATGATTACAACAGAATTAACACTAAGTTTAAATGAAAAAATGGGCTTCGCAACCTTTTATCCCCCATTGCCCTCTCCCTTCTTCCCCCTCGGGCAAGGAAAGCTCATAAAGTTAATAAATGCTAGCCATAACACAGTATCTTAAAGTGAGGCAACACCCACAAAACATCCTTACATACTGTTTGCCTTTTTGTCAGTCAACGTGACTTGAAAAATAGCTGTTTAGACTTATTTTATTATTTGTAAATGCATATCTAGAAAAAATAAAGTTCTACAGCAAATCAGACTTAAAGCAACTAAATTTCAGCAATACTTAAAACAAAACAAACAAACAGGCAAGCCCCCCCAAAAGATTAAGCCTTTTATACTACAGAAAGAGGCTAAGTGTGTTCAAAAGATTTTTTTCTCTTCATAAAGCTTTCCTCTGAAAGGGCCATAGGACAGAGGCTCCACTCACAAGAAAGAAGCTATGATGGAGAACTCTCAAACAACAATAAAGAAGCAATAAAGAGACCCTAAGCGTTACTGCTGTTTTAAAACACCAGGGGCATGAACATTCAATACTAAAGCCGCTGTCTTGGTCCTTAGCTTACTCACTACTTGGTACAGCGTCCCAGCACGCCAGGATACACACGTGGCAAAAGAGCAGGCAAAATTATATGGTATGAATATTCTTTTTGTACCTTTTCACTACCCGTGTGTGCACTTAGTTTCCTCAATCTGAAAGTCACATAGACACACTCAACACATGAGCTTTTGTTTCTTAAGTCCCACCATTACTTCTAAAACGAAGGCCTCTAAGTGAGGCAGTCTGTTCCCTCGTGCAAACTTGCGGACCGGAAGCAGGTACTGACACAACTTATTTGATGTAGAAAACAACCAGGCTGGCTGGGAGGAGCAGACCCGCCGTGGCAGCAAAGTTAGCCACAGCCCGCTGGGCAGGGCCACCGCGGCGAGACGGGCGAGGGCCTGCGCCGCCCTGACTGGAAACCGCCCCAGAGCTCGACGTCCAGGGCCGCCCGCCGCGGCGCAAAGGGCTTGGCCGGCTTCGGAGTCCCTCCCGCCAGCCCCGGAGCCCAACGCCTCCCCCGCCCGGCTTACAGCTGACTTCCCGCGGCGCAGAGGCGGGCCCGCTGCTCCTCCTCAGCGACGCGCGGGGAACGCTGGGGGTGTGAGGAGAACATGTCCGCCCCCTCCCCTCAGGCGGCGGGAGGCCAAAATGGCGCCCGTCCGGGCTAAGAAGGGGGCTCGGCCAATCAGGAGCGGGGCCGATGCGCTCCCGAGGGAAGGGGGCGCGGGGAGGTGGCCGCGGCAGGACGGCACCGGGAGGAGGAGGAAGAGGCGCTGCCGGAGTGCTGCGGCATCCCCGGCAATCGGCCACCCGGTTGCCTCTCCCTCACACCTTTGGAGGCTCCAGGGGAGTCAGATCAAATTAAGGAAGAAATTGTTTGCTGTGAGGGTGGTGAGCCCCTGGCCCAGGTTGCCCAGAGAAGCTGTGGCTGCCCCATCCCTGGAGGGGTTCAAGGCCAGGCTGGACGGGGCTTGGAGCAACGTGGTCTAGTGGGAGGTGTCCCTGCCCAGGGCAGGGTGTGGCACTGGGTGGGCTTCAAGGTCCCTTCCAACCCAAACCATTCTATGAATCTGTGATTAATTAATTCTGGATGCAGTCATGGCGCTCTCCACCTCTGTGAGAGCTGCGCTTATCAGCCCTTCACTGTAAATGATTTTGCAGCTGCCTGGGAGGTAGGCATGAGATTATGTGTGTCGACCTACAGTACAGTCACTTCAACCGTTCCTCGAAATGCTGCAGTTGAAAAGAAATATGACATTTCCAAGTGCTGCAGTGAAGGCTGTTTGTCTCTCCCTCCCACCCCCTTCATCACTGCAACTTGATTTATTTGCCAATTGTCAGGGTTGTGAATAATTGCTTTCTTAGATACTCTAACATGAAGCAAGCAGCCGCTTTATGGGAATACAGACACAGCAGGATCCATCAGCCTTGAGAAGCAGGAGTCCACTCGGCAAACGGCAGCGCCCGCTCTTTCTTCCAGACCAACATCTCGCCTGGAGTGTGACTGGCGTAGCCAGAGAGAGCAGAGGCTGTGGAAAATACCAGGAGTGAGAGACAACAATTACACAGCTGCACTTAAGCAAAACCCCAAGGAAGAAGAGGAGGTTCCATGACCAGTCCCTAAGATATCCTGGGATGGCGTCGCCACCCCTGCACCATCAGACCTGCAACTGGCAGGCTTTCCCTCTGCGTACAGGGAGATCATCAGCTCTCATTCTTTCATTAGTTCCCTTGTCCACATGAGAGGCATCTTTAGGGCTCTCAAATCTGAGACAGAATCCTGCTAGGGGGGAAAAAAAAAAGTTTAAAAAAAAAAAAAAAGTGGGTCATCTTCATGACAGCCTTTCAAAACAAAACCAAAGCCCTATAGCCATGTAAGTGCATATACTATCTATACATTAAAAGCATAATTTTTATATAATATATACATTCTATATATATATATGAAACCCGATTGTTTTTATTACTGAAGTATCCAAGGATTTGCTGCCTCTAAGCCTTTATCTGCTGTATCTCGGTCAAACCTCCTAAGGCTGCGTTTGAAATCACACTGCGCTAAGAAAACAAATGATTAAAGCAGAGCAAGGGAGCCAGGGGATTAGTTTATTCTGCATGGCCTTGAGCAAGTCATTTTTAGCTCTGAGGCCCTAATCTTATAGTGAGCCTGGGGCAGATGAAACACTTGAACACCCACACAAAGCACACTTAGTTTTTCCTCATCTGAAAAATGGGGATATCAACACACACCTCTCTCCGAGAAGCATCTGGATCATTAATCTGCACTAAATGCTTGGAAATGTGAAGTTTTAAAATTATTAAGTACCAAACCAAACTAACATTTTGCAATGCCATCGGAGTCAATAAGGCAGAATGAAAACACAAGCACCCATTGTATTCGGCTCACAATCGTCACTGGAAAAAATCTAACACTCGGAAGCCGTAATAGTCTCTTGCCCTTCTAACAACCCACTGTAACTACAAATAGAATACAAAAGATGAGTGACTAAATGAATTAGTCTTGAACTGCATCCTCGATCTTGTTAAATGCAGGAAGCCTACACAGAGCAGTTTCAAAGGGACTAATGAAGGAGAAAAGCAAGCTCTGGGATCTTAGTCCTCCAACTGCCCAGCCTTCACGCAAAAGGCCCCCGGTTTTGCAAATAAAGGAACAAATCTTGCAGCTGCTGCCACCACTTAGAAAACACCCTTTAAATGAAATGCAAGACTTGTCCTTCATTAGGGCCATGACAATTTCACTGTCCTAGAAGTATTATTTATTCAGTGTATTTAGCACGAGACACTTTGTTGCCCACCTGTTTTTTTATGATAGGTGCACATATTAGTCTTATGAGCAGTTATCACTTTTTGTAATAGTTTTCTGTTTCAGTGCATGTATGTATGGTGTATCTCATAACATCACAAGCATTTTATTTGCTCGTAAGATGAGACAGCTGCATTGCAAGTCCTTATTAGAAGTAAATATGATCCGAAAAACGCACTAGAAATTTAAAAGTGGATTCGCGGCACCCTCTTGTGGATTTGTGCTGTGATAAATACCAAGTATTAGTAAAACTTCCGTTAGAATTCAGAGCTACAGAAAAGTTATTATTTTTGCAGCAAAACTATAACAGGGAAGTTAAATGTGAATGGCCAAACTTTGTAGTTGATGTTTATTTTTAATACCTGACTAAAACCCCAGTCTTTAATGCAAGTATCTCTTGTGCCGCATTAAAAAAATCTGCCAGTTACACATTGGCTCTCATACAATATATGAACTGTAATACTATTAGTTGAGTGGTGGCAGGGGATCTTGTTGTTATTAAAACATGCACCTATGCCTTGCAGGCCTAGTCAGGATCAAAGCTGTTGTCATTTAGAAAAAAAACTGCCTGCGGTGGCCACACAGAATAAGTTCCTTCCAAGAGAAAAGAGGATTCTTGCTCTGCTTATTAAGATGCCAGTAGCCAGAAGCTCTTCCAAGTCGGCACATCATGGCAATGCTTCTGTCAGCTCTGGGAACACAGTGGAGTCTGAATGCTGCTACTGGCTAGATGCGTTTTTCTGATACAGTGGCTTTCCTCCCCCATGTGTATGCCTGCAGTAAAATGCCCTGTGGAAGAGGACAGGGACAGAAGTACTTTTTTGTTTTGTTTTTGCATACGTATATAAGGAATGGCCAGTATCCCCATATAAGCAGCCGTTTTCCACACAATTTACAGATCACACTAGGTTTTCAAGTCCAACCTGAAGAATTCACAGAAGCCAAGGAAGACTGATACATACACTAAATACTCCTAATTACACATGAAGAAGTCTTTCTCCAAGTTACCCAGATTCGTATCAACACAGCTATGTTCTATATGCATCAAATTTAATGAGTGGCGTGACTTCTGTGAAAACATTCAAACCACACATGCAGCAAGGATTTGCTTCAACGTAACAGCTTCCAGCATGTTTTAACCAAATCCTCAAAGCACTTTCAGTCCCTGTCTAAATACATAAGCATGACCAGCAAGCATCAGTAATGTTGATCATGCTCAGTGTGAATTAAAACATGCACAAGGTTTCCTGAGCACATCCGCCAGATTTTGTTCCTCTAAGAAACCCACAGGTGCTAAAATACGCTCAGCATTCCAGACTTTTTATTTTTTTGGACAGCAATGATACAACTACCACTCCAGGTATACTGAAATTTAAGATGTTCTTCCTCACATGCAGATAATATGATTCATATTAACTGCAGTTCAGTTCCGGAAGCACAGTTTTGCAGCTATGCCAGCTACTCCATCTAGCCTATGCCCTTCACTTTCACTACACCCACCTCTGAGAATATCAGTAGTCTCAAGTCTCTGAATACCAAAAGGGTTTAAAAGGGATACCTCTCAGTCACCATGCCTAGTATCTACCACAGTGTCCACACAGCTTCAACATATGTAACACTGTTAACAAAATACAAATTCCCATCAACATGGATTTCTTCCCTTTGGCATTTTAGCAAATTTATCCCGTTTATTTTTTCTTAGGAAGTACAATTCAGGCACATATATATACACAGATATCTCTGAGAAAGTTAACACTAGACATTAAAATACTGTAAATTCAGTTGTGGTTTTGTTCTATCTTACTTTTAGTTTTTAAACATATAAATTCTAATATATTGTTGTCTAATAGTTCTGCGTTCCCTTTGGAACATTGCATGATTCTGTTATATCCAGAATCACTTGAGCAGTTAAATGCAAAGCACCTTCAGAAGCTCTTCCTACTGCAGAAGAACAGCAGCTCATCCTTTCTGTGTTAGGCCTTGAGCAAACACAGGAGGCAGCATCTAAGTTTTTTCTGCTGTAGCTATGAAATGCAAGCCTTGCAAGCCTTATGCATTCAGACTTGCACAACTGCCTCTGTACCTTTTTTTTTTTTTTTTTTTTTTTTTTTTTTTTTTAAGATATAAAGCACCCAGCCTTTACCATTTAAAAGGTTTGGCCGTATTACTGTTCCCTTGTTCCCTTTACAATCGCACCGCTTATGTTCCCAATATGTAACAGATTTGTGCCACCATACTTTCTGTGGGCTAGCATCAGTGTATCAAAATTAGAAACAATTATTTAATGAAGAGCAACCTATCTATTCCAGCAAAGTTTGTAAGAAATGAGAGTCTGAAGTTAAACATCTTAAAAGTACAGTTTTGAAAAGTGAAATCTACAGATCTCAGCAGGAGCTGCCGGGTTCCTGTTCTAGTGAAAAACATTTGTTGTGTTTCGTTGTTTCCTTACGTCTATTAAGACCTTGGTCAGAAAAATAGTTCTGAAAAATTTAGGAATATTTCGTATGACTTCCAGGTCTATAAATATGATCACACTCTTAGGAAGAAAAACAGGAAAAATCCCTACTCACCAGAATTATATATCATGGTGACCAGGAAAGTAAAGCAGAGTAGGCTCCTGCTCACTCGTGGCTTCTTTATGGCATTCCTTTCACTTTGCTGAGTTGCTGCTCAGAGGAAATAGCAGTAGCTTTGGTAAGCGGAGTTATCCCTGCTGACATATCCCTGCTGGCTGACATAATTTAGGACAGGCAGTACATTGATTTTCTATTTCCCTTAATAGGTCACACATACAAAATGGATACACCAATTGATTGTTCATCTAAAGCAGAATTAATTGCAGACGCTACATACACTACAGTTTCTGCCAACATGATTTCAAATGCAACTCAGAAAACCTCAGTTGTGGATATGTATATATTGTTCTGCAATAGCCCAATTTAGCTAAACTGGCAGATATTACTTAGACCTCTAACAGAATAAGGTCACATTTTTGATCATATAATGCATATTAAATATCTCCTACAGATTTACTAGTTTTTCAGACTATGGCTCTTTTTCTTTTGTTTCTGGTCAGACTACCCATTTTAAATTTGTCTTTTCCAATTAACGTGAATATGTACATTTTCTCATTTCCAGTTACCCCTTTCCAGACTTTGGTCACTATTCAGGAAACGTCTCTTCAGAAATGCAGCAGCTCAGACTCCGGCAGAACGTCAGTGCATCATACTTTAATTCACTGACTATTTCAGTTTAATACTAGCCACAACTTAACGCAAGTCTGCAAGCAGCTAAACTGTTTTGTTCTCCTATTAAGTTTACTAATATACATAGGTAGCTTGACTTGGGATTTCTTTTTGTGCACTCTGAAGATTATTTCCCATTTTAGAGTGACAAGAGCAAAGCCTAGAAATAGATGAGCTTAACTCACTTTTACCTGCTGCTGGTGTAAGGTTTACTGTCGTCATTCACTGATATGCCATGCAATAACCAGCAAGTCAACTGTTTCACAGCCACATAACATTATTCAAACCCCCAAAATACCAGTGTTTCACACTGAAATAGACGATAACAAGTATGGATATAAATGTACATAAACCCTGTCAGGAATACCTGTCCTTAAGAAAAAGGTTCCTCTCTACCTCCCCAACCATGTATTTCAAAAACAAACCCAAAAAGGTTTAAAGTGTATTTCAGAACAGATAGTTTGCTCTCTGAGCACAATAAAAAAAAAAAATCCCCCTGCCGTACAAAAAGATACTATATAAGTTTATTATAATTTAGGAACATAAGTAAAAGGAAAGTATTTCATAATAGCTTAAAATCCATGGCAATCTCTCCTGTCTTTGTGTTGAAATTTATAGCATACGTGACAGCACTCGGAAGGTCTAACAGAGTTTCTGATTCAATAACAGAACTGAAGAAATAGACAGCTTGCTTGCAGTGGGGATTCCATTCACAGTTTCCCTAAAGGAAAGAGTTAAAAGTGAAAGCAGTCAAAACTCTACGATATTATCACTAGACAGTAATAATGCAGTTAAGAGCACACGAGTTCTTGTTCCCAGTTTAGTATACAATGATCAGATAGTTATCCATTGCCATCCATTCCATTATGGGAAGACGTAACTTGAAATACCATATGCTACATTGCACAGGGAAGTCGTAGAGGAAAAAATGGATTTGGTCAAAGAATCCGTAGACAGAATATCGAAAATACTTACTCCTTCCTCTCAAAATTTTTGCTTTAGTTAAACTGAGAAAAGGGATTTGTAAGAGTCAATTCTACTTTGAGCTAGCATCATATTTAAGTTCTATATGTGGTTCAAAACTATGGCAGCATTTGGATCCAATTCAGACTCTCACATTTTAAGGCACATCTCCTATTCCCCCCCAAAAATATGAACAGGTATTTCTACTAGTTCTGTTCACATAGTATTCAAACTGCGTTAACAAAAAGCACTACATAAACCAAGCACAGCCAACAGAGACCCACTTTTCAGCACTGTAATCCTATAGACTTGGGCATAATAAACTAGACTGAAGAAATACCTTTTCATTTGAAATTTGCATCAGTCCTGTATTAACGGAGATATCAGCAGCAAGATGATATTCCATCCACAGAACTGCTCCGTGGCTCTTTCCTTTGCTGGGGAGAGGCGGAGGATCAAAACCTGTTACTTTATACAATACTAACAGCTTAAACACTGCACCTACCCCTCACAGTTTAGGTGACAGCTGTAAAACCATGAATAACTCGTTTCCTTGAAAAAAAAGTTGAACAGCTGAATGATTTGGTAAAGCAACTTTTAAAGTATTTGTAGATATGAAATCTAAAAAAAGGCAAGGAAGAGGAGAATATGCAATAACTAAATCATTTAACAGGCACACAGTCATTTAACAGGCACTCAATAACATGGCATAAATTATTCAGCATATTTGGGGAGTAATTCCTTCAGAGACTCCAGCTTCTACTGTTTATGAATTTTGAGAAAGTATTTACCACATATCCCATCTCAGTTCAAGTGTCTGCTCCACAAGCAGCAGAGGTCATGCTAGTATGTTGCCTGTAAATACAACAACTGGTGCAAAGGCACAGAGACACCATGCACTGGTTCTGGATTTTGTGAAACCTTGAATTTTGTTTCACGGAGAAACATAGAATTACAGAAGCGCTCTAGCTACATAAGCTCTAGATACTTAAAAATAACTTTCCCCTGTTTTTTAATTCTAAAGAGCATTTCAAGTTTGAACAGAATTAAGTACAATCTGTAGACAGATTATAATGAAAAAAATCTCAGAAGACACGTGACATATCCGGATTGTCAGAATTAAAGTCAAAAGGAAAAACAGTGTACAGTTTAAAGCTATTAAACCTAATAACTTGGAAAGCTAAATAGGAGGTTTTTCTGCAAGAACTCAGCAACAGGGAACAAACAGAAAGATTATAAACACCTAGACAATGGTTTATCTTCTCTAAACTATAAATTAATCTGTTTAATTTTTAAATCGTGGTAACATCTAGCAAAATGCTATTTTTAAAATACAGGTGGCATATTATCTAAGATATTACCCTTATTGTTATAGCCTGTTGTGAACAGCCATGGGAAATTCATGTCAGAGTAACTTCCACAACTTTAGGTCACGTTTTTAAGAACTGTCAAGTATGTTCCCACTAGTTAACTATTACAGTTAACTATACATTATTTATTATATATACACATACACACATTTTATATATGTATGTATACACACACAGAGACCTTGAACATGAGGTAAAAAAATCAGATTATGACAAGAATATTTACTGCGATGAGAAAACTCACCGTAAAAGATTTACAGAACCCTCTGTGCTGAGAGAGTATTCCGGTACGGTCTTTCTGAAGTCAAATGTCAAAATTTCCTTGGGGTCAGAGAGTGACTTGCAAGGATATTCCCACAGAGGGTGAGGTTCTGCTTCCTTGGATTCCCTAAAATTCAGAGAATTCTGAAGAAAGAAAGAAAGTAATAAAACTATCTGAAAACAATCCAAAGGCAAACAGTCCTTGTTTTCAAGTTAATTATGTGTCCTGAACCCAGAGTATTTAAGCAATAAAGCTGCAAGAGGACAGGACTGCACTTCTTAGGCACAAGGGAAAACATGTACTACATGCATGAACTAATTGCTACAACTATAGTCCTCAGCAGCCATACAGAAACAGGTACTTTCAAAACACCATGCATGTAACTTTTCTTCTCCCTTGAGATTAATTCTGCTCTAGAACTGCCTGCACTCCTCCACAATGACTATAAATGCAGTCTAAATGGCTAACTCAAATATGGATATTTACAATACAGCTCTAGAAATTGATACAGATAAATCTCACCCTTCATATCTATTTATCCGAAGTTAAAAAGCCTTTTTCTCTTTCGAAAGTACCCATAAGGGCAAGTAAAAACAGCAGGATTCATCTATGAACAACTTCCAGATGATTTGATTTCAAGCTCCGAACAAAATTTTGAGAACAGTATTTTTCTTTTTGAATGAACAGAATTATTTTCAAAACAGTGCAAAACATTGAAGAGCTTGGGAAATGAGAACCAACATACAACCCCAAAACCCATGCCATAGAAGTTACCATTTTGCAAGAACTAAATAGCCATCATATTTTATGAAAAACTAAAACAATAGTGTTCTGCCTAACATACAAGTTTTGCAACAGTCATAAATACTTTTTTAAGCCAAGGTGAGTTTTGTTCTGTTTTTCTGAGACTTGTGCTGAAACTATTTTCAGTCTTCTTACTTTAATCATATCATCCATAGTCTGGACATCAAAACCTTCACAGGTGCCACATGGACTTCGGATTCTCCATAAGTCCTGAAAAAGAAAACAGGATTTTGTTTGGCTTTATTAAGGAAACAAGAAATCTTAAAATAATTTTAGCTGTAGATTAGACATTTGATAACAAGTCAGATAAAGACTCTCTACTATCTATACATTCCTAAACCTTTAGAACAACTGCAAGAATCAGAAGATAGCGTATGCTGCAAAACTGTTTTACAAGTCAGTTAATACTTTAGCCACTGTTTTCAATTTTCAGCTCCTCTAAAGAATACGCCACATTTCCTACCATCTCTATGCATAGTTTACTTTAGAGTAGGTATAGATTTGCCAAGATTAAAGCCTTACAACCCCCCCCTTATCCAGTACCCAGCACAGGTTAAGTGCTCCCAATTGCATCAAACGTCTTACAGCCTATTGGACTACCATACTTCCCTTTAGCACTCCAAAGATTAGTAAAATCATTTTAGGCACTTCATACTATGCCTCTCACTGGACAGACAATGATTCAGTCCAACTTTCGTGTTTTCTTAGACTGCATTAATGGTTTCTTAATAGAACAGGAACATTCACTAGCTGTGGATACATACATGTTAGTGCCTCTTCATTGTCGCACTTAGCAACCTCAGAAGTTCCTGCTTTACAAGATGGCAGCAGGACTACCACAAATTTAAATAAATGCTGTCATAATTCGTGTCTGAACACAGCATGAATTAGAGTGACTACAAAGAACCTCTGAATGGCATACCTGATAGAACTATCAAATCAGACAGGTAGCACCCTGCTCCCTAAATGCAATTATGGACTAAACAAGTTTATAACTAAAGTAATTTCATAAAATTCTTTCTCCTAGATCCAGCTTTTGCTAACTGTTTAACTGTGATGACATATCCCTATTCTGACAAGACTGAAGAGCCTACAGAGCCAGTTGCGCTGAATACTTTACAACATTATGTCTGTTCCTTCTGTCTAATCAAGAACCGATAAATGCAGAAGTTATTTTAAAAATCCCACAGACTTTAGGCTTTGAGTCTATATTCACCACTGAACAAAGAACAAAAGGTAAAAGTAAAGCAATAGCCTTTGGAATAGCTTAATGCAATGAAACAAAAGTTAAATGTTTTACCAAAACAGCTATGTGGAATCATCTCTGAAAACAACCCTGTACATAAAAGGGTAAAACTGAGGTTCAGGTGACATGAATGTTACCCTATGTTCTGCTACTAGATTGCTGAATAATCTTAGGTCATCACTCTGCATGCTTCAGTTTCCTCATCCAGAACATGAGGAGAATAATGCTAACTTCCTTAGAAAATGCTTTGAGTTCTAGGGAAGTAAATCCTCTAGATAAAACAGCATGGAATTAAAATTAACTGCTTATTTCAATCTGATTATGGTTGATTAGTCTTAAACATCTGCTTCCTATTACAAGATTCAGATTTACACTATTTACTCAGTATATATTTCAATTCTCTACATTTTTGCAGAAATCAGAAAGGTATGTAAAAACATGCAGCACAGTCGATTAGTCCCCGAGGGAAAAAGAACATACATATTTTCACATACACAAATCAAAGGCGGAAATAGGAGAACAAGGTTAAAGAGCATTCGAATAAGGAAACTCTTAAGGGAGAGAACACTCAGACACAAAACTACACAACTGGTGAACCAGACAGTGGGAAGAAAAGAGGCAAAAAAGACCTGGCAATTTTAACAGATAAACTGAAGGTTACGTTTATGTGAAAATCCATTAGATTATAAGCATTTTATTTTAATTTATACACATGTATATTTTAGTTACACA
The DNA here is from genome assembly GCF_964199755.1 of Larus michahellis. Classification (NCBI taxonomy): domain Eukaryota; kingdom Metazoa; phylum Chordata; class Aves; order Charadriiformes; family Laridae; genus Larus; species Larus michahellis. The sequence goes on from NC_133899.1 coordinate 20,082,177, forward strand.
GTTTCAAACTAAAGAGTTCCTTCATTTAAGCTACTGGACAAAAACTTTGCATATTAATTATGAAAGTACTTATTTAATTTCCATTGCCATTGTACGTAAACTCTTCACAATCTTTACTGACCAAGTCTTTAATAACTGCAAAAAAAGTTTATATCTTTGTACAATTTCTGAAAGATGACTTTTCAAAGTATTTTTAAGATGTGACCCCTATTGTGCTCAAACTTCAAACTGTGCAAAGCTTTAAGTGGTTAAAAAAAAAGAACATGCAATTATGAATCCTGCCTACAGTCTTATAAAGCATCATTTTAAAAACTGGTATTTTGCAGAATATCGAATTTTATAAATAACTACAATTCTTACATGCTTCAGCAATCTCTCTCTGATCTAGACAAATATATTAAAACATTTGGCTCTTTCATTTAAAATGGTAAATTAAGCCGAGTTAATTTTCTGACAAGAGATAGCTGAAATAGCAAAACTCATCTTCAGGATGTCAAATATTCTTTCCTCAGGTGGTAAGTGCAAAACGTATTGAAGTGGATAGTATTAAGATGAGAGAAGCTTGTTAAAAAATCCTGGAAAAGTAAATATCAAATGGATAGCTCTACACAGTCTCACCTGAAACTCCACAATCATCATATGCAATGAAGCAGACTGAGGTAGGACAGTGACATTGCTGGTAAGGTGACTGGCCACAGCTGTCCTAGCATACCAGAAATACAGGTTATGCCACGGCAACAAACTTGTAGTAAAAAACGGCTCTCCTACAAGGACAGAAATCTTGGCAAAGAAAGGAGGAGATAAAAAGCATTATAATAAAGAATAACAACTTAACGGTACAGGCTGTTTACATCTTCAATAGTCGACAAGGCAATACAGCAAGTGAAGTCATCTAGATAAAAACTTCTACTGCTCAATAAGAATTTAATTACCGCATGGCAGACATCTTTTTGTGTTTTTAGTTAGCAAATGAATTTTCCTGCAACAAAGTCTGAGGGAAAATATGCAGTTTTAGGTTGAAAAGCTTTGTAGTGAGAGTAATAGAACTTTGAAATTTTTAATTTAAGGATGTTAGTAGTTCCAAATATAGACTGCAATCTTCTGAGTGGCTTGAGAAAGAAGAGCTCCAGCCTATGAGCACATATGCAGTTAAACCAGTTTACCTGCCTTAACAACTGGTGTAGATTATGCAGCAAGGGAAAGTCATACCCTTTCAAAAACAAAGTGAAAACCCTCCCACAGTCTCTCGTCTCATTTAGTTTTAGTGGGACAACGTCTGACCCATCTACTCATTACATTTTATATGAACTGGGATATAATGGGATTCATTGTGGTTACAGTAGCACAGTAGGAAAGTAAGATCTATTTTCACCTTCTGCTCCCCACCACACCACTGAAATTCAGTACTGGACAACTGTAACATACCTTTTTATCTTCCAAATGAGATGACGTCAGCAACTCAGGACGTGCTTCTATTATTTTAATTTTATCTTCAAGATTATTTGCTTTAAAAAACTTTAAAAAAAAAAGAAAGTAGCATACTGTCTTTATCAAAAGCTACGTTTGAGACTCAAACCCACACCAAAATAACAATTTTGTTGAAAATAAACAAAAAAGAAACCAATAGCCAAAAGAAATTTTTAAAAGACTGCCTACCATAACTCATCGGGATGACACAAGTCTGTTCTTGAAGGGTACATACACTTAGAGCCAACATGTCACACCTAGTGAACTAAAGCACGTGCCCTATGTATTCCTTCATTTAAGTATATAAAAAGGCAGATAACACAAAAGTTGTCTCACCTTCATTCATTAGAACTTTGAAGCATATGGGAAGGATGGTCAAGAAAGATAAAAATTACTTCAACTACAAATACACGGTATATTTGGCTTCTGTTTGAGACCAGGTTTGCATCTTAATGTGCCTACTGTTTATGTTGTTGTACTCCTAAGCCACAGGCTGAGACAGACCTCTTTTAAATAATACACTGCCAACTAAAACAGACACAGCCCAACGATGACTTCAGGAAGCTTCCAGTCACTCCTTAGAGATTAGCTCCCTCTCCTGAACAGCCTCCACTCCACTGGCAGGGCCTTCTGTGCTCTACCCCAAGAAAGCAGCTGAAACATGCTTTGCAGTTAAGACCCACTGCCTACTGTCTCCTAAGAGACAAACAGCAGAGCAGGCATTCCCAACTTGTCTCAGCTGGAAGACAGAACTGCTAGATGCCACTTTCCTGGTAAGACTGGTGCAAGCAATGGGATGCTCTCACATTCCACTAATCCTCAAAAACAGATAGCTTTGCCATCACCAACACAATAAGGCATCAGAGCAGCACCTCAAGCAGGCAAGCAACTGCCAAGGAGAGATCAAGCACTGGCAACCGTAATTCCCTCTGCTCAACTTCCCCGGTGGCCTATTCGGCTTGTGGGTAATGCTATGAGATTGGATATATCTCCAATGGGATGTATTCCTCCAAGAATCTGCATAAAGCCCTGTACAAATACCAGGAAAAAAATAAGAACTCCTCCCCGCCCTCCCCGACATATCCCACCTCCAAGAGTCTTGTCAAACTGTACAATCAAGTACATTCATTAAACTGATTTAACCTCCAAGCAAATGATGCAAGGACAATCAAGAGCATCAGCTCTGGCCTTAGAAATGCCCTGAGTTCATTTACTGCTTTTAATAGAAAACTGAATACTCACTTTTTCCATGACAGAACGGGACACAGCAGAGTTTTCTAATGTAAACACCTAAAGAAAATACACAACAGTTAGTCAAACTAGCTTTATAATTTTTAATTAGAAGAATATGTAAATGAACAATGAAGGAACTATTTTGATGCTCGAGTGAACATAGTTCATAAGAACCATGCACCTATTCCACAGCTCACCGTCATGTACCTTTTTAACAACAACAGAAATACCCCCAATAGCTAAAGGCTAAATAATGCTGTTTTCACAGACATACAAGAAAAAACCCAACAGAATGCAAATATTTATTTTCCATTTTTAAGATGCACATCGTATATTAACATTTGCTCTAGGTATATATTTACTCATGAACAAATGCAAGCCAGTGTGCTGAATCAACCTCCAGTAGTGCGTAGTCCTTGTAGCCATTGTTTAACACGATCTGACTGTATCAGCTGGAAAGAGCTCAGATGTGCAATGCAGCACACCAGCCTTTTGAAGTACGAAAAATAAAATAGGTTTTATTCAAAATTGGTAAATAGTTAGGCAATAGGCTACCACAGGGCTAGGAAAGTATTACAGAAATCTCTGCCCTATTCATCTCCTTTCTCCTCAGTAGTCATCTGTGACTAGCCACTACTAAAGACAAAAATACAGGGGCCAATGATCACTGGTTTAACTCAGCATGGTTATTTATTTCTATGAACTGCCTAGCATCTTCCTCAGGATTATATTACATTACGCATTCCCAGACATTGAATTCAACTATAATAGACTTTAGTTTGAAGAGCCCTATGAGAGAACACTTCAAGTAAGTTATATATGTAAGTGAGACAGCCAGGCTGCTCTCATTTACACCCAGACTCGGTATTCTTACTGCTTCCTATCTTGCTGTTACAGACCTTCCACTTCAGACTAGATAGTAAATGTAATTATGTAATTGCAAACATAAAAGAAGAGAAAAAAAATTGCCAGACATTTAGGTCAGTAGAAAGAGTATTTCCAAAAGCACCAAGATACAAGATGGCAAAGAGGAATCAGCGGAGAATGAGGAACACCACTTTCATTCAGTGCTACACACTGATAAACATCAAAACTGGTAATTATTATCTCCCTATACTTCAGCTTGATCAGAGATGAATTTAACCTGCACTGCAACACAATGGGAGCCTCTTTCTCACTTGTCACTGAAGAGGCACTGGAAATAATTAAATAATGGGCTGGAAATGCTGAACTACATGAGAGAACTAAAAATACCAAGCTAAAATGCAAAGATCAGAAAAACAGGAAGTACTGTACCTGCTTTGCTCCAAGATAGTGAGCCAGCACAGGCAGCAGACTGCCATCACTGATACAAAGGCAAACACTATCTGTTTTCAGAACCTACAGAAAATAAATAGTCATTGTTATTCCTATTCCAGATGAAAAATTTTTCAAATTCTAGACATTTTCGTGGTGTATTTTCCCTCTTTATACACTTTCATATCCAATAATGACTGGAAAACACAGTGATTAATACAACCACTTCAAGCAAAACAGAACAGTGCAAAAAATATTAATGTAATCCTATTGTTTTAAGTCAGAAAAAGTTTGCACAAGAATGTATTGTCTTTATTCAACTACCAACACTCCTTCTAACAAATACACAGAGCTACTACAAATTCCTACACAAAAATGGCTGCTTACAATTTAAAAAAAGTAATACCAAAGTTTTCACAACAAAATACAATTTACAACTCCTGATGTAAATAATATATACTTTGTGAGCAAAGCCCTTTAGCAAGAGAGAAACAAATTCCATAAATAAATATGCAACTAAAACAATACACGCATCTATCACAGTGGCCAAAAAACCTACAGGCAACATGCACTCACTTTCGTCAAAGACTTGATGTATTGGCGTGTTCGGTTCTGATCATTTAATTGCCCAAAGCGTGGTCTATTCCAAAGAAGATGAGCCTGACATCTACAAACAGGACTCTCAACACGAACAGCTGCTTTATTCTCCTCTTCACCTCTGGAAAAAAATTTTAATGACGTATTAACTACAGTATCAGTAACATGTTTTCACAAAGAGGTACATTTATGCATTTTAGCTAGTACGCACATTAACACATATGGACTCCACTGTTACTTGTTCAAATTTAATAGTTCTCCAGGGACATTTTTGTAGATTTGTATTTCCAAATGAAAAGAAGGGAAAGGGCCAATTTTCACCTTTTTTAAAAGATAAAACCAAGAACTCCCCCAAACTTTCACACTAATTGTGATGGTTAGGTATTTCAGGTTTTGATCTTCTAGGAAAAAAAAGATACTCGTTTGGCTTCGTAAGTAAAAAAGGCACATAAAATTAAGACATTAACTCTTAAAGCTGAGACTGATTTTTAAAATGTTAGCTGTTATAGTCATTACAACCAACATGATTAAGCTTCTTTTAATTTCAGCAAAAGGCATTAATCTCAAAAAGACAGTGCTGACTAGGAAAAACAGAAAACGGAGACAGCCTTTACCCATATGACAGCTCAGCTGAGCTGTATTTTTAGGATTTCCAGGAACCAACCATGAGTAATTTTTGTTTCTCTGTCACAGAATGCCACCATGTATAAGGCAGGAGCCTGCAGTCGAAGCCTCAACTATGTTTTTATGCATAATGTGTTTTTTTCACCTGTGCGTTGCCCATGAAGTGTCTTTTAATAATTTTCTAGCCTTTAGGTTCTTATCTTGCTCTTCTACAAAATAGCTGCTCTAAGATCAGCAAATACTTGAGCTTGGAGTAAAATACCACCCTTTTTCACACACATGTATCGTTACCTGGCTTTCTGCAGCTTGTACCACACAGAGTACTCGTCACGACAGGCAGTCAGGTACACCTTCTCACCCTGAAGGACTGGCTCCTCATTTGGAAGAAAATATACACACTGCATCCAGTGATCTCTCCACTGAAAAGGGTTGATAAACAACAGCTTAGGAAGTAACTCATAAGTAGTAAATGGAAAGTAAACAAATAGCAGGAAATCAATTAGTAAGAATGGTCACAACTCTGAAGCACTGATGTACGACTGGTTGAAAGAATCTTGTTCATGTTAGCAAGGCTGAATAAAGACCAATACCACATATTGAATAAACGTATTTTATATAGATTTCTTACAACAGAAAATGCCTGAGACTACTGGCTTGTTGACTAGCTAAGCTTGTATTTTAATCAAATGAAAAATAAATCCAAAATACACTTTGCATTTATTGATGCTGTTTCACCTCTATAGTTCACTTATGTTAGAAACCAGTACTGAATTGGTGACAGTGACCAGTGGTTGGAGCCTCACGCATCAAATGAGGTCACTTAGTGTTACTCTGATATGACAGCACAACTACCTTGTGTTTCAAAAACCTTTTTTTTGCATCATAAATATTGCAAGCTGATCAGCCATTCCAAGCTGACTGAATGCCTTGAAGCTTGACAGTTTCAAATTTTATTCTAAAACACAGTAAGTGCAAACAATCATTTTGAAGCTTCCTTTTGACTAAGTTCATCCTACTAGCAAATACATTTATACAGAAACACAGCAACCTGATCTAATAGCAATCTCCTGTTCCTCTAATTATCCAGTATCAACCCACCATTTTCCCACACCAGCCTTTTTTATGGGAGTATAAATACATTACTATAAACTTAACACTTATTTGAAAATTTAATAGCAGAACTACACGGAAGCAAACCACAGACTAATATTTTGACAAGGGATAGAGACCAGTTAAGGAAAAATATGTGGAAATCTTTTTTTTTTTTTATTTCTTGAAAGTAAAAGAAATAAAATAAAAATATCTGGAAGACAGAAAATATCTGAAGGCTGAGTATTTTACCTGGAAAGCAGAAGTGGATTTTACCCAGTATGGAGCCATTGTGCAATTTATCATCCCAGAGGGGTCCATGTCAATATCCCACCAGGAAAGTACGATTTGTGCCTTGCCAGATTTTACAGGCTCCAGCTGCACTCTATAGGAGGTAGAGGCACTCCTTACTGGCTTACTGAAATCCACACTACAGAGAAGCATGAAAATTGTAAAAAGAAATAGTTCAGCATTCTTCAGAAATTCTCAATAGTTTCCCAAGCTAAATACATAACTTATATGAAAGGCATAACAGGAAAATTTTGGTGTGAACAAAACAATGCCTACCTTACCTGAACATTGTCACCACATCACTAAGGATAGCGAAGTCACTTGAAGGCATCTGGTTCAGCTGGATGTCACAAACAGAAGGAACACCTGGACAGTCCTCCATTTCTGAAGGGGAGACAATAATTTTTTCACCATCCTCTGCTTCAACATGAACGGGAAACAGTTTGTTCCAGGACCACATTCTTTTGGATTCCACTAACTGGACATACACTGTTGCCCTGTGAGGCACTGCCTCACATCCTTCCTGAGTGTTCAAAACAAAGGGTAAATGCATTAAACAAGTTTGACTTATTAACACGCGTGAGAATTAAATCAATTGAAATGTGAACCAATTTAAAGAAAAGCTGGAACTTTGAAAGCTTCGGGAGCTTTCAAATCTTAAACGCAAATTATTTCAGAGACTTCTGTAACGTCAGAGCAATTTCTCTTTGTCTCCCTATCTGTGAAATACCATACATGAATCTATGCTGCTCAGTGTGGTTCAGCAAGGCCAGATGACTTTAGTAACCATGTAACACTATCAGTTTACTAGCCTCAGTTAAACTTGCATTTCCATTCTCATTCTGAAATAAGAGATCTAACGTGAGCTTCTCAAGGCAGATAACTACTAAGCTATCAAGATTTAAATAGGTTTTGATTGCAATGACTAAATAAGAAAAATAATGGCTCAAATATTCACACATTGACAACTTTTTATCCATGATTAAAGATTAGAGAATATGTAAGTTGTTCTAAAAAACCCCACTGTGAACTAAGACCTTACTGTGAAGTCCAAAAACAACGCTTTTACAAAAAAGACCAATTACAATCTAGAGTTGTACATGGGCAGCAGTAAAAAGTTATGGAGTGCTATTGTTTTTGTATGTAAAACTGGTGAAATGAAACCTAAATAAAGTTTTGCAATCCACATTTTAATTAAATGAAAAAATTAGAAAAGGTAAAAGAGAAAGCCCTAAAATTATACCTATAGATTATGTGTCAAAAAAAATGCATATTAATCTGACTACAGTGTTTGAAGTATTTCCACAGCCAAAAAGCATGCGGAGTAGCAAGAGTTCCTTAGGCAAAAAAACCCCACAAAAACGAACCAATGCCTGGGAGATGAAGCCCATCAAAGTTAGGAGGAGAATTTCATTTTTTAAAACACCTTGAAACAAACTACTACAGATCCAGATCAAACTGGATGCCTTTCTGAAAGCTATTTGTTAACCATCAAGTTATTGGTTTTAACACGAAGCAACTAAGTGTAATTTCAGAGCCTGTGATTTACAATATGAACTCCAATAGCTTTATTCTAGAAATGAATCTAGTAAATTATTCACTGAATAAGAAATTTGCACAGCTGATGGTGTACTTACAAATGATACAAGAAGCCTAAATCAAGTATAATCTCTATCCTACTCCAAAAAAGACAGAAGAGTTCCTCTAAGGATAAACGTGACACACTATCAATTTCTGGTTTTTTTTACCTGTACAAGATACTTGTGTGCATGCTCATAAGTTGGTAAAGCTCCTTCTCCTATCAGCTCTGTATCAAATAATTCTGTTACCAAGATGTTTGCACGACATTGCATATCTCCATCTAAAAGACACAATTTAATATTGTAATATTAAGACACTATGTAAGTCTTTCAAGATGCTATCCTGAAAACACAAGTAATTAGAAAAAGCCAACTTATTCCTGTTAGAGAACCTGCTGAAAACTGCAAATTATTTTCCTTTAGAAGTTTACTATAAAATACAAATGGCTACTGAAATAGTATTATAACACTTCCTTTTGCAGTACATTTACAGTGTTACTTTCTAGAGAGTAAGGGATTTGCTTGTTTAATTAAAAAACACATAGAAAATAAGAATAAGACATATTTCTTCCTGGTTTTGAGGTACTTGCCCATTTTTTTAATCCTAGCCTATTTTTCTCACCTGGTCCAACTGTGACTTCAGTGGAGTGTTTGTTGATTACCTTGATCTTGTCACGAAAACCATTTTTCTCCACTATCTTCACAGCAGCATTAGCCATGGGCTTGAAAACCTGTCAATATCAAGAGCACAAAGGACTGGTAAGCTAACGTGAGCTTTCAAAAATGAAAGGACGACACCACAAAATACAATATATTTAGTCCTGCAAAAATTTAACATCTGTATCTTTTCCTATGTTTGAAGTTCACAACCATGAAACAAGACAGCAAGCCTCACTTCAAAAGTTCATAGAGCTCCAATGTCACTGTTACAAACTGAGTATCATCTGTCTCCAAAAGCTACTCCAATTTAACTTTTGAAAGACAAAAATACACATTAAGAATATTTTAGCATGTAAACAACTTATTTTTAAAAATAAAGATATGTATGCATCAAGAGCCCCCAAGAGACTTATATGTGCTCAAGACATAAAATAAATGAATTAATAAATAAAGAACCCAAAACAATCAGCACTGAAATAGTAACTGAAGTATGCCAAAAATATGCTTTTACTAACAGCATAACTGTGAAGAGAATTTTTGTTTCCTGTGTCTACATGAAAGAGGACTGTCCCTGAAAAATCACAGGATGAAATCCTAGATTAAAAAAAAAATATAGATTTTTACTTGGATAAAAAAATCACACAGCACCCTTTCAACTATGACCCTCATACAAATGGCTCTTCTCATTGTTTCTTCAAATGCATTAAAAAAAGCTAAACTGGCTAAAATGTTTCTGTTATTATCCTTAATGTAAGTAATGGCTGCTAATGACCATCAGGATATTTCTTAACTGCCGATAAAAGAGAGAGGTGCTCTATCCAATCACGAAGAGATGGAAAAATCAGTTTACGAGACAGTCTCTTCATTATGATGTGGTCCATGTTAGGATTAAGTAGTCTGAGAACCCACCACCAAGAGATTAAATTTATGGGGATCAGCAAAATGGTTAGAGAATACACACATTTTTCAAAAACTTGGTTACAGTTTTCCATATTACACTTGAGTTTTGACAAGTAGCGAAAAGAGAACACTACAAAACTTGACTTAGTAATTTTAATCTGCACATTTACAGAAATTGTCCCAAAAATGAAAAATGTAGTATAACTTTTAACTATATTTTTGTAAGACCTAAGTGTTTTTGATGCATAAAAGTATCAAGCTTGCACTTCAGAGGCCACAATACAAAATAGCCAATGCATGCACTCCACTGATAATGCAAACAGAACAGCTGCACTGAAGCTCTAAAAAGAGGCTATGAACACGCATGCGGAGGTATGCGCAACCTGTGACAAATGCTTACCTCAACTGCATAGCAGAAATCTGCACCTGCTGAAGCTGCCATCATTGACAGGAGTCCTGTGCCAGTCCCTATATCTAGAACAATTGCTTTCTCACCTCTTTCTTTTACTCTGCTCACTGCAGCACGAATACCTTGGTAATATTTCACATTCTGTGGAGAAGGAAAAAAAAAAAAAAAAAAAAAAAAAAGATCAGCATCCTTTTATCCATTTACACTTTGAGTTTTTGTGCAGACATCTTGCATTCTCCGACTGTGAGTTTATAATTAGAAAAAGGCCTAGAGTTCTGTATGCTATACCAAAGCCATTTTCAGCAGAAGGTTGTGTTTTTGGAGGGATTAGTCCATTTCAAGTACATCAACTTTTATCACAATATTCACATCGTCATCGATCAGTTAGCTATTTATAGCACGTGTATAATTTACAAATGCCACTTATTTTCTAGAGCAAATGATAATAAGATCCATGTGAGATACTACTGGTTTTCTGATCACTTTTTGCCTGCAGCACCAGTCGAATAGTCATATAGTGCCTACGAAAGCACAAGAGCTAAAGTATCTTGGATTTAGATTTCCCTATACATCTACTGAAAAACATTCATACCTGAGAAGCAACATGTGTAAATACTGGCTTTTGGTCATGTGCCATTAAGTGGGGCTACAAGCATACTAGCATTAACAACAGGGAAAAAACCAAATGCCGTCATCTGTCAGCTACAGTACACATATTGAAATATATGCTTATATTTACTCCAAAGCAGCCTATTTTAAGGCATTCCTTTCCTAAAGATTTATCAAGCCTTTCCAAAGATTATGCTATCTTTGGACATTATAAATTTGGAAAGTCTGCTGGATCACTTTCTGAACTATTCTATTTAACACTTTTAATACGTAATCCCAGTACAGTTGTTTTAATTACTTAGACAAAACTTGCTGCCTCTACATGCCTTATTAAATGCCTGATTCCACTGGCATGTTTCAATTCAACATGAATTCAAGACTCATACAGAGTAGGCACCATAAAAGTCTTTAAAAAGGTTATTGACGAAACAGTTGACTAAATAGCTAGAGCAGAAAGAACATTTAAACCATTCACTCCAGACTTTATCATGCCTGTAGATATGGCATCTCGATTTTCTTCTCAATCCTAAACAGTAAATAAGAGCTAAAAATACCACAAAAGAATAAAGATAGATTTTACTTACATTCCTATAAAAACTAAGAAGCCTAGATTCACATTTACAGCCTTTGAAATTTCATCTAATGAGCTCTCTCTGTCAAAAATGTCAAACATAGAAGAGCAAAATCAGTTACTGAATGTAAATATCAAGTTCTGCAGTAAACAACAGAACACTAGTATCAGATGTATAAGGCACCTGTTGATCTAAGAACAGGTCTGGTATCTTAAAGGGTACAAATTTGATCATTTCATCTTTCAGAGAAATCTGTATAATCATGCAGTGACAGCTATTCAAGAGAAAGGAAATGGGTATTTTCTCACCATCCAAAAGTTTTTTCCTTTTATACTTACTCTGTCTTTGTCGTGAAGCATATCTGCATAGCGTGACCTACAGTACAGAAAGATTCCAGTCAAAATACTACATACTGCAAAGCACAAACTGTCAGATCTTATATAGCCTCCTTTGTTTTCTCTTATAAGGCAACTGGTCCCCATAGCCCATGAATGCACAGATAACTGACGTGCTCTTTGAGGATCTGAACTGTTTCACAAATCTAAGGAATAATGTCATTTCAGTGATCTGGTCATCAGCATATAAATGAACTAATTAACTGCTGGCACATATCCCCTCTTCAGCAACGGACCCAATGCATAGACCCATGGACAAACAGCTGTGAAATAATAGCTGGGACAGATCCAGGTTGATACAGAGCAATACAAGGCAATGAACGACATCCTATCATGGTCTATCATTTGCTACCAAGATTTAAATTTCTTTGATCCCCATTTCCTCATGGGTCACGCTGCTTAAAAATACCCCAAAATCTAATGTTCCTAACTCCTCTGGTTGTTATATTATGCGCTTAAAAAGTTACTACAGGAACAGACAACTACAAATTATTTGTTGTACTGGGGATTCAAAAGAAATTTAGTCTATGCGTTTTGCCACAACTTAGTCACTGCCAGTATTAAGATCAGTACCTCAGAAAATGTTTAAAAAAAAAATTTAGAAGGAAACTACTTGGAGAATACAATTCACAATCTACATTTACAGTTCTGCCCATTACAACACAGGGCACTGTAACATTTAGACTGTTCTACAGTCTGTTCATCTCACACCCTTTGAACTTCTACAGAAATAAACCCAAAAACTGTCAGAAAAACAAGCTGGGTTTGCTCTTTTTTGTAGCTTTAGTGGAACAACAAGCTATTTTTTCTAGCATACCTTGCAATTTCCTGATGGTAGTCATAGTTCTCATCCTCTTCTAACCACTCCATCGCACCAGTAGTTGGATTAGCTCTTCCACAAAAGGTCTTCATGATCAATCTCAATTTGTATTATCTATGTATTAAGTACAGTTTTGCTGCTTCGGCTTCAGTATAATACCCAAAAAACTGGCTGTGAAAAAAACCCAAAAACATATAAAACTTCCAGTGAAAACAACATGCATCACTTCAGCTCTAGATCCATATATATACTTTCCCTATTACACCTGCCTTGACAGAAGCACCGATGACTGCCTTATTCTATAAGAATGTTTTAAGCTCAAATCTGTCCCCCAGCCTTGCTCATGATCTCAGCCCGGAAAAAAAAAAAAAATCACCCGTAAATTCTCAAGAAAAAACACCTGCCCCGAGACGAAGCACGTCGGCCCGGGGGAGGCCAACCACCCTCTCTAGGGGGTCCCCACGCCCTCTCTGAGGAGTGACCTGCAAACTCTGGGCAGCGGCAGAGCCGAGGGGACCGGCTGGGACCCCGGGCCGCGCTGGGGAGCGGCAGCTCTTGGGACAGGCCCGGCCGTCAACAAGAGCAGACTCAGGCCGGACCTCCCCCAGCCTCAGGAAGGAGCTGCGACCGGGGACGGCGAGAACTCTCTTCGATACCCCCTACCCGAGGCGGCCCCACCTCACCCTCAGCGCCCCAAGGCAGCCCCTCCACAGCCCCCGACATGGCCGTCACTGCCACCTACCCCTCAGGCCGCCTCACGGGCGCGTGCCACCACCTTCCCGGCGTGCACCGCGCCGGGAGAGGCCCGCCCCTTCCCGCCCTGCGTGGTGGCCGCCATGGAGCGGGCGGCGGTGCTGCGCGTCAAGCGGAAGCGCGGCGGGACAGAGCCGGCTGAGGCACTGCTCCTGGCCTGCAAGCGGCTGCGCACCGACTGCGGCGGCGACGGGCCGGTGGAGAGGAGCCTCTTCAAGCTACTGGCGACCGTGTCCTCCAAGGTACTGCCGCCCCGCCGGGGTAGGCCGGGGCCGCTCCTCAGGCAGGCGAGGGAGGTTTGATCCTGCCGGGGATCGTTTTGCTCCTGAAGGGGCTTTTGAAAGCAGCAAACCCTCTCCGGGTTGACAGCGCTGCTCCACGCGGGTCTTTGCGGGTCCTGGAGAGCAGCATCTCGATGCGAGGTGTCATTCTGTCATGATAAATAAGGGCACGGGGGCCTTCTCTTTGCCACTCTCTGAGCAGCTGCTTGCTTGGTGGCATACCCGCACCCAAAGCTGGCGGTTAGTTAGGCTTGTTAGTTAAGGAACATAGGGTAGAGCAACCACCATGAAAAGCTGGGTTCAACACTGACTCTTCTGTGCTTATAGACCGTTCTTCGCTTATAGGCTACAGAATAGTCAGTAAGTGAAGCCTGAATTTCTGCTCTTTGAGGTGCTGAAGCTCAGCCCTCCAAGGCTAACAACATCTGTCCATTGCGTAGCCTTTTATATTGAATAAAACTAGTATTTCTTAGGAACTGGTCCTCATAGGAGACTGTAAAGGATATTATGCCTTAAATTTAGGACCATCACAGTCTTTCAAAAGCATGTGTTTTTGTTTGGAGGGTTATTCTGGACCACAAAGTATATTGCTTAAAAATAAAATTGAAGTAGTCTTACAGTTTACAAATATCTTATATACTTTTTTTCCCCATATCAAAAGACTATTATGATAGCTGTATTGCTTAAGGTAGTAGTAGAAGTTACTTGAATGTTTTTAGGAGTGTTTGTACTGCAGTCCTCAAATAGGAAGTACTAGTAATAGTAGTTATTAATCACTTCCAGGAAGGCGTATGACTTACTATGTTGGTGGTGTTATTATAGTCCTCCTCCTTTTTGTTCCTCTACCCAGAATGAACCAGTTCAGAAATACGTTCAAGAAGTGATCACTCGAGAGAAAGCAGCTCAAAGTCTGCGACCCTCTTTAGGAAGCTCTCAGCGAATCATTCAGGAACTCCGCTCTTCCAAGCAAGAGAAAAGGAAGGAAAACCGTTACCGTGTGATAGCCAGCCATCGACCTAACTGCACCGAAACAGTTACACCTGTCAGAAATGGTGAGGCGTCGATTGACGGCGACAGATCGGACTCTGAAGCAACAGAAGATGCTTCACAAAAGGAGAGCAGTGCCATGGATAAGAGTTCGGTCTGCTGTGGGAAATTCCAGTTGTTTGATATTGAACAGGAAGAGGAGGTCGTAGGAGATGCCAGTGTAACTGCTGCAAACCCACAGGTCAGCAAACAAACTTAAGTGTACTTGAAGTACTTTGATATCACTGTTGACTGGTACATGTGGGCGAACTGACTGCTGTGTAAGTTTTTTTGCACTGTAAGTATTCCACTATTTAACAAGAGCTTTAACTAGAGATTTGTGAGCTGGAATATTGTACAGGGAGTTAACTTTTATGAGGATCCTTAAGTGTGCTAATCCTTAAGTGTCCAGTTCTGGGCCCCCCAGTTCAAGAAGGACAGGAAACTGCTGGAGAGGGATCAGCAAAGGGCTACCAAGATGATGAGGGGACTGGAATGCCTCTCTGATGAAGAAAGGCTGAGGGACTTGGGTCTTTTCAGTCTGGAAAAAAGACAGCTGAGGGCGCACCTTATCAACGCGTATAAACACTTAAACGGTGGGTGTCAGGAGGATGGGGCCAGGCTCTTCTCAGTGGTGCCCAGGGACAGGACAAGGGGGAACGGGCACAACCTTGACCATAGGAAATTCCACCTAAACACGAGGAGGAACTTCTTTCCTGTGAGGGTGGCAGAGCCCTGGCACAGGCTGCCCAGAGAGGTGGTGGAGTCTCCGTCTCTGGAGACCTTCCAACCCCACCTGGACGCGTTCCTGTGCCACCTGCTGTGGGTGACCCTGCTCTGGCAGGGGGTTGGACTGGATGATCTCCAGAGGTCCCTTCCAACCCTATGATTCTATAATGTTGTTGAGACAGACAGACGTGTGGAGTTGGCTGCTACAGGAAGGGCTTGTACCACTCTGGTTTTCCTGTACCCTGCTCTGATGTATAAATTCCCACATTCATCTGTCAGTTGGATTTCGGTGGTTTTTGATTAACTTCTCTACCTAGAAAACAATCTAATTTGGTGTCGTCTTATCTACCCAGATGCCTAGGAATGTTGCTTCTAGGCAAGATTCACTGAAGGAAAAGATAGTTTTGAGCCTCCCCTTCTCATACTTCCTATATAAGGTTTTATTGTATATTTTGTTTTTAGCAGAGCTCCAGGTGTTTGACAGGCTGCGTAAGCCTCTATGTCCTGTTTTGATTGGTATTATGAATTCAGTATGTTTTCAGTTGGAGGAATATCTGCTCAATATCTAGCATGGTTTTAAGTATGAAGAAGCTCTGCCTTCTATGTAGGGTTGCCCCTACAGAGTGTTAAGAAGATTTTCTATCAGAGACTCATAACTATATGGAAAAAAAGGTAAGAGGGCTGTGTATGCTTTCTTTAGTAGTCCCTTCACTGTATGTAAGTACACGTAGATGCTTTACTCTGAGGAAAACTTAAATGCTTAACGTTAAAGAAGATACTTGGGTGAGGAACAGCCCAACCAGCTGTCATCCTCCAGCATTCCTTATGGCTTATTTCAGGACTTTGCCATCAAACTTCAGTATGAACTCTCACTTTCCATTAAGCACGTATTTCAAACAGACATTTGAGATCTGCTAGTTATCTATCACTCTACTGATTAGAAAAACAGAAATGAAACTGAGGTAGCATCAGAACTTACTAGCAGTAAGTTTTTAGAGTAAGCAAGCTTTCTTTTTCATTCTGCAAGTATTTAGAAGTGGCTGAAAGGATGGTCTGTAGCTGTTCCTTAGAATTACTTAAGTAGCTCAGGAGACACCACTGCGGATCGGACAGGAAATTCTGAAATGCTCTAGCAGAGAAAAATTGGCAGCAAAAACCTGCCTGTGTAGACCTTCAAGTGCTATTCACTAAAGCAAATACATTGGAAATAATTCATTAGGAAGGAGAAAGCATGAAGAAATGTCTTCTGTGTTTATGTTGAAGTGACAAAATAAAAAGCGTATCTGTAGGGCCTGTCAGCCTTTTCCTGTTAATCTGTCACATTTTCATTGTTTCTCCTGCACACTTTGTATACTGTAATCTGCTTGCATGTTATCACTGCTACTGTATGCATCTCTTTCCTGCAGTGTTGCAAGTGTAATGCTTTACAAAGCACAGGCTGTCTTAAAACTCGTCTTTTGAACCAGCATGTCATCAGAAACAGATGGGATTAGTCATATCCCCTTCAATAGTTTCTAATGAACTTGTCCCAGAAGTTTTCTCATGCTATCTGAAACAAGGCCTGCCTGGCTCTACTACATTAATTGGAAAATTCTTTGGTGTCTTTCTGTTCTAATGTTCCAAATACCAGCGGTCCAATGCAAAGGTGTTCTGGTTGAAGATTTCAGAATGTCATCCTTAGCCAGCTGTTGGCTACTGTCTACAAAGGCAGTTGGCTGTACTAAACTAAAACATTGCACGACTTCAGTGAAAATACGCATTTTTTATTTATTTTTCTCAGCAGAAGACTGATCCAGATGTGATTCTTTGCAATGCAGTCGAGATGATCCGTGAGCATTTAAATGTTTCTGAAGATAGTAAAAAAGAACACCGTGAGAAAGACGAGTACGTTTATGACATCTACTATACGGAAACATCAGCCCCTGGTTGGATCGAAAATATCCTTTCTGTACAGCCATATAGAGAAGAATATGAACTGGTAAGGATGTGGGAAAACAATCTTCCTTAAATAGAGAGGTCACAAATAAACATGTTTGAAGTCCTATTGTTAGATGTTGCCGTGCCAAGAAAAATCCTTTGAGATACTACACATATGCTCAGTGAATTCTGTGTTAGGCTGCTTGTAACTGCCAGTCCTGTGTTCTTCCAGGTTACTGTTGATTCAAGCAAATTATGATATGACAATGAAAACCGAAGGGATAGCGCTCATGTACTGTGAAGAATTTGTCTGGCTTCAAATTGCCAAATAAATTTTGGCACACAAATCTAAACTTGAAGTGATTCACATCTCATTTATGACTAGGAGGCAGCAGTTAAAATGTAGTTGTAAATATGGTTGGATAAAAAAAAAGAAGCAAGGGAAGTACACGCATTTTTTTTCAGTATTTTGAGGACTTGACTTTAATCTTAATATATAGATATTTTCTTGCAATAGAATTGTCCTTCAGTGATTGTGGAGTTAGGAAGTTAAATGTAAACTTCAGTCTTTCATTGTATAGATACTGTGATCTATAGACTTGCATATCAGGAACTTGAAGGTACTTTTTCTGCTTCTTGATCTATTACATGACTGCTGAAGTGAGTAGGAATTATTTAGACATTAACCTTGGCATTTAAATGCTGCACTGGAACATTTAAATGCATGACTTCACTGATTTTTTTTTTTTTTCACCTAAAGCAGATTGCTGTGCTATGGTGAATATACTGACAACTGCTCTGTGCAACTGTTGAATAACTTATGCTTCCAGTACATAAGCATCTCTTGGTGCTTTATGATCTGTATAGTATTGTATCAGGGGATGAAAAACTGCTTTCTGCCAAGTGTCTGTATTTATAGTGAATGTTATGTTTTGCGTTGATATGCAGGTAGATAACGATGACGTTCCAAGGGAAATATATGAAGATGAAGATGATGAAAATGATGAAAATAACTGGCGTAATGATTATCCTGATGAAGACGAATTCTTACCTGAGGAAGATGGGGATGGAGAAAAAGGTATGCCTATCATAAATATTGTTTGCTTTCACGCTGCGCACATTTAAGTCCCATCCATTTTTACATACCGTCTCTAAAAAAGCAACTAACTGAGCACTGCTGGGGTAGTGCTCTGCTCTTAAGGATAAATCTGCTTAGAGAAGGATCATCTTTCTTGGAACTACAAGACATCTTAGTGTTTTTGCAAAGTCAAAATTAAGAACTCCATTTCAGGCTGCTGCACTTGCAAAAGATTGCTTGTTTGGAGAAGGAATAGATTCCAGATACTTGTGAAACACTGTCTTTGCTTTCTTAACTCCCCATACCAGTGCACTCCTGGCACAATTCAAACATCCATCTAATACAGAAGTTAATCAGATTTTATACTTGTTAATGTGTTACTCAAGAAGCTTACAATAGACTGGTTAACCTAATTGTTTAACTTAAAAAAAAAAAAGTATACTCTAAAGTGATGCTCTTTCTTTAGAGTCTGACGAGAGCTCCAGTGATGAGGACCAATGTTACAGGAGAAGAACATGGAACAAATACCGACAGGAGGTTCTACAGGAATTTGGATATGATGAGATACAAGATTTGGATTCTGACTAACAGCCCTTTTTTGAAGGTGAAATATATACTGAAGATGAAATTCTACTGTTGCAGTAGAACTGAATATCCAGACAGCTGCTGATGGCTATGCATAAGAATGTTGAACTAAAAAAAAAAACCACCACCAAACAAAAAAACCTGGAAAACTACTGTCTGGTAAAGACTGTGCTCACTGGAACAGAAGGAAACCAATCTTCACGTGGATGAGCTTTAAGCTAAATTTTTGCCTATCTGGCCTTCTGAAACTGCCAGCGACTAGCATGGTTCACCCTAATGCTTACTGACTAGGCTTGAGCATTAGATACTAGATTCAGATTCTAGTAAATACTAAAACCTTTTACTATCTATCTGAGCTGTTACTATCTGAGCAGCCAGCTTAGCTGGTAGGTATCAAACAGATGGGTGCGAGTATACCACTTAACAATACAAATTTTTGTTCCAAACAAAAAGATACTGTAGGCTTTAAAGTAGATTTTTCTGTCCATTCTGTAATGCTGAGGTTCTGAAGAAACTGTTTTTTTTTAAAAAAAAAAAAAAAAGCTGCATACCTAAGCATTTGTACCTGTACTGATGGTACCCTCCACATTATATATGGAGGCACTTCTTGTCATGATGGGTGTGTCAGGTTTCACAAGAAGATCAGCATGTCTGCCGTGACAGCAAATGAAAGTTCTGGAAAGAGGAACTCTGTCCTAGTGCTTTCTACTGTGTTTGTTGCTAAGTTTCAAGTTACCTTCTTTACGTGTGTTTGAGCATATGAAATGCCTTGATCTGTCCATTTTATTGTTGGATCTACAGTAATTTTACTATTGGAGTAGAACAATATGTGTGCATTTAAGTTGTAAATAAAGAGTTTTTGACTAAGTTTTCTTTACTCTTTCAAAGATCATAGGAGTTGGTACAGCTGAAGCCATGTTAGCATTTTAACTTGCATTTACTTCTAAAACAATTTCATCTTACCTGTTTGGACACACAAAGTATTTCAGCACTGTCCTCCTTGAATCTGTGAGAAATAGCTAACAGGATGCTAGATGTATGTCAGTCATGAACAGCAGGTTGCAGCAGTGACTGTAGGTCAATTAGTTCTGGCTGGTGCTGTCAAGGTAGTCGAAGCAAAGTATTTTTTCCCTCGGTTTCACAGAAAGGCTAAGATGGCTGTTAACCTATGCCACAACCCTAGCCTCAGCTTACCCACTGAACAGATGTCTCAACTTAGATACCGAATTCATTCTAATCACATGCATGATCAAAAAGCTGCATTATAATAGCTAACCGCTAATTTTCATTAAATACTGAAGAGACCCTACATGTTTTTGTGCCAACAGCGCACAAAATTCCTCAGCTAGAATTAAATCCCAATGCTGCTTCATAAAGGTAGCCCAAGACTCTGTTTTATGTTAGTCTTCATCATCTACTAAAATTTGCCATTATCTGTAGGTTTTTTGTTTAAGATAACCTTGGTCAGGGAGTCAGTACAAGAATCCAAATATTCTCACTATTATTCAAGTGACAGATGCAAACGTGGTGCAGCATTGGAAGCATTGCTTCAGCTATATTCTTGTGATGACAAGATTTAGTTCAACTTCAATGCACAAAAAGCTGCACATGTGGACAAGCTCAAGTCAACTGAGGTAAACATGCTGAAATGAGGTAAAAATTCCAGGTATGTTTTTGAAGTATATCTTGCTCCGCTGGCCAAACAAGCTAGCTTCGCATTACCTTTTGCTGCACCAAAATTCAGTATCAAGTGTCCTGATGTTAGGCTTACAGCATTGGAATTACAAATAGTACTAACTAGCATCAGTCTGTATTGCAATACTACTTTTTATTTCTGTTTTTATTGCTATTTTCTCTCCCTGCTACTTAGCTTTCAAGATATAGTTGCTGCCACAGAACTTTAGTTCTGCTATAGAAGAAAAAAAAGAAAGCAGCTTCTTCTGTGAGTTTGTGGATGCTCATTTTCTAATGAACAGCACTGAAATTTAGAAATGGAATTTTCTGACTGCTGAGGTAACACTGCTAACGCGTGTTCACTGAAACAGTTCAGAAACAAATGCATGCAAGCTTCAAACGGAGCATTTTAATTTTGGAAGTTTCACAAAGCCTGTCAGAAGTTGACCAAGTACTAACAAACTAACAGGAAAGAATCATCAAATGTTAATCAAGTCTTCAGCGCCAAGGCGCTTTGTTGATTAAATCCTTGCCACGGTCTGATACCGTATTTCCACATAACATACAGAATAAAATACTTATCTGTCAGGAAGAGAGGTTGGTTCAGTCTTTAAATAATGTAGCACAACTTTATTCATTTTTCTGCTAATAATGACAAGTTAGGTAGTTTGTTGTGACCAGTTATATTCTGGGATAAGAACCAAGATAGCACAGCAAATCATCTCATGCAAACATCTGCCAGATTTAAGCTGGAAATGAGTTTTGGTCTTTTGAGTCAAAGTAGTTTTCAGTCTAACTTAAAAATGCATTACTTCACCGCCTGGTTCTGCAGAAACCTAATTTGATCCATTAGCTCTTACCATTTTAATACCAATTCTGAAGAAGGAACAGTATTGACACATAGCTTGTGTGCCTGAAATGAGTAGGTAATCATTATCCAGTGAAAATATGCCACAGTTTAAAAGGGTGACACAAGGGGACGATTTATGTGAGAATCCAATTGCAAGTACATTTTCAGCATTTCTGAAAGACCACTGGAAACAATTTTCCGATTTTTTCCAGTTCCATCTCTTCCCTTTTGTTGTCATAATTGCTTTATCCTCCCTTCTGTTGCTTGTAATGGCTTTGAATTTTTAGCTGGATTTGATTTCTAACTTCTTCTCTTTACTTGTATCCATCTCTGTTAAAACACAGTAACAGAGCAGCTGCATGTTTCGTGTGACGGCACCTGCATAGGAAATTGAAGATAAATCAGAAGAATAGCCACCTATCTCAACTCTAATTATACAACATGCATCTGAGTAATGAAAGTTAGTTGTCACGAACACTGCCTCACTTCTCTTAAGGGAAACAAACGATAAAAGTTAATACAAAAAGTGTCTTCCACTCCATTTTTTTTTTTTAACAGATAATGTTTAAAACTGTTCTGTTTATATCCTAGGGTGTTTTTCTTCTGAGGCATCCCCCCAAGTGACTGAAGTAAAATCTTTTTTCTCTATACTTAAGATTATTCTCTATAATTAATATAAAATTGGTAGAATAAAAAAAATAAACCAACAAGACCTTCAAATAACACAGGAAAGTGACAAGATTACTGAGTATTTACATATTCATTGGCTGTTTGATTCTACGATTATGCTATAAACCTTCCTTTCCACATCCCTCATCATGGTTTTCTCACATATTAACAATGACAACAGTGTACTGCTGGAGAGAAATGTACAATTTAACTGCAACAATCCAAAAGAAGGCAAAATTCTATCTGTGACTGACATAAAATCTATCTTCAAACAATTGATTCAGTAAAGCAAGACAGTTACCTTCCATTAGCAAGGATGCCCAGCCCTTTTACAGTGATCAGCCTTGCTTAAGAAAAAGGCTTTTTGTGTGCTGATTAAAGAGAAAAGTATAAAAATGGAGGACAAAAATCTGTAGAAAGTGGATGGTCTTTTAAATATACAGTAAATATATATAAAATCAGTATGCTCTTTTACTGGGTCTGGCTGGGATGCAGTTAACATTCTTCATAGCGATCCACATGGTGCTGTGTTTTGGATTTGTGGCTCAAACAGGGTGGGTAACACAGCAATGTTTTGGCTTTTGCTGAACAGTGTTTGCACAGTATCAAGGCTTTTCTTTTGCCTCCCACTCTGCTGTCCCTGCAACCAACAGCATGGGGCTGGGCAGGAAGTTCAGAAGGGAGATGGCCAGAACAGCTGACCCAAACTAAGCAAAGGATATTTCATGACATATAGTGTCATGCTCAGCAATAAAAACTGGGGTAGAGGAAGAAGCACGTGCATGTGGGAGGGTTTCTTCAAGGTGGCTGTTGCCTGGAAACTGGCTGCGCAATGGTCTGCTTGTGGGAGGTGGCAAGTGACTGCCTTTGCACTTGTTGGGTTTTTTTTCCCCCCTCTTTCCTTCACTTACTAAACTGTCTTCATCTTGACCAACAAGTTTTTTCACCTTTGTTATTCCTATTTTCTCCCTTATTCTCCTGCAGAGTGCTGGTGAGCGAGCGGCTCTCTTTGGCTGGGGTCCACAGACCACAAACCTCTGTTTGGCTGTGATCCACAAAAGACCACAACTCTTTTCGTCAACAAACTGCGATTCACTTATTTAATTGTCCTCTTTCCTAAGATCATCTCCATATACAAAGAAACTTACCTAAAATCTTGTTGATAAACTGAGGTCTCCTTGATGCAGGTAAATAGACTCCCAAGAAAAAGACTGGAATTCCAGATAAAGCAATGGCAATTCCAATCAATGAATTGATAGTGTCGCTATAGAGTGGCACTACCACCAGAAATATTGTGCATATACAGAATATTATTGGGAAAGCCACACTCAGCTGCAGACAGAAAAGACAGAACAGAATGTTATTGAACTACTCATTGTCTACAGTTACAAGCATTTGGTGAGAATTACAGACTTTTCGCTCTCAATCCCACTTTGTAAAGTCACCTGCTCTTCCTATTATACATCTGGCTATTTGGAATCATAAGCAAATTGCAGAATTATTCTTGATCAGAATTGCTGCTAAAAATTGCAAAAGTAATCAGGTATGGTAACTTTGCTGTGTTGAAACAAAGTGTATAACAGTATGAGGTGTTTTTAGACAAATCCAATAAATCCCAGGAAACACGAATGACTTTTTCATGTAGCCTATCAACTTCAACTATGAGAAGGTGGTAAGATGATCAGATATTGAACTGAAACACCATCAGAGCTAAATGTGGTCCACCTTGACAGAATTCATTAAGTATTCCTAATTTGGTATTTCTAAGCAAACAAAAAAGGCTAACTACTATGTTAGCCTACTGAGACACTCTCCAGTTGACAGAAGGGCTATTGATTGAACTAACGTACAATAAGAGTATGCTATTACAATAATCCCTTATTCTTAGCTACCAGACTAGCTAGCTTTCATGGTACAATATAAAATGAAAACCATGTTTTGCATCCTGATCAATTTGTAACCTTTAGGGGTAACATGAAAGGTACAGGTTTTAGATAGTACTTTTACAATATGTGGAAGAGAGGGACTTTAAACAATTCTGTAAAAAGAAATATTACCTTAAGAGGCCTGGGTCGATCTGGCTCCTTCCAACGTAGATATAATTGCCCAGCAATAGACAGACCAACAAAAAACCAATAACTGAAACTGAAGTAATTAATAAGCTTGAAGACATCTTCCACAGCCAGGTAAATAAGGGTCATAGCACACTGTCAGAAAAGAACAGGAGTCAGATACACAACAAAAGTTTGAAACTTATTGTTTATGCTGCTTTTCGCATGGAAGTAACACCTTTTTACTCCCTGGTGTTTGGCATGATTTTACATCTCTCAAAATTCACTCTCTCAATGACAATCACCTCAATGACAGTAAACCTGAAGTTCTCTCTTGTGCTTTTTTAAAGCCTTTCTTCAAGTAATTCATGTAATCACATCTGAACAGTTGAAAAGAAAAGCAATAACAACTTACATTGAAAAGCAGTGCTGGCACAGGCGTGAATCTCCCTACGTGGATCATAGACAAGAGATCAGGAAGGTGACCTTCTCGAGATCCTACAAAAAATAGCCTGAAAAACACAAATCAGAAAACAGATGTTGAGGCCACAGGTGAGAGAGAATGTATTACAGAAAATCAAAGAACAATGGCAGTCAAAATAAGGATTTACACTACTGAATTTCCATGCTTTAAACTGGAACATGGATTCAGTCCTGCTGGTAAAGATGTATTGTACAACCACCATTAAAAGACACATATAAGCTTTTAGAAACATGGTGTTAACGCCCATTTTTATAAAACAATCCCACAAGTAAAACAGAAAACATTCTATAGTAACCGAAATAAATTTCTATTTTTTTGAAAAATTCCAAAAGCTAGCAGTGAAAACATTCCAGCTTATCGCAGAATAGTTTTCAATGCCAAGCAGAAGAGATCGCCAAGTGTCTAAAAAGAGCTCACTCAACCACATGCTCAAAACCCAAACACACATAATTTTATTAACGACTGCGAGTTATTCTGTATTGACTACTTCACCAGATCAGATTCACATTTGTTCTCAGTGCAGAGGCACTGCGCATACATTCAATGGACAGGAAGGATGTCAAAATGCCTGAATAAATCTATTTAAAACTTTCACTAGTCACATCCATAATCAGTGCTCAGAGAAAAGCTTCTATACTGTATCTTAAGCTTTTTGACTGCAGCTTCATAGCAGTAGCAACTTTTAAAAGTTTTTGAGAAAAACTTAAAAGATACCGGGATTTTAGAAAGTCAGTAAGTTTTAAGTAAATACATTTGAAAACATGAACTTGCTAGAATTATTATATCAAGTAAAATAGACGATAACTCAACCCAAATAATCAGAAAGCCTGAGGACTTATCACACAGACAGCATTCACTTGGTCTTTAATGGTACTCTGCATGCAGCTAGGAAGGCTTTGGGGAAGTAAGGCAGCGTTAAGGGCATATGTGCACACACACAGAGGTTTATTTAGGTCTGTTATTTTACTGTGGCTATTAATTACAGGTTTGGTTACAAAAGTATTTTTGCCCCTCATAATAGATGAGCATAACATTAACACGTAAAAACTTACGAACATTTGTCAAACAGAAAGAGATATGCACTACCTCGATGATGCTAGAATTGACGCATTAAGTCCACCAAAACAAGAAAAGGCTACAGCAATGGGAATTGTCCAGCTGAAGATACCAAATACCTGGTCAGCAAATGTCTAATGAAAGGGAAAAGAAAAAGGCAACATGAAAATATCTGCAACAAAGCATATGTAAAACAATGAGAACAAAGCTTTTGTAGTAAGTGTGTATGGAACAATAGTAATATAGTAAGGACAATCCATAATGCAGCACAAAGAAGCACACAGCTTTTTTTATTTATTTATGGATTCCAAATAAGCACAAACTTCCTTAGCCAAGCACCTGAACTTACATGTTCTGCTCATAAAAATAATGCTCACAAAGGAAAACATTTTTTTTTTTAATTTTCTCCCAATCCTGATATATTTTATTATCTAACTGAACTACAGAACTCAAGTGTAACACAGCGACTACAGAGAATAAAGGACAAAAATATTATTACATATCCAAAAAAGGAAGTGCCGTATACTATGCATACATACTAGTTCAGCTTTCTGCAGATCTGTCTTTTCTATTACAAAAATTTTCTTCAGTTTTTAATATTTTGAAACACTTGACCTCCCCTTTAAACTATTGGTCTTCATTATAACATTTATGAGCTACGAAGTTCAGTCAAAGCGGACCAACATTCAGAACTGTCCTTTATTTGTAGCATATAAAGCTGTCTGGATTTGACAGCGGTCAAATTTTTCATTTAATTACTCCAGGAACGAGATAACCAAAAGCAGTTCATTGTGATCTGTTTTCTGAAAGTTGTTTTGTAGGTCAAAAAAGCCTAAATGACTTAATATAGATATTTATATTTCTTTTTTGTGAAACGAGTGATTGATTTTCGTGAGACAAAACCCTGGATATAATGTCAATCTTTAAACCATAAAATGCAGAAAAAACTACTGACATAAACAAAAGCTTGGCCGGTTAAAGTTTCCTGTTCTTTGTCTGGGTTGACAAAGTGCTTTGTTCAGCACGTCATCCAAGTTAAGGTTCAGAATCCAGCTCTGCTTAGCTGTAAACCATCATCTACACTAAAAAGCAAAATTTATTCCATCCTTTTGTGCAATTTAGTTGAGCCCTTGCAAAGGCAGATAGGATTTCCTGCTGCTAGGGAACAATACAAAAGTGTATAATCAGTTCAATGGGAACCTTGCCAAAAGGTTCAAAGTCAATGCATCAACTGTGTTAGTCACCCTAATTCCTGCTAAAGCACCTCTCTTCCTGAGCTCTTTTAGTTTATACATGTTAGTATAGCTTCCCTCAAAATGGAGCTTCAACACAGGGGTGGAAAAACACACGCACACAGATTCCCACAGAAATTATAAAAATTAACACATGAAAAATATAAAAGAACTAATCCACGCATGAATCCTATTTCATGCTGAAACCAGAACATCAATTTAGCAAAAGACCATGCCATAAGAAATGTGTTCTGTATACCACAGATTACTCATTTTCAGTCAATTGAAACTGAACAAGCAACTAATAATTTAAATTATTTATATCAAAGATTTCTGCTGCTCAGAACCCACAGTGCTTCTCTCAGATCCTTATTTGATCTAAATGGAGCTCTGAGAAATGTGGTCTCCCAAAGTAGAATGCAATTCATAATGATCCAGTGAATGGATCAAGACAACTTCCCCAGAACAAGTAAGAATGAGGACAGGATGAAAATTCTAATATGCAATTGTTGTAATATTTTAAAGGATGATGTAAACCTCGACTGCTGATTTCCGAAGCCAAACAGCAAGTGAAATTACTAGACACCAAACTTAAAACTGCTAGAGGATTTTTTTTTTTTTTATATATATATATATCTATATCTATCTACACACACACACAAAGCTAAGATACAGAACTCACTCAACAAGATGTTAGAGAATTAAGATGTTTAGTTAGGTTGCCTAAAGCATAAGCATTTAGGTAAGTAATATTAACAGCTAAAGTTAAAGAAGAGAGAGAAAACATATGAATGTCATCTTATGCTGCAGGATGCAAATTAGCTAATATATCATGTGGAGAAACTTCTCCCCCCAAAAGGCAGGTTGACATTTGTTCTTTGCAAGCATTTCCCATTTCCTTTTGAAACATCTAGTAATGGGCCAGAGGCGAGACTAACTCAGAGGCCATTTCCATCCTACCATTTCTAAGACATGCTAATGTGTTTCATACATCCTCGAAAACAGCAATCCCTCATATGAGCGGGAAAAGCCACAAAGAGTTAAGGCAAAGCTATGGTATCACTGCCACAAATTATACACAGATCAAGACATTATACATCCAATTCTGGATGCAAACTATATGATGTATAACAACTGCTGATCTAGCTCAAACTCTAAATAATTAATATCCCTAGATTTGTACGAGTCAGCCCCTTCAAAAGAGAGAATAACCTAGTGACAGCCTTCACCAAACACTGTCGTTTCCAATGTACTTTCTAATGATGTAGTTGGGATTCCTGAGAGACCAAAGGGTGGAGCATTAACTTCAAGAGCTTAACTTTTCCGTAAGAGAGGTAAAGCAAAGGAGTATTTTAATTGAGAATGATCTAGAAAGTTCAGCTTGGTTTGCCAAGTAGATCTGCCTGCAAACCGATCTTTCAGCAAAACAAAGTTGAAAGGTACCTGAAGTTTGGAACTTTCTACTGATATTAACTAGCTTAACATGACAAGTATAGACCCACCTGCCTTTATGCAGGTGTTTTCTGACTGGGTTTCACCCTCATTTCTAACATAAAAATCATCCAAGTTTGTGTATCACTACTCAGACAATAAACACACTGTTATACTTCACGTTTATAAATCCTCCAACACTCCCATTTTAACAGATGCCAAGAAACGTCTTCTCCAAAGCTGAGCTAGATCCCTACAGTGTTTCTTGCAAAAAGTGTCACTGAAGTGTAAGTAAAAGTGGCCACAATAAGCATTCATCTCTGGGCATATCAGAGGGTTATTTTGCATAAGAAAGAAGGGCAGAGAAAAGTACAAAAAGCAATCAAGTTACCAAGCACATACATAACGTGCACTGTACCAGAAGAAAAAAAAAAAGGGGGGGGGGGGAAGATGCAGAAATGTTAGTGGCTGCTTTCTGCTAAAACCGCAATTGTACAATCATGGATCCTCCACAAATAAGCTAGACCTGGGCTCTGAACTGAGCACCTGACCAAATCCACTTTAACTACCACTACTTCTGGGAGTAGTGAAGTGCATTTATAAAAACAAATGAGCTGGTAACAGGGGAAAGAATGGAGCATTCGCAAGGGTATGCGGAGGATGACAGAGGAGCCTACCTGGAGGCAGCTATAGCAGAAGCATTTAGTCCACCATAACAGGAGAAAGCCACCACTATGGGGATGGACTTCTTCTCAGGTTTCTTCTGAGAAAGTCTAAAGAGCAAGAAGGATTAAGAGATTAAATTGTCATCTCTGCTATAGTCTGACAAGTCCTGTAGTCCAGACTTGAACTATAACTGCTTCTAACAGCTAGGAAACAGTAAGAGAATTCAGTGGCTGATACAGCACTTGCAATTACAGATAAAGTCCTTTTATGCCCTCCCATCCATTGGACATGTAAGATATACATATATACACGCACACTGTAGAAAGACATGCACCTGGAATTGTTCCCCTTAGTTCTGATTTTTTTTTCTAAACCATCAATAGGGAATAATAATGAAGGAAGAAGCTTCCAGCCATGCACTTCTCAGCTGAACATTTCGTCATGGCTAAAGCCTTACATTACTCCCAGAAGAATGGTCAAAAACTGAATTACAGCTTTGTTTGAAGACATGAATGACTGATTTAACTACACTTTATTTTTATCTTGGGTTAGTTTGATCTCATGATCATCGTGTGGTAACTTGTGAGTGGTTTGCAAGAACACTTTTTTGTCCTTTTAAAGGTCCAAACAACAGTTCTATACAAACAGGTTGAACTAAAAGCGGCGGGAATTGCCCCACATAAAGAGCTGCCACAACAAAATACACAGGCTACTGCCTCACACCCAGTAATTCAGGCACACAGACGATTAGAAAGACCCACATTTACGTTACAAATCACAAGATGAGAGCCGTTTTCATCACACTTCGACACATACAGGAAGTGCGCGTACAGGCACACAAAAAATGTCACACTATGCTGAGAGAATATGGAGCTGTGGGCACATGCTAGGCTGGCAAAGCACTGCACAGTATTGATCAGATGGATAAATGCAAAGAGAAGGTAGTCTAACATGAGTAAGAAACTTATACAAAACTATACCCAAAAACTATGAGGTGTTTCTACCAGGAAGGCTTAAAGACACCTACAGAGCCTCTTTAAGTACCTCAATTCCAGATCCTATCACACATATGACCTTTTCCAGGCTCAGTTCTATAACATTCTTACCCTGAAAGTCATATAAAGCAGTAAGGAGATTAATATACATAAACAATCTCAATAGTATCCTGGAAGTGCAATTAATTCTGCTTTGACTTTTCTCCTGAGGCAGAGTATAAATATATTCCCACATTACAAGAAGATTTGGCAGTCAGAACTACAGCCTGTTTTCTCAATTTTTAGCTTCTCAGGCCTTTAAAGAGCTACTTCCTAAAGGAAACAAAGAAACTCTGATTTATGGCAATCACAAAGCCACACATGCAAGAAAGCCACTGAGTAGATGAAGTTTTCTTTCACTGACATAGATTACATTTGTCAAGATACTGTACAACATCTGTTCAGTTTGACCAAATTAGATTTAACATCACATATATTAAAGAAAGGATAGCATATATCAACTAAAAAGAGAGCCAGAAAATTGTAAAGGTGCAAAAGAAAGCAATTTAAATGTTCAGGTTTCCTCTAATTCTTGTTTCCACCATCATTCTGATGATTGCTTCTACTCAGATAAAATTCTCTCCTAGTATTATTCCCAACATCTTTTCTTGGAGAAAAAGGTATGAGTGCAGTGCGAGGTCCAGCATGAAATTCTCTCTTCCTCTTTAGGTCACTTAATACGGTCTTATGGTAAGAGAAATCAGCATTACTCTACTGCATTAGTATATTGCATACATACGGCATGTAACATGTCTCTTCTGCATGGCCTACATTAAGATTACAGATGCCAGCTCCAACAGCACATCAGTTTTGTTTATGTCTTCATGGAGGTGCTGCAGATACTTGATCGAAATCATCTCAGGTGTTTATCATGTTCTTAGCATTTTTAATAGCTAGCTGTAGAATAAGGGTTCAATGTTTTCCACAGTCTCTTATTGTTCTCATATTGAAAATGTTACATAGCTTGGCCTCCAAAACCAAAGAACTTCTACATAACTGGCGACAGGAGTGCTGCATTATAGCGAACTATGGTTGACTCCAAGAAAGCAGCAAATGACTTACTAAGCAGCTCTTTTCTAAAAGCAGCTGCCGGTCCCTAATGAAGAGTTCTTCCATTAGGAGGTACAGAATATGCACTTCATCCAAAGGAGCCTTACTGGGAGGTGCCAGCACAAGCAAAAAAGGGGACATGACACTGGCAGCCAAAGACAAACAGATGTTCCTCTTCAGAAAAGAGGCCAGTGACTGGCCAAATGAAGGAAGAGAAATAATACTCAAAAGTTTAAGAGTCACGTAAGAATTTCCGGCTGAATTCAGTTAGAAAAAAGTCACTCATCATTTGTTTAACTATACACCAAAGAAGAATTAAACTGCTAGAGCACACAGCCTCCCACATTCCTGGTTCATTGAGGGAGAGGGCATGTCTAAGCAAAGTAAGTCTGCTCTAGAATATGAGCACGCCAGGGTAAATTGGATTGATTGATGCTGGACTTGCCAGATAGTATTCAAAGATGCAACTGAAGTCATCATCTTTAACCCCAATCTACCAGCAAAGCTGTAAAGCTCCAAGATGACAGATGGCTATGCCGGACAACCAACTGTTTGCTTCAACCAGGAATCATTTTTAGCTTTTGCAAGTAAAAGAAGTAAGCTGCCAAATATCACCTATTGTACGAACTCAATCAAAAAACCACAGACATGACCAAACACAGGAGCAGGTAACAAGATATGCACTGGCAGCCAGGATGTTCTTTCCTGGCAGAAGATGGACGAGCCCAAAAAGCACTTGTTGAGCCAGCTGCCCTCTTCACAAACAAAAAATACAATGGCACTTTCAGATGCAAAAAAATAGTTGTTCAGTGACAGTGTAAGTTGAGATAAAATTTCTGCTTTTCTTTATTTAAAGTGTGTTTGTGCTCCAGAGTAACTGCTTCATTACTGTGAAGCAGTTACTGTGATGATTTGGGCTGTGATGCTTTGCATAAAGAGGTAAAACAGAAGTCAACTGTGAAACTCAAACCACAATCTTTGAAGAAGGAACCGATTTTTACATGATCAGCAACCACCTGAGGAGCATTTGCAGACCTTCTAAGCTAGCTGTTGCTGTATTACTGAAACTACTTCAACAAAAAAAGAGCTTAGAAAACTGATTTTCTTAGCCCCAACACTGGGACTATACCGCAATGAGGCTAATACTGAAGTAAAGGAAGGACATATTATCGTTTTGTTCCATATCATCCCTTGCTAAGACTTCTTTCACCTCCCAGCCACCAAGAAAAACAGTGTGTAAGGTAACGTGCAAAGATACACTATTACTAGTACTTTTTTTACTTATAATTTTTACTCTCATCATTTAGAAACTGGAAATAGCTTCCCCCCCTTTCCAGCTCAAAGCCTCTTGAC
The DNA here is from genome assembly GCF_964199755.1 of Larus michahellis. Taxonomy (NCBI): domain Eukaryota; kingdom Metazoa; phylum Chordata; class Aves; order Charadriiformes; family Laridae; genus Larus; species Larus michahellis. The sequence continues at coordinate 20,114,638 of NC_133899.1, forward strand.
TGAAATGAGTAGGAGAAAGCTATTTCATTCCTCCCCAAAAAAGCAACATGGAAAGATTAAATTTAACTGATGCTTTACTACACAAAAGGCTCTAAAATGCAGCAATATTACTACCACATTTCTTTTAAAAAAAAATAATTATTGTAATTTTCATCCTACAACTACATAGAGGGCAATAAGGAAACTAGAGCAATCTGTATCATGTATCACATGTAGAATATGTGAGCAGATCAAAATGGCTTGTTTTCATCAGATTAGGTTTTGGATTTACTTAATTCTCATATCCTTTCTTCATTCATCCACTGACCACAATGCCCTAAGTCTTCTTAGAGATTCCATTGAGAATAAAATTCTCTTCCACCACCCAGAGAAATTTCACCATGAGTGTTACATTTCTCTATTATAGGAGGGTTTTCAAATACAGACCATTACAGTTAGTAGCCTTCCCCCCACCCCTATCCACTAGAAAACTATGGGTGCATTGTGAGTGTTTTAATTTGGACTGCAAGTGCACTTTTGACGCAACTCTCACAATTGTTGCCACTTACTGCTTTTTGGTTCCCATTGTTTAGCATCAGAGCTAAAGGGAGCTTCACTTTTAGAACGGGCTAAACTGGAAGATGAACTTCAAGAGCATACCTGTTGCACTCCCCTGCTGCAGTCCAACCACACATAAGCATTCAGTCCACGGGATCTCATTAGAGGTAGTCCAAATTAAAATACTGCTTGAGTATGTACAGTGTGCATATCAGGTCCACAGTGTCAACTGTTCCACCCTACAGACACCCTTCCAGAGGTCCACACTACTGGCTAATGTATCAAGCTTAAATTTGGTTTAATAAAACTGGGCAATTAAATTCATATCAGCAATGAAAAGGAATCTTTAATGAGTCATGTGTTAAGTATTAAACTTCAGCTCTGTTTTCACCTTATCATTCTAAAAGGGATTTAAGTAGTGGCAACCAGAAGACCATTGCTTGCCAGCTGATGAGACACCTCAGCAAAAACATCTTTACACAGAACATTAGTTAACCTAAGTATTTGGCAATCCTGAGATCTAGTAAAAAAACCACAGCTCTAGACTTAAAAAGTCATTAATTCGGTTAAGTTCCATTAAAACTACACAAGAGGTAAAAACCCTAATAACTTTGGAAATCACAAACACATTTTTTTCATTAGCTTGACTAAGGACTTTATATCATTCTTACGTCTTCCTCTTTTCTCCTCCATGTCCAATACATCCTATACTAGAGAGGAAGACCTGATCTGTCCATTTCCAAGTATTACAATTTCATGTAAAATTACACAGTCACACACAAAAATAAATAGATACTCACTTCTGGTCAAGAAAAATGTTAAAGAAAATGAAATGAAGAGTATATAAAATCATAAAAATGTAGGCCTGGGTTTCACATGTGTAGTAAAGTTCAGGCATCCATCATCCGTCCTTTATCTGGCTGCCCATCGCTGCTGCAGTGCTACCACTTGCTGCATACAGCAACATAAATTGGACAGGCCCACACGGAATCATCTCTCATCATTCCCCCCATCTCCCAGGGTGGATCAGTTTTCCTGATCCCATGCACCAAATGGCTGTATAAACCTCTGTGATGACAAAGCCAGGAGCAGTACAGTAGGCACAGAATACTCTTAGGGGATAGAGGCTGGATGGGAAAATTTCATTGCTGTCAAAGGAATGTATTTTCCAAGTCTTTGTTAGAAAAAAAAACAATAGCATATTACTTTACACAGTCCACCATCTGTCCTGACATCTGTACTGGCTTTTATTTTTGTCTGGATTAATTAATTCTAGACAAGAATCAAAAATTCCATTGTGAGTCATGGGAAGGTACTTTATACGGTGAAACTCTGGAACAGGTTGTCAGGGGAGGTGGTAGATGCCCCATCCCTGGAAACATTCCAGGTGAGGTTGGATGGAGCTCTGAGCAACCTGGTCTAGTTGAAGATGTCCCTGCTCATCACCGAGGGGTTGGACTAGATGACCTTTATAAGGTCCCTTCCAACCCAAACTATTCTATGATTCTATATGGGATACTAAAGGTTACAAGAGAAATAAATATTCCTGGAGATTTTATTACCCTTTATCATATGCTGATTCAAAATAAAGTGTTTTCAGTCCTTGTCTTGCTTTGTTTCATTCTGAAATATTTTACCAAGTTTTTCACAATATATTTTATGACAATTTTGTGTTTCCATATTTCAGCTAAAAAGAGGCAAAGAATTAAAGTTTATTTACTTTCAATACATTTTGAAATAAACATCTGCATAATTACATTTGAAATAACAAGTTGCAGCCCACATTTACCATAAACTATTTTGAAAGCTTACATTAAATATAAATATTTCTCAAACTCGAAAGAAAGTCAAGTAAGTACTTTTGCAGAACCATCTGCCTAAACACCTGAAACAAGTTTGCTGATTTGCTAAGCCAGTTTCTAATCATAGTAATCCTGTGTGGGAACAGAGTGAATACTTCCTTAATTTTGATGTATTTAAAAAACTCTCTGTCCCTTGTCTGACTACTTAAATTTTGAAAGCCAATTGGGAATGTAAAAGGGAGGAAAGCTATTTCTTTTCACCCAATTTAAATAACAAAAAAAAAAAAGATTAAATTTTCCAAGTCTCAAGTCTAAACGATACAGCAACCAGAACTATCCAATTAATTCACTAGCTACAGGGAAAAAAAAAAACCAGCTTCATTTTTGTTTAATGATTAGCTTTAAGCACACAACATGTTTTGACCAGCTTTTATTTAAGAGGCTTATATATTTTAATTTGATTTAAACTTCCATCCACATGCAAAAATAATGAATTTCAAAATATTAAAAATTGTTGGAATTAATACAATATTGGTAAGACAGTGATTTAAGTTATTAAAAAGGAGATACAACGCTAAACTTTATCATAGCTGAGCTGCAACACATCCATTTACAGATATGCACTGCACCAATTATTAGCTCAACAGACTGAAGCTCAGTGCAACACTGTTCTACGTACCACTCCAGCTTTGTAAATACTACAGCATAAAGGAACAAAGACAATTACGTACTAATGAATCTAATTTGCAATCAGCTCAAAGTGCAAAAGTCTAATTAGCACCTTTGCAAACCACATTAACAAGATGCATCTGTGCTTTTTTAATAAGTCTAATAATATATTACTATTATATGTTATTTCATTAACTACTTTTCTATTTAAGATTAAATTATTCATGATGAGTTTTTCTGTCCTCCTGTATTCACTGAAGTACTATTCCTGTTTTGTTCCTCAAAACAAAATACATCCCTAGAAGGTGAAAAGTGAATAATATAGCAAAATACCACACAGTCAACTTACCACTGCCACGGCATCACTAGAAAGAACAGCTTCGACATCCAGCACTGTATAGTAAGCTATATTGGTCATAATATAGATAACAGTCACAATTGGCATAGACACTGCAATAGCCAGTGGCAAGTTCCTGTAAGACAAAAATCCCAAAACCCACAACTCAGGAAAAAAAGACCCATTAATAACACAATAAACTTATTTATTTGCATTCTTTACCTTAGAGATAAAAGACAGAATAAAGATTGCAAAACAGGTATCTCTGGGAGTGTTTGGCTTCTTTTAAAACTAGAAATTCTAACATAAAATACAGAGAAAAGAAATTGAATTTTTTGCTATAACTTAAAACCTAAATTATGTGTAAAAAGGGATTCTGTGCAATTGCTCTTCATGTACCCTAACTTCAGTGTTTCCAGGTCAGTAATAACAGCCTTCAAATATACATGCTTTTAAGTTATTACCTATTGGCCATGTTAATTACCATACTATAACTAGAACCCAAAGGGGCAGAGCTCTGAGTCGCTGAACTCATACTCCCTGGGGAACTCTGCTGTTCTTCTAACACCTACTTCTAGAACTGATGCAGGGAGATACACTAAATCAAACCAAACCCCTGATTCTCATCTGCACTCACCACTGCAGAGAAGAAACTAATTGGGCTGCATAACTGCAGAAAATAGAGATGCAGAGGGCAAATCCAAAATTGCTACACAGCTGTGAATCTTGGGATGCGGTGTACCTTACTGGTAAACCCATGTCTAGAAAGCAATACAAAAAAAGTCTAGAGTAATATGAAAACACTGCAAACCTCTAGATGTAAACAGACAAAACTTAATTTAGAGATGAGATAAACTCACAGCCCTGAGTCTGCAGCTCCACAGGGAGAAACTCTGCAGAGGACATGCAGAAGCAAACTTTTAATTTTAGGCTCTGGCTTTTCTCAGCCTTTTTATTTCCCCAAAGCTTGTAGGGATATTCAAATGTCTCGAAAGGGAAAGCAGAACTGAGAGTGCTAACTCTCACATTTGCCCAGTTTGAAATCAAACACGACATGGTGACATGGATGAGTATTTGCCATGAACATGTTTTCCAGTAACAACACCACCACCACCACCACCCCAACAACACAGAAAAATGAAACACACTTTGGAAGTTTCCTCAAAAGTTTCCTGAAGCCCAGAACTCCAGCTGGGTCTCTCTGATGCTGCGGAAGAAGAAACAAACACACACCACGCTCCTTCCATATAAATCAGTAAATTAGTAACTGAGAGTTCTGACTCTGCTCCCAGGTTGCACACTCACAGTAAGACATCTGTGAACCTCAGTGCAGACAAGAAACAGAATTAGAAACCACTTATAAATTAATTCAGAAATGTTACATAATGTAAGAAAAACCTTAAATGGCATTTTAAGGACTGCAGCACCAAAGATTAATGCCAAAGGGCTATTTAAAATTTAACTTGTGGATTGTAACTTTTGACTGGACAAGCATGAGGGCACTATGAATCAAATGAATATAAAAAAAATCTGTAATTCTTGGAGTAATTTTATAGAAGTCTAGAACATCTCATTATTACTAATAACTGTCCATGAAGAAAGCTGGAATTTGAAGTTCACTTTATCAACTACAATTGTTACCAAGAATAAAGCTGGTATTAGGCACTGATGCCTATGAATAGCAAAAGAATCTAAAGAAGTTTTCATCAGCTAAATATCCTGTGAGAAAAATTATTTTCCAAAACAATATATCTAATAAAAAAGTTAACCAACTGATAACACAGAAGAATACGTTAACTCTAAGAAGATGAAAATGCACTGCAACAGCACTCAAAAGGGGAGGTCTTTCAGTGGAAAAAACAATTTGAAGGACCAAACGACTGATGCAAACACAAAATGTACATCTCTTCTGAATATGTATGACAAATCTTTGCAAGACAATTTAAGGAAACACTGTCAACCTGAACTTCAGCCTGACTAAAAATAGCAGATAAGTATTTTAACTCTAAAAATAGCTATTTTATCTTTTTAATAGGTAACTTTCCTGGTTAAATAAATGCACAGCATATTACTCAGGGATAAAAGAACAAACTGCAAAAGTCAAAATCAGTTGGGAGAATGGAAAAAACTCTCTTCCACTCTCTTTCACTTGTAGCAATCTAAGCTGTTGCTTGTAATAGGATGTAAAAATGACCAAATGGGATTCTATTTTAACATAAAAGGTATCTGCTTACAGACTGACGACTGAACAAGATTAGTTTAGTCAGTCAAACTTTTAGAGCATAAATTCATAGAAAAGATAACATTCTTAAATATGAAATCAGAATTATTGCACAAACACAGCACAGACTACACTCATGTAACTGTTTTACTACAATATTAACACCTGTTGTAATTAATAATAGCAACATCTTGTACTGAAAGCTTATCAAGCACTGAATCTGCAATGGCCTGACTTACTTATTCCTATCTTTTTTCTGTTGTTTTTTAATGTAATTTAAAACTAGTAAACCTTTGCTGGTGGTTGTTCACAGCCTTACCATCTAAGTATAGAGCAGTTCTGCTCATTTCTGTATAGGCTCAGAACTCATTAGTCAAAGACAGCCACAAAATGAGCAATTTGGTAACTATCAAGGTTTAGAAAGCTCAAATCATTTACCTTTCTGGGTTTTTGATCTCTTCTGTTACAAAATTGAGCGTATCCCAACCAGAGTAAGAGAACAAGGCAGAATAGAGTGCGAGGGAAATGTCTCCAATATCAAAAGAGGATCCCTCAAAAGAGTTCTCAAAGTGTGATGAATGTCCTGTATGTGGAAGAGACAATAGTAAATACAGGATAATAAAATACAGCAAGTAATTTTTTTTCAATTTGGCACACAAATACAAAAAACCTCAGAAACGCTAATTCCTTAAAAACTGCTTATTAAGCCCTTTTTGCAAGTCTACTCTGTGCTTCAGCCACGAGAATGAGCATGGCATTTAAACTACTAAAAATCATGTCCTGTGGATGGTATTTTTCTGTAATCAAACACCTAGTCTGTCCACAATGGCACAAAAAGTCCAGGAACATTAAGTTCAGACAAAGCTACAAACAACTGGCAATGACAGCACTCAGGCTAAGGGTTTTTTTTAATAAGATATACATTTATAAAATAATCCACTCCATCCTTCTGTATCCTTTTAAATTTTCTATCATTTAGCCTATGGAGAAAAGAAAGATTACAGTTGATTTTAGATAACTATGACAAAAAAGAACAAACTGCTAAATGAATGTTTACATTTTAGCTATGAAAAATAGAAAACTGAGAACAATTAACAGAACATAAACTATTATTGTTACTTTGGATAAAATTTTCCCATGGTAAAAGAAAAAGCACATGGTTTTTAGCACCAGTATTTATGAGAACTTGTGCCATCTTTTGACTTTAAGCAAGTCAAGACAAGCTCATCAATGGCAGTTTTATGTATTCAGACTATTTTACATACACACACACAAAAACACCAGATACAGAAAGGCAGGCAATTTTGGAACATTGCATTTTGGAACATCCCTGTGCATTTTGGAACATCCTGAAACGCTTGGACTTCATCAAAATTGGCCAGGGGAAATATTTAAGGCCTCTAAAATATCTTCACTTCTTTCTCTTTTTTATCCTAATCAGACATTGCTATTCTCTTGGCATAAGCAGAGTAACTGCCGAGTTAGAGAAGTGAGACAATGTCAACGCAGCCAGTAGAGAACAAGCTCATGATTTACAAAACAAGGGATGGGCAGATGTGCTAAGGAGTTAACACTCCAGCATGGTGCTCACATACGCATATTCTTGTTCCGTTCACAATAATTACCTTGCTCGGGGACTTTCAACAATAACCAGTTGGAGCAAAGGACACAAATTGCCAGGGAAAGACCTTTACGGCAGGTTTGAAAGCAGGGAAATTTTTTTTAAGCTAACACACCATTAAATTCTCCCCAAAGGAAGGGCTAAGAACAAAACTAAGTTCAGAATACCTCTAACGTGAAGGCACAATGCCCAACACACACAGATTCAAGAAAATAAATAAATCCGATACCCCAGAAACTTTCTAATTCTTAATAGCTATAATAGAACTCAGGACTTGAGCAAAAATAGAGCTGTTGTTTCACAAATCGACTTACATGCTCTTACAAAACTATTTTTAAGTTCAGTCACTTTCAGACTTGCCCAAAATTCATTTTGTAAAAAAAATATTCAGTTGATCTCATTGTAAAGTAGTATGTTCCTTACAGAAATTTACAGCTTTCTCCACTCCCATTGCATTTTGCAAGCTCTGTATTTTGCTGGTTTCATTTCCTTTATTATTCCATACTGCAGGCTGTAAATTGCACAACGTTGCTGAGCAATCAGTTACCTTCTTCTACCCCGTTCAAAGTCAACTGAGATAGGATAGCTTCTCATGATATAACAACATGATAACATCTAACATTGGTATTATTGGTGCTTTCGAAGTGGTTATACTATGCTTGTACTGAGGCATTTGATAAGACATACAGAAGCACTTTACAGTCTTTAGACCATTTACTCAGTTTAGCTGATAAATACAAACCTTTGCTTTAATTTTATAAGCTTACCCTGGAATATTTTAACAAGTCCGGTTATGATGATGACAATAAGTGCAGCGACTTTAGCATAAGTAAATATATCCTGCACCCGTGTTCCCCATTTAACGTAGGCACAATTTATAAATGTTAGAAGACCTGGGCGGGTGGGGGAGACAAAAAGAAAAAACTATTTGAACAATATTCAGTTTAATTCATTTTTCAAAGATTTTAAGTTATAATCTAAATATGGACTTACCTTTTATACTAATACTTAGGTTAAATTAACAAAATACACTGGTACTGAAAACACACTGGTTTAAACAAAAGAGTAGGAAACAGATGTTCTAAAGATTCATAATACACAGTTTCAAAAGATGGAAGGAAAGACCTTCCCATTCTCTGATTACATGCCCATTTTCCTAATGTTACCCCCATCAGCTGCCCTCTGCAACTATCCTGAAGCTAAAGAAACAATGACATGAAATTATTAACTTCAATTTATCAATGTTGTTCTGATAAATTAAACATTATCTATACGTTCCTTTAGGCAAACGTATTAAAATAGTTTGTGAAAACTTTTTTCCACTTCTGTGTTAGTCTGAGAATGAGTTCAACATCCATGGAGTATTTGCTCTACTGAATATGGTCACAGGTGATTCAAAACTCTTTTACAGTTGTATTAAACTGTATTACTAAGTGAGGTTAGAACAGATCTGACCAAATAACAAATGCTTTACAGCTAATGCAACATTAATCTGGATTTTTAAGAACTTGTTGTAAGTAATGAGTACTCTGAATATATTCCTCCCTCTATCCCAAAATAAATCAGTGTCAGACCTATTGCACAAGACTGTAATGGAACTTGAAGTGAGACTTTCAGATTTCACAAACATTTTAGTAACAGCAGCTGCCTAAACTTACTCATATGATCAACTTCCCCAACAAACACTGCTCGAGCAGTGTTGAAATACACCATTCCCATGGCCCTCAACATTTTGCTTTCGCATTTATTACTTTTTCCTCAAGTGGCGAGCCCGACAACTTCTGCCTGAACTCAAATGCTGACTATTGAATAGGGTTCAGTATCTTCAGTATTCTTTATTGAACAAAATACTAATTGTGTGCATATTTTTTCTTATCCAGGTTACCATTACATTATTGATTCCAACCGAGAAGTTTAAATATTTTCCCCAAGTCTTTTTTTTTCTCTAGCTAGTAAAAAAGTGATTATATTCTACTGTACTTTTTTCTCTACAAACAATTTTCTTGTACTATGTATTTTATATATGCATATAAATAAAAACTAAACTTGATTGTTTAAGGAGTAAGGTAGTAGCAAATCAAAATTAAATTAAAAAATGAGATAACTTATTTCCCTTCCCATAATCCAAGAATAATGTGATACTATTAAGATAATAATGTACTTAGCACAGTTACCAAATAGGAAAGTAATAATTGCAAAAAGATAACAAAAGAAAGGTAATGCTCTCAAAAGCATGGCACTAGTATACTAGACAGTTCGGCCAAGTGGAATAGCTGAACGAGATTCCACTGAGCTTGGCAAGATGAAGGGAAAAAAACAGTTGTATCAAATTTCAAAAGTCAGGACTGCTGCAGCTCCCAAAGAGCCCTCAGGAAAAAAAACAACTCTGCTTGGTCTCATCTCTGCTCTTCAGTATTAATGATTCATATTATCCATGGAGTATTTGCTCACAGGATTTATTTCGGCCATTATTTTTTTAAGCAACTTTCATTGGGAACAATTATTATTAACTCATTTTAGTGAGTTAGGGCTTGGTCTCTACTTCAGACCAGATTCTACTGTCTCTGGTATCAAGAATCTGAACAAGCCACATCCCCTCTCTCTTTCTTTTACCAAAATTATTCTCTCCTGTTTTCTTCAACCTAATTATCATTTAGGTAATTAAATTTCCTAAGAACTGTCGAGTTCTGCACCACCCCCATTTCCAAAATGAGTGACAAAGTAATGCTGTATAACACTAAGACTGATCTCACACTAGATCTAGTATTGTTATTACTAGTTCAGACAAACCAACCCACCCAATGTTCAGACTTCCACTCCCAGCAAATTCATTACCAAAGTATTAATCGTATCCAGAGATAAGGATTTGACACACAGGCCGGGCAGAAGTGTAGGCTTTAACAGGAAGAGCTAAATGAAATTGTAGAGCAGGGGTGAGAGTCTCAGCACTGACACATGGAGCAGGGCAGAACAAGCATTCAAACCATAAAGTGGACTGTTCAAGTAAGTTGTTCCACCTACATGAGAGTGATCTTGCTGTCAAATATCTCCAGTAAAGCAAAAGGTGCTAAATCCCCTCTCTTAGCAGCAAGTGTAGAGGACATCGAACTGTTTTTTCTACATCTACTATATAATAACTTTAATTGAATCACTCTGTCTAAATTTCTTGCTTTTTGATAAACTACTTTTTATAAACTCCCCTCAGATGCGAGATACCTTAAATAGAAGTGCAGATTCCCCTGCGCTCCTGAATCTGTGCCCTTGGGACAGTGTCTGTTTAAGGAATGTGAACATGACATTACAGGTCCTTCATTTCTTTCCTGAAGTTGTCACAACAAAATGTGGACGCATATTTGGAAGGGAGGAGGGAGACAGAGGGAACATAACTGAATAAGCTGACAGATTTTTTGGAAGAAGTTTGTTATTATTCTTCCCACTACCTGGACACAGACCGGCATGTTAGTGCTTTCCCAACAGTAACAAATTAACTTACAGAAATGGAAGGGGAAGCTCTAATGTTCACAGCTAGTTATAGCAGTCAAATATTTGAAACACACACCACTACGCGCTCTCTCTCTCTCTTTGCCCTCTCCTAGTCCTACATAGACAACTGTAGTAAGGAACTTCAGAGCTATTTCAACAGGCTCCCTGTTGCCTCAAAAAGGAATCAGGTAGGAACAGCACATCTCCTCCCCGTAGCATATTGTTGGCAGTAAAAAAGTCCAAGTTCTGTATTAGCTTTATAATAAGAGCATCAGGTCAATAGGGATAGCAGACTCCACAGCACACCGCAAAAATGATCAGTACGTGATGATGGACGGCCACACAGACTTTCTGAAAGACATTTTTCATTGTTGACTGGACATGTAAAATACGTATATAAACACTTTTAATAAGAAATACCTAAAATTAAGACATACAGAGTACAATCATACATTTTCATTCTCTTGATACAGCAGAACAGTCCTGATTTGTAGCACATGGACAGTTTTTCCTCTATATTGACTAACAGAGCTGGCTATCTGATCACAAACATTTCAAGGTTTTATGTGCACAGAAAATTTCTGCTTATCAAAACAGCTTTACAACAGGTACTGTTGTACTGATGTTACAGTTAATCATGAGCATGAAGAATAACCTTGAATGAATGATCTTTTGAAACCCTACCAGAGCACTTAATTAAACACGTCTACATTGAGAAGCTATTGTAAAATAAATTACAGTAGAATTCTATTCAGCAGAATTCAGCTATTCTGCAACAACTCTTAGACCACTCCAAGAGTATCCTGAGGTTTGATCTAATATACTTCTCTGAGGGGAAAAAAATTCTTCCCCCCATTTTTGACATGTGAGGAAACTTGGAAGAGTTAAATACCTCGTTCTGCTTCTGAATGAGAAAATGGTTAATTCACTGACCGAATACCTGCAAGTTATTCATGTGCTGGAAATTGTTCTTTTCCCCACTGTAACTCAAACCATTGCAGATTCAGTATGCAACAATCCTGGGACTTGGTAGGATTTCTTTTAATAAAACTTAACCCTGGACAAAAAAATAACATCGTAAATTTCAAGTACTTACATTCACAAGCAGCTGCTATGAGACGGCAGGCCAAATATGGAGGATCACAGGAAGGGAAGAAAGGTTGAACTACGTAGTTAGCAAAGGTGATGGCAATAATCGCCTGACTAGTTGGCTCTACAATTAGGAGTGAGGTCCACAAACGAATAAAAGCAATGAAGCTCCCAAAAGACTCCAAGATATATGCGTAGCTGGCTCCTGACTTTGTAATAGTGGTTCCAAGTTCAGCATAGCACAGAGCTCCAAAGACTGAAAAAACCCCTCCAATTGCCCAAATTATTAGCGACAATCCATAAGATTTGCTGTAGATGAGAACTCCTTTGGGAGATACAAAGATACCTGAACCGATCATGTTGCCTACTATAAGGCTTATGCCATTTATCAAAGATATTTCTTTCTTCAGTTGCAATGTATTTTGGTTTCCATCCTGCATTTCAGAGCTGTCACTTGGATCTGTCCTGTCTGATTTATTGACGGGGCTGTATTCTGCCAGTGAACTATGCGACTTCGTACAATCTGTCCTTTCTCCCATTGTGGAAAGACTGTGAATTCTCCACGACTCCAAATCACAATCTAAAACAAAATACAGACAGCTGAAATCACTATAAATTTTTTATCCCAGGAATTTCTTGACAAATCTTCTTTCCACCTTTTTACCCTATGATTTACAAACGTAAATTGAGAAATTCCCTTTTGTTGTGTCACACATTTTCTTACACAAAGGTAAATTCATGATAGTTAAACAGAAAAAACAACACACAGAGCAAGAGACAAATTCCAATATAACTTAAGCTGAGAAAGGAACTTCTACCTTTAGAAAAAAAAAAAACAAACAACAAACACAAACAAAACCATAGGAAGGACAGAATTAAGGGATTCCAAAGTTGAAAAGGAAGAAAGAACAGATAGAAGCAAAGTGAGGTGATATAGAAAAGCAAGCACCATGCAACCAAGCTGAAGTTCTAAGCATGAACATAGATTTATTGCAGTACTGTAAAAATTAATCAGATTATTGCATTGACACATGTGAGTTATGAGTGATCTAGTAACAGGGTTGCACATATTATTGATGTGTGGGCTCTTGCTAAAAGCAATATGAAGAGATACTTACTCCAGAATTCCCTTGATCCAACTCTTCACTTTTAACTGATATTACGGTTCAGTCCCTCCCGCCTCCCCAAAACTGTTCTCAGTTCCCACTTCCTCATTTCTTGGAGTTATCCAAGAGTGCAGGCTGTACATGAAAAAAACCACAGTAGTTTCAATCCAAATTCCTCCATTAACAACTGTATTTAACAGTACCTAAGAACACAGAAATTAAATAAACTTGTTCCTCTGCTTCAGAATTGACCATTTGGAAAAGAGCCACCTTCTTCCCAAGTCTCCAGGAAATTCTCCCATGCCTTGCAAAAGCAAATTACTGCTAATAACATTTATTAGCACAAGAATATACTGATAATTAGCAGTAATTCCGAATAAGGCTCATTTTATAGAAGTTCAAGAAAGAAATAATCTATTCAAGGAACAGTCTTGTATGGAAACCACTTAAATTGCAAATGTACCTTTGATTACTAGGTTATCAGCAGTATTAAAGAATAGGCCCTACTTAATTGCCAGAATGCACTCCATTCATATGCTCTGCCCCTCATTAAACCCCCAGTGTACACTTCAGCTATTTACCACAGAACAGAAAAATTAAAAAGCATGGGTCAATTAGAATAAAGCAGCTGATGTATGGGGGGGGGGGGAAGTTTCTGCACTTTTTTTGGGTAACGCTAATTTTACAAAATGTTTTGTTATTCCAACAATAAGCTTGTCAACTAAGAGAACAAAAACCCTGAGTATGGGGATTTTGAAAGGTCAGTATGCAATCACCCAAACTACATATATATCTATGTGTCCAGCAACATAGGAACATACAAGGTTTTGCTCATGCAGTTAGAGGCACACCTTTCTGGTGGGGAAACTTAATAATCATACTCTTCCTTTGTTATAAAGCCAACATCTATATACTACAGTACAGAAAATTTGACTTGACATCCCTGAACTAGAACAGTTTTAAAAATGTGAAAATAATATTCTTTTCAATCAATAAAAACGTAATTTCTAGTGAAATGGAGTACAAATCATTTACTGAAACACATTACATGATTCATCTACAACTCATGAATCTTGTAGCTTTTTCCACATTAAAACAGAGGCTGTGTTCTTTTAACTAATGCAAAAAGAGATCCTCAATCTGTTCAGTCAGACGCCTTCTGATTTATTTTCCCCTCAATATTTCAAAGAAACACTTTAAAGATGGTTAATTACTAAATACATATTTTATCACTTATACATGAGTCAACATCTTATCTAGTGTCATACATATACAACACAAGCCATCAAACTTCACATTTTTAATTAGACTAAAAATTTTCAACCTTCAAGAAACTAAACTATGCTGTTTCAGAACTTAAATGCTTTAATGTTATAATAAGGCATCTCCAGCAAAATTAAACTAATAAGGAGAGAGGGATCCACATGTTTTCTACAGATGAGCGTGCCCAAAACTGCAAAGAAAAACAAAATCAAATTCATCTCACCAGTTGCTACCAGTTCTCCTTGTCATCTGCTCTTCCATCTATCTTGTGCCAAATTCATTTGCAACCACATGCTGGCTGATTTTCTGCTACTAGTGTAGTGGAGCTAAGTCTTCAAAAACCCATGTGGCCTATGAGCTTGTAAGATTATTGGTTTGCTTTACAAGAGAAAGTTTAGTTATTACTGTGTTAATGAATATAAATTATTATAATAATTAACTGCAAATGTGATGCAATCATCAGAAAGCATAAATGTGTAAAACAGCAGGACAAATAATCAAAGCAGATGTCTTCATGACTAATTTGACCATAAGAAGTGGATTTAAAGAACACTTGTGACCCATAAAAATAACATTCAGCTTCAAATTGAGTCTTTTCATTTCTATTTTTACTCGGACAGGACACTAGTTGCAAATGTATTTCAGAAGGCAAACCACTCTGAACAAATGTCAGTGGAAAAAATAAGACTACTACAGCTATTGTTATGACATCCATGAGATCCAGCTGCCAGTTTGAAAACATGCCATGTTCATGCTTAGCACTTCCAGCTAAAGGATAAAGCTGAGTAATATGGTAATAATTGACTCATGGATGTAAACCATCATTTTAGTGATACTAACACAGCTTTATGATTTCTTACTCCACATATCCTAATCATCATTCCCATTTCTTCCTGGAACACCTTTCAAAGTACGACTTGTGCAGAAGCATAAACATTACTTTGAGTACTCAGGCATTTTGATGATTTGATTTGATCAAATCAAATCTGACGTGTTCACACAAAGGCAGTTTTGCACTAAATCACCGTGATTTACCTCATGGTCTGAAGTTCAGAAGTACATTTAATTACTTGTAACTACAGGCCCTGTCACTGCTCAAATGCTTCCACCTCAATTAGCAGCAAGTGACTGTAGTTCTATACAATTTTCTTACTGATGACCTTGACTGTTTCTTGCCCTACTCTACTCTACCCAAGCAAGAACAACCACAGTATCTCTCAACCTAGCTTGTTTTATCCCCCAATATCTTTCTTCCTCTCTGAGTCTGCTTTTGTTATTTGTAAATTCAGGTACCTGCTAACAACTAGGATTTGCATGAAGGCGTATGCAACAGCTCACTCAAGATTTGGTGTTTTCATTCTCTTCTCTGACCTTGTTTGTTTTACATCCTCAAAGCCTTAAAGGCAGGAATTGCTTATTTGCCTGAGTCACATGTCTTACTTCACCATCTCTATGACAGGAAAAAAAATATTGGCAGATTTTTTCCTACGAGCACTTCACTTAATCTTAACTGGAACTGAACTCAGCAGCTTTGACCAACTGGAAAAAAAAAACCTACAAAGGAAGAGGGCGAGCAAAGACTAGAGAAAACTGAATCTATGTCAAGGTTAGCAATACAGAGAAAAAAAACCACATATATTAAAATTCATGATTCTGTCACAAGACCATTACCTCAGTGGAAACAGAAGACAGGCTTGGAAGAGAAGAACCAGACAGGAATAGTATATATTTTCTAACATACAACAATCGTGTAACACTGTTAGAACGATCTCTAATGCTGCCAAAGCCTTGCCACAAGACTGCAATGGCTAATGCAGGCTTATGCCTCCACACAAGGTAACACGTGGATTTCCTCATCGCTCACCCTTGTGCAATACAAAGTCTTAAACTCTTTTTTTTTTTTTTGCTGATTGTTGCAGCTGTGAGGAATCTTTTTGCTGACGTGCATTAAGATTTTTTTACCGAAATGACACTGCCATTGATATAGAAAGCTTTGATACAAAACCAGGACAGAGTGACCTGAAACAAGGATCACTTCATTGTCTCACTAAAAATATATATTCTGATAAAGCCTATCACACTTTGGCCATGTACCAAAGGAGCTAATGAAGGTTAACGTGCAGTTAGCAAAGTTGTAACACCACATTACGGGGTGGCATTTCTTTAAGAGAAGGGAAGGAGGAACCATCCGCCAAGATCCCCTCTCTCCCACCGAGCAGGACAGCAGCTGACCTGTCAATTGTTCAACTTGAGGTGAACCTGCAAGTGGGTTAATGACCGATGTGAAATACCAAACTGCTAAAAGCTTATGTGTTTTGCTATACTCTTATACAATACCAGCTCATTAGCAAAGATTTCTAGTGTTCTTGCCTTTGTCTTCTGGAGTCATCTTGACTGCATAAAACAGCTCTTGCTGTAACATAGCTTTACATATATACTTCACATACTATTCACATATACCAGCTGTAAAACTCCTATTTCTGAACACAATGACTCTTACCCGAAGGGCAAGATTGCCCTACACAGGCAAACAGCACGAAAGTCTTCAGGGAGTTAAGCACCAACAGAGCAAAGGTTTTAAGTCCCTGAAATGCCTATTCCTTGCAATGTATATATCTAGGCACCTCACAGTCTGAACTTTTAAGTGGGAAAGGCTTAGAGTTTGTCCAGTATGCATTTTTCTTGTTTCTGGTGAGAGAAGAATCACTTCCCTGCCATACATAGTTAGCAGACAGGAAGCCCTTGCAACAAAAGCAATTCCCAATGTAAAGATCTAATCTGTTGAACCAAATCTTTTTGTGCTCGCATATGTAAACACACCATCTTTAGCACTATAAAAAACAACATAAACCTTTAAGCAAACAGAATTGGTTGCAACATCCATTTTTTAAAAAGGGACAAGGTGTGCTTATCATGTAAAAAGGCATGAAAGAGAAGTCACTGTGTCAATTATTCCCTTGATAGTGTATCACAGCCGCACAAGAGATGTTCAGCAAATACACATACTATCCACATGTTTGGACAAATCCTGAGTAAGACTATGAACATTAAATGAGGGAAAGACCTATAATCAGCTCACAAACAGACATTCAGTTACAAGGTCTCAGAAACTTTTCAAAATTTTCTGAAGTACCAATCCTAGACAAATCCACCTCAGTAATATTAACCTAGATTTTAAAAGAAGTTACTTTAAAATTAGGGAACTGTGCTAGGTATAAGTGGACATACCACTGTAGCTTTCACACTTCTAATTTATTTTTATATTTCCGAGGTAAAAAATAGAAGCAAGCTCACAACAACAAACTTTGCGGCAGACAGTCTTGATTTAGACAGAAGGGAGGTTGGTTTAGACAGAAGGGAGTGAACGAAGCAGGTGCAATGAGAGGAACATCTCGTGAAATGTATACAGTAAGACCCAGATAAAGACAGAAGGGACAATAATACAATTTGTTAAAATAATTTCTCTTATTTTTTATGCTGGGGCACAGAAGTGGAAACCTCTCAAAAACGGGGGAAAGTAATGTCAGAAGGCACCCGCTTACCTACAAATCTGTACCCATGTCTACTCTTTAGCTGTAACTCAGTCACACCCAAACAGACTGCACTTAAAAAAACACATAAACAATCAAAATCACTACCAAATGCCAGTAAGCAAAGTCATGCTCACTTGAGGGTATTACTAAACCCACTTCGGTTCCCTCCGACAGCTAGTTAACAGAGCAGTTACAATTACGCGCATCCGCCGCCAAAAAACATGCTCCTATAACCCGACCTGAGTACCAACCCTCATACCTGCCGGCTGCCAAACTAAACAAAACACGTGGCTCCAAGAAAACCACCCTCAAAAGTCGGGATGGGCGCGACATGATGGGCTTGTCGCCGGCGGGAACAGCGTGAGGAGACGGGCGGCCCTCCGGGTCGCGCCGCAGGAAGAGAGGAGGATCTGGGGTCATTTCGCTCCCTCGGTGGCCGCTCCTCCCTCCCCAAGCGGTGGTTAGCCTGTTTTTCTTATAAAATAAGCGAGATTCAGGCATGTTTCACGCCTCCGGGACAGCCCCGGGAGGAAGGCGGCGTTCGCCTTAGCCCTGAGGCGCCAGGCAGCCGCTTCCTTCCTGGGGCTGTCAGGGTTGAGGTACCCGCAGGTGCCGCCGCTGAGGCACCCTTTAAAAAAATTAAAATACACGGCGTTTGTCATGCTGCCACTCTGCACACCTGCAGCCGGCCCAGCCCCGGATGCTGAAGGGGAAAGACGCGGAGAAGCGCCGGAAACCTCCGCGCACGGCGCAAGCTGAGCCGCCGGGCAGCCCCTGCGCCTAGCTGGGTTACGCGCCTTCCCCGAGGGCTGGAAGGAAGACAGCACCTCAGCCGCCGTGCCAGGGTTCCGCGCCAGACCTTTCCCCACCGGTTAGTAGCAGCGCGACCGCCTGGGTTACCTCCGCTCCCGCCGGCCGCACGGTTGCCCGTCCCGGGGATGCTCGCTCGTTGCCGCACGACACGTGATGGCGGCCGCTCTGCCCCGCCCCACGGCCCCGGCCCCGGGCCCTCCGCCGCAGCTGTCGTCGCTTACCCCTCCTCTCCCCAGCAGCAAACCGCCGCTGCCTCTTGCCTTGTCTGCCTCAGGGAGAGGCCGCAGGGCCCGGCCTCCCGCCCGCTTTACCTCAGCCGCACCCAGCGGGCTGAGGAGGGCGGCGAGCTCGGAATGGGCGACCTTCCCCCTACTCCCTCCCACCCCCCATCCCCCGCTTTCTCCTCAGGCGGGCCGGGAACCATCCTTCCCCTTTCCCTCAGGCACAAGATGGAGAAGAGGCTTAGCGTTGACGGTACGAAAACGGCGCGTTTTTCCTCAGCCCAGGCTCGCCTGAGGAGCCGTGGGCCCGCGGCCTGGCCCCGCAGCCACCACAGGTGGAGGCTGGCTCTGCCCTTGCCCTGAGGGGGGGTGAGGGCCTCGGGGACACGGAGCGCCCGTCAGATCCCCAGGAGGTGAAATGGCCCAAAGTTACACGCACGTGAGTTTGCTCTATAATAAGGGTCGAAGCCCTTAAACCTGGCGACGTTTTGGGGCGCAACTATGAGGTGGTCAGCGCCAGCCATGGTTGTTACGGAAATAAAAAGGGAGCCCCTAAAATATTAGCATGTTCCTGCCCTCAAAAGGGGCACAGCCATACCTCAGCTTTGGCTCCAATAAAGTAAATCTAATGGAGTCTCAAAATCGTGATTAAAAGCACCCAGTGGTATCTGAAAATAACAGTGAGTTAGCAATTTGCTGTTCAGCAGATTTATCTGGAGTAGTGTAAGGAAGGCATTCTTGTTTGCCTTCCTCTGTCAGGTTAATAGTTTTAGCATGTCTAATCCAGTGAACTACAGCCCCCTCTTAATGTTCTTTACCACGCTTTTTGGTGTTCCCTATTAGGTAAAGAGAAGGTCGGTGTCTGGAAAGACAACAGGGTTCAGGAGATGTGATAGTCTTTGTCTTGCTCAAAACAATCTAATTATCCCTCCCCCAGTACATGATTATTATCTACAGTCTCAAACAGATGAGTCAGAGGTGGACTTTTTTTCAATAGGATATACCAGGGTAAAAACCTTAACAGGCAAGTAAAAATTGTAAGGCTGTAAAAGAACAGGGGAAGGCAAACTATGCACTATAATACCCATAAACATGACAGTAAATGTGATGGTGGAGTCCAGTTCTGTTACCACGAGCCTTAGATTTCTGATTTCCATACTATTTCCTCTCTCAAAGCTTGCTTGTCTTATCGAGGAGGGGTTTTTTTGGCTTTTATTGTTACAGAGACAATCAGCATACAAAGCAACTGCTGCCCTCCTCTATATCTCCAGATACTCTTTACATTGTGTTTGAACAACAATGAGTGAAGAAAGTCTTTTCTGTTACAAGTTGGCTTTTTAAGTGCACATATGGGAGAGAACTACATTAGATTTATTTTCCAAACTATATGGCCCAATAGCAAAACAAACTGTAATTTGCAGGTCATAATCTGAAGGAGCCTGATTATCTCAGCTCTTTTAATTATCTTTGTTTCAACTCGTTGTTTGGCTTTTTTCGGGTTTAGGTCTTGTGCAAGTACGTGTATACCAAATCTGTCACCTACTAAAACTACTGTCAATGTTGCAAAGCCACAAACAAAAACAATCATCTGCTTTCTCCTGGGAGCTTAACAGCCCGCATACATGACTTAAACAGAACTGATAGAAGATAAAAACCATAGAAGACATCCCCAGAATGTAACTCAAATTTCTACAACATGAAACTAATTGATTGCCATTATAAAAATAGTATGAACCAAAAAGCAGTTATTAGATGGTAATACTGTTTAGTCATTGTTACAAATATTGATAGTACTCTGTTTTCTGCAATACTAACACAGCATCTTTCAGGTAGAGGGATACTTGCAACAGTTATCTTGCACATGATTAATGGATTGAGTGTGAACGTAAAAGATGCAGCTGATTTCAGCTGTTGCTAGACTGCCTTTTAAGCTCTCACAAATTGAATCTACTGGAGACAGTATTCATTCCTCCACAAGACGGACTCATAAAATGTGAGCTGATTATAAAATTGCCTTTAGGAACAAGAAATAAGTGAGAGCTGAAAAAACATAGGAAACAAATTATTAGGCATATGCTGGAAGTACAGAGAATGACATTTTATTTTAGAACCTTTAAAAAGATTTTTTTGAAAAAATGCTGATTTGAGATTTCAAAATAGAAGTTCACCCTTTGGATTCTGAAAACTTACAATACTGTAGAGGCTGGTATGAGATCTGAGTTAGGACATCATCATAAGGCTGGACAATGCTTCTAAAGTGTTTGCAAGTGACCAGAAGCAAACTTCAGAATAATCATCCAGATAAGTATTTTTGTGCATTTTGGCAAGGTTCATAACTTTATAAATCACTTCTTAAATTTTACTATGGAAGCCAAATGTAAGTCTGGACTCCTTACTTGAATTCTTCTTTTCTTGCTACAGGTTACCTCTACAAACTGTATGCCTCATCCCTGATCATCCATAAATGGCAACTTGTAAGTTATGTTTATACAGGAATGTGTATTCTCTAACCGCTAGCAGAGAAAACCTAAAAAAAGACTCTGTTTCCACTAGGATTTTATCTGATACTAATTTAATCAAGTTAAGATCAAATCTCTTTTAGATAGTGAGAACAAAGTCAAACTGAGTTTTGATAAGTCTGTGAGTTTTGCCCTGTCTGACTTCCTTTCTCTGACTAATCACTTAAATACATCTTAGAAAATTTAATTCAACTAAAAAAGCTCGTAGAATAAACAGATTAAATACCCCTAAGCAAACCAAAATTGAACTTGCATCAGACTAAAGAAAACCAAATCCACAGGATATTCATTAAATAGTTCTAGAACATGACAGAGCCAAGGTAAAAACTGCTGTTAAATCTAAGTGAATCTGAAGCCCAATCATCAGCTTTGTGCTTGTTAGCAAGTTAATTCTGGTGTGCAGGGTGAGTTTAAGCATATCCTTACTGCATAAGTCCCCCGAGAATGTGTTGCTCATGCACTTAATTCATGGAAGAATGAGCATGTACTGAGCTCCTTAAAGGTCAGCATTGAAGGTGTGTTGTGTGTATGTAAGTACTCATTGCAACATGGAACTTGTGCTATTAATTAGCGTGGAGATGTTGCTTGTAGCCATGTGTTTGAGAGTTTATGTTGGTTCCTTTTGTTGCCACACACAGCGAGGCAGGATCACTTTCGTGCTTCTTTTGAAATGTACGCTCTGTGGATACAGGAGTTATTCACAAGCATAATAAAATGATGTGGCACAGTAAATCTGTGGCTTTAGCCAGATCCCAGCAAATGAAAATTTGTATAAGTACTTAAAGGCAGAGATTCTTTTTAGTAGTTTTCCACCTTCATCATCTCAGACAACACAGTGTCAGCCATGTACTCTGTAGTCTTTCATGAGGACGACAGAAACAGTTCAAAAATTAAATAGTGCTTCTGTTTCTTTTCTTTGATTAAAGCTGAGTGAACTTCTTTACAAAAACAAATTAGCTGATCCTTTGCCCCGTCTTTTTTCCTTCCTCTTCCCATCACACAAACTTCTGCTTTAGGTGTTCTAAGCAGAATAAGTATTACTTACAAATGAGAGTGACTACAAGAACCGAAATGTTAGGCAATTAAAAAAAAAATCTAAATTTAGGCTTCTAAATTTATCTTCCTCTGCTCCTAGCTGCATGTCTCCTCCTACTCCACTGGCTTTCAGCATTTGACTGGCTCTGGCACTTGCCTGACCCCCTCTGAGAGGCAATTCTGCTCACTAAGCTGGCAGAAAACAATACTTCTGTGGAGGTTAGGGTTTTACGATCATAATCACAAAAGTACAAATGTGGTGTAAGCTAGGAGCAGAGAGAAAAGGAAAAGGATGAGGTAGTGGAAAATGTCCCCTCAATGATCAGAAACTGAAGGATGGCCAGTGCACTCTTATTTAAATAATCTGAAGATTAGCATTAGGCCTTCTTTTACGGAAAACTTGGCTTCTCTATACTGCAGTTTTTAAAAACAGACTGTAAAATAAGCTTCAGCATCCCATCTTTTAATTTTATTTTTCCTATCTGGTTCTGTTGCCTTTCAGGTGCCTTTTCCTTTCTTTTCACTGCCTCATCCACTCACGTCAAAGTTTATTATTTGCTTATAAATATCTTCGTTGCACAGGATTACAGACTCTTTTTGTTCAGTGCTATCCATGTTGCAAAGAGGAAGTGGGAATAGATATCTTCTAAAGTATGGACAAGTTTTCAAATGTTATCAATAAAACTTTGCTAGGAGAGCAAAGAAACAACAGCAAAAAAATACAAATCTTCACATAAATTTCAAAGGACTCCAGTATTTTTTCAGCATTATTTTGATTAATGCCCCAAATTTTCTATTTTCATTTTACTTTTTTCTTTTGCTACTGTAGTCTTCTCTATTACGACTGGAATGTGCAATACACCTTGTTATTCCCAGTCAATTTTGAAGGTTTATTTGGAAAAAATAATCCTTCGTAGTTATTTTTAAAGAAATGGTTTGACTTAATTTTTCAGATAACTAAATCATTCAACTCTGAGACCCTACCTTTGATGACACAAATTGTCTTATCTATGTTGAATTACCTTCATAAGGACCTGGCTATTTATTAATGATAGTGGGTGAATCACTGGCTTCATTTTCTTGGAAAACAGCACAGGAGTTAGAATCATTGTTTCACCAAGACTTTAAAAGCTGCAGGCATTTTTAAGGATAATGCTCTTTCTCCGTGTCTGTTTTGAAGGCTAATAGAAGTGAATATGTATAAAAACAAGCTAAGGAAGATTTCTAGCTTTAAGAAATAGCTTCTTAAGAATAAATATTTTTTTCTTGTTTCAGGTCCCAAATTAGTATGTGGGTAGGCATAGACGCTACCCTTAGTGGTAGCGTTTGTAACCCACTTTCACAGTATTTAAATAAATTTCTTTTAGATGAGACAGTTCGAAGACATCTGTTGGGTTTTTTTTATATTATGCAACTCTCAGCCTTCTAATATAACTGCTCAGACTTTCTTCAAAACAGCAAAATTCCTTTGTGCTACAGATTCCACTATATTATTGTCAGTCCATTTTTGCTATACTTTCTTCACTCGTGGTACCTGTCTCTGTGATTAAAAGCAGGAGCATGGAAGCTTAGAAGATCCTAATAATACTCAGTGGTAGTTACATTGATACCCTATTTGCAAGCAGCTAGTCACTAGAGGCTGAAGCCAATGTCATCATTTTGTTTGTATTATCATGCTGAGTCCAAACTTTGCAATTTAAATTCAACCAGATGTTCCTTCGCAGAGCCACTTTGAATTCAGCGTGCTACAGTACAACTCCATTGGTGCTGACCCCACTGGTGCAGCTTTGCTTTTAGTGCACTCCTGTCACTTTTCTCCTAATTACTGAACTACCCTGAAATATTTGTACAATACAAATAAATTTGTACCTCTTATAAAAGAGTTCCCTCTCATTTTATTTTGAGAACTTATAATAGCACAGTACTTCACAGTGGTGGGAACAATTGTTGGGTGAACCAGATGATAAGGACAGCCTTTATTCCCAAAACTTTCAGACTTCTGCAGGATTCTGTAGTTGTATTTGCTCCAAATTTAGACTGTCTTTAAAATAAAAGTTTTCCAAAACATAAACCCAAAGACCTTTCTGTATAGATTCCCACACAATGTATGCAAATTAAATATGCCTATGGATGTTGACCTGAATTAATACATTTTGCCTATGAAGTGAACAGATGAATGTGTACTCCTTGAAACATGTGGAAATAGTGACAATTAAACAAGTTATAATTTTTAAGTTTATATAGCGTAGTTATTTCTTGTAAAATAAAGAAAACCATGTTGTTTCACAAATACAAGATCAGAACTGCATTAAAGGTTTTGCTGAGTACTTGCCTAAGACTGCATGTTCCATGAGTAAGGTTTTCAGAATATCTAAATGTTTAAAGCACACCTTAAAAACTGAGATGTAAAATATTTTAACGTTAAGAGAGTCTTGAAGATTAGGGAAATTGCATTTTATTGAAACACAGGAGGATTTATTGCCAGTCCATTTGCCTTTGCAATAAATAGGATAGCCCTATTAATAGATTTAGTCTTTTCACTGCTAGCGCAGTTGTTCCAATTTCTAATCCATTCTTTGCTAATATTAGAAGGTATTCAGCCCTAAAATTAAAATTATGGTTGGCTTTTCTAACTTTTCAGAAATGAGTTCGCAGCAGTCTGTTTGTGTGTGTTTTGCACTTTGCTCCTTTGTTCCACACTTGGCTCTTGATTACTTGGTGCATAGTGTCCCACAGAGCAAATCGTGGTGGACTAATTAAGAACTACCAAGAGCTTCCCAAGTTATCCCCACAACTATGAAAAGCTTTTTCAGCCTCCCAGTCACATACTGTGAAGTGCCATAAAGCAAACTTTTGAAAACACTCAAAGCTGTGCTGCATGTACTTATAGGTATATTTTAGTTCCAGTGGTCGTCACTTGTGTTAAAGTTTACTGCTGGTTTTTTTTTTCAGTACTATTTTTATTAGCTTAAATCCCACAAGCTAAGAGCATTTTGAATACTAGTAACATTGATTAAATGAGACATGATCATTTATGCAACACTGGTGATATAATTGTCTTTACTTTCACATGAATCTAGAAGAGTAAGTGAAGTGAGAGCAAGTGCTTGGGCTTCTGTGTCAGAGCTCAGGCAGTATGATAAAGGAAACTAAACCTCATGGTTATGGGTGTCATGTTACTGCTTGTGGAGGTCACGGAGATATTTTTATCACTGTGTCACTAGTATGGGAAAAGTTGGAAGACCTCAGCTTCTTTTGAAACTGTAGGGGATGGCCAGGTTAATTGCTAAAATGGGTCGTCAGTGTCATCTCGTGCAACAGACTTTATGGTTGGAGTCCTGTAAGTGTCCTCATCTCACACTTAAATATGTTGATCTCACGTAGGTTGCTCACTGTCATGCTACAACAACAACTCTGTATTTGTCCAAGGACAAATTTTATTACTGAAGTGTTGTATCACTGGAGAAATTGTTCTTTTGGATTATTCTATGCTGGAATAACATAAGTTATAGGTGCCCATAATGTTTTGTCATTAAAACAAAAAACAAAGATTTACATTAGGTGGTTGTACTGAAACAATCGGAAGACAGCTGCATTGCATGCTCTTGGAGTTAAATCCAGTATATACTGTACAGTAAAGTTAGAGCTGTGAAATCCTGATAATTATATTTTATTTTGCTCTTTACAAAGGCTTCCTTTGTCCAAGAAAAAACGTCTGTGATTAAATAGTCAGCTGTAAAAACAGACAAGAAAAATCCTGTCTACATGCCCAAGCATACCTTAAAGTAACAAATCCATAGTGAACCTTTACCTCTGCAGTTGTCACTATGCACTGTAATTGTTAGAGTTAATTGGCACTGTTATTAGCAGGAGAGGCCTGGCCACAGTGCGTGCACCTTCTCTTGCTACTGAAGATGAACATAAGGAACATTAAACAAGAAATGACAGCTTTCACTGCTGGGGGCTAGTTTGGGCAAAGAAATGGAGAGTTGCCATCAGATTTAAAAAAAAAAAATAGTCTCAGACCAGCTGAGAATAAATTAAATTGCTATATTAATATACTAGTAATAAAATAGCAGAAAACATTCCTACTAAACGCATTAAAATAAAATAAAATGCAACAGCTGAAGAGTTCAAACCCTATTGTTTCTCTCGTATAGAAAATGAAATCAAAGATTATCCAATTTTGGTTTTGAAAGATATGATAATATAAAACAGCACCCAAATCTCTCCTCTCTTGAATATTTCATTAATTCTATACCTAAGTGAGAGATTTCTGTAAAACAAATACATCTGCAGCTTTGAATACCAGCAGTCTCATGGTTTAACCCTAGCCAGCAACTAGGACCGTGCTGCCATTTGCTCACCTCTCCCCTGCACTGTGATAGGGAGAAGAGGGAGAAAAAGAAAAAAAACCCAAACCTTGTGTGTTGTGGTAATGATAGTTTATTAAAACAGTAATAGAAGAGAAAATAATAATAGTAAAAGAATATACAAAATGAGTGATGCAATGTGATTGCGGATTCCTGCCCCCTGGCCAACCCCCATTTATATACTGACCATGACCTCTATGGTATGGAATACTCCTTTTGCCAGTTTGTCCTGCCTATGCTCCCTCTTGGATTCTATGGGAAGCTGAAAAAGTCCTTGACTTAATATAGGCATTACTTAGTAACAACTAAAACAATATGCATTATCTACATTATTCTCATACTGAATCTAAAACACAGCAGCTACTATGAAGAAAATTAACTCTATCCCAGCTGAAACCAGGACAAGCACACAAGTGATTTTAGCAGAGAGAACAGGTTTTAGCCAGAGATGCCAGACTGCATTTGAACCGGCTCTGCAGGAGTCAGAGCAGAAGGGAGGAGAGAGTAGTACTGCCTTTTCCCTGAGTTGAAATATTTCTTCGGCTGTAAATCTTTGTCTTATGCAGGGTTTGGTAAAACTTGTCTGGAACATGCAGTCTGTCAGATTTCTGTGTGAGGTCATACCAGTTCAGCACAAATAACATTTTTTTTTTCCCCTATGGTTTTGTTTGCATTTTAACATTGTATGTCATACGTTTTTCTTTATGTTCCTGTGGTTTCATGCAAAAAGAGGGAGGAAAATATATTAACGCAAAGAAAATCCCATCGTAAAAACGAAAGGAAGAAGAGAAGGTTCAGGGTAATAAAGAATCTTAAATAGTTTTAATTAATTTTTCTAAATTAAAAAGATTACATATTTTAGTGCTGCTCTTGGCAAACGTTTGAGGGATTGACAGAAATCTTGCTTGATAAAGATTGCCTTTTAATAAAGATGGAAAAGATGCTCATAGTATTTGAGAGAAGATGACCAAACACGATCTGCAGAGAAGCAAAAATGTAGGAGTGCCTTCTTTTCTTTTTAGAATTCACAGAAACACTGTGGAGAGTGGAAATAATCTCCAGGGCTCTTTAATTCAGGTTTTCTCTATTCCATCTTCCTGACAGCTGGCTTGCCAACAGGAACATGAGTTCACAGGTACATTTTAGTGAAATAAATAGTGATTGAGTTACAGGGCAGTTATAAATATTCATGTTAGCTCTCAGCAAGTAGCTCTCAGCAAGTAACTCTCAGCAAAAAGATATTCATTTCTCCCTTAAGTCACTGTAAACATTTGTATTTTGCATAAATAAACTGAACAGGCTGAGGGAAAAGACTTTAGCAAATCACTGTTGTCTATATTAAGTTCACCAACTAAAGAGCTCTTGTTCAGGTTAAAAAAAGTTCTGTGACTATTGCTAATTGCTCTGGGTGTGGGAAAGGAGACTGTCTTCATAAAAGGCTTTAAATCTATTTGAGCAGCTGCTTGAAAGCCACTCCAGAATCATAAAGCCATAAGAACAGACAACTGGTTGGTACCGAGTACTCTGTTTCATCACTGGATGTTCACTACCTCTCCTCCAGACTCTCATATATTTTCCCTTCGCCTCCTGTTTGCTACACCAAACAAACACAATTTTATCAACTTGTCCTTAACGTCAGGTTTCCTTATCAAGCCTTCCTCTCTCTTCTGGGCTCTTCTCAGTCCGTGCTTAGAGCTGAATGCTGTTTTCCAGCTAAAACATTGCCAGCATGGAATGGAAAACAATGGTTACTTGGGCACCCTGCACACATGCAAGTGAACGTGGCAGGCACTCATCTCACAGTGTTTTCCATCTAGTTTCCTGTTCTTTTGGGCCAGGACGCTATCACAGCACATGTAAGTGGCATAAAGACAATTCTGTTGGGAACATATTTTGCAGCTATTCCAAGGTCAAAAGTCTCATACATTTGGTGGGTTTTTTTAATTCATTTTCCAGATGTATTCCTTAGTCACTTCTCTCAGCTTTTTTTTCCCCAGGTAACATTCTAATGAGCTGAAAAAAAGCTTTGAGCCCTTTTTCATCAACAAAGGAAAACAAATATAACGTTGGTAGTCATTCTGTTACCTAATACAAATGCTTCTTGAAATCTAAAGAAAGGAGTAACTGTACAGAACTTGCTGGAGTACAGCCAGGTTACTTCTGAAAGGGTGAAATTCAGCTGTACTTTCTGCTCGTGTGGATATTGCTGTTGCTATGGGGAAAGTTCAAGACCAACAGTTGGAAGTAGGTGTTGAAATACTTTGGAATGTTACCACATTTCAAGGGGTGAAGAAGTTTTAATTCTAAATCACTAACTGCCATTTCATTCAGCCTGGTTGAGGGAGTCCACAGTTTCTTCAACTGCTGCATCTCTTACTTCTGTGGAAGAGGAAAGGTCAACCTTAAAGCCCAGCAAGGATGGCAGTTTGAGGCTATAGACCTCTGTAACTCTTACTTGGGATGTATTCTTGGCAAAGAGAAATAATGGCAGGAAATACTGATCACAAAGTTCTGTCATTTCAGCACAAGAGCTGCAAATAATACATCTGAGCTTCTTGTCTACCATTTTTATCATGTTGGGATTAAGCAAAATGCAATGCTGCAACTACCAGCAGCCTTTCTTCAACACATACTGAATTTAACTGTACAATTAATGTATTCTTGCAGCTACACTAACTTTAATGTAAAACAAATAACTCATTAAATATGTTCTTTTCAGACCTTGTCAGGTAGTTTAATTTATGGTGGACTTACCTTCAAAATCCAGGAATTTTAACTTGGCTGACATACCAGCTGTCAAGTCAACCATGTTGCGCTCAGTAAAGGGAATGTAGTACCAGGCAAGGGATTACTTCCTTTGATGAAGAACAAAATCAAAACTATACTAAGGCCTTTTGAGCTCCAGTATAGTATTTTGGAAAGGAGACAGGAAAAGAATGAAAGGGAATATAACACAAGACAGGATTTCTTCATGCATAAAACTCCCAGCTCTTAGAGACAACATATATTACTGGAGGAGAGCACAATAGCTGTATAGCACTATAATCAATAAATATCAGTAAAGAAACCTAAATTCTCTATGTCTGCCTTGATGATGTTTGGGTCCTTCCCTAACATACCAGTCCCACAAGTATTTATATAAGCACTTGAACTTCCTTATAAATCTTCACATGAATAGCTCAAGTGATTAAACCTGTGCAAGGTTATGCAGAATTCAGACTTGAAACAATAAAATAAGAATCCTTAAGGTTTAGTATGTTTTCATTAATGCTTTAGTTTTTGTACATTTTAGACTACCAAAGTGGTGTAAATTTGTTCTGCGTAAATTAGCAGTCCATTAATGCATTTTTTTTTAATTTTGTAGATTAGTATCTTATGAATAAGCACTTGTTCTGTTCCTCGGTTGTTCTCTGGAATTGTTTTTAACAGGCACTGGTGACAACTATCGAGTGGTATTTATAGCTTGCTTTGGTTTGCTCTCTACTGGAAGGATTAATCTCTTAGACATTTCATTCCAGTACCTCAGATTAATTTTCCACAAATTAACCTCAAACAAATGCTAGTGCAGACGTTCTTACATTACAGGAAGTATCCCAGCTAAGATAAAGGTGTATAGATAAGAAAAAGGGCAAGGGACAGTCATCTTTTTACAAGTCAGCAAAAGAAAACTGCAATCATATCAAGAAGAAAAATATATTACAATAAGGTCAGAAAAATAACCATCTGCCTACTCCACTTACTGTTCCTTTAACAAATCTAAATAGCTTCATAGAATTTGAATAAGACTTCTCATTTTAACATCTATTAATTCTGGTTTTGTTTTTTCTGAGTAACTGCAAGGGAGAGTTTTACTTATCCCTTTGTATGGTCAGTCCCGAAGTGACTTATTTTTATTATTCCCTTTGCTGTTTTATAGAATTACCCATGTTTTGTATTTCTCTCCTGGGATTCTAGACATTCTTCACATTCAAACCCTGTTTCTTCCTGTACATACTAAAAAACAGTTTGACTGTTCTATCTTTACTCTTGCTCAGTGTCATTTATTCTATATTATTTTGTGATATCGAGAACTGCAGAACACAGAAGAAAAGACACTAGAAATCTTAGCTAATGAACTAGATTAGGTACAAAGGAGAATACCATAAGCTTTAAGCAATTTGATATTTCACATCAGTGATCAAAACATTACATTAATGTCTTTGTTACATAGGCAACACATTATAGGCCTTATAAGAGTATGCAATTTTGGTGAGGCAAAATGAAGCGATACTAGTTTCAGGTCACTGTATTCTTTCTACTTTTGTGTCAAAACTTTTTATATCAACAGCAGTTTCATTTCCATAAACTAGTAGAATGCCTTAAAAAAAATACAACACTTAGACTCCCAACAGCTGCAACTGTCAGCAAACCCCCAAATTTAAATGTTTATATTACACAAGGGAGAGTAATGAGGAGGCCTATGCACATGGCTACATCAACTTAAGTACGTTTATAGCAAGGCTTTGGCAGTAGCATAGCTAGTTATAGCAACGCTTTTAGACAAAGTATCAATATTAAAAAAAATAATCTCAAACTCATGCATTGATTTCAGTTGAGCAAGGTGGCAAAAATCTGATTGTGGATAGAGTTTATTATTATTATTATTAAATAACATATTTAGAGTTCTATTCAGGCTGTTTTGAACATGAAGTAGCAAATTTACCTTTGTTTTGTAATTGGTTATAAACGGTTTTCATGAGTTATCTTTTAAAAAATTTGGGTAGGCATGATAGTAATAGATCTAACTCTAAGGTCACAATCTATTACAAATACTTAAATTGTAAAGCTAAATATGAGTAGAACAAAAATCTGTCTGGAAAACAGGTAACTTGTGCTCAGACTGGTTTGATGCCAGTTCTGCAATTAACAGTTAAGACTGGGCTTAGGTCTGGCATCAAGTGATACTCTCAAGTATGCAGCTGTTTCAAGAAAAGAGCCAAAACACTTTCTATGTCAAAAACATAATGACAAAAAAAAAAAAAAATCAACACAGCCTGCCAGCTGGCACATCTTTCACAAAAGTATGAAGTGTCCAGCAGAACAACTGAATGGAATAATTTTTGAAAGCTGATAATTAAGTTTCAACAATATTACCAGTTTCTCTCTTAAAAGTCTGTAAATATTTCCCACAGGTGAATGATTATCTGGTTTACTCCGATTATTTTATGCCTTCTAATCAGGCAAAACACCATGACAGCAGTTCTTTTCCTCACAAGCAAGACATCCTTTTTTAGCAGAGAATGTTGAAAGTTCCCATTTGAAGTATAGATTGGAAAAAAATTCAACAGCGAAGTAGGTGTTTAGCTCCTTTATAGGCAAAACTATTTCCAACACATTCTGATAGACATTGCTTTTAATTGTAACAATATATTATCTCAAGGCAATCCTAAAGTTTAATGAATTTTTGTGAAAAAAAATATATCTATCTGTTGATGGTTCCAGCAGCATTGTAGTATGTGATGTAACAAATGTCTTATCTCTTAAATGTGCCTAGAAAACATATCATTGCTGTATTTAAAATTGCAACCCGACAAACTACTGAATTCAATAAGCAGGTTGAAACTACAAAGAGAATAGATGCAACACAGGGAAACAGAGTAATGTGGTTTTGCATTTGAAATACTTGTAGATTGTATAACCAATTCTCACGTTAATCCAGTGCCATGAAGCTTGAAGGAATCCCACTGTGCCTTCAGAAAACCAGCATCTTATATAACCTCATTTTCATTATAATTAAATTAATCTTACTACTTTCCTTCACAGTTCAACAGAACCACCATTTCAAAATTATCAGCTTGGCACCTCTTCTTCCTGTTTTAATTTTACATTTGAACTGCAGACAGAGAACTACACGGATGTAAGGTAATAACATTTTTCCATTTAGCTTCCATAGTTTAAGCCCCATCTCTCCAAAGTGCTGCTATTAGTGCCCCTTTTTCAGAGCATATGACCATTTGTGAGTGAAAATAAAATCATTTATATGCATAATATAGATTTTCCAAGTCTTTCTTATGGCCCTGTTGAAGAAATATTTCTTGACTCTCTTAAGCCCTTCACTCTAACAGCTGGCTCAGATATGAACTTAATGGAAGGCAGTAATTTTTTTCTCCTCATCCAGTACCCTGTTGTTTGCTATCCTTATTTCGAAGGACTTAGTAACAGCCGTTCTTCCATAGTGTGACCTCCAAAAAGTCACGATCCATTTTCCTCTCTTCTAAAAAATAAGAAAATAAGGTGTCATCTGACTTGAACTATATTTGCTCTGGCACACACATTGCACTCCTCCCATCTCTGAGGTCCAAGTTAGAATTTGTTACGCCAGTCTTGGTAATTTCTGCAGGCAGTGGTTGTCTTGACCTTTTAATCCAGCCAGTTTTTTCCACTAGAGGGCTAAAATCGTGGGCTGTAGGAAGGACTGACTTCAGTCAGTAGGGTTTGAGGAATTAATGGGAATCATTGCCATTGCAAATTACCAGTGCTCTGATGCAAGTAACAAACGGCAAAAAAATAAGTCACAAAAACGGCCTGTTTACCTTAGAAGGACAGTCTGGGCAATGGCTGCCTTGTGCCAGAGGACTACATTTGGTCACTGAAAGTACAGTCACTACAACCCGTGCTGCCCTCTCTCCAAGGCAAAGGCAAGTGTCCAACAAAGCCCGAGCACGGCCAGTCACTGTAGGATAAGAGGTAATTGTTTCATAATCCATTCGGGATAACGTTTGCTGTGAGCGAAGGACATCGAGGATGTGGTTGAGGCGTCCTTCTGTCATGCAGCTGAGTATGGTCTGTCTCTGGCAGGCTAGTATTTGACAGCAGTTTCCTTTGCAGCAAGGATCTTGAGTGAAAAGGAAACAAAATGAGATAAATTAAGTGCTCTTTTCTTCCAGAAGTTGTTGGCAAGTGATAGCACCAATACCAGAAACATTAACTCCGTAAAGACTAGGAAGAGTTTGTTTATTTGCATTCTTTGTTCAAAACTAGTCCAATGTACTTTCATCTTTTCTTCAAAACTCATGAAGAGCAGATTACAGAAAATAAGTGTTTCTAAAGATTATTAAATGCTCAGATTGTGTAAGGGGAAGAGATATTCAGGTCTCATGCTTTCATCAAGCGTCTGTATCAAACTTTATGCAAAGCAGCATGGCTCAACATAGATGAGAAAACTTTGTCCTGTAGAAAGTGGAAGTGGTACTTCAGAATACTACCCTGAAACTGTGAGTTTGAAACGTGTACTGTGAAACTGGGAACTTGAATGTATGTCAAAGCCAAACTAGTAACAAAAGTAATACTCTTGGCAAAACGATCAATGGTTCTGTCTCTTTTCAGAAACTGATTAGACTACTTAGTACTGACACTGGGGTTTTTAGTGTACAGTAAATACCATACACCAAGAGAAAATTAATAACCGAAAGCCATTGTCATTTTGGAGAACACGCCTCTGCCATTCTGCTTTCTGGTTGTTGCCAGTAGAGTTCTGTGATGAACATTTTCTGCATGAACTAGTCTGTTGATTTATCCAGGTATTACATCATCCCTCAGAAGTAAATTGAAGTGGAAAAGGATGGCCAGCTAGATCTGAGAACTATCATAGGCCAGCTTCCAAAAAGCTAGCAAAGAAAAAAAAAAAGCTCACAAAGCTTCACCTACAGGCAGAGGCAGGCTTCGCAAATCAGAAGCTGGCCTTTTCTGCCTCTGCTCAGTAGGACGAGCTGAGACCATGGAAGTAAGGAAATGAATGGTCCCTCCTCCTCCTAGTCACCTGTTTCCGTAGTCAATAACTATTTCTGTAGAGATATAAAATACGCAGCTTAAAATTAAAAAAAAAATAATTTCCAGACTTAATTAATGTCTTTCACATTCAATGTGTGCTATATTTTCTGTATTTTTATTATAGTCTTTTCAGAACTGTTCTCAGCCTAAATATGAGCCTGGAAAAGAACAAGCCAACGTTGTCAGTGGCCAGTGGCTGAACTTCTGAGAACACAGGAGTAACTGTAACTCAAGTAAACTCATGAGACATTTGTATCAAGTTTGGAGGAGTTATTACACTAAATAGCTGGAAATGCGCATGAAATTTAGAGAGACCTGTGTCCTCCAAACTTGAAACAATTTATTCACCAAGATCTGGCCAAAGAGAATATTGCCTCCTCAAACTGGAAATGGGGTCTTACCTTTCACTGCTTGTTCAAGATGCATAGTTTGTGGTCTGTGCTTAAGAGCCAGTGGTGGATCCTTACGCTGACTGCTTTCTTTGCCTGCAGTTGAACCAGATAACGGAATCTTGCAAAAGGAATTTGATTTTCTGCTGTCAGAACCTGGGTGATCTAGAAAAAGTTTAAGATGAGTAAGATGAGACCCCTGAATTGAATGACAACAGAACATATATATGTCAGCTACTGAAGTAGACTGCAACTGAAGTAAAAAAGACTTAGGAGCATTTACTTACTACCCATTCTTTAGGCCCCTGTCAGTACATCATTATTCCTAGGAAGATTTTGGCATACATTACTACACACATCTGACTTTTTCAAACTGTCTGAAGGAATTTGTTTCTGAAGTTACAGAACAGTCTATTCTGTCTGTAAGTCTGACAGCCAATGCTCAGAACTAAAATGTGTGGAAATGCAGATGTTGCTATAAGTGAATTGATTTCCTATGGCTCAACTTTTGTATCCAAAGGCATGCGGAGTACAGAAAAAGCTTTTAAGGAAATATATCACTCTTGACACAAACTTAAACACTTTGACAGGACAAATCCACATCGGAAAGCCAAAGGAAGTTATTTATGTAGGAATGGTGATTACCAGGAATCATTCACATGTTCTTGGAGACACAGGACATGTGGAGACACATATTTGAAAAACATATCTTTTTTTTATTGGCAGATAACAAAAAAAAAATATAGTTTTCCTTGGTGGTACATGGCAATAGAAACTGCCATAGTGGTTCCCAGGAAGGATGTGTTCTGTCAAAAGCAACAGGGAATATCTGATGTACAAGAGAAAGGGAGCTGTAGAACAGCTCAAGGTTCTATAAAAAAAAAAGTATTTTTTTTAACCTGAAGAGGATTTTTAATCTTAATCAAAAGATATATTGTGGCATCTCTGGTTTTCTGCAGTGAACTCACTTCAGATGGTACCAGTAGAGGGCACAGCTGTACTCTGAGAAGGGATAATTTTACTTGGAAAATAACGTAGATATGGAACAACGGGTAACATTTATCCTTTTTTTTAGATTAGCTGGAGCTGGTAGAGACCTTGCTTTGTTGTTATATTCTGTGGGATAGTATTTGACAGACCCATCTCAAGAATATTTTCTCTTCCTGCATTATTTGCACTGCTATCAAGTAGAACAGTAGACAAGCTTGGCACTACAATAGGAATTTTCTTGCTGGTTATGTGGTTGGTTTTTGGTGGACAGATGACCTGAAAAAGATCAAAACAGAGAAGAATTATCTTCTTGGAAACTTGTTTCTAAACTTTTTCTAAGCAGTTTTCTCTTGGAATGTAAGGCATTAGTACCACAGTGCAGTACAGGATAGGTATACAGCTGTTGAGCCTACAGACATACTTAATTCAACTTTAGCTAGTTACCTTGCGGCACTGTGGCAGCACAGATCTATAGGATAACTCTCCTAGGGTTTACTGCAGTCCTGGGTTGCTTCTGCAGCCATGGTGTCACTAGAACTTGAGCTGTTTAAAGCTGGCTCTGATCGAGGCATGTGAGCTTCAGTTCTGTCTCTGGCTTTCAATATTGACAGGCCTGCCACAAGTGCCAAAATCACTTTGAAAATGGGAGTTCACTGCCTTTTGGAGTTATCACAAAGCAGTTGGCCTTGCTCTAAAGAAATTGGTTGCAAATGCTAGAATTTAGCCTAGAACTTTTTCCAGACATCATTTTGAAAACACTACAAAAAAAGGTTAGATTTTTGCCATTTCATTAGGACCTCTTTAAAGATAGGTTCAAAGCTACTCTTGAGTAGGGGAGGTTGTTTTTGCAGGAGCAACATCAGAGTCAGCTGCTTGGAAGAAGGTAAAGCAGTAGTTTTGTTGGTTAACTGGATGGAGTTATTGTTAGTGACGTTTTGCCCTGCAGTCTTTTTATTACGCATTGTCAGGGCTGGCAGGAGAAACAAGCAGCTTATGAAGTATTCTTATAAGACTCTTAAATGCATGCCATGTACTCACCTCTGAATTGCACGTGCCTGTCTGCAATGTGTATGTTTCTGAACCTTTGCATGCATTAAGTGCTGTCTCCTGGAAAAAAAAGTGCAGTAACTCTAGTAAATATATGTATGTTTTGTTCAGTTTAGTTGTCAGGAGCAAGAATTTATACTGACATTGACAAGTTATACTGACAATATATATTAAACTCCTAGGTACGCTGATATATTGAATGGCACAGAGCAATTTTGCATCGTAACACATGTAAGTAGGCATAGAATCTGACACAACTCTACCCTATTACTGTTTCTGCTGTTTCAGATTTATTTTAAAATCCAGTTTTGAATCACACAGGGGAAGATGAGAATAGCCCTGTATTGAGAGAGATATTGGGCTAGCTATAACATGTTTTCCTTTAAGTTTCCACACAGCAGGGCTGTCCTGTGTTTAGTATGCCAAACTGTCTGCAATAAGGATGTGTCAATACTTGTAACTTTTTTCTATGTTGTACATCTGCAGCAGATTTATTCAACTATTTTATTTTTTTTTTTAATTTATATACTTCAGCACTTAGGAATCCATTTTTGGGAATCTCCAGTTGCATTTTCACAGTAATTTTGGACACTTTATTGGTTCAGTTGTTTGAACAATAACTAGTGTCTTTGCTAATTTAGCAAATAGAAAAATAAAACCTTGCTCAAGGGAGAATAAAACATTACATTATGGAGTATTTGTCTGTACAATCCTAAATAAACTTCAGGAGTATTAAAAATGACTTGGACTATAAATCGTTTATGCCATCTAGTAAAACACTGATCAAGTCTGTTTTTTAATCACAGAATGTGATTGCAACATGTAGAAATAATCCAGCATGCATTAACATAAGCCCAGCAGTGAAACCGACAACACAGCATGGGTTGTGTAAATCCAGAGGGAGTCAGAATACTTGTTCAAAGGCTGAGGCATGTGTCACTAATTTCCCACTGTGACTATCTAAGTTAACTAGATAGGATATGCTATATTTGTGTCCGTCAGATTTGTGCCAGATTTCCCATGGCAATGTAGACATATATGGAATTAGCTGTATCCCTCAGCTGTTGGCCATTCCCCATCCATTCCTGTGGTATCAGAGAACCCTCTTAGAGCCTAGGACAAGCAGTGTCTTGTGCCTGAAACACATAAATTTAGAAACGGTGAAGCGTACAAAAAAAAGCGCTGATACTAGTATTGCTGCAGCAGTTACTAATGCTGTCCAGGTTTTGGAATAAATATCTTCCTACCAGCACATACCACAAAAATTGGCCTTGGTTCTAGCCCTAATCTGACCTACTTGAGGCTGATATTTGTTCTCGCTTACCAGTCTGACTACAGCTGGTGACTAGAGAGAAGCTATGGTATTTTTATAATTGCAGGGAGCAATTGACATGGTTTCTTAAGAACCTCACCATATTTA
The DNA here is from genome assembly GCF_964199755.1 of Larus michahellis. NCBI lineage: Eukaryota > Metazoa > Chordata > Aves > Charadriiformes > Laridae > Larus > Larus michahellis. Next base: position 20,152,915 of record NC_133899.1, read on the forward strand.
TTTTCTATAATTCCTGAATGAACCTGAAGTGCCAAAGGGTACTCTCCAGGTCTGTGGCATGTCCAATAAAACAATGAAGATAAAACATTTCCTGGTTCTGGACCACAAAGATTGCAATTGAAAGAATCAGGTAATGTCCTTGTAGGAGAACAAAAATTAATTTTGCACTAACCTTTGCATCCATCAGATTGTAGATTGCAGTGGAAATTGCCTCCTTGTTTATACTAGTCAAAATTCCATTTAGAAGGTCTACACATTCTGGAGGAGGAATAAAGTATTTTGAACAGCATATTGCATATGAAAGTGTATATATGTTTAGGCTTCAATGTATTGCAACTAACTTTACTATTAAGTTGAGTAGCTAGATAAACTACATGAAATTAGTTTAATACAACTCCCACCTTATACCTCCTCTTGGCTTCCTTTTTGAATGGATTTTAAAGAGGGGTTGCAGTCAGATTGAAATCACATTTTCTTAAGTGTTCATACAAATGTAGCTGACTTACTTGCAAAAGGTTTACACACTACACTATAAATCTATCACGATAAAGCTATATGCAAATTGCTTCCTCAGCACTTGTGTATTTCAGCTTTGAAAATTTGCTCCTAAGTCCTCAAATATCACAATTTTAATATTTCCTGGCTATCTTTTTAGAAACAGAAGATAAACGTAACATTTACATTAAAGTAAACAATGATCACACAACTTCAAAAGGGAACTGATTATGCATTGGAATCAAGACAGGTTGATAGTTGTTGAAATAGTATATATAGCTGACAATATCTCTTCCTTTATTTGTATTCACTTTTACTTTGTACCAAACACAATAGTGGAGACAAGTACGCCACCTCTGGTAGGAAGCTTCAGTTAGAAAAAAACATCTACAGTACTCTGATGATCTGAAGATTCATTGATTTAGAGTGCTAGAGTGACATTCCCAGCAAGAGTATTTCCATTACGAATCCTGCAAAGAAAGCAGATCCTGAATGTTACCTGCAGTATGTGGTCTGTAATCTGGTTCTTGATGCCAGCACAGAGCGATAAGGTGTAACAGTCTGTTCCTCTTGGGCAAATTGCTTGGTATAAACTTTTCTGAAATGCCAGGCCGCAAACTGCTGCAGATTCCTGTCAAACCTTCCAGCAGCGTTGTCTGACCTGCAATTTATAGGAAAATGTCACTGAAAAAAAATTAAATACCTCATAACTCTCATAAAATGATATTCAGCATGTTATTTTGTGTATTTTAAAACAAAGAGTGCTTTCAAAAGCAAAAAAAAAAAATTAACAGTCTTGTAAATAGATGTGCTAACCTTTAACAATAACCATAGCTACTTATTGCAACAGGACATATCAGAATAAAGAACCCTGTCCAAATGTCACAAATGGCTATGTATACATGCATTGTAAACTACATTCACAGATACCTCAGGTATACATGTAATTTTTATGGGAATATTTTAAGCACCCAGTTTTATATAAAGCCTTACACTTGCATTATAAGACTATCACTCCTACTGTACAAAAAAAAAAGAAACATCTACAATGGGCAGCCACCAGATGGCAGCCATAAGGTGTAGGAACATTAAGGTACTAGATACAGTATTTCTAAGAGATCCTCAACATGTAAAATACAGGAGTCCTTCCATTTTGCCACACAGAATAGAGCCCATAGCAAAGAAGCCTTTCACACTGATCTCCATGAAACAGGGATCATTCCTAGACTGTGACAATTACTATACAATGCTTTGCAAACTATGTTCTTTAAAACTGCTCTCATCTAAGAAAGTAAGATTCCCTGCTTACTTGAGAGAATTCAGGATGAACTGGCCTCAGCATGAGGCTTTGAAATTCATGGCAACTTTAAAAATGAGCATTCTGCTCATCCAGTTAGCTGCTTGTCACTAAAGTGTTCTCCGATTTTAAAATTACAACTGTCAAATATAAAGTGGTATTCTTTCCCACTAAAGCTAAACAGAAAACCCAACTCAATAACAGAGCACTTCAGCAAGCAGAGAGATACAAGCGGGTAAGGAGCTACACCTTTCCTTTGCAGGCAGATCAGGTTCTTTGGAAACACTGAGGATTTGTTGAGGGATCCTAATCTTTACATTCCACAACATGGAGCTATGTGCTGTAACAGTCATATAAGGCAATGGGACATCTGAAAAGACAGTGCTGTTTGCACGATAATTTCCCTACAATAAGGGAATCCGTGAAAAAGATTAGGGCAACACAAAGTCTGACATGAACCATGGAGATAAATACCTTCAAAAGGTTTCCGTCTGCTTAGGCTCTCCCAACACAGTATTCCAAAACTGGGAAAAAGAAGGAGGAAAAAAAAGAAGAGAGAACAAACAGCAAAAGACTGTTCATTAGTGTGTGATCTCTATCTGCATTCTTGTTTCCAAGAGCAAGTCTATTGTTTTAAGAGAAAGCAGTTTTTCAAGACAAATTCGATCCAAGTCTCTCCTAGTTTGATGATGTCCTTTTTCCTGCATTTTTAAGTTTCAGTTTTCAACTGAGCTGTTCTTATAAAACAATAAATCAGTTAGAATTAAAATTAATATTTTTTTAAAAGCATAGGATCAATTACAATTATATTTCAGGTTACCACCTTATGTCCATTTGCTCTTGTGAATTTCAGAGCCTTCTGTTCTCTTTTCTTTATAATTTTTGGAGGTTTTTTTTCAAGTAATTTAAATAGCAACTGAAAGAGCTGGACTTTTTAGCAGGTGCTGACAAGCACATCAATTAACCTACCAAAAACTTGATTCTGACCCACTGCATGTCTATTTTCTTCAGCAAATTTTGATGGATCTTCAAATACTTTTTTGCTTTTCTAACATCCTAGGAAGTACTCCAGTGATACTATAGATCTACTCAGATAGTATAAAATACAGGTTTTTGATAAAAAGCTCAGTCTGCAAAATCCGAGGCAAGGAAGAGAGAAAGCAGGCTCTGGATGAGTCAGAAGCAAAGCAACCAAAAGGGGAAGAAGCAGCTCTAGGATAAACATAGCTGCTTACTCATATATCTTGTTGTAGTGCTGAATTACAATGTTTAAAAGAACACCCTCTTCTGCCTTACTTACACATAAGATAGGAAAGTGCTTGTACTTAAATACCCTCTAGGAAAGTATCAATGTAATGTGGACGTACGTGTAACTTATATGTACTTAAGTAATATCTCCTGTGACACACAATTTTGTTTTCTCTGTTGGAGACTGCCTGGACACGCACTGAGTCACAACTGAGCCTCTAAAATTATCTAAGAATGACACACTGGAAGTTGAATTATGCCACCTGAAAGTAAGCTGCCCCTCTTCCTGTGCAAAAATCTTGTGTTTGTGAACAACATCAGATTAGTCACATCGTTTATATGTCTCGAGAGTATGTGTTATTTGACTCGCCTTAAAGCCTGCCTCTGACAAAAAGCAGGAGTTTAAATTTGTTGCCTCCATAAAAGCTCTGAGAGAAGAGTGGTCATGCTTAAAGTATTTAGAATTTTAGTCCCCAGGCTGTGTCTGCCAGTTGTAAAGATAAATGTCCATCCCGACAATAGCTGCAATTTGAGGTTGTCTCATTTATTGCTGCAACTATGAAGCATGTAACACGGCCAAAAGGGAAATGTGGCAATAGGTAATCCTCCTCTTTTGTATAAATCACCTAAGTTAAAAAGTATGAGTGTTTGAGAGGCTTGGTATGTTATTCCAGCAGAGATTCCATAGGACCTTAATGGGATGCTATTGAGAGAAAGGTCTTATTTTAACCTGGGCCTCATCTAGGCATCAATAGTTCTTCCTGAAACTAAAGCCAACAACAGTTCACCCTTAGAAACTATGCGAATTGTAGTTATTAGGTTTCTAAATGTATAGGAAAAAGTTTTGGCAGCTATGTTACACTTTTAAAACATTTAGGTCCATTCTATAAATATTTATATGACGAACTTTGAGAACAATTCTTAACCTTGGTATATTATTCACCAAATATGGTGAATTTCAAATTGAATTCACTGCAGTAATTGGCCTCATGCAGTAATTGGCTCAGTAGGAGCCTCATATCCTACTGCATTATGTAGATCTGGCTTTTTTACTGTAGTGTCTTTGAAAATAAGTATTTCGTCAACATTGTAGAATGTAGCAAGGACTAGGTATAGCCTGCCCTTTAGAAATCCCATTCACCTGTAAATATCACCTTCCTGGGAAGGAAGGCCTCCTTCAAGTATTTCAGGAGGGAGGTACACTAAATCCTGGCAGTTTCTCAGATTGCAGTTTTGCAGGTCTGACCTCAGTTGCTGTTTCCTCCAGTTGATTAGACCATAATCTGATATCTACAGAGATGTGAGAAAAAAAGCAAGTTTTAGTAACAATACCTCAAGTCTTGGTATTAAATGTTGACTATTAGCATAAATATACGCAACAATAGGACAATCACTGGATTTTACATTAATGGGCTCCCACCTTGGCTCTGAACTGTGTATCCAAAAGCACATTGGAAGGTTTCAGGCTGCAGTGGCAGAGAGCAGGCTGGAGGCTGTGAAGGTAATGCAGGCCTTCAACCACATCTGACAGGATCCTTATGAGTAAGGGAAGTTCTGGGTACAGCTGATGCTAAATAACACAAAATATGGGTTTTGGAAGTGTGAAATTGTTACTATTTGCATTTTCATTTGACAATAGACAGAATTACAATACAGAAGCCAAAGAACAGATTGACTGTGACTACTGTCTGTAATTTGCATGCTGATTGCTCTCTTTTGGCTGACCTTGTAATTAATTTTGTCACATAAAGGATGACTTATGTACCTCATGGATGAGTGAGTGGAGGGATCCATTGTTCATCCATTCAGTCACTATCCCCACAAGTCCATGGTACTGGTAAATCCCAAGAGAAGGCAGGAGACGTTCAGACTCACAGCGTCTGATATTTGCTATATCCTGAAGTAGCAACTTCCACTCCCTGTAAAAAAAAAAAATAGCAAGGGTTAGAGGTAGATTAGACTGAAGGGAATTTCAGCTAGAGATGAAATAGTGTAGGATATGGAAATGAGAAATAACCGTATGGTTGAAAACAAGCTAATATAATCCTACCAATAAAACCAAGATTATATCATCTTCCAAACAATCCTAAGAAAATGAAGCAATCCCTTATGCAGTGTATTTTTTTAATATAACATGAAAGACCTCTGGAATCTGTAATATGAACACAAGAGCAGGATTTAAGTGCAAAGGGAGGAGAAAACTGAATTATATGGAATGCTAGATTAAGAAAAAAAAAAAAATCAACTTTTTTCCCCTATTGTCCCCGAGAACTTGTATTGTATCCTTTTGCTATTAGTGAGATCCACATTTACAAGGAAATTATGAGCTTCCTTGCTTATCTAATGGGACCATGTTATATAAATGATACACGTTATAGCATGTCATAGCATTATATAAAGTGAAGCCAAATTCGGATTTTACGTAAGCAGTTCCACTCTAGTGACTTTGCCAAATTCGATTCAAGCTCAACTGCTGTTGAATTGTAGACCTGAATTCAAACAGAGTTTATTTACAGAGAATAACAAAGCTTTGCTTTGATCATCATCAGAAAAATAAAGTTTTGTTGTCCAAGGACTTCACATAGTTACTTCTTCATGCACAGGAAACAGTGAACTATCAATTAGATTGTGCATTTTCATGGAAATAACTGAACTTCTACTACAGGTTCAGTTTTTGTTAATTTTATGTTTGATTTTAAAGATCTGTTTCTCTCTACTCTATGGTACTTTTGAGCTGAAAATTCATTGAAATTAATTCAAAATTCAGTTGATTTCAACAGGCCTGGAGCTCATTCTCATTATTCTAACCGGTCTTTACATTGAGGCTTCAGTTTCAGTTTCTCATACTTACTGTGTTGATTCATAAGCCTGTAAACTAATGACGGGAAGCAATTCACAGCCCCACCTGTTTTAACACTTATTTCCACAAATATAAATATTTATCATCAGCACATGGTTAAACATTTTGCAGTAAAACACAGTTCATTCTCACAGCTTTCCTAAACGCTGCGTAGTGTAAACAAGAGATAAGAATGACAGAAAGAGAGAGAAAAGCAAAGCAATGGCTTTAGTTTTAGGGAGCAAGTTTGAATGAAAGGATGGCAAATCAGGATAGCCCGTTAAATTCAAAACAAAGTAAAATGTTGGTTTCTGTAACTTTAACTATTTTGTTTTGGGACTTATTTGATGTTAAGAAAACTTTTTTTTTTTCTTTAAACAAGCTACCAAACAAATAGCATTTGTTCAGATGACAAAATTGCTGGACTTCTGTTGTCTAAACCCAAACAATCCTCCTCCCCAGCACAAAAAAAAAACACCTGAAAATTTTTAACAGTTCCCAAAATCTGGCAGCATTTGGTTCTTAAAGTGTCACTAACAATTTAAAGTGTCAACTTAAAAATATTTCTATGAAATACTATTTTTGCCTCCCCTGCCTTTATAATGGAACAAATTAAATACTATTTATTTGAGTAGGACACTTGTATTTTACTTTTAACAAAAGCCACCTAAATGGCAGTGTTCTCCGCTAAAAAGAGTAGCTAGTCCGTAGATACACATCAGATACTCCTTTTCTGATAAACAGTCAGGTCAGTGCATTCCCTTAAATGCTTTGGTCTTGCTTCATCAGACCACAGTAGTTTGTGGTTATTCTTGGAAACTGTTTTTGTCACACACTGGAATTTTGTGGTCAGTAGGCTGACGCCCATCAGTTACTGCTCATTTCTTTTTATAATTAGGACATGTACACATCTCACTGCCCTGTAACCCTGACCATTATCCCTCCCTCCTCCCATTTCTCTGCTGTCTCACCTGTACACGCTGTTTTAGATTAAATTCAACTGAGATCTCTTCAGGGACCTCCAAAACAATGTAATACTATAGCATGAGGATTACTGATCAGGGTTTGTAGAGATAATTAATGACTTCAGGATTAAGCTCTACTTTTATAAAAATTTGTAAAAACCTTGGAGCTTGTTTCTCAGTATAATTGCCTCTTGGCTAGTTGGAATTTCTAGGAATGGGGATGTGTTTAGGGATCAGATGATCCTGAGGATATCATAATTCATTCTGTTGCTGCAGGTCGGTGCCGCCCATCTGCTTGGTTAGTTGGTCAAATAAGACACTTACCTTTCTGTAATGTCCTGGCTGGTCAGCAGCTTCACCGAGATCTGAGCGTTCCAAGAACTGTGAAAAGCTTTGAGTGCAAAACCTGAGCTTGTCCTGGTCAAGGTGAAACTTTCCAAATCTTCCTGGGCTACTACAGGTAATGATTTGGCCATTTCTTGATGGCTGGCTTGAAGGAAAAAATGGCAGAAAAGAAAAAAAGATTTAAGGACTACTTTTTGTCACTACGACCAAAGCACAGTGAAGTTGCACCACCCTTTACTTCCCAAATAACTATTACCCTAATCCAACAGGCTTCCATTTACCACTCTGTGTCAGACTTTCCTTATAAAGATAGGAAAAACTCACTAATTGCAAAGGAGTGTCTGGACAATAACTTGCCATCTGAGGCTGCAAGGTGCTAATTAATTGCTCATTATTATTTCCATCTGATGACTTTGAAATGTGGGGCCATTATTTATAATACAAAATGTGATTTTTAAGGTGATACTGAACTATGTAGACAACAAACTAATATCTTACAGTTACATGCTAGGCAGAAATACAGTTTCCCTGCTTCTCATGCAAAAAAGGCAATAACTCATGCAAGTCTGTTCTGCATCATTCTTGCATCTCTTCTTTAATACAACATCACATATCAATGCAAAAGCAAGGTAAACAAGGTAAAAGGCAAATTTCTTGCTGGTGTAAGCTGGCAGAACTCTGCTAAATGGAGCCGTGTCTTCATAGCAGCCACTAATTTGGCCAGTACTCTGTTTATACTGTAAGTCTCTAGGATCACCTGACTGTTTCAGACACATTGCATGGCAATGCACATGGATGAGAGAGAACCTCTGCAAAGCATCACTGTATTACTACATGAGTAACGTTTTTTTATTACATCTGTGAAGCTCCATTAGACTAACGAATAACCAAAAGTTGGTAGTGAATGAGGAAAATGAGAAAGCAAAGAAAACAGATGGGATAAAACCATTGGTGAGGATTACTGCAAGATCAGTGGTCAGTGAGTCAGAAGAACTCAAACTGGAATACTCCCTTTCAGAGTCCAGTAGGCTGGGGCTAGAGAAGAAAACACAAGGGAACTGAAGTAACAGGCCAAAAATTTGAAGTAATCAGTAAGGACTGTTCAGTGAGAATTGTGTCCTTCTAGAAAATGGGCTCTACAAAAAGAGCTCCTGGGATGCAGAAAGCCTGAAAGTCTTCTGACTTTGAGCACATCACTTGTTCTCCATGAGTAAAATAGAAACTAAAATCTGAAGGTGAATTAGCCTATGCTCATGGCTGAACTGCTTCTAGTTTATGACCAGCTTATTTTTGGTTAATCTTAGTATCTAAGCTGTGCCATGCAGGCACGTTCACAATAACAGAGGGGTACTAGGCTCAGTTTCGCATCTAACCACAATCAAAACGCAAATAAAAATTCATCAGCTGATTAACCAGATCGGCTTCAATGTTATTTGATTTTTTTTTATTTTTTGCTTTTGTTAGATTATTGTGGTTTGAAAGCAATAGCTGCCTTCGGAACCTCACTTAGAGTTTCCGTAAAGAATAAATCCAACGTGGTGTGAGGATGACAAGAGTTTAACAAAATTTGAGAAGATTGCTCTGAATGAAGATAAATTTCCAAATAAGCCATTTACTCTTCAAAATTGCAAAGACAGATCACACAGATCAACAAATCCTAAATATAAAGGAGGTAATCTGAAGGCTGGCAGGAACAAAATTATGTCTCATTTTTATTATATACTACAAAAAATAATCATTTAAATAGCCAAAACAATTTACTCATCTCCAAACATAGTACAAACAAAATCTAACAATGAATATAAAAATTAAACCATTTCTGAAAATATCTCTTTCTGTTTAAAACTGAATCAAGTAAAGCTGTAACAGGTTGTGGTTTTTTTAAACTCTTGCTAACTGGCTGCTGAGATAAAAATAAAAACTAGCCATCAGCTCCTATTTTGTATTTGCAAAACCTAATTTAACAAGGAGATTTTCTAAAAAACCATTTCAGTCTTCCTCTGTTACAAACCGTGACATGCCAAGCACCACTGTCGCTGTCTCCGAGTTTGTACATCTGTTTCCACACCTAGACTTAGAGTGATTTGCTGATAATCTCCAAAAGAGTTTAACCCCAAAATGAGAGATCTTTTATCTATCCAGGATGCTACCCGGATTCCTAAAATAGTTGGAGAGATTAATTATGGAATATGGGACTATCATGGAATTACAAATAATGAAGTCTGTCTCTACTCCCTAGATTGCAAGTTTGGTACCAAAGCCATTTTCAGTAGTTCTGCTCTTATGAATGCTTTCTCTCTTAGACCCTTTTAAAAAACCTCATTATCAAACCACAAACCCAATTTCTTTTGATCTTCGCAATGAAGGGTTTCATCTTATTTTTTAGTAAGACACAAAAAAAATCTTGGACAACTTTGTCATCTTCCCCTAGTTGGGGAGGCAGAGGCAGGAGGGAGACTGCTATAAAACCATGTATTTCAAATTTCTAATTTAAAAGGTAATTTAAAAAAGAAGTGATTCATAGCAAAGATGTTTTCCTTAGCATGAGAGAAATTCTACATTATGTTAATATTCAGATGTCTCAGTAAAAGAAATTGGAAGCAAAAATCAACTTACCTGTGGAAATACGGGCATAAAAAACTATGGAACAATGGAGTGAAACTGCTGCAGATACCAAATGCGAGTCAGGTTTGAACTGCATTCAAACACAGCTCGAGCTTTCCTGTATGAGTCAGCTGCGTTGTTGATCTCTCCTTTTATTGGCTGCCTGCAAACATTGAAAATTTCCTGGTCAGATATACAAGCTGTAACTCTTTAGTGACTGCAGACGGGTTTTCACAGGCTGATTTGTTAACTGTAATTAATGAGAGCGATTACAGAAAAAGAGGTTGGATAAGTGCTTTTTACACAATGAGGAATGCCAAGAGGGAAAGCTCTAACAGTGAAAAACACCATATTGGATATAGCCCAGACACAGAAGCATGTAGAACCGCATGCAGATTGTGCGGCTGACGCTTATCTCTGCAGTAGACCACACCAATAGCACAAGTACAAAATTCCCTTAAACTTCTTAAGTCGAGTTGATCTTAAAACAGGAAAAAAATGCCGGTTTTCTGGTTAGAGGGTAAGTAAGCATAGGGGTAACCTAAGATGGCAAAGAAGTAAGGATCAATAGTCTCTCAAGTAGCCCTGCTGAAAAGGATGTAGGCTTTATGGTGGAAGTTAAGTTGATCATGAGACAACAGTGCGCTCTCAACGCAAGTGGGGAAAATTGCATACTGGGCTACACTAGAAATGCAGTCAGCAAATTGAGAAAAGCTACAGAATCAGAATCACAGAATGGTAGGGGTTGGAAGGCTTGTCTAGAGATCATCTAGGTAAACCCCCCTGCCAAAGGAGGTTCACCTAGAGCAGGTTGCACAGGAATTTATCCGGCCAGGTTTTGAATCTCTCCAGAGAAGGAGACTCCACACCCTCTCTGGGCAGCCTGTTCTAGTGCTGTGGCACCCTCAGAGTAAGGAAGTTTTTCCTTATATTCAGATGGAACTTCCCATGTTCCAGTTTGTGTCCGTTCCCCTTGTCCTGTCCCTGGGCACCACTGAAAAGAGTCTGGCCCCATCCTCTTGACACCCACCCTTTAGATACTGATAAGCATTGATGAGATCCCCCCTCAGTCTTCTCTTTTCCAGGCTAAACAGCCACAGGTCTCTCAGCCTTTCCTCGTAAGAGAGGTGCTCCAGATCCCTGGTCATCTTTGTAGCCCTCCACTGGACTCTCTCCAGTAGTTCATTGTCTTTCTTGAACTGGGGAGCCTAGCACTGGAGGCAGTACTCCAGATGTGGCCTCACTAGAGCAGAGTAGAGGGGGAGGATGACCTCCCTCGACCTGCTGGCCACACTCTTTTTAATGCACTCCAGGATCCCATTGGCCTTCTTGGCCACAAGGACACATTGCTAGCTTACGGTCAGTTTGTCCACCAGGACTCTCAGGTTCTTCTCCACACAGCTGCTTTCCAGCAAGTCAACCCCTAACCTGTACTGGTGTATGGGGTTATTCCTCCCTAGGTGCAGGACCCTATGCTTGCCACTGTTGAACTCCATTAGGTCCCTCTCCACCCAGCTCTCCAGCCTGTCCAGGTCTCTTTAATGGCAGCACAACCTTCTGGTTTATCAGCCACTCCTCCCAGTTTTGTGTCATCAGCAAATTTGCTGTGGGTACACTCTGTCCCCTCATCCAGGTTGTTGATGAAGAGGGATGCCAACAATAACAAGAAGGGCTTCTCAGGTATGTCAACCAGAAAAGGAAGGTTAAAGAAAGCATGCCCACCCTGATGAGCAAGAATGTCAAACTAATAACAACAGATGAGGAGAAGGCCGATATTCTCAACAACTTTTTTGCCTCAAGTCTTCACTGCCAACCTCTCTCCTCACACCTCCCAAGCTGAAGGGCCGCAAGACAGGGACCTGGGGTGACAAAGTCCCTCCCACTGTAAGTGAAGGCAAGGTTCATGATCACCTGAGGAACCTGAACATACACAAGTCCATGGGACCTGATGATATACATCCCAGAGTCCTGAGGGAATTGGCTGATGTAGTTGCCAAGCCACTCTCCATGATATTTGAAAAGTCACGGCAGTCAGGTGAAGACCCTGGTGACTGGAAGAAGGGAAACATTACACCCGTTTTTAAAAAGGAGGACCCCGGGAACTACTGACCTATCAGCCTCACTTCTGTGCCTGGGAAGATCATGAAACAGAGCCTCCTAGAAGCTATGCAAAAGCACAGGGAGGACAGGGAGGTGATTCGAGACAGCCAGCATGGCTTTACTAAGGACAAGTCCTGCCTGACCAACCTAGTGGCTTTCTACAATGGAGTGACTACATCAGTGGACAAAGGAAGAGCAATGGATATCATCTATCTGGGCTTCTGCAAGGCCTTTGACACAGTCCCCTCCAACATCCTTCTCTCTAAGTTGGAGAGATACGGATTTGATGGGTGGACTGTTCGGTGGATAAGGAAGTCGCTGGATGGTCACATGCAGAGGGTAGAGGTCAATGGCTCAATGGGCCAAATTCTTCTCTATAGTAACAGGTACCAACCAGTGGCATAGGCAGATTTCTCTACTTCAGAGTTTCAAGCTAGATGCTAGAGTTTTTATTTTTTTTTTCCCCCGTCAGTTGGGTAACACAGTACTAGAAAGGGACACTCAGGTTGCGGAATCTCCATCCTTTAAGCTTTTCTAGAGTCTGCAGGCAAAGCCATGGCTGACCTGATACAGCACTGCTGGTGGTCCTGCTTTGGGCCAGAGGCTGGGCTAGAAAATGCCAAAAGTCCAGAACATCTTTAATTTTGTGAAAAAAATATTCTGGCCTAATTGTAAGGCCTAATTGTGTTCCTGCTATGCCCCCAGCATATACATTCACACTGCAGGTTGATGGGACTGCTGGGTTCAGGGTGGAGACTTTAGGAGAAAGCAGTCATTTCAGTTGGTCACATTTATTGACTTTCCACTACATGGAAACTGTCTGTATTTATAGAGTCCGACTTTAAAAACCAGTGTCAATGAGATTCTGTCCACAGACTTCTGTTGGTTTTGGATCAAGTCCTAACCCCGCAACAGGGAGAGAACAAGCAGTAGGGCAGTTACCTAATCCTCCTGTGATCACAGGAAAGTCCCCTGTATCTAAAAATCATGTGGCTAGGGCTCTGTGGCCTGAGAGGAAGCACGCTACAAGCAGGAAGCGTGGAGTATGCCTTCATGTACAATGCATTATTTCCTGACAGCCATAGCTATCTGACCAGCATCAGCTTTCTCTGCCCGGCACACCCCTCCAAAAGTGAAATTAGTATGAAGGAGCTGAAGTGGCAAAGGTAAAACAGGCAGGCTGTGATAGTCCTGGAGAAGGCTCTAGAAGCACGTCAAATTGCTGTGGTCACAGGATCCTCCTCCCCTTGGCTTTGATTTGTCAACAACGCACTCATTTGTGTCCGTAGTCTACACTTCTGTAAAGTACATTAAAAATGTTTTCCTCTGTTTAAGGTATTAGCCTGTCAGGCTCAGACTGTACTGCAGCAGAATCACAACTGATAAAAATCCTTTCAACTAATTAAAGAAACTTCTTAGGGGGAGCTTTGTAGACAGTTTGAAGGACTTAATTTTGCAGAGGTTCTTTGACACTTAAAGTAGTCTTAGATACTCCTGTATTTTTAGAATATCATGTGCTGGGGGAGCAAAGCACTAGAACAATCCTGCATTTGTTTATTCCTTTTGACTGTTGTTTTCAGCTTATAAAGAAACTCAGTATAAAACTATGAAGCTTAATTTTAATCCATATCTGGAGAAACCAGAAACATACAGGCCAATTTGCAGTGCAGGTCTGAACTAATTAATCATCACTATTACTGAACGTGTTAATTAAAAAAACAGTTAGTATTTTACCTACACATAATTTACCCAGAGAAATTTAAAGTTCTCACATAATATGAAAGCTTATAAATAACGGGCAAGGAAAAAACCTGTATAGGCTCACACAAAGGCTGTCTTGTGCAGTAATTAGACAAAAATAAGAAAACTAAAGTTAGTTTGGCTGTAAGTTGTTGGGTTTTGAAGTTTGGTTTGTTTTTAATTATGGAAAATACTTGGGATAAAACCTTCAAGCAAGAAATAAAAGCAAGCAAGACAGACAATGAATCTATCTAATCGTCTATGCAAAGGATTCATTCATTGCCATACAGATGCCTAAATACATAGATGCTGGAGAAGTACAGACAGCTCTTGCCAAAAGCAGTAGCTGCTTGATGCCTAGAGACTGTGTACTATCATCAAGGATGGGGAAAGACTGAGATCCTAACAGAAATACCAGCAACTGAACTTCCAGCCATATTCAATGGAAACAATGAACAGGAGGGTAATCTGAAGAGCACTTAAGATGACCATTATATGAGCATCTGCAGGATTCCTTATTTAATGAGTGAATCCAGCCATCACAACAGGATTGGAATTCCATGTAGCAGAAAATGTCTGACTATAACTGCAGGAAGACTTCAGAGATTGCACGTTATTTCTCATATGTACATTTGTTCATGCTAAGTGACAGCCTGAGTCTTTCAGAAAAGCCATGGATCTCAAAAAACCCAAAGACCAGTTTTTATTTTGTTCAGAAGACAAACAAAACTCTGAGCCCCTGAGCGTCAACGAACAAACAGGAAAAAAACACCATATTTAAGCTTTTCAAAGTGTCCAAAGAAGGTCTTTTAAAGCCTGCCCATAACAATGCAAGAAGAACATTTGCTTTTTCAAGCCAAAATTGTTTTTGTGGCTCACTCACAAGCTAAGAAAGTATATAGGGAACACAAACATGTTCTTAACATCCTGGAAGTGGGAATAGTAGTGATGCCTAAAGGATAACACAGTTTAAGACATGAGTGGTTTATAGGTCTCCCCCTCATAATAGTCACACAGGGCGAACCCAGTTACAGTCAAATTTAAAACAAAACAGTAGCTTTACAAGAAGCAGCATTAAAGGTCCACAGTGTAAGACAAAACATTAATAGAGCGAGTATGAGCAATAAGAGAATGACACAGAAGATCGAAGCAGTAAGATGACCCAAATACCAAAGCCTCTGATGCGTGTTCAGTAAATACTACACTTACATATTTCAGAAGAGTTCCCATCATCATTTCTCGATCTGGTTATTCCAGTTGAGCATCTGTACAGGATAACTTTTGGCAAAGAAGTAGGTTCTAAGGTTTCTTTGGCCCTTCATGTATTTCAGGAGGTCTTGCAAATGAATATTAAAATGTTGTTAGGCTTTGAATTTGTGGGATTCAGATACTCTGTATTTCACCTTTATCAAATGTTATCTGTATTGCATCAGTGCAGCCAATGATATAATCATCTTGCTCTAGAGACAGAGCTCCAAACAGGCACGATACATGCCCACTGTAATGGGATACTTCAAGATGCAAAAGTATGGTTACCACGTCATGGATTTGCAGTTGAACTAAGGTGCTTTTTTTTTTTTTTTTTTTTTTTTTTTTAAGAAAATGGTTTCCTTAAACACCCATATGATGCTATTTTGGAAAATAGTTGTAACATTCACCTGGTCATTAACAAGATACTCTTTCTAGTTATCACAGCTACAGGCCTTAGGCAGTTTCTGTAAAATAAGCAGTGCCAAGCAGCTCTGCTAATTAAATTGTAACACAGAAATTTATTAATTCTTTACCCAACTGTTTCAAATAGTGGCATCTTAAACAGGTATCACACAATTCGTGTAATGTGAACAATAAGATGAAGAACTCCTAGACTGCAGAGAGCTTAAGGTATCACACCTCAACTTGTTAAATGGTTTGTAAGAAGTGCCCTAGTCCACATGCCAAGCATTTGCAATCTGTTTTGGAGCATGATATACTAAACAGTATTAAGACAGGGTGGAGAAATGCTAAACCTCCAGGTTGTCCATCAATTATGTCCCTGCAGATAAATAGTTCCAGTAAGCTAATGGTGAAATGGCAGAGGCCTAGATTGTATGACCTTGCTGTGAACGTATAGCATAGGTATGTAAGAGAATATAAGCAAGCTTTCAAAGCCTTTACGCATACCAAGCAAAACTCAAGCTCTTCTAGGCAAAGGAACATCACACGCAATCCCTCCTTGCTCCCCTAAAGATACCTGTTCCAAGGAGAAAGTACAGCCATGTTGACCAAATCCCCAAAAGAAGCCCATCCTATAGAAGAGCACAGCACTAACATCTTTACCACGCAATGCCTGCCTCCGGGATTTTCCACTGGAAAGTGGGCAAGTTTTTTTAATTGGCTTGATCCTAAGTGTTGCATTTTCTCTACCTGTGTCCTGGTTCCGGTGGGGATAGGGTTAACTTTTCCTGGTATTCCATGCCATGTGAGCCACGCCCACCCTGAGCTGCCGGGGGAGGGGGCAGGAAGTTGCTGCTTAAAAGCGGGCTGGGGCGTCCCGGGTCCGGCCGGTCGGCGAGCGGCGGTCCCGTAATCGCGTTTGTATATTCCCCTGTCCGTGTTGTTGTTGTTGTTGTTGTTTGCCTGTTCCCTTTACTGTCCTGTTAAACTGCCTTTGTCCCAACCCAAGAGTCTTGCCTTTTCTTACGATCCTTCCTGTGTTAGGAAGGCACGTGCGAGCGGCACGTGGTTCTTTGTTGCCATCTGAGGCTAAACCACGACAACCTGACAATTCTGAAATACAAAAATATGCAATTGAGCACAAATAATCAACAAAGAATTTTTTAAAAAGAATCTAATCTAAATGTCATTTTTCCATTGTGGGGCTAGTTTGGGTTGGTTTGAGATTTTTTGGTTTTTTTTTTTTTCAAAGTTGCAATAACGTGTACATTAAAGGCATCTGAAAGATACAGATTGCTACTGACTTCCTTTTAAGTGTTGGTATAATCAAGCCTGCTTGTAGGCCACTTGCATTTAGTGACAGAAAGAATTCTGAATCGCTATAGTAAATGTCCGTGGACTTTCAGTCATCTAGGAAAACGCTCTGCTTATGGTAAAACTGTATTCCACTAAGATTGTTTTCTATTGAGTTCATTTGGCCATTAACACACTAAACTGGAATTAAGTCCAACGCTGCTGGAGATGAGTACTTCCTACTCTTCTGTGGAAAGCAGCCAACTAACACAGAGGATCTAAAAAAGGAGAATTTACCTTCGTTTCCCAACAGTCTTTCCAACCACAAGTGTCATTGCCCTTTGCGGATCAAAGAAGCCTTTGTCAACCTGAGAAATTTTAGCTGGGCTAAAATCCATGAATTACATGAGTGATGTGAAGGGATAGCATGTAAAAAAAAAAATTAAGCAGATCTTTTTATTCCAAACAAATTTATACATTTATGGAACTTTAATCCTGGTCAAAAATTATTAATACAATAGTTTTAACAAATCTTGCAGTAATCAAGAGGGTAAGTACAAGTTCCAGCTTTCATTTGGAGACTGCCAAATCAAAACCCTCTGAAAATCTATTCATTACAGACCCAAGAGTTTGGAAGACAACTAAAAAGAACATGTGATGTTGTTTTTTATTACACGTAATCTCATTGAAAACATATTAGTTTGAGAGGTGGAATTTTTGAATGTTTGAGATGGCAACATTGCATATGAACTTCTCAAAGGAGGCTAAACATTGCAGTCTGGCTTTTGTCTAGCACTTTCTTCCAGTAAATTTTTAATTGCTTACCCCATGGAGATCACTGTCATTTCTCCTGTGAAAGCAATGAGAGAACAGGGACACACAGCAAGAGATACACGTAAGCAGTGTCCAAACAAGCTAGAGAACCTAAATGCTCTCTGTCCTCAGTAAAGTGTTGCCTATTTAGCTATCTTGCTAGCTTTCTTTGGAAGCCAGTGTTTCATCTGTAGCAAAGACAATTGAGCCAAAAAATAAAGAAATTAATAGTCACATGGTTTAAGAAAATGTTGCAATAATGCAGCATAATCTTGGGACTGATATTCTGACTTTTTAGCTTCTCAATTATCGAACTATCCATTTTAATATAGGCAAATTAACTGAAGAGTAAACTACTGTTCTACTAATATAATCTTAGGTACTTTTTTGCCTTTTGCTTTTTAAATCTGAAAACAGCAGTGTGGCATGAGTGAAAACAGGCTGTATGGGGTGGACTTTGTTCTATTGTGTTCTTTCCAGGAAGCAGCAACAAAAAGAAATGACCTATTGCAAATTCCCCCTTTGTACTGTGAGGGACAGAAAACCACTAAGGCTTATCCATGTCCTGAGGCGACATATACACCCACTTCCTCTTGGCTTCAGTAGTACAGGAAAGTAGGTAGCAAAACAGACAACTGCATGGAAAACATTACAAAGGAAACATTTAGAAGTTGTGCAAGAGAAGCTGATGACCCCTAACACCAGCAGGTTTAGGGAAAAGTCATGGTCTTTCCAGATTACGTAGATGCCAGATGTAGGCCCAGGTTTATAATTGAAGCAGCTGGCATTAAGTATATTTCCACAATATATTAAGTATATTTCCACAATGGTATGCACGTCTGCAGAAAATATTTTCCTCTTGAAGCAAAATACAACAGCACACATTTGGCGGTGTGAGCTCCAAATTTAGTGACTCTCCAGATTAATAGGCAATGGTTTTACTGCCACTCAGAAACAACAAAACAGCATGAAGGAATGAGCAAACGGGAGTCTCACAAAGTTCAAAGGGAAATGCCAAGTTACACACCTGGGAGGAATAACCCCAAGAACCAGTACATGCTGGGGGCCAACCAGCTGAAAAGCAGCTCCGCAGAAGAGAATTTTGGGGTCCTTGGTAGATAAGCAGCTGAATGTGAGCCAGCAACGTGCCTTTGTGGCACAAGGACAACAAGCATCCTGGGATGCATTAGGAAGAATGTTGCCAGTAGGTCAAGAGAGATCTTGCTCAGCACTACTGAGACCACATGTGGAGTTTCATCATGGTTAAGCAACTAAGGTTTTGGTTTTTTTTTTTCTTTCCCTTTTAATATCTTTTCCTTCTAGTCTTGTTTCTAAAGACTATTAACATAATCTAAAGTGGGGATTTCCACAGTTGGCTCATGTTTGTATATGCATTCGCATCACTAGCTGCTGTCTTGTTTAAATAACATTAGAAAGCAGACCCATCAGAAAGACCAAACTCAAAAATAGTTTATTAGTAACTAAATATTAAAAATATATCTGTGGCCATAATATATAAAGTATTCTAACAGCATCCTGAATTTTATCTAGTCTTGTGCTTTTGAGCTTCCTGTGATATGGCATTGTCTAGAAAACATATATATTGTTTTTATGTGTTTCTTTTCTACAAGCTATATAGTAGGATACAGACAGCTTGGAAAGGTTCAGCTAAACTTCATCAGTTTCTAAACGGTTAAGTTTTAAATTACATTTAATACCTGTTGTCATTAATAAATGATAAATAGGTAAATTGGGCCTGTCAACCCAATTTGAGTTGCCACACATGGTTTAATCAGATAAACAAAATTAAGGTTACCTAAAGGTTTTTCTCATAGTTTTTTTTCCCTCCCCACAATGCCATGAGGAAGTTGGGGTCAGAGGCTCACATGAGTTTCATCACTGCCTTTGCCTGCGTGCCTATAGAGAGCAGTTGCTTAACTTTCCCGCCCTACATTTTTAATAGTCAAAAATTGTTGAAACTGTGTTGCTAAGTCAGATCAGAATAGCACAACTAGCAACTTCACTATGCTCCTGTAACTGTAAAAGCTCAGTTCCTGAGGCTTGCAGAAAGTGCAGTAGAGTCTCTCTGCAGTGTCACACTGTGATATAGGTGTTGTAAGCATAACATAGATCAAAAGAAATGTGAATGAAGCAATCAGAAAGGCTGACAAAAACTAAAAACAGAAATATTAAGTCCTACTGTGATATGTCACAGTTTATTAACAACAATTCTAACTATAATTGAATTCTCAGAATTCACAATCAAGAGTTCATGAGCTTCCTAAAGCTTGGCCTACAAGGAACGCAATGCTAAAGCCCTCGTACCACATCTCAATCTCTACACTGCCCACAGTATTGTAATAATTTAAAAAGTCTGAACTATGTTTTACTCAGGAAAAAGATTCTCAAAGATACTGACTTCCCAAAAGTTGTTTGAAAATAAGGAGCTTGGTAGAAGAGAGAAAGAGAGAGAACATGTATGAAGACAAATCAGCAGTGCTACAGCCAGAGATAAGTTCTTACGGGACTCTAAAGACACTATTTGTCACTAGGTTCATGCTGCAGCTTCAATATACCTGAATTAAAAAAATTTATTAACCACAAGTCTTCAGAAAATTATGCTGTATTAATTTCAACACCAACGCAACTACTTATAATTCAAGTTTTCAATTCTTTCCATCCCAACTGCTCTTTGTCTTGCCTAACTTCACGTGCACTTAACACTACTTCTTTTGTTTACAGAGAAGCAAAAACAAACTGTAAGAGAAAGGCCACTATAATGATTTATCCTACATTGATATTATTCTATATCCGTTAGAACGCTTGTTTAACAAAAAGAAAGTTACTGCATTGCTCCTTTTAGACAATGTTCATGATTATTAGTAACAGAAAGCTGCAAGAGTGGGCTGCTCTGCAAAGGAAGGTGAGCAGGAGCCACAGGGAACAGGATACAAGCAGGGACCATGTCCTTACCAGGAAAGGTTGCAGTACTCAAGCAAGCAGAGCGGAACAGAAGAGGCCTTGCGGTCAACACACAAGCCTAAGCAAAGAGGCAGGTCCAAGGGCAAATCCCAATCAGCAAGGTATAAGCTGAGCTCAAACACACCACCAAGGTAGCTCAGAGAAGAAACACCAGCAAAAGCCTGGTCTTCAATACAGTTCCTGGGCCAATGGGCAGACAGCATGTGGCTGGGTGGAGGTCCCAGATGATGCTGATGAGGACAATCAGGGACTGTTGGTGCTCCCAGGGCCCTGACAGGTCATAGCCTATCTTCCCTTATAGGTCTTTGAAAGTACTGAGTTTGTGTAAAAGGGTTTAGTGTGGATTTATTAGGCTCTAATGAATTTTTAATCTGTAACTGTTCGGTAGTCTTTGGTGGGATCTGTTTTGGAATGTCTAATGCTAATCTTAAAAAGAATTATTTTAATATTGTATGCTATAATGCTACTTCCATGCATTTCTGATTAGCTATTGGTCAAAGCTACAGAATTTAGTATTGTTACCTGTTCTGAAAAAGTCTCTAATTTTAGTGCTCTAAGTGTCTTCTCCCTTATCTTTTTGGTGGTGCTCCCAAAAAAGCATGTTTTGACAGACTGGTGAATAAGTTTTGTTTCCTTTAGCACAGGGACTGTTTCACAGACATTGCAAGTTTCATGTCTGTGGTATCCTTCTAGAGGAAACTCGTGATGTATTTGGAGGAACTTCATCAGCAGGTGGAAAGCCATGAGGGAAGTATCAGAGAAAAAACAGTTTCTCTAGTTTCTAATAGGCTTAATGTGAGCTAGCTTCTTCCTAAACTAGGAGTTAACGCATTGCCGTCTGCTGGAGACTTTAGAAAATGAAGGCTTTGTTCTTGGTCAGTATGTAAAATCACAAAAGTCATTATTAGAATCAGGTTTGATGTGAGAGTGGTGTTCAGGTAACACTGCATGTGACTTTTTGTAAAAAGCTGTCTTCAGGCCTCAGTGCTGCTTGGCAGATGGAAGAGGATTACCCTGTTCATGAAGCCTCCTATGCAGTCCTACAGTGACCGCTCACAAGTGCCTACTGACCAGCACTTGACTTGCGGTGGTAGAAGCTAAGTACTCCATGTACAGATCAAGTATCATGAAATGAAAAGAAATACTCACAGGTGAATAAAGATGTTAAAAATTAAGTTATCCTTGTCATGTGAATATACTATATTGATGTTGTGACACATTATATCCCATTTGAAAGGCTACTCTTTTGTCTTCTAAGAAAAATCAGTGTACATGCTGAATCACACAGACAACGACACTTTTTGTTTCATGAGGTCACGTGCTAGTTTGAGCATTGAAGTCTGAGAATTGAAAAACTTAAGTTATTTTTAAACTGAGTTCACACTGCTGTATCTACAAGAATAAAAAGGTACTAAAGAAAATCTATTTTTATTTTACTTTCTCATACCTCAACATAGTTTGATTTTGTCGAGCTGCCACATTACCACTACTTCTCTCTCTTATCCTTTCAGTATGAGGAAAAATATGGTTGAGTTTTTTTCTGCTATTTCATCAGTGGGGTTTTCTGATAAATTTTTGTAGCCTTACTTGCAAAACATCCACTTTCATTCTGAGAATCTGGGACCTATTTTCAGATCCACTTTAGAGGGAAAACTTTCCCTTTCAGCATAGTGTAACATAACTGCTTGTCCTTTTCATATGTTCTGCTTGCAAGTTTAATCTCAAGATGCTTAGCAGTGTTGCATATGTAAGGCAGAAAATAAGGAATATTACAATTTAAAAAAAAATAGGGTGGAAAACTAATGGTTTGTTTCTAGCCTTGAAACAGTTCATATGTTGAGAATATTGTTGTCCTTGCTGGGCTGTGTTGTGTAGCTGCTGTTTCCCCTTGCTGCCTTTTCCACAAGTTTGCTTTTTTTGTTTTACCTCATTGCTTGGAAGGATTGTAAGCTGTGGCTGAAGCAAGGCTGATGTGCATTTTATTGTGCTTAGCACAAAAAAGTTCTCATCATAAATCAGAGAGTCGCTGTAGCGGTGCTGAACAAATAGGTATAAGGTGAAATGAGAGAGAGATACACAAGTGTTTGAAGTGGAAAGCACTACCAAAGATAGTGGTAACAACTGAGATTTGTAGGGGAATGGGAGTTACATGGTAAACAAGATGGCATTTTCTAATATTATCTGTTCTGGAAGGCATATCCTATGAGGAGTGGCTTGTCTAGTTGGGAGAAAGAGGCTGAGGGGAGACCCCTGAGGAGGTGATGGGGAGAGGGAGGTTCTTGTCTCTTCTCCCTGGGATCCAGTGATGGGACACATGGGAATGCATCAAAACTGTGATGGGGACATTTAGACTGAACATTAGGAAACATTTCCTCATTGAGAGGCTGGTTGAATGTTGGAACAGGCTTCCTAGAGAGGTGGTTGATGCCCCAAGCCTGTCAGTGTTATAAAGGCATTTGGACAATGCCTTTAATAACATGCTTTAACTTCGTCAGCCCTGAATTGGTCAGGCAGTTGGACTAGATGATCATTGTAGATCCCTTCCTACTGAAATAGTCTATTCTCTATGGAGAGATTTAAGCAGGGAGATGCACGTGAACTGGATTTTGAGCTTGCCGCAGAGTTGGTAGGTGAGGGAGGGAGCAGAAACCTTCAATCCTAAGGTCAGAAGGAGTAATTTTTTTAAGGCCAAAGGAGGCAGAAAGGTTAGAGGATTCCAGCAGGCGTCTGGGAGGGTGGTGGCTGTGGACAAAAGGATGCACAAACAGTAGGAGCCTTAGGGGAAACCCTGGGACCAACATAGAGAAAGGTTCAGCTCTTTAGTTTATGGAGGATGATAATGACAATGTTTCTCTCCCTCCTCTGAACATTACAACAGGCTTTTAATGCTCTCTACAGCTTGTATTTAGGTTGGTTAAGATAAACCCAACGTGCTGGAGGGTTGGATGGGACTGCTGGAGAGGGCACTTTGAACCTGAAAGGCTATGATGGAAACTGAGGATCAAAGTGGTATATTACTTCACATGGTTCAGGGTGTAAAACTAAAAAAAAAAAGTTAGGAGGAAAAGAACAGGCCTGCCTCGTTTTAGAAATGTCAACGGCTCATTCTCAGATGGTGGGGATAAAATTATTTGTAATTCAGAAATCAATACTAAAAACTTTGTATATTCTTTTAAAAACCTTGTATTTTTTTCCATAATTTCCTAGTACTGATGTATAAAAAGGGATCTTTATAGCAGTCCTGGATGCTCAATAGTCTTAAATTGGGAAGTCAGAGCCCTCATACTTCATAACTCCTACCCTCCAGTGCTGTGTGGAGGAAATCCATAGGTGCAATCTTAATCCACAGTTGGCATCAGTGTGTCAGTCATACTTCCAGCAAGCCAGCTTGCCACACACATTCACTGTCCTTTGCTTCTGCACATCTGAGATTGAAATTTGACTTCAGAGCTTTTTTTGAGAAATCTTTTTACTCCTGTTACCAGCTGAATTTGATGTCACTGGCAGTAGTAAACGAGTAATAACTTAACAACCCTGCCAGGAAACTTTCTGTTTATGGCTGGAGGGTTTGAGTGAGTTTGCTGTGTGCTTTAGCCTTGTTTCACCACGCAGAGGTACCATGGGATCACACAGCTTTGCTCCATGCCAGCCGTAACATTTTTAGACTGGGCAGTGTGCAGTAATGCTGGACCCAAATTCCTCACATAGACAGCATAGGGAAAGGTCCTGGTCCCTTGGAGGACTGAGGGGAGAGAGAAGAGTTAGTGATGAGAGGAAAGGGTGGAGTGCTTTACATGTAGCTCTCACTGACCTAGCAGAATTTATGGTTGTCCAGTACGTCATCAAGATCAAATCAAGAGGCTTATGACTGCTTTATGGGATCTGTGCTCTCATATGATCAGGTAGAGTCAAGAGCTGCAAGCATCCTCTTTTTTCCAGTTTGCATCGCTTTTCCTTGTCACCTGGATGGCGTGGAGTGTAACATACGGGCGTAACACATGCCATTTACAGTTGGTTGATATTCTGCTGATCCAGCACAGGAAAGGGAAGGACGATCTTGTGATAGGGTTCGAAATCATAATTTCCCCTGACCTTGATGCCTCTGACTTTGATTTTGTGTGTGTCTATGGGCAAGTCACTCAGTGGCTTGTGCCTCAGGTTCCTTATCAGTAAAATTAACAAGAATATTTTTATGAGGATAGTTCCAGATTCATTTAATGCTAATGCTATTCTTGATAACCAGTGCTCATGTTCAAACTGAGTTGTGGGTATGTTCATGCCAGCAACTTGAAAAATAATCTTCTGTGGTTTGAAGCCCTCTTTATTAGTAAAAAGAGGAATGATTTTACCTTTAGGCAAGTCTACTTGCTTTTGAAAAAAATGTTGGTTTAACTTATCTGAAAGAGTATTAACAGCAGGCTCAATTTAGCAGAACAAGTATGAAATAGCGTCATCTGTGCAGCAGAGGTCACTGCTGCATTATTTGGATAAGTGTTGCCATGTGGTTGATAGGCCTGACCAAAAGGATTCACAAGAATTCACAAGAAATACTGTGATTTCAAGCAAATAAAGATTTCCCTGAATTTTTTATTTCTTGGAAACACAGAGAAAAAGCACCAGATGAGCTATATATACAGAATTTGTACTGCTGAGATTCCTCACCTGTTTGTCAAATTTGGTCTTAACAGTTTCAAAGGCTGGTAGGAAAATCACAGACATATAATACAGGAGCTATTTTCATGTCATGTCTTTCACTCCTAACGCCCACATAACTGACAAGAATCAGGTCACAATGTTGGGGAGAGTCCACTTGGCAGGTCTGTTTTGGAGACCACAGGAAAATACAGTGTTCCTGGAATAAAGAAAAGCATACTATTAAACTATCTTGCCACTCCTGAACACTCATTAAAAAATTACTGACCTAAAAAAAAAAAAAACCACCAAAACCCCAAAACACGCCATCAACAGTCAAATAAAAAAAAATTTTAAATTTTAAAAAAAATTAAAATAAAAAATTTTAAAATACAAATTAAAATTAAAAAGTTTTAAATTTTTTATTATTAAAAGCTTTTTATTTTTAAAGAAAAATAAAAAATAATAGCAAATAAAAAAAATAAAGTGACACATCAGTTTCCACCATATTTCGTTCATTACATTTCTACTGGCATCTAGGTGCTCAAAAATCAACTATACTGGCACGACATACTAATGAAAATTTAGTTATGCATAGAAAATAAAAGGCTGTTTTCAAGTTGCCCATAAAATAAGTATGAACAACCAGAAGAGAAACGCTTGACCCTAAAGAAGCTAACAGGCAGCTTTTAATTTACCCTAGGTGAAAGTTTGTCCTTTTACCCGAAAGGAAGACATTCCTAACTACCAAGAGCCCAATTCAGGCAGAACGCATGCTCTGTTAACTGCAATTCCTCATCAGCTTTTCTGCACTAGCAGCAAATTTGCCTTTTCTGTGGGTTTGATGTGGAGTATCTGTAGCATCCCTGAACTCACAAACGTGTCTCCCTGCTCCCCCAGCCCCATGCGTGCAATTACCTGAGCAGCGAGCGGAATCAGCCATGCAGGATTTTCTTCACATGCCACAGAAGGTGACCTGGGAGAAGAGGAGAGAAATGACCCTGTTTGTCACACCCAGCCAACGGGGATGAGACGGAAGACTCCCACCCCACCTCTGCCCTCGGAAGCGGGGCCGGGACGGACCCTCCACGTACAGAGGCCACCTGGCATGAAAATTTCATCCCCGAGTGAAGAGGCCAGGCTCCGGGCTGGCAGAAGGATGACTTGCCTCCCCACTGCTCAGAGCTCTGTGCTGGGGACAGCCCTGCCTCTTGAGCTGTGCGGGGAGTGCAGCCCAGATGGACAGCGGATGGTCCAGCCAGCAGACTCTCCAGCTAGTTGCAGCTCCTGCTCATTACCGCTGCTGGCAGTCTTGCCTCTGACAAAAGCATGCTGCAGGCAGCGGACACCTCGTCTGGCTCCAGCTCCTGCTTGCCACAGCTCTCGCTAATCCAAGGCCCCTCTCTGAACTGAAGCTCCAGTTGATTTCAGCTCCTTCTCCCTACAAGCTCCAGCTGTTTGCAACAGTGTGGTCTTTTGACCAGGGTGTCAATCAGTTACCATCATATTTTGAGTATTATGATTAAACATCACAGCTGTAAACATAATAAAATAAATATTAACTGGTTTGTATGAGTAATTACTTAGTAACTATTCTAAGCAGTGCACAAAGAAGAGCTCGACTCGAAGAGGCCATGCGGCGTCTGAAAAGCATTCTTTTCCCCCACAGACCATTGAGTTCAGCTGGGTGCGTGACAGCCTCCCGAGCTTCAGGGTCCCACGGGTCCAGACCCCCCACCTCTGGGGAGCCTCCACGCACCTTGCCCACCCCCTGCTTTCCCCAGCAGCACACAATGCCCTCCCATCCCCCTCTGCAAAACCGGCCACCTGGCTTCTGGTCTTGGCCCCCAAACCAGCTCACTTAGTGCCCATTTCTAAGACCCAAAACCCAGCTGCTGAGCCTCTGCTCAAGCCCCGAAAACGCAGGACTTGACCCCTGTTCCTGAGCCCAAAGCCACACAACTCCTTCTGTTTCTGAGCCTCAAAACCAGACACACGAGCCTGTTTTCCAGCCCCAGGAACACGAGTCCTGGTCTCCGTGTCAAGCCCCAAACCAGCTTCCCCTCTCTGCTTCCCGACCCCTTTTGGAGCATCCTTGGACGATGCTGAGGGGCAGGGGGACCGCAGCCACCTCACAGCCCGGCACTCCCAGGGAACCACGGGCACTTTAGGGGAGCGCTGGAGAGCTACGGAGGGCCCGGACCCCGCTTTCTTACCGCCGTTCCGGGCTTTATTTCTCCGGCATCGCCAGCCCCGCACCCCGAGCACCCCAGGCCGAAGGGACACCGCAGGGAGCCGGGCCCAGCCATCCCCCTCCGACTCGACTATTCCCCCCTCAGGCCCCCCCGTTCCCCCAGCCCACTCAGGGCCCTCCCGGCCCCCTCCCACCACCCCTCAGGGTCCCCTCAGGCCCCCGCTCACCTTGACACGGTCCAGCTGCCTCACAATGTGCTCGTGGCGGCCCCGCAGGCCCGGTCCGACCGAGCACCCGCCCGCCAGGCCCCGCTTTCCGCCCAGACCGCCCCGCTCCGATTTCGAGCTGGCCGCCATTTCCCCCCGGCCCCCTCCGCTTCCGGAGCGGCCCGGCCCGGCCCGGCCCCGCCCGGCTCGCCCAAGACGCGCGCCCATTGGCCACCGCCCGCCCCCCACTCCTCAGGTAGCCCCACTCCATTAGCCAGTCACCGCCGTCAATCACCCCCGGCGAGGCGATCCGACCAATGGGAGCGCGGCGCCCGCGCTCTGATTGGCCCACCCTCCCGCCCATCCGCCCGGGAGCGGTTGCCATGGTGAAGACGCGCCGGAGGGGACGGGGGGCCGTCGCCGTGGCAACGGAGCCCTGCGGACGGGACCACCGGCAGGGAATTCACCCAAACCCGGTTTTTTCAACTTAAAAACTTTATAATAGAGTTGTGTGCGGCAGCACAAACGAAACCCGTTTCGCGGTCCGGCATTTCGAGGGCGAGCCGGGCTCCCGCAGCTCGGCAGTGGCACCGGCCGCTGCGGCTGCGTGTGGGCCAGCACCTGCGCGGCCGGGTGGGAGGCGGTGCCGGGGAGAGCGGGGAGGCGGGGCCAAGGGGGCGGGAGGCGGTGCCGAGGAGGGCGGGGAGGCGGGGCCGAGGGGGCATTAGGCGTCTCTCCAGCTGTAGTACCGGCTTTTGGTCGAAAAGTCCTGAGCTGGGACGACCAGCCTCCCCAGTGCACAGCGGGGGGTGGGGCGGGGGGCGCGCATGCGCAGTACAGTGGGCTCCACAGAGCTCAATGCTGCCGCCTTGCGGTCACAGTCTGGTACTGCAGGCGGAGCGCCGCGCATGCGCAGTACAGCGGCGTCGCAGCCCTGAGTGCTGGCGAGAAGCCCGTACCGCAGCTCGGGGCGGGAGACGGGGCCGAGGCGGGTCCTATTTTCCCCAAACTGGTTTCCGGCTGCACAAATCGAGGTGGATTTGGCTTTCCCGGGAGCTTGAAATTGGCTTTTTTTTTTTTTTTTTGCCTTCCCCCGCCGCCGGGGATGCCGCCCGTGCGGGGCTGGCGCTGCGGTACCGCGGTTGAGCCACGGGGGGGAGCGTCAGCCGCGAGCGGGCGGTGGGGCGTGGCCAGGGAGGGCCGGGGGCGTGGTCTAGAAGGGCCGTGGGCGCCACCAGGGGCGTGGTAATAGAGGTGGGCGTGGCCTAGACGGACGAGTGCGTGGACGCGCAGGGCGGGGCTGGGGCGGGGCCACAGCGCACGCACGGCTCCCCACCTGCAGGACCGGCCTTCGGCCGCCGGGCGGCAGCACTCCTTTAATTATCCCGCTCTCAGCTCTCATTAGGGTGATGAGCGGTGAACGCTCTCGGCCCGCTTTAGGCCAGCCGGCGACCGGAACCACTTACCGGGCTGCGGGGCTCCCAGCTCTCGGCCCTGTCCGCACTCGCAGCCCAGGCAGCGACAGCCAGCGCCTCAGCACCAAAAACCTGTGGAACAGGGGCTTTCCCCCCGGGACGAGCCCCAGGGACGCCGCGCCGCTGGGCGCGGGGCACCAGGGCCGGGGGGGTGACAGCAGCGAGTCCGACCCGCCGCCCGCCCCGCAGTCCTCGGGCAGCCCCGCTCCATTGGCCCGGAGGCGCCGTCAATCCCCACCTCGCCCCGCCCCCGGGGAGGCGCTCCGACCAATGGGGGCACAGGAGGAGGGCGCGAAGGCTCGCTGCTGATGGACGTTCGTAAAAGGCGAGCGTTCGGAACGAGAAACAGTTCAATTTTGGAAAAATCTCTTTTCTGCAGTGAAGTCAAAATGACACACTGTAGGTTACGGGCAGAGGACATCATTGGAAGCCCCAACTCACCAAAGCCACACCGGGACTCGCAGGGCTCTCTTGGAAACGCTGTCGTGGCCCCTCAAACCATGGGTTTTCTTGATGACGACATCCTCAAAACCCACCTTTTTTCACTCACCCCAGGGCCGGGCTCGAAAAGAGCAAATGGCCGGGGGTCGCTCCCACAGCGAAGGGGCCAGGAGGGAAAACTGGTGCCTGTTCTCGCTTTCTGGGAACTGCTTTCATGGCCCAGTGACCGAAGACAGGCCTCTGCTTTGTTTCTAAAATGACTGTTTATTACTAACTGTCTTACTGTGTGGGAAAATAGCTGATTGCTGACCTCACTGTGTAAAAAATAGTCACTGAGCTGATGTTAGTGATAATGAGAAGACAGTCAGTAGTAGTTAATCACCAAGGATGGGATAACCAGAAGTAGTTAATCACTTCAAGATCGTTCTATACATCAATTTTTTATATATATATATATATATCTACTCCTATACCAATTAGGATAGAGTTATGGCTACTTCGAAGAACATCCTTATTACCTTCAGGAAGTTGCCAAACTTACAGTAAACTTTCGCTGTCCTGAGATGACTCAGTACCTTAAAAGGATAATGCGAAGAAGGGTCTCCTTCCCCAAACGAGCACCGAGACCCTCACGCTTGCGCAGAAGTGTTTTGCCAACGCAGCAAAACTTAATACAGATGTGCAAAAAGGCTATTCCGTCATCCTAATGAATATGTAAGCCCAGGTGGAGTTATGCATCAGGTAGGCAGAATTATGAGAATCTTTTGTGTATAAATAACGGGTGAATATCCCCAGTAAGGTGAGCTAGATTTGTGGGGTTTTCCCCCTAGCACCCAATGTCACATAAAGCAATGTCTCTTCTCTAAACTACTTTTGGTTTCGAGGGCTTTTATTTCAGGTAACAGCCCCACAAGCCTTTGGGGCGCCAGGTTTTCCTGGCGACTTCATCCTCAAAACCACCTTTTTTCATTCTCCCCAGGGCCGGGCACCCTTCATTTAGGGCCTGAGATACCATGTTAGGTGCTAGTCATCTCATACGTGTGTGTATATATGTACATACATGATAACTACCAAAAGCTTAGGGAGAACAGTAGAGTCATTCAGATTGATAACTGTGGAGGTAGAAATCGCCTATTTATCTATACAGCAAGCAGAAAGAGGAGGAAAAATTAGCCATGTTCTCCCAAAGGTGCTTATTTTTGGTGCAGAAAGATGAGTTTCAGAGCATTAGGGTGGTCTTACTAACATGATTTATTTCTTTGACTCCCTTGACAGACTGATAGGGGACTTGATGGGGCTCATTTTCATAATTGTGAGAGCCTGAGGGCAAGCTTTAACGGCCCTGGGCAGCCTCACCTGGGGTCTCCATCCCAGTCTTCCCCCATCCCTGGGCCTAGAGCCCATTTAAGCTCAGTCCTGGGCCCCTGGGCCCTGCTGGAGCTGTGGAGCATGCTGCTCTATGTGCTGGGCACTGGTGTCTGCTGCTTCTCCTCACCTGTGGTCTGACTTCCCACCCTGACCTTGTCACTGTGGACCTGTTTAGCAATTTGTATCTGACCTGCGTATTGAATTCTGGCTTGACCTTGGACCTGCCTTGTTGCCATGAGCCCTCCTCGTGGTCTGGGCTCTTGGCTAGCCCTGGCTGTCCTCCCTGGGCCTGGTCATGGCAGCCTTCAGGTAAGGTTGCAGGGCTGTTTTTCCAGGTAGCTACTGATTTTCCTAAACTACATTGGTCTTTTGCTGTTTTTTAATCAGCTTGGAAGCAATGAAATGTTAATTATGAGATAAAAAGCAAAGCCAGAGCCTAGCTTGTGCTGTGGTAACTAATACAGTAGTTAGAGCTACCAGGCAAAGTGGGTTGGTGCTTACCGCCTTAGAGAAGATGCAAGCAAGTTTTCCTTTTTAAATAGGAGTTTACTCCTGATTCTCGTTGACTGTCACAACGTTGACTGTGTGTTGATACAATGGAGGGCAGAGAGTGGGTCGGACAAGAAACCGCTGATGGGAAAGGTGAACAAATAGCATGACTTAACTGTTGCTGATGGTTTGTATCGTCAAACTGTGTCCTGAGAGTCCTTTTCTTAATTACAGCATGGCTTTGGGAGCTACAGTGGAACACAGTGTATTGAAGCAACTTTTTTTAGGTCGTTTGAAGTGGGTACGAAGCTGTGCAATGAGATTACATTCTCTGGACAAGTGCGAGGGGGTTGTTAAGATCGCTTCCCCTCAGTGACAAGGCTTCTTTGCTTTAACTGCAGCACTGACTCCATTTTTAAATATAAGCATTGATTAAAAGCAAATTACTTTTATATTTCTCTAATTTGGTTTTGATAGGGTTATAGTACAAGATCAAATATGGGTTAAATGGTTATTGAGACTCATCTGGAATTGTATTGTAGTGCTATATATATGTTTTGTGGTGGCTTAATTGGATCTGAATCTTCTGCTGAGCGTTCCTCTCTAGAAATATGTTTTTATTTCAGATCTCTGACTAGTGGTGGGCGTCTTGCATGTACGACTGTTTTCCGCGGAGCTGCCAGGGTGGGAGCTCACAGGAGCTGGAATCAAGCCCTGGTGTTGCAGTAACACCGAGCTGTTAGCTGCACTAAATGTAGTGCTGGTAACGTGGTGCGAGACAAACCATTCCTCTTTGTGTTAACGCCTCAGTTGATCTCAAAAGCAATGTTAAGCAGCCTTTGTGAACAAATTTTCTTGGTGTTATCTTTCTGATAGAAAACCTGGTGTGATAGAAAAGGAGATGTGAAGTGTTAGCAACTTGAAACCCTTGACTAATGACAGCCACTGAAGTTTGCTTTTTAGGCCATTTTTTTAAACTATTTTTTTCAGTGGTTCTCAAAGTACAGTTTCTACTGAGATCAGTAATACCTGCCAGGGTGTAACCTCTGAAATTAGGGCTTTGTCATTTTAAGTCACCTAGTTGGGAACATGCTGGTACTTAATTGTCTTGCCAGTGATACAAAGCAAAGCGTTTCTGGTAGCTGAGAAGTGAAAGGTGGAGCTAATACAAAGATGTTATAATGTAAAACACACTGATCTTTCTAATACTGCCTTAGTATCTGTAGTAAACTGCTTGGTTACCCTTGAGGTGGGTGGAGTGGTGTATGTGGGTACATATATATTATATATATATTTGGAAATCAGGACAGTATACCTTACCACTGTGCACAAATGATATTGATATCACCTAAAAATGAACACTTCTGATAATGAACTAGAATGTTAGAAAGTTTCTGTAAGCTCAGTCTTGCATTGGAGAAAAGTAGATGTGGTAACTACAATGGAAAACTCTTTTTTTTTTTGAACGTTTTCTTCTTTGTCTGGCTTTTAAATTGTAAAATTAATTCCTAATGTCCTCTTGAGATGTGAGTAGTTAAAGGTTGTCTCTTCCTTATCTCAAAGTACGCTTTATTAAGTCTATGAAAGTCTAAGCTTAGGTAATATTGCAGCTGTTCAGTGCCTGTTAGTATTTATTAGCTGTGCAATAATTTGGGCAGTGTACCTTCCTTCCTGCCTTCTGCAGGAGCAGCTGTGTTAGTTCAATGCAGCTGGTGGTTAGAGGCAGAATGTGCTATTTTAAAGAATTTGTTAGTGTGTTCTTGCCTCCTTTTACGGGGGAAAAAAAAGGCAACAAAAAACCAAACCCAAAACATTTGCTCTTCTTGGAGTTTCACGAGGCAGACTTTATCATAGCTTTTCTTGGCTTACCCTTGTGCTGTATGGGCTGGAGTTGAGTGTATTGTTCACCTTGTCACTACGGAGCCAGAACACGCATTGTTCCTCTCCTGGGAACACGGTGGTGTGGTGTTGGCACAGGATTTGTTCTGCCCGTTGTAACTTACAGCTATATTATTTCAAAAGCAGAGTCCTATACAGTGCCTTTCGTCCAGAAAGCACCTCTTACCTGTCTGGTACCTGCTTTTCCTCTCTCTTCACACCAGCTATTGTTTGTTTAGCTGTTCTGGCTGCAATGGGATGGTTTCTGATTGAGCTGGGCTAAGCAGACTGTCTTCACAATATTTATGTATGTATAATGCAAATAATAATGGGCTGAGTGCTAGCAGCTTGTTGAATGTTACTATTTTGCTAATTCATCAAGCTTTAATGATAAAATCTGAATTTGACCATAATACTATATCTAAATTTCTCTTGTCACTGGACTTAAAATGTCTTCAGTGTTTTGTTTTTCTTTCCCCGGTTGCTAATGTTGCTCAGACTGACCTGCCACAAGATGGCACTTCAAGCACCCTGATGGAATCTGTTCCTGTTTTAACATACAGGAAATCATACTGCATTTTAGATCTCAATTTGTAATGTGTTGCCTTTGATTTTTCAGTGTGTTGGGACTGGAATCAGAGTGGACACCTGCATCCCCAGGTAAAAACCCTCTGAGTGCAGTCACATCGCGTAACCTCATTTGGACTATCCTGTTCCACTTTTATGCTTGTTAAGCTGTTTTCCTTGGAAATCTCCCATCGAAATGTGGCTTGGTCAGTCCTGTTGTGAAGCTGCATGAGATGAAAGCTTCAGGAGGGATGGCTGCAGGCCACTTAATACAGATTCGTGGCCAGAAGTCTTCTGAGGGTGTCAGCTGGAGTTCACAAGGGCCATGCTGGGTTTAGAAACATGACAATGAAGTACCACAGGAAGAGAGGGAGTTTTTTTATGGAGGGTAATATACCTTATTGATTCAATACCAATGTAACTGTATATAACTTTAAAAGCACTCAAGAAACCATGAAAATATAACACTGGCATACATTTAGTTTCTATTGTGGTGTTAACATACCGAGCGCTGGGATTTTCAGATTACTCATCCAGAGGCATGAAAAATATACTTACATATTTGGAAAAGGCCTCTAATTATGTGGTTAAAAAATAGATCAGATGTTCATCATTATAGATAGTCTGTAGAAATTATCTCTTTAAACTGTTTGTATTAGCTTTTGAAGCTGTAAAATGGGTTGCAATCTAATTTTTCTCAGTGCTGTACAAACATGCTTTGAAAAATACTCCCTGCCCATGTAATATAGTTACAGTCAGAGGAGAGGAAGTTCAGAGAGCTCAAGTGACTCATCAAATGTCACTCAGGTCCGGAGATAACCTTAATATCTGGGTTGCTTTTATCTACTGGGTAATGCTTTTGTTAACTAACAATGTAAACTCTTGGTTTCATGTAGATGTCTCCTGTTACTCCTCTGCATCTTGCCCACTTTCCATAGAAATAACTCTTTTAATGCTAGAGTGATTGCGTCAAGACACAGGACTTCTGAATCTTTCTACCCCTTGCTTTTAAAAAATTGTGTTCTGAGTTTAAATTAACGCTTTTAATATCTAGGCATAGCTGAAAAGCGCTCTGTGGGACTGAACACACAGAAGTAAAGCCCCTTCTGCTCCTGTAAGGTGACTCTGGCGCTGTCACATCCTCAGCAATTTGAGTGTTGGGCAGTGAACAGAGAACATCCAGGGAGCTATAACAAGCTGTGTAACCCAGTTAATCCTTGACAAGGATAAAAACCTTTTTGTCCCTTGGAGGATGCCTTGCTTACTGTTAATTTCCCTGGGGATGCACAGGTCGATAAGAGATCATGTCCCTGGGCAGACTAGGTTTTTGCTCTAATACAGTTCGCTATCTTAGGAAGCTGGATGCCTTTGCGAAATAACAGGCTTCTGATTTCTGTAGGTGTGAGTTTCTGTCTTTCACAGTGTCTCAGACTTGTTCAGATTGGATACTTCTCATTCAACAAAACACTGGAACCCTTTCCATTTTTGAATTCTCAGATCTGAATCTTTTATTCTTTGACTCTATGGTAAAACCAAACTTGGAGTTGAGGGGACTGTGATTGCAAAACCGTGGGTACTGTTGCCTTGATTGAGTTCTGTACTACTTGCAGCTGAGCTTCATATGTGAGTTGTCTTCAGCAAGTTTTTTCTTGTTAATCACCCATGATGAGGAGACTTCCATTAGCCCATTCCTCGTTTCATCAGTGTGTGCATGAGATGCAGGTAAAATCCAGCTTAGAATATAAACAGGCCTTTTCAGACACAACATGATTTTTCTGAGATCTGATAAAACACTCTGAATTGGGGCTGTTAGTGTAAGGGTAAAGGTAAAGAACTTGCTGGCAGATGCTTAATAAGAGGAGTCAGGGAGGAGGACGCAAACAGAG
Organism: Larus michahellis; assembly: GCF_964199755.1. Lineage (NCBI taxonomy): Eukaryota > Metazoa > Chordata > Aves > Charadriiformes > Laridae > Larus > Larus michahellis. Next base: position 20,188,425 of record NC_133899.1, read on the forward strand.
GAGTGATCGGTGTGGGTGAGGGCAGTGTCCTGGCTTTCTCAGCGTGAATGAAAACCTGGAACTGAAAAGTTAAAAATGTACCTGTCCACCTCAAACTGGCGCTTCACAGTTGCCTGCCCAGCCTTTGTTAAGGGGCTAAAAATGTGCCGATGCTAGACTGGAGAAACTAGAGTCCATCTGTGCTGCTCTCAGCAGCCGTCAGGGAACTGAAAAGAGCAGCTGAAGATGTTTCGAAAGCAAGAAAGGGATCTCTGAGCTCCTGTTTTCACATAAATGGAAGCAGCATGTGGTGGACTGCAGCAGGCTTGTGTTCAGATCAACTCTGAATTATTTGCACAGGCTGCTGCTGTGAGCCAGGGGAAGAAAAGACTTGCAGTTACGACTTAAAGAAGCTGCTACCATAAATACAACTGCAAGCAGGTTAAGGCTTCTACAGTCTCTTCGTTTTTATTTACTGACCCAGAGTTTTGCACAAACATTTAACACTCTTGCATCATGTACGGCTGGGTATTTACTATGTGAGTAGTCATGCACCTTCTTTCAGGTCTCTTGTCCTCTGAGAAGAGTCTGAATAAACGTCTTTGGTGGAGGTTGTCCCAGAGACAGGTTGGGAGCACATCTGTAAGAAATGGAGAGGGACTGGCAGCCCACGGAGCCATAGGCTGTACTTCTTTTAACTGATGAGCATTACTGTGTTTTACCTATGTGCATGGACTAGAAAACATGTTTCTGGGCTTTCCTCTGATAAATGTAGGATTGAGGGAGGCCGGTCCAGCTCCAAGCTCTAGAAAAGACTTATGCTCACTCTTAATATTAATTTGTTGTCTTCTGTGCTTAGAAATGCAAGTGTGTTTTCTAGGAAAAAAAGCAAAGCCCCACTAGAAGAGGAGCAGTCTGATCCTAGATTGATGAATCTTCTCTTTGCCAGGTTTCTTCCTAAGACTTTTGAGATCACTGCCTTGATGTATGGAAAAACATTATACCTTTTTTCTTATATTACAAAAGCATCATAAAACATCAATTATATAGGAAGGCTGTCCCAAATGCCCTTGAAACTAATTGTAATGCCTACCTTTGCTTCAACAGGCCCTTCTATTTAAGGTTGTGTGATTTGGCTCAGACCCCTCTTAAAAACAAAGCATGCAAGATGTTCCAAAAGTAAGTTTTTTGGGAACGTTGGCAGGCACCTTCACCCTGATAGTGTCATTCTTGTTAGTGTTCCAGATGAAGAGATTGAAGTGGGTAATTAACATGTACAAGCTGCATTTACAAGCTGAAAAAATGTTTATTGTTTTATCCCCTAAAGACTGACTACCTTGCTCAACACTAAACTGCGTAAAACCAGGAGGAAAATGATCCTAGTTTTTATGAAGAACGTACTTCTGAAAGTAAGGAGCTAACTGGCTAAGGCTGTATGCAGTTCTGCCAGCTATCTTATGGTATCTCAGCTAACAAATTCCCTTTCCTCCATCGCTGATACTCAGCCAGGAAGAACTCCTTTGGGATACCTGATACTTAGGCTGTTATAATGAAACTCTATAAACTTGAAATTCAGGCTTGTTTTAATGTGTTGCTCAGACACTTTTTGTATGCCTTGGACTTTTTTCAAGACGGCTTTATGTTTAGGAGTTTAAATAAACAAACTAGCAAGGTTTTGCTTTTGAGTGAGAGGGGTGTGGGGTGCCTGCTGGCACCTCCCAGCAGGGGATTTCCTCAGTAGACAAAGCATCTCTGGCAATGGGGGCCAGCGTCCTTCACATGCCATATGCTATGATCTGTATTTCCCAGTTTCTAGAGCAATTTTGTAGTGAGCAGCGTGCTGTGGAATAGGATGTGCTGTGTGATACCTCTCTGCTGGTGGAAGCCAGCTGCTGCTGAAAAGAGCAAGTTTCCTCCATGGAGCTGTTGCCACCTCATCAGCTAGAGATGGGTTTATCACCCTTATGGCTCTTTTTCTCCCCCTGCCAGCTGCACCTAACGAACCCGGCTTCCTGTGCTCGGCACGTTCTTTTGATGCACCGAACGCTTTCAGCAAGCTGCTGAAATATCTGCTCTGCTCCAGGGAATATGCCGGTATTATCCCCAAAGTGGTATTGGGCAACCGATTTCCAAAGACTCTGGCAGAATCTTTAAAGAGCTGGAGTCGGTATTAGGCAGAAGAGGTTTGGCATGGAGTTCTGCCTGGCTCAGTTGTTTCATTTCCCAACAGAGTCCCAGACACAAGCTCTCTGCTGCGTGACATGTTGCTTCTGACAAGCTTATACCTGCACCAGGGCATGAAGCCACCTTTTGCAAGTTTTAGAAAAGTGTGTTGCTGCCTGGCTGTAGAAATAAGGAACAGGAGAAAGGGGGGTGGGGAGGAAAGAACACTTGCTAAGTTTCAGTAAGGAATTTTTGTAGGGAAAAACCCTTGGAGGCAGCATAGTTGTCCTGTATGAGTCATCTGAACTCCATACATGAATTGGGTAGTAAAGTCACCGTTCCCTTCTCAGAAAATTAAGTTAATTATTATTTCTAGAAGATTAGGAAGAGTGGGGGAGAGTGGATAGATGTTTAACAAGCTGACCTTCCAAAGTTCATGGAAGTAATTTCTCAGTACAGGCTAAAGATAAGATCAGAACCTGTAGGACAAACATGCCTCCAGACTAAGTGCAGCTTACAAAGAGTTTTAATGCAAAGTTCAACAAACTTGCTGTAATAGGCTGCTTGATTTAGTTGTTCACATATATACTAGGAAATAAATGCTTGTATATTGGAAAATATGTGGAGTTTCTGTAGAACCTGCAATTCTGTAGAAAATTGTAACATCTTGGAGAGATTCGAAACTGGAAAATAATGTAGCTATACAGGTGCAGGGATATCTAAATCATAGACTGTTCCTATAGTGGCCTATTACAGAGGGATCGCTGGGGGTTTTCAGCAGGAATGACTGATATAAAATGTACTCTCTCCTGGTGATGCTGACGGGTGCAGCGGCTGCAGAAGAGATGCCCGTTTACAGCAGAACGTGCCCGAACAGCCCTTGGGGTAGGTTACAGGGTGCTGCGGAGACTGCAGAGGCATCTCAGGTCAAAAAACCCCGCTGGCAGCACGCAAATGTGAATTACTTCCTGGGGGGATCATATTCCATAACTAAAGATGAATAGGTATTGTAAATAACTGTTACAAGTCACTTGTTCTATTGTATTAGAAAGTTTTAGCACTTTTTAATGAAGTGCTCAGTATTTGTGATCAGGCACAGAAAGGTGTGTGACGTGTTTTGTTTTTGTTTTTTTTTTTTTTCTGGTAGCACAGCCAGAAATCTGGGTAATTCTTGTGCTAGAGTAGCCCTGTGGCTGAAGTGCAGGCCAGGAGATCTGGGTTCCCTCCTTGGCTCTGTTATGGCAATTACCAAACAGGCACTTAATCTCTGTGAAGTGTTTGTGTCCTTAAATGATTGGGAGCATTTACTTGATGCCCAGTCACACCTATGTGGTACTCGTGTGACAGACTGACACTGCGTTAAGATCAGAGGTTTTCCTTATGTTACGAAAAGTCTCCTGTTGTTTTGTAACAGGATTTCTGCTGTTATGTGTTCATTTGTGTGCAACCCACTTATTTCTTTGGACTTTTTTATTTTCTACTATGCTTTTGTGTACTTGAACTGTGCAATCTTTGAGTGCAGGACAGGTTTGCTTGTGCTTCCCCGAATACACTTTACTTCCAATGTATGAAAGCATCCCAAAGCTAAGTGGTACCCAGAATCCTGCAGCAAGGTTTTATGGGAAACTAAAAAACCCACATATCTTCTAAAATTATTTTCCATTGTAATAGCTTGCATTAACACGGCTGAAAAAAAAATCATAAAAAATTGGAGGGATATATGGCAAGCTTGCATAATTCTGTAGATGAATGTAACTCCAATTATTTTGCTAAAGCTACTTTTGTCCTGTTCCGCCTCAAGGTCACTGTCTGCCATAACACTTGCCCTGAAGTGTAAAGTTTTGAATCAGCAAAGAACTTGAGGCTTTCTAACAAAGACTTTCTTCAGGAAAAGTACTTGGATCACATGTCTGCCCTTAACCATGAGGGCAGCTGCTCTCTTGTAATCACTTGTATGCTTAAATTCAAATTAAAATCTGTGAAACAGAAAAGGGAAGTAATTACAGGTAATTGTTTGACAGCGATAGTTTTTGTTACCTTGCAAAGCTTGTATGAAATGCAATTTATTTGCCAGTATAGTTGTGCTCGTAGTTGGTAATTTTATTCACAGGCTGAATTGAAGAGTTGAATCAAGTGTCAGGTGTACTCGTGTACTCTGGCAGTGGTTTTGGTAAGTAATGTGAGAAAATGAAAATTCCTTCAAGAATGGAGTGAAGTCTGTTACTTTCCTGTGTGCTTTTTTTTTTTAGTCTTAAGTTCAAACTGTTACAATTTAAAAAATATTGCATAAGTGAAGAAGTAATGTGCTTTCTTAGTGTTAACATTTCATAGTATTTAGATGCGACTAAAATTACTACATGTTTTCCACTGAACTTATAAATTCTTTCAACTGGTACTTTCAGTGGAAAACACTTGTTGAACACTCCGTTTTCCACTCCGGAGCCCTCATCCTTTTTTCAGTCTCAACAGGTGTTCAGAGTTGTGTTTTGCAGCGCCGGTCAGCATGCTGGAGCCATTCTGGGGCCGGAACTGGATTCCCAAGTGGCCCAGAACATGCTCATGGCAGGATGTGCAACTTGATTTTTATTTTTTTTTTTTTCAGAGTTGCTTTGACTTTGCAATGCGCCAAATGCTGAGTGCCAAAAATCTAGGAATTAAGGTTTCTATTACAGTTTACCATATTGGGGACATCAAACACAATTAAATTGACAACTGGCCCGTGGCTTGTTGTTGCTGGCGAGACATTTGCGAATGTCTGGCTGGCTTTTTTCATGGTCACTAATAGAAAAGTTTTTAACACAACTCGGTAGGTTCTGTAGGGATGGGAAAAGGGTAGGGAAAGACGGGAGGGAGAGAAGAATGAAGATACAGAGTAGGCCACAGTGGAAGGTGGGGTAAGAGACAACAGATGGAGAATGATGTGGTACAACAGTGACTTAGTCATATGCTGGGATTGTTGGCCTGAAGCGGAGCAGCAGCGCTCACAGGAAGGTCAGCAGAATGGGCTGCTTTTCTAGCAAGTCTGCGTGCAAAAGGGGGTTTGACACTGCGGCGTGAGTAGCACACATGCAGAAGACTCGGCTCTCCCAGGCTCAGCAGCCTGGTCTGTGTTCCCTGGTGGCAGTAAGGGCAGGGAGTACTTTCGAAGTCCTGCGTGTTACCTTGGTGCCGCTTAATATCCATTGTGCCTAGTCCAGATTAGCCAAGGGTTCAGTACGTTCACTGGCTCTGCATGTTGCTTTGTCTCTTTTAAATAGGTATGAATAGCAGCCTCTCCTGAGGCGAACCTAGGAGTGACTTTGCATGCTGTGTGACTTGAGTGAAGATGTCTGCTTTTTTTCAGGTGGGAAAATAAGAGCAGATCAAGAGCAGGCCGGGGGATGGAGTGCAATCTGAGGTCTTCGCGCTTCTCTACTGTGTTTACCTAGGGCCACCTGCCTCCTGAGGTACAAGGTGAGAACATGCTTCTTCCCACTCCCTTCAGTCATTTTGTTGAGGTTTCTTTGTGAACCAGAAGTATCCAGAAATTCTCCAAGGCTTTCCACTTTGCTTTTGATCGGGCATGCGGGTGCATTGGTTTGAAGAACAAGCTGTGCAATGCTTCCGTACTGTTATGTTACTTCACACTTTTGCACAATTCCTATGCGTTGTCTCGCCCGCTGGCACAGGCCCAGGCAAGGAAGCACAGTCAGAGCAGGGGCTAGCTTGAACTTGAATCTAAGGTCATGATAAATAGTCCCGTGGAACTGCCAGCTCAGTGCTTGCTGGTAGTGAAGCAAATCAGGTGCTAGGAAAGGATGGAGGCCAAACCAGAAGGCTGCTGCACAAACTTATGGTTCATCTGTGCTTAGGTTACTGGATGTGATGTTTTTTTTTTTCCTTTTGGTGTATGAGAGATCTGCAGAAGGTCTAGAGGAGGCAAAACAGGTTGATATAAGATACGGAGCGGTTTCTGTAGTGGAAATAAGTCAGAAGACTGAGAAAGAAGTATATAGAGCTGAATAGTGTGGAAGGGGGTCAGTTGTGTAATCTCCCTTCAACCTAAGTACTAGAGGCCACGTGCAAAATCGGTAGGAACTAGATATGGAAGGTGCTATCAAGTGAATAAAAACTTCATGAGATTCCAGCTGGTTCCCCCAACTGCAAATAGTTGGAGGTAGGGACAGATGCAAGACAAACATCATAGAATTGCCTAGGTTGGAAGGGACCTTTCAGATCATCGAGTCAACCATCAACCTAACTCTGACAAAAACCATCACTAAAACATATCGCTAAGCACTATGTCTGCCCGTCTTTTAAATACCTCCACAGATGGCGACTCAACCGCTTCCCTGGGCAGCCTGTTCCTATTCTCTTCTGTGGGTGTCTGCTCATACCCACTGCTGGGGATGGCACACCAGGCTGGATGGACCTTTTAAGTCAGTCTGGCCTGTTTTGTGTTTGTGCCCCTCCAGGCAGTGCAGATACAGTGAGCTCTAGGTACCCAGCGTGCCAGCTTGGGCACGTCTTCAGGCACAGTGGGCTGCAGCAGCAGGGGCAAGGACATGAGCTCCCCCTGTCATGGCAGACTAGCTCTCATCTGCAGTTATTGCTGATAGCCTAGAATGTTAATCATAGAATCACGGAATGGTTTGGGTTGGAAGGGACCTTGAAGCCCACCCAGTGCCACCCCCTGCCCTGGGCAGGGACACCTCCCACCAGCCCACGTTGCTCCAAGCCCCGTCCAGCCTGGCCTTGAACCCCTCCAGGGATGGGGCAGCCACAGCTTCTCTGGGCAACCTGGGCCAGGGGCTCACCACCCTCACAGCAAACAATTTCTGCCTCAGATCTCACCTAAATCTCCCCTCTTGCAGTTTACAACCGTTCCCCCTCGTCCCATGGCTCCCCTCCCTGATCCAGAGTCCCTCCCCAGCTTTCCTGGAGCCCCTTTAGGGACTGGAAGGGGCTGGAAGGTCTCCCCAGAGCCTTCTCCAGGCTGAACCCCCCCAGCTCTCTCATCCTGTCCTCCCAGCAGAGGGGCTCCAGCCCTCCCAGCATCTCCGGGGCCTCCTCTGGCCCCGCTCCAACAGCTCCATGACCTTCTTGTGCTGAGGACTCCAGAGCTGCAGGCAGTGCTCCAGGTGGGGTCTCACCAGAGCAGAGTAGAGGGGTAGAATCACCTCCCTTGACCTTAACCTTCAGGGTGTCAGAAGTGCAAAAGAAGGCTTCAGATAACACCCTGGTCAGAGCTCCCAGGGAATTGATATCAGAGATAGCTCAGGCTTCGGGTCACCTTGGTGCCCTGCTGTGCACATATCGGTCTGGACTGATCAACAGAGCAGGTCAGGTACTTCATTGTCACTGCTCTGCTGTGTGGCTTCAGCCTTGAGGTAAAGGGTCGCTTAATATTACAATCTGCAGGTTTTTTGGTAGAGGTTTTGTTTGGTGATTCAAATTTAGCATTTTCACAATCGAGACAAATATTGACTAGGGGACCAGAAACACCACCTCCTTTTCATCCCTGTTTGGGACAGTTTCTCTGTGGGAAAACAGGAAAAATCGAGGCGTGCTGCAGCTGGTCTAACAGCTGCCAAAAATGTGAGCGGATTATAAATGAGTTTTTCCTCTCTATAGAGTAATTATTGGCAAGGGTATAGGACTAATCTAGTGTCACTCATCTCTAGTCTAGAAATAGCTGCTTGATAGACAAAAAATAAAGCAGGAAAAAAAATGCACCCAAAACCAAAGTCATTCAAGCAAAAAAATTACACCTGAAGCAGGAATAATAAGCTTTTGGTAGAATAGCTGGGGAGGAGAAGCCAGGAAGACACCTTTAGTGAAATTTCTTCCAAAAAAGGAACTTGAACACGATCTTCAGGGGATTTTGGGTTTTAATCTGTTAGATGCTGAATGTGTATATTGAAAGATAATTCTTGCTACAGCTGCATTGCATGCTTGTTTCATTGACCTATGCTCAGCTTTAAGCTTTGATATGTGCAAGAACGGATGACTGAAAGCTAAAGCTGGAATTACACTAGGTATTTCTAAAACAGGTGTGTTGGGGAATTAATTACTGAATGGCTTTATCCTTGTGCAGAAATCCTTCCTCTTTCTTTCCTATAAATTGACTGTGCCAAATCTTTTTCAGAGTTCATAGTGAATATTTTCTATGCCCCTAAACCACAAAATGACCCCAGAAGATATGCATGTATTTCAAAATAGCACATTCTCTCTTACAGCAAGTGGCAGCTCCTTTCATGTTCCAGCCTCCTTAAACTAGTCTAGAAATAGAGCTGTCAATTACAGGTGAGAAACCTTGACCTATGAAATAATTTTGTTACACTTCAATGCATTACTGTTATACTGTGACTAAGCGATAAGATTGTCTTTGGAAAAGATACTGGTTTATCCAGTTTGGTTCCAGAATGGTTCCAAGGGACTTTAAATTTCACTCCGGGCAGTCAGTGTTGCAGCACGTGGCACTACTCTGAAGCAGAACTGGGGTCTAAGAAAAACTTACGTGTAGATATGTCGTGTCAGCTGATCTTTCAATGCACGTGAAAGCCCTGTTAAGAGGAAGGGACTTGCATGCTAAAATCTTAGAATTTCCCGGAGACTCTTAAAGTTACAGCAGAAGGAAAAATGTCGCAAGTCGGGAACATCAGAATTGGTAACCTGGATCTAAGCAGCATCTACTCCTGATAGTCGCTATCAGCTGCTTAAGATGAGGATGAAAATAAGCCCTGAGGGTAGGAAGTTGCAGGATAACGCTAGCACAGTCCTCTCCTAAACTCTCACAGCTAAAAACTACTGTGCTGTGCTGCAGAAATGCTTATTTTCCCTTGAGAAAATCAGTGCTGATGGCAACGCTAGCTCTGGATGCCCTTAGCTGTACATGTTTCAAAGCCTTTCAGGAATGCTACTAAATCCTTTATCTTGATTCAGTGATTCTTGATAAAGTAAAGGAAAAAAATGTTAAAGTTAGGGTAAAGAGCTGCAGAGTGGCTTAAGCTGTGGTGAGGAAATGAATCTAAGGAGCTCCAAAGGCTTTCTGCAGCTCTCTGAAATTTTGTGTTACTGAATTAAACAAGCTCCTTGCATTGCACGCTCCTTTTCCAGTCTTGAATCGCCCACTTTGTATTTGAAAGTCACTGTTTTGCCTTGAGGGAAAACATGTACAGAAAAGATGCTCAGTGCTCATGCTTAGGCTGTACCTCCTACTTCAAGGTTTCTTTTCTGTTGGTTATTCCAGTCAAGAAACCGATGAGCGTTAGCTTTTTTGGGATATCTTCTGCTTTGGGGCATATGCTTGCCAAGTTGCTCTGTCTGGCACATCATAATATGATAGCAGCAGCTTAATATATTAAGCTATCAGTTGCTAAATGCCAATATAGAACATAACTGAACACAGACTATAGAGACTAAAGGCTGTGTCTTCAAATGATCCTGCTATCCTGAACTCATGTAAATATTTATGAATATATTGACATTAAGATAAGAGGAGGAAGATTCCCTACCAGCTTCATGTGCAGTTTAATCTTTGACTAGGTCATAGCTGCTGTTTGTTTGAAATGAAAGTGCACGTGTTTACTTTTGCCCCAAACTGCATCAACGTTGAGACCGTGATGGAGGCCTGAGCGCCGTGCGCATGAGCTGAGCTTCCCTCCACGTGTGGCACTCGGGGAACAATGAATCCGCAAAGGCCCAGTGCTTCTGGGAAACAGGCATGGCTGTAGCCCCTTGAGCCTAAAGGCTCTACCTCTTTGCATCCTACTGTTTTTTGGAAGAAAGCATGTGTGCTGGGAAGTGGAGAGCACACTAGATCTGGCTGTCATCCCCATGCACCGTCATCTGAGGAGAGAACAGCAGTCCTGGCCTGTTTTCTAAGGGGAAAGGGGAAACGCAAACACAGCCACCCAGCGCTCTGCACTGCTTTTCTGCACGGGCACTTCACGTGTGAACTCAGAGTGACTGTATTTTTGCAAGATATCCACTGCCAGTCTCACAGGACGGTGGGCTACTTTGTACTTGCTAGGAGCATCTCTTTCAGGGCGTGTTTATGTGAACTAGCTTGATCTTTGCTAATGCTCTCCATTATTGTCCCTTTAGCCTGGAGAGAGAAGATGTGCAAGATCTCCCAGTAAGGCACTAGAGGGCCCACACAAGTCCTTACTGCAGAGTAGCCAAAGATATGACTGCATGAATGCAGACAGTAGAGCTTCATGACCCTCCTGGGTAGTATGATTGATTCTCGCCTCCCCAGGTTTATTTCTTAACAGATGTTTTCAAGACACAGTGGTGGAAATGGCCGCTGCCTCTGGACAGCGGAGGGTGGTGAAAATCTCCAGTTTGTTCTCATTGATTTAGGGAGACAACCCTCTTAGAACAGAGAATGATTTCATGGTAATGAGTTCAGAGCAGGGAAAAGCAAAATTCGCTGTTTTAAAATAGCTCTAGTGAAATGTAAGGTTTTGCTTTTTACTTTCTTCAAACAATTTTCCAGGTTACTAGGACAAAACCATTTCAATCATTTATCTGACTGGGAGGTCAATATCTCTTTGAATAACAAACAGATGCGGTGAACCTTTACTTCTCTCCCCTTGGACCCAGCTGCCTAAACATGGCAAAAAGAAGTATGAGCACAGGACAGATACAGCCTTGGCAGGGACACGGGAAAGAGAGACACGCGCTCTGGGCTAAATCTTTCTTTAGAGGAAGCCATGTGAAAGCACGAACGCATGTAGGAAGTCACAAGTATAACTGGGAGTGGAACTGCCTCTCACACGTGCAAAGTTGCCAAAGCTGCCTTTTCTGTCAAGCCTAGCAACTATCCGGGCTTCCCCATGGCTTTTACCTCTGTCATTTGGCAGAGCAAGTCATGTACTTCAGAGACCCAGCTGCTGTTGGAGATGGTGTGGCCACAGCTTGCCTCCTCTGCTTCGGGGGGTGCCAGGACATCTACGGGGAGCATCTTGCTGATGTCGGTCCAGGTTACGGTGTTGGTGACAAATGTGGGCTTCTTATTTTCTTGTTTTTTGGGGTTTTTCTTAAGTTAAAGCAAAAAGAATCCAGGTAAAATGTTTCGGGAACTGATGCCAAACCACTTATTATCATGAAATACATGGGTTCTAATTTTGGTGGATAAACTGACCTGCAGTTTTGTAGGTGGAAGTTTTCCTGTGTGAAAAAGGTGGAGATGCTTTAGGCAGCGACAGAGCGGAGCTGGATTTTTAGATACCGCACGGAGATTATAAGAACAAAAACCACTCGGACAGGCTTTCCAATACTTGAATTTGAGATTCTGCCTTAGATTAAATGATCTGCACAGGGGTGTGAAGCACTTAATGTTCTCTTAGGCAGAAAACATGCAGAACTTTATATTTGTGTTTTACCATAATTGAAAGAAACACCAAACCATCAAAGCACTACTGTGGCCCATGGAGGGCCAGACTGGGAGTGTTCCTCTAATTATGAAAAACCAGCAGAACATGAAGTTCCATCATGTGAAACGATGTAGTATGTCTTAATCTGTCTCGGAGTTGGTACACCTTAAGTCTGGCTAGAGAGGTACTGTAAGAAGTGTCCTGCCACGAGCTGTCTGCAGCAGAGATGACAGCAATGAATTCTGGCACCAGAGGGGTGTTACTCCTTAAGCTCCCCTAAATCAGGAGACAGCAGAATCGGGGCCATCTGACAGGTTTCATGAGCAGGACGTGGATGGGTATAACTTAATGACCTGAGGTGACAAGTCAATTGGTGACAAGGAAATTTGTTGTGGTAGGGGATGGTTCAGGTGCAAAATGTTCTCCCCAGAAAGGTGCTGTGGCATATTCCACAAATTTTACTTTGGTAAAACATAGCATTGACTTTTTGGAGTTCTGAGAACTGTACCGTGGGTGACCTAAAGGGAAACAAACTGACCTTGGCAACAAATGCACCTGGTACTGCTGATAACTGTGAACTGCGGAGTATGACCTGAAGGTGGAATGCATGACCCTCAGTGAAGTCTGTCCCTCTTCCACAGGCCAAAACCTTCTGGGGGGGACGGAGGGGGACACACACACGGGACTGACGAGTGTTTTGAATTCTTCCTGACACCCTGGTAGGCGATGATTTGCCCAGCTAACATTATGTGCAAGGCTTATCCATATAAAAGCAAACGTAGTGCTCTATCCCGTGCTCTGTGTTTTTGCATGTACAGAGGTAGAATGGATCCATTAGGCAGCCCTTAATGTCATGGGTCCCATCTAAAAAAAGCAAACAACTTTTTTAAAGAAAGAACCTTTTCACAAGCTACTGCATAAGTATTATTTTGTTTTTGCATTCGGTGGTGTCTTGCTAATCTAGCTTAGTATCTGTTTTCTGGATAATGTTGATTAGAGGCTAAACTTTACTATTTTATTTTTAAAATGAAAAAGTTTAACGGAGAGTTTAGAGGAGAAACCCTTGCAATTAATTCATTTTGTTGACAGTTTTCACTTAAGCCTGACAAATTCAGGTGGAGATGTAGATTCCTCAGGCCTGAGCTGGAGTATAGTGCAATACACCTCCATGGATAAGTCTACAGACTAGTCGTTTAGAAGAGGGTTGTTTGTTTTTTTTCTGTAAAAATCTGAAGCCCTTTAAAGACTGTTAAATCTGTGCACGAATAAAATGTTTTGGTTGGTTTGTGCAAAGTAAGAAGTTAGTATTGTTGGTCAGCTGCATACTCTGACAGCTGTGAAGAGAGATGGTGCAAAGTCACGCTGGGAATCTCTATATAAGCTTTTTATTTGGGCAGTGAACTAATCTGAATGATGCTGCTTGTGATAAATCAGGAAAAAAATTTAAGTGGATTGCATAAATTTGTAGGTCAAAGGCTGGCTGCCAGGCCAAGTGCGGATTGCACAATTACTTCCTTTTCTGGAAAGTTTGTGTGGACCAAAGCATTGGGCTGAATTATTTGTTTCCAAGCAAGGTACACAAGCAGAAACAGGAATACTGATATCTATTCCACGTGATGTGTCGGTTGGGAGATCTATAAAAAAGAAGCCCCCAAATCACTGTATTCAATGGTCTTATTGTACAAGCAAATAAAGGACAGTGGGTTATTGTTGTACATTAACTTCTTCCTGTAAATAATTGTACTGTATGCAAAAAATATGGTAGAGCTTGTGGTTTGGGAAAGTCATCCTGGCTTTATTTGCAGAGGTAACAGATTCTAGTTTTCCAAATTTTAGTGGGAGACGGAGAGGATCTCCTCTCCTTGTACATAGGGGACAACTTTATTTCTGCAGGCTTGCATGTATAAGTATTCCTGATTTTACTGCTTATAAAGCCTGACAAACCATCCTATCGTTTCCTCTTGTGTCTATGCTATGAGCAGCCATGGCCTTGAACATCTTTGCTCTAAAACGTTTGTCATGAAATACTGATAGATTGAAGATAGTTTGTGAAAAAACTAGTAACAGGACAGTGATAAATCACCTAACTGAACAAATGCCTTAGTTTCTCTGGAAGATTAATTTTTTCTTGACTGATATGAATACGTTTGTTATTTGTGAATAAATGTCTGGATAATGGCATATAAAAGCCTTTGCTCCTGTCAAAAAAAAAAAATAAAATTCAGTATGAGTTACTTAAGAGCTCTGTGCAAATGCTATTGTGGATAAAGAGACCTTAAAAAAACAAACACCAACCAAACAAAAAACCCCCCCAAAAACCCCACACAAACCAAAACACCCCTCAGTCTGACAAGTATTTACTGAGTCAGATTTTCCGAGGGATCGCTGTTAGTTAAATTTTAAGTGAAAACAATGGCTTCGTATTTATTAAAACAACTTATTTTGGTGGAATTACAATAGATTATGAAGTATCCTGCTTTGATGTGGATTGTGAGAGTATAGAATTCCTTATCAACTGTTTTTTGTTTGTTTTTTTTTTTTTTAATGTCACGTGGTTGAAAGTACTGGTTATCAGCAGTCCTCCTGATTCTCTGGAGATAGTAGTTTCAAAATAGATGGCCTCAGAGATAAAAATATGCAGCACTTTAACTACTTGAACTGAACACTTTGGCACAGATTTCTTTCATTTGTTAGGGGCACTTTAAATTTAGCAAGCTTTATCAATTATTCCGCTGAATTGAGTAAGACACCTTGGATGACAATCCTGGTATGTTGTAAGTTTTACAGGACACAGTCTGACTCATTTTACTGCTACTGTGCAACAGGTTTATAAGGCTTTATCTCACTCAAGGAAAAAAAAATATAAACGGAACCCTCTATTTACAGACCCGCTGTATGATATAATAAGGTGAAAGTAAAACCACAGACTGGTAGGAAGAAAGTCATCATGTTTTCTTGTCCTTTCTGTGGCCAAAAACACCGCTAGTTTTAAAACAAGCACACAGTGCTGTTCTAGCACTTTTATCGCCACATCTAATTATAACCGGCAGCTTTTCTTTTAAATACAGAGGAAAAACCCAATTCTCCCAGAGGAAGCATTGCATTTTATGAAGCCTCAGGTTTTAATTTGCCCTGAGGGCTAAAAATGAAGGTATTTGTTCAGTGCAGGACTTCTGTTGTGCATGGACCCTAAATGCCTTTTTTTTTTTTTGCTGTAGTTATGTAGTCAGCTGAATGTTACTGAAGAAGATCACTACATCATTCATTCACGGGCTGGGAAGGGGAATATTCCTGCTGACTCATGCTTATAAGAAATTTCCTTGCTCCGCCTCCATTCATTTCAGCTCCTCCTCTCCTCTCTTCATGCTGGGAGCCTACTATATTTAAACAGCTGTCCTGGAGCAGAGGCAGGATTCAGGGCTTGCACTTTGGTTGGCTTTCCTGACTGTACAGGCGCTTTCCTGAAGATCTCGCTTCTCATCGGACCTGCTGCCAAAGGTAAGGAGGCTACAAGTAAACGTAGAGAGCTCTAGTCCGGCATACTCTAACATTGCTTTCTGAATATCGCAGGGGTGATGTTATTTTTTTTTATGTACCATAAAGGTGATTATTTTTTTTTCCACATGCTTTAAGTGTGTTGTGTGGTAACTGGTCTGGCATGTAAGAATGATCATGCAGAGTGTGTGTGGGAACAAACTTCTGAAACTTGTAGGCGAGTATAAAATGTAAAAGCTATTGAGATTTCTGGTTTTGTTTTGGTTTTTTTTGTGTGTTTTTTTTAAAAAGCAATAATGAATTAAACTTTTAAAAACTGCTGGTGAAATGAATGGGTTGGTGAAGAAAAGAAGCTGAAGAAAACCGTTGCCTTTGTGTTAGCATTGTTCTTGTTGAAACCTGAGCATCATGATAGCACTTCCATTATTTATATATACTGACCCCACTGCTCTCCTGAACTCTCCCGAACTCTCCCCATGTGCTGTAAGGGCCATAGTTGGTGGGCCACACTTGAGCCAAAGTCTCGTTGATGTTACAGGGGGAGCTACTTGCATATGGCTGATGGAACTTGGCTTCTTATTTCTGATGGAGACCACACTTAGTGTCATTGTCTTGCTAAACACACCTTTTGCTTTTTTACTTTTACTCATTTAAAACCTGTTTCAGTTGTGCAGCTGGGAACTACTGGGGGGCCGGACTGACCAACTTTGTGAGTGATGGTCCCTCCCGGCTGAAGGCTGTGTCGGGAAGGGATGTGGAATTTGGCCCAGAATGAGCCGGGTCCTTTTCCAAGCCAGAAGAATTACGTAAGGTCACATAGACACTGAAATGCTTTGGAAGCAGCAAGGAGATAAATTGCAGAGCTTGCAGCATGCTCCCAAATGAAGAGGAGAGAGATATCCATTTAAAGTAGGAAGCCGAAAGCAGGAGCCAAAACAGGGATCAGTGTTGCTGAGTTGAATAAGCGTGAGTGCCTGGCAGCCTACCTGATGTAAAAGGAGGGTGAGAAGAGCAGTCTTAGGTTTCTTGCTAGCTCAGGCTTTCTCTGGCTACTAACTAGTTCTGTATAGATTTGAAATGAACTTCAGTGTCCTGTGCTCTTTCCAATAGCCTCTGCAAGAACAGGCTTTCATCTGCTACGCTGGATTAGCTGGACAGGTTATCAAGGGATATCTAGTCCCTTGATTTGAAGATTGCCAAAAAAACCACCAATTTACAATAATCTCCCTTTACTTCTAATGGCAAGAAAAATGAACGTTCAGCCTGGAACTGAAATGCCTGAGATGCTCTGAGCTCGGTTTTACCCCCAGAAATCAAACGCTTAGCCTACAGGATGGGAATAGCTGTTCCCATAAAATACAAAAAAAAAAGGCTGTCAATAAACAAGCTCACCATCTGAGCTTCTACTAAAAAGAACTATTAGCTACAAATTGTAGCTACAGGATGCGGAAGGGACTTCTCCCATTTGTGAAGTCATGCCGGGGTAAACAGAAGCATCTCTGATGGTTCATCTTGATAGAATTGTCCAGTGTCAAACTTCAGGAAACGAAGCGTGTAGCACTACAATGGTCATTCTGGGGTTTCATGAACCAGATCCTGAATAAAACCATGGCTAAAGAAGGTCATGTATGTGCACAGATCTAGTAATTTCATTGGAATAACAATTGTGCTCCTCTAGCCATTAGAGTTTAGTTTAATTCTAGCAAATGCTCCTTTTGCATGCGTCAGAAGGTACAGGATAGAGGAGGAATGCAAAATGAGGGCAGCGTTATCACCAAGCCCGTGGCTGCTGGCTTTGCTCCCTATCAGGGTGGGGTAGGGTGGCTAGCATGGTGGCTAGCAGCCAAGGCAACCTTCCTCTAAAGCAAGCAGGGGTGCCAGGCTGACTTCTGCTGTCTTGAGCCTTTTTTTTTTTTTGTCCTCTTCAGGCTCCCCCAGAAAAAGGCTGGCACACAACAGCACAACTTTGCTCCCGAGCCTTACAAAGGGGCTTTGCAGGCTCACTATTTATATGCTGGGTTTGCAGCTCTCCTGGAACTGTTGCCATGCGCTGTGCTGGGTCGGTTCAGCAGTCCTTGCTTCCAGCAAAAGTGTTACGGATGTTGCTGGGTTACCGCTGTCTATGGAGCGCATATGGTCTTTATGCGAACGCTGCTGCAGGCTGCTGCGGAGCAGAAACCTGGAAGATTGCTTCCAGAGATCTTGCTTTCCCTCTCTGGACTCCCAATAGTTTCACAGAGACAAGAGGTGCGCTCTGTATTAGGAAAAACTAATGAGAACTTGTTGTCTTGGGTAGGGCAGCCATGGAGAAGGATTTATTTGTTACCACGGGGAAGAAACTTCTGCTAAGCTTCAGATAGGTACTGCGGTTTAGCTGTTTTGAGGGAATACCTTACTGGTCACACCAGCGTCCTGTTCTCTTGGTGTCCCTGGCCATCCCAGGTGCTAGTGCTGGATTCTACCAGTTGCAACTCCAGAGCTTTGTGGTGGGGAGTTATTTGGGGGTAAAGTTACACAACAGTCTGCTGAAAGTGGTGCAGGTTTTAGTTCCTGTGGCAGAACCTACCCAAAAAGCTGGGGAAATATTGGGCGGTTGGGCTGTGCTCCTGCAGCTGGCGGGGTTGGGCTCAACGTGCCTTAAGGGGTTGATGCACACCTTGATATAGACACAACACACGGGAGTCTTCATCTTCTGTAGTGCACCCAGCTACCTTTGAGTCTCAGGTAAACTGGGAACCTTGAAAGTTTACTTAAAATCCAGCTCGCTTCAAAGCTAGATGCTTGAAATGAATTAGAAAGTACGACTATTATGTCTTTTAAGTGGTTCTTGCCATGTCAGGCAAAATGCGTGAGAGTCTTTGACTGATGCTTAGTTGAGTGGTAATAGGCAACCAGTAAGTGTTACTACACTGTGATCTAAAAATTTGGACAAAGCTGCTAGTTCTGAACTCAACTTGCAAGACTAATTATGTGCCTCTCTACTCAGATGAACTCGGTCCTCTTGGAATAGCTCTGTCTAGCCCAGCAATGGCCGTAATTGGGGAATGTGAGAATTGTCACATCCTTGCAGGCAAATGCACTTACAAGACTCCTCTGGAAGCCTGGAATTCTGCAAATCCTAAACTTGCCTGTGGTTTTTTTCTGGCTGCTCCTTCCGTCGCCAGGGTCTCGCTGCGTTACTGTAGTTGCTGGTGATGTAAATGTCAGGCTTTAAAGCGGAGCATTACGCCTGTAGGACGACACTTGCTGCAATGCCTGTGTCAAAGGCGGTGATGTGCCAGACCTGATGGGAGCGTGCAGCGCGCTTGCCAAAGATCTTTCTGCGCTTGGAAAGGGCATGGAGAGCATGCCCTGCTGAACAAAGCCATGCCACTCACGGCATTTTTTTACTTAGCTTTCCAAAATGACAATGGTGTTTTTATAAAAGAACTGTATTCTCTGTAGAATAACTTAAAAGCTTATGCTGAATTTAAAAAAAAAAAATTAAAAATCTCATTATTATTGTGGTAAAAACATATTTTTAACCTCTTTAGATTAGAGACAGTATACTTGAATTCCCTGGAAAACTAAAGTAGTCATTACTTGACGTGGTGGGATTCCTGCAGGAATGGCAAAAAGCTTTGAGTCGCTGTTCACTGAATATCTGCATAATGATTAGTTTTGTAGATTCTGCTCCAATGACACCTTAGTCTCCAAGAGAATTGTGATGTATATTTTTAAGGACTTGTTATTAACCTGTTCAGACCTAGAACTCTCTATTTTCTGGAAAATTTACAAAGGCGGCTCAGGAACTAAACTAGTACTTACGAAAAACCCCTGTAGTGGTGGAATGGTATGTGTTTGAAAATGCAGCCAGGAGGCTTCCAGCCTTTGCACAGAAGTCTTAAGTGAGGTTTGCTGTAATTATCAGTAAATGCACGATTTGCTTTAAAGAGTACGAAGTGTTTGTGATAATTATGACAATTTTCTACACAGTACAGGCAAAAGTGATGGTTTCATTAACAAGCTGCAACACTTCAGTTACTGTAGTTGGAGGGTTCCTGAAGTTGCTGGCTGTTCTGGAGGGACTGGAATTCATGTGTGGAAGAGAAAGATAAGGCTTCTCGCCATTTTTTTTTTTTTGGTGTGGTGTATAATCAGGAATCATCCTATGGTTTTTGGGCAGCAAGAGGAGAAAACGATAAGTAGTCCTGTCCTGAGTGTGGAAGTGTAATGTGCTGGTCTGCAATGCAAGGATTATACTTTAGATCAACCTGGGTTTGTGGGCTGTAGAAAGTCATGGGCTTCTTTGTCCAAAAGGCAAATAATTCAAAACTTACTTGTTTCAACAGGTGGACTCCAGGATCTAAATGCTTCCGGACAGGAAGATGCACGCATTATCGACCAGACCGCAAAATAAGAGTGGGTTCAAGCCGCTGCCTGTTGTGATCATAGGTGAGCTTTCTCCTGCCAGCATTGCTGTGTTCTCTCCTGCTGTTGTCGCTTTGGGCTTGCTGTTTTTCAGCTGTTCCATGTGTTCTCACTCAAACCAGAAATGCGTGGCCACAGTTTCTGCATCCTTTCCCTGACAGCCAAACTTTCCCTAGTACTAAGAGAAAGATCACTAAGAGTTGTGGGAAGCAGGGAACCAGGTATCTGACAAACTAAAACATATATATATATTTTTTAAATAGTAAAATTGGTAACCTTTTGGGCATCAGTTCAGCTGAGCCTGATTTTTCTCTGGATACTTAGAAGGGTTTGAAATCTTTTCCACTACAGATAATCACTTCACAGCAAGTTGATTCGCTATCTGTAGTACTTGAATTGGAGGCGTGTTTGTGTGATCTTTTATCCCCCTCCCCATTAGGTGTGTTTAGAAAGTGTTCCAGGTGCTGTTAAAGTTTCTTGAAACTTTTCACAGAATTCTTTTAAAATGCAAGTCAGCTACACTGATATTATTTTTTTTTTGGATGGATGTAGTAGAATGGTAAAAAGCTGTGGGTTTTCTGGCAGTTTAGCAGACAGGTTAGGCAGTAACTGTCTCGTCTCCCTTGCAAAGGGGGAGGTTTGTAATGGGAGGTGACTCTTGGGGCGAAGCACTCGTGGTGATGTCAGTGCCTTCCCCTCTGAGACCTGCCGCGGGCTCTGCTCCAGCGCAGGTGCCAGACCCTGTTCATCTGAGCACGTGTTTAAATGCCTTGCGGAGCCAGGTTCCTTCCTTAGCTGTCATCTAATTTATAGCCCCCGGGAGAGCTAGTCCAAAGTTAGCGCACCACATAAATCACACTCAGTCCTTGCTAATGGTGAGCTTGACAAGGACACTCCTGCCAGCGGGTTCTAGTCTGAGGGTGGCTTTGTACTGTCCAGTTGTACGAGCCTGGAGGTGGGAGGGAGGATGGTTTTGGTACGTCCCTAGTGCACCTATACAGGGATCCAGCACAGAGATGTTGCTAAAGCCTCGGGAGCAGCGGTGTGAAGATGTGCTCTGTGAAGAGACTGTTGGACTGAAGCAGCTCAGCTGTTTCACTGCAGCTGGACATTGCACGCAGGTTCCAGCTGCATCCCCAGGCCCCGCTCCAGGCGGGATGTGAGCTCCCTCCGCTCTGCTGGCAGCCTCAGCAAAGCAGTTGCTTTCGAGAATAGTTGGAGCTCCAGAGGCAGCTGTACTTGTGACCATCCATATCAAACTTAAACGTGGTTCAGAGTAAATACTTTGCGTGTGTCTCTGAGCAGTGTGTGCACTCAGTTTGGTTTAGGCACCTCCTTGTACTTGCTAAAGCAAAGAAGTAAGCTGAAAAGTGTTATCTTTTACTTTAGCTGCGGTTTAGTTTGCTTTTAATTTCTATTGCTTTTGGATAAGTTTTCCTGCAAGTGGAATATTCCACACACTGACCTGAAGCCGTCCTTGCTCAGCACAGCAGACTTTGACCCCAGCTCTGGTGTGTGCTGCCCTACACAGAGCTCAGCCCCCTGTCGGCTTTACAGCCCGAGCCTCCCTCTGTCTCATCCCCACGAAGCAGCCTTTGCTCCAGTCGCTCACGCACGCAGCACGGGCGCTGTGTCAACACAGCCTGCTGTGTCACTTCAGCTCTCCGCCCCTGTATCGTCACTGCACGCTGGAACCAGGGGTTAGTCACACACTAGTGAGCAGCAGAGCCGGAGCAGCTGGGGAAGCTGACACCTAGTTATGCAGACGCCGTAAAACATTAAACATGCTGGACAACAGCCATGTGAAAACTTTCCACGGGCTGCTCTCACTGCGCTTTGGCGTCACATCTATCAAGTTTTTCCACTGGCTGTTGGGTGGTCAGCAGGAGGAGTTCAGTCATTCGGCAGCCTGCTCAAAGGGCTGTATTCTGAGGGATTGTCTTGGTGTGGCAGAGACTTTTATTTTTTTTTTCCTTAACACACTCCCTGCAGTACCATGGTGGGGCTGAACGCGTCCTCAAAACCCGTTAGTCAAAACTACTATTGCCAGATATCCCTTATTAGATGGGATTTCTTACTGAGCAGAGCGGTTCCCCTTCACTTCAATAGTCACTGTTTTTTCTGGACTTTGTATCCTGTGCATGATGAAATACCCTGTACTGGTGTGAAATGTGCATCCAGGAGAGCTGTGGCCCCCCAGTCAGTGTGTGACCAGTTGCTAAACATTTGAAGATGCTAATGAGCAGTAACTCAATTCATCAGCATGCTAGAGACTGCAGGCTTCAGGTGATGTTAACCTCTGGCATGTTTAACCCAGTGTCTCTCCAGCAAGGTCTGAAGACCTTGCAATGCAAATAGATGCAACTGAGGAGGAGAAGGGGACGTACGAGGGTAAAATGATTTCCCCAACTCCATCCAATAGGTCAGTGGTCAACCTGGAATAAAAACTCACCTGTATCCATAGTAGTCTCATGCCCTTTGAATTGGTCTGGATATTAGAAACATTCCTCAAAGGGCTGCTCTATCTTCAGGAGTATAAATTCTTCTCCATTGTGTCTTTTTAGGGAATGGACCTTCAGGAATCTGTCTCTCATATTTGCTGTCGGGCTACATCCCGTACTTCAAAAGAGACTCTCTTCATCCTCATCCCATTCTCCAGAGGAAACTGGAAGAGGCACCAGATGTCTCTATTTTGGACCAGGTTCGTGTAAAGAGAAACAGTATAACATCATAGTAAAGTGTCCTAGGAGTACAAGTGATAACCTCATTTGACTTTTCAAAGTACACAGGCAGAATAAGCCTTAGGCAAAGTACTTTTAGTTGTCCAGATCTCCCTTGTAGGAAATGCCAGCATTGCTACTGTCTCTTGAGGTAGTCCTTGGGCAATAGCAGGGTCTGTGTGCCAGTAAATGAGCTTCACAGGACACCAAAACCACTGCCTGGAAATACCAGAGTAACAAGCAGCCTGCTGCCTGGCAGGACACGCATTTTGAGCATCTGATCTGCCTTTCCTTAGGATTTGGAGTATCTATCTGAAGGCTTGGAGGGACGATCCCACAGCCCTGTGGCTCTTCTGTTTGATACCCTTCAGCGTCCAGACACAGACTTTGGTGGAACAGCAGAATCTGTCCTCACCTGGTGGCATGAGACCGAAAGAGCCATCCCCCACCTGGTCCTTGGCAGAAATGCTCCGGGAGGTGCCTGGCATGTAAGTGAATTGAAACCCAACTGCTTGGGGCTGCATGTGTTGACTGGAGAGGCAAAAGCTCCTCTATGTGCCAGTCAGCCACGTTTGATTTCATGTATATAGACAAGCAAAAGTTTAAAAGGAAAAAAAGCATGAGAGGGTTTTTATATGTCCAGTCTGTTGTTCTCTTTGGAGACGTGAAGAGTTTCATCCATGACAGCGAATCAGAGGAAATCACTGATTTCCTGATCTGCGCTGTATTGAAACATGACAAAATTGCATTTTGCCTCTTGCATTAAATAACTGAAAGCTATTTTGCTGTGTTTCTTGTTCCAGTCTATCGAGGGCTCTATGGTTACCCTGAGCAGAGGTGAATGGATGGGACTCCCAGATCTCCCGTTCAAAGACTGGCTGAAGCAAAAGAGAAGGTAAGATAGCTATGGGGCAAACATCCAGAGGTTTTTTGGGAGCGTGGGGTGGTCTCCTTGAGTGTAGCTACCCATCTGTTATGGATGATTCTAGGGAGAGAAAGCACATCCTTCCACCCCCCAGTAAAAGTCCATTCTGCATTCAGTGATTCAGGTAAAGTTGCCGTGCTGCCTGGAGTGTGTCCTTCTCAACACCTGCTGGGGAGGTGGATCACAATGACCATGAGTTCTGCATAAAGCTGGGAAAAGGCATGGTCATCTGACTTCTGTGTCCTCTGCTGCTGTCCCTAATGACGAATACAATCAGCTCAGCTACTGTGCAGTCTCTGGGGTGCTTCTGCTCTCTAGATGGGTAATCTTAAAAAGCCTAGGAGTTAAAAGTGGAATGGAAGCAAGATGCAAGAGAAAGGCACAAACGAGCAACCATGTTCTTAGGGATGGGATTCCTGCTAGAGAAAGCTGCCTGTGTCCAACAGCTTGTGGGCCCGAGTGTTAGCTCTATGTACCAGGAATAACTTTGCCGAAGTCAGGGAAACTAGATAAGTCTTCTCTGATAGTGCCGGGATAGATGGCCCTAGGATAGATTCAGTGGAAGAGGGGAGAAATTTCAGCCTCTTACTTAACTGCTGCTTGACCTTTGTTTGTGCTATATTACAGAGGCCTCAGAAACAACAGAGCCACGGCAGAAGACATTGCTCAATATTACCAACACTATGTGGTGAGGAAAAGACTGCAGAAGAATTTCAGATCTGGTACTGTTGTGACCTCTGTGAGGAAAGTGAGTGCAGAGAGCATCTCCAGCCACGCACAGAAAGATCTGCAGGAGAATAGTGACTCGCTCTGGAGCCTCAATGAGAGAAGTACGGAGGTCTTCCAGGTGGATGGATTTTTCAAAACTGTGAAAGGCGTTAAAGAGCCCTTCTCTATCTATGCAGAGAATGTGGTCTTAGCGACAGGAACATACGATAGTCCTACTTGGCTTGGGGTCAAGGGAGAGAACCTTTCCTATGTCCATCACCAGCTGTCTGCCCTGGAGGAAGCCGTGAAGAACAACACTGTTGGCATCATGTCAGATCCAGTCTTGATTGTAGGTGCTGGTCTGACAGCTGCTGATGCGATTCTCCTTGCTCACCATTGCAATATTCCAGTAATCCATGTATTTCGGAGGCGAGTCACTGATCCGGGTCTTATATTTAACCAGCTCCCCAAAATGATGTACCCTGAATACCACAAAGTCCATCAGATGATGAAAGAACAGTCAGCTGCTTGTGCTGGGCCCTATGAGCGTTACGTTAGCCTTCCTGAGCATCACGTGCTATCCTTCGGCAACGACAAGAAATGTATCTTTCAAGACAAGAATGGCTACCAGAAAGTTTATAAAATTTCCATGGCTCTTGTTCTAACTGGCTCGAACCCCAACCTCTCCTTTCTGCCGAATAACGGCATTGACTTGGCAATGGACAGTGGCCAACCAGTCAATCCAAAGAGGAATCCCATAGATGTTGACCCATTCTCCTATGAATGCACTCAGGAGAAAGGGCTGTATGCTCTAGGACCTCTCGCTGGAGATAACTTTGTACGCTTTGTGCAGGGGGGGGCTCTGGCTGTTGCCAGCTCTCTGTTAAAGAAAGCAAACAAAAATCCCCCCTAACAAAACAAAAAATATCCCTGCGCTAACTGTGTCTGGGTTACTGCTGTTTTCTTAGAGAAGCAGGTCATCTGATTTGTACATCCTCACATGTAAAGCCCGCTCCTGGTATTCCTCAAGGTTATGCAGGGAGTTGCGAAGTTCTTAGTAGCTGAGCTATTTGGGAAGGTTAAGTCACCACACAGAGTGGGTTTCACACACGGCACTGCCTTCAGGCCCTGGGGATTCAGCTCCTTTCCAGCCCAGCTGTGCATAAAGGCTACAGGGGCTTTGAATCTTGTGCCTGGAAAAACAGGGGGCAAGACATGGATTGCTCTTCTGTGCAACACCTTCCAGGTTGCTGAAAACTGAATTGGGGAACAATCAACGTTAATTATTTCCAGACAGCAGGCTGACAGCCCTGTGTCTCTCAGTGTCTTACAGTAGCTTTTTCATGAAACAGAGTAAGCCGATGTGGTTTTATTAGCTCCAGTAGCTTGGCTGTATGTTCCTATTAGGCCAGAAATCGCTGAAAGATGTTGCAGGTACCTCTGGCACATGAAGTGGTACTCTGCAAACAAAAACCGACATAAAACCAGTCAAAACTGTATTGTCTCATGGACACCAGCAACAAATGATATGCAGTATCTCTTTAATCAAGGGATTCCTGTGATTGGATTTTTTTTTCCCCCCCTCCTTCTTGAGAAGGAGTGGTACTGATGGCAAACCAACTGTTTGTAAATCTTGCAGCTTTCTGCTTTCGAAATCCTAAAATTGCAACAGCCGAATTCTTGGCAGCTGCTGTTCTGCAGAGACAGCAGAACCAACGGGTCTGTATGTACCTGCCCAGGTGCTGTGTGGGGCTTCTGCTGCACAGAGGATTTCAGAAAGATGCAATATGTTACACGTTGTATGAATTCCTAATGTAATGTGATTATTATTATTTTTTTTTCTAAAGAATACTATTTCTGTAGAGGGGAAATTGGCACAGTCACTTTCTGATAGTTTTATGCTACATATAGCAGGTTTTTCTAATACTAGTTTTCTAAAAGATTTGTATTGGCAAAACATTTTGTGACGAGCTTTCAGTCAGTGTTTTGATGAGCTGGGGTGGGTGGGAATGATGCCTTGTGTTGCAGAGAGCATTCTCAACAGACCTGTGGGACCTTTCACAGGAAAAATGGGAGCCATGGCTGATCTTTGGTGTAAAGACAGGCTCTGCTTCCTGTGCTGCACTGAAACTCACCGATGGGGCAGGATGCTGCTTGTGTCTGTAAAGCTGAGTATGTGGAGACAGAGGCTGTTTGTAAATGAATCGCCCTCAGGTTGGGATGTACGAAGTGTGTATGTGTGGTATTGCTGTATCGTGCTCAAATGTTTTTGCAACTGACTGTTCTTGTATGAGATTTGTCAATAAAGTGATTTCAGACTTAGTTTGTGGTTTTGGTTTGGTTTTTTTTTTTTTAACTCTGACTTTGAATCTCTGATGCAGAGAAGATCTAATGAATTGTTCCTCGGCTTCCTGGCCAGCACCAGCTTGTGGTTTGTGCCTGCTCAATCCAGCAGCTTTCCCGTCCCCGGGAGCGCACCGCTATGGATTTGCTTTCTGTGCGTCTTCCTCTCCCCAGCAGGATGGGGAACCCTTGTAGAGGGGTTTGGAGTATCCACCTCTTCTGTGAGGTTAAAACACAATAGGAAACCAAGCTCTTTGCCAAGCACGTTCTTGCCTGGGGGATCTTAGATTTCTTTCCTGTTACCTGCTGTTGTCTCCTTTCTGGAGAAATCCTGAGTCAGGGCCTAGTCCAGTAAGTCAATAAGACAGTTTAGATCAGAAGGAGCTGTTGAAGGTCTGTGGTCCAACCCTAAAACAGGGCAAACTTTGAAGTTAGACCTGGCTGCTCAGTGCCTTATCGGGGAAAGCTTTGAGTATCTCCCAGGATGGAGATTGCACTAGCAACAATTGATTGCCTTGTTCAACATCTGACCACCATCTGTTGAGAATTGTGGGCCATTTTCTTCTCTGGTTGAAGCATCCCTATTGCAGTTTATTCACTGCATCTTGGGGGGGGTTGTTTGGTTTGTGTGTTTTTTCGTTTGGTTTTTTTTTTTCATTGCACAGCTCTGAGAAGAGTCTGGCTCAAGGTGTTAAAACACCATCCTCATTCTCTATGGAAGGCTGAGACTGGAGAGCCCCCAGGATTCTGGGGGCGCAGATGTGTGGTGTGGATGAGTTTGCTGGTCTAATTGCCACTGGCCAGAGGGGTGGCTCTCTTTGGTAGCCTTGCTTTAAATGAGGTGACGGTTGTTCCCCTGAATCTGGGCATTCCTGAGTGTGGATAATATAAGATGGCACAGAACCATGTGGTTTGGGTACTCTGTTTGCCCTGCCTTGTGTTCCTCTAGACCAGGTCCCAAGCCAGTGCAGGATTGTGCTGTTCCTCTCCTGCAGCTGAACTTTGCTAGAAAGAAATTGGTGATCACCTTTCTAAAAATACCGGTTTTGGCCAAATCTCAAATTCCTACATTGAAAGCAAACGAAGTGGAGAACAAAAGCCAAAGGGCATCTTAAACAAACAAACAAACAAAAAAAACCAACCAAGGGCCATTGGAGTGTGCTGGAATAAGGGTGTAGGGTTGGCGTCAGTGAAATGCTGCTCTTCCCATCACTGAGGTCAAGGTCACAGCGTTCATGCTGATCATTCCTGTATCCTGTGTTGCATGACCATGATCTCATTTGCCCTGCACTGGGGAGCTCCTAATGAGGGCAGCAGCCTGTGCCTGCTTCGGGGGAGCTTGAGTGGCCGTGTTTTAAATAGCCAGCTTTCTTGTCCAAGAGGCTGAGCTAATTGCCTGCCCTACGTAGAACCAGGAAGGGAAGTGGTTTTTTACAGCTGATGCTTAGAAAATATCCTACTTTCTGCCCTGGAGGAATGTGGGAGCGGAGGATCTCAATGGCAGAGGTAGTGGTTTCCTCATCAACAATGACAAGTCCTTGGGGCAAGGCTGTGCAGCGCTAATCCAAGTTGTCATTCAGTTCTCTGTATCCAGGGAGACAAATGTGAATTATTGTTCCAAAACATCAGCCATGAGAGTCAACAGATACCGGCTTTGTTATGTGTGGGATTCACCCGTGCATTATGACCTTGACCTACAGTATGTGATGGGACAAGGAAAAAAATTAGTCTCCTGAACGTTCTGCCTGTCACATGCCACTGGTGGGAGTGACGCAGCTTTGTCAGGCGAGATACTGAACGCTTTCACCACCGTTTCCATTGCTGCATGTGAGGCCCATGTGCAGTTAGCTGGCCACCTGGGCGAGTTCACTGGCTGTTTGAAACTGGAGATCGCCCTGCTTCCTTTCTCTGTCCCCTGCAAGTCCTTCGGTGTCCCCTCCCTGCTGCCCAGGGGGAACCTTCTGCAGCCATGACGACCAGAGTGGGTCAGTCTGGGACGCCTTGAGCAGCTCCCTGCTCTGCTCAAATTTGGGTAGAGCAACGTTATTTTTATTCAGACCTCTGGCTGCCGCTGAGAGGTGATGGTCATCACTCCCCGACAAGGGCTCCATGTTGGGCACCCATTTTCTGTCCTTCAGAGTTCCTCGGCCTCCTTTGGTTTCCTCCCCAAACTCATCAGTCCCCAGTTCGTGTCGTTGCAGAAAAGCTCCTGAGACCCACTGGCACTGGCCAGGAACAGAGGAAAAACATGCACCCAGAGCAGAAATTCAAGGCTTTGAAGTTTGCCAACAAGACCAAAAAAAGAGAATTGTGGAGGTTTTTTGTTTGGGTTTTTTTTGTGTGCTAGCAAGTCCTTGTAGTCAAGGCTGATGTGTTTTAAATAAACACACTTGCGGGTGTGGCAGAACTGACTGTACAAGTCTAAACTCAGGTACCTTTTCTTATGCAATTAACGTGCAAACTTACTGCTGCTACTTCTTGCTTTGGTGAAGGACTTAGGAGATGTCGGAGCATGTTCGTTGTGAGCTTTCACTTCTCAAAGGAAGGGGAAGGTATCTTCTTTTTAAAAGGAGCTGTCTTTTACGTATCATCTGGGTTGAAATTATTTCAGTAAAATATTATTTCATTCTTGGGAACCCCTCTGGTTGCTCAGCATTCACTTTTTTTGGCCACGCTTCTGTCTTTGAGCACAGGACTAAATCCAGCCACGTCTTGGCCAAACCGCTCTATTTAAAAGGTCTACAGAGCATTAGGATGTATTGCAAGTCCGATGATGCTGTAAATCTTAGCTTTATAAGGACCCTTAGGGAGCTGCCAGGCTATTGCAGGCTGCGGTGCCTTAAATTAACCTGCTTTATTTGTGAAATATAGATATTTGTGTGCAGGCAAGCAGCCAGCGCATCACTGCTGACTGGCAGCTCCCAAGTTATGCTTGTAATGGGGGGGCACTTGGGAGCGGGGCAGTGAGGGGGGGTCTTCTAGCAGAAGGGGTTTCAAGCTGGAACCAAGCCTGGCGGCTCCAGGGAAAAACATCTGAGAAGTGGGGAGTTAAGAAAAGGGAAGGCAAATTTCGTTGGCTGGATCCCACCTCCGCCAGAGCCTGGGAAGTTGCAAGGATCCGCTGCTCAGGGAGAGTTTCCTTTGCCATCCCTGGGGACCAAGCCCTGAGGACCAGGACAAAACCTGGATCCTCCGCTGTGCAGCTCGGAGACAGGGAGATTCCGCTCTGGCATGGCAAGGAGAACGTCTCACAGCATTTCTGCCTTTGGCCGTATGAACGTTCCCTTCTGCTCCACATGGGCACCCACAGGGAGCTTGGGTGGTGCCGGTATATACCAACATATCGATTTACAGGAGCCTGTCCGAGGAGGCGCAGAGCAGGCAGCTTTCTGCGAAGGGAGCAGAATGGATTTTGTTTTCCAGCCCAGTTTTTTGCTGGTCGCATTCATTTCTTGGAAGCGCGGACGGTTCCGCCTGATGTTACAGCTGTGCTGCAGCAGGCTGGAAATGAGGGAAAGGAGGGGAATCCTGAGCCAGGCAGCACGCGTGCACGGGCAGCGTGGCCCTGCTCCGTAACCGGCATCACCGCCAGCCGGGAAACCCGGTTTGGAAGGTGAAAGCACTATTTATTTACGATATTTACCCTGCAGGTGAATTTCCACATCTGGGTCTTGCTGGAAGCGAAGGGACTGGTGAAATAACCGCAGGAACCACCTTTAGGAACTGGGACGCAGCTGGGCGGCCAGGACGGGGCTTTTGGTGCCAGCCCCGCTGTTTTTGGGGGTAAACAGAGCTGGTTTGGGCACAGCATTACATCGGGGCCAGGTCAGAGGGGGTTCGCTGGGTGAAACAGCGGCTCACTGCAAGCCAGGAATGAAGAGGCGGATCAAGAGGGGTTGTGAGGGTGTAAAGTTACTGCTGACAACGAAGTGTGGGGTTTTAGGGTATTATATTGTGTAAGTCTCCAAATTTCAGTTGCGCTTTTATAGCCCACTGAACCTTTTGCCAGGGAGGCAAACCTTAACCAGATGATGAGCAAAGGGCAGGATGAAATCATTCCTTTAATGGCAGAGAAATAGAAAACCAGGAGAGCTGTGCTTTTTTTATGAGACCACAGACACAGTTTCAGGCCTAAAACATTCATTCTCTTTGAGAGCCAGCCCAGCGGAGCAAACCTCATTTGCAACTTGGCATTAATACCCGAGTTATCCAGTATTACCGTAACTCCGAGTCAGCAGAGGTCTCAGAGGCTTTCAAAGCTAATAAACTGGCCGATAGAGCTTTCGGCTGAAAAAGGCAGGGAATTTGTATGTCAGAAAAAAATTCCTTGGTGTTTATCTGGGGTAATAAATGGACTTTTCGGTTTAAACATTAAGGTCTAGCAAAAGCAAGCCAATGGCAAAGCAGTGGGATGCTGAATGCGGATGTGCTAGGGGATGCAGTGCTGGAAGCGCCACGGGCTGCACCGGGTTCAAGCCGTCCCCTGCAGTGTCCCCTGCTTGGGGACCACAGGGGACACAGGGGCTGAATGGCCGCCTCCAGCCGGGAGGAAAGGGGTACATGCGATGGGCATCGTGACATGGAGGGGGGTGAGAGGTTTGTCTTCCCAAGGCACCTGCAGAGATACAGAGATACAGATACAACGTCGGCACGGCCAGAGGGGTGAGAGCCCAGCCCCGGGGCTGCGGTGTGAGCATGGATTCCCAGCTCGGATGTGGTGATCCAAGTTTTCCCCGAGCCCTTTCCAGCACCTGTTTGCCAAGCTCCCTTTCGCAGGGGTCGCTGGAGCAGCTTTCTTGTAAATGCTGCTCTTGTCGCAGCATCTCTGGCAGCTGCCCAGGAAATTAAGGCAATTAATGAGCAATAAGGCACATGAGCGGTGAGAGGTAAGGGCGCTGTTTCGTATGAATGAATTACATGTGATTCACGCTGCCTGAAGTAACCTATCTGCAAAAACACACCACGTCACCCGCATTGCACTTTCACAAAGTTTAAGCAAAAGAGACTTCTCAGGAGTGTGAACAGCTGGTCGGATTTTTTGCTGGCGGGACTGTAACTAAGATGGCTTAAGGCAGCTTATGAAAGCAGGCAGCACACAACCTCTGCGATATATTGACCCCAACAAATGTGTAAGAGTAAGAAGGTTTTCTCCCCTGAAAATTAAAGCTTTAAAATCCTCCCTCGGTGTTACGTAGAGGTGGAAGTAAGACCTTTGGAAATTTTTCATTAGAAAGAGAGACAGAAACCAGTTTTCGACTGGGGATTTATAGCAGAGCCTCAGATGCAGCGCTCTGACGTTGCGGTGAATGCTGTAACTGCTGGGATTTAGGGGTGGATTTCTGGTTCCCTTTTTGGCGAGCGCTTCTGTCTCAAGGCCAAGAGACATTTCCAGGTTTGTGTTTTCACCAGAGCTGGTCTCTTCCCCTGCATCACTCTGTTTTTTGGTGAACCCGTGTTTGTAAGAAGCAAAAAACATTCCCAGGCGGTGCTGTAGAGGCCTGCAGCAACCACTTGTGCCGTTTCGCGATTAAGGGGACTGTCATCCTGAGGCTGATACAAGTAAGTTCACGTTCCAGGAAATACAAATATTTATATAAATATTTTTCAGGAAGAAGGAGAAGCAAGTGTCTGAGAAAAAGATAAAGTTACATAAACACATGTTATCCGCCTGACGTAACACTCCAAATACCTCATCCACTGAGTAATCTGGATGTGACATAACGGGGGCGCTGGCCGGGAGCCGGCCAAGTGAAATGTTCTCACCCCGAAACAAAGGAAAGCAAACCGAAGGGAGGTGGAATCTCCCGTTCCCAGGCTGCCTGTCCCCTGTGACCTTCCTTGCGCTCTGTTACATCCATTTCCAACAAAGGGCTTTTTTTTCCACCCCCTCCCCCTCCCTTTAAACAATGCAATGGATACCCCTCCATCTGTGTGCTGGGAAGCGGCTGGCTGTTTGAGCCACTCTCAGAAGCGATGCGGCTCCGCTGGAGCAGCTCCCGCTTTGCAGTGCGCAGCTTTCCCAGCCTTAGGTGGAGGAAACTACGGGGCTTCGAAAGCAATCCTGCAGCTGAAACAATAAAGTCTTGCTCTGGTCAGATATCATTAGAGATGAACCATCTTCCTCACTTTCCTTGTGTGAGCAGTCCCAGTAGGCTTTGAATACCACACTGATAAGGGAAGTGGAAATGCAGAGGATGAAAGTGCTTATTCTGTTAAGGGCTGAATGACTGAGCCCCAAATTCTCCCTCTTTCCGAGGCCAGAAGGTCCCAATGGTCCCCACTTGGTGAAAGAACCAACACTAAGCATTTTCTAGATGGAAAAATAGTTTCTGTATTCCTCTGATTCCCCAATACTCAGATTTGTCAGGATGATGTTTTGTGAATTATTTACTACAATCAAAGTTTGTATGACAGGGGAAAAGCTCAGCAAGAAGGATGGTGACTAACGATGTATATTCAAGTAAACACAGGGAGGAGGTGAAGGGGACCATTGCTGTTCAGATGGGATTTTTTTTGCTACTATCAGTAAGGGGACATATTTCTGTCTTTTTTTTTTTAAATTTTCTTAACTAGTAATGTATTACTTGTAGCTCCAACTGTCCTTGCTCTTTCCCCAAAGCACCGGTCGCCGCCGCCCGGGGCTGGTCCCCAGCAGCGGAGGACGGGACAGATGCTGCGTGCCCTGTAACGTGGCTCTTCGTGATGTAGCATCAGATGCTTTGCTGATGGAAATTCGACATAGCTCAGGTTTGAGATCAGAGCATAGCTGTTCAGGTGTAGACACGGGGTTTGCTTGGTGCGGTTACCTCATGCTGACAGCCTTTAATTTAACGAATTCAGAGCCGAGCTGGCTGCCTAAACAGAGAACAGGGGGACCCAACAGCCTCGTTTCCTACATCCAATTTTCTCAGCTCACATGCTCTGATTTCCCCCCAGCTCCCACCAGGAATCTGGGCTCTTCTCCTCAGCTGTGGTTTATGACAGTTTTGAGTCCATATCAAGTAATTCCTCTCACCACCCCACCAAATATCTCACTTCTCCCAGGGCATTCGATCACACCTTGAAACTGCTGCTGCCCGTGTTTTCTTTTCTGACAGCTCTAACAATAACAAATGGGGATTATATTCTCCATAAACGGCCCACCCCAGGAGATCTGACTGCCGGCCAAGTTTGGCTTCAAAATCCTTACCGTGGCCGTAGGTAGGCAGCCACCCCACCTACAAGAAAGGTTTCATAGAATCATAGAATGGTTTAGGTTGGAAGCGACCCTAAAGATCATCTCGTTCCAACCCCCCTGCCCTGGGCAGGGACACCTCCCACCAGACCACGTTGCTCCAAGCCCCGTCCAGCCTGGCCTTGAACCCCTCCAGGGATGGGGCAGCCACAGCTTCTCTGGGCAACCTGGGCCAGGGGCTCACCACCCTCACAGCCAAGAATTTTTTCCCCAGATCTCATCTAAATCTCCCTCTTTCAGTTTCAAACTGTTCCCCCTCGTCCCATGGCTCCCCTCCCTGATCCAGAGTCCCTCCTCAGGTCCTCCATCAGGACCTCCCTGATATATCCAGTGATGGGGTCCCGGGTCAACAAAGAGGCCTGACCAGAACGGGCAGCTGAAGGGAAGAAAAGGTGTAAAAGGCCAAAAGGGGACAAGCCTGAAGAAAATAAACTATTTGAGGAAACTTCCTTGGATTTGGGCTGGAGAACCTGAAGGTGGCAACTGTGGTGGTGTGCAGGGTGCTGGTGTGCCCGGCCTCCTTTGGAGGCTGCTTCCATGTACAGCTGGCACTGGGGCAGCAACCAGCTGGGCACGGGCGGCGTACTTCTTGCTCTCTTTTCGATAAAAAATGCATCACGTTCGTGGAGGAGGAGGAGGAGTGAGATTATTACAGGGAGCTGGGAAATGACTGCTTTTTATTGAAAGCAGACATTTCCTAGGGATGCTTAATTGCTCTTCACCAACCCCACGCGGCCCTTGGACGAAGCTGGTCCCTGCTGGATTTTTAGCCTGGGAAGGATGCTTTCCTGTGCTCCACTGTCACGCAAAAGTGGTGTGTTCAGACTGGCCTTCGTGGGAGCCACGGGTACACCCGATGCCTTCTTCTTTCTAGTTCTTCTCTCCTTCTTCGGCAGTCATGAACCCCTTTGGGGCAGGGCACGGGCATCCTCGCCCTGATCTGGGACGTGCAGTACCGTATTTATCACAGCTCACTTGCTGCACGGCCAGCATTCCTCCTAGCATGCCTGCAAGCGTAAAAACCTCCTGATGCTAGCTGGTGCTTGTGTTTCAGTAAATATGAAAAGAAATCATGGTTTATTTGTTGAGGGAACGGCCCCAAACATGGCCTCCTGGCAGTATCTAATCTGGCTGTCAGAGATGGAGGGCGCTGCCCACACTTCTAGACATTTTGTGGCTGACCCTGGGCCAGGCTGTTATCTCAGTGCGCTGTATCCTGAGCTCTGGTTCTAATGTTGGCGTGTGAGCCATCCCGAGGGATCGAGCGTGGGCAGCTGGCCACCCAGGGGCAGGATGGATGCAGGATGGCATCACGTTGTCTTAACTCCACCCTCAAAAGTCATTGAGAAAACCCCCTCTTGGCAGGTGGACTCGGAAACGCGCTGGACTGTTCTGTCAGCCAAAGCTTTTGGGTTTTGTTGTAAAAACGGAGCATCTAGCACATTGCTGGAGCCTGCCAGGGCGGGTGAGCGCTGGTGTCTGTGGTGGGGGCGTAGGAGGCAGCTTTGCTGTTGGGGACGTCATGATTGCCAGCATGGAGCTTGCCAGCACGACGGAATATGAGTAAGAGCCATAAGCTGGGGCTGGGGAAGGGGCTGGGTTAATAAGCCAGCATCACCCACGTGGCCATTTTCCAAAATGCCAGTCCTTGGAGGGACTTTCCAAAGTCCCCAGAGGGACTTTTTCCCTGGCTGCTTCAGGACTGTGACATAGGGCAGGTCGTAATTCCAACAGAATGCCTCCGGCACCTATCGATAATTTATCTCCCCGGTCCCTGAATTTCCTGGCAACGAGATTAGACCCAGCAGCACATGGCTGGCGCAGCCACACTGGCGTGGCTGGCCCTGCTGGGCTCCCTGCAGGCGCCCAGGGGCTCTTCACCAGGCTTCGTGCCCTCTCCCAGTCTCATTCCACCTCTCCCCGAGCCCACAGCCCGGGAGCCCTCCAGCCTGATGGCTCTTGGGGACCAAAACATGCCCATCCCTCCCAGGAGCGGTTGTTCGGAGACACATACCTCCCTGCTGCAATCAGAGCCTTTATGTAATTTATGTTTGCAGCAGGACATTAAGGTGTGCCCCGTAACGCTATAAAATAAACAACTCTGGATCCTTTGTTTTAACAGGTCTGAGACTAATAGCTAGAAATGCCTCACAGCCATAAAGAATGAACAGCGGGACAGGAGCGCTGCACTGAGAATCTCTCTGCTGGAGGCAGGATAGTTTTCAAGTCTGTAATGGGCTTCTGGAGTCACTTGCCATAATCCTGGAGGCAAAGGTGAAGCAGTAAATCTGCGGTGACTCAGAGTGTGCACCTGGTAGAGAAACCCTCAGAAACATTTCTGCAAGGCACCAGATTTATTCTGGCTGGTGAGGCACACTGGGGGAATCCCTCTAAAATGTCCCAGAAATGAAGGGAACCTAAAAAAGGATCCGAAACAACCCATGGATGCCATCCATAAGCAGTGTTCCTCTGCCAGGAAGAAAACCAGCAGTTTTTCAGGTAGTTTATCTCACTGCAATTTAAGATTTCTGTACTTCCGCAGTCATGGACGCAAGCTTTATTCTGCTATTTAACATAGCCACTCCTCACAAACCTGAAGTGACACCTGGTGGCTCTGTCAGCGGGGAGCCTTGTGCCCTGGTACCCAACATCCTGCCTGATGCTTGCGCTTCCTGGATGCTGGTCATGAGACATGGGCTTCTACCATGTCAGAATCAGCGCTAAGGAGCCCGAGAAAGAAACGTCTTTTGAGACAGATCCTGCTACAAGGTACTCAGACAATCTGGGTGGCATAGGAGAAGTTAGGATTATAGCATGGCTTCATTTAATATCTTTATTTCTGCCATTTTCATGGGAAAAGTCGTGTGGTAAATAATTAGCTTCGTATTTTTACCGGTGTGTCTCATGCTGCATGGTCTCCTACTGAAATATATGGACCCTCAGGTGCACCTAGGAACTGGGAATGAAAGCAACAGCAGAAAGACATCACAATAGGGTTTTTTTTACCGCTCAAATTTGCGGTTTGCTTTGGATCTTTTTCCATGATCTTCCAGAGTTACCTGGAGATTAATTGCCGTCCTGTATCTTACCACCCAAAATCAGGAAGTAGCAGACAGCGAGGAAGGGTAAACCCCTCCCGGTATCTATTGCTGGTGCTGGAAGAGGGATTTCTTTGTAAATCCGTGCCGGGGAGCCCCCAGAAGATGCTGTCCTTGCTATGCTGGTGGCTCCACGCAGTGGCCTGGCAGCGGGAGCAGACAGCCCCGGCTTCGCCAGCGATGCTCAGGGCCTTCGCACAGGAACAGCGTGGAGATCTTCTCCGTCACGATATTCTGGACATCGTGTTATGCAATTATCTGTGTACAGACTGTACAGACATGCCTTCAAGGAGGGGATTAGGTGTTTTGCCAGACCCAGAGCACTGATTTGGACTTGCATGGGGTGGTAAAGCTGTCGGGACAGGTTTTACTGGGAAACAGTTTTGGGCTTCTGAAGGTGTGATTCAAACCCTAATTAAGAGGCTAAACTGTGTGGCGTGACCTGGGATGCACCCAGCGGTGGGAAAGAACAACTTTAAAAATGCCAAAGTGTTTAATTAAAACCGCTTAAAATCAATATTTTAGTAAGGAAACATGAGCACATTTGGCTGCGAGTTCTGGTGGAAAGCAGGCTTTCAGTCCTGCTGAGGTGTCCGTGTGTCCATCCCGCAGCAGCACAGCTCCCTCTCCCGATTGCGGAGCCCACGGGCGCTGGATGAACCCGGCATTGCGCTGGCTGTGACACTGGCTGGTTTCTGCAGAGCAGAGGGGCTTTAAAGCATGAACGCATCGCATCCCCACCTGCCGGGAGGGGTAGATTAAGACATCCCAAATCCGTAATTATTTCAGGTTCTCCACTGAGCTGTGTAGCCCAGTGGGACCTTCCCGATCTCCAACAATCTTTTCCAATTTCATGTAAAGAAAAAAGATGTCTATTTTACAGTGAGGGCCGCTGCCTGAGGAGGGGGGGGTGGGCAGAGGTGTCTGCTGGCAGCGCCTCGGTGCAAGGGGTTTCTGACGATCGCTGCAGCCTGGTCACTGCCACCGCCCTCCCTGCTGCCACCCCGTGTCCTGGGGCTCTGTAGGGATGCGAGCAGGACGGGTACTATGCAAACACGCTTTGTGCCTAAAGCACTGATACATCCCTGTGTCAATCTGCGATGCTCTGACCTTTTAGCACCATGAAGTGGTCTTCAAGTCTTGATTGTCCACCTTCCTCAACAGCAGATAACTTGGATGATCCTTAGAAATACAGTATTTCTGCTTGTACAAGGGTTTGACTAGCCCTGCTTGTGTTGTCCAAGCAGCTTTAACGCACCAGCTTGGCTACAGGTAGTTTGGATGGGAGTATGTCCCCTGGAACCAAGATCAAGTTCCTTACGCTGCAAACCTTATGGTGAGCTCCGTCCCCAGGTGCAGTGTTCCGTTAGGATGCTGCGTCTGTGCCGCACTTTGAGAAGCCCACAAACCAGGTATGGGGCTGGAGAGGCGGGCACTGCAAGTGGATGAAGACACGAATCTCACATTCTCATCAGCTGTGATGCACGACCTGCGTTACCCCACAGAGCCCAGCTGGGGAAATGGCCCAAAACTGCCCAAACTGGACTTGTCAGAGGAGCTGTGCTTCAGGCAAGGGGGCACGGGCTGTCGGGGAGCTCCAGCTGGGGAGCCAAAGCTTCAGACGTGGCAGACAGCTGAAACACATGTCAGAGTGCTGTGGTTTGAGGAAGCCACAGCAATTTCTTGTCATTCCAACAATTATTCTCTCTCCCCCGACCCAGGAAGGGGAATTGGGAAAAAACAAGGAAACCTGAGGGTTGAAATATAAACAGATTTAATAGAATAAGACTAAATAATTAACATTAATAACACTAAAGAACCAGTACTGATCCCGATACCAATATAAACCACATGAGGACTATTCCCAGCCCGTTCCCCAGCAGAAGCCGTGCACTCCCCGCAGGGACAGCCAATGTGGGACCCTGCGAGCGCTGCGGCTGTGGGAGGAAGGGAAGGGCTCAGGGCTGCGGCACCGGGGCGAGGAGTGCTCAGGATGGCAGCCAGCAAGGGAGGGGGAGAGAGAGAGAGAGAGAGAGAGAACTCCTCAGCAAACTTCCTAATTTATACTGAATGTGCCGTTCATGGTATGAAATAACCCTGTTGGCAGCTTGGGGCAATGCCCGGGTCTCGCTCCTCCTCGTCCCCGCACCTCGAAAACACCGAGACCTTGAAGCTCGCACCCCAGAGCTGGCGATAAAGTAAATATTGTCACCAATTTAGACACTGGAGTCTTCTAAATGTGCAGTTTTCCCAGGCATTAGAAGAGACCATACTGAAAAGTAAAATTACTGAAAGAGAAGTGAGTCCCGTCTCGCTCAAACCAGGACACAGAGCCTTGCCACCACCCCCCTGCGGGACCCTGCTCTCCGGACCACCGCTGCCGCTGGGCACACGGGGATTTTTCGTTGCTGCCAGGGGATAATAAACCACCAGAAAAGCACACTTTGCGGTAAGGCGGTGGCTCCTTGCAGCCCCGGCACCGGGCACTAGATGTCCCTGCGTGCCGTGCCGCGGGCGCGCACCCTCCGGTGCCTCACAGGCCGCCGGCGTGACATTGCCACGGGACGAAGGTGGCCCTTGTCCAGCTCTGGCCTTGCAGGATGGAGGGGACTTCATGGGCAAAAGGCGCTTGCTGCCCCGCTTGTCTTCGTGCTCCCCTGGGGATGCCAGGTCAGGAGCTCCCTCGCTCGTGGGGCGGGGGGGGTCGTTTTCCATGAGATCCCAGCGAGCTCTCGTCCGAGCGCAGCCCAGCACCTGCGGCTCAAAGTCACTTAATGGCGATCTCGTTAAATTATTTCAAGAGCAGCTCTTTGTTGTGGGAAATCGATAGCTGCCTTGCAGGTCTGGTCATGTCTCGGTGAAACCCATTAAATGACACGAGTGGCAAACGGAGCAGCATTTTAAAACAGGGTTGCAGCCAGGAAACCCAGCATCTGCTTACGAAATGAATTTTTTTGTGTGTCCAGCAGTGAGCAGGACCGGAGAAATGGCAGATGTTACTCACCCCAACTCTTAGTGAATAATTACTGGAGCGGTGTAACGTATAAATAATTTCCCCACTTCTGTCACTTCGAGGACAGCAAATAAGGACAAATAAAATGCCGCTGGAAAAATGAGTGTGCCGGGTGCCTGGGCAGCAAGGAGCAGCCTTGAGTATGCAACTAAACTGATGGTCTCTATGTGAGAGCCTGGCTTGCTCCTGGAGGCTGCAGCAGGCGTCTTTTGGGGAGCCCTGGCAGACCTCCCCTCCTCGTCGCCCGTGTTTGCTGCTGGGCCGTCTGCTTACCCTGAACCTCATTTCTCCCAAAATTGCTCCTGTCCTACAGCTCCAGCCGCGCTTTGAGGACAGAGAGCAATGCCGCAGGAAAAGGGACACTCAGGCAAGTTTTGTGCCCTACTGAATAACCTCCACGCATTCACAGCTTTAGCCACAGGCTAAATATGTTAAGAATAAGAAAGGTTTCTATTTTATTCCTTTAAAGCGAGCATCCCCTGGGGCAGCTCAGCCAGTGTCCTGCCATGCCCCGGCTGAGCCTGAGACTGCCTCGGCTCTCGCCAGGGGCTTTGCCATCGTACCCCATCATATACTGGGTACACCAGAGGGAGTCCCTCTTACATTGAAAGCTGCCAGATTTTTACCCTCTGAGCAGTAATTAACGGTATTTATTGTCAGTTAATAAATTGGGGGAATCTTGTCCTCCCACAAATGGGGCTAGAGGTGGTATCTGCTGGGCAAAGGAGGAAATTATTTTAGAAATTAATTACAGCGGGCATGAGCAATGGGAAAAATGCCAGTCCCTCCCTCCCCGCCTTTGCTACGAAGAAGCTCGATAGCTCTAATTTCAATACATTCGCGGACACATTTTGTTCATTGAAATGGTGTGAATTAACAGTTTTATGTTGCCATTGGGGAGGTCCATTATAAAGTGGCAATAATTTATTTAGGTGCAATAACTCAAATGTTTTTTTTAATTATCGGTCATGCCCACAGACATGCTTATAAATCTGAAAGTCTACAATTCCCCTTTTCTGTGCTTTTTATACTGTTACATATGATCTGACACAAGGTGTACCAGGGACAAGAAACAAAGGGTAATTTTGAAAGGTCATCAGAAACAGATTAGTTTATTCCAAGGGTTCTTAATAGTTCTGACCTAAGTTGCACGTTGAAGGGAAAAATATTTTGGTCTGCTTTATGTAAATGCTATTACAAGCAATAAACACGCAAGAAAAATGGTACAATGTCTGTTCCCTACAAGTACACAATCACAGCTTCTATCGAGTCCGTGGCCTGTGACTTTAAGCAAGGGCAGGTCGGTTTTGGTGTTAAATGCTCGTTTTCGCCATTGCCAAAACAACAGAGCTGGGTAATGCCCCCTTAATACCCAAACAACAACTCAGCACCCCACCCTCAGAATTTATTTAGCAGCCATCAGCGGAGGGGGCTCCAGGCTTTGTGCCTTCTGCTAGGAGTTCACTAAGTTTGCCTGCACCTCAGAATAACAAAAATGCAATATTCTTTGGTTTTTTAAGGTTTCCACTCTATAGTGATACCTTCCCTGGGGAAGGCCGTGCCTGGAGCCGGGTGTGGAGCCCCCAGCCCAGGTGTCCTGAATTTCACAGGATGCCCGGAGCCCGTGGGCAGCCCCAGACAGGAGCTGTGCTGCTGCTCCGGGCTCGGGAGAAGCCACACGGCTCCAGGGCCCTCTCCGGGATGAGCCTCTGTATGCCTTGGAAGGTGAGTCTCTAAAGATTTGGAGGTTTGATTATTATTTATTTATTTGTTTTTTGTTTCTTGTGGTGTTAATTCCTCATACTGCTCTGGGGAACCCTCTCAGAGCTCTGGGGAAGTCTGGGCATCTGGGGATTGTGATACTAGAATCATAGAATGGTTTGAGTTGGAAGGGCCTTTAAGGGTCGTCTCCTCCAACCCCCCTGCATTGAGCAGGACCATCTTCAACTAGGCGAGGTTACTCAGAGCCCTGGCCAGCCTGACCTTGAATGTTTCCAGGGATGGGGCATCTCCCACCTCTCTGGGCAACCTGAGAGTGTCTCACCACCCTCAGTGTAAAAAAAATTCTTCCTAGTATCTAATCTGAATCTCCCCTCTTTCAGTTTAAAACCGTTCCCCCTTGTCCCATGGCTCCCCTCCCTGCTCCAGAGTCCCTCCCCAGCTTTCCTGGAGCCCCTTTAGGGCCTGGCAGGGGCTGGAAGGTCTCCCCGGAGCCTTCTTTTCTCCAGGCTGAACCCCCCCAGCTCTCTCAGCCTGTCCTCCCAGCAGAGGGGCTCCAGCCCTCCCAGCATCTCCGGGGCCTCCTCTGGCCCCGCTCCAACAAGTCTACATCCTCCTTATGTTGGATCCAGAGCTGGATCTCCTAATGCTGCAGGAGTTTTACTTGATGGTGAGGTTAGTGCAGGTAATTACAAGGTTGCTCAGATGTCTGGGGGGCGTTGCCTTTAGGCATAGCACCAGGAATAACATGAACTCTCGTGCTGCGCCTGGTCTCCATTTGCAGGAACCGGGTGCGTTGGGTGGGCTGTGTAATTCCTGAAAAAAAGTCCCTGAGGAGGAGAAGTTTGGGTGCAAGCAGGAGTGCTTTAGAAGGGATTTTTTTTTTTGCTCATTAGCCTAACCGCAGTTGGAAAAGGTTCTGTAGATATTTAAAATCAAAGTCTACATTTTATCTTCGAGCAAGCACCAGTGTAGCACTCTTAAGATCAATGGGATATAAAACGGTGCATTTGAAGCATTTTACTTGCTCCAGCTCCTGCCCTGGTTGCAAGGCCTGGGTCAAAACCCCCTGACCGCAGCGACTTGGGGGGGAATCCATGCTTTATTAACAGAGTGGGCAAGCTGTGTTCCCCGAACCATGAGCTCTGAACCCCTCAACTTGCAGAGGGGAGGGGGTTTGTTGTATTTTTAGGTGTTGACATACATTGCACGCATACATGGTTTCCCCGAGTCTTCTTCAGTGCAGGCCGGTGCGTTACCTCGGCGCGGTTGGCAGCGTGGCATTTTCAAGCTGGGGTATAAATTTGTTATAAAATCACCTGGTGATTACATGTGGCATTATAATAAACCTAAATTAGTGCAGGGACTAACGTGGCATTTCAGCCTCCGGGCTGGGAAGGCAAAGTCCTTCTGCCCAATTCCCATCTCTATAACGGGGTCACCATTTCCTCTTCCTGCCATCGAACCCTTGGATTAACCTCAATCCCTCAGTCATTAGTAAATATTAGTAAGTCATATGTGACATTTTGCACTAAGTGGGGCTGCAGGTCCTGCCTGTTGGAAGTGTTTAATTAAATAAAGCTCCCCGCTGGGCGCAGAGGGGCAGGGGGGAGAAGGCAGAATTCAAAGGGGAGATGAAAGGCGCTGCCTCTGCCTGCCACACCAGGGTGCGGGCAGGACTTCTGCTCTGTCTCGGACCTTTCTTTCAGAGAAGACCTTGGGTTCTTCAGGTGGCCCCTCATCTGTAATTGCAGCTCATGGTTTGAGCTCCTGCTCCAACGGCCTTTCCAGAAGCTGCTGGAAAATACTGGGCGTAGCACCTGAATAAAGCCCCCGATGAAAGCTTGTAGAGCAAATGTCACCAGTGATGGGGGTGAACCAACACTTTGTGCCGAGCACCGTGTGGACCAGGGAGGGAAAACTGCTGGTCCAGCATCAGGCGTGAAACTGGAATGGCCATAGCCTTTTCTTGGGACCTCAGACGTTCTGAACTTGGAGCTGAGGGTGTGGGAGAATAGCTCTGGTCTCTCCCAGCTGTCAACAACCTCCCCGTCCTTACTGGGCCCTTCCTTTGTAGGGCTGCGGTGGTCTGGGACCCGGCGTATTCCTGGCAGGGGCAGCAGTGGGGAAGCTCGCTGTTCAATGTCAGGGCAGAGAAGGTGGAGCCGGAGCTGCCGCCGTCCCTCGGCAGCTCGCCGTTGCCACTGTTGGGCAGGGTTTGAGCTCGCTGCCTGCAAAGCAACCTGGAAAGGAAAACGCCAGTGGGTCAGGAGTGGAGACAGCAGGCTGTGCTGGGCTCTTCTGCCATTGGGTGCTGCGTGGCTTGATTGCTCTGGGTCTGTCAAGAGCTGTAATTAATGTTTGCTGCTTTCACTGGGATGCACTTTGCCTGGATTTAACTGTGCTTTCTGTTGTCTCGTCTGTGTTCTCTCCTCTTTATTCCTGTGCTGCTCAGCATCTGCGTTCTGCATATGCATAAAGCTTTCAAGGCAACCAGCGGCTGCTGGTGGTCCCCCGCTCTCCACCTTTAATGAAAGAGCAAAAAGCGTGCTGGATGCCAGGCAGCAGCAGCTAAAGAGATGCTCCACCGTCTGGCTGGAGAGGCAGGCAGGTGTCAAAGCCACATTGTCTCCACTTGTCCAGCACTCATTTGGTTTCTTCTTCTGGGTGATGGCTGCATGCCGGGGACCTGGGCAGTGCCGCGACCAGTGGCACAGGGTGGCAGGAGAGGTTGGCAAAGCCCCGATGCCTTGGCTGCAGGCGTGTTTACTAATGCCTTAGTGGCTGCAACTCTTTCTATCTAGATCCATTTAGGGAGGTAAATGAGTATTTGAATGCCATAAAGCTGGTTTTGACATTAACAAGAACTGATTTTTGACAAAAGCACAGAAATAGCCCCAAACTTCCAAGCCAAGTAATGAATCTTCTTGGCACACAGAAACAAAAATTCAAAGAACCTTATTTATAACTTATTCAGTAAATAATTTTAAATAACGAGCGTATAGTAATTCTAAACTGGCTGTGATTAATACAGTCTGAAGCAGCCATTTAGCGGAGGGATGTCTAAAAGAGAAAGAAGCCTATGAATAATCTGAGGATTGTAAAAGTACGAAAAAAGCACCATAATTCAGGCCATGAGGGGTATGGGCTGAATGGTACCAGCGGTAGGTG
The DNA here is from genome assembly GCF_964199755.1 of Larus michahellis. Classification (NCBI taxonomy): domain Eukaryota; kingdom Metazoa; phylum Chordata; class Aves; order Charadriiformes; family Laridae; genus Larus; species Larus michahellis. The sequence goes on from NC_133899.1 coordinate 20,232,765, forward strand.
TATAGGGATCCAGCCCTCCTAAGCCCGTGGCAAGGATTATAAGATGTGTCTTGCCTAAATTGTCTTTGCTGTGAGATGTAAGTGGGGATTGAGCGATGGCTGGCTTGCGCGCCCGCCTGCTCTGAGCATCCCTGTAAACGAACGCAGAGCTATTAAAGCGCTCCACACAGCTCCCATGAGCCAACATAAGCCTCCTGAAGTTCCTCTGTTTTCCCCCATTAATTTTACATTGCTGGAGAAGAAGGGAACCCTGAAAGGCGAGAGCTGGCTGAAAGAGGGGCTCAGCCCACGGGTATCCTGGCCCACTGTCACACTTCTCCATGCCCCACCTATTTATGAGCCTTTCGAGAGCTTCCAGCCATTATCCATGTACTCCAGCAAAGAGAACTGGGCTCCCGCTTGATTTTCTCTGAGCAGCAGCTAAGAGGAAAGTGCACGTTCCCCTTCCTGTCGCCTCGAACGCAGAAGTTTCACCTTAATTTACCTGAATAAAGATGGGTGGTTAGAAGAAGAGACTATATACTACCCCCAGCAAGACTTTGCTGGGGTGTCTGGGCTCTGGTGCACTGCAGTATATAAGCTCTGTTTAAAGAAATAATTTATTGCTGTGTTTTGTTTGTTTTTTTTTCTCTTGAAGCAGTAGCTGGTCAGGCCTTTTGGAGTGATCGTGCTGATCCTCATTTGAAGATCAAGCATCGGGCTGAGTGTGGGAAGCATGTAATGCTTGCACGGGGGTGCTGGGCTTGCTGGCTCATGTGTCGGAGGTGTTCAAATCCAGGGACCTGACCCCCCCCCGAGAGGGTCTGGGTTGGAGCTCTCTGCCTTTGGTGCCTTTCTGGGTCAGAACTCGAACTGGGACCATCTCCTCAAGTGTGGAGGGCAAGATTTAGTGTCATTTTGGCCAGAAGACTTACTGCCTCTACTGCAAGTCTAGATCTTGATCTGTGTAGGTGAGCACAGGAGTATCCCAAAGGAATATCCCCGTAATACAGAATTCCAGGATTGGAAATGTTTGTCCGTCTGAATGCTGTGATTATCTCTGTAGCCATGCATGCTGCAGTACCCCAGCTGGAATCGCTGGCTATTCGTCGTATAGGGGCTTTTTGGAGTTGGGGTAGGGGGTCAGGGGCAAGTTTTATTTTCCTAGCAAGAAATTTGTTCCCTGCTGTCCTTGCAAAGAACTGCTAAAATCTGTTGTGGGGTTAGGGAGGCTGCAGCGGGGAGAGGACATGCCATAGGAACACTCATTTTAGACCGAAAATGCCTAAAAGGATGGTTTGTGTTGGAGCGGGGTGGGGGGGGGCTGTATGGGGGTGGGAGCACCCAGGCAGCACCCAGCGGGGCTACTCCGGGGCGACCTACCCCCACCCCAAAAATCCCCCCGGGTCCCCCCGCGGGCCCGCCCCTGCCCGCTGCCCGCCGTGTGGCGGTGGGAGGAGGAGGGGGAGGAGGAGGAGGAGGAGGAGGGGGGAGTCCCCAGCTCCGGCATGAGGCCGGGCTGAGCGATGTGCGAGCAGGCAGCGCGCTACTGCCGGGCGGGCGTGCAGAGGCTGCTGCGCAAGCCTCCGCCGGCGCTCCGCGGGCTGGACGGGCTGCTGCGCTGGGTGGTGGCCAGGATGGGCGACAAGGCGGTCGCCGAGCGGGAGCTGCTCAACCCGGGCGCCGCCGCCGCGCAGAGGAAGGGCACCTCCGTCATCCTCGATGTGAGTGGTCCCCCCGGCCGCCGGGGATGCACCCCGCGGTCCTCATCCCGCACCCGCATGCCGGCTCCGGCCGTTCCCCCTGCCCGCATCCGGCACCCGCTCGGGATCGGGGGTATTCCTCGGGTCCTGCACCCTCATGGACCGGTTGGGGACGGGTTATATCCCGGGTCCTGCCACCCTCGACTGGGTGGGCACGGGGGTGCGTCCTGTCCCCTTGCACGGGTCCCGCAGCCACGGACCCAGTGGGCATAAGGGGGAAGCCCGGGTCCCGCAGCCTTTTGCCCGTGTCCCGGGTCCTGCACCCATCCAGCCAGCTTGGGATCGGCGTTATTTCCCGAGTTCCGCATCCGAGGGACTACGCCTGGGTCCAGCATCTCCCGGACCAGCTGGGCAAGAGGCTGCACCCCGGTTCCTGTACCCTCTTGCCCAGATCCCGCACCCGCAGAGGCTGCATGGGCACAGGAGTGCACAGCGGCTCCTCACCCTTGTTGCCGGATCCTGCACCCCCCGGTCGGCTTGGCATCAGGGTTATTCCTCGAGTCCTGCACCCCCGGCCGGTTGGGGACGGGGTACAGCCCAGGTCCTGCATCTCCCGGACTGGCTGGGTGAAGCTGTGCAGCCCAGATCTGGCAACCTCTTTTCCAGGTCCTGCGCCCCTGGGCTGGCTGGGGATTGGGGTGAAACCTGGGTCCTGCATCCACTTGTCCAGCTCTTGCACCTCCCGGACTGGCTGGGTACTAGGGGTGCAGTTCAGGTCCTGCATCCCTTTGCCCTCCACACTCTGGGACAATTGGGAGTAAGATGCACCTTGGTCCTGCACCTCCCAGGATGGCTTGTCATGGGGGTGCGCTCTGGGTCCTGCACCCCCAAAGTGGCTCTGCGTGAAAATCCAGCCTGGATCCTGCATGTTTTAATTTTGACCCGCTGGGCATGGAGATGCAGCCTGTATCCTTTATCTGCTTGCCAGGATCCTGCACCCCTGGGCTTGCTGGGTGTGGGGATGCACCCGGTTTCTGCACCCTCTGGACTGGCTGGGCATAGGGGTGCACCCCAAGTCCTTTATCCCTTTCCCAGTTTCTGCAGCCCCTGGAGCAGGTGGATGGGGATGCACCCTGGCTCCTTAATTGTGATATTAGCTTGACCAGATGGGGATGCAGGGCTCCAGGTGCTGCAGACCCCCCCAGTCTTGCACGGTGGGTTGCCCCCAGCTTAGCTGTGCACAGGGGTGCTCCCAGGTCCTGCATCGGCCCCAGGTCCTTGACCCCCGTCCCTGAAGGGCTGCAGGTGAGAGGGACGGTGGAGCGGGAGCCAGGCAGCGTGGTCCTGGATGTCTGCAAGTGCCTGGGACCTGGGGTTCCCTTACCCAGGTGTGGGGGGGCAGGCAGGGGTGTGCTTAGTGCCTCGGCTGTTGTATTTATAGACTTCCTGATTAGGGAGCTAACGAGGCTATTTGCACTTAAATGAATTGGGAGAACCGGGTGGAATCAGCCGGAGTGCAAATGCTGTAATTACACAGTCTTCTTGCAGTATCTAGTAATTAAACACATAGATCCTCAGCTTTGCTATCTCCTAGCTTTAAAAAAACCCCAACAACTTAGTGAATGCAAAAATAAGCTACTGAGGCATTGGCTGTAGTAAAGGATAACTCATGCTCTCCTCCAGCCTCCTCAGAGTTAGGCAGTTGTAGCTCTTCCAGGTGAGCCCTTGCATTTTCTAAGTAATTGCTGAATCTTCTACCTCGTCCCTGGTAGGCATTGGCATGGGCTGGTGAGTCCAAAACTCATTACATCTCTGAGCACCCTGGGCTGATAGGCATTTCGGTTCCCTGAACCAACCGCTCCAGCTGTGTCTGTTGAAAGCAGCTCGGAGAGCAGAGCGGGATGGATGAAACGGGCCGGCCGGCGGGCAACTGCCAGCTGTAGGAAATGCTGCTTCATGGGGAAACTGAAATGACAAATGAAACTAATACCCTTACGTCTTTTAAGTTAGCTTGCTTCTCTTTCCTTTCTCTCCTTTTTTTTTTTTTTTTTTTTTTTTTTTTTAACCTGCCCTGAAATTACCAAAATTTTACAAGAATCTGGGCTTCAAGAGCATAAATGCAATTGGGAAGCAATGTTAAATTTATGCAAGAGGTTCTTGAGTTAGGACTGTTTTTCCACGAAAATGGTATCTTATCTGTTCAACTTTACCATCGTATAATGGACGTTTTTTTCCCCCCACTTTGAGGTTTGAGCTGAGAAAATGAGCCACGGACTTTCAGAATGGCTTAACCGGTAGGAAATACAATAGAGCTGGGTGTGCAGCTCCTGATCCTTTTTCCCCTTTCACAATGGGTCTGGGAGCCCTTTCTCACTTGCTGAAAGTAGAAATGGATGCTGGAAATATAAGGTTTGAGGGTTGGTTTGTTTTTTTTTTTTTTTTCCTCCCCTCCTCCCTTAGAACTTGCTCCTCTCCTTTTTCTGTGGTTCCAATAGAAACGTCAATTGAAGCCGTGGCTCCGCTGTAAGAGGCTCTCCAAGCGCACGGCCAGACCCTCCCTTTCATACAACGAGCTGAAACACGGGAACGCGCATTTAGGTTAATTTTCACACATTAGCAGGAAAGTAACAAGGATCACCCTGAATCCTCAAGGATAGGAACGTATTTTCTGCTTAACTCCTTCAAGTTCTTGTGTTATGTGGATGTGCTGGGGAAGCAGCGAGTCCCAGCCCGGCTCCTCGGTGGGTGGGGATGAAGTAAAAGACCTGTAAGATTTTTATATTTAACTAACGCATTTGCATGCGCCTGGTGTGCTATGTAGGCAGTTGATCGGGGGCTGGGGAAGGAGGATTAAGCTTGGTTTTGGCTATGAATTAGATAAGATGACGCTGACGCTAATGGTACCTTAGTCACTTTTTCTTCCTCTTCTGTTCCGGCTTTCTTTTGACTCAGCCATCCCCAACATGCTTGTTTGGGCTCCTCCAGACCGTGAGGGTGGCTGGTGGGTCAGTACAAAGTTCCCTACGCCCTTTCCACCAAAGAAACAAAATTGTGGCGTTGTGGGGCAAACTGAAGGCTGGGGAAGAACAAAATACAACAAAGGGGTTGGATGCCTTCTGCCATCAACCTGGCTACTGCCATTTGGAGGCTGTTCTCAGTATTTTTCTTTTATTTTGCTTGCGTCTTTTTAGGTAACAGTTAAAAAGGTTGAATAATGTTTATTAGTTCATCTCAAAATCATCGATTTCCAAGTGTAAAAAATGGCTAAAACTGCAGATTAACTAAGCCCTTTGTACAAACTAATGAAGAAGATACGCGAGTCCTAAGCGTTGCCTAAAATAGGCAGCAAGTAAAACTAGGAAGTGATAGATGCTCTTCAGTGGCGGTAGTAGATCAAATGGAGGTGATGTGTCACTCCAGCAACCTGGAAAGCATCATTTTTCATTTAATGGTCAGCTCTGACAGCGTCAGTCAAATCAGCGTAAGGAGCTGGGGTTGAGCAAAGGGCCTGCACCCGTCCTGCACTCGCCCTCGGGTGTTGCTGCTGTTGTTTGCTCCGTGGCTCTGGATTGCACCGTCTCCGCCTGCAAGAGCCAAGGGCTCAGGGTTGGCAGCGCGTGCAATTTGCTGTAGACAACTAGCGCCTATCCACAGCTCATGGTAATGCTGCGTTCTCTATCTGCCCTCTGGGCTGCTTGAAGATGCCCTCCAAAGGCTCTGAGCTTCTCCCTACATCCCCGAGGACAAAACCCCTTTGTCCTAAGGAAGCTGAAACTCTCACAGGTGCTGCTCGAGTCCACGTGTGGCGGTGGTGGCATTTCCAGTCCAGAACAAATCTGCAAATGTCACAAGACTTATGGAAGGGAGAATATAGCGTGTGTGGGGGATAAGCCTGTACTAGACCGTATTTGCTGAGTGTGGATGAGTCCACGTGCAATAGGGAGCCGCTGTGGATGGCTCCCACGGCGTGGAAATGTCTAGACAGGTATCGCTCTGTCTGGGAGTACTTCAGTGCCGACTTACTGACTGCCCTTACTCGAGGGTCAGCCTCGGGTATGGGTGAGCATCCCCGTGGCAGGACCGTGCGCTCCAAGGGATGGTGACATCTCTGCCGCCTTTCTGGCTTTGCCCATAGCGAGTGGGTGAATTGCTTTTTGGCTTTATTTTAAATGTCCGTGAAGAAAGCAGTGCCATTCATTTCAGGCCAGATGAAGCTTTTTGTTTAATCTGCTCTGTCTTTTGCTGAAAACTAATTTTGATCCTTGTCTGCCTCTTTCCTTCTTCGGCAGGGTCAGAAAGATCATTTCAAATCCAGCTCTCCTGCTTATGGCTGCTCTTGCACCCTCTCTTACGTAGCCAAATCTGATTTGTACTTCATCCCCATGAGACTGAGTGAAGTGTTTGGATAGAAGATACAGAGAATTTGGTTTGTGCCAAGGGTGCATTTCCAAACGTAGATCTCTGAGCATCTATTCTGCACCTTGTGTACCTGTCCAACTCTGACGGGCTTCCTGCTTCTGATACATTTGAAAAGGCTTGTAATAGTTTTCATACCATTTACTTGTTGCTTCTCAAGATCGTTTTAGCATGCCCTCCCATACTCTTGTATTTAACGACCAGGATATACCTCCCTGTCTATTTTCCTCATTTGGAGTCAACTTGGATTTTTCAGTTCTAGGCAGCCCCTTTGCTCCTATGTTTAACCTATTACACTTTTGATTTTTAGGCCTGAGTTTGGCTTTGAGTCTTTTTTTTTTTTTTGTAAGTGAGTTACGTTTTCTCAAAGACTCTGGTAAGGTGCCTCTAAAAAACTGTCAGAGTTTTCCAGCTCTTTTGTCAATGATGCTGTTTCCAGTGTAAGCAGGTGCTTGAAAGGGAGCTGTACCAAGGGCTGATGCTGGTGGAAAAGTAGCTTCTAGGGCTGTGAAGGTGGTAACATGGAACGCACTCTTGCCTATCGCGTGAAACTTTTATTTAGGACAACAGGGGAAAGTCTAAGGAGAAGGTAAGGGTGAAAGGAGGAGCTAGGACATGGTGTAAACTGCTCTCCTCTTGGGGAGGAAGGGGCAGGGGGGAGAAGGAAAAAACCCCAGGGAAAAAAAAAACCCAGGAAGAACAGGAATGTAGGAACATAGCGATCAGATCAGCTGGGGTTTTATGTACCTCTGTGTATCTGGATGCTTTCTCATCCATAGGCTTTCCTCACCCAGGAGACTTAGGTTGTGTTTGTCCTCAATTCTGCGCCGAGATTATGATGGAAAACGAAATTCTAGCTCGGTTGCACTCTATTTGAAATCAACATCATATTAACCTGCTGAAGGGATAATAAACTCTACAAACTCTGTAATAATTCTTAGTCTTGTTAGGGGAGTGCTTGTGTGAATTCAATAAAATTGCTGAGAAAACCTCTTTGAAGCTGCCTCCAGCGTGGCACGTTCTCATCCAGGAGCTTTGAGCAGGCAGAACTGAATGTTTAAATTCGAAACTTGAAATCACCAATTCTTTTTTTTTTCAAGTTTATTATTATTAAAATGCTAGCGTTTTGAATTGCTTACTTCTGCCAGCCAAATATCTGTAGTAGCCATTTCGGAGTACAGCAAAAATGTACATTTTTTTTAAAAAGCTATTATAAATCTTCACCGGGGATTCTAAATACAATAGATTTTATATTCATCTAAACACCTGGTAAATGGAATGAGTATGCTGCAGGCAGCAAACCGCGTGCATTGCCTGTGTAAATCCTATAAAATGGGTTAATCTGGTCCATACTGTGGGCATCCCGTGGGCTCAGTGTGCAGCTCCGCCTGGGGCTTCAGGAGACTCCTGTAATAAAAGCGTTAGCCAGTGGGGGAGATGGTTGCTGCAGTACTTTTTGGACCGGATAATTTCTCGTTTATCCTCTGAAGGTGGCGTGTTGCCCTGGCGGTTGGAGAGCTGGGGGTGACGGAGCGGAAAGAGCATCCCCGTTCAGGCCACTGGGGACGGTCCCGGGCCGGGGCGGCGAGGCAGGAAGCCAATCGCCACCCAGCGCATGGTAGGACAGGGCCTTCCTCCATCAATATTTCATGGCCTCCACCCTCTCTCAGCTCTGCCTTCACTGAGTCTCAGCGACTTCTGCTGCTGAGCCAGAATCGCACCCACGGAGTCACCGCAGAGAGCGGCCGTGGGGCGGGCCAGCTTTGCAGCCTCTGTGTTGGAGGTGGCGTGGCATCCTCCTTGTGTATATTCCCTTCTTCCCGGAGCTGCTCGGTGGTTCCCTTTCCCCGAGCTCCCTGGGAGCCTGGCACCGAGCTGCCCTCAGGGGTTTGCCCCTCTCCAGTGTGAGGGGCTGCAGTTTCCCTTCCATCACCAGGTCCTACGCCTTTCCCCTTCCAAAAGGTGTAAAATCTTCCCTTCCTTTAATTCTTCCCCTTACCTTACCTTTCCCTTGCCGCATCCCTCCTGCAGCGGAACAGCTAATTCAAGAGGTGAAAGGAGGGCATCTTCAGGTTGTGTGTGGGAGGGCACTGTTCTTTGCTGAGCTGGAGTTGGGTCTTCACAAAAGCTGTGATTTTGGCAGCGTTACCGAGTTATCACAGAGTATGTTGTGTTTTTGTCAGCCTCCCGATGCTCGTTCCAGTGTTCATACCTTGATGTACTGCCTCCCTGTGTTGACAGATGACTTTATCTGAAATGACTTTCCCGCTGGGGTGTCCTGTTTTAAATTTTTTGTATGCGTGCAAATTTTTAGGTGGTCCAATTAAGTTGGAAGAATAAATCTTGCTCATTAGCAATAAAAACTAAACAGCTTGGTCCTGTAGAATAATCCTTGGTAGGTAACGGAGCTGATGTGGTCTTCCATCAAACCGGTTCATTTACAAATAGTCATACTTTCTAGGAGTACCTGGGGGGTTTAAAGCCCTAAGAAGTTCACTTAGTGAAGCTGTGCATCAATTCTTACATATCTCAACATTTCTTCCATTTCTTAATTCCCCCCGCTTTTGCTATGAGAGTTCCTTGCGAGGTTGGTGGTTCCACAGTGCAAAATGCTGCAGATTGAGCCTTTCTCCCACTTTAAGCTACGTTTTGCCTTCGCGTTCTCCCTCTGCCAGTTGTGCTTAGTGGGGTGGTGATGTCCCACAGGACCTTAAAATAGACATCACCGCTTCTGCGTTAGACGTGATGTGATGTCTTTGTTTCAAAGCAGCGGGAACGGTAATGGAGGGATGTGGTGATGAAACAACAACAACAAAAAAAAAAAACCAGAAAAAATCAGCATCTAGAAAGAAAAGTGCCTCATCCGGAGGTGCTCAGGGGGAGTGAGGAGCTGGGGTGTCCAAGCTGGGAGAAGAGGAATACTTCATACTGTTGGCAGGGCATGTTGTGGGCAGATGGGTGATGTGTGCCAAAGCCAGGGGGCTGGCTGAGGTCCTGCTTGTCCTGCGTGGCTTCGTTCTTACTTCCTGTAGACAAGCTGTGACTGGTTCTTCCTTCAAAATCTATATTTAACCCCAGTGAAGTCCGTAAGTATGGAGCCAGGTGTAGGATTTTCCCCAAAACCTTCTAATTGCCCTAAAAACAAAACAAAAAAAAGGTCGGAAGAGGTCAGCCCAAGAAGTAAGCAGTTTTGGAGTGGTCGCAAACCGAAATTCTGGTAGGGATTTTCTGACCCCCTCTTGAAGCTGGGGCTTGGTGACCCCACCATTTGGGTTGGGCTTAAGCAGGGGGTGTTTGCCTCTGCTGAACTATGCCAGAATGTCCAGCTTTGACTTTGCCCTATGCAGCCTCCGAAGAACCTTGGGCAAAAGAATGATTAATGCTGCTTGATTAAGCCATATTCACTTAAATAGCACATTCTGCAATTCAATTTGTCTCTTGGCTTTCTTGTTTTGTGCAGCGGTTTCTCTTCTGATTTTTTTTTTTTAATGATTTTATGACCCAGAAAATAAGAGATTCCATTTTACGGCTGACTCTGATCTGTCCTGCTGGTGCTTTTATTCCCTCCACAGGGAAATTTCTTTGTACAGCCAAATCTCCGCTCTTGCTCAAATTAATAGGGTCAGGTCTGAAGAGACGACAAGAATGTTCTTCCTTTTCTGCCCAGCTTATGAGCATGTTAATTTTTTGGTAATTTATGGCCAAACCTGTGCTAGCAGCTGTTTTTGGCAGGAACCGATAACATTTCAGCCCTTGCACAAATCTTTTGCTATTAATTGCATTCTATCAGGGGGCTATTCCTAAGACGTGACTAGTCAGAAAAATAGCAGTTGCTTCTGTCTTTCTCCCTGGCAAATTCTACTGTACTACACGTTATCCCAATTTTTTTTATTTATTTTTTTTTTCTTCTGAAAGGGCTATCTGATTCCTCTCTGTGGGCTGTTCCTCCACACTGTAGTTTTAAGTCTAAATATAATCTCCTTCCTACGCAGGAAACTTGCTTTTTAAAAGAAAAAAAAAAATAGTAAATAATTTGTTTCAGAAGTGCAGAACTGTGAAACTTGGTTTAAGAGATATTATCAATGCTAGAGAAATTGGCTGGGCTTGCTGCATAGCTGTCGTAGGCTTTTTTTTTTTTTCCCTTGTGTTGGATCTATGTTTCTGGTTTTCCTCTGTGAGGGAGATGGGAAATGCTGGAACTGCTGTTTTGCCTTATCTTTATTTTGCTAGTTAGCTCCTTTTCTACTTTGGACTACAGTCCAAAGCCAAACTGGTGGGTACTCTTCCTGGAGGTCGTTGTCCATCATGTGGGGTAGAACATGGTCTTGCTTCTAAGGTCTTCACCCTTTCAAGTTGAACAACATAGTAAAAATGTTTCTCTCTTTCTCTTTCAATTCTAGATTTTCAGAAGAGCTGACAAAAATGGTAAGTCTGTGCATTCATCTTTCACATTTCTTAATTGAACTTTTGTCAGTATTACCATGTTTTGTCATAGTAACATCTAATGGTTTAAATGTCCTTCAGTTTACTGGGCCTGATGCTGGTATGTTTTAAGCCTCGGAAAAAGTATTGTTGTTTCTTTGGCTGAGATATATTCTTAGAGCGGACGTGATACTAGTGTGCAAGTTGGCGTGGCAACATCTGCCAGGTTTGGGGCAATTTCACCAAAAAAAAAAAAAAATCACAGTTAAGTAGTAAGTAAGGATCCACCTCTTGGTAATCTTGGAATAGCTTTGCAAAACTGATCCGATCTGTGAATATTAGTCTGGTTCCTGAAGGATGTGGACACACATGTTGAGGGTGTACTGGTGTGTGTGTTCAGCCTGTGCCTTTAGAAAGCTGACCAACTTTGCTGAAGCCTAATCTTGTCCCGGTTTGGGGAATAACAGGGAGGAGTCGTCTTTAGATGACTTGGGATCCTGATAGGAGAGAGCTGTTGCGCTGTGAGATAACGTAGTTATGGGGAAAAACAGCAGCAGGGTCCAGTCCCAGGATCTCCGACAAGCAATCTGATTTTAGCCCCTAGCTAAAATCCCAAGACCTAGTCTCCGTTCTTTCCCTGTTGTACGAGAAAATTAAATATGCGTCAAACCAGAGTGTGTGTGCGGAGGGACAGGTGGGAGGCTTGTGCAGAGGAGCACAGGGGAGAGTCTGGTTCGTCCCAGCCAGATTTAAAAGGGAGGTGCCCGATTTCTGCAAGAGCCTGTGGGTCTGATCACTGCCCTCAGTGAAGGACGCTGTGAGCTGGCTGGCACATAAGCAGTAAATGACCAATTAACACGGACGTTTGGTTATAACAATCGACAGTAATAAGCCATTGAAATGGGAGTGCTGGGGAGGGGGGGCTGGTGTGGGGGGAGAGCACTCCAAATGCTGATTTCTGGGGAAAAAATGAATTTGTGCTCTTAACACCCAGGCTGTCATACTTCACAGCATCCCGAGCACTTAATTGTTGCATAATTGGAGACCCGGAGGTTTTGCTGGACGAAGTATGCGATGTAGGCGCTGAGAGAGGCTGCCTGCTTGCTCTCTGCTGGCTGGTGCCCGCCCCGTGGCGCCGAGTGCCGGGGTCGCCAGGTGGTCATGAAGGCTTACCTGCCGCTCGCTCCCCGTCAGACTTCTGGTGAGATGCAGATACCGGGTTAAAACCTCTGCTTGGTTATTCCCATCTCAGTCTGAAGTTGAAAATACAACTCCAGACCTCGACCTGTGAAACTGTTCCTTGCTGAGCCTGCGTTTAGCCTCCCTCCTGCTGGAGCCTCCTTCCACTTCCCATTACAGCCTCCGTGTAGGGCAGCTGAAACCAAAAGCAGGGGTTTTTCTTTTCTACAACAAATGTTACTCGGCTGAACGAAGCTTGAAAGGATGTGCTGGTCTTGATGTAGTTACTTCCAGTGACTGCTTTTCAAACTCTGCCGAATGATGCTGCGCTTTTGTTTCAGTCTCAATTAAATTCATAACAGCTGCCATGGGGCTGAAGAATTGGAACTCAAAGTACAAAATCTTGTCTTGGCTGTTGTGCCATTATTAAGGCCTTTCTAGGGTGGGCGAGTAGAGCAACTCAGAAGTTGCTCTTGAAGCTTTGTTGTTCCTCGCTCACTGCGGCACGATGGAAGGAGCTGCTGCCTGCCACGGGCAGACAGACACGTCTTTCAACCCAGCCAAGAGGGCGAAGCTGCCATTTTGGTGGGGTTACCACATCACAAGGTTGTGGGGGTTAAATTTTAGTGCAGCTCTCACCACAGGGACAGTTCTTTTGGTGTGTTTGGTAGGTGCCAGTGACAAGCTTGTGAGTCTGTGTGTTGTGGTGTGGGTGACAACATGGGGAAACGATGAGCCTTTGGACCTGCTGGGTCCGGCCTTGTGGTGGGTCTCTGAGAAGAAGGATGTACCTTTGGAAAACTGGTGACTTTTGCTGACCAGTTCCCTTGCTGTTGTTGAAACCCATCCAAAGCTCCTGTTTTTGCAACGTTATATGCTGTTACTAACTGACGGGCAAACACTCCTTCAGTGTTTTAGCATGAACAATGGGCAAAAGCCAAACAAGGTGCTTCCAATAGCAAGAGCAAACCTGTTGTTTTTACCTCTGCCCCTTACCCTGGGGAAAAATATGCCCGGCTTCTCCCTGGATGTCGTCTCCCTTTGTAAGGCTTGAGGAAGTGATCCACGTGGATAACAGGCAGGATAACTCCCCTGCATGTGCACAGGAAGACAACGAGTGGCTCAGGTACAGCGTGGTGCTTAAAAGCATTTTCTTGTCCTGCTCATTCGACCGGAGTGGGTACGGATGTGAGCAAAGCGGCAGAGATTAATACCCCAGAGCTGACCTCGGGGTCTCCATCAGTCACGCTGGGCACCCAAACACCTCTCCATGGAGCTGCTGTCCTGCCCAGCAGATGTACCCTTCTGGGGACCAGGTACCCTGTAAAGTAATGCCCGTGGGGAGCACCGCTCCTGGATGAGCAGTCTCTTTTGTTGGCCATGCTGTGAGGACATGAAAAGGTGTCCACTCCTTTGCAGGTATTCCCCTGGGTGCTGTTTGTCTGAACATCTTTGTTCCATGTTAACCAGTAATATCCCAATTAAAACTCAAACAGGGATGCTTGCATGCATCGGAAGAACTGGAGATGCTCTTGTCTAGGTCACAAAAATGCTGAAATGAGTGTGGACTGCCAGTGACACGTCTGCCACTGGGTAGCTGCTACCGCATTGGGTGTAACGGTGATGGGCTGATGTGTCAGGACCCATAACCAGCTTGGGGTGGTGTGAACAGGCACCAGCAGGACAAGCCCTACCCTGATGCCTGGTTAAATTGGTGGATCGTTGCCAAAGATGGTGTGGGGCAGGAGTTTGAGTGGGTCAGGGTGAGAGCTGTCACTGCTGGGGAGCGGCAGGTCTGAGCGCTGGGCTTGCAGGGGGAGAGGAAACCAAAGGCTCTGAGCGCAGGCACAAAAGGTGCCCCCGAGCCCTGGCCAGGCTTCTACCTCCAATTGCTCTTCTGAAATTTGTCCTGCCTCTTCCTAACCCTGGCTGGGCACTGCAGGGGGGGGACACAGCTGGCTCTGTCAATGGAGGCCAGATGTTCTCTGAAGAAAGAGTTCATCTCTGCTTCCACTCTCATTGCTCGCAGTGCAGGTGACCTACAGTTACAATGCCTGGACAACAAAACTCTGGTGGTGCTCTCTGTGGGACTGACGCTGCCAGGCAAACGGGATGCTGCCTTTTCCTTTTGATGACCTGTATAACAGGCTGTCACAAAGCAGTCTGGACCGAAGTGGCAGCTCCGTCCCACGTTGTCTCCTACAAGGCGAGGTGGCCGAGCATATGTCAATCTCGGCGCAGCTGCTTTCCGACCCCACGGAGGAGGGTTGTTTCCATAATCTTGGGGCTGTCTCCTTGAAGGACTGTATGTCCTGCAGTGCCTTTCCCTGCATTTTTCCTGATGCTGATTTTTGTTTTTTTTTTCTCCTTAAGAGAACACCTGTCAGTCATGGTGGCCAGCTTCCCCAGCCATTCCTATTTGCTTAACTCTTGATAACAGGGTTTGCCACTCATTGTAATTAGCTCAGTGTGTTCCCCTGCAGCCCTTTGGGGTTAGGGCTTCCCACGGCCGCCCCTCGCAGCAGTCGCTGCAGGAGACGTGCAGGAATATTTCCCTTGGCACAGCCTCCCCACAAACGGCGGCTCAGAGGTTTCCAGAGCCAGAGGGTAATATCTTTGCATTTAATATCCCTAGGGATCTCTTTTTCACAATTTTCTCTTTGACGTTCTGGCCTTTAATTTATTGATTTGTTGAAATTCAGTCTTTTCATGGCTTTACCTGGTACAGCTCCAAGGAACAATGGAAGCATCAGCCTGCCGCTTGCCTGTCTCACCGCAGGTGGCCCGTCTGCCAGGCACAGCCCTCCACTGAAAAATGAAAATCTTACACTTCTAGATGTTTGTCAGAATCCCAGGAAAGGGCCCAGAGCCCCAGACAGGCTGCTGAAAACACAAGCTCACAGGTTACCCAAAATATTTCACCCTGTTAACAGGCTTCTGCTGTCTCCACACCTGCAGAGGTTCTGATCTGGCAGGGACTTTGCTCCTTTTAATTAACCAGCTGAGACGGATCGTTATCCGGCGCTGTGTGCTGGTGGCACACTGGGGAGGGAGCTCCCAGTGCAGGGAGCGTTGGCAGCTTTGCCCAGAACTGGTGACTCTTGCTTTCCTCGGCGATGCTAAAGCTGCTCTCGTGGACCCGTGTAGGAGCCCTACGGAAACAGGTGAGGGGGAAATCTGAACAAAACTTCAGCTCCTGCCATCTAGTTTAACTAGAACATCCCATTTAACTTTTGCCATCCAGAGATCAGATAATTAAAGGGTCACTCAAACTACAGGGCAAAGGGAGGATTGTAAGCCTAAGGAATTGTGGCATTTAGTGTGCAGCTTCCTATGGTCATAGAGGTCATAAATTTCTAAATGTTTTCAGCATCTTGATTTTATTTTATTTTATTTTTTCCTCATCCTGGTAAAAATGGCACGTGTTGTGTTAAAGCAATGTGGCTGGTTCAGACGTGGTAACTATGGAGCCTGAGCGTGTGAATTCAAGAGCTTCTCCCTCCTCCCCTTCCCTCCTCGGCGTGAATTGTTAATTCATGTAAAATCAGATGTTCTTGGTGCAAGATGCTAAAACACATTATTGTTCCTGCCATGTTCAGGTACTTGTTTCAAGGTGACTTGATTCAGTGCCTGCAGGTACTAAGAGACTGCTAATGAGGCAGCTCTTGCTCATTAAAAAATGTCTTGGTCTCCTGCCCCAGAAAAGTGAGATTCTGTCCCTAATGCGAGCTAAGTCCCCAGCCTTGCCTCCATCAATAATACCAAGCATCTGGACTTAACAACGATCTGTGTGATAAACTCAGCAAACACTTTGGAGAGCCCACCTTGAAATGGGGAACACATTGGAGACATCTGGAAAAAACTGGCAAATGGTCTGAAAAAAGGCAAAGGGCTGGGGTGGAACCTTCTGGCAGTGAATAATTCAGCTAGCTCTAGTGATGCTTTGCAGGGGCATGGCTGTTAGTCATTCAAAATAATCTTTCTCTTCTGTGTAGGAGTGTTTTTCCTTTCTCTGCTAATAAATCCACCTACTGTCTTGTAATCCTCACGGTCCCAGTAAACAATACTTAATCGTTTAATTGGCATGTGGTAGGAAAATGGAGGCATCTTGTTTTAGGCTGGTGAAGCAGAGCTGTCAGTCATCTGAGTTATCTACTGTGTATTTTAATCCTCTCATTAGAAAGTTGTTAATCAATTATAAGTTAAATAGCCCAGCATTCTCTTTGAAAGATTACGACAGTTTTATTTTGACAGAACAGCCTAATTGCTAACGATTCATTATAGAAACGTTGCTTCCCAAAAACTGGAGTTTTATTATCTTGAGATCTCCAGTCACTGCAACTACCCAACTCCCATGTCTTGTAACTAAACGTGAAGCGCATCCAGCTTTAATCTTGTGGTTTAGTTTGGAGCTTTAGCTATAATTAATAGATGATGTTCATGGAAATGGCTGTCGGTCTGCCCCATCCATGGGGCTGGCTTGCCAGGCACTGTGGGTTAGGTGGTTTCCTCTGCTGTGGAAGAGGAGAGATGCAAATGTGCCCAAAACTCTGCAAATGGTTATAAAGCGCCTACAGAGCATGGCGGGAGGAGCTGATGGTGGTGCAGTATTTCACTTGACAGTGACCAGGGGTGAGTTAACATCGTGGTTCGGTCAACTTGGCACCTTCCTATTGCTGGTGTCCTTTTGGCTTCCGCACCGAGAACGGGCCCAAATGGTTGTGCTTCTCCCTTGAATTTATCACACCTAGAGAAGGTGTGGATGGGAACGGAGCCATTCAACACATGCTGTCTTGGATAGCTTCTGCTATTATCAAAACCTAAATACAATGGAGTGTGAAGATGGATTAAACTAACTTTGATTATAAATTTAACACAGAGATCTGGAGGGCAAATGCTGAGAGCAAGCTTCAGTTTTTAGTCAATTGGGATGATCAGCTGAAGGCCTGTAGAGGACATAGCAGAGCTAATAAAGGCAAAAAGGAAGCATGAATGCGGCAGGAATAGGGGTTGGAAAGGGCTTCTTGGTTAAGAGCCACCAAGGGTGCTGGAGCTGTGCCCATTCCTATCTCAGTAGGGCTTGTCCTTTAAATGGCTGCCCACAGCTAGCTGTTAGTGACTTAAGAGCTCATTAAAGGAGATGGATGCTGTTATTCTTTGTAAGTAAAGCTCTGCATATCCCAGGGTTGCAAGCCTCAAGGCAAATTGTGCTACGAACGATTGGGGCACATATGGAGCCAGTTGCAAACGGGGAACATAAATATCTTTGGACATCAGCATCACAACAAACTGGCTAGGGAGCCAGGATCGATGGCGGCGGCGTTGTGCCCTTGTGAGTAAAGCAAGCTCCGCTTCTCACCTATAAACCAGCAGCATTGCTCTGCCCGATGGCTTTGTGCCGATAGTGCTGGTGCCACTGCTGTCTGTGGCGCTCACAAGCTTCTAAAGCTGGAAAAAGGCAGAAAAAGAAAGACGAGGAAATTAAAAGCTTCAGGTTCGTTTCTCAGTCCCAGTTTGATGTGTTAAAGAACTGAGGCACGTCATAACTGTTGCCTAAGTAGAAACCAGCCTTGTTAATCAGCAGTATGCAAATGAAGAGACTGATGCTTGAGGTTCTTCCATGGATTGGGCTTCTTGGTTAAGAGATAGTGCTGGGAGAGCAGGGAAAGCCCCGGGCCTTCCGCGGAGGGAGAGGGCTGAACCAGTCCTGCTGTGGTGGGTCTCCAGAAGAGTGATTTCCAGCCCTTCCCACGTCCTGCTGTGTGCCTGTCCTCGTTTGTAGGCAGAAACTGTTCCTCTAAGGACTTTGGGGCTCTGGGAAATTTGCAGGATTTCTAATGGTGGCAGCTTTCAAAGTCTCACCCGCCCTTTCCAACCCCCACTTGGAGAAATGATTTCGATCACCTCCAGTGAGTCCAGAGCAGGAAGAAATTGGTGTGTGTTTGTGGATGTGCTTATAGCTCGAATTCACAGCAACTGGACCCCCATCGCGGTGGAAACATCTCCTTTCCCCCTTTCACTCTGAGAGTGCCCCTCGCTGAGCTTGAGTCGTTAATATGGAAATTGGGACAAAAAGGGGTTCAAATGCCTCTTCGGTTCTGGCA
Organism: Larus michahellis; assembly: GCF_964199755.1. Classification (NCBI taxonomy): domain Eukaryota; kingdom Metazoa; phylum Chordata; class Aves; order Charadriiformes; family Laridae; genus Larus; species Larus michahellis. The sequence goes on from NC_133899.1 coordinate 20,250,568, forward strand.
GTGGGGGAGCACAGGGAAACGCAGGCAGAGAGGGAGGGAGAAAACTGGCGCTGGCGAGCAGGTCGTCCAAAGACCCCATTTTTAGTGTCGACTGCTTTATGTCCTTGTGGGCTCCTCATCTGCAGGGCTACAAGTTACAGGAGGCACTTTGGGGTCAGGAAAATGGGAACACAGTCCGAGCCCAGCCCTGCTGTTGTGACATGTGCTGAATGTCGTGTATTGCTTGCGTGGTGTCCTGCCTGTGTTGGGGGTTGTACTTTTAGTCCTTTCCTTATTTTGGGAACCCAAGAAGCTGTCACCGTTCAGCTTGCTCGCCCTGCCAGGGCCTGTCATCTTTTTTTTTTTTATGGTATCTGACTGCTGGGCAAAAAACTTTAATTCTGGAGTTGTTCTGAGTTTAAAAATAGCAGGCATCTATTAATTACCTTGCTAATTTATTGAAACACTTTTGGAAAACTGCTTGATCGGAATTTAGCATGGTAATTGTCCACAAGGTGGTTTTAAGACTTGGAAGTACTTGTCTCCTCACCTTCATCCATCAATCTGAGGCCCTTTGGCAAAATAACCTTGCACAGGACTTGAATGGTGGTAAGCAGCTGGGACTTCAATAATACGGCACCTAAGGCATCAAGGAAGAAAAATGAAGACATGGTAGCTTTGGGTGCTTTCATCGGATCTTAAAGAGATGCCAGGTTAGGACCGTGATACCTCCATGTTATGTATCAGATTAAAAAAAAACCCAAACGCCTAATAAGCCTCCTGTAGCACACACAACTCTTCCTTCCACAGCAACAACTCTGCACTATTTTGAAATTATGCTTTTCCTGTGAGGTCCCAGGAGCCTTGCGGTCCCGGCCGTAATCCCCTTCCACTCATCAAAAACACTTATCTTCCAGACCTGGGTAATTACCTTCTGCGTGGCTACTGCTCCTCACGCACAGGGAAAACCTTGAGCTATTCATATCCCGCTGGTGCGTCCAAATTAAGTCATTAGTTCTAAGTGCGAATATTTATAATTCTTGCATAACAAAAACAGTATTAGCAGCCACCCACATATAAGTGGAAAAATGCAGTGATGAATCAGGTTTTCTAAGTATGGGTAAATCTGCTAGGTTCTTTCATGACCAGATGACCTGTATAAATGCATTTATCTTTTTCTAAAAAAAAAATAAATAATAAGATAGTCTGTATTTCATGCAACAATCAAAAAGCACCTTGTAAAACTGTGTAATGACATTTATTTACCAGGAGAAAGTTTGGATCTGTTTTCAGTTATTTGGACTCCTGTATAATTTCCTGGCTTTCTCTATTGTACATTCAATTATCCTTGCAAGTCCTTGCAAAGTTCACAGCACATGGTTTTGAAGAGATGACATCTGTTTAAATCGGGACATGCTGTTCCTGAAATAATAAACAAACCTATCAACCAGATGACGACTTTTGAGATCATGTAGAAATTGTGAAAGGTGATTGCTGGCCATGCTCTACAGGCTGTCGCTAGATGTGTCCGGCACTTCTGTCCACCCTTTAAACCTGTGAACTCAGTGGACTGAGTCAGGGCTTGATTTTCATCATTGACCAGCTTGAAAGAGCAATTCTCAGCTGCTTGTGCCGTTTCAGAGCTGCTTTTTTTTCTTTCAGCAAAAATATGAAAGTATTTGCTGCACACTGTGTGCAGCACAAGTGAAGAGCTGAGATTTTTTTAGGACTTGTTTTTCTTCTTGTGTCTCCCCTCATTAGCAAATGCATATTAGAACCAAGGGGTTTTAGTGTTTTTTTTTTTTTCTTTTTTTTTTTTAAATACTTTTTTGGCCGGACCACCATAATTCTGCAAAGCAGGTTTGAATTGAGCGCGTAGGGTTAGGATTTGTATCCTCATGTGCTGCAGGTGGACAGTTTTGTAGCAGTCTGGCTTTGATCTGGGCCCATGTGTGGTTTACCTCGTGCAAGGCTTAAACCAGGTGAAGTTTAATCTGGGCAAGGTTTGGATACAGCCCAGAAGCTCCACCATGAACTCAAGCCAATGGTGTAGACAGGACACGAGCTTTCATTTCTGCAACAAAAACGTCCATATCCCACCTGTTTCTGCACAGCATCAATTTATGGCCCATCGCTCTCTAAAATATTCCTCTCCTGTTCCTAAAGCTTTTCCCTGCTAAAAGAGCAGGCTACCAGAATAGAAGGTGTCATGGAAGCCTTTGTGGATGGTGGGCAATGGAGACACTGCACGTGTGGGGATGGTGGTGATGGGGCTTCCCTGCATGGGGGCAGTCATCCACAGCTGGGAAAGTTGCTGCATTTAAACAGAGTGCTTGGCCTTCCAGGCTTGCTGACGCTTCAGCTGGTATTTGACAGCTCAGGTGCCCAGCTGTTATCATGCAGAATGTCCTTTCCTCATTATCCAAGGTACAAATCATTGGCCATAGTTGCAGCGTTGGTAGCCATCATCTGTGTCCTCCACCTTTTGCAGTAAAACCTGCAGCTAGAATGTCAAGCCGGTCTCAAAGACAAAAAAAATTTAAAAAATCACTATCACCTAATATTTGGAGTTCCTCAGCCCTGCTTGCCAGCCTGCGGGACTTGCTGCCTTGTGACTACAGCATATTTCCAGGTTGGGCTGTCCAAGGGCTGTGCTGGCAGCTCCTGGCTGCCCTCTCTGCCCAGCACCTTCTCTTCTCATGGCTGCTGAGCCTTTCTCTCCACCCTTTGTCAAAAATTCAGCTGCTGTGCAAAACCCACAGTAAGAGTCAGTCACTGCTGTAGCCTTCAAGGCTTCCTGGCACTTCTGTGTTGATAATAAATGGATTTGAACCTCAAAGACAGACAGATGCCTAAATGCACAGCCTTTCACACCTTCACATGTTCTTATTAGGCTATACCTCAGTGATGCTGACCCGAAGGGCTGTCTTCCTACGAGCGCTGTCTGAGCAAAAGTATCCGTCCTCGGGCTGTTGCTGATCTCTGCTCTCTTCCAGACCTCGCTCGGAGGGGTCAGACGTGGAGGAACAGGCTAGATCATAGCTTTTGCATTGAAAAGCACCTACCGTTCTGCCCCGGTGCCTGGATTTCCAGCCTGACCCATCAATCAAGCCTTCCTGCTGCCCGCATTTATCTCTGTTAGAGGTTCAGGGTGATCCGAGACCCACCTGCCCACGGGCATCCTCCCGTGGTTCATCAAACCTCTTCCCCTCAGGAAACGTTGCTCCCCCTGCTTAGCAAACGCTGATCTGGCAGAGCAAAGAGGTGTTCGGGCTCCAACTAATTAATGTGATCGTGTTGCACTGGGAAGTGGGGCAGCCTGGCTCTGTTCAGCCTTTGAGGTGGGTGTCGTGTGTGTGATGGAAGCTGAGCGTTTCCATATGCCCTTTTTCTGCTGTATCCCTTCTCTCGCGTGGATCCTCTTTCAGTTCCTCTAATACAGATTCAGAGACAAACAGCAGCGCTCGGGTGTCCCCAAGAGATGTGGGGAGGGGACATCAAGGAGGGGGTACTGGCAATTTGAGGCTGAGCGTTTGATCTGGAGGGCAGTGTTTCCAAACGCTCCCGCTTTGCTTTGAAATGCACCAATTAAGGTTTGACACGCGACATAACCCAAAGAAGACGAGGGTTATTTTCTTCTTCTCTCTGTGGGGCGGGAGATGTGGGCTTTCTTCTGCAAACCTCATTAGAGACTTCAGGCTGGACAGGAGCGAATGGGATATATTATGGTGACAGATTTAATGGCCATGTCGCAAGTTGTGGAGGGTGGGAATAAGCGATTATGGTTGCCCAAGGAGATTTTGGAAAAGCTGCTCAATTAGCCAAGAGGATTTTTATAGACATTTTTTTCCGGAGCCAAAGTTGAGAGATTTAATTGGGGGCTGCACAGCAAATGTGTCTACGTGGCACGATGACGGCCAGCAAAGGGCACTATGAAACATTTACGGAGCTGTTACCTGCTTGCGATCCCAAGCCAAAAAGCATGAGCTATATTGGTAGTGCCTTGAAAGTGGTGGTTCTTGCTGTGGCTTTTCTGGAGCACGGAGATCGCTGGATGCTGCCAGCTGGCCCGAAGAGCTGTGGCTGTAGCCATCCTGAAGGCCGTTTCAGTTAAAACATTACACTCATATATTTTCCTTGCCGATGGGTCAGTCTTTGTGCAAAGCCGCCCTGGCGTCTCTCCCTGCTGAGTTCATGACACAAACCCCAGACCGACCTCAGGCTCCTTGACCGGTCAGCTGCTGGGAATGTCCCTGTGGACTGGCTGGGGAGCAACCATCGAAGACCAGAGAAAGCCAAAATAGCAGGGCATCCTTGAGAGGCGATAGCTGTGAGGGCTTTGCGGGTCTGCTGAGATGTGGCTGCACCCGATACCTGTGGACGGGGACACAAATAGAGCAGGTTCGGCGGGGAGGGGGCAGCTTCTCTGGCCGCAGCAAAGCCATGACCTCATGGAGATGTGACTGCCATGTCTAACCTTACTGTAATGCCGTGCTCTGGTTTCAGGAGAGGAGGGCATCTACAGGAAGGTCTTTTCTGCACGGAACTGGCAGCACGAGGCGAAGGGAAGGCTCCAGCTGTAATGACAAGCCAGGGAACTGATGGATGTTGAGGGCTTAGCACCTAGGGCGCTTTTTGATCCATCTCATTAATATCTCATGTTGCCGTATCTGGGAAGCTTTTCAAAGCAGATCCAGCAAATCGATATTCCTCCTGCTAAATTCTTGATGTTGTTTTTTTGGCAGCGATGAAATTTTAAAGTGCTTGGAAAGGAGTTTTGCAACTTGGCTGGCCGTAGTAGTCTGACAGGTTAAACGGGTGCAGGCTTAGGGGACTCGGCTGATGTGTAGGCGTTGACCGCAGGGCATGGCTTGGGTGCAGGGACAAGCTCCCAGGGTGGACGTTTGTGTTTTGAGTGTTGGGAGTTGAACCCTACAAATTGTGGGGCTCTGGCCACCTTGCATAACTCTCTTCTCCTTTGGCAGGCAATGCTTGCTGCTCCCTTGCGTGTCGACGCTAGGTGCATAGCTCTGGTTTGAGGCTCTTAAATCCTCGTGATCTCTAGTTTCATAGGTGCATCTGCTCCTCCCTGCTCTGTATTTCCCTCTCTGCTGGCTGTATGTGTCCTCCAACAGGGGGACGCAGGCAGCAGGGACCTCACCAGACACCGGACCTGACAGTGCCCTCAGGAACTGGCAGCCCCAAAATTGTCCTTGCAAGATCTGAGCCCCTTTGCCACAACTGACCTTAAAAAAGGCTTGGGTTTGTCCTGCTCCCTGGGTGGGAGGGTGTCACTGCCACAAGTGTTTCCCAAGCTGCGTTCAAAGGAACAGGGTGGCCATGAGATGACTTTACGCATGGCTTCTCGTTAGCGTTCAGTGAATTTCCCTTGGAAGCACTTATGCACGATGCCGCCTTTAGTGGAGAGATGTTCCAGCCGGGATGTTTTACCTTGTTTTAAACCGGATCAGTGATGTGCTTTGTGTCCTCCTGGTGTATTACAAATGAGTGACAAGGTGTGGTGCAGCAATGGTGGTTCACACCCAGGTGGAGGTGACCAGCACACAGGAACTCCTTAAAATGCCTTTGCCGCTGCTACAGGCATCTTGCATGACCCCCAGCATGTGTTATTTCTCTTGCCACCCCACCTAAATCTCACGTACGGCTTCCATCACTGCTTCTCTCCCTCGGTAGCGGGGCTTTCCTGTGTTTTCCTGGGAAGGACGGTCCCTCAGGGGCAGCGGTGCAGTTCCTGCATGGAGGAAAATCGCTGCTTTTGCCTCCTGCCCCTGGCCCCGGTGCCTGTGAATCACCCTCCGCTCTGGGCAGCCTGCGAGCAAGGGGCAGCGCCGGGCTCTGGCATCACTTTTAATTAGGTATCTTCTTGCAGATCAGCTGGTATTTATTGAAGATGGTTTATTACAGCTGTTAAAATTAAGTAAGGCAAAAATTAAATCCAGAACAAATACACCGCTGCAAGTAATCCTTATAATTCGCTAGCAATTTTTGCCAGACAATTGCGAGAAAATAAGTTCTGGCAGCCTGCGTTCAGGCAATTGGCCAGGAACAGCTATAAATCATGTGTATCTGTTTCTTCCTATTATCTTTCTCCCTCTTTTAAAATCCACGGGTTACCAGATAATATACATTGGAGAGAGGGGAATAATTATCTTACTGACTTGCATCAGGGAAAGAAATGTCTGAAGTTAAAACGGTCATACATCCAGATCAGAGATCCAGCAAGGATCAGCAAGGACAGTCTGAGGGACAGGAATAGATAATTTTATTTTTTTTTCCTGGGAGGATGTGTTAATAAAGAGTGAAAAACAGATGTTCATGGACCTGAGACGCGGGAGCCTGGGTGTCTTTAGTCTTATTCTTGGTTGTCCGCACTGCGGGAAGGTACTGTGTCACTCTGGAAAAAGAGCCTGCAGTGCTTTCAGAGAGTTTTACAACTGGGGATCGTTGAAAATTGTTTTTAGAGTGGAAATTCCTCTTCTGTGACCCTGCTGCAGAGGGGGAAACCTGTCTGTGTGCCGGCCGAGCCCCATCCGGAGCGTGGCTGGGAGGGAGGATGCTCTGGCCATGCTCCCGCGGCTGCTCAGCAGCATGTTAAAAGGCTGGTACACGGTGGGCTCGGGTTCAAGGAACGACTCAGCCCAGGCTTTGGGTTTGCATCTGAGGTCGGTCCCTGCTGCCAAGTTTCTGCCTTTAATTAGAGAGTGGCGTTGTGGCACCGAGCCCGACACAGCGCAGGCGCGCGCCGTTCCAGCCCTCTCGTCACTCATCGCTCCCAAACCTCAGCCTGTGACAGGGGCCGGATTTCTGGGGCGCTGCTGTCGGTGATGATCAGAGCGGGAGGCTTTCAGGCACTGCTGGTGCTGGGCATGTAAACGCGGGATTTCTTTTCCTCAGGGCAAAATAATTGACTCCAGGAGCCCGCAGAGCCTGTGTACTCTTTTGGCACACGATGGTTTGGTTACGTATTGCTCTGCTGTGCCGGCACCAAAGCAGAGGTTTGTGATTGGTGTGCTAATAAAAATAAGTACGTTGAGACTTGTTGTCCTCTCCAAAGAATTTTCTGTTCCTCATGGAGATGTTACTTTCCCAGGTGGCTGGCTTGCTGGCTGTCAAACATGCTACACCGTTAAGCAAGGCTGCTTTTCCTTCCTCCCCTTTGGAGCACCGTCAGTTGCTTTCTTTGTTTCCTTACACCTCCCGCCCCACTTCTGAAAAAAGGTTGAATTAACGTTGGCAAATAGTCCAAGATTAACCGAAATCAGCGTATTTACATTAATAGGCTCCTCACAGTACAATATGCTTTGTGCTTTCTTAATCCCTAATACGCACAGGTTAGGAATTAATATCTGATGCCACTTTAGCGGTTTGTCATTCCTAATAGAGCACGGAGGGATTACTTTTGGCTCTGCGGGGGATAAACGGGGCAATCCGCACTCCTGGCAGGTGGGAAAACTGCGGGATGGGAAGGCACAGCTTGCCTGGCCGGGTTTCAACCTGGAGAGCAGGAGCAGGGGGATGCGCTTCTGTCCCTGGGCTTTATGGGGTTCAGGCCTTGGCTATATGATTCTATATGCAAACTCAAAATGGTCTTGTGACACTTTTGTAGCTGGAGCGTGAAAGGTATCAATTAATGCACTCGGTACGTGTTAAGCAGGGTGGGGTGGGGGGAAAGGTGCGTACTATAATTGGAAGTACTTGCTTGCACAACACTGTAAAACCAAGATGAAATATTTATATTTTTCAAAGAAGGGAACCAGACTTGTTTCCCCTCCCCTGCATCCTGTGATCTAGTTATTGGGAAACAGCGGAGTTTAGATCTTGCAAAAGGAATTCCGAAGTGGGAAACCAGAGGGGGAAATGGTTTTGTTGCATTTAACTGTAAGAAGAGTTAACTTGAAAAGAAGTTATAAAGGTGGGACTGCGCATAGTAAGGACTATTAAAACCTCCTATAAGAATAGCTGATGCTGTGAGCAGACACGGTGATAAATGCTGAGATCCTGGCGAGAGGAGGGGAAAAGGAAAACCCAGTGGTGGGGGATGTTCTTGCAAAGCGAACGTGGCTGAGGCAGGACACAGACACTTGAAACTTTTCAAAAACCAGTTGTTGCTTTCTAAATGAGGAGCTCGACATTTTAAAGGTCAGCAGCCAGGGAGAGGGCGACCCCGGTGAGCAAATGCAGTCAGAAACTGTGCTCGCTGGCGTGCCCTGTCCTTCACGCCGGGGTGTGGTGTTGTCTAATCGCCCGGGGAGGCAATTTCTGGAGATGTTTCCTAAAAAAGAGAGATTTGCAGAATGCAGATACCAAAATGAGTGAGGATACTTGGTGTTTTTCCCATTTCTCCTCCCTCTAGGGGAGGTAATAAGGGGGAAGTGGGTGAAGAGAGACCTCAGGGCAGTTTGAGGGTGGCTTTGGGTGGGGGAAATGGCAGCAGAAGGTGCCTGTTGGCAGGGGGGACCTCTCTGCAAGACCAAGGCAGCGGTTAACAGCAGCAGCTGCGCACGTGGCCCCTGCCTCGCTAACTGCTGGGGGCCATGGGGCCATGTGTCCCGTGGTGGCATCTCGGGGTATCAGTGTCAAGAGAACCTCAAGCCATCGGTTGCCGGAGCCGCTCGCTTCCATCCCGTGTGCTTTTTCCCAGAGCCCTGAAATGAGCAAAGGTGTTCATACAGCAAGAGACCGAATAACCAAGGAATAAAAGGAAGCAGTTTTCTTATGTTCACAAATCACTTCAGAACAGGACTGGGCCATTGCAGTGTAGCACAAGTACGTTTTGTTTTCCCCCTTTTTATAAAAGCAAGAATGAGGACTAAACATTTCTCACAGCACTGCTACTGCAGCACTCGCTGCGGGTACGTATGGGCTGATCATGCGGTAGGAGACAAGTCGTTCTGTTGCACAAACATCCCGCGGGACTTGGGCAGGTAGGAAACCGCTGAGCACGTCAGTGGGCTCCACGAGAGAGACAGATGAGGTTTGGGATTAGCTTCTCTTTAATTAGGGTGGAGATAGCAGGAAACGGCAAACGTTGTGTCATCTCCTGTGCCAAATGTCATCCAAGCCCTCAGTCTGAGGTTTCCTATGAACACACGGCACCAAACCCAGCGGCACTCTGGTCTTCTTCAGCCAGACCTTGCTCTTCGCTGGGCGGTTTGCTCTGGTTTCCCCGAAGGGGAGCTGTATCGCGGGTCACCCTCAGATGGGCTCTGTAGGGCTTGCTGGGACACAGCGTCTGTGGCCCCTGGGGACAACTTGGCCACTAGCGCTACTTCCTTCTGCCGGAGGCTTTGCCGTAGGTCTGGCTGGCACCACGACCAACACCGACGGTTTTGTAAAGGCTGTTCTGTTTCCTACATCCTAGATTATTCTTACGTCCTTTCTCTTTGTATGTGATTAAGACACAATTTTTTCAAGGTCACATGTGTACAGTGAGGCCAAGAGGTCCCTAAGGGCAGGGGGTGGCTCAGAAACCCTGTTAACTTCAACCGTAGCTTTCTGAATAGAACTGGTCTAGAAATGCAGCTTGTGCTAACAGTTTGGAGATGCAGGTAGGTTCAGTGGGGTTCCTGCAGGCAAAGGGGAGCCCGGAGAGAGCTGTGCTCCTCCGAGGCTGCGAAGGTGTTTCTCTGCTTTCTGAAAAGCTTTTCCATGACAGGTTTGGCAGCGATATGTGAGCTGGAAGACAGAAGACTTCTCTGTTAACTGCTCCTTTGATGGAGCTCTTAGATGAGCCCTCTCCTGCACCGGGATGCTTATTGCTTCAAATGGGTCCAATCTCTGCTAATAAATCACCTCCTCGACGCGAGGAGGGTTTGATTGACAATCACAGGAGATACCATCCAGGGCTAAACCTAACATTTTCTAAATTGGCTAAAGCTCGTAATCGTGAGTATTTCAAAGAAATACAGTGTTCCCTCAAGCGTTTCTATCGCCAAGCCAAGCAGCCCGCAGTGAACTAACTCTCTGCGCACAGAGCGACTCCTGGTTTTTCTTTGTCGGTTGCTTGGTTTATCTTTACTCCCATTGCAAGTCCCGAGCAGAACGGAGCAGGGCTGTGCTCCCTCTCTCAGGACACCAAAACGTTGGGAAAAAAATGTCAGCAGTGGTTCCCGTGGGTAGCCTGTGGAACTTTTCCTGGGATGGCGCTTCTGTGAAATGTTGATGCTGTTGGGTTTTGGTGGGATGCTTTTTAAACTACAAAATGATTCTGTTACCAGAGCATGGGGGAGAAGAAAGCTCTAATGAGTGTGTTTTATCTTGTAAACTCTCTTGAGCACCACCATAAGTGCTGGAGGCCCTACATGCTGCCAGGCTCCTGTCTTAATTCCGTTCTGCCAAAAGCAGAAGGTGGTCCACGCTTCAGCCTTATGTCAAACAAGTTGTGTATCTTGACTTTTGTGGCCCGCATTCCCGTTTTCCTCCTTGTTCAGCTCAACGCATTTGTTTCCCAGCTGGTGCCGATGCCAGCCTCCATCGCTCCCCGCTCTGTTCTCCAGCCATCATCGCCTCCAGGCTTCCTAAGACCTTAAAGAGAAAAGAAGGGAAGAGAGCGGCAGTTCCCGGTGCAGAGGCTGCTAACGGTGCTGCGCTGGAGGGTTTGGATGTGCCGATACGAGGAGCATTGCTGGGTGTTCCCATGGGTGCATCACTTGAATCCCGGTTAAACCTGGAGGGTGGCTCAGGGGAGCTCTGCATGGCAGAGGTCTGCGGCAGCTGCTGGTGGCATCTCCCCGCGCTGCCCGTGTGCCATCCCCTCGGGATGCGGCCAATGCCGGGATATCGGTGATGAGGGAAAGGCCGCCTGCTGCTGCAGGTCGTGTAGCTGCAGCCCATGGTGCTGAGACGGCGTGGAGAAAATGCGGATTCAGCAGAAGCTAAGTAGCACGCGGCATTAAAAATTCACAAAGGCTTCTCTGAAACTGCCGGAGAAGCGCTTTAATGAGCTGCAGCAGGGCTAGGGGAGGGGAGCGGGGGACCCTTCTCCAGTGCTGGGTCAGGAGCAGCCCCCGTGCGCTGGTCGCCCCCATCGGTTCATGCACTGACGGTTCTCAATTTTCAATGAAAAACCATACCAGAGGGGTTTTTGTCTTCTTTTCACACTGTCTTAGGAACTCAGTGGAAACTTACTCAGGTTTGCTGTAAAACAAGTAAAATAAAAATTGAGAGGGTGTTGCCAGTGTTCAGGGGAAAAAGTTAGGATTAAACCGAAACACGTCGGGTCTGGGATTTTCAGATGTTCCTTTGAAAGCTTTCTCTAAGAAGAGAAGCCAGGTGACCCCATTCTTCCCCTGGAAAAACAAACAAACAAACAAAACAAAAACAAAAAAACCCTGAAAAAACCTTGTGGGCATTTTTCCAATTGGCTTTGTCCTTCAAATACTTTTTTTCCCTCATTTTAGTCGAGCCAAATTCAAGCTGAAGACCGGGCTGAACCGCAGAGCCCCGGAGCCAGTGTCTGGGATGCTGGAGACAGGGGCTGAAAGGAGCCGACTGGGAGATGCTGGGATGGGGAGGGGGTCGGGAGGGTGCTTTGAAACAAGGAGTTTTGGGTTGGTACACAGCTTTCCCTCTGCCTTTCGTGCCGGTACTAACGGTCTTTGACTGCTTCTGCAATGAAATGGTGAGTGGAGCACGTGGGATGGGCGCTTGGGGGATGCTGCGCCGTGACCTACTTGTTCCACCAGCGGCTGGCGCGGGTCTGCCTTGTGCAGCTTGGTGCTGCGGTGCCTCTCCTTCTCATTTCATCCCTCCTTTGTTTAAATTTATATGTTGCCATTTGTACTTTATTCTCTCCAACGTGGGGGCATCGTGGAAAACACAGCAAAATATCGTTCCCCTCCCTTAAAAGTGAAAAGCATAATAAGAGCCATCTTGTTGTTTTGTTTTGTTTTTTTTTTTAACCTACTTTTGAAATGAATAACTACAAAAAATAAACAGAAAAGATATCAAAGGTGGAGCTCTGTTAAAGGCTAGTAGCAGAAATATGTGATTAAAGATGTGCTCGTTTAATTCGCTGGAGCATAAAAATGAATTTAGGAATTATTTTTTTTCTTTTTTTTTCTTTGCAATCTTTTCAGGGCGGATGCGCCTTCCCTGCAGGACTCTCTGCTGCTGTGCTGCTCGGCTGGTTGGCTGAAGCAAGCGGGTGAAAGAGCATGGAAAAGATCTGCATTGTTTGCTGTAGAGATGTTAAATATCTCTTGAGAGGGCAGAGACACCCCATCCTGCCCTGGACAAATAGCTGGAGACACCGAGTGTAGGGCTTATGTTTGTTCTGTGAAAACAAAGGAGAAATGCCGAAGCTTATTGAGCAGGAGCATCCCGCGGGGAGGGACTGCTCTGGCTCTCACTTGTGCAGCAAAGATTAGCCAAAAAAAGTAGTTTCTGGAGGAGATTCGGCTGTTGGCAAAGGAGTTTCTCAGAGAGGGGCCATCAAACACGAGCAGTAATTCGGTTTAGAGCCTTGAAATGTCTTCAACGGGAATTTTGAGACCGTTGAGTTTCAAGAAATGAAATGTTTGGGTTGCGAGAGATCAGCGACACAGTCAGGCTCATGCCTGGACTTCGCAGTCCAGGGGTTAAGACAAAGCAGCAAGTTATTAATTATGCAGGTTCTGATTTGCCATTCAAATAACTTCTTGTCGGTCCCGGCGCAAGGACGTGAATGTCCTATACGCTGCAAATGCTAATGCAGAAGGGTAGCTTTTTCTGCCTTCTGAGAATGCAAATGAGGTATCTGCTTTGCGAGTTAGTTTAATTTGCTGTCTTCATCTCTGCACAGCTTGTTAGCGGAATGGAAAGCTGTTGATGCTGCCAATGCAATCTGGATATTGTTTCATGGGACTGCAGAAAGCCATGAGTTTGTAGCTCTCTAATCCACGGTAATTTGCTGCTAATTTGTCAACAGTCAACAACTCCGGTGGCTACTGCACCAGAGCAGCCAGGATGCCGCTGCTTTCCTCTTACTGGTGTTAGTCAAAGGTCATTTAGAGCAGTGCTTTTCATCTGCTGTGTGGTTTACTAAGCACAGAATAATGCTTATTTTACAGGGGGGGAAACAAAGCCGTGGTGTCCCCGCTGCCCGTGACAGAAACCAGGTGAGGTTTCAGACCTGCCCGTGACTGGTGGCTCCTTCCCGACTTGGGTTAGGTTGACATACAACTTCTGCAGATCAGGAAATCACATAAAATGTTCCAGTTGCATTCACAGCAAAAAATTTTTTAACTGTCTTAGCCCTCTGCTTCCCCAGGTAGGGCAGGAGCTGAAACACTTGCCTCTTCCCTTTTTTTGAAGCTGGGCGCTGGGTGTAATGAGCTGACAAGAGCGCAGACCCTACCCTGGCCCTCTGAAATATTCATCTGCACCTTAGAGAGGAGAAAGCAAGCGAGAATGGCTGCTTAATGAGGAGCAGAGGGGGATTGGGGCTGTTCGGTGCCTGTTTCTGAGCTTTCCAAGAAATCTGGATTTAATAGGCTATCGCAGAGCTGGGGTGTATTGGAGTTGGTAGCACTGGCCTCTGCTTCGGGTTGATTGAAACTTCTGTATATATCATTCCAGGTTCACTTTTTTTTGATGTTTCTGCCAAAGTTTAATGATAAAGTTTGCAAACTTCTGTGCTGGCAGTCTGCCTGGAGCTGACGGTTCCCCAGTGTTTCAGCTAACGCGTTCCCAGTTGGGGCATGGCGCAAAATCACCTACGTTGTCTTTCTAAAGCTGTTTCTGACCTGTCCCCACTCAGAAGCAGGGACGTCCATTTGGCAGAGGAGGGTCAGTATGATGCCAAGATCTTCCTTTCTTTCTCTTCCAGTGAAATAACACCCAAATTCGGACAATATTCTAGTCTTAGAGAAATGGCTACGTGCACGCTTGCTGGGCAAGCTTGCTAGCGGTCGGGCTGTGCTATCGTCTGCTCTGCTGCAAACATAGTCTATATGGTCCTCTCCTCTCGCCTCCCTCATCAGCTGTTTTGCTGCTCTTTTGGGAGCAAGAAGGGCCCTGTGCGGACTGCGATGCGTCTTAGGAACGCGTGAGAAGTTACTGTCAGTAAACGATGGTGTTTCCCCACGTGATGTGACTGAAGATGAAGAACCTGCTATCTAGAATTTTCTGCCTCCTCTCTCTCCTGTTCACCGTGCTCTTTGGCAAAGCATCCGCTGCGCTGTCTGAGGAGGCCGAGTGCTGGGTGCGTTCTGTGGTCCAGATTTGCTGTGGGGCAACTCATCTTTGAGCTGTTCCCTAAATCCAGTGGGGTACAGAGTACATCTGACAGCTGTTCCGGAGCTGCTGTGCCAACGCTGTGGCTGCTCCAGCAGTCTCCCAAGATGATCAGTCGTGCCCTCCCCATCTGGCTGGGTGCAGGAGGGAGCTGTGACTCCAGGGTCTGCTTTTCAGCGTAACAGAGCTTTTGGCTGCCCTCCCAGAGGTGGAAATGAAATGACCTACTGATAAGCTTGAGAAGTGATGTTTTGACTTCCCTACGGAGGAACCCAGGTTTCCCTCTTTGCTGCTGAGCATGGCAGGAGGTCAGGCACTGGTGTGTCTATGTGATCAGTCCTCAGCCTCCCGGGAGAGAAGGGACTCTGCGACACGGTACCTGTGGTAGCTTCTCAGAGGCTTTTTGTTCAGCTAAGGTGAAGGTAACCTGGAGTTCAGGAATGCGTCAGCTCCCTTAGGGCCCCATCCCGTTGTTGTAGGAGACTTGAAGGAGAACATGCCGAGTGCCACCGTGGTTCTCCATCCCTGCCCATCACCCTGAGCTTTGTGCCTTTTAGCGTATCCCGAGGGAAGCATCTGGAGGAGGACTGTGGCGTGGCAGGGGTTCAGAGCCTTGCAACAGCCTGAAACCATGCGTAGCTTTTGGTGGAGGCGGGCGGAATTGCAAAAAAGTCTCCCCAATAAACCGACTGCTCTGCTTGGGTGGCGGCAGAGCTCAGTGGCAGATTTAAATCTCTCTCTGTGATTCCCAGGCCACCTCGATTGTGCAAAGAAAGAAATACTTAACCTTGCAGGGTATTATGTATAACACCGTGGTTTGCTGGTACATAGGAATTAACTATTTGTTGCGTAGGAAAATAGCAGCAACACTAGCGAATATTCTAATATATGTATCCAAATATCAGTTTTTCTCACATTGTTTATTTTAGTGTATTGTTGATGGTTTGTAGCACTTCCCGTGCAGCATAGGTTTTTTTTAGGGCGCTGTAGGAGGCAGGTTCTGTTCTCTTTGAGCAAGGTCTCCTTGGGAGAATTTTGCCTTAAATGGAAGGAGGAAGTTTTGAAGTCAGGATTTACAGCTTTGGGATGGCTGGAGCACGGAGTGGTCTCACATTAACGACAAGCTGTGCTGTCTTTGTGTTTTATTTCCCCTTTAGATCAAATGTTTGGAGAGGCTGTCAGTAGCTCGGGCGCTTTGACCGGCAGGTTTGGTAGTGAGAGCTTGTGGGGTTTTTGAAATGCAACTTCAAAAGTTGAAGTTGAATAAGGGGTCTGCAGCAAGGCTGCCTGGGCAATTAAACAGGAATTTTGGGGATCGAGTAGTAGGGATCAAAGGTTGATGGTGTTTGAACCACTTCTCTCCATACAGTCTTTTCTTAAATCCTAGTTTTGTACTACTGCATCCACAACTCCAGTTCAAAAAGGAGAAGGAGGAGGGAAGTGTTGGGGAGGGAGGACGCTGAAGGCGCATTAATGGAGAACGTTCGGGCCAACAGAGAAAGATGGGGCTGAGTACTGCTGGAGAGAGCAAGGCAGGTGTTTGAATACGTGGAGAACCAAAGCCTTTGGGAGAGAGAATCGGGCTGTTTGGGTCAGGTTGTCTCTTCATGTGGACGATTTACCAGGAGGTCGGTTCCTGTAAGCTACAGTTCCTTTTCCCGAACGTTTTCCCACTGATCTGCCCTGAGCTAGACCAACATGTTCATGTACAAAGCGTCCCGGGGCCCCAGATCGCCTGCGGTTTTCATAAATGATTGCAGAGCAGCAGCAGCACGCAGAGGGGCTGACTCAGTCCTGCCTTGCGCTGCTGCAGATGTGAAGCAGATCTATTGGAATCAGCTGCTGGTGTTCACTTTCTTTTTAAATGGAAAGAAAAGCAGTTTAATTAGCGAGAGGGAAACTGACACAGGTTTTCCATAGGAAAACGGTATGGAATGCTGGCACCTCTGGCTGAATCCTCTTCTAAATGTCTGGGTAACTTTTTTCTTACAGCCTCTGTTAAGCAGCGATTGCACTGAGCCTGGGCAGGCTGTTTGCAGCCTGGGAAAATCTGATCCCAGCATTTAGTTCGTAAAGCACTGGGAAATCCTGTGGAAGACATTCCTAGGCTAAAACATCTGAAGTCAATATGTTGGGCGAGTGCAGAATAAAACCCATTTAAATCGGTTCGTAACAGCAGGGTGAGGATTGTCTGGGAAATGGGGGAAAAAAAAAGTAGTCTTCGCAAAAGACAGTGGGAGAAAACGCGCTGTATCACTCCTGCATGTCTCCCTGCCTACCGGCCTACATTCCCTATCTATCTATAGCTACTATTAAAAAGAATTTCAAAATTACTTCTAATTGTAGGATGGCAAAAGGCTTGATTTGAAGGTAAGAGCTGAGCAGCTTGATGAAAATTCTGGCGTGTTAATGGACATCACTGGGTGCCCAGGCTGTTCCTGGTGAGATGGAGAGGCAGGTTTCTGGCTGCCACGCAAATCCCCACTTTCCCCCAGGCCAAGTCCCGCAGGGAAGGTTGCCAGTCCTCTGCTTGGTACACGCATACTCATCACCCCAGACAAGAACCAGACTGTAACTCATTCCTCAACATCTTATGCTGACTGATGAGGTTATTTTGAAATGAAAGTTGCTTTTCCCCCTTTTTTTAATGGAAATGAGAAGGTTTAACGCTGGCACAAAAAGGAGCCTCAGTCCTGCTGTATCGGTGCATGTAAAGGATTTTTAATACGCACCCGTTCCAGTTGTACCGCGAAACTGCATTGTCTGCTGCAGAGGAGGAAGAAAAAGACCAAAAATGACTTACGTATTTTGTTTGATGAGCTCCGCGCTTTGATACAGAGAGAAGTATCTTCAAATTCCTGAAAAAGAGCTGATCTTTATTACTGGGCTGAATGCCCAGGGAGGGACATTGCCTGACTTCTTAAGAGCTACTTTTTCGTTTGCCACGTGCAATTTGTGTCTCTGTAAGGTCCTGTCTGAGCATAGAAAGGAAAGATGTCCCAGGAAGATGAAAAATCCCAAAGGTTTGTGTTAACACATGGCAAAAAGAAAATGGCGATGCTGAAAGTGGAGCTGCATGTGGCAGCCTGCCCCGCGTCGAGGAGCGCGGTGGGTTGTGCTGGTGGGAGCTGTGGTGGGGTCACCGGCAGAAGACAAGAGACGCTACCGTGAAACTGTGTCAATGGCAAGAAGAAAAGCACTTATCAAGTGTTTTCCCATGAGTTGAGTAAGCAGCACCCCAGCCCCTGAAGTTTGGTCCCTGGCGTTGTCGGTGTGGGAAACTGTGGCTTCTCCCGTGCTAGCCTTTGCATTCCCATGCCCGCGTCAACCAGCCGGTCCCATCAGCAATGCCAGCCGGCATTAGGAAGCGCACAGGCGCGTTTCCAACAGATATTATCAGCTGTGATAGAAACATCAATCTGTCTCTCAGGTTATCCGTGCGCATGGCTTGGCGTGGCACCAACCCTGGTGAAAACATCTGGGCTGGGCATCCGTTACCTTTCCAAAAAAAGGTGATTTTGAAGTCATGACTTAAATTCCTTTCACTAGAAAATTACCATAATTGTAGTAGTTTCATTTTAACAATGTGTGTTCCATCTCATCAGCAAAGACGTTTGCAGTAGTTCCAGTGGCGATGGCACCATCCTTGTGAGGAGCCACCAAAACACAGGCTGTGCTTCTCCCGCAGAGCTCCCATGGCATCACGGCTCCAGCCAAAGCTGGGGGTGAGTCACCAGCCCTGCTTCCAACTAAATTCAATTGCCCCCGAAGCAACACTGGGATACTGGAGGCAAAGTGGGCGGATAATTTTCATCTGGCTGCAGGTGACTTTGGGAGCAGAGGTCCCCCTTCCTCAGCCAGCAGAAGGCTTGTGCGATGCCGTGCAAGGTGCAGTCCCAGCCCTTCGGTGACGCAGGGGATGTGACCCGTGAGCTTCTCCTGAGAGTGGCAGCTCAGCTTGACAGGGGGGTCCTCCACCGGCCGCCTCAAAGCCACAGATTAAGATGTTGGAGGACATCAAGACACTTACCGGGACAGCATCTAGGTAAAAAAAGAAAGGTCTAAAAAAACCCACACTGAATTCTTCTGAAAATGGAAGATGAAATGGCTTTCTCCAGGCTTAGGGACCTATTTATATCCTTCCCTCCATTCAGTATGACTTCCCCTTGCATCTGATTCTCGGGGTGCAGTTCCTGGTGCCTTCCGGGTGTATCTGTGTTAGCCACAGCCTGGGGAAACAGGGCGATAAGCGATGGATGTCCCTGCTGGGACAGGGGGAACATCCAGTTTTAAAAGTAGGTTTTGCAGCTTAAAACCTCTGCTAACAGGGCTATTTTGAGGTCTCACATTTAGTGTCTGATCCGCATCTTTCAGATCCATCACAGATCACATCTCTGGACCTGGAGGTAATTTTTCCTGACAGCCCAGGACTGGAAAATCAAGTCTATATCCAGGTTCATTTAAATGAATAAAAGTGTTCCTGCTGACTTCTGAGGGAGCTGTGGGTGAAGGGGCCGGGGTAGAAAACTAACTGTCCATGTTCTCGCTGGCTCTTGTATCTGCACACGCATTTCCCAAGAAAGAAGAAAAAAAATGAAGTTGTCATTTTTATTCACAGCCCACAATAAAATCCAGTTTGCTTACCTGTAGCTCTGCTGGCAACTGCACACTAACCCGGGCTTAAAGCATTCTAGAACTTATACAGTAATAAAAATAAGTAATGAAATATATTCATAATATAGCTAGAAAATATATGAGCAGGCTCAACCTGATGTAATTGGAAATGGATTTAGCAAACTCAGGCTCAGAACAGTGACCTTATATTTTGTAGATGCTTTAAGCTATTTGTATCGCTTGAGTGAATTTCCAAAAACTCAGCCATCAGATTTCCTATATTTTGGACGATTTATGATTTGAGTTTGGTTTTTCCCCTGGCTGTGTTAGTGGGTGAGAGCAGCCTTATTGTGCGAGTTAGAAGGTGCAGAAGCCGCCTCCAGACTCCTCAGATTTTCACGATGGCAAATGGAGCAATAATAAAATCCCATTTGGGGCTTTCTGATGTTCTCCATTATATCTTTGGTTAGTTTTAACTTTGATAACTCTCTTTGGCAGGTAATTTGCTTTGGTCTCTGCCTGCAATTGAGTTATTTTGAAAAGCTAGAGTAAAATGAAGATTAGTGTCTCGGGAAAAAATGGCAGAGTAACTGTAGCCTGATTATCTCTTTTCTCAGTGGTGGCATTTGTCCTTGCTGCCAGCTTCGGTGTTGACTTCAGGTGCTGGGTTTAAAGGGGGAGGGCTGTGCGCAGGTGGAAGCAGGTTGCCAGCCTTTGGTGTGGTCACCCAGATGAAAAAGTCACAAGTCACAAAGACTTCTGTAGGTCTTGAAACTGCTGGAAACTTTGTTTTGTTTAGTGAGATTTGGTGTGGAATCTCAATTTTTCTGTTACCCTTGCTATCAGAAGTAGCTGCCTAGGACTGACGTGTCCCCAGAGGATCTCCTGCAGGGCAGGGCACGGGGCAGGTCGGACCGTACGACTGACGCTGCCACTCTGGTACGACACCTGACGGTTCGTCTGGAGAAGTTGTATCTCTCCAGCCCAGGAGCTTTCAGCAAAAAGCAGGTTTCTGGAAGGCTTATCCTTTCTTTGGTGAGCGCAGACACTTCTGCATTCAGGAGAAGCTTGCTTTTCTGTGACTTTCCTGATAAAGCTGCTCCTGGACCACAGCGGCTCCATCGGCTCTTATCACAGCCCCCGCTGGCAGGTAGACCTGGTGTCTGTAATGTTGTGGTCAATCCTCCTCACCCGCGATTTTCCACCAGTTTAATTGTAACTGCCAAATCCCAGCCCTGTCTGCGTCCTCTTATCGCTCGAGTTCCCCCAAGGCTTCCTCGTCGGCTGGGCTCCAGCAACCCGCTGCTTTCAGGCTACTTGCACAATTATAGATACGCAGCTCAAGGATTATCTCGTTCCTCTGGAAGGCTTTTGCTTTTGTGTGTTTGCAGACAAGTATTCCCCCTTGTATGAAATAAGGATCAGCTTTAAGCTGGCTGGTACTTTAAGGCGTTATTTGCGGGGTGAAAGTCTTGAGCACTGTTTAAGAGGGAAATTTGTACTTTTATTCAAATTCCTGCCAGGGGACAAACCCTTCTGTGGGGTCTCCAAACAACGAAAATTAAATTTACTGTCCTCTCCTCCTCCCTCTAGATCCTCCACCCGTCCTGTATTACTTTGGGCTGTTGAATGCCAGTGAAAAATGGGCATGTGTTGGTACCTGTTCTCACCTGTGACTCCAGAGGCTGCGAGATAGGAGTCAGAGCAGCATTTTAACACAGATTTTAAACACCAGCATTTCAGAGGCTGCAGCAAAAATGCAGCATGGCACACATTACTCAAAAAAAAAAAAAACAAAAAAAAACCAGAACCCAAACCAAAAAAAAACAACAAGAAAGAGTAAAATGAAAGAGCAGGTTACAAGATACAAACTAGGTAAAGGAAAAAGACTTTTTCCTTAAACTTAGAAACACTTTGTGCCTTTCAGAAGTGAGCAAACTGTAAATTCAGATTAAAGTACACTCCTGGAAATAATCACTTGCTTTTACAGTTTCCCTTTCTTAGTAAGTGGATTTATGTGACTTTCCTGGGAATTTACTTCTGCCTGCCCTCTGTGCGGAAGGACAATTTTGAGGTGGAAAAGTACTCATTTATGGTTTACAAGAAAAGCGTACCATATATAAAGAACTGTTAGGCCCTCATGAGGCAGGAATGCCGTTATGGTTTTTATGTTGGTGCTTGAAGACCTATTCATTGTCAGTCAGGATCACAAGAAGCCAAATGAGCCAGATCTTGATCTTGGCCTAGGATACTGCACAAACAGGAGCACTGTGGGGGAAGCTTCTCATCCAGCTGTGGGGATGGATGATGTGGATGGGGCTCTTGCTCTGGGCACAGCCTTTCTGAACCCCTCGGGTTAACCTCCAGGTGATGCTGGTGGGATGCTTCAAGCCACAGGCACTTGTTGAAGTACAGATCACAGAATCGTAGGGTTGGAAGGGACCTCTGGAGATCATCCAGTCCAACCCCCTTGTCAGAGCAGGGTCACCCAGAGCAGGTGGCACAGGAACGCGTCCAGGCAGGTTTGGAATGTCTCCAGAGATGGAGACTCCATCACCTCTCTGGGCAGCCTGTGCCAGGGCTCTGCCACCCTCACAGGAAAGAAGTTCCTCCTCATGTTGAGATGGAACTTCCCATGTTCAAGGCTGTGCCCGTTCCCCCTTGTCCTGTCACTGGGCACCACTGAAAAGAGCCTGGCCCCATCCTCCTGACACCCACCCTTTAAGTGTTTATAAGTGTTGATAAGATTCCCCCTCAGTTGTCTTTTTTCCAGACTGAAGAGACCCAAGTCCCTCAGCCTTTCTTCATCAGAGAGGTGTTCCAGTCCCCTCAGCATCTTGGTAGCCCTTTGCTGTCCCCTCTCTAGCAGTTCCCTGTCCTTCTTGAACCGGGGAGCCCAGAACTGGGCTTTAGTTTTCTGCCATCAGAAAAATCGTACCCGTGCTCCGAGCTGTGCATTGGTATTCTGCACCCTGCCTGCTGCAAAGAGGTCACGTTCTGGGGAGGGAAGGCAGGAAAACAATATAGGCAGCTGGGCTCTCTCTCTAGCCATTGTGGTGCTCTGGAAATGATACCCTTTTCACTGTAGATTTTGTTCTCCTGCTGTGTTCCTTTCGTAATTGCCAATTAAATAAGTATCTTGGGCTCAATTTATCACTGGTCTAAATTTGTCTTTGTCAGGTAAAGCAAACTGGGTTAGCATTTGGCAATGCAGGTATGTTTTAGGAACAGCAGACTTATTTAGTTTGGGGAAGAAATATTGATGAGTATGTGGTAAGTTGGCTAATTTTGTCCTCTAGCATCATTTCCTGAAAGAGAAGCAACAGGGTTTATAATTGGTTTGATTAAATAATAAATGATACATTCTTCTACTGCAAAGTAGGCATCATTTTCAGTCTATGAATCTTCTGTGGATATGAATGGAGAGACTCTAAATAGTATGTGACCTGGGGTAGTTATTCCTCCCTGGGCACTGCTCCACACCAGAGCACAAATTAAAGTTTCGTTAAAGTTTCTTTTGTGCCTCTCCCATTGCTTTATTGCTGAACTCCATAGGAGCTTTCTCCAGACCTCATGTCTATCTGTGGCTTTGAAGACGTGCTGTACCTGTCCACAGCACACAGACAAAAGCTCTACATCTAACAGTTAAGTGTGAGCCTTTGTCCCGCTATCAGCAAAAGTTGCAAAGGAGTCCTTCTTGCATCCCCTCGTACATGGATATGATAATTTTTTTTGTTCTTCCCTGGTCATTTAAGGAGGCTGTAGTAATCCTAGTATTAAATTAATAATGAATTAATTAATAATTAATGCATAAAATAATACACAAAGTGTATGGCCAGATTTTAAAATCTGGATGATGTTATTTTTCAGTCTCTGAGTTTCCCCCGGGCACTGGCTTTCTCCAGGGCCACTTGGTCCAGCCGGAGGTGAGGCTGCTGAAGTGCCCGCGCGCTTCTGCCCAGAGCCGGTATCCAAATAAACATTCGAGGATGAGCTTGGAGATTGCCGCTAGAATGAGCGCACATTCCTCTCTAGGCGCCCAGGAGAACGTCATTAAGCCTCTGCCTTGTGACTCCTTCGCCTGCCGGTGGGTTTGCCAAAAGGCAGCCAGCAGCCTGTAGCCCGTATGGCCGGGCAGATGGATCCTGTGCGTCATCGGGTCCCTTTAGAAGTAAAGGCACAACATTACGGTGACACAGCCCTTGTGCGTTTGAACAGCTGACAACTGAAGCAAGGCATGTCTTGTTATGCTTGGTAGCTGCTATTTTGCGTTTTCTGTCCAGAGCTGGGAGATGCACCATGTTGGGGAAGATGCAGCTGGATGGAGATGGCGAAAGATACTGCTGGGTCTGTCATTAACCTCCAGCCCTGGGTCTTTGCCTATCTATTATATGTTCCTTAATGAGCATTCTGCAGCACTTGAACACAGGGTAGACAAAACATTCCACAATTTCTTAAACGTAATTCAGTTGTAGGATGATGCTTGCAGGCTTTCCTCTTTAGGCTTGAGTCATGCTTTGGGTTATAGCCCAATTAGTTGCTAATGACATCCACACCCAGGAGCAACTGCAGCTTCACCTGCCTCCAGTACTGCCCTATGGCCAGTGAGAGGTTGTGCCCTGCATTGGTTGAGGGTCAGTTCTGCAAAAGCACTTGGAGTTAATTTTTGGTCTGAATCTTTAAATCTGAACATAACTCTTGATTTTTCAGTCGTCGTGCCCCTCGTTTTGCCTGTTCCCTAACGGCGGCTGTGTTGCTGTTTGCAGATGATGGGAAGCTGTCCCTGGA
This sequence comes from Larus michahellis, assembly GCF_964199755.1. Taxonomy (NCBI): domain Eukaryota; kingdom Metazoa; phylum Chordata; class Aves; order Charadriiformes; family Laridae; genus Larus; species Larus michahellis. The sequence continues at coordinate 20,274,184 of NC_133899.1, forward strand.
GGAGTTTCAGGCCTTTTTCTCAGATGGGACACTCAACGAAGAAGAACTTGAGAAGCTCTTTCATACCATCGACTCGGACAACACCAAGTGAGTTCCCTGCGCTGACACCCCCTGGTTTCACAGGGCCTTCGGATCATTGCATTAGTGTGCAGCAGCAGTGCTGCTCTGGAGAGCTAAGCACCGTGGAGGCTGCAGGGGTGCAAAACTTTGCAAAAATCTCCATTTATACTTGGTTTGTGTCTCCTTATGATGGTTACCGTGACTCCTGTTGTCTTGGTGGTTTTCGCAGGCCATTTTCTTTAGTGCAACCTGATCTTTATGGCATCTGAAATGATGCTTAGTTTTACTCGTGATGGTGTTTAAATGGCTCTTCAGCTTTTGCACTTTATCTAAAAGCTTTGCTGTGCTATAAAAGGTAACTGTGTGAATCTCTGTAAGCATTGTCTCGTCCAGCTATTTTACACACAAAAAACTGGAATGATTTGTGGTCTTGTCTCTTTGAAATCTGTCTGCATCCCCCGCACTTAGACCACGCCTGCTTTGCCTCCCATCCAAAATATCCCCTGGCACAATGATCACTCTAGCACTGGGTAGAGACCAGCCCCCTTCTCTTCAAGGTGGAATTCAGTGGTGCGGAGGCCAGCCCAAGCCCTGCAGCCGCTTTGCCTCTGCTCTGACCCCAGAAGCCTGGTGCGGCCGTACTTCTGTTCACACGAAGCCTGTGCAAAGAGCAAGGGGATGGATCATAGCATGGTTGTGGTTGGAGGAGACCTTTAAGATCATCGAGTCCAACCATCAATCTAAAACTGCCCAGTCCACCACTAACCCATGTCCCTCAGCACCATGTCCACCCAGCTTTTAAACACCTCCAGGGCTGGTAGTTCCACCACTGCCCTGGTGGACTGCCCCAGGTCAAGCCCTGTTCCAAGGCTTGACAACCCTTTCCGTGATGACATTTTCCCTAATATCCATCCTAAACCTCCCCTGGCGCAACTTGAGGCCGTTTCCTCTTGTCCCATCGCCTGTTCCTTGGGAGAAGAGACCGACCCCCCCTGGCTACCCCCTCCTTTCAGGGAGTTGCAGAGAGCGAGAAGGTCTCCCCTCAGCCTCCTCTTCTCCAGGCTGAACACCCCCAGCTCCCTCAGCTGCTTCTCACAGGACTTGTGCTCCAGACCCCTCACCAGCTCCGTTGCCCTTCCCTGGACACGCAGGAGCAGTTCCAGGAGCAGACCGCGCTGTCTGCATCGCAGCTGCAGTAGCAGCAGGGGAAAAGGATGGCAGAGGAGGGCACTAGGCGTGCTTTAGCTTGATCTTACATCAAAGTTGAAGCTAAATGTGGCACCTGACTGCTCTCCCCGAGAATCCAGCTTTTGCAGGCTGCGCCCAGCTATCAAATTAAGGTGCCAAACTCATTAGCAGCCCCTCTGCCTGCCTTTGCTGTCTCTCCATCAGGTCCCTCTGACTGCCTTTGCCTTTGGCGGGGTGTGAGATGTTTGTGAGCCCCCTGACAAGGCTCTGGCACCGGCAGTGTTCAGGATGGGCACAAAGCCATGGGGTCTGCGGGTCCCTGGTGGGAGCCCCCCCTGCCAGCAGCTGGTGGTGGCACTGGGCACCGGCACAAAGGACACAGCCCACTGCTGGCTTTTGTCTTTCCAAGAGGAACCCACCTTCAAAAGCCCGGGTAGGTTAGGCTGTTTGGAAATGCAAACGAAAGCCAGCTTTGAGTAGTATTCCAGCGTGACTCTTATGCCTCTAGAGAGAAGAAATCTGTCCAAAAAGCAGATGAAAAGAGAATCCAATTTCAAATGAGAAGTCTTGCAGTAAGTGCTTAAAAAAATAACGGTCTGGTTAATTGTAAAACCTTCTGGCAGCAGGTAGATAGAGTCTTGCCCATGTGAGTGGTGCGTGCTTTGCCACCATCCAAAACATCCCCTGGAAAGGAGTTGTTGTTCTAGAGTGCGCTGGCACCGAAGCTGCAGCTGTAAAACCCTTCAACCCGGCACAACGGCTGCTGCTGAAGGTGTTCCTGAAGGCAAAGTAAATGTGGGCTTCTCAAAATCCCACCTTTCCAATGTGTGTACTTCCCAAAGTTTATTCCAAGATCAGAAATGCCGAAGACCAGCTCGGCATATACTATTCACTGAATAATTAATCAAAGGAGCTCAAGTGATCTTGTTATGAAAATTAGCTGGGAATGGTCCATCCCGTCTAATGGTTCCTGTTCAATGGACACGAGGTGCTGCTGTATGCGTTGTGGGTCTATTTATCGGGCTCTAGGTGATGCTCCGGGCGGGCTCTCTATAGACTCTGGGACTTGGGTGCTCACCTGCCTCTTTTCTGAAATCATTTATAGTGTTGCCTGAGCTTATCAGCTTTCACCTGGCCTTTGACAGGATGGAGACAGCTGATGTGTCAACCAGGCTGCATGGGGGTTAGTGTGCAGATGTTTCTTCTGGCCTTCTTGAAACGGGACATTAGGTTGCAGTCTGGTTTTCCTTGGGGATTGGAGAGAATGTGCAGCTTGCTCAGAGCCTTAGTAAGGGATTTCCTCTAAACTGGACAGAGAGAAAATGTGCTATTTCTCAAGTGTCACGCACCAGTGCTGCCGGCAAGGAAGGTCTCGCTGAGCAGCTCCTGAGCACGGCAAGAGTTCCCACAATTCAGTAGCGCCTTTCTTCTGCCAAGCTGGCTTGATTCAGTCACCAATACCCGCCAGGGACCGATGCTTGCGCAGAGCAGTGCAGCATCTGCCATTCTCGGCTGGCAGGAGAAGCAGTGAGTTGGTCACCCTTCCAAGTTAAATCCTGGCATGAAATTGGCACTTGCTTATTGATTTGGAAAGCATAGGCACCCACAGCAAATTTGTTGAGTTGGGGGAAGAAAATATTCCTCCGTTTTCTTTTCTCTGCGAGAGTGCTCTCAGTCTCCAGAAAACCTATTTCGGAGCCGAGCTTCCTTCTGCAAAAGGTGCTTTTCCCTATGGAACGAGGGGTTTGCTTGACTTGCAGTCTTGCGTCTGGTACGGCCCTTGGAATTGTGTGCGCACTCTTCACCTCGCCCCGTCCTCTGTCCTCCGCAGCGTGGGTCGGCAGCTCTGCCGGGGGGCCGGGCGGCAAGGACGCTGCCCCCGGGGCCGGGGCTGCAGTTCCAAGTGCTGCTGCCACCGAGCAACGAGGAGTGGAGCGGAGCTTTCATTTTTCCATCTCACAGGGGAGCATAGGAACAGTATTATCTTCATCTTTCCAAAAGGCTGCTTGAATGACAACCATGTGCCGTTTGATAGAAGTTTGTTTATTTTTGAAGCTGTTTTTTGATACTTTGTTTTATCTGTTTTTCTCATATTGCCCATGATGTTTGTTTAGTGTGCAAAACAGTTTGCTATTGAAATTACGTTACAGCGAGAGTAGAAAATGAAGAAAATTATGTTCCTGCTGATTATTAGTAATTGCTGTTAGCAGCCAAATTGCAAAACGTTGATTCGATTTCCTGGAGTATTTTTAGGAGCAGGGAACTGCCTTACTGGAGTAGACAAAATGAACGCCTGTATTGGTTTCTTGACTTGCTTTAGCTGGGATGACGGTGGAAAGGAGAAAAGTTGGGGCAGATGGGTGGGAAGGTGAGTCTGGTTAATGAGGGAGCTGCAGCTGGGCTGCTGTGGGGCGTCAGTTGCAATGTGCTGCGGCGGGGAGGTGGGCTTCTCCTTCGGGAATTACGGTCCTTGGTAAAACACTGCGTTGCCCACAAGGTGTGTTAAGGAGGACGCAGAACTGAAATGAGATGCTCTGAATAGCCCAGAGGCATTAGCGAGGCTCCTCCTTTCTTCTTGACTGCCCAGGAAGTGTCTCTGGGAGGTTAATGATGGGCCTGGGCTCCAAAAACCGCCATGGGGTTTTTCTTACTGGGTGTCTCTGTAAGAGAACCCATGGCAGGGTGCGAGGACTGCGCTGCAAGTCCCATCATTGCTGGTAATTTCATCTGGCAGCAGGAACGTGCGAAATGTGTCACGTATTTCAATCCTTTTTTTTTTCTTTTTTTTTTTTTTTTTTTTTTGGCAAAATTATACTCATAAACCTGCTGTTGCTTAAAAGCAGTGATCAAGCGGTGCTTGCCTGTGCGTTGCTCAGGCTGGCTGCCCTCCTTCCCTCCTCCCAGCTGAGGCAGGAGGCAAAAGCGAGATGTTGCTAGGTGGTTTTTCATTATTGGTTTTAGCTGCTATTTCAGGAGGTTTCAGCAGTGCTTTATGGGGAGCTGCCTGAAGATTAATGGCGAGGTAATGGTATGTTACTATTAATATCGATGCTACTGGAATTGCACAAATTATGTGTATGGTATGTAGACAGACATATTTTAATATACTTACCTTTGGTTTAGTGGCAGAACAGGGCTTTAGAAAACATTAGATTGGTGTTCCCCTGGGAATTCCTGTTACATGTGCAGAGAGTTATCTACAACTTTTCCTACCTCTTCTAATATATATCAATTTTAAAAGGAAAAAGTCATTGCAGATTAGAAGTCAAGCCAGTTTTAGGATCACGAATGGCCAGGTGAAACCTTCTCCAAGGGATGAGGTGAAGCTACTGGGTGAAGCTTGCTTTGCCTGATCCACAGGTCCCATCTTGTCCCAGCTCCCTGGGCCAGCGCTTACACCTGCTCTCCTTCCCCTCGGAAGGAAGGACCTCTCAGTCCTTGTGAAAGCAGGGGGAGGTCGGACGTGGCTGTTGACCAGGCTAATTTAGTCCTGGCAGGGGATTTAAAAAATTCCTTTTCTATCTATCTCGTGCATTTTTCATGGCTGCAGAGGACGATCCTTTGGGGAGAGATCTGCTCGCTGGAGCAGGACTTCTCTCTGATGAGCTGTACAGGTCCATTCACAAGGAGCCAAGAACATGGCATTAGCATTCTGCTGCTCTGTCGTTTGTTATCTCTTTGCTAGGCTTATAGCTCTTCTTTTAATTGCTTTATTTCCCCCCCTCCCCCCTCTCAATGAGCTCTTCTCTCCAGTGGCAAACACTAGAAGAGGTTGGAGCATGCATGTAGGATAATTAACAGAAGCGGTATCTCTTCTTGGAAGCCCTTCACCGCTTCCCCAGGCTGTCACTTTTGCTGGAGGATTGTGACAAATGGAGAACTGGAGACGATGGGGTTTTCCAGCCTGTAGCGCATTCGGCATTGTGCCGCCTCCTGCCCTTCGTGGTGGTTAGATAGGGCTGTGCTCGGACAGGGGGTGGATGGGTGTCAGCCTTCGGAGACTGAGAAACATGGAAGCCACCTTGGAAACATGGAGCCACCTTCCTCCCCCGAGCTCTCGGCTGCTCAGATACCACAGGGAGCTGGATTATAAATCCAGAGTAGTTTGGGGTCGCTTTGGGGTGCAGGGCTGTGGTGGGGTACAATGAAGGCAGCCCGAGTGCTGGCTTCAGCCCCAGAGCTAATGGAGACGCGGCTCTGCAGGGCCACCCTGGGAGCAGGTAACGATGCTGATGAGCTTCTCTACCTGTGCTAATTAGTCCCGCGACAGAGACTGCTGTGGTGGCCTAGCCACGCTGCTTCTAGTGGTGGAGTCAGCCCCAGGGTTTTGAGAGCCCTGCAATGCTGGTGCAGAGAGGGTGGGAGCTTTGGGTGGGAGATTTTGCAGGGAGATGGGGCATACATGGCCCTGCGCAAGGTGTTTAAATGTCTGCAGTTCCATGCGGAACTGTTGGTGGGGACAACCTGTTGCTTGGCGAAATGAAGCTGATGAGCTGGGTCCATCCCTGGGCTGGCGCGGTGGGACCTCAGCCGCTTACTTAAGGTTGATGGAAGCAGAGCAAATGAGGAGGGACAAGCCTATGTGTCATTGGCTGTTAATTGTGCAGGAGAAGCTGTTAATATTGTGTCAGCACTAATGAGGAACAGGAGCCGGGGTGAGCTCTCTCCTGCATCGTGAGGTGCGGGCTGTGGTGCGTGTGGTGCCGGCGGCAGGCGTGCGGAGCATGGGTGCCGGGAGAGGCAGGGAGCACGGCAGCCTGTGCTCCTCCTGCTCCTCCTCCAACTCAGTTAGGAAACATCCCCCAGATCTTCTCCCATTTCTACCCTCCGCAAACATCAGCAGGGCATTTGCAGAGCCAGAAGCTCTCAAAATTGGGCTGATGCTTGCATGGATGAATTTTGTTTTTTCCGTTATTTTGATTGCGATACCCAGAGAGTAAAATGGGTTTACATTAGACCCTGTGCAAACGCATAAGGCTCTGTGCCTGTGGCTATGGAGCCTGACGCTCTACAACGGTGAGCAGCTTCCAAAGAGTGGGAGGAGGTGCTCGCAAGGTGCTGCGGGTGTAGCTGGGGGTCCAGACTGATGCTGTTCCACACCAGAGGAGCCAAAGGAAGATGGAAAGATGGGGAGGAACTCTTTTTCAGGGAGTGGAGCAATAGGACGAGGGGTAGCAGTTTTACACTGGAAGAGGGGAGATTTAGGTGAGATCTGAGGAAGAAATTGTTTGCTGTGAGGGTGGTGAGCCCCTGGCCCAGGTTGCCCAGAGAAGCTGTGGCTGCCCCATCCCTGGAGGGGTTCAAGGCCAGGCTGGACGGGGCTTGGAGCATCGTGGTCTGGTGGGAGGTGTCCCTGCCCAGGGCAGGGGGTGGCACTGGTTGGGCTTTAAGGTCCCTTCCAACCCACACCATTCTATGGTTCTATGACTCTATGTCTTGGTAGCAGCCCTGCAGCTCTCCGGCTCAGTGGTACTCTGAGCTCTGAAAACTCCTGGTGTTCGTAGAAGAGCAATGTGACGTTCTGGTGGGGTTAGAGGTGACGGCAGAAGAGCTCAAAATCTGTATCCCAAGCAAGCGGCGAATAGCTTGCAAGGAAGCTTGATGTGTGCAGGCTAAAGCTACGCCTTGTGCTCCATCTGATAACCTGGGTAGAAACGGAGCTTCACATCATCACAAGCGAACATGGGGTTCTCAACACCCTCCTTCCAGCATACAACCCTGCTCCACACCTGGACACCTTCAGGACCTTCAGTCCTGCAGCAACTTGCTGTCCTTCTGCTCCGGTAATTGTTTTCCTCTGGTGGAAAAGGTCTATTGTTACCACTTTGCTTGGATACCACAGCTGCCCCGGGCATACCCTCTCAGATGCTTTGCCTTCCCATGACCTACATCAGGTTTGGTGTCCTTTGGTGATGGAGGAGACTCCATCCGATAGATGTGGGCAGGGAGACTTTAGCAGCAGTGCTCTGCTGCCCATGCTTTTCTCCAGGTTTCTGCCACCCAGCCCTCTCAAATTTGAAAAGAAAGTACTTCCTCTTCTTGGGCAAGGAACAATGATGATTATGATTGGGCATTTTTTCCCTCTTTTTTCTCCCCCTCCCTCATCTTGGCTATTTGCATTGCAAACCTGGCTCAGTGGCGTGCCGGATTCGTCTGGGAGCCCAAAGCCCACGCTACGGAGATGGATGTGCCCATTGAAACCAACTTAATTTCTGAATATTGAATGTTCTCAATTAGCTCTCTGGGAAACAAGCTACGGATGGTATAATCAGCTGAGATTTTGATTAACTGATTCAAGAGACAGTTCTTGTCTCTTCTGAAAGGGACAAAATGATTGCACAAAAATTATATGTCTGGCTCTAATTTCTGTCTCTCGAGAGCGTGGGCATTTGGTGGAGTTTGTTCTTTCTGTTTATGTGGAAGATGTTTTTTGAGTCCTAGCTTATTCTTCTCTAAGAAGAATATTCTTCTAGCTTATTCTTCTCTAAGAATAAGCTAGGACTTGTCACTTATGCTGTACTCTGCTCTACTTTTCATCTAAGTGAAGAAATACTTGGTGCCAAAGTTGCGTGCTGATAGAGCCGCAAGACACCTCAGGCTCATGGGAGAAAAGGGGTTTTTAAAACAAATCGCTTGCTGGGAAGGTCATCGGGAGAAACACGAGGCTGGAAAAACTGCACAGAAACTCATTTGAGCAGACGTTTGAGAACATTTTTCTGTTTCTCATTGTATTTCCCAGGCATTTCCCCAGGCAGCTGCTTGGTGGGGTCCCCGGGGGCAGCCTGTTCAATACCGTCGGCCAGGCGGGTTTAGCTGTGAGCCGCAGGCTGGTGTTCGCTGTGGAGGGCGAGGACCGGGGAGGGTTTGTCTGTGCACACAGAGTGGAGAAGCATCACACCAGAGGGCTTTCCAGCTGGGAACGGGGCTCGGCAGCTTATTTTTCGGACTGTGCAGGGGCCCTTCTACGTCAGGGGTTTTCTTTTCTCAGGAATGGAAAGATACTGAGATCATGCCTTAAAACCGTAAAAGTGACTAAGATATTTAATTTTAATCAGCTGCTCGTATTCAAGTCATGTAGGCATTCAAAGAGGTCGTAGCATTTTGGTTTAAGCTCCAGTCTTACGAACCTATCCATGTGTTTTTCCTGAATAAATGTGCGTAGGGCACCAAGACCAAGCAGCAGACGTGTCCTTGGTAGGCAGAGCAAGCAGTCCGCCTTGGGACTGAGTGTGGGGAGAGATTTTTCCAGATCATTTTTCAGTGGCAGGAGAAGAGACTACTTAGGAAACAAAGATACTGGGAAAATACAGGCAGCGGAGTACAGGGGTTTCTTGCTTTGCTGTTCTTTTACTAGTTCCCTGCCAGCTGTGTGTGACGGATTGCTGCTCTGATTTCTTCCTCTCCGACGCACAAATTTGATCATAACCAAGATACCTGCGAAATCTAAAAGGAAGAGCAAGCTGATTTAATTTTTACTCATGCTCCCAGTGTCTTACTGTTTGCTTCTGGCAATTAGCAAATCATTCAGCTGAGCTCCAAACAACTACTTTTTCTCTGTCTCTTTTGCAGCTCAATGTGACAGAGATTACAAATAGAAATCAGATTAATTCAGGCTTCCGTATCAAGTAGAAATAGGCAAAATGTTAAACATTCATTCGTCAAAAAAGGCCATTTCTGACTGACTTGTACTGTTGGCACTCTATGCAAAAAGGCCTGAGAGACCCTCTGCTCGCCCCCAAAAAAGGAGTATTTCATTGTTTTAGTGGTTTGCTTTGAAAAACGAGCTAAAAGAAATAATAAAAGGTTAAAAACATACACAAATGGTTACTTCTTTTGAAGGTAACAAGAGGACCAGAGAAGCTGTGGCTGCCCCATCCCTGGAGGGGTTCAAGGCCAGGCTGGACGGGGCTTGGAGCAACGTGGTGTGGTGGGAGGTGTCCCTGCCCAGGGCAGGGGGTGGCACTGGGTGGGCTTTAAGGTCCCTTCCAACCCAAACCATTCTGTGATTCTCTGACCAAGAAGCAGAGGGAGGTTTGTGAAAAAACAGCTGAAGTATATAGCTTTGCTGCGAGCCACAGAGCCATTGACGGGCCCCTGTGAAGGTGAAAAGCCACGGCGTCCCCTGGCTCTCTTGCCCAGGGAGGATGAGGCCAGCAGCACCCCGGGGTGGCGGGGTGAGGGCGTTTGGATGCAAACCGCTCTTTTCCGGAAAACTCAGCCCTGCAGGGTCCAGTACGGTAACTGCTCTGAAATCCAGGCAGTGGTTTCCAGTCGCTGTTATGAATGCATAAATCTTTTCCGCCTTTATAACTGGTTTATCGCTGTGTGCACTTGTGTCTTGGGGGTGTCTTGGTTTTGTCCCCGCCTGCTTCCCCGCCGTCGTGGTGGGCACTGAAAAGCAGCTCTGGCTTTGCGAGTGCCCTCACGTTCCTGGCGGTGGCATTTGGTGTGGAGATGACCTGAGCCCCTCCGGCATCGCGACTGGGAGAAGAAGACGCGCTGCATAAAGGTGATCCCTTATCCGCTCGCACTGCCACCGCAACCCAGCAGCCCTGGCTGAATGCTGATTAGGCTTTAACATGCTTGTGGGTGTTGCTGGCTTCTAACAGAGCAGCCAGGAAAATGCTATTGAACTGGCCAAACTGGGAAAACACTCGTGGGGCGTGTACGGGAGCCCATCTGGACAACTTTTTGTTTTGTTGTTTTTTAAAGCACTTTATCAAGCACTCCATGGCAGGAGGGCTACCTCGTGATTCCATAAATGAGCATCATAGGTTGAAAATACTCTTTTCCTTCCTGGTTTTCCTTTTTATTTTTCCCCTCAACAGGGGATCCCTCTTAGAATAAACCGAAATAGTGACAGTAACTATCCCGGTAATAGAGTTGACATTACAGAGCCGTTCAAATGCATCGCAAGCAGCTGGTATTTAAAAGTCTGTCTTGAGGCTGATGAATTTGCAGAAGCCTGACAGCAAAATTGATGCATCGTTAACTGGGACGCAATTGCTGTGCTCACTGTTCATGGAACGCACGGGCGAGACGAAGAGCTCGGTTTGAAGGGGGACGTGGTGCAGGACGCAGGCTGGTGACACCGGCTCTGCCTGGGACCGGGCCGCCAAAATTAAATGATCAGTTATCTCAACGATGGAAATATCTCAAAAAATCGTGCTGTGATTCCGAAGTGGAGCTGGTGGAAATACCCTGAGAGCAAAGGGGTCGCCCTGTGCTGCCTCTGTGCTGGCCACGGTGTCTACAGCCCATCGTTCCGAGGATTATAGTCCCAGTTTTACCCTCCACTGCCTGGGGATAAATTAAACGAGAGCTGATAGAACCCGGCGTATATACACACCGGTCCCAAGTTGTGTATATAATAATTGGCAACTTAATAAATTTGGAAGTGCCATCCCCCCTAGCCGCTAAAATACTTGTAGGCTGAAATTAAACCTGCATCCTCTTTTCTTTGATGTGATACTTTCCAGATCAAGTCATCCATCCAAAAAAAAAAAAAAAAAGTTAAGGGTTTAGATGCAATTTATTAGGGATTTGGCACACGCAGAGGCTTGAAAATGTTTAGTACTGTACTAAATGTCTGTTTTATTTAAGGTGATGACTGTGCTCAGAAACCAGCTGTTGGATTAAGTTTAGTAAATCAGCGTGCTGCATTGATATATTTGTCAGGGTATCAGTTGCACTGCAAACAGGCATTTTATTGTGTTGTCGTCTTGTCCGGAGATTTTATGAGCTTTTCAAGAGATTTTTCCTTTGTTAAGTGAGTGGTTAGAGGTTCTGGCCGCCTCTGACAAAGCAGAGAGAGATGATGTTGATTATTTTTAATAGCCTGTGAAATGGTCTTACAAAGTACAAAGAGGGATGCAAGAGGAGCCTTTTATCACCCAAAATTTTCTTCTGTGAGCAGAAACCACCCCACCAATTTTTGCTTTTAACACGGGTGGCCCGATTGGATACGTAACGTGGGAAAAAACATCCCCTTGCCCATAACTGAGTGGCAGAAGCCTGTGGTGTCCCCGAGTGCAGGGTGCTCCGCGGAGGGCAGGATGGAGAGCTGCCGTGGGACATCTCTGCCTCGGGCTTCTCCTGCGCTCCATGGAGTCTGGGGACTTGGATTCATGAGCAGCACTTTGCGGAAAATTGCACCTTTTTGCTGTGTGTGTGATGTTAACATAGGGAAGCGGTAGGGCCGGCGGGGCAGAGGCGCACCGGTGCTGGGCCCGGCTCGGCAGCGGTACCCAGACTCCGGCGCCGGAGCTGCGCGACAAAGCGAGACGGTCCCGCACAGGCTGACAGCCCAGAGTGCCATATTGCAGTTGGTGATGAATGAACAAACAAATGTCTGGTACGCCGCAGATGCCAGTTTATTGCCCCTGCCTTTTTTTTAAAGTGACATTTATTTCTCTTTCAACTAATGAGAGCTTAGAGCGTGTTTTCCAACAGCATGCAGAACATTTGTTTCATTTTTATCCGCATTCAGTCACTTTTCTTGGTGCCCTTGATGATCAGAGCTGGGTGTTTTGTTCTGTCAAATACTTCACCGCAGAGAAAATGTGATTTTGGTTGGCTTGAAACCACTGATGGAATAGAGCGTCTGGTCTGTGTCAGGGATGGTTTGCAGCTTGGGATGTTCTGGGGATGCAGGAGAGGCAATTGGGGTCTTCACCGTGCTATTTCTGACCCGGACCTGCAGCTGCAGGTGGGAAATCAGGTCCCGCGGAGGCTTGCGTAGGGCAGCCCCGGGGCTTCATGCATGTCTATGGCTGCAGAATAAATCAGTGAATCAGTACGGCAAGGGAGCGAGGAGCTGAACCGGCCTTGAAATGTAGCAGCAGGTTGGAGTCTTTAAAAATGAGAAACTAAGCAAATAACATGTTGTGTTGTAACGGTCTCTATCTTTATGGTAGATATCGATTCCCTGAAAGGAAATGGAAACTCTGAGAAGCTGCGCTGCTGAAAAAGCGTATTATGAATGGAGGGGCGTTTAATGCTCCGCACCCTGACAAAGTGCCGCCGTTGGTTTTATCAGCTGCAGGAGCGAAAGCAGGAACATCGCCGTTAGCAGCATTATGGCCAGGCTAAGCCCCAGTGTGTGAATGTGGCCCGGTGCTGCTGCACCTCCACCTCATGCACAGCCCTCGGCCGTGGGGAGGGGAAGGGGGTACGTGGCCCGGGAGGGCCGGTGGGGTCACTCCTGAGAGCCTGTGGAAAGCCTGGAGGAGAGTTTTCCCTTTTCCAAGCCTAGGAAAATCCACACTAAAAGCCTTTCCTCAAGGACGGTGATGAGTGTGAAGCCATGTCCGAGGTAAGGGGCTCTGCCGGGAGAGGTGGGGGTGGATCCCATGGGAGACCAGCAGCCAAGATGGAGTCGGATCCCATGGGAGACCAGCAGCCGAGATGGGGTCACGGGGGACAGAGATGCTGGCCACACCTCGGCTTGGATGGTTTTGGACTTCAGAGAGTCTGTTTAGCAAGTTTAATAGCCTCTTCGCATCATATTTACGAGGTTTATTACTGCTACAAGGAAAATGCAATTGCTTTGCGGGCCACTGGCCAGAGAAGAGACATTTTCCCATCGCATCCCTAATTACCGCTCAGGCCGAGTGCTATGGCAACCGCCTTTCTGCACCGCGCTGCCAGGCAGGACATCTGCACTCGGGTTCTGCAGATTTTGGAGCAGGTCCAGGCTTTTTTGGACCTGTTGCTGCCCAAAGTGTGCCGCCCACCTGTGGGATTCAGCGCCATGATGAATCAATTACGAGTTAGTATTCGGTGCTAACCAGCCTTTTTTCTTTTTTCTTTTTTTCCTCCCTTTTCCTTTTCAGTCAGAGCTGGAATAGCCTTCCTAAGGCACTTGCCTTATGCGGAGGTATGAAAGCTGCTCCAGGCTGAATTCAGCACCTTCTGGCATGGCGGGAAGGATGCCAGTGTCTGCTTGGGAGCCCTGCACCCTGGGCTGCATGGTGGCCATAAGGCGATGTGGCACTTTGCTGAGGGTGAGAGGGCTCTCCTTGCCCCAGGAGAGCCACCACCACGGGGCTTCCACATCAGGGAGGAGGAGGAGGAGGAGGAGGAGGAGGAGGAGGAGGAGGAGGAGGGAGTGAAGGTCTCCTGCTGATCTTCCCCATCATGCTAGAAGGTCACTTAAAGGAGACTCCTTTGTGATGCTGAAACCCCAGATGTGGGTATCTTGAGATGCTTTTTGTCTGGTTTGGGCATCGAGAGCACTACCTGCGGGTGCTCAGCAGGGAACCAGGACCTCGTGAGGTCTCTGTGTTTCTGCAGGCAGAGCAGGTCTGTCCTGGCCTCCCAGTACCACACTGCAGCAGCTTCACAGGGACTCCTTGTGTAGGGAGGGAACAGCCTTGAAGCATGATGAGTAAAGGAGCGTGTTTTGTCCTGAGCCTGACAGATGTACCGTGCTTGTTTGTATTGAAGGTCAGTTTGGTTTACCTTGAAAAATCAGTGTTTTTCCAGATTGCTGGCTCGTAATGAGGACTCTGGTGCCCTCGTGCACAGCTTCATGCGCTAACATTTCTGATGCTTGTGGTCTTCTGGGTTGAAAATTGGATCCGGGCAGTGTCTGTATTAATGAGAATGCAGATGGCTTATCAAGGTGAGGAGCCATGGAGAAAGCCATGTGAAAATACCAATATGAAAATATTAATATTCAGTGGGTCTAAATGCGGGTTTGCTGTGCAGCCCCGCTGCTGCTCACCTTCTGTCTTGCTGAGCAGCAAGTGTGGAAAAGAAGTGAAACGGTCCCTATCTTGGTTATCATCTGCCCAAATCCAGAGGAAAGCCTGTGTGGGGAGCAGGAATGACTTGCGCCCTGGGTTTGGGTGGGCAAAACATCCCTGGGGACACTAGATTTCACCCTTCAGACCAGTGAACAAAAATACTGCTGATAGCAAGGGCAAGTAGGAGGAAAGAGATTGTCTCCCAGAGTACCTAGTATGTGTTATAATCCCAAATCACGCACCATAGGTGATGAGGCTCTTCGTAATACAAAATCTATATGTGAAAACTTCATACAAAATCCTCCTTTTACTTCTCTCTGTTTCTGGGCAATTTTTTGTCCCTGTTTTTAACTCTCTGTGGTATCAGCGCTTCGGAGAAAACCGCGGTTGACTGCTGGGCTTTCAGCCCCCCTTGCTGTGCTCCCCAAGCGCTCGATGATGGAGCAAGTGCCAAGGCAAGAATAAAGTTATTAGTTTTGCTTTGGAGAAGGCAGCCTTTCTGTCCCTTTCAGGAGCCGCGGTGGGAGCTGTTCCCCGTGGGTCTTTTAATCCAAATCATCGTGCTCTGGTGCTGGAAGTGTCCCAGTTTTGTGGCGATCCACATGGACTCTGTTTTACAGAATGACAGAATGGTAGGGGCTGGAAGGGACCTCTGGAGATCATCCAGTCCAACCCCCTGCCAGAGCAGGGTCACCCACAGCAGGTGGCACAGGAACGCGTCCAGGCGGGGTTGGAATGTCTCCAGAGACGGAGACTCCACCACCTCTCTGGGCAGCCTGTGCCAGGGCTCTGCCACCCTCACAGGAAAGAAGTTCCTCCTCATGTTTAGGTGGAACTTCCTATGTTCAAGTTTGTGCCCGTTCCCCCTTGTCCTGTCACTGGGCACCACTGAGAAGAGCCTGGCCCCATCCTCCTGACACCCACCCTTTAAGTGTTTATACGCGTTGATAAGATCCCCCCTCGGTCGTCTTTTTTCCAGACTGAAGAGACCCAAATCCCTCAGCCTTTCTTCATCAGAGAGGTGTTCCAGTCCCCTCAGCATCTTGGTAGCCCTTTGCTGTCCCCTCTCCAGCAGTTCCCTGTCCTTCTTAAACCGGGCAGCCCAGAACTGGACACGTTTCATGTAATGTGGATTTGGGGAGAAATCTCTGCCTGCAGTGAATGGTGAACCCTGTATCAGCTCATGCGAACGGGGCTCTCCTCCACCCACTCGGGGCATTGAAATAGGTGCTTCCCCCCGCCCTGCTGGAAAAAGCAGAGCTGAATGAAAAATACCCACTGGGTTATTTCAGACGCACTGCTCACTCTGTGCGTTGGTTGTACCGCACCCTGTGTGGGACAAGCGAGCCTGTGCCTGTTCATTCGCTTTCGAGTTATTCCTGCTGAATCGCACCGCAAAATACGTTTCAGATTTATTTCATGCAGGGAGCAGGGACATTTTGGCAGGAGATGAAGACCACCCTTTAGAGTAAGAGCCAGGTGGGCACCAGAGCTCTGCCTGCCAGCTTGCCACAGCTAAAGAAATGGAAGCCAAAGCTGACATAACGTTACGAATACTTGTCTGTCTGTGTCATTTGAAGCTGCAGCTGGCTGGGGGCATGTCTGGCTGTGGGCAGCCTTGGCTCGTGCTGTTTCTTTGCATGTGGCACCTCAGATTTTGGAAGTCTTTGTTTGACTAAATATCATAAAGGTGGTGTGGTTTTTGTTGCAAAGCCAGTGGGCAGGTGAAGGAGGTCCTTGGGTAGGTCTTGGTAAGAATTTAGCAGGATTCTCCAGAAGAGTATGATGAAGGGCTTGGGAAGTTGCTTAGTTCTTTAGAATTAAAGTTACTCAGCTCCTGGCTGGCATTCAGTATTTGGTATTTCTCATGCTCTGCCTGCAAGAATTTCACTCACTCTGGGGTTTGTGTAAAAACGTTTCTCTGAGTTCCAAAACGAATGATCAAGAGTGACCATCTGTGACCCTTTAGTAGGCATCTGGATGTACATTTTCCACTTCTGAGGCGCTGAGATAACACAGCGCTGTTGCTGCTGGGACTAGAAGGCGTAGCATCAGATATAATAATACTTTCCAGCTGCACATGTTGTTTTTTAGTCTTTCCTAAATGAAAATGAGTTTTGCAGGTGGCTAACGCTAGAGGATAATTTGTTTCCATGCTCATTTGAAGCCTTGTAGCAAACCCAAAGCTGTGAATGGAAGATGGAAATAGAAGTAGAACGTGATTTCAGAAAAAAACTCCATTTTCTGTGCTGCTGAAGCAACTAAGCTGTGTGGCTGCTGATGCAAACCTTTCATCTGCCCAAGTAAAAGAGTTATTATCTTCAGCTGAAGCTGATCAGGTGTTGAGTGGCATTTGAGCAGCACATCCAGGCAGTGATTTGCATGAGAAATATGCTGCGAAGATGAGACTTTGATGTATTTGCAACTTCTGAGTTCCCATTATGTTTTTGATTGTGCCGCCTGTAGGGAAAGCCTGGGACATCTTCCCTTGGCTGAGCTGGAACTCAAGAAGGGAATTTCACACCCCCGCTCCTCCACATTATCTTTTCCTTTCTGAGATAACTTTTCTGCTCCTCTCTATAATTGAAGAGAAGCCTGGAGAAACGCGTTAACAGCAGCAAGCCAGAGGCCATCAGCCTTGCCTTAAGGAGACAGGGAGATGCTGTGAAAGAGAGGGAGAGATGCTGGATGGTAGATTCATGACCATTTTGGTTGGAAGGGACCCCTGCAGGGCTCTAGTCCATAGCAGCAGGACCATCACCAGCACTGGACCAGGACAGCCCTGGCTTTGCCGTGCTGAGCCCTGAAGACCTCCTGGAATGCTCTCTGGGTAACGCCTTCCAGTGCTGCGCTGGGCTTGCTAATTAAGAGCTAAAGCAAATAATCAAGGTGCGAAATTTCCAGAAATACCCTTTTTTCCCCTGCTGGAAAATGCTGATTTGCTTAAACAAAGTATTGGGCTGATTTGTATCAATGTAGCAGGAGCTTCTGACCCGAGTCCTGGAGGTTATGTGGGGGACGGGCACTCACCCAGAGGTGCTCAGCTTGAGCTCGTAATCCCTGGGCTATTGGACCCCCAGTGGCAACGTGCCGTCTGTCTGGTGTCACCACCCCACCTTTCCCCGGGGAGAAAGTCTGAAAAACAGCAGGGTGCTTCAAGAAAGGCAGGCGGGGAAGAAAAACAGCTTAAAAGTGCTTTGAACCGATGGAAAAGCAGCAGAAAGTCGGTGCAGGGACAACTCCTATGAAAGCCCCGTCCACCAGATAAAGTACAGTCAAGGACGCGGCGAGGCGAAGAGGTGACTTCCCAGGGATCCTCGTTAGCTCAGGCGCTCATCAAACCTCGTTTTAACATTGGGTGGGGTTTTGGGGGGAGAAATGCATTTCCCTCTGGTGTAGGCAGGAGGCACAGCGATTACTCCGGGCAGCCACCTCCTCTTGCTGGTTGTGCAGCAGTAATTACCCGCTGGGCAAATTCACTTAATTAAGCCCACTGAGGAGACGCTCTCGCAGCATGGTTGTTGCTCTTTAAACTCCCACATACGAGGGAGGAGTATCACGCTTTGAGGACTTTTCTTTTTCTTTGAAATAGCTGGATGTGAACCAGCAGGGAAAACTATTTCCCTATTGCCAGTATGTTTATCTGGTCAAATTATCCCCGTGTATTTAAATGGTGGTGGGTGGTGAGCAATAAAACAGTCCTTTTTTTGGCCAAATGAGCCTTCTGGCTTGGATTCTGATTTTTCAGAAGATGCTCTAGGTGGAAAGCTGAGCTCTCGTGTTTGGCTCGTATTTCTGTCGGAGAAATTAGGTCCCAAGAGGCAAATGGAGGGTCTCCAAAGTATATCTTTGCCTTGGAAAGTAGTCTCAAAGGGTGCACACCCCCACCAAAACTGTGGATGGATGCTTGTGCTGTGCCATGCTACAGCTTCATTGTTGGAAAACGGAGGAAAAAGGCCTGAAACTAAAAAACACTTGGATTTTCTTGATTATTTTTTTTTATTCTACTTTGAAAGAAAAACTTTTTTTTTGGAAAGAGATCGGATAGATGTGGCCTCTACTATGCAGAAAAAACTGTGTAGCGCAGAAGTCTTTAATGATTTCTTCATTTAAAGTTTCACTTGAACATTATTATATTCTGCTTGGTTGGTTGGGTCGTGGTTTCAATAAGTTCTCTAATTAGTCACACTATTAATGTAGAGAACACTTAAAATTAAAAGCTATTTCACAGCCAAGTGTTCTGGTAGCTGCAAGATTTTTTTCTTTTTTTTTTTTTTTTCTGAAAAAAAATGAGAACAACTTGTTGTGATTTTTCTTTTTGTGGCTTGCAGGAATGTTGACTACCCGGCAGCTTAAAAAAAAAAAATCGGTAGCTAATGCTCACCTAAATGTTTTTATGTCAAAGGGCTTCGTGGTACGCTGCTGCTCCAAAAATCTCTGCTGAAGGGCAGTGCTGGGATGAAGGGCTCGGGATGCTGAGGGTATTTGTGGGGAGCTGAGGCTTGGAACCCAGATGCTGAATACTTGCAGTGTAAAAAATCCTACTGGCATAACCCACGTAGTGCACTTCCCATGCGTTGTGTTCCACCCACTTTGGGCAACACAACCCCCGTGACACCAATGGGGACGTGACCACCTGTTAGCAGTGTTCCTGACGGACGCGCTCCTGCAGGATGGAAACATCCCAGGAAATGCCATGGGTCATGCTCAAGTACCCATTGATTTCTCCTTATAAATTTTCACCTGAACATTATCATATTTTTTATGAAGATAACTTACGACTTCAGTAATTTCTTTGATTAAGCTTATTCTTAATGCAAGATGGCTTAAAATTAAAAGCAGCTTCTCAGCCAAGTTAACATTCAAGCGCAATTAAGTTAAATAATATGATGGCAGGGTGTGAGGAAATAAAAGACCATTTTTTGGCAGCAGCAGACCAATTATTACAATGCAAAACCCCATGGAATACAATAATAGATTTCTTTCCTCAGTAACGTGCCCTAGCTGCAAACCCATAACCACTTCGGTAGGTGTTTATAAACACTTCTGAAAAATATTATTTAAGGACCTTGTGGGTGGTGCTAATGTAAAAACTACTCCCGTGTATGTTCCTGAGAGTACGGGTTGACCTCCCAGCTCCCATGAGAACTTTGATGAAAGACCAGCTGTCGTCCTCAGGTGGACATGGGGCCATGATGGTGTTGGAAATGCATCTCCTGTGTTTCTTCCCCCACCTGAATTTTCTCTGCCGACGGATTGCTGAGGCTCTGTGTTAGCAATCACACGCTGCCAAAGCGCTGTGGACTCTTCGGTCAAGAGTCGGCTCTTTTGGGTAGGGTTTCAGATCTGGATATTCAATGGGTTTGGGCATGAGAACATCAGGTCAGGGAAACTGAGCTTGCAGCCTCCTCCATTTGTTTTTTTAAGATTCACTGAAGTAATCCCAAGGTTTGAGAAAGATGATAAATCTCCGAGGGAATTAAGATAGAGCAGTGCGAAAGCTCATTTTGCAGAGATGCACGTGCCGCCTGTGCCTCTGGCTGAAGCTTGTGCCAGCAGCTTCCACGCCGTGTGTTCTGCACCACAGAGGTGTCGGACATGAGGGATGACTTTGGTTTTATATACCGTGACAGACAAGAGTTACCCACAAGGGTGTGTGACTCAGTAACGTGCTTCTACAGCAGGAGACGGGTTGGGTAGCACCCTTCTGGCAGCCAGCATCATCACGGGATGGAGATGTTGGTGTTCGCTCCGGCAGGTCCCACAGCTCAGGAGGGTCGGTGAAGGCGTCCCCAGTACCGTGAGCAGGGGCTCTGCTTTTGGGGAGAACCTGGGCACAGCTGGCACTGTGGATTTGGGGAGTTTCCTCCCCAGATATCACCAACGCACACATGCGTTTCTGGTTAGCTCTAATGCACCTGGCTAATGCGCCTGGGAGATGAAAGGCATCTAGTGAGGGGCCAGCAGGGCCCCTGCGCCGCATCTTCTCAGAGCGTAAATAGAAAAAAAATAATCTCCTATATCAGTGTCTGAAGTCAAATAGCATTATCGAGCTCTCTTGATAATGCTATTTGAGGCGGAAATGCAGGCTGTGCCCCGTCCCGCTGCCCCAGCGAGGCTGCTCCGCTCACACGTGGTCTGACCCTGCTGCAGAAGAGGGCAAAAGATTTCAGAGGAGATGAGATTTTCCTTTGCGTCGTGAATCCTCGATGACAGGGTCCAGCGATCCCAAATTAAGGCTTTCCTACCGCGCACCCTCCCTTCGGAAGGATATCTCATCCCGAGGGAGGGCCCGCAGCGAGGGAAAGCTTCAGGTGCCAGAGGGAGGGAAGGTCCCAGGGCTGGGAGCGGATCTGTCGATCAGGGCTCGGTCGGGCGCTCGGGAGGATTTTAGGATTCAGGGCAGGGCCGTGCTGATGAAAGCAGTAGCGAAAACATTCCTTTCCCTAATCCACTTACTTTGACAGGTCAGCCAGAGCAGGGATGAGTTTGGTTAAAGAAATAGCTTTCCAGGACATAAATGGATTGATAAAATATAATTCTATTAAGAGATCGTTCCAGTGCTTGAGCAGCTCTAATAATTGTGTGGGAATCTGAGGCACAACAAGATTAGCAGCAATCTTTATTTCCAGAGCAGGTTGGCTGTTGAGGTGTTGTTACGTAAACTAAATGTCCACGTATTAAGAAATAATTGTGTGATTTTGTCCAAGGGAGTCGGGCGGGAACTCGCGGGAACTGTGCACAGCCCCGTGGATGCTTCCCCAGGGTAGAATCGGGAGGGTTGATCCATCTGGGAAAGTAAATTGTGCACATTTTTATTCCAAGCAAATGGGAATAAACAGGTTCCTGTGCCACACCTGACTGGATATGTGGGAGGAAGGCAGGGCAGTTGCCGTGCAGGGTGGGTACAGTCCCCCATCGGCACAGGTCCCGTTTTCCCCCTCAAAATATCCAAAATAACGTGTGAACCCGTCCCCACTGGGCAGATGCTGAAGATGCAGAGTGTGGGGTTGCCCTGGGTGGCACCAGCCATTGCCTTCTCCTTAGGTTGTCCCTGGGGATGCTGAGGGGTGGCTGACATTGCAGGTGGGCATCTGGGGTTAAGCCTGCAGAAATCCGAACTGTATCCTTTGCCTGTCCTTTACGTTACAATCTTCTTTCTCTTTTTTTTCCTGCTTCCTCCCCTGCCTCGTCCTCCCCCTCTTCCAGCAACGTGGACACCAAGGAGCTGTGCGGTGAGTGCGGTCCCTCTCGCGGGGCAAAAACGATGGCTTTTGGTGCACGTGGGCTTTTGAAGGATGCATGAACCCGTCACAAAGCTGGGGGTGCCGTGGGGGGCTGCGGAGCGGGGGGTGGGGTCTCAGCACTTCTGCTGCTTCACCCCTTATTCCATAGGAAAATTGACAAAACTTTCCTTCGTTTTCGTGCAGCACAAAGGGGGTCAGAGCTGAGCGGAGCACCTGGGTCCCCTTCAATAACGAGCCAGAGTTTAATTTCTGGCGATGTCATGGCTTCCAGCTCCCCTCTGAAGTTCAATAAAGCAGTGTCCCTCTGCAGTACCCGTAACGTGTTTCTCCTTAGGCAAACCTTCGCCTGTCCCAGCAGGATGCCTGAGGAGCGCGGCACCTCTGCCGCACCTCCCACGGCTCGCAGAAATTAAAGGCTGAAAAGAAAATCTCTGATAACGTTTTGTCCCACACCTTGACCAGAAAGGGAATATTTCCTGCCGGGATTTCTAAAGGGCTTTGCCTCTGTGAGAGCTGACTCATGCAGAGGACTCCTGCTGCTCACTCGGGTGTATTTTTCCATGGACACTTGGTATTGGGAAATGTTTCCTGCGCCCCAGCTTTTTGGGAGGAGATGAGGAGACAGAGGTGTGTGGCCTGGCAGAGGGCTCATCCACCTCCTCTCCTCCCCTCCCGTGCCAGGATGTGGAAGCCACCTCAGCAGGTCCTCACCGTTCGCCTTCATCGCTTATATATAAATATAAGAATGTATAAATATACGTATAAAGAAACTAAGCCTTTCATAAAGTCCTTTTGGTTTGCTGACGATATGATGGGCTTGTTCCCATCTCATTGCGTTAGGTCTCCTTGCCACGTGACCCAAGAAACCGAAACCCCACAGGTTGTACCATCACCTTTGCCAGGAGATAGAGGGGTAGTAACGACGTTGCTTGTCCCCCTCCCTGCTTTCTCCCTCAGTCTGATAAAAACCAGAAAAATCACACGGCTGTTACCCAGCGTGATCCCACCTCGCTGCCTCTCCTGGGGGTGACACTGCCAGGAGAGGAGGGAGATAAACCCACCACCTCCCGCTGGAGCTGGAGGGGATCGATCGGTGCGAGAGCCTGCCTGGATCACATATCTGCTGAATACCTGCCCGTGTCTGCAGTTTCTTGTTTGCTTGCTCCTCTTCTAAGTGTTAGTTTAAATGTAAAACCTCATTTCGGCAAAGTGGAAGCTGTGGTCTCTCTCTTGAGACGGGTTGCGTGTTGTAGGATGTTGAGGGCATCTTAAAAGCGATTTCTTGATCCCTGCAGCTTCTGTGAGAAATCTGATATGGCTTAATCCAGATCAGGTACCATCTTATAAAGTTCTGGGGCTTTTTTTTCGTGCCGAGAAGTGCAACAGTTCACCAGCACCTAGACTGATTTAAACGTGGTTGTGTAGCTCCTCACACCCAGAGGAGCTCCTGTCGCAGGACAGCTTGCAGAACTTGATATGCCCAGAAAATGCATGTACAGTTTTCCTTTACCTTTAAGATCTGCTCAGTTTTTCTTTCCCAAGCAAAGTAATAATAAGAAGAATAACACGAGTAAACACGCTGCAGTGAGGATAAGCTGTTTGGCTTATCGTGGAACAGCAAACAGCTGCTGTCAATCACGCTGTGACATTCCGGTTTCTGCCAAAATCTTCTTCCCCTTGGATATGTTCTCAGGCTGTAAATAGCTATAGGCATTTCTAATTAAGCCAAGAGAACCTAATTAGCGGGATTGTTTCCTGGAGTTTGTGTCTTGTTGCATTCCGCAGAGATGCCACCTCGGTGTGAAGCTTCATGTCTTAGCGCTAAGGAATGGCGCCGGTGGCTTTTAAGGAATGGTTTTTAGCTGTAGTCTGTGTCAGTCACCCAGAAACCCGGTAACTTCACATCGACGCTCCCGCAGGAGAGATGAGGATGGCACGGGGAAAGCGTGGACTCCCTCTCGGTGGAGAACACGTGCTTTTGGGCCCAGCTTGCAGCTCCCTTCTCTTTTTTTCGAGGCATATTTTGCTCTCGGGAGCCCATGCGACCTGGGATTGCCGGCTGAGGCGCAAACGGCATGAGAATGTAGGGGAAGATGTAAGGCCAGTCTCAGCGCCTATAAGCTGGGGTGAAGCTGGCAGGTATTTGGATGCTTTGAGTGTTAAAGACTGCCAAGGGAATGGAAAAATTTGAGCCTTCTCCCTCCATGTTGGCAATAGGAAGGAGAGAGACAAGATATAGTCAAATGCAGAAGTGGGGCACGGAAATAAAGCACCCGCTCCTTTATTTTCAGCTGAAGCTACTGTGCCTTACATCTCTTTTTTAAAATGGTCCCAAACTTCACAGGAATTGCACCACTTCCCATCCCTGCAAGACAAGCTGTGACTTTGACTCAGGATTATAGAATATAAAAATATACCTGAAACCACCCTCTCATTTTTTTCTTTCCACCAACGAATAGACCTTGCTGCGTCATGTAGCCTTGAAGCGTTAAGTTACATCAACGGTTCCCATCATGTCCCTCTTGGTTTTCCCAGACTATTTTGCTGACCATATGGGAGACTACGAAGACGTCTTGGCCTCGCTGGAGACGCTGAACCTCTCCATCCTGAAGGCGATGGACTACACCAAACGGGTGAGTCCTCCTGACTGCGCCGTGTGCTCCATGGGCTCGGGGCAAACGGTGCAAATGTTATCAGAGCATCTAAGTCCCAAGGCTTCATCTCGGTCAGCAGTGTTGTCTCCTCGTGCCGGTGCATTTGTGCGGTAAGTGGATCGTTGCAGCAACAGGACGATAGTGGGGATTTTTTGTTTTAACAGCAAATGAATCATGAAAATCTTGGCCAGATTGTGAACCAAGGTGCCAATGTCGTGTGCCGTAGATGGTGGCACAGGGTCTTTGTGGCAGATCATCATACCTTCTCGGCAGCCTTCCTAAGTCTGAAGGTGCTCCTCTTGTCTTCAGACAACACGGCCCGTGGGTCCCTCCAAGTGGGATTTTCAGTGCATGAGTTCTTGTTAGCATCACTGGGAGCGCTTTTGGAAACATCGTGTTACAAAGCTGCCATTAAATGCAGCTCGTGTGTTGGAAGGCATCCTGACTTCCAGCAATAGGGTTGTTGCTGCGCACGGCTGCAGTGTTGGAAGGTAGGGGGCTGTGCGTTTGAAGGACTACGGGGGAAATGTTCTATTTCATATGTGCAGGGTAACTCCAGCTTCTTAAAAAATCCACCATGTACCTTTATGGTACCATTAATAGCGGACTGCTAGACAGTGGCACTCATCAAGAAGCACGCTGAAGTTTATTTACGAATATCTAGAAAATCTGAGCTGATGTACCGGGTAAACATCCCCGCTGGGAGGTGCACCATTCGTTTGGGAGGAGAGAAGCGTTTATAGAGCTCTTGCTCCTTTGAAGCCGTTTCCTGGTATTTCCATACCACTTAATAAAATAACCAGGCTGTATCGGTGGTATTTATTACCTCAGGATAATCAGTCCTTCTCCCACTTCTACCTTCAACCGCATTTGCATCATTCTTTTGTGCCACGACGAGAGAAAAGTAGCTGCTTTCCTCCCCCAGCAGTGATGTGGTGCGCTGAGGACTGAGCCAAGGAGGGGGGTGTGTGTGTCTGCTTTTTCCAAGCACCCGTAAGGGCTTCCCGATTCAGCTCCAGCCCTCCTCCGAGCAATCCGGATTGAAATCTCCCTCCTGCTTATCTTCGAAGCTAAAGGAGAAACGCAAATTACTCCACATTTCAGATGTGGTAATGATAAGAAGTTTTAGGAGTCAGAGTGGGAAACAGCGAATTTCCCTCCCTTCTGGATGCTGAGTAAAGATCCCAATTTCCTTGCTTTATCCAAATCCGTCCTTTTTAATATGTGTGAGGAGGGCAGCCTGGAAAGTGAAGCCATATATTTCACATGTTGATGTCTTGCCATAATAAACCAAAGGCAAAAGTTTCCGGCCGAGCACCGATCTGTCTGAAGTGTTTGTGATTTTTTTTTTTTGGTCATTTTTACATTATTTTGTGAATTTTTAGCATATTACAAGGGGGTAAAAAAAATCGGGACAACAGTAATAGTTCATTTTTTCTAATTAAGTTGCTAAGTCTGTTCGTGCCTCCGTATATATTCATTATTAGCAAATTTTCTGGCAGTCAGATTTGCCAACTATGTATTTTAAACGCTTGTTAACATAGATATCTCAGTAATTCACTCCTGCTTGCTATTCATTATGCCTTCCACCATGACTTTTCGAATGCGAGGTTGATATATATATGACTAATTCCTCACAGCGTTTTGCAAGAGGGGGATGGCTTATGCCTTGTTTATAAAGGGATCTCACATGGGATTCCTGAGCGTGTGGGTATTGCCTTGCATAGGAAATCGCAGCAGAAGCGGGATGGTTACTCATGATCCCAATCCGCTGGGATGCATGTCGTAAGATGAGCGTCTTTCTCCTTCCTGGATTCAGTGACTCGTGGCAGGATTCACCTGCCTTAATTGCAGCGGGTAAACGTTATGTACCAAAAGCTGAGCTGGTCACCCCCGTCTTGGTCTTGTGGAGGGAACCGGGGAGATCCAGAGCGCTGGAGGCATCTTCCTCCTGTGGCCCTGAAGGATCTCAAGGCAGACATCTGCCTTCTAGACGGGTAAAGCCAGGTGAGAGGAATGTGGCCCCGGCACCCCCTCATCACCCCCATTTTATCAGCCCATGAGTGTGCTGCTCTTCACCTCCCGGCAGACTTTTGGCGAGCGAGCAGATGGAGCAAGGCTCCTTCACGGAGAGGAGCTGGCTAAGAAGCACTTCATGAAAAACATCAGCTCCCTGCTGTGATTTTGTGAACAAAGTGGTACAAACCTCATCAATGATTTATTCAAACACAGGCGCTTTGTTCAAGTAAAGAACTGACGGGGAAAAAAAACCCCAAACCAAACAGAAAATAAGCTGTTGTAGGTGATAGGGAAGCTCATCTCCAGTGTTCAGACTGGACAGGCTTCCAGGCAGCATCAGAAGCTTTTCCTGAGTGCAAACCATTAGTGCTTTTTTTTTTTTTTTAGATGTGAGATTTTTTCACTATATGTTTTCCTTAAAAAAAAACAAGAAACATTTGTTTACTGGACTTTCTGGTTTTAGTGTCAGCATTGCCAAAACATAGTGTGAGAAGAAGGCTTCTTAGCATCCCAACTGATAAAATAACCCTGCTGAGATCTTCTCACCAGGCGCCAGCCCGTGTATGTTCCCATACCCCAGCCTGGGGGACGTCGCAGGGGTGTTTTATTTCCTCCAGGGCTGGGCTCACACCTGCAGGGTAAAGCTGCAGCCCCCGGGAGAAGATTCTCCATCCCAGGATTGCAGAAACCGGTGTGGGCTGTCTGATGGGTCCCTCCACGCAGGCCTCCTTCTGCTCCACCTCCTCCAACCAAGGGCCCGTGCTGATGTCAGGATGTTTAGGGGATACGTACATATAAATATATTTTTAGAAACGCTGGATCAGGGAACAGACTGCCAAAGCAGCAGGTTTTGGTAGGAGCCCAGTGTGGTTTTGAGCCCCCCCCGCCCCAGTGCTGGAGCCCGTTGCTGTCTCTGCAGCGTTTCCCCAAGGCCGGATCCTGCAAAGGGCTTGGTGCTGCTGCTGAGCACCCTGACTTGTGAGATGCCCCTGCTTCTCTGTGCTAAAATAAGTATCTCATCAGCTGGAGAAAATTGTCAATCATTTGAGAGCGCTCCTTATGCCCTCTCTCTCCCCCCCATTAAAAAAAAAAAAGCGATAAAAGATAAATGAAGCCTCACCTTCTTCTCTGTTGGCTTTCTGACGAGAGGGGCTAGATAGCCATGGTATTTAATTGCTGTTTATATTTCTCACCTTAAAAGACAACTGATTATTTCTTCCTCATAAAAGGAGAAAGCAGCAATTATCTCGTGCTGGAGGAGCTCATAAAGTATCAGCAGTAATTAGATTCAGTAGTGGAAGGTCTCATACAGCAACACAAAATCTGTCATTGTAATTATTTTCCAATACGGCAATGTCCGTGCCGCGCTGAAATGATGGGAAACGCAAAGTTAAATTGGAGAGAAACGAAATCAACTTTCAGCATCTAAAAAAAAAAGAAAAAGCTGACGGCGGAAGACGTTCTCATATAATTCTCATTTACTGTTTTATAGTGCGGTCGGCAAATATCAAAACCAACGTGACCGGGAAGGACGCAATTGGTGTGTCCGGTATCGGTGGGAGCTGGGGGGCCGGAGCCGGGTTGAGCTGTTCCCCCCACTCGAATACTGACCCCCCCCTCCCCGCCTTGGGCTGTGGGACGGTGCCCAGTCGATGTCCCCACCATCCCCGCCAGCCTCGAGGGGGGACAGGGACGGGGGAGTGGGGGGACAGTGCCCAGGGAGCTGGAGGGACAGTTACCACTCAACAACCCACATGCCCCGGGAAATGTGCTTTAGCTTGGTTAAAAAAAAATGAAAAGCACATTTTGTCGTTTTTTTTTGAACCCAAGAGGCTCAATTATCCCGGTTCCTGCTGGGTACGGCTCCCATCCCCTGCCGCACTGGGGTTGCTCCTGCTCCCCGCTTTTGCCAAATCAGCATTTTGCAGCACCGAGCATGGAAAGATTAGCACAGCTGACCTTTAGTGGTGAGGCACACTTTAAAAGAAAGCTGTAAAGAAGTCCCAAAAATGCAGAGTGAGGAATGCTCTCAAGGACAAAGCAGCTCAGATTTAAGGTCAAATCGTTCCTTCCTGGAGAAGCTCCTGTTGGGCACCGGGGGGGTCCAGGACATGCTGGTGGCTGTCCTTGGTGTGTCCCAGATGGAAGGAGAGGGCTTGGAAAGCAGAATTGCACAAAATCGGAGCCAAAATTGCAGCAACCCCCGACGCATATACCGTAGTGAAATGGAGGTGATCTCTCTGGTGGGATGGTGGAAAGGCTGCGCCGCTCTGCTCCAGCGAGGCGAGGGATGGGTGAGCGGAGCAAGGGAGGGGATGCTGACAAATCCAGTGGGAATACGGAGAGTGGCTTCAGGGAGGAGAGACGGGCAGCAGGAGGGGTTTATGGAGGAGGCCTGAGGACCTGCGGGTGGCCCTGGACCACCCTCTGCTTGAAGTTCAGCATCGCCTTTGGTCCTGGAGCAGGGCACGAGGAGATGTAAAAGATGGTGTTTTACTCCTTGCTTGCTTGCTGCCCGCTCCATTGCCCTTCTAGCACTTGCCAAAATCCGTTTAATGGACCGGGAGTGGAAATACGACCGACTGGTGACACATCGCAACCCCCCCCCGAGAGCCTTCTTGTGTCAGGTTGCCAAATACCACATGTGTGCCTTATGGACGGGCACCGTACTCAAATCAGCTGCAAATACATTTTCCCCTGAGAATCATTATTTAGCTGAGAGAATATGTAAATCATAAAGGGAAAACTGAGTGTACTGACCCTCCGTGCCAGCTGCTGATGCTCCAGCAGCGCTGGGGAGCCGGGAGGTGTGTACATACGGGTGAATAGGGGGCTGCCTGCGTTACTCGTGAGTTAAAACTGTTCCTGCTGCCATTCTCCCTTCTTGTCTCTGCCTTATGACATCTTGTCACTCCTGGGGCTCAGCAGGAGCTGCTGCGGTGGACCTCCTCTCCCCATGGCCACGGTCTGCCCCAGCCTTCAGCACGCTGCCAGGGAGCGCTTGTTTGAGCAGCTCGGTTACAGCCCCAGAGCGAGCACCATCTGCCACCAGTCTTGGATGCTGAAAATGATGGATGGATTTTTTTTTTGTTGTTGTTGCTTTGTAGCACAGTCCAGAACAGCAATATAAAGTGCTCTCATTTGCATTCTTACCTGCCAAAATTACGCTTGCCAAATATGATATTGCTCTTTTTTGAATGATGACACCTCAAGATAAAATAGTCAGTAGAAATAATCCTTAAAAAGAATCTTTTCCTCCTACCCTCTTAGCTAATCCTTTATCTCATCCCTTCGTTTTTACTTGAGCAGGTTTTCTCCTGCTCTGCTGAACAAGCTTGGTGTTCCTACCAAGGTTGTCTGAGGTCCCTGGAGCAGAGAGCGTTCCTGCGGCAGGAGGCTGGCCCATGGCAGGGTGTCACAGCCACACGCTGGTACCAGCTCTGGGCAGTGCCCAGCCTAAACAGTGTGAGCTGCTTGGGGCTTCCGGAGATGCTGGGAGGGCTGGAGCCCCTCTGCTGTGAGGACAGGCTGAGAGAGCTGGGGGGGTTCAGCCTGGAGAAGAGAAGGCTCCGGGGAGACCTTCCAGTCCCTAAAGGGGCTCCAGGAAAGCTGGGGAGGGGAGCCATGGGATGAGGGGGAAGAGGTTTAAACTGAAAGAGGGGAGATTTAGCTGAGATCTGAGGCAGAAATTGTTTGCTGTGAGGGTGGTGAGCCCCTGGCCCAGGTTGCCCAGAGAAGCTGTGGCTGCCCCATCCCTGGAGGGGTTCAAGGCCAGGCTGGACGGGGCTTGGAGCAACGTGGTCTGGTGGGAGGTGTCCCTGCCCAGGGCAGGGGGTGGCACTGGGTGGGCTTTAAGGTCCCTTCCAACCCAAACCATTCTATGATTCTATGATTCCCATAGACATCATGATCTGGCTCCAACTCAGCTCGCACCGAGCCATGGTGGTTACATGAGCATCAGCTGAGCTCTCCTGGTCTAGGCTT
This sequence comes from Larus michahellis, assembly GCF_964199755.1. Lineage (NCBI taxonomy): Eukaryota > Metazoa > Chordata > Aves > Charadriiformes > Laridae > Larus > Larus michahellis. Next base: position 20,304,085 of record NC_133899.1, read on the forward strand.
GAAGCCCATGGGATACCACTGCAGCACAGCACTTCCGTTGCTTCATCTTTCATCCTGGGCAAATTCGTACCCTACCACACATCATCACGCTGTCCTTCAGCGAAGTGCTTCTCTGGCTTCCTGCTGCCCAACGCGGGAACAGCTTATCTCCTGGTACTTTGTACCTGGCTGAACCCCGGGAGATGCTGCCCACCTTGCCATGGTCTTCCCCCTTGGAAGCGTTTGGCTGTTCCCTAGGGGTCAGGGTGTTTGCTCAAATGGCCCTTTGCTGGGGACGAGTTTGCCTTTTCTGAGGGGACTCAGAGCGTCGTCCATCCTCACCTTTGCAGCACAGAGAGGTCTGCCTTGGTGGGGTGGGAGTTGTTTTGGGGATTGTTAGCTCCTTTTTTGCCCCTTTCGTGGGTGGGCGGTTTTTTTGAATCACTCCTATAATGCAATTAAAGGTGTATCTATGGTGAATGGTTTTGGCTGAAAAAAGAAAGGAGTGGGAATGCAGCAGGAAATTTTGAATGTAACTTCTCTGGTCAGAAATGCTGAACGGTTTCAGTATCAATTCCTATAGCAAAGAAAAATGATGTGGATTTCTGGAAAAGTTATGGAACTTTATATTTCAATAATAGTGTAAAAGGAAAAGAGGCATATTTGTTTAGCTTATCAGAAAGTATTTCTGCAACTCTTCTCCAAAATTAATTTTAAAAAAATATTGCACCGCAAATTTAAGCAGCAAGTGCTACTCCAGTTCTGCAAGAACTTAATTTCCCCCAAGTTTTCTGTTCATACTCCAGACCAGAAAGCCAATTCTCCGTGCGATGCCATCCGGAGCGATTGCCTTGCCAGCCCCGCAGGGCTGTATGTGAGATCCAGCCGGCCTGCCAGTCTGCCGGGGAGCGCAGCGGGGAGATGAATCTTAAGAAAGTCTCTCTTGGAGTTTATTTTTAGACGAAGATGTTTATTCACTGCTCTTCTGCTTGTCTGTCGCTGCAAAATTTATGTCCCTCCTCTCACTCTGAGAAGGAAGAGCATCTTCACTGGAGGTCCTGCTTGTGCTGCCCTGGCTCTCACGGACCTCCTGTAGGACGTGGTCTTCCTCCTCCTCCCTCCCGTTTTAAGGCACTTGCTGCTGGGATTAGTTAAATTATATGGTGAGGGGAACAAATAGCGCTTCCCCATGAACGCTACAGGCATGGGGCAGAGTGGCTGGAGAGCTGCCTGGCAGAAAAGGACCTGGGGGTGTTGGTCGACAGCCGGCTGAATGTGAGCCAGCAGTGTGCCCAGGTGGCCAAGAAGGCCAACAGCATCCTAGCCCCTATCAGCAATAGCGTGGCCAGCAGGACTGGGGCAGGTCCCACCTCGAGTGCTGTGTCCAGTTTTGGGCCCCTCACCACAAGAAAGACACTGAGGTGCTGGAGCGTGTCCAGAGAAGGGCAATGGAGCTGGTGAGGGGTCTGGAGAATAAGTCTTCTGAGGAACGGCTGAGGGAGCTGGGGGTGTTCAGCCTGGAGAAAAGGAGGCTAAGGGGAGACCTTCTCGCTCTCTGCAACTCCTTGAAAGGAGGGTGTAGCCATGGGGGGTCAGTCTTTTCTCCCAAGGAACAGTTGTGCCAGGGGAGGTTTAGGATGGAGATTAGGGAAAATGTCATCACGGAAAGGGTTGTCAAGCATTGGAACAGGCTGCCCAGGGCAGTGGTGGAACTACCATCCCTGGAGGTGTTTAAAAGCCGGGCAGACGTGGTGCTGAGGGATGTGGGTTAGTGGTGGGCTTTGTCGGTGTTGGGTTGATGGTTGGACTCAATGATCTTTAAGGTCTCTTCTAACCATAGCAATTCTATGATTCTATTCTATGATTCTATATATCTACCAGACGTCTTGCCAAATAGCCTGAGAGCAGCTTTGAAGGAGCCACCAAAAGGAAAGGCAGGGACCAAGTCAACACTTAACCAGCTGGCACAACCAGGCTGCGCCTTCAGCAGCTTGACCGTCCCACGTCATTACGTCTGCCGGGTCTTTTGAGTAGGTCCTGTTTGGAAAACAAAATCTGTACTTTGCTTGGAAAATGGAAATAAAATATGTATTAATTTACGGTCTTGTGGATACTAAATACAGCTAATTAGGAACTTGTGTGAAGGGAAAGGCTAATTATAGCCAGAGTGTTCAGAAGTAGGAGGCCAAGTCTGTTCTTTGCCTGATAAGTAAGTGGACAGGGTGCAAAAATGCCATATGCCTCTTGATCCGTAGGTGACCTCCGGGGTGTGCTGTATAGCACGTGCGTGGGCCAACAGCTGCCTGCCCTTCACATCCACGTGGCTGCAGCCAGACATGGTGGTGTTATATTGCAGCAAGGAGCTTTTCTGATAATGAGAAGAGGGAAGTCCTGTGACAAATTGCTTGGGAAGGGTCCAGGGCAGGAGGCCTTCAGGACCAGACAAGGCAAACGTGAGCTGCGAAGTGGCTGATGCCAAGATTTATAAGAGGAGAATTTTATAGTGAACGACTTCTAAAACCCATGTGATGCCGTCTTTACTTTTTTTATCTGAACAGGTGTCTCATTTGATTTTTTAGAGCCTTTCGGGAAGGCTGAGGGTCTTTCATATGTTAATGATTTCATTTATCAACTATTTAAGTGTCTGTTCTCTTCAGGTTTCTTCTACTGATTATGTGCCAGGCAATCAGTTTTGGGTCTCCGCTTTTGAAGGGATTTAAGAGTCGGGTGGAGGGAAAGGAGCGAGAGGCAGGTCTGAGTGTTATTCTAATTATAAGAAAATATCTCTTGGAAGAAAACAGGCAATTATGAGCAACGAATTTAAATCAGCCACTCGGAGGCTACAGCACAACACATGCCTGGTGGTTTTTAAAGGGGTGAGGGGGTGGAAGATAACCTCTCCGTCATCCTGGAATGAGGTTTGACAGGGGTGTTTCATGGCCTGGCAGTGGGTTTGTTGTTGGGTTTGGGTTTTTTAACTGGAGGGAAGGTGTGGGTGAAACAGAATTGGCTTTGGTTTCTGTTTGAAAAGCCTCCTGCGTTCGGTGCCATCGCTCCGTGGGCGCGCTTTGGTGGTGGTTGGAGTTAATAAAAATTGGAGAAGCCGTCAATGTCCCCAGGCTTGGTAAATGTCAGCCAATTTGGCTGATGTTGCTGAAAACCAGGGCTGGAGAGCCCCATCGGTCAGGCGGTAACGCTGCGAGGCAAGGTGAAGGTGCGGGGCTGTCGCAGGGGGGGTCTCTGAGTCGTGGGTGGCGCAGGATCATTTATATTTTACATCCTGTAGTCTTAACGAGATAAATAGTGACCTTTAAAAATGCCAGCAAAGAAACTTCGAGATGCTCAATAACATCAAAAAAATCTCCTTTTTCAGCCATTTGATACGCACAGGCACACAGCCACGAGAGCCCGGTTTTAGGCATTGGTTCGCAATGCCCAGTGAGGGATGCTGGGCACCGGTGTTGGCACCAAAATCCCAGCTGTGGCTTGCACAGGTAGCACATCACAAGGGTGTTTTCATTACTCTGTGCCAGAATTTGGGCAGATGTGGGGCAAGTGCATATGGAAGTGGAAGGCTGGAAGGCCCCGTGGCGGGGTTTTGAGCAGCCTGTGCTCCGATGTGTGCGCCCACCGTGTGAAGAAAGAGATGGGATGGGGCTTGGACCTCATCCTGGGCAGACTAGAGGACCCAGCACTGGGCGATATTTCCCCAATTGCCGGTGGCTAAAGCAAGTTGTCCTTTTCCCACACCTTCCTTCTCTCATTTTTCAATGTCTCTGGCTCACGCCCCGGGTTGTCAAACAGCGAGGCTTTCCGAGGCTCTCCTGAGAGCCGTCCCCTGCAGAAATCTCAAGGCTGTCCTTTCAACGAGGCTTTTACGTTTGCTCCTCGCTGCGGATGCGCGCAGCCGCCCGTTCGCAGCAGCAGACGTCAAGGCCGGGCGCCGGGGACGTTGCAGAGGGAGAGATGCCTTTTTTCACCCTCCTCTGCCTCTTTGGAGGCCACCACGCTCCTTCCTCAGCCGAGGCTTGCCAGCGAAACACTCTGCGGCAGGGTAGTATCTGTGGTGCCGAAGTCTTTCTAACCTTGAACTAATGGACCAGCTGGATGGAAAAGAGCAGGCTTGGAGATGTGCCTCTCCAAGAGCTTCTGTCACGAAGCAGCTTCATTGCGCAGCAATTATTATATTATCTCCATAAATATTTTAGCTTCTCAAGCACAGCCAGGAGGAAATAACGCTTCAGGGTGGAATTAATAAGACCAAACCTCATTAAATCTCCCTAGGACAGACTGACAAATGTTTTAATAAGACGATGGGAAGGATTCCTTTGGAGCTGGTCTTCTTAATGACTTGTTTTTGCAAGGCCGAGTAAGACATTTGCCAGGGGAGGGCCTGAGGGACTCCTGAAGAGGCTCGGTCTGAGCACACGCGTGTCAGACCCGGCTCCTGCGAGCAAATGTCACAGCTGGGTTGGCAAACGGCCAGAGGTGGTTAAATGGAGAGGGGGGGCAGGGAGGGGGGGAACGTGCTGCTCTTTTAATTTCAGAGCTATTGGACTGACTGGCCTGCCAAAAAAGTACCAGGACTCCGCGGACACCCCGATATTCCTCTGCCCCGCCTGGCGTAGCTTCGTGCCCAGCATCCGTCCGTGCAGAGCGCCGCGGTGGTGGGGAGTTAAGCTGAGTTTTACAGGAACGCGGGAATCGCCTCTTTAATTTTTCCTAAAGCAGAACCAAGATTATAGGCTGTGGGAATAAAATCCAAACGTTTAACTACACGCACCCTCACAGCCTTATATTCTTAGCAGCCGGCACCAGTCCGTGTGCTCAGACAGCACTCGGCTTCATAAATATGGTTTTCCAAAAGGAGCAGGACCTGTTCACAGGAGGCTCGGGAAGGGCTGGTCAGGGAATTGTTCTGTGGCGTTCACCGGAGGCAGGCTGTAGAGCCTTGGAGAGCAGCAGAACAGTGGAGGCAAATAGCGGCACGTTACCCCATTTATTTGACGCATGGATTGAAATGGAAAAGCAGCCGGTGCGCTCCTTGCACCTCTGGAAGGGAAACGGAGCATGGGATAAACAGCACGGAGCGAGCGGAAAATCAGCTGATGGGCTCGGAGCATCCGTGGGCAATGCAGCACGTCCATCAGAGAAGAGGAAAAGGCAGCGGTGGCGCAGATCTCGCTGGAAAGGGACGATAACGAGGAATGGCTGTAGTGCTTGGGGCAGCAGCGGGGTCTCGGGGCGGGGGGACCCGGGTGCAGCCCCCAGCTCCGTGCCCCGCTGCATCCAGCCCCCACGCTCTGGCACGGCAAACCACGTCCCAGAAAAACAGCACTTTTAATTAAAAGAATAATCCAATCAGCCGCTCGAAGGAGCGTGCACAGCTCCGTGTTCAGCAGCAGGAGCCCCTGGGGGCCCGCGTTAAATCCGTGAGGAGGGACACAGACCCCAGTCACCGGGAACAGCCGTTCCCTGCCGGAGCCGTCAGATCCCCTGCGCCAGCAATCAGCACAGGGCTGGGCGCGAGAGGTAATCAAAACCTATCCGTAATTATAGCAGGGCCTGTTTGAGCGCCTGATTAACGTATTTACGCCTTGGTTACGGGCAGGCTGCTGGTTGCAGGCAGGCAGCAGCCGTGGAGTTTGGGGGGGTGGGTGGGGGGACCGCAAAAGAAATTGTTTCGGATCCCAAATGAAATGGTATGTCTTTGCCAAGGAGATTTATCGATTTAATACACCCTCCTTAGCCAGAGTGTGGATAGTGGAAGATGTGTTAAATGATAAAATAGTTGCCTGGGCGAAGGGGTGGATTTGGGCCGGTCTGGGGCTCTTTCCAAAGGCTGCCGGCAGAGGAAGATGAAGGGTGAGGTGCCTTCACAGCGAATTCAATACACTGCCTGTACAGAATTGTTCAGGTGTGATGTGTATGTCTGTGTGTATATATGTATAGGACCATGCTTGGAAAGAATACACACACACATATATATATCTAGGGTATATTGCACATTCTGAGCGAGTTGTGCCTATTTTTCTAGGGAGAACAGAGACCGTCCAGCTATCCAGGAATATTTGTGAAAGCATTCAAATTTTTTCCCCCCATCCAAATGCTCAACAAATGTTTTCGCATCCCTGCCTTGGCTCTGTTGCTGTTTATTCATCTGGCGGTGGTGCCTGTGCTTCTCACGGAGGGGGCCAGTGCCGTGCTCCACCAGCTCCGCATCGCTGGTCCCGGGGCTGCCTGTTCATCCCTCTCCTTGCCTGCCCAGGGCGAGGGAAAACAGGGCAGGACTTGTCAGGAGATGTCTGAGCTCAATGTGGTGGCCCTGCTGTCCCGGGGGCAAGGGCTCGGTTTGCAAAAACGCAGAATCAGCCCCCTCTGTAGCAGACGGGGAAGGCAGCCAGCCCCAGGAGGCTGCGGGGTCTCGTGGCACGTCGCCCTGGTAAAATAAGGCAAAATCCCCAAAGGGGAGAGTGAGGAAGACATCGAACTTCAGTTCCCCTGGTGAGGCAGAGGCGGTCCCGAGGCAGTCCCGATGGGGACACTGCTCCATCGTGCTCCTCATCCCTGCTCATCCGCGTGACTGAGCCGTGACTCACCGGCTGTGCTTGGTTTCGGGGGGTTATGAATCTCCATGATAACAACCAGCAGGTGAGCGGGTTTTTCTAAATTGGCTGACCTTGTTTTCAAACACCGCCAGGCCGTGGAGGAAGGAGGAAGGATCTTACCAATGCTTATAGATACTTAAAGGGTGGGTGTCAGGAGGATGGGGCCAGGCTCTTTTCAGTGGTGCCCAGTGACAGGACAAGGGGGAACGGGCACAAACTTGGACATAGGAAGTTCCATCTCAACATGAGGAGGAACCTCTTTGCTGTGAGGGTGGCAGAGCCCTGGCACAGGCTGCCCAGAGAGGTGGTGGAGTCTCCATCTCTGGAGACATTCCAAACCCACCTGGACACGTTCCTGTGCCACCTGCTGTGGGTGACCCTGCTCTGGCAGGGGGTTGGACTGGATGATCTCCAGAGGTCCCTTCCAACCCTACCATTCCATGATTCTCTGAGGTAACTTGGAGGCGACACTCAGTCTTACGGGTTGTGTTTCTGAGGTTTTGATGATCTCCGGCCAGGGAGATCCCCCCTTCTCCTGCCCAGTCTTCTGACGCATCTCCCCGTATCCCGCACCGATGCCGGCTTTCCTCCCTCTGTCCCAGACGTCGGATAATGGTGGTGCTGGTGGAGCACACTGGGCTGTGCTGGGGAGCTCTGGGGCTGTGGTCCTGCTTGGAGAAAGGCTGAAAAGGACTGGAAAAGGCAGGGTGCCATGGGTGCTGCTAAGTGCGTCCCCCAGACCCAAAGAGCATCCCTTGGTCTTCGGGCAGATCTGGAGCGCCCTGAGCTGGTCCTATCTCCGTTGGATCAGTGTCCTGGGACGGGCTGTGCTGGTGAAAGACCAACTCAGTGCACTGATCCCTGCCCTCCTTCCCTCTCCCTCCCTGCCACCCAGCAGGGCTACAGCAAGCAGCTGCAGCAGATCATGGACACGCGGCACTTTGCTTCAGCATCACTGTCCGGCGGTGCTCGCCATGTCATGTGTGTCCCCCAGAAACACTGTGGCCGTGACAGGGAGGGGAGCAAGATTTTTTTCGTGTTAGAGAGAAGTCATTAACTGCCACGCTAGTTAGATGCTCAAAAAGCCACCAAGAAACTCATGTTCCCCTACCAAATCAGGGGTGACAAAGCAGCTCTGCCACCAGTTTCCCCAGAAGTGTTTTTCTTCAGCTCATTCTTCTTTTATGATTTAAAATAGGAGATAAAGGCCCTCTGGGTACTTGCGGAGCTGCTCCAGTTGCCATGGAAATAACCCTTGTTAATCACTTCGCCATAAAACAAGAATAATTTGCTTTGGGGAGCTTGGGGTACTCACGTTGTGCCGCTGTGTGCTCAGGTAACTGGTGGTGCTGGGACCACTCCAGTCTCACCCCCAGTTTGGTCATTGCTGGTGGCATGGAGGGAGCCAGGAGTCTCTGTCCCCATCTCATGGCACCAAGAAGTCGTAAGTCCCAGAGCAGTCCTGTGCCAGGAGGTGCCGGCACGCAGGGACGGGCTGCCCGGTGAGGGTTTGCCTGGGCCACGTGCTGTCCCAGCAGGCACCGAAGGGTTGGAAAGAGCCTGCGGAAAACATGATGCGAGTGAGTCTGGGTTTAAACTCTTTTTTTCTCACCACAAGGTTTTTTAGCTCTGATGCTGAGTGGTTAGCTTCAGCCGGACATGATGCGGCCAGTGGCCTGGCTGGTGTTGGTCTGGTTGGGCTGGGGTCAGACCAGCTGGGCTGGTGTTGGACTGGTTGGAGCGGCATTGGGCCAGTGCTGGACTGGTTGGGCCAGTGTTGGACTGGTTGTGCCGGTGTCGGTCTGGTTGTACCAGTGTTGGTCCGGTTGTGCCAGTGTCCTGCCTCTGCTGGTGGCTGGCAGGAGGCAGAGGAGCAGGACCATGCCATGAGCAGGATGTAGCAATGCTGTGCTGGGGAAGGGGCCCTGGGTGCTTTGAGCAGATCACTCGTGCTATTAAAGCATTTTATTAGGTGTTTTTCTGTCTTGGGAGGGTTTGGATTACCCCGGGAGCTTCTGTTGCTTGAACAGCTTGTCCTCCTCCACCAAAGCTCCCTGGGAGCAGCCTGCCTCCTGCTGAAGGCATTCCTGCTCCACGGGCTGGCTCCATCCTCCATCTAGCCTCAAACGGACAGGGCTTTTCCTCTTCTCCCTCTTCAGAAAAAAAAAATCCAAATGCCGAAATATGCTAAGTCTCTTGTCTCACAGTGCGGGACCCGGGGGAGGCTGGCGGAGGACGGGGCGAGCTGCCAGAGCTTTCTGCCGCTGGCTTGAAGGCATCTGCAGCTCGTGGCTCCCCGGGGAGAGCCACGTTAGTCATCCCAGACCCCTTTTACTTCAGCGCTGGGTTGCCCGTACTGTTGTGGGCTAAGGCACTAAACAACACACTGAAGCTCCCAGGGGAGGGATCTCCAAAGCACAGGAGGGGCCACTTCCCGTACCTGCACCCGCTGGCTCTCGCCGGGCAAGGCAATTGTAAAGTAATTTAAGATCACAGTAAAGAAAGCAACCATGGGGAATCACCTCTTTACGTTGCTTTATTTATCTATAAATGAAGCGGTGCTGATGTGCCTCCCTGCCCGCCCTCCCTCCCATTGCAGCCTCCTCAAGTCTGTCCCAGGGGTGACGGATGCTGGAGGGGCTATGTACTGGGTGACCTATAGATCCTGGAGGGCTATATTGCTGGGTGACCTGTGGGTGCTGGAGGGCTATATGCTGGGTGACCTATAGATGCTGGAGGGCTGTATGCCGGGTGACCCATGGATGCTGGAGGGCTATATGCTGGGTGACCCACAGATGCTCTAAGGGCTATATGCTGGGTGACTTATAGATCCTGAAGGGCTATATGCTAGGTGACCCATGGATGCTAGAGGGCTATATGCTAGGTGACCCATAGATGCTGGAGGGCTATATGCTGGGCAACCCACGGATGCTGGAGGGCTACGTGCTTCCCGTGGGGTGGGACAGCCCGTGCTCATTCCTCCTGTGGTCCTTACAGTCGGGGACACAGAGGGGAGGAGCTCGCGGGTGGGATGTTGGACGGATGCTGCCCCAGCCGGGTGCCCGCCGGCGCTGGGTGGTCGGTGCAGGGTCTCACCGCGCTCCCTGTCTGCCTTGGCAGGTGTATGAGAGCGGCAGCAATGTGGACCAGTTCGTGACCCGCTTCCTGCTGAAGGAGACAGCGAACCAGACCCAGTCGCTGCTGAGCTCCGTGGAGAGCGCCGTGGACGCCATCGACGAGCAAACCAACCCCGCCAGGTCTGCAGCACCGCCTGCCCTCCTCCCCGCTGGTTTGGGTGGAGGGAGAGGAGGAGGATGGTTTTGCGGGGCGAGGGAAAATGCAGCAGACGGTGCGCAGGAGCAAAGGGGAGCTGGGCGAGCGGCTGCCTTTCCCTTTGCCTCCCTTCCCAGCTTCCCGAGAGCTCTCAGGGCTTTCCTCCGCCGCTCTGTCCTGCCCTGTCCCTGACTCTCCCGCAGCTCGAAGGGTCCCTCTTGACCCTTTCACCCACGAGCGGTGCGGGGAGGGGGATGCAAACCGGGGGGGCAGCACCCCAGGGATGGACTGGGGGGCACTGACTGCACAGGGCTGCATCGGGGGCTCTTCTCCAAGCAAAGCTGTCCAGGTTGAAGCGTGGGCGCCAGTGGCACGGCAGCTGTGTCTGGGGTGTGCTGGGGACGGCCCGCGGCAGGTGGCTTCCCGTGCCAGCGATACTGTCCCTCCTGCTGGGGCACCCAGTGAGTGAAATCCTCCGCAGGGGCAAAAGGTGCTTGTGCATGGGGGACAGGTCCCATGTGAGGGGACCGTCCCCATCCCAGCAGCCCAGCACATCTTACCAAGCTTGGAGAAGATGGAGGAGATGCTTTCAAGATTTCTCAAGTGCTGCTAGGGCTAAAACATAAGGGGTACCCGTCAGCATAGCCCAAACCTCAGCGGAGCCCCACCTTGGTGTCACAGTGTCACTCGCCTCCCCCGAGTACCATCGTCACAGGCTGTAAGCAGGACAGGTTGCCACGGAAACCGTTCATCAGCTGCTCATGAAGCGGATCCATCTCCTGCCATACCTGCTCAGGGGATGCCTCGGTTTCCCTGAGCCGCGAGCAGGCAAAGGGACCAAGGCTCGCGGACCCCAGAGAGTGAAAATCCCAGCCCCTGGCTGGGACGCCACACGACGTACCCGAATGCTTCATTTCAGCCAGGTCTCGGCATTTTGGGTTTCAACACCAGCATCAGGAGCGTCCCAGGGCAGTGTCAGCGGGCTGGTCTCGCAGGAGCCGTTGCATTTGGGACACAGTGAGACCCTGGGCAGCTCTGGTGACATCTCACCAGCTTTCCTAGGAGAAATGCACTGGGTTCCATCACCCCGCAGCGCTTTCTTCTCCCCCTTTTGGAAGGAAACTGCTGGCCTGCAGCAAACCTTGCAAAAAACATGTGGAAAAAGCGCAAGCTCCTGGGAACCAATGCGGAGGAAACGAGTCCAACATCAGACGGAGCAATTAGAGCCCATGAAAGACTTTGCTGGCTTTTATTTGCTGACATGTGGGCCCAGTTCATAATGAGGAGTATTGTAGTTGTTTCCTCATGGTGACAATAGCCAAAAAAAACCCAAAACCACCCCACGAAATATAATCTCACACATCTGCATGGAGACAAAGGGGTGGCCTAAAAAGCACCAAAATAAAGGGCCGTAAAACGAAGTGCAAGAGCAGAGCATCCAAGCCTGAGACACCTCATTAAATTGTGATTAAAAAGAAGTCTCTGTCTGTTCTCGCCTAATTTCCTGCCTATTGACGGGGGATTATTCAGCGCTGGCAGTGGGATTATTACACAGCCTGTAGCGACCGGGATGTTCCTGCCACCTTTATCGCTGTTCCCGCTTCCTTATCTTGGGGATGCTCTTTGGGAGCAGCTCGTCACGTCCCTGTGTGCTTGTTCAGGTCCACACCAGCTGAGTTTTGGGGGCAACAGTAGCCTGGACATTGCTCCCTTGGCACCAATGGAGGCAGCTGGAATTGCCCGGGGTAGCCAGAGAGGGTAGAGAGAGCAGCCGGCTGTTGTTGTGCTGTCTCCAGCCGGGAGCCAAATGGCTGGTGAGAGATGCCAAGAGGAGCCAGGGCTCCCGGGCACCTCCATCAGCAGGCAGCCAGCGTGGAGCTGCTCTCGCTGGAAGGAAACGCTGGAAACCCCTTGAGCAGCTCAGTCACTCCCTCTGCGGCTCAGGCTTCCCATCGGTGGAGGAGGAAGGAAAGAGGGGGTCATCCTTCCCAAAACTCATTCCCATCTCGCTGCACACAGATGGCGGCTGCAAACCCTGGTGGGGATGGCAGGTCTTAGCATCCTCTCTGGCTTCCAGATGAACGAGGGCCTGGGGGGACCGCTGAGGAGCTGAGGCTGGATGGTCTTTGATGTCTCAGGGGTACGTGTGTGCACACCCACTCCTTTTCTCCAAGAGGTGTTGCAGGATGAGCCAGGCCAAATGGGCTTTGTAGCCCCAGAGGAAGAAGCAAGGTAGAGGAGATGCTATGGTGGATGTGTCTCCATCCTCCAGGAGAACCGTTGCTGGAGCCCCTTGGTGGGACACCAACAGCCCGAGAGGATGAGGCCAGGTGGAGGAGATGCTATGGTGGCTGTGTCTCCCTTTGCCAGGAGAACCGTTGCTGCAGCCTGTTGGTGGGACACCCAGCCGGGCGGGCGGATGTTCCCTGCTCATGGGCAGCAGTTCGGCCATGGGCAGCCTGTGTGGTGTCCGTGTGACAGCAGCTTTTCCCGTGTGTTAGTCACCAACGCCATCCGACTGCAAATCCAGCCCCGCTAAGGTGCGGCCAGCTGGCCGGGCACAGCTACCAGTGCCCGAAAAAGTTGCATGTGTCTGTTCAGGGGAGAAGAAGGTTGTGACCCCCCCCAGACCAGGTGATGCTGAAGGACGGGATGGGAGGGAAGCCCACGCTGCCTGTGTGCAGTGTGGGCACTGCTGCTCTCCATGAGGTCTGGCGTCGGTGGCAGAGCTGCCAAAAAGGATGCTTGTACCCGGCTCTGCCCTCCCTGACGGTCCGTGCGCTCTCTGGTTGCAGGCACTACCCCAGCAAGGCTGGCCACGGTCTGATGGACACCTGGTACGACAGCCCCGTGCCCAGCTACTCTCCCACCAGCCGGATGGTCCCCAGGGATTATGGGAAGAGCTTCCAGACTGGTAAGTGGTGGCCTCTTCCCAGCTGTGCTGGCAGCCTGGGGTGGCCCAGGGTGCTTGGGGAAGGGAGCTGTGATCCCAGCGGCAACATGGAGGTGATGTTCAGCGTCCCCGGAGGGCAGCGGGTCTCTCGGGGGTTGCCCATGGGTGCCTCTCGCTCCATCGCTGCCTCCCGGCTCCCCGCAGGTTCCCCCGACACCAAGGCGGAGGGCCTGGAGGGGCAGATCAACAGGCTGGCCGAGCTGATTGGCAGGCTGGAGGACAAGGTAAGGGCCAGCGTTTCCATGCGTGGGGCTGTCCCTTGGGTGTCCTCAGGGGCTTGGAGGTGGCCATGCCCATCCCTGTGCCATGGTGTGCACAGGCCACGGGTGGGAGCTGGGTTGCTGCTGCTGGTGTTGGAGGATGTTAACTTCTGATGAGCTGCCAGCAGCTATTGGATGTAGAATGATTAACTGGGCGTTTATTTAAACAAGAAAAAGACATAAGGAAGAAGTCAAAGGCTCTTGTAGAGGCAGTCTTACTCCATCTAGGGACTGAAGGAGAGAATGTCCCAGTGCAGGAGGTGTTTCTGAAATCCTCCTGGTTCTCATTTTCAGGGCAGAAGGGGAAGGGAGGCAGGAAGGCGGGGAAGGCAGTGGTTCAAGGCAGGAAAATACCGATTGCGGTTGCCAAAGAAATTAAGAGCATGCCAGGGGCTGGGGAAGGCACAAGTGAGCATTGAGGAGAGGTGGGTACCCCTGCTCCTCTGTCCCCGGGGCAATTCAGGGGCCGTGACAGGGTGACGGCTGTTTTGGGGCTGATGCGAGGAGGCGGTGTCGGGGATGTCGGCGGGGCTGGGAGCACGGGGAGCCTTGGCAGAGGGTCCTGACAGGAGGGCGCAAGCGGGTGTTGGAGCCTTCCCCTGTGGGCAAGGGGACATGGTCTGTCATGCCAAGTGCCGGGGAGGGGGGACATGCAGCCTCAGCCCACCCCCCTGCTTCAACTCCCCCCTTTTTCCCAGACTCTCTGGTTCGACCTGCACCAGCGGCTGTCAGACAGCGAGAGCACGGCTTGCACGGTGAGAGTCCTGCTGGGCTGCTGGCCTGTCCCTGCGGCATGGCATCCCACTGGGGTGGGGGTGTATGTCAGTCACCCTGTTTTTCGGGTCTCACGTGCGTCTGTGTTTTGGGGGGGGCGGGTGCCCGGCAGTACCTCCTCCTGGTGCGGGACGAGATGACGGTGTCGCACAAGCACCTGGGCGAGTTCAGCAGCTCCCTGAAGCAGTACCTGAAGAGCGTGGCCGGGGAGCGGGATTGCTTCCAGTGCGTACCGCCGGCAGACGCGCCCTGGGGGGCCGGGGGCTCGGGGGGGTTGGGAGGGTGCCCAGCAGCCCTCGCAGCAAGGGGCACCCCACCAAGTGAAGGACTGAGGCAAAACAGCCAGGATTTGGGGTGGGGGGGTGGGGGAGTGGGGGTGTAGTGATGCTCAGCTACCAAAACTCTTTTGCATGGACTCGGGGGGTTCTCCCCCGTCCTGGGCTGCTGGGGCTGAGGTCACCCCTCGGTGCCCACCCTATGGGGGGGTGGGCCTGTGGCTGCAGAGGCCAAGGCAGGAGGGAGGCCCCATGGCTCTGGGCTCACCCCTCTCCCGGCTCCTGCCAGCGTCACCGCAGTGAAGCTGCCCGATGGGGTCACCTTCATCGTCTACGAGTTCTGGGAGACTGAGGAGGACTGGAAGAGGTAGGGGAGGGGGCGCAGAAAGCTCGGTTTTGGGTGGGGTGCTTGGGGTGCGGAGGGGTGTTGGAGCTGCCGAGCCCTGTCCCCTGTCTGGCGGCAGATCTGGTTCTCTGTCCTGGTGTTGTCCCTGTAAGAGGGGACGGGGGCCTGGGGGGGGGTCTCTGCGCATCTCCCACCTGGGGATGCCTTTGGACATGGGGGCCGGGAGGTCTCGCTGTGCTGGACCATGGCGGGTGCTTTGCCCAAGGGGAGGGTGTGCGGGATTGCTGGCACCCAGCCCCTGCCGGAGGGGTGGGGGGGGCTGGGATGGTGATCTGGGGGGGAGGCTGTCACCCCCTCTCTCCCGCCCGGGCACAGGCACCTGCAGAGTGCCACCTGCAAGGGCTTCCAGCACGTCAAGGTGGACACACTGAGCCAGCCCGAGGCCATCTCCAGCGTGGCCGTGCCAGGTAGGAGGGCGGCCGCCCTGCGGGGTTGGGGGACAGGGACCCCCGGGTGGCCAGCACCGCTCCGCTGTCGGGGAGTGGGGTGGGGGGGGCCACAGGGTGGGGGACAGCGCGGGCTGGGCTGCGGGGGGGCGGACAGAGAGGGGTCAGGGTGATGTGGGGCCGGGCAGGGGTGACCCTCCGGTGCCATTCCCCCACAGCCGCCTGGTGCACCCTGAGCCGAGAGTGACCGCCGGTGCCGGGGGGGCCGCCAGCGCCTGTCCCCGCTGTGGGGTGGCTGCGATCCCCAGCATGTCTGGGGGGGGGGGGGTGGGTGGGAGGTGTCGGTGTGACCTGTCTGCAGTGAAGGAAACCCCCGTGTGTGTCCCCAGCACCCCAGAGATCCCCCCCCACAGCTACCCCATCACCTGGGTCACCTCTCCGGGGGGCGTGGGGGGGTGTGTGTGTGCGTGTGTTCTGGGGTGGGGTGTCCCCCCCGGGATCTGCCAGGGAGGGGCTGGCAGGGTTTTTGGGGGGCATGCCTCAGGCAGGGGCAGGTGGCGTGCGATGGGGAAGGGGCGAGGCAGGGGCGGGTGATGAGGAGCAGGGGTGGGAGTGGGAGGCTGGAGCTCCCCTGGGGGGGGGGAAAGCTGGGGGTCCCTGCGTCCCCAGGGCCACCTGGGGAGGGGGCTGGGGTGTGAGGGCTGTGCCTGGCACAGCGTGCGTGTGTGCCTGCAGGGACGGGGACCCGTCTCCCTGGGCGGGGAGGGGGGTGTCAGGGTGGTGGCAAAGGGGGATATCCCTTAGTCCTGCGGGTGCGGGTGGTCCCAAGGGGTTTCCTTTGTGCGTGGTCGGTGGCAGTGGGTGCCTTGCAGGCATGGGGGTGGCTCCCCCCCCCTCCCCCCTCCCCCCAGCCCCCTTGCCTGGGGTCTGTATGTCTGTCTGTGTGTCTGTCCGTCCGTCTGTGCGTGTGCAGCGCTTGTCCTGCCCCCACCCCGCCATGCCCGGGGGCCCCTCAGGGTGCGTGGCGATGCCCTGTCCTGTCTTTATTAGCCGCTGTACACCGGCGATGATGATGCCAAATAAAACCGCGATGGGATCCAGCGGTGTAGCCGTGTCCAGGGTGATGGGGCTGGGGGGGTTGCAGTGGGGGGCTCATGGTGGGGGTCACGATGGGGGAGTCCATGGCCCCTCAGCGCAGCAGCCCCAGCACGGCCAGGGCAGCGCTCTGCCCGCAGACGAAGGCGCCGCCGAGGACAGAGAGGACGCCCCAGGCGATGAGAGCAGCCCTGCGGGGACATGAGCAGGGGGACGGTGGGACAGAGACAGCCCCCAGAAACGTAGCACCCCCGGCTCCCCCGGGTGCGGGCCCCTCCGCGGGGTCTCGGCCTCCTGCGCCATGCTGCTCTGCATCGCTCCTGGCGGGTGGCCGAAGCCCCCAGCAGCCCCTGCGGCTCGTCCCCTGTGCCCACTGCAACAACACACGAAACCCGGTCAAAAGCCTGGCAGCCGCCACCATGAGACCACCCCAGGTTCTGCCTGCGCCTAGTGGGGCACAGACCCGCATCGCCCCCACCCCTACTGCCACCCTTGTCCCCTCCCGGTCTCCATCCCCAGCCCTGCCACCCATGGGTCTGCATCCCCCTGTCCCCCCCTTCCCCGGGCACACACCCCCCGCCATGGCTGGACACTGAGCCCCTGGGATGCGGCACTCACCACCAGACCCCGCTGCTGCTCCGTTGCGGGGCCGTCAGCACCGTGCAGCCTCCTGAGCTGCCCCGGGCAGGCTGGGACTGTCCCCTCGCTGTCCCCATCACCCCAGCTCCTGTTGTCCCCACTCCTCCAGACGGCGCTCCCGGGCTCACGCCCTGTCGGATCTCCCCGAGGGACCGCTCCAAGTCCTTGTTGCCCACCTGGGTGTCCCTGCTCGCCTCCTGCCTTGGCCCCCCAGCACCCTGGGGGCCACCCTTGTCCCAAACAGCCATGGGGCCCCCCCAGGGCACCCTCTTGGCCAAGACCCCAAGGTCCTGGGGGTGCTGCCTCCAGCTGCCAGAGGGAACAGGACTCCCCACATCACCTCCACCCTCACTCAGACTCTGCTGCTCCCCCGCGGGGACACGATTTGGCACACGCTTACCCCAAAATGGGCCAGCGCCATGCCAGGGTCCCCCTGACACGGGCTGCTGCCGTACCCCCAGCTGCTCCGGCCAGGAGCGGTGATGGGGACGCACCGCCCTGGCACAACAGCCGCTGACCACCTGATGGCACCGTGCCCCTCTGTCCCCCACCCTGACCCCCACGGGGCACCCCAGTGCCCCCACACCCCGCGGCTCTCCATCCCATACAGCCTTGCAAGGGGGCTGGTACCCGGACACCCCCCCCCGATGCCTGGGCTCCTCCCCGATACCCAGGCACACTCCCAATACCTGGGCACATCCCTGGCACCCGGGGTACATCCCAGATACCCTGGCACATCCCGGATACCCAGGCACACCCCTGATACCCTGGCACAACCCCATTGCCCAGGCACATCCCCAATGTCCGGGCACATCCCCGATGCCTGGGCTCATCCCGGATACCCAGACACATCCCAGATACCCAAGCGCACCCCCATTGCCCAGGCACATCCCCAGTGTTGGGGTACATCCCTCCACACCCACCTTTCAGCCCCACCACAGACCCCACATCCCCCAGCAACTGCTTCTGCTTTTAGTGCCTGCAGGTGTCCCAAAGCCTCCCCCTCCTCCTGGGGCTCCCACCTTGGCCAGGGTGACCCCTGGGGACCGTGCCCGGGCCGTGGGATGCTGCACCCTGCCCCTGCCCCGGCCCCCAACCCGCAGACACTCACTTTTTGCGTGGCCCGATGTTTCGTGTCCCAGTCATGCACACCAGGCACAGCCCTGCCATCATCACAGAAGCTCAGCCCCACCACCATGGCACCCCTCACCCAGGTCCCACCGCGGCATCCCCCACAAGCACGTCCCCCGCACCCCCAAAACGGGGCCAGGATGGGCCACCCACCACCACAGCCCCCCTGGTTCCTGCAGCGATGCTCTTGGCACCGGTGAGCCCTCCCCTCCCTCCTGTGGCTCACTCTTGCCTGGGAAGATGAAGATGAAGAAGGCGCTGATGCCCCCGATGAGCTCGATGACTTTGCCGATGTCAGGGACGAAGAGGGCGATGACGAGCGTGGTGGCCATCCAGGCCACTGTCAGTGCCACCCGGCTCCGCTGCTCGTGCGCCTCGGGCACCGCCACGGCCCCGCACTTGGGGGTCACCCACATGTCCCGCACCACCGACCTGGGGGGCATCAGGGGGGTCACGGCACCCAGCGGAGCTCCACTGGCCAAGGAGGGGGACACCCAGCTCGCCACCGCCCCCTCACCTGCCCAGCAGCACCACGATGGGGTAGATGGTGACGACGGAGATGCCAAAGAGCAGGCGAGCGACAATGACAACCGGGTCGTTCCCTGGGTAGGACATCAGGACGTCGGACGCCACGGCCTCACCGAAGGTCATGTAGCCATAGAGCCCTGCTGACGGGGCGGCGATGGTGGGCAGCCATGCCGGAGAGAAGGACAGAGGAGCCCGAGGAGGATGGATGAGCCCTGGGGACAAGGGACCCCTGGGGCAAGGAGGGGGTGAAGGGCTGCGGCGCTGTGGTTACCGGTGAGGGAGTAAATGAGCAGGCAGATGAGCATGGAGAGCACGGAGACAGCGACCCAGTGGGAGAAGCTCTGGTTGCGCATGCTGCTGTAGATGGCCACGCAGGCCTCGTGGCACTGCAAGGCACGGGCGGGACAGTGCAGGGACAACCCCCAGCACCTTCCCTCCCACCCATGGGTGCCCTATCCCACTCTCCTCTGTCCTGAGGGGCTTACATCCTGCCCTGCAGCCACCTCTCTGTCCCCTTCCCTGGAAACCTCCTTGCAAGGGATGGTGTCCCCCTGGTCCGGCATGGCTGCCAGCACCACCCCGGCAGCTGGGGACAGTGGGGACAGGGTGACCTACCTGGAAGCCGAAGCAGATAGTGGGGATGACGCTGAAGACGGAGGCCCAGGAAGAAGCCCTGTGGCACGGGGGGAGGAAGCGCAGAGCAGAGGGCATGAGGCCCCCGGAGGCAGAGGGGACCTTAGTGGCATAAGCTGTGATGCCTGGATGCCACTGCGGGAACCTCTCGCCTGGTGATTTTGGGAGAAGGGGGGATTGCTAGGGTAAAAGTTAGGGCTGAGGGCTGGGCTGCCACCCACCCACCGCTGGCCCCAGCTCAGACCCCCCTGCCACTGCAGGCCACCTGCACTGTCTCCAGCCCTGCCCCATGCCACTGCTGACACCACAGGGGACAGAGTGGAAGGGATGTGGGGGTGACACCCCCCCACCCCCACCCCCCACCTGGAGGGCTGGGGGGGCTCAGGTGAGCCCAGGCTCTCTGCCTGCAGGTGGTACTTGAGGACGATGACCAGGGTGAGGTAGCAGGCGGCCAGCGTGCCCAGGATGCTGCCAGGGCATGGGAGAGTGTCAGCACATGGACCCCTGGCACCTGGGGTGGGGGGGGGAGGCCCATGGCCCCACTGGGACCTGGGAGGAGGTGGCATGGGGCACAGGGTGCCCAGGTGGTACCTCGAGTATTTCTGGAAGCCAATCTCCCTGGGGACGGAGAGGGGGAAGATGACGAGGATGCAGAGAGCCGAGAGGGTGAAGCGCTGGTCCGCGTACCAGGGGGGCAGCGGGGGGGCCCCGCTCAGCGTCCCGTTGGGGTACAGGGAGTCACACACTGCGGGGGGCAGCGGGGGGGGTCAGCTGTGCCCCGAAAGGTGGCCCGAGGGGGTCAGGACCATGGCAGGGCCAGGGAGCCCCACGTCCTCGGGCTGGGTCCCAAGAAACCCCTGGAGCTGCCCCCAGCCCACACGAGACCACCTTCCCCTCACTCCCGGCACTCACCGGCCCCGAGTGCGTGTGTGAGGTCAACTCACGTTTCTCCAGCTGGTCGCCCACCACCCTGAGGAGGGCCACGGAGATCATGAAGAGGTTGAGGAGGAAGCAGACCTCGCAGAGCTTCCCCACCGCCGCCCCGCACACCGCCCGGACGACCCCCTGGTAGGTGGGCTGGGCGCTGAGGGCCGCCGCGTAGCCCAGCACCGCCAGCCCGCTCACCAGGAAGACCAGCGAGCCCTGCGGGGACAGAAGCACCAGCCGGACCCTCCGTCACCCCCCCAACCCCCCCGGAGCAGGGGGATCCAGCAGGGCCATGGCCAGGGACCAAGTTGCCTTGTGGCCCTGGGTCACACGGGCCAGCAAAAGGATGGAGAAGCAGCCGTACAGGATACTTTGTGTTTAGATTTGGGGGTTTGAGGACATGGAGGGGATCAGCCACCAATTTTATTTCGGGTTGAGTTAAAAGCCAGCTAAAAGGGTGGCTGCGGATGCCAAAGAGCATCTCTAAGAAGGAGAGGGTCCGCACCAGCACCCCCAAAAGCCGGAGCAGGAGAACCCCACCATCCCTTTGCCCCGTTCCCCGGGCCGGCAGGTTCCTCGCCATCCTCAAGGGGCTGCGTCCCCCGCAGCCCCTCGCCCCCGTCCCCCGCCCCGCATCGGGCACCCCCCGGTCCCCCCCACCCCTTACCATCTCCACCAGGAGGGCGGGGGCGGCCCCGCCGGCCCTGCTGAAAGCCCAGGGGAAGCTCAGCAGCCCCGCGCCCAGAGCCGACTTCAGCATGATGAAGACGGCGCCGGCGGAGGAGAGCCCGGCGCTGCCCCCCCGCCCCGCCGCCGGCAGCAGGGGCCGGCCCTCGCCCGCCGCCCGCTCCATCCCGGCGCCTCCCCGGCAGGGCTCTGGGACGGGGGCGGGCAGGGGGAGCGCAACCCCCTCCGCCCCCGCGGACCCCCCGCCCCCGTGGGGAGGGGGCAGGAACCGGCCGCGGGATCCCCCTCCCCACCCCAACCCCCGCCCAGGCAAAGCCCCGTCCCGATCCCACCCCCGGCTCGGGTGCAGGGGTGGGGGCATCGCCCCGAAACCCCCCCGTGGGCCAGCGGCGCGGGGGGGGACGACGACGGACCACGGTTCGTGGCATCCCGCTGGCCCACGTCCCGCGGGCATCCCCACGTCCCAAAGAGCGGTGGGAAAACCAGCAGCGCCAGCAGCTCCCAGTATGGGGCCGGGCTGGGGGCTCCCCGACGCGGCTGGGTTCCCCGCATCCATGGAATTCCCACCACAGGGCATTTTGGAGCATCCCGGGGCGGGGGGCGGGGGGGGAGACGGCTGCAGGCAGCGCCCATCGGGCCGTTTGGCTGGTGGATGCGCCACTGCTCGCGGGGCGCAGGACGGGGCCAGCACCCCTCTGTGTTGCCACAGCAGACGAAAGCCCACCGGGGTGCTCCTGCCCGCCAGAGACCCTATCCCTATCCCATCCCTGCTCCACGCAGGGAAAGGGGGTGCCAGGATAACAGGATGGGGCGACTGATGCTGCAGGGGACCCGCATGGGGGAGGCTGCACCCCACAGGGGACGAGGGGCCCGTCCCCTCCAGAGGGGGACACACAGGCAGCAGCTCTGTGCCGCTGCTGGTACACGCCCCCGCCCTGGGCTCAGCACACGGGACCCCAACGCTGGCTGACAGCCCCTAATGCATTTTTGATTTCCCAAATATGCACCCTTCTGATCTCAGTAAGACGGATAAAGAGACTTTAATCAGCTGCTAGGAGGAATTACGGATGGCTAATTGTGCCTGCCACCTCCACTACATCTCTGCCGCCTACGGGGCTTATAACCATTTAGAAGGGCCCTTCCAGGCCTTCATTAGCTGCACACCAAAGGCTTCGGAAATAATTGGCCTCTACGATTTAGAAATTGGCCACTGGGCTGTAAAATACCAGCCACTGGGAAAGGCTCTTATTCGGACTGGCGCTTTGAGACAGCTTGACTCTGGTTTCAAGGCTGCAGCGGAGCTGTAATCTCTCATTAGCGTTGTGCCGAGAGGAGCGAGCCTCCTCATTAGCACCGACACCAAAGCCTTCCAGGCTCCCTCCAACTGGAGCGCCTCAAATCAAAGGGACGCAGCCCACCCCCCATGCGGGCACAGACCCCCGGGCGGTTTCCCCGCTCAGTGGCTCGGGGCTCCCTCACTCTTATTTTTCCCCCCTTTCTCCCATTTATCTGGGTGCAAGCCATAACCCGAGGGTCCCTATGGTTCGGCAGCTTCACTCACTGCTGTGTTGCCTCAGCAGGTGCCCTCCTCCCCTTATTTTTCTGGAAAAAGGGCTCCCTTCGTTTGAAGACAGTCAAAGGTACAAAGGTGCCTTTGTTTCGGACAGTCCTTGTTTCGGACAAATGAAAACGCAGACATTAGGCTTTGCTACCTGCAACGTCTTCTGAGGTCTGGCCCTTGAGATTTTACACCTTTACCGACAGCTCTTTCACGACCAGTGTGACTGGCAGAGCTGTGGCTGGCTGCTGGTCCCACGAGAGACCCCGATGCCATGGGTGAGTCGGACAAAATCCCCTCCCTGTCGGCATGGACAGAGCTGGAGGAGCAGTGGGCCCCAGCCCCATTGGGATGGCACAGCAGCCCAACCTCGGGACCGTCTCCTCAGCCCCAGCGAGCTTCCACTAACAGCTCCAAAGTGAAAGCTCAGTCCCTCCTCTGGCACAGCAACAGGATGGGAAGAGGCAGGCTGGGGAGCCAGCTTCGGAAGGGAAGAGGCAGGCTGGGGAGAGGCAACCGCTCTCCAGGTTAGGGAAAATGGGTTTTCCTGATCCTTTCTGCAGGACGCTTGTGCACTGTGAAACCTATTCCATGGCCACCTCCTGGAAGGTTTGTCCCAGGCCGCATGGAGAAATGTTCTCTCCAGCAGCGCCCTTCCCAAGGCCCAGCACCACCATCCATGATTATAAGCCCCAAACAGGGTGGGTGCAGTCAGACGGCCCAGCAGGGCTGTCCCCGGCACCTTCTCCCTCCAGCCGTGTCCAGGGCTGTGCAGGAGCCGACGAGCTGCCCAAGAGCCCACCAGTACAAGCCACTTCCCTGCCTGGGCACCACTTTGTTCACCGAGGTAGCCACCAGCTCCCTGCTCCTCCTGGGATAAGGCACTCTTATTTGGAGCAGTGATAAAAGCAGCTGTCAGGGGAAAACTCGCAGCTTCGCTACAAAAGAGAAGCCATTTCAATGATGGCAACATTCACCCACACTGCGTGGCTAGGGGCAACTTGTGCCTGCGTCCTTACCTAAGCCCATAACAAGTTGTCGGCTTTCAAACAGGACAAACCAAAGGCCAGAGGGCTTTTGGCTTTGTGACACACCACACTATGCTGTTAGGTGCCATCCACGCCAGTTTCTTACACAGCTCATCACTGAGCTGCCCTTCGGGAGCTCTCTCCTCATGAGCTGCTTCTGCGGTTTTGAAGGTGCTCAAAACTCCGGGCTCACTCAGGGCTCCCCGTTAACGCTCCAAGGGAAAGTCTACAGCCCGGGATGCTGCTGTTAAGGATAAAGAGATGGGGGAAAGAGGGGGAGACATGAAATGTTTTCTCTACTCAACAACTTGCGCTCTGTGACTGGCAGTGGGAGGAAGGGCCATCTACCACATTGTCTTAGCTTCATATAGATAACATATTTATTGAAAATCTGCTTCACCAACAACGGTGAAATCATGACCAAAAATTACAAAACATCATGGTAGTTGGCTTTATAAAAATAAACTGCAGGAGTACGCCTCACCGATTTGTACTGGTCTCTCTCGCCCCCTCCCTCCTTCAACGGTGTATGTTATACTCTTCAGCATAATACCATTCTAGAAAATTGCATTCCGTCCAAAAAAAATGCACTTGTTTTTCCTTAGCAGAGGCCCTTAAAGTGACTTTTCCCCCCGCCCTCCCCAACAATAAATATAGAAAATAGCCTCTAAACAAATAAATTTTAGTTTGGTCAGCTTAAAAAAAAAAGGTCCATTTTCCCCTCTTGGGATATGTAGTGACTAAGCAGCCATTTAAACAGTATTCAAGTCTTTGGTGGCTTCGGCTGCTTAAAGCTGCAGTTTTATGTACAGATGATCAACTGAGGTCCTTTTTTCTTTTCTCTCCAGAAACCAAAGACTATGAGATGATGTCAGGTGTGAATCACCAGTAAGATCAGTGCCGCATTCGCTGCACTTTCACTGGGAGCGATGGATCGCCCGGCAGAGCAACCGGTCAAAGGAGGTCAATCTTTGGCACACGAGAGCTTTCAAACAGAAGGTGTCTTTGGTGGATGAACCTGTTGCATAAGCTGCGGTCGCTTCACTCGTGGTTTCCGTCTCTTTGGCCTGCTCTTCGCTTTGTTGATCTGCACCACAAAGAACGCCAGAACCACCATGGCACCAAGAAAAGCAAAGACCGGAATAGTCTGTCCCACATCCTGGTTGTACCGGCCTGGCATTATACCTAGAAAGGCAAAGAGGTGTGGAAGCGACTAGCGACCGCATGAGCTACGAGTCTTCGCAGTATTAACGCTACCGACCCAAACGATCTGACAGTAACTCTTGTTCAAAGATGAAACAGCTATTAATCAGATTACATTTCAGACAAGAAGATTAACAACTGCAGACCGATTACTGAAAATAAGACAGGATGCTAACGTTACAGAAAAGCACGAGTATTTCCACCTTGGCCTATTTGGGCACATAAGAGCGTAACCCAGATTTCCCCTGCAACAACAATCTCCTGTTCCGCATCAGAAGAGCCATGCAAACGCTTGACCACAAATTCACCACTAAGCAATTTCTATAAATCACACCAAATCCTGATGCCACGAGGGAAGTGACTTTGTGCTTGCTCCAGAGGCTGTGCACGCACACGGTGAGGATGAGCTGTAGAACCAAACCCTTCGGTTTTACAGGCATCTTTTGGTCTAGCAGCTCAGACTGTGAAAAGGAGCATGCGTGAGGCTTTTGAGCTGCTTCCAGCTGGGCCTGTAGTGCCAAGTGAGTACAGGAGAGCAGCCCGCCATTAGACTGAAAGCCGTTTCAAGTGCTCTACATCATTTGCTAGTGTAACACCTTGCCCAAAGCACCATTCAAACTCTTCTGGACTCCGCTTTTGTGCACTCACACAAGGAATTTTAACTCGCAGGAGGTATCTAGCCACAGCTCCCAAGGAGAGGGACTGCTGCTGACACCCGTTGGTCTGAACAGCACCAAAATACATCTCAATTACCCAAAAAACACCCACCAAAATCTTCCTCCCAGTATGACACGCATGTTTTTTTCTAAATAAACTATTCATGTGCAAAAATATTTCTCTCGGGCTTTTACAACACAGCCATACTATTATTTGCACGTTTTTCACAACTGAAAATAAACACATGGCCTCTTTTCCCCCTGCACTGTGTTTGTTGCTTTTTCAAAGCTTATACAAAAAGCAAAGCAAAACAGCAACTTTCACTTTTTTCAATATTTACCTCCAGGAATGTCCCATGCTCCACTTTCTCCAGGGGACAATGGTCTCACTTGGGGTCGGTTCTGTCGAAAGCTGGGCAGAGCCACTTTATCAAGGTCAATTGACAGTAACTTCTGATGTTTCCAAAGGTTGCTAGAAGAAATTTAAAGACAGAGGTGTCTGCCCACTTACTTCAGCAGCGCAAGGAATTTTGTAGAAAGATACAGAGAAAGTGACAGCTGGAACCTACAAATAACTCACTAGTTTGGACCCAAATGATAATCCGATCTGTTCTTTAGGTTCTGCAGTTTGCAGGCCTCTGAAATTAAATTCAGGCGCCACAGGGACACACTTAGATTGGCAACTACTAACAACTCTCTTTTTTGCACACAGAGTACCAAAAGTTACCATTAGCAGCTCCGCAGACAAGTATGGGCTACACGCAGACACATTTTCCTTCAAGTGACTGGCAAATGATACACCAGAGGCAGAGTTAGGCAAGCTGTCCAAGAAGCTGCTTCAGAAAACTATTTCAAAGGCACACGGTGACGACGGATTTAAGCAAGACCATTCACTCTAACTTGGGATCACTCAATCACAACAGTGAACTGACTTGTGAAGCTATTTTTAAAATCCCACAGTTTCAGTGTAGCTGTAAGGTGAGTCAGAATTATTCACTGAAGAGCCATTAATCGTTATTTCCTCTTTGCAATCTGGCATTTCTCTCAGAAAGGCATTCCAGCTGTCCCTTTCCAAAGCAGATGGAACAAATAAGTTTTCAGTTGAACTCAAAAGCAAGACTTCTCGTACAACTATAATGAAGATATACACTAACCTGGGGGCAGTTTCGTTCAAAGGCTGTGGTTTGGCCCAGGACAGGTGAGGACAAGCAGGAAGGGACCGGGGTTTAGGGTCTCCCAAGTGAGCCTCGAGCACCTTTGAGTATCGATGCAAATGGTTACCTGCAACTCACAGCAGAGACAGACTGGGTTACCAAAAGACTGGTAGGATACGAGTCACCGACATTTGCCTCCGGCTAAACAGAGCTGCTGTAAAACCTGGAGCTCTCTAGAGTAAAGGTGACTTGTAGCTAAATCTCGGTTCAAATTAACCAAAGGGTACCTTACAAAACAGTAAGACTGTGCTCCTACAATGATCCAAGTTTTGCTGGCAGCACGTGAGACAAGACTGAACGCTTTATACGCTCTCCATAGCTAGTAACTAGAATGCTCCCTAGAGAACTAGGCATCTGAAAATTCCTACTCTATGAACAGAACATTTTCCTTAGTCATCCCAACTGTAACATGACAAATGCCTACAGTAAGTGCTCTCTTCTAGTAAAAAAACATGTTGTAGAGCTCAGACCAAACTAACCTTACTGGCATATAACTCAAGGGGTCTGCCTGAGTCTTCCTCAATCCCACCCTGAAATTCCCTCAGCTGCGGGCTCTACTTGGAAATTAAGGCTCTCACCTTCCATCCGCTCGGGGAGAGAGTAGCCTGCTCCTGACGGCGGTCGCTGTCTGTTTTCGGAATGGCTGAGACTTGGTGGTGTCACCCCGTAGGAAGTGTACTGCAGGAGGGAATCCAGGAGCCAAAAGCAATCTGTGGATTTCATAGCCCCAAAACAAGACATACATTATTGCATACGCACAAGATATGCACATTTAAAATGGCTTATCTTTCTGTTAAGAAGGCTGTAATGACATTTAGACATGCCATCAGTTTTTCTGGCTCTTGTTTTTCTCTTTCTGAAGTTCTAGGCCCAATTTCAGAAGGATTCGACTTTCAACACACTCCCCACATCCACACCCCAATACACAAACACAAAAATAATCCCTTCAGTTTCAAGGTATCTTCTCTTGTGTACCAAATCAGGCTCTTTTGGGGAGCAGGACAGTAGGAACAGGTCTCAAATATGAGAATTCCAGGTTGTGCAAGGCCATCCAAGTCCCTGCAAAAATTACGAGGTTTTTTGGTGTTGAAATAGGAAGCTCAGAGCTTCTGATACCATTTTAAAGAGGGAAACAGAGAACTAACTATTTTTTTTGAAAGGATAAAGTACCTTGCAAAGAAAAGTAAGAACAAGGTGGTGCATTCAGTTGAAAGCTATGACTCATTTGCTTTCCCAAGCTTAAAAAAAATAAATAAACAAATGAAGGGGAAAGGTTCCGGCTACGTCCCAGCTAAAGCAAAAGCAGTACCTACGGCAGCTGTGGTACAGACCAGGCTGGGCACCAACGCCACAATATACTTGATCATGGTTTTCCTTTGCACTTCAACAGCACATGAACCCTCATTTTGATTCTCTCCTGAATTACTACTACCTCAATCCAGAGCCACCCCTAAGAAACAAGGAGTCCAGGTAGTTAACATCACAATTCTCTAAAAATTCCATTTGCAGGAGTAGGACAATGCCTTATCAGCTATTTCCACCACTCAGCAAACTATTTTTCTCAGAACTTCTCCCCCCAGGAACAGTTGGCGGGGAATGGGAATTAATCCTCATAATCCTGGTGTCCCTTAAACTCCCACCTTTGATATTTAAAGAGGTCAATCAGATTTTAAGGATTTATATTCACAAATGTTAGGAATTTACCTCAGTTAAAGCCACTGATGTCTCTGCAGGAGACATAGCTCCTGGTTCACAACTTAAAAGCTAATTTTAAAGGATTTCTTTAGAGCCTTCCACTTTTTCTTGCTTCACAGGTCACACTGAATTTAACAGCATTAGGGAGGTCACAAAGCACCGTTTTCTATTACTTAATTTAAGGCTACATATCTTCTCTTATGCTACGTGCTTTCAATAACCTACAGCGCATAAGGCACCGATACGGTGGTGTGACGGGAACTCACTGGAAGCCACTCAAAGACAGATAAGTAGAAACTGCAGAACTTTCAATGAAAAAGAAAATGTTTGGGAGAAAAAGAAATGAGCTACAGACAGAGAGCTCCCTTAGGCAGTAAGTTTCTTTAAACTTAAAGAAATTAGACAAGGGATGGATTACATAACCCAACATTTTAAAACGTCAGTGACAAAAACTTAAAACAATTATAAATATACTTTTCATCACAAAAAGAAAATTCAGGTTGAACACCACATTCAGTGGAAATGCAGAAAAAGACCTCACATATTGCATTATCTTCGGCTTCTCAAGCCACAGATCTACCAGCTTGTGCTTTACATGTCATGAGAAACCCAATCAACCTCTTCAAAATTTTAAAAGTCAGATCAAAGTGCTGGAAAAAGGTTTTATAAGGATCAACCACATGGAGAGAACAGCTTCTCTGGGAGTCACAGAAACCACATGCGCATGCAACTCACGCACTTGCCACCCAAAGTTGCAAACAAGCGCTTTGAAAACCCAAACAGGAATTCCTACTTTCTGACAAAATTACACCAGCTGGTCTGTGTCAAAGTAGAATAACCTGAAAATAGTAATGCACAACTGAAATGCTGAACATTACCATACATCCTCCCAGGAAACACTGCTGATGCGCAAACTCAAAAGGTAAAATCCATTCTACTACATAAACATTCTGAATATGCAACTGGGGAAAAAGTGAAGGGGTCCCCTAATGGCCCCTTCCCAACTGCAAATCAAGCATGTGTAACAGCATTGCTTTCTGGAAACAAAACCACCCCAAAGCAGCAAAAAACCCCACCCCAAAACCAGCCCCCAAAGCTTGTGGAACAGAAAAACAGCCAAGTAGCCTATGCAGGGGGCAGGGGGAATGCTGTCATCTATCAGGGGGCTATTTAATGTGGGGTGCTCTTTTGTTGTAATGGCACATTACAGCGTTTTCAGTAGAGCTCTGCAGAACTGAGATTAATCCCCAGTTTGGAATATTTAGAGATTCCCTAGAAAACAGCTGTAAAAGCCCCACTGGACAGCTGTCAGCTTAAGACAGTAACTTTTCCTGCGTGTTGAAGCTTACAGACCTTTCTGTCGATGGCTGTCATCCAAGCAATTCGAGTCACCATACAAAACAATTCTGCCACCACCTTCGGAAGGAACTTGGTAAAGTCCCAAAATAGGGACATTTTCAATTACAGCAGTCTCCTGTTTTAAAACTTCAAGACCTAAAGCAAAGCACAAATAAATTTCACAGCCCGCAGAGCATCAACATCAGTTTCCCTGTAAGTCAACACAGCCTACACTGCAAACTTACAAACGCAGTTATGCCACTCTTTCATGTAACATATTTATGCAAAATATTTTCAAAAACCCTGTGATGTTACAATGAAACTGGCTCCAAGACCCTGACTGTGAAATTTCCTACGGATAACTAATGTTTTTCTTTCTTTGGTGGAGAAGCAGAAAAAGATCTCACAAGCTGGATTATCTTCAATATTCTCAAACAAAAAATCCTAATATTTTCAGCAACAGGTTTAAAATCAAAATGATCTGCCTTACAAATTGCTTTATGTTGTTTTAGTCCTTCTGCAGAAATCTACAGGACACAGTAACCTAAAAATGAGCCATGACAATGCACACTGCTCTTCCCCAACTTACTTTGCTGCCATGCCTACCTATTCCTACAAGAAAATTGGCTATGGAACCTACAAAAGAGAATAGAGACATTCCATGAAATACCACATCTGTCTCTCCGTAAGCAGCAGTTCCAATACAAAGGCTTTGATTTAACCCATTTAAAGCAGCCATTCAGGGGAAGCCCATTTTAAAGACTGCTGGGCTTGCATCTCTCTGCAACTCTGCAGTTACTAGTTACCCTGGTGCTTTGTCTGTTCAGCTTTCAGTTCAACAACAAAGAAAAGGTCTGTTTAGCAAGGATACCTAAGCCAAAAAAGAAAAAAAAAAAAAAAAAAGAAACTCAAGTGAGTTTTCCCACTTTCCCCCCCCTCCCCGCCCTCCCCAACTTGAACCTTTGGCAAATTTTACTCCCTCCTCACCCCAGCCGCTTCTTGAACTGGCAGGTAGACCCAGTTTTCATTACGTCCAGCCCTGCCATGTCTCAGAGATCGGCTTCTCAGCCTTTTCTGAAACACTTATACCAATATTGTAAAGAGCAATTTTTGAAGGAGTATAATTCAAAAGCCTGCCTCCAAAAGCACTGCAAGCATCTGAGTAATAAACCGGCAACCTAAAAGACGTGTTCGCAAGATATTTACAATTTTAACCGAGATAATCGATGAACAGAAAAGATGAAAAAAAGCACAGGAACCTTCCCAGTGTGGATGGGTACATGCAGCAAAACCCAGAGGACGCCTGGCTATAAACCTGCCGTTTGTACCTTACGAATCCATCCAATCATTTTATCCCCTGTGAACTGAAAGCTCTGATAGGCAGCAGGAGCGAAAACACCCCAGTTCCTGAAGGAACTAAAATGAAGTCTGCAGAAAGCTGGGTTTAGGTTAAAGGTTTCCCACCTCTAACATTCATTTCAAAAAACAAAATAAGACAAACTTCAAATTCAGTATTTAGTCTCCTTTACTTTAGACACTGCCTTCAGAAAGTAAAAGCAAAACAGAAGCGCTCTTTTGCTTCATGACTGCAACGAAAAGGACCCACCAGAGAAGGCAGGTCTAGCAGGCTACTTGTCAAATTGACCCTCACTCTCCCTCCCTCGCTCCCCCCCTGCCATGCAGATGTGTTTATATACGGCAAACACAATAAACGACTGCATATATACACTTGGATGTTGCTGTACTACACAAAAAGTGCACACAGAGCCACACTGCAGCTGCCTGTTAGGCATCCAACGACATGTTCTAGGCAAAATGAAGAAATACCTACCCTGCCGATGCATTTTTCCCTCCATTGTTTTTACACCTTTAGACTTCGTAGCTTTCCTTGTGCACCAACTCCATAGTTCTCAAAACACAGAAAAAAGACAAGGAAGCACATACCTTGATCCTTGAAAGTGTGTGCAATGACAATGCCATCTTCTGGAAACTTTGCAATACTGCATCCTGATGCGTAATTCACTGAAAGACATACCAAAACTGCAGTTTAAAGACTAAAAATTACGTTCCCTCCCTTCCCACCATATTTCAGTGAGCTGTTAGAACAAGCATAGAAGAAAATATTCCCAAGAACACTGCTCTAAATTTGCGTATTTTGACCAATATGTGTATTCACAGAGAAGGCATTTCTAAGCACAGCTTTTGCAGGTTCACCTTTACATACTGCTTTCAAATCTTTCCATTTAGGAGACTGACATTATCTTTTTTAAACTGAAAAGCTTAATCAAACGCCATGAGAAATGCAGTATTTCACACTAACAATCATTTTTTATACTACAGAGAACCTGTCTCCTTCAATCAATGCTGGTGAGTATAGAGAGACCTCAACGCTGGTGCCTTCTCTTTTCACATACACTTTCCAAATGAGCCAGTGAGAAGACAGAGATTTGGAAACAATGCTTGAAAACATCAAGTGACTTGATCAGATAAAAAGAAAGACCGGCTAGACCTAGAAAGTCAGAAAACGGTAAGGTATCAGACCTGTGGCCTAACCACAAAGTTTGCACTTGAAACCAACCAAACATATTCATTTCAGGGGGAACAATTCAAAAGATTACAAGAACAGGAATTTACAAAACATTTCAGGATGTTGTGATGCATGTCTAAATCGAAATTTTGGTGGAAGAAAATCAATAGGGACTTCTTTCTTGGAAAATGCCAAATTTCCACATAATTGTAAAATTAAAACCAAAGGTTTCAACTTAGCAACTAATATTTATAGTCCAGACAAATACAGACACAGCCCAACAATACTGTGCAAAGTATCAGCACCTGGAATGCAAGCCTCAACTGAGGACACGCATTACCTGGTCTGAAATTTTTTCACATAGAGTCTACCAAGGAAGTAATCGTTTAAGCATGTTTATGAGACTCTTCTCACTGGATTTGAGTGGTTCCCTTGGTTCTCTCTCCATCTCATTCTCGCAGAAAACTATTTTCCAAACAACGCACTGTAGCCTGCGTCGGCAAGAGACTGCAGTACTCACTTTCGTGATTTGCCATAGTAAAATCGCCTTCGTACAGCCCATCACTAAAGGCCATATTCCAGACAGAAAGCAGATCATTGAGAGCTGGTATATTAGCACCTCCGGTATCAGGCATCCACCACTGTCTGTAAAAATTACAGTGTAACACAGTTCATTAGTACACAGAATACACTCCTACAGTTTGTACAATGAAAAGTCAGGTGTCTTCCCCCATGCAGGCTTTTTCAAAGTCACTTAAATAATGAACAACATCTCAAAGCCTTATTTAACTCCAGGGGCACATGAGCAGCTGTCTCTCTGACACCAATGCTTCTGAGCAAAAGTTAAGTAATACTATTGTAAAGTTCTCCGTGCATTTCTGTTCCATGGAAAACTTTATTTGCTAGAAAGAAATTCAGTCTTACGCTCTTTCTTTGGCTAAGATGAGGCAAAAGCAACAGTCACATAATCTGCTTCTCATTTTTCTAATGAAGCAAAATGTTACTTGCTCACAAACTGCAGAACAGATCTTTCTAGCTGAACAGTAACACAAAACAGGCTGACAATGACAGTAATTATGAGGGTGTCTATCACCATGGGTGATATTGGTGTATTTTCTCTTTATATGATAGTATCAATAATAGGCGCATAACCTGGCGATACTGTTTGCAATGCACATTTTCTTTCTATTCTGCTCCTTGAAAGTGAAAACAGATCCATTTTTCTTTGATTGTCAGTCTCCAGCTTCTTACTTCTTTTCATTGTAAATGTTTTTCTTGGCTTTAAAAGAAGAATACATTACCAAGGGGGCCTTCGCAATCATGATAAAATATGCAGGTATTCTCCTTAAGCTGCTGCTTAAGGTCAATTTTGCTCTTCAGGTAGTCCCATCTCACAGGTATCATGCAAGTGCTGGAGTACAGCGTATCACATTTGGTATTTTTAGGGTAATATGTGCATAAAATCGCAATTCTATGGCATTTTATTTCCCAAAGAACTGACACAAATCAATACCTTGTGTTTTCATCATAAAACTTGACTTTTCTCATCACGGATGTGTTGTACCAGTCACTAAACACTATAAGTGAAAGTCCATTATCAACATCCCTCCTCAGCTTGGTGATCTCTTCAGGAAAATACTCTTCTTCACTGTCCACCATCAGTAAAGTCCCTGTGCGTAAAACCAAAAACAAGAGTTCACACCAGGCTGGTCACGGTAATGTTACAGCTGTTCACACAACCCACGGCAAAAGTCAACACAAGCGCTCATTTTGCACCACATCTGGTCCATGTACCCTGCTCTGGCAGCTCACCTAAAGAAGTCACCTTTAAGGATGGGAAATATAAGAAAATTCAGTTTACAAATAAATCCAAAAATTAGTTTGGCAGCATAATATGCTTTTTAAGGGTGTTACTTACAACTCGTGCTTGTATAGTCTCATGAACTGAATGCCCCCATATGTCAGGTATATATTTTGCAGTTTGGTCTCACCCAAATGCTCCATAAAC
This sequence comes from Larus michahellis, assembly GCF_964199755.1. Classification (NCBI taxonomy): domain Eukaryota; kingdom Metazoa; phylum Chordata; class Aves; order Charadriiformes; family Laridae; genus Larus; species Larus michahellis. The sequence goes on from NC_133899.1 coordinate 20,337,866, forward strand.
TGAGCCAAACTGCGGCAGAAGAGGACAACCAGGAGATTCACCGCTGATCCAAATGAAAGTGCGCACGTAGATGCACCCTAGTGAGAAGGTGTTTCACTGCTCCAATTTTAACCCCACTCGCGACTGCAGATTTGCAGCCAGGTAGACAACAACTATTCTGAAACTTGGCTTGATTCAGATCTTGAAAATCACAGCTGCATTTTAGTAGACCTGAGTAAAGTGCCATTGCCACTTTCATATAACCCTCTCCCACTGCTGTCAACAAGCAAGCTCAACTTTCTCTACATCACTGAAAAACACAACCAGAAAAATAACTTTTATTCCCTGAAAATACGTTTATGCTGTTAGATTGGTTCTAAATATCAAGTCATTTTGCTTCTTCACTTTCTGACTGCCCAAAGAGGTGGTGGAATTTCCATCCTCAGAGACAACGCAAATCTCGACAAGACAACACCCTGAGCAATCTGATCAAGCACTGATGCTCGCCCCGCGTCTCACAGTTGCTTGTAATGAGGCCACTTCTACAAGTCCAGGCAGTCTGCATTTGGAAAGCCTTCTGATAAAGATCCTGTAGAAACCATGTTAATGACATGGACGATGGGACAGTGCACCCTCACCAAGTCTGCAGACAATACAAGCTAGAGAGAAGTGGTAGATGGACCACAGATCACTGCATTTTCCCACTCACTTCTTCACGTTGAGGAAATTCTGGAAGCCCAACAAACTACTAACGAAATGAGGTACAAGGTAATGGTGAATCAGAGGAGAGAGAAGCAGCCTAATGTTGCTCCCTATCAACTATAAAACTTGGTGGTCTCAGAAGAGAAACTATTTTGTTAATTTTTTAAAAGGGTTACCATTTCTGTATCTAGTCGCACATTCGGTGAACTCAAAAAATAATGGTGAGATATTTATTGAAGAATCAAGATAAACAAAAGATTACTACCAACAACATTTCCAGAACTAGAAAGCTGTCAGGAGAATGCATCCTCACTTTACAGTCCACTGGAGAACGTCGCAGCCCAAAAGAGAAGAGGGTCCGGTTGGAGCATGTCATGGTTAAATACATGGGGAAACTGGAGCTGAAAAGAGCATGGACTGCTTGGTTGTCCCCTGCCTGGAAAATCTGTCAAATCTCCTTCCTGATGAACGTGAGGAAATAAGCCACATACTGCTTTGCTATCACATATGGCTGAATGAAATACTTTACCAGCTCTCTTATCTACCCACAAAAATCAATGTTTTAAAATGCCGCTGCTGAGGAAAAAAAAAAAAAAAAACACCAAAAACTAGAATGGACACTTTTGATTTTAGTCTGCTATTCACATCATGCTTCACTGTGACTGTGCCAAAATCTTTTGGCAAATACAGGTCTGCCTTTGTGGGACTGAATACAGAGGGTTTTCTAACCCACTCAGAGGTGGTCTTTCCCTCTCATTTTTTCATAATGAGGATAGAAAACTGCACTAATTCTACTAGACTCCCAAGCAGTGACACTTCCCACAAGTAAATATCAGCATAGAAATAATAAATACACCCACTGTTATAATAGTATTTTTCTACTACCACAAGAATTTTTCTTTGCATCCCCACAAGTTTTGTTGTTCCAAAACCCAGGTAATTTTAGGAAGAAGTTAACAGTATGGAGAACAAGGCAATTAACTGATGCTTACCATACTGACTTGCATCAAAACATGTAAACGGGGAACCAAGAACCTCAACAAAGTACCCCATGCTCCTTAGGTGCTGGTACATGTCCCTGAAGTTTGTGTGGATATGGTCACCATTCCTTAGGAAAAGAGAAAAGTGTTGAAGACAATTAAATCTGTCATGCAGAAATCTGATTTTAAATCTTCTAATTATAGATTACTCCCTAGCTTCCTTTCTAAAAGGTCCATTTTTTTCAAATGATAACCTGCAGTTTTCCAAGCACGATCTCCTCTTTGCAAAATTCTTCACAAATTAACACTGGTTCCAAGTGCTACAGAGAAGTGTCAGTTATACAGTCAAAGCTAGAGATTGAGCATGTTTCTTACAAAGCACAATTCTACACCTTTGCATCGCACCACGGAGAAACGCTGCTGCATTAAAACCAGATGCTCCTCACAGGACTTCCTCTGCACAAAAGAGCCAGCAGGGGCAGTTTTAACTACTAACTGGAAGAAGCACACAGGACCGCGGTGTAAATAATTGCTGAAACTCAGCAGAGACTTCCTCCTCATTTGCTTATCTGCATGCTCCAAGCAGCTTTCCCAAAGCCTATGTCTTGGTCACTGACCCAATTAATCCTCACTTATACACTGGTGCAAGATTCTTCCTATGGATGGTTTCCCTCTCCATCTATGGAAGAAAACAGGTCAGCCCTGCTTCGAAGACAGTCTCCCTCAACAGACAAGGGGTTTCTTCTTGAGGATTCAGTCTTTCAAATTGCTCATGTTTTTTTGATCAGCGAATGATGAAGTGGCTAATAACGTGTCCCCCTTAACTTCCCAGGAAAAATCAGAGCAGAAAAGAAAACCGCTACACTCTGAAAGCCAAACAAAAATCTCAGTGTCTTAAACGTGCATTTTAAAAGCTTTTAATTTCATGGGAATAAAACCACAGAGCATTAAAAAAAAATCCTGCACCAAAAGCATGCAGAGTCCAAGTGCTTTTCATGGATTTCTTAGACAAGGTAATCCCATGCCACACTGAAAAAAGCAGAGCTCTCTGGCATTCAGTAAAATTATCCCATATCATTAACACACATTCAAGAAACACTGATTTAATAGAACCTGAGATAAATACCAATCTAACGGATCATTCTTCATCCTCAAATTATCCCTGGGGAAGTATCCTGGTGGATAACGGAGATTATGATATTGATCCCAAAGGACTCGCTTACTACGAGGTGGAGTAGGAATAATCTTCACTTTTATTGGAAGCTTCACCGTTGAAGTCTGCTCTGCACCATTCTTAGACTGAAGGACAGAACAAAATACAGTGAAATCCCTTTTCCCCACAGGAACATTAATCAGTTAACTGTGGATTGTAAAAGACCAAAAAAACGGAGGTATCAAATCTACTTTTAGTCACCAGTACCAGCTCTGGAGACAGAGAGATGACTTTTGCCTTAAATCACCATAGTATTTTTTAGTAGTATTTATATTTATGCTCAGAATGTAAAATACTTAAAATATTTTACAACTGTGATTTGGTTCAACCATTTAAAACCTTAAGAACTTCTCAGCAACAATTAAGCATGGTTCTAGAAGAAATATACTTGTTATCTCTTTTTCAAAACATGTTACTTAGAATTCACAATAAACAAATGAAATTATGAAGTTTGTCTCAATGAGAGGTTTTCTGATTCTAAAGCATATCCAATTCCCAGGTTAATCCTGCTGTCAACTATAAAGATTATTATTTGTACTCTTCAATTTCCTGACCCCGATCTAATTTATGCTTCAAACGGTGGGACGAGGGCAACCCCTTAAAAAGAAGGTAGTTGCCTATCGGGAAGCAGTTTTAATAATAATTATCACAGAAAAACCAAAACGCACAGAACTTACTTCATTTTCTGCAGGGGATGATACTGTGATCATAACATGACCTTGAGCAATGCCTTCCCAAGATGCTGCTTTCTTTGCTACGGAGATGGAAATGGCTAAGTATCCAGACCAAGGCCACAACACAGGGGAATAGGAGAAAGCCACTTCGATATTATCCCCATTTTGGGGGAGATAGGGTTGCCAGTCTGGCTGTGAAAGGAAGAATACAGAACACTGGTAAGACAGTATTTGCAGTCACAATATTTTTGCACACATAGCCCTCTTCCTCTGCACAAAGAAATAACAAATCTTAGCTTTTCTGAAATTATGTCACATTTAAAAATGTCCACAAAGCCCAAAAGGTTGGTGTTGTGTCGGTGAATCAACTTAATCCTTAATCCTTAATCCTGACAGCATTAACGATCTGACTACAGGCTTTCCAGAGGCAGGACTCTCTAAGACACCACATGAACAGCATGCTGCCTAAGTGCACCCGTTTTAGCATTTTACAGTCCTGTGCATGAATTTATTGGGAAGAACACAAAATTTCCTTTTGGTAACAAAAAGAGCTATTGCTATAACAGACACAGGCAAATTACATCAGCTGTGTCTGAGTACTGCCATAAGCTAATGATGTTGGATAAGAGCTTCAATACCCTTTAATGTAAGCTTAAATCTAAAACAGACCTCAGGATTCACACTAAAATGTTGAAATTAAGCTCATTTACACTGAATAGAGTTTTGGGATAGGTGCCTTATTTAACTTTATAATTTCCCAAATCTGTTCTACGTTTAAACTTACTTAAAGCTTCATGAAAAAAAAACCATCATTAAAAACCTCCCTAGTCAACCAACATGCTCAACATCACTGGTGTAGAAGAACAGGTTTTGCAGCAGACCTTGGTAAGTCAACACATTCAGGTCATTCTGACCCATGGAAGAGGCACGATTTATAATGTCCGGATCCTTTATCGAGACTGCTTATGCTCCAGACCAAACAAAAAAAAAAAACATAAGGAAAGTCCATCCAGAAGATTTTAACTGCTATCAGAGAATACAAAGAAATCTCTAAGTACCTGTCAGTCCGAACTGGTTTTACAAAGGTAAAACGCTACATGCCCCTGAAACCAATGCATTGCTTGAAAACTTGTTGACAGTTCACGTTGACAAACCTTACTAATCTGGGCGCGTCCTTTAAAATCAAACATTGTGCATCTCTTGCTCTCAGCAGTTAAGAAATTTGATTTGTTCTATGAAATTTATAGCTAAAATAATATTTTCTGGGAAGCTTTCAGCAACATTAATAGTCAGGACATGGAACAATGTCCAGTCTTACCTTGTCTACTATTCTCCCAGTGACTCCCATTCCATTAAGGATAGTAACATTAACAATGGTTGGCATCCCTCCATAGTATATGGGCTGAGAACAATAGGGCCACATGTAAGGACACTCTGTCAAGTCAATATAGCTTGGGCTCAAACTACAGCAGGACGGAGGAGGTAAAATTAAAAAAAAAAATAAAATCAATAAAAAAAAGAACATGCCACCATACATAACTATGAAAAAATTACAGATAAAACATGCCAGTCCTAATTACTCCATCAAGCTCTCACCTCGCTTCCCAAATCTGCCCCAAAATCTTTTTCCCTCCCTCTCTTTTTTTTTTAAGCTTCGTGAAAAGATTTTCACAAAATAAAAGAAACTTTTCATCATAGTGAGAACGTTCTTATTCTGGAAAGTTAAAGTTCAAGTACTTTTCCATTGTGTTCTAGGTTACATTATTCATAACATCTGAGGCTAAAAGAGAAATTAAATTTAGCTCTCACAGATACTTCACCCCCTACACTGCTATAACTTACACAGAAAATACATTGAATTCTCATCCACTCTTGTCAAAATTCGTGCTTCACAATTACATAAAATCTGTGCAAGACCTCTTTGTTGCATAAGCACAGATTGCTCAACTGAGTTGCACATGCATCACCTGCTCTCTTACAAGAAATACAGCAGATTATAGTGTATCATTGATTAATTAAGGATTAAAATTAACCTGGCCTGCGGTTTATAGCTGTTGAGGATCTGATAAGCTCTCAGAAGATCCAACTTGCCATGTCCTTGTTCAAACATGTTGACTCCAGGAAGTCTACGTGCTGACGCGATAAGTGCCTGCTTCATACTGGCTGGATTCACCATTTCACGCTTCTGAACTGTGCTGAAATAGGAAGCAACACATCACATTTGGTGGTCTTTATTCCAGTTTCTAGCTAGTGCTGTAGAATGGTAAACTCTGCCGTAACAGTCATTTGATTTAAAGAAAATGCAATCAAAACCACAGTTGTTGTGAGTAAGATCTACAGTTCACATTTGTCTATTATTACTTGATTTCTCACTGCAACAGCTGAAGAAGAGTGACAAGTTTCTGACACATTTCTCTTAAAAACTAATATTACATGAATTTTTCTCCTTACAATGTGCTCCATGACTAGCACTCATTACAATCAGGGTAGTATTTTTATATACTAAATAAAATATTCTGAAAATCAAAGCCTCTGTAACTGGAAACTTGCTGGTATCTTTTGCAACATGACTTTTCCGGGGGGAAAAAAACAGCTTTGTTCGAAGAAAAACAGACCGTTTTACAGAGCAAATACGATGATGACTTTGAATTTTCGGCATAAATGTTTTTCAAATAAAAGTTCGTCTCATGCTTATGTAGTAGCAATGAGAAACACAAAGTACAGACTTGCAACTTCCTTCTAAGTTCTTCAGTGTGCAACAGATGACTTATGCAAGCGGATAACAGCCATAAAACCCTAAATCCTATAAAATTTATAAGTACTTAGATAATTACCTGCTACAGGTGCCTACTTTGAGCAGCTGCTCAAAGACCAGGACACTCTTCTACAACACAACCAACAAGCTCAGCAATTCAAAATGATTTAAAAATGTGACAGAATTACTTCATAGTACTCTTCTGCTTAGTTACATTTTCAAAGACATAACTACCACTCAAAACAGTTCTGAAGTTTTTCCCAGGAAACTTGGAGCTAGTCAGACAAGGTAATGTCTCAGGTGGAAGAACCGTGATTTTATCCTCCAAGTTTGTTTTCCTACATCTAAACACAATTTAGGTTTATTTGGTGGGTTCCTTTATAGGGCCTTTTATGACCCTCCTGCATCAGTATCTTTATTAGAGATTCTTATTTAAGACTTACCTCACTAACAAAGTAACAGCACCCGCCACCACAGGAGATGCTACACTTGTCCCAGAGAGAGAGCGGCATCCACCCTTCATACCAGAACCTCTCACTCCAGAGCCGTAAGTAACAATATCAGGCTTCACTCTACCGTAACCTCCAGGCAGCTCCTGTGAAACAAAACAGACAGATTATTGCTCTAATACATAATGAACACTGGTTGCTTCATCTGGGCATTTAAACTGACTGCAGATCATTCAGAAGTAAGATTATCAACTAAATTAGGCAAGGTTCAGCATCACAGAATAGCAAGTAACACCTGAAGAAGGACTCAAGCTGTTTATGACTAGTTCTCAATGTTTCAACATTAACATTACTGCTGATTACTTTAGTACCTATGCTAAGCATGAAACCACTGACAAAATGGTAACCATACCGCTACCTGGCTAATGAATGAGATGCAGCACGAACAGAAAGATAGAACAGTCCCCTTAATCGAGATCACAATGCAATCTCCTCTGAAATCATGTGTGCAGTACCCGTCACTTCAGTTCAACGGGCAAATAAGTGCAATGTTACATGTAGCATCTGGAAACCCTAGGATTTTTAAACTAAAGGACAAGAGCAGGCTTTCGGTTTTGCATATTTAACCACACAGGCAAGTCCTCACCGTAAACCAAAAGGTACTGTACATTTTACAAATACATCAAGAATGTCAATAGTCGTCAAGATTAATAATGAGAAACCCTGCAAAGAATATTAAGCTTCTTGCTTAAAGACTTACAGTCTCTTAACTCTTCTGATCTTTGATGGAATGTTTTATCACTGGTTACTCCAAAGCATACCATCTGCACAGGATTACCCCTTCAAAAAAGACTCCCTTGCCAAGGCCCTTATTTTGGCTGCAGGTATGGCTGGCCCTAGTCAAAGTATCTTACCCAAGTGGTCATTCCCCTAGATGAAAAGCGAGCTATGTTATCTTCAAAGTCAATGCCACCTACTCCAATCACATCCATTTGGTCAGCAGGGTTATTGAGAGTCCTAGAACAAGTTGGGAAGTAGGAAGACCAAAAAAACAGGACAGTCGTAAGTTTATCTTGATAATGGACATGCGGCCATCAGATTTTTGCCAGACACTCTTTTTAACCTCCACAGAAAAAAATCTGGTTCTACCCAATACATGTATACTTACCAGTGAGAGCAACTTTTCAGGCAGTTAGTAACTCAGCAACTAACCCAGTAACTATCAAACCATGTATCTTGAAGATAAAATGAAATCTATTTTTAAGCATTTATTTTAGAAATATACCACAAATCACTCTGGTTTGATCCCTTCTATGTTCCTTAAGCCCAAGGTCAGTACCCAAAGATGTCTGCTCAAACTAACAGGGAAATGTCAGCTGGAAGTCCTGCCATTCTTCTTTTACGGACTTTCCACTGTTTCAATGAAAAATATTTAGCTAAGTACTTCACAAATTGCTGTATTACTACAGCAAGTGATAAAGACAGTGGAAAGAGGGAGTTTAAATCGAGTCATTTTCTATAAATAGATTACAGCAAAAAGGGAGGAGGCAAAACTTCCTGACCAAGCACAACTACTTCCAAAAACATATAACAACAACATAATTGCTTTTCTTTCAAGTGGTCATTGAAACTTACCCATACAAAGGGCCGTCATTGCCAATAGCAGAGACCATGATGACGTTGTTAGCTGTCAGTTCCCATACCTACAAAAAATAATGTACAATAAGGCTTTGCCACAAAAAAGAGACTTTTCTAACAAATGTACACTCCATGGGGCCTGACATAAGCCAACAATTAGTCCAGCCCCTCTCTCTTATTGAGACTTACGAAATACATCTCACTGGTATATTCAGTATTAAGTTCCAAGCTTTCTTAAGATTATGTGACCAACAACCCAGTCTCGACAGCAACACTGCTGATAATACAAGTTTAGGTTACACCAAAGGAAAAACTCCTGCCCATAACAAAGCACTCCAGATACTGAAGTCAAGTTATTCTGAAGCTCCCCCCGTAATACTCTGGGGAGAGTAGCGAAGTCACTGTCAAACTAAAATTCAATGCAGACTATCATAAAAAGAAGGAAGAATTTCTATGCCTCAAATCCCTTAATTACTCTTCACAAAGAAAGATTTTATCCTTTTTTAAAACATAAACTAATTCACTTAGTGCTTTTGAAGGACAGAAAAACAATTCAGGGAACCATGACATTTACGAAGACAAAAACTAATTGTGTCTTATCCTGAAACAAATCTCTTATCACATAGCTGAATCAACTACCTATACTTTTTACCTATTTGTTCTTAACAATTTGCTGCTAAATGCACACTATATGTATTTTTTCCATTAAATAAATTAACCATGAAAAAAAGTAAGGGTAGATTTCAGTTAAGCTTGTTCTATTAAGGGCCCACTTAGTTGCCGGCTTGGGAGTCACGCTTCCTAGCAGCACATACAGTAAAAGGACGTGCATCCATAGCTCTGTGAATATTTTGGCTGTGTGTGGGTTTTTTAAAATCCATTCCTTAAATATATTCCTAAAAGCCTGTATGCTGTACAAAATTTCTCTCGTGCAAATGAAACTCCACAGAACCTGTCAGCAGCTGTGGCAAGCAAGTAGCTCTGCAAGTCTAGCATTTGTGTGAGGGATATAAAAGCCATGACCACTTTATTTCCTCGTACTAACCTTGTCAACAAATGGATGATCCATGAAGTCTGGCCCACCAATACTTAGATTCAACACATCTATCTTCTTTAAAATTGCATAATTAAAGGCATCCAGAAACCAAGATGTATATGAGACCTATGTAAGAAAGAGGGGTAAAAAGCTGTCATTGGAAAATCCAGCGACTCCATGACAATACAGACTTCAGACAGAGAGGAGAAAACAACACCAAAATAAACACAAAAGTGACAATGGTCTCCTAGTGTTTCTAGTGCTCAGTACATTTGAGTGATTGTTCCAAGACCACACAGATCAGACTTCTACACCTTATTTCTGAAAATACGCCAGATTTGGAAACTGTAAGATATCTTTTAGTAAGTCTCTTTCAGATAGAAAGATGCATCCTTCTCACTTATCAAAGAAAATATGTTAACATTTACAAGTGCTTGCAATATTCCCACAGGAAAGGATTAACACAGCATTCATCTGGAAAGGCAGAAATTGAAACACATGTGAAATAAGTACCTGGTTATTGGTGAACACTCTAAAAATGTGCAGTTCTGCATTTGGAGCAAATCCCTGGCATTCTCTCATGCTGGCTATCACACCTGCTACAAAAGTCCCATGGCCTAAACCTATCACAGGGAGAAGGAAACATAATAAGAAGTTAGAAGACAAACTATTTCATTGTCCAGGATTGTACTGTTAAACTCTGCCTATACCAAAAATCACATAAATCTAACAGACTTTACAACAACCCGCAAACACTGGGTTCAGTCCTAGTCTTCTTGAATCCTATTTTGCTACTGGGTTCACTGGGGCCAGAATTTCCAGCACTGTCTAGCCAGACAACCAGCTGATGAAACTCAGAGTGATACACTCTCCAGTTTACCTGCTCCTGATTGCTACCGGCGAAATCAAGAGCCACACAAAGTGATCACGAGAGAAAGAGGTTATTTTGGAAAATGCACGTAACAAGGCCAACGTATTTTTACATAAACTTCTTAAACGATTTTCATCCTGACTGCAATAACCGTATTTGCTAAGGATGAAAAATAAGAAAACACTTTTTTTTCTTCCCCTCAAAAAAAAAAAAGCTTCAGCTTTATAGGACTGCGTGCATTGCATTTCTGTGCTCCAAATCTGCCTGTTCAGCAACCATCTGGGCAGAGAACTAATAGCAAGTTCTACAAAAAGCACGTGCTGCAATGCCAAGAATACTACACAGGATAAAACTACAGAGGTGCACACAAGACCGAGCAAGATATGCATACACCTTGAACTCTAAAGGGATTAAATTGCCAGCTCACTCACTGACTCAGAGTGTATGAAGTTAAAAATCTGTGAAAGCATATGGTCAGGGAAAGCTAGGGTCAACATGAAAACATACTGCAGAGAAAATAAAAAGTTCTTTGGAACGTTGATGGGCATGAGTCAGCACAGTGTTTGTTGATGAAAACTATATAGATTATAAAAACTTTACAGGAAGGTGCCAAAACTCTGACTAGTTTAGGACTGCACAATAAAGAAGGAAAATGCTCTCCCTCATAAGTACAGAAATATGTATGCACTGTGAAACAGCAGAATACATAAGGAATGAGAACGAAACAGCTTTGTGGGGTTTGCTCTCACCTCCACCTACTTTCACAATGTATTTATGCCTGCATAATGTCTTCTGGCCCTGACTTTTTTCAAATGCTATGATGAAACGCCACTTATGATTCAAAGGAGACTTACACAACACCCTTCTGGAATCTTAATACTCTTGGTTGAATTTGGTATGTATACAAAGCGCTCGGGATGCTGCAAAATTAAGCTTAAAATCTCAAGATAGACATTTTCAACAGATGTTAGCACCACAGCAGCAACGACAGTTTTACAATGGGAAATAGAACGTGGCAGTGTCAGGAATAGTTGGATAATTGTGCACAGTAACTCACCGTCATCCAAGGTTCTCTCATTAGTCCAGTTTGTTCGCTCCTTTACATTTTTGAAATGTGGATGTTTCTCACTCAGACCAGTGTCAAACACCGCTACTCTTACACCAGCACCTACAATAGAAACGGACCACTTTTTCTGATTCAGCTTGATAGCAAATCCATTCTACCAAGTCAAAGAAAACTTTTATGTTTAATGTAGCATGCAATTTACAAGCTCTGCCAGTTACAGATCTTAAAGAAAACATATTCCAATTCACAAATTCTACCACAGATCATAAATATGATCAACTTCTCTTAAGTACAGTACACACATACACAGAAGAGCTCTCCATAGTATACAATGCATCTCAAAACAAAGTATTTCTCAATCTTTCTGGAACTGGCACCCAATGAGAGATTAACACATAGGAGCTAATTAGCCTTTCCTTACACTTCACTTGTTTTTTCAAAGAAGGTAATTGTTCTAAGCCAAGAGACAAAAGGATACCTGTGTAACCCATCTGCCAGAGGACGTCTGCCTGCAAGGTCTGAGCAACTTGGCGTGGGATAGCTCTCAGCAAACGCCTGCTTGAGTGTCGACCTGTTGCATGCCAAAAGCCAGAACCTAAAGAAAGACTTGCTCTTCTCAAGGGTCGAGACGACTGCCATTTTTGGGTCCACCTGGTTTCATTGCAGTGCAACATTGGATCAGCTACGCAGAATGAGGATGAAGAAAATACAGTATGAGGAAAACCACAAAAGATTAGCTTTTTATGCAAATACACACATCATATTGTTACAACAAAAATTTCAGATGAGTATCCATTTTCCCTGATCTAAATCAGTAAAAGCTTACGTTTTATCTACTAGAGATATAGTGGCTCACAGTCTCCGTTAACTGACTGCTGCAAAAGAAAGGTTTCTTTGTTGTAGTTGGAATTGTTCCAACGCTTTAGCAAAGGTATGACAAGACCCTAATAATTTTATAGGCAAAAGAACAGATTTTTGTAAATTAAATAAAACCTGTAAGGCACTTCTCATTTGTGTAACACTAAGCTGATGGTCCGAAATAAAGGCTGAGAAGACTTTTCCAAAGCAGATCTCATGCAACCACACAGAAAATTACTTACACTCTGAATATTTGAGCGATCGGAAGACCTTCCGCTGCGGTGTTACACGCTTGATGTTTGGATGATCTTCCAGTGTCAGTACTCCATCTTTCTGTTTCTCATTGATCTGAATAACTTCAAAATCACTAGGATAGTCACTGGCTGGGTTGTTGCGAGGTACAATCCTCCAGTTCTCAATATCACTACTTTTTAGTGCACTTGAAATAAATTTACTTCTAGCTTTAGCTGTGAAGTATCCATTAAAAGCCACAATATACTCTGGAACAAGAGCACAACTTATCAGAACTGATGTTTAAGCAGCTTACTTGTGCATTCACATCGCAAAGGTCCAAATATTTGTGTTTTAATTTATCCAGAACAGATAATCACAATTTAAATCACTTTTTTGTTGCTTTTAGAAATCTGCAATTTATTTCTGCGCTACATAATGCTTTTCTTTTTTTTTTTTTTATCAGGAAATTTGCAAAATATGATAAAAACCTTTGAAAGGAAGGCAGAATTGTAAATATCATAGAAAGGTGAAAAGATGAGGGGGAGCAGGGGAGAGGTAACAGACTTACTGTTACATCCAGCAATCCAAACAACTGCTCAATACGCCAATTCAATACGCTTCTTGACACGTATGATTCAAAGACATCTAGCCTCTAGATGGTATTGAGGTTTAGTCCAAATTACTGACACCAAGTATGACATGCACAGAAGCTGGTCCCAACAGTTTAGTCCTTGATCTGGATTAGTGATTTGTGAGCGGACCTGAGCCCCAGCGCACACCGCCACATTCACCACAGTACGTCTTTGGCTAACAACGCACAGAAATGGTTCCACGGACATCCTGCCTCTAAGCACCCAGGCACATACACAGATTCACTGCAGAAACATTACGGGTGCCTGAAGCAGCAAGTGGACACAGGGTCAAGGTGTCCTACTGCTACCCTTTGACATATCAGCAGTAATACCTGCCACGCTTTGCCTTTCATCTGCTCCCTTTGCAATTATCTTTGCAAGTTTTCCACGCATGCATTACTGCTTCCAAACTTTTTCTTGAACAAACAGACAGAGATTTATGGCCTTTCTCACACCTTCGAGGCCGACTTGTGGTTACATTTCATAAAAGAGCCTCAAATATACTACTGGCTGGGTTGAAACAAACAGCTACTAAACACACCAAAGTGACCACACTTGCCCACCTGAGCCTTCACACTCCATTCTTACTTTTAACATCCTCTTTACTCCCCTCTCTCTCGTTCTTTAAATCTTGTCTCCAGTTAAACTGAGAACCTTCGCAAAAAATCTGTTTCTCTTTTTGAATGTAGAGAATCTAGCAGATGATATGCTTCTACAGAAACTCTTTGAATGTCACAATGTCACAAACACCACAAATCAGTAACATACACTTGAACTTCATAGGGTTGGGGTTTTTTTACTGTTTAACTCTTTATTACCATGCTCCACGACTCTCGAAGTGAATTCCACTTCCAAAGTAAGGTGAGAACATCCAGGACATATGTGAGCCTCATGAGAGGAATTCCCTAGTCTGGTACCGAAGTGTTTTTTGCCACAGAGTAAAATAACAACCAGAACAAACCAGATGTTTGCAAACTTCATGGTCATAGAAGAAAATGGTTTCATTCCAAAAATTCCATATATTCAAATCACAATTTTCTTCCTTATAAACTAGTTCATTTTTGTTTCAGTAAATGTTGCTTTCACTGTGCTGATCAACTGGATATTCTTAAAGCTGTGTCCAAAATAAGTACAGAGATTTCATGGTCTTTTGAGGTAAAGCCTTATAAACAGGCTCATTTCTTTCTACGCTTCTTCTCCATTTTGTATGAAAGGATTCGGTCACTCAGGATGTGGTAGCTGAGTCCTGTACTCCATTTCTGATGGCAAAGTTAACTCCCTGGAAGAATTAGCAAAGCTGATTGCAAGCCAACCTGTAAGGCAGGGCAATATAGAAAATAATTAAATTCTCATTTGTGCAAATATATAGCCTGAAAAATCACAGAAGACAGACACCTTTAGCAGTTAGTATGAGAAATAATATGGGAAAAGTTGTTCATGTGTTTATTATTTTTTCACAAATGCTCAAGTCTTTTCCTTGCTCACCCAGAGCACATGTGGAACACTCAAGCATTAACCTGACAATAGAACGGGTAACAGTGACAACTGAACTCTACCACCCTTTGTGCAAGAGGAGTGAAAAGAAAAAAACGAAGTCAGGCCCATGCAAGGAAAAAGTAAAGTGCAAAATAAAATATTAACATGATAAAAAGCGTCCACCGACACTTAAAAAAGCATGGTGGCTTTTTTCCAATCAGAAATGCGGCAAATAGAAATTCTGCTATGGTACGCCATTTTACACAAGGAGAATCAAATTCAAACTCTATGCCAAGGGCTGGTAAGGACAGGAAGCAAACTTTCAGTCCCTGCGCTTGTAAGAGAAAATCAGCATGAAAAAAGGATTTTGGATTTTCTTGAGCTGGAATGTGAGTTACTACAACGTGGGGACCTGAGAAAATAAGGGCTGGGATTATAGGTGTAATAACGTGAAGTTAAAAGAAAGCATTGAAAATGTTTTTCATGCGGAGGGGAAGCTTTTTCCCCTTCACGTTCCAAGGTACGGGAAGCATTTGAGAAAAAACTGCAATGCTAACATTTTTAAAAATTCCAAACATTTAACCAGCAACTGACAGATAAAAAGCCATTGTGAGATTAGTGAAAAGAAACACTTTCATCTGGTCTGTCGCAGCACGTGGAATAGCAGCACAGAGCTATACATTGCTGCAGTGACCAGGATTGAAAAGCAGGAGTCTTATTAAGGAATTCACGCTATTTAGGAGAACGACAGGCTGAACTCACAGCACAACAACAGAATGATCAAGTCCGCATGCGACAGCTCTTTCTTAATTTTTATTTAACTTTATTTAGCATTCTGAAGTATTTCCTTACAACAGGGACAGAATTCTCCTCTACTTCTAGCTGACGGCAACCACCGCCACAGCAGCTCGCTGTGAACTGCTTGTGATTACAAAGTTTCCCCTTCCTCCCTAAATTAGACACGGTCAGCGTACATTAACTGCTGATCTTGGCTGAGCTCTGCCTACCTTATCACTGCGTTGGTTTATAACCCGTAATGCAATAAAATAAAACAACTACCTACGCTAATGAGCAAAACAAACATCCTTATGGCTGATAACAGACTGTATGTAAGCGTGATGCTGAACTACGACAGAAACCAGGAGCAAAGGAACAACAGCACGCTCACACCTTTATTCTGTTTAATACCCTTAGCGTGTGGAGCTGGACAGGGTCTTAAACTCGCCAACTTCTCCTAGAACAGCGACGTTTGGAGCTACTCCGCGGTCTTCCCGAAGCGAGGGCAGCCCAGACCGAGCGACGGGATCTCCTCAGAGACAGCCGTCCGGGAGAGGCCCGGAGGCAGCCGAGGAGCCATCCCGTTCAGGGAGCTCGGCTCCTGCCACGGAAGGACGAGGCAGCCCCAGAAACGGGGGGCGCCGTGAAGGGGCACCGGGAATGGCCACCGGCTGCTGCAGGCCCGGGTGCTGCCCGCCCCGCTCCGCGACCCCCAAAGTTTGACAACACAGCGCTCCCCCCACAACACACACACACCCCGAAACGGCGCGGCGGAAGCAGCAGTCCCGCCGCCGTCCCGCCCTCCTCGCCCACCGCCCGCTCACCGTGCCGCCGCCGGGCCTGCCGCCGCCATTTTGTGCGCTGTTTACCACAGCGCTCTCGCGAGAGCCCCATGGCGGCCCGCGCATGCGCACCGCGCCGGGGGCGCGCAGTGCGCATGCGCGGGGAGGCGCGATGGCGGACCGCGAGGGGCGCTTCACGCCGGGGCCGGTAAGGAGGCTGCCCTTTGAAGAATCACGGAATGGTTTGGGTTGGAAGGGACCTTAAAGCCCACCCAGTGCCACCCCCTGCCCTGGGCAGGGACACCTCCCACCACACCACGTTGCTCCAAGCCCCGTCCAGCCTGGCCTTGAACCCCTCCAGGGATGGGGCAGCCACAGCTTCTCTGGGCAACCTGGGCCAGGGGCTCACCACCCTCACAGCAAAAAATTTCTGCCTCAGATCTCACCTAAATCTCCCCTCTTCCAGTTTAAACCCCTTCCCCCTCGTCCCATGGCTCCCCTCCCTGCTCCAGAGTCCCTCCCCAGCTTTCCTAGAGCCTACTCAGAACAACTTAGAATAAAGTTATTTACAAACAGATTTGTACCCAGTCTCTTACTGGATGGGATGACCACTAACTTATTCTCTACAGAACCTACTCATAAAAGCTTCGTGGGGGACGTCACTGTTACAACTCCAGGTTCTAACATCACCAGTCCACAGCTACTGTAGAGGAGCAACAGATACCTGCTTTGTAATCACAACTGCATTATTCAGCAACAGAATGCCACTGTTGTACGTCCTCCAGTAGGGATTTCAGGGAGCAAGCCAGGGTAGTGTACTGACCTCCCATTGTCACCATCAGAAAATACAGCACCATAACATTCAAGCAGCAAATACTAACACAAATGAGGGGAGGATGCTCCTTGGGCATAAGATACTGTATATTTCAGTATAACATTACAGAAGCGGCACTAAATAGTCCATGATAACATAAAATACAAAAAGACTGACACCATTCTTCGTAAGTCGTGTCCCTCTTTCAGGTAGCAATTATGAGTACACAGAAAGGACAGCTTTCGTGACTCTCAGATGTAGAGCCTGCAACACACGAGCCACGTATGATACCAGATGACTTCTAGTAAGTACATATGCATAAACATATTTATTTATTATGCATAAACATATTTATTTATATAAATAAAAACATCAAAATCATAGACCATCAAAACTTCAATAAGGTTTATTATCATCTTAGGTAACCAAAGAGTACTTTAAAATCAAAATATTACTTCTTCACTATTTTTCTTTAGCTAATGTGTTTTTACATTCTTTATTCAATTTCTGCAGCCATATTTCAGGCTCATGAAGCAATATCTCAAGTATTATCAAGATCACTCCCACTTGGAATATGAAAACTTATAAGCTTATCTCCAAATTCCTTTACAGCTCTGTAAGACCTTTTCAGTCATTTAAACAACCTCCCAGTCTGTGTTGTCATACACCTTAATTTTGAGAAGTTCCTTAAGTAACATCATTCGAAAGCAACATTTGCACTTAGAACATACAGAACATCTGCTGTTAAAAGACCAGAAAAGTTATGCAAAACTACATAATAAAGACAATACAGTTGACTGTAATTCTCTTTGTGAACAGCATCATTTTTGGGGGGCCCATTTCTGACAAATTTGGAGAATTCTCAAATTCTGTCAATTTTACGAGTTGACATCATGTAGCACTATGCACGAAACAATTTACTGTCAGAATTAAAACTATACCTGCTCCTGCCCAGTTACCTCGAAGAGAAAGTGAACAGAGATTAACCTCAACAAGGTCAACTCTTTGGCGTGGAGGAAAGCAGAGGAGGAGCTATTTAATACGAGGATACAGAGAGGATCCAGACTTCTGATGTCTAAGGTTACACGTAGCTTGTTGAGCAAGATATGGATAAGTTACAGTAAGTCCGGCGAGGTTCACTAAACATTTTTGCAGCACTCTGATCAGAATATAGCACTCGTTACACAGGATGTCTAGATATTCCTATTTCGCTTTGTGTGTTAAAGCTTCCTTCCGTATAATTCTGCAAAAATACATTGCAAACCATGCCCAGATCCATTCAGGTAGGCGCTCACCCAACGTGAACTGTGGAGAGGCACAGGGAGACGAGAGAAGAGAAAAAGAAGAAAGGAAGGCAGAGATTAAAATAAATTCCATAAAAAAAAAAAAACAGTTTCTCAAATTGCCACTAAAGCAAGGCAAAACCTGCTTAAACATCAGCACCTAAGCCTTAAATTCAACCTCCTGAAAGTAAATACATTTAGACATTTTGGAAGTAGTACACACAACAGAGCTGTTAGCTTCTGCAAATAAATCCTGAAGTGGCTTGTTCAAGTTTGCAGCAGCAATACTGTCCACTTCCTTTAATTGCCACATCTTGCCAGAATCCTTCCCGTCTCTTCATTTCTTTTGGACTGATCCTCACTTCTTCAATTCCTTCTACTCGACCTAATGCTATAGAAAGCCACTCAGCAGGACACATGAGATGTGTCTAATGTTAATAAAGTTACTTCAGAGCCCAGAGTCTGCCTCCAAAAAATGAAAACCTAACACAGAGAGGACCTTTTCCCAGGTAGCTCAGGATAAAAATGTGGGCTTTTTTTCCTGCCATTATTCCATCCTCTCTGTCCACTCCTCCCCAAAGTAGAAATATGCTCAATAAATTAAGATTGGAAAAAGCTACTTCTGCTCATAGAAGACAGTGAAATGTTTGCCTAGTTAGCAGCACCCCAAGTGAAATGAGACACCCTGTGCTTTTGAATTAAAAGTTGTCTCTTTCCCATTTCTGCTGCGCATTTCAAGTGGGAATTGGATTCACACTCTCGATTCTAAAAATAAGCACGCCTGAGCATAATTTTCTAAAGCAGAATTAGTGAGAAAATATGGCACAATGCCTTTAAGTCCTACAATATATTGCACTTTTTCAGAATCCAAGCATAATTTTCATTCAGACTCCTAGCAAAGTAAACAGCTTATTTACTTCTATTGACAAACAGGAAATAGTTTAAAGAATTCTGTTACCTTTATTGCATGCTTCCAGTATCCAGTAGTCCTTGTGGATATCCCAAGAGTAGAAACAGCATGACTTGCATATTCTTCAGCAGAAGGAAAAAAGAAAGATCTCTCTGATGTAATGCTGCTGCATGCTACCATTTTTGTAGCAATTATAAACGGGGTTAAACTCTGAACAAAGATTCCTTTTGAGGCATACTCATAATGTAGTGCTCTACTGAAATAGTCCAAGTAGGTCTAGAAAGACAAAAGCAGAAAGAGACATCTTTTTTTCTTTCCCCTTTTTTTTTTTTTTAAAACAGTCCAGTCTTAAGGCAGAGTTTTATATAAAACATTGAATAAATAGTACAGAAATGCACATTTCTAAAGCATTACCAACATTGGTATTTGTTGCTATTTGTTTGCTAAAAACCTGCAACAGTACAGTAACTTGCAGGACAAAGCTACTGCTTAAATCTCTGATGTGAATTTAACAAAAAATCCGACAATTTCTGCTTAAAAACAATACAGAAACATTTATTTCCTCTAAAACAAACACCTTGTTTAGTTTGGGGGCATTGTCGGGGACACTCCAAAGCAAACTATACATACTGTTTTCAAAAGTACAAAATGAAGTCCCGTTCTTTAATACACTTACAGGTTAATTTCAATTTCCAGCTGATCTTCCCCAGAAACTAGTTTAATTACTTCCTGGGACTCCCTTATGCAAAATTAAACATGCATTTGTTTACATGTATCTGTATTATCTCCTATAGTTCATTTTACGTTTACAGAGTAACATAAAAAAGCGCAAGCCTGATAACTGGGGTTGCTGGAATCAAAGAGACGGGAAAATGAGCATGGCTTGGTTTTATCAACGCAGCAACACTGACACCCCGCTGAAGCTGCTGCTGCACTGCACACCCGATTGCCCTCGAGAAAGAGCATTTTAGACTCAGCTTCCAAGGGAATGGGTTTCTGCTCCCAAACAGCCTCACAAAAGCACCATTCCCAACAAACTGTTGGGAGAGCATCTTCTACAAATGCTCTTACGCCTGCTTTAAGAAAACAAAACAAACCAACCAACCACTTCAAACACCTTAACAGTGTAAGGCACAGAGAGGCTTAGGATGCTAGAGCACCTTGTTCCCACTTCTGTGCCATTGTACAGAGGCCAGGCTTTCAACTGGATTGCTGATCTAGGATTTGGATTAATGGTGGCAGCTAAAGGAGGAAACTCTGGTACACTTGGTTTTGTTCTGTTCTTTTTTGTTCAGGCCTTTTACTTGTTTTGGTTGTAGTTTACAACGTTACAACAATCTTAAGCCAGTCTCCACAATGAAGAAAACCTGCAAGGAATTTTATACCTTGGGGCAATAAGAGCTCCAGGCAAAAGGAAGTACTTGCAAGAGTTATTCCAGGAGCAAGGCTGCAGAGGGGTCAGGCTACAGCAGAGGGCACCCACCCACAGCTCGGTGCAATAACTTGTGTTTAGACACCGGATCAAGACAAGATCTTTCTACAATCTCTGTTGCTTTTGTGGATTCAGCAGCAAGTCATCCAGCGTAAATCCACATCCCCACGTGCATTCGTACTTCCAGCATCACCCAGCTGCCCCATCCTATTCATTACTGACTGGATCTCCTCAGGAAGAATAATTACCGGGGGTGGAAGTTATTTTCCCTTCTCCCCAAATATGATACAGACAGTGATGTAAGAAGCCTTCTGCCCCTTGGTGTTAGGTGAAGCAATGGCTGGGTTTGGTCACAGCCCTTGTCACAGTGGTAATTTTAGCAAATTCTTGCTACCCAATACTAGTGTGTAAACAGCTAGAGGTATGTCTGCATAGTTCAGCTGAAGGAGAGAGAGATGAAATTCCTGACCCTTTCAACGGCTCATAGAACTGCCACTTTGCTTTGTGCATCATTCCTCTGAGGAAGGTAACATTTTTCCTAGAACTACCGTTATGCCACAGTTCACACATAATCCAGATAGCACTGACTTTGGTTCAAAGCCCAGTATTGGTGAAGACAAAGAGTTTGCTGCATATTACATGTAACCTTCACCTCCGATACTTGAACAAATCCCTAGAAAACTTTCAAGTATATTTTGATATCTGTGCTGAATATGTTTACAACCAACCAACCTATAATGCATCTACTTTTCAGTGCATACCATTAAACATTACACCCCAACTTACTTTAGAGGCTCCATAGATGGTGAACATTGGTGTTGGCTGACAACAGGATGCAGAAGAAACATTCACAATTGCCCCTTTCTTCTTCTCTACCATGCCCGGCAGCACAATATGCACCATCATGTTAGCAGAAGCAATATTAATGTTGATCATGTCCCACAGCATATCCTCAGGCAGGTTGGTAAAATAGTCCGGGTAAGAATAAAACATTCCTACATTATTCACCAAAATGCCAATTTCTCTGTCTTTCAGAGCCTCCTTAATGGCTGGGTAAGGCTCACGCCCCTTGCTGAAGTCAGCTACTATGAAGTCTGTTTCCACTTTATAGGTTTCAGATATGCTTCTAGATACAGCCTCCAGCTTCGCTTTGTTTCGGCTGATTAAGATGATGTTGACACCACGTTTTGCCAGTTCTTCAGCATACGCCTTCCCAATACCGTCTGTGCTACCTGTAATAGAAAATAAAAAAACAAGGTGAAAATCAGAGCGGCCCTAGCCTTCTCTTTTGACAGTTCTTTCAATTATAGTTTTGTTCCCTTCTCTGAAGATCACATGGCACTGAATGTAGCGATCTCAAAACCACAACAATAAAGATAATGTTGTCATAGAACCACAGAATCGTTAGTTCCCCTGATCCTCCTGATGGCCCTTCTTGTAGAGGGGCATCACATTTGGTAACTTCTAGTCAGCTGGGACCTCTCCGGTTAGCTAGGACTGCTGAGAAATGATGGAAAGTGGCTCGGCGAGCACTTCCACCAGCTCCCTCAGTACCTACCCTTGGGTGGATCCCATCCAGCCTCATAGACTTTTGTGTGTCTAAGAGATGTAGCAGGTCGATAACCATTTCCCCTTGGATTACGGGGGCTTCACTCTGCTACCCATCCCTATCTTCCAGCTCAGGGGGCTGGGGACCCCGAGAACAACTGGTCTTACTATTAAAGACTGAGGCAAAGAAAGCATTAAGTACCTCAGCCTTTTCCTCAGCCTTTGTCACTATGTTTTCCCCGGATCCAATAAAGGATGGAGATTCTCCTTAGACCTCCTTCTGTTGCTATTGTATTTATAGAGACACTTTATTGTCTTTTACAGCACTAGCCAGGTTAAGTTCTAGTTGGGTTTTGGCCCCTCTAATTTTCTCTCTGCATAACCTCATGACATCATTGTAGTCCTCATGAATTGCCTGCCCCTTCTTCCAAAGTTTATAAACTCTCCTTTTCCTGAGTTCCAGCTAAAGCTCTCTGTTCAGCCAGGCCTGGTCTTCTTCCCTGCCAGCTTGTCTTGTAGCACCTGGGGACAGCCAGCTCCTGTGCCCTTAAGATTTCCTTCTTGAAGAACGTCGAGCCTCCCTGGACTCCTGTGCCCTTCAGGACTGCCTCCCAAGGGACTCTGTCAACCAGGCTCCTAAATAGGACAAAGCCTGCTCTCCAGAAGTCCAAGGTGGCAGTTCTGCTGACCTCCCTCCTCGCTTCTCCAAGAATTGAAAACTATCATTTCGTGATTGCCAAGATGGCCTCCAGCCATCACATCACCCAGAAGTCCTTCTCTGTTCACAAACAGCAGGTCCAGCGGGGCACCTTCCCTAGTTAGCTCCCTTACCAGCTGGGTCAGGAAGTTATCCCCAGCATGCTCCAGGAACCTCCTAGGCTGTTCCCTCTCAGCTGCACTGTATTTCCAGCAGACGTCTGGTTAGTTAAGTCCCCCAAGAGAACAAGGGCTAGCGATTGTGAGACTTCTCCCAACTGCTTACAGAATATTTCACCTGCCTCTTCATCCTGGTTGGGCATTCTATAACAGACTCCCACCATCATATCTGCCTTGCTGGCCTTCCTCCTGATTCTCACCCATAAACACTCGACCCTATCATCACCTTCATTAAGCTCTAATCAAAACACTCCCTAACATACAGGGTCACCCCACTGCCTCTCCTTCCTGGGCTATCCTTTCTGAAGAGTTTACAGCCATCCACTGCAGCACTCCAGTCATGCGAGTCATCCCACCATGTTTCTGTGACTGCCAGTAGAAACCTTCTGCAATCCCAACTCATACAAGTTTTATATTTTCTATGACAACAGAGAGCTTGGAGAACCTTAATGAAAGGCAAGGATGTCAGAGGCACATGACTTAAACCTTGCAGAAGAACCTGAGCACATGTGAAAAGCCCATAGCAAAAAAACAGGATCTTGTCTGCATCTCTCTCTGCGCTCATATGCGTTTGGAGTGTACCTTGTAATTTTGGGGAAAAATTGTTCCGTCGTGCTTTCCCAGCGGTTAGTCAACACTGAGCTCACCCATCTCCCAAGGAAGTGAATTTAGTAAGGCACAGAACAACTGTCACTGCTCACGCTGATGAACTTGCAACCTGAGATAATGCAGGCCCAGCTTGTGACATAAAGCTCACCCAACAATATAAGCTAGCAAGTTTCACAGCATCGGCACAATATGCTATATAAACATAAGCAAATATACTGCTTCAGTCTCTTACCAGTGACCACGGCCCACTTTCCGTACCGCTTGACAAGATCAATCTCGCCGCCCAGCTTTGGAATTACATGCACCCTCAGCATGCTGTAAGTGTTGAACGCAAGAGAGACACACTTCCTGACCGCGTACCAAGCTCCAACTATAGCCAAGGCCTCTACGTAAAAACTGCAGGAGCGGCTGATCTCTCTGTACAGGAGGTAGAAACGATCCACTGCAGCCATGGTGATCACAAGCCTGGAAAAAAAACAAGAGAGACAGGGGCAATTACAATCGCCTCTTGGGCCACGTAAACTCTTCAGACTGAATGGATAACCTTTAAGACTCAGCACAGTGCAGTCTGAGCACCATTTTGATGCAGAAAAGCCATAAAAAAAGTTGTGTATCGCCTACCATCACCCTCACTGGTTTAGCTACTGTTTAGCCTTCGTTCAAGGGTTTAGCTATTAATCAGTTATACTGCAATGACACTGATCAACGATGCTGTAAATTTTAACAATTCAAATCCAAGCAGATAAGGGAAGCTCAGCATGTAAAAACTAGTTTTTGGAAGATTAAGATCCATCTATAAAGGAGGCAGGGATAACGATCAGGAGAGAGCTGAGCACACAACAAACAGCAGGCTCTCCCAAGCACAGAAGGCTACACAAGAGCCACAGCAAGCTGAGACAGACACGTAACTTTGGTCCCCGGTGCTACCCCAAAGCACTGACCCTTTCCCAGCAAACGCACCGCATCTGCGTGTCCTTACGGCTCGAAAATCCTTCGGCCACCGGCCGGTGCCCCGCATTAACGCTACACGGCACACCGGCTCTCACTAGAAAGCTTGCTCTGCCTCACGAGGTTTTTACTAGTGAGTAACTTTATGAAACAAGCACAAACCTCAACCGCCGCCTCCTCGGCAGCCCCCATCTACAGCCGCAGCCGGCACCGCCCGCCGCTGGCTTTAGTCCCGCACACACCACCCGCCCCTCGCCCAGCCACGCTGCGGGCCTCAGGCCTCACCCCCCGACACGGACAGCAAGCTGGGGGCCCGGCCCACCACCTCCGCCCCGGCCCTGCGCTCCCTGCCCCGGCCCACCACAACCGCCCCGGCCCCGCGCTTCCTGCCCCGGCCGGCTTGTACCAGAGGGACCCCTCGCCGCCGGCCGCGGGGCCGGGCCCTCCCGGCGGCTCCCCCTGCCCGGCCCGCCGCCGCCTGCGCCTGCGCGGGGCCGCCGGTAGCGGCCGCGGGGGCTTGTGGGGCCGCGCGCGGCGTCGCCATGGCGACGGAGGCTGTTGGGGCCGTTGGGAGCGCGGCCGGGGACCCCAGCAGCGGGCTTCGGGTCTCTCCGCTCCGTCCCCCGCCGTTTGCGTCTCCTGCTGACCCGGAGGTACCGCGGTGAGGACAGGAGCGGCCGCCCACCCCGTGCGCCGGGGCTTGGGTCCGAACAGCCGGCCCAGCCCAGGTCTCGGGTCAGGTAAAGGGAGCTGGAGGTTTAACGGGAGATACCATGGAGTGGTTGGGGTTGGCAGGGACCTTAAAGCCCACCCAGTGCCACCCCCTGCCCTGGGCAGGGACACCTCCCACCAGACCACGTTGCTCCAAGCCCCGTCCAGCCTGGCCTTGAACCCCTCCAGGGATGGGGCAGCCACAGCTTCTCTGGGCAACCTGGGCCAGCGGCTCACCACCCTCACAGCAAACAATTTCTGCCTCAGATCTCACCTAAATCTCCCCTCTTCCAGTTTCAAACCGTTCCCCCTCGTCCCATGGCTCCCCTCCCTGCTCCAGAGTCCCTCCCCAGCTTTCCTGGAGCCCCTTTAGGGCCTGGCAGGGGCTGGAAGGTCTCCCCGGAGCCTTCTTTTCTCCAGGCTGAACCCCCCCAGCTCTCTCAGCCTGTCCTCACAGCAGAGGGGCTCCAGCCCTCCCAGCATCTCCGGGGCCTCCTCTGGCCCCGCTCCAACAGCTCCGTGTCCTTCTGCTGTTGGTGCCCCAGCGCTGGAGGCAGCACTGCAGGGGGGTCTCACAGAGCGGAGCAGAGGGGCAGAATCCCCCCCCTCGCCCTGCTGCCCACGCTGCTGGGGATGCAGCCCAGGCTGCGGGGGGGTTCCGGGCTGCCAGAGGACATTGCCGGGGCGTGTTGAGCTTCTCATCCACCGACAGCCCCAAGTCCTTCTCCTCAGGGCTGCTCTCCAGCGATTCCCTGCCCAGCCTGGATTTGTGCTTGGGATGTAGCAGTGTGCTCTAGAACATGAGTCTTGCCTAGAGAGCTCCCAGGTGACAGCAGCAAAACATGCAGGGCTGAAATGTGAGGAGACTACAGCTCCCCCTGGGAGCCCACCGGGCTTGCAGTGAGGCAGGATGCAGGCTGTGCCTTGAACGGGCGTGATCACCGCGTCCTCAGCGTGCCAGCTTCAAAAGGGGAAAAAGTGACTCCCCAGTGAATAGCCCCAGGTTGCTGGCTGTGAGCTGGCTTCATCATTTACTCATACGTTTTTTTAATCTGTAACAGGTTCTCCTGCTAAGGCCTTTACACATTTTGACTGGAAGTTGGATTGGAAGTCAAATACCAACTTGGATGATGTTTGTCTAAATCACATATCTTAAAATGCAACCACAAAATGGAGACTCAGGCAAAGGCCTTGGAGGGGAGGTTACTGTGCAGGAGGTGTCAGGAGAGTCTGTGAATGACACCAGTAACAAAGCTACCCAAACACAAAATGAAGGCAGTTCCGTCAACACAGGTGAGCCCTTCCAGCTGTCTCCCTTGGGTGAATTTAGGGAACTTTAGTGAACATAAAGTCTAGAAACCAAGTCTGTCGTTACTCCCCTGGATACAGTATGAATTTATTGTTTCTCCCACTGAAGTCACTGAAAGTCTTGCCATAACTGAAGATTACTCAATTGCTATCTTCTTGTGCTTTTTTATGGTTTTCTTTTCTGTTTCATTTTCTTCTTGCTGGAGAGATACTTTTTCCCGTGTTGTAATCATACAGCTAGCGTGACCTCTAAATGTTTTAATTACAATCGTATTTAAATGAGCTGGTACAATCATTTTGTTTGTACTGTCTCTTTTTAAGTGTACGGACTAGAAGCGCAACTAGAAGGTCCAGAACAAGAATCTGAAGAGAAGAGTATTGAAAATGCAAGTAATCAAAGGCAGTCTAAAGACAGCTTGGAGTATAGCACTGGAGACCCCTTCCAACGAATGCAAAAGGGTAAATTTGTAGAGGATCTAGACTAACAAACAGTGCTGGAGATGACTCATACACCGTTACTGTAGTCTCTTTACATGGAAAGTTAGTAGTCTTGTTAAACTCAAATTATTGTTAATTAAATGTAATCTATAGTAGCTGTCTAAGACCATAACAACATTGGTGCCAGTACTTTATTGTCACTGTATGTTATAATAATCTTAAGACTGGTGGGTACTACCTGACTTCCAGATCTAAAAAAAAAATATGCAAATTTCAACAATTTATTTTGCTACTAATTTTACTACTTTGCCTTCTAAATAAGTTGATCCTTTCCATAAAAATGCCAGCAACGCTTCCTTCTTGAAATTCATATTCAAACGCTCTTCAATATTTCTCTAAAGTAATTGCCAACGTGATACTTTTTCCCCACCCATGCTGTTAAACTGCAGCTTGTTTTCTCATTTACAAAGATGTTAAAACTCAAGAGAAGGCCATCAACTGTATGTCCAGAGCAGATCAACAGAATGAACAAAAATCAGATGGTGATCACAAATCGGTAACCAGCTCATTCAGTCAAAGGACAGAAGAAAAGAGCGGCTGTGTAAGGTAACACATTGTTTGTTGATGTTTTCTATTTAAATCTTGGCATCACTGAAGTCAATGGGAGTTTTGCTACTCTACATGCTAATGTTAATTCAGGAGAATAATTTTGAAGATGAACTTGAGAATAATTGATAAATCAGAAATATTGGTGATATTTCCAGCATCTGTTCAGCCTTTTTTTTTATGTCCGCGGTAGCAAACTACGTTCTAACTACCTGATGTAGTCTATTTTATGGATCTGGAGAAAATTGTGCAAACGCTTGTGGTTGTCTTTTGTCAGTAGAATTGACCGTTTTTCAGCATCGGTTCAGAGAATGCATTGTATTAATTCATCACAATGTAAATATTACAGTTGCCAAGATAATTTTTAGCAGAGGAAATCCAGAGGTACTTCAGATGGGTACCAATAAGGCACATCTCCTTTGTAAGATCTGGCTATGATTTTTGGTCCAGCCTAACCGGCATATGCTGCAATGGCTGTTAATTAATATGAAATGAGATTATGTTATTGGGAAGTTATGAAATGGGATTATTCTCGTGTTATCTCTGATTAAGCACGTTGCAAGCAAATAATAAAATTAAACCCCATATCTGGTACTATTTAATAACTTTGTTGAAATCTGGTCACGTGGGCTTGTAATGGAGTGATATATAAGGAACAATGAATATTTACCCTCCATTCCTGTACCTGCGTGTTGGTGAAAATTCGCAAAGTTTACGTTGCTGCTACCGTTAACATAGCTGTGCTATTGGAGACAGTTACAGTCCTTCAAGGTCAAGGGAAAGCCTCTCACTGAGTTATCAGGAGGTAGGTTGGACTGCGCTTACCCAGAAAACTTCATTCTCCTGGGGTAATCAGCCTGGCACGCTTCAGAATTAAGTTCTTATGAAGAATGATGGCAGAGAGCAATAACTGCACATAAGATAGCGTTTTGAAGGAAAACATTTTATGATCCTATAAATTGCCCAAGGATGCTAATAATTTGATTAAACACCACTATAAATAGCACAATGAAAAACAATGGGATATACTGCACGTAGCTAGCGTACGATAATGTAGCTGGGCTGACAGCACAAGAAAACAGAAAAAAGATTTTGCTCACAGTTTATAAATCTTTCATTCCTTCAGAGATTTATGTCAGGCATACAGGGCAGTTGCAGGCTGACAAACGTATTTCACATTGCCCCAGGAACTCTATTGACTAATTGACTATTACAGTTTTGTTCTTCAACAATACTGAGATTTTTAGTGTAGTAAGTAAATAAATCTAAAAGCAAATTCATTATGATAGGTTTAACTTTCATTGAAGTTAAAGTTAAGTTGAAGTTTCATTTTAACTTTCATTAACTGCCTTTACTCAAGTTTTTTTGTTATTTTGAAAATATCTTCATGCCAAGAAAATCTTAGTGTTACAGACCTTAGGCCTAAAAATACTTATGACCACAAATGCAAAGTTCAATTTGTTAAGATGAAATTTAGAAGCAGAAGGTAATTTTGGATCATTTAACATTATACTTTAAGTGAGGGATATTTACTAGACATTTGATTCTGGAATTTTGTTTTACAGAATCTAATCTTTCTAAGCAGGAAGATACAGGTATTTTCGGCTTTGGAATGTTTTTGCTAAGTGTTTTCTTGATGGGTTCCCAAGTTTCTTGTCTGTAATGTTACTAAATTTTATGTAGCCCTGAACACCTTGCCTCCAAAATGAATGTCCTCTCCTGTCAATGTCCTGTCATTTCTTGCAAAGTCCCTGCTTGGGGACTACCAGCTCTATGAAACTGTTGACCCAGTGCTGGCACAGAGTCCCACATAAAGGTATAAGTCACCCCATCAGCGGCTCTTTGCTGCCATCCATTTCTGTTTGCAGAGTTTTCAGGCCACCCATGTACTTTCTGATGGCTTCGGGGGTTTGCTGTCCAGCTGACTGCCCTGTGCAGCTGTGGCCTCGTTTGGCCGCTGTTGGCTGCCAGCCCAAGTGCTTTGCCCCTGCACCTCTGCTGTTTCACGCTGTAGCTCTCTGCCCAGTGCCTCTTGCTGAGTCCTCTGTCTCAGTGCTATTCCAGAGTCGGCATTTCATTAAAACGTTAGGTTGATAACTGTTGATTTTTCTAGTCTGAGAAAAATGTTGCGTATTGGCTATGCCACCAAAGGTCCTGCACCAAAGCAGCAAGGATTGGAGCAAAGAACTGGAGAGGAAGGAACCAGAATCTAACATAGAACCATGCTGCTCTTTTCCAAGAAGATGGACTCTCTAGTTCCCTACCCGCTTTCCTACGTACTCTCTGGTTTTTAGCAGAAGAGCCTGGTAACTCACTTCCAACAGGTAGAAATGGAAAGCCACTCTAAAAAACTACTACTGCTTTTTTATTTGGAGTATAGCCTTGAAAGCTGTAGCTATTTCTCTTGCATAAAAGAGCTATTAATGATGTTGCGTTGAAATCTGTTAAAAAACCCAAAGATTTCAGAATGTGCACTGAAATGCATTTTTTGTTTTGCTTCTGCTTCCCGTTATTATTTTAGAATGACAAAAAAGATTCTGCGAGAAATCTGTAAACAGCAGAAATTATACTTGACCCCATACTTAAATGATACACTTTACTTACATTATAAAGGTAAGATGTGGATGTGACTGTTTAGATTTATCATTCTAAGTGGTATTTTAGCTCAGCATCTATTTTACGTCTCACCGAAGTAAGGTATCTAATCATTCTTTTAAATTAGAAACATAATTTAATTTTACATACATTAGTGCAATTGTGAAACCAAATGAGTCAACATGAAGGTAGAAAAGTGAACTGATTATAGACCTAATTCACATTGTGGAGTCTTTCAAAGGATCAATAGGAATCAAAGGAAACCTTTTTTTTTCCTCCCCAAAACATTAGCTTCTAAGAAATGTCTTAAAATACTGGTCTAGGTTGCATTCAGAGGAAAATACTTGTATTTCTCAAATGTGTTTTTATAAAGAAGCTGTTTTCCAGCTTTGGGGACTTTTTACTGCCAAATAAAAATGGTCAGGAAGGAAACAAACAGTAAAGACTCGCCGCATGTTCTCAAATGCTACTGAAAGTAAAAGAAGTTGCTAGAATGAACATGGATTGTCCTCTTATGATTTTTGAGCAGGTTTTTGGATGATACGGTTAGCTGGTTCAGGTTAGCATAAGAATTGTTTTAAATAAATAGCACATGCTAAATCTACCTTCTACCTTTGGCCTTGGTTTTGCTATTTTCTCAATATGTACGAGGTATAGACCAGAACAGGTACCTATATGGTTTTGCCCTTTATGAGCCAGGTACTGTACCATTAATTCAGTGGAAATATTGGCAGCAACTTGAGTACAAGTGTTCTCACAGGCTCTTTTCAGTAGCAGTGGTTTAATGAAATTTACTCTTCCAAAGACTTGTTTTCAGCCAATGCAATTTAATTTTAAAACATCTTTTTCTGCAGGATTTGACCGCCTGGAAAATCTTGAAGAGTATACTGGATTGAAGTGTTTATGGCTGGAATGCAATGGCTTAACGAAAATTGAGAATTTGGAGGCTCTGACAGAGTTGCGTTGCCTCTACTTGCAACTCAATTTGATTAGCAAAATTGAAAACCTTGAACCCTTACAAAAGTTGGATTCCCTCAATATCAGTAACAACTACGTTAAGACCATTGAGAATCTCTGTAAGAACTGTTGGTGCAACATGGTTTAACCTATAATGAGTCCATATGCCTAAGCTTTGACTAAGTTAAGCTATTATTAGTGGCAGTAGTTGCAACGGGTTTTTTAATTCATGTTAGAATTTTGCACAATCTCCCATACCAAAGTCCACAAGGCTTCTGATGAAGAGTTAAACCTATGTATTTTGCAATAGGTGAGAATACAGAAAAGACATAGTAATTACTTTGACGTGATACCTAGGACAATTAAATAGTTTTTCCTCACTTCTTAATACCATCTCAGTACTTACCTGCATTGCAGACAGGCTGACAATCCAGTTTTCAGCATTCACTTTGCAGTCAAGATGCGTTTTGGCAGTTACAGACGCGATTACGAAATCTTTTATGTCTGTTAAAGGATTTATTCCATCTTCAGCAGAAAATAAAAAAAAATTCCTCTACATTATCAATTGTAGATGTTAGATGTAGAACTCTGTAGTACAATACTCTTGTATTCCAAATCACCCACCCTCAATAAATTATACCGGTCCATCTTCCTTGAGAATACAAGCTCTTGCTTTTGTGTAACTGACTAGTTTGAAAAGTGAATTAAAAACAACCACCATCCTAAAGCCAAAGAACTATTTTTCCTGGGGTGAAGAAAGCAGCTTTGGAGCCCTAGCCAAAACATACATAGAGTAGAATAAAAAATTTAGGCAAAAAGCTCCCAATTCAATAGAAACAATTATTTTGACAATGCAGTTTTCTACTTGCTCCAGAAAATCCTCCGTGAAGCAACGACTCTTACCTTTCCCCTTGTTGTCCGACAGCTTGTCTGAAAGTCCTGCAGACTCTACAGATCGCTCACAATAAGTTACAAGCGGTGGAAGACATACAGCACTTGCAAGAGTGTCTGAGTATTTCTGTCCTCGATCTTTCCCACAACAATCTAAGTGATCCAAATGTTATAACTATTCTGGAGACCATGCCTAATTTGGTAAGCTGAACATAGCTGGGGGTTTGTATCATGTAGGTGGGTGAATCCCATTAAATGGTTTTGTCGCGTGGTCCAGGGCACAATAGGTATCGGTCTAAAAGAAATGTTATTAAACATTATTTGTTTGGGTTTTTTTTCTAGATTACCTGTAACACCCAGGATGTTTTATTCACTTCTTGGTTTTGAAATGATAGGGAAAGAGCATATCCAGATTGGGGTATTTTTTGCTGCTTGACTTTAAAAATTGTTTCCCTTGTTTCTCTAGCGTGTGCTGAATTTGATGGGAAACCAAGTGGTAAAGAAAATTGCTAATTATAGAAAAACACTTATTGTTCGACTAAAACAACTGACATACCTGGATGACAGACCAGTTTTCCCAAAGGACAGGTAAGAAACAGAGGCATCTTCTTTACCTTTACACAGTACTAAAGCTCAAATGCTAATGAGCACTCACCCATGTTTTGTCACAGAAGAAAAGGAAGATTGACTGGTATAATTTATTGAGGGTGGGTGACTTGGAATACAAGAGTATTGTACTACAGAGTTCTACATCTAACATACCTAGGAAAAAAACCATCTATTTTTTAACATGAGAATTAATTCTTGAACAGAGTTGTTTTACGCTAAGTCTGTAGACCAGGGGCAAATCCTGATTTCAACAGAAGCTGAACGAGCGTCTGGGAAAGCAGAGCCAAGATGAGCACTCCTGGCAGATCTCTGGTGGTGTAGTCACCTGCATTTGGATATCTTGGTTCTTTTGTTGCAGTTCCACGTAAAAGATACGATACATGTGCATCCCTGTTGTGTAAGGGATTGTCATTGATGTATGCTTTTTTTTTTTTAACCCTTGCAGCTATTTTATGCTGTTGCAAGCTATTTTAAATTTCTCTTTTATTACAAAGATGGGGTTTTATAGCTATATTACGGTGAGCTTTTGTGTTTTCATTAGAGCCTGTGCAGAAGCCTGGGCTGTTGGAGGGCTTGAAGCTGAGAAAGCAGAAAGGGAAAAATGGGAAACCAGAGAGAGAAAAAAAATCCAAGATAGTATCGATGCTTTAGCAGCAATCAGGCAAAAAGCAGAGGAAAAGAAAAGACAAAAGTCTGTGGAAGAAAGAGATGAAAGTGCAAAACGTGGAAATGGAGGTGCAACAGACATCCTAGAAGGTTTGTTGTTACTGTTTTGAAAGATGGCTGTGTCTGCTTCAATTTGAATGTTTAAAATAAATGAATAGTTCCCGAATGTTCAGAAGCAGGCTGATGCGATTTTTGGAATATGTTTATGAATCTTCTTTTCCCATACTAAGTACTTTATTAATCTTATTGTATCTTAGATTAACCACAATGATTTTAAGCAATCATCTCCCTTCTCACTGCTGATGAAACAGAAAAACAAAAAACTACTTTTTGTCCCAGCATTTCAAGCTCTTGTGCCCTTTAGCAGAGCAACCAGATGCTGGTCAGGGTTCCAGCAGGCGTTCATGGGTGGAGGCAAGCAATTACACCCCAGCGGTGATACTTCCCCAAGATGCAGAACAGGGCTGGCTTCAGTAGGCGTGTGGGCTCCAGTAAGTCCCAGTGCTAACCGCCTCACCAGTCCCCATCCAGGCACCTCTCCGCCGCTGCGTTCACCAACAGTAAGAGCTTCAGCCTAGAGCCGGCAGCAGTGGTAACACAGGCAGTAAAAAGGTCTTTAATGATTTGCTTCACTTACTGCCCTTTTTTATGCCACAAATTCTCCAGTCACATTATTCGGGGAGGCATACATTTACTGCCAGTAATAGGTCCCAACCTCACCTTTCTAGAGAAGTATGCGTGTTTCAGGATAAATAGGATTGAAGGCAAATAAGGCAGTGCTGCAGTGCGGAGTAACTGCAGCGTTTGTCACTGATCCATCAAAATGCTCAAACATATACTTAAATATGTAGTCACTTGTGAGTCTTCTCAAAGTTATCTATAGATGCCAGATGATTATTTACTATAGTGTTTTCCCTCGATGAGTTTTTTTGCTTGGGAACTGTGTTTGCTGGGGAGTTGGGACGGGGAAACCCACAACATTGCTGCGGTCTTGGGAGGACTGCTGGCTGATCCATGAATAGCTGCTCAAAGTAGGAGCTTCTGATGCATATTTTAGGCCAAACTATTAAGATCACATAGTAAAGTTTGGATATTTAGAATGAGTAACTCAGCAGCTGTAATGAACATGTTTCTTCTGTACTAGCACCGACAAATTCATATGACAGTGATGGAAATTCTAATGCATCAGAGACTTCAAATATAGCAGAAAAGGAAGAAACTCAAGAGAAGAATGAGAAACTTAGAAATGAAAATTTTGATGCTCGTGATGAAGTGACAACACTTCTACCAAATAGGGAAGATGACACAGATTTCCCATCTGGAAATATTCCTGCTAGGATTCAAGAGGATGCACAAGAATCAGACTCTTACAAATACTCAAACTTCAACAAGACGACAGACGGTAATGTACACAGTGAAGAATCAAACCAAACTGAGGAAGCAGAGACGATGAGCCGAGCTCTGTCTTAGTGTAGCACCGCCTCTGCCGTGATTCAGTCCAACTGATTCATAGATAAGAACTTCGCATTAGATTTCCACAGTGACTACTTGAAAATCAAGTAATACTGGATAAAATATTCTTTAAATACAACAAACAAAAAAAATGTGGAGGGCTTAACCTGCAACTTCTGCTACTTAAAGTGGAATTCCACTTCTCCTACGTCCCAGGTTTAGTGCCAGGACAGGAGAGCTTACAGGCTTCCATTGCTCCCACAGAAACTGTGGGGTCTGTCTGCCAGCAGAAGCTGGACGTCACTCTAGAGGTGGTTTTTGTGCCTTCACAGGTGGAAGAATGCTTTTGTAGATTTGTGAAATATGTTATCGCAAAATGCAAATACTAATGTATACAATGTAAGGGAGACCAAGAATACGATGGAAAGCTGTGAATTCTGCAGTGGTAGCCGGGTCTCCAGCAGTTTGGTTCTGCAGTGCTTGCTGTTGCCATATAGAAAGTCTTTTATTCAGTTAGTTCTCTGCATCTGAATACTGTTTATTCTATAGATCTAGCAAGAGACAAGGCAGTTACTGAAAAGGCCATGCTTCCGGAACTGGATGAATATGCTGAAATTGAACAGATCAAAATGGAGACACCGGAGAAACTTTATCTTGACGTATGTATTGGATTCAGATTTTGGGAAGGTCAGGGTGGGTATTGTCTGCTCCCAAATGAATTCTTGTAACATCCTGGCTAATAAAACTATATGGCCAGGTTTCTAAAAATGGTCTACTATTAGGAAATGTAAAAGGAAAGAAAGAAAAAAAAACCCCAAAAGTAAAGTTGTAGGGGTATTTCTTCTCTCCAGTGCAGCATGTTTAAAGAATTTACCACTGCTTCCAAAGTTTATTTTGTCCTTTGGCCATAAATCACCTGAAGTTGACCTTCTATCTCTGTGATATCTCAGAGGGCTCTCATTTAAAAAACAGAAATCACAACAAAAAGAATCTAATGGATACATGCGTCCTCATAGGCAAAACTCAAATGAAATATGCAGCTAAAAATGTGAACTGTTGCAGAAAAAGTATAAGGAAGAAATAGCCACCCAGTCACTGTAAATGTTAGCTAGCAGCAGCAGATATTATAAATTCATTCTCAAAATAGAACTTTTAGGAATATTTCCAGGAAAAGCAGAACGTGCATTATTCAGGTATATAATTAGCAATTTGTATATTTAATACAGTCTTTATTATCTAAGATTTCTATCTATTGATGCAAACATTTAAACATGTTTAACCACATTTAACCATGAGGAGGACATGGGTGATAGCAGTGAAAAATACAGCAAATACATGGCACCGCAGCACGCTCCTTTGCTCAAACTTTAACGCAGTCCAAAAGGAACTCTTCAGCATACGTGCATGGACTGGCTTTTCACACATAAAAAGTGTGACTATTCTAATTCTACAGAAGCAAAACCCAAACCCAAATCACACGCTAATACACATTTCAGTGTTCTATGCTACTTCGTTCTCCAAATGACACTTAGTAATGGAAAGAGCTTCTCCCAACACCCTCCAATACTTACGCTATTGCAGATTTTCCAAGGAGGCTTAGCGCTGACATAGCAGGGAACAGCCGTGACGATGCCAATGGAGAGAAGCTCTGGAGCAGCACCGTCCTCTTTATTCACATCTGGAGTCCGTAGATACTCTCAGTAGTAATATAAGGGAGAAAAGTGGAGGAGGATTTGTAATGCGGTGGTTATGACATCCCTCTATCAAGCAGAAACAAGCCCATGTTGCTGCACATGCCTGGGTGGTGTTTGAACTACATTCTCTGTACCTAAACCAGGATCACTTTTAGCAAGTGATTTTGGATTGATCTGCAAATGCGCCCTGCTGATTGGAACAAGACTGACAGCTTTCCTGTTGACATCAGATTCCAAGCATTAGTCTCAAATCTTCATTTGTACATTTCTAATGCTATTCTTACAAACCTGTGTGCCTTCAGAGTCCTTTTTCCCACTGATGAATCATCTTGTGCTTGTCCTCAGGAACTGCCCGATTTAGAAGATATAGATGTAAGTGAATTTCCCCCAG
This sequence comes from Larus michahellis, assembly GCF_964199755.1. Lineage (NCBI taxonomy): Eukaryota > Metazoa > Chordata > Aves > Charadriiformes > Laridae > Larus > Larus michahellis. The sequence continues at coordinate 20,374,726 of NC_133899.1, forward strand.
AAGAGGAAATCTTTGCTCAAAAGGTAAGATTCTTATTAATTCTAGTGATGAAGCTTGCCTAAACACATTTACAAATGTTTTGCAAAATGAGGATAATCATCTAAGTTGTGACATGCTGTTTTGGGAAATACAATCGGTTATGCACTTATAAACTAAAATGGATGTTTCAGCGGATCTTCTCTATCCACTTGTAACTCCTTTTTTAATTTGATTTTTTACATTATTGCATTGCAAAAATAGGAGAATGAAAAACCTAAGATCAAGCAATGCAGCAGTTAAATAAGATTAATTTCTTAGTAGCATGTAGTGTTTTAATGAAGATTGCTCTTAAAATGTACTTTACCAGTACTAATACGCTGCAAAGGACTGAATAGATAGTACAAATCACCTACTGCTGAATAAAATCAGACTTTTCAACTGAAAACACAGGGAGATTGAAACTCCTCTGCTCCACCTGGGGCTGGTCAGATACAGGCCCACACCAGTGTTGTGCTCGGACTGATCTGCTAGGCAAAAACCTAGAAGCAGAAACAAGAGGAAAAAGAAAACGACAGAGATTAAAAGCCCGGCTCCAATTCTAGTGCTGATGTAGACTCCTCCTTGCCTTGCTGGAGCCAGAGACTGATGCAGTACGTGTTTTCACAAGTCCCTCCAAGATAACGCAAACCTTTCCTACAGTCAGTGTAAGGCCCAGGATTTATTCACTCTTTTGGCCACAGACTCCTAACAGCGTTGCAAAATGCCTTGGCCAGCAAAGCCTACAATTAAGATAAGGGAACAAAGAGGATTATTGAAGGAGTATGTGTTAGCAGCTCTCACGCTCCAAAGGGTGTTCAGTTCTTAACAAGACGAAGAAGCCCACGCATTGCTGAAATTCGTCTGCTTTTTATGAACTGGTAATAGTCTATGATCAGTTCGTCGCTGGTGCCCCGAGATTTGTCCACAAAGAAGCAGAGCTATGGGTATGAAGCACGTCCCATACCTTTTGGGAGAACAGCACGGCAAAGCCGACAGCTGTTACGTGGAGCCAGGAGATAGTTACCCACCTTTTTGCTTTTACATCTAGAGTAACATATTTTCAATTGTTTTCTACCTTTATGACAGGAATGTCACCCAAAGATTGAAATAATTTCTGAAATGACAAATGACAGCGATTCTGCATTAGAGGAAAACAATAAAAACATGTTTGAGAATTCAGTAGAAGAAATTTCAACAGCAATTTTTTCAAATGCGCGTAAGATACATAAAGAGCATGAAAAGGAGCACTTAAGACCCCTTGTTGAAAGCTTCGTCACAGAGCCTGCTAATCCACACAGATACCTGGAGATCGTACATAGACAAGCAACCCCCTCAAAACCCTTGATACAAGAGGTTGTCACTGAACCCGAGGGTAATCTGCTGTTGTCACCCGTCTGCGATCGACCAGGTGGCTCAAGCCCATGGGAAGGGGACGGTAAGATTACAGTGACATAATTAACCACAGAGGAAAAGGTGGGTGGCACATTCACAGTGACAGTTCAGCTCTTGTTGAAAACATTTTTGATCCACTTTTAGTTAACAATCACTTCTTCCTTTTATTTATGTGGGAACGCTAATAAATTAGGAATTAAAATGCTATTTTCTGTTTTTCCATACAGAAGTTCTTGCTGAGTTTTATTTAAATGGTTTTTAAAGATTGGGCTCTACATTTCTTTTTCCAGTATTAAAGACCACCGGTGAGTTTCATTTGCCTTTTGCCTTCATGCTTTAACAGGGAAAGGCAGTGATGGGGAAATGGTGTGCCTGGCCGAGGGCGAAGGACGGCCTCACGAAGCACAAGGTGAGAAGGACCCTGAGAGCGAATTAGATTAAAAAAAATACAGACCAAATCCGGAGCACAGTGCCTGTCTGATTGCATGCGGTTATGCTCAAAATGCAGAGTTCAGCGCCGGGACCCTTAGTTAAAGCTGACGTAACACTTACTGAGGTATAAAAACCCACCACCTTCAGGCGGGGGGAGGCTGCTGTGGCCTCCAGCATCCCCCCCTGAGGGCAGAGCCTGTGGCTGCGTCAGCGTGAGAAGAGCCCGCAGCCCTCTATGACCCGCAGGGAGCCAGCGCCCGTGGCCCCACTGACAAACCTGCCGGGGGTCCCTCGGCTCCAAGCTCTTTGGGGCAGCTGGCAGTGTTCGCTGCCTTTGAAAGCGAGGGCACTACTGTTTTAACGTTAAATTCCACTCTCTCATGTCATTTTTCCCCTTGCATCCTTCTAGAAATTACTCAGTTAAATGTTTATATCTTTGGGTTTCATTACATACATAATGAAATGTAGTTTCAGTCCATAATGCAACATGTTTCTGTCATTTGGGCTAAATAAAGATTCTACCTGTAGCCAAATATATTTTAACTTGTATCATCTCCTTACAAATGTATGGCATATCAGACAGACTTCAACGACAAATGGAGATTGCTTCTTAAGAGGGTATTTTACAGATCTGATATTCATAGACATTATGATTGTTTATGCAAAAATAGATGCAGAAATAGTGTCCGTGCACGGAAAACACAGTTTTACCTTTCAGGGCAGTCTGTGATGAAACGTAAACTTAGCTCTGCCATTTTCATCCTTTTTCCTTGTGAGAAGTGTCTCAGGATCTCGATTTCAAATATAACAGAAAACTAAATTGGTCAGTAGTGGCAGAAAGACAGCCTTGGCGTAACAAGCTGCCCAAAGGAATTCTTCCATTGGCTTCTCGTTTACATCGCAGCGGTATCTTGTGCCAAAGTGAAACAGAAGATAACAGCAGGGATGCCCCAGCCGGGTTCTCTCTTCTTCCCTTTCCCCTTCCCCGGGCCTTCTCCCCTTTCTGAGCTGGAGAATAAAACGAGGCAGTGGAGGCTGCTGGAGAGCAGCCCTTCCTCTGCGACACCGCAAAAAGGGTTGGGGGAAACGGACAACTCTTGGCCAATTCTGCCGAGGCTTTAACGGCTCTCATTTTCTTCACACGGATGCGGCTGTGCTAGGCAGGCAGAAAACAATTGTACGCTGCTTAAGCGCCACATAAAAGCATCGGCCTCATCGGCGACGGCTGATGCTGTTTTTGCGGCATAGCCACCCAGCGCAGTGGCAGCAGCAGAAGGCAGGCTTTAGGTGACCTCGCCCCACTAATCATACCCAAATTTAGGTGGATGTCTTTTTTCATATTTCTATAAATCCCTAATAATTTGTAATAAATAAAATTGCACCGGCCCCGTACGTGTGCACATTTAAAGAAAAAAAAATTACTAGGGACTTGTTGAAAAGCTGTATTTCCAATTAGCTGGGTTTAGGTGCCATCTGGTGGTAAAAGAACCCGTCCTAACTAGAATGCAAAATCATCGTAAGAGCTCTCAGGGGAAACAAGACGATTGCTTTAAACTCCAGCCACCGTCCGTGAGTGAAAACACACTGGTAAAACCCTTGGCCTCCAGGACAGAGCAGGAACAAATTTAAAAAAGTAATTCTAAGAGTGAAGTTTGAGCTCTATTGTCACTAAAAGCAAGAAAAAAAAAAAGATTAAAAAAAAGTGAGTCAAGAACTATCGATTCTTTGACTCTGATCCTGACAGTACCTGACATCCTCACACCGCCCAGCGTTTCAGTTTGAAGACCTCGGCTGCTGCCTGAGCTGTGTTTAATCGCCCCATTTTACAGGCCAGATCTCTCCCGTTTAGCGGCGCTGAGCACAGCCACCAGTGGCACCCACGTTATCTCACTGGGGCATCTTCCTGGGGGCTCCTCACTTGAGCAGGACTTGGGAAGGAGGGAAAGAGAAAGGGGTAGGCGAAAGTAGTGAGAGGAATGCCAGAGCAGGACTAAATGAGAAAAAAGAAATGTATTTAATTAGTGTTTTCTGTAAAACTTTACAAATGTACAGCATAGTGCAAAAAACGCAGTGTCAGCACATCACCTTCAAGTAAAATTAACAATGTAAAAAGCCAAGGAACGCAAGCTTGCTTCCTCCCAGGAGCGGCTCCCGAATACTGTTCCTGCCGGTTCCTCTCTCACCATCAAGCTCCAATCTCATGGTTACAGCAGAGCAAAAAGCCTAAAGGAAAACCCAAGAACCAACCCAAGAACCATCCCAAGCGGCTGCGCGCAGCGGGGGCAATCTGCTGCCGGCACGAGAAAAACTGGCGCAGCCTGAGAAGACGGTGCCAGGCACCCTGGGTGGTTGAGCTGCACTTTTGTCTGCTTGCAAGGAGCTCTGCTGGGATGGCTCGTTCTTCAACCCCAACGAGACAATCCAGGAGGACACCGAAGCGTATGTTTGACCCCGAGCGTGTGACAGGCTTCATGAAAACACGGGAAAGCTACTCAGGAGCTTGAAGTTAGGCACGTGCTTAAAGACCTTATTGGATCGATACATTCAGTGTTAACGAGAAGGCAATCTCGCGTGTGAAGGTTCAGAGAAGGATGCAAATCTTCAAGGGGGATAACACACGTGTTGTCAGGTGATAGCAGACAGTTTTCAGTTACCCAGGAGAAAAGAGGGAAAGAGAGTGCAACTCAATGACTTCCCATCGCTGGAAATGACAAAATACAGTGGGAAATGGGCTGATCTGGGTGGACTTTCTAAGCACAAATCCATCAAAAAGGAAAACCTTGTCCATGACACACTCAAGCACATCATCTAAATACCAGGCCAATGGGGGCTGCCAGAATTTTCCCCTCAGTCCTGAACACAAAACCAGCGTCTGGCATTAATTCCGAAGTGCTCCCAACCTCGCTTCTGCAAAGACGGTGCCACCAAGGCGGTGACGGAGCTGCCAGCACACAGTGGTCGGCTGGAAAAAAAATGTGCTCAAAAGCAAATGTTTCTGAACTAAGCCATATGTTCACGTGCTGAAAAATGGATGGAGGGAAGGGCTGTGACAGGAAGGTCCATCTGAAACACGCTCATCTTATTAAGGAGAATCTGAGCCTGCATTCCTCCGATCCATTGGCTACCTTTTGGGTTGGATGCTGCTTGAGCATTCAAGATGCTCAGAAATATGGTTTAGAACCAAGAATCGTCACAGCGATGGAAGCAGGCAGAGAATTTCTTCAAATGGTACTGGCCCGGCTTATACCCCCTGTCGAAGCCCGCGGGAGCCCTGAGTTTGAATTTCCTGGGTCTGCCTTACTGCATTTGGGTAGCTTTCCTAAGGAAAAGGAACTCAATTAGAGGATACTGAGATAAATAATACGTTCTCATTAGAACTACAGCATAAAAAAACAAAGCTCTGCTTTGTTGAGAAACTCAGTTGTCAGAAACCACAGGGAAGAGGAAGATTAATTCAGCCTTTGGGGGCCGGTCTCAGATGCACAAAGGACAGAAGAAAAATTGGTGGGACGCGGTGGACTAACCCTTCTGCCTCTCTCCTACACCGAGCAGCCGAGGGGCCTTCTAAAAAGGGGATCCCATCAATCAGACTGGTTTGTCAGATTTCATACATCAATAAACCAACAGGCACGTCTTCAGGGGAAGTAGAGCAGGTCAAGGAAAAAAAAAAAATCATTGGACTGGACATGGAATACTTAGCCAGCAGCAAAGCCCAGAGCGCGCTCTCGGTCCTCCCTGCAAATGGAAAATTGTACCTGCAGAAGAGTCTATCCCTTTATTTTTTTATTTTTATTTAAGTATGGAGTGCCTTGCCCTTATGTTAGAGAAAATAAATTGGGAAAAAAAACCCCACAACAATGAACAAACCCTCTCAATTTGGCATGGGATGTTTTGGGGTCTGTGATGGTCTGCAGCTCCCCTAGGAGCCAGAGACACATTCTGAGAGCCGTCACTCTGAGAACAATCTTCTGCACACTCTGAGGGATCTTCATTTTCCTGCTCACCCCAGGAGGATAAGGGAGAGGCACAAGTACATCCCAACAACACCAGAAAATGGATAATAGAATATTTTTAGAGCATTGGACTAGCATAAAGAACTATTTTCCTATTTAACAAACAGCATCCAGAAGGGTCAGGCATCTCAGCTAATCTGTGCTGCCCTCATTAAAATCCAACAGTTTGACATCGCAGACACTAGCCAGGACCACTTTATTTTATGAAGTCCCTGATGTACTTTCAAGCTACTCTTCTCTTAAATTTTACTAGAAGATTTGAAATTTCTAACAGCATTTTCAAGAAAAAAAAGCCATCCTGCCAAGTTCTCACTCCCCATAGGAGCAGCATTCTGTTTTAAAATTGTTATCCTGGACAAACACCGAAATCCAGGTGCTGGGAGGGTCATGCAACAGCTACTGACCATTTCCATCTACTCAAAAAGAAAGGGCACAAAAAGAAACTCTCTTGGGGGTTTCTGAGTCACGTTTGTTTCTTTACATTCAAACCTGCGGATGCTTGGATGGGTGGGAGAGAGACGTCGTTTCTTGGAAGATGAATCACTGGTTGTTGTCAGTTGAAGAGCTCAGGTTTAACGGGATATCCCCTTGGACACCCACAGAGGACAGGTAGGAAGCCATATTTTCAGATGGAACATAAAGCGATGAACTTTCAGGCAAGCTGATGAGGTCGTTGCCAAAGATGGACTGACGATCGACAAGGAACTGCTGGGCGCTTTCCAGAATGACATCTTTCCCTAGGAATGCAAATGGACAACAGAAAGCTCAGTTTCTGGAAGGCAAGTTACCGGACTTTACGTGTGTAGAACTGAAGAGTTGCAAATTCCCATGGCAACAGGAGGTGAGGGGCCTCATTCCAGGCAAAAACTGCTTGGAAACACTTGAGTCAAACTCGGGCTCACTCAAAAACCCGTTACAACCAACTGGAGTCTCTGCAGGTGCCAAGCTGGGTTTTGCCCAAATGCTGAGATGCCTCACAAGAAGTGAAAAAGGGACAACCAAGTGGTTGGAGACACTGAGAAGTGGGTGAGGGCAGCTTCTCTTCTCCTTCACTCAAGAACTGTCTGGTTTTCCTCATCACTGCAGAAGGAGACATCTGCCAATTGCTCCATTATTCCAGCATCACGCATGGACCAGAAAGGCTTTGCAAACAGGAGATGCTCCTCTTGTGCAGTTCAGCCCCAGCCTGCAGAAGGATTCTCTCCAGTGCAGCTGGGCTTTTAATGCCTTTGATGCTCATGTAAGATGCTGAGCTTAAGGTGGAGACTGGAAGTCCCTGAACTACACGCAATACATCAAAACTCTCAGGTGGGCTCAGGTGGCTACAGCACCAAACTAAGGCTCACAAAATCTCTTCTTTCAGGTCTAGCCCAGCTGACCTGAAAATATCAATATATCACTATTCCAAGACCAGGAAAACACTTCTAGAGTCATATCTATGGTCAATGACACACGCTATCCGAGTCACTGATGGGAAGATCAGCTGGCCGGTTCCCTTGAGGTCTGGTAAAAGGTCTGGAGAAACCAAGACGTAACCTTTGCCTCTGGCTGGTAGCAGCTCCGGGTCACCTCCTCTGCAGCAGGAGCCAGTGGAAACACAGGACCTGTACAGCTCTTGCCACCCCTGCTCCATTTAGATCACCACTTTGCTCTCAGGTGGCGATGAAGAGGCAGAGAAAACAGTGGAGCCGCTGATAGACACGATGTGGACCCAAACGGGAGCAGTGGCAGCTCAATTGCATTTAAGCCTCGGTTTATCCCGCATGCATTTCCCACTGCTCAGTAACGAGCTTAGCAGTTGTTGTGGGAACATTGCTGACCGACACTCACAAAGGCAAAATAACAAACGTGTTTTGCTCCCTCAAGTGGCAAATGGTCAGTGCCAGACGTTGCGTGTAGGTGCTGACATGTTTAACACCTTAATTACATCCCCATTTCTGAGTCCCCAAGAGCCGCTGTGCTCCTACCTGGGCAGGCGTTGTTAAACGGGGGGTTGAACCCTTTTGAGGACACCTCAGTTGCATTCTTCTCCAGGTCCACTGTGAGTCGCTGCATCTTGATGCAAAAATATAAACTACAATGTACAATTATACAAAGACAGGGGAGCTTGTTAGAACTAGGCCATTTCTGGAAATCAGTGCTTCATCAATGCTGCACAACATCCGCCAGCAACGCAAGCCGTCCTCCCTGCCCTGCCTCTCCTGCCAGCCGCACCTGCATGCCGTCAAAATACCCGAAAGCGTGTGCTGAAGGGCAGATACGCCTGAAGGAGAGGGCGAAGGGAGAGGTAATCCCCTATCGGCACTGGTTAATACAGTGTGAAGCTCATGTCACGTGAGGAGGCCAGGTGTCACTGTGGCTGTCCCTGCCCGGCTGCCATACAGGGCAAACCCACAGTCCTCTGCAGCTGGCAACAAACACAAAAGTAATTTTCTTCCCATTTGCCTATGACTGTCTTTAAAGTTAAACTAGCTTTTGCTTGCACAGCGCTTCCCACTGCGGAGCTGCTGCGGGTATTGCTTCCAGGCTCCTCTACACTCAAGAGTTTCCGCAGCACAAGCCAGCCCAAGGGCAGGCTGCACCAGCGGCCTCGGGGACCGAGCTATTGCACATTGCAGCTCCCCCTGGCCTTTCCTCTCATGCCATCCTTTTTAAAAGAGATCGTCCCTTGCTTCCAAGACTTGCTAATGTTAGCCGTCTCTTCAGAGCCTCTCCTTCCTAACACTCAAAAGGATAGTGATATCATGAGGAAGGCTTAGAGACCTTTCACACTCCGTTAGAATAGATTATGCTTCGCTGGCACGTCTGTAGAGATGCAGAACCAGCCAAGTCTTTATCCGGCCTGGCTGGCAGTGAGGGCTCTGAAAACTCACCCTCTATCAAGCAGGAAAAAGTCATGAAACTCACTTTTCCTTCACTGTTTATTAAATCACCATATGCACTTCAGAAATGCCTGTGTCACTGCCAACTCCAAACAAATACTGCCAAACTGAACTTCTCCTCGTTTCTTCTGCACGGCTACGCGTGAACCTCCATTCTAATTGCGTGTGGTTTCAGGGATGGCTGCACTTTATAAAGGCACATTTTATAAAGGGCTTTGGCACAAAGACACTTTATGGATCTATGGTGTTAGTGGGAAGTGACATTCACACCATTGTTTCGATCGGAGACTCCGGGACATCAGACAAGCTCTGGCTGAGGGGGAGAGACAGGTCAGCAGTGTAAGATAACGCTCCCAGCCTGCCCTCAGGAGATGCTGGGCTTTCCCGCACCCTTCTCTCTGGCTATAAAATAATTAAGCGTTCTTCAGTTATGCACAAGCTCTGCTTCATAAGGACATCATTATTATTATTATTATCATCATTATTATTATTATTATCGTATCTCAGAAATACACATCTCTTACCGGGGACAGACTGGCTTCCATTTCAGTCAAATTCCACTCGCTCAAAGATAAATTGGGATTAAAGACCTGTTGGGAGGAAAACACAATTAGGCTTCGGAAAGGTGCAATAGTTGGAGGTGTTCGTATCCTCAGCTGTCTGTGGAGGTGCCGGGGAGCAGCGTCTGCCTGCGCCCCAGCTGCTCTGGCACGTCACCCAGAGCTCCAGGCTGGGGAGTGCTGGTTTGTACCTGGGCCAGACCAGCGAGGGCTGCGTCGGGGACACCAGTACCAATCCGCCCGCCCTGCTGCCTGCCACTGGAGGGGTGGCACAGGCACCCAGTGCCACAGTCATGCTGTAAACCAGGGCAGCTTTTGTGTCACTGCACACGCAAGTCAGAGCCCTTTTTTTTTGCTGCTCTTGGGGCCTAGGACGCTTCCAGAATCACATGGATTTTTAAAAGCCTTCCAAAACCCAGTAGCAGAGGGCAGATTCCTGCTGCATCAACGCCCCACTGGCAATTTCTTGAGAAGTCTGAGCAATGTGGGCAAAGGAGCTGTTGATCTGGGGTAGAGTTTTATGATTCATTCTCACTCTTGTGACGTTCAGTGGCACAGAGAGAGAAAAGTGGGTCAGTGACAGGAAAACCCCTCCTAATGAGACAGAAGAAACAGAAACCAACGGAGCCGGTGACAGAGCAGGCCATTAGAGAAGCTTTCCATAAAGTCAAAATCAATCATAGGCTCTTAGGAACAAATATAGACGTAGGAACTGGCTTTAAGAGAATAAGATGAATTTTTTTTTTTAACGATTTTTCATTCCTGTTTATCCATGCAAGTTTACCATGTGCCTGCATCTGAAGCACCTCCTCAAGGGAGCATATCTTTGACATATAGATTCTTTTGCTACATAGAGTTATTTGATTACTGGCAAAACCCTTTCATATACTGACTCTATGTACGAGGAGAGAGTGAAAGAAACAAACCTCCATATTGCTGCATATATACTTAAGAAAAAAGTATTTCTAAAGAAAAGTGACCTGAGAACTGCAAACAGATCACCATCTCAGCAGGGAGAGAATTTAACATCATCTACGCTTCCCAGAACGTGAGGAAAAGGGGAAGGTAGTAGAGCTAAACACAACCTAGGAGTATCTAAGATGCAGAATACGCAGAAAATAAAGTAACCCACCCAGAGAAATTACCCAACTAGCTAGAGAGTTGTATTAAATCTATTTTATCTACACGTCCTAGGTTTCATGATGATGTCTTTACCAATTTGTGCTCCTAGAAGTTCAAATATGTGTATTTACCAAAGAAATGTAAAAAAGCATCATTTAAAGTCTGAAATCCTGCCAGCTCCTATGAGCAGGTCAAACCAGAGCTGCGACTCTGCTGGCAGCATGTGACAGACAAGGTGCCACACGAGACCAAGCCACACGGTCCATCTGATTTCCAGCCCAAAGGTACCGCTGGGAACTTCACAACCGTTCCCCGCAGCCGCCCCCGGGGGGGCCCGACACTCACATCCAGGAGGCTGGCGGGCTCCAGCCCGTACTGCTGGCTCCGCAGCAGCAGCTGCAGCCCTTCCAAGCTCCAGTCCGTGCCCTCCAACGGGTCTGAAATATCTGTTCTGAGAAAAGACAAGGGGAAACATGGCCACGAATGAGACTTGCACAGACACATACAGAAAGCAGGACTGAACAGCCCTCTGACATGAGGTTTATGCTGACATCTCACTTAGGAAACCACGAGCCTGTCAGCCTGGGTTTATGCCGCATCACTTGGGCTGATCCCAGAAGTACAGCCCAGCAGAGCACAGAGGGGACTGGGGAGACTACTCCTCTCTTGGGTGACACGTGGGGTTTGCAGACGGACAGTCTGTGCACATCTCTTCAAGACCGGGAAAATTAAAGCTTTCCTTAGAAGAAATCCTTCTAGAGAGGCACTTGGGATCCAGAACAGGCTGCATTTCCATCCTCCTGGGTCCAAGAAGCCTGAATTATGATTCACTAATGTTAACAGTAATTAAAGGTTTTTAAAGGAGTGACTTTTAACTGCAGGCATTCAGCCTGCAGGCTGCGTTTACCAGAGACATTCAGCTAAAGGAGCAACTGTGCCACCCTGCTGTGTTTAACTCCCCCCAAAAAGCTAGAAAAATTTCTCTTAAAATCTAGAGTCTTTAAAAAAGGGCGTTTTTTTCTTCTAATAAAATGTTTTGAAGTAGCCAGTGGGGTTATGAAGGAAGAATTTAGTTCTCTATAAGAACCCAAAGGAAAATAAAAGCCTTTCTGGTAAGTCTAGTGTGGGTTTCCCCCCTTGTTGTTCTCACATTGCTGCCGTTGCCATAAAGAGTGAACTCTGCAGTTAACCTCTGCTTCATCCCGCAAGCTGCAACGTGCTTTCCCGCTGCTGGAGAAGTCTGCCGCACACTCACCCCTAACGCTGGTGCTGTTGGGATGCCCGTCTCACACCATGCTAGAGCACCTCCAAAAGCGGCTCCCCCAGATCGCCCTGTGGCTGAGCCGAATGACGCTGTGCTGACCCCCCCCCTTGCAAAAGGACATCATTCTCTGGGTGACTGTCACACGCGGGATACTTGTGTGCCCTGGCTTCAAAATAATGAAGCCTCCATCCCTTTGCGTCAGACTTCTGCACTCAGTGAACACAAACTCCCAACTCTCCATCCCTGTGAGTCACCTCACTTACTATTTTGTGATTTTAAGGCAGGATTTTTATCTTTTATAGGCTTTCACAAGGCCTTGCTTTGGACTGCCTAGCATTTTACTGAGCCCCTCCAGTTCAAGGGGACAAGCACGGCAATGCAGCTAAGCTTCATGGGTTTTCACCTTTAGGCAGAGATGGGGAAGCTGAGATCTCTTGCTGTGTCAGCTCCCCGGTACCTCCCCAGAAACGTGTGGCCCATGTGATGGTGCCAAAGTGACTGGCTGTCCCCTGAAGACACCTAGCACTGACTCAGGAAAGTCACCTTGGACAGGTGGTAGGAGGAGATGCAAAGGGAGAAGAGACTAACAAGAGAAGTCTATTTGACTTCACAGCACAGGAGAGGAAAAGAAAGGGGGCAAATTATTTCCTTCTCAAGCCCAAGCCTGGGCCTGATAAACACTTTGCTGCCTTACCAAATATTTGCCCCACAGAGGCTGTACCTTCAGAAGTGCAGAGGTTACGATGATGATGGACTGTCATCTTCCATCACCATCTTTGGATTGGCACACAAGTGACACCTTATTCACTGCCCAGAAAGACCAGTGACAAATATTTCCTTATGACTTTATCTAACTGAAGACTCAATAAAACAAATGACAGAGGGCACAGAAGCTACTGGAGGCGTAGTGCTGTCCAGTGGCCTGCAAGTCTGCAGACATGGATGCTGGTCTGGGCTCCAGCTTTCACTTGGACCTTGGGCAAATCCCTCTCACTGCAAAAAGCCTCTTCCTGCTCCCATGGCTCTGATGCACGTGCTCTGACAGCTCTTCCTCTGTTGGGTCCTTCAAGCAAGTCATTCACAGGCCCCCCCCACCCCTGTGAACTGTCCCCTAGGCTCAAAGGGTCCTCTAAGCAGGTGCCACAGGTACAGGATGGAGGTCACCAGGCTGTAGTAGGTGACTTAAAGCCACCTCCCTTTCTCCCCAGCTAAGGGAAGAGCGGGTCATGAAACACGCAGGGGCCGCAGCTCTCCCTCGCTCCCCTCACCTGTCCAGCAACGCCCTTCTGCCTCTTCTCTCGGATGGTTGCGAGGTCCCCGGTGGGGCTGCACCACAACTCCCTTTGCCTTCCAAAACAGACTGAACCATGGCAACCGGGAGCACAGGGGGCTCAGAGCAAGCCCGGCAGCCTGGCAGGGGGACATCAGGCTCAGCGGGGGCTTTCACTCCAGGGCTGACCGGCTCTTCCTTGATTAGCATGAGGCACTTCTCTCTGCATCAGAGACAAGTGTTAGCACCACACACACACATCTGCTCCACAAAGGCCTGGCGCTACTGGGAAGGGCTAATAGCACAAGGGCTTGCTTCCACTTCCCATCAAACTGCCCCACAGAGTCTCTCCATTCTCCCAGACTGGCAAAAGAAACCAGCAACCTGGTTGTCTTTTCAGCAAGCTCCAAAAACATGCTCAGCTGGAATAGCTTCAGTCACTTCATCAGTCATAGCTATAATGAATTTGCCCAATTCAATTGTTTTGCAAATACGGGAAATACACTTCCATGTGTTCATTATTCCTGAGATGAGCGTTAGGCTTGAGACAGGTTAAAGGGTCACGAGGTTAGAGAGGTTCCCCTGAAACAGAAAAGCCTCCACCCTAGAGATAGGAATGGGATCAGTTAGACCTGAAGTTAGGATTGGACCAGCAAGCACTCAAGAGATCCCAGTGACACAGGTGGGCTCTTGTGGCCCTGCAGGATTTGGAAGAGAAGCTGACAGTCCCAGTCAGATGTTTCATTTGTTTGGAAGCAGAGGTTTGCCTTTTTCCAATGGTACAGAGGCACTCCACATTATCGCCCAGAGAAGCTGTGGCTGCCCCATCCCTGGAGGGGTTCAAGGCCAGGCTGGACGGGGCTTGGAGCAACCTGGGCTGGTGGGAGGTGTCCCTGCCCAGGGCAGGGGGTGGCACTGGGTGATCTTTAAGGTCCCTTCCAACCTAAACTATTCTACGACTCTATGGTTCCTAGATAGATATGTGTCATTGAAGTTTTGAATAGTAGCATTTTGTATGTAAAAATCTGCTCTGAACTACTTATAGGAGACTTTACTGCTCTCTCTGAAACTGCACAACTGGAGCCAAAGTGAGAGAGGCACGTACATCAACAGGCTCAGGGCATGGAAAGCCGTACTGAAAAAATATTATCTTACAACACTTACAGACTAGCTTTGCTGCAAAACAACACACGAACATGTCACACATATGGGATGGGATGTGACACTCCAAAATCCTCCTTGGCATTCCTTTCAGATAGTCTTCTCATCTCATGAATCCAAAACTCCCACCAGAAGCTCACGTTGATTTAGGAAACACCACACTCCTGAACTCCTTAGGGCTGTGGCTGGCTCACATTCTTAAGTCACGTGGACACAGCACAGATCAGAGGCCACCAGATGGCACTCAGTAATTAGTAGAAAAAAGCAATTTAACTTGAAGGTTGTATTAAATTTTTTCTGCTTTAGAAACGGCTTCCAGATTGTTTGTTTGTCTAGCTAATTTTATGCTATGGTTTCAATTATTAGGCAGATTTACAGGCGATTTCTAGAGTATAACTGCCTTGCCTATATGCTTGAGAAACTGTTTCCATGATTCATCTGTCTACTTACTTTCCACTGACTTAGCTGTAGCTCTTCTGCCACCAGCCCTCAATACACTGCATGGCTGTGGCAGGAAGAGATAAGCATTAAAATACCTCTGTATTCAGTTCTTGAGCTACTGGGACCTTTTCACAGAAAAGTTGTCAAACATCGGAAGTTGTTGTGATGCAACCTTTCTGTTCTCATTAGCAGAAAGATGTACAGTTTGATTCTGTTTCTTATTTGTCAAAGCCAAAAAGAAACTTCCTTTCTCTCTTTCTCAACAAACTCAACAAGTGTTAGCGTCTCATTATTTGATAAAGTCTGAGACAGCCCCTGTCTTGAGGACAAAATAAAAAGAAACATGGAATACTTCTCAAAGAGGTGAGTGGAAATTCTCAGCATGAAACTCATTACTTTGCTTCAAAAGTCATGCTGTTATTATCCTTCCCGAATTCTGAAAATCTGACCCACATTGGAAACTGGAAAAAAATATTCCAGCCCACCATCTCTATAGAGATTTGCGAATCAGTCAGAAACTCTGGTAAAATTACAGCTAGGAAAGACAAACTCTTTTGAAGTTACGCGGTCCATACCCAACTCTCCCTGTTTTTAATCACAAAGATATTTACCTGTCATTTTCCGGAGGGGATTGCATATTTATTATGTTGGAAGGTGATGCTTCAGTAATATCAGATATGATGGGTCCTCCAGCAATTGCAGGGCTGTTTAAGCAAGAGGCAGGTTCTGTCGATGGCTAAGAGGAAAGTAAAAATGATACAGATTTATCCTTCTGAAGACCAGAACAAGTCCGAGGTCCTATCTCAGACAGTCACGGTTTATTCACTATGCCCTTGAGTCCCCCTTGTATGGAAACCAAGGAAGCTTTTACCTCCTATGCAACATTATCATTTCCTCCGGTCTTTCCTCCAACCACGCAGGGGTGCGGGTGTAAAATAAGCACTGTGACTCAGGTGTCAGCTACTGAGAGGTTTTACCATGTCTGACATTTTGCCTAGACTGCTTACCTTCCTCTGGAGGGAAAGATCCAACACAGCCCAACAGGGGACTATGGGTCTCTCATGCCAGCTCAAGTATTTTAACTGCACAAGTGTCTGGTGTCCGCTTTAGTGGGTTACACTGGCGGGGATCCTTCAGTGACGGCAAAAACCTGGCTCTGGTCAGAAACACCAGAGTACCCACTTCTAGATCATACTTCTTCCTCTCTGCCCTTGAGGTGAGCCAGCCTGGGGTAACAGCATGAAGAGTTTGGTGTGCGGGGTCTGCCTTTCCCTCCCACAACCCATGGCCCGCCACGTGAACACGACAGCAAACACGCGTCGTGTGCAAACACGCGTCCCTCCCTGGAACAGGGGAGCTGAAGAAATAATAATGTCACTCAGCTTTGCAAACCTCTTCTTTGCTGTCACACTCCTGCCAAACTGCCCACTCTGTAATCTGTATCATCGCTTCAAACGTTCTTCCACCCTGGCCAAAGAAATCCCACAAAGCTCAGAGGCTGGCGTAAACCTACCGACTGTATGAAATAGGGGTCATGGAGGGGGTCCGTAGACAAATGCCGGCTGACCTTGGACACTTGTGGAGCCGTGATCCCGTTGTCAAGCATCAGCGGTCTGTGAAGAGAAATGGGTTTGTTTCTCCAGCACATACTGACTGGATCCCGGTTGGTCACACAAGGAACGTCTCTCAGCTGACGGTTGTTTTCCCCTGGGTACTCTCTTTTTCCTCAGCTGTAAGGTACTTTCTTGTCCAGTGTTACGGACAAGGAAGGGAAACAACAGTTTTGGAGGAGGTCACCATTAAAAGAGGGTATTAGCCCTACAGAGAAGGGATGATCTGGGTTTTCTAGATCCTATTCCAAAGATGCAAGTAAAAATCACAATTTTGATGCATATTTTGAATTGAACAAATTCAATTCATATTTCCTTCTAATTGCTAGTGGTTTCAAGCTCTAGGCTGGGTCCTCAGCTTGTTTAACCAGAGGTAGCTACGCTGAAATTATTAGCGCAATACTGGGAATCTGGCCTTGTTACCAGCTCCCTCACGCCCGGGGACTCTTTGGCAAAGCTCCATCTCCGTACATAGCGCTGCATAAAAGGAACCCGTGCCACCCTCTAAGTAAGTAATAAAACGGAGGGGAGACACAAAGCAAAGCAGAGCCTAAAGTCATTGCATACGGGCTTTTAAAAAATGACTGACAGGCTTTTACTGGTGGCCACTGACGGCAAGAAGTGGTTCTGCACGCTGGGTCCTGTAGCAGGAGCGCTTTATGTAAATGATTCCTAAATGATGAAACCTAGAGAAAATGAGAAGAAGCCTCAAAATGGCACTGCCTTTCCATCATGAAACTCCCTGGGTGTTGTGATACAGTCCCAAAGAAGCTGCGAATGGGTATATTTTGCTACACACCCACTGTTGTTAATGCTGGTCCTATAAAACTGCCTAGCAAATCCCTCTTCTCCTCCCACCGTCCCGCAGTCCAGAAAAGCATCTTCAGTGTTCATCGGGAAGACAGTGATTTGGCTGAGGGCACCAGGGAAAGCCAACAGTTTTTTGCACAGTAACGTCTGGCAGGCTTGGCAGAAGATAATTCCTAGCTCCCTTCGTCCTACAGACACTGGAGCAGGATATGCTGTGAGAAATTATGGGTTTGCTCAGACTCCAATTAGATCCCACAGTGAAGGGCATTATGCAGCACAACACAGTGACCATGGTGCTCGAGATCTCAGTGTTGTCTAACAGCTCGTTTAACTGCCTTTTTCTATTCTGTGGCATTAACTAAAGACACAGAATAGAAAAGAACATTTGAATCACCCTGATATGGACCTTGTTATGGCATAAGCTACCCTTCAGTACACGCCAAGATATCACAGCTAGCCCTGTGACAATTATGAATTTGTAAGTGTCCAGCTCTCTGCTCCAAGAGCCACAAATGAACCTCCCCATCCAACATTTCTTACCAAAGTAACTTTGGCGACTAACTCATCTAACAGCCTCCTAGGTGAGACATGCCCGTGGGACCTACAGACCTGTCCACAGCTACCCAGAGCCCCCAGTCAGCATGTGGGTCTGCACCAACAGTTGCTCCGGGCTGTACGCTATGCTTCTCTGCAGGCATTTAAAAGACAGGCAGGTAAAGAAATCTGTGAAAGATAGAAGGGCAGATATAGAAGCTCACAAGAGCTGAGGTTCCTTGAACACAGACCTTCATGTTTCCAAGGAAGCAGGAACTCAACATGCGCGATACTGTGCAAACTGCAGCTGGGCTGTATCACTGTGCTCCCTCTTCATAAGGAGGCCAACGCAGTTGCTGTGCAGACAGTTCTGTGCTCTTCTGCCCCTATCAGCACGGGTTCTCGCTAATGATTTGCTTTTTGAAAAAGCAGCAGTCTAAGACAACATTTCTTGGTCTGCAAAGCTTCTGCAGGTAGGGCATGGCCCTGGCCGTGGAAATCAGAGATCAGCTCTGGCATTTCCTTTCTCTGCTTCCTCACTCCACTGGAAGAAAATTTCCCCGCTCATGAACCTCAGGAACTCAGAGCAGCTGATATCCTTCCCTTGAGTCCTTTTCTTTGTTAACATTCTCTGTTCATGTTTCCCAGAGGCTCAGTAGAGAGGATAGGCAGAGGTAAGAGTATCCAGCTCGCTTGTACAGATTATGGGCTCCTTTGTTCAATCCTGTGTTTCCTTTACAATCCTCGCACCAAGAGTCAGCCAAGAGCAAGGACACTGACTAAAAGAAAATCAAGCCCTTGAGCAGCCATTCTTGGGAAGTCTGGCTCCTTTCTCCAAGGCTTGGAGAAGTTTCTGAGTTGCCAAAGGCCACAAGGTAATAAAGGTGGGAACAGGAGGCAGGTCCCTGCCCTCAGCCTGAGCCACAAAGGCAATTTCCTCTCAGTAGCCCCTCTCCCCTCTTTAGATCACAAGCATGACAGAGCAAGAAATGCATGGCTGCTCTCCTGGAAGGCACTAAGCTTCCTAATTCAAGCTCCTCTATTCATTTGCCTTGAAGAGCTTATTTATGACGCTAAAGATAGCCCTTAGGTAAAATCTTTCTCTGCCTTCCTCTCTGTAAGGCCTGCAGGTTACACGCCACCCAACCCACGTTGGATACCCAACCCATTCAGTGACTGCGGGTCAAACTAAAGGTGTCTGTGGGCTGGCTGGGCCCAGCCCCGCTCCCACTGATGACAAGTGGCAAAACCAGGACCTGTAGGACCAGCAGCAGGGTCCTGCCCTTTACCCTCCCACTGGTTAGCGTTCCCATCTCCCAGCGCGCTCTGTGTTCCCCAAATAAAGGTCATGAGCTGACACGGTGCTTCTCTAAAGACCACTGAATGGGGCATGTCAGCAGGTCTGACTCGGCAGTTCAGCCCATTCATCTCCCATCACCATGGTGCCCTGGTCCGGTGACCGCCTGCCTGGGCAAGCTGAGCTTGTGTTTTTAGTGAGGGGGCAGCATTATGCACCCGTGAGCGTTTGCGCACCACACAAGGGTACTTACAGCTTCCTCTTTATCCCAGTGCTGCTGGGGCTCGATTGGAGCTGGCCAAACAGAAACTGAATCAGCTGTCAGGAGAGATCAAAATCCGGTGTTAATCAGCAGAGTGATTCAGCACTCCCTGCTCTCACAGCCGTTCTTCTCTCACGCATTCCTCCCTCCTGACACCACCCCACAGCTGGGAGCAGCCACGAAATATGGGAGCCAAATTGCACGAGACTTTGGAGCCCGAAACCAAACTAAGCTTTCCAAGAACTGAAACGACCTGCCTAGCTTTCAAGAAACACAGCCAGGTGCCTGCTTTGTGCCAAGGCTGCTTTCTCTCACGTGCTCAGCGCTTTCTCTCTCCGCTTCTGTGCATGCAGAACTCCGGGTAGCCCTATTAGGCTCGGGAACCTGCCTGTGAAGTACACAGGCAAACATTCCTAGGCCTGGAGTTAGACTTGGCCTCCATAAAAGTCTTTAGAGACCTTTACGAGAGGCTCTGACACAGACTTTGCAAGGCAAAGAGGCAACCCCCTAGGGGAGACCCTGGATGGAGGTCTGAGCTCTTTCAGTTGCGTTTTTCAGCCCTGTGAAATTCAGTGTTAATAAAACAGGACACTCAAAATGACGCAGAATGGCTCTGGAGAGGAATCATCGAGCAACATATTCCCAAGTCAGCTTGAGCCTAATGCTCTGCTTTGACCTCCAAACAAGGAGAGCATTATTATTGTTATGTATCACAGCTGTCTCTTCCCCATTGCTCAATATAACAAAATGGAGTTGCATACGTGCCCCCGCAATGAGTGGTGTGGCTGGTCCGGCCTCAGAGCCGGAGGAAGGTTTGATTGATAACCTTGTGCATTTCTAC
The DNA here is from genome assembly GCF_964199755.1 of Larus michahellis. Lineage (NCBI taxonomy): Eukaryota > Metazoa > Chordata > Aves > Charadriiformes > Laridae > Larus > Larus michahellis. The sequence goes on from NC_133899.1 coordinate 20,394,635, forward strand.
CCAGTCCTGTGACTGTGACGCCACGTGAGGGTCAGAGCCTGGCTCTTCGGGGGGACTGGGAAATGTGACATGCTCAGTCACTCAGCACCATCTGGGAATCACTGGAGAGGCCTTTTCTAGTACTGGTCATGCTAGATTTTGAGGGCTATGGCTCCACAGTGCTTCTTCAGTCTAAAACGTTGTACGGCAATGCCTCAACCATACCAGCAACCCCAGAAAACGTAACAGTCGCCAGAGGTCCCCAGTGGGGGAATGGCTAGCCAATTCTGCTGTATGCAGCTTCAGTGCTGGCAGGAGGGAGGCTCCTCTCTTGTACAAAGGAAAAACGAAAGATTTGGGAAGCCCAAAGGCATAGGTACAACCAGAACGCAGCCAATACAGGGCAATCGGCGAGAGCTGTGCTCTCTTGCTCAGGACTTCAACAGAAAAGTGGTTCCTAACATCACAGCAAGGGAAATTTAAACCTTTTGTTCAAGGGCATAATCTGTGTTTTCTTAATGACCACTTTCCATAGGACACGTAAGAACATCATGCCATTTGAAAGACAGGGAAAATAAGCATATGGTGATATCAGAGTGTGGAGAAGATTATGGGACAAGAAAAGAAAAAAAAAAAATCCGAGGAGGACATACACCATGCAGTACAAGTGAGTTTGGAGTTTAGATGACCACTACCTTGTTGATCACTTTCTGTTGCTGTGAGTGGTTCTGCCGGAGGGAAACAACTTCCCGCCAAAGAACTTCATTTTGCCTGAAAGTGAAACAGAAATTTTCCCTGAGCACAGTAACATCCCAACAGCTCGTGGTGCTGCCATGATGCACCGCAGACCAAACTGCCCAAAGCCTGTCTCACCCTGGGGCTCTTGCAGTGCTTGGCTCTTTTTGGGCATCCCAAATGGGGTCACACAATTGCTTTCCTTACTTTTCCTTGACCTCAAAAGAACTACAGACCGGAGCAGGGAGGAAAAACAAATACAGAGAAGCCAACATTTGTAGGGGAGGGCAACAGGAAGACATGTATTTAGTTTTCATGGAACATTTGGGCCAAACTCAGAATTTCAGCAAGGCCTGATTTGTGACTTTGAATGATTTGGATCACCAAGGCTGTTCTTCCTGTGGGAGCCAAGAAAGCCCAACCTCTCCACAACCGCCCCCAAAGACCAAGAGATCCCATGGACAGAGATCCTATGTATTCTGCCTGCTGAAACCTCATACACGTGGTGGTACAAAGGCATGTTTGGGAGTGACCGCAGCAGCTAAAGGGATGCTTCTGCATCTGAGAGCCTTGAACTAGGAGGACTGTAATGATTTCGTTAAAGGGTGTCACTGATTTCATGCAGCACAGACCCCGTGGCCAGCTTGCAATTGCATAGGGCATATTTATTTTCTGTCTGCAAATGCAGCACACAGGGGAGTTTACAGGCTTCCTTGAACAGTCAGCCCCAGAAAGCGGGATGGGGAGATGCCGAGTTTATTTACTGTGCTGCCTCCAAACCTGGATGCCAAGCAAGTCCATGCTGCAAAAGGCTTTGCCAGTCAATTTATCTCAAGAGTATATGGATGTAGCAAAACCGACAGGCCAGCAAAACCCATCATGCAGGTGAAATTTACAGATGCTTTTGCTTTTTAGTCTTTCTAGTGTGGATTGATGCTGGAACTGGGAAGATAAGGTCCAGGACTCGAAAGAGCACAGTAGCTGCCTGAGTATAGCAGTTTGTACAGCAAGAATCTTGCAGGGAACTTTCGGTACTGGTACTGACAGGATTTTCAGCAATGCAGCTTTCCTTAGTCTGACAGCTTGTGCTGGAGTTATGTCCTAATGGTTCTTCATCAGTGTAAATTTCTTAACGTGATTTCAGCCTGGGATTTCTGGTCTGTCTTAGCTTACAAAAATTGTATTACTTTCCTTGGTTGAATGCAATTTTGCCTTTTGCCAGATGGAGGAAGGCAGCAAGCTAATCAAAAAGGAGAATAAACTAAAAGCAAGGCCAAATCATCGATACTGGAATTCCTTAAAAATTAAATAAGACACAAGCCTAGAAACTCTTTCGTTGCCACTGTACCTGGATTTCATGGTGTGATTTCATGCATGTGTTAAGTGTGGGAGTCATTAAAAATTGAGGTAGCATAAAAATATTTATCTGTTGCATGTAAGGTGCTGGGCTGGAATGAAGTTTCCCAGTATATGGTGTTCTCTCAGGGCCCAGGATGCCAGTGTCATCTGGTGATGTACGAATATCAACTTTCACTATAAAAGAAGGGGTTTGGGTCTTTTTCATTATTCAAGTGCTTTTTAAACAAAGTTCTCTGCAAGGATTAAAATTCTGGAGGCAAATAAAACCCTCTCCAAGTACACGATTTATAAAACCATATCCATTTCCTAAATTCCTAGTGCCCGTGTCTGACTCACAAAATCCCAGTCTCAGACAGCTGGAGGTCAGGCAGCCACATGCAAGCAACATTGCATCTGCTTGGTTTGCACTTATACAACAATTTTGGCCTGGTCAGAAGACACAGTCCCCAGAGAGACGCACTAAACATTACAGCAGTTCTTGTGCTCTTATATACTTTAGGACCGTCATATATTTTGAAGGTGGAGGACGAGAGATATATTTTTTATTTTTTTTGAAAGCTGGAGTGGGCACCACCACATTTCTGCCAAGGACTTTTCTAGGTGTGAGAAAGAGCTTCTCATCATTTCTATCTGGAGGAAATACCGTTATCTGAGCTAAGTCTCCAGGTTATACACATACTTCCTGCATGGCCCCCGCTGTGCTTCCCCCATCTCTAAAGGGAAAACAGAGACGACGAGCACACGGCCACCTTTCACGGAAGACAGAGAGTCTGAGTACTAATTCATTTTGTAGATAATGGGGTCTGCATAGAAATCCTACATGTTGTCATCTCAACAGATCTAGTTCCTATGATTAGTCCCTGGCTCAGCACGTGCTCCCTGGGAAGGAGGTGTGTAAGGTTCCTCCTTTCAAACATTCACCAAGTTCAACAACTCTCGAGAAGCAAATGCCCGTAATAAGCAGCCTGAGTAGCATTCAACTCACTGTTTCATGTCCTGCACTTGACACTCCATGTTCTCCTGCTGACTCCTCAGTATCTGTACCTCATATAGCAACCTGCTGAGGTCCTCCTGGCGCATCTTGGTCTCCTCACTTTTCACTACCGACACCTGAGGAATTAAAATCAAAGATGGATTTTACCAACACAAGACGGCCATAGAGAGACAGAGTCATTGCCACGGCGCAGGTGCTGGGCTCTGACATGCAGAAATACCAGGACAGGCTATGTATGCACAAGAGTCTGAACTACCCTTAGGGTATTACTGCAAGAGTCAAAGGGATAAAACAGAGCAAAGAGCAGGAAAAATCATTTCCTACAGAGGGTCTGTCGGCAGCAGGACAATCTGCACTACAGTGGGGGCTTATTTCAAATCAGCTTGGGGAAAAAAGAAAAAAAAAAGGTATTTTGAAGAACAGGGTGGAATTGAACTAGGTTATTTGATTAATTCTGTCTATTTTAACTACAGAGAGACCAAATCCAGCCTCATGTTTTATAAGAATGAGCCCGAGGAACTGCTTTAAATTGATATATTACACTTGGGTTTCCACAAGGCTTTCGCTGAAGTCAATACACTAATTGGGTAAGAGAACAGCCCTTTTCGGACATCAATAAGAGGTTAAAAGATAGCAAACAGAAGGTAGGAGTAGGTTATTGCTTCTATAATGACAGGAGATGACTGTTGGGAGATCCAGTAGGAGCTATGCTGTACTTATCTAGAAAAGCGGGTAACGATTCAAAAGCAGAGGGGTGCGAAGCAGGCCCGGCCGTGCGGCACTACACGAAGGTCTCGTGATAGTGAGCGACAGAGCAAACAAACACAGACGAAACTCTGATGGAAGCCAAGCCTTGCACGCCAAGGACCCCTGCCCCAACCATACACGCGTATGGAGAAGACAGAAGCTAGAGCGCAGGGTTACTGGGGTTACGCTGAGCAGTCTATAGCACGGCGGACCGCGGTCTGAAAGCAAAGAAGCATTTTGAGGAGTTATCAAGAGAGGAGCACAGCTGTGGTAGAAACCCTCGCAATGGCCACGGAGTGCCGTCCCGCTCAATCCGCCCCAAAAAAGGGACGTGGGAGGGTTAGAAAGGCCCAGGAGGGTCTCCTGCTCGGGCAGAAGTGAGGTGCTTGCCGCCCGAGATGCCTGAGGGACAGGACGCAAGTATTCACTACTTCTCTCCTAGCAGAAGGCCCGGGGGAAACACATTAAATAAAGAGACAAGAGGTTTAAAGCAAACCACGAGAGCTACGCCTCCACACACACCATTACTTAAGCTGTGGGGCACGCTGTTGAGGGATGTTTGGAACAAGCACCAGGCAGTGCTTGTGCTTCCAGAACCTTCTGGAACCAGGGTCTGCCTCCCCTCAGCCGTGCCCCCTGGGGGGCTCACCGGAGGCCCTGCCGCCGTGCGTATCCCCCCTCAGACCCCCTCACCTTCCTCTTGATGTGCTCCAGGAGGTGCTCGTGGCCCTGCAGGAAGCAGAGGTGCTGGAACTCGGTGTCGTCCCGCTCGGGCTTGACGAGACCCCCCTGCTCGATGTTCACCACCTTCCTGAAGCCGTCTGCGTGGAGAGGGCGCGGGTGAGGGTCCCACAGACCCGGGCCTTCCCCCTCGCCTCCCACCACCGTCGCTTTTGAGAATGTTTCTGTTCACTCCCCCCTCTTTTTGAGCTGCTCCAGTGCTCAAGGCCACAGCTGTGCCCCCTCCCTGGGGCTGGGCAAGTTTTTGGGCAACGTCTACAAGAAATCCGGCACAAGGGAGAGTGCTGTGCATCCCAATAGCCGCCCCTGCCGCTGGCCCATGCCATGAAAGCCTCACCGGCAATGCCTTGGCCAGGAGAGCTGGAATGCCCGCTCTTAGGAAATCTCTGGTTTGACTCGGGAGCCAAAGGGATTCAGGGGAAGGTTTTTCAAAAGGCACAGACCAGCACCGGGTGCCACTTTTGGGAAAAAAGGGTCACATGTACATTTGGATATCTACTTGGAATACTCCTCCCAAGTCCTAGAAAAGTTTCTAAACCATATCTAAAGACTGGCATAAAATTTACAATAGAGCTAGTGTATAGTTAAGTAGCAAAGTTAAATAGCGTACTTAAATAGTAAAATTCCTTTACTGAGGAACTTTGTGAATTAGTCATTGAAAAACTTCCAAGAACGACCCGAATTTAATACAGTCGTGGTCTAGATGTGGCTAAAAGCTACACCTAAGCCTCCACAAAGAGGTGATAATGTCTGCAAAGCAAAGCAAGGTTTGCAGGGAGAAGTTCTGTCCGTAATTATTTCAGCGATGTGGCTGGTGAAATGGGTAAGCTCTGGGCTCTGCCCTCAAAAGTGGCCGTTTCTGAGGGAGGTGTCACAGCATCAGGCTGCTGGAAAAAGGCCCATATAGAATAAAATGCAAAAGAAATAATAATAGGTGATCAAATTGGTGCAAGAGAAGCAGAAAACCTGGTGGCTAACATTTCTTAGCTCGCATCTTACAATGTAGTCTAACAGAAATTTCATGCTGGGATCTAAGGTCAATGCAAGGAAATCATTCTCCTGGGATCCCAGAGGCAAGTCCGCTTTGGCAAAATCAATAATGCCACAATAACACATATATGTGAGACCTCAACTTTTCTATCCACAGTTGTCCCTCACACCTCCTGTCCCACCTGCACCCTCTGTCACTCCCCGCGTGTCTGTAGGACCCACATGGCCTGGCTCTGGAGGTTGAACTTACACATGTTCAGCTGCCGGACGAAACTGGCCATGTTGTTGTGTTTGAAATACTTGGGCAGCACCTCTTTGGCAAAGCGTCCTTGGTCAAACACATGGAAGCTGGTGCCATTCTGCAAAGGAGACAAGGACAAAGGCAAAGTCAGAGGAGCGTCCCTGACCATGAGAGGTGATTTCCTTGAGTCCTACAGCAGGGGAAGTCATGCTCTTTGAATTGCCACCTTGAAGCTGAGAAAAGTGACAACAGCCTTCAATGAGGGCTTCAATGCTCCGTTCAGTTCTGGTCCTTTCAGTCCTCTCTGACCGCAGTTTTGATCTTTTTCTACTAAGCTTTGCTACTGCTTAGTTCAGAGCCTCGGATGCAAGAAAGAAACTGCAGACTTTTACACACAAATAACTGGTAGCTTTTGATCGTCCACACTTGTACGGACCTCACAGAAAGACTCTGGTGTCCAAAGAAGGTCCTGGAAAGTGTGAATTGCCATTATAACCCCTCGATCTACTTGTATAGGTCTAATTCCAACCCATCTGTTCCAGAGCACAGCAGTCCCGGAGGGAGCGCTGCCTGGAGACCTGGCACAAGAAACACAGCAAGGCAAGAAAGCAAATCATCTCTGGAGACACCACACTGACCCAGAAGCAATACGCACCTTCTCTTGATTATTTTTAAAAGTACACAGCCATGAGGGCAACCCGCAAAAGGTTAAACAGTCATGCTTTACAGTCCAAGCTAGCAACACGCATGTTAACCAGATAAAATACCCGTTTCTGGGGTTGCAGTGCCAGGATCTGTGATTGCAAAACAATGCAAACTGCCTGGGATCGCTGGCGGAAACGGACATGCTGCAGGCCATGTGTTTTCCCTGCCCGGCCCTCCACCTGCTGACAGCTAAGCTGGTGCAGAGAAGGCTCCTGAGACACGACGCGCTGAAGCTGCCTTGAAACATCTTACAAACAGCAAGTCATGCAACCTTTTTGAGGGATGGAAGAACCGGCAATTGATTTTCATCTGTAACCAACACTTAGGAAAAACGTTTTCTAAATCCCCAACCTGAACAGCCTCAGTGTGTCTCCGGGACATGGAGACAGAGGGACAACCTTAAATACGATCTCTGCTCTGGATGGGCAGGCAGCACAGGGAATCTGGAGGAATGAAGAGTCATGATTTCAGCCATGGAGTTTGAGGCACAAGCGGCATTTTTGTAAACTTGCAGAGAATGGTATGTAGGGGCTCACACTGTCTTTGCTTGAGGAGAGAGAGAAGAGCTGCAAAGAGCTACGAGGAGAACCACCCAGCTGTGCAGCCTAAGCTTTATGGAGGGACGGGCAAGATGCAGAGACCTGTGCCAGTGCAAAGACATCAGCAGATGCTAGGGACTTACCAGCTCAGCTGCAGTTGGGTTTCCAGGGACAGCTAGCTAAAGACACGAGGGTCTGCACGATGTTGGCAGGGAGGGCTCTGAGAGCAGCACAGCCACCGTCATCCTCCTGCTGCGTTCAGCGTTACTACCGGCATCAAGTGGTGTATCAGCCCGGGGGGGTTATTTCACAGCAGACTGGTTTTTGACAGAGGAGGACAGTGTTTCGTAAGAGTGAGCACCCAGCCATGTGTGGGTCCCATCACAGGGTCTGTAGCTGCACGGGTGTGCTCGGGGCTGCCTAGAAGTTTCTAAAGCAGGGAGTCTAATCAGGACCATGAGAAAGCTCAGTGACTAATGAGGGGCGGTGTGTGCCTGTAGCCTGCCCACAGTCTCTGGAAAACAGCCAGCTGGCAAACCCTGCTCATCGCCACTACGCTTCCATCACCAAACAGTGCCAATGCCCTCTGTGCTCAGCTCTAACAATTAACCCTGCACGCCCACAAACATGCAACTTTGGGTCAGCTGTGCTTCTTGCTCCTTGTTCATGGCTGCAAACACGACTGTTTGCCTCGACAGTGCCCGTTGACCATCCCCAGGGTCTTCCCTATCATTCCTTACCCCATGCAGCAGAAGCAAAGGCTGATCCAGCACTGAAGAGATTCACTCATGACCTGTGTGCTGGTATTATCTCACAGATTGAGCTTGCAGACATGACAGCAGGGACCAGGGTTTCCCAAAACACCGCAAAGGCTGTTGTGGGGACAAAGCCCGATTATCCTGCTTCCCTTGTGCTTCTGCCCACTCACTCTGGGATACAGCTGTGTCCCAGGCTGGGCATGCTGATGGAAAATCACAAGGGGTTTGTGTACCTGAACACCTCCTTATCACCTCTTTTGAGAGGTCCTTCCTTTGAATTCAGGGCTGCAATGTTCTTAGAAGCCGGTGTTCCCAAAAAGGTTCCTATGGGCACAAGAGACTTCGGAGTTACTGTGTGTTCACCGAAGAACGGTGCATGTGCCAGCTTGTTCCCATACAGCAGCTGTGCTTTGCTTGTCTCAGATCAGGGGAGCACAAGCTGGGAGAAACTTTGAAAGTCTTCTCTGCCCAAGGCAAAATCGACTCTGCAGCATGTCAGTCTTGGCAGATGCTTCTCCTAACTGTTTTTGACAGACCCAAGATGACAGACACCCTGTGCCCAGCCCAGGCCAACTACTCCAGGAATTTGCTAGGATTTCTTCCTGACTGCATCTTCCATTTCAAAAATGCATTTAATTACTTCTTGTCCAATCTACCATGGACACAGACAGCAGACTTTTCCTTTTGACCTTACAATAGCCTTTAGTATATATATAAACTGTCACCAGGTTTCCTCTCCCATCTCTTCTCCTTCATGCTAAGAAACAGTTCATAGGTCCTTATAGGTCCTATTTTCTAAGAGTTCCGATTACATCCACAAATCTTAGGCATGCGCGCAATTTCTCAGCTCCAGCAACACTGATGGGTAGAAGAGGAGGATGCGACGTGGGAAACTTAGGCACCTAAAAGCCTTACCAACCCCCCCCAAGAACGTAGCTACAGCCTATGTTAGGTTGCAGGAAAGCAGAGCGTGGTGGGGGTGGTCAGGCAAACAAGCGTAACAGAGAGGGGACTATTTATACATCTTAGAAAATCCTTCTTGGTTTAAAAGTCCTTATTTAAGACACAGGATACCAAAACTCGGTGGTTGGGAGAGGTATGGCCAGGTAATACCAGTATCAGAAAGCATCTGTTGCCTTGGATAGCAATGCAACTCAAACCCCATCAAGTTTTGCATGAAAACTCTACTGGACGCAAACACACGGCAGAGGGGCTGCTTTAGACGTCTTCCCTTTAAATCTGCTTTTGTTATAGAGTCTCAATTTCAGAGAACAAGATTATGCAAACAACTGATCTGATAACTCCCCGCTGAAGACAAATCACAACATTATCTGCAGCACGTCCTAATCAGGTCAAAAGCACAGCGTGGTATCAAAATACTGTACGAGGGGGACAAATAAATCATTTTAATTCTCTGATTGCACTTAGTACTTTAACACCTTGGTGAGAAATCAGAAGCCAAAGCAAAGCACTCTATCCAGATGAAGCTGGGCAGACAGCACATACACACCTCACCACGATCATCGCACGGACTAGTTGTAACATCAAGTAAAGCTCTTCCGAAATAGCGAGCGATTTAGGGTGCCACTCTGAGATCTGTTTAAACTATCGGTTTCAGCCTCAGGTGTGAACGCTCTTTGTCTGCTGCCTTCTCCCGAAGCATTTGTGAAAGGCTGATAAGAAACACGTGAAATAACACAAACAGTAGTGGAATTATTTAAGGGTTTTGCACCTTTTCTAGAATATTTTAGGGAATTGCAGGTTGAAGCAAGGTGAGAAACCTCTCAAAGAGCCTGGATTTTTAGAAGATTCAGTATTAGACACCACTTAAGATGCTTTAAGTGAAATGTGTAAATATTGTTATTAAAATACTCTCAAACCAGCTCTCCCTTTGAAACAGAAAAGCCACAATATTGCAAATAAATAATATCAAGTATATTCAAAAGGTCCCCTAACGAACTACTGGTCCTTTCACTCTCCCACTTAGCTGACCAGCACTTGTAAAGCTGTTGTGGTACCGTTTGGGCCTCACGCCTCGGTTTCTCCCGGTGTTGCAGGCACTCGGTGACACCTGATATTGGCTGTACTTACACTACTCCAGCAGATGAGATGGTTCGTTTCGGGATCTTCCACCAGCGTCCAGAGTTTGGTTAGGAAAGCTGGCACATTGCTGGAGTATCCATCCATCACCAGAGCGCCGGGTGAATCCTGCATAGTTTTGCGGCGCCCCGGCTACACTAACCCCATCGCTCTCGGCGTGCCTGCCTCCCTGCACGCGCCTGCGGCCGACAGAGGATGAACCACCGAATTTTTATCCCGGGCCAGTGGAAAGTAGGCTCCCGGGGAGTCACATCAGCAGTGCTGCTCGCACTCTTAAAAACTCAGCACAAAGCGATGGCATCACCAGCCCCGGAGAACAATACACAGAATGAAAATGCACCGCAGCCGATCTCACAGAGCCGTGAATAAATCCGCAGCGTCATGCAAAGGGGACACGTGCTGCGCACCTTCTCCTGGGCGCTTAGCGAGTCACCAGCATGAACCCACCTGCCCAGAGCCTGTGGGACGCCCAGGCACAGCAATGCCAGGTTTGTGAAGGCACCTGAAGTGTTATTTTGCAATTTTCTTGTCGGAAACATTGGCCAGGAGAGATGAATAAGGGCTGGCCAGACCTCAGGGCTGCACATCCGTGGCAAGTTTTTGAAAAGTCAAAATTGTAAGCTGGTTTGGCTACAGATGCTATGTTATTTGTCAAGAGAAATGATTTGGCTCTTGGGTGAGAAGAGAGGGTCATAAAAACAGCTACACACAGAATCTAAATGTGGTGGTGGTGCAAAGTCTCCCCCCACCTTGGTGCTTGGCGCTATTTCCTCCCCACCTGGGACACATACAATGGGCCGGAATGTCACGTAATGGTCCAACGTGAAAGAAAGGAAAGGTGGAGAGCAACGGACCAGAACGCTATGGCAACCCCTCAGCGTGCCCGGCTCCCATGACTCCTGCCCTTTGAAAATAATAACTATAAATCCATCACTCCTGACAACATATGGAGGACTGTGGCCACGGTGCACGGTGGATACCAGGACCCCAAGATCCAGCGAGTTCTGGGCCGGTGTAACCGCTGGAAAGTGCCAGAATATCCCATTGCCCGAGCTGGGCCCGAGTGGGAACATACCTGACAAAAGACAATTATCTCGGCTCCTATAAGTAGCGATTCCAGTGAGACCCTTTGAGCTCTCCTGGCTCACAGCGGGCTGTGGCCACCACCTCCCCGGAGCCAGGAGCCGCTCAGGCTGACACCTGGAGGAGCAGAGGCCAGGGTGAGAGAATCCCTCTCCAGCCTCAATTATGGCCCGTTGGGGAATGCCGATGCACTGTGAGTATTTACTCGAAACACGGGAAAAGAGAAATCGTTAACTATAGGCTAGTCTCTCGTCCACCTCTCCACCTCTGTTTCTGGCGTGCACATCAGCTTTACAGATGCAGATGTTCTCTTTGTCCCTGCACATGTAGGAGCTAAAAGGCACCCCTCGGCTTGTTGGAGTCTCCCCCTACTAAGAGATTTTGATCCCAGCAATCAGAGACAAGTGTGTGTGTACGCGCTTATATGCTTTTCTTACATGTAGACGTATTAATTTGTGATAAACGCTTTTGCTCATATGTGGATGTATTGATTGGGGATACCTTAGAGCCAGTTGGTGTGGATCCTGTCATCTTCAAATCTGTAATTAACTCGCTGTTCAATTATTTTGTTAAATCACTTTGTACATCTTTCAGTCGACTAATGATTAAGTGCTGCTAAAATTCAACCTCTTGATCTACCTCAAGTCACTAATACATTTTGAATCGCTGCGAAATCATAACCGTGTCAAGTATTTCCATCCGCGACAGATTGGCATAGTCGGCAGGATGGCAAGCAAAATCACTGAATACTTGCAAAAACGTGGTATTCAACCAAATCCCACCTTCCCAGAGGATTGGGCTTGTAATAATCGGCATAACTGGGAAGAGGTAGAGAAACAGTTAACAAACACTAGAGGTTCGACTAAAGTTGGGAAAGACAAAGGTATAATTTGTAAAATGCTGGGAGTGTGCCTAGAAGCTGCCTGGCAGGAAAGAGGAAAACTTACTCAAAAAATACAGGACTTACAGGACGAGCTCGAGGGGCGCAAATCTACACAACTTGTTATCAGTTAAAATAGAACAACTGCAAAAAAACCTTAATGAATTTCAATTAAAACAACAAAAACTTGGAGAACGTGTTGAATTGATGCTAATGAAGTCTCCAAATGCCCCCGACATAGTTCAAATTAGAAAATTAATTGTGTCTCCTGAAGACTGGGATGGTAACAGCTGGGATGATTCAAAAAATAATGGCTCGGACAAAGCTAATTCTTTTCATCCGCCTGAGCCTCCCCTACTCCCGGTCAGACCAATTATTAAATCAGAAGTAACTGCAGGACTTCTGGGCGGTGAAGGAGAAAGCACTACTGGAACAACTCCATGTGATTCAACTCTGAAGACCAATTTACAAGATCGTGATGGCCATAAGCCGAGAGAAACCAAAACCGAGTGCCTACGGGGAGTGTCTCTAACCGGGGGAGACAGAATTTTGCTAGATGTCAAGGGAGCCAAGAGCTATTGGGTCCCTGGCGTCTTCTTAAATGCTGGGTCTGACCCCCCAAAGGACTCCCACTCACCAACCAGCTGAGTAGCAGGTTGGGCTGGTGGCACCGACGTTTTAGAGAGGCGAGAACCCCTATTAATTCCTATCAAATCTCTAAATGAGCTCTCTGCAGCTTTTACAAAGGCTTCCTGTATTCAAGCCATGCATCAGCATGACTCCGTTGATGCTCCTGTAACTCCTGCTATGCTTAAACCATTAATAAAAGGAGCCCCTGCCACACTCAAACCTTTCCTTATTGCAAAAAGGGATGAAATCCAGAGGAACTTAAATCATAATGAATGAATAAATTTAACACAGACCATTAAAGAGGATGAAGAGGAAGATGAGTGAGGCATGTCGCAGGGAGGTCCCCACCTGGGTAATGTTAATGCATGAAACTATCGATCATATGTGAGAAACGGGATGGGACGGAATTCCCAGTGAAACAAAAAATACAGGTTGTGCTGTTAGGCAAATTCAGCACTCACATCAAAATAGCACCCAAGAACCAAAACCCTTCGACCAGCAATTAAAGGGCCAGGAGTGGAGAAAAGAGTTATGGAATCAAGCATTGGCGCTAGGAATTCCTAGAGCCGTGATTCAGAGACAGCTGACTAGTGTCATTCTGAGTCTAATTCAAGCATTCCAGAAACGACACCATCCAAACACTCCAACTCCTCCATTGTGGGCTCCTAGAGAGAAAATTAACCCTTTCTGCCCTTATAGATATCAGTTACAAAACATAAAAGAAAGAATTAATAGTGGCTGGAAGGTGATTGGGCCTACCTGTCTGGAAAGTAGAAACTTACTAATGGCTAAATGAGAGTGACCCTTACATTTTAATTCCAGTTGGTCCTCAAAAGCAATTAACAAAATTTTTCATTGATACTGCACTGCAAATTTCAATTATTACACAAGAGGATGCTGACAAGCTGGGCTTACGACCTGAACGGCAAAGAGTTAAAGTTACTGGCATCGTGGGAACTTCTGCTGTGTGCCAAACTGCAAAAGCTAATTTACGGCTCCCTGGTGAAAAGCGTATGACATATGCTGCATCACAAAAGGGGGTAACCTGTTCGGCCTTCCCCGCTGAGACAGTTCTTTCTTTTTTCTTTCTCTTAAACAGAAATGACGAACTCCACCAACGACATCTTGGGAAGGAACAACATCTCTAACGAACCCACTCAATAGCACAGTGGAAGTGATCCCACCTTTGACATCGGCATCTTCCCAGCATCGTGTCTACCTCTTCTCTCCCTTGCTGCATCGATCTGCTGGGATATACCTCAATGGCAACAACAACGATGATGGATACACGCCCTTTCCCCACTCTCTCTCTCTCTCCTCGTTGGAGTAAGTACGCTTACAATGGCCCACACACAAGACCCATGGGACCATGCACTACTAAGATACCCTGGAAGTCTTGGAAGACCACAAAGCAAGGCAGGCCTAAGTCTTTCTACTTTAGTCTTACATGGGGAAAAAAGTATACAAAAAAGAGGAATGGGGCTGGGATGACTCCCATCGAATGGCTCAACTCCAAGCCATGCCAGAAGAGAAAATACAAATTGGGTGCCAGGTAATCAATGGATCCACGTTCCATAAGCCAACCGAAATAAAGTATTTTGTACTGATTTCTCTATACCAGAAAATCACAACAACAATTGTTATAAAATAACAGAACCAAATTCAGTCCACTGATATAATTTCACCTTTACCAAACCTGTAATTGCATTTCGTATTTAGGGCCATAAAACCACAGATCTACTATTTGATTTGACAATTGGCACACATAATATATGGGACTCGCGTACAACAGGATGGCCATAGATCCACGCTCGTACAGGCTATAATGAGTATGCACCCAACACTTACCCTGCCAAATCTCTAAATTTGTCTGTAGTAGTGTTACGCAATAATTTTGCCTTCCCTAAACAAAAATGGATTATAAAAGATGATGACAAAGATTGGCAAATTCCATCTCTAAAACGGATAAGTGGAGACACCGTTTCAATAGGATGCCCAATTGAAAACCATACTGAGTGTGCAAAAGCTTTACACATTACTGTAGAATATATTGGAAATAAACGTGATTTTGACCACGCACATGTTTGTCCTTATGGACGTGAATATTGGTATACCTTTACCACATCCTGCTCAGTACTCAGAATGTGTTTCTGGGCCAACTTCAATTTCCATTCCAGTTTGGCCTTCCAGGTTGAAATCAAAATTCAACAACCATCTTTGCCAATTTGGCCTCCTATCAAACTGTCTCCTCACATTTATAGTGCAGGCCCTTACAGAAGTAAAAATACAGGACAACAGCGAGTTCTCTTTAACCCCAGTCGGTCCCTAAAAAGACTGGAACTAGCCCTGCACTTTAATGTGTCACCAATTAGACCAGACTGTTCTACCTTTCTGGGAGTCGCTCACGCTGGCTGGCTAGCATGGCTACACGCGTGAGCTTTTAACAATAAGCAATCCCGAGGCGTATGCTGGGACACCACAGGGTTCCTGGGAACAGGACTAGGAGTACTAGATAGCATAGACACTGAAGTCCTACTGAACAAACTTATGGCTGCTACCATGATCTTACCAAACCAGACCGCCCACTAAAGCCACCTTTCTCAGCCTTGGGAGCAAGTCAATGGCTCCTATCAGACATTTTACCTCATTGGGAACAAACTAAAGAAAATGCTCATCAATTAATTGTAAAAGCCCTCAGAGCAACCCCAATAAGATTCCGGAAACTGGTCATATATGTTGGAAAAGGATGTGTCTGCACGCGAACATTGTGTCAGTCTTTATTGATAGATGATCTTGCCTATAACACAACCAGTCAGCTTAACTTATGTGTGTGCAACTTTTCTATGATTATTGGTTGTGATTTTAATTTTTCTGTACCAAAAACTGCTCACGATGATTTGTCTTTTGATTATATGTTATACCGTGAGCTACAACCCACAGCTGTTAGAATGAATCTAACTATAGTCAGACAATACCTTCACCACCCCTGATTTAACCAACCTTCTCTAACAAGCATGAGAAACCGTACAAAAGACTCTTATCACAGTCCACCGAAACGTCGAAGACATACATTGAGTGTGAAAAAACATCAAAAAGATAGAGAACAGCCATGGTGGGAAGTCCTGTTTGGATGGTCTCCAACGGCGACTGGAACACTAAACCTGGTGTTGCACCCTATCGTGATCTTAGTGATCGCTGCTATAGTGCACTTATTGTTAAACATTGTTCAGAGTTTGGAGGATGGCTAAAATAAGTTATGTTTTTGCCAAAATTTCCCTGCGTATACGATGTCATTTAACCACATTTAATGAAAGTCGGAGAGAGTAGCCAAACACAACATTTCCCTCAAATTATAATTGGATTGCGGCATTCCCTGTTTATAGGCAAGAGGCAGGCACACTGCCGCTCTACGGACGAGATAAATTGACTTCAGTCACGGGGCGGATTGTGGCGGTGCAACACCCCACACACACACACACTTTGGGCCACTCAGTGCTTGGCGCGATTTCCTCCCCACCTGGGACACATACAATGGGCCAGAACATCACGTAATGGTCCAACATGAAAGAAAGGAAAGGTGGAGAGCAACGGACCAGAACGCTATGGCAACCCCTCAGCGTGCCCGGCTCCCATGGCTCCTGCCCTTTGAAAATAATAACTATAAATCCATCACTCCTGACAACATATGGAGGACTGTGGCCACGGTGCACAGGGGATACCAGGACCCCAAGATCCAGCGAGTTCTGGGCCGGTGTAACCGCTGGAAAGTGCCAGAATATCCCATTGCCTGAGCTGGGCCCGAGTGGGAACATACCTGACAAAAGACAATTATCTCGGCTCCTATAAGTAGCGATTCCAGTGAGACCCTTTGAGCTCTCCTGGCTCACAGCGGGCTGTGGCCACCACCTCCCCGGAGCCAGGAGCTGCTCAGGCTGACACCTGGAGGAGCAGAGGCCAGGGTGAGAGAATCCCTCTCCAGCCTCAATTATGGCCCGTTGGGGAATGCCGATGCACTGTGAGTATTTACTCGAAACACGGGAAAAGAGAAATCGTTAACTATAGGCTAGTCTCTCGTCCACCTCTCCACCTCTGTTTCTGGCGTGCACATCAGCTTTACAGATGCAGATGTTCTCTTTGTCCCTGCACATGTAGGAGCTAAAAGGCACCCCTCGGCTTGTTGGAGTCTCCCCCTACTAAGAGATTTTGATCCCAGCAATCAGAGACAAGTGTGTGTGTATGCGCTTATAGGCTTTTCTTACATGTAGACGTATTAATTTGTGATAAACGCTTTTGCTCATATGTGGATGTATTGATTGGGGATACCTTAGAGCCAGTTGGTGTGGATCTTGTCATCTTCAAATCTGTAATTAAGTTGCTGTTCAATTATTTTGTTAAATCACTTTGTACATCTTTCAGTCGACTAATGATTAAGTGCTGCTAAAATTCAACCTCTTGATCTACCTCAAGTCACTAATACATTTTGAATCGCTGCGAAATCATAACCGTGTCAAATAATTCCATCCATGACACATGATAATATGCTTTTATTATTATTATAAATGCTTTAGATAGCTCTAAATAGGTGCTCACAGCGTAGCTTTATGCCAAGTTCATTTCAACTCAGAAACTGCTCTTCAAATATCACTCACCAAAACCCTTGGTACAGCAGGCCAACACCCCCCCCCCCTACTTCAGATGCACGATAACGTGCACATGAATGCAGGTATCATTGCGAAAACTGCCAAGGCTCTCGATTCTCCTAAGAAACACTAACAATGTAATAAAAGTAAAGGTCTTTGCAAAAGGTATTCAAATTGTAACCTGGAAATCTGCATTCCTGAGCAAAAGCAAGGCAAGATGGGCAGGGGAATTTGCAGGCCATGTGCCTTTTATTACTACCTTGTGAATGTTTTTCCTTAAGTGCTTTTTCTCCTGCTTGTACTTTCTACTATAATTCAGCTCCTGTTGTTTCCCTCCAAGCTGGAAGTTACGTGACAACTGGATAACGGCAAGTTCATCATCACCGAAATGCCAAAAGAGGAATTACCAAAGTTAGAGTGGATTTTCCATCAGATGATGACAGTTTGTTGCTACAGCTCACTGGATCTGCATGGCTAAGTACCCCACTGGGCAGAAAAAGTGCCACTTCCTTAACTGTCTATTTGAGGGCGCCTGACACAATGTGCTTGACTTTGACATTCTTTTAAAGTGTAAAATCAAAACTAAATTTCGCTGAGGTCCTCTGTAAAAACCGGCAAAGGGTAAACTCGGCATTCCTGCTAAACAAAGAAACAGAGAAGAAAAAAGACCTGCCCTAAATAACCCCATAAAGGAAAAAAAAAAAACCAAGGGGGGCAATTCTGTATCTCTGTATAATCCTTTCTCTATCACATTTGAGTGTAAATGCTTGGTCTGCAGAACAGGTGTGCATCATATGTAACAGCCAGCGCTGGTGAAACAGCACGTTCTCAATGAGTGCAGAGGGCACTTTGCAGCATTTTCCCTGTAGCCCCAAATTTTCTTTCCCCGTCCTCTTGCAGATGGCCCATGATTCCCCCAGGAAGTCAGTAGGAGCTGGTCACCGAACTGTTACTGGTTTCCAGGGGTGCCGTTCCTTGGTGACCTTCAGAGTGTACTGTTTGAGACTGGGGCAGTGCGTGAGGAACGCTTCTACCACCTCCTGGCTAACCACACAGTAGCAGTGGATCTCCAACAGATTTCTGCACTGCCTGGCCAGATCGATGAGCGAGGAATTCAAGTCCTCCGAGGACGTGGTTTGCAGCATCAGCTTCTTTAAAGTACCGCTGTAGCTCTGCGTGACAAACCTAATCTGATTTACCATGTAATTATAGGTATTAAGTTGCAGTGTGCTCACAGGTATATTCAGCTTTAGGATCCGTGGGATTTTGCAGGCAGGGACCGTATGATCAAACTCTAGGTCTACACGGAGTTGAGGATGCTTTTGACTTACAGCAGCCCAGAGCTCTTCTGAGATAACCGGTATATATTTGTCCAGGCGCTCACAGAAAATGTCTAAGTGGGTGAAAGCTGCTCTTTCGGGCTTGAGCAGTTCCTGAAACACATCATCAGACAAACTGGCATAGTAAACCCCCAAGGCTGAGAGTTTGGGACATGCTCTGAGAACTTTCCCAATGGTGCCTGGTGCCACGTTGCACACCAGGGTGCGGTTGTTGATGAACAAACTGTGCAAGTTTGGGTTGGTGGTAGCCAAGAGTTCAACAAGCTCGTCGTCGAGAGTGAAGGGCATTTGTCGAAAATCAATATGCTGAAGATCTATCTGGTTTGTAGTGGCACATATATTCCGTATGCTCTGTAGGATGTCCTGGCCAGAGTAGAAATAGGGGTTCTCCCCATGGCACACAATGCACAGCTGCTGCAGTTTGTGGTTCTGTTTTGCCAACACATCCAAGATGCGTGTCACGTTCTTCCGGTTGACCTCCTTGGATTGGTCAAACACAATCTTCAGGTGTTTGATTTGGCTGAGGAACTGGAGCAAGCTCTGCAGCATGCCTTCCTCATCCTCTGAATCACAGCTGGAAGGGTAAAACAAACTCTTAGTCACCGTGAACGCTGAGCTGAGCAAGAACAGAGCAGATACTCTCCTTTCCTTTACTAGCGTTTCTGCAAACGTCAACAGGTACCCTAGATGTTTCTTCTTACTTGATGCCTGGAGAGTCGCTGTACGGTCAAACACTGAAGGAGTCAGGAGGTGAGAAGAGTCAGTCCCCAGAAAGACCCATCAGAGAAGTCAGTGTCACAACAAGGTTAACTATTCGGTACCTTTGTCTCTTGCCACTTTCAAATGGCAACTTAGAGCAATATACCTAAGGATGTAGTATTTCCCATAAAACCCAAATCAGCAGCAGCACCTGAAACAACCCATCATAAACACACGGTTTTCTCTATTATATAAACAGGTACTAGTCGTGTAAGATAATATCGTCACGCACAGAAGTCACAATTCACATCAATAACCTCATAGTAGAGCGGTGTAAATGTTTGACGTGCACTGGAAACAACAATCTGGTGACGCCTGCAAAGATGCTTGGACATTAGAAACCCACCCCTCTTACCTGATCTCTGTGAAATGCCAAACAGAGCTGGAAGAAACAGCTGTAGCCCATTGCCTGCACACCTGGAAGACCGCGTATCTATCTCGAAGCGAAAGATAATAGAAAATTTGGATGAGGATTTCTTCTGGGAGGTAGTTCCACAGTCCTGGAACTGGAGCGGGCATTTTGCCAATTCAGTCAGGTTTCAAAAATGGGAGAAACTTCCGAAACTGCAATTAATTCTCAAAAGTCCCTGTTCAGAAAAACAAAACAGAAGACAGACACAGACATTAGAATTTATTTAACAAATCAAACCAATGCAACTGGATCACAGAGAAGATCAAAATTTTTTGCAAACTTGAAACTTCACCGAATTTTGAAATTGAACGCAAGAATGAGGAAAATCTGTTGGCCAATTGTTTTGCACAGTTTTTTCAATCAATGCTAAGAAGCTGGGTGATACTTTTCAAGACTTAAAGATATCAGATCAAAGCCTTGGTGAAACAAAGCGCCTTTTTTCTTACCATCACGTTTTGCCACTCTGAGTAATAAAAATGCAAGGGAATTTTCCAGTACTGCTGCACCGGTATTCAAAAAGCTGAGACAGATTTCTCAAACTGTGGGGTGAAAAAAAAACCCAACCTCTTTGCAAGCAGAAGCTCTGCACAGAAAACAGCCCCACATATCCATTTTTACTGACAGTGAAACAGAAGGCCTACAGTAGAAACCAGTAGCTTAATTACAGCGGTACTTGCCTATCATGAGAGGTGACGGTTTGAAAAAAGTCTCTTATTTACTGTGAATCCTGTTCTCAGAAACTGCATTTATACATGTCTGACTTAGAAATGGAAACGCATATTTTGATTAACCTTTCAGGTGAGCTATAATGCAAAAGAATAAATGCCTGGGAAGAAGGCTGTGGTTAACAGGAACAGACCGCTACCTTATTTTTTCATTCCTCATCTTCCAAAAATGTGTTTTATCCATCTTCTAGATTTTTGCACAAATAAAACTACCGACATGATGAATTTTTTCAACCCTCTCATAAACAAGCGACGGATTTTTAAATCCAAACGTTCCCCTTCCTAGGCTAGCGCTGGAGCACGGGCCGAGCCTCGCAATCTCCCTCCGAAGTTCAGGGCATGCCCTCTTGCTATGGAAGCCCCAGGTCCCGCAGCCACAGCATTATTTCAGCATCGCAGGTTTCATGTGAATGAAAACCTGCACTTCTAGATATCCTCGAAGTAGGGAAAGAGTTGAAAAACACGAAGCAAATACGGAGTAGCGATGCAAAAAGCATAATGCGGAGAGGAGCACCATCGCACATTTTTCTTTAATACGCTGCTTTGAAGAGTGACTCATTATTTTGAGCGTGAAGTGGCAGTAGCATAGCAGCTACACTATCTTATCTGCCATCTATCAGTGACAAGCCCCTTTCCACCCACCGCCGAGCTCGAACAGCCAAGTGATACAGTCCCGTTTCCTTCCTGGGAACTCACGATCTTCTGTCATTTTCTCTGACAATCACCTTGACAGCTCGGACCCTGCTTTTCTGCTTTTAGCTGCTTTTAATACCGTCTCTAATACATGGTTGCCAAAATGTTAAATTGCTCTTTGCCCTAGGCAAAATCTCACACGTTCAGCTCCTTTCATTTTCATTACAATATTTTTCCTTAAAGTCGAGCCCTTACAGTCAGGTGAAAAGGACCTTGAATCTCTTAGAAAATAAGGGCACATTTCTAGCCATGGTGATTGTTTGGAAAAGCTTAAACATACGGCCAGAGAGCAGGAAGACAGGCAGAAAGGCAAAATTACTGGCGTTACTTTAAGTAAGGGAATGGCTTTGGGTTGGCAAGGAGCCCGGTTCACAGTCTGTGAACGCTGCGGGCTGGCTTGGCTCCACCTTGCGTGCCTGCCCCGGTGAGGAGAGCCGGGTCCGGACCGGCTCCGGCAAGCCATCGGTGATCTCTGTGCTTTATTAACTAGATGACGGAGCTTTGTCAGCTCTGCGCACGGCAGGCCCCAGGCGGAGGCTTGCTGGGAGCGAGCAGCCGACAACCCCAACAGGAACAGGCGGTGCGGCTCTCAGCCAAGGGGCCCAAGGCGCCCGGGGCATGGCTACCACTCTCCCTGTGAGCCCAGCGGCACAGGGAAGACGCCACCATGGCAGCATACCTCTCGGAGCAAAGCCCCTCTTCTTCCTCTGTACTCCCCGCCTGCGGCTGCCAGCACTGGCTACATTCCGGATGGAGGAGCAGAGGAGGAGATCCGGAAAATCACCAGCCGAGAGCCAGCTGCCTTTCCCTGCCCACAGGGTGGGAGCCGGGATGCTGCGCTATCCTTTATGGGAAGGCACAGATTAATAGCCCTGTCCTCCTCCTTCCGCACCCGTCCTCCCGCCAGTCAGCTAACACCCCTCTTGCCTGCAGGGCTGACCCTTCCCCACACTGCAGCTCCACATTCCCCAAGCAGGCACGCCACTGAATCCCGACACCCAAATCCCACGCCGGCGGAGCCCCGCTGAGCTGCAGCCTCATCTTTATTTCCCAAGCGGTGAAACTCCGAGTGGTTTGATTTCACATTGCGGGATGCTCCCTGAAAGCTCGCACTCAGCAAGGATTAGCAGAAACTCAGGTCTCAGCTGCCCTTTCCTTTCTTACCCCCTCAACATAGAGCAAATAGATTAGCTTCAAGGAAAAATGTTCGTGAGACGCAGGTGAGGGATGGTCCCCACAGCAACTTCCCCCTGTGGTTCCCACAGCACTGCTTCAGGCTTGTCTTTTGTAGGGGAAGGTTGGGATGTCCAGGCTCATTTAAACCCCCTTAACCCTTAAAAGCATGAACTTAAAAGTTGCTTCTTAAACTATCAGCAAGTAAATGCCTGATTTTCAGAAGCGTTGGCCCCACCAGGGCACAGACCCTGAAGGGGACTGTGGGTGCTGCCTGCCCCTGTGAAGGAGAGCACCCAGGAGAGCCAGCATGGATTAACCCCTTCAGGCATTTATTTCAATTATGTTTTTCCTTTAGCAAACAAATTTGATAGCATTGTTAAAATACTGTTGTTGTAAAATAGCATTAAATACATATGTATTTTCAATATATCTATGTATATATAAAAATCTTTCATAATGCTTTCCACTTCTGTTTGAAGCTCAGCCCCGTGGGGAGTTTGCACAAACAGACTGCGGAGCCAGAGTGACAGCAGCCAGCACATGGGCACAAAATCTGGCCCCAGGCCCACGCCAGCTTCTCGCCAGCTGGGGGACAAACAAGGGAGCTGCTGTTACCCCTCCATGCACAGCGGGACATCTATGTGTTACCCCACTGTGCACGGCAGGACATCTATACAAGCAAACGCAGCCTGGGCAGGAAGCTCCTACCTGAAGTTGAGCGCTGGAGACCCAAATCCAGCTCCTTGCTTTGCTTGATGCAGAACCTCTCATGGACTTGGGAAAAGCTGCTTCGCTCTCTCTACCTGTCCATTCGGATCGTCAGAGGAGCGCAGCGGAGTTAACAGCCTCGCCTGGCTCGGAAAGAGGTGGGAGACCGGTCACTGCAGGAAGGACGAAACCAGAACACCCAGCAGAATTCAGCAACTATATTGACACCATCATCTGGAGATGCGAAGACCAGCCCAGGTGTCCCTACCTGCTCACTGCGCTCGGTATCACGCTGCTCTGCTTTTGCTAAGCAGAGTCTCAGAGGTCCCCTCCATCAGGGCTGCTCTCACAAATGGTGCCGGGCTCCCTGCTCGTTTCTTTTGGGAGCTTTCCCCCTTCACCCGCTGCGCTCTTGGACGGCAGTGTCCCGTCGAGCCTGCTGGATTTGCCTGGAGAAGGAAACTCCACATCATCAATCGCTCTCCCCTCCTGAGCAAACCCCTGGGCGCAGTTACAGGTGCTGCAGGGTTACTGCGTTCCGCAATTAAATTACCCCAAGACCACTTTTTCAAAATGAGCTCCGGGGAAGGGAGGGTGTGAGAAATGAACTCCTTCCGCAGCTCAGTAATTACTAACCCAACCAATCTTCGCTTCCACTGCTCGCTCCCGTTAGCGTCGCGGGGGAAGGCTGAAGACCCACCAGCCACACGGTGCTGTTGGCCACGAGCTACGCGGGGTCCAAGTGACCCCGAACCCCTCCACCCCCGACGGAGCAAGGAGCTCTTCAGCTGCCTGAACAAAGTCGTTCCTGACCACCTTACGTATCCTCACCCACACGAGTGGCCGAAGCTGGGTGTCCGTCCAGCCGCCGGCGTGGAGCCCTTAGAGGCGCCAAGGCCCGGCCGGCCCCGCCTCAGCCAACGGCACCGTTCGGGCGGACGCAACGCGGGTTCTCGGGGCTGGCTTTGGGGGGCAATACAAGAAAACCGGCGGATGTTCACGGGAAGCGGAATATTTCGATGGGGGACGGGAGGGTGCCGTTGCCCCCCTCCGCCCGCGGTCCGGTTCCCGGGGGGGCCCGGCCCGGCCGCCCCCGCGGGCGGCGCCGCGCAGAGGCGGAAGCGGCGGCGCCGAGGCCGGGCGGCGGCGGTGGCAGAAGGTAAAAGCCGCCCGGAGCCGCCGGAGGGGACCGGGGCTGTCGCGGGCGGGGAGCGGGGGGAGGCTGCCGGGGTCTCCTCCCGCCCGGGCCGGGGGTCGGAGCGCGGGGCCGGGGGGGGCCGCGCAGGCCGGGACAGCGGAGCGCTCTCGCCCGGTGCCGCCCCGCTGATGGGATGGCGGGGCCGGGGCCCTCACGGGGCGGGTCGGCCGGGCCCGGCGCTGAAGCGGGTGGGGACGGGCGGGCACGGGCGACGACGCGGCCCGGCGGGGCCCAGGGCTGGCGGCTGGCCTCTGCTCTTTTTCCTTAAAATAAAGGCAGTCCCTTGGGCTTTCCAACCCCCTCCCAGTTCGGCTTCACGGCAGCAGGCTGGCGCCTGGCCAGACACCATGGTAATAGCAGAGGTAGAGGCCCAGAGCCTGGAGAGGGGTTGCAGGAGAGCAGCTTTCCAGTGTCTGCAGGGGCTACAGGAAAGCCGGGGAGGGACCTTTTACAAGGGGTGGTGGCTTCAAACTGGAAGAGGGGAGATTTAGCTGAGATGTGAGGCAGAAATTGTTTGCTGTGAGGGTGGTGAAGCCCCTGGCCCAGGTTGCCCAGAGAAGCTGTGGCTGCCCCATCCCTGGAGGGGTTCAAGGCCAGGCTGGACGGGGCTTGGAGCAACGTGGTGTGGTGGGAGGTGTCCCTGGCCAGGGCAGGGGGTGGCACTGGGTGGGCTTTAAGGTCCCTTCCAACCCAAACCATTCTGTGATGTCAGCAAAAAGGGCAATAATGATGATCACATATGTTACCTTAGTGCCTGGACTTGTTTTTTTTTCTGAAGCCCCCCACAAGGGTTTGACATCGAGGGGTCCCCACTGCCAAGTGGGGACTGGGCTGGGGAGGTATGTGTCAGGCTGGAAAACTGCCCAGGCACAGCAGCAAAGGGCTCCTCACCTGGGTTTTTGAGTTTCAGCTGGGAAACCTCCAGGCTCCCCAGCATCGCCAAGTGGAAACAGGCAGTGGGTGAGGAGCAGGGCCCCAGCCTGTGCAGGGAAGTGGTGCCGGGCCAGCAGGGTCCGTGCTGCAGCAATGGGAGCAGGGTGAAAGAGTGGACCTTGTTCTTCATGTGCCTCTGGGCTGTCAGGGAGCTCTCAGGCACTTGCACTGCAAAAGATGAATTGTTCTCTGGGTTAAATCTTTTAGATATGCCATGTCTGTAGTTTTCTAAGGTGTTGCTCAGATTTCTGTTACCCTCCTCCTGCAAGATGCAAGGAGATGGGTGCCCAGATCCCAAACTTCCTGGTGTTGGGGGGCTCAGACCAGACCAGGACTGCAGCGGCAGTGCATCCTCCTCTTTTTTCTTTATGAGATGCTTTTCTAGAAGGCCTGTATGATGTGGGAGGCCATGGCCTGGAAACACTCAGTCCTGCATCCCACAGGCACTCCTTGAACTCAGTGTGAATTTTATGATTTGCTGGTTATTTCCTGTATTTTCTGAACAAGTGAAAGGCTCCTGTGCTGGGCACAGTTCAAGGTTATAGTAGGGAAACAAAGTGTGCCATACATCCCAGTGTGCTGTTGGACATGCATCAAGGGATGGAATGGTTCCCAGCTCCAGCTACCACCTGGAGGACAGCCTGTCCATGGGAGGTCATCCTTCTTGGTCTGGCAGCCCCTGGTGACCAAAGACCTTCACACCCACAATCTAGGGGACATCTGAAGAGAGGGATGCTCTCCAGGCCAGCAGTTATACTGTCGGGTCAGGGCTTGCAGCCAAGGGAAGGCTGTTGGGGTTGAGCAACAGGGCAGAAAGCAGGAAGGAAGGGATGCCCGCGAGGAAGCAGCTGATGGTGTGACAGAGGTGCAAGCAAGTACTCAGGGAGGGGGCAGGACTTGGGACTGGCCCCAATTACTTGTCACTGTGATGTGATGGAAGGGCTGGCTCTGAGCGCCGCTTTCTGTGGGAGCGGTTCCGGGGGGCTTGTGGTGACCAACTCACCAGCTCAGACAGGTTGTGTACACACCAGAAAGGAGAGGTGGCCATGCCTGTCTCCTGGACTGTCAGGTGCTCTCCAGCCGCCACAGCCTCAGTCCAGCATTGCCCAGTCTAGCACAGCTTTTCTGTTCCGAGTATCTGTAGCCTGGGAGGTGTTTTGGTTCATCTTCCAAATCTGTGGGAGCAGAGCTGGGTGCAGCTGCGGTAGATGTAAGCGTTGCATTAGCTGGCCAGCGAGGAACGGGCGTGATGAGAACAGAGAGGTGGGTGTGCTGGCTTCCAGGTGATTGCTGCAAGAGGCAGGTGGTGGGAGAGGAATAATAAATGAACTGGTACATAAAGCAGAGGGATAGCCCCAAGTCTCCCACTGCGTACCTGTCCTTTAGGGAGGACAACCAGGGGACCAGGACCTCTGCCTGCAATAGGGCTTCGGTCTGTGTGAGCATGCCAGAACCAGGACTGCAGGGTGCTCCCTGCAGCACCCCAGCTATGCATCTTCAGACTTTGCCAGCTTGGCTGGGCAGGCAGAGGCATGAGGACTGAAACCCTTTGCTTCAGAGTCCCTTTGAAGCACAAAATGAACGGAAAATGAAAGCAGAGCTTTGTGAGCTGCTGAGTCTCTGGGACACCATGTCCCACTGTGCTGTGCTTTACAGAGTAACAGTAAACTCCACAAAGGTTACATTTGCTTTAACAACATCAGTACCTATTCTAGGAAATAAGGGTAAATCCCCATAATCCTGTCACGTTTATGCTCAGTGTTTGCTGTAAGCGCTCACCCGGCATCAGGCCGTCTTCCCTATGGTCTCTCAGCTCACCCGTGTGATTTTGTAGGGCTGAAGATGGCTGGCAGCTCCACTCCTTGGATCGGCAGTGCTTATCTCTTCCTCCAGTCGACATGCAAGACCATCGTTCTGCCGTCTCTCTATGAAAGCTCCCAGAAGAAACCTAGTGTGTTCAAGGCGCTGAAGCTGGCTTTAGCAGGTACCCATCCTCTCTGATATCTTGGCACACTTTCTCATCTCTTCACACAATGCCATGCCTTTCTTTAATCTCACACTCATGGGTAAGGAAAGCTGGTGTTCACTGTATTTCATAAAGACAATAAAGTGGAGCAAGTTCAGCAGAGGTCCACCAAGATGGCTGGGGGCTGGAGCACTTGTCCTGAGGAGAGGCTGAGGGAGTTGGACCTGTTCAGCCTGGGGAAGAGAAGGCTTTGGGGGACTGACCTTTACAGTGGTGCATGGGGACTGGGAGGCAACAGGCACAAATTGAAACAAGAGAGGTGGACACCAGATACAAGGACAAACATTTTCCCCATGAGGACAAGTCAAGCACTGGCTCAGAGCGACTGTGTATTCTCCATCCTTGGAGTTTTTCAAAACGGGACTGGATAAAGCCCTGAGCAACTTGGTCTGACCTCAGAGCTGACCCCGCTTCACATGGGAGGTTGGGCTACAGACTTCCTGGGCTTCCTTCCAACTTGAACTATCCTGTGAGTTATCCTACTTTATGAATGTTTGTTTAAACCCATTTATGTGAGAGGAGAAAAGATTGCAGTGGCTGTGAAAGAAGATTTAATTGCTGTCTTTATACCACCACAGAAACATGATTTTTGCTTTGAGAAGACGATTTTTAAAATTAGTGATAGCCAGTTCAAGTTCTTTTCCGATATCAACAGGCACAATTACATTTGCTTCAGCTGTATGTAGACCTATTTACATAAAAAAGGACTTGAGATACAAATGGCCATAAAACTGCGTTTCTCTATCCACCCTTGCACCAAGCTGACTGCAGAATAATAGTAATTTGCAGAGTTTATCATACTTGCCTAGAATGACTCTCATGGCGTTCTTTACCTGTCATAGAGCTGAACCTATATTGTTTAATTGGGCTTGTGTAACTATTCTGTGATTTCTTCTGGCAATCACGAGTCAAGCCAAGTCAGCTAGTTTATCCAGTACAGGCCTGCTCATCTCACAGCTTGGTCCAAAGATGTGAAGCAGCAGGAAGCCTGACACAGTTGTCCCGTTAGGCTCGATTTATGGCTGCTTTGTGTTACTGGAATGTAAATCTCCTCACACATTTAAAGGAAAGCCCACAAAAACGCTAAATCCTACCATGGTCGTTCAGACCTAAGAAGGACATGAAATCTGACACTGGCTGAAGTTTCATGAAGAACTACGTGCAAAGTCCTCTCTTTTGAGGTAGCTTTAAGCTGTGTTTTACACCGTTCATAAAGGTTTCCATGTCTGTGCAGCTTTTCCCCTCCCCAGGCCTCTTACCCTGTTACGGAAGCTTTTGTTTAACCACCACTCACGAAAAACAAAGCACGAAGGAAGCGATAAAAAGGCATTTCTGGTCAGCCACAGTGCATTAAAGTGCCTTTCCTAGGTGCTTAGCCCTGTGTCCCAGTTACACATCTGGTCCAAACTAGACTTTGTGATGCAACCAGGATTCAGTAACCCACCGTTAGATGATATACTTTTAAATGGCAGGTCACTTGTCCTGCCTAATGTGGAGCACGTAAGACTGTTTTGCCTTGGGATTGCCCTCCAAGCATGTCTAACTAATGCCATGAGGTTTGGTTTAGAAGCACCTGATGTAGTAGTGCCTGTCTGACCTGGTACCTCCGTAGGGCCCTGTGTGAGGGCAGGCCAGGAGGTTAATTTGGGTCCAGAAGCAGTACAGCCAGCCTCCCACAGCCCTCTGCTGCAAAAGAGAGAAAAACACATACTCTAAACTGTCATCATCAGCATATAAAATCCCTGTGGTGACAAGGTCAATGTGCACAGCTAATCAAATTTTAATTTTGCTGGGAGAAGGAAGAATGAAGGCCTGGACAATTTCTGTTGTCCATTTTGCTCACATTCCCCCAGCACTAATGTTGGAGGGTACATCCCTGGCTGCTTCTTGCTTAGATTTTACCATGAATTAATTCTCTGTGCAAAAGAGCTTAACAAGTCAAGGCCCAGACTCAAGCAACCTAGTTCCTGTGGCTGGATCTATCATTTTCTGTTTGTGGGATGTATTGAAGGCTCAGAGACAGCAAAAAGTTAGCTCTGGGCACGGGGTGGAGAGGAAATGCTGGGTCTTTTTCCAGGACCTTCATCATTGCATAAAACTCCAGTCACACGAACTGAAATCTGACTGAGCACTGGGCTGAACTATGCACTTTCATCTTTAAAACTTTCCTGTGCTACCGGTTTAGCGTAACCATTTCTGTCCTGGAAATGGAACCTCCAACTTAAAACCTCCCCTAATAAACAGTGTTGAGATAATTACCTGGAGTGTAGTACCATGAAGCTTCAGCTGGACACCATACTTCATGGGGATTGATGGTGGCAGGACAGCAAAAACTTAATCCTTTCCTCTTGGTTTTACATACAGGTTTTTCTTCCCAGAGGACTTTATCACAGAGAGAAGAGAATTCAAAAGCTGCTCCATTGCAGGCTTGGTGGTGGATGGGAGTGGGTCTGGGTTGTCTGTCTCATGCCTGGATAGTGACTCTGCTCACTTCTCCCTGCCAGACTCCACCGGCAGTGTGAATGGTGTGGACATGCTCAAAGTGCACTGCAGCCACCCGCACCTGATAGTGCAGCTCAAGTTCTGCAAGCAGGAGAACTGCCGCCGGTTCCTGCAGAGTTACCGGGAAGGAGCGCTCCAGGAGTCCCTCCAGAATCACCTCCAGCTCTCCTTGGCCATGACCACAGTGCCTCTTGAAATGGAGCTGAAGGCTGGCAACGAGCACCTCGACAGCATGCTGAAGGATGAGGATCGCTGCCTGGAGTGCATCTACAGAGAAAAGGTGAATGGGAGAGGGAGGGAGGGCAGGCAGCAGCGAGGAGCGGTAGCGCAGGACTCAGGAAGGTGGGTGCAAATCTTGCTCTGCTGCAGCGTGCTGGGTTGTTGACTTCTCCATCCTTCCATTTGCAACTGTAATATGGAGAAACAGCTCTGCCCTTCCCCAGACTCCAGAAAAGACCCAGAAAAGTGCAGTTTTCTGGAAGGACAACAGAGTTACCTAAAACAGCCTACAGAGATTCTGCTGAATCACTGTGGTTTCTGTGTCTAACAGTAAGTGTGGCTGTTGTCACCACTAAGACGAGGAATTACAGAAGGTGCAGTTGAGAGCACAAGCAAGCGTGCCTAGATACACCTGTGAGGCAGGCAGAGAGGACAGCAGTCCTGTGTGGAACCGTCACTGCTCAGCACCTTCCTCCCCCGCTTCACACACCACCTCCTTTGAGAGTAGCAGTGGTAACTGCACCTAGAAATGAGCGTGAGCACAGTCTGCACATTATGCCAACAACGTGGGACAGAGTGGGGACACACAGCATCTGCTGCCAGCAGGAGTAGGCCGCCCTTCTGAAGGCAAAGTCTCTTCCCTCAGGGGTGATATCTAACGTCTAGCTCATCACACGCTTTGGCACTGGCACTCTAATCCTACTAGCAAAAGCAGTGAGATCTTGTCATCTCACCACAAAAGCAAGGCACTTGACATGATTACACTTGTTGCCTTTCTCCTCTCCTCTTTTTTCCCACCTGGAACTAGCAATACCTTATAGCTCTGGTTTCCTCGAGGTGGTCCTGAGAAATAGGTAGTCATCATCTATTTGGGAAGATTAGGTACAAGAGTGTGTTTTGCCAGGTTGCTTTTCTGTAAGGACAGAGAATGAAACGCAAACCTTTCAGCCCTGGACCAAACAACACGTGATGTCCCATACCCTGTCAGCTTCTGCTTGCTGCTCCCTCCCTCTGCTGAACCAGCTGAACTGGGCAAAAGAGGTGGGCTTATTCTCAGTTCCCCAAAACTGACTCAGTCTGACTCTGCCTACCAGTGGAGCGGTCACAAAGATGACAGTACAGCACAGCCGTCACTGGCTGTGGCAGTGCTGGGTACCTGCTGTACGTGAGCTGAACACTAGACTGAGTCACAGCACTCGCCAAGTGACTCTTCCCATGTGCTTTACCTGCTTTACTCCTTTTCTTATTACCTGCTTTTTGGAGGTCAGGCTAATTTTCTCTTGGTTAGTGAGGAAAAACTGGCTTGGTGAGGATCCAGGTAACAAAGGGGCAAAAAGAGAGAAGGCGGGTAGCAGGAGCTGCCTGCTTTGGTGGCCCAGAGCTGTTGGGATCAGGTCACCCTATTCTGTGGGTCTGCCCCTCATGTGCAGTAAGTCAGAGAAGCCACGCTGCCTGTGATGCGCCCTAATTCTCGCAGAGGGCCGCTGAAAATAAACATGGACTAGTAGCAGTTTTGCGCAACTTGTAAGCGCACTGCTGCATGTGGGAAACCTGGGAGGGGCAGACTGCCTATTTCATATCACATTACCAATGCAGATTCACACATTTACAGCCAGAACTCCACTAGACCATCTCACTTGGTCAGTTCACAGGCAATAGCTGTCTCATTGCTCCTCTCATGGCATGATCATCTGAAGCTGCACCTTCCAGCTAAGCATCTACAGCTTTGCGAGGGGGTGAACCTGGCACAAATCACTGACGACGCTGTTTGCCTTACAGCCTGACCGCCTGCGGGATGAGGAGATCTCAGAGCTGGAGGAATGCCTCAAGAGCCTGATTGTTCACCAGAGCATCAACAACAATACGGCTGTAAAAGGCTGCGCCTCTCTGAACGCCCCATCTCTACCTTGTCCTTCTCAAGGCAGCTCCCTTTCCCCACAAGTCACCTTCATCTTTCAGGGACAACACTTCGGTGAGTAGCTAGAACTGACCAAGAGAGCCCTTGGTCTTCCTCACTGCAGAGCCCAAAAGGGAGAATTAACATGACTACATTGGGGTCTACCTTAGATAAATCAAGGATTTCCCAGCATCCCATAAGGAAGGAATTACAGTAGTCCTAAGATACTGCCACACTGCTTCAGATCAGGCCTCAACCTGTTTTCTTGCTGGGGTGGCGCAGAACCAGATGCTTCAGGCTCTGTGTCTCTTCCAAGTTCCTCACATTTTAAAACTCTTTAATACTGAAGAGTACAGCGTAGTTCTCTTCTTCCACATCATTTGGTTGAGGTGAATTAATAGCATAGGTTGGGATCAGACTGGGAAGGTTACTACGGACACCATCAGCCCTGCTTGCAGCCATCTGTACGCTGGCTTTCTACAGAGAGCTTTCAGATAGTCTCACATAGCAATTCTAGCTTGAGATCAGCTGGGTCATTTCTGAGTGTGCTTAAGCTGTGTAAGCAGTCTCCAGTACTAAACGGCCAAGGAGAGAGCTCCTGTCTGCATTTCAGTATTTTGAGGATACTTGGGTAGGGAACAGGAGACTGGGTCAGAAAGGCCTTGCCAAGTTGCTTTTGAAAGGCTGAAACAAATAAAGAGGATGTCCCTCGGAAAAAAAAAAAAACGGGCTCTGGCAAACCACAGGACAGTCCCATCCTGGGGGGAGGGGAAAAAAAAAAAAAAAAAAGGAAGATACTCTGATCTTGTGCGAGGATTTCAGAAGGGAAATGGCCTGAGCAAGGCAGAGAGCTCAGATGTGCCAGGGCAGATGGCTGTGAGCAGCGAAGTGCCTCACCATGTGCTACAGTTTGCCACCCAAGGCACCAGCACTGCCCCAGGGGATGGCAGACTAAGTGGAGAGCGGGCACGTCCAGCTCATACGCAGGGAGCAGGGACACCCCAAGCGGTGAGGCTTACTCCAGCTGATTTTCCCTTTCTAGTGGAGGCGGAATGCCATCAGAGCCTTCCTGTGTCACAGAGCATTCCATGCCATCACAGCCCGGTGTGCAGGACCCCTGGCCCATGGCGGGGCAGTCCCTTTAGCTTCACTGCTCTTGCACTTCTGCAGACCTTGGACTGGTCCAAGCTGCATCACATCAGCCATGAAAGCCCTCTGTTTTACCTGCCCTCTGTCTCTTTCAGCCAACAGAACGCTTACACCAGACGACCACCAGAAATTTGCCAAGCTCGTGTCCAAGAAATGGAAGCAAGTGGGTCGCTCTTTGCAGAAGAACTGCCGGGCCCTGCGTGATCCTGTCATTGATAACCTGGCCCTTGAATATGACCGAGAGGGACTATATGAACAAGCCTATCAGCTGCTTCTCAGATTTATCCAGTCGGAGGGGAAGAAGGCCACAATAGCGCGGCTGATCGCAGCCCTGGAAGAAAATGGTCTCATCAGCTTGGCTGAGGAGCTCTTGGGCCTCCATTCCAATGAGGACTGCTCCTAGAGCCCGAAGGGTAGTGGCATTGCTAAGAGCTTCCTTGCTTTAGCTAGTGTACAAGACTGCTGCAGTGTCTGGGAATGTAAAGCCCTGAAAATCACCGCAGGATTCCATCTAGATGGGAATGCCCGGGGAGAGGTTCTGTGCTCGCAGAAGCCAGCACGGACCTCTGCCGTTCCTTATTTCATTCTGTTTCTAGAAGTCCACGTTACCTTCCCGTGAACTGGTGAGAGAGGCTTTCAGCCTGACTTCCTTCAGGACTGGAATGTCGCAGGGAAGCAGCCAGACAGTTAGAGAGGCCTAGGGGAGGGTGCGGAGAGGAGAAGAGCAAGGAAGGCATTTCAGAGAATTTCTCTAGGACGCAGACAACACCAGTGCATCTCAGGCTGTGGCCCAGGGCTGTCACCTGAAGAGCTGCAATATATTTTTTATATGTAAGATATTTGTGCCCTCAGGCATGACATCAAGCAAAGACAGAGGGGAAATTAAGGAAAAGCAAATTTTATATTATTATACTTCTTCGTTCTTCAAACGAGGAACATCTGTGGCAAGTGCATCTGTCTCCTGCCCTGCTCTAGTACAGCTCCTTCCCACCTCTCACCACCCGAAGGTTTCCCTTTTACCTGGGACAGTCATAATTTCCCACAGGGCAGACCATTGCTGCTGGAGAACAAATTTCAGGCACTGAACAAGCCCTATGGGCAAAGACAAATTCAGAGAATGATTCCCAGCTTTTTCTGGACCATGGTGGACAAGAATATATTGACTACATCGCGCCTGGCTCTTTCCCACCAGCCCCGAGGGAGCCTGCATCCGTGAAAAGAAAAACACCACAGAGCTGGAAGGAAAACAGCCTCGTAGTCAGCAAGGTACCTGTGGAGCGCAGATTGGAACTGCTGCTCTAAGATGTGTCACAGCATCAAGTGCCATCCTGACCCCAGGCCACAGAGCTGGGCAGTCGCCTCTGACCGGCCAGCTGGCTAGTGCCTTCGCCCACTTCTTAACTTCTGCCTGCGGAGTCCCCGCAGAGGACAGCTCACGCCATCGCGCCTCACCAGCGCCGGGATTTGCACAGAGCCTTTCCCTGGCAGTGTCGTCACTGTGTGACAATTGGGCATCAGCCGCCGGATTTACCTGCCCTGGTTTTGAGGGTTAAAAATGGCTTCAAGGACAAAGCACCCAAACCCCGGGGCTGGCTCGTGCTCTTAGTTCCTGTGGGAGAAGCCGACCCTCTGCTGGTATGGTTGATGCAGATGGCAACAAGCAGTGTTTACACCTTTGCCCCTAACAAAGCACAGAGCAACAAGTATCTAGCATGACATGGGTCCCACGAAGCACAACAGCAGCTTGATTACCTTTGAGTTATTCCCTGCGCTTTCCTGATACGGTTTTACTTATCCTTTTTCATTAATTCTATCCCACTTTGCCCTTCCCATCTGTGGGAATAGCCAGTGGGCCTTGGAAATTATTTCAGCTGCAGAGGGCGGCTCTGCCAGCACACAAAGCCTGCGTGTGCAGGCAAGTATCAGGCCACCGGCAGATGTGTTAGGACCAGCTTTTAGACAGGCAAGCCCTGACGGCCTTTTAAACGTCAGCTCACATCTTAATCCTTCCTGGAGTCAAAGGTCTAATTCAATAAGGAGGGACACAACATGGGATTCAGGTGTGGGCTCGGATCCAAGCTCCAGGGGCTGGTACTGCTCCCTCAGCTTCTGCTAAAACGCATGCTGTGAGCACCACCTGACTGAAGGCCCGGATCAGGAGGATTTAGATGGCCAGCTCGCACCCAGTTGGGGTCCACGTGCCCCAGATGTGCTGAACATCGCATTCCCCAGCGTAATCCTGAGGAACCTGGCTTTTTTCTGCGGATTGGAATCCCCAAGATCATGTGCACAGTGTGGAAAGGAAATGGAGGGGAGTCAGAGATGGGGAGAACGTTTCCAGGGTGTGAATCTGTTTCCATCTTGCCCTTAGCTTCAAAGGAAGCAGGACTTCATGCAGGCACCATCTCCACAAAGGCTGTGGCCCCACGGCATTTTATTAAGCCATTCTATGTCACTGCTGTTGCAGTCTCATCTCCCCCATTCCTGCTCCGTGTCCTGCCCTCTCCCGTATAGCAGTACCAGTGCTCTTCCCAGAAGGAAGCAGTCATCTTCTCTCTGACAGTTTTGCTTTCGGGACCAGCACAGCACTGCTGACGGCAGTTAGTTTAGGCTGCTGTGGAACCATACCTCAAAGTATTTAGCTTTCCTGCCAGATCCCAGCTGGGGAACTCTGGCAGCAACACACCTGGCAAATGGTATTTTTTTTAAAAAAAAAAAAAAACCACAAAAAAAAAAAACAACAGAAAAACCACAACATCAGAAACTTGAAAATTACTTTAACAGCAAGAGGGTTTGCTCTTGATTTTGCAAAAATGATTTTTTTTTAGAAGACAAGGTCATATGCATAGCCTGTCTCCTTTGTAATGAACATTTCTAAGCTCTCAGGCTAGCTACTCATGTGCACAACTTTCATATACAGTTATAAGCCAGCCACTGAGTAGTGAGAACTTCTTGCTTTTCTAGTGTCTGTTAATGCTCAGAATGAGAAAGGCTTATTATTCAGCATCTGCTTCGAGCCCAGAAAACGTCTTTGCTCTTATTACTGTCTTAGAGAGGACTTAGCATGAATGTGTTTTTTTTTCCTTAATGCAAACCTCGTGCATTTTATTCCTCTGCCAGCAATTGGCATATGTGTTTCCTCTTACTCACAGATTCCCTCTCAAAAGTGCCATTAAGTGCTGGAGCTCCTGGCAGCCTTTCTGGAATATCGTCGTCTTTAACAGCATTCACAGGTGCCTTCATTGCGGAGACTCGAAGAAAAAGGGTTTTCCAGTGATATTCCGTGATGGAATTATCTTGAGCACATGGCATGGTTTGGGACCATAGCAGTAGCTGTTTCATACCTTCTTTTCCATGATTGGTCATCATCATCATTAGATTCAATGAAAAATTGATTCTGTTCTCAAGCGGATTCCTTTCCTGCTAAAAAGAGTAGGGTTTTTTAGTATTATCTGGCACAAACATAGAGAGAGACAATTTTCACAGAAGCCTTAGAATGAAACGGATCACAATTGGATCACGATGTCATTTGCATTGATTTGGCATTTGCCCGGGGCTTGACTCAGAATTTCTTTCTGTTTTACCCAGAAGATTTTACAGCGGTTTTACACCAGTGTGCAAAGACAGGGGAACTTGCATCACGCAGGGAAGGAAGAGGCGCTCAAAGGAAAAAAAAAAAACAAAACCCAAAAACATTAGCAGAGGTTTCTTGAAGAACTTAGAGGCGTGTCTTTACCTCGGATAGTAACGCAATGAGCGGAACTAGAGGAGGAGCTGGGTGTTGGGGATTCTTGCCGATATACCACAGACTCAGCGCTGTGTGCTAGACCAAGGGCTAGAATAAGCACCCCCGGTGTCACGCCACTGGAAGGGGAGCGCACATGCGCTTTCTTCCTTGCAAAGTTAGCTGTGCACATACTGCACCTACTCAGATGCCAGGCACGCAAGCGACGCTCCCTTACTACTATTTATACCGATGAGCTAACGTCTAGCGTGGGAGATAAGCCATGGGCAGCGCTGCTGCTGGTGGATTTGGCCTTATCCCATAACAACTCTTCCCTACCTTTAAGATAAGTCTGGAAAACAAAAAAAAAAAAAAAAAAAAAATATTTTCAGGGGGGCTGGTGTTTCAGAATCAAACATGTAGCAAACCAGCACACGATATTGAAAGCAACTAAAGATGCTAATCAGTTGCATATAAAAAAAATGAAATAGACAAAGTCTGAAACAAACCACAGAAACCAGGCCCAAATGTGCTTACGGGAAGGCACCCAAGAGGGCTTTTTTGTGGTACAGATTGTTTTTGTAGTTTTAGCAGTGTTTCAGATTTGAAGGAGGCTCCTTTCGGTCTGCCAGAAAGAACAAAAGATCCATCCGAAGGAGAATTTGAATGATTTGTTTTGGCATAGCTGGGCTACAGCGCTCACGTGGGTGACAACAGAGGGGAGAGTGAAAGTTAAAGCGCTCCCTGTGACGTGAGGCATCTGACAGGAGTCGAGCTGAGAGGCTGCCCTGATAGAAAACTGTCACCAAGGAAAAAATGCCAAACTGCCCTGGAGGGCAGAGGCGGTGAAAGACTGACATTAACCCTCTTCGATGCTTGTTAAAAACACACCATCGATAAATTCACCTGCTGAAGAGGAGGACGCGCCATCACGGCAGGTAGGGAAGGTCATTTCTTCCAGCAGCTTCAGTTCTCACGTGCCACAGCTGCTGACAGCAGACCGGTCTGTCAGGTGAGAACAGTACCTGACTCAAAAATAAGGAAAGGGTTCAGGATTATTGATTGGAAGCACTTAAAAATTATGAGCCTGACCTGAAAGAAATCATAACATTTTCTTCCATATTTTCATAGCAAGTCAAATTAAAAACAAATGCCAATCGCTCACAGGAACGCTTTCCAGGTTTCCGTTTTCAGCTTCGGCCCTACCATGGAAGGGATGGATACCTGGATTGTTTTTCATGCAAAAATGTCACAGCACTGCAGGTTACAGGGCTTTATGAAAAAGTCCGAGCCTCCAGGTAAGACAGTTTGCTGGAGTTTCAAAGCTGGGGAGTCTCAGAACTGTATCCGTTTCAAAATCTAGAGGAAGCTGAAGCAGAAAACAGAATATACTTTGCACCACTGTCAAGATATAGAAAACATAAGGCCAAAAAAGCGTGGAGGCTCAGAGCTGAGGGAAACTGCTTGTTCCGAGAAGGCCTAGGTGCTTGGTGTGGACACTGCTCCAGACAAAGCTCTTTTCCCAGCGTGAGGAGATGGTGGGGCGTTTCCTTACCTCTTAATTTTGCCATTCATTTCAAAATCCGCTTCAGCATTGCGAAGCCGTCCTGCTGCTGGGGTCTCCCCTCTGAGGTCCCAAAAGGCCCCTCAGAGCCACCTCCGAGTCGCAGCCCAGCGGCCGCCCGCAGCCTCTGACACCACACTGAGCCTGCGCAGCAAGGAGGGGCCTCCAGTTCACTTAAACCGACCCATTTCATTTAGCGGAGAATTCTGGTATAGCCGTGTACCCCTGGCGTTGTACACCTGAAACCCAGGCGGTACTGGAGTGGGAGTCACGAGGGTTGCTTCAGTCTAACCCACGTACTGGAGCGCGTACATGGAACTGGTGAGATGCAGCCCTGGGTCTGGCCTTTTGTCTTCTGTAGGGAGGTGGGTGACGCAATTTAAGGTACGGTGAGGCAATTTAAGGCCTAGAGTCAAAAATTGTAATTTTTTTTTTTTCTCCTCTGGATTGAATTTTAAAGCCACTGAAGGAATTTGGCCATACATCCCTAACTGAAATCTGTAGGAGATATGTGGTTAAGTCCCTTAGTCATCAGTGGAAAAATCCCTTGCTGACCTTTTAATTCCAAATTTCCGTGATACTCAGCAGCATATCTGGATCAGCCATCTACAGCTATGGACTGCAGTGCCATGGATACTCAGGTCTGGGACATTCAACCTCCAAGCAATTGTCTTTTATAGAAAAAAAAAAAAAAAAGCACTTTGGTCTATTTTTCCCCCCCATTCTTTTTTATAAATAAAGATATACTTTTGATGAAAAGTGCCTCAGAGACTTTCACTGAACACTCAACGCAGTATTAAGAAAGGGTTTCGGTGAAGTTGTGGCCGCGTTGGCTTTCACCAGCTCTTGGAGGAGCATCCGGCCAAAGCGTCCGGGTGCACAACGGGGCCCTGCCTCAAATCACACGTTTTTACTGATGCGCCAAGGCCGGTGCCCCACCTGCGAGTTAACGGCTCCGGTTTCACATCGAAACCAAGCTAAGCCACCACATTTGTTCAGTTATCGCTTTGATGGGCCTTTTTTTGCAAACACGGCCAGAAGGGGAGGTTTGTCCCAAAGTGGTACGTGGCAGAGCTCCCCGTGTTTCTTTCGATGCCGTTCTGTATCTGGTACTCCTCCGAGGCCACGGCATCGCTGAAACCGGGGTGCCCTCGCTATTAGTGAGCTTTCTCACAGGGCTGCCTGCCCCGTAGCTGGGGAGCTGTGGAGCTTGGATGTTAAATCTTCTCCAGCAGCTTTGCAGAGGAAGCCACTGCCTGACCTGACAGTTGAACCCGGAGAAATTCCTTTTGCCGGGAACTCGAGCAGAGCAGTATTTCGTCCCGATTCACTTACATCTCAGACAGCACTTGAAAAACCACAAGATCAGCCCTTCTTTATTTTCCACCATGGCCTGATGCCTGCGGGAATACAGTGCCGGGGAGCGGGGCTCTGCCCTGCAGCGGGTGGAAGGACTTTTGGCACGTGGCACACTTAAAGCCATGCACCAACACACCAACCCATGTGAACGGGGCTGACCTACGCATAAGGGTCAACAAGAGAACTGACCCAAACTTGGAAGATGGAGTGACATGCCATGGGACAGACCTTTGCTGGCAGGGAAATGAAGGAATCGGCTGTGCGTGGGTGCCCCAGGGAACAAGGTACAGGTGAGACAGCAACCAACTGGAAGCATCAGGAGAAAAGTCCTGCACCTCCCAAGGTCCCTGCACGGCTCTCCGAGCCACGGCAGCCACAAAGGCACCCCCTGGCAATGAAAGCCTCTTTTACCACTCTCACCCCGTGGGAAAAGGCAAAAAGGGTAGCGGGTCCCAAAACCTGGGTGGGGGAACGCAGTGGAAATACCCGCTGCGAGTCCCCGGCGGTTTCAGGGAGCAGCCCTCCTCGCTCCGCTGCCAGCCCCTCCGAGCCAAGGCGGACACACGGCTCTGCTGCTCCCCTCCCTCCGCGGCCATCACGCACCTCCTTTGGGAGGAGGGGTGAAAACCAGCGCGGGACTGCTGCTGCAGAGCGGGGTCAACCTACCTTGGGCTGGCACGGGGAAAGCGTGAGGCCGAGTAACATTTACAGCCGAGGTTTTTGATCAGCTGCGGATCAGGAAGAAACAGCTTTCCCAGCCTGGAGCACCCCAACGCAGGGCCCGAGGGCTGCTCAGCAGGAGCCCCTCCCTGGGACAGCTTTTCACGGTGACGTTGGCTTCTATAAAGCAAAAACATTTGAGCTGAAATTAAAAATACATCAAAAAAGCGCAGACACTTACAAACAAAAACATTTTTGCATTATGTTTAAAAACCGGTTGGGTGTCTGTGAAAACAACAGAGTGGATCCAAACCTGGGTTTATCACAAGTTCACTGTAAACGAAAAACTTTGCCCAATAAAGGGGCCGTGGCCAGGGCCCTCCCCAGCCTCTTGGCCTCCGTTAGAGGAATAAAGGGTGTTGTTTCCATAGGAAACGCTATCAGTCAGCTGGCAAGTCAGCTGCGATGACACTTTAGATTTGGCTCCAAATAAAAATGTTTTGTTTTGAAGTAATTCAAATTAAATGGGGGGGAGGGGGGGAGAAAGTGGGGGCGGGTTTTTTTCTTTTGTTGGGTGTTTTGGGAGATTTGGGAGGGACCCTCGTATCCATCTTCAGCCTCGGCACCACTCGGCGCCCGCCTCCGCCCGCTGCTTCCCGGCTAGGAAACAAAGAAACCAACCCCCAAGTGGATTTTCCTTCTGAGCTGAACCCAACCTCAATTTCTAATTCGGAGCCTTCGCAGAGAGAAAGCAAATAATCCCCAGGGAATTTAAAATAAAAATAAAAATAAAAATTTCACAATTTCACAAGCCAAATTGTAAAAAAAGAGACAGAAAAATTAGTACGTTTCCTATTGAAAAATGTTACAGTAAAAAAAAAAAAAAAAAAGACACTTTTGTGGTTACTTTTAAGCAGTAAAACAGCAGAACTGATGGAAGTCCCCAACCCGGCTCCACGCTCAGCCCTCGACACTTTGGTGCTGTCTCTCTCCCGCAGGGTACGGATGATCATGGGCTGAGGGATTGAAAGAAAAAGGCAAATTATAAATAAAAAATTAAAAGAAAAAAAAAAAAGAAGAGAAAAATTAGTAAGTTTCCTGTTGAAAAGCATTACAGAAAAAAAAAAACCAAAAACACACAAAAAACAAACGAGCCTTTTTTGTGGGTTGTTATTTTTAACCGGTAAAACAGCCGAACGGGTGGAAGAGCCCGGCCTGGCTCCGCGCGCGCCCTCGAGGCCCTCCCCGGGGCGCGGGTGGCCGAGGGCTGCGTGGGGCTGGCTCCCACCCGCGCTCCCCAGCCCCGACCACGTGTCAGGCGCTTGGCAGCGGCCCCGGCTCCTTCCCCCGGCACGGCTTCTCCTTCCCCTCGCCCCAGCCGGCGGGTGCGTGTGCGGGGGGGAGCCCGGCCTTGCGCCCCCGCGGCCCTCCCCGGCCGGCGGAGGAGCAGCTCCGCTGGCTTTCGGCATGGCGACCCACCCGGCGGTGCTTCGCTGGGCGAAGGTTTCCTGGGTTTCGCTGGAAGGCTGAGGAATGTCTAACGCTAACTGCATCCAGATGTGCCTGCTTGGCAGCCCGCTGACGAGCCTTACCGAGGGGACGCGGGATCAGCGCTATCAAATGGGATGTAAGTAGCTGTTCTGTAATGTTTTATGGGAGCGGGCCGGGGAGCAGCGAGCAGCGGGAATTGCAGGCTGTCCTTACGGCTTCTCCTTTTCCTCCAGCTTCCCTTCTTGCCATGTCGCTCTCGCGGTGCCGCTCCACGCAGCGACCCGCACCGTGACCGCTAACACGCAGCCGAGTCGGCTGCAGGCTCCGACCACGCAGCCTCCGGCCCCGCTCCGGCTACCCTACACTTTCCTTTCCAAAGAACTTGCTTTGCATGTTTTAGGTGATTTTTTACAGAAGAAGCTTCAGGGCTTCTTTAAAGTGCTGCAAGACAGGGTTTCTTCCCGCCCGCGAACATGTTTCAGTGGTGGCACGTTACATTTACAAGCCGTTCCTCGTCAGCAACAGGACATGAATCTTCCCCCCGTACTACACTATTGCACGCCTTCAGCAAAACACGGGAATTTTCAAGCTCTCTCATGTCACAAAGAGAGAAAGAAAGAAAAAAAAAAAAAGTTCAGTTCCAGTGAAACGGCCAGTTACTCATCACGTTTTCAAATGGCTTTCGGGGAGATTCTGATAAACTTTTGCCTTGGGTATCACCTTAAAATTAGTGGGGCGAGTTGGCGCGCGCTCCCCCTCCTCTTGATGTCCGGGTGTAACAACCCCTCCACGCTAACGCAGCGTCGCGGCTGGGCGCGGGGCACAGCAGGCAAAGCATTTGTCAGATCGGAAGAGGGTCCAGGAGACGAACCGGCGGCGAGCACTGCAGCCTGGGCAGAGGAGGGCGGTGGGTTTCATGGGGCCGTTTCTTACCCCTTCACGAGCCTGCAAGGTTGTGTTCTCCTCCTGGGGCAGGAGGTAATTAGTATCTGCAAGAGAGAGGCAGGCTCCTTGCCCTCGGCACTCGGGCTGCGAGCGGAGCTGCCGAGCTCTCCGTAATTCTGAAAATCCAACCACCTACGGGGCAAGCCTGCGCCTGGATTTCGGAAAGCACCTCTCAAGGCTGCTAAGTCCGCGCGAGATAATTGGGCCTTACCTTCTCCTGCCTTGCAGGCAGCCAAACGCTCTCATCCGAGACGTGCTGCTGCGATTCGGAGGAGCTGCGAGTTCTCCCCGTTTTTCGGGGCCAGCCATGGTGTGCCGGACAGCAGGGCAGTCCTGCACTGGCTCTGCCACGATGGCATGTCCTGCCCCTGGCCGGGGAAAACACCCCGCATGGCTAAAATGCGGCAGGGCTTTTTTAGGGATGCCTCGTTATCCCTTTTTTCCTTATGGAAACAACTCCCAGTGCAACTTGCTGTGTCCTTCATTGCCCAGTATGCGAGCAGGGGCTAGGTGGGAAGGAAAACCTTTCGGATACATTTTGCAGCTCACTGTTTTAATTAGAGTACTGTCATCTCGCCACATGTACACAAGCCGCTCACCAGCGGGTCCGCCGGGCGACGGGAGGAGCGGCGCAAGCAGCCAGTCTTCCCCGGAGGCCGTGGGGACGGCGGTGCGGGCGGCCAGGGCCGTCGGGGCTGACACCTTGGCATCCATCGCCGGCTCTGCGGGTTCTCTGCATCAGCAGCCATTCAGGGCTGGCAGCGCCGACAGGAGAGGCTGGAATGAAAGGGGACCAGCCAGCTGGGAGGCTGATGAAACCACGTATTGCAGGGCTGGGGCAAGCAGAGAGAGATAAATAAGGCACCCTGTCTTGTAACAGCATGGATCTCATCCATGCGTTTGCACTGGCCTGAAAAGTGTCACCGACAGGAAAGTTGAAAGGAGTCTTTGGAGTGAGGTCTGCATTTTTATCATAGAATCATGGAATGGTTTTGGTTGGAAGGGACCTTAAAGCCCACCCAGTGCCACCCCCTGCCCTGGCCAGGGACACCTCCCACCACACCACGTTGCTCCAAGCCCCGTCCAGCCTGGCCTTGAACCCCTCCAGGGATGGGGCAGCCACAGCTTCTCTAGGCAACCTGGGCCAGGGGCTCACCACCCTCACAGCAAACAATTTCTTCCCAATATCTCACCTAAATCTCCCCTCTTTCAGTTTAAAACCATTTCCCCTCGTCCCATGGCTCCCCTCCCTGCTCCAGAGTCCCTCCCCAGCTCTCCTGGAGCCCCTTTAGGGCCTGGCAGGGGTTGGAAGGTCTCCCTGGAGCCTTCTCTTCTCCAGGCTGAACCCCCCCAGCTCTCTCAGCCTGTCCTCCCAGCAGAGGGGCTCCAGCCCTCCCAGCATCTCCGGGGCCTCCTCTGGCCCCGCTCCAACAGCTCCGTGTCCTTCTGCTGTTGGTGCCCCAGCGCTGGAGGCAGCACTGCAGGGGGGTCTCACAGAGCAGAGCAGAGGGGCAGTTGAGTTTCAACCAACAGAGCTTTTGCCTCCATGTGCTGCAACGCAAGTGGTGGCAGTGGTGACACTGTGCGAGTGACACTGCACGGGGCCGTGCGCTGCTGCAACTGCGGCACTGCGTGGCTGAGCACCACGAGCCTCTGCCCCTTTGCACGGTGCTCGTTTGGCTCTGGCTCACGATCCCGACTCCTGGGAAAGCTTTCGTGAAGACATTCAGCTAATTAAATCCTACGGCCTATTCTCAGTTTGTTTACAGACTTCAAAACTTCTAAGCGGCTGAACGCAATGGGCTCTTTTCTGGTAAGGCAGCTTAGCGATTGTTTTGGTTACTTCATTTTTCTAGGGCTTTGCAGTAACCAGCGTGTCGAAGGGCGCCTC
The DNA here is from genome assembly GCF_964199755.1 of Larus michahellis. Classification (NCBI taxonomy): domain Eukaryota; kingdom Metazoa; phylum Chordata; class Aves; order Charadriiformes; family Laridae; genus Larus; species Larus michahellis. The sequence goes on from NC_133899.1 coordinate 20,439,127, forward strand.
TTGTGTTTCGGCCTGCCCTGTCTGCTAGTCAGGAAGATCAAATCGTTCAGCATCGCTCTGTAATGCCATAGCTCCAAACGCGAGCTCCTCACAAACACCCTGTAGTGCAGGGAGAAGTTGGCCGGCACCAAAGCCACTCAAAGCACCGGCGTGGATGAGGTTATTGACTTTGCCTGGAGGGAGGGGAAAAAACCCCCAGAAAACAAACAAACAAACCAACCCAAAAAAGGAAACCACGCAGGAATAAAACCCATTACATGACACCCAAACACAGAAACGCAAGAGGGCTTCTTCCCCTGCTCTAACGTACAGAGGTATTTTTCCCCTTTAAACATTTCAAAAACAGCTCAAAACTGTTAAACCCGAGTTGTTTTGTGCAAGTTTTTGCACATGGAGCGGAATAAACGCAGTGCTGGAAGCTGCCATATTTCCCTGTGGGCACCCCAAAGAGCCCAGACGCTCACACGCTGCAAAATAAGGTTTTTGCCTGCAGGAGACCCAAACTGAGAGAACGCCGCCGAGATTTTGAAACCTTTGCCTTAGCGCTTCACTTCAGGTTTCTGTACAAGGGCAAGAGAAGGATGGCAGCCCAGTGTGGCTCAAAGAGAGCGGAAGAAGTAACCCTCCTGTGAAACAGAGCGCTCCTCGCGTTCGCGTGTCCAGCGGCGCGTTGAAATTCAACTGGTGGGGACGCAGGAGTCAAACACTCTCTCGGGGGCTCGGGAGGACGGCACCAAGCAAGAGCTGGTAGGAAAACGTAGTCACCAGAGCTTCAGACGGTGCAGACTTCTTGCTGTCAGCATCCTGGGCTGGTGGGATGAAGCTAAGCCACACGCGTCTCTGTTTTCCAGAGTCTCAGCTGCAGGATGGGCCTAGGGTTTGCTATTACTGTTCTTGGTGGGTTCTTGAATGGTAGGAGGAGGTGGCAGAGGAACAGCAGCACAAGGTGAAGAGGGGCCTGGGAGCTTGACTTGTTCTTGTTGAGTGAACCAGGATGGAAAAAAGGATGGAAAAACTGCTGGAAATGAGGCGGGAGAGGGACACGTGTGCAGATCTCCCTTATGGCAAGCCAGGGCCCGGGGCTCAGCTTCCAGCGCTGGGTGTTACAGGCTGACTTTGTTCTCGTGAAATACATTCAACCCACGTGAAATGACAACAATTATCCAAAAACCTCAAGCATTGCTTCAAAGGGGCTTTGACCAACCTGGTCTGGTGGGAAGTGTCCCTGCTCAGGGCAGGGGGCGTTGAAACTGGATGATCTTTAAGGTCCCTTCCAACCCAAACCATTCTGTGATTCTATAAAGCACCCCCACCACCCAGAATATTCCAAGTTCCCCTGGGTATTGCAAAAAAATTCCTTGAACCCACCAGTGCTGGATCTCCAACACTTTCTTTACCTCATTTTACAGCGAAGCAAATAAGACTTCTCCATCAGCAACCACAGCCCCGTGTATTGCATGGCCCACACGACGTACGCAGCCCCTCCACTGCACAACCCAAACCTACCAGTGCCCGCTCCGGCTTCAGGAGCTGGCAGGGAGCCGAAAACGCTTGGCAGGTGGCAGGGCAGCAAGCTGATCTGGGGACAACCCGCAGCTGTGCTCGGTGGGGACGGGTGGTCCCGTGAGGCGGGCTGGGACAAGCGTGCAGCAGAGCTCGCCGCTGTGCGTTGTACCTTCTTGCTCAGCGTACCACGTTTTCAGCTTCCCTGGCTATCGCCGCTGCTTTTCCCGAGGCTGGGCAGGTTGAATAACCACTCTTCAAGGCACAACGCAACACACCAGAATCACCAAGGCTTCTTGACTGAACTGAGGGACAGGATCCAGAAGCTTTTTCCCGCCTGGGCCCATGTGAGCAGAAGTGCCAAGTGATGGAAATGTGACGGCTGCTGCAAAAGAAGGAGATTTCCAGGATTAGTTCAAGGCTTCGTGTCATTCAACTGGGAACGAAGGACTAGCAACTTTTTTTTTTTTTTTTAATTTAAAATCATCATTTAACTGCTTTTATTGCAGCACTCCTTGGCCATGTTTCAGAGTCCTCCTCTCAAATAAATGAAAACCAGGCGGAGGACTGGGCCCTCTGCCCGAGCGTGCAACAGCACGGGTCAGATTCCTGCCTGGACGCTCACCAGCACACGCCATACCCAGCTCTGGCCACTTCCAACTTTCAGGCATTTTGTTGCCTCTTGGAACACACAGGCTGTGGCCCCCTTGGTCCTTCCAGCATGTTCCCTATGTATGTGCTCTCCATGTTTCCACCTCATGGATATGAGACCTTTCAGCCTCTGCCTACAGCCCAGCTCAGCCCTCCCACCCGCCTCATCCCACTGCTGGGGCAAACTGCACCGTCCCCTTCCCAGCCCTCACCGCGAGAAGGACACGGAGCTGTTGGAATGGGGCCAGAGGAGGCCCTGGAGATGCTGGGAGGGCTGGAGCCCCTCTGCTGGGAGGACAGGCTGAGAGAGCTGGGGGGGTTCAGCCTGGAGAAGAGAAGGCTCCGGGGAGACCTTCCAGCCCCTGCCAGTCCCTGAAGGGGCTCCAGGAAAGCTGGGGAGGGACTCTGGATCAGGGAGGGGAGCCATGGGACGAGGGGGAAGGGGTTTAAACTGGAAGAGGGAAGATTTAAGTGAGATCTGAGGCAGAAATTGTTTGCTGTGAGGGTGGTGAGCCCCTGGCCCAGGTTGCCCAGAGAAGCGGTGGCTGCCCCATCCCTGGAGGGGTTCAAGGCCAGGCTGGACGGGGCTTGGAGCAACGTGGTGTGGTGGGAGGTGTCCCTGCCCAGGGCAGGGGGTGGCACTGGGTGGGCTTTAAGGTCCCTTCCAACCCAGACCATTCTATGATTCACACCCGCTGGAGCTGGACTACAGATCCCATCCTCAGGCAGCTGATACAAAGAGGGACAACTGCCTATTTCTCCAAGCTTGGAGGACATGGGAGGCATCCCCGGCAGCAAAGCCCCCATTCCCTGAGGCACCGAGTGATGCAGCGGTTTGATAACCCCGGCTCTGTTTCACAAGTTGGATGGAGATCCCCCACGGCGGCATATGGAGAAGAGGCGCATCTGCCTTGGATGGGGACACGCAGCGAGAGGCTGTGCCGAGAAACGCTCTGCTGTGCTCTCATCTCTTTTGTTTGGCATCAAATATTTTCTGACCAATTTAATAGCCCTGTAATTTTTTTTTTTTTTTTTTTTTTTTTGTCCTCCTGGTGTTGAGGTGGATGAATAATCTTTTTGGCTTTAGGACATAATGGAGCGTCTGCCAGAATCATCAGTCCCGCTGAATTCAGGACAGGATAGCTTTTCCCACACTGACATCCATGGGTAGAGCTTCCACCTGTGTAACAGTCGAGGGTATTTCCTGCAAAAGAAGGAAATATTCAACAAAGACTGGAAAATCCATATAATTCAATCAGGGATTCACTTCAAGGACTGGCAACTTCTTTTGAAAACTAGATGTCTATATTCAGCACTGAACTGTTTTATTTCAGCATGAAAACCGCTATTTCGGATTCTTTTCTTTCAATAAATGAAAACACAGAAGAAAATCTGGGCTATTGGCCCAGGCTTGTAACAATTCAGGGTTTTTCTTGGCTTTTTCAAGGGCACTTATTGCCAGATTCTGAGATGCTGGGTAAATCTTTAAGTCATGGAAATTACGAGTTTCATGACACATACATTTTATTCCAAACCCTCTCCGATGAAATTAAACACAGGAAAGAGCCAGGACTTTCATCCAGCTCCTTAATTACCATCTGGAGCCTGGCAGCTGAAATAAGATCAAACTTTTGCATAGAAAAGGGAAAAAAAAATAAAAATTATTACAGTGAGGCAAGTGATGAGACTTTACAAAGAGCTTGAGTGGAGAGAAAACATCCCAACGCTATCAGGATTCACCCCACCAGGAGCCCACGTGCACCTCAATAAAGCTTCTCCCATCGCAACAGAAGGAGTGAAAATGCCTCAGTTTTAGTTCTTGTGAGCTTTTTGAGACAAGGTCCCTATTTTAGGTATTTTAGGTAGCAACCATCACTGCTTGCGATGGGCAGAAGAGGGACAGACCCTTTCTCCTTCGGTGGTGTATCCTGGGTGTAGTGGGACCATCCCTTCATACCCCTGGAGCTTCTGGAAGATTATTGAAGGCAACGTGAGGGAAAGCCTGCTGGGAACCACGTCTCAACAGATAAAGGATGGTTTAGCAGAAAACGGGAAGACAGCAGGGTTGCTGCAGAGCACTGCAATCCGGACGCGCCAAGGGTAGCTCGCACACGACGGACGTAAAACGCGGAGTAACATCCTACATGCGTTAGCAGGGAGTGCTTCACCAGGCTGAAAATAGTTATGAGCCAAGTCACGCGGCAGAAAGAACGTCAACAGAAAACAGCTTCTGATTATTATCAGCATTTTAACACCAATTTATAAGAGATCAGAGAAAACTCTACAATCCTGCTGCTAATATCAAAGCTACGCCGGTTAAAACATCTGCCTAGCCGAGAAGTGAAAGGTACAGTAAAAAAAAAAAAGCCAAGAAATGGAGAAAACCCCAGAAACCTCTCTTAGAGGCCAGAAAACAGCAAGAAAGGCAGCCTGAGAAAAAAATCTTGGTCATCGGGACAAGGAGGAAGTGATTTTGAAGCCCCTGGGAACACAAAGAGCCTTACAGCAAGGCACAGATAAGCCATTTGCTAAAATAAAGATTTCAGTAATACTGGAGCCAAAGCAGGAGGAGGTCAGTAAATATTTTGGAGCTGCACTTGGGAAAAAGATAGCTGATACCATATGGTGATGAAATACTCTCCGTTTCAGCAGTAACTTGGAGATGCAGTTAACCAGTAATGAAACAGCAGACTATTTAGAAATTGTGAGGCCCGAGCAATGTGCCTCAAGAATTTTAAAGGGGCCGACCAAGAAATCAATTGATTTATTAATTTTGCTTTCTCATAGGTCTTGAAACATTGCCTAGATCCCACAGGGTCTGGAGGCAACGCTGTGCCACTATTTTTGTACTTTGTAATTACAGACTCATCGGTCTAATTTTGAGCTTCAAAAAGAGAACGTTATGGCCAACACAAAATTGATGGTTTGTGAACAATTAGCAGGTGATACAATCCATGACAGCGAAAGAAGGTTTGCTAGAATTGAATGTCACCAGGCTAAACAGGGTCCTGTTTTAGGTGATAATCATGCCAAATAACAATATTCTTACCAAGCACTTTGCCGCCCCATTAGATGTTTGAGGCAGTTTGAGGTGGCTGCAGGGCTCGACTGGAGGCTGAGCAGCCATCTGTGTGCTCCATTGGCTAGGAATACTGAAAAACGGTGAGCTGCAGGAATAAATTGTGTAGGAAATGGCAAACCCTGGCTCCTCCACCCTTTTCGGTGCTCAGTAAGGAGGGCTCCTTAAGCGAAGGCAGGATGCTGTTCAACCAGGCAGCTTTGGGTCAAGAAGCGTTTGGAGAAGACGATGTTGGCTAATTCAAGACATAGACGACTGCATTAAATACAGCAATACAGCAGAGGCAAGATGGAGCTGTAAACTGCATATGAACATAAAAGATTATCAGTGGGTTATTTAAGAATAATTATGAGCACTCGTGGGAAAATTTTGGGGTAGAGCTAAACTTTCAGGAACGTGCTCCCTGCTAACGACTGTAGGGAGCACGACTGGCGCCTGCCTTCCCCGGGAGCCTGCAGCGGCTGCCGGGTCCCCTCCCTTCCCTGCTGTGGGAAACGGTGGTGATGAGAGGAGCTGCCTTTGCCGCAGCTACAGACCCTTGACCAGCTCTCTCCCTGAACCCCAGTTACACGCGGCTTTCTGCCTTCCTACTACTCTTGCATTTTATTCTTATTATTTTTCTTGCAGTTGAAGAACTGATCGAATGAGACAGAAGATCTCCGGGAAAAGCGTAAGTGAGAATCAAACCTTGTATGTCAAAAGGCAGCTTCATCTCTCACGCTTTGAATAAAACACTCCTAACACCAGGCTCTGCCTTGCTTCTGCGTACTGGGATTTATTTGCCCACCTCTTGCTTCCCAGTTAGGGCGAGCTGGCAGAGGCAAAACACCCATGCCCCTCCTAACCTTATTAATGGAAGTTATTTACAATGGCTTAATATTTTATGAAGATTACTGGCAGCAAAAAGGCCCTATGTGCATTCAAGCGTGTGCTGAATGTATTCGTTTTGAAGGCACAAATCACAACTGGTTTAGGAGAGCTGGTTCCGGGTGCAGGGAAACACCAGCCACACGCTGCAGATTCTGCCCTCCAACAGCCAGCTCTGAGCTTCCCTGTTGCGACTCAAAAAGAGTAAAAGCAGCAAGAAACAGTTACCAAGTTAGGAAAAAAAAATAATTAAAAAACTCTAATGATTTACGGAAGAACGGCATTGTTCATTTTCCACCTTGTTTTACCCCAAGGCAGGGAAATCTCTGAAATGGTAAAACGTGTTTGGCAGAGGGGGATGTGGGCGGGAGGGCTGATTCCACGTTGTGTTTCGGGAGTGGTTTTCAGGACGATGGATGAATTCTTGGTGACTTAACGAACCAAGTCACAGAGCCGGAACACTCGGATCAGCATTAGGTTTGCAACCCATGTGCCTTTTGGCCAGTTCCTTAACACATCTTGGTGTTTTTATGAGTAAAATGCACTTTGCTGCTAGTTTTTTAAATGGTGTTTCAGTTAGTCTTGCCTGCATGCTTCAAAGCTGCCGAATCCTCATTGCTGACGCACCGTCTGTTTGTTTACAGATGGACATTGGTGCCAGGCTGCTCAAACACAGCTTTTAACGGTCCCAGAAACACGGCAGAGACAATGAGAGTTCGTCTCAAAGGGGATGCGATCTGTACCCTCTTCCTGCTGGTAGCACTCTGCTCTTTACTCTACTCCCAGCTGGAGCATTTAGTCCCGGTAGGAAACAAGGAGCCGGCACAGAAGAAGCCGGCAGTAACACCAAAAACATTCTCCGCCCCCAGAGCACCTCGGAGACCGATGCCAGCAGAGGCAACGGTCCCCAGGCCCCAAGCAACTCCTAGCGTTAGGCGAACGGAAGCGGCCAACAACAGGGTCCAAACTACAACTCGACCTCCATTGACCGATTCTGCCTTCAACTTCAAGCGCTATCTCCTAAACAAGGATAACAGGAACTTCAATCTCCTCATTAACCAGCCCAAGAAATGCAGGAAAACCCCTGGAGGTCCCTTTCTGCTCATTGCCATCAAATCGGTAGTTGAAGACTTCGACAGACGTGAGATTGTGCGGAAAACATGGGGCAGGGAGGGTTTGGTGAACGGGGAGCAGATCCAGAGAGTGTTCCTCTTGGGAACACCAAAGAATAGGACAGTGCTGGCAACATGGGAGACTCTGGTCAATCAGGAGAGCCAGGCATACCGGGACATTTTACTCTGGGACTTCATGGACACTTTCTTCAATCTGACCCTGAAGGAGATCCACTTCCTCAACTGGGCTGCTGAATTCTGCCACAACGTGAAGTTCATTTTTAAAGGTGACGCCGATGTTTTTGTCAATGTCGAGAACATTGTTGACTTCCTTGAGAGACACGACCCCACTGAGGACCTCTTTGTTGGGGACATCATCTACAATGCCCGCCCTATCCGTGTCCAGAAGAGCAAATACTATATCCCAGAGACCATGTACGGACTAAGCATCTATCCAGCCTACGCAGGAGGAGGAGGGTTTTTGCTGTCCAGCCGCACCATGAAGAAACTCTCCAGGGCTTGCAGAGAGGTGGAACTCTTCCCCATCGACGATGTCTTTTTGGGCATGTGCTTACAGAGAATCAACCTCAAACCCATTTTGCATGAAGGATTCAAGACCTTTGGCATCGTCAAGCCTTCTGCTGCCCCACACCTACAGACATTTGACCCCTGTTTTTACAAAGATCTCATGGTAGTTCACAGTCTGAAAGTTGCTGAGATCTGGCTAATGTGGAACCTGCTCCACAGCCCACGTCTTTCCTGTACTCAGAAGAAGCAAGTGAAGAAGCCTTTCCAATGGAAAATGAAAGCTCAAATAACACCACAAGCATCACCTCTCAGATAATGCAGGCAGACGGCAGCAGAAACACATAGAAAACCATCTGAGAAAGGGAACCCTGAACTGTTGCAACCAGATGAATCGACTTTAGAAGTAGAGTATTTTAGGACACCTTATTTACAATGTTAAGAGAAGATGACGAACTATTGCAGGAATTTGCCAAAATTCCACATTTGCACACACATACCGTGTAGGTCCTTCTCCATTAACAAGTCCAAATAATCATAACAGTATCTTTAATTTATTATTATTTATTAGAATTATAGTAGTGCTTAGTGGGCCAATGTGTAAAAGCACATTGCAAACGCAATCTTTGGAGACTGTTCAGCATGGTTAGAAACATGAGAAATGAAAGAAGATAGAGGGTAAGAGACAATGCCAAGGAGCCCCCAGGATCGTTATCAACTTGGTACCTTGACTCAGACTCATTGAGAAATGAGCAAACTACAGTAACTAGTGTAAAGGAAATCAAAGACACCTTAGCGCACGCTCAACTCGTATCACCACTGCCTGGTTGGCTTTCTGTAGGCCTCCTAAGAAGAAGAGGAAAACTAACAGCTATTGAAATGGGGTCCCATACGTCGCAGATAAGGTGGACTACAAGAACACAAACTGGAGGCTGAGGCTGGTGCGGCTGGTTGAGCAGAGGACCGGTAAGTAGATAACTGGCAAGAGGCTGACTTCTGAAGGGCCTTTAAAGAAAGGACAGGAAGAACTTTGAGTTGATCCCCCCGAGTCTTGATTTTCTATTATTCATAGCAACACCTCGGTTCAAATATCTGCTCCATTGACACACTCAGGACTCAGGGGACCAGTTTTTGGCACTTCCATGAGCTCAGGCTCTCTACGCTATGCTGAGCGGCACTCAGTGAAAACTCAGAGTCATTCAACTGCATCTGATCTCTCTCATCCTCTAACCCAGATCTTCAGAAGGTTTGCATCTGGAGAGATCCTTTGGCCTTCACTTGTGAGGGTAAAACCACACAGAGCTGCTGCTTGCGTCACATTTGGGAGCTTCTTCAAACCAAAGGAATACTTGTCAACGGATTGGACTGGTTTCTATAGGCCTTGGTGCTCTTGCCTGGCATATACTCAACGGCAAAGAGCAGCCAAGACTTTTCACATTGCTGCGGGTGCCATGTAAAGGGAGAAAGGAGCCTTCAGACAAAAGGCCTTCAGAATAAAAGGCCATTCTAAATTTATTGCAAGAAAGCAAAAACACAAAGCAATCTTTCTGCTGGACTTTCCAAGTTTCAGTCAGCCTGTAACTTCTTGAGTATTTTAAGCATCGGACAAGAACACTGGATTGCTTAGTTTTTCAAAGAATAGTCAATACTTTGAAGCATTTTGTTTTTTCTGGCAGCAGAGTACAAGAATATCCTTTTATTTGACATCAAACAGGAAATGAGTTCCTCTAAATCAGGGTTAAAAAGCTATAAAATTCATGGGGCAAAAAGCTTGAATTCACCTCTGATACCATGTTTGTTAATTCTTCTGCAATTTTTTGCCCCCTCAACAAAACTCCTATCCATCAGAGAAGGCCTGATGCCATCCCTCTTCAGGAGGGCACATACACACGGCTTCAAAGGAAACTACAATCAGTCATAAACGTCCCCGAAGTTGGACATTTGACTTAAACTCTGTTTAAGTTTCCCTTAAACAGAGCCTGCAGCACAGCTGCATTTCATACCTGGGTATAACCTTCTTCCCACCCAGCAACGGTCCGGGCTCAGTACTCGTACTAACGATCCACAACATGGAGGAAAACAAGCTGGTAATAGCTATTGGTAGGCTAGTAACAAGAGTCTTACATGCTATCCTCATTGTAACAGTTTAAGCCTTACAATAATGTATTTCCAAGGAAAGGTCAGCTCTATAGAACCCAAGAGACCACACGTTGATTTGGGGTATTTTGAGGATGCAATCCTGAAACACAAAGTGCTCACATGAGCTCTACACAGAGCTCCCTAGGGGGTGGAAATAAGCAGCGCCTTGCTGGTGGGAGAAAGGCAATCACGCCCCCGTCTGCTGCCACGTGTGATACTTATGTATTTATGGGCTCATACAGAAATGTATTACCTGTGATTAGTTTACAGTTTGGGAAATTATTTATAGCATCATTAAAAGACAGCATGCTGACGTGCCTCTAGTTGTCGGAGTGAGTCTGTCAAGTACGTCTGCACTCACGTCATAAGACTACCACCACATGTATTTTTCATCAAGACAGCAACATGAAAAATACATTATTCATTCTTTTAGATAACTTGGTAAATCTTTCCTTATGCTGGACTTAATTCAATGATAATGACAGAAAAATAAACACGACTTACCTTATCATTTCCTGCAAGGCAGCTAGGCAGGTTCAGCAGTCCTCATTAAGATCTTCCCTTTTAAGCTTGGAGATGCATAATTGGCTCCTCCTTCTAGAAAGTCTTCAGATCTGCAATCTACCCACAATACAGCGTTAATGAGTGCATTTTGTCCCAGATCAAAGTTGTCGTTCGACATCCACCTGTGCCAGCACGTACCCTGACAGCTGGCAGAAACAGAACCGGAGCAAACTGCTTACTCTGTTGCTTTAGTCTATAGAATAGCTCGTTTCTTTTATCCAATGAATACTAAATCTGGTGTCTATTAATGAAAGACACATCTGCTTTTGTTCTCCAGCCTCTGCTGCACGGCCTGTTTGACCTGGTTTTTAAAAGTTTCCATTTGCTTCTGCAGTCGAGCTGGGAGTTTACAGACCCCAAAATACAAGCCATAATTCACTGGGGAAATACCGGCAAGCAGTGCTGCACCCCCTGCGGTTTATTAAATTCCACTTACTGCTACAACAGGCAAAAAGTCTTTAACTTCACCCAAGCTGGGGATCGTTTCCTAGAAGACGGGGGTCTTTTCAGAAAATCCTAAAACCCCACGTGTGTATGAACTGGCAGGAAGGACCCTCCACCGACCTTTCTGATGCCTCTCAGAAGACCAAACCCATCCATTTCACAGCGAAATCCTGAGCAGCTTTTACTAACTGCCTAATGCCATGCACCAGTCGGGGGGTTGCTGCAAAGCCTTGCCTGGCATTTTTTTTTCCACAACTAACCCATGACGATAAAAGAAAACAGGAAAACATCCTAAGCGGGTTCCACCAGGAAGAGGGAAAGCAAGCAGACTTCCTCAAGACAGACGCAAACATCTGAAGCTACTACAGTACAGTAGGGTTTATTGAATCCCAGGGATCCCCACACAGTCAAGTTTTGTTCCTACTGTACATAAGTAGCCAGATTTGGTCACTCCTAACGAGCAGAGCTGGCTGGAACCGCACATTCAGCGCCTCTGAATGCATCTCTGAACGCATAAACTGGTAGCGAATGCCAAGACCCATCACTCGGTCAGGCCACCGCTGGCATAGGCATCATTAAAAGAAAGCCAAAGACGGCTCTGAAGCAACTGAGCTTTAAAATATTGTGCTTCCTGCCTGCAGTTTAATTATTCATCTTTCTACAGCAGGTTCTCGGAAGCAAACCCCAACTGCAAAATCAAAGAGTAGAAAATAACTGAACGGCTCAGAGAATCCTCACTAAATACTGGCACTGAGAACATTCCCTGGAGACCACCAGACTGCGTGGGGGGGGAAAAAAAAAAAAGAAACTCTACCCCTAAAGCCCGCTGCGGAGAACGGCTGAGCTCCTGAGCTGCATCCTTCAGCTGCCATCGCAGGTCTTGGCAGCCCTGGAAATCAGCCCATCACGTTTCCTTAACGATACTGCTAACTCTATTGAGGTTTGACAAAACAGTAAAGCTTTCAAATCCAACTTTTCACGATTTTGTAGGCTTATCGTCAGTAACAAAACCATACTGAGGAACGAGAGGAAACGAAATCCCAAAGGACGAGTGCATCCGAGCCCTTCCAGGAGCAGCAAACATCTCCCCCATCCCACAGCCCTGACCAGCCCAGCGCTCTCCAATTCATGGAGATCATGGATCCATGGAGGTCATGGAGCTCCGCTCCTCTCCCTCCTCCCAGTGCCAAGACCAGGGAAAAACCATAAAGTAATACTGGTCTGCAGTGATTGCCTTGGCCCCAGCGTGCTGAGTGGGAATAAAGCCATGATATTAAGACAAAACGCTCACTGTGGCCACAGAAGCAAGAGAAAAGAAAAACAATCTCAGCAGCCTCCGTATTTCCAGGTGCGACCCAACAAGGAACTGGGCAAACTCAGGATTTCAGGGGTTCCGTTTTTCTAAGAGAGACCAGCAGAGGTGAAAAAGGGAATACAGTGATTCAGGCTGTTCTGAGTATTTAGTTGATTAAACTGCACACTGCATAACGATGCAGGGCTTTTTTTCGGCAATTGGTATTTAAAATGAATGTCTCTCGGAAGGATATTAATGCTGGAATGAAACTTACACGCTAAGTGGAATATGTAGTGTAGGTGTGAAACAGTAAGGCATTTAAAACCAGCTTCCAAAATTGCAATCTGCAGTACTTTAAAAATCACCAAACTAGTAACATTTCAAGGGGAATTAATTAGGGTATGAAAGAGAAAAGGTTACGTTAAAGCATTACAGTCCAGTGCAGAACAGAAGTTACCGTTATAAGGGTAACTCACACCACAGTAAATGACTGACTCCACAAACTCCAGCTTCCCCTTCCCGCTGTTTCAAGTGGTCAGCGTTCCCGGATTATGAAAAGGAATGATTTTGCCTGCAGCAAAGATACACGTCCCCACAAACAAAACAAAAGCCTTGCATATAGGATTTGGGAGATAAAACATTTAAACAGTGGCTTTATTAGTTACAGCTAATATTCACACAGGTAGAGAACATGGTATTTCAATAATGGGAAATTCAACCTGAACCCTCCAGGTAACGCACACACCCCTGGCAAAACCGAATCCCTTTGTAGGTGATTTTCACTGGGTGAACTGGCCTGGAACAAAGCCCCCTACTTCATTAACTCCCAATCTCATGCTAATGCTCATGAGTTACATCTTCAGTTGGCTCCGTGTTTAATTTCCCCTTATTTTGCTTCAACCTTACCTGATCTCTGAAACATCCTGGGCCACACGTTACATGAGAATAATAGAATGTGTTGGGTTGGAAGGGACCTTTAAAGGTCACCTAGTCCAACCTCCCTGCAGTAAGCAGGGACAAGAAGCACCAACCAGAACTAATTTGTATTCAATTAACCCCCCAAAAGACAGTGACATATTTATTTAGCTACACGTGCTGTGTCAGGTTGTGCCTGACAGGATCGGCCAGAGGAGAGCGTCGGTGTAATCAAGATAAAGGAGGTAAAATACAAGATGTTTATGGGGCAAAAGTTGGGATGGAACAATTGTTATCTGCAGAGCTAGCACAGAAGAAACGTTCTAGCATCCCCACACCAAAAATTATTCTGAACTCCAAGAACCAGCCCACGTGGAATCCTGCCGTATCAGACGTCTCGGTCCTCAGCCGAATACTCCGGAACAAACAAACAGCTACAGCTTGGACATAACATTTCTTTCAAAGTAACAGCCGCACGGCTTCACACACATGCAGATTTCCTCTTACACACACTTGGAGCCATCAAACCCAAAGCCGAGCAGAAGTTCCGCTGAGCAGAGCTGCCAAGTGACTAACGGGCTCTACCAACAGACCGACAGTCGATGTGAAGTGGGCACCAACACATTCGGTTTCCCTTTGGAAGGCGCCAGCTGGAGCCTCACCTCCAGCCAGTCCCAACGACGATGAATCACCATCTCGCTGTAACGCTGAGCCGCAGGGAAGATCTTGTTTAAAACAAATTTGATAGGACTTCTGGAACGCGAAGGATCATAAGCGCATGAATCAGTTCTCACACACCACCCGATTACTATTTCGGCAAAAAAATATGTTTAGAATTAGAAGCGTGATGGTTCCTGGCAACAGAAAACTGGGTTTCCTTGACAGGAACTGCATTTTGGTGAAGAGAGGGTTCTCGTATTACACAGCACCACTGATCTATACAGCACTGCCCGTAATATCCACAGGAGCCCAGGGACTGCTTGCAGGCCTACAGGATACGGGAAGAAATGCCAGCTTCACCTCCAGAAAGAAGGGCACAACAGGCAGTTTTATTAAGTGTAAACAAATGAAATAACGTGGAAAATACTGCAATATTTGAGTTAAGCAGACACCCACACAAACTCTTAATTTCTATACAAAGGAAAAAGGCACACATCAAAACGGGATCATATGCACAATGTGTTTTATTAAAAATGCAGTTGTACTTAACGTTGTATCAAACAGCTTTATCATATGAAACCAAAGTGATGGACCACCAACGCACGTGTTGGCAACATGCAGGATCTGTATCAAACCACGCATAACTCCAACAAGGGCACCTGCCGAGATGGGATCTGACAAAGCCCAAATCTCTGGGTTCCTTCAGGAGGGGAAGGTGACGCACCCTGCCCAGCTGACCCAGCAGAGCATGAGCTGTCACACTGCGGCACCCTGGGCACCCCTCTGCGAGGAACAGCAGTCGCTTCAAACAAGCATTCCATCCTCTCTTCGTTCTGGTGATTCAAAACTGCCATCAGTCCCCTCCACCCAGCCCTAAACTTTTCAACCCAGCAAGCCCTGAAGGCTCCACACCAGCTCCCCCAATGCATCAGCATAGGAACAGCTTGGCTTAGGCCAAATAGCAGCAAATAAATCAAAACAGCTCAGAGACGCGAGCTACAAACAGCTGCAATCACAAAGGAAGGGCAAGGAAAGCCCGAAGACCTGCTCCACATTATCTCCCTGTGCTTTTCTCTAGCTCTGCCTCTCCCAGAAGTCAAATGCTTTGTGCTCAGCCCATCTGCAGCAGCCAAGATGCAAAATTGCCTTTAATTTTTGGCTGTTACAGAGGAACTTTTCAAGACGAAGGGACTGACCTAGAGACGTATCTGGGCTGCTAAAAGAGCACATTTCATTACCTACACTGTTTTAGTCACTTGGACCCACCAGCGTGTTACAGTGAAGATGGGAGCCGCTGAAGTTGTTAAATACCTTTGCTCAGCTGCTGCCGCTGCCATCCTGTCCTAAGCCTCGAGGTGCATGCTACAGCAGCGGTCCTCACCTCTCACTGCTGAAGGATCTCCACTGAACATGCTTCAGAGCAGGATATCGGTAGCATCTGCGGAGCCACTACTCAAACTGTCTCCTCCTGCACCTAATCCGGGGCCTTTATTAGAAAAGAATTAATTCCAATTAATGCAAATTATTAGCAGGATTGCTGTCATGTTTTAGTAACAAGCATAAGCAGGCACACCATCTCAATGCAGGGACCCTCAAATTCTCCAAGAGCCCACTGAGCCAAGGCCATTTTATATTCCAACACAGCGGGATGCTGGAGGAGGGGGAGCCGAGTGCTCTGCCCTGCATTGCACAGCCAGGGCTGGAGAAACACGAATGGGCACAGGCATCCCGTTCCTCTTCCCCACACTAACCCTTAAGCTACTTCCGGGCAAGTGTACCCTCAACGCTTTTCTGGTGACGCACCTTAGGGCACAAGAAAGCAGTATGAGAATTCCAGCTTGCTCCTTTTACTGCAGGCATTTCTTCCATTCTCTTGTGCAACAGTCAAACTCTTTGAAGCTCGATCCGTTTTAGTGATACCCAAAGGCTGACATGAGTGCAACAATTGCATTTTTGAACACAATACAGAAGGCACGGTGTTATTTACCATAAAGACTTTCGTTGTCCACTTTGGGGCAAAAATTTATACTATGCTTTCACAGATCTACTAGGAAACAGACTGCAAGT
Organism: Larus michahellis; assembly: GCF_964199755.1. NCBI lineage: Eukaryota > Metazoa > Chordata > Aves > Charadriiformes > Laridae > Larus > Larus michahellis. The sequence goes on from NC_133899.1 coordinate 20,454,947, forward strand.
TATGTTAGTTTTTATACTGCTTCTTTGGAGAAGATACTATATCGTCTGTAAAGGAGGAACACTAGTCACCTACTTCAAATATAACGTCTGGAAGACAGTAAAATAAAAAGGACTAATTGATAAGAAAAAAAAGCAAAAACGTCCATGACTTTATTATAAAAACACCCAGCAACTGTATTTAACACAAAACCAGTAACTGAGAGTCTCGTTTTATTTTTCTTTCAGTGTACATGCTCATTATTATTCCATTTAATTTACAGAAGGGCTATGTAAAATGAAATTAAAATTAGAGAGGAAACAAAAGGAAGGTTGAGGCATAGAATTTTCTTAGCAAGCAATGATCACAGGAGACAGCACAGATTGAACAGGGATTCAACAGGAGTGACACCTAGGGATAAAGGTAAACAGTAACTTTTTCCTTATCCGTTAGATTCTCCGTGGGGCTTTTTTTGTTTGTTTTAGCAAAACAGTTTAGAGTATCACAGTATACAGGAAGACTAAATGGCAAAGAACGTCTCACACACACACCACATTTATCCCTGCTACTGGTCCAGGATCCAAAACCGCAGTTAACATTCGATTTCCTATCTCTCATTCGTTGATAAACTATACAGGATTACACTGTACATGGAGTTAAAATTACAAAAATGTCATATTTACAAAATCTGTACACACATAGTAAAACTCACAAAATTGTCATCTATGTATCACAAGTTGCTACACCAAAATATTAAAAATGGGATAAAATTATACATTTCTCTTGTCCATTTTTAAAAAGGGTTCAATATTTCAAAGACAGACCACCTATTTCCCCCAAATAAGACTGGTAAGAGAACTAGAAACCTAAAGTATCCTCCTGGGATAAAATGTCGCGAGCAGCATCTCCCAACTAGAAAGAAGCCTATATATCCTGTCTGCTGGGGTGGGGTGTGCAGTTAGCATGTATGTACAGAAATGGTGAAACTACAATAAGGATGTCTTTGGCTAAACCTTTGGCATAAATTAAAATCATACATCAGAAGTTACAGAAAAGGTTTTCTTGGTGATGGCAGAACGCGGGGATTTCTTTCTGAGACACCATTATATACAGCTTTTTGTTCTTTAAGGAAACGGAGTAGGAATAAAGGATTTTGGGACAGAGGCAAATGAGGCAACGTTATTTCTTTGTTAAATTTTTCTGTAGTATGAAAATTTGTATCAAACCTTTTCACTAAAGCACAATTCTATCATAGAAACAACCTCTTCCAGATTTTTTTTTTTTTTTGAAACTGCATATGAAAAAAAATTAGTAAACCAGCCATGGCAGAAAAAAATTGTTTCAGCATATCAAGTACATATTAGTGCAGGAAGGTGGATAAATCTGATCCACTGTATAAATAAGCTTTATGCGCAGCGTACATTAAATAACCATCACACCCCACTCACACCCAGTACACAGATGCTCCTCAGTGAAGATAAACGTTTATCAAGTAATTAAAGTGTATGTAGTGCAAATGTTACAACCAAGTATTATGCACATGCTACTTGCTTGGTTTAAAGTTACACAAAGATGTGGTGCCTGAAATCATGGACATATATACATCCTTGTCACACTTGGTACAATGTCCTAAGCCACAGAAATACCGATGTGTTTATATCTATATATATACACACACACGTTTTTCTTAAAATGTGACCACCACATCAATACAGTAACACAAACAGACTAAAATCAATACCTGCTTCCAGATGCTCCAAGGCTCAGAAAGTTTGTGCTTCTAACTCTTGCAGTCATTACGTGCCCCTCTTCCATTTCCCCCCTTCTGCCAGCTGAGGAGGGGGGGGACAGTCTCTTCAGGTCTGTGCTGCATAGGATGAGGGCAACGGAGAGGAATAAACGACGGCACAGGCACCTAAGCTGCTTTCCTCCATCAACAGTTCCATGCCCCATGATGAAGGGTTGAGAGAATATCCCCTCCACACCGCTCCTGGGTGGAAAGGCTTATTGAAAAAAAAAAAAATCATAACGTGCTTTCCATATTATAAGTGGCAGCAAATCAAGGCACGCTGTACTAATTCTGTAGCATTGAGATTAGCTGACTTTGCAGGGGATGCTCACTGGGGAAGGTCCGATGTTCTCAACTGGCTGCTGGGCCGCGTCGGGCCGTACAGAGTGACAGAAGCTATGTGATTATTCTGCATCACCTGCAAAAGATGGCAGGGAAAAAGGGAAATTAAAAGAATTGTACACCAAACAGGAACTCAGAAGAGCGAAAAGGGCAAATAGAGAACTGATCTGCCTGAAAAAAAAAGAAATCCCAGCAACAGAATGCAACGAGCTCTTGGCTAGTTCCTAAAAACAGTCTCTGGATTTCCATGACACATCTGAGCACCAGCACGCTCCACCACTGCTCAGGGCCAAGCACACGCGTCTCCTGCTCGTACGACTTCCAGGTGACAAACTTGAAGTGCCAGCTTTAACATGCAAACGTACAACCTCAGAGAAGAGGTTGAAAAGTTGCCCGTTTCTGCCAACAAGCTTTAAAAATACAGCCACTCCCAAGCCCTGCTTTTATTGAAATGGGAAGTAAGCAGCCAGCCGTAATAACAGCAAACTCTTCATCCGCTTGCTCACACAATATCAAAGTTTTTCTCCTAACCTCAAAGATCATTCGTTGCAGTCCAAAGCAAAAGGTTGACCCAAATGGGTTAGTGTTGTTTGGAGATGACGACCTGAACAGAAAAGAAAAAGAGAAAATAAATAAAAAACGGATGCGTGAGGATCAGGAACTTCTTAGGGAAGAACAAGCACTCGGTAATATAAGGTAAATTATGGCATCTTTATCATGGCTTTCATCAAGTCAATCTATATTATGCAATGCCACTGCTAAACTCCAAGCGAGCCAGAGGATACCGCTGCTAAACGCCACAGAGCCGTCATTAACTCTGGGAGAAAGTAATCAAACAGTTACTAACGACCTCTACAGGAAAACTCTCTTTCACTGAACTTGAACAGGAAGAATTCTGAACACAAACACACGCATAGGAAGAGAGAAGCACCACGTAATTTATTACAAGTTATTTTTGTGCAGGATCCCTTCCCCACTCTTCAGTCTACTTTGTTTCTCAGCCTTCACCAATGTATTTACTATAAGTGGTCACTGGTTTTATCATGTTAGAAAATTACCCTGCAAGATGCTGAAACGGAATAATCCAGATGTTTATTAAATGGTGTTTTTCACAACTAACATATCACTTGTCCTTCAGATATTTCCAATATTTTAGGATCATATATATATGACAGTAGCAGGCTCCTGCTGACTCCTATGGATTTTTAGATTACAGACCAAAAAGAAATCTAGAAAATATTTACCTTTTGGCCTTTCTTGCAAGTCATCAGTTTCTCAAATTGCATATCTGAGACATTTGAGATGTGCTCAGTAAAGCAAACTCTGGTTGAACTACTCTCTACAACACAGATGAAAAATAGAAGGGCTCTATGTAATTTCACCCCAGCTTTCCTTTACATGGCTACTGCTCTAAAGATCTCATCGGAATAAAACAGAAGCGAAGGGGAGCAAAGGGCACAATGATTTAGTGGGGAAAAAGGGAAAAAAAAAATCAAACTCAAAATCATATGAAAACCTGATGAAAATACCTTGTTAGGTGCATCTGAAATCGGTGCAGTATTTTCACAGTACCCCCCACCTCTTACGCTTACCCCGAGATAAATCACAGTTTCATATCGTATCATAGAATGGTAGCACCGCAAACAGCCCATGCCTATTTAACCCAACACCCAGCTCAATCCCTCTGGAAACACAGCAAATGTAAGGACTATTCTCTCTTCAGTCGGCCTAGAAGAACTGTAGAACCACCACGTATGTTTGTAAAAGCAAAGCTTCTTCAGACAGACTCTCATATACACTACACACTGCGCTGTACGATGTTATGTCGCCGAAATCCATGTGACCAGTATAAAAACTCTACACTCTGTATTACACAAAGAGAGAGACTTCTTTATATGCTGCTTAGCTCTTCTCTGGATTTTACAGTTCAAGGAATTTTGGAAATTCCATTGCAAAAATTTTGTAAGTTTTCATTCTGCATGTCGGTCTACTTCATCGGAGAGCAGCTATCCAGTCTTGTTAGCGCCCAAAAAGTCTGAAGCTATAGCAGCAAAGCAGCCTAAAAGTAACTAGTGCAGTAAACACCATTCCTCTGCCTAAGCTCATCCTCTCTTATCAGCTCAATCCCTGCCAAGCAAAATTTAAGAGAGGTTTTTACCTGTGAAGTACCACTGGCTTCTCTACAGGGTGCCCCAGAAGATCCTGAATACTGTCCCACTGTAAATATAGCAAAGAATTTGTGTTAAAATGAGGCAAAACCTCTTCTTTGTACCTAGGAAGAGAGTTGTGTACATTTTGGTTTGTGACATGCTCGTTTGCCAAATAACACAGGGGTTGCATTTACAGAAGCATTTTGTGACCAAAGCCATACTCGGTGATGGAAACTCTCCATTACACTTCGGCTAGGAAATCCTCTCAGGGTTTATTCTAATTTTTGTCACAAAACAGCTTTGAATTAGAATTAATACAAAAAAAAAATTCTATGGGTCTTATGGAAAGTCTTGTAGCGTTTCAGGGATGTCTCAGAGAACAAAGCAGCTGAGGGAAACCTCAGGAAAACATTCTTTTACATACCTCTGCAGAGGGGAAAACAGCACCACTGCTACCTCCCCCAAAAGCCTTTCTGCGGTTTAAGTGACAAGTTTGGAAAAGCAGAGGAAAGCTGCACTATATAACGATTGGGAATATCCAGCAGTTTTCAGACTCTAAGCAGACTTCGAAAGAAGCTGCGGTTTCACACACAAGACCGAAATAAGTCAAAGCAACAAAGGATGCAAGGAATTAAAATCAAAAAGCAGAGAACGGCAGCTTCCAGATCGCTGACCCAAATTTTTCCCTTCCCAGTATGGGACTCAAAATCCACCACGGAAAGTCTTCACTTGGCACGCCAGGAGACAATTTAATCTTTAAATGTTTAAGCCACAATACATACATTAACTTTTGGCCTTCAACCTTTTTATTTTAACACGACACAATACAACTGCTATTATTTCTTCAAAGCTTACTGCAAGTTCAGCAGACAGCATTTAGGTGGTTTAAGAAAAGCAGGAAAACATTCAGTTCTGCGCAGCCTTACCTTGCTGTACGTTGTACATGTTTCAGTCTGTGAATCAGCACTATCTGTGAAAGAAAAAACAGAAAAGTCTTTACAGCTTATGCTTGAACAGTCTCCTGTATAATCCTTTATTCTGGGATGTTAGTTCAGAGAGAAGGAGACATACAAGCATTAGATCAGTTCATATACTAATTTACTAGCATCTACTAGCAACCAGAATTGGCAACATTGATTAAATGCCACTTAAGGTGATTAAATGAGTCTGCCTATTTGCCTATTTACAGCAAGTTGTAACACTGTATATATATATTTTTTTTTTAAGCTGCGATGTTACATGGAAGAACATCAGCATGAAAGGAACGACATTTCTTTGTAAGATGCCTCATGAAGGCAGCACGATGTGCCACTCCCCAGGTCCAAGCGCTCCGCTGCACTCGGAAAGGACGCGGCCTAAACCCACAGCTTAAGACTCAGGAGCTGGCAGGGCTGAAATCACCTTTTAGGTGACTTTTTCAAAAACAAAGATAGCAGAGACCTTGGGAGTTACAGTCCCCAGTATCATTCGTGTGGAAAAAGGAAAAAAAACCCTCTATCTTCTATGTATTAAATAACGAAAGAGCTGCAGGTGAAGGTGACACTGCATTTATGCTTACAGCTTTTAAAAATAAATTGTTTGCTGGTGGTTTCAAACACTGTTTCATACATACTTTTGGGGACTTCTGAATACTGAAAGCACCTTCCTGAAGCACTGGGAATGAAGCTAGACACTAAACAAGTCAAACACAGCAAATGGTCATTAATTTCATTGAAAGCTCCTCTGTATTTTCCACCTGCTAAATAAACATGGTCTCTTTACGTTGAAAGAGTTCAGTGTCTGTGCAACTTGAACTCTGGCTGTCAATTTATTGTCTGCAGTTGAACTACAGAGGGAATTAAAAGAGATGCATCAGGCACTGCCACCAGATGTTAAAATGTGGGTTCTTCATAAGTTTTATAACATTTGTTTAGAACTTGTTACATGTCCTGAACATAAGCTAGAGACTAGAAAGATCAGATTAAAACAGAAAAATCAACAACCAAGCCCCAAACAAAACCCCAGACATATTCAGAAGAGATTCATGGTACTACTTGAGGTGAATAAAAATAATCAGAAATGAACGCCTTTGAAGCATTCCACAATAACCCAAGGGAAAAGAATTTAAAAAGCGGACAGAATTTTCACACTTATTCTCTTGGCTGAAGCAAAAATCAGCTTTCATATAAGCTTGTATACACATACATTGTGTTTCCAGATTTTTATTCCTCTGCATGGTAAAACTGCTGTGACAGCCACAGGAGAATTGCACTGCACACGGGTAAGCGCTTTCAGTGAAAGCCGATCAAAAAAAAAAAAAAAAATCAAGAAAACATCCCTGGTCAAAACCTAGCCAGCATCCAGTATTCCCTGGATATTACTACACACATTCCCAGTACGCACCTCTTAATTTTTACGCTGAAGAAGTCTACCTTCATCACCACGATCTTCAGTCAAACAAGGTTCCACATGCTTTGTTGAGATTATTTTACATGCACAGAGCTGGGCACATCTAAATATCTTGTAGAATTCAGCACTACTGATTATTTTTTTACATATATATATGTGTGCGTGTGTGTGTGTATTTTCAAGTGGAGATTTTTAAGTGAAAAGAACAGACATTGTCTACAGCACACAGAGCCAATACATTCCAGATGTTTGTTCTCATTTCCAGCTAAACCAGTTTATATTAAATATCACAAATAAGCCTTTCAAGAGCAAGTTCAACATTTAAAGCACGACAGTGGATTGGAGAGACCAGCTCAGACTAACACTGCCATACAGATTTTGAGCCTCCAGGTCCAAGGTAATTGATTTTAGCAGAGCAGCAGCATTACAGAAAATCAGGGTTGCTGCAGCTAAATATTCGTATGATCCAAGTAAGTAAACAAGGTAGCGTAAGTAAAATCTGAGAACTGATGCATGTGTCCTGAAGTATCATTTTCACTTAAAAAATAGAAACTTAAACTCAAACTGTCTCCTCTGTCTCAATGGTGTTCACTGTCCACATCCTCTGACAACGAAGGGTGCATTGGAGCTGAATTAGACCATATCTCCGCTGGGAGCACTTTGTGGGACGTGCTCCCTGAAGCAGGGCAACAGATGAACTACTCACCTCGCTTAATGACTAGTGGAATCTTGAATTCACAGCGATGGTAACTAGAAAGTGCAAATCATAAAGCTATTAGAAAACAGAGGACCCAAAATAAACCGCACAGCACAAACTTAGAGCTCTTAATAACCAGTTTAATGAAAAGTCATATGAATAATAAATTGAGGGTCTCGATGCTAACAGATTAAGAAGAAAAGAGTTCTCATTTCTGTTTTCTGCTTCAAAAAAGGCAGCAGCCTGGCAATGTCTTAAAATAATTTTCTAAAAGGCACAAAAGCTCCTTCAGCACAAATTACTCTGCTGTTACACACAGTGGATGGAGAAATACTCAGCTTAGAAACAGTACTGCAGATTTCTCCATCACTAATGCCAACTGCCTGAAAACATGTTCGCTTTAATCAGACATCCAATCACTTGCTCCTTAACTCATATTCCTCCCCTCAAGAGTTTACGTTTAAAAAGTACTGAAAATATGTTCAGAAGCACGAAGGATTTTTTTTTTTTAATCACTAACTGAAATAACGTCAAGAAAAAGCCTGCAGCCTACATACCAGGAAATGGACACTCTTGCTAATACAAAGTTTGCCTCTAGCAAGAGAGTTTGCACATTATAGCTGGACCAAGAACTACCTTATCTCATTTACTGCTTTAAGACATACTTGACAATATAAAGGCATTTAGAAGAAAATAATAATAATAATAAGAAAGTGCTAATAGTGATGGCTGAAACCTCCACGGGTTACCAGATACGCCAAAGACACTCAGGAAAAAGACTACTTGAATTCTATAAAGGGAACATAAGATTTCCTTTTCAGATGTTTTAAAGTGCTCTTTAACAGACAAGTTCTTTACACTCACATGTTAAAGTTGTAATGACCGGGATAATTTGTATGCAGGACAAATTTCTTCACTTTGTGAGTGTTTGCATCAAAGAGAATATCCTATTGAATAAAAACAGACAGACATGAAACAATTTGGATAAAAGGAAGACGGCTTTCTGCAAACCAACCCGAGATTAGCTACAATAGCACCTGCATATAACGATATGTATTTATCTCACTGGAATGTCGTATTTGAACTGGGAAAGTAGTATTTGAAAATAAGCCTATTTGTAAATTCAAATAAACGCACGTTTTCTCCAGCACCCAATCGCAACTGCAGTTTCATTTGCAAACACTGGCCATTTTTCTCAGGAGGTCTTGTTATCCTGCTTATTATTCACAGTAACATAGACTAACGCAAAAGAGCCGTAAGGAGGGACGTGAAGGTTGAACTACATCCCACAGCTCGGCAAAGGTGCACAACTGGTGTTACGGCACACCGACCTCCTTTCTGTGGCACAGGAGCACAAGTTTTGGAAACAAGAACTAGTGTATCTACGCATCAGGCTGAGGGAGGAAACCTAAGAGAACGCAAAAGTGGTGGAGATGCTAAAACGCTGCAGATAGAATTTGCATGTGCTACAGAAAAGTCAGTGGTGTTTTTCCCATCCAGAGATTCCTAAGGCAGCAATCAAGAGTTTTGCAGTCTCACTTCCCACAGCCTTTGGCCTTTGGAAAGGATTGCTGTGTAATTAAATCAAAACTTCCCATGAATTTGCTTATGGAAGCTTCCCACTCACCACTCCAAGCGTGAAATAGTTGAAGAAGTAGTCATTGCACTTCGATGGGACCTGCTTATGGGGCGAGGGCGAATGGATTTTCATCTGCAAGACACATTAATAACAAAGACGAGCGCCATTTAAAACATCACTACATTCAAACGAATTGCCATAATCTCATTTCAAGTCCTTATTCAAATGCGTTACATAATGGTGCTTCATGACAGGACCATCAGCTGCTTGCAGCGGCACAACGATACAGCGGGGTTTTTTCTTTAGTTATCTGAAGTCAAAGGTTTACTCGTATGCGGCTACGGAAAAACATCAGGAAAGGATCCAAGTATATGCTAGTTATTTTGCATAAAATATAAATATAAGATAGTACACACTTGCCAAGTGTCATTTGGATTCAAAAGCGCTCCCATTTTTATCAGTTTTTAAACCAGTCATAATGATGCTTTTCCTTTTTTTTTTTTTTTTTTTTTAGTTTAAACAGATTTGCATCAACTTAGCTTAAAAAAGCTTTTTAAAAATCAAATTCTGTAACAGTTCATCCTGGCTCAATTTGTGCTACGTGGAAGTTTAACTTCACTGGCCTTGCAAAACGCAGGCCCTGTGATAAAACTGAGAGCGCGCGGAACAGAGACGAGGTCCTGCGCCCGAACGACTTCCCTCACCTTATCTTCGGACTTGTAGAAGACTTTGTGCGGAGATCCCAGGGTGCTCAGCACATCCTGGCACGAATCACCAAAGTACACACACCGCTCAAATACCCGCATCTTGGCATCGGCTAAAACACCCGGGCCACAGCCTGAGGAATGGAAAACAACCCAAAATTCATCAGCAAATCAACACCAAGGGCTTAGCATTCCTCTGTTTATCACGAACCAGCTGCATTCTTTAGAGAACAGTGCCAAAGTAAATTTAACCCTTTATTTTGCAACAGTTTAAAACATTTATCAAGGTGATGTATATGCTGACTGTTGCAGAGCCCCATCTTCACCTCCGACTTCAGCAACGCTGCCTTCACTGCCTCACCATTCACGGCGGCGTCACTTGCTGTCCTAGTCAGTCTCGGTTTCCCATCAGCTGGTGAGTAGAAGTACCAGGAATTATTTACTTCTATCCTTAAAATGTTCTGCTTTAGCAACTAGAGATGTATCCCCAGCTAAAAAAGTACAGCCTGTGAAGCGAAATTCTTCATCCACATTGACTATGAGAAAACATACATTCTTTACTCAAGATTCCCAGAGCTCAGTAAATCAATAGCAAATCAGTTCCTGGGCAAACAGTGTTAAAAACAGATCTTACTGAACAGCCCTCGCATAGACGAATGGCTGACATCCGTTACTAGATGTGAAGAAATGGAAAGATCTTACAGGGTGCGACCCCAATTGCCTTCAGGAGCACAGCATCTTATATTTAGGAGAATGCACGCGCACCTATGCAGCAATTATTCAAAATATGGGACGTGCTCTAAACACACACTTAGCTTTTATCACTATACATTATTTATTTCGCCAGTTACCCAATAAAATAAATCAGAAATATCTGATTGAGTCATCCTTGATTTCTTAAGCAAGAGTTACTTCACGTTAATACATTTTGAAGAGAAATTTGTGCTGGAACAGGTGTATAATATGTTCTATAAAGGAGCTTCTGCAAACTTTAGCAAGACAAGAACAGCACATGTCCAGATTGCCCCTCTGCAAGTTTTAGTCTGAACATTAGTGGTATATTTTATTCGTTGACAACATTTCCCTTAAGCTGCACATATATATTTTTAACTAAACTTGACACTCTACCTTAGAGGTGTCCAATTCCTCAAAATCATTTCTATTATTAAGATGTTACAGCTAACTCCTTCCCTAGCACACGAGGATATACGTTCCCTGTCTTAGGCAGCTCTCCATTATCTTCCTCTGTAAAGAGAGAAGCAAAGTAACTTGAAAACATCTGCTCCATTTTTAGTCATAATTTTTTTTTCTTCATCTTAAGTTTTCTCCTTTTCAAGTTTTGCATATTGGGAACGTACTCCAAGCGTTTCCTCAATATACACACACATAGTAACCAGAAGAGGTGAAAAGCCGAGCCCGCTAATGAAAATTGTTAAAGACATCTCAGTATTTTTTTCTTAAAAATATTGTCAAGTCTCAAGTTGTGGCGACTGAACAAGGCTCCTCCGCAGTCATATTATCTTTCCCTAATTTCTAAGCCCTCCGTCTCCGAAAGGACACACAAGGAGAAGGCCCTCATCAGCCTCTGTCGCTTTCACTGCTGCCTCTTACAGCAAACAAAAATGGAATTGAATTTAAAGCACAGTCTAAGGCTGCGGCATTGATGTAGTCTCTTGCTGGCATTTTTAAAAGCTTTCCAGAATTAATCACAAAAACATCAGCATTATACAGCTGACTGGAAACTCAGAAAAAGCACACGTACATAAGGTTTCTTGATTTCTCGTGGTTTTTCCCCATGATGTACTGGCATCTGTTTTATTTATACATGCACCTGGAGTCAAATTCCATTTCTGCAAGCAGACTCTCAGGACTTGGAGCCACAGAGGACAGGGCTACAGCCCACTGTGATTTCTTCAGGACCAGGGAAACGCAGCAACAGCCAGACTCACCTTCCCAGGGGTTTTATTGGGTTTTGTTTCCAATAGTTCAAAATAAGATACAGAAAACCCTTTGAAATCACCTGTAAAATCATCACAAATAACCCACGCTTAATTTATACAGGCTGGATGAGGCTTTGAACAGCCTGGTCTAGCGGGAGGTGTCCCTGCCCAGCACAGAGGGGTTGGAACTGGATGATCTTTAAGGTTCCTTCCAACCCGAACAATTCTGTGATTATCCCTCTTTTCCTGAGGGAAACAACCAGTTCAGTGTTCTGAGTGTCACTAATACCTGCAGTGAGTAGGCGAAGCCGTAAACCTGAGGGTCCAGTTCCATCTCTCAGAACATCAACGTTCTCAGCGTACACGTTACCAAGGAAACAGCTGAGGGGCATCAAAGGAGCCCTGCAACCAATCACACAAAAAAACCTGTATAGGATTCGCTTAATCTTCAAATTTTCCATTAACAAGCTGGTGCTGGTTCACTGGAACAGAGCACTTTAATTTTGACAAACCTGCATTTAACTCAGACTGAAAATTAAAAGTTATACTAAACACAAGGATCAGAAAGTCTGGGGGAAAAGGAAGAGGAACAACCAGGCAGCCCTCAAACGCAGGACCTTTACTATTAATGAAACAAAGAGCAAGTTTCAAAGACTCCAGAAATTACAGAAACTGTATCTAGCCTCTGGATGCCTCCTATGAGGACGTAACTTCAGACTTCTCTTGGGAAAGTTGAAGTTGGACGGTTTTTACAGGCACCTGCTCCTTGCACTAGGCGTACCACCCAAAGGCAGCAGAAAAGCCATCGCAGGGATGCTCGCGCTGCTCTTGGGAAGGTACCACAGCCCAGAACATGAACTCGGCTTGTGCAGGTACGTCGCGAACGGTGGTGCTGCTTTCCTGGGACAGTTCTCATTTTAATTCAATTACAACATTTTTTGATAAAATTGTTAACGGCCCCAAGAAAGACATTTTCAATGGAAAGGCTGCTTCCCTGTGTGTTAGTTTGTATATGCTCTGTAAAATTCACTTTTCTGATGTGAATTTCTCCTCTGTGTAAGTGACTTGAGCTAAAAGTCAGGCTTTGAGCTCTCACACCCGCCCAGAGCCCCATGCGACAATTAGTGCTCTCACTAAAGCCCACCATGTCACGGACAACAACGTTTCTCTGCAGTGCATTTATTTCTAATTAGGAGGCAATGTCTGCATAAACAAGGTTCCCTCCCTTCCGAGCAGCGATCCACAGAGGTGTTAATCACCTCCAAGCATTAAAACAGAACTGCCTCTGCAAAAACTACCACCTCATCATTTGGGTATTTATAGCTGGATGGAAGATTACAGAAGTCCTTTCAATTTTTCTTAGTAAAGGAACGTCAGGAACAATGGTTTTAGAAAGAGCAAAACGTCAGATGTTGTACAATAAATTACTGTTTAAAAGAAGACAGAACACAACACCATAGAAAACATTAACTATATTAAAATACAATTCTTACGTTAGTATTAAGGCATGAAGATCAGTTTCCTCAGAATAGTAAGTTCGGTCAGGTAAAGGCAAATATATTGAATATATGATAGATTATACATAGGGCTTAAGCCTGAAAATACGTATTTTATTACTTTTGTCGAGCGACAGAGTTTAAGGCCCTTGGTTGCTGTGACATACATAGTACCAATACCGTAACAAAAAGACTGACTGCCTACACCAAGTTTGGTTTGCCTTGGCATGCAAACGAGATCTGGAGTAATACTAGCCTAACTGCAGCTCTTACTAGATTCCCTACATTTCCTCCTTTACTTAATGAATTCCTTTTCAGGTCAGTCGAATTAGCCTGCTGCAGCTGGGCCAAGCTGACTTGATAGCGACAGACATCAAACCAACACTTGGTCATAAGGCCTGAGGACAATACCCATAGAAATGTGAGAGGCTGGTACCTAAAGGCATTCCGCACACTACCAAATTCATGAGAGACCCAAACGGAACTAAAAAACTAGGTATATAAGATTATATTTAGCATTCGCAAAGCCCTAAACAAATGAGTTGGAAAAAGTATATTCTAAGTGATGAAACCGGCATGTACGTACTTGGTATCCTGCAGACTGTTTCCGTTGTAGATGTACATACGTTTCACAGTCGCACCATGCGGAATTTGCAGAGAGGCTAGGCCATGGGCAAAGTTAGGCTGTGGATGTACAAAGTCATTCTTGTTACATGACACAGGAGAAACTTCAGGTCAAAGTTAAAATTGCATTAGAAATATAATATATGCTAACCAATTCAGATAAATCTCTAGCCAAAGACACGGGAGAGGGCAAAAAACCGAACAACCACCACCACCCCTTGTAGATGTGTTTCTTTACATTCCGCCACTCCCGCATTCCCAGGCTGGGGTGAAGTGCTCGCTATGTTTATCCACCAGGAGATGGCACTAGTCTAACAATTAGCCATGAGCCTATTGAGAATTCCGGTTTTCTTGGTCTGATCACTGGCAACTAGCAATATAAAAGTATCTGTGCTGATATGCTAGACTGAAGTTCTAAGAAATCAGCTATCTAAAAGGTAGAAATTCTTTTTTCTCTCCCACTGCATTAATTTCAGCCGTTTAACATTTTTGCTGGTTTGTAAAATGCCTTTATCCGATTAACCGAGATTCATTCATTCAATAGATTTTCTGCTCTCCTTATCACCACATTCTGACACGTATTCTTTTCATAGGGATTTTGAGCGTTTTCTTCAAATAGAAAGTGTGCTAAGGAGGTCAGCTTCATTCTTTCATGGCAGTAAGAGTGGATTTCCTTCAACTTTGAAGATGACAAGACCTTTCTTCAATGCTATCAACATACTCTGCTGGCATTGGACAGAAAAGACTTAGCTTTGTCACAAGCAGTCAACAAGACCAAAATGCATGATATGAAAACTGTTATCCTGGTCTACATTAGCAGGACACCACTTAAGGTAAACACAAAAAGCTATTCTTATTAAAAAAAAAACAAAAACAAACCAACAACAACCCAGGGCAATAACCTTCACTGCTGTAGGGATTTAGCAGCAAATGGCCAGTACCTAACAAACCTAGAGACGCCCTGATTTCCGTCCTCTTTCTGAACTTGCCCAGAACACGACAACTTGAAAACACAGCCTTCTGACTTTGTCAGACTTCAGATTCCTTTTTAACACACAAATGCCTTAGCAACAGAGGAATCTTCTCCAGAGCCATGGAAGTGCCATATATGCCTCTCTCCTTAACAGAAAGGGAGTAGGTTTTCACGTGCTCCTCACCTACAGTTCGTTACTACCTATCTAAAAAACCCAAAGTTTTCCTCTGAGTTTTTTCATTTCTATAAGCAGAGATTACACTGCTTTGCTAACTCATTTAGCATTCCTGTATGATCCTGTCTGAGCTCAAAAGATTTTGGCATCTTCGAATATCCTTTCATTCTTTATTCAGCCTTATCCTAACGCTGAATCCTTAATTCAGCCTTATCTTCCAGTCTCCCCAGAAGACTCCACAAACAACAGTCATCTTTCCTCTGGACTGTTTCATACTACCCTGTTTTCTAAACTATCCTAACTATTTCTACCTATTCCTAATCCTGGGGAAATTTCACCTTCCATTCTGTGCAAGCAACATTTTACTATTTATTTACTGTTCCATTTACTATTGAACAACTGGATGAAAGACGTTGAGAATGCAAAATTATTTTCTGCACTGTTCTATCGCTGTTCTGACAGCTATAAAGTAGTAAATCATCACACGATCTCCCTCAGAGTATTTGAGCCAAGCATTCTCTAACTATCCCTAGTTATTTTCTTAGTTAACTGAACCACGTACCAAGACAAGACACACAGATGCAACGGCTAACATTGATGCTAGCAATTTTATTTAACATCTTTTCAAATCTTCAGAATAACAATTGACTGACCTAGCAGCTCGGCCATTTAATTCATAAATGCCCTCGGAACTCTTACATGAAAAGCAAGTACTTTTTGTTGGGCCGTTCCTTCTGTTTGGCTTCCTAGGTTTCTATTTACCTTCCAATATTTCCGAAGCCCAACTGACCTTCACTGCTCCTAAATAGTAACTTCCCCTGGTTACCCCCTGTTCTCTCACATGTCAACACACAACTACTGAAGTACTAGGTTGTGACACAAAGACATGTTGGTTGATTTCTCCCACTTTGTTTTGGCTCTTTAGATGCTCCTCTTTCTTTTTCACTGGTAAGCCTAGATAATACAACTGAGAGCGTTTCCATCCTCTCACAAAACAAATTATACATACATTTTTGTTAGTATAGGTGGGAATCACAGAAGACCTGATCTTGTTTCCTCTATAGACAGTGATTTCCAAAGATTTCAGAGAACATGGTAATACGTTCAATTATTCAGTAACTCATCCAAACATCTGATGCATATGCAGACAGGCATTACAAATAAAGCTCATTCATCCGGCTTTCTAAAAGCACTCATACTGAAGAACACTTAAGATGAAAACATATTTTATGAACTCTAACCTAGTTTAGTTGCACAATCACTTTGATGAGATTCAAAAATATCTGATAAAAGAACAGCCTTCCTGCAGATTGCTTAACATTTACGTATTTGCATAGGCAGCGCTCATATTTTTAGAGGACTCCTTTCAACAGCAGAACTGCTAGTCCCAGTTCATGATGCAAGCAAAACCTCTAAGCACATGCCTCTGCTAAAAAGCAGAAAATTTTTAACTTCTAAATGATTACATAGCATGAATAAGAGCACAACAGAGGAGTTAAATTCCTTCCAAATTACTGGTTTCTTTTGCTTGCAGGCGAGACATGCTGTAGGTGATATTTTGCAAGTACCATAGAGGCAAAAAAGACTATCCATTAAATCAGAATGATTGCTGACCTCGTACTTCGGAGTTTCAGTCCAGGAGTCTAACTGAAAAGAAAATGACAGTCCTCTGAAATTGAGGTGAAAGAGTTGCTCAGCGGAATTATACACTAAAAGGGAAAAGAAAGAGAACAGAGTTATTGAAATAAACTAAGAATCCTTCAGTTCAAATCTAACAGCACTTCCATCACCTCAATGGATTTACTACGTCTCAAAATGTGGGAGGAACACGATTACACAGGACAGTAATAATTTGCCTTTTAATTTGTTGCAGTAGAAACACAGCAATAAGAGAAACCTTAGATTCATTACAATAAGAATTGCCTATGTAAGCCAGCCGGCACTAACCTATCCCTAATGATACAACTATACAATATGTCACAATCAACCACACCTTAATATGCCTAAAGTAGTTTAAACAGCTACTATTAGTACAAAACAATTCTGTTCATTGTTATGTGAAACACTTGTCCAACATCAACCAGTAACTCCTTTAGACAGATGCGGCCAGAACGCTGACAAACTCCGTGTTTCACACCAGCGGGAAGCACGTGCCCGAGCCAGGGCTCACAGGTACCTCCCTGCCACTTCCACCTCTCCTTCCCGAGCAAGGGGAGCTCCAGCTCGCAAAGCTGGAGTAACGTGGCATGAGGAGGAAATGCTTCAGTCACGCAGGTCCTAGGCGTTTACAATGAGAACTAAAATAGTGCCACCAGAAACACCAAACCATTCGGTCAGCTTTTACAGAGAGCAGTAATAAATTAGGACACGCACAGATTTCCAGCTGTCATCACGCCACGAGATGTCCTGATTTATTGCAATAAATTGCACATCATGAACTATAAACGGCAATAAAAGTCACCCCAGTACTTACTCTAACAAGACATACTCTTTTGTGAGATTGTGGAACGCTTTAAAAACACTCCCACGGGACTGGGAGCTTGGGAACAGTTTGGGAATTGATGCTACCAAATGTCAACCTGTGCCCAGTAGCTGCTGGGGGAACATAGTGTTCCTGTAACACACAGAAGCTAGTTCATTTGCAAACCAGTCTGAAAACAGCACAGGCAAAAGACAATAAACAAACTGCTTTATTCCACTTTACCAAAGGAAATTGGTTCCATTTTCTCTTTTTTTTTCTTACCATTTTATATTTAAGATTACATGGCATAGCGAGAAAATGCATAATAATATATACTATTATTTTCTCCCCCCCCCCCCCCCCCCCCGCACAAAGTGCCTTTCAAATGTTCAGCTTGAAAGACATGTCACAAGATATCTGGACAATACCAGACTGCCCAGGATAGAAAAATAATAGTTGAGCAATAAGCATTAAGTTTTCAAAAGTTATCATTTGCCTTTTCTGTAGAATGTGCTGGTTAAGAGCATTTTCCCTCCTTGTCACTCAAAGGAAAACGTGTGGGGAGAGGGAAATGTTTTGATCTGGAGGAAAATTACACAAATCTCTCTCATGTGATAAATTATGATGCATCTTTTCCAAAGCCCACAGCCAGCTGGAGAAGTGTTTTTCCCCTAGTCATGCCAAGTGTGATATCTGATTATAAAAATCGCATCAGTTCCCATCGCCTGCAACATTTGTTGATGTTTAGGCTTAAAGGGCAAGGAATGTTTTTATCCTTTGGAAGTTCTCTCATGTCTCCCTCAAGACTATATGTCACAACCACATGACTGAAGAAGGTAAGCCTTTATTTTATTTCAGTTTATGAACTACATGGGTACCCTGTAGAATAATTCCATTCAAAATTGCTGACAGAAGCAAAAAGACTCCGGGTGAAGGAAGGGGAGAGCGCCTGCCTTCCAGGAGAGCAGCAGAGCGTGACCAGCTGGAAGACATTTCTGTAGAGCCGGACAGGACAAAGCCACCGCCACCAGCAAGCCTGCACAACGGACACAGTTCTGACAAAAGCAGATCCAGAAGTCAAGTCTTCCTGGTAACAAGCACAAGAATTTTCTGGCACCCCAGGGGAGCTTGGGCAACCTCTGAAGTCTCCGAGAGCTACAGAGTTAGAAGACAGCATCCCCCCCTCCTTGCCAGGAGGGAAGGATGGCTTTTTCTTTCTACCTTATGGCTTCAGTTCAACCCCACAGCCTTTATCTGTGCTGAACGGCACTTCGGCAAACAGCCGCATCCACGAGGCTGTGGAACAGGATGTGATTTCAACAGCCCCACCGGCAGGAGCAAGCGCTCCCCAGCAGGAGGTCAGGTCAGAGAATCATGGAAATGCGGGATGAAATCTTGGCTTGGGTGAAGCTATCGACCTCCAAAGTAGTCATATTTCAGCCAGCCCCATGACAAAGATACTACAAAGTTTCAAACTAACATTGGCCAAAAAGTAATGAAGCCGCTTGCAATTTTCCTGATGACTCTTCTTTTTTAAAACCACTGATTTGGCAAAACCAAACCTGCTCACTGAAGGTCGGTTTCAACACAAAACCGTTGCTAACCTTTTGAAATATGTTCTGAAACTATCACTGTATCCTGTTGCAGGAAAGGTCTGCTGCAACCACCTTGGTTTTAAGCGAAAGAGAATATTTTGTTTGAAACTCTAGTGGAGGTTAACACAGAAATAAACAACAAAATACTTTTAAACTTAAAGGACTTGCATTGGGGTTTCGGAGGAGCATCGGTCCAGAGAAGAAAAGGGATGGTTATGTCGTACTTTCATTCATGAGAGCCGGCATTTGGTACTTTGGCCACGTTAAGAGGAAGGTTTCTCTTCCCCACCTTTCTCTCCCCACCCCAGCTCAAATACTTGTGGGACGTGAAAACACCATCATCATCCCTCCCACATGCTGAAAACTATGGTGGTTTTTTGCCTTTTCTGTTTTAGAAAACACAAAGAAAAAAAAGAATTATCAAAAACTTGAATTGCATGATACAAACTGTTCAAACTGCTTACGACAAGCAACTAAATACAGAGAATTTACTTCTGCTAAGTAGGATGTTAATGGAAGATATTGAATTTCCAGCGAGGAAACCAAATGAGCAAATGCACTAGTGAAATGGT
Source organism: Larus michahellis (assembly GCF_964199755.1). NCBI lineage: Eukaryota > Metazoa > Chordata > Aves > Charadriiformes > Laridae > Larus > Larus michahellis. The sequence continues at coordinate 20,474,409 of NC_133899.1, forward strand.
AATATAGGCCAACATTTTAATAACTACATTTTCGTATCTACAGGTCACTGGATGAAGAGATGTTATGAAAAACTACCATCAGATGAGGCAAGTGTGCAAGTTTCCTTAATTGAACGTGACAGGCACACAATATCTGGCAAATTCAGCACGAGGACACGTGGTGCCAAGTTATGCTTTTAAGTGCTTGCATACAATTTTATGCAGTAATAAACCACGCTGTTGGTATCACAAGCAATGCTTACAGCTGGATATTTATTTTTATGGTTCATAATATTACAATTTTGCAAATAATTGCAAATAAACCATTGTCCCAGAACAAGCTAAAATTATAAACAGTCTTGTACATACTATTTCCATACTAGCTAACTATAGTTCTCAGAGTTTCTGCCTAAGAGGAAGTACTAAGATCATGACCAAAGTGAAATTTAAAAAGGCTGATTCTGGTCCTTGGAGCCTTATGGCTAGAAATCCTCCAAGCTTCATTTATCTCAATCTGATGTTCATCAACTACAGCAGGCTATTATGCGATGATAGTACTTTAGCCACATGACCCTCCACAGTTAATAAATCCTGTTCTGTAATGGGCAAGAGATTGCCTGCAGAGAGCAGGGACAAAGACTGGATATGCAATCGCCATCAATCACAAAGCACACCAGCCTATTTGGGATCAGCCCGACTACTGCAAATGGACTGGGTTAAGCTAAAAATAGAAAATGATATTCTAAAAAGGGTATCTTGCCTATATGGAGTTTATCTTCTTTGTTGTTATGCCAGTTTGTGGCTCTGTTTCTCAAAGACTCCTCAGCAGTTTAATTATAAATATCCTCTTCAAAGTTTCACCACTGGCTTATTTTCAGCACCTAACAAACCCCCGAAATACACGCTTTGTTTTCATATGTAAACAAGGAGCTTAAAGATAGTCTTTTTCCTGCTACAGAGCTGGTGAACAGCCAAGAAGCTGCAAGAGTCAGAGTGGGCTCAGCCAGGTTAATTAAACGTGGCCTGGTTCTGGTCGTGCTGCACGTAGGCTGCCTCCACACCTCCCAGTGCTCCCAGTAAGAGGAAGCAGAGGCAGGGAGATGCAAGGCAGACACACACAGGCTCGGACTCGATCCTGCCCTAACAGGGGTATAACCACATTCTCAGAGCATGGGCCCCGAGCAAACGGTGCACGGAGATCAGCTCCGATGTCTGTATGTTCACAGTATCCTTAATCCCTAAGGACACTCGAGAGCTGACCATGCATAAGAATGTGTAAAAACAACAGCAAAGCTCACAGTTTTCTGGTACCGGCAGTTCAAACCAGATCATTAATGATATCTGAACACACCATTCTGTGCCTGACCATTTCACTTAAAGAAAGTCACAGCTGAACATTCAGGACATTTTACACGATATCCCAGCCATAAGAATTCGACCCTTCTGGAGCACAACTTCAGATCGTTTGACAACAGAAGCGCCTACACATTCCTCCAGGCAGACATACAGGAAAGACTTCCTAGAAAAAAGCCTGTCAATTAGGTGCGCTTCTGATCCTCAGGAATACTTCAGCTTACCTCCTGGATGTGTTGCTCCAAATGACTGATCAATTTGTTCTATGGTTGGAGCAATTGCCTGAGAGTTAAAGTGGACACCACTGAAAAAGAAAACAAAATGAATCTGCCTTAAGAAAACTGACCAGATCCTACAAATGTTTACTAACAGCAATACCACATTTAACCATATTTTTTTTTTTTTAACAATAACGATTGAAAAAAGGAATTCAGGATTAAAAAAAAAAAGAGAGAAACCAGTCACTGTAATCAGGAAGAAATCATGGGAGGTCTTAAATCACTTACCAATATTTTAACTTCACCTTAGTCAAGTCATAAACTTCAATCACCTGAAACACAGGAAAGAGAAACATTAACAACTGGCAAAAGTGTGAAGTAATATGGTACAGAGGCAAATTCTTATCAAAAGGCAAGACTAGCTAATGCTGCTCGCTCCGCTCCCCAACAGAGCTCTGCCAGGAGAAACCACATTGGCAGAGAAGAGACTCCAAAAACGGACTCGGCAACTACACGTCTGAAACAAGTTCTGAAGAACGACGGGCTGAGGAGAGTACCTCCAGGTCCCGTGTAAATCAGCACTCACCTGCAGAAAGCCATCTTTTCACTCATACATCAGCATCTTGATTTCTGCAAAGATTACTCTTAAGCAAGTTCAAAGGGAAGTAACAGGGAATTACTCTATTAGGGAATCCTGTAATGAATGTTAAACAATAGGTCACTCCTTCAGTCACTCTTATTGTCCTAAAGAAATCCTGTGCAGGGTAGTAAGTCCTAGCACTGACTGCACTGTTTCAATTTTCCAACGCTTTTCCTAAAGGAAAAGATGAAGACGGCAAAACTAAGTAGTAGCATTCCATTTCAATACTACATAAAAAGACACCTAGCAACCTCTCCAAGCATTACAGAAGATAATCAGAAGAGTAACCCTCAAAGAATCAGGGCAATTCACAATACCTAGTTCTGATATTTATTAAATATTTTAGACCTTACTGAATATTCCAAGGAGTTTCCCCTCTCTGCAGATAATATTAGGTATGGATCCTTTGTTCTCAGTACATTAGAGAATCACAGAATAGTGGGGGCTGGAAGGGACCTCTGGAGATCATCCAGTCCAACCCCCTGCCAGAGCAGGGTCACCCACAGCAGGTGGCACAGGAACGCGTCCAGGCGGGGTTGGAATGTCTCCAGAGACGGAGACTCCATCACCTCTCTGGGCAGCCCGTGCCAGGGCTCTGCCACCCTCACAGGAAAGAAGTTCCTCCTCATGTTGAGGTGGAACTTCCCATGCTCAAGTTTGTGCCCGTTCTCCCTTGTCCTGTCACTGGGCACCACTGAAAAGAGCCTGGCCCCATCCTCCTGACACCCACCCTTTAAGTGTTTATAAGCGTTGACGAGATCCCCCCTCAGTCATCTTTTTTCCAGACTGAAGAGACCCAAATTCCTCAGCCTTTCTTCATCAGAGAGGTGTTCCAGTCCCCTCAGCATCTTGGTAGCCCTTTGCTGTCCCCTCTCCAGCAGTTCCCTCTCCTTCTTAAACCGGGGAGCCCAGAACTGGACACAGCACTCCAGATGTGGCCTCCCCAGGGCAGAGCACAGGGGGAGGATGACCTCCCTCTACCTGCTGGCCACACTCTTCTTGATGCCCCCCCGAGGATGCCATTGGCCTTCTTGGCCACAAGGGCCCATTGCTGGCTCATGGTCACCCTGTTGTCCACCAGGACTCCCAGGTCTCTTTCCACAGAGCTGCTCTCCAGCAGCCAGCTGCATTACTGCACATGGGCAGCTGAGATCAATTTCACATGATTTTTATCTGACTGTTACTGGATCCTGAGGCTAGACCAGATCATTTTTGGTGAGTACCCATGGTCAGACACAAGCTTCTTCCACTCCACATATGCGTTCCTGTGTCAGCAGGAAAAGGAAAATATGCAGAGTACATCATAACTGCTGTAAAGAAAAGGTAAAGCACCTTTTTTGTTGCTTTGTATAATCCTCCAACAAATCACTGGCAGATTTCAAAAGGACTCACTCTTCAGCTAGACAACAGAGCAGAAATCCCCAGGGAGCTTGCTACCAAATGTGGCTTGAAAGCCTAAAAATATCACCAGCTAAGAAGGAAGTCTTGGTTTTGGGAGATGCCTGGGAAATAACCCTAAATAAAACAACTTGCTATCCTCAAACCACTATTAAAAAAAAAAAGCAACCAACAACCCCAAAAAACCCAACATTTCTGGTACGCTGTTGACTCATAAGAAGTTGGAAGAGTTCTCTGAAGCACTCTGCTGGGAAAGACCACAGATTTCAGGATATAAGCATCAAGTACAGCACAAAGCAAGTAACGAAAGAACATTCTGGCAGAACCAACATAAAGAAGAGCAAACAAATTTTTCTTCTGAACAAATATACTTTGAATCATGCTTCTTGGAAGAACCTAGTTACTCAGTATTCTAATTCAAATGCAGTTTCACACATCCAGGTTTCCTTTACTGCACAGCTTGTTAAAAAACAAAGGCTACTTCCATAAAGAGCTAGGAATGATGTTACTTTTTTTTTTTTTTTAGTAACTCTGCACATCCTCTTTCTCCTCAAAAAAAGGTTTCTGAAGATAGAGAAAACCACCCCACAAACAGATCTAGTTTTGCAGCAACTACTAGAGAGTATCAGGCGCTCTCCTGAAGTTCTGCTGAAATAGGCTGCAGCGGTGGAAGACCAAAGGATGAGTTGAACAAGAAGCAGCAGCAATGCTTGAGGCACAGCACATTGCCCAAATGAGGTCCCCGCAAGACAAACACCCGGAGAGCAGCCAGCAGCACCCATTTGCCACAGCCCTCTTCCTGTGCCTCAAATCTATTCACATCAACATTTCTTTTCACTAATGGCAGAGGAAGAAACAAGCCCAAGTCAGCAAAATTTAAAAGGTAGTCAGAAGATCTCATAGAAGTCATGAAAGACACATATTGAAGAAACACTGCAACAGGCCATAGCACTAGAAAAGGATCTACGTTTTAAACTACAGAAACTACACTGAAAAAAGGATTCAAACGCAATTCTTTCTACGTGCAGAGAACAAACAACTGAGAAGACCAAGGACTATTCAGCGATGGGTTTACCACCCAGCCAGAAGGCAGCTGGTTTAAAGGATTAAGACCTGATGTTTTGTCACATTGACTGTTTTGATAATTACTACTGAGTAAGACTCAAAAATGTTCAGGTATCTACTAACCAGCCATAACAGACCAGCGCTTTCTCCACCTCAGAGGCGGCTTGCACAAGAGACCTTGTTTCTACAATTCACAGTAACGTTTCAGAACCTGGTCACATTAGCTTGAAAACTAACACACTAACAACTCCTGCCGTGCTTTGGCTACTGACTGCAAGTAGAGACCAGGCGCAAGCTGCCTTCTCCTCCCTGAAAAGAGGGAGGAAACTTTTGGGGAATATTGCTATAGCTTTATACCTGCACCAGCTTCTTTGGGTCTGTCAAGTCTTTCTGTTTCAGTAGCCTGTATTTCAATGTCTTTTCCACAACCAATAGCAAGACTGTATTAAAAAACAACACACAAAGCAAAGAAAACACACATCCTGATTTTTCCAGTTTTGCTGCTGCTGAGCAACACTGAAAACAGAGAGTCATACCATCTTTAAAACGGGCATTACTTATTCTACACTACTCTTTAACAAGTCCTGTTGCTCACTTCGAAACTGATCCCATAGAATTTCTTCTATAAAGCTTTCTGAACACTTTCACAAGTGTAAGTTTTCATAGCATTGTAGGCATTTACACAGCTTTACTCTTCAGAGTTCAAACAAACAAAAGGTATCGCTAGACCACTGAACCACAACATACTGGAAGAGATCGGGTTTTTTCTATTTATTTTTTCTTGAAACAAACCTAAACACACATACCAGAAGAGTTTGGTTTTTTCTATTTTTTCTTTAAAACACATTTTAAAACATATTGTGGAGAAAGTTGAGAAGAAAAGCTCTTGCACAGTTCTTAGAACACTGGGTGTTGAAATGAGAAAGCCAGACCCACAAAAACTGTCTGGAGATGAAGAGACATGGCATACACTCCTTACAGCACGTTAAAAACACTCCAACATTGCGACATTCCAAAAACCATCAGTAAGATGGCCCTGAAGTGATGATGTTTTGAGTTAGTTTCCTTAAGAATTAAATATATTTTGGAAAGATTTCGTACAGCAGGTGTAGCTTACACTGATAAAGACCCATCTGACAAAGAGAATTTTCAGCATGTTGTCTTGAAAATCATGAATTTCCATACAAATTCTGATTTATTAAGTTCTAAATCTTGACAAAAATGAAAATCCCAGTGTTACAGAATGACTTCAAGAACAGATAACTTCCATAAGGCAATTACAAACTGAAATCGGTGGGGGTGTCAGTGCTCAGCTGTCCCCCACCTGAGCTCAAAGAGCACCGAAAATTGTTCTTCAAAACACATATTTTTATAGTTAATATAAAAGATATCTTTAAAAAGAAAAATATATGTGTATCATGGTGCTACAGGTTGCTACTAGAGAAATAAGTACTCCCAATAACTACTAATTTGGGTTGCTATCCATTTAAAGTACACCAAGAGCTCAAGTTTCAGCTGACAGCACACTGCTTCACTCTTTTTCATTTTTCTAATAAAGCAGTAGGTTGACATTTTGGAGACTGATGTTTTGCTCCTGGTTTTATTGGAGACATGAATAAGGCGAACAAGGCTACCACTGTTCCAATACTTGGAAGCATGGGTATGAGCACCATCTTCCAGACTTACCTAAAGGGTAAGCATTCCATTTTTTAGCATCACATTTAACGCCACACTTCTGCTTTCCAGTGTTCAATAGCACAGCAGCTAGAGCCGTACACTCTCACCCAATTAGCCCAATCAACACCCCAGCACTGTGGGAAGCAATTTGTGCACCAGGTGAGAACCACACTGCCAACTGTTCAGCACAGCTGGTCCTGCCAAAAGGACCATCCTGAATAATTAAGAAGTTACATGCAGATATTTAAAATGTTTCAGTTAAGAAAGCTTTTCAAAATTTCATACTGATCTTGGCATCTCTCTACAGCCCCACAGCAGCCCGTTCTGTATGGATGAACCACACCACTGTCATAACAGATTTTTGCGACCATAAATGCCACAGGAGGTTAATGATGAGCCTGCCCTTTATTTTGCATCTTAGCTACACAAAGCATCCTAGGAAGGCAGATCAAAACTTGGTCACCCAAAAGCACAGGAGTGCAACTGCTGGGCCGAGGACTTTGGTCACAGAGATAAAAGCTCATCCAGAACAAATTGTGAGCCGACGCCTCCCGCACTCAAAACAGGCCTGAACGTGGCTTTCTGGGAGAAATCATGAACTCATGGCCACACAAGTACGAACGTAACAACTAAGAACAGGAGGTAGTAAGTTTGCTTTCAAAAATAAAGTGTCAGCCCTAATAAAGGAACAGCTTGAGAAAACACAACACTGCCTGGCTTGCATTAAATGATGATCTGACTTCAAATCATAGGCTTAGCTTTAGTAATGGCCTTTTGCAGCTTCTGGAGCATCTTGAGACAAGACAGGCAAGTGAGATTGCACTGAACCATCCTGCTCCTATGGCACTCTTACAGTCCCCAGTACAATGTTAAAGCGTCTTAATCCTGTAAACCAAGATTTAACCCCCAAACCCCCAAAGAAATGCAGTTCATTATCACAAGAGAGCACTATACATGGTAAGCTAAACATAAAAGTATATACTTAATAATGCTTTGTTAAGTGTCACTATCTCCTAGGGTTTTGTTTTGCAATGTTTTATTACCTTAAGTCTCTGATTGAAAGCATCAAACAGCAGTTTGATTCCATCCTGAGTCAGGTTAAGGATAAGGTCATGGCTAAGAGGTGACTGTAAAACAAAAAAAAGTGTCAGGCTTTTCATTTCAAGGCTTTGTTAAGATATATAGCATGGTATTAAGTATAAAGTGGTTACTTTGGAAAAACAAAACTGCCTCAAAAGACAACCTCTTGTTCAATACATAAGCATAACAAAAATACATTTGGCCAAACCTCTCAACCTCTTCAGTTTCCTTATGAAAAGAAACAGAAGTGCCTGTGTGAGATGTGCACCCTGCAAGAACTCCGGAAAGAGTAGTGGTCCATTACTTTAAGGCCGGGGGGAGTGGGGAGAAGGGCTGAACCACCTTGAAAATTAACATTCCAAGTTTAGCATCAGAGAGATCACGCAGGGACAGCCTGTTGCATTCTTGGCACACAGAAACAGCCCATCTCACCAGGCCTCGCACCAGAACCAAGCACACACTTGACAAAAGGATGGAGAGAGGGCTTTCCACTTCAAAAATCAAAGAGCATCACAGCCTTTTTCAGGCCTCAAAAGAAAGGCTTCAGACTCTTATGTTGTGAATTTAGGTTTCCTTAGTTACGGTGAATCATAACAAGGAAAGGCTTAGTTTGCAGTCTGCTGGAGTCAACAGGAGACATTCCACTGGCTTCACTGGTGTCTGTACAGGCTCTACGCCACCCCCGTCTGATGCGACGCTGTGGAAGCTGCTCGCGTCTGTGCTGGTACAATCCATGCACACACAGCCAGTTGGCCCTAATTCAGCTCTTTGATTGTGTACCATCTAAAAGAACGTTTGCTTCAAAAAAGCTCTACCCTCCACAACTGTCTCCTCAGAGGAGAAAAAAGGCTGAAGGACAGGCAGGCAGCAGTATTCATGCCCTAGAATTGCACCAGTCATCTAGCAGAAGACAGAATGGGGATGGGACATCTGGGGCACATACAGGCTTCTAATGCGAGCAGCCACACCACAACAGCCCTTTTTATGAATTAAGCATAAGTTATCTTAAAAAACTGTAATTCCCCCTCCTTGCTCTACTGGGAGAAGGTCTGTGTTTTGACTATCAGCAGTCTAATTTTCATCCTAAGTTTTCTCACATCAGCACTGTCTTCTAACTTGGATACTTTTTGTGCATCTCATGTGCATATCCCATCCATTTCCAAACCATGTCTTTAAATAATCATATCCTAACCTTCACATTGCTAGGTCAAAACAAGCCACAGGGCTTTCTGTCTCCTGTGATGCAGATTTCCCATGCCCCGTGATCACTCCTGCAACTTTTCTCGAAGAAGGTTCAGTTCAAGCTCATTTTTCTTCAATACCAGTGATCTGACGTAAGCTGTATTCTAAATAAATTTTCACAGCACCTTGCACGGTGGAATCAGTGCTTCACTATTGCTGGTAAACTTTTATGATACTGCAAAGAACTGAAGCAGCACTGCAATACAGCCATAAGCCTGAGATAAAAAGGTCTAATGTTGATCCTGATGGTCTTTTTAAAAATCCCTTATAAATCTAATTTAGAAAAGCTACAGATAGAGAGAAAAAAAAAATAGCGTGCTGTGTTATATTTAAATATACCAACAGAGTTCTTCTGATATGGGATATGCTCTGCATCTCGCTGGTTTCCAAGCTGAATTTTCTTGAGGTTATTCCAAAATTAATGAGAGCATTACAAGTACTTCTGAGTGGGTGGAAAAAAAAAATTACATCCGAGGGAAAGCTTGGTAATTATTATAGCCAATAGCTTCTGTTCTATGCTGGCATATTTTCTAATGGAAGAAAAGTTTCAAGGGCACACATTTAGTCCATGGGACTTTTAAGGCACAAAATAGAACCTCAAGTATGAAAGACGATGTCAGGAAGCAACAGGAGAGTCCTTCCTGAAGGAAGCAACTCAAAGGTGCAGTTAACTCCACTAATCTACATAAAGCTGCAGGAAAAACTGTTTGCACTGAACAATCCCATCAATACAAATCCAGAGGAAGAGTCTTAGGAAAACATACAAAGGCAATTAAGTACCACACTTAAACTGACCAAAAGGAGTTAAATTTCTTTAGTCAAGGAAAAGGGTTCATCAAGCTTTTCTGGCACGGTTTGGGCATCCCATTTATGTCAAGTTAAAAAGAGAGCCATGGGCAGATCTAATTGCATTTAATTGTCATATAAATTTTTGAAAGGAAGTACTCTCGACTGCAGTTCCAGGATCAGAAAAAGCATCTTAGATGCAACAACTTTAAATTACATTTGATCACTATGCTCAAAGGCATTCTTTTAGAAAGTAAAGAGGAAAGACACAAAGGCTGTTCAAGTATAGTTTAGCTAGATAAGAGTTGTGCATGGCAAAGTTTGTTTAAAGCTTTGAAACGTGTAAGAACTGCAGCAGCATCTCTTTGTGGCCAGCTGCTAATGAAGTGCGTGATGTTCTGCAGGAGAGTGAGGATAGAGCCAGCCAGTCAACTGCAGGCCCGGAGTGGCACGTGCAAAAAAACTGCACCAATATCAGGCACCAAATCGGAATAACACACAGAAAAAATATCAACACGACTATCCCACAAGCTGAGAACTACTATTTTGTTGGACTATGTTAAAAACACCTTTATATTTATTACAGTTTGGGGAGAAAAAACAATAAGAACAACCCCTGCGGGGACAATAAAAATTCAGTGTATGTGGTCAAGGACAACGTAGCTGTGCAAGAGGTGCAAAAAGCTAAGCAGTGGTATACATCGTTTACTAGCACAGGACTGCTAATCCTTCCGTGATTCTACAAAACTGAGAGGAATGGGAATCTCATCAGTTATCTAAACAAACCTAGAAATAATTCTGGAATGCACTGGGGTAAGAAAAACTAGAAAACCTCTAAAGCATACAAAACCCAAGGAATGCATTCACTGCCAGATGGATGCCTCCATGCATTAAGTACAAGGAGCTAGATTTCCAATTTGCAAAGCAAATATTCAGTCATCATAAAACCCATAAATCTACATATTGTCAAACAAAATAAGGGTAACTCATTTAATTACATGAAATATGTATCCAGCAGTAAATGCCAGAGTCAGGATTGTTCCTTAGCCATTCAGTATTCACTGTGAATGAAGGAGACCTCAATCTGTATTTTGATACAAACTGAAATTCTAGCAAACTTTGCCTTTTTCCTGATGCAAAGATCTGTAACCTACAACATCTGAATATCATCTCCTGATTAACATGCACTTCACATAATACACATTTGGAGAGTCACACTCCTTTTGTCCCATCTCCTCTTCCCTTCCACTTCCTCCAACATAAAAGTGGGTATGTAAAACCTTTTATTTGATCTAGCAGAAAGGTTTCACTTCTGGTCCCCTTTTTGATAAAAGTCAAACGTATTGGGAACAAATGAATGTTTAGTTATGAAGAATGAGTAAAACATCCATAGCTGGTTTAATTTACGGCACCCGCTTTCTGCAGACAAAATTGCAGATCCAGAAAGGAAGCGCAGAAGCCTTTTCAGCGGGTTCATCGCCACCGAACCAAAGATGAAAGTGGAAAGTAACAAGTGATTCAGTACTTCAAAAACACTGCAACGCTTGACAATGATAATGTAAAAAGACTTGAATTTCATTATCCAGGTAATTACAGAATATTTCCGTTCTTGAAAGAAAAACAATACTACCCCACCACCGCATACAGAAAACCTGCTATCTGTTAAATCACTGCACTGCGTTGAGGATTATTACTCTTGACATGAAACTGTTATAAAAGCTACACCTTTGATGTGGTGGCAGTAATTTGGTGTAATTCAATTTCAAGTAGCTCCAGAATTCATCCAATACATATGTTAGCACGGCACAGCATCAGAATACCCCCTAATGCCTTAATTCTGGACACAGGGAAGTGTACGACCCGGCCAGATGACGCACCACTCACCTGCTCACTGTAGAGAACCTGGACGTTTTTGATAATGCGACAGTGCTTCTGAAGAATTGCTACAGCCTGAGCCAACGGCATTCCTGTAAATAAAAACAGTTGCATTTCTTCAGTTCGGAGACTGGCTAACTACTTTTTTTTTTTTTTTTTTTAAACAGAAAGGTTACAGATGAGGTAACAGAGCCACCATCAGCAAACAGTACATTACAACAGAAAGGTATGCAATCAACAAATAAGCCTACTTGACTCATGGTATCAGCGCAGACCTGTTCTTTGAAACAGAAAAGTCATTGTTTATCTACCAGTTTGTTAGGCATACGTGAAAGAAAAGTACCTCCAGCTACAGAATTAAGCTGCAAAGTTCAGGCAGAAAAAGCACAGATCTTTCTACAAGCCACGTGCAAAATTTTCTGCTTCTTGGGGTTAATAATCCAATAACCGATAAAACAGCCCATACCAAACACCACTAGCACTGCCTAGAGCGTTCTTACACACACGCAGCAGGCTCCTGGACTGCATTTTATGGCATACTCTTTATCAGGCTTGATAAACTACTGAGCAGTCATACAAGATAGACACAAATATTAAAACGGAGCAACGACTCTCTTCAGACCTACCAGGCTGCATGAGCTGCCGATACCGCTACATTTGTGTCAAGGAAGGAACTTTATCTTCTCAGTTTACAGACAAGATAAACATACTAAACAATTTGGTTCAACTGAAGTAACACACTTAATAGTCATTCACCCTCTAACATGATTTCAAGGGTGCTTTTTTTTTTTTTCCCCCTTTAGTGTATATCTTATCTTTATGGCTATAAATTTTTGAAAGTGCAATGAAAACAGCTGATTCTGCGGAAAGAATAGCACTGCGCCATCTCATCCTTTATCACACTTAAAACCTTTGTTGCCTTTCCAAATGAAATGTGATTGTATTCTTGGACTCAAAACAGGCAGTTATAAAGAGAGGTTATGAGCTTTTAATTGTGAAGTTTTATTTCCCTACTAATTGCTGCAAGTCAATTTAGATTAGTTATCTGACATTTCAATTCCCTGTTCTTTTCTATTTCTACTTTTTTAAATGTTAAGAAAGTTGTCTTGATTAGGGAAAGTTTACCACGGGATCTACACTTTTATTTAGGTACCAGTTCAGGCATTGAAAGTTTTTGTTACTAGCTACACCTCTCAAACTCAGACCAGACATCACGTTCGAAAGCAGCTTTTAGACATTATCTACAGTACCAAACTGAGATAATTCCCTCCCTCTCTCCATATGTGTGTGAGTGTGTACATACATACATATATATATATGTGTGTGTGTATATATATATTCCACACACACAAGTAGATCACCATAGGGACTACTTTCATGTAATATTAGCATAATGCTAAAAAAAAAATTCTTTTCACTGTCACACTAAACTACGTGCCTGTTGCGCCCATACATTGCAGCTTTTTTGCAGTTACGAAATAAAGTTTTGGCAAAACAGTCTTAGAGATTGGAACTACAGTGTTTCAACTTGTAAATACAACATACAAATGTTTCTGCAAAACTGTTTTTTCACATTAGCCCATAATCCTGAAAACAATTCCGGTTTTGCAGCTAGAAAATATACACCAGAAGATGATATAAAAATCAAACAGAACAGTTATTATTTTAATAACGGTAATAAAATTAAAATGCACAGAGCCACAATAGAGAAGTACTGTTTCCTATTATCTAGGAAATAGCAGTTGCTTTGTAGTCTAAGCAGTTGAGTTTTAAAGACAGTTATTATGTATTAGATAATATTTTAAAACGGAACAGAAACATAAATAACAGCAAGAAGCTAAGATCAAAGACACTGCTGTGAAAATTTTACATTTCTTAACCTAGCAAAAGCTACAATTCCAAAAAAAAAGTAAAGATGATTTAAAAGTTTAAAACCAATTTTCAAAGTCAGTATTTCTAGGAGACTTGCAGAGGTAAGACCATTAGCTTTTTTTAAAAAAAAAAAAAACAAACAAAAAAACCAAACAAAAACAAACAAGTGGCAAAGGCTGAAGGAAAGCCAGGGAACAAGCTGGCAGAATCTATATGCCAATGGCAAGCGTCAGAAGTAGGTACAGTTTTCAGTAAAAAAAGCATGTAGTTAAAAAAAGTGCACACAAACACGAAGTTCAGTTTGTCGTCCGATGTAAACTGATGCAATCTTGGGCTGGTAAGTGTGCAAACAGATGGCTCATGTGACTCTCTTACTCAGAGCTTTCTCAAGCTGCGAACAAATGGACATGGACTGATTCTGTTTAGCTTTCAGCAACCGAGAATCAAGCGGGTTTTGCCATGCAGCTGCGAGTAGCAACTTAAGTTCTCCAAGAACAGCCCGCAGAACCTAAAACACGTGTGGAGGAGCCAGTATCCTCTCTGTGCCTCCATCAGCAGAGAGCCAAAGGAGGAGGAAAGAAACTGGGTTATTTTTCTCCACCCTTCTCACGCACACACACACACACCACCCTCTTTTCCTCAACATTCCTCAGCCTTCACAGTCAAAGAGAAAAACAAAGAATTCTTTTTCCCCTGCTCATCAGTCAGGGGGAATGGGGAAGCAAACGTGGTTTCCAGCACATCAGACAATCAACCAAAGCGAGCCATGGCAAACAACGCCCACAAAGACCAGTGCTAGGTCTTCCTTATCACAGACTTTTCCCTTTTCTAAATGCTGGAGTGATACGAGCGACACAAGACGATCCTCTCACATACACTGGTCATGGACAAAATGGCTTGAAGCATTAGACTATGGGCCTTCAAGGGGAGGGTAGAGGAGTGAATAAAGATTAAAAGAGAAGAATACAAGAAAATCCAAGAGAAGATGAATCATAACACATTAAACAAAGAGAAGTGAAACTTAGTAGGAAAAGAAAGTATAAAAAGCAAGAGAAATGCAAGTATGCCTTAGAAATTATACATCTTAAACGCTAATAATACAGCTATAGGCACTACAGAACAAGTATTTAATTGTTCTCTGGTAAAAAGCAGGAATGTAGCCCAAGAGGTGCAGTGACACAGGTATCTAATTGAACACAAAACTCAGCCTTGGTTAAATTTTTTATGCTCTGGTCACACAGTGAGTCAACACTGGAGCCAGAAACAGGATCCAAAAACTCATGTAAAAAATTTTCCTGGCATTTCCCCTCAGTCATCTCCATTGTGGGCACACCGCTGGGAGCCAGAGTCAGCAGCAGTTCAGGAATACTGCCATTCGTTCTGCTAAGAGCAGATCTAAACAAACCACGAGTAGAATACCACTGGCAGCGAGAATCCCATTTACACCAGCACTTCCAGCCTCGTTACCACTAACACAGCTGAACCAGCTTTATCAGCAGGGACAATTTTCATACAATATCGCGAGCACAGGACAAAGTTAAGTATCCTAATACCTTAGTCAGCCTCCTGCTCTATACCAGCAGGTCATGCTAATTATATATTAGACACATCACGTGGTGTCTATGTTTACTCCAAGAATTGCAGCTGAGTTTCCTCCCTCTCACATCCATGCACGTCTGTGAGTGTGTACACATACACAGAGACCCAGTATATAATTTTAACCGTGAGATTGCACTAATGGACTTCTTTGGGGGTCTCTCTTCCCTTTTTTTGTGGTTTGGGTGTTTTTTTGGGGGTTTGTTTTTTTGTTTGTTTGTTTTTTTAAGAAGGATGGGGGAAACCAGTACTATGCATTTCAAAGATCATCAGGGTATGTAATTCAAGACAGCATTTCTTTTCAGGTAATACAGGCTCTAAAGGACCACGAAAGGCCACGCAGAGCTGAGAGAGCACAGTAACATGCCAGCGGTACAAGGAGGTCACCAGATTTCAAAGGGTGGGACCTGAGGTACTATAATTAGCCTCCAAAAGCCATTCTAGCTCTCCCTGTAACCATCCAGTTGTACTTGACTCTGAATCCACAGTAGCATAAGCAGCCCTTTGTGTTTGATGGGTTTCATATAAACAGCTCCACGTCACAGTACCGCTCCTTTGGTGTGACCCAAGTTCACGGAAGCTGCATAACAGTGCTTTTAAGGAACACTCTGTCCCCCTGCTGTCACAGGTGACAACAGCAGCAGCAGAAGTGTAACTCAAGTTCTGGCAGCTGCCCTGCAGAGCCCTGTTTACATTAGCCAAACTATTACTACCATTAACTGGGCTTTAGACAGAGCAACAGCAAAGATGGGAACCTGAGAGAAAGAGCCCAGTGCTGATATCCCAAACAATCGCTTGGAAAATGCATCAGTATTTTCTGAGAGTTTTAAGGACTACCAATATCTGCTTGAAAACACAGGTCATCCGAAGAATCCATACCATCTGAGCTACATTTAAGTGCCCTGAGCTGAGCACCAGCCAAATTTCCATCAGCTGGGGGAAAGTTCTTTCTCACTGCAGTAAATAGAGCAATGACTGGTAAGGAAGGACCTCTCAGAGAGATGAAAAAATAAGATCATAGGGAGAAGAAATACCTGTTATCTAACCCTGAGAAAACCTCTCAAAAGTTTACTTTCGCCACTATAATGACGCAACCCAGCAATGACACAAATAAATTGTGAAACTCAGCTACTGATATTTACGAAGGGTTTGTACAGAAAAGCACAATATCTATGCTAAGTATTAGCACGCAGTTGAAGATTCTGGTATCACCTGACATACATTCAGGTGACAGTCAGTAAGTACGTTCATGCCTCCTCTTTTAGGAGTTAGTTAAAGAAATTACTAGTCTAAGATGGCAAAGCAAAAACAAGGTGAGTAGAAGCAAGCACACAAGCTGATAAACAAAGCACAACTCGGTGTGCAAAAGTGAACCGTGCCACTATATGCCATAAGGGAATCCTCGAAGCTCATACACTAGTATTTTTAGCGATAGAGAAAGGTGAGCTTTAACTCTCTCTCCCTTTCACTCTTGTGACTCCCTGAAAGCGCTGGGACAAACCTTACGATTGTGAGGGGATGAGAATCCCCCCCACTCACACACACGGGGCAGCCTGGCGAGCTCGGGGACACACACACACAGAGAGAGACTTACCCAAGGTGAACTCCCATTGCTCGTTCCCCAGAGACCGCTCGGGTACCACCTCCAGATCTAGCATTGGCTCAGGTAGCGCGGAGGCCGCGGGCTGGCACGGCGGGTCACCCGGTGGCAGGGCCGGACCTCTGAGGGAAGCGGGAGCGAAAGAAGCTGCCAACCTGCGCCCCGCTGTCCCCCCAGCCCCACCGGCGGACAGCGCTGAGTCACACCGGAGCCCGCCGAGCCCGGGCACCGGCACCACAGCGGACAGGCCCCCCCCCCCGCCATCGCCATCGCCTCACGGCCCCGCCGCCCGCGCCCCCCCCACCCCCCCGCCGCCCTACCAGGGCCCTCCACAACGCTTGGGCAGCCGTCCCCCCCGGGGGAGGAGAGGCTCGTCGCCGGGCCCGGAGGCACCGAGGACGGCCCCGGTCCGCCGGAGGAGGGGAGTTGGGTGGGAGGGGGGGGGGTGGGGGAGTTGTAGCCCCCCCCCGGCGCGGCGGGGCTGCGACTCACCTCACTTGCGGCTGCTGAAAAAGTGCTTTGCGGCTGTCGTCAGGCGAGCCCGCGCGCGGGGCGGGGAAGGGGGCGGGGCCAGGGGCGGTGCGCCCCGCCCCCAAACCGTGGGGGAGAGGGGAAGGTGGCGGCCTGGGGAGGGGGAGATGCGGGTTCGAGTCCCGCCTCGGTGGGTGAGCGCTGCCTGGAGTGTCGGGGGGGACAGTCCCACTGCCACCCCCTGTCCTTGTCTCCAGACGAGTGTCAGGCCCACAGCACCAGCCCTAATTACGCCGTGTTGCAGCCCGCCACGGTAAGCTCAGGATTAAAAAAAAAA
Organism: Larus michahellis; assembly: GCF_964199755.1. Classification (NCBI taxonomy): domain Eukaryota; kingdom Metazoa; phylum Chordata; class Aves; order Charadriiformes; family Laridae; genus Larus; species Larus michahellis. The sequence continues at coordinate 20,491,598 of NC_133899.1, forward strand.
AAAAGAAAAACAACAACAAACCCAAACCAACCCAGTTGTATCCAGTTTTTCCGGTTGAAAGGCCGGGGTGGGGGAAGGAGCCAAACAGAATTAGTCAGTGGCACGAGCGAAGTTACCCGAACACACTCAGGAATGACTCAGTGAGGAAGAAAGTCTAAACGAGGTCATTGGCCTTGCAATGTTATTCGAGAAAACAGGGGGAGGTGGCCACCCCAGGGGCTGCGGTAGCCAAATCCCCAGCTTTTTTCTCCTCAAGAAGTCCAACCTTTCCCCTGGGGTGGTGGTCGCCGTACGCGAACCTGCTTTGCTCAGACCCAGGAGGAAGACCCCAGAAGCCCCCGGGTGGAAGCAGCTGGCATCCACGCAATGAATGAGGATAACGGAGCTCTCCCAAGATGCTGAGATGCTGCCACCTCCCGCTCGCCGCCACCTTGGGCACCCCGCGTCGGGCCATCACCCATTTATACAGCGGAAGCTTGATCCAAGATGAGCGGCAGCAGGTCAAGCCTTGCCCAACGTAAGGCAGGGAATTAAAAATAAACGTGACAAACCCCAAGGGTACGGGTTGGTGGCAGCCTCACGTGAAGTGACGCGTCCCCTGGAGCGGGGCTGCACAAGGGATGGGAAAGCCAAGAGGGTCCAGAGGCTTTGGAAGTGGCTGTAATTCCTTCTGCTGGCAGGTCGAGGCTCCAGGAGGGGCAGGGAGCGGTGGGAGAAGCACTTTTCCCATGTTTATTGGAGGGTGGTAGCAGAAAAACCTCCCCTCGGGCGATACCCATCTCCCGTCCCCTCTCCTCTGCTGCATCCCTCGGGGCGGTGATGCTCGGTTGCGGCTTGACCCCACCATCGGGTGCTGCCCACGCGCCCCATCCCATGTGCCCACCACGTCCCACGGGAGGTCTGCCGCAGGCCAGCACTGTGGCACAGAATATCTGTGGCACAAAATATCCACGGCAGAGAACATCCATCGCACAGAATATCCCGCAGCAGGGTGGAAGACACTGTTTAAGAAACCCCCTCATGCAGATAACTGCAGAAGTTAGTTGCTCAAATTAAAAAAAAAAAAAAGAAAGAGAGAGAAAACCAAAATTCCTGCTAGGTTTTTCCACTGCCTCTCCTTCCCACCAGCAGCCACACGTTAACATCGGACACTCCGCGTGCTCTGCTCCCTAAAACCCAACGTGTGCGGGCTGCCCACGCACCGCTTCCAAGCCAGCTGCCAAGAAAAGCCGTATCCATTGTCCTTTCAAACAGCTCCTTTAAGGAGCAGTGTGTATAAATACCAGCGGGCGCAGTCGCACCTCTGTTTCCACGGGCAGCCCGAGCTGTCGCTGGCGAGGGGCAATCACGGCACTGAAACACAAAGCTCCGTCCCGCCGTCCTCAGCATCTCTCTCCAGGTCACGGGGCTGTCAAACGAGGCCAGATTTTAACGTATGCGGCGTGGAGCGAGCCCTGGGGAAATTAGCTTTCCCTTGAAGTCAGCTGCACAGTGCTCTATTTATTATTCATGCCTCGCTTGCTTTTTTTTAAAAAAAAAAAAAAAAACCTAAGCACGGTGACATCTTAATATGCTGAAAAGCGCAGAGGTGCTGCCAATTTTTTTCCCCTCACTTACTGACAAGTCTTTAGTGGCTCAAAAAAAGAGAAATTAGCCTTTCCTCTCCCGGGAGCACCGGCTGATCCTTCATCGTGAGCCACCTGCAGTGCTCCAACTCACCATACATATATATATATATATATATACACACACACACACATATATATATGTAAAATATATATATATATAGTGACATTAGTGTGTGTGTGTATATATATATATATGGTGACATCCATAAGGAACATACTTGAGAGAAGGAATACCCATCTTGTGCGCCCCATTTATTTAATGGGACAGGAAGGACACCCCAGCACCCACTTTTACCCAGGCGCAGGATGCCCACAGCCCTCGGATTGGGATGCTGGATGGAAAAAGGGTGGATGCAGATCTGCCAGGCTTTGCAGAGGCTCATCTCCCCCTCACTCCTGCGTGGGGCGATGCCCTTCGACCGCCCAGCGCTGCAAACCGGGGGACGCAACGGGCTGGGCTTTCGAGAAAAGGAAAATTCAGTAGCCTTCGAAAAAGAATATGGGAAGTACGGGCTGAATTCCCTGCGTGAGTTCGGAGATTAGAAAGGAAGGAGAAAAAAATGCCAAATAAAACCGGGGAAAAAATAAATCCTGAGCTAATTGATGCCTGGGTGACCCTCTACCCTGCCATCCGTTTTCAGCCATCACCCCAAGCCCCCGCCGCAGGCAGAGAAGGGCTCGGAGCTGCCGTCCTCACTGCACTGGGGCTTCGCTCTTTAAAATAATAACTGGCTTGTTGACAGGGAGCCCTCACCCAGGCAGCCCTCACGCAGGGAGCCTGCCAGCCCCTTCCATGTCCCTGAGATTAAAATACACCCCCCAAATACCTGGGAGGGCAGAGGAAAGCTGCCAGGGGGCAGGCGAGGGCAGTGGCGCCGGAGACAGACGCGTTGGGTGGTTTCTGTTTGCCGGCTGTGACCCCCCCCGGGGGGAGCGGGGAGGTCCCGGGGTGCAGGAAATCCCAGCTGGCGGAAAATCCCACTGCGGCATCCCTCTCCTGAGGGAGAGCGAGCGCTGGCGTGGCTGGGGACACAGCACCTCCGCCGTCCATGCCCACCACCGGGCCCCAGCTCGGCTTCCCCCAGCGCAGGAGAACGCCCCCCATGCACCCAGGGCAGGATTCCCAGAGGGGCTGGTTTCCTTTCAGACCACAGCTCTCCTTCCACTGGCTGACAAATAAAGAAAAAAATAATCCCAAGTCACGGAATCACAGAACCATAGAATGGTTTGGGTTGGAAGTGACCGTAAAGCCCACCCAGTGCCACCCCCTGCCCTGGGCAGGGACACCTCCCACCAGACCAGGTTGCTCCAAGCCCCATCCAACCCTCCCCTGGCTTTCTCCTTGCCCGGAGAGGCCAAGCTCTGCAGTGGGTTGGTTGGTGGTTTTGCACAGCCAAGACAGTGGTTCTAAAACAATCCCGGCTCCCCCAGCACCAGTTCTGCCGCTAACACGGCCAGCCCCAGCGAGCTGCCCGAGGACACAGAGAAGTTTTCCCTTTTGGACCCCTCTGTGCTGTGGATCAGTCCCGGGGCCGGGAGAAGCCAGTGCCCGTGGGGATGCTGGGGACGGAGCTGCACTGCCCGTGTCCCCCATGGACCAGGCGTTACCCCCAGCTGGGGCTGGTGGAGGGCAGGAGCGGAGACCGATGGAGACATCCAAAACCAAACCCCCCCAGCGCGTGACACCAGGCGGGATGGCATTTTCAAGGCAGGTTGGGCAAAGCACTATCATTTTAGGAGTCTCCAGCTCTGAGAACCGGGGGGAAAATAGTTAGAAATCGAATATTAAAAAAAAAAAAAAAAAGAAATATCCTTCTGACTCTCCAGATTATAGAACAATTCCTGGAAAATACCCGAGGCCAGGGCTCAGCTCTGCAGATTATGGAGCAATTCTTGGAAAATACCCGAGGCCAGGGCTCAGGAAGCAATGTGTGGCTTTCTGAAAAGTAAAATCACTTTTTTTTTTGAAGGACTAGCTCAGTTGTTAATGTTTTGGACCAAAGGAAGGGCAGCGGGTGCATCCATCGGAGGTGATCCGGGTTCCCCGCTACCCAAAGGCTTGCGATGCCATCACTTTTTGGGGTGGGATCAGCAGCCGGAGGGAATTACTGCGTTTTTACTTGATTCTCCTAAATTCCACACCTCTGCGGGGAGACATTAGTGGAGAAGTGCTGGGCTTTGCAATCCGGCCGGTCAAAGGAAAGGGGAAAAAAAATGCAGAAAGCTACCAGGAGGGACCCAAAACGCGGGGCTGCAGCCATGCGTGGGGAAAAGCGGCGAAGGAAAAGTGGGAAAGAGCTGCCCTCTCCCGAGGAGACTTAACAGCGACACGAATCCCGGCTCTGCCCTGCGGCTTCCCAAGAAAACGTGCTGGAAACGGACCCCAGGCTTGGCAGCGCGGGTTCAGTGGGGGAAAAACTATTTGCTGTAAAGCTCTGAAGTTGCTCCCAATTTTTTTTTTGGAGGTGCTTTTCCTGCTGAAAAGCTTCGGGTTCGCAGTTAGACACAGTTCCAAAACAGCGTTTGCAGCTCCACCGGCTGCAGAGCGAGGCGGGGATTTGCTTGTGCTCCTGGGGGAAGCGTGGAGACTACCCCATCTCTCCAGGGGAATTTATTCCACCTCTCCAAGGGGATTTATTCCACAACCCAGAGCCTAGTGTGCTGAGGGTCCCAGCGGGGTGGGCAGCACGCCCGGCCCCAGCTCGCGTCACCCACCTCAGGGGTCCCCGGGCGGGCAGGGGCTGGCAGTGCCGAGCCTGCCTGTTCCCAGAGGACAGCCCTGGCTCCGTTTATCCCTGGCTCAGCGCTTCTCCCCGCCTCGCCTGCACTAAACATGCCCTGCCGGGATATTTTCCATCACCCAGAACCCAGCCGGAGCGGCGGCCAAGGCTAACACGGGCAGAATGTGCAGCCTCAGCAGCCGAGGAGCTGCCCCGCTGCTCTGCCCGCGGACGCTGCAGCCGAGGGGCAGTTGAGGGGCAGAAAAAGCCTTTTTTTCCAACCAACTGGTTACCTGCACACTTGAAGCCTCCAGCGTGTTGTGAGCCTTGTCCCCAAAGCCTCTGCGGGCTGGGGCTTCAGTGGTCCAGGAGAGCATCCCCCTCCCATGGGCTGGGGCTTGAGTGGTCCAGGAGAGCATCCCCCTCCCGTGGGCTGGGGCTTGAGTGGTCCAGGAGAGCATCCCCCTCCCGTGGGCTGGGGCTTGAGTGGTCCAGGAGAGCATCCCTCCTCCCGTGAGCTGGGGCTTGAGTGGTCTGGGAGAGCATCCTCCTCCCCACTGGCCCCCAGGGTACACTGGGCTGGTGGCCACGCAGACACCAAGAATAAAGATTTTCAAGGTGATTCTGGTCTTGGCCGGGAAGGAAGGAGAGCACGGTGAGGCTCTGGCACGCGGTTTGCTCAGTCGGGACCGTGGTGGCCATATCACTTCCCACATCCCACATTCGGGCACCTGACAGCTGCAAAACCTCCCCTTGTGTTTTCCCGCCATGCTTGGTGTGGAGAGAAGGGCAGAAATGGGAGGCTCCCAGCGCTTGCCCCAAAGATGCCAAGACCTAATGTTAAACGCCGACCGGGAAGAGCAGCAGCCAGCACGGCCCCTGCCCCTCACAGGGGACAAGGGCAGAGGCCGGGGAGAGGGGCTGGGTGGATGAGGATGAAGCGTTTGTGAGAAGGAAAGGGAGCAGCCGTAGCAGCTGGGGCAGGAGGGGCTGTTATAACACGGCAGCAGCTCCTCTGCCTTGCCCAAGTGCGGCTGCAGCGCTCCCCACGCCACGGCCGGCGCGATGGAGCGCATTTCGCAGCACCTGGCCCCTCCGGATATGTTTTACGAGCTCTGATTCATGCAGGGCTAGATCTAAATTGGCTTCAGCTTCATTACAAACAGCTGGGCTGGTTTCTCTTTCCTCCCTGGGGGTGGTTCAGCCTGGGAGACACCATCGCATGGGCAACCCAGCTCCCGGTGGAGGTGGGGGGCCTTTGGACCTTCCTGGATCGGTCAAGGCGGAGCCGCCGGCGTTGCAGCCGGTGCAGGGGGACAGTCCTTCCAGCCAGGCACTGGCTGCAGCATCCCTCCTTCGGCTGCTGCCCGGCCAGGGGTGTGCAGCTTTACACGCACATTAAAAACTCCTGGGAAAATTCACCCTGGGGCAGAGCACGGGGTTTCTGTAAAAAAAAAAAAAAAAAAATACAGCACAGGTTTTTGTAAAAAAAAGTAAAGGATGGGTTTCTATAGAATCACAGACTGGCAGGGGTTGGAAGGGACCTCTGGTGATCATCCCGTCCAACCCCCTGCCAGAGCAGGGTCACCCACAGCAGGTGGCACAGGAACGCGTCCAGGCGGGTTTGGAATGTCCCCAGAGACGGAGACTCCACCACCTCTCTGGGCAGCCTGTGCCAGGGCTCTGCCACCCTCACAGGAAAGAAGTTCCTCCTCGTGTTGAGATGGAACTTCCTATGGTCAAGGTTGTGCCCGTTCCCCCTTGTCCTGTCACTGGGCACCACTGAAAAGAGCCTGGCCCCATCCTCCTGACACCCACCCTTTAAGTGTTTATAACTGTTGATAAGATCCTCCCTCAGCTGTCTTTTTTCCAGACTGAAGAGACCCAAATCCCTCAGCCTTTCCTCATCAGAGAGGTGTTCCAGTCCCCTCAGCATCTTGGTAGCCCTTTGCTGACCCCTCTCCAGCAGTTCCCTGTCCTTGAACTGGGGAGCCCAGAACAGAATGCCACACACCCCTTATGCCAAGGGCTCCGGGAGGCAGGAGTGCTGTGCGCGTGGCAGGGCTCCCACCCGGAGCTGAGCTTCGCCTCCCTCCAGAGACGTTTCCAAAAGGGATGTTTGAGCTTCAGAGCGGGCGAGGAGGATGGGCCATGGGGCAGAGCTGTGGGGCAAGGCCCCCAGAGGAGGGGGGCAGAGGGGGCAGCCCCTGCACCAGCATTTTCATGATTTATCGGGATTTGAGTCAGAGCAGCGGTGCGGGTGCCGGAGCCCCCCCAGAGCCCCTGGAGATCTCCAGCTGCCCGCTTTGTCCCCGACTCCTGGCAGACGGGCAGCGCGACTGGAATGGCGCTCGCAGGCAGCCATGGAGAACACAAAAGCGCTGCTCATGACTGCTGGCTCCCAGCCCCCAGCCCCTTCGCAGCCTCTCCCTTTTGCACTGGGAATTACTTGCTCCAACACACACGGGGCTGGAAATTCCTCCCCGCGGCCCAACTTCGTTAAATGACGTTTGGGGCCACCCCGGTCCCTGCAGCACCGGGTTTCGGGGAGCAGCGCGTGAAACTGCCTTCCCCATGGCCACAGGTACGTTTCAGTCCTGTTCTTGGTTTTTCTTGGCTGTGGGACCCCCCGCCCTGCTGCCCTGCAGTCCCCTGGGGAGCCGGGAGGAGGACGTGCTCCCTCCCCATGCTGCCACCTGTGCTGCCAGCGGGGACTTGGCTGTGCAGAGCCCCCCACCGCCAGCCCGGCCCAACCCGGCAAGAAGGGGCCTTGCACCCAAAAAGATCAGTTTTCCACCCAAAGGATCGGTTTTGCCCCCAAGCCAACATCTGGGCTTGCTGCCGCTGTCTCAGGGCATCCAGCCCAGGCGGAGAAAAGCTGCGAAAAACACTGAAAATCTGCTCCGCCACGGAGCCACGCCGATGGGCGCCTGTGCAAACCCTCTACCACTGCTGACCATCAAGGTCCCATCCCTGGAGGTGTTCAAGGCCAGGCTGGACGGGGCTTGGAGCAGCCTGGTCTGGTGGGAGGTGTCTCTGCCCAGGGCAGGGGGCGTTGGATCTAGATGATCTTCAAGGTCCCTTCCAACCCAAACCAGTCTACGATTCTATCAGCAGTATTTTCTTTGGAGCAAGAAATTGTTTCAGAGAGGTAGTGGAGGGGGGCCAAATCCCGCGCCATGTGCCGGGGAGAAAAACGGCGGGTGGGAAATGTCTGCTGTTCGCTGCTCTGTTAAAGCCACCGGCTTGAGCCGCGGGGCTGCAGCACTGGAACGCGGGGCGGGACGTTGAGAGGGTGGCAGATGGTCAGTAGAGTGACCAGGACAGCTTTTCAAAGGGCCCACTGTCTATTAAAAGTCTCCCATGAGCTCATGGTAGCAGAGCACAGGCTGAGTTTGCTGGCAAGAGAAGAGGTCCCGCTACGGCCGGCAGCTCCGGGAGAGGCGGGAGGGGTGGCCAGCATCCCTCCCTGCCCAGAGGGGACCAGCCAGAGCCAGGTCCCTCCCACAGACCCTGCTTTCCCACCCTTCCCAGTCATCTCCCACCCTCCCGGACCCCAGGGTATCGCTTTCCATCCTTCGCTCCGGTCCGGCTCTGCAGCGCGGTGCCCCGCGGCCCCGTCCCACCCCAGGTGCAGGAGAGGAGGTTGAGGTGCTGGAAGGTCCGAAGCAGATGATGAATAAAGCACCTTGGTGGGGTTGGTGGTTTCGGAGGGTCACACGCCCCGCGGGGCCACCGACACCAGGTCCCGGCGGTCACACGCCAGACACGCTCTGCCGAGAGGAACTGAAAGCAGAACCAAAAAGAGGATCTGTCCTCTCCCCGTGTGGGAGCATCCGCCGGGGCCGTCGCTGCTGGGAAGGGGCTCGGGGGCTTCTCAGTAGCACCAGCAGCTCCGGCCCGAGCAGGAGGCGAGCGCTGGGCAGCTCAGGAGCCGTCTGTGCTGCGACGCGGCCCGTCCCTCCCTTCCTAATCCTCGCCACAGCTCCCAGTCCTCAAACACAGCTGGAGCAAAGGACCTGGAGCTGCAGCACGGCCAGCCTGCGTGCAGGGTCGAGCATCCCAAATATCACAGAATCACAGAATGGTTTGGGTTGGAAGAGACCTTAAAGTCCACCCAGTGCCACCCCCTGCCCTGGGCAGGGACACCTCCCACCAGACCACGTTGCTCCAAGCCCCATCCACCCTGGCCTTGAACCCCTCCAGGGATGGGGCAGCCACAGCTTCTCTGGGCAACCTGGGCCAGGGGCTCACCACCCTCACAGCAAACAATTTCTTCCCAATTTCTTCTTTTCCCCAGCTCTAGAAGGATTTTTCGCTTTCCAAGCTAACTCCTCACCTGCTCTGCTGACGAGCGAGCACCAGGCTAAGCAAGAACCATCCCCATCCCCAGCTTCTCCCCGCTCCTGCAGGCCCTCCCCGGGGTGGGTGACAGCAGGGTGACAGCAGTGCCACGCCGCTCTCCCACGTAACTTTTTTCCTCCCCTCTCCCTTACTCCTGAGCTTTAAGAAACGAGGCCGAGGCAATTCTGGAAATGCACTTCTCTCAACCTGTAATTGAGAAAGCTCTTTAATGAAGTCCCTGCAGCCCCGAGCGCTGGGAGCGGGGCGCGGCGGCTGATGAATATGCATGTGGTGGGCTCTGGGCTGGGCGGCAGGAGAAGGCAGGATGGCAGGCAAATGAGTTACGGGAAGCGTCGCCCATGCAAACGTTGGCTCCACTTCTCACTGCAGCTCTCGTCCTCCAAGCCATTTCTGTCGCTCTCTCAATTTGCATTGGAAACGCGGCAAGAAAATAACGTTAACTTTACAGAAATTGGTCCTGTTTCTATGCAGGCAGGATGGATTCATAAATACATCCGTGATGGAGCGAGTCCTCACCTAATGATGGACCAAAAAAAGAGATGGAAGTCCTGCCCAGATCCTGCAATTTTGGCATTCTTGAAAACCACATCTCCTTCGTTTAACTTCCCAGCCCTGACCTGAACGGGCCGCGTTATTAGACAAACAGCAGAGACCTGCAGGAACAGAAACGCTGCCCTTTTCACCCCCAGTTTCATTTCCACAGTTCCCTGCTCTCAGCAGGGACCCAGGAGAGCTGGGAGCCGCCCCATCCTTCCAGGGGGATTAGGAAAGCCCCTCACCCAGGCTTTGGGAACGCCAGTAAAGCGGACTAGAGAGGTATCACCTGGGGATTCTCCCACAGCAGGAAGAGGCCGGGTAATTGCAAGAGGTGACAAAGGCAAGACAGAAGGGACCATACCTCACCTGCTCCAGTTGGCCTCCAGGTCACCAACACCCTTCTCCAGTAAGCTCCAGTGTTTCCAGCGGTCTTTCACTCCAACATCGAAGCCGGCCACCCCCGAGTCATGCTCATTGAGGGAATGGATCGGCACGTTTTAAAAATCCTCATGCAAGAAGGTTTTCGGATTCCCTCTGCTATTTACGCACCCAGGAGGCAAACTCCATCCAAGAGGAGCTGGGGGGCAAAGTGCCTCTGTCCTTCCCATGCCCCCACTCAGGAAAAGGCTTGAGGAATGAGGTGCTACATCTATGTGTCATGATGCACCTTGAGCAGAAAAGTAGATCATTCCACGAACTTGTGGGTAAACCGACCCGAGCTATTTAACGGCTTCATCTAACGGCTTTACCAACTGCTCTTCAAAGACGCCTTCCAGAAGGAGCCGCTTTGACGGCGGAGCCTACAGTAGCCAAGGGAGACACCGTCTGCCAACCAGGAGCAGAGTCAGAGGGGCACCGTTTGGCATTCATGGAAGTTCTAAAAGCTGCCTCCCTCCCAACCTGGAGGGTCTTCCGAAGAACCACAGGTAACAGCCAGCGCCGGTGTTACCGGGCCCTCTCCGAGCTGCTTAGTCAGATTTTAGAAGTATGAGATAAGGTGATGCTTTGACCTTCTGCACGAAGCCCATGCAGAGCAGCCTGCAGCTGGCAGCAGCCCTGGGCCTCATCTCCGTCCGTAACCACCACACCAGGCCATAGCTGATATTTGGAGTTATACCACCGCAAATCGTAGCAGCTTCAGACGAGGTTCTCAGGTGCAGCACATAACATTCATATTTTCCCCACAATACTTCACCACTTTTGCCCGTTTCCTCAATTTCAACATGCAAACTACCCTGTTTTCCTCCTCGACCGCAGCAGCCTAATTAGCAAGGCTTGATGGCCGCTATAAAAACCTGCCCAATAAACAATGCTCTTCTACGAGCGGCTGGTACAACGCAGTGAGATTAAAAGAGAATTTCTTCGGGTTACTTGAGTAGATAGACGCCTTCAGAGTAAGCAGGGGATAGCAGTTATAAAACACCACAGGAGTTTTAGGGCAGTAAAATCCCTGTTTTCCCTAATCTATGTCCTTATAGTAGTTTTCCCGGACAGTCCCTGGTTCAAGTGACCACTGGATGTCACTATTGCTTCACTCACGGCCCTTCCATAGGCAACAGGTTGGGAAGTTGCCCCAGAAACACGGCCCAGGACGAGCAGGAGGTCGGAAATAAAATTTTTACAGCACCTTGTTTTCACTACACAGAAGTTTATTATGAAAGTTAAACATACAACACAAAAAGTAGCAAAAGCAATCTCGTAGCTTAAGGCAACTCTTACAGGAGATGAATTCGAGAAAAGATGATGCAACTTCAGTTTAAATAGAAATTATGAAAAATATCAAATTGCATCAATAACTTAAAATGCACTTTAAAAAGTCTGCGCTAACCAGCGGAGGGTAAGGGCTCGTGATCTTAATGCCAGCATTAAGATATGGAAAGCAGCAGAATGCTAAATGATGATAGGGAAAGTTCAGTATTTACACCAAGAGAGCAACATTAATATCCGATAGCCTCGTTTCCTGTGTACTTATGCTCGAAAACCACCGCCTGACACTCTAGGAAAACCTTTTAAAATAAATCTTCAGACTATTCCATCAAAAATACACAGATGGCAGAGAGGATCCAAGGCCGGGGATGCGTGCGGGCGTCCCTTCAATAACTCATTGCAGAAACACTTTAGAAAAATTCTTTCTTTGGGGGAAGAAGAGCGAGGAGGAGACGTGGCCAGAGAGTGAAAAAGGTTATCTTTCAGGTGAATTGCATGGAAATTGAAGTAGCAAAATATTTCTATTTGATGACATTCTCACAGTTTACAGTTATTGACAATTTTAAGTCAATGTTAAATATTCATATTATCAGCATACAAAGATTCTCCTTCACATTGACACCTGCTTACATTTTTGCAAGACCTCTTTTTGCAGCAATTGTTTTGCCCTTAATGAGGCATGTAGTTATCTTAATTATAGAATTTAATAGAGATTTAACTGTTCTAACCATAGAGTTTTCTCCCTTCAAAATCGTTCTTAAAATACTGAAATCAGATCACCTATTTTAAAAAGTTATTGGAGTGACATTTTAATTAATCGGGCTGTACAGGAAGCACCACATGCTAACGAAGCCAAATAACATCACATTTCCAGTCAATTTTCTTCAAATATTGGACGCAATGAAAAATTTGGAACTAGTCCGTTCACCGCCCCACCCCCCCCAAATAAAACCAAGATAATTCACACAAATTAACTCACCCCAAATCTTACCCTGTTAGAAAATGCAATATATACTGCAATGTACTTTTAATTTGCATAAGATTTAATAGAAGTGTCCTACGCACAGTAATGAGGTTTTCTGCACACAACCTCATCTCAACTTTTCACCATTCAGCACAACTTTACAAAAAGCCTAAGATATAAAATATACTTAAAGCAGCTATCTTAAACATGATTTAATACGTATCAGCTTGGCAGCCGACCGCTTTTGTTCCCAGTTTAACATGCTGTTGGATCCGACTGTAGAGTTGCAGTATCCCTTTTAACAACTATTTAAAAAAATCCCTGAATAAAACAGAAGCCAGCCTGCGACTTCCGATGAGTTTCAGTAAAGTACTATATACAGGGCTATAACAACCACCCAAACTCGCTTGGTACAGAGTAAAATCTAAGACAGACAACGGGGCAGAACGCATTAATGCATGAAAATATAGATTTTTCAGATTTTGCCATTTAAAAGTGGAACCAACGAATTGTTAGCAGTGAAAAGAATACTGCAACCGTAACATTTACAAACCCACACAGTTTGAAAACTGATTCCAACAGCTCTGATTCACTGGGTTCAGCTTGGAAATAATGCAAAATAATGTCAGCAGTTTTAAGAAGGTCTTGCAAATTTAGGAAAAAAAGAAAACTGAAAGATAGATAAGAATGCGTTATCTAAAATAAAGCAGGAGCACAATAAGGACAATCAAAATTCCAAAAGCCCATATTAAAAAAATTAAGCTTGGAATGCATTGGCTTCCAGCAGTTTACAAAAAAAAAAAAAACACAAACAAAAAAAGAAGTTTTAAATCTGTAATATCTTGACCTATTTTTAAGTGACAATTTTTATTACAGTTGAGAAAAAATGGTTTTATAGCTGCATAAGTTTCCATTTCACTAAAATAGTGCCAACAAAAACAAGTTTGCATAGAAAAACAAAGTTTCAAATTGCCACTGGCTACATGCTTAAAATGGGAAATGCAGGTATTATAACATAAACATAGTGCAAACCATGGCAGTTGATGGTGACTTTGCCTGCCGCAGGTCAGGAAACAGACCATAGTATACCCAGTTATCACAGTTTCTGGTCTTTTATTAAATCCTTTGCCAAGTAGAAGCAATGCATGTGTGCAGACCCGTGGTGCGCCTGCCGCTGTTGATTAACGTAGTTTGAGATCGTCGCCGCTTCCTAGGTTAGATCCAGGACTAGGGTCTTGTTGTCTTCTTGCCTGCATTAATAAATACACATTTAGGATCAAAAAAATGACTGAGAAGTTATCGCTTCAGTTAATTTCTTAAGTGCATTAACATGACTAAGACCATAACAGCTCGTTCTGGGCATCACCTCAAGGCATGTGGAGGAAAAGAAAGCTACCAGAAGTAGTCAACATGAATTCACCAAGGGGAAATCATGTCTGACTAATCTGATAGCCTTCTACGGTGGCACGACTGGATGGATAGGTGAAGGGAGGGCAGTGGATGTTGTCTACCTCGACTTCAGCAAGGCGTTCGACACGGTCTCCCACAGCATCCTCAAAGGGAAGCTTAGGAAGAGTGGGTTGGATGAATGGACAGTGGGGTGGATAGAAAACTGGCTGAAAGACAGAGCTCAGAGGGTTGTGATTAGGGGCACAGAGTCTAGTTGGAGGTCAGTGGCAAGTGGTGTTCCCCAGGGGTCAGTACTGGGTCCAGTCCTGTTCAATACATTCATCAATGACCCGGATGAAGGGATAGAGTGCACCCTCAGCAAGTTTGCTGATGACACAAAGCTGGGGGGGGTGGCTGACACAGCAGAAGGCTGTGCCGCCATACAGAGAGACCTGGACAGGCTGGAGAGTTGGGTGGAGAGAAACCTTATGAAATTCAACAAGGGCAAGTGTAGGGTGCTGCACCCGGGGAGGAATAACCCCCTGTACCAGGACAGGTTGGGGGCTGACCTGCTGGAGAGCAGCTCTGTGGAAAGAGAGCTGGGAGTCCTGGTGGACAACAGGATGACCATGAGCCAGCAATGGGCCCCTGTGGCCAAGAAGGCCAATGGCATCCTGGGGGGCATCAAGAAGAGTGTGGCCAGCAGGTGGAGGGAGGTCATCCTCCCCCTGTGCTCTGCCCTGGGGAGGCCGCATCTGGAGTGCTGTGTCCAGTTCTGGGCTCCCCGGTTCAAGGAGGAGAGGGAACTGCTGGAGAGGGGACAGCAAAGGGCTACCAAGATGCTGAGGGGACTGGAACACCTCTCTGATGAGGAAAGGCTGAGGAATTTGGGTCTCTTCAGTCTGGAAAAAAGACGACTGAGGGGGGATCTCATCAACGCTTATAAACACTTAAAGGGTGGGTGTCAGGAGGATGGGGCCAGGCTCTTTTCAGTGGTGCCCAGCGACAGGACAAGGGGGAACGGGCACAAACTTGAGCATGGGAAGTTCCATCTCAACACGAGGAGGAACTTCTTTCCTGTGAGGGTGGCAGAGCCCTGGCACAGGCTGCCCAGAGAGGTGGTGGAGTCTCCGTCTCTGGGGACATTCCAAACCCGCCTGGACGCGTTCCTGTGCCACCTGCTGTGGGTGACCCTGCTCTGGCAGGGGGTTGGACTGGATGATCTCCAGAGGTCCCTTCCAACCCTACCATTCTGTGATTCTGTGATAACCAATTCTAAGGCAGAAACTCCACATTTCAAGCGATAACCAATGCATTCATTTTTAACATCAAAATCATTCTTTCCCCCTCAATTCAATAATCCCCCCAGAACCGCCAGGAATCGTAGAGGAGGGCCGTGGACCCGGCCGTGGGGCACCGTCCCCTCTCTGGAGGGGCACAGAGCTCTGGCTCTGCTTCTCCACCCTGAAGTGCTTTGCAACATCACTTTAACCATCAGAGAAAGCCTGCCAGAGTAGTCACGCAACAATTTTGTGTCTCTTCTTCCAAAAAAAGATTTTCTTTCCTGTGAAATTCCCTTCTGTTAACCTGTTCTGTAACTATTTTCAGGATCAAGATTTTAGGGAGAAAGGCTCCAGTGCGAGATGGCAGAGTATGCTACCTCAGTTCCAAATAAATTTCCTCTCAGTATTTTTATGTCGGAAACATTTACTTTAGCCTTTTCTGTAATAAAGAGACTTATAACATGACAACACACTAGCCCAATTTAATCTATAGATTAACACACATTTTAACACTTCTTAAGAGTTGGGGTTTTACTGCAGCATACTTTTTTTTCTTTGGTGCACCTGTGAAGTTAGCAATAACGCAGACTTGAGAAAATTGGTACTTATGATTGTGCCCCTGTATTAAAAAAAAAAGTAACACAAGTTCTCCTCTAAATAAACAATTCTGTTAAACAGTGTGAGTTGATGGCATTTTCAAGAGGAAATTAAGGATGGTCAGTCAGTTCTATCAGTCACAGTAACAGAGGCTGCTTTCTACTTTCTCTGCCTGTACACATGCAGGCTGCTTTCTAGAAGCACACAAATATTGCAGGTAAATACTTAAAAGTGTTGATATACTTAAATTTTAAAGCAATACTTTGATGAGGGAAACATGCTAGCAGTTTTTTTAAGACATTTTAGTATCAACACTTTTATTTCATGTTTACAGAGTGAATAGCTGGCATCTCGGCCTCTACTTATCATGCGACCCAAACAGTACGATGGCCACATTCTCCGCTGGTGGAAGGCATCACTACACCAGCATCATTTGGTGCAGCTCCCTTAGTTTCACCAGCTGCGATAGCCTGCCACATTTGGTCCTTCAAAAAAAACGCTCTCCAAAAACGCAAAACAAGTGACTTGCTTCCCTCCTTCGAATGAAAGGCTTCTCGTATTTTGTTGAACAGGCCTAATGCAGGCAGTTGTACCACTGAAATATGCAGTTTAAGCCATTGCCACATTTACTTGCTCACCGTGAACAACACTTCAACTAAACCGTGACTAAGAGCGACACGAGTGCTGCTGGTCGGTGTTCCCCGGGCTCTTCTGAGTCACATTTACTGACAGAGAGGAAGCCTTCCCGCCAGCGCGGCCGTCACCTGGTGCAGCCTGCTGCTGCCCCGCTCCCAGCCCCGGCGCCAGCCCCCAGCTCCCCAGCACCGACCACCAGCAGCATCTTCCCAATGGAGAATTCTCCTTCTCTGTCCGCTTCTTCCTCCCTCATCTACTGCTCATTCTTCTTGCCTGCCTAATCCTATGCTGCCCGTGCAATTGGTTAGCCTCATGCAAACACAGAAGTGCTGCTGCCTTCTGCTATTCAAATAGTGATTTAAAGTTACATTTTCCTTTCATGTGCAATGTCATTCTGACACACACAGAGTTCATTCAATAAATCCCGCTCGGAATCAGCATGTTGCCAGAGAAGACAATTCCCTCCTGCACTTTCTTTGGTATTGCCATTATTGCTTTGCAAACACCCTTGCTATTTTAAATATTGCAATTGCTACATACCACATTTATGTATCCAATGCTGTTGCTGGCTGCATTTCAGCTATTTAGGGGTTAGATCTTCCACTCGCTCTGCTCCATCTACACTGGTCGTACTCTGGCTGAAGGAAACAATCTGCTTCTCCTACTTGCAGAACAACTCTGAACATGGCAACCGACATCACTGCCGCTGCACAAACCCACAGATTTCTCAGTAATCTTTCTGAGGAATCGCATTAAAACAAACAGCTCTAATCACGCACCGCACTGAAGACTCCAAGTGCTAAAGGGCATATTCCTTCCAGCCCCTGAAGCAACTCTGCAAACTGCTCTCTTTGTAAAGATGCAGAATATCAGGAGATGGCATTTAACTGAGATTTTGGACATTATTTCCAAAAGCAAAATCATTCAGCTTGGACTATCAAGATCCCTGTGGAAAAGTTAAAGGGAAAGCCCAGGCTTTTTTTTTTTATTTAATTATTATTCTAACAGAAAAGTAAACTGTGCCGTAAAGATTTTTCTTAATACAAAATGGTTGCTCAACAAGTCTAAATAGGTACTTCCACACTAATTCAAGAGTTGTACTAAGAATTACCAAAAGGACGACAGTTCCACTTTGCATGTTTTTCTCCTATTGAACAGACTGTAACAAGACTTCTTCTGGTTTTAATTCTTAATTTAAATTTCTAATTCTTTCTTCTAAAGGGAAACAAAGGCATGCACTCTTTAAGAATTACCAAAATCTTTCTTACACCAATCTAGTTACCAATTTCATACTCAATGAACATTTTTTACACTGAACTAGAAAAAACCCAGCAAATTAATTGCTGCTTTGCTACTGCTGTAAAAGCAAACAGTTTCTTCTTCAGAAAACAAATGATACACACAGCAATTTTATTGTCAAGTTTCAGCAAAGACTCCAAGGTAGGGGCATATGGTTGCATTTATGCTTTGCCTAAAGTGGCCTTTTCTTTCAGAACACATGAAAGAATTCACATGATTCATGACCTCATTGCTACTTGTAGCGTTTGCAGAAGCCGCTACTGAACAACTACCAGATTTGCCCTTTCAAATGATATGCAAAAAGCATGACAAATTACCCTCAAATGTACCAAAAGCAGTCATTACAATATCATACACTTGTGTATGTGGATAAAGGTGTAATTTTGCATTTCAGTAAGTGGGGATTTACACAAGCAACCTGCAGTGTGTTGGAAAGACAGCTCCGTCTCGTTCAGACACCCTCCTTTACTTGTGCTGTACTGCTAGGCAACAATACCTACACTTAAAACACACTTACTCTACCAGCCACCATCCTACCAAGGTGCACGTGCAAAGTATATAACAACTACAACAGTGCTTTACATGCTGAAATAAAAAAAACAACTTGTAGAGCATCAGGCATTGGGTGCTATTTTTGCCCACTGACAATGGTCAAAATACGACTTTCATAAGAAATGCCACAAGATCCTTAGCGCTGACTTGCAGGAGCAGTGTGACTCCCAGTGCGGTAGGATCTAGTAGTTCTCCTCAGTCTGCTACAGAAAGCTAAAAGTTCCCTTTTACAGAATTCCCCTCAGTCTGGAGTCTCCTACTCTCTGCATAGCTAATCAATCCTCTGAATTGCAGCATTTGCTCAAATTTTTGAAATGCATACCTTATGACGCCACGCAGAAGCATCAGAATTACTCTCAGTGAATAATGAGCTCAGCTTCTCAAAGATTGAGGAGACTCGCTTCAATTAAGAAAGATGCATCTATCTTTGCCGTTGGGAAGTGAAATATTCTGCCATGAGTCATGCATAATGAGTCACGAGAAAACAGTAGTTACTCATCTTATCTCAGCATATTTCATTTTTCGGTCAAATGGTGATGTTAAGTTTGAAGGAGCACTACTCCGAATATTAATCATCTGCTATTTAATGAAAGGATAACAAATATTTGCTTGTGAGAAAAACCTGTAAGTAGTACACAGATCCCACCACTGTTTTAATTTTCCTAAAAATCAATGTATTTTAACTGACACAGACAGTTTCCTTCCAAATATCCTGAAATTGAATAGTTAATGCAATGGTCACACAGGGAGTTTCGATACCCAGAAATACTTCGCGCTCAGCTTTCAGCACATGAAGCCATACAAATCTTCTGCAATACGGAAGGAATTATAACTGGCCACAAGCCATTTAAAACCTCTAACGTTGGAGAGGGTATGGTGACCGACTAAAAGAATTGCAGGAACGTATCTGGCAAAACACATTTCAAAGCCTCCTATAACATGCTATTCTAGATTTATTCACGCTGAGCTCATAATGCTGATACTGTAGGGGTAATAACATATTAGGAAACAAGAGAAAAGTTACTAATGAAGTCATTTTGACTTGAGGGTAAACAAGCACACGAAGTATCCCCTGCAATACTCTTACACCTAATTTCTCTCTCCAACCCTGTTATCACTGAGCTTTTCCCAAGCCTAAACACAAGCTAACTAGTACGGGCTAAAAGTCATAACGAGTATGATGCAGTAAATCTGTATTATATTAATTTTCTTCTTAGAAAATTATATAGCTTGAAGTTATCAAATCATTAACTTCAAATTGTGACTCTCTGTACAAGGATCATGTTGGAGCATTTACATCTGTTAGTGGGGCACTCGGGTAAAACAGACCGAAGACTAGCAGCAATTAAGGAAGGCAGCACACAAGCAGTTCCCCCAGCAGCCAAGGCACCCAGACACCATCCTCCTCCTCCAGCCACTCAATCCTGACCCACGCTGCAGCTGATCGTGCTTTCAACAGTGCCAATAAAACTCCTTCAGCTGGCTGCGCGAAAGCATCTCTAACCACCCCCTTCCTGTGCACGTTCAGAGGCCTCCGACATACCTAAGGAAACCGTCTCCCCTTATCGCACGAGCTCATCAGGAAAAGATATCGCAGTCCCACCATGTGGTTTACACGACAGCTCTGAGAAAGCAGAGCTGGGAAAGCTGGCAGTAAATATAGTAAGGATGGAGAGGGCTGCCATGAAGATGGCCCTCCCTTTTGATGAATCGCATAAAAAAAAAAAAAAAGAAAACCAGCATGCAAAATTGGGATCTCTGAATACCAGGCAGTGAAGTCGCAAGAAGAGTGGTACACACTGCATATATAACTTGGTACACTGGTGAAGAGGAGGGAAGGGAAAGGGAGATAATTTGAAGAAGGGCTGTCACAAAGAGTAGCCAAAATAAAGTCTCTCCATGGACAACTCCACTGCAATTCTTTCATTGCATTCTGGCAACTCCTTACTGCTGAAACAGACAGAGCAGATGCATTATGTGCCTTGGCATCTGTCATCTATAATTTACTAAATAAGTAAAAAAAAAATAAAAAAATCAGGCTATGTTATGAAAAACTAAATAGTGAACATTTGGATTCTCTTAGAAGGACTGTCAACCTCCTGAAAAGGATTTAAAAAAAACCCCCAAACTGAGAACATATTGCAGATACTTTTCTAAAAAGCATACAACCGCAGGACAAAAAAAACAAACAAAAAACCCCCCAAAAACCCAAACAACTAAACCCTGAAATAAAGAAAGCAATGCTCAGAAAAATGACCAGTTACAATCAAGCACACCTCCCCGTCAGTCCTGCTAACTCAGGCAGACCCACATCAAGAAAAGTAACAAACTGAAAGCTCTTCTCGGAGCTGCTGGTTAATAACAGCCTCTCCCGCAGGGATCTGAACATGGTTAAAATGCTGGCCATGCCTCCATTTCAGTTACCCTTACTCAACAGAAGAGCAGGGGCGGGGAAACTCAGCCTTCTCAGAATTAAAAGTCAGCAGAACCGGGCCACGACAACATTGTAAGAATGACAGCTTATATATAATAAAACTTCCTCGGTCACAGTTACAGCTCGATGAAGGCCCCCATACGCTTTCAGCTCTCTGGGGGGCTTGAAAAGAGATGCTCCCTCCTTTCAGTCTTCACTTCTCAGAACAGCTTTAGCTACAGCAGCAGAGGGACCCCACCATCACTCCCCCCGTGCCTATCTGCCACTGGCAGTCAGTAGGAGTTACGATTTTTACCAGCTTCCTAGCAAGGGTAGCTATCGGCATGAGACTTTGTAGCCCCGGAGTCGCTTTGTTTGCTGGCCGTAACATCCATTTTACAGTCCCCTCTCCTTTTCACTTCAACCTGGGAAGAAGCAGCCTTGGTCTTCTTAATTATAATGCCAAGCACTTAGATTATGGATGGAAATAATGGAAAACAGTATCTCAAATTTGGTAAGAGATCTGGATGTTAGACTAAAGTCCTCGTAGAACGATTATATTATGGACTCTACACCCAATGCTTTTTTCTTTATTCCTACAACTATTTTCATTACCTTTTAATCTCACTGAAAGTCAAAATAAACAATTTTCTTGACAAAGGCCATAGATAAAGATTATTTAGCAGCTATCTCCATCAAGATGTCATTTCAAGCTTCTTCCTAGAAACAGGGTACTCTTCACTAAAAACACCCATCAACTGTGTTAGGTGCCGAGTTTGTTCTCCCACCACCAGCTGCTGGAGAGCATGACTGTAATTTGCATGACCAGTTCCTGATGCACTCTCTTGCATGAATGAAATCATGCACATCTCTGTTGAAAAGACATAATGAAGCTACAGATTCCGGTACACCACAGTGGGAACCAGGCTAAGGCAACAGCCAGCCCAAGAAGGAAAAAGCATGGCAACAGAGTAAGCTCTTAAGAGCATCAAGTACAGATGAAAGTGTTACTTTTTAATGAAAACTTCCTTTCCAAGGGAAAAAAAAAAAAAAGCTTGAAATGGTCCCTTTTAGAAAGTATTGTTTGAAGGCTGGTATAAAGGTTATAAATTTATAATTAATATTGATTGCTTCCAGACAGTATTCCTCTGTTGCTCAGCCCCTTTCTAACCTTCATTGACTGAAAGAAGACGCTTATATTACAGTATTGCCTGATTTGCAAGATTGATCTCCTCTGTACTACAGTCAGCATTGATTCGGTACAGCACAAATTGTTTTTCTGATATATGCATTCCATAGCACTTTTACACAAATACCCACTATTTAAAGTTCTTGTGGAACAACCTAGTCATAACGTTCCTGGCCTACGTGTACTGTATTCACATGGTAGAACCATATTCGCACACACACTGGAATGCTTTTTTCTAAATTATGTTGTATTCATCCTGAATATAAACAAGTAATTTTTATACATATACTTATGGATGCACTCATACACACACACACAAGCATAAACCAAGTCTGCACTACCTACTACATATGAAGAATTAACAGTTTGGGTATCTCTCGCATCCAAAAAGCTGTATTAAAGTTATGCTATTTTTATATCATTGTCAGTTGGGAGAGTATATACAATAAGTAGTAATTAAATTCACCCCAGACTAATTTTTGAGGAAAAAACCCACACCCTTAAGAGTCAGAGAGTTTGATGAGAAGAAAAAAGAAAAGGTCCATATTGGAATATTATACAGTATTATTACAGTAGTTTCCGCAGAACACTTCTTATCCTGACAGTGAGCTCTGGTCATTCAGACTGAAATGACCAAACAGAAGAAAACACTAGTGCTGACTCTCTCAAACAAGTTGTAAGGCGACAAAGAAACAGTGAAAACCAAGCACCTGCCTCACTGATACCCCTTCAGTGTCCTCACTCTCTTCTACAGGTTGGCAAAGGGAAATGCACAAACACTGAGGAGTTCCTTGACCTGTTCAGTGGCATCAGTTCCAGAATACACCCCTGAAGTAACGGCCTTGCACCAAGCTCCCTGTGCTGGGACACTTGCTCACGGAAAGAGAGCTTTGCCTTCCGCTGGTATGAACCCATTCAGCAGTGCAAGCGTGTCACGTAGCTCAGCACTCCTAAACCCGCGAGGCTTCATACAATCATTTATTTTTACAATAGTCTTTAACTGGGGAGAAGGTCTGTCTTCATGTGTATCATTAAACATTTAGTGTCTCAGCATTCCAACATTTTCGTAAGAGTGAAAGCCATTGGAATACATTATTAATTTTGGAGGCATTAATTAAAAACACTCACCGACTTCAAAAGCATCTTTGAAACAAAAGAATCATGAACAGCAAGGCAGGATTTGCGGTATCTGGTGTGACCAAGCTATGTAAGTTGATAGAAAAACCCCAAAGCATCTTGTAGTCAAAACTGAAACTATGTTAAAAATAATGTAGCAGAAGGCAGTTCAACTCACAGGCACTTAAAAACGTCAATGAAAGTTTCTAAATCCTCTCACACCCTATTTACATTAGAGGAGTGCTGTAATTGCACAAAAATATGATCACTTCTGGAAATTCAAGCACAACCTACCAACCACTACTGATTCTGCCCTCAGATGCAACGACTGTGTTCATGAAAATAAAGGTCTGGTGTGCTAATGAAGTCATCAATGGAAGAGATACTGCGTGATAAAAGCAAGGCAAACAAGCCTGACAGCACTCTGAGGGTTTTTTGTAGGTTTTGGGTTTGGTGTTTTGTTTTTTTTTGTTTTTTTTTTTTGTTTTTTTTTTAAATCAATCAGTTGGGGTTTTTTAGGATACTTAAAAAGGAAAGTTAGCATAATGATTATTCCTAAACTGCTGCTATTTCGCCCCCCTCCTTCAAAGTACCGCCATTCTAGTATCTGACTGCCACATACAAGCCATTTTAACTCTTTTCAACAACCTTTGCTGAGCCCTCCTCGGCAAGGATATACCACTTTGTTTTAAAAGTCTAGAGAGAGACTTAGAAGAGGGAATCTTTTCTATGCAGAAAGCTGTATAAATAAAGAACTGAATCTGATCATTTTCATATGCTGCCAGGCTTTGGATGGATAAATGTTTCCAAAGAGCTGGCGCCTCTGTTTTGGGTAGGAGTGGGTGGAATATTGCAGGATTCCCCTTCCCTCCCCCACTGAAGCAGAATCTGGTCTCTATTAAAGGCATTTCAGCTGTAATTCAACTGTCTGAAATATCCTGATTTTATACAGTGTTGCAATTCCTAAAACAATCATTAACAGTGATGAGATCCTGTTCCAGGTTTGGCAATTCTGAGTTTTACTGTCCCTGCCAAGCTTAGCAGGAAAGAAAAAAAAAAATAAATTGAAGTTTTAGTAATGATGAAAGGGGTATAGATATCACATTAAAAAGATTACGCTGAGGGGATCTTGCATCTGTGTGTAGTGTAATATACATAAAAACTCTCTCAGCACACTTAGAACCCACCTTTCAAGTACCACCTCTGTAGTGCAACCAAAGATACTATTTGACCTATTGAAATTACACAAGCAGCACCCAATACAGTTTGGGCTAGTGTTTTTATAGCTGTCAGCAATGCAATCATCAGAAGGGTACAAGTGACAAACCGTATTTCCAAGCTGACCGAGCATGTAAGCATTGGAAAATTTGATACAGGCCATAAATACATCCATGGGAATGTGCATTTAGGCATTACTGTCTATTGAGAATTGTATAGGATGATCACGAGCACCTTACGTAAGTGCTTACTGATTAAAGTTCATTTGATTCTGCCCAAATGCTGCATTAGAATACAACTGCAGTGAAAGTCAGGGAAACAATCAATGGTTTGGAAACCTGATTCCTCCTTAGGCATGAATGCATTGTAAGTCTAGCTCCCCTCTCTCCCCTGCCCAGCCCCAAAGGATCCTGATTTTTATGCAGTCCCAAGATCCAGAGCACAAAAGCTCATCTGTAAACATTCCAGATATGTGGCCAGGATGACTTCCCCCAAACACACAAATGAAAACTGAAATGTAAAACCCAATTATAGAACTACAAGTAATTGAGGCAAAGATCTCTTGGTTATACATATTAAACACATACAGTAAATTAAAAAATAACACATGCATAACAAAACATATTGCAATTATTAAGAAAACCTGTATTTGACATCACATAAATTTGAAGCACCTTTTGAGAATGTTTTTCATTCTGCTAAAACACATTTCGAGACAGTAATTTTCCCTTTTCTTCCTTTCTGTAGGTGATCTACACCAGAGCTGGGACAATTGTTGTTTTGAGAGACAACGGGTACTGGCAGCTAATAAGGACATCATTTACTAACAACTGCCTACTGCCTTATTAAAAGCAAGAGTCTTTTCAGAAGTTATTGAATCCAGCTCCTGCAGCTGGCCAGGGATGTTGCTTTTTGTGTCTCAGTGTTGCAAGTTTTGATGTCTGTCATGATGCTCAATATTACCCCAAGCTCACTGTTAATTGAAAGAGTTTTTGCACATGCTAGCTGCAAATCAGTGTTTTCTACACCTGGAGGAAAGAGCAAGTCTCACAGAACTCCAGAAGTTATTTCAGGAAGCCTCATTCTTCTTTAACCTTCAGCATTCAGTAAGCACATGGCGGCTTCTCTGTAGTAACAGGAGTGGGGAAGAAGGGCACGGCAAAGGAAAATAAATCAAGAAAAGCTTGCAGTAAATTGAGGTCAAGGACATAAGGCCGGGCTTAAAGTTCTGACTGTGTTGTTAAAATTAAGGCAGGCTGCCACGGATCTTCACGAACAGCTTTAAGTTCATTCTACCTTCCTTTTGAACTGCACTGACAAGCAGGTTCCAGCTATGCTGCGAGAGAGAGGGAAAGATTCAGGTAATCTAGCTGCTGCTCCAAGGATCCAGTGACAGTGAGGCCTCCACAGCAAGGATTTTACCTTCACTACAGCTGACATCCGACATCTACCTGGATACACCGGGCTTTGCAAGGAGCCGCACGCCAGCCACATCCCTTCAAAGTGAGAGACATTATTCTCTGCATCTGCCTTCTCCCTCTCATTCTCACACTTGCCATCTTCCAATTGTACTTGGAAGGAACCAAAGTTTGTCTAATCATCTCAATTATCAGTAAGGATGCCAGAAGAAAAGCAGCTTAGCAAGAACAATAATCAAATTTTCTAAAAACCTGTGGAGCAGCAGATTGATCGCATTTGATTATAGTAAAGTCAGGCTGTACTGATGAAGCAGGAAGTAGGAAACAGAGTTAGTAAGGGAAAAAAATTCAAAGTGTATCTGTTTTCTCCCCATTCTCTGCCTGACCTACAGCCTGCCTTAACCTGCCAACTCTCCTTATGTTTTACTCGTCCTCTTACAGCTCTTGCCTTCCTGACATCTCAGAGCAGCTGGTTTCCATTCCCTTTTCTGGCTCCTCTCTTCTTGATCCCAGTAATTTCTGCTCTCATCAAGAAAAAGCAAGATTCAAGACTGTGGGGCCCTAAAGAAGCAAAGAACAAGACAGAGGGAACCACACCAGTGAAACAGAGGAGCAAGACTCCCTGCTAGCAGAAAAAGGTGAGAGGAAAATAAAACTAGCCTGTACAAGAAAGCAGACTGTGGCATCTGATTAAATTCACTGGTAACGTTTCCCCACGGTATGGGATAGTGAGCTACAAAATCATGTGCCCGCAGCTCCTGAAGCCTTTCCTGCGTTCATGAGAAAGGTGTGGGACAAATGTATCACTTAAAGCTTAAGTACCCACAGATAAGGCCATCTACAGAAAGGAAAAAAAAGGATAAAATCAGAGAATTCTTACCAAAACTTGAAATTAATTTTGCGAGAGTTAAAAAACAATGCATTTTGCAATTTTTACATGACAACATCGAACAACAAACAGAAAATACACAACATTGTACAAACAGACAAATAAACAGAAACAATCTAAAGTTTTGGGAAAGTACTAACCAGTTACTGACAGCAGCTGTGAAACCCTCACCTCCATTTCCTCCCGATGAGACCTGTCTCTATCCTCGAATTCACGAGTTCTTCGCCGAGCTTCTTCAAAGGCTTGTTGTGCCAATGCATCCTCCTGCTACCAAACCAGATGACACAGAGTGACACACAAGGCAACCCTCCTTTCCACCAGATCACATTTCTTTTGAATATTATGGATCACTTGGCAGCAGAGACAAGCATGTCCTATAGAACCTGCCAGAACATGCATGAGTTCCAGCAAATGCCAATACAGGTTAATGAAATAATACTCACCTGCATCACTGCTGTAGCGATAACCAAAGCTGCAGCACAGCTACTACTAAATACATTTTCAAAGGAGAACTGCTTTTCCAAAGTAGTTAAAAATGCTGCTGTTTTTTTTAAAAAAGTTCTCAAAAGTTATATGAAAGAGGCACTACATTTTACTCTGCTTGTAAGTCATTTTGAAGACTGGTATATCTAGATAGTGTTCACTAGCATCATTATATAAATAATGGTAATCTAATTCTCTCTCCTTTTTAAAAAAAAAAAAAAAGGATCATCTAAGTTACGAACCAAATAAATCCTCCATTTTATCAAAAGCTGCTGAAGGCACATCAGTATGAACATTCTCAATCCTCATGTCCTCATGTATCATTTAAATTATTTAAGTTTAGATGCATAAGAAAGTGCAAAGCAGCAGTTATTCCTCCACTAATTTGTACACGTTCCCACCCAACGCAGAAGAAACCTGCAGGTTTTCAACAGCCCCATTGCTCATTTTCAACAATGGCTTATGCACAGGAATAGAGAGAAATGAGTGAGCGCTCAAAAAGACTTCCTTCAAACCGTATTTTTTTATTAGGAAATATTTTAAATAAAGTGTTATTAACATGTAAACTATTATTAATTGGCTTACGAATTATTTCTCTTTAGAGAAGAGCCCTTTTCGCGCATATTTTGCTCAGAATGAAAATAGATGGCTCTGTTCCTCACCAGAATTTTCAAAGGTTCAGAATGGAGGAGTCAAGTCTAAAGAGGTTCCACAAAACAGTAAGGGATAAACTGTACTGGTTCTCCCTCCTCATAACTCCTCAGCTATAATTACTACTAACTCTGATGATGATCCACCCCCCCCATGTTATTTTCAAGTTGAAAGTTTTATTTAAAATAATTAAAAAAAAATAATCCTAACCTTGACTGTTAGAGGACATAAACATGTTGAGAGCCCGACTAAATTTTAATACAGCAAGGGATTAAGCGCATAAATTTTTTAATTTCAGATAAAGCATCCCTAGTCTGAGAGAATGTTAAATTGCTTTTTTTGCCGTCGGGCACAACCGTGCACCCTGCAGCTGCTCTGTGAAATGATGTGAATGAGTGCCCCTCGTGGCCTAGCACAGTTAAATACGAACAGCTGCCAATCAATAACTCCGCACAGCCAGGTCCCCAGAAAGCTACGTTGAGAGGCAATGTTTAAAGCTGCCAATAAGACAACATTTTAACACTACCTACTATTTTTAAGAGTAGAATTTAGCCCATTTATAGCTATCTTAATATTCATGCAATGCATAGCAAACCAAGGTCAGACAGTGGAAAGTAAGTTTGTTCTTAATAATGCAGAAGGACAGAGATAAAATAGATAAGCTTGTCTCCCAGATGACTACAGAAAAGCTGCCTTATTTCTAACGTACAAAAGCTATGTATGTCTTTATTACCCTTTTTTTTTTAAACAGACTTAAATGAAAGCAGATTTTTTTAATAAAAGACTTTTTGCATTTTACCATCATTTAAAGCGATCATGAAATAAAAGGCTAACATATAGCCTCAGCCAGAATATTTTAAAGAAATGGTCATAACCAAAAGAAACTAAATTAGAAATTCATAGGAAAATAATCCGTACGTTGACATCCAGAATGAACACATGCTGACAGCTGAAACACTGGTTCACTAATGTCTGAGAAAGGGGAAAAAAAAGCATCAGAACCTACTTTTTTTTTTAATTAAAAAAAATAAAATTCTGCTCTAACCCTGTTGATGTGTTTTAACAGAAATTAACAAACATATCAGGATCTTGTACAATAGGAATTTAAAAAACAACTTTTTTTTTTCCTTCAAATGTCACTCAAATCTAGTAATTTTAGCCTAGCAAATTTGGCTGTATGAAACCCAATAATTTACCCACCTTAGTTTTAATCAATAAAAATGCTCCTGGTATGAATCTACTAAGGAAAAGAAGCAGCAGCAAAACATGAGCCATGTCAAGATGAGAACTGAAGAAAAAAAAAAACCCCAAACCCAGAAAAACAAAAGAGAAGCCTAAACACACTCCCACTTGCACTTGCTGCACACATGCCCCCAGTGCAGCAGCCTGGTAGGAAAAGACTTTGTGAGAACAACCATTTATAACTACCCGATATACACGGCAAGAATGCTCTATTACAGAACAGATACAGAAGTACCAGAAAGTCTTTTAACGACAGTCAAGATAAATATCAAATCCAGGGAAAACTCAGTCCCAAACAGGGAAGATATTCAAGCACATATGTAGAGCTGGGTGTGTGGTAGTCCACTGAAGTCTGAACAGGCAGACGAATCAGTAACAAAGACTGCTTAGTAGTAAGTCATTAATAGGCTGTGAATTAAATAGAAAGGACACCAGTTTAAACGCTGCTTTATTGTTATGCATGTGGTTTTTCTTCCTAAAATATTTTTGACGTGGTGAAGGATGGTATAATTTCAAAGCATGGCAGCAAAGAAAAATTTAATCTGATGCAGTGTTAGTAAGAAGTGGTAAGAGATGGGAAAATGCGAGATCATTACATTTGTATAAGACCATGCTTTTACTGGAGTGCTGCTGTTCTCTGTGGTGTTTGCTTCTTCCAGAACCAGGTGTCTGTATATTGTGCTAGCGGAATTCCTCTTGCAGCAGGGTGCTCTCTGGAAAGGGAGGAACTGCTGCCGGCTCCATTCACTAGAAGGCCTCCAGATGGTAATGGCTTACACGGCAGAAATGGCTTACGCTTCCAGAAAATGGGAGAGAGGGGTGCGCATGGGGGGTAGTGAACGCCAATGACGCCTCTTATTGCAGAAGATGGTGGGTACCACACTGCGTAGTGTGAGGCAGTTAAACCCGCTCTGACATCAGTGTTATTTTGGGATCAAAGTCAGCAGTTAGGTCAACTGCCACTAGCAACATTAAAACAGTTTTAAACAAGGAAGCAAAGCGACAGATACAGGAAAAAGGAAACTGAAGAATGCAAAAGATTGCCCAACTGTTTACAATCCTAACAAATACAAGGGTGCAGCTACTTCTTGTGTCTGTACAGTGCCTTATGACACTGGGAACTCTTAGGTACTACTACTGTAGCAAATAAGATGACCAATGACCTCCTCATAATCGCCGAGAAGCACAAACTAAAAAAAAATTATACACCTGTAACTGAGTACAAATACATCTCTGTAGATCCACACTGCGTAATACCTACAGCTCAGCACCCTGTACTCAAAACTCAAGAAAGCACTGACACCCCTCACAAAAAAAATAAGAATAAATCACATGTTCAGTGCACAAATACTTTCTGAAGATGACAAAAAGGAATTCAAAAGAGTAGTTAAGACAGCATATACGTATCAGGAAACTAACATAATCCAAGAGCATGCAAAAACATTTATCAGGAAATTAAAAAGAGAAAAATTGAACCCACACCACAGATCACCTTACCACCCTCCTTAACTTTTTTCAGGAACTATCCAATTTTGGAAAAGAGTGACACTATCTCCTTCTGAGCGTACGTCCAAACCAGTGTCCCCTCAGTTCAGAAGCCACATGACTTAGTGTTATGTATTAAACTTAATAGTAACAGATCAAAACCCCGGGGATTTATCTTGCACAGTCCTCAGGGGTGTACATTTGACCTTGCCGTGTAAGCCATTACCGTCTGAAGGCCTTCTAATGAATGGAGCCGGCAGCAGTTCCTCCCTTTCCCGAGAGCACCCTGCTGCAAGAGGAACTCCGCTAGCACCATACGCAGACACCTGGCTCTGGAAGAAGCGAATGCCACAGAGAGCAGCAGCACTCTCAGTAACACCACGGTTCCTCGGCTTTTCTCATGAATTAACAAAAGGTGGCAGGACTATTCTCAGAATGGCATCTCCTCTCTTTCTAGGCATCCTGAAGAAAGCACGCAGTGCTGTGACAACCTAAAAGATGCTGCTTTGACACTAAGTATTTCTACTTAAGCCAGAACATAGTCACAGTAACACGGGCTCATTAACCTGCAAATTGGTTTCTTAAGTTAGGGAGAGGCAAGGCACCATGAAGCTTACAACTATACATATCTCCATGTAAAATTTGATTTGAATACTTCCAGCTCTTGCACAGAAACAGAAGAATCAGTATGCCCCCCCCGGTTCTGCATGCCTGGACTAGAGCAGTGCTCTTGGTATTTAGGTGGAATCAGAGAGTTCCTGCTTGTTCTGCAGTGACCAACTGTGGCTGTAGAGGACTACAAGGGAAACCCCAAGGAAGTGAGGGCTGAGAAGGAGAGGCAGAGAGTGGAAATAGAAAATGTATCCTTATTTAAATCACTTCCAGTGCACAACTGGCAGAAGCAATCCCCCAGAGGGCACAGAGGGAAAGTAACAGTAATCTGGAAAAACAGTTGGTGTGAATATTAAGTTTTTGCAAAAATCACCCATATGTATGACATACCTGGAGGTGTAACAAAGAAAGACAGAGGGAATCACCAGTGCCACACAAGTCAGTTCAATTATTCACGAGCAAGTTGGAACAAAAGGAAGGAGATAAAGAAAGCTCCAATTTTATTATGCTATCAAGCTGGAAAAGACAGAGTTACCATTTAGGAGACACTGAACATTGGTTCAAAATGAATTACTCAAGTTTCCAGAAAAGTTAGGGGAAGTCATGATGACCTTGGGTGAAAGAAGAAGTCTTCAGAGAGAGGTTGGGAGAAAATGGCTATATACAGGTACAGAATAAGTTATTGAGAATCATTTGCTGGAGTACCAATACAGAACTTGGGGAGTCAAAAAAAAAAAAAGCTGCAAGAAATTGCTCACCCTTCTTTTCTCTGCACGCTGAACAAATCCTTGTATTCAGAAGCACTTTGGACCATGTCTTCATATAGTTCTAACATTTCTAATTCATCAAACTACAGAAACGAACTGCTGAGTTCACCACAAAATACATATTGTAAATCGTAACTCTGGTAACTGATGTTACTACATCCAGTTTACTGCCCACTGCAGAGACAGGTGATCTGCATGTCAGCCCACACAAAGCTGGTGCAGCAGCTTTTCATATCAGTTCAGTAGCTTTTTACCAAGCTACATCTTGAGGCAGTGGAACAGGTTGCCCAGGGAAGTTTGTGGATGCCCCATCCCTGGAAGTGTTCAAGACCAGGCTGGATGAGGCTTTGAGCAGCCTGGTCTAGTGGGAGGTGTCCCTGCCCGGGGCAGTGGGGTTGGAACTAGATTATCTTTAAGGTCCTTTCCAACCTGAACCATTCTATGATCCTACCTCAAAAGCAAAGAAGGTCTGTCTCAAGTCTGACAAAATTAAGGAACCCCACAGCTGTGTAAGTGAGACTTATATATGTGATATGCACTTAAAGTGTCATTTCCTCTGTGTTTACTTTGTTCTTGCGCGTGTCCGAAGATTCAGCTGCTAGACAGTCAGCTTGACGGTAGGAAGTAGGTAGATAGGAAGGAAGTTCAAGAGCTGCCATACCTTAACAGTGCAGAGTCTACCACTGTTAGAGAACACATGAAAAAACCCTATTCACCCTCCCCCCATATATAGCAAAACCAAAAGCTACTTAAAAAAAAGCACTCTAAACAGCTAGAATAGACTTGCCAGTTAAATTGTTTCCAGTTACAGACATAGCTTTTCAAATACTTTTAAGATTTACTACTCTGTAGCATAGTAACAGTGCTAAATCACCCACAAAGTTGTGAACTACAGATGATTCCTGCCCCTAGTATTTTGATCTAATTAAAACACTAGTTTAGCTAGAATCACATATTTCTGCACTTCTGTATTTTAAGTTTTCTTCTGAATTAGTACTCAAAGTGAAGGCAGAAGACAAGCACACTAGAATGTGTGATCTCTACCTGACTGCATGTTTACTTCAAGAAGAACAAATGTCTAAGGCACAGCGGTCATGGGCAGACTATCTTACCTGTGCTCTCTCTTCATCAAATTCCAGGCAGCCCATACCATCCAGTCTCTGTAGATCTATCCAGCCTTTCCAGATTACACAGACACCATTGAGAATCATAGGTGCCTTCAAATACACCTGAAATAAAAGCAAAACACATGCTATGAATTTGAAGGCATTTACACACATGCCTGCACAATGAAAATACCGACTCAGGAAGCTCTATATGTATTCTTAGAAGAACATCCAAACCAGCTGGTAACATAAGACTCCACTTAACAGCTTCCCTTGCCTCCTTTCCAGGAACTAATTTTAATCAAGTGAGTGCTGTAACTTCTGCCTACTGTACTGGATGGAATAAATTTAAGCTGTGTTCTCATTTTATAAACTGGCGTGCACCAGGATTTGGTTAGAATTCTGTTACTGCTTTCAGTTAAAGTAACTGTTTTTCTTGTCAGCTTACCTTCGTGTCACAAAGAAAGTGGCATGCTGCCAGACAGGGAGGATCCTTTACAGCACATTTAAATGGTTAAATGAACACATGCTTCCCCCTCTACCCACAAGAAGCACTGTATTTTACTCCAATACGTGAGCTCTTTCAATAAAGAACAAGCACTACTTTCAGTCCTCCTCAAATCTACAAACTAGTCAGAGTTTAGTAAAATACACTATATATACACCATGCTAAAAATAAGGAAGTCTTCCTGTGTTTACTATGGCATTTGTGCTGCTTCAGCTGCAGCAAGGAATAATGCATGAGCTTAAGGCCCTACATCCAGATAATGGTACATGATATAGTGATTTAAAGCAGAAGTATTTCCCCTTCTAAAGACCAGAGATTAATCTCCACACAGGAAATTTAAAAAGAAGCAAATACAACATGAAATGAGTTTGACACCCTATATTTAATGACATCATCCTTAACAAAAAAAAAAAAAACCGCAGCAAAATTACCGAAATTGTAAAGAAAAAAAAATCAACCTTCAGTAGTTATTTCAGCCTCTTGGCCAGTCAAACCCCTCATGGAACAGACGTTTGTCTATGTTGAATTGCTGGAGAGGCAAACCACGCATGCAAGCCTGCACCCACTTTAGATTGAAAGACTGCCTAGACTTTCAAAATCCCACCGAGTCTCTTTGGTCTCCAGGAGTGGCCCAGCTAAGGAGGGGAATTTTCACACAGCATCTCCTTTAGTAGCTCTAAATTCATCCCCTGGCAAATCCTCATCAGCAAAGTATAATTGATGTTTAGCGCTACAACACATCTGAAAGCACCCCGACTGTGCCTACCTGTTCAGTTCCACACTTACCAGCTAAGAGCACTCAAGCAGAAAAAGGAAAGAGTTACAGGAGCTACAGAAGGAAGGTAAACCTTCCTTATGCAAAGGCCGTGTTGGTAAAGTCAAGCACTGAACAACAGGAAAGACAATCCATGAGTGGAAGAAAGGGAACAGATTACCTGTTTGTCAGTTAGTTTCATGTTATGCTATTTACCAAATAAAATACACATGATCTCTGAGCTTGATTTTTACAGCTTGACACACTTCAGTGTCAAGTGAAATAGTCTAGAAGTTTTCAGAAGTTTTAATTAGCATGAAGTGACATAGTCTAGAAATTTCAATTAGTACAATACGCAGTAGCTCAATAATGAAGAAATAAAGGTTAGTTCAAGTACATCTTCTTTGTATCAGCTCCACTGAGAAGAGCACGGGCTGGTTTTCTGTCCCTGTATTCACAGCCTAGCACATGCAAGTCATCACACCTATGTCTTCCGTGATGCAGGGTGCAGATCTACCAGCCAACAGCCTTTGCGAGCAGGGGTGTCAGAGCCAGCGTGAGTAAGATGTGGACTACCAGGAAACCACCTCCCACAGCCCTCATTTCAAGATTAATCATTTCAAACTTATGAAATACAACATTACTCCCTTTCAGCATAGTCTTCGCTCATTCATCTCACAAGAAATAAACGAGGCATGCGCCATCAATTTAATAGATGTGCTTAATTAGTTTAGAAGTGAAAGACAGTTAAAGAGGCTATTAGAATGAAAAGTCATTCTCTTCTAAGAATGCAGAATAACTCAAAAGGAGGGGAAAAAGCAGTATAACCCAACTACGGGCCTATAAAGACAAAACAGTCTGTACTCTAAAGCCAGCTACTTGCAAACAGGCATTTTGCTGATCTTCTTTTAGGGTTTACCTTTCACCTAGCCTCCCCTATCCTTCTGGCCCACAACAAAAGCCTGGGACAACAGAAGTTACATAGAATGTCCCACAGATGACAAAATCTAGCTTTTCAAGTCGTCCACGAGAGTATTTTTTGTTTGTTTCTTTGACTAGGAATACGATGCTGCTACTAACTGCCTCATTTCAACAGCTGCTCCATTGCCTTGGTCATTGCAGCTCCTAGTGCATTACGTGCAGACTTTGTAGCTGAGGCTCTGTAGGCTGCTGAGGCTCAGTACTTCCAACACAACGCCTTACACATCACCTGGAAACCTGAGCAGTGCTGGAAATTCTGTGAAAGTCTTCACAAGTCAGAGGGAAAAGGGAAACAAGTGGACAGAGGCGATGTGATTACCGATGCCTACTCTCTGCCCCAAGCACAGTGACCAACAGCTGAGCTGCTGACAGAGCAGCTTGTGAACCACTGGCATGCAGCCTGACCTTTCCAGATAAAGCACTCTGCCTTTGCTCCCCAATCAGAGCCCTTAAAGCCTTACACCACTGCATTCAGTAGGTCTTTGAAACTCAGATAATACGCGTTTTTCACCTCTGAAAGGATGAATGCCATAGCAAGATATCTGAATTTTGAAATCACTATATAGTAATTCAAATTTACAATAGTTCATATTGAAACCACATGCGCTTATGCAGGAACTTTTCTCTCATTAAAACACACAATAAAGCATACTGGTGCTTTTTCCTGTATTTTAGAGAAATGAATTTAGACTCCTCTCCCTCCCCTCTCCTCTTTCTGAAGAACAGAAACCACCTAAGACTGTAGCCCAAACGGTTTAACCACATATTTCCTTCTTTTCAGATAAAGCCATGCTGGTTCCCTTTCAATTTCCGAACTTAACAGAATTATTAATAAATTACTGTCTCTTGTCTGTGAGCACATGATCTGTTATGGCACCTCAAAATCCAGCACAAAGTTGTCTTTTAAAAACTTTCCAAATTGTCTGTTCTGAAAGTTGCCTTAAGACATTCACAGTTAAGACAGCAAAGGCAAAAGCCACATTATTTTTACAAAGACCCCAACTTCCCCCCTTAATATTACTGAGCTATATAATTTGATTAAAAGTAGATAAAGGGATGTCTTTTTTAGAATAACTATTTCAAGGCGGCATTTATATAATTTTATAAGCCTTGCCCACACCCTCGCGTGCTTTTCATAATACTACCTGGAAGTCAGTCTTGTAAAACTCAGACACTTAGGTGAAAAGCACTAGAGAGTAGTAGGAAGAAGAAGGGGTTGAAAGTCAGGCAATTACTGATTTCATATTCAGTGGACAAATTTAACGCTACATAAAGAAAAACCATTTAGGGACAATCTAAGAGGAAAAGATATATTACACAGCTGTCTGCTTTCAGAGTACAGTCTATCCTATGAACCAAACAAGGCACAGCTTTTTTGACAATGACAGCAGATGCTTGTGTAACTAAGTTAAGCATTATTATACACACACTGAAGGAGGAGAATGAGTTCTCCCTTATCTTGCACTCTCGTTTTCCACACACTAGCACAGCCAAAGCCGATTAGCTTGTTAGATTTTGAGACATAGGTAAATTATCACATACTGGAGTCTGCAATTTTTACTAGCTTCTACCGGCTGAATTTTTGTTCAGGTGGCTGTTATGCAAAAGTTCCGTTTCACTTCAAACTACACCTTCCATTTCAGACTCCTACTACAAATCAAAGTAGCATTAGAAATTTTTAAACGAGAAAAGTAAATGTGTTACTTTTACATTGGAAACCAGCTTTCAGTGTTAGAACAAATACTCTGCTTGCTGACTGAACCACCAGCAAGAGTAAACACTCTTATCTTTGAGCATATTATCTGGATGGAGGATGAACAGCACCATAAACACACGTAAACTTCAGAACATGCTGCACAAATATATTAGTTGTTGAGCTGCATTTGTGTGTTCTCGGCCCACCAGCTGGCTTGATCTCAAACACCTCCGTGCCACACCTTCCATATATAGTGGATCTCACCTTCCTTTTTGTACTCTTTCAACTAATCTGTTACTTCTTTTCATCTGCATTTAAATGAGCAACCCTCTCCAACTCCAACTAACTGGGAGTTAGCTTTGTTGTTAAAAATAGGCAGGGACTTGGCTCCTCTAACACCACTCGTTCATATTTTAAAAGCCAAACTTGATTTGAATATAGTGAAGCAGACAGAGGATGATTCTCTATGACTTAAAAAAAAAGCTGCTTTACTTGAGCACAAGACGCAAAACCTCAGTTTCACATCCTATTTTAGTCCTCTAGTAAATCCTTATCTCACAACACCAGAGTATTTAAGTGATGTGCTATAGATATGCTATCTGTATGCTCCATCCACACATCCTGCAGTTACAGAAAGCATTCCTTCTCCCTAAAGCAACCAAGCCGTTTCCTCCCCAGAGATGGCAAACAGTTCTCACCACCCACCAACTCATGAATCAGCACGCTCAGAACAGCCACAGATGGGCCCAACTTCACTCCCCCAGAAAACACCCGTCCCCAGCAAAGCGGCACAGTCCCGTCTCTCCTCTTCTCTTTTTCACAGCACGCTGGGGCAAAACGCATTCTTTCAGAAGAGGCTGAGTTCTGACTCACCGTCTGCCTCATCACACACACACACATCTGCCCATTCAGAGCTGCTCACAGCAGCTGCCTCTCTCTTGGCTGAGCCAAGTACGTCCCTCCCAGCTTTGATCCCACCTTCCCCTGAATCATACCCCACTTTTAAATATTTAAACAGCAGTCTCCCCAGTGACTTCACATAGGAGACGCTGACCACTAAGAAAGAAACAGCTGTAAACATTTACTCCAAGGAAGAAGGATGTTAAATCGGTTACAGCTAACCTCATCATTTCAGCTTCTCTTAACATGGTCTATACACACTGCCGAGTAAAAGGAGACTACCTATTCAAAATGTTCAAATAGGAAATTACGTATTCATCTCTTTCCTTTAACAGAAATCTTAAAGGAGTATATATACATTTTCATAACTAAAACGCAGTGGTCTTGCCACACAGATTTGGCATGACTGTTCCCAAATGTAAAGCTGAGCCAGTGTCTCCCTTCTCAAATACCCAGACTCACTTTCACACGGTAATCAGAGAAGGGTGGCTAGCCTGGGTGTCAAAAAGGGGTCAGAGCATGAGAGAGGAAGCAATCTATGACACTCCAAAAAGAAAAAAAAAGAAAAAAAAGAAAAAAGCTTTATAAAACTTTGCAACAGACTTTGTACGCTAAAATCTTCAATTATTTGGGGAACAAAACAGAATAGTACCTTCATTAGTGTAACAACCGAAGTTACAGCAAAAGCTGAGAACTCCACAAAAGGCTTCAGACTCCACTTTTAGATACTGATCACTCATATTTTAAAAAAGAAACTAGTGAAAAACAACCAAGTCATGGACAGAGTTTACAGCATTTATCAGACTTTTAAAAGTTCAATTATGAAATAAAACCTTTGTAACATAGCTTTAACCAGGAATGAAAGAGTAAATAGAAACAGTTGAAAAGAATCCCATTTAGAAACTCACTATGAGTGAAATAGACTTTTTAAGTGTTTTTAATCTTAGAATAATAGACACATCACTACAAATCAGAGCTCAAAAATCCAACAAGTTTAGATCAATCCTTCTGTCACATGCCTCAAAGCATATTATCATTCTTCCTTTAAACACAAAAAGAAAATGTTTTCGAAGTTATTTTGAAAGCTGTATCTTGAAACAGCTTCCACTATATGAAAATGAGGTTTTGTTGAAATTTAGGCCTCATACTATTCTGTAAAAACGCAAAGGAAGTGACACTTCCTGACAAAACAAGAGTCTTTCCTAAACAGTCGTACATGGATGACCCAGCTGTGGCTTTCAAGATGAATACAGCTTCAAGTTTCTCACGGGTGTCACCCACGTCACAACCATACCCACACTAGCATCAGCAGCCCCTCGCTGGCCATGGGACCCCCGGGAGGGAGCTCCCAGGGCCACGACAGTGGGCACAGCACCCCACAGCCCCCAGCACCGCCGTTTCTCTGCCTGAGACCTGTTCCTGGAGCTCCTCTGTCCTATGATCGCACTGAGACATTTCACTTGCAAATTCAGACTGTGGAAATAATTTGGGAAGAGGCTGGTAGGAGCAGGACTGACCAGGCCTGTTGTAGTGTATGAAATATTCTTTGGGAAAAGCCTGTTTCAGCTTTTTACTTCTCTTCTTTCCTCTATGTTACCTACACCTGCCGTAACGCCCACCCAAAAACCAAACAGACCAAAAACCAACCACACAGGCATTAGTTTTTGCAGAACATAAGAGGCGTTTCTGGAAAGAAAGTTTAACATTCAAAATGAAATAGGGTTACTCTATTTCATCAGCTATGACAAAGGTCAACTCCTCAAGCAAAACCAGAAATATTAACAAAACAGTATGCTTGCTAAGAGTCTCCATCTAGACTGCTATGCTTAGAAAAAAAAAATGGAAGAATATTAAAGTTCCAAATGCAGTCTTTCATACCACAACGTTTTAAGATTACAAAAAGCAGTGGAAATACAAATTCACCGACTGTGAGGAACAGAATTTGCTGAAACACAAAACATCCCATGAACTGCTAACAGCCTGTATTAGAATTCTAATAGCAACAAGTAAAAAGAGCTGAGCACAGTGCTAACCGATTTAACTATTATTTGCAAGGGTTTGTTGTATATAAGCAGTTAAAATTGTTGTAAAAGATTTTAAACCCCTGTATTTCCCCCCCTATAGAGCAATATATCCTTGACTCATTCTGCTTCTGCTTGAAGTCCATGAATAAAGTTGCAACTATGACTTAATTCCACAGAGCCTTTTAATTTAGTCTGACCCTTATCAAGATACTGTACCTGCCAGACTCAAGAGTCAGAGGGATACAAGTTTGGGTTTTTTTAATCTAAGTTTTAGATTCTTAGATACATTTCCCCTCCCCCTATGGAAACCTGTAAATTTATACATGCCTATATATATATACATGCTAATATATATACACACATGCTAATGTCAAAGGTGATTCAAGATACAGCTTGAAATATTAGATTAAGGAATTTCATAGCCGCCCCCCCCCCCCCCAAAAAAAACCCAAACCCTATGAAAAACCTTCTGCAGTAAATTCCATTCAAGAACACCAGCAAGACAAAAATCTATTTTAGCTCTCTGATTCTAGCAGAAGGTGTTTGGGTAACAAGTGATAGCATTCCCTTGGTGCATTCCCTGAGAAAGTAATGCACTGCAATTCACAACTAGAAAACCATCTCAGAAAATACTCACTACAATTTTCAACTTCATAGTAAAACCTGACAGTCTGGTATTATGTACTTTGGCCAATTTTTAAGTAAGTTTATGTAAGTTGCCCGTTTTTATTACAAGCATCACTAAAGTTTTAGAAAATGACCATCTAGATAAAATTCAGATGCAGCAAATCCATTTTTACAATTCTATGGAGTAAAAATATCCACGTATGGACTCATATTAAAAACATCTTTATAAGTAGTATCAGGGCTGTGAAAAAAAAAAAAACCCTCTCTCAACACATTTTCTGTGTTACCAAAATACTACAGTGATGGTTTTTGTTTTGGTTTCTAAAACTTCAAAAAAAGAACAGCAGAAGAATCTTCCTCGCTCTAC
Source organism: Larus michahellis (assembly GCF_964199755.1). NCBI lineage: Eukaryota > Metazoa > Chordata > Aves > Charadriiformes > Laridae > Larus > Larus michahellis. The sequence goes on from NC_133899.1 coordinate 20,531,721, forward strand.
TGGAGAGGCAGAATTTGCAAGTCACTTTCATAAAACCTGATGTTTTTATGGGCTTTTTGGTTATTATTTGTTAGTTTTTTTCTGCATCAACTATGTAATCATGACTCTTTTGAAAGCAGATCAATGTTTCATTAAATTATGCAGGTTACTACTTCAGTTAACTAAAAAGCAAGTCTAGAACTGAGAACAGATATGAAGTGCTAAGGATGTCAGAACAGATGTGATTAAAATCTGCGGAAACTACAGCATTTTATTCCTGGATTGAAACCACTGGTCAGTACTTATGCTTAGAAGCTAGCAAAGAAAAAATATTAAAATGCTACTGCACAGAAGTTATACTCATCATTTAATAACAAAAATAAGCCCCCAGACACAGTTCATCGTTCCAAAATACTGCAATTACTGGACTGAGCAGGAAATATACACTACACGATCAAAACCACCAAATAAACACCAACACGAAGCAAAAAGTAAGTGGCTTCTTGTTTTCACAGTGTCACTACAGATACGTCTAATGCCTCCCAACATGAAATGAGTCTCCTGCTCAGACTCACTCCATTTGCCTTCAAAAAGACAAATCCAACCACAACTGATAACCAACAAAAACGCAATGAGCAGAATATAAGGATAATCTGAAAGACAAATACATGCTGGGGTTTTCCCCTGTGAAACTTTACAGGGTATTCATCAGTACATCTTTACCACTGGATTCTACATGAGAAAGATGGCTGTATTTTAAATTTACTCCCCTAAAATGGCATGCATTAAGAAAGACCAACTTTTTCTTGCAAGATTTAAAAAGAATAAATGTTTTTGCAGCAAGAGATTGCTAGAAGACTGCTGCTGTTTTGCTGCTGCAAGCCTGCGTGATTGTAACTGACAAACGCTTACGCTCACAAAACCAGTTAACTAACAGAGACACACACTGCTTTCTGCCACGTTGACAGAACATATTTTCCAGAAGGAAATTTCAAAATTGGTTGGAAAATTAGTCCTTTTTCAAGCTTGCAGAAAACCAGCATAGCAAGAAAGCAGTTATAACCAGAAACCCCAGTAGAGGGTTAGAAAGAGAGGTTTATCTGAAACACATCATTTACACACCATGCTACATGTGTGCAAATAAATAGCCTATTAAACCTGTCTTTTTGAACTGAAAATTTGATGTAATGCAAGTATACTCAACTAGACGATATGCAATTTTGACAACATGGGCAAGCAACTAATAAAAACCATCCGGGAACAGACCTGAGCAGGAGAGGGGCAAGAAAAGTCGCCTCTTCTGCTCTTTGGCAGTTCTTGAGCACTTTGACAGCCTCATCCTTCCCCCTTAAGCAGGATTCAAGTCTGGAAAAACTGCATGAACATTTATTCAACAAGCAGTGCTGCATCAAACCTTAAAATAATATGGGTAATTTTTTGTCTTTTGTGTACCATAACAACTACGTAGCTTGCATCATCCAATCAAATTCCACAGTGTCGTAATTATTCTGTACAAAACTATCAGGTTCTGCAGAGAAACATCATTAGCAATGGCTGGGAATTTTCTTAAACAGAGTAATTAGCACTCTCAGATATATGTTTGATACTAAGTTCTCCAAACAGCAAAATCCTGAAAAAAGATCACCAGTTGTAAAAAGAATGACTAACATAAATACAGCTTTGGTTAGCCAAATGGCAACAAGAATTCTCCCAGCACAAGACCAGGAAAGGACAGAACCAGCATTCTGTGATCCACAGGAGAGGGGAATGGATTTAAATCCTTATGCACTATATAGTTTTATTCCCTATAAACCACCTACTGATTCATTTTCTTGAAGTTCAAAAAAAATGACAGCTGACATCAGCTATACTCCCTCAAAAGTTTGATTCTCAAGTTCCAGGTATCAGGACAGAGCTTAAAAAATTTTCATACTGCTTCTCTGAATGCTTTGTCAGGAAAGTTGCATCCTGTATGTTTCATGAACAGCCTGTTGTAAGAGCTTTTGAAGTGATTAGAGATACCAGCTTTCTGGTTTGGTACAAATAAAATCCTAGTAGTTTTCCCCCATGAAAATCCCCCAGGATACCAGGTTCTGCAATCACATTGCAGGGTACTGTTCTCATTCCCCGAGTTGGGGGCATCTGGACACGAGATGATTGCCCACTGCGTCCCTCTACCTACGTGAAAAAGCTTGCCCTCAATAAATTAAAAAAATAAAAATCAGAGATGCATACAAGCTTTATAAAGAAATCTCCAAACACTCTTTAGTAAGTAGCACGAGAAAAATACATTACTATAGCTGTTTTACTTTGTCTAGATGCCTTCCTGCCTTAGTTTTCCTGTTCTTAAGCATTACAAGCCTAATACATAGGCTTGTATTAGTTTTTCAAAAAGAAAAAGTACAATAATGCCTCTATTGAAGAATGTACGCTTTTTCCTTTTTTTAAGTCTGTTCTATTTTTTGCAAGAAATACACTATCTGGAAAGACACTAAAAAAATTTCTTCTTGTCACCGCCAACCTGTTTTGTCAAACAATGCTGGCTACTCCTCAACTGCCATCAAGAGATATTTCATCAGAACAATAAAGCCCCCACCAAGCGTTCCAGAGCTGCTTTCTTCCCTAGATTTCAGACCTAAAAGTACTTGAAATACATGACAAATGCTTTTTATCCTTGGTCAGTGTATTTCAATAGAAAATTAAAAGTTTAATGACCCTTACTGTAAAAATTATGCCAGGTTTAAGAACCCCTTTTGTCACCTTCCATAGGTTTTATGTTCTATATTTATACCGAGATGAACAGATAACACAAGTTGCATACCCAGAAGTCCCGCGGAGTTGCTGCCTGCAACTAAGCAAAGTATCTTAACATACAGAAAGACAACAGAAGTTCTGCACAGGCACCTCAAGCAGCTACAATTTGCATCTCATATACAAGTCTAGATACTACTCTAACAGAAAATATATAGACTTTCTGCTTAGACAAAACATTCAGCATCAGCTATTCCCCAGAAAATGATCCTTTCATTAGCACTCATCCTCTTGGAAGCGCAGTCTTGTGCAAGAATTCTTTTTTTTTTTTTCATATTATTGTCACAGTATATATTTCACCAGGCCAACTTGTTAAAAATCAAATATGCAATTATGCAAGCTAATTAGCTCATTTTGTTACTTGTGCTTTGGACAATAAAGCCTGAAGAAACATTTCAGTAACTTTCAGAAAAATGACAGTTTCTTGCAGCAAATGTTTCATCATCTTATTGAATTTTTCTTTTTTAATACGAAGTATTAAGTGGTCTTCACAGAGAAACAGACATTCTCAACAGTGATGCTCTTACTTTTCTCATTCATTTGTAAGAGGAGCAGAGAAGCATAATGTTAAAAACTTTGCTTTGTAAGTGGAGACTGATATGCAAACAAGAGGATTCAACGATCCAAGTGTTTGGATTTCTTCCAGTATCCATGCCACAGAGATCTCAAGTACTGCTTTCATCCACGCAGCATTCATCTATCCTCGCATATAGCTGGTTTCCAAATGCAAAATTTAGCTCACTAACTCTGGTTTGGTTCCTCTTCTGGGAAACTTTAGGATGATGGTGTGAGTAAATCTGAAGTCTCGTCTATACAACTCTAAGAGGTGCATTTAGAGCACTTCAAGGTAATATATAAAATATGACTGAATAACTGCTTCTACAACATGCAATAAAAACTAACTGAAAGCAGATCTAAAGTACTTGGGACCTACAGAAAGGGTTGATAGGTAGGGATCACAAACAGCACAGCTGTGCTGTAAGTACCATTCACAAGCCTTGTTTCAAACTGGCATGGTCACTGCGTGCACCATAATGTACGAACAAGGCTGCGTGCAGTAACACAAGTACGTGGAGGATGGGAGGAGCGAAAGGATTACGGGGAAAAGGCTGTGGGTACTTGTCACATGAGAGATGCCTGGTGTGACTCATGCTCTAGTGGCAGAGGGCACCCTACGATAAATCACTCTTCAGGAACAACTGGCCAAATCTCACAACGTGTACCTAACAAGCTATCAGCTCAGAAGATCTCTTCTCCCAAAATCCAAGTTCCTGACTGTTAGTAGTGTATAAACGGGATGCAGATAGAGGCATCTCCCAGTTTTGAGGGAAAGTGAATAAGCAAAGATACACTACAACTACTCTGCCTTCAAATGGAGTTTCAATTAAATAGCTTTCCTCTATGCAACAGCAGGTTGTAATGAATAACGCCTGAATGTATCTAGGCAAAACAAGTTTCTCTTTCCTCTAAAGTAAAATGTATGTATCTGGAGAAAAAAAAAAAAGAAAGAAGAAAAAAAGAAACTGATCAGTCTCTACTAAATAAGACACTCTTAAGCACAAATGCAGTAATAGACTTCACAAGCATCTACAGAAAATTAGTATTTTACTCAAACCATATAGATGATCCTGGAGGAAAACTGATCAAGGGGGTCATCTAGGAAAGTGGATTATTCTCTCCGACCAAGCCTTTCCAGGACTCCCATCACACTACTCCAAGGAAAAATTAAGCCGTTTAGCCAGGCTGGGTATAAACTGGATACACTACCAAACCCATTTATCTGCTGTCAGAATAACCGCACACTGACTTTCTTGTTTAAAGCTTTCAGAAAAAGCCTGAGAAAGGCAAAAAGGAATGACAGCGATGTGGGCTTCACCAGGGCAACACCACTTCCCTTGGCTGAAGCAAGCACAAGCACCTCAAAGGGCCCGAGCACACTGACAGCTCAGCAGCTGATGCGCCTTCACAGACCACCAGCCGCTCTTCACTCAAGAGCCTCTCCCAGTTCCTACAGTATTTTGGGGTTGTGGGGTTATCAGGTAGATCCGAGTAGGATGATGGACAGCTGTTTAAGGGCATTCAGGAAAAGTAGCAGCTCTGAGGACAGGCACCAGTCAGATCTTCTCTGCTCCACATTCCTGAAGCTGAAACTAAGCCAGAAGTGCGATCAGAATCGTTGAATGGTTAGAGTTGGAAGGGACCTTAAAGCCCACCCAGTGCCACCCCCGGCCCTGGGCAGGGACACCTCCCACCAGCCCAGGTTGCTCCAAGCTCCGTCCAGCCTGGCCTTGAACCCCTCCAGGGATGGGGCAGCCACAGCTTCTCTGGGCAACCTGGGCCAGGGGCTCACCACCCTCACAACGAACAATTTCTGCCTCAGATCTCAGCTAGATCTCCCCTCTTGCAGTGTAAAATCCTTCCCCCTCATCCCGTGGCTCCCCTCTGTGATCCAGAGTCCCTCCCCAGCTTCTCTGGAGCCTCTTTACGGACTGGCAGGGGCTGGAAGGTCTCCCCAGAGCCTTCTCTGCTCCAGGCTGAACAACCTGTTTTAGCCTGTCCTCACAGCAGAGGTGCTCCAGCCCTCAGAGCATCTTTGTGGCCCTTCTCTGTATCATTCTACTAGCACAAAGGCAGAAAACAGCAGATGAACATTATAAAAATCTGATGTCAAAATACCATTATCCTAACCCACCAGTGCATTAAGGCACTCGCTAAAAATCAGTCAAGGACTGTACAGAGCTACGCAATGAACCTCAGCTTGACTTCAGATCTGCAATCAACAAGATTGTTCTGCAAGAGAAAGCGTTAATGGCCACAACAGTTCCTGGGAAACAAAATGCCCTCAAGAGACAATCCACAAAGAATGCCAAGATACCCCTTAAAGGTTGACATTTGCTAGTTTTTTTAACTAAGTTACACCTTACATGCCCATATGCCTCCATCACCTACAAACAGCTCCATGAACTTTTGTTAGGTGATGCCCAACCCTTCAGTGTTGTAGCACTGTCTCCTGAAGTGCTTTAAACCGAGACCTTCCCAGTAACTTGAAGAAGCATTAAATTACCACAGACAAATAAAAGGATGAAGTCTTGATAACTAAGACCACATGCTTCTCATGGCCAAGATAGTTTGCCCTATGTGATGGCAAGCCACGGTACAATTTTTAATTAGTATTATGGCTCTAGCATAGGTTTTTTTCTAAATCCCTAACATTAGACACCCTTTCACACTGATCTGGAAAAAAATTAAACTCAAATTGTTTTTGTCCAGGGACTCTGTGGACTGCAGATGACACATAAAAGTAACTGCTGTGAGAACATTTTAGAAGGTGACAATGCAAAAACCCCAAATACCACTGGACTGGAAATATAGGAACTTGAGCAATATGGCTCTTTAGCACTACAGTGAGGGTAAAATGAGAGCTGAAACTATAAATCTTTTTCCCAAACACCCTTACCGATTTTTTAAAAGTAAGCATACCTGAAGAAAGAAAAAAAGAAAGCTGCTACTCCAACTTTGTTTGAATGACTTAACGTTTCATCTAAATTCTTCAGAAAATGGTGTGGACCAAAGTAAAGAAAGTGAAACTTACAATTCAATACAATTTAGCACTGATACTCAGATATTTCTCAAAAATTAAGCCTTCACTTTCCAAGCAAATTCCACTGGGTACACTGTGATCCTATGTTTGACTGGAAATTGCATTTCCTCAGAAAATGGAGCACCATAGACCATCCCAATAATCTATGAAGTTTTATTGCTAACATCAGACAAGAAAAAGTTGGTTTGGGGATAAGTCTTATCTATCAAACCTCTATTGAGAAAAGAGGACACAAGTGGAAAACCAATGCTGTTGACTTCCATTTAAATATAGCTTTTATTCAAATGCAGCACCTTTCTTTCTCATTGCATTTCTGTAACTGCTGGAATGTCTGCAACACAACAAAGATTTTAAGTTTTTTAGAGTAATCCAAACACTGAAGATCAATTTACAGCCAAATAAAATTCCCTGGTTAGGACAAAAAAAACCTACACGAGTAGAAACTCAGCATCTTCAAGAAGAAAACTGTAATCTGTAGTTATGGCTGTAACAAAGTTACTGGCCTAACGAGTAGAAATCCTAGCTAAATCACACATGTGGTGTACCAGGCACTCTGAATCAATTTAAACTATGTCCAATGTGCTTTCCTCCAGAGCTGCGGAGCTCATAGCATATTACACTGAAATAAGCCTGTGCTGAAGACGGTGGGTCACGAGCAGCTGCCGCCGAACAGCCGACAGGAAGTTAAGCTGCATTAAAAGCGAGATGGAGAATAGTATTATAAAGGGGAGGGGAAGTAAAACAACTTCACACACTTCATCAGTGTACTGACTGGTATTGAAACAATAAAAAAGAAAATCCGAGAACTACTGTTCTTTCAGGTAAGAAAGACCAGAGCTACATAAACATCTTGGATAACACGTGAAAACCGGGGACATTTTATCTTACTGTAAGAAGTATACAAAATGAATCATGCAAAGAAAGTTGATCACACAGTTCTTAAGCAAATAAGGGGACTTCCAATAAAATTAGATTTTAAGAAGCACTGAAGGCCACACACAGAGTTCAGTCTGAAGTTTATGATACTATAGTACCAGTATAAAATTGAAGTGAAAATTAAAGAACTTCATTAAGCAAAATAAAACCAGTCTAAGTAATTAATGATACCAGAGAACCAAGGTGAAAATAAAGCTCTCCATTTCATTTCAGGGTTCAGGTATGTGAGATTTCAGGCAATTCATTCCACTACTACACTGTCTGCCTCTGAATTTCTTAACAATACCTATTCATTTATTCTTTAAAAAAAAAGAAAAAGAACTGGACATTAGCTGGCAACACAAAGGATCAGGAAGCCTTGGTATGGTTCAGATATCCAGAAACAGGACCTACATTGGATTTGACGCACCACCCCCCACCCCCCCAATCACAATGAAATACAATGTTCTACGATTTTACAATCTAGAGACCTATTTTTAGTGCTACTTTTTCTTTTGCTATGACAAACCTGAAAAATTGCTCAAATACACAATTAAATTTGCTACAGGTCAAAGACAGCACAGAACATTAAAACCATCTCAAAAAAAATGGTAAGCTTGAGTTTAAAATGAGTAGAAACATTAAGTGAACACTTAGCTATCCAATTCTTGAATTAATGAAGACAGGGTATCCACCAGAGGCCTACCCACCCATTGTGAACATCAGATGCATCAAATTAAAAGGCAAATTAAGCATACGAAAAAACCCTCAGCTAAGAAATACCAGAATGAAAAACCTCAAGCCTACGAAGCAGATATTCACAGAATCACAACTTTCACATGGACTCACATGGGTGTTGCTCTTTCTCAAATTCAATCATTTAAGAAGCAATTCTAGCAGATGCTTTGTCAATATGTGTACAAAACTGCTTAGGCACAATAGTGACATACTTCAACTCTGCATAAACTATTTTGGGCCATGATTTGCGCAGCCAAACTCTGAAGCAGAATTCCAGAATAAAAATATTCTGGTGTTGGTAAGTTTATCTACATTCTAGATCTCAAACTAATGCCTAAAATAATAATTAACTGACAGCTCCCCCCATAGCCTTTTTTATTCATGTAATTAAAAACATGCCTTGCTGGCTTAAATCCAGTGATGAACAAACACACATTATGCACTGCCTCAAGAATCAAAGCTCATAAAACAATGTTGCACAGAGCTACAAAAATCACATGGTGTTAAGAGACTGCTGAAGCCTATCAAAGAAATTCTCAATAAAACCAAACGACGAAAATCTACAGAGGACAAAGCTCTCAGACAATTCCTATGAAACACTTAACTGGTTCTGTTGATAATGTAAGAGACACTCTCCCATTCTGCTTACTCCTCCTCTGAAGTTATGGGAGTGGCTCACTTTCAGACAAGTTTAATTCTGCACAGAGCAAGTCTGCATTCACCCACAATTTACACTAGTAAAGCTTGATTACCATGCTGAATTTGTAATTTGTTCATACTAGAGCGTAACACTATCCCCATTTATTAGTTTGTCCACCTCTAGCCTCATTCCGATGAAGTCTTCTAAACATTTCAGTGAAGTACTCTAGAATTTACTGTAAACACACATAAAACAGGGAGTGGCATTCATTAATGAGGCTCATGTTCTAATTTAATACACAGCGTATCTACCACGCTCTTACATGATTAAGACAACACAAGAAAATGGATGTAGTAGTTCAGTACTTTAAGAATTCATTCAGAGAAAACAAAGTTAAAAAAAAATCATGAGTAAATAAAATTAGTTTTGAACTGGCAAGAAGAGAGACTTCAGTCTTCTTACACATTACAAGAAAAATTCCTCATTCAATTGTGAGCCAGAATCAATATTTTTCAATAAGAGCCAGATTCAATTCAGTTTCCTTAGCAAAGCAGTCGGTAACCAGCGTAGCCAACTTCACTCCTCCTCCCCCAATTCGTCAAACTTCTGCAAGCCTCACAGGACTAAACGGAAAACAATTTTTCCCAAAAAAACCTCATTAACTTGAATTTCAAATACCGTATCTGCCCTCAGGAATTTTTTTTTCTTCCAATCAACTTTTCCCACTACAGGAAATATTTATCTTCCACCTAGCAGCATTTAAAAGACCCAATATGCCTTTAAACCTGAATATGCTTCAAATATTTCCTTCAGCCTGGTAGGTTTGGTAGCATTAGCTGTTACTTGTTACAAGAGCAGGTAAAAAAAATTTAGGCAAAGCAAGAATTTTGTACTCTATTAAAAAAAATAATCTTGAAAGTAAAAAAATTACACAGAAATTAGCCTGAAACAGAAAGGCTACGGGGACTTAAGTGGTGGTCCAAACCTACTGAGGTGTGCAGAAAGTCTCCTATTGAATTCAGTGATTTTTGGGTCAGTCCCAAAGCACCTACAGATAAGAAACAGCATCTACATTTTAAAGGTCTGTTTTTCCTGTAAAACAAAACCAGCTGTAAGTGATTTCAATAACTTTATTCTGATGAGACTAAGCAAGGTTTCTGACTTTAAATCTAACACAGCTTCACAGTAACCATCACTGTCATTAGGGAATTCTAGCTTTCAATATCAGTCTATGGGACAACCACCTCAGAGAAAAGATATTCAGAAATCAATTCTGAAGGTGATGCTTCTTCTGTAGTATTGCGCATGGTGAAGCTGAGGAAAAAAAAAGCTTCATTCCACTAAGCAGCACACTGAATGCTTACTGTATCAACTGGCAACCTAAGACCCAATGAAGTAACCTGTTCAAAGTGTAAGTTTTCATTAGTCTACCACAATTCATTGGCCAAAGTCTAATTTCTGAACCATTTTAGAAGGACCTACTCAACACCAAATTTAAATTGTTCCCCCAAATATCAACACAGCATGACAGGAGAAATAAAGTTCCGTTCCTCGAAATAAGAAAAAGTCACCAGTACTGCCCACGTGTTTCCCTACAGAAATATTAACATGCTTTAAAAGAAGGTGATACCAGATTTTATCCTAACAACTTTCAGTTGTACTCGTGGGACTACCTACATGCACCAAGATGTGAAATATAAGTAATTTCGCATCATACATGCGGTCCATACTAATAAGATCATAAGCATAACAAAAATTTAATTTAGTGGCAACAATTTCCTTCTTACCTTGCCTCCTTCTCTTTCAAAGTCGACATATTCCCGAGTTGGTGTCTGTCGCTGCTCCCCCTGCCAGCTGGCCGGAAAAAACTGGAGAGACAGATTGGTTCCTGTGGCCACAAAAGCCTTTTAGAAAAATCAATACAAACAGGATCAGGGAGCAAGACATTACATAAATTATGCAGGCAGTCATTTATTTTTACATCAGTTTATGTCTTAAGCCAGGCAGCATAGAGAATACTTAAAGTCAAAAACATGCACTCATCATTTTTCTTAAGTATTAAGTTACAAACATCTGATTCCATTTTGACAACATTTGCCATTGGCTGCTTCGGATATAAAATACAACATGGAATCAATACTTCTTTCAAATCAGTTTTGCTGACATTAGAATCTGTCCTTTCAGTTCTGTCTGGATACCCTGCACCAACTTAGTACCTGCAAGCATTAAAATTTGCTCATGCTTTTTAAAGAGCTTGCATATCTCTAAAAGAAGTACGGCTGAAGGAAAATTAACTCCTGAGACCTGTTACTAGGGACTTTTTTTTTTTTGAAAGAGAAGGACTCGCTTCCTTTCACAATCTACTCATACTTAAACACTTATCTGAAGTGTAAATATCCCTGTTTTATCGTCTACAGGCAAGCAGCATCAATGCGCAGCTCAAACTTCACAGGCGAAAGTCCTCTTGCCACATTAAGACACCAGTGAAATCCCAATCAGAGATGCCATGTCAGTGAGAATAGGCAACCACAGGGATTCTTCTCAGCTGCAGCTCTTTTTAAAATCATTAAAGGGACTGACTTAAACATATTAAAAAAAGCACAGGTTGCTTTCAAGTAAATAATTTTCTATGGTTTCAAATGAAAATATGATTCAGTTTTCTTTATAAACTTTCTGTATTTACTTGCATATCTTATCAACTCCAAGCCATGAAGAGTATTTCAGTTTCTAGTCATGAAATAAAAAATTATTTTTGCAGGTAGAAGTCAGATTCACAGTATTAATACCCTTCTCTGGTCCATGTGAGTACGCCCTGTAAGCATGCAAACACTCGAACATGCTCCCAGAATATAACTCTATTCAAAATCCCAGGGTTAAACATAATTTGTTGCAATCAAATAACTGTATTGATTACCGTGATTGCTTAGATTTAAATGGTCATTAATCCAGAATACACTTTTTCTTAAAAGCTATACAAATACTACTCTAATAGTTCGAATTTCTGGACAAGCAGGTTTTTTTCAAGCAACCCAGAATTCAGCAACTTTACGGTATAACTATACTGCTACCTATGACACAATAGCTCTACACGTTATTTAAGATAGTTCCGGTCATGTACCAGCAAGCTGTCTCTCACAGGATTAATACCTCCCATTTTCAAAGTAGAAGTGCTTTGCCTTGACTTTTTCCCCTCCAACAAGCAAGACTTATACTCTGCAATCAGGTTCCATTCCAGACTACCCTTAAAAGCAGATTTTTATTTTATTTTATTTTTAAATCTCCTGATAAGCACATTCTTAACATCATTAAAGTTGACAAATTGGTCCTACTACTACTGGGGGGAAAATTGTATTGGTACATTAGCATTTCTTTGCCTTACAATCCGCAAAGACAAACGTTTCAGTCAATGTAACAGAAGCTTCATTGAGGATACACTTGCAAGAATAGAAAGCAACAAAACTGTGAGACTGCGACTGCGAGGGCCGCAGACCATCAGGCTGAGTAGCTTGTACTACCCCTTTGCTTTTCTAAGTGATTCTATTTACATATCAACAAAAAAAAATTATACCTATCTCCGAGTATTTTTGACTCATAAGTCATCACCACTTATCCCGTTCAAGAAGTGCCTTCCCACCTCCAAGCATCTTTAGCAAATACATGTTTTATGCTCCTGAATTTATACACTTAAAACCAAAATGCCAAGGAGTGAGATCCTTTGAGTGTAACCCAGCCGACCGCTGCAGCCCTCCGGACCACACCAGTTCCTGCAGGCTCCAGGGATACTGGGTCAGAAGTACTAGACTTGCTTTCTGGGAAACCCAGCCAGACAGTGAAGTGCCCATGGCTCCCTGCTTCCACCCTCCGACTTGTGCTAGAGGGCCATGAAAAACCATGGGAAAATCATCAGAGAAAAGAAGAAAATGAAAGCACAGATTCCCACATCCTCATGGAGTCATGCAGGCAACGCTTAAACCATAGGCTATTTAAAAAGCTATGTAGATATGTATTCTCTGGATTTTTGAAGTCTGTTCCCTCCTTTGAACAGATAAAACCATCCAATTAAAATACCCATGTGCCTCTTAAATCAAAATCATAGGTCAATACTGAAAAACTCGAGAATAGTCTTGGTAGTAACCATACCGGACTACTCCGAACCCAACAATTTTCTTCTAGCAACAAGCAAATTTAAAAAAAATAATAAATAATGACAACACTAGTTTGATCTTAAACTTGAAAGTAAGAAAACTTTAATTTTTTATACAGAGCCTTTTAAAGTTTGGTCTGAAATGCTGTCGTACATATATGCCTCAAATTTTGCAAAAAAGCTGACCAGGTAGTACAAGGGTGATCCGACCCACACGTAGACAACGTAAATACAAGGACCTTCCAAACAAATAGGTTGTGAGGAAGTCTCCCAAAACAAACTAAACACATTAAGTTATTTTCACATTATCAAAGCAATACCAGTAAACCCAAAGTCTCATTTAATACTTCACAGTTACTTCCTGAGTAATACTGGTAATTATTTTCTTTATTCAATCAGGAGTTATCTGACAGAAGTAACAACTTACTGCCAGTTCTACATTAAATCCCTAAGCTGTTCTCTGCGTTTTTATGTCTGCTTAAAAATATGTAAGGTCATTTGCAAAGACTCCCTTTGGAGATAAAGGAATAAATCCTTGATGTCTGAAAAAAAAAAAAACCAAAACATTCAAGACTAAGAAAAAAGTAAAACTGCTAGCTCTTTTTAACATCAGTCATTACACACACTACATTTCTAAATAAACCTGACTACTTGTGCCCCGCTCACAAAACAAAACCAGATGTTTCAGATCAAGAAATTTAGAGGCTGTTTTGCAATTAAGTAGAAGTAAAAATATGTAGAACAGGCATCAGTGGTTGCTTCCAGAAGATGAAATTCTGGCAGAGAAAGACAGCAGCAGGCTTAGAAGTACAAAGGTGAAACTACAGTGATTTCCCATTTATATAAATAATGGCATAGGCTGTATTAGAAAGCTAGTTTATAAGCTACATGTCTCTTTTTTTTTTTTTTTTTTTTAGGGAAGGACTCAGATACACTATGCACTTTCACCTGTTCAGGAACTTCAAATGCTGGCAAACTATGTTTTCTTACCTACCCATTGTTTCCCTGGTGACTTTTTAAAGGAAGCAAACACGCACAATGAAAAATGAGTGTTAAAAAAAATAGTAAAATTAAGAGACTGACTACAGGGCACCTCTCACAAAATTATATTACAGGTTCTAATACCAGAGATAGTAAGCAGGCAGGTAAGATTCAGCTAAAATAAAGTTAGTAAAAGATAATCGTGTACTTGAGTGTATATCCTTGTATTCACAAATGCAAATGAACAAGATCAGCTGCAGTAACTGGTATTCAATTATATTTGTTTGGATGTGCACAAGAATAATTTCATTGTGCGTAAGAATAATTTCACTGTGAACTGACGAGCGATACCTATACCACATGAAATTAAAGAATCATCACAAACCAGACTTGGTGAAAGTAGGGGTTATTTTCTATGGGAAGGGAATTTTTACCTCGCCTTTCATTATGTTCTGTAAATGAAAAAGAGGTTACTTCTGCATTTTAAGAACAGCGAAGAGTTAAGAACTTGACAACAACGGTGTGAGATGCTGATCCTATAGAAGGGACACATAGCAGAAATCAAACCAGGAAATAACTAGTCAGTTCTTGACTACTCCGAGCCATACTTCATCTCACTTCTTAATTCAGAAGAAGAGAGTAGGCTGTAACTAACCCTAATGAATGAGAAAAACGGGGCTAGAGTTGCAAGTTTCAAAGCCTAATTTTAAAAGCATGTGATTTAGTTCACAGGTACATCAAACGGTCCAATCGAGACTTTTAGCTAGCATCTTTCTGAACGATTTTACTCATTCCGGAAAGCTACTATTTCCGAAAAAAAGAGGGAGGGAAAAAAAAAAAAACGGAAAAAAGCAGCTGACTATTGAAACGAGCAGCTCCCAGCTGTAAGATGTGCCGAGGGAGGGAGGTGCGGGCACCCTGGGCTGTCGGGGGACTGCGAGGGCTTCTCCTCGCCCCCCGTCAGCCCCGGTCGGGCCACCAGCGCGTCCGCCGCCCCGGCCAAGGCAGGGCCAGGGGACACCTTCTATCGAAAAATCGCTATTCTTCAGGGGAAATCCTCCCGTCCCTCGGCGTCCGATATAATTTTTTAACCAAAGCCTCCCACCCCTCGGCGTTTCATGTCATTTTTCCCCTCAGAAAAACTTCCCCCCCCGCCTCCTCCCCAAGCGTCCCCGCACCGCACCGCTCCCACCACACCGCTGAGGTACTTCGAAGCCTTCCGCCCCCCAGGCTCCCTAAAACTTTTTAATTTTTTTAAAAAATGAAGGGGGGGAAGCTAAAGCGGCGAGGTCCCCCCGCGGCCCGGCCGTCCCCCCCGCGGCTGACCGGCGCCCGGCGGGCGCTGAGGGGAGAGCAGCCCGGCGCCACTTACGATCTCGGAGCGTCCGTCGCGGCAGGCGTTCTGGAAGCGGGCCTGCCTCTCCTCGTGGGGCCGGTCCCTGAAGCCGGTGTATTTAATCTGCGGGGAACAGGGCGCGCAATCAGGGAAGGGCCCAATCCCGGCGATAAGGGAGGGCACAGCGGAGTGCACAGACTGCGCTTCCCCGCCGCTGGAGCGAGGCAAGGCGAGGCGCCGGGCTTCCCCCCCCCGCCCCGGCCCCTCCGCCGAAACTTTCCCCGTGGAGGGATGGAAGGAAGGAGGGGAGGGAAGGGAAGGGGGGAGCCCCGCCGCCACCGCCTCACCTCGCACTCGCGGCTCAGCTTCCTGAAGAACTCCTCGTTCTCGAACTTGCTCCGCTGGTCGGGGACGACCCGCGGCATGGTGGTGGGGCCGCCGCCACCGGCTGCCCTCCCTCCCTCGCCCGCCCTCCCTCCCCGCGCTGTCCCAGCCCCAGCGCTCGCCTCGCCCTTTGTTAGCCCCCGCCGGCGGCGCCCCCCCTTCCCTCCCTCCCGCCTCTCTCCCTCCTCCTCCTCCTCCTCCTCCTCCTCCTCCTCCTCCTCCTGCCGCCGCCGGAGCTCGGGCTGCTGCTGCTGCCGCCGCCCCTCTCCCTCCTTCCCTCCCTCCCCTCCGACTTCCTCCCCGGCTCGTAAACTCCGGCCGAACAGCCGCACCATTCACAACTCCGCCGCGCATGCGCCACGGGGCCGCCGCGCCTCCCGCCCGGGCGGGAAGCGGGCTGAGGTGGAGGGGATGGCGGGCAGAGGGAGGGAGGGGACACTGACTCACCCCCCGCCATTCCCCTCAGAGCCTGGCGGTGAGTCACCCCGCAGCGCTGAGGGGAGCGGGGTCGCTCCCCCTCGCTCTCCCTCGCTCTCCCCCCCCCCCCCCATTCCCTTCAGTAAGGCGGCTCGTCTCGATGGTTTCCGGCTTCCTGCTCCGGAGGGAGCAGCCTCAGCCCTGCGGCGGGTTGTCCCCTCACAGCGGGGACGGGGCCTGCACCTGCCGGCGCTGAGAGGGGGGCGAGGCGGGGGGGACAGGGCCGGCCTCCCACCGGCCTCCCCTCACGGTCAGCGGCGGCTGGGAGTCGGAGGAGAGGCCTGGCCTGGCCCAAAGGGCGGTCCTGATGCGGGTGTGTCCCCCCCGCCAGGGACCCTCCGCTGGGACCCAGAGCGGCGGGGAGCCGGCCCCCCACAGGCCGCAGGGACCTGTGCCCCAGGGGAGTGGGATCGTGGCGTTGTTTGGGTTGGAAGACACCTTTAAGATCATCAAATCCGACACCCACCGCTCCAGAACTTGCGGCAAGGCTGCTCGGCGTCTTTGAGATCTTGGTGTCAGCCTACAGAAAAACACCCCCAGCGCTTCGTTTCACCAGCTCTTAAAAACTTCACTTCCACGCTAAAAGCACCACACCAAGACAGCGGCCTCAACTCTTGATTTCATCTTCACAAACAGGCATTTTACAGCAGCTAATTCAATCGAGGAGCACAGCAGGACATACATCACCTGTCCCTAAATCCATTTCTCTTCATACGTACCTTCATTTTTTTCCCTACAACCGCTCCCCCAGGTTTTCAGCAGCTCTGGGGCGTCGTAAGGATAGCTGCGCATGCCAAAAAGCAGCTGGATATTACGATGCCTATTGCCAAAATAAAAATTATTAAGAGCGTATTAGATCTTTTGATAAAGATATGAGGTTTTCTAATCTCTCAGCATTACAGTCTTAACTTTACACGTACTCATGCAAATTGGAAGAGGGCAATGCTAAGGTTAGCCAGAAGGCATGATTTGAATCAAGTACGAGCAAATTAATAAAAAATGAGGGAAGTGTCTGTATCCCTTAACCAATTGTATACAGACTTCATAAAAAAACTAAAAGTTTGGTTTTTTTTTTCTGAATGTAGAAAATACCCATAAGAGAAGTTTAATACATTTGTGAACTGCAGATTGAGGCAGTAACTCTATGTGTTTAAACAGTATCTTCCCAGTTCTGGTACATTACTGTAATGCAGATACAGGTGTAAATTCAGAAGTTGAAGGCGCTAAAAGAACTGTTTTAAAAGCTTTCTTCAATAATAACCAAATCTGAGAAGAAAATACACTGAGATTGAAAACACAAAGATGTTATATATTATCTTGATTCATTTAGATTAATACCAACCCTTAAGCGAAATTCTCATGAATGTCAGGCACACTTAAAGGTCCCAAAATAAGGCATTTTTTAAAAAAATCCATATCACTATTCATCTTATAGCAAGATCAATACCAAGAGCGCAGACCTGCAGGAGAACTGCCAAGTTCATAAGGTAGAAGTCTGCTCTCTTCACCTCCAATAATCTTTCACCACTTGCTAGTACATCGCCCAGTTCCCACCTCCTCACCCCCCCAAACGGCCCATGCCGTCTTCCAAACAACAATCTGCAAAAAGAAAAAAAAAAAATAATAAAAATTTCCAAGGTCAAAAGCAAGACGAGCGGTTGTAAAGCCCTAAAATAAGAAACATGAGACATAATCACCTAGCAAATTTGGGGTTTTGACCTTGGCATATATTTTTAAAGACTTTGGAAACAGCCTGAAATTTGACTGCTTTCCTCCAGCCAGCTCTTTGTTTAAGGTTTGTCACCCTGGAGTTTTCATCTCTCCGCTGCGAGGGTTTTTTGTTTTACACGAAGTGAGTCAGTATTATTGGAAAGTCTGTAACGCATCAGACGCTGCCTCTGTTTGTTGCCTGGGTTGGTCTGATGCAAACACAGGAGAACTGGAAGGGGCGAGATGGAAAACAGTGGCACAGTATCACAGCAGTCTTCTGAGTTTATCCAGTTTCTCTACACTAAGCTGACACACCACCCCCCCCCTCCAAAAAAAATGAACTTCTGCTCTGAAGAAACCTCCTTAGTGAAGGGAACTGATTCATTTATATTGTAACAGATATAACTGGCAAAAAATATAATTATTTTAGGCCTGTTTTCTCATCAAGGGAAGCTTATAAAATTAGACCACCTCGTCCTCTCTCTACCCCATGCAGCACCCAAACCTTCCTAAGGCAATTCAGGTCTCAAAGGCAGGGAAGTCCCTACTTCTTTTTTGTTCCTCGCTAGAGAGAGGAGAGGCGCGCAAATCAATGTCTTTGCTGTAGGAAAGGCTACCGCATAATTTCCGCAGTTATTTACCCTGTTTGGCCAGAGTCGCTGGCCACCGGCCAGGCAGCCAACGGGGATCAGAAGCAGCTTGGCAGGTGGTAGCTGGGGGACATAAGCGGGAGAGCCGAGGTCCTTGTGCTGGAGGTGGGATACAAACGCCTGGGGACTCTGCAGCTCACCACATTTTTTTTTTTTTTTTCCTGTGCTTTTAGTTTTTAGCGCTGTATCATCAACGCAGCAAAATGAGCTAGAACCTTTTTCCTGGTGCATAACCAAACGCCACTGCTACCTAAAGGCGTCTCAGCGCTGCCGCTGCAAACCCTTTCGGTGTGGATCTGGCTGCTCCAACGTTCATAGGCTTACCTTGGTCTGCAAATCCTTGGTCTGTTGATTCACAAGAACTTTGGCTGTTCACCTCCACAAAACAGAAATGGTGGAGCCCATAGGCACGCTGCTCTCAGAGCCATTGCTCAGAACAGACCCCTTTCCAAAATGTGTTTACAGCGCATGGATAATTGAGGCAGAGTATCACTTAAAGATTTACAGATGGGCCGGTTTCGAGAGAGGGAGCTTTCTTCAACTGGCAAGTCCTGTATATACTCTTCTTCCTATAACCTTCTCTACCATGTCTTTAAACCCTCTGGTTCCCCCTCAGTGTTTGATGAACAACTGCTCGGCACTGGTGTTACATTGTTCTCTAGACTTCACGCATATGAGACACTAATAAGCCAGACTCCTGGGTATCTATTGATCTCTGGCAGCTGCAGCACAATCAAACACCAGTGTTATGTATATACGAGCTACACTATGATTATAGATCCATTAATAAACTGTTTGCAAGATATAATTATGCACATTAGGTGCAAAATGCAATTCACTTACGCAATTGGTCTATGCTTATGGGTTCTCCAAAATTCAGGGAGAGGGGGAGAAATTGAGCAGATGAACTGACTTCTTTCCCCCAGACTCATTTTTATTTCCCTACTACTACTACAACCGATGCTCGCAACCAGAATATCCCCACTGAAGTCATCCCACCAGTGATGCGGGGTTATTGCTGATGGGTTCATGGACCCACAGTCACATGCAGAAACCATCCTGAAATGCTCTTGCTCACCTCTGGAGCAGCCTTTCGTGTCTAGCCTGCATACATCAGCATAAAGGTCTATCTTATCTCAGGACTCCCAAAACAGCCCTTGTGGGGGATACGGGCATGAGCTATTGGAGTCAGTTCACTTCTGTGGAAGCCTTTTATGCAGAGGTGGATGTAGGGACTCCAGAGGCGACAACGCGCAGCTTTCAGGACTTAGCTAAGTCCAAAGTTGGTATCCAAACATCTAACGTAGCACACAGAGATAAGAGCCATACCACAACAGTTAAACAAAATGATTTAATTTTGCATTCTGAGTGGGAAGCTGCCTACCACTTAAGAAATGCTAAGCACGGCAGGTATGAGGGAGGAAGCAGACCTGGTGTCTCTTTTCTCTGAACCAGGCTACGAGAGGGATGCATCTGTTGACTCCAGATACCAAAGCTGGAACCCTTTTCTTAAAAGACGATGCCTACAGGTGTTACTTGAAGTAACTGGATGGGACTCACCCTTATCAGAACAAGATTCCTGCCTGCCTTTGTTGTTCCCAAGCCTTTGGAGTCCTCAGCCAGGACATAGGAGACCCTTCACACGCTGAAGCTGTTGAAGCTCCAATTCCCACCCTCCCCAGTGAGCACCCTAGTCACCATGGCCCTAGCTGCATTCACACCTCTGCTTCCACCTGGGTTACTACCACCGTGCAACAAGAGACCTAAGTCTTCACGAGCAGGCCTAAATGAAAAGCCAGTAAAAATAACTGTCCTTTCCCAGCAAGGTGATTTGGACACCCTGGGCTATTTCTGGTTTGGAGCAGTGGCAGTTTAGCAGCGTGCTTCACAAAGAAATCATAGAATCATTGAATTGTCTGTGTTGGAAGAGATCTTTAAGATCATCAAGTCCAACCATCAACCTAGCACTGCCAAGTCCACCACTAACCCATGTCCCTCAGCACTACATTTGCCTGGCTTTTAAATACCTCCAGGGATGGTGACTCTACCACTTCCCTGGGCAGCCTGTTCCAATGCTTAATAACCCTTTCAGTGTAAAAATTTTTCTTAATATCCAATCTAAATGTCCCCCGGTGCAACTTGAGGCTGTTTCCTCTTGTCACCTGTTCTCTGAGAGAAGAGACCGACCCCCCCTGGCTGCACCCTCCTTTCAGGGAGTTGCAGAGAGCGAGAAGGTCTCCCCTCAGCCTCCTCTTCTCCAGGCTGAACACCCCCAGCTCCCTCAGCCGCTCCTCACAGGACTTGTGCTCCAGACCCCTCACCAGCTCCGTTGCCCTTCCCTGGGCTCTCTCCAGCACCTCAGTGTCTTTCTTGTAGTGAGGGCCCCAAAAGAATAGCCTTTGTTTCAATAACATACATGTGTGGCATCTCCCACAAAAGCATGGCCTGTAGAGCCTGGGACACGCACCTGAATACACACCTGTGTGCCAGCAACTCATCATAGAGAGGTCAGGGACGCACAACTATGGAAGTACAGCGTGATACCAGGTACAGGAGTCTGATGCAGTGAAGAAGGCCTCTGATTACTGAGCTTGGCACTGTCTTAGGAAAACACAGCATCATAATGAATTGAAAATCTGTTTAAATTATTTCAATTAACCAGGGGAATACAGAAGTTTTTCTAGAAACCAACATGAAATGAAACTCAAGAGCATCAGAACCAATTATTCCTCCAATGATGGAATGGAGGCTGAACTACACAATTAGAGAACTAAACCAGATTATCCCAGAAGATTACTTGTCTTTCATACTGGTTATTTGGAACAGTGACAATAAGCAAAGCAGGTGTACGTTTCTATGATTCTGTGCTATCTAGACCTGTTTTGGAAATGGAACTATGCAGCTTTTCTATTAAAACTCCTTTTTTTTTTTCATTTTACCAATCGCAGCAAACTGTGAAAAGAAATATTATCTGAACTCAGAGTCTCCATTGTCTGGCTGGACTGGGTGCCTCTTCCAGCCTTGCCTGTGGCTTCTTGAGTGACTTTGGGTGCCTCACTTCTCATACCTCGATTCCCCCACCTATTGAATGGCTTGAGATCTCCAGACGAAGATCTCGAAATCCCTATGTAAAGAGCCAGGCACTGTCATTATCCCCAAGGTTGAGCAATGAGGAGAAAGTTTAACTGCGCATAAGGCATGACTCACCCAAGCCTACATACATAAAAGGAAGTGTATAAAAACTGCCTTTGTGAAATTAGTTCTGCAGATGCAGTTATCAGCATAGGGACAATGCGAATGACACTCAGCTGTGTGTTGTTCAGGCATAGCAGCGCAGTAGATAGCACACAGAAAAAGCCATCAGCCACACTGTCTCATTACGTTGCATTTCTTAAGCCATTAAAAACTTCTTCAAAAGTATATGCATGGTGTTGGGGGGTCCATAGTCTGGTAGAGAGCCTTTTACACATTTTAAAAAACATTGAGCACAAGAAGACGTAAAAAGGCCAGACAAGATCTGTAATTTTGTAGCTGTTCTAGAAGTCCCTGCAGATTTTCAGATCTCAAGGGCTTCCAGGAAGCAACATGAGAATGGACGATGCAGCCAGTTTCAGTTCCTCAGGCCCAGCACAGGCCATCTGTAGGACTCCGGCAGCTCACAGTGGACATGAAGTTGCCCACCCAGGATATCTGAGGTTTTGTTCTCCTATGAGGACAGGCTGAGAGAGCTGGGCGGGTTCAGCCTGGAGAAGAGAAGGTACTGGGGAGACCTTAGAGCAGCTTTCCAATATCTGAAGGTGGCCTACAAAAAAGCTGGAGAGGGACTTTTTACAAAGGCATGTAGTGATAGGACAAGGGGTAATGGCTTCAAACTGGAAGAGGGGAGATTTAGATCTCAGGAAGAAATTGTCTGCTGTGAGGGTGGTGAGCCCCTGGCCCAGGTTGCCCAGAGAAGCTGTGGCTGCCCCATCCCTGGAGGGGTTCAAGGCCAGGCTGGACGGGGCTTGGAGCAACGTGGTGTGGTGGGAGGTGTCCCTGCCCAGGGCAGGGGGTGGCACTGGGTGGACTTTAAGGTCTCTTCCAACCCAAACCATTCTGTGATCCTATGAAGGAATCAGGGTGACAGTAAGTGGTCACAAGCAGAGAGCCTAAGAAACAGCCAAAACACGCACATGCTCCAGTAGCCTCCACCAGCCAAATCTCTACCCAATAAGCTAGCTGCAGTACCATCTCTGGATTAATTATATTTGCTCCTCTTCTGTTTCCAATCTTCATGGGGTTGGGGTTCCCCTCCCGCGCCCCCCGCCCCGTCCCCATTAGCGTACACAGCACTGCAAGACATCAGTTGACACAAAATAAGTTGGTGGCTAATGTGAGGGAGGAGCTCGTGTGTGCAGGACAGCACAAGTACCTGGTCCTGCAGCCATCCCTTCTTGTTCCTGCGGGAGTAGCACAGGGTACGTCCAAATCCAAAGCAGGGAACCCAAGCACTTGTAGGGACAGCTGTTGGGTCGGACTTGAGATGATGGGAAGAAAGCCAAACAGAGGGTGACTCAAAGCCTTGTTCTTGTTTCACATGTAAATGTTTATCGCTGGGCAAGCTGTGTTATAGTCTGTTGTACTTTTGATTATACTCAGTACAACTGCTAGAGGTGATTCAGCCTTGGTACCGATAAATGTCCAAGTGACTCTTCAGATTCAAAAGAGATTATTCTTGTACGCTTTGAGCTATAATTCTTTCCTCTCATAGATCCAGTGGTGGAAAGCAATTGCATTTGTGAAGCTTTTTCACCTTCTCTCTGGTTAAAGCAGAAACGAACTCCCGACTGTAATCAAGGGTTTTAAGATTTTGCCCAACTGAAATAAAAATATCAATAAACTTCACAGGAGGGGAGATTTGCCACAGGCACATCTTAGCTGAAAGTGTTTTGCTGGTGAGAAACAAAGAAGTTTATGCATAAAAAGTTCTCTCCTTCCAACATTCTGTATTTGTTTAAAGAGTCAGAGAGCTCCAGCGGGTTTATCAGCACAACTTGCATTAATCTTAAGGAGAATTTTGTTAAAATTCCTCCGTTCTCTTTCTAGGAAGTTTTCCTGGAGATACTGTAAATTAAAGTTTTTCCACTGCCGTTCAGCCCTCTAGGTCACTCACACTTTATCCACCTTTACAACACACACCCAACTTCAAATTTACCTCATAAAAGGCAGCAAAATATTGACTTTCAAACCACGAGATTATTCAAAAAAATCTTGTTCTTTCTTAAAGAATTAATTTCATTTTGAAGGGGAAAGTCGTGTTTCAGAACTGAGCAGAGTTCTGCTGTCTTGTTACACACTAAACATGTCAAAAACTTACATTTCCATTCACCTAACACACCAGGCTGCCACGTCGCGTCCTAACAAATGGATCGACGGATGCTTTATTGTACTTTTGGAAAAATCAGTGCTCCACGGAGGCAAATCCAGAGACTGGGAGACAGAATTGTGAAGCGTGTTGTTTAATTAGACATTCAACCCTAGGAATCACAGCCACCGTTTACAGATGGATCACTGCGAGGTGAAGCCTCTGGCTGAGGCCGATACTGGAAATTAGCAATATTTAAATTGGTGTCTCAAACCAAGTCCGCAAGGAAATATTCCTCTTTATCAGCACATTCCATCGCGGGCAGGTTTGGAGTGCTCTGGCACAGGGGGTGCCGACCGCTGCTTTCATTATGGAGCTTGCAAAGTTAAAATAAATAAGAAAAATACCTGGCTGCTGCTTTGGGGTGCTACCGAACGCTGCCTGCCTCATGCCAGCTCCCAGAAAGCAAAGAAAAGCCCATTTCTTGGGTGTGTACTGCTGAGGGAGCTGCCTTTTCACCTTCTTTTAATACAGTGCTGTTATTGTTTTTGTTCGCATTGATCTTATCCTTTGAGAATTTGGAAGGGATTTCAAAGAGGCAGGGTGTTGATAGTAACTTTGTTTTCGCCCTTCTCTGTTGCTCGAGCTATTTGGTTTTACTGACTAGGAATTGGGATGGCCCCGATCCTCCAGCTTGATGCAAATGAGCGCGCCCTGGCTCAGACTGAAATCTCATCAACTTGCCCTTGACTTGGTAAGAGCACAAGAATTTCCCCGTGCAGATTGGATTGCAAATTCCAGGTTGAATGGTGTATTTACAGCTGCCCCTTCGCCTTCCTTATGTCCCAAGACAGATTCCTCAGCACACTCTACCATAGGATTTTCCACATAGACGTGGATTTCCTCCCCCCCCTGCCCCAACAAGTCTTTAGCGTTGTAATTTGCTGCATTTTGTGCTTTGCTCACCAACAGGAAGGAGGCCAGTGAGATGTCTAAGAGCCAACGCTACAGCGGCAGCGAAAGAAGCGGTGCACAAGAGCAGCAGAGGTGGCTCATCACCTCTCCGTCACCTCTGTGGTCTCCCTTGGCAGCTGCAGCCTTTGTAGATGTCCGGTTAAGCTCGAGACTGACCCACAGAACAAGGAGAAACAAAGGTCACATCCAGTTTCACCAGAAAGAGATTCCAGTGCCTGCTCCAGCCCCATAATCCAGCAGTGATTAACATGTGTTGAAGGCAGATCTGGTTTCATTACAGATCCCAGGTTTTGAACAGTCTTTACTGTTTGGAGGGGGAAAAAAACCGACCCTTGAAAGCTGAAGGAGGAAAAATATGGCTCAAACACAAAGTTGGATCCCGTCACAGGGAAGTTAACAAATGACAATGTTCTACACAAACCCAGGCTGCTCCGGGGAGCATTAAACAAAGGTAGGCTGGTTTCCTCGGGATTTGCATCTCCATTCTCCCCTTTCACCCATACCACCTAACTTAAAGGCTTTTGAAAGAGTTTCTGAAACCTGCTTTCCCTCCCACTCTCAAATTTGCTTGAATTTGACCTGCAGACTCAACAATTTGTGGTATAGGAGAACAGAAAAGAAGGAAAAAAGGTGCACAGGTGTAGTCATCTCCCACACCTTGCTTTACCATGAGTCCAGGGCCAAAATGAGTTTGTGCAGGGTGAGACTTTTTTTAGACAGAAAGTCCCTTCAGGACAAGAAGAGTGACTCCTGAACCTCTCACAAGAAACATCTCAGAATCAACTGAGATTCCCGGAATGGAGCCAGACCAACCGACCCGTGTCCACCACGGAGAGCTGTCATTCTGGGGGGTTTATGGCTGAGCTTCAAGTCACAGCCCCGCTCCCAGGTTTCAGATCAGAGCAATCAAGGTTTCCAAAAATAGTCCCGTCACCAAAGTTCTCCTGTTCAGCCATAATGCAGCGGTATCATTCCCTAACCTCGTTCTCAGAAACAGCTGAGATTTTTGGCTGCATTTTAAAACAAAAAGGCAAAGAGCAGGAGAGAAAAAAAAAAAGGCAAAAAAAAAAAAAGCAGGGGGTGGAAAACAGCTTGAGGGAAATGCCTGGCATGGAAGAGCTTTAGTCTAAATAGCTGGGCTCTGGCAAAGCTGTAAGCAGTCAGACTGCTTCTTACAATGAAAACCACCCGACACTCTTGATCGGCACATACCCACTCATAGAAACGCAGACACCTCTCCTATCTACACAAACCTGCGCCCCACAGCAGATAGGGCGAGCAGTAATGAATGGCTTCAAATCCCAGCAGCCAGGTCGAGATTAGGTAACAGGAGAGCATTTAACTGTAAAGATAACTCGAGATAGATTTCCCAGGAGAAATCAGTTTCCATCCTGGGAGGTTGTCAGAAGTGGATGGAGCGCAACCAACCCTGCCGTAGCACAGAGAAGCTAAAAAGTGACACATGGAGAGTCCTCGATATTTACTCTGTACACAATCCTAACGATGAGCAATAATGCTCTTGCTGCAGTAGAAGGATTTTATAACTGTTGACGTGATGTATTTTTCACATCCATGTTTTAACAGAGGCAGTATCTCTCCCCTCCTCTGCCAGAAGTGATGAAGCAGAAGCACACGGAGTTTTGTGTGACTTGTCCATGCTTATAGAAAACTACTTTGGGTAGGGCTGATGACACCAGCATTTAGAGTTCTGTGTTCATCACTTCTCAACCCAAATCGTTCTTCTCCCTGGGAGTTTCAGAAAAAGTTCACACACACATTTTCATGGGCACTGATTGACGGAGTTCCTTTTTTTGGCTGCATCTTCTTCTGCTCTAGGGTTTATCTGAGCCCAGTACCCCAGGATCTCCTTACAGCTACCTCATCCTCTCTTTTGTCTTTTCTCCAGCCAGGGGATTTCCACTCGGTTGTCAGATCCAAGGTTGCACAGGTCCCTTTTATCTAGCAGTCTGCTGTGCTTCGTCTTTCTGGGGAAAGATCCTGGATGGGAGCTTTTCCTCCCTGTTTTCATCACCTACTTTTCACCTCCTTCCCTTCGCTTCCAGCCTGGCAGGTCTTTGCTGTGTGTCTTAACTACTTCATAAAATGGGGATTTCTGTTTATTTGCTGTTCCTGTTCCTTCTCTTTCCAGGCTCCATTTTAATTGTAGAAAGCAAAGGAGGAACCCCTTGGGAATCGGAGGAAGCCACTTGAGAGTGTCAGAAGATTCAAAAGAGCATGTCCTGCCGCTGCCCAGCCAAGGAAGTCTGGTGGGCAGCTCATGACCCTGGGAACAGCTGGTTTCCTCGCCACTTGTCTTTTGGTCTTCACAGCAGCTTCCTCGATGTTCTCACGTACCAACAAATGTCCGAGGATCAGTTTTGAGCTTCACAGATCTTTTGAGATCCAGAGGGTTTTGGTTTTTTCCACCCCATTGTCTTTCAGACTTCATTTTCATGTCCTTCATATTTATGGTCATTTTCTCGGTAGCAACAAATTGTTCACCTGTTTTTCTTTGGTTTGCCTCTAGATGGGAAACAGCTACAATTAATTCAGGATCTGTTCTCGTTTTGCACTCTGCAGACTGATTTCCCACAGTGTTGGATCCCGGCCTCTATCACATCTGCTCTCACTCAGTTTGGCAACGTACTCATTTTCCACCGTTGGTAGCTTAATGGCTCTTTTCTGCTCTCGGAAGGCGTCTACTGCCATTTCAGAGTTTTGCCCTTTAATGTGTCTTTATCTGGCAGGAACCTGAAGCAACATTCATTTA
This sequence comes from Larus michahellis, assembly GCF_964199755.1. NCBI lineage: Eukaryota > Metazoa > Chordata > Aves > Charadriiformes > Laridae > Larus > Larus michahellis. The sequence continues at coordinate 20,559,176 of NC_133899.1, forward strand.
CAAAGATGAGAACTGGGCGCGCTCTTCATGCCACTGTTCTAGGGTCGAGAAGGGGTATGTCTGGCCACCCGGTTTAGGCTTCTGCCTCCAGTAAAAGCCAAGTAGATATTGAAGGGATTCACACCTTGGGCTTCACTAGCAACCAGTCTGGATGAGAGCGTGCCGAAGCCAACCTGCAGTGGCACTCAAGGGTTACCCTCCTGACAGATCTGCCTGCAGGCAGCACAGTCCTCCGCCACCTCCGAGGTAAAGCTTGCAGATTGCTATGAAGGGGAAAATGAGCTTAAGTAACCGTTATTTTGCAGCTCCTTCCCAGTCAGTAAGTTGTCATGGCAGACCTGTCAAAGGAGAGACATAGTCTGGGCACTGCTCAGCTGAGAAGGGACGAGACAACCAGGGAAATTGTTCTTAGCAGAAGATGTTAACACTTTAACTTTCATGTCAGAGCTGCCAATAAAGCATTTCAGAGCAGATCTTTAAGGTCCAACTCTCCCTGTTCCAAGGTGTGTCACCCCCCACATTGTACATCTCGGTTGTGACAGGCTGAATTTGAGTGGGTTTTCTCCCCCAGGCTGTACATCGCTGGAGTTTTATCTCCTGTAGAAGAAGCCATAGGTACCCAAAAGTGTCTCCAGGAAGCAAATTCTCCCCTGAGAACCACAAAGCTGGGACGAGCCTCCACTTTCCGTCTGCTGGAAAAAAATCCCTACTCATTTTAAATTCAATTAGTTACAGTCCCTGAATGACTTTGGAGCATGACGAAATTAAAGCCGGTCGAGTCACTCTGATCTGTAGGTAACCAGGGCTCAGTGTCAAAGCCACACACCACCACCGTCCCCACCCAGGCTCAGGAGCACAGAAAGTCCCAGCGCTGCTCTCCCGCAGGTCCGCTTCCCAGCATTTATTACCAACACTGCATTTAGGAATAACGTGGTTGTCAGCAGACATCTAAGAAAAGCCCAGGAGCGCGGTGCAGCCGTTGAACTCGCTGCCTGGGAGCTTCTTGCTTCCCAAGCCTGCGCACCGGCTTTCCCTCTGCTCCATCGGAAGGGCGCGCAAAGTGCTTTGAAAGTCAGGTCTGCACGTTTTTCCTCTGAAGCTGCCTGTAATCCACCTTCTTTTTACGCTTACGTAGGCAAAACTGAGTGCCTCGGATAACCAGCTGCAGTCCTGAGCACGGAGGCAGGCTGTTAAACACGCTGCTGCCCTTGCTTTGAAAGCGCCATCCTCCTCCGCTTTGTTTCTCCAACACCGGTATTTAATGACAAACAAGAGCTCTTCTCCAAGGAAAGCGACATTGCCGCAACGCCAGAGCGAGAAAACGGGGCGACGGGTTATTAAGCACAAGAAGGTATGCTTAAAATACAGTCGAAGCAGAGGTGTGCATGAATATGGACATCAAGATGGGTCTCTCCATCTCCATTCCTGCCTTTGAACTGAAGAGGAAGTGCTCGTGGCAATGCAGGATGCAAAGCTGATTACGCCTTGCTCTGTAAGAAAACATATGGAGCCAGGGAACACATGACAGCCGAAAGATTAAAAGGAGACTAAAATTCAGCGCTTTGTCTTCATTAGCAGTTCCACAAAGTACTTGCTTCCCCCCCTCCCCACCCCCCGCTTTCTCTTCAAAGGCTTTAGAAAACACATTAGAGACGGTTAAAAAAATACCCCAAATCCTGCGAGCAGAGGTAGGGAAACTGAGGCATAATTTATGTTCCTGCTCAGCTGCAGAAAGTGGGCTAGAGTGGAGCAGCAGCTGGAATTCAAAGAGCTCCAGTCACAGCCTCCGTCTCCCGTAGCAGCTAGTTATATTCCCACCAACTATTTGCTTATAGGTTTGTGATAGCCGCGCAGTATTGAGCCCTCTCCGAATGCACCCCTGCCCTACCCTGTCCTTAGGTCACTGAGTGTTTCAGAAACTCTGGGACCCTCGCAGAGACCCTGTTCCCTCCTTTACTTTCCAGCGTTTTCCACTAGTCTACTCTACTCAGAAACTATTTAGATACCTTCATCGTCTTTTTGATTTCCTAATTTTCATTTTAAGCACGTGAAGCCTTTGCGATGACAATCGTTCCCCAGCCTGGTTCCCTGCCGATGAACCTCTAGCTTAAATATAGCGCCGAGCACCTGCGAGAGATGCCTGTTCAAAAAGATAATTACAGTTTCTCGGGGTAGGGAGCCAGCAGCCGCTATTAAAACAGTGCAGAAGGTGAAGGAGGGACCACTTCTCCATGTCTGGCGCTGCGGGGGCAAGTGAGGTGCACGCACCTCGCGCAGAGCTCGGAGGTGCTTCAACAGCAGCAAAACATAAGCTTCAGCCCAATTTTTCTCCCAAAGTTTCATTACTCTTGTGGGATTTTCCTGCAAGGCGTACTGTCCCAGCCCCGAGGGGACGGCTTGCCAAGCACAGCTTTATCCCGACGTGTAAAGGCAGAAATACGAGATGAAGAGCAGCTGCTTTCTCTACATTGCCAATATGTTTCCAATGAGCGGTGCTGGCGGCTACGGCCCCGCTTCAGGAAGACATTTATTCAGCACATGCCTAAAAGCCATTGACCTGAATGAGACTGGAGCTTGTGCTTCAGATTTGTTGGGAATCAAGGCCTGAAAGACGGGATATTTTTTTTTCCCCTGCTAATTTAAACACTGAAACCCAAGACTGTAACACAGTATATTGAAATGTCCCCCTACCGCTGTTCCATCAGCTCATGAATCTTGTGGAAAGGCCATCAGTTACAGGTTGCTGCAACTGCGGTAAAAACTGAACCTTACATTTATCTTTCCACAGCGCACGTTAGTGACTAAGACGTACGATGTTTTCTTGCTATCAGATTTAGAAAAGTTTTGGAAGCTTGTGGCATATGATGGACTCTTTGAAATGTTTTCCTTGGACTGAATATCAGGTTGCATTTTGATTAGGAGAAATATATACACCGGGGGAAGGCGGGCAGTGATGAATTAACAATTTCCTATCACTTTCTCAGACTTGCTATTTATTTTAGGCGGAACAAATTTGTGTCAATTGAATAATTCCATAGAGGCATTGATTCATTTGGAATTTAAAGGTGCAGTAAAGAAAACGTTCAGAGTCTTAATCATAACGAGTATAGTTTTGATTAACTCTAGGATTTTTTAAAAGGGACAAATTATTTTTCAAGCTGTGGCGATTTCCAAAAAAGTTTCTCTCTATATCAGCAGTTTAGATTAAGGCACACTGTTTCTAAAAACCAGAACAGCACTTTCTGGGTTTCTACCAGGCAGCGCTAACACCAAACTAGCCTCATCTGTCATGTTCTGCTGCCGTTTGCCTTTGGGTATTTCTAATTAAAATAATCATGAAGGAGCCAACGTTGGACCCCACCCACACCGAAGCGGGGAAGCTTAAGACAGACGTGAAGTTACCCACTGGAACTAGCGCTTGCTTCCCTGATAGCTGTTACCCTCTGGAGAAGGTTTTGAAAAAATGCAGCTTACAATAAAATTCTCCATCACTCTAAGGGAGAAACGATTGGGTCTGTATTTAGGTCGAGAAATTAAACAGTAGTAAACCCAGTGAATTATAAGCAAGGCTGACAGTTGTGCTCAGAGGAACGCCGCCACGGATGAAGGGTCAAGCCAGCGGTCTGCCCGTGCTGGCCTCTGTCACGAAGATGTCCCTGAGCAGGCTGGTACCCACCACCATGTTTCCAGCACCAGAAAAGCGTGAGTAAAGGCCCCAGTGATGCTGACAGCGTCTTGCTCTTCGGAGGCACAGAGCCCGTTGAAGCCACGTGTTCAATTGCATGGAGGGGATTTGTGATTCTGCCCCTCTGCTCCGCTCTGTGAGACCCCCCTGCAGTGCTGCCTCCAGCGCTGGGGCACCAACAGCAGAAGGACACGGAGCTGTTGGAGCGGGGCCAGAGGAGGCCCCGGAGATGCTGGGAGGGCTGGAGCCCCTCTGCTGGGAGGACAGGCTGAGAGAGCTGGGGGGGTTCAGCCTGGAGAAGAGAAGGCTCTGGGGAGACCTTCCAGCCCCTGCCAGGCCCTAAAGGGGCTCCAGGAGAGATGGGGAGGGACTCTGGAGCAGGGAGGGGAGCCATGGGACGAGGGGGAAGGGGTTTAAACTGGAAGAGGGGAGATTTAGGTGAGATCTGAGGCAGAAATTGTTTGCTGTGAGGGTGGTGAGCCCCTGGCCCAGGTTGCCCAGAGAAGCTGTGGCTGCCCCATCCCTGGAGGGGTTCAAGGCCAGGCTGGACGGGGCTTGGAGCAACGTGGTGTGGTGGGAGGTGTCCCTGCCCAGGGCAGGAGGTGGCTCTGGGTGGGCTTTAAGGTCCCTTCCAGCTCCAACCACTCTATGGGTAACAGCCTGAGCTGCTGGGGACCATCTCCTGCAGAGCAGGGGGCTGAGAGAAGGGAGCTGCGTCCCTCCATGGGGGCAGAGAACTGCTGCCTCCGATGATGCTCCAGCCTATTCCCAAGCCCGTAGGATGAGACGCCCAACCGCGCAACTGCACCACTGTGTCTGCGCGTGCCAGACCTCTGGAAACCCGGAGCAACTCTCCCAAACGGTGTAAAATCCGCCGGTGCCTCCCAGCCATCCTGAAGCAATTCAGACTAACGCTATGTTCTGACTAATGTATGGATCCCCACACACTACCGGAAAACAGATATGCAAGAACAGAAATTTAAATGAGGAAAGGGGTTGTGAATCTTGGAAGATTGTGAAGGTTTGTGAAGAATTGAATCACGTGCGATAATTACAGCCTTTGCAGGCAGCAAATGCTTCAGTCAAGTTCACGGTCCTTTAATTAAAAGGGCTATATCTCCTTCCACGTTAAATATCCTCATCTAAATAATGAGCTTTCAATACACGCAACCCAATAAATACTGCCTTCGGATTGCATATTTAGTATCTTCAATAAATAAGGCTGTAATTTCAACTACTAACTAGTTATGAATAGCAGTTTAAAACAACAAAGCAACCGTTCAAACGCAGAGTTAAAATAGCATTGCAAGTTCTAAAATGGTGTGAAATTGTCACTAACGGGAGCCATTCTGCTCTAGCCAGCGGCCCATTGTCACAGAGCTGGTGGCCCCGGAGACTCCTACCTCTCCGTCAAGCCGCGCTCAACTTGGCCCTTGGGTTCAAGCTAATTGGAGCCGACGATGGACGGCCAGAGCACGACCTCCTCGGCTTTGTTTACGGAGGAAGCTCTTCTCATTAGATAGCTGGGCGGCTCTGCGCATTGCCGGGAGACAAATATATGGACTTTCACTTGGCGGGTCAGCAGTTCAGATCTGATGGGGATGAGTAATGACAAGCTAATTGATCTCAGATGGCCGTTTGGTGGTCTCTGCAAAATGAGTTTGGTGGTCTGGGTTCATGGCTTGGGGGACGCGCGTCCACGCTCGTGGAAAAAAAAAACAACACCCTGAGACTCCGTAGCTCCTGTGCAAGGGCAAGGTCTGGAAGGAGATGTCACTTCCCCCCCCCTCATTTCTTATCCTTGGAGGGGGTCCCTCTGCGGCAGGCGCGGAAGAGTTGGCTCTGGCCGAGCAGTTTGGCGGCGGCTGCAGGGAGACGGGCTGCGTTCCCTCCGCCCGCTGCCGGCAGGGGAGAGGCAGCGCTGCCACCAGCCCCTCTGCCTGCCGGGGAACGCCGTGCCCACGCCTAATTGGAGAAACGCTGACGATTGTTCTCTCCTAATCAGGAACTACTGTTTGCATTACGGCTCTCTAATAATATATCCCCCGTCCTTCCACCGTACGAGGGAAAACATGACCCTTTGCAACTCATCTACTGGCTAAAATTAGTGATTTTTAGTGGTAATGCATTTCTTAAATTATGTCCAGCGGGGCAGAAAGAGCCTCAAAAACTCCTTCTCTCAGGAGGGTCATTTATTCCGACAGAAATGCTAAAGCATATATCTTTCTGTCACGGCTCTGGCCCTCAGAAGAATTTCTAGATACAGCATTGCATTTTTTTTTTTTTTATTTCTTTCGTTTAAACATTATTAATTGCCTCCCCAGCTCTCGCCACTGAAAACAATTGTCTGGGGTCAGGCTTGAGGGCTGCTGTTTCCATTCCCGCCGTGCACAAAGGACCGCTTCATTACAGAGCCCTTCTGGAGGAGCTGCAGACGGACGGATCCTGCTCTCCCGCGGCTCCATCCTCCCCTCGCCGCTTTAATCCCAAACTTGCTCAGCAGGTTTGCTCCCGATTTGCAGGGACAGGCCAACCTCAGCCTCTCCAACAGGATCCACCTCAAGCCAGAGGTACCACGGCTGAGGCGTGCCTCCCAAAAGGGAGCAAAGAGCGGGGTCAGCATCCTCGGAGGCACCAGCTCCACCAGGTGAAGGAGGAGGACACCTCCTCCCTGGCACCCACGGGCCTCTCTGCTTGGCTCGTCCCCATGGGAAGCTGCCTTGGGGAAAAAAATAAATAAAATGGTAAATACTCCGAGGAGGAAGTCTGCTCGGGTCGGCGCTTGGCTCCGGCTTTGTTCTCTGTCCCAGACACAGCTCCTAGCCTCGGGCAAACCCCGGGGTTCCCCGGCAGTGCGTGGGCAGCGGGCCCTGCCGGCACACAGCCCCGGGCAGGCAGCGGGACGGAGACGCCCCGCACCGCTGGCACCGGGCGACACCAGCTGCCCGTCTCCCCACCAAGCCCTTTGCAGACTGAAATGTGCAGAATAACGACCGGTTCCTTAGCGGTGGGAAAATAGACGGGGCGCTGGGAGGGAAAGCACTGGAGAAGCGGCAAGTGCTGTATTTGCATGTAATGGCCGTGTTTGGGCTCCCTCCCCTGCTCCCCCTCACCTTCCCCTCCCTGCCTCCGCCGCCATGAGTTAGGGAGCGGGCAGGAGGTGCGCCCATGCTCATCTGCTGTTAATTTGGTTGCGGCAGGGTGTAGCCGCGGCATGCAAATACTCTCCTGCTTCCTCTTCTGCCTTGGCTCCCAGCTCTGCCGGCAAGGCTGGCGGCGGGGAGCTCCGTGCCCAGTGCCGGACGCTGCGCCCTGGCCACCGCCGTCCCTCCCAGCCGACCCCAGCCCTGGCAGAGCTGGACAAGGATGGTGCTCCGGTGGCACAGAGACAGCATCCCGCGTCCTGGGTTGGGAGTGCACGGGGACTTCCCAACAGCTCCTGCCCTCCAGGAGGGCACCGGCAGGATTTCACCATTCGCATAATGGTGAAAATTCAGAGGAGGGCCTGGCTGGGGGACAGCGTGGGGGCGCTGAGGCCATTCCTGGCGGCACTTCCCAAACCTGCGTTTGGGGCACACAGGGACGAAGGGGAGGGCAGCCCCACACTTGAGTCATGAGCTGCCCGGCGCTCAGCCCACTTCCCGCAGGCAGTCAGGCCACCACCTCTGTGTGTGCTTGGTTCCCATGCCAGCTCCGGGCAGGATTTACACTGGAAACAGCTTATTCCAAGTTAGAAAACCTTGTGCTTTCTAGGAGGGCACCAGCATGGCTCTCGGTAGGTGGAGGACTAACCAAACCTGGCATCAGCACCCAGCCCTGTCGATCTCATCGCACTGGCTGTGCCTGGAAGGGACCGGGAGCCTTTCTGGGGGTGCAGCGGGTGGAAGGAGCAGGCGGAGGAGCCCCGAGCCCGCGGCAGGCACGAGGAGCAATGCGGGGAGAGGCAATCGCTCTCTAGATCTACTCCCACGGCTCCTCGCCTTCCTGCTGCTGCGGCGGTTGTTGTATTCAAATCAAGGCCGGACGTCAAAAATAACCACGGCTGATGGCGCTCGGTCCTCCCCAAGCCCTTTCAGGAGATTTCTCTCAGCCAGCAGCGATCACGTCCATCCCGGGTGCCTGTGGGCTGGGGTCCAAGGCAGGACCCTCCTCCTGGGTCACATCAGCCTCGTGCATCCGGCGCTGGGGTCAAGCAGAGCCTCAGCTTTTCCTCTTCCCTTTCCAGCAGGCAAGGGACGAGTTGGACTAACTGCCCAGCAGGGAAAAGTTAGGAAATATTCAAGGAAATATTCTCTTTGTTTGCCCCCAGCCACCCCAAACAAGCCCTCCTGTCGCCATGGCTGCTCAATACCCCCGTCCCAAAGCACATGGGAGGCCATCTGCAATGTCTAGGATGTTTAGCAGGGGAGAGCTAGAGGTGTGTATGCTCTTCACTCTCCTTCCTTGCTGTAAAACCAGCAGCCTTCCTGCGAGGCCCCTCTCGCTTGCCTCGGTGCTGCCGGTGATCTCGCGGCACGGTGGCATGCGTGGCTTGCCACATGAAGAGGAAGAAGCGCGCCCGGCCCTCCTCCACGGTGGGAGGGGAGCCTGAAGAGGTGTTTGATAACCCACAGGGTTTTGTGACTGTCAAAACCCCCACAAGTCTCAGCTGAGAGTCTGCCAGTGCGTTTGCTCCGGTGTCAGGTTCAGGACCGAAAGCTTTTACCCCATCCCTTTCATGCAGCGTCTTGTACTCTTTCCACCAAAGCTTCTCTCGCAGAGCCCCTGGGTCAACACCAGTTTACACCAGCCTGGGAAGAGCTGCCCTCTGGTTTCAAAACCTTCCTATACCCACACACACACGTGCTCCTGCAGTTGTGCTTCCAGGCCCTGCTCATCCCTACCATCAAACAAACAGCGCATTTCTAAAACACCACAGGGCGAAGGTGCATTTGATTCCTATGCAAGTCCCCCCACACAGACCCCAGGGGTTCCTTAGACCACTCTGTTGCTACCTCCAGGCTTCCCTGGAAAGAAAGAAAATCCCCCCTCTGACATCCATAAACGACTCCTGCACTTGCTGAGAGCCTCAACTTTTTTTTTTTTTTTTTCAGGAGACACTCCTGTTTTAACATCTCCCTGCTCCTTGCTTCGATACCTAGCCCCACGGAGCAGAACCCGCCCCCCCCCCCCCAGGAAGCAGCACTGCCCCACATTTACCTGTTTTGCAGCAAAACTTCCCTTCCTGCCGGGAGCAGCGGCTGGAGCAGCTCCCCAGCCTGAAATCAGGGGCACGAGCCCTTTCCCTTCCCAGGAGCATCCCCAGTGCCCCCTCAGGCACTCACCCAGCCTGCCTGCAGCCTTTTATAGCCCTGGGGGGCGACTGCCTGATGCTCCCCAGGTGTGGGGCTGCCCGGGACCAGCCCTGCCCCACGCCTGCTCCTCCGTACCAGCCCCATGGGCTGCCCTCCTGCTGCCCACCTCCCTGCGCCCGAGCCCCCCGTGCAGCTGCTGGGGAGAGCAAAGCCCCCAAAGGGGCTGGGAGGATTCAAGGGATAATTTTCCCCCCAGTAAGGGAAGATCCACATTTGGTACAAGAGAAGCCGGTGCCTGAATGGGCAGGGTCAGCCTCCTGTTTGAAGGAAAGCCATTGTCTGGAAAATGTGTCTGATACAATAAGCAGGTTTAGTATTCTTTAATAGTCTTTCTTTATACATTTTTCATACAATAAATCCAGGGCTACGTTTTCCATGCCTTGCAGAGAGGTGGATTTTGAGAGCTGTTGTTTGGAGGCATCGCAAACTTCTCAAGGGGAGGAGGGAATTTCTGTGGCGTAAGAGCTCAGGCCCATGGCAGGGCGAGGGAGGGGGCTGGCAAGGTCCCCCCCATGCTTAGGATCATAGAATCATGGAATGGTTAGAGTTGGAAGGGACCTTAAAGCCCACCCAGTGCCACCTCCTGCCCTGGGCAGGGACACCTCCCACCAGACCACGTTGCTCCAAGCCCCGTCCAGCCTGGCCTTGAACCCCTCCAGGGATGGGGCAGCCACAGCTTCTCTGGGCAACCTGGGCCAGGGGCTCACCACCCTCACAGCAAACAATTTCTTCCCCAGATCTCAGCTAAATCTCCCCTCTTCCAGTTTCAAACCCTTCCCCCTCGTCCCATGGCTCCCCTCCGTGATCCAGAGTCCCTCCCCATCTCTCCTGGAGCCCCTTTAGGGACTGGCAGGGGCTGGAAGGTCTCCCCGGAGCCTTCTCTTCTCCAGGCTGAACCCCCCCAGCTCTCTCAGCCTGTCCTCACAGCAGAGGGGCTCCAGCCTACTTCCCAGCAGGTTCGGAGCTGGCCCCACTGGAGCTAACTGGGCAGCTCACGCTGACTTGGGACCCCCAGCATCGGCTCATGGGCCAGATTGGGGCTGTCTGGCGTTACGGAGGAACCCACATCAGCCAAGTGCCCGGTTTCCCCTGGGAGACATGGGGTGCGGGGCAGGAGGGAATAGGTTCTGCGGGTCCCTCCTGCCTGTGGTATTTCCCAGCCACTTTTCCTGCCTGGCCAAACGAAGCTCCTTTCTGAATGATAACACGTGGCAAATGATCCCCACAACAGATGGGAAGAGCCCAGCACAGTTTTCCATGGGACGCCAGCCTTCTCCGGGTGTTTCCCAGCCATGGAAATATCACCTCCAGATCAAAAAACCAATGTCGCCACTGAACGCAGCCCGACGGCTGATTTATATCGTGGAAAAGCCAGGGGTGCTCTTCAAAAAAAACAAACTTAAAAATAACACTGTGGTTGGCGTTCTCTCTCGGTTCATAAATACGCCCGCTCACTCCACAGTTTGGAGGGGGACTACTTTATTTTTTTTTTGGAGGGGAGGGGGATGAATGCCGCAGAAGGGGACGGGGAGCTCTCTTTTTGCCTTGAGTGCAAGGGGGAAAAAACCCAAACCTGCACAGGGAGCTGCCTGGGCTTCGCTGCTGCGTGGAAAACAGCTCTGCCCTTTGCTGCCGCGTCCTCAGGTGCTTCCGCAGGCTCAGCAGCGAGCCCGGCCGCCCAGCGCCGCTGCGCGTTTTACCTCAGCTCTCCCGGAGCAGGCAGACTGCCCGTGCTCCGCAGCGTGCCCTGGGTTCTGCCTGGGTTTTTTTACACCCCCCTCCCCTTCCCCCGGATAATGATCGACTGTTATTTTATATTAGAAATCCCCTGGGCTGCAGCTCGCCGCCTTCCCACGGGCGAAAAAAATCTGCCCTCGCCTTCCAGATGCGTTTGCACAGCTGGGACTAAGGCAGAGGAGGCAGAGGAGAAGACATTTGGCCACGGCCACATGTGGCCACGGTGACTCCTAAACCACCTGGCGCTTTGGCTGCCGATGCCCAGCAGCGCCGTCACCTCGCTGGGCAGCCGATGGCAGCGGCTGCCAGTTTAAATAAGGAGAGTGGCTGCCTTGTTCCACGCCAGAGAGGAACAAAACGAGGCGAGAAGTCCTGCTTGTCATGTCGTGACCATACGTGCTCCCAGACGCGTGGGTCCTGGGGGGATCTGGGGGTGCACGTGGAGCAGCTTTGCCAGCCCGGTAGAGGATCTCAGAAGAAACATTAAAATCCGCGCGTGTGACTTAGAAGAAGAGACTCGGTTGCATCACAGCCCGGACCAGCTATGTCTTGTGAAACCCAGCGGTGATTAAAACAACAGACGTGTTTTGGTTTGTCTTTTTTTTTTTTTTTTTTTTTTTGAAGTGCTTTAGATCTCTCATTGAGGAAAGCTGGGAGATGACTCACCCTCGGCTTGCAGACCCAGGGGGAAAAAAAAAAAAAAAAAGAAAGGAAAAAAAACCAACACAAAACCCAAACCATTTTCTAACCAAATGCTTCAATGCATTTGTTTTCGGCGTGCCCGTGGGCAGGCTGCGAGACCAGCCCTGCGAAGCCCGTCCGCAGCTTGCCTCGAATTTTGAGTAATCCGCAGGGGCGGTTTGATGTGGTTGCGCCTGGCAAGAGCCGGGGTCGATACAGGTGAGCGGCGGCGCTCTCTCTCTTTCTTCCCCGGCTTACACATGAACCTGCCACCATCTGATGGGCAAGACCTGGGCATCCCACTGCCATGGACCGGGGTGACGTGCCCGTCCCCACCACGAGCCTCGGGGAGGTCAGGCTCAGCCCCTGGAGGCCTCTGCAGAGGAGAGGTGGATCTGGATGCTGTTTACCGGGAGCTCCGGGAGGCACCTTTGGCAGATACATGAGTAAACATGTCTAATTGTTGGTTGCAAAGTCCCCCAAGCGCCGTTCGGGCTCAGACGGTGCAGACGCCGGGCTCCACCTCTGCAGGGGCACGTTGGGCATGTCCCCACCTGCCCCCGTCTCCCCGTACACGGGAGGGGGAGACGGGACACGACAAGGGGTACCCCCAAAAAGAGCGTCTGTGGGATGGGCTGCGCGAGAGTTAATGCCAAAAGGGAGAGACGAAAAAAGCTCAGATGCTTCAAAAGCCTCTGGAAGGCTTCTGAGCATCTCATACCAGTAATCTAATAGAAAATTATAGGAATTACCTCCAGTAATGGGTTGATCTTGGCTTTGACATTGCTTTTAGCCCCAAGCTCCGTAGTAAGTAGGCCAAAGCCCACAGAAGTGCTCTTAATGGATTATTGCTTAATAGACCGACCCAATGTATTTTCTCTATAGGTTTCGGCGTCCTCGGCTTCAGCCTGCGTTCCCAGGTTGTGCGGGGTGGCTGCGAGCCCTTCTGCGGGCAGCCGAGGAGCCCAGTTCTGCTCAAACACCCCCAGCCCGCGGTAGAAGCTGGGGTTTTTTTTCGGGTGGGTTGTACAAGGTGGGGGAAAAGGAAGGTCGGAAGGAATTCAAAGCTCTTGGAGGGCCGGGAGCGGACTCTGTGTCTCGCCCCGGGAGCGGTGCTTGACCCACCACCGTTGGTTAGAAAGTGACTTCGGAGGAGAAAGGCGAGGGTGATGCTCAAGGGCTGCTGAGGGCTGGGGGGAAAAATCATCTTACAAACCCTCCAAACGCCCGCCAAGGGCTTTGCGGAGGGAGGAGGTGCCGTGCGGGGCCAGAAATGGGGGACGAGCAGGAGCCCCAGCGAGCCAGCGCACCGGGGGAACTACCACAAGCCAGCGGGATGCTTCACGAGCCAAAACCATCTTTCTTTTCCAGACAAAAAAAAAAAAAAAAAAAAAAGAAAAAAAAGAAAAAAACACCTCACAAGCTCTACCCCGTTTCTGAGCCCGGCGCCTTTGTGTGCTGGATCCGTATCAGAAAAATATAGCGTTCACCCAGGGGTTTTTATTTGGCATCCCTGCCTTTGTGCCAGCAGACCTTGCACGGCAGGTTCAGTGACTTTCCACGGGGGGCCTTAAGAATTCAATTTTGCTTTTAAATTTGCTGCCTCGAGGCAAGATGTAGCAAGTTTTTATGCGCATGGTGCCTCTTTGTCTGTGTAGTGGGTCTCATGCATAACAAGGAGGAGAAAAACAACAAAAAAAAATAATCTATCTATATAAAGGATGCTATTGTGTGAACTTATTAAGTTCACAGGGGAGCCGGGGCTGGATTTGCCCGCTCCCAGGGGCTGCCAGCGCGTGGGGCTGGATGGAGCAGAGCCGGGGGGGGGGCCGCACTGGGAGATTTCATCCCCCTTTTCCAGCAACATGGCTTGCCAGGCCCGGCTTTCATGAACGAGAGTTTATTTTCGGAGCTGCTCCCTCCGAGCAAAGAGGAGCGGGAACGCTCCGGCCCCGCATCCCGCTCCCGGCACCATCCACCTTCCCCGCGGGGAGGTTTTGGCATGAGCTACCCGACTCCATTCCCTCTTTACTGCTGCCAGAGACTCAGCCAGCGATAAACAGCAGCGGGTGCCTTTTAATTAACATCCTCATTCGAGGCAACATATTATTTTCATTAAAATCAATAAATAGTCTCTGCTTGGACTTTTTCGTACGGCTTATATTTAAAGCAAACCAAACCCTCCTCCTGGCATCTGGATCCCATACTTTCTCCGCGGGATGCTCCACCGCCGAGGCTGCACCTGAGCGGGCTCTGCTCGCAGGACAGGGATTTTCCGGTAGGAAAGACAGTGGTGGGTCGGAAGCCTTTGGGGATGCTTCTCCCTGGGTGAGGAAGTTGTTATTTCAGATACAAGAGAGGGCAGAGCCGGTGAGCGATGGAGCCCAGCATCCCTGGCAGCATCCTGCCCCGGACCACATCCCGTCCTGCCCCACGTGGACCTTCCTGCCCAGGGTGGGCAGACCAGGGGAGCTCCGGACTCATACGGAACTCACCCTTTCCTTCTAAAAATGGGTGCTCTTAAGATCCTGCACGTGCGTTGGAGCAATCCCAAGCACAAATCCAGGCCAGGCGGAGAATGGCTGGAGAGCAGCCCTGAGGAGAAGGACTTGGGGGTGTTGGTGGATGAGAAGCTCAACACGCCCCGGCAATGTCCTCTGGCAGCCCGGAACCCCCCCGCAGCCTGGGCTGCATCCCCAGCAGCGTGGGCAGCAGGGCGAGGGGGGGGATTCTGCCCCTCCGCTCTGCTCTGTGAGACCCCCCTGCAGTGCTGCCTCCAGCGCTGGGGCACCAACAGCAGAAGGACACGGAGCTGTTGGAGCGGGGCCAGAGGAGGCCCCGGAGATGCTGGGAGGGCTGGAGCCCCTCTGCTGGGAGGACAGGCTGAGAGAGCTGGGGGGGTTCAGCCTGGAGAAGAGAAGGCTCCGGGGAGACCTTCCAGCCCCTGCCAGGCCCTAAAGGGGCTCCAGGAAAGCTGGGGCGGGACTCTGGAGCAGGGAGGGGAGCCATGGGACGAGGGGGAAGGGGTTTAAACTGGAAGAGGGGAGATTTAGGTGAGATCTGAGGCAGAAATTGTTTGCTGTGAGGGTGGTGAGCCCCTGGCCCAGGTTGCCCAGAGAAGCTGGGGCTGCCCCATCCCTGGAGGGGTTCAAGGCCAGGCTGGACGGGGCTTGGAGCAACGTCGTGTGGTGGGAGGTGTCCCTGCCCAGGGCAGGGGTTTGGAATGGGATGATCTTTAAGGTCCCTTCCAACCCAAACCATTCTGTGGTGATGATTCTATGATCTTTAAGATCCCTTCCAGCTCTAACCATTCTATGATTCTATGAAATCAGGTGGGCTGAGCTGCGTTATCTGAACCAGGTGAAGCCTGGCCTGGATCCTCATCAATTTGGGATCTGGGCTGAATACGTGGTTTAAGTGGCAAATCGCCCCCACAAGTAGCGGGGTCGGGTTGACGGCGCTGGTCAGAGGAGGGTGCCGCTGTGGAGGACTGGGCGCTGGGCGGGTGCGTGGCTGGGAACTCCCCCGGGCAAAGCAGGAGCAGGGCTGAGTGGGGTTTCCCCCGCAACCAGCCGGGACATCTCATCTCTCTCCAACACGCTCGCAATATGTTCCCAGCATTTTGTCCCCATTGCCCGGGCACAAAGTGGCCTCTGTTCCCTCTCTCTTTCCCACCAGCAATTCTTTATTCCTTTATCTCCCCATGCCGAAGTCAGCTTTTAGAGGCAAAGCCTCAGTTTGTCCTCGAAGCTCCCCGGGGTGCAGAAGCGCTGCCGTCCTTTCCTACAGGCCCGGGGCCAAAGCACCGCGCTGGGAGGTTTCCCATGGCCGCGCAGAAAAACCCACAGCCCCACCGAGCCCCATCGCTCCCGTCTCATCACCCCGGCCCCCCCAGCTCATCCTTGCCCGCACCCCGGTGCTGCAGAGAGATGCCTTTGTTGCCGTGGCTTTGGCAACGGCTTTTATCCCGTCGGCTTTTCCAGGAGAGCTGGTGAATGGGATGTTTGTCTCCCAGTCCTTCGCAGTTTATCCGGCCAGGTTTATTCTCAGGGAGTGGCCGGGGTTTGTGCTGCCCCAGACAAGGAGCCAGCTTGAAGGGATCCAGTTCCCGGGGACAAAATAAATCCATTAGTTGAACATGATCCCTGTGCAACGCGGCACCCTTGGACGCTGCCCAGCACAGAATTTTCCTCTGGTTTGGGGCTTTATTGCAAATCTGCGACAAAGCCGGGATTTGTTGGACGATTAGTGTTGACTCCAACACCATGACAAACCCACCCCCGTGCTGATGTACCGGGCGGTCTCCCAGCCCTGCCACGCCGGGGCAGACCTTGATTTAATGAGGGGGCCGCGGTGGTTTGGCACGAGTTGCTTGGGCATTTTATGGAGGGGGATAAATAGAGGCAGGGCACCCGCTGGCTGTCCCCAGGTGACCGCTGCAGGACCTCCGGGGGAAGGCATCCTCCCAGACCTCCCCAAAGGCGCTGGAGCTGCTCTGTTTAGCGGCTGGTAAATGGGAAAAGACCCCATCCCTGTCCCTTGCCGCTGGTGGGGACACCTCCCCCTGCTCCTTTCGGCAGGCGCAGTCCCAGGAGGGCCGGTGGCCTTGGCAGGTCTGATGTCTTTGGAACAGAAGGTCTCCCACAGCCCGCCTTGGGTTGCAACCCAGACTTGAGCACGTTGGAGCTTATTCTGCCTTTGGTTTCATATTTTGACCAAACCAAAGCTTCGGAGAGCTCCAGACCCTGGTAGCTGGAGATGGCAGCTCACCACCATGCTCCCAAAGCCAACCGGCCACCAAGCTCCTACAGAGCTATGTCCTCCTATAGCCAGGGCACCCCTGTGCTCAGCACCCTGGGCTGATCTCAGCGATGGGGAGGAGGAAAATCCAGCTGTTTGTCACAGAGCAGCCTTAAAAAAATGGAATTTTATAAAGCGCATCCACTCCGCTCGCAGCCTCGGTCAGCAGGGAGATGATGCGCTGCGACAACCCCGTTTGCTAGCTTGGATTTAGAATAAATTACCACCTGCGCATAGAAAAAGTGATCCCAGGACAATCTGGTGCCCCTTAAAAACTCCCAGGTAAATTCCGACCCCAGGAGAAGCGACCCAAGGGGCAGCCACCAGTCCTGTCCACAGCCATGCCGGGGGCCGAGGGCTGAGCCCCGCAGCTGGAAAACACGCCGGTTTCTTGGCCGGGCTTCTCTTGAGCAAGGAGTGTCTGAAGTGGGATTTCTCGCTGTGCTATTGTCCCCTGAAAGCTTTAAGTCTGGGGACGCCGCTCGCCGGGGCAGGCAGCCCTTGTGTGTCCCCCCCCTCCCCGGGGATCTCCAAGCCCCTAGACCTGCCCTGCCTGCTGACACGCTCCCGCTCGGGGCTGGGGAGAGGGATGTCTCCCGCAGCCGCCGACCGAAATGTATCTGATGTTCAAAACAAAGTCTGGAGCTGGTTAGGAGCAGCAATCCGCAGATTGGGAAGCGGGCACTTCTGAGGGATCGCACAAAGGCGCTTCACGGGGGTGTCAGCTCGCCTCGGCGCGTTTTCTTCGCGGCCCAAGTTATTAGAGGATCCAGATGTGCTCGGAGGCGCATGGGCGTGAGCCTGGAAGGCAGGCGGGGGCTCCCCGCTCCCTTTGCAGCCCCCCCCATACTATTCCCACCCCCTGCGCAGCCCGGCATCCCAGCCCCGCTCCCGGTGGGAAGAGCAGCCGGACCTGGGGATCCCTCACCTTGGGAGAAAAACGCTTTTTTGAGCTTCAACCCCAGGTTAAAGCCAAGGCGGTGCTTGGATGCATTGTGGCCGCATACCGGCCCTCGGCTGGCGGCGGGGGGGCTGATTCACTGCCCGGCTGCGCCCCGCCGCAGGGCTTAATTGAATTATGGCAATTAAGGGACATTAGTGCTGCTGCTCGCCGTGGTCCCAAGCTCAGTCCTTGGGCTGGGCGATGGGAAAGCCGGTTCCTCCCCCACAAAAAAACCCAAAAAAAACCATTTTCTGGGCAAGACGGTCTGGTTTGCAGAAGGAAAACTGGGCAGCCCTGGGGTCCCCTCCAAAAGAAAAGGGGGGACAGCTTGGCCTCCAGAGCGAGCGGGGCTCCACTTCTCCTCCCATCCCCAGCAAAAACCCCTGGCGACCCCATCTGCTCGCGGGGCTGCGGGGGCTGCGTGCGCCTAATGATGCTTGTCTAACGAGGGCCGAACACGTCCCGTCCTTGTCAACAGGTTAAGTCATGAGAAATTTAGTGATGTTGGAAAAGAGCTGCTTGTGAGCGCAGCCCCGCCGGATTAGTCCAAACAAAACACATGTGATGGATTAAAAATAAAAATGCTATTAAATTCTTTCAGGATGTGAAATTTAACAAAAGGCCTGTTGTGCGCGGAACTGGAGGGGAAACGTCGGAGTCGGGACCGGGAACTCACTTAGGCAGGCAGTTTTGGAAGGACCACCTCGGATTTATTTTATCCCGCTATTTTTGGCCTTTTGGGTGCGTGTTTTGTTGGCGGGGCGATCTATTAATGCCTCGTCTCGTCTTTTCTGCCCCGCAGCGGGCGAGTGGGGGCAGCCAGGCTCCCAAGCGAGGGGGCTGCGTCGGGAAGCGGAGCAATCCCTCCCTCCTTCCCTCCCTGCCTGCCTGCCTGCCCGGGAACCCGTGACCTTTCCCAGCAAGCAGAAACAAAACCCGACAAATTCCAGAAAGTTTCAAAATCACGACGGCAAAACCCCAGAGCATCGCCTGGGAGCGGAAAAGCCCTTTTCAGATCGGCACTGGAAGCTTTTCGGCTTTGATTCCTGAATGCTCGGGTCCAAAAATTCACTTTATTTTTCCTTTTTTTTTTTTTTTTTTCTCTCCCAAGAGGAAAATTTTAACTCCGCCAAAGCCACGTGTCACCCAAGGGTTTTGTGGACCCTCGTGGCTCAGAAAGCAGGATGGAGATAAGCCATCGGTGCCTGGCAATTGCGTTTCTCAGCCCCCCCGGGGGCTGCTTTCTGCCCTTTGCTCCTCCATGCCCAGCTCGCATAATCCCCATTTCTTCTGCCGGCCGGGCGAGAGGAGGCTGCCAAGCTGGAGGAGGGCCCGGAGCCCTGGCCCACCGCAGCTAATGCAATATTTACTGCTGCAGAGCGATGCTGGAAGCCGCCGAGAATGAGCTGCTTTGTGCGGGGGCGGCTGCGGGAAGGTGGGGGGCACAGGGGGACACGGCGGGACACGGCGGAGGTCCCCCCCCCCGGCCGCCGCCGCCGCCGCCCTGCCCGCTCGTGGCATCTGGGGTGAAACCAGAGCTTCCCTGGGCACAGTGGAGCTCAGACGTGAGCTGGGCACGGTGTGTAGGTCGGGCAGGGTGGACGTGCATGTCGGCGTGTCCCAGGGAACGCCCCCCCGCCGTGCTGCGGGGCCATCTGGGGACGCGGGGACCATCCTCATGGCTGCGGGGCAGCTGGTTTTTACTGCTTCTGCTGGGACGGCTGGTCAAATCTTTTCTTTTCGGAAAAATGGTAGTAAAAAGTGGAAAAGTGGGCTGAGTGTGCAGGACCTTCCGGAGAAGCTGTGGCTGCCCCATCCCTGGAGGGGTTCAAGGCCAGGCTGGACGGGGCTTGGAGCAACCTGGGCTGGTGGGAGGTGTCCCTGCCCAGGGCAGGGGGTGGCACTGGGTGGGCTTTAAGGTCCCTTCCAAACCAAAACATTCTGTGATTCCATGACCCGGCTCTGCAGCTCCTGCAGCCGTGGAGCGTGCCCTGCTGCAGGTGGGGCTGGCAGGGAACTGGCCAAGAGCCCCCCCGTGGGCTGGTTTAGTGAATGAAGTGCAGGTTCTCTGCAACCTCCAGCTTTTTCATCAAGCAAGCCCCACTCTTTCCAGGTTTGATTGACCCATTTTACTGAGGATTTACCCACAGGACCAAATCTGGCCTCCATGGGAGCACCACTGAGGCTGCCTTTGGCCCCAAGAGCAAAAGCATCACATTTTCATCGAGGACTCTGCTGCCAACGAGGCTTTGAGCCAGGGAAGGTGCTGGGCTGAGCTTCCAGGGAAAACCAGGCTGGCAGAGCCAAGGTCCCTTGGGAAAACCTGGCTGGGATATAGAATTACAATTATAGAATTGTCTGGGTTGGAAGGGACCTTTCAGATCATCGAGTCCAACCATCAACCCAACACTGCCAAACCCACCACTACCCCACGTCCCTCAGCACCACGTCTGCCAGGCATGGGGACTCCACCTCTTCCCTGAGCAGCCTGTTCCAATGTTTGACAGCCCTTTTGGGGAAGAAATATTTCCTAATATCCATCCTAAACCTCCCCTGGTGCGACTTGAGGCTGTTTCCTCTCATTCTATCGCTTGTTCCTTGGGAAAAGAGACCGACCCCCATGTGTGCTGCTCTTTGCAAACTTGGCCTGGTGCTCCCCCAAAAATCTCCCTCTGGGACATGTCAGAGGTGGGTCAGGGAGGCAATTATGGAATGGGAAAGGCCATCCCTCCATGGCATCTCTGCGGCAGGAGGTGTGCAGGGCACAAGATGCTCCTGCGAGAGCTTCAGAGATGGCGGGACCATCTGCATCCTCTCTGTGGGGCGGGATGGCTGCGTGGGTTGGGCTTTCCGTAGCCACCGCGCAACCGGCAGGTCAGCGCCAAGCAGTTGAACCTAGGTGAGAAATGAAGGTGGGTGGTGTGGGCAGCCGAGCCTCCATCCATATTCTTCTGCGGTCAAGGGCTGTTCTTCCTCATACACCACTCGCCCTGCTCTGCCCGGAGTAAGAGGGCGGTTAAGCACGGGCAGGGTATTCATGTGCAAAGCGATTTACAGTGCGTTAAAAATGTAATTCTGCCTCCAAGTGCCCGATTCCAGCAGGGCTTGCCAGCGGGGCAGGCTGGCCGCTTCAGCCTGCCCTGGTACTGCTGCCATGGGCGGAGGGGAACGACTTCTCCAGCGCGAGTCCATTCGGTGTTAAAAACGGGAAATCAGTTTTCTATCGATTGGCATTTCTCTTAACGTATTCTCGCAAGTGCTCATTAAATTTTCATTCAATTATCCCGGGCCGCATTGTATCCCCCCCCCCATCTTTTTCAGAGGGAATAGGCGATAATGGACGCATCCATCCCTCCCGCGGAAGCAAGGCGTTCGGCGTGCGGCTAATTTAATGGAAGAGAGGCAAATCTTAATAAAGGAGGAGGGAAGAGCAGTACTCATTGCAGGATGGCTGATGGTATAATGACCCGGCTTCTGAAGGAGCAGAGCAGCCGAAGCTCTCCCGGTGCCATTAACGTTCAATATGTCAGAGCTGAAGGTACCAGGGAGAGGAAAACAACATCATTAAGCAGGACACTCTCACGCTGGAAGGGGAGGCACATTTATATTCTGACAGGGGATTATCTAGGCAGCAATAATAATAGCAGGAGTAATAATAATAATAATAAATCATGATCACTTGGCATTGCTGGCTGTAGTGGTACCCCAGGGTGTGAAACGGCTCCGGTAGAGCTAAAAGGGCGAGTGGTAGACATGAGCATCAGTGGGAGAAGACGGGTTTGCAGACCGATCTGGGACAAGTCCCTGCCTGTCCTGCCTCAGTTTCCCCAGCCGCAAAGCTGGGCAGTGATACTTGGCTCCGCAGAGAGCGCTGCAGCCGCTCAGCTGGGTACCGCTATTTAATCTTTGTGCATTTCCATCTGTTCTTCTCCACCAAGACTAAAACAGTACAGTGTCCACCCGACATCACCATGGTTTTGGGGTGGAGAGCTGCAATCTGAGCTCAGCTCTTGCTGTGGTGGCCATGCCCAAGTCCCCCAGCCTCCCCCACTCCAAGCAGGGGATATGAATCACAGGATCATACTATCGTTTAGGTTGAAAAAGACCTTTTAGATCATTGAATCCAACCATTAGCCTAGCACCGCCAAGGCCACCACTAACCCATGTCCCTAAGTGCCACATCTACATGTCTTCTAAATACCTGCAGGGACGGGGACTAAGTCTGGATTTGTCTCTGCTCTGCCTGGAAGAGCTTTTCCCCATGGGAGCATCCTGCTCAGCGCAGAGCCCCCGAGGGCGGCCCGGCCCTTGCTCAGCCCCTTACACGGAAATGGAGGGGGGACAGTGCCAAATCTTTGTCTGAGCTCAGGGTCGGGCTGCTTCTCAGATCCTTTTCAGACTTTCACATTGAGAGTCACGCGAGCATTGGCCATAAGGCCTGTGACAACACCTCATCCATCTGCAACACTGACAAGCCCGGCCACTAGCCAAAATATATTCCAGATTCGGCTTCAAATACCCCCTGCTCGACCCGTCCCTGAGGCCCGTATGTCTCAGAGAGACGTGTGTTGCTGTGTGCAGGGGTGATGTCTCCGTGGCACGGCCGCGCACATCCTTTCCTAGCGCGCGAGCAAGCTTTCAGTCTCGGGGAGATGCGCTCGCTGGTATCACGGCGGTAGGTGGGCAGGGATTTTGGCAGAGCTGGGCAAGCAGGGCAGAGCTGGGCTCTGGCTAATCTCGCCAGTGCGTCTGAGCGGTTTCATGCAAGGTTGGGAGCCCGGCTGCATGCGCCGCCCTTTATCTGGGTTTCAAGACAGCCTTTGATAAAGAACCACAAGGCAGACAGCGGCGGCAGCTGAAAGGGATCAGGGATCAAGGTAGTGAAGAAAGACCTGGCTCCAAATCAAAAGGATCTCGGCGGGGGGCCAGCGCCCGCTCGGGGTGGGATGGGGACGCTCCGTCCTCTCCCGCGGAGGGGAATGGGAGAGGGGCAGCGAGGTGGCACTATGGCTGCGCGCCCTGCTTGCTGCGCTTCTTCCCTTCCCTCCGCCTCCTGCGAAGACCTGGTTTGTCTCCAGCGTTGCAACGGTTTGTGCTGCCTGGAATTTAAACCCAGCGCTGCGCATCCCGCCGGCGTGGGATGCTGCCTGCCCACCACGCCTGCAGCTCAGCCTCCCCTTTGCCATCGCCCCGCGCCAGCCGCTTGGCAAACGTGGGCCTTGTGAAAGGAGGGCAGAGATTGAGGAGCCGCGGGGATGTGCTCGGAGCACGTCGGTGTGTTGGCTGAGGCGACGCGAGCTCTTTCCCCGAGTGCTTGCGGTACCGCTGAGTGCTCCATTACCGCCCCGCGCCGCGGCTCGCTGCCTGCGGTGCTGCGCAGTCGGGGAGGAGCGCTCCTTAATGCCACGTTGGAGCTGTCTTTCGTAATGCAATTATTCTGCAATAATCTTGAAATGGAATATAATTAGGAAAGGAGCGGGGAGGGGGCAAGAGCATGCTATTGCAGTCGGGAGCTGTAACGTGTGGGTCGTGCCGGCGCTGCGGGAGGCTGGATGGGCCGCGGCTGTGGGCATCCTCTTCCCACGGAGCCGGCTGAAGCCTTGACCTTCAAAACAAAGAGTAAAGAGGAGGGTTTGGGGTTTTTTCTCCTTTTATCTTGAGAATTAATTAGGCTGAAAAGTGTTTCGGAAGAGGCTCGCAAGCTTTAAATCAAGCTTCTGAAGAGCCTGATCAAAGCAGAGGCATCTCCATCTGCGGAACTCCCCTGGGGTGACAGGGCTGGGCTGTTGTCCCCGGATAACCCCCCCCGGCCTGAGGGATGCGGGTCCAGGATGCCGGGATGGAGAGGGATGCTCGTGGCAGACAGTCCGCACACGGCTGGAAGTGCCCTGATACCCAACAGAGAATTTGTTCCCTTGCACCGACTCCGAAGCCCCTGGTGGTCCCTGAGGTCCCTCTTCTTGCACCCCCGCAGGCAAAAGGTTGATTTAAACTGATGACTAAATGCAGCCGGTGTCACAGGCTGAAGAATGAGGGGGTGCCTGCGGGGTTTGGGGGGGGGCTCCAGATCGCTGAGGGTGGGTGCAGGGAACACCTCCAGACCCCCCTCTGCCTTTACAGTTTTAGGGCTTTCGCTGGCCGGGGGGACTCACGGAGCCCCTGGGCCACGGCTGGCTTTGCTTCACCCGTCCCCAGACAGACAGACACCCCCCAGACAGACAGACACCCGTTTCTGGGAACTCTTAACCATGGGAAAAAAATTCCCAGCCCTCCGAGTGACTCACGGGGGAGATAATTGGCTACACCGCTTATTTTTCTTCCTCCTTCTGCCTAAAGAAACCATCGTTTCCAGTGCCCGGCACTGGGACACCATGGCTTTCGCCATTTCCCTTTGTTTTGTCTGACTTATTCACCCCTGGGGGGGGGACCTCTCCCGCTGCCAGAGCCCCCAGCAGCAGAGCAGGGCTGGGGGACTTGCCTGGTCCCCGCTGTGGGGATTCTCCGGTGGCTAGAAAGGGTTGTGCTGGGGGTGAAAGTCTCTCCCTTCACCCCAGCCAGCAATTCCATGAAAGCTGCAGGGGCACAGTCACCCCTGGGGCCTGATCCTGTACCCGCTGGGCCGGTACCTTGTGCAGAAGTGGGGGCCAGACCCACAAACGTCCCACACATCCCTCCCCATGAAAGACACTCATTTCCTGCAGGAAGGAGGATGGAGAAAAAATAAAATAAAGGCTTCACAAGCAGCCACATGCCAACCTCTCCTATTTACCAGCTCGCCAAGGAGAGCCCAGCCCGGGCCGGGGGGGATGGGGGGTCGCACCCCGGCAGCTCCCGTGGCCCCGGCTCCACCGCACACCCCACGCTGGTATAAAAGCTTTGCTGAATCAGATCTAAACCAGGCCTGGAAATTCCTTTGGCATGAGCCGAGCCGGGGATTTCAAACCACATATAGCTTTTTCATTACAACGGCTGTGCTTTTTATACATACATACATATATATATATATATTTATATATTTTGATTCTCGGAGGGCGGGGGTTTTGCTCTTTCCCAGCCTGCGGGTTTGGTCGGGTCCCCGTCCCGGGGCCGCCCTGCTCCCACGCTGAAAGCTTTTGCCTTCCGGCTGCCAGCTCATTAATACAGCTCAATTAATGCTCACTCCCCTGGTGTCCAAAGGTATTGGATTTCCAGCCCCTTCTCGCCAAGCAGAGCCGCCGGAGCCCCGCTCCGCTGCGGGCACAGTCCTACCGAGGCCCTCACCACTCTTTGGGGTTAAAAGTGATTTTATGGGGATTTTTTCCCCTTTCAGCCCCGGGGAGGGGGGGATTTATCGTGGGTCGCTGGAGCAGCACTGCTGCAGGACGGGACGGGGAAATAGAGACAGAAAACCTTCATCTTGGCTTCATCTCGTGACCCGTAGAGCGCATTTAAACACATATCCTGGTTAAGCGAAGGACGCAGGGTTGGTCACCCCACAACCACCACCCTATTTCTCAGGGTGAGACCCCCACCACCACCCCCGTGCTGCCGCCGGGGCATGAACCAGCTCCCAAACCACGAGAGATGGAAACTGGGCAGGCGGGAGAGTTTTTCCAGGGTGGGATTAAGATAAAACGCTTTCCATCGGAGCCCCCGCCTGCGCGGCTGAGCAGGGCTCCTGTCCCACCCCCCCACCTCTGTGGAAAACACCTTCGCGGGGAGACGCTGGGAGCTTTTAATAGAAAATCAGAAGTTTAAATTGGCACAGCAGTGGCTGAAGCGGTGCTTGGAGCCCCGCTGTGCCGCGAGTTTATTTAACAAAAAAAATAAAATAATATTAATGATATTATTGGAGCAAAATGGAGCGAGGGAGAAGGGGACTGTCCTAGCGACGCTTCGCTTCTCTCTTTGGGCAG
Organism: Larus michahellis; assembly: GCF_964199755.1. Lineage (NCBI taxonomy): Eukaryota > Metazoa > Chordata > Aves > Charadriiformes > Laridae > Larus > Larus michahellis. Next base: position 20,584,271 of record NC_133899.1, read on the forward strand.
ACTAAGGGAAAGTCGCTCCTGGGCTCGGTGTAAGCAGCACGTTTAATGCCTAAATTTCATTTCTTGGCTGTTTGGCTGGCAGCGGTGATTTGGTTTTGGAGCCTGGGCATCGCTTTCTGAGCTGGGGCCCAGAGAAAACCCAGCGAGACACCCCAAACCCAGGGGTGGGGGGGTGGGGGGGCTCCTCCTGGGATGCTCTGCCATGGCTCCCCGGGGCCACTCTTTGAGATATTTCCCCTCCTCCCTGGGGGAAGGCGGCAGGGAGCCCCCAGCAGCCTCAGGCGGGCAGGATTTATCCCCGTCCCTCATTCCCGGGGCTGCCCGGGCAGACTTCTGCTAGCAGAGGGTTTCTTCCCAACAATTTCTCACGGTGATGACACCAAAAAAGCGGCGCGGGGGGAGAGGAAGGGGATGAACCCTTTCATTTGCTTCGCCAGCACGAGGGTTTTCCTGGTCGGGGCAGGCTGGAGGCTGGAGAGGTGTGAGGGAAGGATGGAGCTGGGTCCCCCTTGGAGAGGTGCCAAGGGAGGATGGAGCTGGGTCCCGCCCAAGAGAGGTGCCAAGGGAGGATGGAGCTGGGTCCCCCCGTCTCCGCAGCGATGCCGGGCACTTTCCTCCGGCAGCCGGGGAGGTCCCGGGGGGGCCGGGTCGGGCAGCTAGCGGCTGTGTTCCGTGTGCAGGGAAAGGAGATCCCTTCAAAGGGATTTCTTTTGGAAAGGGGGCTATAATTACCTGTTTATGGTTATAATTATTTCCTACCATTCCTCGCAGTCCTGCCCCAGCTAAAGAAAGCATCCCCCCTCCCCGGGTATGGGCTACAAAGTGCCTGGAGGTCTCCATCCCAAATATTTCACATCCAGCCTGCGACCACTTTTCTGGTAGCAAATTCCTTTCCAAATCTCCCCTGCAATTTGCGGTGGGCAAACCTTGTTTGAGTTTGAGGATTTAGCACATTTTTGCCGCACCGTTCTTCGCAGGGAGGGCTCGGGGGTGGGGCTGAGGGGGCGACCGGGCTGCGTTTTGTGTGGTCTGGCCACCCCCGAGCGCGGGCATCCCGCATCCCACCTTGCCGGAGGCACCCCCGGCACCCATCCCGCCATCCCCGGCAGCGGGAGGGCACCGGACGCTCCCCCCGCCGAGGGACGGTCCCCGCATCCCTGTCCCCTGCGCCCCCGCACATCTGGGGCTGCTGCCGAGGCTCAAGGTCGTCGGGCTTTTTTGTTGTTCTTTCTTTTTCCATTTTATGTGGTTTGTGGGCACATAATGGAAGGTGGATTCTGGAGGGGTTTGTTCTCTTGCCAGCCTGAATTATTAATCCAGCCGGGCGTCTTTCTTTCTGTTTTTCTTCCCCCCTGTCCCACCCCACCCAGCTCCCCTTGATTTTATTTTAGGCAATGACAAAGTCACCGGCTGGCAGTGCCAGACCTCTCACCAGCCTCCGGTGGCATCGCTCACCAAAGCGCAGCCGCGATCCGGCCCATGGCAACCAGGAGCCACCAGCCCTGGGGACCACGTCCATCAGCATCCTCAGCCACCCCCCGCTCCCCCGGGCAGGTCCCTAAGGGGCTGCAGACCCCCGGCCTTGCAGCTCTGCTCTCTGGGGCGCTGGCGGCCTTGGCATCCACTTGCCAATGGCTTTGGGTGGCCCTGGCCCACCCAGCCGCACCCAGGGCTGCCACCCATCTGCCAGACACCCGTGCTGCGCTTTAATTAGCCGTGTGGTTTAATGAGCGGCAGCTCGGCTGTGACCGCACAGCCCTCCTGGCTGAACCGCCGTGGTTTGTTATGGCCACGCGTGCTTGTCCCCCTTTGAAACCCTTGTGCCCCCTCCTCTTCCTCGCAGGCAGCCAGGCACTGGTGAGGGGGCTGAGGCGGGGACACAGCCCCTATCATACACCAGAGAATCCACATCAGAGAGCGGGTGGGAGCACCCCGGCAGGTGGGGGCAGTGCAGGGGCACTGGGGATGCCCAGCTCTGCCAGCTCTCTGCTGGGGGCTGCCGAGGTCGCAGCTCCCTGCGAAAGATGCTGTCGGCAGCAGCCGAGGGGTGATGGCTGCTGCTTTGCCCTCCCGCCGCCCCATCCACCGGCAGGCATCGGGCTGGCTCGGGGCTGGGTGCCTTTATTTATACTGGGAAGACTGGGAGAGCATTAGGAAGTCGAGCGTCGCCACACGGCCGCGGCGGAGGGGAAGATGCTCCCCGCCATCGCCGGAGCTGATATTGCTGTTCCCATCACACGGCGCTGGGCGAGCAGCTTGGGCCTTTGGAGGGGGGAAAGGCACTTTCCCATGCTCGCGGCGCTAACGAAGCCCCCGGGAGCCGGGGCAGCAGGCGTGCAAGCGTGTGAGCCCGCGGCAAGGAGACAAAAGCACTTGTTGAATGAGCCCAGCCAGGTGGGAGCATCCCTGGGCACCTCGGCCTCTCACGACGGCGCAGCAGCGGGGCGCTCGGCCGCGTGGCACCTCGCCGCCTAATTGGTGACCCCCGGCCGGCGGCGGCAATTAGAGCCCCAGCCCTCCCCTGTGCCGGGGAGGCTCATTAACCGCCTCCGGCTTCACCCCGCAGGGAGCCGGGGCGCGGGAGGCCGGGGGTGCTGCCCGCCCTGCCTGCTCCGGCTCCGCTGCCCACCCTCGCGGGAGGAGGAACGGGATGACAATTTATATCTGCGCTAATTGGCCTCAAGGCTGCCGAGCGGGGAGCCAAGAGGGCAGTGGGTATGGGCTCATCGCCATCCTCCTCCTCCTTCTCCTCCCCTGCAGCGAGCTCCCTGCTCGGAGCAGAGGGTCCCCATCCCCAGGGCTTCTCCCCTGCTTTTATTCCCTTCCCCACAGCAGGTTTTGAGGACAGATAGTCACATTTTTGGTTATGCCAGAGGCCATTTTACCCCCATCTGGCTTAAGGTTATTTTCCGTGCCTTACAGCTAAGCAGAACTGGGATGTGAGTCATTAAAATCACCCTCTGAACCTGCCGTTTCGTGAGACCTGAAAAAGGGGAAAAATCAGTAAAAAACTGCAGGGGTGGGGACAGTCTCTGTGCATCTGCTCAGGCAGCTGTAAACAGCCTCATCCGCTGCCGGCAGAAAGCTGAGGCTCTGCCGAAAAATAGGGATTTTGGGGTGGAAACACAAGTCTGCGGGGCGCCAGCAAGGGCCCCCAGCCCCGAAATGATGGCGCTGGAAAGTGTGGTGAAACGCAGTGTCCGTCTGTCCCCTCCGGCCGGGCGTGGAGTGGATCCTCTCACCCGGATGAGATGCCCAGCTCGCCCTGGGGAGCCGGCGGCTGCCGAGGATGGATCCTGGCGGCAAACACAACACCTTTGATCCCTCGGTGGCCGGCACTGGCGAGGCTGCCCCACGGGGCCAGCTGCAGGCACGGCGCAGGGGCTCCCTGCTCCCAGCCTCAAATATCCGTCTGCTCCGCTCCGGCCACAAACCCTCCCCTGGACTAGAAAAAGAGGGGAAAATGACACGCTCTGATTTGCAGATTTGGCAGAGATGAATTCCACCCCCCTGGAAGGCACGGCAGGAGATGATGGGGCTGATAGCGCCGGGCTGTGTGTGCCACCGGAGCTGCTCCGGCACCGGGGCTGCCCCGCTCCCGGGGAGAAGCTGGGAAACTCCCTCCCGCCCTGCTCGGGGTGGCAAAGGGCCAGGCTGATCCCGTAAAACCCCACGGGGTGCATCGTTCCATGGGCAAAACCGCCTGAGATTAAGGGCGGGAGGAAAAAAGCAGAGCGGTGAGGCATATGGGGTGGCCACTTGTGTAGCGAGAGCGTTTGGCCTCGGCTGCTGGGGGAGGGCAGCCAGGCTCAGCAGCGTCCCTTCGCTCTGGAAGGGGCAGAGGGGACGTAAGGGACAGCCAGCTCCCAGAGCATCAGCAGGCAGTCATGTGGTGGGTACCGGCCCCTGCAGGGTGATGCTGGGAGGGATGCAGGGCAGAAGGGCTGCTGGCTCTTGCAGGCGGCGAGCTGAAAGCTAAGAGGAGCCCAGGAAAGGGGGTGGGGGGGGTGGGGAAAGCACTGACGTGTGCTGTATTTCATAACATGAGATGTGAGACTTTAATGGGCTCCGAGATATCAAAGGGGACAGGAAGCCTAAACCTGTACGCGGCACATCAACAGCAACACGCGATACGATCGCCACGCTCCTTCGCCTGCAGCCCCCGAGGACAGAGCCCCGGCGTTCAGCTCAAAGGCGTATCGCTGCCAGAGACCCTGACCTGGAGCACTGGGACAAAGCGGTAAACGAGGTTTTAAATAAAAAGCGATGCCGGGCTCCCGCGGGAGAGGCGAGCTGGGAAAGCCTCCCGGCGGCGCGGGGCTGGCAGGCACATCACCCTGAGTTGTGGCCAGCGCCGTATTTCTCCCTTGCAAAGTCGAGCAGTAAATCCCATCTGGGGGATGTCTCGGAGGCACGGAGGGACAGTCACCGCAACAAATTTATGGCTCAGAGGCGGCGGAGCCATGCCATAAATATAAGAGTTGTGCAGGAGAGCTGGCCGGCCCCTGCGCATCCCCGACGGGAAGATCGTCCCCTTCCCCGTCCTCTCCCCCAGCCCAATTTTCTCTCATTTTGGTCTCACAGCCAGTGCTGTTCATTGCTGTTAAAACATCCCCAACTCTGGAAGGAGCTGGGCCCTGGCAGTGGTGGGATGGCCGTCATGGATAACAACCACCCGGACTCACACCAGCGGCATCGGGAATAAGAAGGAGACGTGATTTGGCGTGCTCATGCCTGCAAACACTCTGCTCTGCGGCACCAGCCTCTCCCCATCACCACCATCCCGGCTTTGCTGATGGTGGTTGGCCTCTCCTGGGGCTTAACCCCCACCACCACCCCCCCCCAGCCAAGCTGTGTCCACACTTATCCCAGCTAATAAATCTGTGGCACTTATCCCTGCTAATATATCCCGGCGCTGACGGTGGCCGGCCGGGCCGTGTTGGAGGCTCCTGAGGGTCTCGGCTGAACGTGCCGGCCCAGGGCGGGTGGCACCGGGGTGCAGGCTGGTGGGCTGCGAGAGCGCTGGGGTTTCCTCGCAGGTAGGGGAAAATAAGCATCTGTGCTTCGGAACAGCGGCCGAGGAATCGGGGAACATTATCAATGGGCAGGAGAAGGGAAGGGAAAGGTCTCCCATGATTAACCTGGCGTAGGATCCCATGACGATGATTGGACCCCAGCTGGCACGGGAAGAGAGCTTGAAAACAGGTTCCAAGGGACAAGGCAGAAAATCCCGTCAGAAATGTGAAAGAATAAAAGCAGCCAAGGAGGGAGCTACTAAAAGTGTATCCAGGAATTAAAAATAATAATAATGAAATAAACCGAGGCTCTCCTGTTGATTTCGCTTTGGGATTTCCCCCCGATGGGGGATTTATAAGGCACGTGTCCTTCTCGTTTGGACAGAAGGGTTTGCGAAGCTGTACCCGTAACCATCACACCAGGCAGCTGTGGGTACTGATGCTTCTGCCTGGACACTGCATCAGGAGCGAAATCTGTGCCCGGCATGAGAGGTGGGGACAGCCACCGCGATACGATGGGGCAGCTATGGCTGTGACCTCGAGCTGACAGCATGTTGATGGGGAGAGTGTTATTTCAGGTAGGAAAGTGCTCCTCCAACCTGGCCAAGTTGCCGAGGCCAACAGGCAGCGGAGCCCTATAAAGTTCAACACAGCAAACCCATTTCTGTTCGAAGGCGGAGGTTCCTTCTAAAAGGCTGCACATTAAGAAGTCCTGGGGAGGAAGTCAATAAAGACATGGAAGAGTTTCCATGCAGGGCTGCCGGCTTTTACTGCAGGGACTTGGAGAAATGCTCTTTGGGCATCCCCGGGCAGCTGTTTACCTCCAGCATTACACTCTATTGGAGGTGGAAGAGCAGAAGAACTCAAGTTTCCAAAAATCACAAGTATCAACCCTTGCCTGGCAACATGCTCTAGGGAAGGGATGCCATCCAGAGGGACCTGGACAGGCTGGAGAGGTGGGTCTGTGCCACCCTCCTGAGGTTCAACCAGGCCAAGTGCAAGGTCCTGCATGTGGGTCAGAGCAATCCCAAGCACAAATCCAGGCCGGGCGGAGAATGGCTGGAGAGCAGCCCTGAGGAGAAGGACCTGGGGCTGTCGGTGGATGAGAAGCTCAACACGAGCCGGCAACATGCGCTGGCAGCCCAGAAACCCCCCGCAGCCTGGGCTGCATCCCCATCAGCGTGGGCAGCAGGGCGATGGGGGGGGGATTCTGCCCCTCCGCTCCGCTCTGTGAGACCCCCCTGCAGTGCTGCCTCCAGTGCTGGGGCACCAACAGCAGAAGGACACGGAGCTGTTGGAGCGGGGCCAGAGGAGGCCCCGGAGATGCTGGGAGGGCTGGAGCCCCTCTGCTGGGAGGACAGGCTGAGAGAGCTGGGGGGGTTCAGCCTGGAGAAGAGAAGGCTCCGGGGAGACCTTCCAGCCCCTGCCAGGCCCTAAAGGGGCTCCAGGAAAGCTGGGGAGGGACTCTGGAGCAGGGAGGGGAGCCATGGGACGAGCGGGAAGGGGTTTAAACTGGAAGAGGGGAGATTTAGCTGAGATATTGGGAAGAAATTGTTTGCTGTGAGGGTGGTGAGCCCCTGGCCCAGGTTGCCCAGGGAAGCTGTGGCTGCCCCATCCCTGGAGGGGTTCAAGGCCAGGCTGGACGGGGCTTGGAGCAACGTGGTGTGGTGGGAGGTGTCCCTGCCCAGGGCAGGGGGTGGCACTGGGTGGGCTCTAAGGTCCCTTCCAACATAAACCATTCTGTGATTCTATGACCCCCCCCCCCGCCAGACCGCCCCGGCCTCCCCACTCTGACACCGTACAGCCCTCGGGGGGGTGCGGGTTGGAATTAATTAAACAAATAGAACCAACTACAGGCGCAATTAGGAACCCAGCGCCCCTCGTGGGCTGCGCCGCGGCTCCCCCTGGCGGCCGCACGGGGCGCTACCGGGAGGGGCGCGGGGAGAGCTGCGTGCTCCCCCCGGGCCAAGGGAGGGCAGAGCTGGTGGCCCCGCGGGCCTTGTACAGCACCGGCCCCCGGGGATGCTGGGGGGGGTGGGCTGGCTGCCCGGCCCCGGGAACGGCGCCCGAAATAATGGGTCAAAAAAAGGGATATTTGGGCAGGAGAAAGCCCCACAAAATTGGCCGGGCTGGCTCTGTGTCCTGGTTTGAGCAGCACAGGATTGATTTCTCTTTCAGTAATTTTACTTTTCAGTAAGGTCTCTTCTAATGCCTGGGAAAACCGCACTTTCAGAAGACTCCGGTGCCTGAATTGGTGACAATATTTACTTTATCGCCAGCTCTGGGGTGCGGGTTTCAAGGTCTCGGTGTTTTCGAGGTGCGGGGACGAGGGGGAGCGAGACCCGGGCATTGCCCCAAGCTGCCAACAGGGTTATTTCATACCATGAACGGCACATTCAGTATAAATTAGGAAGTTTGCTGAGGAGTTCTCTCTCTCTCTCTCTCTCCCTCCCCTGATGGCTGCCATCCTGAGCACTCCTCGCCCCGGTGCCGCAGCCCTGAGCCCTTCCCTTCCTCCCGCAGCCGCAGCGCTCGCAGGGTCCCACATTGGCTGTCCCTGCGGGGAGTGCACAGCTTCTGCTGGGGAACGGGCTGGGAATAGTCCTCGTGTGGTTTATATTGGTATCGGGATCAGTACTGGTTCTTTAGTGTTATTAATGTTAATTATTTAGTCTTACTCTATTAAATCTGTTTATATTTCAGCCCTCGGGTTTCCTTGTTTTTTCCCAATTCCCCTTCCTGGGGTGGGGGGGTCATTGGGTGAGAGAATAATTGTCTAAATGACAATAAGTTGTGGGTTCTTCAAACCGTAACACCCAGCTAACCCTGTGCTGAAGGAGGCTGTGGCCCGCGTCCCCCAGCAAGGTCCCCTCTCCAAATCGCTGTCAGCAGCAGCTCTGCCCCCCGCAGCCCAGAGCGTTCCACCCAATGGTTCCAAACCCTACTGGGCTTTTAAAAGGTGCCGTTTTCTGTTAAATCCCACAGCATTTAAAAGCTATTTAATGTCTGGACTACTCCCCGCTGAGTTGTAAATAATTTTTTCCAGCACTGAGAATTGTTTACTAACATTTTATCGAGGCCTTATTTTCCGAAGAGGGGATGCGGCTTGGAACCCAACGGCAAATAGCTCAGTCGGGGCCGTGGGCTGCACGCAATGGGCCTGATCAAAACACTCTCTGTCACTTATTTGCAAAATTCAGAGTGAAACTTTATGCAGTTTGGAAACGAAACGTTGCCTCCCCTCTGTCCCAATGTGTTATTCACTGTTTTCCTATATTCTATGGTAATTCCATGGAGCATTCTCTAAGCTAGCTGACCAGGGTTTTGAATCCGGATTTAAGGCGAGCACAGCGATGTCTCAATATTTACGCTGTTCCACATCAGCACGTCCACTGGGATGTCTCCAGCCACCTCAGGAGAGCGACAGCAGCAGGGGGCTTGGCCCGCTCGTCCCAGTTGGAAACGGGTGATGTGTGTGAGCTTCCCTGGCCAACCCCCCCAGCAGAGCACCACCGCAGGACCCGGGGCCGACACGGACTCCAGCCCCAGCCTCTTCCTCCCACCGGTCATTTCTGCACAGGGCATGGGCTCTGCTATTGAAACCGTCCTGCTGGAGCCAGGAGTGGAAATGAAACTCCTCCCGGAGGGGACACCCCGTGCAGGCAGTTTTTCTCTGGCTGCTTATAGCTTTGGCGTTGGAATACGGCCGGGTGGAGCGGCAGGGGCACAGGATGCACCAGCCCCTGGTGCATGCAGTGCTGCCGGCTTTCCGGCTGCTCCACCTGCGGCTGCTGTCGGAGCTGGGAGAAGGGCTCTACCACGCACCCGCAGTGTCCCCACCCACGTTTGTGGGCTAAAACCCGGGCATCGCATTCTTGTACCTGAAGACAGCCATTTGACACGCTGCCAAGGAAGCGCCAGGCTCTGCGAGCGCCGGCGGGCGGCTGGTGGGGACCTCAGCCCGGGGACCCTTGTCACCAGTGATGTGACTAAGCCCCTCAGTGGCACCAAGGCGAGTTCTGCCCTCAGTTCCCTAGTTCCTCTCCACTCTGCGTCTTTTCTCTTCGACCAGAAGTGGTGCCGGGGTGTTGGATGCCTTCGCAGCACCGAGCGTCTCCGGCAACACCAACAGATGCTCTTTTGCTTGTAAAGCAATAGTGGACAGGGCAGGTGCCGGTGTGGGGTGGAGTCGGAGCGGCTAGAGAGGGGCGTAGCCCTAAGGTTAGGGGTAGACCCCGGTACACCACCCCAAATCCCTGCCCTCGCTCCTTGAAAGCATCACTGGGGTGCTCTGTGTGCGGGGCAAGTAAGCAGCTGGGTAACAGAGGGTCAATGACACTCGTGGTCCACCAAAGGACCAGCCTCTCCAGGACCCCTTCGGTACTGCAGGCAGGAGGATGGGAGAGCCTCCAGACACTGCTTTCCAGGAGAGGATGACCTGAACGTGCATCAATAAATCACAGAATCACAGAATGGTGGGGGTTGGAAGGGACCTCTGGAGATCACCCAGTCCAACCCCCTGCCAGAGCAGGGTCACCCACAGCAGGTGGCACAGGAACGCGTCCAGGCGGGGTTGGAATGTCTCCAGAGACGGAGACTCCACCACCTCTCTGGGCAGCCTGTGCCAGGGCTCTGCCAACCTCACAGGAAAGAAGTTCCTCCTCGTGTTGAGGTGGAACTTCCCCTTGTCCTGTCGCTGGGCTCCACTGAGAAGAGTCTGGCCCCATCCTCCTGACACCCACCCTCTAAGTGTTTATAAGTGTTGATAAGATCCCCCCTCAGTCGTCTGTTTTTCCAGACTAAAGAGACCCAAGTCCCTCAGCCTTTCTTCATAAGAGAGATGTTCCAGTCCCCTCAGCATCTTGGTGGCCCTACGTGACTGGGTTTGACGTGTGTGCCTTGCACAATGTACATGTAAAATTATTGCCCCAGTAAAACGCCCGCAGAAGCTGCTGGACACGGTTGCAGACATGCACAGCACGGTGGAGAAAAGGGAGACGGGGCTCAGGGCTGGCCCCCGCTGGGTGGCTGCTGGGTGCCACAACCTGCCCTTGTGTCCCACCGAGGGGCGACATCCAAGGGACGAGCCGACCCTTCGATGAGCAATTGCTGTTCCTGCAGCAGCCGCACGGACTGTGCTCCCCCAGCCCCCTGGGATCCAGAACCTCCTCCAGGGAACAAATTGGGAATTTTTCCCCTCTGAGAAGGAGAGCGCGATGCTCCAACACATGAACCCCGGCTGCCGGGGCGGCGGCGGTGGCGAAGTAGCAGGGCTGCAACGTGACGCTGGGAAATTATACCATCAACGGAGCTGCTGTCATGGGAAAATGAACCAGCCGTCATATGGTGTTGATTTAGTGCTCGAATACGAAGAATAGGGGAAAGGGAGGAAAATAACGCCAAACAAACCTCAACCCCCCACAATTTTATAAAGGAGTTTTGTGCAAACCCTCCGCTTTTACCCGGAGAAGGGAGCGGTGCTCCTCCGGCTGCCCCTTTGGGCTGCAATTAATCTCGTTTCAGCAAACTGGAATCAAAGTCCCCGGCTCCATTACGAGCCACCTCTTAACGGTGTGTCTTGAAAGTCTGAGCAACTCGACGCTGCTTCGAAAAGTGCCGGCGAAGGCGGAGAAAATTAAAGCGTCGTTCAGGATGACACCACCCAGCTTTTCCCCACAAAAGTTTTAATGATGTTTTTGTCATTTGAAGCGCCTGATCAGCCTCCAGAAGTGTGGGACAGTGGCACCTTCGGAAACTTTTGAAGCTTTCCTGCTGTTTTCTAAAAGCGGTGTGTTCGGGATGCTGTGAGAGGTGCCCTTGCCGGCGGGATGCGACAGAGTGTGACCACCTTTCATCTCCTGTGGCTACAGGAATTGCACAGCCCTTGTGAGCAGCCACAGGGCTGGTGTCTGAAGAAAAAAAATGAAGGACATTTGGCTTTCTGTTAGAAACCTGAATTCCAGCTGCGGGCAAAGCAAATGCGCCCCACAGCCAAACCGAAGTGGCTTTCCTGAGGGATGTGACCCCAAATCTTCCTCGCATGGGGGTGGCGAGGAATCACATGCCCAAGCTTGGACTGAATTACTTTTTGCAAAAAAAAATTTGGCACAAAGACAAGTGTCCCTTGAAATGCTCTGGGACTAAGTGTGTCCTGCTGCCGGGTCAGCCTGCTTGGGGGCAACGCGGGAGTTCAGCTAAAACCATCCGTTAAACCGAAGCCAATTTAGAATTCTGAGCCATCGGTAGTGTGCGGAGACTGAATCCCCCACCCACACCGAGTCCCCTCGGTGAAGGCACGGGCAGACCTGTGTTTGGGGAAGATGTAATTAGAAGAGATCCCAGACCATTCGCTTCATTACTGCAGCCGTGATTAATAGCGGCGGCGGCGGCGGCGGCAGTGTGGAGCATTGCCAGGGAGGATGGATGCGGGATCCCAGCCCGTCGGCGATTTCCCACCTCCAGGAGCGGCTCTCGGTGGCTGGAAAGGGAATTGAAATTAATTTCCAGCCACTACCTGCTGGAAAGCAGGAGCCTCCAAAAGCAGATAGTTCAAACCGGTGCTAGGGAAAGGAGCCGCAGAGCCCCACAGCGTGGTCCCAGGGTTGTAGAGTCAACGGAACGATGCTGGGGGTACAGCGGCTTCGGGTCTGGGGCCGTTGGGTGTACAGACACTGCATGTCTGCGCCCACCATCACCGGTGCTCTCCTTCTATAACCGCCTGATTTACTCCATTGACATCAACCCAGAGAAGCCGTGGCTGCCCCATCCCTGGAAAGATTCCAGGCCAGGTTGGACGGGGCTCTGAGCAACCTGATGAGGTTGAAGATGTCCCTGCTCATTGCAGGGGTTGGACTCAATGGCGTTTGAAGGTCCCTTCCAACCTAAACCATTCTGTGATCCTATGATTATGACACTTGGTTAGTGTACGAGATGCTCCATCTGATACATAACACTCTGGTAACGTCACATTAATCTGCTGGGGATTTTTTTTTTTAGCTGGTTACACAGCTGTGCCCTCTTTGTCCCCCCTGACTCTCAGCTGGGCCACCGGCAAGTGGCTGCCGTCACACAGCTCCTGCTCGCCCTGCTCTCCCTCCCCTGGCCGAGTGCACATCCTGATGGCATTCCGTCTTTACTAACGGAATTAACGTGCCAGCGGCTAACGGTGGGAAGAAGCCGGAGAGCCTGTTCGAGCGGCTGGAGGAGGCAAGCGCGGAGGCGGCTCGGCTACAGGCAGCGCTGGCTCCTCCTGGGCCGTGCTGAAGATGGCAGCATGTACCGGCAAAAGCGAAGCGGCCGGCAGCAAACCTCCCCGCAAAAAAAAAATCGTGAGTTTATAGCGGGGTTTTTTTGTGCTGTAGGCCAGCAGGAAAAATCTATAAACCCCAAAGCTCGCGAGCTCCGGTCTTATAAAACCTGAGTAAAGCCATGTACGTGCATGAACATACGCGGGTGATGCTTCTGGCCTGTAAAGCAATCAGGGAGGCAATTAGGCACACAACGAGTGGCGTTTGTGTGGCACCTGCCAGGCTGCCGTGGGAAATGGCCATGCTATAAAACTTATGGAGAATGCGGTTTGGGCTTGGAATTTGCTTTCTTTTTTTCTTTCTTTTTTTTTTTCCTTTCTTTTTTTTTTTCCTTTTTCTTTTCTTTTCTTTCATGGCATTAAGTTCAAACCCGGCAGATTTCCTTTGTCAGATGGGAAGTGCTTCGTTTCAGAAGTAATTGGTTTCAGTTCTGAGCTGTTTAAAGGCACGTTTGGAGTTTTAAAGGGCGGTGGGGGGAATACAAATGAAGGCATCTTGGAGAGCAGAAATGAAGAAAACAAAAAAAAATAGGCACTTCAGAGGCTTATTTCTAAATGAATAATGCACCAGAGCCGACACGTTCATTTTATTTTCTGTTGTTCCCAGAAAGTGCTCTCCCCGCCACCCTCCAGGACTCAGGCATAGGAACCACCCCGCATCCCAGTGGAAGCAGCAGCAGCAAAGCTGTGGAGAAGCCCGGAGCGTGGAGAAAACCAAATGAGCATCACTAAAACGTGTGCGGCAAGGCAGTGTCTCCCGCTGGGAGATGGCCGGGCACCTGCCCAAATCCCAGCTCTTCCGAGCGCTTCAAGCTCTTCCAAGTGCCGGGGCTCAGGAGCCCTTGTGCCCACCACGTACGGAGGATGCTCGCAGAGTTTGAGCTCCAGGAGATTAAACCCCAGCCGACAAAACCTCCCCCTAAAATCCAGGTACAATCCAGAGAGCAAGGATTCAGGGGAAGGAATCAAACCCCTGCAAGAGCCGCCTCTAACCAGCGAAACCCCAGTTTCAACGTGATCCCAAATGGATTGCTTCACGAGGCCATTAAAAATGGTCATCCTGGCTTTTTCCGGGAGCTGGGACGGGGTGGTCGGCAAAGCTGTCCCCTGCCTTCGCAGGCACGCTGGAGACCAACGCCCAGGGCGGCGTCAGTCCTTCGCAGGGATTTGGTGGCAGTGGGACACAGGGCTGCTGCGGTGGGTGGGGGATTTTCCCCCAGGGGAATCGCCTGTTTGGCAATTCGCAGCACTAATCGCTTGGGCGTTGTTGTGGGCGAGGATGCTCCCTCCGGCCGGAGGGCGCAAAACCGTGACGGATCGGCGGGAATGCAAAATCTGCCTTCTGTAAAACCAGGGCTTTGCGGTAGGGAGAGCCATCGCCCAAGGAGAGCTGATGGACAAAATGGCTCTTCATTAGCAAAAAATGCCATTAGAGGTGATGACCACCTTCACCCCCTCCTGAGGGCTGGCGGGCAGGGGATGGCCATGGCCAGGGCTGGGGGAGGTGGGTCCCACCTGCGCCTCTGCAGTCAACTTAGCAAAAATACAGAGGGTTTTACTATATTTTTTTTGTTTAGCCATCTGCCTGTAATTTTGCCGGGGGGGTTGGGAAGGTTTCGCCTGGGAAGGGGGACTGAAAACAGAACTACGCTCACCCCAAAATCATCGGGTTCACCTGGAAAAGGGCATCGGAGCTGCCGCTTCATCAAGAAATTCTCCTTTTCCCTGCTCCCAGGGCAGGTATCGGGCATTTATCTGGGGCTATAACCAGCCTCGGTGGTCGTGTGGCGCACAGGGATGGGGATGGACAGGGATGGAGAAAGGGGGGAAGCTGGCTGGATGGACGGTCCCAAAGAGTGGTGGTCAATGGAGTTAAATCCAGCTGGCGGCCAGTCACAAGTGGTGTCCCTCAGGGCTCGATGTTGGGACCATTTCTGTTTAACATCTTTATTGATGACCTTGATAAGGACATAGAGTGTATCATCAGCAAGTTGGCAGATGACACGAAGCTAAGCGGGAGTGTTGATCTGCATGAGGATAGGGAGGCTCTACAGAGAGACTTGGATGGATTGGACCGATGGGCCAAAGCTAATGGAATGTGCTTCAACAAGGCCAAGTGCCGGGTCCTGCACTTGGGCCACAACAACCCCATGCATCGCTACAGGCTTGGGGAAGTGTGGCTGGAGAGCTGCCTGGCAGAAAAGGACCTGGGGGTTCTAATTGACAAGCGGCTGAACATGAGCCGGCAGTGTGCCCAGGTGGCCAAGAGGGCCAATGGCATCCTGGCTTGTATTAGAAATAGTGTGACCAGCAGAAGTGGGGAGGTGATTGTCCCCCTGTACTCAGCACTGGTGAGGCCACACCTTGAGTATTGTGTCCAGTTCTGGGCACCTCAGTATGAGAGAGATATCGAGGTGCTGGAGCGAGTGCAGAGGAGGGCAACGAAGCTGGTGAAGGGCCTGGAGAATGAATCTTACGAGGAGCGATTGAAGGAGCTGGGACTGTTCAGTTTGAGGAAGAGAAGGCTGAGGGGAGACCTCATCACTCTCCACAACTACTTGAAAGGCCATTGTAGAGAGGTTGGTGCTGGTCTCTTCTCACAGGTAATTAGCGATAGAACAAGAGGGAATGGGTTCAAGCTGCAACAGGGCAGGTTTAGAGTGGACATTAGGAAAAAACTCCTCACAGAAAGAGTGGTCAGACACTGGAATAGGCTGCCCAGGGGGGTGGTGGAGTCACCATCCCTGGATGTGTTTAAGAGTTGTTTAGATGTGTTGTTGGGGGATATGGTGTAAGGGAGAAATTTGTAGAGTGGGGTTGATGGTTGGACTCGATCCCAAGGGTCTTTTCCAACCTAAACGATTCTATGATTCTATGAAGGAACTGGAAGCAAACCAGTGGTTTCCAGCTGCAGAGGGAAGGAGAAGCACGGCCCGAGGACCACCCCGCAGCATCCCACATGCCCCGGGCGGCTCAGCACCCGCCGGCTCAGGGCAAACAGGGGAAAGAGGGGGGGAAAAAATGCAACGCAGCCGGTAATTTCCCTGACACTGAGTGGTGGAGGATGAAGCCAGCCTCCTAATTCATTGTGATTGGGTTTTTTGAGAAAGCAGGAGTGGGGGAGAGCTGCTTCTACCCACCGAAATGGGAAGCAAGAGGCTCTGGGTGGAAACGTGGGGCTGAGGGTGCTGCGGATGGGGCTCAGGTGCTGCCGGACCGTGGGGCGGGGGCCGGAGATGAGGGGTACGGGACGGGAAGGAACCGTCTGGGCATCTCTCACCCCGCCGGACGTGGGGGGCCGAGGGATGCCCCTCGCATTGTTCCCCGGATCCGGCCGGGGCTGCAGGATATCCTGGAGGAGCCGCCGGACCCCCACGGCTGCGGGGATGAGGTGGGGGGGGGCCGGTTTGGGCCCTCCACCAACACGACACTTGCTTTTAGGTCATCTTGTCCCCGAGACAAGTCACACGGAGATGATGCCGGGGTGGCGAGGACACCCCAGCGATTTGGAACCAGGCGGGAAAACAGGTTTGGTTTGCTCCCGCCTGTTGAAAAAGTTGAACCCGGGGTGTGTGGGGTGGTTGCAGTGACCTATAACATGATGTGGGTGCTGGGTGAAGGGGTTGGGCGGAAAAACCGCAGCCAGCAAGCGGCCGGCTGGAGGGAGGGAAGTTCCCCGCGGGCTGATAAGCGCCAGGGACGCGGCAGTCTCGCTCTATCTGCCCCACTGATAAACTGGGGACGGGCTGGCGCCTGCTGCACCCTGGCAAGGCCACCCGCCCCCGCCAGTGGCACCCGCGTCCCCGCGGGCTCCTCTGCAGCACCCACGGGTGCCCGGCCATGCCGCGTCTCGCCTTGGCTTACTGCCATCCTCCCCGTATCGGGCGGCTAAAAATAATCCGGAGGCAGCAAAGAGAAGGCGATGAGTACCCGAGCCCATCAGGGCTTGGCTCCACGTCACCATTTCATCTGGGCAGACTGGGCTGCGGTGGCCGTGTTCCCGTCCCGAGGGGCCCTGGGAGGTGGCGGAGCGTTGGGGGATCTGCCTTTCCGCAGCCACCCCCCAAGTTAGGGCTAGAAACGCTCCGCCGAGGTGCCAGATGTGGCTTGGTTCCCTCCCGTCTGTTTCCCGGCCATGGGAGATTGCTCGCAGCGATGGCACCGATCCTGCCACTCACTGCCCCCGTGGCCTCGGTCACAACCCTGCGCCCTCTCGGTCCCTCATAAGCCAGGGGACCCCCTCGGCTCGCCACAGTAGGTAGAGAGCCCTGCGAGCTCTGTCCCCACCACCTGCATGGCTTCCTTTGGGGCTTTTTGGGGGGTTTTTGGCTTTTTATCAGGGCTGGGGCAGCAGGCGGGTGGGGGAGGACGGTGACGCCATGCTCACGCCATCGTACGAGCTCCCCGCCGGCGCCTGCTCCAGCGAAGACGGTCCTCACGTCTTCCTGCATCTCTGTCACTGGCTGATTGACGCTGCTGAGAGGTCTCAAATATTCAAAAAGTCTCAGCCAGCACCAGAAATAGGTATTTTTATCCCCTCTGGGTGATTATTCCCTTGCTCATGTATTATATTTGCACCCCAAATATACGGACGGGGGAGCAGCAACCAGAACAGGTTGCTCCAGACCACGAGCCAAGAAAAACCCTCCAGAAAGGAGTTTCTTTTGGGGGAAATGGAGATATAAAAAGATCCGTTGGGCTTGGTATGAGAAAAGGGCAACTGAATCAGGTGAAACATTTCATTTTGGAGCCTGAATTACTTCTTTAAATTGCGCTGGGGTACATTTGGTGAGGAAATGTCAGTACAGAAGAAGTGTAAAATCCTTCTGAGACAACTGGTGTGAAAGAGTCTGACTTGGGGGAAAAAAAAAATGGATTTTTTTTTTTTTTTACATTTCTTTTTTTCCCTTCCTAAAAAATGTGACGAACAAAACAGGAATTCAGGAAACGTTTGACTTGACATGACTCTGCCTATTTCTGTGCGAGGGAAAAAAAAAAAAACCAACCAGAAAACCCACCATGCTGCTGTGGCTCAAAAACACTTGCCCCGGGGATGTCTGTCCTGCTGCTGGTGCGGCTGGGCATCACCTGGCGGCGTGGCATCAGCCCCCCGTAATGGGGATAATACCCAGCTTTTAAGGGATGAAGTGCGCTGGGCAGAGGAGCTGGTCCCGGCTGCCGGAGTGATTCCTGGTCAGCATCTGTCGGGGCGGATTAGTGCCGCAGCAGGCTGGGGGCTGCCTGCCAGCAGCAGTTTTCATAACCAGATGCTGCGCGCGCTCTCTTCGAGCCACCCCCAGAAATGAAATTGCCTCATTCCAAAAAAAAAAAAAAAAAAAAAAGAAATGAATACGCTGACATGAAGTAGCTCTTTTGCAGGGGATGTTAAAGCTGGTGACAAGTCCAAGTCACTCCCGGGGGTGGGGGGGTGGCTGACACCCCCCAAACCCTCTGCCGGGCTGTGGCATCGCCCGGGCCGGTCCCAGGGACCGCGGCTGGACCGGCCGGCGGAGGAGGGCTGTGCAACCAGCACAGCTTCTGGAAAAATGTAAATAAGGCCCCGAACTGGCGCTGTCAAGGTCTTGCAGATACAAAAGAGCAAATTCCTGCCTTCCAGGGAAGGGCCTGAGCTGGGTTTGGGTTTCAGGGCCGGGAGCCCACGTGCCGGGGTCGTGTCTCCGGGCATGGCCAGGGCTGCGGTGGCATCACCGGGGGAAGCGTCACCCTGCACCTCACCGGCGATGCCACCAACCCCCAGTGTTTGGGATAAGGTGGAAAACAGCTCTTTTCCATCTGCCGGCACTCAGCACCTGATGCTGCCACAAAATCCAGGCTGCTTTGGAGTTTGCACTGCATTTTTCCTCTACCTGCCGAGAAAAGTAGGTGTTTTAGGAAGACATTACAGATGTATTAAGGTGCAGTCCTCTTGCACCAGATCATCAGTCCTAATCCCACGGGATGCTGTACTGCTGGTGGCGAGACCCAGGGAGGAGAAGGCAGGACCTCGTGCACCCAGACATCCCTGCCCGGCCTGCCGGGACCACAGGGACTCCGACACCTCCCAGAGCTTCATCGGGGCTGGCGACCCCAGACCATCCTCATCCTCATCCTCGTCTGCATCCCCATCCCCATCCCCATCCTCATCCCCATCCTCATCATCATCCTCATCCCCATCCTCATTCTCCCAGAGGCTCACTTGGCACTGGCCCAGCATTAAACGGGAGCTTAACCGCCTGGAGAGGCTGGGCAGGCTAGCGGCATTATTAATAGAGCCGAGGCGGAGCGTGCCGCTTACGGGTCCCGAAATAGGCTGCCGAGGCGAGGGGATGCCTGAGTGGGGGCTGCCCTTGCCAGGGAGCTCCCCGAAAGAGCAGCGAGGGCCGGAGCTGAGATGCGCCGGGAGCTGCCGTGGGCACAGGGAGCGTTGGGCACCGCCCCGTCCCCGTCCCGGGGCAGCGGCGGCCAGAAGCGCTGGTGTTTCCCCGCCTCAGTGAAAACGCGTTTCTCCTCCCCGGCATTGCACAAAGGCTCCCACGGGCGACCCAGGCTGACCCCCGTAAGAGGATTACGGGGCTATTAGCAGATTGGGACAGTGGGGAGGGTGTTTGGAGAAATTTGCTCTCCCATCCCTCGGGAAGGGATGCTCGTGGTCCCCAGTGGGAGCCATGGGTGATGCCAGGGACGCACTCCCCATCCCTGTCCCCATCCCTCTCAGCCAAAGGCCAGTGGCGGAGGACAACGGCGGGGTGAGGACCTCCGGTCAGGCAGCAGCCGGTGCTCAGAGCCCTGGCCGGGCTCTTGGGGACAATTTGCCAGGTTGGGATTTGCAGGGGGCGAGCCCGAGCCCACGCACGCCTGCGACACGGTCAGCGCTGGCCACCGACAGCGGGACCCGACCGGCTCCTTCCCCCGCAGCTGTTGAGGGGGGAGGTCCCCGAAGACTTACATTTATTCAACCTGAAAACGTAGCAGGGTGGAAAGAAATCCGGGAGCCGTATCGACAGCGAAATCCCATTATTGGCCATGAAATATGCATGCGCCGTAACCGGGCGGGCTCTGCACCCCCGGCCGAGCATCCCCATCCCCGGGGAGGGCAGGGAGATGGGCACAAACCCATTGGATGTGGCAGGGGGCAGAACGAACCCCCTCCTCGCGCTGCCGGGGAGCAGCCCCCCGCCGACACGCCGTGCTGCGGCGCTGATGGGGCTGGCAGGAGCAGGGTCTGCCGAAACACACTCCCTGGTATGTCAAATTCAGGGAACAAGTCGGAGCCGCGCTGCCTCTGCGCTCGCCACGTGCGACGCCCTTTGCATCTCTTCCCTCGTGTGCCACCCCCCTCCAGCCCCTTAAATCCCCACATTGACTTGATATTTGGGCTCGTTTGGGGATGTTTTCCCACCAGCTCTGGGGGGAAAAATTCCAGGTTAATTAATTTTCACTCGCGGCAGCTCCTGCCACCAAGCTCCCGTTGCGTTCTGCTGCTCTCAGGAGGGCAAAAACGCAGCCGCCGAGCTGCGAAACCTGGTGAAAATTGCCCGCTGGGTGGAAAGCCCTCAGGAAGGGTGGGGATGCCCCAGAGTGGGCCTTAATTATGGCTCCAATTAATTGTCGGTGGCTGCTGGAGCTGGTGAGGGCTCCGCGGGTGCGAGACCCTGGCCGTGAGGATGCAGAAATGGGGTACCCCCATCGCCCAGACGACTCCTGCCCTGAAAGCGGGGTGCTGGGGGGTGCTGTGGTGTTTGCGGCCGTGCTTCTTGCCAGGACATGGTGCTGGCTGTTCTGCAGAGCTGCCTGCGGGAGAGGCGGGGGCCTGGGGGGGCGCATCCTGCCATGCTGCTGCTCAGCAGCAGCTCCACAGCATCCCCCCCGCCTCCATCATTTATCACCCCTTTTCTCACCAAGCTGCGCCCCGGCACCGGGCTCGGACACGTCTCCATCCCTCTTCCCAGCCGCCCTGGCGAGACTCGGCGCTGCCAAAACACCCTTTTGGGGTAAAACAGCCCCAACCCAAGCCCAAAGAGGAGAGTTTTCACCCCAAAAAGCAGCTCCATCAGCTCAGCGCATCCTGGGAGGATGCTCCATACTTGCAGGCACCTTTTAAATCAGCACCCAGCTAATTACCTCCAGCAATAAGGAAACCCCGCGTTTGTAGTGAGTATCTGCTTTAAAACGATGTTTTACACAACATAAAAGGATTATTTTATAATTAGCTGTCTTCTAAACCCTGGCCTATTGAAATGATGATATTAAGCCATACACCGCTCCCTGCTTTTTAAATATCATCTCGAAGTTGATTAGTTTTGCATTACTAAAGAGCAACCCATTGAAATATTTAATCATCATGAGATCTTTTTCATATAAATGTTAACATTTGATTTATTTTTTTTTTATTCCCCCCCCCCCAGTAATTACTCTTAGCTTTGCTTACACTAAAAAAAAATTTAAAAAAATTGTTGAAGCAATTTTCCCACAGAGAAGGCATCAAAATAGTCCTGTGATTAACACCTGGAGCATCCTTCGGCGCTCGCTGCCTGGCACAGCTCCAGGTGGGAGTCAGCGCTGCCGCTACAAGCCCAGCCATCACCCTTAGGACCAGAATAACGGTGCGCGACGCCCCTGGAGGGGAATTTCCCTTTCCCAAGGGGTCCTTGATCCTGGCTCAGGGAGGAGTAGGTGGGAACAGGGCAGGTGAGACGGGGCAATCTGCCCCAGGGGATGTACGGTTTTAGGCAGGGTGAGAATTTTTTTTTAGGACGGATAGGGAAAAGAACCACACAACCTGTGACACCGGGATGCTCAGAGCTTGGGGCGGGCACCTGACAGCTGCCGAGCATCACCTGGGGACACCCGCAAGGGCGTGGGGGTGCAGGGCCAGGCAGGCAGCGACACCCCTGCTTGCAAAAAGGGACGGTGGGAGCTTCTGGTACGCTAAATCCAAAAGGAGAAGCTTTCGGGGGAGGTTTATTGCCTTTAAAACTGCATGGAAATGCATGTGGGCATCCAGGGCTGAACCTGGGCGTGGGGACGGGCCAAACTGTGCCGGGGACCGGCCCAGGGGATGAAGGACCAGGCATCCTCATCCCTTCCCATCTCAAATCCAAAGGAAAGGAGCAAAGCGGGAGCCGGGAGGGCCGGGAGTGGCTGGGAGGAGCAGGATCCGTCCCACAGCTGGGCTCTGCCCCCGGGCATGAGGAGCAGCCAGCCCTGCTCGGCTTTCCCGGCCGGGGAATCGACCATCTGATTTTAGACACACTTGAAATTCAGCTCCCGCTGTCATCGGAAATGATGCATTTGGTGTGAAACGAAGCCAAGGGAGCAGTATAGAGAGTTGGTTTTGTTTTTTTTTTTTCCCCCATATGCCTTAAATAGCCAGAACGTTTATTCTATAGGCAAAGAGATTCTTACACATTTCGGTCAAATAATGAGGATAATGTTTCTGGCTTAAGGAAAACACTCCTAAAATCAGCAAAGGGGAAATGCACATTTAAATTTATGATTTTAAGTTACAAATTTGCATGCAAGTGTATATTTAGAAATTTGAAAGAGCTAAATCATGCATTATTTTTTTTGGCAGGCTTTCACTTGCAAAAGATATTTCCAGCATGGATATGGCATTGTATTAAAGGCCGTTATGTTGCTTAGAAAAAAATAAATATAAAAGCTATAGAAAAGCAAAGAAATACCGCGAAAGGCAGACGGGCTTTTCCCTACGGCGTGTCCCATCATGCAGCTGCACCGGTGGGACCTGGGAGCGTATGGTCCCCACTGGAGAAATGGTCCCAAATTGATGTTTATGGACTGGTTTTAGCAGCCTGTGCCTGTTGCATTTGCCCCCAGCTTTTTGGGTTTATTTTCCCTTTCAGGCAGCTCAGTGACAGAGCGCTGCTGGTGGATGCAGTGGGTTGGGGACCCCCAAAATCTCTTGGCAGAAACCCAGCAGAGGCGGGTCCGTCTCTCCCTGCCCGGTGCGTGGGGCGCATCCCTGGGGGTTTGGGGTGGGTGCCGCATTGAAAACTCCTGAAATGTTTGTTTTCTTGCAATTTTCCCTTCTAAACAATATTGGGAGAGTTTTCCTAATGTTTTAACCTAAAACCGTTTGTCCACACCTGTGCTTTATTTATTTTCCCCACGGAAAGCATTCACCCTGCATGACCCAAACCCGCAAAGCCTGAACCCACCATTTCCAGCAAAGAGCTGCCCTAACCAGTAATGACATGTATTTTTTCCCCACCACTGCGAGGAAAAATCTCCTCCGAGCGGTGGCACGCTTTTGAATAACTTTAAATACGCCTTTAAAATTCTTCCCCTCCTCGTTTATGTACGTAATTGTTCTCACTTGCGGTGATCTCTGAGATGTTCACGGCTGATTTACTGGATAAATCCTCCTGTGCACATCAAAATTCACCCCTTTGTTGTGGAGAGCGCCATTGAGCATCATCATTTTGCCTACGTTTTGACTCGACGTCATCACCCAGCACCGGTGTGCGTTTCCCCGTGGTTACACGCTCTCACAAATGCCATTTGTTTTGAGAAACAGGCGTTTTGGGTTGCAAAAGGAGGGCGGTATGTGGCAGTACCCATCGCCCTGATGTTTGTCTCCAAACCGGCCATGCCGTGATGGACGCACCGGCCCCCTGCCCGGGTGTGCTTTTACTCCGGGGATGGTGCGTTTCTGTGGCTCAGAGCACAACACGTGAAGGATCCCCCCAGAAGAAAAAAAAATAAATCGGGAATTAGAAGCAGCAGTGTTGCTAGGGAACCAGAAGTGAGCGCTCAGCTCCTTTTCCCCTAAAGGATTCCAAGAGAAATCCCTGGATTTCAGGTCATGTGCAAAGAGGCGCTTGGCTGGCGGCTCCCGAGCCTCCGCACGGCTCCTCCAGGATGTTGGTATTTGGCAGAGCCAAGGGCTGCTCCTGTGCCCAGGGTGCAACAATGCTGCCATCCCCTACGGTCAGCCAGCACATGGAGAGGCCAGCGACGGAGGATGGGAAGGACAACGATGGAGGATGGAGAAGAAGATGATAGAGGACAGGAAGGATGATGATGGAAGATGGGAAGGATGATGATGGAAGATGGAGAGGGCAGTGATGGAAGATGGAGAAGGAGACAATGGAGGATGGGAAGGATGATGATGGAGGATGGAGAGGACAGCAAAATGGAAGGTGGAGAAGGAGATGATGGAGGAAGGGAAGGACAGTGATGGAAGACAGAGAGCAACTCATTGGTGGGAGTGTAGTTGAGTCAAGAACAATTGCGGTTATGTCCGCTCGCTTGACTCAGAAGATAGTTAAACTTTAATGCAGTCTTGCACCAGCGGAGGTTGTTTATGAGCCTCCAGCATTCCTGTATCATTCGGCTTGAAAAAGGTATAAAATATGAATGATGCTAATGAGAAACACAGGGCTAAGGGCCGCTGGGGAGGCTTGCGCTTCATCGCCCGACCAGGGACCGCCCGCCTTTCGCCTGCACGTCCCAGGGTTGCTGCAGGGGCTGGGAGCACCACGTGTCCCCAGCGCGAGCACCCTGCCCCAGAGTTGGTCAGTCTGCAGAGCAGGGACCCCTCCGTGCCCCGCAGGGTGCTCCTCCACGCGCCCTTCCTCGCGGAGCCCCGACCCGAATCCCGCTGAGCGGCCATGTGTGGTTTCGAAGCACTGAAAATGACTCCTACCCAAGTTGTCTTCCAGCTCGGGAGCTGACTGCCTTCTGTTACTAAACATAACTCTGACTTTTCCTTTTTTTTTTTTTTTTTAATCTTCTGAAAATATTCCAGATATTTTCCAAAGCAAAGCCCCAGAGGATGCTATTTTCATCTCCCCAGTGGGTTGAGGAGCTAACTCGTTTTCCACCCACCAAAATAGCCACGATTTTACGGGGATTCATCGTCTCTTTTCAGGTCCCTTCCCATCGGGATCCCCAAGCCACCACGGAAAGGAGGGTCCCTGGTGCTGCCCTGTGCCTGGGCTGACGCATCTCAGACCCTATGGAGTTGCTGGTGCACTGGTTTTTTCACTCTTTCCTGCAAAGATTTTGATTTTCTAAACTTTCCTTAGCACCAACAGTTGCAGAGCTGACAGTCTCATCTTTTTGAGGGATGTTGAACTGAAAGGAGTGTAAAACACACAGCCGGGATAACAGGATTGTTGCTGGCGCTGCAAAATGCCACCTGGATCTCTCTCCGTGGGAAGACAGCCGAGGGATTGCAGTATTTCCCAGATTAAGCCATTTTTAAAGAATTTGACAGCACGGAGAGGGACGCTGGCAACAGGCAGTGATGAGATTCAGCTCGCCGTCACCTGGGTTGCCCGCAAAGGCTGAAATTTTGGGTGCTCTGGTTTAATTCAGAGCAAAGACATTTATTCGCAGTCCCCTTGGGGTTATTGACTCTGGAGAAGGCGTGGGAGGTGTCAGCGCCAAGAGCTGGGCAGAGAAAGGGGGTGGCCATGCAAGCGGGAGGCTGAGCGGGTTGGTTTTGGAAGAAGAGCGCTGCTAAAGCAGGGCAGACCTCGCCCCCGCTCTATCCTCTGCCCTTGCACCGCCAGGGAGACGAAGGATGCTCTTTGCTACGAAACCGGAGCGACAGCGCACCGAGCCCGGATCCTGGGCTCCCGCATCAAACACGAGCGGAGAAATCCCCAAGGGCGGCCCACCAGCAGCTGCTCATCCTTCAGCAACTTTTAACAATTTAGGGGCCGAATTCGAACCCTTAAAACTGGAGCATTTAATGGGTGGACTGGAATAGGCTGCTGAGAACTGGGAGCTGAATTCCTCTACCCTGCGAGCTCTCAAGTAGAGTCATGGGCTACACCGAGCCACTGCCTTTTATATTTCTATGGCATTCAGGGCTTGACTTTACTTGCCATTTTGTTTTGAGAGATGCCTTATTGCAGCTGAGCCCCGTCGGGTGGATGCTTGGAGGGGAATCTGACATCTGGCTAAGACCCAAGGACTTTAAAGAAGATTTTCATCTAAAACTCTACATAATCCTACGATAACATAACCTGAACTTGTTCTCTGAGTCACCCTTTTGCTACCAAACCAACCCAAACTTCAGTAATGACCTGTAAGCCCCCTAGAGCAGCTGAGGGCTGGGAAAACAAGGGGATGTTTGTACATACCCAGGGCTGCAACTTAATCCCGCCTGGCTAGGGGGAGAGTGCAAGGGACTGGCTTTTCTCGGGAAAATATAAACCAGCTCCTTCTTCCTTCAGCATCCCTTTTCTAAACTTCCCTGGAGGTGTTCAAGGCCAGGCCGGACGGGGCTTGGAGCAACGTGGTCTGGTGGGAGGTGTCCCTGCCCAGGGCAGGGGGTGGCACTGGGTGGGCTTTAAGGTCCCTTCCAACCCAAACCATTCTGTGGTTCTGTGATTGTATGAAGTTCAGCCCTTGGGGAGGAGGGTGCGCGGTAGAACCCCATGCCCAGGTTCCCAGGTTCCCTTGGCATCCTCCAGCGCTCTCCACCCACCTTCAGCCCACCATGGTCTTCCCCTGGACCGGACCTGAGCTGCCCCATCGCAGCCTGTGCCCCAAACTTTGTGGTCCACGGGTGGCCTTTGGCATCGGCAGGGTGAGGGACCCGGATCCCTCATAACTCCATTGGCTATTCCTCTCCTTCTCCCACCACAGCCACCTCCTTTAACATCTCTGGCCCTTCTCCAGTGCCGGTGCCCGTCAGACCCTGCCTCCCGCCCCGTGCCAGGCACCTGCCCGCTCAGAGGCTGGCTCAGCCCTGCCACAGGATTAGGATTACACACACTGTCAGGCAAAAACATGCCCGGGGAAGAAAGCACTTAGTGTTGTATTATTTTTTTCCTAAGTAGGTAAATATCCCCGTCGAGTGAAATATGAATATCCATCTTCAGGGTCAGGATGGGATTTGGTGCTGTAAATCTCTCTGCGGGCCAGCTCGCTTCATGAGGTTTAACCTGGGGTGACCCAGGCTGGAGCATGGGATCCGCGTCTCAGGTGTCGATGAGGCCATCCCATCTATCCCGTCCATCCCCAAAAGCAAAGGGACTGAAGGAAAGGGAAAAAACCTGCTGTGAAACCTGTCTGAACACCAACAGGGTACCGGGCCCGCAGCCGCCCCAGGTCTGGGTTACTACGGAGGGTAATTCACGGGAATGTTTCCTATCAGGTCGATAGGAAGGTCAGTAGCCACTTCAAATGCCACTTTATTCAAGCATATTTAAATATGCTGATTTTTCAGCATCCCAAAGGGAAATCCAACAAAGCAGCAATGTAGAATACGTAATACAATAAAAGAATAAATGTGCTGATGTAGGCGAAGACCAGGGAACAGCAAGGACGTGGCTCCAGACCTTGCCGTGGCTGTGGGGCCATCGCAGATGCTACCAGCCATCCTCCGTCCCAGGCTTGCCGGGCACAAAAAGCAACCCAGCACACAAATAACGACCCATGCAATGCCTTGGGGCACTCAGACTTCGCACTGGCGTTTTCCCAAGTGGAAAAGTTTAAGCCTCGGGCAAGGGAAGGTGCGAAAGGCACCCAAAGGCTCGCGAGCACAGAGGACGGAGCACGCAGGGGAGGGCACGGCACTTTTTGAGGTGCCAAACGGTGGGATTGGTGCTGGGGATACCAATTTTGCTGCCAGAGCGGGAGGAGAGGGGCTTGACCTGAGCGCTGACGCTGACGGCAGCGGCCCGGGCAGGGACGGGGGGATGAAGGAGCCGGAGGAGCTGGTACGCGCCACTGACGTTCACAGGCGGGTGTCAGTCAGGGAGACACACATTAGGCACATCACTAGTCAAAAACTCTCGGAGTCTCTTCCTTCATTTCATTTCTGGGGCTGTGCGTTGGCATCTCAGCTTTAACGCTTGTTAATTTTTCTATTTGCCCGCTGATCTTAACGGTATTTCTTCTTTCTTTCTTCCCCCCCCCCCCCCCCCCCCCCCCCGTCCTTTTAAGCTTGACGGCAAACCCACAAGAGCTAAAAACATTCAGAAAAGGCGACGAATAAGATAAGAGCATCTCACAAATCACCGGACTCCGGGAGCAAAGGCTTAAGGGAGAAAAACCACCAACCCAAATCTCACGAGGATCACAACTCCCACCATGAGACACCGGCACCCATGGGACACCAGGCTCTCTACGGGCTGGGAGACCCCAGAACATCAGCCCAGCCAGGTCTGTAGGTCCAACCACTGACCAGCATCACGCACTGGGCTTCCCTGCTCCCAGCAAAAAGAAATAACCCCCAGAGGTGCTGACGGGGAGATGCGTTTTCATGTCATAGAAATGCTCTTCAAATAGTTGCTTTTCTTCGTTTGCTGGCATTTAATGGTGGGAAGCCCGAATAAAAATTCATGTCCGGGTGAGCCAATGTGACGCTGGGTTTTCAGTTTTTCCACTGAAGTAAAAAAAAAATAATAAAAAAAAAATCCTCGCAGGTGGAGCGAAACTATTCATTCCACACTCAGGACTTTTTGTTTGGTTTTAATATTTAATTGAGGCGAGGTCATTTTGTGACCAAAGGTCAGCTCAAGGCCAACATTTGCAGCGTTTCACTTAGAAAACGGTGAAACAAAAGGCTTTGGCATTTTGGGAAGGCACGTTGCTGGTTTTCTGTGCTGAAGCATCGGTGCGAGAGCCCCACCGCGCCAGGGTCTGCCTCCTCCTGCTCTTCCCGAAGGCAGGAATGGCCCCGGCAGCTCCCGGCGGAGGTGCCAGCCTTGCCTGCAACGGGCTGGCATGTTAGCCCTCACGCAAAAGGGATTTTATGCCATATTAACGCCCCCCCTACCCCCACAAAACGCAGCTTCCATCCCCAGAGCCCAGTTGAGGGTATCCGAGCCTGGCAGCAACGGAGACATCACCCCAAACCACAGGAAAAAAAATATCTTGAACCTTATTTTCAGCGTAGTCCCTCAAATATCTTCCTCGGTGACTCCTGTATTCAAGTTTCCCGGGCTGATGATGTGACGGACATCCCCACCTACGCCGTGGTGGCAGTTCCCAGCAGCATCCTGCTCTCCAGCCTCCGCCCCTTCTCCCGGGATGGATTGTGCCCCTTCCCCAGTTATGAACAGACCATGACGCTACGTTGCTCTTTTTTTTTTTTTTTTGGACCTACTCTTGTTGGAACCCAAGGGTGTCCCAGCTTGGCGAGGGTTCCCATCAGAACTAAGCTCTCAAACCTGGTGTGCCCAGCGAGGGACCGGTCCCAAGCCCGGGCGGGCAGGGGCTCGTGCGGTTCCCTCAGCGGTGCTGTTTTACGGAGAGCTCAGCATAAAGCCTGCTCATTCTTCGAGAGAGAAGGCAGCCACACTCTGCACCCTCTTCTTCTCTTCTTTCGTGATAACAAGGGGGTGAGAACGAGCGGGAGAAGCAGCATGCTCCCCAAGAAATCCCACCCCGGGGTACGCATCGAGTCGCAGCCCTCTGTAAAAAAGGAACCAGGTAGGTATTTGTGTCGGAGCTGGCGTTGTGTCTGTGGGCAGTGTCCCCGTGGGGGACGGGGTCGGTGACAAGCACATCTAAGGGCGGTCGGGATGCTCCAGTGATGGGCTGTCCCTGCCCCGGCCACCCACAGCCCCCAGCCTTTCGGCGGTGTCTGTCCTCCCTCTGCCTGACACAGTCTCCTTTCCACCATATATCCAGTTGCCTAAAGTACCCGCTCACCGGAAAAAGGACAACATTTTAGAGGCAATTAATATCCAGGGAATATATATCTCCGCTTCTGATGCTTGTACATTTGTAACCCGAGTCTCTCCGCTCGCTTCTTCCCCGGCTCTGTGATGCCCTCTGGGGACAGCCGAGGCCGCGGGGGATGCAGGGGGTGCCTGTCCCCTCCCCAGCACCACGGCTGGGACTCCACGGTCCCTACTGGGTCCTCAGTGGGGAAGGACCGACCCCAAAACCTGCCAAAGGCCACGGGCAGCATCCCAGGGAGAGCTGCCTTTCTCCTGCCCCGCAGCTCGGCTTTCCCTGGGGAGCTGTGCCCTTGCCTTCAATCTGAAAGGCATTACGCGGGCTGAATCGGGATTAGCTGAGAAACCAAAAAAAAAAGGCTGGGAGATTATGTTTCCATTTAATTAGCCACACGGCTCTGCTTTCCCTCCAGAGGCAAAACCCACAGGCGATGCTGAGAGGTCGCCGTGGCAGCACGTGTCGCTCACGCTCATCTGAACCAAGCGCGTCGCCCACAGCCCATTTCATTGCTCCTCGCCTGCTCCGAGCAGGGCGATTAATTAGAGCGGGGGGCTCATCGGAGGTTGCCAGCGTTGCACCTTGGGCTGTACATAGCCTCGAGTGATTTTCCATCCTCAACTCAAAGAAACCCACCAGCAGCTCGGACAGGCGGAGCCAGCTGTCGCCTGCATTCACTTCTGTCAATGGTATTTTCCTCAAAACCCTTCCCTGTCCAACTGTCACACACCGAAGCCTGCGGTTGTAGATGATGGAAACCTGGGCACTGAAACTAATGTCCACAGCAGTTTGCTGGGAGTTAACACCAGCGAAGGCTGGGAGACGGTCAAAACCCCCACGGCATCCTCAAGTGGAGAGCAGAAGGGAAAAAGTTCTGTTGGAGCTGGGAAGAAGATCCTGTCCCACCCAGAAACTGCTTAGAAAAAATTTCCCTTCCCAGCTATGTCGTGGCCATTTTTCACAGAGCAAGCAAAGCCCCTTCCAGCCCAGGTGACAGCCTTGCATCTGGGGCACTCGGCTGGGATAGAGGGAAAGGGCGTTGAGGAGCTTCTGGGGGGCCTACGAAAAAGCTGGAGAGGGACCTTTTACAATGACATGTAGCGATAGGACGAGGGGTGGTGGCTTCAAACTGGAAGAGGGGAGATTTAGATGAGATATTGGGAAGAAATTGTTTGCTGTGAGGGTGGTGAGCCCCTGGCCCAGGTTGCCCAGAGAAGCTGGGGCTGCCCCATCCCTGGAGGTGTTCAAGGCCAGGCTGGACGGGGCTTGGAGCAACCTGGGCTGGTGGGAGGTGTCCCTGCCCAGGGCAGGGGGGTGTAATTAGATGATCTTTAAGGTCCCTTCCAACCCGAACCATTCTGTGATTCTATAAATCATGGAGCAGAGGGTGAAGATGACCCCCATTCTGCAGCCAAGGCTCTCGGTGGTGGGATGCATTGCCCAGCTGGTCCTGGCACAGGACTGGAGGAGACCCTGGGAAAGGCAGCACCGCCAAGCCACAGGCACAGCTTCTCAGTCCCTGCATGCCCCAGCTGCCCCAAGGTGTGTGACAGCAGCGCTCCCAGCCCTCACCTGCTGGAAGTGCTGCCTCTGCATCCACACGTAATTTAACACTGGCACAGAGCATCCATTGTGTATTACAACCTTGAAGAGCATCCTCATCAGGTGCTCTCCTTCCTCATGGACGCAGGTCGGTGTCGGAGCGGGTACCGCTCCCTGCAGGCAGGTTTTCCACTGGGAACCTGGGGAAAGGAGGACGATCAAGCCCCAGAAAACAGAGAGAGGGTGGCCATGAGGAGCCCACGTTGGTAAGGAAGGGTGGGGAAGCAGCAAGGTCCCCGGGCTGGGTGTCACAATGCCTGGGTTCCCCTCCCGGCAGTTTGCTTTCTGGTTTTAGGACGTGATGCACCCATTCGTAGTGCAACTGGGCACCGCACTCGGGCCGTGCAGGGTGGCCACAGGCTCAGCTCAGCTAACTCGCAGTGCCTGAAATTCAAATTTCTGCCCCCAAGCCCCGTGGTGCCTTGTAAAGCACGTAGCCAGAGGAGAGCCCCAGGCAGCGTACGGCACAGCAGGCACCGTAGCACACCTCTGCGTTCAGAGGCGGTGATTCCCACCACTCTCCTCCTGGGATGACGAAATAAGTGCGGGGTGACCAACCCCAGCTGTGGCCATCCCTGGCTGTGGCAGGACGTGGTCCCTGTGGGACAAATCCTCCCTCCCTCCTCCACCAACCCAAGCTGCCTCCTACCAGAGCGGTTCAGCCACGACGCCTTGCAGCAGAAATAAGGCAGGAGAAATCCTCTCTGCCCTTTTTTTACTACATCTCCCGGACCACGCTGTCACGGGCAGCTCAAAGCCGTTGGGCTCGGGGCGTTGCATCTCCAAGAGGTGGATGTCTCACCTGCACGGCGGCCAACGGAGACATCCAGGGTACGGCTCTCGCTACCTGCCTCCGGACACGGGGATCAATTTGTGCTCTATCCGTTGGCCATGGAGAGAAAATTGCAATGCCATTTAATGAAAGATTAAAATCTGAGCAGCCCTTAGAGGAAGGAAAACCAGAGACCCCTCAAAAGCCCCGTGAAGCAGCCTGGCTTCTCCTTTTTGGTAGCCTGGGAGCGTGTCTGCGCCCTGCTCCAATCTCAGCCAGGGCCTGAGCATCCCACGGACGTGTCAGGGCTTCCCTCTGCGTCCCTGGGGTGCCCCCTCTGAAACCCCACGGGACACTCCTGCAATTCCCCAGGTGGGGAATAAATCACAGCGACACCCCCCCCTCCCTCCAGGGCAGCCCCCCCAAAGGCAGCACGGCACACGTGCTTCGGGGTGGCTCATCCCAAAGCAGGTCCACGTGTCCTACGCATCCTCCCTGTGCCACCGAAGCGCAGACAAGAGGCCACCCTGTGGTCCACCGCCAGCGGCTCCTCTGTGGAAGCACATCTTTTGCTGGGTTTCCATGGCAACCAGCATCCTACACGTGCCAGCCAGGCCGGGCGGCTCCCAATCCCAGCAGATGCCGAATATCTCCGCATCTCCATGGGCACCTCTCCCCCCACCCCACCTCTTCCTTTGCCCCCAGCCCATCGCTCCTCGTGGCATTTTCTGGCCGGTGGGGGCGGTGAGGGGCGGCGGTGCAGGGAGCAAACCCATCTGCTCGGTAACTCAGAGGGGCACACAGCACTTACCCAGCAGTGTGTCTTGCTCTCTGCACGATGCGCTTGCAGGTGACACATGGAAGTGCCCAGCTCCTGGCCTGGGGCGATGCAGAGCAATGCAAGAGATGCGTTCCCAACAGAGGAATAAGGTTTAGGCGAGGAAAGATCCACAGGCGAGGCTTTTTTTCATAATAACTTGCTGCCTCTGGGTCTCAAACAGATTTCTGGCAAATAACTCTGGCCCTGCTATCCTCGCCCCGACCCTTCTCTCTCCTACAGACATTTCCTTGCAGTTCAGCTCCCTGATCCTTCTCCCAGGCTGTCATTTAACAGCGTCGCACCGGTGTCTCGGATGCGTAAGGAGGGATGCACGCTCAGAGCAGTTCGGGGGGAGATGCTGCGCCGGCTCTCTTCTGAGAAGGGACTGAATCGCTCCGCGGACCCAGGCTGGTGAGGGAGCAGGGGCTCGTTCCCGCCGTGCCAGGCTGGCAGGCGGCACACAGCGCTCTTCTTGTTGCCATCCAACTTCTCTCCTCCGGGATCTGCAAGTCCTGTAGTTCCCCTTGGCTATTAAACCCTTTATGATACAGAAGTTCCGACAATTATCCAGTTTATCAAACTAATCGCTCTCCCCACGCTGCAAGACACGTCGCTCTGGTCCCTCTCCTTCCACATCTTCTCCACTATTAAATCAAATACTTCTGCAAACGCGGGCGAAGCATCCGCCACGCTCCCCGGGCTGTGACTCCCGCCAGGCAGAAAAATACTGCCGAAAAGTGAATACTTGCCCCTTGCCCTTCACAAGCAGCGACGCAAACCCCGCTCGTGGTGAGCAGGAGATGCTCATCCAGTTCCCACCACGGGAGCAAGAAGACAAGCGCTCTGCTGGAACGGGAAAAACAGGGAAGAGAACACCAGCCCGCAGCTCCGGCAGCCACCTGCGGCAGCGTTAGCAGCCCTATCGATGCCAACAAGGATTTTGAAACCCTCTTACAAATCCTGTGGGTATCCCCTGGGTAAGCGTTACCTCCAAGGCAAACAAATTCAAGGAAGGGCGTGGAAAAAAAAAAAAAAAAAGGCCCTAAAACTTTCAAAAAAGGAGCTCTTGTTCCCAGCTGCGTCCAGCTGTGGGGCTGGTTCCATCCTGGATTGAAATCGTGAGGTTACGCTGGGGGATGCAGAAAAGGGACACCCTTAGCTGAAGTACGAACGCATTTACTCATCGCAAAAGGCTAGTCGGTTGCATTCGGTATGCCGGTTTCTTGACTGGTGACAGAATTGGGAGCCAACCTCGGCTCCCCGCACTCGGCACTTTGTATCCTGTCCTGACCGATGGCCAGCACCACCCAAAACTCACCCTGTTTGGGTCCGGCTGCTCCGCAAATCCCCAGCACCCCACCATCTAAGCAGGTACTTACCCCTAGACACGTGGCTAATACTGTTGACTGGAGCAAAACTCAGGCAAGTCTCCCTGTTAAGCACGCAGCCAAGTGCTCACTTCCTCCAACAGGATCTTGAAAACACTCTGTTTACTAAGGCAAAAGTAGATGTTAATTTTTTTTAAGGCAGCCTTGAATTTATAAGCTCCTCAAATCCAGCTCTTTTCGTGTTGCGTCGCTGCTGTCTTTGCTTTCTGGCTGCATACTATGCAGTAAGGATGCCACGTCCTTGTCCCCACAAGCACTGAACCTTGTATTTATCTCCCAAAAATTGCTATGCAATGCAAATTATTCCTTTTCCAAGAGTGCCGGCCGGCCGGAGCACATTTTCAATGCCCAGGGCAGAGGATTAGGAACAGCCTCCATCATTTGTAACTGCTCTGCGCCAAGCGGGAATAAAAGTTTCGTACAGAATTAGAAACACGGCTCCCACTCCCGCGTGCAGATTTGTGTTCTGTGAATACAGCCAAAAAGAATAAAAAAAAAAAAAAGAAAATAAAATTGGCATGCACTCATTCACTTTGAATGAATTTGCTTTGACCGACCACACGAGGTTTCCACATTTGCAGCCTCGCCAAAAAAAATGCTCCGTGCTGGGTCAGCACGGCCAAGTCCCAGGGGGCGGCGGGGAAGCCCCGGGGCCACGGGGAAGACTCGGCCCCCGGAGAAAAAAGCGTGTCCCCTGATATTCCGGGATGCTCAGCCAGCCGGGGCAGTGGGGACGGTGCCGCGCACCCGTATTTTCTGGTGTTCCCCGCTTCTCCATGACGAGTCCAGCAGCACCTCTTGGCTCTCCGGGTTTACACCGGCCCGCGGGCTCGCTTTCTGGAGCAGTGGGATGCTAATCTATAATCAATGCTCCCAAAACCCAATGCGCTGGGATCTTATCTTAATGCACTGATTGCAACGCGCTCCTGAGTGATTCCTCTATTTGAACAGCCCTAGTCAAAACACTTCACGTCTTGAATTTCATCTGGTGGATATCGCTAATGAACTTACTTCTGCATCTTCCGTAGCTTGCGAGTCGTCTGCTGAAGTGTGAAGGGAATCGTAACGTCTTCCCTGCAACCTGCAGAGAGGGCAAAGGGAAGAGCTCTGTGAAATAAATGATTCATTCCCCAGCCCTCTCCCAGCCCGGCTGCTGGCGTTAGCATCTTAAGAAGCCGCCTCCGCGCGCGGCTCCTCTCAAGGCAGGGTAAGAGGAGGTACCTGGGGGTGCTGCTGGACGGCCAGCTTAACATGAGCCAGCAGTGTGCCCAGGTGGCCAAGAAGGCCAACAGCACTCTGGCTTGTATCAGGAATAGCGTGGCCAGCAGGAGCAGGGAAGTGATCGTGCCTCTGTGCTCGGCACTGGTGAGGCCTCCCCTCGAGTACTGTGTTCAGTTCTGGTCCCCTCTGTACAAGAGGGACACTGAAGTGCTGGAGCGTGTCCAGAGGAGAGCTACCAGGCTGGTGAGGGGTCTGGAGACCAAGTCATATGAGGAGAGGCTGAGGGAGCTGGGCATGTTTAGCTTGGAGAAGAAGAGACTGAGGGGAGACCTCATTGCCCTCTGCAACTACCTGAAAGGAGGTTGGAGAGAGGTGGGTGTTGGCCTCTTCTCCCAGGTGAATAATGACAGGACCAGAGGAAATGGTCTGAAGTTGCGGCAGGGGAGGTTTAGATTAGATATTAGGAAGAATTACTTTACTGAAAGAGTGGTCAGGCACTGGAACAGCCTGCCCAGGGAGGTGGTTGAGTCACCATCCCTAGAGGTATTTAAGAAACATCTAGATGTGGCGCTTCAGGGCATGCTCTAGTGGCAGAGATTGTAGGTTGTTTGATTGGACTCGATGATCTTAAGGGTCCTTTCCAACCATGAAGATTCTGTGATTCTGTGATGAGAGCGGTGGGTGATGCCCTGCCAGGGCCAGCAATGCTGGGGGAGAAGGCAAGGTGTCCCCTGCTGCTGGTGCCAGCTTTGCTTTGAGGGGAGCAGCATCTCTCCTTAACCTCAGGTAAAAGCCCCAAGACACTCCGAAAGCCAGACGCCCCAATCTCACGCCAAGTTAAGGGGACGGGAAAGAGAAACAAATAAACATCATATCTCTCAGCGGGGCAAATACACGTGTTATTGACACCAGCAAGATGCCAAAGGCTACTGATGGGCTGCTGCACGCGTGTTCCTGAAAGAGTAATTATCCCGTCGAGTTTCCAGCTCTTGATGACGCAGAGGATAAAGAGAAGTTTCCTGTTCGGGGCTTCATAAACACCCTGAGCAGATAAACGCTCATAAGCGAGGGGCTTGGGACGGGGAGGCAACGGGCAGCAATCCTCTTTTATGAGAAATGAGATTGGAAAAAATGGTAATCTCCTAAATGGGCATGGCTGGTGGGCTGATAAACAGAGCTCCTGGTTATTACGGTGATGAGCTCAATAGAAAAAGTGTAATCCCAGCCCAACTGCTCGGGAGATGGCTTCCCGGCCTCTTCCCCCCTCTCCCAAATCATCACATTAGGCTGATGGGAGAAAATAAATGAGATCTCTCAGCGCCAGGTTGTGTAACGTCATTGAACAGAAGCATCGAGCTTTGCGCTTTCCTCTGGGGACATCGGCGGCTTCCCACCCTGGGTCAGGGCAAAGAGCCCCAATCTCCCTGCGTGCGACTTGCGTCCTCTGGTCCCCTCCTTTCACCGAGCATCTCCGATGGGCCCCGCTCCGTCTTCTCCACCGAGCAGCAGCGACCATAGCGCTCTTTCCTGGACCCTTTTTCTGGGGTTCTTTTCCACCCAGGAGCCGAGCGCCACGGTCTCCTGGCCACCCAGTGCAGGCTGGTGGCCACCGGTACCTCCCTGCCATCCCAGCAGCAGCATTGCCACAGATGAGCCTGGCCCAGAGGACCAACACCTGCCCTTACCGCTGTGTGCAGGGGCAGAGGTGGCAGGGGAAGCCCAAAACACAGCCCAAGGATGTAAACCCGCGGGTTTGGGGTTTGGTTTTTTTTCGCAGCTCCCTCAGTAGGTCCCCAGATGAAGGTTTTGCATCCCAGTGCATACGCAAAGCCTGTCCCGAGCGCCGAAAGTGCAGGCTGGGGCCGAATTAAAGCCAAAGGACGATGTGCCATTTGATGTATTTTTGTTTAGTCTCAAAATACCTAAAAAGCTGTGGGCGGCACGACAATTAGTGACTGGATAATGACTGCCCAGCGGTACTGAAAAGCCGTATGAACATCCCAGATCCCCCCCAGCGCCGGCCACGTCAAAGAAATCGAAAGAGTCCACCACTTGAAATCAGCCAACCAGCAAACCAAGGCAGAGGGACGAGCTCCCTGTTTCGGGGAAGGCAGCCTCAGCCTCTCCTCCGAGCCTTTCGCAAACACAGGGCTTTCTGCAGTTTGCTTGGAAGGTCGTGAGGTTTGTGGGAAGCGAAGGGCAACCGCAGGCAGGCCGAGGAAGTCAGTTTTTAAGGCGATAGTTTTTAAGAAATAGCTTTGAATGCCGAGAATAACAAACAGACCTCAAGCATTCGTGGCGTTGGGTTTTTTTTTTTTGATGTATTTTGCATGAAATGGAAAACTAAAACAACAAGCGGTATATGCAGTAACAATAAAGGGTGCGGGAAGGCAACAAAGAGAGGATTACAATTTCAAATCGGCGTGCCCTGCGTACACCGCGCTTCGAGTGCGAGGGAGCGGGTCTGCCCTTATTTCTGCTGTCTGCGAGGCCGGGGATAAAAGATGTCAAACTGCAGATAAAACCGGGATACCGATAAGGTAAAAAGATGAAAAGGAGGTTTCGTATGGCTAAACCCATGATTCACATTCAAGCATCAGGCTCTAAAAATAATTCCGAGAATCGTGTTCGAAAACATTGAAAAAATTTCCTTTCCTCCCCCCGTCTTTTCCCCACCTGCGCAGCTCCCGACTCCAGTGTTGGCTGTGGGATGGCCAGGGGTGTTTAGGTTTGTGATTTACAGCCAAGCAGCGGGAAGATGGGGTGGTTTGGAGCTTCCCCAGTGCCAGGATCGGGTCTGGCTGAGCTGGGGCTACTGGCGGGAGAGACTGCGGGACGCAGGGCCAGCATCCGCTCAGGAGGGAGCCACAGGCTGGGGAAGGGGGAAGGAGCGGCCACGATTCGCCCTGGACTGCAGAGAAGCTTTTGATGCCTCGGCACACGAAAGCTTTGCCACGGGGGTAGTGAAATAGGGTTGGAAAAGAGCCACTCTTGGAAAGATGAAAAAGCTGAGGAGTGAGGGTGTCAAAGGCTGCGGGGACAGCACGGGCTCCTGCGTGCCAGCGACACGGTCTCCTGCGGAAACCGGCAGGCAGAGCGGCGGAGCAGTCGGCAGCGTGGATTGGGAACTGCGGGAAAACCTCATCAGGGCTCCGCGCCCTGAGCCGCGGGCTCTGAGGGCTGTAAGGACCTTGTGTGCCACACAAAAAGCCTCCTCAGCATCCCGTTTTTTAATCCCCTCTCCTGCTTTCCCCGAGAATATCCATCCCTCCTCCCTCTGCCTTTGGCAGAGTCCCCCGAGGGGGAATGGGGGACCCCCTCCTTGCTGGGGGTCAGGGAGTGATCCCCACGGAGCCGTACACCCCAAAGCAGCACAAGGCGTCTTATTAACAAAGATTGAGAAGTTGGATATAACTCACACACTGTTTGGCTGGAATGGGAAGGGGTGGGTTTAGAGGGAAAAATATCTCATTCTCCATGCATTTAATTGGTTGAGAAAAAGAAAATGCCACATTTTGCCCCCTTAGCCAGGCAGACCCTTTTCTACAAACATTTCCAACCCGCCACAAGGCGAACGCAACACCCAACGCCAGACTGTCAGAGCCGGGAAGGGCAGCCACAGCTCCTAAAATAAACCTCCTCCATCCTGCCCATTCCTGAGGCTTGGAAGAGGTCCTGAAGGCTCTGGTTTGCCCTCTCCCATCCCTGCTCTTCTTGGCTTGGGGTCCATCCGAGAGGTGGGGAGACAATGCTCCTGGTTGCTCCAAGAGCCAGCCAAGGCTTCTCCCCTGGGCTCGGGATGCTCCGCTGCTCCGCGCCGCTCCCCCCAACCTGCAAAGCTCTTACAAAGCATCCAGGCTGAGAAACAGGGTATTTCAAGGACACTTCATGCAACAACAACAATAAAAAAAAGCCCTTGAAAGCCTGCTCAGCACATGGGCTTGTGATGGAGGCTTTTGCACAGATGCTGAATCCTTTTCTCCTGTTTTTGCAGGGACGGAATGCCGCGAGGACGGCTGGGCAGCCTGAGATGGGTCTGTATGTCCGCACCCCGCCGGCACGTGGGGTTGTTGTGTTCTGCCAGGTGAGACGTGGGAATCATCCCCTCTTCCACTGAAATGCAACCCGTTCGGGGAGGGGGGCGAAGAAAAATTCATTTTAAAATTTTCTAATTTGGTAGGGATTCTGGATTAAGCCCTGGCTGTGCCCAGTGTTGCATGAAAATTAAAGAAGGTGGGCTTGCCTCTTGCGGTTGAAATACAACATGGGAGTCAGGGGGGAGGATGCAGACAGGGGAGACAGGGGCAGCTTGGGACCAAACCTCCTAATTCAGGATGAGAAACGGAGTTTTTGCTCCAACTGGGATCTGGCAGACGGCAAGCCAGGGCTCACGTCCCCTCATACCCCACCTCGTCGTGCAGGACCTGGCGGTGTCGAGGGCTGTGCAAGCCCCAGAAGAAGCACCGGTCCTTCCTCCGCAGGGCGTACCGACACCCATCCCCAGCGCTTCCTTCCCGCGGGAGCCGGGAAGCTGCATTAATTGAGGATTTCAAGGATCTTTGAAATCTGCAGCTGAAAGATGCTCCAGAAAGACAGAGCAGTTTTATTTTTAGAATGGATGTACAGTAAAACCTCTCCCTTTCTTTTCTGAAAAGGGCTTTCTCCCTCCCAGTCTGTAAGTCCAGCTGGGCTACCTGAGCAGAACCGCAGCGCAGGGCGAGGAGAGGGAGGGGAAAAAGAGAAAACACAGAAAAATAAACCCAAAGCGAGATGGACAAAGGTGTTTTTTTGTTTTGTTTTGTTTTGTTTTGTTTTGTTTTTCTTTTTATTAAGAAGGATGATATTAAAATGCTGAAAAAATATACTGCCAGGGTACCACAAACATCGCATCGATGTATTGCGGTCTCTTTTCAGGCTGTAATTTAGCCATGGCTTATTCAAAGAGGGCTGAAAGGAAGCGGCACAGAGAAGAAAGATAAAACGGGCTGAACAGAGCACAGATGAGGTCTGTTTGGCCTTGAGGAAGGTACGATTCCTGCTAAAGGTGGGACTGAGTGGTGGTTTGGACATATTTGAAAGGGACTAACGCTATTTTCCATAAACCTGAGGTTAAGCAAAGCGCAGGTGCCCAGTGATGAGCTGGGCTGAGTCCTGCGTAAAACCTCTCCCAGCTGGGCACAGCCAGGCTTCATCCGTCATTCATTCAGCGCTTTTCAAGCCATTTGTGTTTCTCTTTCCTTTTCCATAAGACACAAAAGCCCCTGAAGAACGTCTTCTGCAAAACACCCATTTCTACG
This sequence comes from Larus michahellis, assembly GCF_964199755.1. NCBI lineage: Eukaryota > Metazoa > Chordata > Aves > Charadriiformes > Laridae > Larus > Larus michahellis. The sequence goes on from NC_133899.1 coordinate 20,624,357, forward strand.
CAACCAGAGCCTAAAACCGGGGAGCTATCAAAGCGACACGCTTCGGTCAGGATATCCAAGCCCGCTTTGCCCCGATGTTGCCACAACTTCGCTTGTCACCCAGGGGTTAGTCTCAGAAGGCAGCAGTGGATTTGGGGTGCCCAGTGGATGTAAGGACAGGCAGAGGAGCAGGGGTGGGAGCATCTCCCCCTTCCTCTGCAGCTCCGTGGGAGGTGCAGAGGAGAGAATGGAGAGAGGGGTGTGCCGAAACCGGGGCGAAGCATCACCTGGGAGCTGAATCCTTCATCCCGCAGACGCTGGACCTCGCACTGCTGTGGGACCGGGGTGGGAGGAAGTGCAGCCGAACAATGAGCTGCAGGAAGCGGCGGCGGTGGCTGCCCCTGACCCAAAGCGAGGACCTGACTCAGCAAACACCGACTGGGGACGAAGGTCCCACCTCGGGGAGTTGCGGCCCCTGGCTGCCCTCGGGATCATGCCCGGGGCTGAGCTGGGTGGGATGGGGGGGGGGGGGGCTCAGTCACAACGCACCCCGTCCATCTTCCTCTTGGGAGATGTGCCCACGCACCCAGCACATCAGTAAAAACGTCCTGCGACAGCACCCAGATACCCCCTTGTCCATGGTGCAAGTGCACGTCATGTCCAGGATGCTGTGGGGGGGCAGAAAATGGCTTTTAAAAACACCCGAGTCTGAGGCAGGTGATGCAGAAATGAGGGTGGGGGCGCTTCTCGGCTCTCATCCAGGAGGTGTTTTCCTCCCATCCTGGTTTTTCCAGCTTTCAGTGGCTCATTGGGCTGCACAAACCCCCCTGGGGAACTTTGGGAAAGTCCTCTTTTTTTTCATTTGCCATTAAAATTCGGCTTTTGGCTCCCAGAGCGCGCAGGAGAGCCCTGCGCTGGGGCAGGGGCTGGCACCCGGCGCTCAGCCGAACACAGCACGCAGTCCCACGCTGGCCCACGCACCCACGCAGGAACTGACCGGAATTACACAAAAATAATGAATTATTACAAAATTATGACTAAAGAATGCCTTTTTCCTCTCGTTTTGTGTTCCCTCCACACTCAATTGCTAAGTGACCCGGCGGTCCTTGGATGATAGGTGGCCTCATGTAACGGACCAGTGATCGTTCTTATTTTTATTGACTAACTAAAATATTATTCCATTGTGCCGCACCCCCCGCAGTGTCCCTGGGGTGCCGGGTGACAGGATCCGCTCCTCGGGAGCCGCAGGGTGGCCGGAGCACCCCTGGGTGCTGGTGGGGATGATGGGGGGGAGGAGGAGAGGAAATGGGGGGCCGGCGCGGTGCCCCAGCGCGCACCCTCCGACAGCTTGCCTGGGAGGGGAAAAAAGCTGAGCTCGCGTGCTGCCACCCTCTCTCCTCGCTAAGGCAGCTTACCAAAGCCATTTGCTATATTAATACCGATAACCCTGCTGTATTAGTGCTGATAAGAGGAAAGATGGGGACAGGCTTTGCAGCAGGGCCTGCGGCAGCAGGACAAGGGACAATGGCGTCAAACTAAAAAGAGGGAAGATTTAGACTAGATACATACGGAAGAAATTTTTTACGATGATGAGGGTGGTGAGCCCCTGGCCCGGGTTGCCCAGAGCGGTGGGAGATGCCCCATCCCTGGAAACATTCCAGGTCAGGCTGGACAGGGCTTTGAGGAACTGGATCTAGTTGAAGATGTCCCTGCTCATTGCGGGGGGGTTGGACTGGATGGTCTTTAAAGGTGCCTCCCAACCCAAACCGTGCTGTGGTTCTACGAAGCCAGTCCCCCCACCCATGCACATTTCCCACTCCTCTGCCCCACAATGAGATTACCGCTCCTTCGGGGAGCTTCACCTCCCGCCTGGACATGGACCCTCTCCTCCGGGGCTGCGGGTCGCAGGGCAGAGCCCACCCTGCCGAGCCCCTTCAGGCCCCCGCCGCTGGGCCCCCGACTTGTTTAGCTCCAAAAGGCAGAAACGGCATTTTTGTATTCTGTGAATTTTTCCCAGCGGATTCATCTCACTCATTCCTCCGCTTTCCCAGCCCGACACCAGGATTTCCAGGAGGAAGGAAGTCTCATTCCCAGCGAGAGCAATCAAGCACCTCGCCTGGCAAAGGCACGCAGGGGCCGCTCACACGCCCAGAGCATCGCTCCAGCTCCCCATCACCCCTCTTCAGGCCTTGGGCACAGCCCGTCAGCCCCCACGCAGACACGACAGCCTTGATTTTGTGGGGAGTTCCTGCAAAGCCAGCGGGGACCATGCCTGTCCCTGCGCCGAAAGGCAAAGCCGCAGGCTGGCCCGCGTCTCTGGTGCTTGCCCCGAGAGTTGGGGGAAAGGCAGAGAGCAAAGCAGTGAGCCAGGAGCAGCCGGAGCGGGGGTGAATCACCCACGTCCACGTACAGACACCATCGCTCTCCGGAACACAGCGGAGCCCAGCTCAGGGCCAGGGTCAGCTCTTAAAACTCAGGGCAAGGAAGGGCAGGACTTTGCACTTCAATCAGCAATGCCGAAACCATCGTGTGCCCAATGCCGTGTTTCTCATTGGGGTAGGACAGTGTCTCAAGCCACAGCCTTCCCCATGGAGAACTTTTCCGCCTTCCAACACGAAATCTGTCCCCAGCTAGCCCCCAGTACTGACAGACCCACAGCCCAAATACGGCGTCGATCAAAACAGTGGGTGACAAGGTCCTGACAGCGACTTCTTTACAGTGGATCTCAAAGAGTCATCGGCAGAAGAATCTTTACAGTGGATCTAAAAGAGTCATCGGCAGCAGAGGCTGGAGGAGGACAGCACTAAGGAGATGGGGATTCGGGAGATCTGCAAGTGAAATACAGCTGCAGCTCAGAGGCTGCAACAGAAAATGTAGGGCAATAAATTTACGGAGTGAAAGCAACTTGAATGTTGATCAAAAGTACAGAGAAAGCATCGGGGAGATGGGGAAATAACTGAAACTTTAATTCAGGATCCTACCTGGCAGTGCAATAAATATTAATGGAATAAGCTGGAGAAAGGGGAGGCTTCCTTGGAAAAGCAATAGCAAAACCACTGAGATTGATTTCCCATCAAACAATATTTGACAAAGTAAAGCAATTAAGGGCTGAGAAACAAAACCTAATTTTAGGGGGGTGATAGGCAGGATAAATGGGTTCCCAAAGAACCAATAATCAAAGCTTTGGAGTTCACTTGAGGCCCACTGACGCTGGCTCGAGTTGAAGTGCCCAGTGCCTCACCAGGCTGTGCCCTGTGAGCAGCTTCTCTCCAGAGCATCTCTTCTGCCCTTCAAGAGCCAACAAAACATGTTTCTGACCTCAAAGCTCTCTTGCCCCATAAAACTCGGCCCCATCCACAGAAGCGACTTGTGCTCTGTGCAATGAGCCCCATCCACGCCTTGAGCACCACCATCAAGCTCCTGTCCCACAGCCACAAGCTCCAGAGCCAAAAGCGGTGAGGAAAAACAACTGTCCTCTTCTTTTTTGCCCTCATGGCCTACTGCAAACTGTTCCCATTCCCCACTGGTTTCTCTGGCAGGATAGGTACCTATGAATCTTGCTTCTCAGCCTGGGCACATATCCATACACGTACTCCCAAGAAAATAATTGCTCCCATCGTATAGGCCTGAGGCCTGCTGCTCTTCCAACTACCTTGGCCAGTTTTTGTCCAACTTACACTAGGAGATATGCGCAATTTGGTCTGATGGCACTGTTGAAAATGGCCCCAGATCTTTCTCTTTCAGAGAAGCTCATTGTTGACCATGAAAAATTTCCTCCTGTTGGTTCCCAGCGAGCCGATCTGTGTGGGGAAACTGGGAGGTTCCTGCCTGGTTGGATGGTTGATGGTGCATCCCGGGAGGGACTCCCCAGGACTCCCACTGGCATCAGTAACGTTGCAAGTAATCACAGAATCACAGAATGGTGGGAGTTGGAAGGGACCTCTGGAGATCATCCAGTCCAACCCCCTGCCAGAGCAGGGTCACCCACAGCAGGTGGCACAGGAACGCGTCCAGGCGGGGTTGGAATGTCTCCAGAGACGGAGACTCCACCACCTCTCTGGGCAGCCTGTGCCAGGGCTCTGCCACCCTCACAGGAAAAAAGTTCCTCCTCGTGTTTAGGTGGAACTTCCTATGGTCAAGGTTGTGCCCGTTCCCCCTTGTCCTGTCGCCGGGCACCACTGAAAAGAGCCTGGCCCCATCCTCCTGACACCCACCCTTTAAGTGTTTATAAGCGTTGATAAGATCCCCCCTCAGTCGTCTTTTTTCCAGACTGAAGAGACCCAAATTCCTCAGCCTTTCTTCATCAGAGAGGTGTTCCAGTCCCCTCAGCATCTTGGTAGCCCTTTGCTGATCCCTCTCCAGCAGTTCCCCGTCCTTCTTGAACCAGGGAGCCCAGAACTGGGCACAGCTGAGTCCGTGCAGTGCCCCAGGCCATCTTTTCACTCCGGCAGAAACTAGCTATTGCTTGTTATCTTCACCTTCCCAAGTGCTGATAAATCACCAGCGTGCAAATTGGTGTGGCGTCTTGCACCGCCGGGGTGAGGCCCCTCCTCTCCCTTCCCTCCATGCCCCCTCAAGGAGCCAGAAAGCAAAGCTTCTGCGTCAATTCACCACCCACCCCATCCCAACCGTGCTGAGCAGGCTCCGCATGCTCCGCATGCGCCATGCACCGCATAAGGAGCTCATCAAAGCCGCCTTTTAACTGCTAGAGTAGCGACTCGGGTGTACAAAAAATTGTAGCGAAATTCGCACAACTAATTAAATAATTAAACACAGCCTGACAACTGAAGGAACGCGATCGCGCATCTGAAAATCAAAAACACCTCCTAAGCGTCGGCAGCGAGAAACAGGAAAGGATTCGCCACCCTGTGCGTCCCCTCAGCGAGATTTGCTGATGGGTTGTGTGGTTTTGATTAGAGACCAAGTGTAAATAACGGCACCACCGTTCTCTGATGAAGCCTTTGATCTCTGCCCAAATTGTTGCTGAATCCTCAGCCAAGCTAGCAGCCACCCGGCAAGAGCAGGGCTAAAGCTGACTGCGCTGCTGATGCTGGTGGAGCAAGGAGTTGGATAGAGCGTGCAGCTCCATGAAGACCTCTGTGTGGGGTCTGATAGCCCAGCTTTCAATGGAAAATGCCCAATGCTGCAAAACACCATGGTGGTCAGCCTTGGTGTGCTGACCCAGCACCCCACTGTGAACCTGAAATGGGAAAGGCCAGATTTGTGTCTCCTCTTCTGCCCCTCTGCTCTGCTGTGAGTCCACCTGGAGCACTGCCTCCAGTGCTGGGGCACCAACAGCAGAAGGACATGGAGCTGTTGGAGCGGGGCCAGAGGAGGCCCCGGAGATGCTGGGAGGGCTGGAGCCCCTCTGCTGGGAGGACAGGCTGAGAGAGCTGGGGGGGGTTCAGCCTGGAGAAGAGAAGGCTCTGGGGAGACCTTCCAGCCCCTGCCAGGCCCTAAAGGGGCTCCAGGAAAGCTGGGGAGGGACTCTGGAGCAGGGAGGGGAGCCATGGGACGAGGGGGAAGGGGTTTAAACTGGAAGAGGGGAGATTTAGGTGAGATCTGAGGCAGAAATTGTTTGCTGTGAGGGTGGTGAGCCCCTGGCCCAGGTTGCCCAGAGAAGCTGGGGCTGCCCCATCCCTGGAGGGGTTCAAGGCCAGGCTGGACGGGGCTTGTAGCAACGTGGTGTGGTGGGAGGTGTCCCTGCCCAGGGCAGGGGGTGGCACTGGGTGGGCTTTAAGGTCCCTTCCAACCCAAACCATTCCATGATTCTAAGAAGATTCTATGATCTCCCACGCACATCCCAAATTGAACCTCAGTCTTCAGCAAAAAGCAAATCCCACTCCCTCCAGCCACGTGTACTGGATCCAAGGGGTTAAACGGTGCCATTTTCCAGCAAGGAGAAGATGATCTAGCCCACCTCTCTCAGCCCTGCTTTTTCAAGCAAGCTTATAAAACCCACTTAAATATTAATATGGAGATGGTCGGGGCTGCACGGGCTAAAGGGGAATTTGAAAAGATTAATTCTCTATTACAATCCGAGCCTTGATTTCAACCTTACAAAGCAAATTCCCTGAGACTCTCCTGGGCTGCAGTGCAGCATCTTGCCAGGTTTGACAGCACCAGGACCTGACAGAAGCCAGAATCTGACATACTTCTAATTCTTAAGAAAAGAGCAGCAGCCACACAGGCCTGAGGAAGGAGGGAGAGGAGACGGGAAACCCAGCCCTAACGGAAAGGCCTGGGACGCCGCCAGTATTTTACATTCTTTGTGACACACTTTGTTGACGGCTCCGTTGCCTCATATGATTAATCCGAGAAAAAAAAATTGGCCGGTGCCTTCCCAGCCCAGTGCTGTCCAGGTAGCCCTTGCCTCCCGCTCTGCCCAGCATTCTCGCAGTCACCAGGAGCCTGCAAGCCCCCGGGGGAGCCACGGGGGAAGTTCGTTATTTCTTTCCTCTGCTTTTGGCGATATTATCTGGAAGAGCACCGGCACGCTTTCAGTCCAGATCTTATCAACACACAGGCAGAGAGGGGAAAAATATCTTCCTAGAGGAGTAGAGAATGTCTAAGATGCATTTTAGCTCCAGAATAGCTCTAGCTAAATGATTGCACCTCGCAGCACTGGCCACGAGAGGAGCAAAGTTCTTCCTCCCCATCCCCAGCTTCTCCCAAACCCTGCACCGGGTTAATAGCAACTCTCTTCTGAGTCAACATGGCTAAACTACTGCAAAACCTCTACATGCCCAACCTTGCATATGTTTCCACCATGCTTATATAAAGTGATTAGCAATAAACTGATAAAAATCCCGTGTGGGGATGAAGCGAAATAGCTGGATGAGCCCATCCCCGGGCTCCATGGGAGCAGCTGCACTGTGCACGCCAAATGGAGAGCAGCTCCTTCCCACGGAAAGCTGAGAGCCAAACCAGAGAGTCCCATTGATCTCTCCCTGCCCCAGTCTTTGAAACCAAACCCTCTCCCCAGGGCTCGCTGCCGGACACCGGGTGCTAGCCCCGAGTGTGCCCGAGCCCGCTCTGCTGCCCCGGGGAGGGGGGGAGATCGTAGGGCCTGGGTTATCCCAAGCGAGAACAGACCCTCCAAATGGCAGCACTGCTATAATGGGTGACGGTGCCATTCACGGACCTCGGCTTGCCTCTTTGCTAACCCTGCAAATCATTTCTGTGCAGCGGCAGTGTATGTAAATAGGTGAGAAACGTATCAGAGAATGTATTTCTTTAAGTTACCAAAGTCACTGAGAAGCATCAGGGCAACTTTTAAGAACTGCTCAAACACTCAGGAGTTTAAACTGTGGCAGTCTAGAAAGTTTGTTATTTCATAGAACCATAGAATGGTTTGGGTTGGAAGGGACCTTAAAGATCATCCCATTCCAAACCCCTGCCCCAGGCAGGGACACCTCCCACCACACCACGTTGCTCCAAGCCCCGTCCAGCCTGGCCTTGAACCCCTCCAGGGATGGGGCAGCCACAGCTTCTCTGGGCAACCTGGGCCAGGGGCTCACCGCCCTCACAGCAAAAAATTTCTGCCTCAGATCCCACCTAAATCTCCCCTCTTCCAGTTTAAACCCCTTCCCCCTCGTCCCATGGCTCCCCTCCCTGCTCCAGAGTCCCTCCCCAGCTTTCCTCGAGCCCCTTTAGGGACTGGCAGGGGCTGGAAGGTCTCCCCGGAGCCTTCTCTTCTCCAGGCTGAACCCCCCCAGCTCTCTCAGCCTGTCCTCACAGCAGAGGGGCTCCAGCCCTCCCAGCATCTCCGGGGCCTCCTCTGGCCCCGCTCCAACAGCTCCGTGTCCTTCTGCTGTTGGTGCCCCAGCGCTGGAGGCAGCACTGCAGGGGGGCAGCGGTATTTATTTCTAGCTGTATTTACAAATCCAGGTAAGAGACTATTTAGACAAGCAGATCCATTTAGCCTCTGTAGCAGAAGGATATTGGGGATGCAGAGCACATAGTGGGGACCCGGAAGAGCCACTCTACCTCCCGCATTTGCCATAAATCAGAGCTCCCCCAGGTGTCCAAGCCCACACGTCCAAAAATGTAAAAAAAAATCCAAAATCAGGCCCAGAGAAACAAGTTTCCTCTGTCTGCACTGCCCTGGCACAACGAGACCTTTTGTTTGCTGAATACTTGTAAAAAAACCTGCTCATTTTTCACATCTCTGAGCAATTTCATACATGTGGACCCAGGAGATGTTGGAAAAACTGGGACCCCTGGAACCGAGCAGAAACCTGGGCTGAGCTTCCCTGATGCTTGCTCGAGCCATGCCGTGGCTCCAGCCTGTATTTCCTCGGCACCTCGCCTTGTTGATTTGCGAGGCGGGTGAATACAGACCCACCTCCAGGCTCCTGCGTGGCTCAACCATTTGTCACATCAGCGATGTCGGAGCTGGGATGGGCTCAGGGTGCAGGAGAGACCAGCAGAGGAGAGTTACAGCCGCAAAGCTGACGATTGCCATGTTAATAATTAGCATCTGTGGCCATCGCAGCCAGCGAGGCAGAGGCAAGCCGGGATGGAAATGCTGTGCGCTGAGCCAGCATCTCCAGTGGGTTTGTGGCCGGTCACCGAGACTTTCCAGCTTCCCAGCGCCCGCAGGGACTGGTGGAGCCTCTTGGAGACAGTGACAATTGTGTGTTTAGGGCAGCGTCTGTAGGTCTGGCAACAGGAGCTGATCCTCTTTCTTGTCAAATAAAGCCCAGAGACTCTGTTTAGCCCATTTTGGAAAAGACAGAAAGAGACCACCCAGCAACGGAACCTCACGCTTCTGGCACTGAATCCCGCACAGTTCCCCAGGCACAAAGGCAGGCGTAGCCTGCACCTCAGGGAGCCACCGCGCGATGGTGTCCTGGGTTGAGCGACACAGGACAGATTTCTCTTCTAATGCCTGGTAAAACTGCACTTTAGAAGCCTCCGGTGTCTGAATTGGTGACAATATTTACTTTATCGCCAGCTCCGGGGTGCGGGTTTCAAGGTCTCGGTGTTTTCGAGGTGCGGGGATGAGGAGGAGCGAGACCCGGGCATTGCCCCAAGCTGCCAACAGGGTTATTTCATACCATGAACGGCACATTCAGTATAAATTAGGAAGTTTGCTGAGGAGTGCTCTCTCTCTCTCTCTCTCTCCCTCCCCTGATGGCTGCCATCCTGAGCACTCCTCGCCCCGGTGCCGCAGCCCTGAGCCCTTCCCTTCCTCCCGCAGCCGCAGCGCTCGCAGGGTCCCACATTGGCTGTCCCTGCGGGGAGTGCACAGCTTCTGCTGGGGAACGGGCTGGGAATAGTCCTCGTGTGGTTTATATTGGTATCGGGATCAGTAGTGGTTCTTTAGTGTTATCAATGTTAATTATTTAGTCTTATTCTGTTACATCTGTTTATACCTCATCGCTCATTTTTCCTTGTTTTTCCCGGTTCCCCTTCCCGAGTGGGGAGGGGTCATTGGATGATAGAACAATTGTCTAAATGACAACAAATTGCTGTGGGTTCCTCAAACCATAACGGATGGACACACGGTGCTGCCTGAGGGATTTCCAGCCCTGGAAGATGCTCGCACCTGCCTGCGCAATGGGCTCCGGGATGCGGTTATACTCCTGCCACTGCGGGGGCTGCTGTTTTCCAGCTGCACCTTGAAAAGCCCTGCCTTGGCATCACTCCCTGCAGCTCAGGAGCCGAACCGGGCAGAGGCTTTCACGGGGGCCCCAGCACCTCCAAATCACCCTGATGTCTGCCGAAAGAGCGGGGAGGGACAGCAACACTCCTGTCCTGGTCCTCTTATATTTTAACAAACACGTCACATCTCAGTGAACCTCAGAAAATGTTCTTGGGAGTCACCATCCCCACCAGGAATCTTGTTTCATCCCCGTGGTGCCCTGGCAGCCTGGCCAGGATGGCAGATCTGTCCACAGAGGTGCCTCCCCCCACGGCCACCCCCTTCCCAGCCCCCCGTCCCCCTTCCCAGCACCCCGTCCCTCAGCAGACGGAGCCGCGCCGGGCAGCAGGTTTGCAGAGAAACCAGGAGTTCCGAAGCGTAATCCCGAACAGATGGCAGCTCCAGCCCTGCAGCCTCAGAAGGGCACTTTTAAAAGTAAATAGCAACAAATGTTTTGGTGTGTAATGCGTTGAAATCTTGATCTCACACAGAGCTTATTTTCTTTTTTTTTTTTCTCCCCCGCTCCTCTCCCAGCAGTGGCAAATGGATGAGGACAAATGCTGCCGAAGAGAAAGGAGGAGGAAAAAAAAACTAAATCAATTAAATGTTTTAGAAACAATTGTGTTTCAAAACCAACAAGAAGAATTCATGAAAATCAATCCTAATTCAAGAGGGCTGTACTGATTTGTTCATCTCTCCCTCTCCCTGCCTAAGCAACCAAAGCAATAAAAATGATAGCTCCATCACCGGCAAGGAAGCAATTGAAACTTCAAAAACGTTCAACATCAGCTGATGAAGCTTGATGCAGTCTCCACGGCCTGAAAGCTAAATATTCTGCAAGGGAAGCAATGTACCAGGCAGATGAGTGGGAGTTTCAGATAACTCCTACCCCTTCAGCTTCCTTCTCCCGACACAGCCCAGCCAACCAAGGTAAGATTGTCCTGCCACAGGGCAAAAGCAAAACTGTTGGCATCAGCAAAGGCACCGCGCAGACGGGAGCTGCCTCGGATGCTCTTTGCCAGGAGGAGACGGCCGCTTGGCCCTTACACCGTGCCCAGCCAGGGCCGCCACCGCCGGGACATCAACAGGGCAAATCTCCTTGGCAAGGAAACCTAGGACGCAGATCCCGCTACGCCTTCCTGAAACGCCATGGTCATAGGCCAGCGTGACAGAAACCAGCACTGCTGCGGCTGTCCCGGAGGACAGGCTTCTCGGGGAACCCAAAGCGAGGGGGTTGAAAACCTGCTGCTCCCTAGACCTGGTCCCACCTCGGCGCCACACAAGGAGAAAGGCGCTTTTCAGGCTGCTGTGTTCATGGGGGAACACGACCAGATGTGTTGGTGTCGCCCCCGAAAAAATGACATTTCCACCAGCATTTCCCCCTTGCATGGGGGCGGGGGGCGGACGCGTCCTTCTGCCCAGGTGTGCCCTGCTCCAAGCCGAGCTGAAGTCCTGCCCGTGAGATGCCCGCAGCGCCCAGCCTTGTGCAAACAAAACCCTGTCTTCACCACCTCCCGGCGGCTTCCCGGCAGCGCCGGCAGCACGTGGGACCAGCGCCGGGCACCCGCAGGCTCACGGCATCGCGCCTCGGCACCATCACCAACCCCCCCCGAGCTTCCTCTAGAGGCGAGAAAACTCAGACTCCAGTGGGGCTTTGGAGGATTCTGGAAGGTAAAAGCTTCCTAGGCAGCAAGGACATGCTCCCGAAGAAGGGTTTGCGTTTAACAGGTGGCAACAGCACCCTGTGTGGCTGCGTAGCAAGAGCTGAAGTCGTTACTCACAGTGGAGGTTACTTGTCCGTGGGTCGCAGACATCTTCCCAGCTATCCCCGATGTTCTCTAAAAGGGAGCGGGAATTGGGGCCAGAAAAGAAACCTGGGAATAACAGCGCGGAGTGAAATGAGGAGAGGCAGTTAAGAGGGAAGGAGAAAAAACCTGAAGACAAAACATAACGGGAAGAAAAGAGGAAGTGTAAAACAGGGCCTGGATAAGGATCTCGGACATCTGGGATTTGCACAGGTTAAGGTTTTCTTCAGACAAGGCTTTTCCACTTCTCTCTATAAAAGTACTGAGTGTTGTTAGACCTCCAGCTGGCCAGTACAATCCCACCAGCTATTCAGAGACACTCCATGCTTCTCCCCGTGTGCCTAGTGGAACCAAACAGAGATTTTAGGAGGGAGCCAGCAGAGACCACCATGGTCGTAACCCAAGGGATTTGGAAACCGCTTGATAAGTCTGTATAGATTTAAGGATTGGGTGCCCTGTTCTGCTGTTTCCTGCAGCGCATTCGTATTGCTGCGCCTTGAGGACTTGGCGTGTATTTCCCTGCAGCATTGCAACAGAAACTGTAAAGAATATTTTTAGGGAACGGGGCAGCCCCTTTCAAGATCTGGGTTAGTTTGGAACAGGTTGCCCAGGGAAGCTGTGGCTGCCCCATCCCTGGAGGGGTCCAAGGCCAGGCTGGACGGGGCTTGGAGCAACCTGGGCTGGTGGGAGGTGTCCCTGCCCAGGGCAGGGGGTGGCACTGGATGATCTTTAAGGTCCCTTCCAACCTGAACGATTCTGTGATTCTTTGAAGATGGCACCCAGGATCTGGCATTCTCTTCATGACCCTCCTGGAAGTATCGAACAGCTTTATTTCCTTCTTGTCTTGTATTCCCCAGGAAAACACGCTGCAGTTTCACTGTGGCTCCGCCGAGGCCGGGATGCGAGAATACGACACGGGGCTGAAGTTCTCGCAAGGCAAGAGAAAAGCTGACTGAGATTTAGGCCCTGCCGGCCCCCGCCGGGGACAGCCCAGCGACAGGAGCATGTGTTTGTCCTGCCGTTCGGCGCTGGCATCACCCAGCAACCGACGCTGCCCTGCCCAGAGGAGGCAGAAGATGATGACGGACCGCCCCCGGGCAGGCTGGCATCCATGGACACGGTCCTGCCCATCCGACCGAGCCCAGCCCTGGCTCAGAGCGGGAGCGGAGCAAGCCCTTTGCCCAGCAGCGTAGCCACACTCGCGAGCACTTTTTTTTTTTTTCCTCTCAAATATACCCATTATCTCTGTTCATTTAGCTGGGATTCACTGGGAATGGATTGCTGTAGGCTTCGGTAAGAGATTAAAACTGCATTTATTCCTGAGCCAGCCAGTCATATGACCGATTGTCTACAACGGATAGAGGAATTACATGACCTCACCATTTTTTTCGTGTCAAAACTGCACAGAATATATCCTCAGTTGCTTGTTGGGCTTTGGCTTTACTGTTTAGCGACGAGACGCTGAGGTACACGCGGCTGATGGGGGGGCAAGGCGCATTTTATTTGCCTGACGACACTTGAGGAGCTGAGCAGGCAGAGATCCCTCCTGCGCCATCCTCCTCCTGCTGGGAGTACAAGTGACAACTGGGATCCGGCTCCGAGATATACACGCCTCCGGGGTTAAGTTCATGCAGGCCGAGGCTGCCCTGGGACAGAGAAGATCTACGGTTGCCACATTAATCTCCAAACCCTCCGCAATCACAGATTATTATCGAGAAGACTAAATGGCTGCTAAGACCCTTAGTCTCTGCCTCAGAGAAAATACGTTTTAATTCTACCTTGGCATCAGCCTGTTGAAGGCAACGGACTTACATCCAGCCTGACTTCTCTCTCAGTACATTCATCCAAACGACTCCCAGCTTTGCACCCAGAGGTTAAATCCTACCACATTTACCTTCAGTACTTAAAAAAAACCCTGTCATTGACCTATTTTGTTCTTCATACCGAGTGGAGAAAAGGAGAGAGGGTAGAAAGAAACACTGTTCTCTTGTCGTGATATATGCTAAGGGATTGTCTACCTTTTTCCAAAGGTGGTCTACTCAAAAAAATCAAGAAGCTATTAATATCTAACATTTACACAATGGTGTTCATCTCAAACATGAACAACAAACTATAGGACTGTCTATGTCTCATGTCACCTCCTGTTGAAAGGCGGAACAGGGCAGGTGTTTAATAATTCAGTGTAATTGTCCTCAACAGTGTAGGAGGTGAAGAAGAGAATACAACATTCCACAAAGGATTCAAGGAGAGAGAAAGCAAGAGGCAGCCAGCTTAATACTTATGTGAACTATCAATGCATGTTGCCAGTGATCCCACCCCAGCATCCAAAGCTCCTGGACACAGCTCTGTTGGGACATCAGGGAATTCATGCAGTACATTTGGCAAACATTTCTTCAGCCACAGAATAAGCATTTTCAGCCAAACCTGGGATCTTCTGGTCCAGGCAGCAGTCACATATAGCTCAGATAAACTGGGCTACTACAGAAGTCTGGATTCTTCATGCTACAACGATGCATTTTCATAGAATCACAGAATGGTTCGGGTTGGAAGGGACCTTAAAGATGATCTAATTACACCCCGCTGCCCTGGGCAGGGACACCTCCCACCACACCACGTTGCTCCAAGCCCCGTCCAGCCTGGCCTTGAACCCCTCCAGGGATGGGGCAGCCACAGCTTCTCTGGGCAACCTGGGCCAGGGGCTCACCACCCTCACAGCAAACAATTTCTCCCTGAGATCTCATCTAAATCTCCCCTCTTTCAGTGTAAACCCACTCCCCCTTGTCCCATGGCTCCCCTCCCTGCTCCAGAGTCCCTCCCCAGCTTTCCTGGAGCCCCTTTAGGGACTGGAAGGGGCTATATTTTTCAACATCTTAATCATTCACGTGGAACTCTCTGGAGCTAGCCAGATGCTAAGTTTTCGACACCACTGAAATCGAGGGGGGGTTTTGCTGCTGCCTGATGAAGCCATGAGGAAGAGCCACCAGCAGCCCCGGAGGGAGATGCACTCTCCTGCTAAGCTTCACAGCATTTCCTGGACACGGCCGAACTCGGTGGGTTGGGATGGTGACACCAGGCTGGACCAAGGGGCTGCCCGGCCCAGTCTCCACGATTCTCACCGAGGCCAACGGGGTCTGTGACAGGAGGGTAGGTGTATGAGCAAGGCACGCATACGACGGCCCTCTTCTCTCGCACTCACAGCTCCTCACAGCCTGTCACCTGAGGACATTGTCAGCCAGAGGCAGTAATTTCATGTGTTTAATAACCTTTGATGGATCTTTTCTCTGTGACTTTTTCCTTCCTGCTTCCTTTTCGGGTTTAGCATCCAGTCAATATTTGGATATGAACTGAGTGCGCTGATACTCCAAACACAGAGTCTGCTTCGGGTACTGTTTCATCCTTGATTGGGATGTCATTTCCCCCAGTATCACCTTCTCAGAACAACACTGCCTGTTTCGCATGTGCAGAATTTCTTCTCCCCCATCCCCTCCCAGTGAAAGCAAGTCCTCGGCTTCGAGCGCCATGAGAGATGCTCACGAAGGTTAACTGCAGCCAAGGACAGCCAGTCTCTCTAGGCTCTCTTCAAAATCAAAGGTGAGAGATGATTCCCATTATTCATCCCGCGCTGGAGGAGTGTCTCCTTTCCTACCCTGATTACAGCCTCTGTCAGCCAAAGCTAGCCTCTGTCAATCACATCGGTACTTACAGTCAGGAAGCGCTGCGTGACACTGAAATAACACTTGGTAAAGCTGATGCTTATTTTAAATATTTTAACACGTATTTCTAATAGCAGAACAATGTGATAATTCTGTACAAAAAAAACCAAAAACAAACCACCGAAAGGTTTTTGCAGAGAAGAAGGGCAGGAGTTGTATGTAACCGACGGTATATTTGAGTTAGCTTCTGAGAGCTGCGAAGTAAGTACACGCTCGTGTTTTCAGGGGCTGAATTAGCATTCCTCAGTGAGACCACTCATCAGGACTACTTGTGTGAAGGAGAGCTGCAAGGTTTCTGGATCGCATTTATATAAAAACAGGAATGTTCCTGAAGTGCTGCAAATGAAGCTGCTCAAATTGTCTGTCCAAATCTTGCATCTGATGGCAGCGGCTGGATGAAATGACACTCGCAAGCAATCAGTCGCATGTTTGAGCTTGAATGCTTAATGCCGAAGGTTAAGCTTGGTTTGATCAAGACCAAGCGGTGACTGATTTTCCTACACAGAGGACTCAAGACTACGTCTCTAACCAGCACTCCTGGATCACGGCAGGAATTATCTCATTCCTACTAAATCATCAGCCTTGATATTGCGGAAATAGGAACGGCAAAAGGGGTGACGGGGTCCTTGTCCTCCTCAAGCCCCAAGCCAAGGTCGGCTACCCTGTCTCATTTTCGGCACCACCTCACCCTTGCCTGAAGGACAATGTTGTATAGCTTCGGTTTCGTGGCTTTTCAAGGTTACTTGAAAAGTAACCTTGAAAAGTAACCTTCAGCACCTGCTGAATCATTCGTGCTATTATATGTTTCTTACTGCAGAAAGGGGATAGAAGCAAGGATAGAAGTAAGCCTCTTCCCCGCTTCTAGCTCTGTTCCGTTTAGATTCTCACATCACCACCGACATACGGATATCCGCAGTGCCGTACAAGCAGAAATTGGATCAGATGAAGGGACAGAAAATGATGCACCTTTGTGTAAACCTGTCCCCAGCAATGAAAATACCCACAAGGGAATCTGGACTGATTTCCTCTCAATGATCAGCAGCAAAACAGTTAATCGTTTAGCTTCTAATTTAATTTTTTTTAGGCCTACAAGCCTTTATCTGCCATGTGTCCCTGAACCACTGGAAAATGGAAAACATTGACACCGCTAAGTGCCCTTAAAGCTGGAAGTGAAAGTCACTGCAGAAAAAGAAGAGGAGTTCACACCTCATTAGGGGTTATTGATAAGTTCTTTCTCACTTTGGGAAGCCAGAACTTGGGGCTCTCTGCAGAGCGAGCTAATGTCCCATTTCGGGCCACACGATAAATTTATTTTCACAAAAAGTAGTAGAAACCTTTAACTTTATATAAGAAGAACCTTTATTGTGCAGAAACTGGTGTGGATCCTTGGGAAATTGTTGGTGTGAGCCACAGTACTGAGCAGTGCTTGCATTCAGCTGCATCTCCTGGGACTGGTAGACAGACGAGCTCCAGGAGCTCCTCCAGCCCTGGTACATGCCGTTCTCCTTGGCTTCCCCGGCAGATCTTCTCGCTGGAATTTGTTACTTTCCCCTGAATACATCCCAGTCTCTCCCTGTTCTCCTCTCCCTGGCACGGGAGATTTGAACACAAAACTTTCCAAGGTTAGCTCTAAGTGCTTTGAAGACAAGCTGTTGTATCTCTCTGTTGTGCAAATGAGTTAACCACTGCCACTCCAGGTGGCAAACATTTTTAGCCCCATAAGCCCTAGCCCAAAAACTTCACCTCATTGCAAGACAGAAGCTGTCAGTGACTCCCAGGCCCTGTACTTATCATCGTCCACCCAGACAGGCATGAAAAACTAACAAGAAAAGTAGGATTTTCAGCATTTCATTAAACTTGGTCAGGCTATCCAACTTCTTGACACCAAGTATAATGCAGGTCATATTCTTTTCCACAAGTCATTTTTTTCTCTTTTTTTTTAAAACATCCCATTCTTGTTTTGATGCCTATTTTCCATACAATAAACCCCCACCACCCCACACCTTCTCTGCTTCCCACACCAGTAGAGATACTGGTCTCTACTTCTCCAAGTTGTTAGTCAAATTCTACGGTGCTTCCTCATTTGATTTGCCAGAGTAGAACATATTTGTGGGGTACGGAGCGAGTAAGAGTAAAGTAAAGATGTTTGCAATTTGACCTAGTATCTGTGCATTTCATTAATCCTTCCTCCATCAACCACTTAACCTTTATGGGCGTTCTTATTGCCTCTCATTGTATTGATTTCTGTCCATTTCTCCAATTTAGTGAGATCATTCAGTATTTTAAACCCGTCTGCCACTGCATAACTAGGTTTAGTTGGGGGGTAATTGACATCAATTTAAAGAATGAAAAATTAGGCTGAATATCCGGGGAAAACTTCCTAATGGTGAGATCTGCTAGAATGCATTGCTGCCTCTCCATGGGATCGGTGGCCCTTCCATTAGCATGTGCATTAAAACCCTACTGAAGGAATATAAGATTATAGATTGGGCGGAACAATCGTGAAGTCGGAGGGGGAAGACAAGCTGCAAAGCACTGCGGCTTGCCTCCTACGGTCGTCTCATCCTGGATTCGCCCCACTCCCTCTTCGTACCACCCACCGGGGGGATGCTGAACGAGCAATATCAACTAATTACTGGGATGGGACCCAATGTGCTGCTCCCTCCAATCTTATTGCAGTTTCAGTTGGGGCAGTCGGAGTGTTGTGGTAGCTGTGGGACTTTAAAACAAAGATTCGTCTTTCCTGAGGTCCACTAGATAGTTCCTCCTGCTGTTTTACCACTCCTGGCAAAGCTGTGAGGCAGGCACTGGTGGCATCCAAGGACAAAAGGGGTTTGGCCATGTCTGGACTACGAGACCCAGAAAGGCTCCCTAAGTCCAGATGTGCTCCCTGGCTAACACCTTGTCACACCACCTCCTCCTCCCTTTGCACAGGAAAGAAAACAAGATGCCTGGGCTGGAGGAAAGGCAGAGCACTCTACAACCCCCTGACCTGGGCAGTCAGAGCCGGGGGTGAGGGGAGGAGTGCTGGATGGCACATCTCTGCCCAGGCTGGATGCAGCCAGGAGAATCAGCAGAGACACCCAGCACCCGCAGGAAGACAACGGACCTCAGATGACAAAGTCATCATCTGTCCCGCAACACCACTTTGGCCAAAACCACAACACACAGTCTTTCAGAGGCACCTGTCAGGTCTGTTACCACCCTTCACTTCTTTAAGGAAATTACCCTCGGATTAATTTTTCTAGCAGAATGCTTGAAAACCAATTGCAGAAAGAAGCCTGTTTGTGCCGAGGCACAGAACAGAGATACAGGAGAATAAGGACTTTGGTTTAAAATACACTGCTGACTCTTAGGTTTGTAAATGTAACAGTCCAAGCAGAAAGAAGACTGTTCTTTAGGCACCTCGAGTGAAATCATTTAATTGCAAGAACGGCTAGAGAAAAGGTTCTCCTCCCCACCTTTTATGGAGAGGCTCTGTCACATTTAAGAAAAAAAAAAAAAAAAAAAGAAGCCTATTTTCATCTGAAGTTGTTACTGCCAGCAACCACTTTTTATTAAGAGAGGACTTCTGTCAGCTCCTGAAAAAGGGAAACATGATTTTCAGCAACAAACCCCAACATATTTATCTCAAAAGGCAAGTAGGCTGGGACGTATTTTGATTGTTTGGTGGGGGAGGCAGGCTTTTTTCTTTTCAAGGTCTTGAAGTTTGTCTGCCATGAATAAGCAGCTTTTTCAAAAAACAAAGTTTCCCTCAAAGAAAATGTCAAAGGAAACATTTCTACCAGCTCTGCTTAATTAGCAGCAGCATAAAAATGCCTCAAAAATGGCTCAGTTTCACAGCTGCTCCCCTGAATCTTTCCAAGAGCTGAGAGAGCAAGGAGAAGACTTGCCCATTTCTGATTTTCCCTTAAGAAAGAAACCAGCAGGTATTTGTGTAGTGACGGGGATGTACGTGGGACGAAGGGCTGAGCGCGCGCTCCGCACTGGTCGAGCAGAAGACCATTTCCTGCCATTTGCTCCATGGCAGAAGGTGCAGGCTACAAACTTGTCAGATAATGAGTAGCCGGAGGCTGATACAAAAGACTAATTCCCTGAGTAAAACCCTTGGAGATTATCCCAATATGACTCCAAGGCTGGCAAGCTCCTGGAGAAGATGGGAAGTAAATGCAGCCATCTCATGAGGACACTGCCTCTGGATTTCTTGATTGTGCTTTTCCTACACGGCACTTTCCATAATGCCCACTGGCTAGAACCATTGAAATGAAACTTATTGATTGAAATTCTGATCCTATTGATTTTACACAAGAGATTTGCGCGAATATGAAAGAGCAGGAGCTGCTCTGTAACCACTCCCACCTCCATTTATTCCCTGCTGAACACATGCGGTAGGCTTGCTTGTCCATCTCAGTCCCCTGAGCTTCCAGAAATAAATTACGCAAATTTCAAATATGCAGTACCTATTAGCTCACAAATGTGCGGTAAATATTACCGTTCCCTGAATACACTAACATTATTTATGAGCTCCCTTTTGCTTTCTTTCCTCTGCTTCTGTCTCACATCTCTTTACCTTGTTAATCACACACCATGTTTTTCCCCTTCATTTCAGAGGTGTGGAGGGAAAATGGGAAGAACACGTTCTGGGAGAAAGGCAAGATAGGAAAAAGTGCTGGGAGGAGATGATGTTTGCCTGGAAGGAAAGCGTCAGGGAATTTGTGCTTAAAATACTGTAAGTGCTATTAGAAATCGTATTTCTAGGCCTAATGGAAGGGTCCTGGATACGGGAACTGCAGAACTCAGGACTGCAGGCCAGAAGATCCCCGAGGAGGTAGTGAACAGAGGTTCGAAATGACAAACCAACACAGTGTGAGTGCATGGTCCCCCACACCCAACATGAGCCCACTGCCTTCCCTGAGTCCTGCGAGGCAGCCCCAACCCAGCATTTCCTTCCCACAACACAGGGATGTTCCTGCCGAGCCTCCTGTAGCCATTTTCTTTTTTGGCAGGGTGGTGGAGTGGGATTTAGAGGCCACATCAGCTGCCTCGCCATTCACGTCTACTTCCTAACAACCAAACCTCCCTTTGCAGGCTTCTTGTTTATTGAAATGGTGGGTATCCTCTCCGTATACCAGGCAGCAGTCCTTGATTTCGCTCGTTTTAGTTAGATGCATTTTAGCTTGCTGCGCTCAACACTTCATTCTTCCCTTTCTAGATCTTTTTATAGTCAGACTGTCACATATCAATCAATGTTATGGATTAAAGTTGAATATATCGTGACTTGTCTGGGCCAGTAGGAAAGCATTTTAAACAAAGTCTGATTTATTTTATTTCCCCCATTGACATTCGTTTTCTCCTCTATTTCCAATCTTGTGAAAAGGCAAAATCTGCCAGGAAAATTGCAGGATATTAACTCACTAGAATTCCTAAATAATTGTTAGATGTCGTGGAATGGTTATGACAAGACAGCAGGCCATCTGGTGAGAAGAGATCTGTGATTGCACTGCAACATGAAAAAAAAAAGAAAAAAACCCTGTTAATTACAGTGATGGAAAAACATAATCCAAAATGGTGGTGAAACTTGATGCCTTACATGCAGCACATAAATGAGTCGCACCACAAGCGCTGATCAAAATGATTTAACTGTGAGGAGCTGGAGAAGGGCTCCTTGCAGGCTACACACGCCGCACTGCGGGGTGGATGCAAGTGCAGAGTGTGGGGGTGGGAGCTGCGGAGGAGTTGCACAGTGTGCAGGGAGCCCGGGCCTACGAGCTGGGGTACAGCAGCCCTGGACCTTTGGGGAGCCCTGGGCCTCCATGCTGGGGTACAGCCAGGCCCCAGCCTTTGGGGCACCCAGGCCTCTGAGCTGGAGTATGGCAGTCCCAGGCCTTTGGGGACCCTGGGCCTTTGAGTGGGGGTATGGCAGCCCCCAACCTTTGGGGACCCTGGGCCTCCACACTGGGATACAATGGCCCCTGGGCCTTTGGGGACCACAAGCCTCCGTGCTGGGGTATGGCAGCCCCTGGGCCTTTGGGGGACCCCAGGTCTCCACACTGGGGTACAACCTGGCCCCTGGGGAGCCAGGCCTCCACGCTGGAGCACACCAGTGGGGTGCCTGGACGTTTGGGGAGCCCAGGCCTCTACACCAAGGTATGGCAGCCTCTGGGCCTTTGGGGGACCATGGGCCTCCATGCTGGTGTACAGCAGCCCCCAGCCTTTGGGGAGCCTGGGCCCCCATGCCAGGGTACAGCAGCCCCTGGCCTTCGGGGAACCCGGGCCTCCACGCTGGTGTACAGCAGCCCCCGGCCTTTGGGTAGCCCAGGTCTCCACGCTGGAGTATGGCAGCCCCGGGCCTTTGGGGAATCCTGAGCCTTTGGGGAGCCCAGGCCTCTGAGCTGGGGTCCAGCAGCCCCCGGCCTTTGGAGAGCCTGGGCCTCTAAGCTGGGGTACGGCAGCTCCGGGCCTTTGGGGAGCCCCAGGCCTTTGGCAAGCGCAGGTCTCCATGCTGGGGTATGGAAACCCTGGGCCTTTAGGAAGCCCGGGCCTCCGAGCTGGGGTCCAGCAGCCCCGGGCCTTTGTGGAGGCCAAGGCCCACAGCAGCCCGCTGCCCCAGCCGCACACCCCGTCTCGTCCGCCGGCACTGGGCGGCTCGGCCCTGCACTGCGGTGGCCGAGGCAGACCCCAGCGCCGAGCGCCCGGGACGGGAGAGGGTGGATCCCGGCTGACGGCCTCCCTCCGACCCGGGGCGGGGGGACCGTGTGCCCCCGTACCGCCTCCCTTCTCCGCGGCCTGAGGCCCGAGCGGCGCGGCGGGGCGGCGGCGGGACAGGGAGCGGGGCCGGGCGCCGCCGGAGCATGCGCGGGCCGCGCGCGTCACGGGAGCGGGCGAGGCCGGCGGGAGCGCGGAGCCCCGGTGCCCCCCCCCACGGTCCCTCCCTCTCGTCGCCGCCGCCGCCGCTCCCGCGCCTCCATTCGGCCCCGCCGCCTGTGACAGACCCGCCGCGGAGGGGAGAGCCGCGAGCACGGGAGAAGGGAAGGACCCTCCCCTCGCCGCCAGCCCTCCTCCTCCTCCTCCTCCTCCGCCGCCTCCGCCTCCCGGCCGGGAAGAGCTCGCCCTGCCCGCAGCAGCGCCGCTGGATGCACTGAGCGCTCGGCCGCGGGGAGAGGGGCAGGAGGGAGCCGGCAGCCCCGCCGCGGAGGCGCTGCGCTGCCCGGAGCCCCACGGCCAGCTGCTTTAATTCTTTTATTTCACCCAAATTTCCTTTCCTTCCCCCCCCTCCCCTCCCCTCCCCGCCTGCTGGTGGCTGGCTTTGCCCCTGCCTCCTCCTCTCAGCCCAGGCGGCGGCGGCGGCGGGGGCTGCTCGCTTTTTTTTTTTTTTTCCCCCCTATTTTTTTTTTTTTTTTTTTAAATTTTTATCGCCGCCATGGGATGTACCCTGAGCGCCGAGGAAAGAGCCGCCCTGGAGCGGAGCAAGGCCATCGAAAAGAACCTGAAGGAGGACGGGATCAGCGCCGCCAAAGACGTGAAACTCCTCCTGCTCGGTGAGAAGCCGGCTGTCCCCCCCCACACACACCTCTCCGTACCCCCTGAACCCCCCTCACCTTCCCCGGGGCTGACCCCCCCCCCTCGCTTTTCATTTCTCTTCCAACAGGGGCCGGAGAGTCGGGGAAAAGCACCATCGTGAAGCAAATGAAGTAAGTGCCGCTGCGCCGGGGCGGGGAGGGGGTGGGGGGGGGTGGGGGTTCGCTGAGGTGAGTGAGGGCCGCGGGCGCCATGTTTACCTGAGGGGACCGGCGGGGAGGGAAGGCAAAGGGCGGGGGGGGGGGGGGGAGGGGGCGGCCCCCCCCGCCGCCGCCGCCGCCGCCGTTCCCGTTGCTGTTCGGGGCCAGTGTGGTGCTGAAGCGTCTCCCGCTGGCCTCGCCCCGCGGCTTGGGGCGGGGGGGAGAAGGTGGGCTGCGAGCGGCCATTGCCGCTCGCAGCCCACCTTCTCCCCCCCGCCCCAAGCCGCGGGGCGAGGCCGCGCAGATGTCCCCGTGAAAGCGGACCGCTGTCAGTTAAGCTTAATGTCGGGGTGTTATCAGCCGGCTCTGCGGATTTAAAATCAAGCCTCCCCCCCCGCATACACCCCCCCTTTTTGTTTACCCTCTCCTCCTTTTAATTAATGAAAGGCCGCCCATCGACCATTAAATCCTGCGGGTTGCGGGGGGGGATCCGTGCCCCCTCCCCCCCCCCCCCCCCGCCCTATCCTCCTTGGGGACCAGGGTTGCTTGGCGAGGAGGAGACCTGGGTGTGGATGGGGTGTATGGAGGCGGGGGGGGGTCCAGGCTGCTCCCCGTATTCCCGTGAAATCGGGGTGCTTTTGTCGCGGGGGGGGAGGGGGGGGCAAGGTCCCGGCGGGGCTGGGGTTGCGGCTTTCAGGCGGTTGGCGTGGTGGACAGCGCCCAGCGGGGACTCGAACCGCCGGCAGCGCTGTTCGGCCGGGCTCGGCTCCTCCCGGCGCCTCGCTCGGCTGCCTTCGTAGAGGGCTCGGGAGAGAAGCCGAACGGGCTCGGAAATAGCCGAAGGGGCTCGTCGCCGCTCGGCGAGCTGTTGCCCCGCACTCCCGTTGTGAGGGTGAGTGTGAGTCTCCGTGCGCCACGGGGCCAGATCTGGGCCTTCATCCCGGCTCCTCTCCATCCTGGGTGGCTTAGCCGGGTGACCCGGATATTTCGCTTATCAACTCTTGTGGCCGCTGTGCCCAGCCCTCGGCGGTTCGCAGGGGACTTCAGCCATCATCCCCGCCCCAGGCGGTGCTTTTCCCAAGGCACTGCGGGGCTGGGAGGAGGTCTGGCTGCGAGGAGGCTCGCCTCCAGTGCACGGCAGTCTCCGCAGCTTTTCCCACCGACATTTGTGTACCCGACTTCTGTAAAGGCACCGAGCTTCCCCTTCCACGGTTTGAAAAGGGGGCTTTCCACCCCCGACAGCTGGAGCTGGGGCTGGGGCGGGGTGGGTTTGGTTTGCACTTGTTTGCGTGCGGAAGGTGGATCAAGGGAGATGTTACTGCAGATGAACACCAATAAATTATTTAATCTCTAGGAACTGCTTCTGCAGAAGCGTGCTGGAATGGCGGGCGATGGGTTTTGGTTGAAGGGAGAGGCTGTAGGTACCACAATAGCAGTGCAGCAGCGCATACACACAGAGCCCATGGGCGGGCGGGAGGGCAGGCGGTGACCACGCTGGCTTACACAATTAGTGTACAGTGACTCTTGTTTTCCAAAGAGCAGAGCTCTTGTTTTTTTGAAGCAAATTGCATCAAGATAATGACCTGTTTGCTGGACTAGTCCGGGATATTGAGGGCTGAAATATACGCCATTTTATATATATACATTTATATTTTTTATATATATATGTGCATATATATATACACATGCATATATAATTTTTATATATATTTTTTTTCCCCCCATGAAACAGTGTTAAGGTAATGCGTGCTAGGCTTGCAGCTTTGTACCTGACTTGAAAATGCTGAGAAGGCTGCTACGGTGAAAGGGCTCATAGTGTCGGCAACTGGGAGGCGTCCGTCAGTGTGGAAACTCCAGTGAAGTGTGTGGAGGCTGGGGTGGGGACAGCGGTGTTGCTATGAGCACGGCAGCAGGCATCTGGAGAGAGCCGCGCAGCCGTGGGCAACCAGGGAGAGTGTGATGTGCAGGGAACAACTCAGGGAAACGAAGATTTCTGAAAATTAATTTAAATATAATGTAGGCATTAGCATTTCACCTGGTCAAGCTCCATTAGACAGGCTTGCTGAGAACCTAATGAATTCTTAATAAAGATTAAATCGCGTGTTCATTAGATTTTGATGAAAGAGACTGCTATTTTATTTTTTTAATACAGTGTTATTGGTGTGCTTCTAGACAATAAATCTCATCCTCATGAATGGCTAAAACAACTTCACACTTGGTTATTGCCTGAAAATGAGCACAGGAATCTGTAGAGAGGTGAAAAAACGCTAAGACAAAGGAACAGAGAGCAGACATTGTTACGGAGGACTAAGAAGAGGTTACATGCTGTCCAGTTAATCCTTGAAATACTAGGAAGCGGGAGAAGAAGTGACAGGTAGAAATTACAATAATTTGAGAGTGTGGTCAGGATGGGGATTAGGATTTGTAAAATTAATTAAGGACATTTTGTTGAAATATTAAGAGATACCTTTCAGCTGGTGAGCGGGGAGTTATCCAGCAAAGAAAGAGGCACTGGTGAATGGCAGAGAGGTGGAACTGGAGGCTCATCTCAAACAGGGGCAACGCAGGCTAGGAATGGCATTTTTTTGGCACCCAAGGTCATTTTGACACCCTTAAGCCTTGAGTTTTGATTACACCCATTGTGGCTGATAAGGTTTGCGTTGTTATTTTTTTCACAACCAGTTCTGCAGTTCAGATACTTTCACCCATGCCTTAAAATGCAGGGTCAGGACCAAGCTAGTCAAGGCAACAGTCCCGAAAGGCTTGCCATGCAAGCCAACGAGACTCCGGAGTGTGCCACAGTGTTCAGAATCAGGCTGTGACCAGGTTCTATTCTCGCTCAGCTTAAACTAAAAACAAGCTTTAAGCAAGCAAATCTGGGGCCTCCTTTGAAGATCCAAGCCAGAGGGTGAGAGTTACCACATGGGAGAAATTCACCTTCCACTCCTACCACCCCATCTCAGCAAATTCACTTTCATGTAGGACTGCAATGGATGTCTACATTTTTTAGATCTTATATCTTGAAATAAATGTTAAGCACATGCAGAATTTGGAATATGTGATCTTCTTTTCTGGAATACCTGGACTGTAACATGGAATCGAGACTGCTGTTATTGTATGATATTTTTGGGGGGACTTATACCTCTAGTCAATGTGTTTGTTCATCAAAAGCCCCAGCCTAGGAAGACACCAAGCATATCTCTGTCTGTTGCTACTCAGCAGAATACTTAAATACGTGCAACGCTCCAGTGGTGAACAGGGATGGACTATTTGGATGGGGACATCATCCGCTGCCATCAGCGTGAAGCTTCTAGGGAACTCAGTGTTTAATTGCGCTAACGCAGAAAGGGTGAGTTGGCTGGCATGGCTTCAAAAACAAGGTCCTGCCACCTATTCAGCAGCAGCCATTCTGGATGGTGAGCCTGGACAATATTTCACCTTCCCAAATGAGGGGTTAGGGATGGATGTGGCATTCAGGAGACATGGCTTCACCTGCCCACAGGAAAAATCTTGGGTTTGGGGGTTTGGTTTTGGATTTTGCCTCTGCAGAAGCAGCAGTTTCTGTCCCCTGCTGAGCTGGGAGCAGAGAGCTGGGTCCGGCTCCCTTTCTCAAGATGCCGAAGCTTCCAGCCCTGCCTGTCCTCCAGCACAGCCGTGTCTCACTTTGCCAGCAATGCTGGCAGTTCCTCTGTTGGTAGACTTCTTTGCTGTGCCATTTTTTTTTTTTTGCAAAATGCTTTTGTTATGTATGAGAAGGATGGGAATATGCAATCAGGAGAAAAAACACACTAGAGTACAATGCTCATCTTTAAATATCTACTATCTTCTCCCCAACAGCCATCAGCCCCAATAGCCATCTGATATATTGTTTTGACCTTTTTCAAAAAGCCCCTCAAAAGAGCCCCAGGCTCTACTTGCTCCCCGCGTAAGTGAATTACTTATAATCTAATGAACTTCTTCGGAGTGAGAAGCAATCCCCGCCCACTGGTTTTACAGCCCATCTCAGCAATTTGATGGTAAATGCCATTGAAACGAAATGATGTGTTGTGAACACCCACTTGAGTGCTCTTTGCCGCAGGTCTGCGTCTCAAAGCTGCAGTGATTTCACACTTGCAGCCCCATTTCCCCCCGGGAACACCTCACCCCATGGGGGCTTACAGCGTGGGGCTGCTTCGCTCTGCCGCGGGGAGAGGACTGTGAACTGCGGCTTCGTGCTCTGTCCCACTCCTCAGCACATCAGGTCAGGCAGAGCCCTCCTTCTCCTCCCTTCTCTCCTGCTCTGTTTTCCAGGATTTCTGTGACTTAAGGCCCAAAGTAGGGCAGCGACAGGCTGCGCCTGGGCAGTATTTGAACTGGGTTTCAGTAAGCAGGGGAAAGAGCTGCAGCCTTTCTCACAAAGTTGTGTCGTTCTCCCAAGACCTGCGCCGGTGCGCAATGCCCTGGGTGTGGATTTGGCACAGTAGGTACGGCATACTGATGCTCTTCAACCCCCGCAGAGAGGCTACTCTGGTGGGGCTGGTTTGGCAGCGAAACCTGTATCTGGTGGTGAAGCGCCTGCTGTGGCAGTTCTGGCGTGTAGGGGTGGCAGCTAGTCGGTGCGTTGCCTGCCTGGAGGAAGGGAGAGTCTCCGGCCAGGGCCTGAGAGATCATCCCAGTGGAGTCTGCTGCAGGAGGGGGCTCTCCCCTCGCTGCAGCTTTTTTCCCCCCACCTCCTTCCCAGACGCTTTCGTGCATCCTTGGATGCTGTGAGTGCCATGTTCCACGCCCTGCAGTGGCACAGCACAGCGACATCGCCTCTGAACCAGGCAGGATGAGTTGGGAACAGAGGAAAGTAAGGCTGTTCATTTTGGCTTGTAGTTACAAAGAGTAATCATGTTTTCAGCACTTATTTCCTTCCTTTTGGATTATTAATTGTGCTTATAAGCCAAAACATTAACAACCGGAGTTCATTCTTTTATACTTAAGGTTCTTGTTATTAGACTGTGAGAGATTTCAGAGAAAAGCAGTAACAATATCAGCAGGCAAGACGGAATGCATTTTGGGTTTGGGTTTTTTCTTTTTTTCTTGACAGTTCTTAATTTGTTTCTTGTTTTAGGGACTCATAAAAGTAAAAATATCTTTTAGCGACAACAGTGAACTGCATAGCTTCTCCTCTTTCAACCTAGTTTTAAAACCTTAAAAGAAATCTGCCTGTCATATTCTGACATGACACATCTAGTCCTGTTGGAAATGTTTTAGCAATCTAATGAGATGAAAGCGGTTCTTTTAATGAGTTCTGAAGAAAGAGACAAATCTGCTGCACAAATGTAACCAGGGATCTGTTTTGTTTTGTGTTTGGCTTGGCTAACCCTGAAGTTGTACGAGACGTTAGATTGAGTCATGACAAATGAAAGAAGGTTGTGGTTTTCCTCTTCAGTCTGTCCTTTCCCATCCGTCTGGGATACAACTTCGTATCTGATGTGAGTTCTTCAGTATGCTTACTTGGGGAAGATGGGGAAGATAATCAAAATGGGGGAGGAATGAGAGAGAGACAAATAATGGAGGCAGAGGCACTGTGTTGGCTCTTCTGCTTGGTTTGGGCAAGGGAAAGAGTGAAATGAAGAAATGCTTCACTGCTGGCTGAGGCAGGAGCAGGTTGCTGCTGGTCACCCGGAGAATAAGAGCCAGGCAGTCAGTAATGTCTTACAGACTCGTAATTAGCTGCCTGTGGTAGAGCTAGTTTTCTTCATCCGCTTTGCAGAGTTACAGCCTACCCCCTGTAAGTACCAAGTTCCCCTTGTTTCCCCTAGATCTGTAGGATACCCAGTCACAAATGAGTGTTGAAGCTGGTGGATTGGCAGCCAGAAAGCCTGATGCAACCGCAGGGTCTAAGAACTCAATTTTGCAAACTTCTGAGTTCATTCACCTCCCACTCAAGCCGTGAGGAAGGTAAAAAACTTTTCATAGGAGCCAGCAGCAGTTCACGGTGCACAGAAGGGCCTGTCCTCGGTACTCTGAAGTCCATGGTTAAACCCTGAGTGTGACTGGGTGCAGAAGACAGGATTTCGTCCTTTATTCATTGTGAGAGCATGAAGGAAGAGAAGCTCTGGCAGAAGAGAATTGGCAAAACCTTCTTCTCAAATTCAGGTGGCCAGGGTATTTTAAGAGTCTTGTCACTCTTCCTGGTGCAATTGCAAATCTTGTGAGGTTTGTGGTTTTCTGTAGAGCCTGAAATTGCTTCTGCGGAGCCTGGACTCAAATGATGACTGGGCGAGCTCCATTTTCAGGGCTTCTTTGCTTAGTTCTCTGTTTTGTTTTTGAAGGAAAACTCTCAGCTCTCCTCACTTAAAAGAAACGTTATAAAGTAAATGTCCTTATTCGAGCCTAAGAGTTGGAAGCAAAATAAAAAAGAGCGCAAATGAAGACACGGAAACCATCTCAATTGCTTGGTTATTTTTGAAGCCTGTTTCCTATTTTTTATTTTACATTAGTAAGATTGAAACCAGCAACCTCACTTATTTCGAGTCAGTTTGAATGCTACTGACCCCAAATCCTCCTTTGATCTCACTGGACTTGGGATCAAATTCTTCCTACACTGAAAATGATGTCTGTTCAGTCTGCAATTTCTATGAGATCTGATTAATTTCAAATGTTTGTGTGGCACTTGCTGGGATACTGGAAATGGCTAAATTTCATTCACAAAAACAAAACCAGGAAACAAAGAGGTCTGGAAATCACATTTTAAAACGCATGGGCACATTAAACTTAAGGCCATTTTTCTTGCCTCAAAAATTCCTGTATTTCATTCTTAGAAGGAAAAACTAATGATTTTTGCCACAATTTTCCTAATGCTGAAGAAATGCTCACCCTCATGTAAACCCCCTCCTAAACCGTTAATTGAATCATTCTCATTTTATTTTTAAGACCATTCATGCAAGTGGCAGATGTGGGGAGGATGGGGGATTACAGTCTTGATTATAAGATGCTGTTAGGATTCTGCCTAAAATCGGAAAATGCAAAAGCCTGGAAAATGCTGGATAATGCGAAGCAAAGGAACTGATGGTTTTCTAGTGCTGAGCAAAATGGGAGAGAAAGGTCCTTTAATCCAAAGCTCAGTCATTAATGTGATAATAAAATAGAACTCTTGATGGAGGCGTTTCTTAGCTTACTGATAAAAATGCTTACCCTCCCCAGCTTTCAAGTTAATTGAGAAAGAGCTGAGGAGCCCTCTCTCAGGAGGGAGCCCAGGGAACTGTGTAGTAAGCTGACATCACGCCTATTTTCAAATTGCTAATCAATAATATTTTTGACATTGAAAGAGGAGGATTGGCAGACCTGAAGCTCCTTTGTTTTCCTTGATTCTTGGGCATGTCCTGCTCGGCTCGGTCACCAAAAATTATATCGGTTCATCAGCAGAGCCTTCATCCGTGTATAAAACCTGAAAGCTTAAAACAAAGGAGCTGAAGAGAGAGAGAAAAAAAAATGGTGTGGGTAACACGGGGTCCTCCCATGACTTAATGAGTTCGGGCCATGGCTAGTAGTACAGCCCCTCTTCCCCATCAGGCCATCCTGTGGGATTTTGCATCCTCAGGAGCCAAAGACAGTTTGCCATCTATTCTGTTTGATACAGGATAACTTGTGCAATTTTTCCACAGAAATTCTGCGTGGTTACCATTGCAGGAGTTGCTTTTGGGGAGAGGTTGAGAGGCGCCGTTGAGTGCGTTGAGGTTCTAGTCGCTGTTCTCTGAGAAAAACCCAAGGGTCTTGGCTGACTCTCTTTAGGATTGTGGCGTTCAGGGAAAACTGGGAGCAGGTTTCCACAGAAGAAGGATCCAATGCTGGTGGGAAATACTGGGTTTAATAACGAGGAAAGGGATTTTCTTCTCTTTGGCATGTGCTTTATATAGAAATGCAGGAGGAAGTGTTTCACATTGGGAGGCCACGAGAGGTGTCTCCAGGAGCTGCTTCTGTGAGCAGAGAAGGGCTCAGCAGGCTTTCCCTGGTCCAGAACACCCTACTCCGGAAATACCTTATTCGGAGAATTCATCGCCCCGGTGTTAGCACTGGAATGCCGGGAATGGACATTTCACCTCTGTGTGTGTCCCTCGGCTAAAACATCCCCCCACAGTGCTTGAAATGTCCTGAGAGGCAGAGCAGTGACTCAACACGCTTTGGGGCTCCCAGCAACTTCAGACTTGTATTAAATGCTCTTGTCTACAAGAACATCATCAACAGCAACTTGTACGCACCGAAAGAGTCTGGTACAAGACTTGGAGCATTTCTGCATCAGCTGCGAATCATTACAGAAGGGGATGCGAGAAGAACGGGCCTGTATTGAGGAAAATACCACTTCAATGATAAAAATGTATACTACCTCCTAGCAGAATTTGGTGTTTTATCCTCTCCCTGTTAGAGATGATTGGAGTTAGTAGCTCTAATTTTAAAGCATTAAACAAAAGTGCATAGGAGAGGCTGAGCGCACAAAATGGATGTTAGGCAGAATAATCTAGATAACAAATGAGAGGTTTTATTGCTAGATTTCTGGCTCCGTGGTATGCAGTAGCTTGCAGTGATGTAGCGATGTTTCCTCACTGCCAGTACAGTGATCCTTATTCTTTACAGCCCTGTTCTTCGCCTCCTCGGTAGCGTGGGCCTTGCTGTAATCCAGCTCCTGCCTTCATGGCAAAGGTGGTAGAGTTGATCTCATTTTGACGGCTCTCAGGGAAATAGCACCGTGCATCTATTTCTGGAGGAATTTTGTGTGGAGCTGGTGCTGGCCAGCTCTGGGTATCCCTGAAGTTCGTGGTGAGATTTACAAATCATTTCCAGGGCACCATGACGTGGATGTGCATGTCCTAATTTGAGATCGCGGTAGATGAACCTACCTGAATTCGTTGTCTTCTCGTGCTCCTCTGTGGCTGGCGTGGCAGGGCACATGCTCCTCCACAGCATGGAGCTTTCTGCTTCGCTTCACCTGCAGGATCATACCATCCTTGTAATGAGATTTGAATGTAAGGAAGTCAGGTTGGCTACTTAAGTAGCACAGAACGGAGTCGTTGATTCAGCATATTTTGGGAATCTGTTCTTACTTACTCCCAGCCTCTTTACATCTGTAGGCGATGCAGAAGGGTACTACGGGAGGGGCAGTTATAGCTCACTGCAGCTAAAAGAGCTCTTTCCACTGGCCACGTAGGTCTGCGTGGCCTTTGTGAGAATGAGAAATTCATCACGTGTTAGTAGGGTGTGCTGATGCCCATGGGGTGGGTGCTCCTTTCCAAGGTTAGGTGCGGGGGCGGGGGGGCCCATCTCATTGCCTACAGATTCTCAAACGGGCAGATATTTATCACCGTAGTGTGTGTTCCCCCCGCCGCAGACATTGCAGAGCCTTTATCATCACACTTCATCAGTAACACGAACACAAATCACTGGGATGAAAGAAAATCGCCATGATGAACGCACACCTCAGAACGTCATCATACTGTTCATTTATCACCAGTCACCCTTTGGTGATTAATTATTTAGCCAAATTGGACAATTTTTTCCACGTGAGTGAGAAGATGTTGACTTAATAAAGCAGAAAGCTCCTAGTAGCATGCCCTTGTTTTCCTCAATTTAGCTGTATGATAAATTTATACTCTTCTGATTTACAGCTCAGCAAAAACCCCGAATATCAACGTGTTACTTTCAAGGTGGTTGCTGCCCGGCCAGTTCTTCATCAGGAAACCCAATGCTACTCAATATGCGCATTTAAGATGTTTAAATTGAACGGTAGATACGTGAGCTGGTGGTCCTTGGTTTGTTGTCTGCATCTCTGCGTGTGCAGAGCCGAAGGGAAACCCTGGGGAGGAGGAAGAGGAGAGAGCTTTGCCAAATCCCGGCTCGAGGGTTGGCATTGCTCCAACTGAGGACATCAGGGTCGCGTTAGAAAAGAGGAAGGGCCCCCAAGACCCCCCCCCTGCCAGCAGCCTTGTGCTCCATAGGAATTCCCCAGCAAGCGTGTTGCTGGGACCAGCCAGGTCACCGTCACCATCCCACCTCGCCTCTGCAGTGAGGCGGGATGCGCAGGAGAGGTGAAACCTGCTGTTGGCACTGGGGCATCCAGCTACCGATAGGGAATCAAGGTTTGCTGTGTTCCTTGGCGATATTGATGTCTGCTCAGTGTATTTCACCGTAGCTAATTATTAAAAGAAAACACCACCACCACCAAAACATATGAAATACCAAGAGAGAGCCCATAAATCATAAAGAATTAGAAATTAGTAATTTTCATATGGTTCAGTAAATAATTCAGAATTTAGGCTTTATTTATCTGCTTTTTTATTTATCTACTTCTTCTGCTTACCCATCCTTTTCGAGAAATAAGTTTATTTTTAATTCATATGTGGATAAACACATTGCAAAGTTTTTCCTACATGACAGAGCATGAAAATTGCATTATTACACTTTTAGTTCTGATCAGCGAGATCAAATTGTACTATTTTTTTCCCATCGATGATCAAACAAATAGATGGGGCCTTCTGGCATAAACAGATACTCAGGATTCAATTTACTTCATGATTTTTTAAGTACTCCTGCATGGGACTTTGAAATAGCTTTTTGGAGTTTCCAGTAAAAAGTGGAAAAAAAGGTAATAGAAAAAAATGTCCATAACAGTGATACAAACCCAGCCAAAGTGGTGTATTTAAATTCCATGGTAACTGGATAAATATATTAAGATTTTTAAAATAACCAGGATCATAATGTTTTTATTGGCTTGCTCATCATCTTGGGCACAAGCCCGTGCAGCGCAGAGCCTGTCTGAAGCTCTCTAACGCATCCCGCTGCCTCTGTTCTCCAGGAGAATCCTCCACGTTCAGCAGAACCGTTGTCTTGACCCTCCGGAAGACTCTCTTGGTGCTTAGCTCTCCGCCGTCAGTTTTCGGAGGCGCTGAGCCCCACTGCCAGCTGATTTCAGGACAGTAACAACTGCTCAGCGCTGCTGACAGCGAGGCCACGGGGCGTGCGGTGCTGCCAAATTAGAAACGCTACTAATCTGTATGTAGTTAAGTCCCAGCGTTAGACATAGCTCATGTTTCATTCACGCTCGGGTCCCAAACCCCAGAACAATTGAGTTTTCTAATAATGTGCACGTCAGCATCAATGGGCTCAAACAGCACTGGGTTACTGCACACGAATAGGTT
Source organism: Larus michahellis (assembly GCF_964199755.1). Lineage (NCBI taxonomy): Eukaryota > Metazoa > Chordata > Aves > Charadriiformes > Laridae > Larus > Larus michahellis. Next base: position 20,658,380 of record NC_133899.1, read on the forward strand.
TGCGTGCAAGAACCTAAGCTTTGTTGAAGACCACAGCATCTCTGCTCGTGCCGAGCGCTGCCCAGTTTGAGTCTCGCTTCGTGTAGCCAACCTTCGTCCAAATATTTATTCTGTTTCTTACACCTCTTGCAAAACACAGATGAGGAAATAGAAGATCATTTTGTCACGGCCTTTTTCATGCCACCCTCATTTCCTTTTTTTGCCTCAGGCGCTCTCAGGTACCAGCTCTCAAATTTATTTCACTTGTAGTTATTTGCCACGTTACTTCTATCAAGAGAGGAAAAAATACTGCCATGTTTTAGGAAGTGCAGGTTTAACTGTAGCCTTTTGTCTGTGTATTTAATCACTTCAAGAAATGAGGTTGTATGAAATAATTTGGGACCAAATCTTGCCCATTCCCCCCTCCGAATCTGAAACGTGGTGTTCAGTTTCGGATCTTCTGAACCAAGGGGTAAACCAGTGGTAAACTGGAGCCACTGAGGTGTTCGGGGCTGGCGCACAGGGTGAGCAAAGGGAGGCTGAGGGGGCTGAGGAAGAGAAAGATGAGAGAGGGACAGAGAGGGACAGAGAGAAGGTGGAGCCAGGCTCTTCTTAGAGATACCCAGAGAAAGGACGGGAGGCAACGGACATGCGTTTCATGGAAATGAAGATAGAATATAAGGAAAAAAATGCTTCATGGGGAAGTTGGTGCAAAGGTGGAACTGGGCCCAGGGAAGTGGAGAATCATCATCCCTGGAGATTTTCAGAACTCAGCGGGACAAGGACCTGTGCGGCCTGACCTACCCGAGACGGTAGCTCTGCTCTGGGCAGGCACATCTAGCCCAAGTTACTCAATGATGCTGTGACAAGAAAATCCAAATTAGTCTCCTTATTCAGTGTTCCCGACTTCTGTTTTAACTGAAGAACTACCCCTCCATTTGGAAACCAGTTGGGGGACAATATTGCCCAGCATTACCCCTGTTTGCCCTTAGAATGCGTAACAGGCGAGGCTTAGCTGGGAACATCTGGTTAGTGGTTTTAATTCCCCTTCACACCACTTTGGTTTGTTCCTTTGCTTCTGGGTGTTGTTTCCTTGCATTTATCCCAAGCAGCATTTCGCGGGCAGCCTTCTGAAGTCCTGAGCTGGGGTTTGAATCACATCTCTGTGTGTTGGCGGGGTGGGTTGAAGTCACCTCTGCCTGTCCCTGCTCAGCTGTGGCAGTGTGGCGATGCTCGTAAGGTGATGTATGGCTGTGCAGAGAACCAGACTCCGGCACCGATCTGGGTTAAAATAACTAACAACAACAACAAAAAAAAAAGCAGAAAGAAATGTCCATCAAATGCTCCCATAAGGCAGCAGCGTACTGAAGGTTGAGATGCAAGATTTTATTGAAAGATGCAGCCACTCCTGGCTAATTCTGTGTGTTCAGGCTTACTTTTTGAGGGAAAATCAGTCACATTCAGAGACTTTGAAAAGTAGTTTTCAAAAGTCTTCCTGTACCCTTAGGCATTTTTTTTCCAAACCAGCCTTATTTTCTCCTATCAGTTGCTGTAAAAGAAATGCAAATCTTTCACTGGCTTGAAATTTCTGCGTTGTTTTAAATAAATTTCCTGTGATCCATAACGCAGTGAAAAAGAAAGTGCAGCCGTTTGTTGCTGTTTCAGTGTATTTAGACCATCTTTTATGCTTGTGGAGGTCAAATCCATTTAATCTGGTTATGCTATTTCAATCACATTTACATTTTTAATGCAAAGCTCAGGTTTGCTTCACACTAGAATGATCTCTCTAGTTTTGTAACAAGCTTTAGTTGTCCTGGGCTTTGGAGAGTTCTCTCTTTTATTTCCCCTCTGCGTTAGACACAGTCTTTGTCATTTGTAAGGTAACTTTCCTCCACTTGGGTTGCCAAAGTGCGTCAGAATCCTGATTGCACAAGTGGCGAACAACATTTTCAAATTCCATTTTATCGGGAGCAAATGTTGACGCCTGCATTAAAAGCCTGGTATAGCTGTGGTTAGCCTAGCGGTGGTGCCCGAGGTGGTTTGCACAGGTCTCTGCTGCCCTTTAACGGGAAGAACACTGCATGCAGAATCACCATCTTCACCCGGATCCCATTCAGGCACTGAGCTATCCCAGCGCTCCCCGTGCCTCACAAGGGCTCACCAGTTCACACCTTCAGAAAGGCACCTTTTGTGCTCTTTTTGTCTAAGTAAAGCAGGCTAGAAAGTCCTTCTTGTGAAAGATATTTGTCACATTCGTAGCCTCACAGAAGCTCTAGAAGGAACCTGCCCCATCTCCCTTTCCGCCATAAGTCTTGCGTTTCCTCTTTTCCTTAAATGAAGCTTTCACACAATAAGCCTTTTTCCCAAGAAGATGATGCTTTGTGTTAAGTACCTTAGGAAATAACAAAAAACCGCACCAGAGTTTACTGTTTTCTGAAGCCCCACTTGCTTCTGAATTTGAACCACCACCACCACCATTGCCTTTTGCACCAGTGACCTTCAGGCTTCAGCTGAGTTCTTGCCTTGTCCCCTGAGGGGATGGCAGTTGAGGCCCCAAATACTTATTTTGTTGACTTGTAACATCACTCAGAAAGAAGCAGGAGAGAAATGGCCGGCCTGGCAGAGGTTTGGCACCACCAGTCAAGACAAGAACTTAGTGCAGACAGGGAAATGCAGACTAGAGGCAGAAAGAGACAGAGCTTGATCTTTAAAAGCAGGAGTCAAATGAGGAGTCATGCTCAAGTTCAGGCTCTGGGTAACAAACCGAGGTTATTTCCTAAGCAGTCATCCAGAAGACTGACAACAACTTGATACAGCAGTGCCTGGAATGGACACTGACACCTTTGTGCGAACCTTGCTCAAAGCAAGTGCCGAGAAGTGGTGGATCAGAGCTGTCAGAGCTGTTAAGAAGGGCAAAGGCTGGCAGGAGAAATGGCATCCCCCTGTTCGCAGTGTTAGATGTGCGTGGTAGGATGTGACAATAAGAGAATGCCAACAAGAAGGGAGATCCTAACAAGCCCCCTTTTCCTGGTCAGTCTCAAAGACTAATTTCCTAGATGAGGTTGCAGAAGCAGGACCCAAAACTCTGGAGGGTAAAAGACAAAATGATACCATGTGCTTTGCCCTTCTTAAAATACATCCTTCCATGACCAACACTAACGCACAGAGGAAAAGGAGAGAAACTGATTCAAGTCAGCTTCAGTTACAAGCAAGCCTTCTCCAATCTGATTTATTCTCTCCTAGGAGACCTCCTTCATGTAAGTTATCATGAGTAGTGGTCCTGACTGTAAGCAGAGAGACACTGGACCATTTGCCCAAAGTTCATGCAGTATATATCCAACAGCAGTGTGAGGAGTGTAAAGATAAATGCAAACGTACATAGGAGCAGCAGCAGATCTTATATCCAATAGCAAAGTCATGCTTAATTATTAATGACTGAAGTGCTGTAGTCTTTCACTTAGCAGCAAAACATACCCTGGATGTCTCTCAGGTTATGTCAGATTGACAGAGCATCACTGTCAAAGACAATGTCAGCTTTTCAGCAAGGGATCAAGTGCCGTGTATAAGAGCAAGAAAGGTGAATATGCAAATGAGAATTTCGGTTTCCTCTGAATGCTATTTGGATAAAGAGCCAGGAATTCCAGGTTCAAGAACTGATGGATGGAAGTTGCCCTTGTCATGAACAAAATATGAACAGCTTCAGAATAATGAATTACAAGCAGAAATTGTGCTAGTCAGTGATGGAGCAGATCGTGGAAAGGTCATTTTGTCCAGCTCCGTCCTAATGCAGAACTCTTCTTGATCACATATTCCTCAGCGTTTTGTGTGATTTACTTGTAAATGACCTAAAGGCACCAAGATTTTCACAATTGTACATCACTCCTAACTGCAGATCGATTTTGCATGAAAGAACTTTCTCCAATAGCGTGAAAATTTTGTCTGAAATTTCCTCTCGCTTCTCCTAATCACTTCTGAGCGCAGAACAGCTCTTAACAATATCAGCTGTTGGAGTAGAAATATGAACTGGTGGATCTCTGGGCTAAACTGTATCTTTCCTAGCCTTTTTACCAAAGTTTGGATCGAGAAGTTGATGGGGCTTTCCATTTCCCGTCCTGAAGATTTCCAGCACGAGAGAGGCTGTCCTCAACCACAGACAGGAATTGTTCCGTCCCCACAATGGAAGGAAGGGGTTGGAGGAAGCGATACCGGTTGAAGGTGGAAGGTTTCGGTGGTTACATCTCAGATCCCTCTTCGTGAATTTGTAATAGGCTGCGCCAAAGAAAGCAAACTCCAAGCTGAAAGAAAGATGACGCCGATGGCAAACGAGTCTTAAGTAGAGAGGTGGTGGCCAGACTGCACTTTGAGCGCTGGCCTGCCAGGAGCTCAAGGCAGCTTTTGGGGAAGATGGAGGAGAAATCTAGAAGTAGATCCTTTGGAATGCAATTTCAAAAGCGCTGGCTGGCTAGGCTGACCCAGCGAAACAGCGGCTGTGAACCCACGCGTGGCTTTTCGTCCTCTGCGGTGACAGAGGCGTAGCTCTGCAGTGCTCCATGTCTTACACGTGTTTCAGAGAGAGCAGCAGAGTTAATAAAGAGACTGGTCTTTCTGAAAAGCAGGCTTCAAGCTTCACAGAACAAGCATGGGTGTTATTTGCCCTCGCGGTGGTTTTCTAAAAGTAGAAGATGCCCAAGAACTTGCTGTGTCTGCAGCTGGTGCTTGCCAGAAACGCTTGTATGATCTATATGGATGAGTGGAGAAAAGGGGGGCAAGAGGGGGAAAGGCCTCGGAGGGGAAACAGCTGAGGAGATACAAATGAAAATTCAATTAAACAGAAGACAAGGGAAATTCAAACTAGCACTGACGCTCTGCTCAAGGCTGCTGATGAGTCTTGATTTCACCTCTAAATCTAGCAAACGAAGGCGGCAACAGTGAAGAAAATAAATGACCACCCTGGAAGGAGCTAAATTAGATGACCAGGAAGATAAAACCATTAAAATAAGGATCTTCTTTTATGATATGCCTAGGGCTTGTAACAAATTCAACCAGAACAGTAGATCTTGGCTTGTAACTGTTCCAAAGCTTGTCCAATGTAGGAGAAATTTTTTTTTCCTAAAGGACTGAGTTTATTTGCCAATTGGAAGATGTGACGTGGACAATGAATGTAATCCCCTCTTGCTTTCCACCCTCTGTAGCCATCAAAATGATGCTAAGTGGATATATTAAAATCAGAATGGTGGCATTTTGCACTCCTTTTACCTTCTGCCCTCAGCTACACTGATATGGGGTATAGAAAGTGTTCTGGTGTGGTTGTTCTGGTTGCTACTGGTTTACTGTTTTGTGAGAGAGGCGTGCAAATGCTCGGAGTCATGAGCGCTTGTAGCAGAGAAGCTGAACAGGCTCTTTTCTCTTAAGATAAACTGTCATTCCTCCAGAAAGTGGTTGTCATCAATTTATTGCAGCCTTATTTTGCTCTTTGCCAGCTGTGTGAGGAGCACGTTCAATACAACCAGTCATTCCAATAGCTTAATTTCTCCCATAAGTATTTTGCTTCTTTTGGGGTGTCACCACAGTCCCATTTAAAAGCCTGCTAATAGTAATTGAAAGCCATTTTAAGCTTGCATGTAGGGTTTGAGCTGTGCTTTATTTCTGTAAAACAGAAATAATAGTTAGCTATGACAGATCCTAGGAAGCTACACAACAGCCAGGGCTACCACGCTTTTGGAAACCTACACTGTTAGAAGAAACTCACAGTATATAGGCTTGTTCCAGAACCCAGCGAAATGAATGTGGATCTTCCCAAGGAGTTCAGGTTCTGAATACAAAGCGTCGTCAGCAGCGGCCAGGAAGAGGTTCGACACAGAATAATCGGGAGCTTTGCCTTTGCGAAGAGGGTGCCTGGGTCTTCACCCCGTGTTTAAGCGGGATGTTCTTCATCCTTCTACGCAAGGCAAAGGGCAACAGAAGTGAAAGGTGCTGGCTGGGTTGGACCATCTTGTGTTTAGACCAAGTGGTCTTCTAGACCACCAGCTTTGTTGGGAAGGAGAAGTTGGCCGATGCTCTCTGTTCAGTTCCTCGTTCTTAATTATTTTAGCTGATATCATCTATATGCTCCGTCAATCCCAATGAATGGCATTTGAAACGTCCAGACCGAAGTCATTACATTATCGCATTCAGGCCAGGCTTTAAGTAAAAGAGATTTGGCTTGTTCTTCACACTGCTTGGCCCCTGTCCCGAATGTACTACCGTTGTAATGGAGGATTATCTGCACTGGAGGTTTTCTTCATTTCCATTAGGAGAAGAAATTTCATTCAGCGCAGCAAAGGCAGCCTGAGATGGCAGGAGGAGATCGGCTGCACGCTGACGCCTTTGTTATCTGATGGGCAGAGCCTGACATCCCCTGACACTGCTGGGGGCTTGGCGAGGGGCTGTTATTTATTTCAGTGTGTGGAACACATTGTTTTCCGAAAGGGAGGAGAATCAGCCCTTTATTGAACAGGAGTCACTGGGCAGTGTAGTCACCGAGCCGTAGTAGCTGGGGTTTGTTGATATAGTTGGCTTTTCAGCAAGCGCCTTTGTTGGGCTTATCTTTTCTTTGAGTCTGCATCTCTCTGGTGGCGTTTAAGGTGGATCCTTGTCTTTCCCCAACCCCTCTGCCTTTTTCTAACATAAAACTGCGGGGACAGAAACAGACTCGCATTTTTCAAGCTTAGGGCTCTCCATAAGGCCCCTTCCCTGAGATACACAACAAACTTCTCATCTAGAGACACCATCTGTCCTGCCGTGGGTTGCCTTAGTTCAGTGGGTTTCTCCAGTCGATGCGAATGGCCCGTACTGCTCTGGTAGGCAGCGTAAGCTGGTTTCAAGATTGCACTACACCCACGCAAAAAGGGCTGCTGCTTGCCGGTTTACACCAAAGCTGCGGCAAAGCACTGTGGCCTCTTCTTCATCGCGTAACCCCTTGTCACAAGCCCCATGACACATTTGCGTTGAAGTGGAAGCCAGCCGGTATAGTAGCCTCACGTCTTCCTAGAGCCTCGACACATGGTCCCCCCCCCGCCCAAGAGACGCCATACGAACATAGGACAAACTCCGGGAACACTTTGGAGCTGAAACCAGTCTACGCTGAATTCACTTAAATGTTGAGAAAAATCAGGCTTTTGTTTTTGGTGTTAAGCACTTTACCAGCAGCAGGGCAGGTGTGGAAACCAGGAGGAGTTTTTCTCTTTGGTGTCAGGGAAGCTTTAACCTAGCCTTGTGTGACAGATTCATCATACAATCATCCCAACATGGCCCAAGGGAAGCATTTTGCAGGGGCTTGATCGCCCCAGAAAAGTCTTCAGTTTGGAAGCAGAAACCTACAGGTGAATGAAGAGACATCAGTCTCAGACTCTGCTCTGGACCAGTGCCTTACAGGGCAGTTCCTCCAAGACACAAACCCAAAAACGGAAGAAAAAACTGCTTTTGTCTGCCAAATAAATGGAAACCTGACTACAAGAGTCGTCCAGTGACCCTACACACACAGCCGCCTGCCCTTCCCTGTGCTTGCTCATCTCATCACTGCAAGGCTGCAGGTGCGGGCAGTCTGCAGGTCAGCCGTCGGGACCGAAGGTGCTCCGCAAGCTGGCACCACACTTCAGAGTAGGGTTTGACATGTGCGTTCTCGTGCTCAAGACGAAATTCAGGTTGCTATCTTGTTAGGGTGGCTGCTAAGGTAAAGATGCAGAGGGCCAGGTGACTCACCAGCCAGTTCACCAAGTGTTCTGAGTTCTTCAGCTAAGAGGTTCTGCTATAAATAAATTTTTGCATGGAGGGGAGAATATATAAGCATGCGGATTGCTTTTACTTACCTTTTTTTATCCCAGAAACATGACAACAGGAAAGCAGAAGGGGCAGAGTATTTTGTCATGTGGCTATAAGGAATAGCAGTAAAATGCTGTCTGCTGACCAGGATGGAAGCGTGACATCAAACCCCAAAATGAGAGAACTTAGGATCTGTAGATTTGTGCTAAGATAACCGATTCAGTGCTTGACGTCTCAGGGAGCGAGTAGATAAATATGCTGTCTCATGGATACCCAAACCAATTTCATCTGATATTGAACTTTCCATTTCCAGTTGATTTCTTAGGTTATGAATCTTTTAAGTAAATCTATCTGTGGGTACTGCAAAACATGGGAAAACAGGGCTCTTATCGCAGCTGGGGGAGGAGAGTAGTCTGGTTTTTCAACGCCTGCACAGAACAGTCTGAAAGCATCCTTGGCCTGTCCAGCCTCGCTGGGGTGCGGAGGGCTCCTTCGGCCATCCCAGGAATCATAGAATCATAGGGTCATAGAATGTGTTGGGTTGGAAAGGAGCTTTAAAGGCCATCTAGTCCAACCCCCTGCAGTGAGCAGGGACGTCTTCAACTAGATCAGGTTGCTCAGAGCCTCATCAAGCCTGGCCTTGGATGTCTCCAGGGATGGAGCCTCCACCACCTCTCTGGGCAACCTGGGCCAGGGGCTCACCACCCTCAGTGTAAAGAACTTCTTCCTCATGTCTAATCTAAACCTGCCCTGCTCTAGTTTAAACCATTGCCCCTCGTCCTATGGCTACATGCCCTTGCAAACAGCCCCTCCCCAGCTCTCCTGCAGGCCCCCTTTAGGGACTGGAAGGGGCTGGAAGGTCTCCCTGGAGCCTTCTCTTCTCCATGCTGAACCCCCTCAACTCTCTCAGCCTGTCCTCACAGCAGAGGGGCTCCAGCCCTTGGATCATCTTCGTGGCCCTCCTCTGGCCCCGCTCCAGCAGGTCCATGTCCTTCTTGTACTGAGGGCTCTAGAGCTGGACACAGGACTGTAGGTGGGGTCCCACCAGAGCAGAGTAGAGGGGCAGAATCACCTCTCTGGATCTGGTGGCCACGCTTCTTTTGATGCAGCCCGGGATGCAATTGGCCTTCTGGGCTGCCAGCGCACATCATTGGCGAGGAATGGGAAGGGGAGGCTGTCCCAAGGACAGAAGTGTGCCACTGCGCAGGAGGCAGCTCCAGACGTGGAGATGCAGTCAGGCTCCGCAAGGCAGAGCGTGTTCCACGCTGTGGGAAAGCTGGGTTGGGGTCCAGCAGCTCAGCAAATTCACGAAGAATCAAGGAAGATTTTATCCAAAGGTGTTGTTGGATTATTTGTTGGCGTTGCTCTGATCAAATTTGCTTTGTTGCCATAATAGTACACGTGGTACTTGTGAAACTCGGGGCCATGAGCCAGAATAAAAGGATAAGATAATGGATGTTGCTTGAGCCTTTTACCGTCTTTGTAGTTAGAGCAGTTATTGGAAGGCACTAATCCCTCTCTGCTGATTATCGACTTCTGAATGAATCCTCGTACACTCTCCAGCAGCAAAACTTGTGGGTTTTCAGGCTCAGTAAAGCTCAATAGAACCAAGACCTTGTCATTTATTTTCACTGTTACTATTATTTTTCTATTTCAAAGCAAGAGTTTTCTGCTGCGAATTGCCCGCTGTTTGATCACAAAAGCAAGCAAGGGAAATTGTTATTTTTCATCCTGAACCTTTTGTCCTTTTTATTTTTATAATCCACGTGAGGCGACTTTGCTGGTCATTAGCCGAGTTAGTAAAGCGAGCTTTCTTTGTTGGGCAATAGCAGGGAAACATCAAATGTCTGGTTCCATGGTAGCAATTTGCTCTTGAAATAAAGCAAGCGTTGATAAGTTGCTACCCTCAGCTATATTTGTCCTAGTAAATAAACATCATCAGGATTTGAGCACAAATACACGTTGTTTTGCCCTGCTTAGCTATGCTGAGATTGTGTCAGGCTAACGAAATTTCCTCCGCATCAGATAGACTTGTTCTGTCGCGCTCTGGCTTCACAGACGGTGTGTGTTTCCGCACACCTAGCCAAGGATGTATTATTTTTTTTCTTGAGGCATCGATCAGCGCAGCAAATACCCCTGGCAGCACATCCCCTTAATGCAAAGTGGGGCGTGCGTGTGAGAGGTTTGCTTTTCGGAGGCCAAGTTTTCCGTCGGTGGAATGACTTGCCTCGGAGGTGCCTTGGAACGGGGGATTTGCTTGGAGGGCATGGTGATTTGCCAGCGCAGGGCAGGCGGGGGACATCACACCCTCGGTGCCCGCACTGCCTAGGGACAGCAATGGAGATGTGCCGGCTCAAGCAGGCCAGAAAAAGCCCTGGAGATGTGTCTTTGAGAGAAATAACCCAGTTTTCCAGGATACCCATCAAAAAAGGTCACTAACCGTTTGGCGATGGGCTGTTCAGCTTCAAAAGTGAAATCCCTCATGTGAACCTCACAAAATCGGGATCGTGCTTCTTCCTGGACAGGCAGCGGGACCCAAAATAAAACAAAGCAGCAGCAGGAGGCCAAGCGAAACACGACGGTGACGGTGGTTCCACCTGGAGCAGCGGAGCCACCGCTAATTTGGGCTGGAGGATGGGAGCACGTGGCAAGAGGTGGTTTGATGGGTTCAGTAGGTGAACGCGTCGGGTCAGCCCCGAGCTGCAGGTGCAGTGAGGCGAATCAGGGCAGAAATAGGCAAATTCCGCCCCTTCACCATCACTAAATTTCCCATAGCCCGTCCTAGAAAATTCAAAGGGATTACACAGCTTCCAGACCGAATCCTGGCGTTTAATGGGGGTTTCAGCTGTTTGGGCATGCTGCGGGATTTGCAGTGTGTGTGCATCCCTCTCCCTGCTCGCTTAAACAAAGGGATGTCTGTACTCGACAAGTTGGCTGCCCCACCTGCTGCGCACCTGAGACCCGGAGAAAATGCTTCTCTTCACACTTCTGATTAGCAGTAATTAGATTAGGGACGTTCATAGCGATGGAAGGAGTCTCTCCTCCGTGGAGGAGCGTCCTGTAGAAGTCGGTAAGGGAGCGGGGCAGCTCTATTACTGTGATTAACTCAGGGTTTGGCTGGAGCACGTGCGAGATGCCTTGGTGCCAGGAACTGTACATCCAGCCTGGGCAGACGGTCCCCGCTGCAGAGAGGCGTATGTTCTGGCTGATGCTCCCCTCTCCTTTTAAACCTCCAGATTAAACAAATCATGCCTTGAGCAGTGGAAACGGTGAGTTCCAGCTTCAGGGAGTTTTTGTCTCAGGAGCGAGCACTGCCCTGGTTCTGCAGGGGTACCTGCCTGTCCCGGGGTGAGGGAACGGGGAGGCTTTCTCTCCCGTACCCTGCCTTGAATTTTCATAACACTTCAGCACCTTCGAGGCCCCCGCCACATTTGGCAAAATTGGCCAAGAAACTGAAATATTACCAAAAGAGGGGCAGGAGGGTCCCGCAGGAGGACACGGGCGGACCTGCAGCGGGCGATGCACTAACGCGGGGCCCGTGAAGAGCAGACTGAGAAACACGTCGGGGGAACCTGTCGCCCGGGTTGCCAAAACCACTGGGCAAATATTAAACCTAATTACCTATAGGCAAGTAGACATACTAAAGCCTCTCTGAAAACATTCTCCACCGGAACATTTTTTTGACAAGGAAAAACTAATTCTGGGCTTATTAACCAGTTTCAATAAATAGAATCACACCGATGAACAGACACTGCTTAATTGCTGTCTATAACATAGCTGGGGAACTAGAGAACAGGAGCTGAGACTCCAGGCTCACGGCCCCCTTCTTAGCGCCTCCCCCTCCCTTTTCCCTGAAAAACAACAAAAAAGATCAGATCCACCTTCTGGCAGAGATCAGTTACGTGCTGCTTTTGAGCAGAGACTCAGTATATTATTCTCCAATTTAGGCCAAATTCCAAAGTGAATCTGAAGATGGTTCAGAGGCATGTCAGAAGGAAATTGGTCAGAAAATGGGTGTCGGGTGGGCGTGAGTAGCACGGCACAGTGTAACTCGCAAGGCTTCGGCACTCAGTGGGAGAGCAAAATCGGTTTGAGTGAGAATAACTTACACGGATTTGGGGCGGGGGTGGATGTAGAAGTACAAATCCTGAAAATGGCCTTTTTCTTGGAGGAGATGAAGAGGAGAGGCTGGGAAGGGATCCGTTTGTGGTGAGAAGCGGGTACCAGCCCCCGGGAACAAAGGGCCCTGTTTGCTGGATGTGCCCTGAGGAAAATGCGGATCTGTTCCAACCTCCCAGAGCTCCTTCTTCCTCCTCCGTGGCCTGGGAGCCGCCCTCCCTGCCAGCCCCACACCCAAGCGGGGTGCAGAAGCATTCATTTAGGGCTCGTTAATTAAAGCAAAGCCGTGGCGGAGCGCTGCCAAAGCTGGAGGTGGCTGGCAGCCCCCAGCCCATGCTGCTTCGTTTCGTAGTTTCCTAAGAGGGGGAATAATGCTCCGTGCCGATTGCTTTGGGGGGAAGAAAAAAGAGGGGCTGTAGTAACAGAAATCCGCGGAGCTCGGATTTTGCGTAGATGGCTTATTAGGTCAGAGCGGGAACACGCTTTGATTTGTATTCCTCATGACTGTACACGGGCACTAATTGGCCAAAGAAGCAAGGGATCTTTGTTGCTTTTGTGGTTTAATGAGGAAAATATTGTGTAATGTGATGATTATTTTCTAATCAAAAAAGCAAAGGAACAGAATGGGAAAGAAAACCAATGAGTGAATAAAGACTGTGATTTTAATTAATATTTCCGTGTGCTAGTCAGTTTCTCTGTCCTATAACCAGTTGCTAGGCCTAAATATGCCCTAATGTTATATAAATATTATACTGATTAATATTTAATATATTATGCTTAGTATTCTGGGCATATTTCCCTTAATATGCCAAGCATCTTGGCTCTGCATGCTTCCACTCACAAGTACAGGCCCATTTAAGCCACCAGGACTGCTCAGGGACTAGAATGAGGCACTTGTGTTTGTGGGACTGGCAGGTTTTTTTGTATCCTGTGCCTGAATACAGGCAAATCGTTGCTTAAGTTTGTAAAAGCAATATACGATCGGTCTATGGGAGAGCCCTGCATTCCGGCCAGTGAGACAGACACATTTGCTAAGGCAATTTGGAGCCGGATTCTCTCCTCACTTACACCCAGTGGTGGTATTCCCCACAATCCAGTGGGATTACCCCATACCCAATGGTGGGATATTTTGTTTCACGAGGGATTTGCTTTGATGCGGCGAGACGAGGTGGATAGGTGACAATAATACCTGTCCAGAGCATTTTTATTAGCGAATCTCAAAGCACTTCACAAGGTGAGACCAATATCATTGCTCCATTTCACAGGTGGGGTAACTGAGGTGGGAAGAGGTTGAGGGCCTGGGCTGTGCAGCTGGCAGCATGTTGGCCAAGCCGGGGGTCAAACCCAGGAGGTCTCCCATCCCCTCCCTCCTCCGCAGCCTCGCCACTAGCCCTCACTTCCCAAAACACGTCCCCTTTCAGCACGCTCAAGGTTCGTGCTCACGTCTTCACACTCGGTGCCTCCTGCAGAGCAGCTTTGTGGCCCTCAGTGACTGGCCCTTTTGTCCCACGGAAAAGCAGAGCTCTTTGCAAAGCTGAGCTAAGGAAGAGAGCGAGTAGGATGCCCGACACACCACTGTGTTATAAACAAAGAAGCATGAAGGATCAGAAGCAATAAAATGTCTGTGATCCCTGCAGCATTTGGAAGAACAGGTTGGTGCCTCTCTGGGTTGGAAGGACTGTTTGTCATGGACACTTATGTTCTCAGGAAATATTCAGCATGACTCTTTGGTACCTTTGAGGCTTGGAGGAAATTAATCTGATTCACTGAGCTTTCGCATTACGTACTACTGTGGAGTTGTGGCTCTGCTCCGCTCTGTGAGACCCCCCTGCAGTGCTGCCTCCAGCGCTGGGGCACCAACAGCAGAAGGACACGGAGCTGTTGGAGCGGGGCCAGAGGAGGCCCCGGAGATGCTGGGAGGGCTGGAGCCCCTCTGCTGGGAGGACAGGCTGAGAGAGCTGGGGGGGTTCAGCCTGGAGAAGAGAAGGCTCCGGGGAGACCTTCCAGCCCCTGCCAGGCCCTAAAGGGGCTCCAGGAGAGATGGGGAGGGACTCTGGAGCAGGGAGGGGAGCCATGGGATGAGGGGGAAGGGGTTTAAACTGAAAGAGGGGAGATTTAGGTGAGATCTGAGGCAGAAATTGTTTGCTGTGAGGGTGGTGAGCCCCTGGCCCAGGTTGCCCAGAGAAGCTGTGGCTGCCCCATCCCTGGAGGGGTTCAAGGCCAGGCTGGACGGGGCTTGGAGCAACGTGGTGTGGTGGGAGGTGTCCCTGCCCAGGGCAGGGGGTTGGAACAAGATGATCTTTAAGGTCCCTTCCAACCCAAACCATTCTGTGACTCTATGAATTACTTTGTGGACCGGCTGCACACATGCCAATACAGAATACTTTGGGTCCCATGCATATTCATACCAAACAGGCTCCAGTTCCACGTCACACAGGCTATTCTCAAAGCAATTTTTGCTGTTGCTGTTGTTGTCGTTGTCACAAAATATTTTAATTAATCAAGAATTTTAATTAATTGTAACCCCGCTGAAAATGCTAAGACAAAAGCAGAAATATAAGGAGGTGGTTGCTCAGGTCAGAGCAGCCTGTTTTTGGTTAGATGTGCTCGCTCTGAGATCACATGGTGTAATTACAGACATGGGCACTGGGAAAACATGGGATTCTGAATGGCATTTTAATGTCGTGGAGAAAGATGGTGGTGTTTTTATCACAGAATCACAGAATGGTGGGAGTTGGAAGGGACCTCTGGAGATCATCCAGTCCAACCCCCTGCCAGAGCAGGGTCACCCACAGCAGGTGGCACAGGAACGCGTCCAGGCGGGGTTGGAATGTCTCCAGAGACGGAGACTCCACCACCTCTCTGGGCAGCCTGTGCCAGGGCTCTGCCACCCTCACAGGAAAGAAGTTCCTCCTCATGTTGAGATGGAACTTCTATGGTCAAGGTTGTGCCTGTTACCCCTTGTCCTGTCACTGGGCACCACTGAAAAGAGCCTGGTCCCATCCTCCTGACACCCACCCTTTAAGTGTTTATAAGCATTGATAAGATCCTCCCTCAGTCGTCTTTTTTCCAGACTTGAAGAGACCCAAATCCCTCAGCCTTTCCTCATCAGAGAGGTGTTCCAGTCCCCTCAGCATCTTGGTAGCCCTTTGCTGTCCCCTCTCCAGCAGTTCCCTCTCCTTCTTGAACCGGGGAGCCCAGAACTGGACACAGCACTCCAGATGCGGCCTCCCCAGGGCAGAGCAGAGGGGGAGGATGACCTCCCTCCACCTGCTGGCCACACTCTTCTTGATGCCCCCCAGGATGCCACTGGCCTTCTTGGCCACAAGGGCCCATTGCTGGCTCATGGTCACCCTGTTGTCCACCAGGACTCCCAGGTCTCTTTCCACAGAGCTGCTCTCCAGCAGGTCAGCCCCCAACCTGTCCTGGTGCAGGGGGTTATTCCTCCCCGGGTGCAGCACCCTACACTTGCCCTTGTTGAATTTCATAAGGTTTCTCTCCACCCAACTCTCCAGCCTGTCCAGGTCTCTTTGTATGGCGGCACAGCCTTCTGCTGTGTCAGCCATTCCCCCCAGCTTTGTGTCATCAGCAAACTTGCTGAGGGTGCACTCCATCCCTTCATCCAGGTCATTGATGAATGTATTGAACAGGACTGGACCCAGTACTGACCCCTGGGGAACACCACTTGTCACTGACCTCCAACTAGACTCTGTGCCCCTAATCACAACCTTCTGAGCTCTCTCTTTCAGCCAGTTTTCAATCCACCCACTGTCCATTCATCCAACCCACTCTTCCTAAGCTTCCCTTTGAGGATGCTGTGGGAGACCGTGTCGAACACCTTGCTGAAGTCAAGGTAGACAACATCCACTGCCCTCCCCTCACCTATCCATCCAGTCATGCCACCGTAGAAGGCTATCAGATTAGTCAGACATGATTTCCCCTTGGTGAATTCATGTTGACTGCTTCTGGTAGCTTTCTTTTCCTCCACGTGCCTTGAGATGACACCCAGAGTGAGCTGTTCCATCATCTTTCCAGGGATGGAGGTGAGACTGACCAGCCTGTAGATCCCCGGTTCCTCCTTCTTGCCCTTTTTGAAGACTGGGGTGACACTGGCTTTCCTCCAGTCCTCAGGCACATCACCTGTTCTCCACGACCTTTCAAAGGTGATGGAGAGTGGCCCAGCAATGACTTCCTCCAGCTCCCTCAGCACTCTTGGGTGCATCCCATCGGGACCCATGGACTTGTGGATATCCGGTTGACCTAATTGATCTCTCACTTGATCCTCCTCAACCCAGTGGAAGTCTTCCTCTTTCCCTGTTACTTTCTCCAGTCTGAGACTCCTGAGGACTGGGCCAAGCAGTAAAGACTGAAGCCAAGAAGGCATTCAGTAACTCCTCCTTCTCTGTATCCTCTGTCACCATGGCTCCTGTCTCATTCAACAGCGGGCCCACAATTTCTCTAGTTTTCCTTTTGCCTTCAATATACTTGAAGAAGCCTTTCCCGTTGAGCTTGACATCCCTTGCCAGGTTTAATTCCAAGGAATTAAATTGGCTTTCCTTGTTTCATCCCTGCACGCTCTGGCAGCATTCTTGTAATCTTCCCAAGTGGTCAGTCCCTTCTTCCACTTACTGTAAACTTCCTTCTTCCACTTGAGATTTTTCAGAAGCTCCCTGCTCAGCCATGCAGGTCTCCTGCATCCCTTGCCTGATTTCTTGCTCTTAGGGATGCACCGATCCTGAGCTGGGAGAAAGTGGTGTTTGAATACCAACCAGCTCTCTTGAGCCCCTTTGCCTTCCGGAGCCCTAGCCCACAGGAAGAGCCCTAGCCCACGGGAGGGGCTTCCAGTCAGGAAGTCTGTTTTGAAGCTCTGATGGTGGCACTACGTTGGCATACTGTTAACTGGAACATAGCATCCCACAAGGATTACAGTGACATTTTTTGCTAGTTCTTCTACTGCTTCAAACAATCAGCTTCAACAAAGGACTTAAAATGTTCTGTGTTTTTACGAAGCTGGAAATTGGGTCGTTTCTAGACTGATTTCACTTGCAATGAATGAATTGCCGTGGCTGCGTGTTTCCACCTTTGGTCGAGCTTCTTCCCAGGGACAAGTTGGACACCTTGGGATGTTAATTGTTGGCAGAGATCCCCTTAGAACCATAGAATGGTTTGGGCTGGAACGGACCTTAAAGCCCACTCAGTGCCACCCCCTGCCCTGGGCAGGGACACCTCCCACCACACCACGTTGCTCCAAGCCCCGTCCAGCCTGGCCTTGAACCCCTCCAGGGATGGGGCAGCCACAGCTTCTCTGTCCCCTTCCTGCTCAACACGTCTGGAAAAGAAAAAAATCTCATTCCAGCCTTGCTACTGGTCATTTGGCCACCATGCCCTGCACATTGTGGCTCCTTTGGTAGGGACGTACTTGAGGTTCCTCTGTGCAGCGGTACGAAGGTGTGGACCAGCACTCAGCACACAAACTGATGCAACTTCCTGAGCCTGAATTTTCTGCCCTCTGAAAGTGGTTATATGCCTTTGTGCACAGCCTGGACAACCCCCAGCGCACCATGAATAATAGATTCCAAAACTCTGTAAAAGCTTTATTTATTTAAACACCTAAATATTTAGAATTTGCTCATATCATTGACATATTTACCCCACTTTCCCCACAGTAAGAGATCTCAAAAGGGTTTCCACCTTGTAAACCCGCTGCGAGCAGTATTTACAGGCTGTCGGCTGATGTGCGTTTTAAGGTCCCCAAGTGAAGCAGACAGGGTTTTGTCCCGGGTGAACGCGCAGCCCTGCCCCTTCTCTTTACGGAGAGCTAGTTGGGGGTGGCTTGCATTTTTCATCACAGAAACATCATGAGAAAGCCAGGAGGGTTTCCAGGGTCTTTGCTCCAAAAACAACTCCATTCCCCAGTTTTCTTCCAAATGCTGCCATGGGGGGCTCATGGGAACTAGTGCGGAACGCGGAGATCTGGGTTCGGCTCACACCTTTTCCACTAACGCTCTGCTACTTTTTCTCACCATTTCCCCTCCCACCACGGCACATGCGGTGTCCGGGCTCGTCTGCGCAGGAAGAACCTCTCACTGCGCGCTTGGCTCCCGCACTCTCGATGGCAGCTCCCTTTGCCAGGCTGGGCTCGAGTCTAGCTAAAAGCAATTTGGGGGCTTAGCGATGAGGAATTGCAGTGACTCGCTGAAGAGCAGAGGGGATGGGTGGGAGGCGGGGAGCCGTGCCCCATCTCAGGGCTTTCTTCTCCTCTACTGTAACCGCTGTTTTCTTCTGAGCTGCACGCTTGCTCCTGGGTCCGGGTCAGCCCCATCCCTGGCCGCGTCTGCGAGCTTGGAGATGAACTCCAACAGGAGCAGGACCAGAGCTGGTTTTGTGCACTGTTTCTTCTCCCGCTCTTCCCAATGTAAATCCACAAGGGCTCTGCAGCAGCGCTGCTTCGGAGGCTGAAAGCGAGGATAGCCACGTGCTATGGCCCCGGGGCTGGTGGTTCACTCAAATTGATGAGCTCCTCGTGAAGACAGCTCTAAGTGACTCAGCTCTCAATCTGGTTAGACCAGCTTTCATGGACTGAGGTGGAAATTGAGCCTGAGTAAAGTCACTCCTCATCCCCCAGGTTATGCCTGGAAAGCGACACCACCTGGGCGCGTTTCGTGTCACAAGTGGTACCTTAATGGCAAAACCCCCTTGTTCAGAACCGCCCGGGTGATCGTTGCCATCGTCTGGAGGCAAGGCTGTGCACTTCGGGGTTTTCCTGTCCTTAGCGGGTTATTTTGCAGACCACAGTTACTGCCTGCAGCTGTAGCTGAGCCCATTCCTCCCAACACAGCCCCTGGGGAGAGGACGACGCCTCCAGGGCTGTCCGTGCCTTCGGCCACGGCAGGAGCATCTCCTTGGTTTAAGCTGAGCTCACTTCGTCTTCTCTGCTGCCGGGCGCCACGGATGCTGGCAGAGAGGGAGATGAGTGTATCAGCAATGGTATCCCTGGGAAAAGGTGTCTGAACTGCAGGATTAGTCACAACGGAAACTGCTGTGCTAAGCACCGAGCGTTGCTTGGCCCTGCAGATCTTTAACGTGATGGCAGGGATGCAGGGGAGATGCTGGAGCTGGTACTGTGGCCGGGGAGCAAACCAGCAAGCGATTTGCCCCGGACAACGGGTGCAAGGAACAGCCCCTGCCAGGTTCCTGCTCCCCTTTCCAAGCAGGTACAACGAAATACAGTCATGTTTAACGTGCTGTTCAACAGAACGCTTCCGTGTATAGCGGAAACACAAGGGATGTGTCCACAGAACAGGTCTGCAGGAGGTTGGACTGGATGATCTCCAGAGGTCCTGGACTGGATGATCTCCAGAGGTCCCTTCCAACCCCTTATCATTCTGCCATTCCGTGAAAAGGAATGGAGACGCGAAAAGCTTCGTTCTGAGGAGCTGAGGGAGAGGAGACAAGATGCTCTTGGTACAGGATCCTCTGGAGGTGCAGAGGAGGGAGAGAAAAGGCTGGCTGAGGCGGTGCAGGCGGTTCCTGCGCTGGTGGGGGAGATAAGGAGCCGTGTAAGCAGGAAAGCGCTTTCCTCATGGCCACCCCTGCTCTGGGTGGAGGAGCCAGCTGGGGCTGGGGCTGGAGGTGCCCACCCTGCGTCTCCAGGGTGCCTGAGGCACGGGGCTCCCTTTTCTAACCAATGCACTTTACATGTAGAGCCACTGCTGGCTTTAAGGGGAGCCCCCTGTGCAGCACAGCTTCCACAGCTGGTGGGATTCGCTTTTTTAGGTACGGCAAACGCGAGCTAACCCCTGGAGCAGCCCCAGAGGTGATGCTGGTTCTGCCTCGTGCCCTGCGCCGGGGGACGTAACGTGCAGGGCTGCCCGTGTCCTGCCGCTCCTGTTGCCAGCACCAGCACAGCCCTCCTGCTGCACCCGCGAAAGCTGACCGGTGTGTCCGCCTGTAGCCACGTCTCCTCTTCCCCCATGTAATCTCCACTCATTGTCTCTTCTTATATTATTTTCTCAATCTTCACGCTTTCCGAAAACAATTTTTTTTTTTTTGCGTTTGTTTTTCCCTGTACTTGACTATTTTCTTCCTCTAAAACTTTTCATTTTTTTCCAGACATTTTGGGGTTTCTAATATTTTTCCTCCTTAACAGATGTTTTTTTTTTTTTTTTTATTCCCCCTTCTTTCCTCCTTCCTGCTTTCTTTAGCCACAGGTTCTTGCAGCTCTCACAGCTCCGTTACCCTCTCCCAGCCTTCCCGGGAGGGGGCTGGAGCACACATCCCACTTGCCTTCCAAATGTTGACAAGGCTGTTTTGGAGGATGAGTGACTGACAGACAAACACCAGCCCCAGATACTCGGAATGCTCTGTTACTAATGGCTTTATTCTTGTCAACACAGTAAGCAAAATAACCCTTGAAAGGGATAGGCCATATTTTTAGCCAACCTTAAACTCAGCTTCTGAAAAATAGCTTTACGCTCAGCTGTCTGTCTCACTCCCTTGGATTCACGTTCCCCAAGCGGATATTTAGAGGACTGCTTTTCACTTTGACCTGGCAGGGATGCGGAACTAGCCTCTTGCGAGCACGTTTTCTTCAGCCACCTTGTAATGCTGCATAAGTGGGGCTCTGAAGCCGCCCCCCAGCTTGTAGCTGAGCAGGAAGAAGGCGGCAGGAGATGCTCATCTGGGACTTTCCTGCCCGTTTGGTCCCACGACGTGGAGCCGCACAAAGGAACCAAATGGAGTGGAATTTGAACCTCCCCCACCAAAAATAACTAATTGATAACAGAGTGCCAGGGTTTCCCCACCAGTCGCAGCCACCACCAAATTCAGATCTTGATTATTTCAATATATCTTGAAGGAGGTAAAATTTAGAACAGCTTAGGGAAGATAAATAAGGATGTTTCTGTGCTGGCCGCGGAGGTGCACGACCTTCCCCTCCTCATCTCCTATTGGTCGTAGGACAAGCCAGATTAAGGAGTCATCTCTTCCAAACAGTCTTCGGTTTGCTAAGCTTGTAAACAACAGCAAGGGTGGAAACCATTGCAAGATGGATAAAGCTTAGAAATGCCGGCCGGGATTTCCCCGTGACGTGCCTGGAAGGAATGTGTGCTAGTTAACGGGGCTAATTCCTCGTGCGGCGCTCGGCTCCCGCTTCTCCGAGTGCTGCCACTTCCAGCCTGGTCGCTCCGGTCCTCCGTTGCTCGCCAAGGCCACCACAGCCTTCACAACAGCAGGTTCCCCGTGGGTCCTTGGGGGGGACAAGCTCCAAGCAGCACTTTGACCACCAGCCCGAACGACAGCGTTCCAGCTTTGCTGTCACCTGGCTTCTTGCAGTGCCGGGGGCCACCGCGTCCGTCGCTGCAGGGGTGCGGGGTGGGAGACGGCACGCTCCGCCCGGGCTCTGCACTCCCTGCGCTTTCAGGCTGGGAAGAAGCCTAATCAGGGAGCATCAGGCCTGTTTTGGGTTTTTTTGTGCCGTGGGCTGCTAAATGCCCATGCTGTTGTTATCGGCTTTCAAACCCAGGGGAGGTTTTTCCTGCAGTGACCTGGTCCCGTGCCCAGTGCTGTTCAGTGTTCCCACTCGTGTTTGGGGTGGTAGCGTTAGAAGAGCACACTCAGAAGAAGACACGGCTCAAAAATACAGGTGAGGAGCTGCAAGGGCTGAGGAAGACAGCGTCAGAAACCGTGCTCTGAAACCGCCCAGAAAAAACGACGAGGGAAAACTCAGTAACAAATACAAAGGTGCTGGGGCTAAGAGGGAGAAACGAGATTGTCTCAGAGCTGAGATCTTTAAGATGCCACAACTGCACCTCCACGCAGGAGGAGGATGGCAAACGGTGTCTACAGGTTGTAGACAGGGAAGGGCTTTTCTCTCCAAACTAGGAGGCATCTTCTCCGCTAGCGGGGCTTTTTCTGTTCCTTTGGCGATTCCAGCTGGATACAGAAAAGCCAGCCCAGCTGCAGACTTGAAGACACTGTTTTAGGACAAGACCTGTCAGGAGGAATGAGGCATTTTGGTGGCGAGTGGCTTATGCTGTGACTGTCACATGTGCGCAGGAGAGGCTATGTTTGCCTTTGTGCCTGCTGTCCTTTCCCTATCTGGAAAAAGCAAGAGCCAGGGCAGTGTTTTCCTTTGGCCATTCAGCGTTGAACATACCAATAATAGCACAGTCACACAGGCAGAGTTTAGGGGAAGGGACTGTGTCTTACTCACAAGGGACGAGGCTCGAGCACGCTGGGGACAACACTGCTACTCACATAATGAACGGAACACGGTGGTCCTCAGCAAGTTAGGACAAGGGGAAACAGCCTCAAGTTGCGCCGGGGAGGTTTAGATTGACATTAGGAAAAATTTTTACATGGAAAGTGTTATTAGGGATTGGAACAGGCTGCCCAGGGAAGTGGTGGAGTCGCCATCCCTGGAGGTATTTAAAAGCCGGGCAGACGTGGCGCTGAGCGATATGGTTCAGTGATGGTTTTTGTCAGAGTTAGGTTGGTGGTTGGACTCGGTGATCTGAAAGGTCCCTTCCAACCTGGGCAATTCTATGATTCTAAGTTTCTCCAGTTGCCTTTGCTCTTGGCATAAAGCTTTGATGGCCTTGGTACTTGTGACAGAGGAATGTAAATGCGAAAGGCAGGTCGGAATCCATATGCAAAAGCCTCCTCTAGTTCAAGAGGAAAGGTCAGAACAAGTTTCTCCAGCCTTCGAGAGAGCGGTGGGGTGAGGGACAGCCGGCTCTAGCCCGTGGTAATAGGCAAGCAGGTCTAGTTGGAAGCCAGCTCTGCAGAATTAAGACACCCTTCCCTCCCCCAAATCAAGGAGAGGACGAAGAAAAGCTTTTGGAGGACAAGGGTGAGATGCATTCAGGCTTCACAGGTCAGATGGGTTCGCGATGTGCTGTAATGGATTGCATTGCAGGGACTGCCTTGGGAAGCCATTGCTCTTGAATCTTGCGGTGAACAGACCCCCAAACCCCACAGCTGGCCACAAAACCCCCCATTTTCCTGCCTCACGGCACACCCGTCCTGTCGGTAGTGCATGCATAGGGACAGGACACGTTGCCCAGACCATTAAAGAAAGGGAAGTTATATAGGAGGATGGCAGGGACGAGTTCTCTGCTGAAACTTGACCGCCATCCATGCTGCAGACCTCCGGCTAAATTCCCCAATTCTCGGCTGAAGGACTGCCGGCTTCCGCAAATACATGGAACCAGGTCTGGGTGCAGGTGTGAGGGAGCAGGAGTCCTCTGAAGCCAAACGATGGAAGTTCAGCCGCTTGGAGACTTTTGTCACCACATTTCTTCAGTGGATTTTTTTTTCAGGCTTTTTTTTTTTTTTTCTCTGACCACTCTCTGGTTTTCACCCCCATTTGGTATATATTCCCATCTGTTCCCTGCCCCTGTTGTTTTCCCCAGCAGTTTTCTAAGCCTGCTGCAAATCCCAACAGCCCTCAAGTTCTCGTTGAACTTCTGAACCCACCCTCTTCAAGTGGGTGCTAAATCAGGCAGGACAAGCCGAGCCAACTCTAATTCTGATGATGGCAATTGCACGTTCGGAAAATAATTGACAAACATTCTGCATTGAGACAAAGCTCGTCTAAGGGAGAGGGAACGCTAATATTCTGCAGCCCTGGTCCGCAGAGCGCCAGTGTTCAAGTAGGACATTTTAATAACATCCTTCATGGACAAGTGTTTTGCTGGGAACCCTTTTTTCCTCCCTCCACTCAGACAATTGTCAGCGAAGGGACTCGCAGGGAACAAAATGGAATTAAATCTATTCAGAAAATTAGAGCAATCTGCATTTCTTTCTTTCTGTGCTGGGTTCATTACTGGCGGGGCCATAATCTGCGGGGTTTTTTTTTGCCTGAAGCACACTCCCACTCTTACCTCTTCACCGCCATGCTGCCGTTCTCCCAGATAAACAGGTCCTCCGGAATGGATCATAGCTCCGGCCAAAGGCAAGCTGATGACAAGGGAAAAACAAACAAATGCATTCCCAGGGCCCCATCCGCCTCTTCGGGAAGAAAATAGAAACCCGCAGGGATTTCAGTAGGGATCCAGCCCTCAGCAGTCCCTTTGCTGATGGATAATTGCACAAGGCCCAGGAAATTTGGGCTGTAAGGGCTCGGCGTCGAGTAGGATGTGTCTCCCCAGCACCCACCAGGCAGTGGAGGGGACCCTGTCCCCACGGTCCCACCGCCTTCACCTGGATTCAGACACAGTGGCTTTCCCTGCACCGTGATGCCAGCCACAGGTTTGCAGGGTTTTATGAAACGTTGAGTTCCTGGGCAGACAGAAGGAAGGGAGGAGGGAAGGAAGGAAGGAAGGAAGGAAGGAAGGAAGGAAGGAAGGAAGGAAGGAAGGAAGGAAGGAAGGAAGGAGGGAGGGAGGGAGGGAGGGAAGGAAGCAAGGAAGGAAGGAAGGAAGGAAGGAAGGAAGGAAGGAAGGAAGGGAGGAAGGGAGGGAGGGAGGAAGGGAGGAAGGGAGGAAGGGAGGAAGGAGGGAGGGAGGGAAGGAAGGAAGGAGGGAGGGAGGGAAGGAAGGAGGGAGGGAAGGAAGGAAGGAACGAACGAACGAACGGAGGAAGGGGGGAAGGAAGGAAGGGAGGGAGGAAGGGAGGAAGGGAGGAAGGGAGGAAGGAGGGAGGGAAGGAAGGAAGGAGGGAGGGAGGGAAGGAAGGAGGGAGGGAAGGAAGGAAGGAACGAACGAACGAACGGAGGAAGGGGGGAAGGAAGGAAGGAAGGAAGGAAGGAAGGAAGGAAGGAAGGAAGGAAGGAAGGAAGGAAGGAAGGAAGGAAGGAAGGAAGGAAGGAGGAAGGAAGGACGGACGGTCCCCGGCCACCAAAGGCAGTGGCCGACGGCAAGAAGTTAGCGAAGGGTGGCACCGAGCCAAGGCTGACATTGATAATCACAATCCAAGAAAAGAAGAGCGAGTAAAATAATGAAATGAGGGGCAGTTGAAAGAAAAAATCCAGGAAAACAGCCGGAAATATGTGTGTTGAGGTAGGAAGCTACTAGTGATGGGAGAAGGGAGAGCTGGATGGAAGGATCGGGAAATTCTGTGATTCTATGAACTGGTGTTGGGTTTGAGGTGGAAATAATCCTCTGCGCCCTGGCGGGAGGGTCTGCTCATGCACCCGTTGATCTGTGCTGCTCCTGATTCTGCTCGGGCACCTTTCCATTCCTGGGTGTGTAACCTGCTCCTTTCTTTTCATTTCTCCCACCGATTCTTGCCTGTTTCTGCAGCTGGGGGCCGGTGCTTTCCGTGGTAATAGGCTTGCTATTGCTTTGAATCAGGAGGACTTTTATCAGCCCACTGTTCCTGTGATTTACTGTGGTTTAGAGTGATAATGAGGATTTGGGTATGTAAAGAAACCCTAAAGCACACGTGGATATCAACACAAGGGAGTGCAGCCCCGAATGTGAATGGGCGAGTGAGGGCTTAGTGCAGGAAACCCAAAAAAGCCACACATAATCTTCCTGGGCTGGCAAACGCCAGTTATCTTATTTGTTTAAGTGACTGGAGAACAGAAGGCTTTTCTTTCCTTGTGTTGCTCTGTAGCTGTGTTGCAGTTCAGCCTCCGCTGGGCACCGTTGCTTGCGTGACTTTGGCGAGGAAGCCAACTGCAACTGGCCCAGTATGGGACTGGGAGGTGGTCTGGAGAGCCCAGGAGCCACGGGCAGCAGCCCATCGCCCCACCACAGCCACCAAAAGAAGCGAAGGACTCCTCGTTTTGCCCGAGGAACCACAAATAAAAACCCGAGGGGAGGGGAAGTTCCTGAAGATTAATGTGCTTTTGGGGGAAAAAAACGTGAAGTGCTTCCTTGCCCGGGGTGGTTTCTAGCAGCAAGACGTCCGCTGCGGTCAGGAATCTTGCTGGCAGCGGGTGTGCGCTGGGTCTGAGCGGGCAGCAGCAAAACTGCACGTGCAAGTGGCACAAATTGCTCGTAGCATTCTTGGCACCCAACTAGTGCTCCCATCTATAATTTCGGAAGCCTCATTCTAAGGTTTTGGGGAGGGGGGGGGACATACATCAGGCCTGTTATTTCTGCTGGCAGTGCTGGTACTAAAAATAACCGCATGAATGACATTATGGAAGCTGTATTTGAGTTCATCAATAGCTTAATTTTGACTGGGCAGCAGGAAATATTTCCAATGCTGAAATGTGTTACACTGTGGATTATCATTCCTGGAGGAGAAGTGAAAGCCTTATTGCCCGGGAGCTTTTAAAGGGGAGGGTTTAGGAATGAAGAGGAGGGAACAATCTGAGAATCATGGAATGGTTTGGGTTGGAAGGGACCTTAAATACCATCTTGCTCCAAGCCCCCTGCCCTGGGCAGGGACACCTCCCACCAGACCACGTTGCTCCAAGCCCCGTCCAGCCTGGCCTTGAACCCCTCCAGGGATGGGGCAGCCACAGCTTCTCTGGGCAACCTGGGCCAGGGGCTCACCACCCTCACAGCAAACAATTTCTTCCCAATATCTCACCTAAATCTCCCCTCTTCCAGTTTCAAACTGTTCCCCCTCGTCCCATGGCTCCCCTCCCTGCTCCAGAGTCCCTCCCCAGCTTTCCTGGAGCCCCTTTAGGGCCTGGCAGGGGCTGGAAGGTCTCCCCGGAGCCTTCTCTTCTCCAGGCTGAACCCCCCCAGCTCTCTCAGCCTGTCCTCCCAGCAGAGGGGCTCCAGCCCTCCCAGCATCTCCGGGGCCTCCTCTGGCCCCGCTTGTATCATGCCCTGATATTCTGAGTGTTTCGGAGTCCCCGAGAGGGACCAGTGAGCAACAACCACAGAAATATCACTTCCATGAGCCGGAGGAAGCAGCCCCATGGCCAGGTCTGGTTCCCAGGGTTGGCAGTGTCAGGCTGGGCCTCCAGAGGGCCAAACCCTGGTTGCTCTCGGCTGCACATGGGCTACCACGCGGTTCCTGGCAGCAGCTGCTGGGGCCACAACCCCCCTCAGGGCAGCAGCTCGCTTGGGCTGTGGTAGTGTCGCACGAGCTGCTGCAGAGACCGACCAGACAACCCGCCCTGCCCGCCAGAGATGCTCCGAGCTGGCCTGGGGGTGTCTGGACAGAGATGTCTGCCGTCCACCCCTGTCCTGGTTTGAGCAGCACAGGATTGATTTCTCTTTCAGTAATTTTACTTTTCAGTAAGGTCTCTTCTAATGCCTGGGAAAACTGCACTTTCAGAAGACTCCGGTGCCTGAATTGGTGACAATATTTACTTTACCGCCAGCTCTGGGGTG
The DNA here is from genome assembly GCF_964199755.1 of Larus michahellis. NCBI lineage: Eukaryota > Metazoa > Chordata > Aves > Charadriiformes > Laridae > Larus > Larus michahellis. Next base: position 20,685,520 of record NC_133899.1, read on the forward strand.
CGGGTTTCAAGGTCTCAGTGTTCTCAAGGTGCGGGGACGAGGGGAAGAGAGACCTGGGCATTGCCCCAAGCTGCCAACAGGGTTATTTCGTACCATGAACGGCACATTCAGCATAAATTAGGAAGTTTGCTGAGGAGTGCTCTCTCTCTCTCTCTCTCTCCCCCTCCCCTGATGGCTGCCATCCTGAGCACTCCTCGCCCCGGTGCCGCAGCCCTGAGCCCTTCCCTTCCTCCCGCAGCCGCAGCGCTCGCAGGGTCCCACATTGGCTGTACCTGCGGGGAGTGCACGGCTTCTGCTGGGGAATGGGCTGGGAATAGTCCTCGTGTGGTTTATATTGGTATCGGGATCAGTACTGGTTCTTTAGTGTTATTCATGTTAAGTATTTAGTCTTATTCTATTAAATCTGTTTATATTTCAGCCCTCGTGTTTCCCTGTTTTTCCCGATTCCCCTTCCCGAGTGGGGAGGGGTCATTGGGTGACAGAATAATTTTCTAGATGACAATAAATTGTTGTGGCTTCCTCAAACCATAGCAGTGCCCCAGAAGGAACAGCAGCTCCTCGCTGAGGTCCCGCGTGGCTCAGGCTCCAGGGTGTGAGGTGTGGGAGGGGGACCCCTCGGGACGTCACAGCCTGCGCCTTCGGGACTTCCCTCGCGCGGTGGTTTGGTCCCTGGAGGGCATGTTGGAGCGGTTTCAGCATGTGCCACCCTGTAGGAGTCCCCAAGAGGCCAGGACACGGAGGGGAGAGAGCAGCTGTGCCCCAGCCGTACCCCGTCCTTGGAGGTGCTCGCAGAATGCTTTTCCCAGGGGACCCCTGCTGGGTTCATCTGTCTTATTCCCATCTTCCCCATTCCCTTGCCCCTTTCTCCGGCTCTTGTCTTGGCATGAGTTGGGCTGAGTGTGATTTCCAGCTCTCCACTCCAGTCCCCAGGCAGAGGCGGCTGTGACCGTCCTGCCTGAGCGGGGACGCACTCATCCACCCAGCCCTGCCCGGGAGAGATAGCCTGAGTTACGCCATTTAACTTGTCCAATTGATTAGTTAATGAGCCACTTGTTTGCCTGGGGTCACTCAGCGCTATTGCCTCTGCTTGTAGGTTGGGTGCTGCTTTTTATCACACGTTTCCCCACATCCCATCGGTTGTAAGTCTGTTATGTAGATATTAGTAAGCTGCAATTTAAAGGGGACGCTGGCAGGGCAATTAAATGCCAAATCAGCGTGTTTCCCAAGTTCGGAACATCTTTGTATTTGTTTTCTTTTCCTCCCACCAGCGTCCCAGCAGCTCTCCGCCCCAGCCCTGAGGGTAGCGAAGCTGGGGACTGTTCTCGTTCATGGGACTGGGGGGAAACACAGGGAAGCTGGGCCAGAGAGGAAAGGGAAGGTCTGCGCTGTTTGGAAAACTCAAAAGCTTTGAGAAACTAATGAGATCTCCAAACTTTCCTAAATACTTTCTGGAAAAACAGAAGCCTACCCCATCAAAACGGTGCATCATCCAAATGCCAGCGCTACGTGGGTGGGCAGAGAGAGTCAAAGTCGTCTACACTAATTAAACCTCAGCCTCTATGAATCCAATCAGACCTCTCCAGAAGGCAGGAACGTTTTACACCGGGGACAGTTCAATAATACTAGAGATAAGCTTGAACTCCGACGATCAGATGTGGAGTAAATTTATTACGAGGCAAGTTTCCCAAATCTAGCTGGGTGCTTTATAACGCGGTTCAGACGGTCGCTTTGAACCGCGGTGCGTCGTCTTCTCAGCTGCTCTCGGGAAACACTTATAGGCATTTGCAAATTAAATCAATAAGGAATTTCTCAATTGAAGCTGAGGACATGGGGGATGACAAAGACTGATGAAAGCAGTAGGAGGAACATACTCATTTTCTGAGATGTTTGTCACAGCGGTCGCTTCCCAGCATAATGGGCAAACGCGTTTACACGTGTTAAATACAGTTCTGCTCTCAGTTCTTGTGTCTACCTAGAAAGCGGCTTAGTGGAACCAGAACTGGTCTGTGCACCGGTGACAGCTCCTTCCACCATGGCACCTGTGGCTTCTGCGGGGGGCTGGTGGCCACCACGCCACGCAGAAGGAGGAGACGCTGAGAAGAGTTGCCAGGCTTGCTCCCTGATGCCGTCTCCAGAGGCTGGCTTCCCAGCCGCCGCCGCCGCCTCCTTTCTTGGTAGCGCAGCGCTCTGGGGCTGCCATTAGGAGAAGGCGGGCCTGGCAAGGAGAGCTTAATTGCCAGCCTGGCCCCAAGCCAGGCTTTCAGAGGCAGGAGAACGTCTGGCCAGGGTACCCCAGACACCCGATTCCGGGTCGCTCCCTTCTCCGCTGGCAGGAGCTGCCGTGCCGGAAGCTGACACGAAGCTCTAGGCCAGCGCGGGGACCTGTCCCTCAGCCAGGGAGGGCGGGAGAGGCTGGGACAGGGGCACCCTGAGGATGCCATCGGGCTGGCTGAGTCACCCAGGGATGCGGGGGAGCTCCGCTGCTTTCCGCCGGTGGCCAGTCCTCGGTCCACTGGTTTTATAGGAGCTCTCCCAGTTAGAGCCAGGTCCTTCCCTCCTGCTGCTGCCGAGAGGCCACGGGACAGTGCTTGGATCCAGCTGCAAAGCCACAGCTCACTCTGCAGAGCAAGGGCAAACGAATTATTCGTGTTCTTTTGGCAGCGGGCGCGTTCGTTGTGGCATGTATGTTTGTATTCTTCCACCACGCCGCACAGGCACGGGAATATTTGTCAGCACGCTGGCTCCCAGTGCCACCCAGCGCCCCAGCAGCCTCGCGGGGAGGCAGTGACTGGCCGTCCCAGCTCGGAGAGACGGGGACACGGAGAGACGCACAGTGGGACCCCCAGAGCAGAGCCCTTCCTCTCCTCCCGGCCAGGGAAGGCCACTGAGGATTCCCGAGGGCTTCAAACCCTTTTCCAAACAGTACTTTTTGGGAATAGCTCAGCTGAAAAGTGTGGGGAGACGCTGGGCAAGACTTGTTGCTGCTTCTTTCTCAGGGCAGTGGTGGGTGGGAGGCTCGGGGCTGAGGCAGAGCCTTCCCCCATGGCCACAGAGCGCTCACCCTCTCGTCCCCCCGCTGGTATTTTCTAAACATCAGCTGGATTTGAGGATGCCTGAAGGGTTAATGTTATGCGGTTGAATCCTTGTGGCAGGTGTCAGGGAAGAGCTCTGCATTTCTCTTCCCTTCAGATAACCTGCTCTTGGAGCACAAGTGTCGAAGTTGTGATTTAAATATATCCAAATACATGTAATTAATCACAAGTGCAACATACCTCCTTTCCTGCTGCGAAACCTTATTAACAGCGTGGGCGGAATCCTAAAATACCAGATCTGCCACCTTTCAGCTCAAAATCCCCAGCTCAGAAAGCCTCGAGGCAGCCGGCAGACGTGAGCAGCCAGAACCAAAACACCCTCCCTCTGCCCAGGGCTTTTATCACCTCTACAGCGGGCGATCCCAGTACACAGCAGGCGATCCCAGTACACAGCAGACAATCCCAGTACACAGCAGACAATGTTCCAGTACAGGCTGGGGGCTGACCTGCTGGAGAGCAGCTCTGTGGAAAGAGACCTGGGAGTCCTGGTGGACAACAGGGTGACCATGAGCCAGCAATGGGCCCCTGTGGCCAAGAAGGCCAATGGCATCCTGGGGGGCATCAAGAAGAGTGTGGCCAGCAGGTGGAGGGAGGTCATCCTCCCCCTCTGCCATGGCCCTGGGGAGGCCGCATCTGGAGTGCTGTGTCCAGTTCTGGGCTCCTTGGTTCAAGAAGGAGAGGGAACTGCTGGAGAGGGGACAGCAAAGGGCTACCAAGATGCTGAGGGGACTGGAACAACTCTCTGATGAAGAAAGGCTGAGGGATTTGGGTCTCTTCAGTCTGGAAAAAAGACAGCTGAGGGGGGATCTTATCAGCACTTATAAACACTTAAAGGGTGGGTGTCAGGAGGATGGGGCCAGGCTCTTTTCAGTGGTGCCCAGCAACAGGACAAGGGGGAACGGGCACAACCTTGACCATAGGAAGTTCCACCTAAACACGAGGAGGAACTTCTTTCCTGTGAGGGTGGCAGAGCCCTGGCACAGGCTGCCCAGAGAGGTGGTGGAGTCTCCATCTCTAGAGACATTCCAACCCCGCCTGGACGCGTTCCTGTGCCACCTGCTGTGGGTGACCCTGCTCTGGCAGGGGGTTGGACTGGATGATCTGCAGAGGTCCCTTCCAACCCCCACCATTCTGTGATTCTGTGATCCCCATTTGGATTGCGAAATTTGCCCTCCGTGGGGGATCTGTGGCAGTCGTCGAGGATTTCTTCCCGGGGCTGTGGTCGGTGGGGTGTGGTGGTTGGTTCCATCCTCTAACGGAGGGGCAGCACGTTGCGGACCTGGGAACGCCATGACTCAAAGGTTGCCGAGCAGAGATAGCCAGGCTCGTGCCAGCTTGGCAGCACGCCCCGGGGCTCGTGGCAAGCGCAACGCTCAGAGATGGAGCCCCGGAGCTGTCGTCCATGCCAGGGAAGATGGACAGGGTACGAGGAATGGCATAATCACTCTTTCCAGAATTGATTCCTTCGCAGCTTAACATGTTAAAACATCAAAAGTACTGAAAAAAACCACCCCATCTGCTACCAGAGCTAATCAAACACATCAATTATTGCTTCAGAAAGACAGTTGCTGCTGGATTTGATATCCCAAAAAAGCAAAGCTGCTTTAAAGCATCTTTTTATTTTAGCTGAGTGTTTTCATGACAGCACATGATTCCTAATGAGCGCTGGTACAGCTAGGACACACAGAAAAATATGTCAGCTGTGCAAAAACCAGCTCTAGGCACGGGGGGAGTAACTCTGAATCCCAATGGATTTCAGTAGAACTTTGGAAGCTGTGTTTGTTGCATGGGGGCTTAGGAACCAGGCTGGGAACTGGGCACGTCCTCCAAAGTCTTGCTTTGATACCCTGAGTCATGCACTGACCCTTAATATCTGGGAAAAATACACAAGGTTGCTCTGTTCTTATTCCTAGGATCATGGAACGGTTTGGGTTGGAAGGGACCTTAAAGCCCACCCAGTTCCACCTCCTGCCCTGGGCAGGGACACCTCCCAGTAGAGCAGGTTCCTTGTGGGATTTGATGGTGGTACTTGACTTGAGGATGAAACACAGGGGCCGCTGAAGAGGCTGGGTATGTCCCTTCGTTTCCTCAGTTGTCCGCACCGTGTTTGGTGATGGAGAGCATCATCTGAAAAGGTTTTGAAAGGCAAAGTCACCTTCCAGCTATCAAAACACTTCAGATGAGGCAGATGGGAAACCAAAAATATTATTATTTAGGTTTGGGCGGTAAAACTGACGTTGAACCCATTTGCCTCGTTTTTCAGGCTTTGATGATAGTTAATGACAGCTTACAGAAGTTGTAAGTGATCTAAAAAAGCCATAAAAAGCTGCTTTGTGTCCTTGTTCAGGGGATGAATTTAACAAAACCATTACGGGGCCTTAAAACACTGTTTTGACTTTCTAGAACCAGCTGTGGGATGATCCAGCTGCAGTTGGATCCCCCTTGCATCGAAGAGAACATTTAAGAGGATTAATCCCAATAATTTTAATTCAACAAAATGACCTTATGTAACATTGCTGAGGAATTAATGAGAATTCTCTCATGTGGGTCATCACCGGCCCGCTGGATTTTTATTTTTTTTCCCCTCTCGCGGGTCTCGGGCAGAGCGTGGACAAAGTAGATGGACCGTGTAGCATGTTGCGCGGGATCGGGAGGATAAGTCACTGGGATCGGGAACCCTTTTCCCTTCGCCAGAGTATTATTTGGGAACGCACGGAGAAGGACGCAGCTGCCAGCCTCCGCTGGTGCTATTTGAAACCCCTTTTGGCTCCCAGGCTTTTTCCACAGAAAAATTGCAATCTCATCCAATGCAAAGGCTGCTGCAGGAATCTGTGTAGTCCATCCAGCTGCCTGCTGGGTTTTGGGGTTTGTTTTTTTTTTCAATCGTGGAAAAAAAAAAAAAATCCCCATCTAATCATTTTTGACTGTGTTTCTTTGCTGCTCTCACTGAGCCGAGCAGGATGCGTATTAAAGCTAATTAGGTGCACGTAGGGTATGCAATATTTGATCTTAATATTAAGGGCCCCAGGAGAGGGCACGTTGTCAAAGTTACGCAACTGCAAATTTCAGTAAAACCGAACTATGCCAGTGGCCTGCCGTTGCGTGCAGCCCGGGTCTGCGCCGCCCCGGCTCACTGCGGGAGGTGGGGGTCTGGGCAGCCCCCCCTGCGCCCCCGCTCCTGCCCTTTGCTCCCCCTTGGGCGCCGGGGAGAGTAAAAACCCCATCTGGGGCAGCGAGAAAGAGTGTCTGTTGCCTTGCTTTGGTATCATCAAGCGCGATGGATTCCCCTCCCGCCTCCCGACTGCACCCCAACGGCACCATCCCCGGTGTCGGTGTGTTTGGGGAGGGGGGTGAGGTTTGGGTTTGGTTCGGCGGCAGCTCTTGGAGTCGGGTCCTCAGCCCGCGTGTGCCACCCGCCAGCACCAGCCCGACCTCCACGGGAACCGGCGGCTGCCGGGAAATGGGCAGCTCGTTTGTAGTGTCATTAGCACTTGGGAGCAGGGTGGTGTGTCTGGGCACCGGGACCCCTCTGGGGCCAGTGGTCTCTGCGGGAAAAAAAATATCATTAGGGTGACTCGGGTGGGTAGAACCACTGGTATCATAGAATTATAGAATCATCGAATGGTTTGGGTTGGAAGGGACCTTAAAGATCATGTAGTTCCAACCCTTCTGCCCTGGGCAGGGACACCTCCCACCAGCCCAGATTGCTCCATGCCCCGTCCAGCCTGGCCTTGAACCCCTCCAGGGATGGGGCAGCCACAGCTTCTCTGGGCAACCTGGGCCAGGGGCTCACCACCCTCACAGCAAACAATTTCTTCCTACTATCTAACCTAAATTTCCCTTCTTTCAGTTTGAAACCGTTACCCCTTGCCCTATTGCTACATTCCCTCATAAAGAGTTCTTCCCCGTCTCTCCTATAGGCTGTGGAAGGGATCTTCAGAGATCATCCCATCCAACCCCCTGCCAGAGCAGGGTCACCCACAGCAGGTGGCACAGGAACACGTCCAGGCGGGGTTGGAATGTCTCCAGAGATGGAGACTCCACCACCTCTCTGGGCAGCCTGTGCCAGGGCTCTGCCACCCTCACAGGAAAGAAGTTCCTCCTCATGTTGAGGTGGAACTTCCTATGGTCAAGGTTGTGCCCGTTCCCCCTTGTCCTGTCGCTGCGCACCACTGAGAAGAGCCTGGCCCCATCCTCCTGACACCCACCCTTTAAGCGTTTATAAGCATTGATGAGATCCCCTCTCAGCCTGCTCTTCTCCAGGCTGAACAGCCCCAGGGCTCTCAGCCTTTCCTCAGCAGAGAGATGCTCCATCCCCTCAATGTCTCCGTAGCCTCCGCTGGACTCTCTCCACCGGTTCCCTGTCCTCCTGGAACTGGGGAGCCCAGCACTGGACCCAGGGCAGCTGTGGCCCCGGCAGGGCCAAGCAGCTGAGGGCAGGGGACCGTTGGCTCTGGGCACAGCTGGGCTCTGCGGGGGTAATACTTAGGATTTAGCCACGGGATGCTTCATTTTCCTGACTTTGTGGCGTTCAATTCCAAAGGATGACTACGTCCCTGTGGCGTTTGGCTGGAGCGCTAGCACAGTGGCTGGACTTGCCCTGCGCGCTCAGCCTTGCCTGCCTTTGAAGTATCAGTAGTGGTGTCTTTCATTTCTCAGCAGTAATTAATTACTTTTGGGAAGCGGCAGGCTGTTTATGCTCTTCGACTTGTTTTATACACACGTTTAAAAGCGGAGCGTGTCACTCCGCTGCTTCCTGTTAGAAAACGTAACTGCTGAAGCAGTCTTCAGAGAGCAGAGGTGGGAAGGGTCCCTGCAGCGCCCCACACCAACCCCAGAGCCCAGACCCCGGCTCTGGTGTAGGGAACGGAGCTTACGGCCCAGGAAACCTCCTCTCCTCTCAGCCACCATCTGGAAACCAAGTGAGGGTCACCCCTCGAGACAGCCCAAAGCCAAAAGGAAGCGTCGATGTAGAACTCGATTAAAAAATAATTAAAAAAAAAGACTAAGAGCCACTTCCAACAAGCCACAGGACGGCAGAGACACAGCGTCACATTGGCACTTCTCTTTAGTGCACTTGTTTTTGGTTTTGGGCCATGTTAAACTGGAAATGAAGAGAATCCAGCGTATATTTTACATGCCTGAAAACAACCCGAAATCAAAGGTTTTTGGGAAGATGCAGTACCTGGCCCCTACATGTCTAGAAGCTCATCATCGTTAGCTCGATAGCTGCGCTTCTACAAGCAAAAAATAAGGTGGTGGTGACAACCATTTTGAGTACGCACAAGAGAGTTTCTTACGACATGATTTTCTAGTGTTTTGGCCGGCATTAAGGTGCAGAAGCGCGCGCCCAGCTTGGGCTAGACCTTGTGAAGGCATCGGTTACTTACAGGCGTTGATATTGGGCACAAATTCAGCTCCCTTGGAAGAGCAAGGATGTTCCTGCTCTGTACAGGTCCATGATGGGTTTGCGATGGGTTTGAATGAGCTCGGCCATTTCCAGGGCCCTAGATTTTGTCAGCATTTACAACGGCCCGATGGATTTGCTTCTTGTTTTTAACATGAACCAGCTGGTTAGTTGGAATAACGTCTCTGCGTGCAAGAAATACGTTGGTGGTAAGAATTCCGTTTTGAGTGACCCAAAGGTATTTCCTGCAGAGCGGAGATTTCCCCCAGCCGGGGGGAGTCTGTCACAGGGCTCCAGCGGTATTTCTTGGACTGGCGTTAAAAACCCAGGTGGAAAAAATAGACGCTTTTTAAAATGAGCTCCATTTGCAGTTTTGAGATGGCCCTGACTAAGGAAACTGTTTTTCTTTTCAAAAAAGCGGGCAAACGGTCATCTTAATCTTCATCTCGGAGAATCGCTTGCGGGAATGGGATGGACAACGTGTCGTTCAAGCACAGCCGAGCGGGAAAAGACGGAGAGGTTTGAGAATTTTGCGCCCTGTCACAGAGGTCTGAGCTGTGCCTTTGCAGTCTTTGAGACACAAGGTCATGGGCATCTGTGTTGATTTAATTTAATATAATCCAGGAGATTTTAATCGCATTTCAGGCTATTAAATGAGTGAGAAGAGAATCACTGGAATTTAGCTTCATAACTCCCCTGTAAACAAACTTTTTAACCTCATATCAAGATAAAAATAAATTTTAAAGTAGCTGATTACCTCCAGCGGCGGATTTGCCATCAAAATTTGATCAACCCCTTCCCTTCCCTTCCCTTCCCTTCCCTTCCCTTCCCTTCCCTTCCCTTCCCTTCCCTTCCCTTCCCTTCCCTTCCCTTCCCTTCCCTTCCCTTCCCTTCCCTTCCCTTCCCTTCCCTTCCCTTCCCTTCCCTTCCCTTCCCTTCCCTTCCCTTCCCTTCCCTTCCCTTCCCTTCCCTTCCCTTCCCTTCCCTTCCCTTCCCTTCCCTTCCCTTCCCTTCCCTTCCCTTCCCTTCCCTTCCCTTCCCTTCCCTTCCCTTCCCTTCCCTTCCCTTCCCTTCCCTTCCCTTCCCTTCCCTTCCCTTCCCTTCCCTTCCCTTCCCTTCCCTTCCCTTCCCTTCCTTTCCTTTCCTTTCATGTGAAAGTCAGATTTTTGCATGATTATTTTTCCCCATTTGCAAACACAGCATACAGAGTTTTCTTCAAAATTAGGTTTTTTTCCTTTTGACTCAAGCTCTGCCCAGCCTCACCAGAATCACAGAATGGTGGGGTTGGAAGGGACCTCTGGAGATCATCCAGTCCAACCCCCTGCCAGAGCAGGGTCACCCACAGCAGGTGGCACAGGAACGCGTCCAGGCGGGTTTGGAATGTCTCCAGAGACGGAGACTCCACCACCTCTCTGGGCAGCCTGTGCCAGGGCTCTGCCACCCTCACAGGAAAGAAGTTCCTCCTCGTGTTTAGGTGGAACTTCCTATGGTCAAGTTTGTGCCCGTTCCCCCTTGTCCTGTCGCTGGGCACCACTGAGAAGAGCCTGGCCCCATCCTCCTGACACCCACCCTTTAAGTGTTTATAAGCGTTGATAAGATCCCCTCTCTGCCTTCTCCAGGCTGAACCCCCCCAGCTCTCTCAGCCTGTCCTCCCAGCAGAGGGGCTCCAGCCCTCCCACCATCTCCAGGGCCTCCTCTGGCCCCGCTCCTACAGGTCCACATCCTTCTTGTGCTGAGGGCTCCAGAGCTGGACGCAGTACTCCAGATGGGGTCTCACCAGAGCGGAGCAGAGGGGCAGAATCGCCTCCCTCAACCTGCTGGCCACGCTTCTTTTGATGCAGCCCAGGATGCGTCCATGGCCAAATACTCGGTTGTCCCTTTCACGCCACCTCCCTTCTGCCGTGGATCTCCTGCAGCTGCAAGCAGCACTTCGCACCCTGTAGCATCTCACGCCCTGCGCATCGGCTGGGACGTTCTCCCTGCCCGCCTTGTCCATGTGGACTTCAGGAGCTCCCTGTACGGAGTCCTGGGGAGCCTGGGGCTCTCCTGCCGTGGAGGGAAAGGCTGCAGAGGAGAACACGACCATCCAGGCTGGAGCGGAGCTGTGGGTCCTGCCCAGGGCACCACTGCCACCAGCTCAGCCTCCTGCAGCCCCGAGAGGTCGAACTCCTCGCTGTGGCACCAGGCTCTGCAGGAAAGCTGTGCAATGACCTCTCAGAGCCTGTGTTTGTCCCGGTGAAGGCAAGGAGTGAGGACACTCTCACAGGGGCTGTACCCTTCATTTGCAAGGCGTTTGCTTGCCGTACACTCAGAGCGTAATAATCTCTTCGTGATTTCTCGCCTGGCTTTATTTAAGCAAATCGCTGTAATTTTAGGGATCTGCATTGGTATGGGAAAACTTCATTCAGCTGGAAGCATCATCGTGCTGATTGAAAGTAAATCACCTTAGGTAAAACAGAAACAGTATGGGATTTATTTTCTCTGGTAGGCAACTGGAAGTCTCTACGTATGTCTTTTACAGTGACGCAGACAGTCTGAAGCCACACAGAGCTCCCTGAATTTAGCAGGAAACGTTTCGGAGGTGTTGGCTGGAGGTTCTGGAGTGATGATGAAGTGCAGGAGACATGAGGCAGGGCTGTGTCCATCAGGAAAGGAGAGCCTGCGTGTAGAGCCGTGGAAGGGATGGAGGATACCGAGCAGAAGTGTCTGCAACAGGCTCTGCCGCTGAGCGCTGCCGTCTCTCTCCCTCTGGCACAAGAAGGGCAGGTTTTGTAAGATTAAATGTCTTCAGGCTGGCCGTGTTTAAGGAACTTCTTACTACATTCTTACAGGCTCTGCTGGCGCCATCTCGGGAATACAAACACTTCTCCTTGAGAGCTCTTGGAGGGCAGGTGAGGTACCAGAAGACAAGGGAAAAAAAAATGTAAACAGGGTGCCTATCTCTAAATATAGAGGGAGAAAAGAGGAGTAAGAATTATAGACCAGTCAACTTCTAGAAGCTTTCAGGAGAAAAGAACTATCAGTCAAACAATTTGCAAGCACCTAGGAGATAAAAAGGGAGATCAGTGACATCCAGCATGGATTATACAAAAATGAGGTGCGTTAAACTGATCTCATTCAATTTCTTGGCAGGAGAAGGAGAGGAATAGTTGGTGCCGCATCTAGATTTTGGGAAGGGCTTGACACAGTCCCACTTGACTTTCAAAAAGTGACCTGGAAAAACAGTCTGGATAAAACTGCTTTAGATCTTACACAGAAATGGATGAGTAGCACAACCCATTCCCAAAGAACAGAGTTACCGGTGGCTCATGGTCAGAGCAGAGGACGCTGTCGACCAGGGCTCTGCAGGAGTTGGTTTCCTTCCGAACTTTCATCAATGAAGAATGGATGAAAATACATAATTAACATCTAGCAGTGATGTGGAGCCGGGAGAGGTATTTGAGCATGTCGGAGGACAAGCTTTACAGCTTCAAATGGTCTTGGCAGGTCAGAGGAGTGAGGACCGGGTCTGGTCTGGGGCACTGCGCCTCGAGAAGGAAGAGGACCCGGTGGGAGAAGGTCTAGAAGAGTCATAGACTAAGCCTGGCTTAGGTTGGAAGGGCTGGAAGGAAAGTGCTGGAATAACTTGTCTGAGACCAGAGCGGGGCTGGGGGGAGGTTTTTGGGATAGATGGACAAGAATTCCCCCCAGGAGTGAGCTAGGCGACCCGGCTGGAGCTGTGGTCTTCTCCCTCCAAAGCTGCTGCTCCACAGCCGCTGGGGCAGCGCGTGTCAGCCGGGACACGCGGCAACATTATCTTCGGCTTTGCCTTTTAAATGCGTTCGGTTTGTAGTGAGAGGCTGAAGGCATGTAAGTGCTTTGTTGAACGGGAGCCAAAACGAGCCGCTGCGCAGAATTGCCCCCCCACCACCACCACCGCTTCGTTTCCAAGTATTTCATTTATTTTGTAATTAAGCAATAATCGCTGAGGCACTGGGCGCTTCTTCGGGATTGATGACTTGCTGGGGGACGGCAGAAGATCTGATCCGGTTTCCCCAGCAAATACCTGTCTGTTAATGCCGTTCTAAAATGAGTATGACAACGTAAGATGCAAACGTGTGGGGTTTGCTGCTAGCAGCCGAGGGGTGGGGAGCAGGCGCTAATGGGGACATGAGACAATCAGGTTGCTTCAGCTGTCTCTCGCCATTCCATTCAGAGCACGGTGTTTCATTAGGCACTTGGTGAATGAAACGGCTTTTTAATTGCTCAGAATCACTTTTAAAAATCACAGCGTTGTCTCCCCCCTCCACGGCCCCCGGGGATCTTCTTAAATCCCTTTTCTTCCTTTGCCCTGGAGAGAAGCGGCTCTGCCGTGGCAGAGGAACCTGCCTGCGGCACTTCCCTTTGTGTCCCGGACACGGGGAAAAACACCAGCCATTCAGAAAACGGAGGATTCGCATTTTTAGTGCTGAAAAGTCCCCGTTCCCATTAATTTGCGGGTTGCTCGGGGACTAGCCCACCCTGCCTGGACCTTTAAAGTCTTCCCAGCCTTGACACACTGCTCGCTTCTATTAGTTCCGACACTCTGGGCATTTTTAGTATCCAAACCCCACTGCTTCTCATGTCCTGGGGCATACAAGCAGGCTCAAGCCATCTCCCACAACAACATACCTCCTGAGAGCCTTGTTGGAGCTTTGGATGTCCTCTGGGCAGTAAATCATAGAATCATAGAATCTTCATGGTTGGAAAGGACCTTTGAGATCATTGAGTCCAACCATATACACACACACAAAAAAAACCCAAACCAAACAAAAAAACCCAACAACCTACAGTCTCTGACACTAGAGCATGCCCTGAAGTGCCAAATCTAGATGTTTCTTAAATACCTCTAGGGATGGTGACTCAACCACCTCCCTGAGCAGCCTGTTCCAGTGCCTGACCACTCCTTCAGTAAAGTAATTCTTCCTAATATCTAATCTAAACCTCCCCTGCCGCAACTTCAGACCATTTCCTCTGGTCCTGTCATTATTCACCTGGGAGAAGAGGCCAACACCCACCTCTCTCCAACCTCCTTTCAGGTAGTTGCAGAGGGCAATGAGGTCTCCCCTCAGCCTCCTCTTCTCCAAGCTAAACATGCCCAGCTCCCTCAGCCTCTCCTCATACGACCTGGTCTCCAGACCCCTCACCAGCCTGGTAGCTCTCCTCTGGCCACGCTCCAGCACTTCAGTGTCCCTCTTGTACAGAGGGGCCCAGAACACGATGGCAGGCAAGAAGAAAGGTGGAACCCAACTGGGTGAGCGGCAGCATGAACGCTTCCAAAGGACTATGGAAAAAGCTGCTAGGGGAGTTCAGCCATCGGCTCGCCAAGGCAAGCAAGAGGAGAAGCATTTGCGAAAAGCATATAGGACAATAAACCAGTTCATGGTGTCCTAGCAGGCTTTGGAACAGCACTCGTCAGTGGGGATTTGCTCGCTCAAATATTAGGTAATGTGCTAACTGCATGATTGATTAATCCGTAGGTACTTCCTACAGCAGAACTTCAATACTGGCATCCGCAGCGCTGCTTTCAGTCACCGTGGCTGCCTTCCCGGAGAGATTTCCCAGCAGAACAATCGGCGTGGTTTTTTTTTCTCCACGCTCTTTTCTGCCCCCTTTAGAAGTAACGCTTTTCATGTCGGCGCTTTGAACGATGTCAGTCCGTTCGCGGAGGGACACCAGAGCCATTCGCCGTTGCTTAATTCTGCCCCTTCAAGACAAGGAGCCCTGTTACTTGATGGGGAGGCGACTGGCTTGGAGTATTTAGCAGCGCGGAGTATTTAGCAGCGCGGAGTATTTAGACGTGAAAATCATAGGATCATAGAATGTGTTGGGTTGGAAGGGACCTTTAAAAGTCATCTAGTCCAACCCCCCTGCAGTGAGCAGGGACATCTTCAACTAGATCAGGAAAATGTCAGGCAACAACTTCGTGGTGCAAAGCCAGAGATGGTTTAAACTCTGAAGAAGACCAAAGCTCACCTCTTTCCTTCTCCAGCTGCCCAGCCCTCTTTCGGCCATGTCCCATCCCTGGCTGATGCCTCCCATTGCCAGGCAGGAACGAAGCCAGCCCGAGGTGTGGGCACGGCTCTGATCCCCGCCGACATGGCCAACGGCTGGACCAGACAAATCTCAGCTACCTCCTCTTGCCCCGCCTTACACTGCTCCTCATGTTCGTCCTCTCCTCGCCCCTTTCTTACCCCCCTCCCACGTTCCCTTCTCTTAGTTGCCCCAGAACCAGCATTTAGTCCCCTCTGCCCCAAAATCCAACCCTGAGCCAACCACGTGGAAAGAATGAGTTCTTCCTGGCGATGCTTTTGCTAACCGCCCGCCTGCCTCCCGCGGGAGTCCCGCTCTGCCGAGCCGCTCGCTGCCGTCCTCAGAGCTGGGAGGAACCGGTGCTGCGCGGTCTCTCTGGAATTCAGAGGGGATTGATGCAGACCCGTGTGCTTTGTGCCAGCCATAACTCTTCAGGTTTGACTGCAACTTTTGACAAAGAACACATTTCCCAGAAGTGCAGCAACTTATCTGAGTAACGGTAAATGGTCCGTGGGACGCAGTGCCAACACACAGCTCTGCTGGCCCTCCTCCTTCCCCCTTACTCAAATGTTGCTACTCCAAACCTCGGCGCAAGAGCTGGGTGCACTCAAAATAAATGCCACAGGGTGGAAGGTCTGCTATTGACCATAACTCTTGATCAAAAGCAAAACTAGCTATAGAAAAAAAATTTGACAAATTGGCAAGCATCAAAAGAAACGTGGGCAGCAGGGCGAGGGTGGGGGATTCTGCCCCTCTGCTCTGCTCTGTGAGACCCCCCCTGCAGTGCTGCCTCCAGCGCTGGGGCACCAACAGCAGAAGGACACGGAGCTGTTGGAGCGGGGCCAGAGGAGGCCCCGGAGATGCTGGGAGGGCTGGAGCCCCTCTGCTGGGAGGACAGGCTGAGAGAGCTGGGGGGGTTCAGCCTGGAGAAGAGAAGGCTCCGGGGAGACCTTCCAGCCCCTGCCAGGCCCTAAAGGGGCTCCAGGAAAGCTGGGGAGGGACTCTGGAGCAGGGAGGGGAGCCATGGGATGAGGGGGAACAGTTTTACACTGAAAAAGGAGAGATTTAGATGAGGTAGGAAGAAATTGTTTGCTGTGAGGGTGGTGAGCCCCTGGCCCAGGTTGCCCAGAGAAGCTGTGGCTGCCCCATCCCTGGAGGGGTTCAAGGCCAGGCTGGACGGGGCTTGGAGCAACGTGGTGTGGTGGGAGGTGTCCCTGCCCAGGGCAGGGGGTGGCACTGGGTGGGCTTTAAGGTCCCTTCCAACCTAAACCATTTTATGATTCTGTGATTCTAAGTCTGGATTTAGTAAGTCAGAAAGGTTTTCATCCATCCCTGCTCTTCCCAGCCCAGGTGAGACAATCCAGCAGCCCCTCCTGCTGTTTCAATTCCGCCTTCGTGGAGCTGGGGTACCTGAGCAGGGGGCTCTGCCCAGTTCCTTGGATCAGTAGCTTAAAAATTTCCTGGACACCAGTTAATTTGAACTACTGCCCGTCTTGGTCTGCCTCTGCTTGTAGCTGTGTTTTTCCAGGACTGGGAGGGTGTTGGAGGAGCTCCTCCCAGGAGCTTGGTGTTAGTGATGTGCAGGCGAAGGCTGTGGTGGGGAGAGCAGGGAGTCGGTCGCTTGTGTTAGAAAACCTTTCCATGAGCTTCTCATCGTGGGAAGTAGATCTGTGTCTTTGTCAGCATGTTTCTATCAGCCTTGTTCTTCACGTAGTCATCCGTTACTAACACGGGGCTGGCATCCAGCCCCGTTCTCCGCTGCCGTCCCAGCACCGTATCCATTGCGAGCTCACTATGATCCCCGCCAGCGCTCCCTCTCCCCGGGGGGATGCCAGCACCGGTCAGGACTTTGGTTTGCGTGATTTAGAAAAAAAAGCAAACAAAATTCCTGTTATAGACAGGATGCTAGGTTTTATCAGCGGCCAGATCTGTTGCTGAAGGACTCCCCGTTGTCCAGGGAGATCTGAGGATGAGCAAGCAAGGACTTCATTTCAGCTAAGCAGATCATCCTCTCTGCCAATATTTAAGAGACAGGATCATAACTTATGTCTTCACTGGGAAGAATCGTTGTCAAACATAATTAGCTCTGCAAACCGTAGCTGTTTTCTAGACACACCCGGGCACAGTTCCTGAGCTGCTTAGAGATGAAGAGATGATAGGGGTCAGTCTTCTGGCTGGAGCAAGGGGCTGCAAGAACTCACTCCATCAAATAGCTCGTTTTGCGGCGTGTAATCGAGACTAAAGCACGGAGCATCCAGCGCGCAGGGCTGATGGGGCTGTGGGTCTCATTCCCGCATGGCTTCAGGAAGGGATAACATGCCATGCCTCTGGGCAGAAAAACTGGTTTTAAAGGAGGGAGAAGGAGGGAGGAGGCGTGAAGGGTTTTAATTACTTTAAGTGCTACACAACCAAGTCATCCATGCCTGTGTCCCCGTGTGCACAGGGGTATTTTACTTCTGGTTTCTTTTTAAGGCACCCCCAGAGTTACTATGAAAAGGACTGGACAAGAACTAGGGTTTTCTACCACTTGTTTCAGGGGTTAAGGTCGGATCTGATGGTCATTGGAAGCATTGAGCATAATTCCATAGACCTGGACAGGAAAGATAATGTAGGACCTGGAAACCTGCCCGCTGTGACCAGTGAGGATGCGAACACGAGGGGCTCCAGGCTCCGGCGGTTGCGGTTGGGTTGGGAGGGAGGTACCGTATGCGCCGACCCCACACAAAACCTCCTTGAGAGAGAGGAAAAGGGATGCCCATCCCAGGCACTGGGCTCAGACACACTACTGGCGAGCAACCAGAAAGGTTTAAAAAGAAACGCTGCACTAAATTCAGTGAATCGAGCTCGCAGATGCGCTCTTCAAAAGAGCACAGCTCTCTTTGAAACGTCTCCCCCACTGAAATGACATTCTCAAGACGTTTTTGTCCTTTGTGTTTTCTTCAGGATCATCCACGAGGATGGCTTCTCTGGAGAGGATGTGAAGCAGTACAAGCCAGTGGTCTACAGCAACACTATCCAGTCACTGGCAGCTATTGTACGTGCCATGGATACCTTGGGCATCGAATACGGTGATAAGGAACGACGGGTAAGTTAAAACCGCCACCGCTTGGGTACAGAGAACGGAGCACCTGGAGGCTCCAGAGCACTCACAGGAGGCGTTTGCACAACCTGAATACCTTGGGGGGCAAAAAGGAGGGAGGGGGGGGAAGATTTACGCCACTGACGTGTGCCTACTGCACGTGCGGTTTGTGCAACAGCAAACCAGAGGCACAGGCACAACCGCATATGACGTGCCATTGGTACACCCGTGCTAGCAAGAGTAGCCCTGGGGACCTCCGTGTCACAACAGCCGTGGTCTCTCATGCCCTGGCACTAGCCAGGACGGTACAAAAAAAGAAATTCGGTTATCTAGGGACAGCCCGGACGGAGGTACTGACAGCCCTGGGGAAGCAGTGAGGATATGTCTCCTGTCTGCTGTGCCCGCGCTGGGAACACGGCCTGCGAGGGGAAATGTCTCGGGGAGAAGTCTTGGCCGCTCTTCAAACCCCTTCCAGCCTGCTGATGTAGGACAGCTTTTAGGATGGACTGGACTTTTGCGGGGGCTTGGCTGGTTTTTGACTCGCACATCCCCCATTCGGGTGTACCCGAACAGCAGCTTCTCTCAAGGGGGGTGCATTGCTTCAGGGAGGTTGCGGGCAGGGTCTTGGGCAGCAGCGTGAGCGTGTGTGTTATCCCAATAACGATGCGACGCCTGGCAGCCTTCTCGTGCCGCACACCTAAGCCAGCCTGTCCTTTTCCACTTGGTGCTCTGCAGTCACTTTAACCAGCTCCCTATTTTTAAACGGCAGCTCCTCTGTGAGGTGCCCTGCCAGCCCTCTGCCTTCCCTTCTTGCCTTTCTGGCTCAGGCCGAGCCCGCACGGGGAAACTCAGAGCCCGAGAGAAGCCGAGACCACCCTTTTTTCATGCTGCCATCCCAGAGAACGTAAAACTGCTTGGTTTCACTGGAAATAAAATAACTTCGCATAAAAGAGCTGGTAAAGGCGAAGTCCTACGTGCCACTGAGTTTGTCGCGACTATTTTTAGGTAGCTCTCAAATGACAGATGTACGACATACCCCAAACTCCTTATCTGAGGGTTGATAATAAAAGCATTCACTGGAAAGGATGCCAAAATCCCGCTGTGGTGTTACTGTATGAAGAGGTACCTTATTTCTCCCAATCGCAAAGGAGTATTTTGATTTCTTTGCATCTAGGGATTTTTCCCACAGGAACTCTAAATCCTGGAGACATTTCCATCCCAAACGTAGAGACGATACCATAATGGAGTTCTTGTGAGCTTGCCGAGAACTAATGCTGATGGCTTTCGAACTGAATACATTAATCTGTTGATTACTGGGTGACTCAGCTCTCAGCGAGGCAACGTATCTTGTCTCAGCTAAAAACCTATGCCCAGGAAAGCAGAAACAAATCATTCCTCGTGTCTGATAAATAGTTGGTGGCAGACAGTTTTAAAACGTAAAATTTCTTTTTTTTCTTTTCTTTCTTTTGTAATGCCTGAAGTCCTAATTTGAGGAGGGGGAAACTCGTCACTGCGTTAGTGCCAGCCCTGGCAAAGCACGGGGAGCTGTTATCGGGACTGCCAGGAATGAGGGTGGGAGTACCGGGCTGCGCAAAATGTCGTGGCCCCTCGTATGCCCGTGGAGAAGATGCCAAATGTCCCTCGGATCGTACGATAACTCAGGCTGGAAAGGAGCTCAGGAGGTGTCTAGCCCAACCTCCTGCTCAAGCAAGGCCGGGGCCGAGGTCAAACCAGGTGGCTCAGGGCTTTATCCAGCCTGAAATCCCCCGAGGACGGGGACCGCACGGCCTCTTTGGACAGCCTGGTCCCCTGCTTCGCTGCCCTCCCCACGGAAAGGTTTCTCCTTGTGTCTAGGGTGAACGGGCCACTCCTGGTCCAATGTGTGCTTTACGGCAGCAGGGATCCCAAGTCACGCCTTGCGGAGTCAAAAGCAAGTCAGATTACGTTCTCCCCAGCCTGGTTTTCCCTAAAGTATTTAGTCCTAGAGGAATTCCTCCTGTCCTACAGCGGTGTCACGCTGACTGTGTCGAGGCAAGCCCTGAAACAAACACCGGTCCAGGAGGGCAGATCCAGAGCGTCTTCTCCCTTCGTAGGTGGGAGGGATATTCCTTCATCCAGCAGCAGATGAAGGGGGAAGAAACAAAGTCTCTCGGGCCAGTGGTCTTCCACTTGCTCCTTTCTCTTAGTCAGCCTCCACAGAAAGTTGCTGGCGTTAGTATGAAACAGTATTTATTTTAATCTTACAAAGAAGCGGATGGCTTCTGCGGCCCCACTTTTGTTATTAGTGCACAGCTGCTGTAAAGAGAGGCCATTAAACAGGCGATTGCTTGAGTATTACGCTACGTGGTTCATCCCTTTTCAAGCAAAGCCCTTCTATTTTAAAAAGTCGTTCCTCGGCCAAGGGTTTCCCATGCAAATCTTTTAGTGGGGGATTTTCCCCTACTCATGACTTAAGCGCCCGGGAGCTGGGGAAGGGGAGCCGGGGCTGCCGCTGCTCCGGGCCTGGTTCAGCAGCAGGGAAGGGGGGGGGGCATGGACCCAGGACAGATTTTCCCCAGGGATTCCTTGGCTTTTACAGCTTCCCTTCCCTCCTCCCCGACTCCACGGGGGAGGCATCTGCCCCTCTATCCCCGGCAAATGGCACCCTGACAGTCATCAGAGCAAAAAAACCCGCTCCCCTACTTAGTAAATGCGAGTGAGATGATTTGTGCTGCTGTTATTGAGGTGAAATAATCAAATCCTCTCTCACTGTTCTCATTTTTCTCCTGCCCATAGTTATACCTCCAAGTATTTAGTCTAATAGACGTGAAAAACTGGGGGGGAGAGTCCAGACTAAATCCCTGAGCTTTTGTCAGCCAAAGTGAGATCAGTGTAGGAAATATGAGCTAAAAAGACAAAATAAATCATGAAAAGCAGATGCCCCGGGTCTCGCTGACCCTCTCTGCTGATAAGGACCTGTCCCCAGGTGAAGAACAGAACAGTCTGCCTGTGGGATTTCACTTTTATCCGTGCTCCTTGTCGAAGGGAGCGGGTTTTCTTGCGGCTGTGCCTGGCTCACGGAAGGTCCATGGCCCGTGGGCAACACCGAGGTCCTTCTTGGGTGTCCTTGGAGGCAGGAGCACATCCTGCCAGCTCGTGGCACGTTATCACCATGCGCAGCCCGGAAGGTCGGTCTGAAACTCCAGAAAAGCTGTGCAAATGCGAAGTCACAAATCATAGAATCATAGAGTGGTTCGGGTTGGTAGGGACCTTAAAGCCCACCCAGTGCCACCCCCTGCCCTGGGCAGGGACACCTCCCACCACACCACGTTGCTCCAAGCCCCGTCCAGCCTGGCCTTGAACCCCTCCAGGGATGGGGCAGCCACAGCTTCTCTGGGCAACCTGGGCCAGGGGCTCACCACCCTCACAGCAAAAAATTTCTGCCTCAGATCTCACCTAAATCTCCCCTCTTCCAGTTTAAACCCCTTCCCCCTCGTCCCATGGCTCCCCTCCCTGCTCCAGAGTCCCTCCCCAGCTTTCCTGGAGCCCCTTTAGGGCCTGGCAGGGGCTGGAAGGTCTCCCCGGAGCCTTCTCTTCTCCAGGCTGAACCCCCCCAGCTCTCTCAGCTTGTGAGAGAGAAAATCCTTTACGAGTTGCAAGAGGGTAGGCAAAAAAGGAGTGGTCAGAGAGGAGACAGGACTCAGGCTGCGTCCAGGGGTGTTCCTCATGTGCCCTCGCTGCGGAGCCCTGAATAGCCAAGAGAAAGGGTTGCACGGAGGAAGAGGCGCGGAGCCTTCATCTCGCCTGGCTGCTTGAGACCCTCCAGCTGACCCATAGGGCATTACTCCGTCCTTACCTTTATAATCAGATTAACAGGCAGGAAAGAGTCAGGCTGTACCGTGTAGCCTCTGGATTAAACGGTTCTCTAAAGTGCAAATGTATTAATAAAGCAAGCTGCACACTGATTCCCTTCCAGCGTACCCAGGCGGAGCAAGCGGGAAATGGGGGTTTAAAGCCAGGAATCTAGAAGCCGGTAGAGGTGGTTTGATCTGATGGAGCAGGAGGGGCAGGGAAGGGGTGGACTTTCATCTCACCATCTGAAGAGCCGGTTCCAAAGTCTGGCCTCAGAAATCCCAACCAGAAAAAGCGCAAAGTCCCTTCCTCGGCGGGTCAGTGCTGACCTCAGAAGCTGCAGCCCTGACAATCCCACCCGGATAAAATGCCTGCAGGCAGGGAGGGACCGGGGAGCGTCCACGGCTTGGAGTGGTCCTGGGCTATGATGAGCCTGCTCAGGCAAGCACACCATTCCCACAGGCTGGTATGAAAACAGCTGTAGAGCGTGGTCCTATTAGCATAAACCAGGCAGAAACAGGCTGAAAACTGTTCAGAAATTGCCCAGCAGAGAATCCCCCCGTCGGTCACGGGGCTCAGGTACAAGCGTCTGCGGTGGCAGGGTCACAGGTCCAGCTCTGGGGGGCCGGAGGTGGCAGGCGGTGGCCTTCGAATTGGACTTTTTTCCCAGTGGGAGTCTGGAAACATCTGCTTCAGCTGTGAAAGGGAAAACTGAATAGCAGCTAAAGTGTTAAAAATTTCTGATGGGGGATTAGTTTTTTTTCTTTCAGGCTTTGTAGCAAAATGTGTTCGCGGTGGCCTCGCGCTGTATATAGTGTGTAGCGCCTGAACTGTGAGCTAAACAAAAAGATACCTGGGACATTTTAAAATACTGGTTTGTAATATTTAAAAAAGCCGTTTAATCTAATTGAGCCGCCCACCCGAAGCAGCTGGCAAAGGGGCCCACGTGCACTGGAGCTGCATCCAGCCTGCCTCCGAGCAGCGGGGGCACACAGAAACCAGGGGCCACCAGCCCCGTCCCCTCGGCACGCCCCGAGGCAGTGCCAGGACCTGAGTGTCCTGGGTTCAGCCACACAGGACGAATTTATCTTCTAGTGCCTGGGAAAACTGCACTTTTAGGAGACTGTAGTGCCTGAATTGGTGACAATATTTACTTTATCGCCAGCTCTGGGGTGCGGGCTTCAAGGTCTCGGTGTTTTCGAGGTGCGGGGACGAGGAGGAGGAGAGAGACCCGGGCATTGCCCCAAGCTGCCAACAGGGTTATTTCATACCATGAACGGCACATTCAGTATAAATTAGGAAGTTTGCTGAGGAGTTCTCTCTCTCTCTCTCTCTCTCTCTCTCTCCCTCCCCTGATGGCTGCCATCCTGAGCACTCCTCGCCCCGGTGCCGCAGCCCTGAGCCCTTCCCTTCCTCCCGCAGCCGCAGCGCTCGCAGGGTCCCACATTGGCTGTCCCTGTGGGGAGTGCACGGCTTCTGCTGGGGAACGGGCTGGGAATAGTCCTCGTGTGGTTTATATTGGTATCGGGATCAGTACTGGTTCTTTAGTGTTATTCATGTTAATTATTTAGTCTTATTCTATTACATCTGTTTATACCTCAACGCTCGTGTTTCCTTGTTTTTCCCAGGTGGGGAGGGCTCATCGGGTGAGAGAATAATTGTCTAAATGACCATAAATTGTTGTGGGTTCCCCAAACCATACCACCAGGCAGTGTCCGGATGGGGGACACAGCCACCGTCACCTGCTGCCTTCCCAGCGCTGGAAGGGAGCGGTGTGTGGGAAGAGATCTCTTTCGCAAGACCTGCTCCTGTGTAACTGGCTTTTTCTGCTTGTCAGCTCAAGATAGATATTTGTGGATTTTACTTCATTTTAGTCAGGTGTCTGTTTAGACCAGCTGGCTCCCTAACCCAAGCTCTCTGAGAAATGCCAAAAAGCTGCTGATAACTTTGGGGAGGGCAGGCGAGGTTAATGGGGCACCGGCGTGCTGGGAGGAAGCCTCCCTTTGCTGACTGGTAGCCAGTGGGGTGACTGGGGGTGGACAGAGGACTCCTGGGTTGCTGCCGCTGCGGTGGGGATACGGCCAGCCCTTGCTGGTCTGATGGTGTAGGCGATGGGAACTTCACCACGGTGAGGCATAACCTGGGGCTGCTTTCTAGAGGGGCGGGATGGAGTGGGAGAAAAGGGAAAATGAAATAAGGGGGGGCATTAGCCACCCCAGTTTTGCCTGGCGTCAGTGTTTGTCTGGGTGTCCAGCTGCAGCTGAAGTCTGCTGGCTTGCTGCATGCAGCAGCCACAGCATGCGTATCATAGAATCAGAATCACAGAATGGTCTGGGTTGGAAGGGACCTTAAAGCCCACCCAGTGCCACCTCTGCCCTGGGCAGGGACACCTCCCACCACACCACGTTGCTCCAAGCCCCGTCCAGCCTGGCCTTGAACCCCTCCAGGGATGGGGCAGCCACAGCTTCTCTGGGCAACCTGGGCCAGGGGCTCACCACCCTCACAGCAAACAATTTCTGCCTCAGATCTCACCTAAATCTCCCCTCTTCCAGTTTAAACCCCTTCCCCCTCGTCCCATGGCTCCCCTCCCTGCTCCAGAGTCCCTCCCCAGCTTTCCTGGAGCCCCTTTAGGGCCTGGCAGGGGCTGGAAGGTCTCCCCGGAGCCTTCTCTTCTCCAGGCTGAACCCCCCCAGCTCTCTCAGCCTGTCCTCCCAGCAGAGGGGCTCCAGCCCTCCCAGCATCTCCGGGGCCTCCTCTGGAATATATATATATACACACATGTAACCATTCCTGCTGTACTGCGTCTGCTGGGTTCATCGCTGTAACAGCGCTGGAGAAATATTTCAGTCTGCCCTTTGCTAAGGTGTAAAGATCTGTCATTCTTTTCCAGTAAGACCAAAGCCACCTTTCTCGCTCACCTCCCTCTTCATCCCTCCATGAGATGCATTTCAGTTACCATCATTCATGTTTTTGAGCAGTGGAGGCTAATAAAAGGCAGGGCATTTCTTGAGAGGTGGGAAACATAAAACAGAAAGGAAAGCACTTGTTATTTTCACAGCCTGCCTTGTTGCCGGGGAGATGGTTGGCTCATTCAAGAAAGGCTTGTTGTTGCTGGCTGAGATGGCCAATGTATTGGGAATCATTGCTGCAAAATGAGGCTGGAGGAGAAGGAGAGGGAGACGGCAAAGAACAAGGGAAATCCCAGAGTAAGCGTGGTGTGTGACCCACCTCCCAATCCCTTGAGCCCCTGAAAATACAAAAATCTTTCCCTAATAAATGATCACAGTGAAGTAACAGCATATCGTGAAGACAGTTTGTGATAGCCCCTTGCGCCAACTAAAAGAGCCTGAACCAGTCTGCATCCATGACTTGGCTCTGCCTCTTTGGGAGAGTCAAACTCAAAGAGATCCCAGCCAAGTATGGCCGAAACCTGCGGCCGGACCCGGGAGACCTTGCTTTGCACGGCTTGGCTCTGCGCTCCTGCAGAGCTGGAGTCGTGGTCATCAAGCCAATGACATATGATGATCTTCATCTGGCAAAAAAAGGTCACCCCAGAACCGGTGTCTGGTTCGCTGTAGTCATGCTACTAATAAAGATAGCATTTAGAAGGGAGACAAAATAAGCTCGTGTCATGGCCATAAACACATGATGCCTTGTGCTCGCAGACAGAATCTGGCCGTAGAAGAGCCATACAATTAAATAAGGTTGTAGGGTTGGAGGTTGCCAAGTCTTCATGTAGAGTTTTACTTAGGCTGAGCTCGTCAATCTGCCCCGTTCCCAACCTGGGTCATTACAATAGAAAACTGGCGATTCACGTAGGGCTAAAATGTGATCTTAGCTCTGGCACCGAACGGATTACAGCTATTTATAGGGCAGCAGTAGTGGCAATGAACAACAGGCAGAATCCCAACCTTCGGCAGACATGTAAGGGTGCTCGTGGGCAGGAAGAAATCCCGAGTTGGTGAAGGAGGGAGATAGATGGTACCGACCCTGAGGAGAAGGGGAGGAATGGAGACTCAAATAGAAATAGCCTAGAAATAGCCTGTTTTCCAGTGGAAACAGCTAGGTGCTTTAGGCAAGCGACTGAGCTGCATGGGCACCGCTGCACCCAGAGGCAATATCAGCTAACCTTTCTTCCAGCGGAAAACCATCAACCACTGACAGCTCTGAAACCCTAAACTGCCCCCCAGGTGGCCCAATGCACCCATTTTTAGTTAAAACTCCTAGAGAGTGAAAAAAGGCCGTGTGAAATGGAGCCGAAAGGAGGCAGGGAGGAGTGGGCGGCAGTCGCGTGGCAAGTTGGAAACGTGTGTCGTGTGGAAGGCTGCTCTCTGGAAGGTGCCATCTTACTGAGCAGTTGAGGTGCCAGCATGGTGTTTTTCACGTTGGTCCTGCTTCGGGGTGATGTCTATGGTGTTGGCATGGCAACGCTTGAATCCTCACTCAAAAGTAAACAGCGGCTCTGCTTTTTGGGTTCTCCCGGACGCTGTGGGCTGGTGGTGAATGGGCAGCACTCAGGGGATGGGGTGGGATAGAAGTTCCCCTGGTTTTCCAGTCTCTCTGCGCAGTCAGAAATCTGTTCCTAAGAAACACATTTCTAGGGAAAAAAATTGTTTTGATGCACTTCAGCTTCATATCTAAGTGAGGCAGATGAGAATCACACCTCAAAATGCCACTCAGGTCTGTTTCTCTGGTGAGCATGTGGTGTCGGCCAGGCACTGTAGATTGGTGACACTTGCCATCCATGCCACTTTCCCACTTCTGATAAATTCTTCTTCCCGTCCTATAAAACCGCTGACCAGAACAGGTGCCATCAGTTAAAATTAGCCTTTTAATTTTCTTTTGAAGAAAAAAAGAGGAGGGAAAGAGATGTCTCAGGGGATCATGGATAAGAGAGACCACAGTCATCTAGCTCCAACTCCAAGCTCCAGATTGAGTCTAATCACATCGTTCACCACCTAAAGAGGGCTTTAAAGAAGATAGTGCCTGAGTCTCCCCAAAGGGACACAGTGAGAGGACAAGGCAGTGGTCACTGGTGCCAGGAAAGGGAATTCCAGCTGGACATGGGCTTGGGCTCGTAGCACTTTCCCTCTTCTCTCCATGTCATCAGGGGAGATCAGGACGAACCGCTCTTGAAGGGCCACCCAGGCCTTTGGGCTTTAGAAGTGTGGAGGGATACGAGAGGCCTGAGGACGTTTGGGTAGGATCAGATACTCAAAAGGAGATTTTAAAATTATGAGTATTGCCTTCCTCTTCAGCTAGCCACCGGGAGAAAAGCTTGTCAGATGAATCTGGAGCGCGTCCAGAGAAGAGCCATGAAGATGCTGGGAGGGCTGGAGCCCCTCTGCTGGGAGGACAGGCTGAGAGAGCTGGGGGGGTTCAGCCTGGAGAAGAGAAGGCTCCGGGGAGACCTTCCAGCCCCTGCCAGTCCCTAAAGGGGCTCCAGGAAAGCTGGGGAGGGACTCTGGAGCAGGGAGGGGAGCCATGGGACGAGGGGGAAGGGGTTTAAACTGGAAGAGGGGAGATTTGGATGAGATATTAGGAAAAAAATTTCATTGTGAGGGTGGTGAGCCCCTGGCCCAGGTTGCCCAGAGAAGCTGTGGCTGCCCCATCCCTGGAGGGGTTCAAGGCCAGGCTGGACGGGGCTTGGAGCAACGTGGTGTGGTGGGAGGTGTCCCTGGCCAGGGCAGGGGGTGGCTCTGGGTGGGCTTTAAGGTCCCTTCCAACCCAGAGCATTCTATGGTTCTATGAATTCTCCTGGCATTGTTTGCTCCCTGCCTGGTGGAAAGCACAAACCTCTTTAGGTGCAAATCCGTCTTTAGGGCTGCTTTTTTCTTTTTTTTTTTCTTTTTTCTGGTGCCTCTGCTTTCAGCTGCCATTTCAGGCTTGATTGCTGAGTAATGAACAGCATTAGTCCTCCAAAGGATCCTTGAAAAGGATCCCCGCCTCCCCCAAAACTGCCCTGCTCAGCTGTGGAAGCGCAGAGCCTGCGCTGTAGGCAGGGTGGTCCTTGCTTGCAAGCTCTCTCTTTTCTCCGAGAGGGGGATGATGTATTTTTCCTCCACAAGCTTTATGTGCTTGATACTGGTTTTTTTGGATGATGCGGGGAGTATTTTTAGTTGGAAAAGAAGGGAAAAAAAAAAAAACCAACCACCCGACAACCAAGCCTGTTCCCTTGGAAGAAGGGCTGCCTGCCTCCTCCTGGGAGATCTGTTATCCAAATGCCGCCGCAATTCGGGCTGCCAGGGAGGTGGTGTGACAGGGAAGGACTCGGCACACAGAGCAGAGCCAAGCAGCCACGGGACCGTGACATTGGCGGTGAATTAGTGAGAGGTGAGGTGCTGCTTTCCATCCCCAGAAGGTACCGGTGGATGATGGCTTCTCTGGGAGCCCCTGGAAAGCGCCGGAGTGGGACAACACAAAAAACGAGGTGTGCAAAAATATTTGGTGGAAGAACGGAGCTGGAGCAGAGCCCTGGGAAGGTGGAATCCTCCCTGGTGCCCACAAAGGGGCTTCCTGGCAGCTCCAGGACCCAGGGTGGGATGCCGGTTGGTAGAGGGACGGCTCCACACCACCATGGGCTCCTTCCCGGAGGGCAGCTGCAGAGCAGGCAGCGGTGGCCTTGCGCTGGGCAGCATCTGGTGTCGGTGAGCACAGTCAGATACTCTTTGTCCTTCTCCAGAGCCTTTCTGCCCGTAAAGGGATTGAAAGACGCGTAAGCCAGAACAAAACCCACGTCGAGTTATTTGACGTACTGCGTAACCAAGGCACTGGGGTTAAACACACGCCACGGCAGGGGCTTCAAAGATGCTTAGACGTGTTTCTGGCCGTACGGATGACGGGGCACTCACTAAAATCCTTCCAGAAAGTCACCACCGTGTTTGAGACGGAAGCTCAGGTTGCATCTGGCCGCAGCCTGTCTTCAGGTGTGATTGCCGGTCGTCTCTCCTGACAGCAATTGCAGATTAACTACAAACTACTCAGCACATTTCAAATCCATGTCAGTTATTAAGTGGATTTATTTCCATCTCTTCTGGGAAGCGTTGGGAAGCGCTGCTGAGTCACGCCGCTTACTCACTGGTTTTAGGAGTGCCATTTAAAATATTTGTTTTCCGAATGCCTTCTATGATGTTCCTATTATTTGAGTGTCTCCAGACATAAAATGAAAACATTTATACAGGGCATCCCTGGCCTTAAACAGATTTTTGGTGTGTAACTCACAAAAAGGGCATAAAGCAAATGTCTTGGGAAGGGACCCCTCCCTTGGCGCTGTCATTTGATGTTTATTCAGGGATCATGGTGAAGGGTAGCGCAGTCTTTGCTCCGAAACAGCAAGAGCACAGGCAGGCTGGGCTTGGGACGGCATGGGAGGGAGGAAGGAGAGCCTCTTGACACCCTCCCTGTAGATATTGGTGAACGTTGATGAGATCCCCTTTCAGCCTTCTCTTCTCCAGGCTGAACAGCCCCAGGGCTCTCAGCCTTTCCTCAGCAGAGAGATGCTCCAGTCCCTTGATCATCTTGGTAGCCTCCGCCGGGCTCTCTCCACTAGTTCCCTGTCCTTCTGGAACTGGGGAGCCCAGCACTGGACACAGATGCTCCATGGACAGGGAAGTGGGACCACCTCCTCCCTCAGCTCCCTCAGCAGGGAGGGCTGCCCAGTTGTTAAAAACCACAGCATCCTTGCTGTGCCCGGGCACGTAGCAGAGGAGGGATGGGGAACATGGTCCTTGCTCACATCGGGTGCTGATAAACTCAGGAGACAATATTCTCCTGCAGTGGTCCACGCTGGCCATGGACCCCAGAGCAATTAATCCCTCGGCGGGACATGAGGTGCCCTTGCAGGAGCAGCAGGTCCAAGGGCACGGCCGAACCCGGGCGCTCGGTTCCATTGTCAGCTCCGTGCAGAGACCCTGCTCTCCCGAGGGGGAAACCTGCCCCTCCGGAGCCAGCGGCTGCTCCTGGTAGCCCGCGTCGGTCAGCCGGGGACAGAGCTCCTGCAGCTACCACGGGGACGGCTGCCTTCCCCCGAGCAGAGGCACAGCGGGATGGTGGCACCTCCAACGCGTCCCTCATCCTGCATCCATCACAGGGATGGCAGGAGAGCTGCCACACATGAGGAGCTCAGTGCCGGAATACAGGTTTTACCGAGGCTATTCATCAGTATTATGTACCTTGGTAATAACTGATTAAAGATACGCATGGGAACTCACTTAACAGCTACGATTATGGCTCCCGAGAAGGGACCAGCCTCACCCGGGGCAGCCAGATCCCAAAGATGCCATTCCCCGAGGGGCGGATCGCCGCGGCGGGAGGCCAGGCAGGAATTCCCAGCGTTTCGTTCAAAGGAAGGAAAGAATCAACCTCCAGATGAAAATTAAAAACAACAAAGCCTCAAGAGCTGCTGTAAAACGGTATCATTTTGCACCGTGGCGATGTTTAGCCTTGTGGTCAGAGAAAACGTGGAGAAAAAAAGCGCAGGACACGCAAATCAGCCCGTGTCTGGGTTAGGGGTTTTGATGGATAGTCGCTGGGAGCCCCAGGACGCCTCATCCTTCCCTGTCGGAGAAGGATGGAATGGCTCCAGGCAGCGCAGCGCATCCCTCCCCAGCGTCAGAACCCACTCAGGAGCCAAAGAAAACCTCCCCCACAGGCTTTGAGCAAATTCCCTCCTTTCTGCTGCGCTCTTCGTTTTCCAGGGCTGGAGGAGTTTGTGGTTTGCAGCGTATTGTATCTGTGTTGATGGCACGACTGTTGCTAGATGCTTTTTCCTTGGTAAGAAACAATTCCCCTGGGTCGGCTATTTGTAATTAACTCTTCATTTTCCTGTAGATTGGTTTAAGGCTAGATTAACTCCGTCGATTAGGGGGGAATTACTCTTGATTTAGCTGAGATGGTGGGAGTGGAGAATCAAGTGACACATAGCAGCAGTCCCACAGTAACACGCTCGGTTCGCTCGGTGGTTGTCATCCGCCTGTGATCCCAGATCTCTGCGTTTGGAAACTATCCCTGGGCAGATGTTTGTTCCTTTGTGGGAAGGGGGTTTACTGATCCGGTTTTACCTGCTGGATATACAGTACCGGTCTTCAGTCCGGTATCTAGGCTGTTGGATCATGCATTGAATACAACCAGTTACCTTTCGCTTAGGCTGAGTTTTGATTTAAAATTATGAGAGCTTTTAGTGATGGTAGATCATATTCCAGGCAGCACAGGAAATTTTTTTCTGAGAAGAAAGAGATCCCAGTAGTCACCATCCAGCGAGTTTGAGTGAGTTATGTAAAGTTACGAGGAGTTTCTTCCAAGTGAGAATGGGGTCTCATCTCCATTCCTCCCTTCTACATGTCATCGCTTTTGTGTACATTTTTTCCTCTTATGCAGGGCAGGTTTTGGCAGCACAACCTATCTGGAGGCGCAGGGTGACATTTCGGTGGATGCCAAAGACAGGAGAATTTTAGGCAGGTTTTTCCTCACCATCTCACCAGCACCTCAGCCAAAGGTCTCAAAACTATTTTTCTTCCAGCTTTTATCCTCCTTAATTATTCTTATTGGTACTATAAGCTTCGGAAAGCTCTTTTTCTTGCCAAGTTCCCCTGCCATATTTATGAGGCACACAAAGGTTTCTAGCTGGCGATATGTCGACGCGGAAGGCTCGGACAATAACACAACGACCAATGTGATCAGGTTAATGCCAGTTTATTGCACAGATAGCTCAGTTATTATAGACGTTCTGATGCCGCATCACGCGCCGACAATTTGCTGATTGGTTGCATGAGCTGTGCACGCGTCAAGCAACATATTATAATTGGCTTAAAGCATCTGTCCACGCAGACAATCACCCCTCCTATATCCTGGGTGAAGTTCTACATTTCGCATGCTGAATTCAGCACACTTTCTCATATCTTGTTGGTCTCAGCATTTCTAACATCGCTACAATGTTTTCACATAGCCTTCAAACTAACAAAGCCTACATAGTTGTTAGCAGTTCTTCGGTGCTTGGAGTGTTCACAGGATGACCCCTTTGTATTAAAAATCCTCCAACAGCGATATTTGTGCTGTCCTTGTCTGAGTCCCTTAGTTTTAAACAAACTTTTGTTTGGCCGCAGCTCCCCTTGGTGCGTGTTGTGGGCAGCCCCTCCCGAGGCGCCCAGCGCTTTGCTGGCGAGGTCAAGTCCTGCTTCTCTTACAGAACCACAGAATCACGGAATGGTTTGGGTTGGAAGGGACCTTAAAGATCACCTAGTTACAACCCCCCTGCCCAGGGCAAGGACACCTCCCACCAGACCACGTTGCTCCAAGCCCCGTCCAGCCTGGCCTTGAACCCCTCCAGGGATGGGGCAGCCACAGCTTCTCTGGGCAACCTGGGCCAGGGGCTCACCACCCTCACAGCAAACAATTTCTTCCCAATATCTCAGCTAAATCTCCCTCTTTCAGTGTAAAACCCGCTCCCCCTCCTTATCCCATGGCTCCCCTCCCTGCTCCAGAGTCCCTCCCCAGCTTTCCTGGAGCCCCTTTAGGGACTGGCAGGGGCTGGAAGGTCTCCCCGGAGCCTTCTCTTCTCCAGGCTGAACCCCCCCCGCTCTCTCAGCCTGTCCTCCCAGCAGAGGGGCTCCAGCCCTCCCAGCATCTCCGGGGCCTCCTCCGGCCCCGCTCCAACAGCTCCGTGTCCTTCTTGTACTGAAGACTCCAGAGCTGGACGCAGTACTCCAGGTGGGGTCTCACCAGAGCGGAGCAGAGGGGCAGAATCCCCTCCCTCGCCCTGCTGCCCACGCTGCTTTTGATGCAGCCCAGGATGCAGTTGACTTTCTGGGCTGCAAGCGCACATTGCCGGCTCATGTTGAGCTTCTCGTCCACTAGCACCCCCAAGTCCTTCTCCTCAGGGCTGCTGTGGCACACACGTGGCACACACGTGTCTGCCCGTGCTCACCTCCGCGGTGGGATCCTTCCCCCGGCAAACAGCACGGGGCGCAATCAGCTGCCTGCCGCGGTTGCAGGCTGCTTTCTTTCATTTACTCCAGAGGCAAAAGACGTACTGAGGCTGAAAAGACCGTATTCAGCATTACAGCGGATCATGAGCCAAGTTCAGGCCGGTCTTGTGATGAGTGAGTAGGCAAAAATTCTTATTTCTTCAACTTTCTCTCCAAGAATGGAAGCTCAGGGAAGGCTATAGGAGGATCTGCAGCAGCACGCCAGGCTCCGCAGAGCTGAGCCCTTGTCTCAGGTGCTCTTTAGGTTGTTGTGGACTAAGAGATGAGCATCTTCTATTTCTTGTTGGTGATCCAAGCAAAAAATGTAGATGCACAAAACAACCCCAACCCTAAAGCCCTCAAGTGTGTAGCAGGAGGAGGGAGCCTGTCCCCCAGCACGGGGACGCTGAGCAATTGCAGTGTCAAGGCTCTCAGGCCATGGGGTTTCAGAAATCAAGAGGAGCCAGACCCAAATGACACCTCTGCTTATTTCACACTCACAGGCTGTACACACAGACAGTTTTCCATACTGAATCAGCTTAAAAGCCGCCTCTTGGGCTCACACACCTTTTCTGGCTCCCATCCTCCCATTCCTGAAGGAGCTGTAGGGTGCAAAGCCTGGCCCTGCTCAGGCAGTTGCCGCACTTGTCCCCAGCAGCCGTCAACCATGAGCCAGCCACGGCACTGCACCCAGACAGAGAATCACAGAATGGTTCGGGTTGGAAGGGACCTTAAAGCCCACCCAGTGCCACCCCCTGCCCTGGGCAGGGACACCTCCCACCACACCACGTTGCTCCAAGCCCCGTCCAGCCTGGCCTTGAACCCCTCCAGGGATGGGGCAGCCACAGCTTCTCTGGGCAACCTGGGCCAGGGGCTCACCCCCCTCACAGCAAACAATTTCTGCCTCAGATCTCACCTAAATCTCCCCTCTTCCAGTTTAAACCCCTTCCCCCTCGTCCCATGGCTCCCGTCCCTGCTCCAGAGTCCCTCCCCAGCTTTCCTGGAGCCCCTTTAGGGCCTGGCAGGGGCTGGAAGGTCTCCCTGGAGCCTTCTCTTCTCCAGGCTGAACCCCCCCAGCTCTCTCAGCCTGTCCTCCCAGCAGAGGGGCTCCAGCCCTCCCAGCATCTCCGGGGCCTCCTCTGGCCCCGCTCCAACAGCTCCGTGTCCTTCTGCTGTTGGTGCCCCAGCACTGGAGGCAGCACTGCAGGGGGGTCTCACAGAGCGGAGCAGAGGGGCAGAATCCCCTCCCTCGCCCTGCTGCCCACGCTGCTGGGGATGCAGCCCAGGCTGCGGGAGGGTTCTGGGCCGCCAGCGCACATCTCCAGTGATCCGTCCCTGGACACTGCTGCATGGTAAGGCCAAGGAGCGAGCCATGCCCAGCACATTTCAAACCAGAAAGCATGATCAGCTGATAAATCCATTTGGAAAAAAAAGAAAGGTGATGAGGACAGAGCTGCCAATAGTAATCCATGCAGGCAGCAGCTCTGAGCTGCCTTTCCACCACTAATCATCTGTCCCTTAAAATCCTGGGCAGGCGAGACCCCAGTTCTGGGGTCGTGCTGCTTGTCAGCATGCATTTTCAGCCCCATTTCTCTGAGCCCATCCAAGAGCACGAAGGATGGAGGGAGTGGACAGGCTATTGCGCCATGTCCCTTTCTCCTCTGCCATCATCTCTGCAAAGGAAGTGTGGGCAGCAATAAACAGCGAGGGCTGGCGGGGATGGGAAGCCTATCACTCCTCACTGTCATTGTCTGACTTGCCTTGAAATCCTCCAAAAGGTCACCAGGAATTAGTTCCAGTACTAGTGAGTGGCCCTTTAGGAAGAGGACTGAGCTCAGGAGCCAAGTCCATGGCAAAGCACCAGCATTTTGCCAGTTAAATTCCAGATGTAAACAGATGTTCTCCCTCCCCAGCAGTCCATACAAACCCTGTGATACGCGTGGGGCAGCACCGCGCAGTTACAAGCCCTTTTCCGTAAGAATCCGCCTGGGATCAGGAATTCCCTCGAGCCAGAAAAAATCAGATTTCCCATCGTGCTGATTATGCAGCCCCTGGTTCGGAGCGGGAGCTACTGATCCGATTGCTGCAACTCAGCACCGCGAAGGAGGTTTAATAGTTTCCAGCGAACCGCTTGTCCCTATGCCGCTCACCAGCACTGAACTGGGTTCTTCTCGTGGCTGTTCTGGCAGAGGGGTGATCGCCCACTGGCTACAGAGCGGGGTCTTCCCAGGCAGGTAGATGCTGACTTTGCTCTATTTCTTCCTCGCTGAACTAGCTAGCTCCTCTCCCCCGGGGTGGGAGCTGGGGGAAGCATCGGTGCTTCCTTCCGAGGTGAGTGTCAGGATTCGAGCGAGCTTCACTCAAGCTTCACGGCAGCCCGGGTCCAGGCACGGCCAGGGAGACACCGGCTTCGTTTCTCTTTCCTCTCAGATGGCCCGCAAGGGGAGGCTGCTGATGAAAAGCGCCCATTAATGCTTGTGGGGAAGGTGTTAGCTCTCAGAGATGAAATTCTTCCCAAGCCACAGAGACCCAGCCCTCGGCCTCTACTGTGGGTTACCGTAAGGCTGGGTTTGAACCAGACGTCAGGACGGTCTGTGAAACAATGACCCGAACTGCCAGCACCCTGGTGCGCACACACAAAATTATGGCTATAAAATCCATCCGAAGCCGTGCCTAGCACCTGAATCTGGAGGGACTTATCCTAGAAGCAGTCAGAAATGAAGCACTTGATGTGCGGAAGGAAAGGAGATCCAGTTTCGCGTGCAGGACCACCGGCAAAGCTTCTCAGATGGTTGTTTCCAACTCTAACAGGAAAGACAGGGGCCGTAGGTTCGAGCTGAATGCTAAATAGGATACCAAGTAGTTGAGTGATAAAAGTAGCATCTCCGTAACTGTAAAAGGTTGTTGTAAAGGTCAGATCTGCATGTACTCTCCTAGCTCTGTGAATAGCTATTCCTTTCATCCACAAGTTGAGCTTTTGACTAGGACAGGCTGAAATAAACAGAGCTAAAGCTGTCCCATCCGTTATCGCTGGGAATGGCGTGTGTCCAAGAGCAGGCTCTGCCTCTGCAGATAGGACACGCAATGTGGCAGTGAGCAGCCCAGGCGGGCAGATGGCTCACGTGGACCACTCTCACCACCAAGCCTTCATCCCCGGGCTTCAAAATACGGCAGTGCCCCTCTGCGGAGAGCCGGCGATGCCGTCCTGCTCGCCGCCAACGCACCCGGAGCACGCACCTCCTGGTCCAAACCCCTTCGAAAGCATGGGCAGGAGCCAGAAGCCTTTCTTGCCGTAGACGCTGCCCGAGCCTATTTATCTGGAGTTAGGCTTCCTTGTCCGCCCCCGAAGGTGAGATGTCGGGAAGGAAGCCCTGGCAGCCCTGCCTGTGTGTTTTCTCTCTCTCACACCAAGTCCAAACAGAAGGGCCCCGCAGCGCTGGTGGCACAGACGGACAGACTGAGAGAGGGGGCAGACGGGGCTCTGGCGCGTTTGCCCCCCGAGTGCCTGGGGGTAACGTAGCCCTGCTCTGCCCATGTTTTTGTTGATGTCCTTCTGTTGCTCCGGCAACAAGGCGCTTTAATTGGCAAGTAAGGAACAAAACTAAAACCAAAGCCGTTTATTAAATGTCAAAGCGGGTCGGTGCCTCTCCCAGCAATTCCGCCAGGGCACCAGGGCTGGAGCGCGGTGACGCTCAGGGCGATCACTGGGGAGCAGGACTCCTCCAGCAAACAGGCAGCGGTGCCAGAGGGGAACAGTTCCTCTGGCTCTGCACGTTGCCGTCATCTCCGAAGGAGCCGTCCCGCCTTCTTCACACATCGGGCCTGGCCCCGAGATACCTGTCTCAGCAAGTCCTTCCTACGTCCATGTGTAGGTGGAGGAAGGCAGATGTCTTCTGCAGCCTACACAGTGAGGCCCTGCTGCTACCACCATCTCCATGTGGCCCAGAGGGAAAGTCCTCAAGAAGGCGGTGGAGCCATGCCCGTTATGAGCAGAGCGTCTGGTCCAGGAGCCCTCTGTATCGGCCACCACGGCTACTAGGCAGGTATGGGTGAAGTAGGTTGGGAGATGATCTCCCAGTGAAGGCGGCTCATCTTCAACCAACAACTTTAAAAATGTTGTCAATGACCCCGTAGTCTGTGCCCAGAAGAAAACATAAGCTGAAAGACTTGATCCTTGCTTGTGGAACCAGAGAAACTAATCTTTGCTCTCCTGGGAAACAGCCACCCAGGGTTTGAGGCAGGAAGACCTCAAAGTGCTCTGGTTTCTGGTGAAAGGGCCCATCCTGTAACACTCTTTTGCATCTCCAGATCTCAAGAGGCAACTTTTTGTTGGTCTGTCCAGCTGTCCTATTTATAACCAGCTTATATATTATAAAAGGTGTATAATTCGGAGTGCTTTCTAATTAGATGGCACAACTACAGTCCCATTTCATGCCACTCTAATTTGCTCCATCGTGGCATTTTAAAGTTTTGTGTGAACTATATCACGCAGGGCAAACTCCTCAAGGGTTTGCAGCCAGCAATTACGTGATGCTGTGATGGGTACGTAAACCTGGTGTGAGCTCACATGGCAATGTCCC
Source organism: Larus michahellis (assembly GCF_964199755.1). Taxonomy (NCBI): domain Eukaryota; kingdom Metazoa; phylum Chordata; class Aves; order Charadriiformes; family Laridae; genus Larus; species Larus michahellis. The sequence continues at coordinate 20,722,521 of NC_133899.1, forward strand.
GTCGTGACAGCTGAAGGCCTAGGATTAAAAGACACTGTTAAAGCTCTGTCCAAAGTCAGGGGTCTCGTAGTCCAAAGTGTGGCGACGCCGAGCCAGCTTGCCAGGCTAGAAAAGATTTTGCAATCCCGGTCACTTCTGACCTTTCCGAAAGGACTGAATTTTCAAGAGTCCATATTTGGTAGATCTCCGGAGCAATCTACATCTTCGTGTTTGTGGCTGACGTTCAAATCTCTAAAAATGGAAATGGGCCTTTGCCACTTGAACTTGAAGATTATTCATTAGAGAGGGAAAGATCTTGGGAGTAACTGGGCTAACGTCGTTAAGCAAACAGGACGGGGCTAGCAAGGGGCAGGATTAGACACTACCCATTAGCCCGCTGGCATGTGCCGTTGCAGAAGAGGCGTGGGCTGCGCCTCTTCACCTTATTATAAGTGAGTATGTGCGTACAGCTGCTCACCTTGTTTGTGCGGATCAGATATCGGCCTTGACTCATGAAGACGCTCCTCGGTAGCTGTGAATACCAAAGATCTGCTGAATGCGCCGCCAAAATTAGCCACGGAAAGTTGCGCCGCGCGCGTTTTAACCTTGGACCTCTGGTATGCTCTTTGCAAGTGTTTATTAAAAAAAAAAAAAAAAAAGAACCAAACACATTTCCCTGGTATTGGCAGAGTGAAAAAGCCCAGTAAGAGTGCAGAGTCTCTCTGATATTTTCAGGGGCTGTTCTCAGCTATCTGTTCAGCTCAAGAGCTGCCGTGGGGGAAAAACGACAGTTTCTGGAGGTGCTGTGTGTCTGCCTTTGCCTCCACCCCTGTCCTCAAGAGCGAAACCTCTGAAATCCTGCAGACGCCTGTTACCACAGCGGAACTGGTCTTGCCAAGCTTCCGCGTTCGAGAGAGCAGCGGCCCGCGGTCGGGGCCTTCCTTGACCGAGACGCTGGAAGAAAACAGTGAGATGTTGGCCGGGGACCGTCCCTGCTGCTCCCCCCCAGCCCTCCCCGCGCCGCCCGTGCCGGGAACGAGCATCCCCTCTGCACATCCAGCCCCGCTGCAGTCAGGCTGGCCCCGAGGCTTGTTTTGCTGTTTTACAACAGAACAAATAGAGCAACATTTCGTAACGTCCTAATGAGGCACACTGAAGAATGCCCAGGAGACAGAGACAATATCAGTGTTCCTTGGCACGGAGAGAAAAATCAAAGGCATTTGTTTGTTATCTGAAATGTCGATCTTTGCTCCTTTTGGTGGTGGGCAGACATTTTTATAGTGTGGGTTCCTGGAAATACTCAGATGTCACTGTTGGTGCGTTCCAAGAGCGCTGTTTATTTTCGGATGTACCTATAAAAACTGAGACTGAAGCCAGGAAATATTCAAAGCCGTTAGGGGGTTATTAAGCTTTAAGTAGTGCGTTGCACTCTGTATGGCCCCAAAAGACCTAACGCTTCTGGACCCATTCTTCTTCCCACTCAATGGGAGTTACATCATTGACTGGAGAAAGCCCTAGTAAGAGAGGTGACTTTGCCCGCCTTTGCCCAGGGTGGAACCCAGCAGCACCCCAGCGCAGAGATTGAATTGAAAAGACTCCAACCGCGTCCGAGGACATTCAGGGAACCCCGTCTATCCTGTAAGTGGCGGCTGATCTCAGTCTCTGCTTGAAACATCGGAATTAAAAGCAGTGCCGTGACGAGACATCACTACGGCTGCGCACATCCCGCTGCATTACGGTACGACGCAGCTCACGATGTGGGACGTGCCAGCACCAGCCCTTTCCCGGGTGCCGGCAGGGTCCAAGCCCGACAGCCAAGTGCTGGAGTCACCCTCTGGCCTGCAGAAGAGGCAGCGGTGCCTCTGCGTGGTAACGGCTGCCGAAGTCTCACCTGCGATCCCGATGGTGCTGTTGGAGAACATGCTGTTCTTTCTGGCCAGCTTGCTGCTGTTGTTTTTTTTCTTTTTAAAGTTTTGACGCTTGTTAAACATCCTCCACTTCTCTCGCCTCGGTCACCAGAAGGCAGAACCCAAAGGCAAAAATACCAATAGGAAAATACCTTTGGAGCCGGGCTGAGGCTCGTGCTGGGAACAGGGACCAGGACTGGCGCTGGGCGCATTGGCTGGGAGGAGCTGACAGCAGGTCACCTCAGGTGGATCACGTCAGGTTTTGGGCACGGAAGGGTCTTGAGATCTGCCCCTCGAGACAGCGGCAGAGACAGACCGGGCTCCATCTCCTCGCCCACGCTGTTTGCCAGCCCGGCGCAGCGGCAGTTACGGGGGGGTGACGGGAGGGTCTGTGGCCATGCGGGTCCCCGGGGAGATGTGCTGCGGGATGTCCACGGCCAGGCAGGCTGAGCAGAGGGAAGAGCTGGAGTCCGGGGAAGGTGAGCAGAGACGACCTGTTCTTCACAACAACTGAAAACACCCCCCGAACAGTAAAGGCTGCTGTATTATTAAGAAGCCAGGCAATTGGAAGGTATTATCCCGTGAAAGGAAGTACATCTCCTGCAAAAAGTGTTTCCCAAGGAAGCTGCGCTGCGCTGCTAGGGTTGACCTTGACAGAGATTTCTCCGTTCTCAGTTGGCTCTGGGAAGCAAGTATGTTAATAAACTCGCTGCCCAGCAATTTAATCTTATTCTGTACACTCTACTCACTCTGGAAGCCCAATTAAGCATAAGAGAACAATGAATTTTTGCGTATTTAATAACATTTTTTCCTGAATGTCACTGTTTCAAAAACCCCAGCACATGAAATCGCCCCCCCCCCGCCCCTCACTCCCCGCCCCAAAGCCCAAATTAATATCTCAACTAGGTCAGATATGTTCGTTGTGGTTTCTCCAGTTAAAAAGCTATCATCCGTCAGGATTATAATCATCCATCCATCCATCCATCCATCAGGACTGGATCAGCCGTCCAGCTTGTAAAAACGAACACCCTTCTGTTATTTCTGAGGACACACAGGCTGTTCCACAAGATCAGCTCGTGCCCACTATTTCAGAATGCCTCGGCAAGAGATTGAAAAAAGGAGGAGAGTGGTTAAAAAAAGCAATTCAGACATTAACAGTGTCATGGCAACAGCAAATTAGAGCCTCAAAAGCAGAGCTCAGCTCACTAAAGGTTTAGGGAGTCGCTGCACCGCAGGACTGAATGAAATATTCAGCACATAAAAGAGGTGCCCAAATGTTTTTTGTATTTGTGATAATGACGCCAAGCTGACTGCTATTTATATATATTTTTGCCTAACCATGGATGGTTTTTTTTTGCCTGCAAAAGATTTTGAAATAGTATACTTGTCGGGTAGACGCGGGTCTGTTTTGATTCTTGGGGAACTTCGGCATTTGCGAGCGTAATCATGGCCATCGGCTTTTGCTCACGTGGAGGGTGGCTGTTGTGGCAAAAATGGGAAGAAGGAGAAACGGAGTGTTTCGGGAAAAGTTAGCCAGGGAGAGATTTTTGTGTGTCGGGTGAGATGATGTAGCGTGAGGTGACAGCCTGACCTGTAACCGTTAGCGAGGTATGCGCTCTCAAGTTCTGTGGGTTCGCCTCATGCCGTGCGTGCGTACGAGCAGGCAGCAAGCCTCCTTTGCTGTTTCTTTCCCTATAGCATCTCTTCTGGGTTTCTCAGCCTTTTTCTTCCCAACAAGGTCAGTCATGTCAAGCTGTCCAAGAAGCCAGCGGCCGTTACCACCTCCCATAGGCTTTGCTTGCCTGATCTTTACTTCAGGCTTCATTCTAGTGCTTAGGCTCTTGGTGATATTAGCTACCCATGGCTGGTACCAGTAATGGGACGGGATCAGGGGAAAAAAAAAAAACAAACAAAAAAACCTGCACTGCGAAAAATATCCTCTTGTTTCAATTTGGGCTTTTGCCAGGCTGTCAGGGAGAGAAAAACTCCGGCAGAGTGTGTTCCTTACACTAGAGAGGACTCAGAAGCGAGGGAGTACTCAGCTCTGATTTGTCTTGTGTTTGTATCCGCCTTTCGTCCTCCGCACCCCACGACTTCTACCCTTCCCCTTTTGTCTTTGCTCAACTAGCTTGGGAACACGAAGCAAGGTTTGAAAGACCTTGGGACTTTCTGTCCGTGTAAGTGGTCTCTCTCGTGGCGCTGGTGGTCTTACAGGGTCACTGCCAACGTGCTCAGACTCCTCTGCCTGATACTGGAGGGGGAAAATCCCTGAGCATCTGAGCCTGTTGCAATATTTGCCCGTTCAGTTGCCACATCCGGAGATTCTCCCACCTTTGAAGATGCCGGGTGTCTTTTAGCTAAGTCTCTACTTCCCTTTGCTCCTCTGAACTCTTTCAAGTCATTTCTCGCAATGCTGGGATCTTCTGGTTTTGAACTTGACCTTAAAGTGAAATTTTATATAGTGCTTTCAGCCACAATCCCCCTGAGTCGTAGGGTCAGGGCAGTTTGGAGCTGTTGAATTTTCCTAGTATGTTTTGACCAAGTTCTGTCTCCCAGCGACTCAGTACCAACGAGCCTTCAGGCCTCGCGCCGTTGCCACACAGCCATTAGAAAGAGAGCGACCTGGCAGACTTGAAAAGTCAGAAGCTTTTATGGTTTGCCAGCTGGGCACTCCTGGTACCTGGACCCAAATCCGCTGCCCGCTGTCCTGCTGGAGGGGCTGGGAAGCACTTAGGGTTTGAATCCATCGGTACCAGAGCTGCCACTGAGCGGGGGCGGAAGCTTTGAGTGTTTTGTGCAATTAAGCTCAAGTGAGATAAAGAGAGTTTTCAGTCTGTAACAACGCCTTAAGTTCGGGCGCGGTAGTTCGAAGTCTGCTCTTTCTTGCGTGCTCATCGGCACTCTCGGCACCGGCGTGGGCTTGTGTGGTGGAGGGGTTTTTCAGGTGGACCTGGCCAGTGGGTTCTGAAAAGCCTTAGGGTGGCAAGGCAACTTTCCAGAAGGTGAGCAGGGAGATTGCACATACACAAGGCGAGATCTCAATAGCACAACCCAAGAGCAAAAACAAGCTGCAAAGAGGAAGAAAAGGTGTTCAGAAGCCACAGTCTGTGGAGTTCCCAAGGGTCCAGCCTCCAGTTTGCGGTACAGTTTGCCATTTTCCGCTTCTTTAGGAACTTCACAAAAAAGCAATACTAGGACTTGGATTTGACACTGCTTGGCTTTCCCTCTCCTCCTAAGTGCTCCCATGTACAAGAACCCTACAGCCAGGAGTACCTCCTACATCTCTGCAATGCCCAAGCAGTTGAGCCACAGCCCAGAAAAGCCTTGACTGTGAAGGTGATAGAGATTATTCCTCTTGCAAAGAAAAGCGTCTAAGACTTAATTTCTTTGTCTCAAAGCCATGAGCTGGGTCTGACTCTGCTTTGGGAGAGGACGTGACGCTGCCTCCAGACAAGCAGCTGGCTGGAGGAGAGCAGTAAGGATGGACTGGGGGTGGGTGGTGGGGTGGACGGGGGGCAGATGGCTTGGGGAGCCCTTACCAAATGGGCACTTTGTCCTCCCCAGCTTGAGAGCAGTGACTAGTTTGGAGGGTTGATCGCATGCAGGTGGAGTCTAAAAGGGTTTGGAGAGAGAGGGATGATGGTGAGAGAGAAGACATCAGCTGCCTCCCTCCAACTTTTACCTTGGTTGCTTATCAACGGCTCCATCTTAAAGAAAATAGCTGCTGTCGGGAGCTCCAGAGCTCCCCTGTACTCTGCTGATACTCTGTTATTGCTTGTCAGAAGCCCCTTGAAGCAGAGTATGGATTGTCTAGCAGAAGTCCTAATTGCTACATTCGAACATGACTTATCCTCCGGAGTACGTGGAGCCCTTGAGTTATCTGAGACGGCAAGAGAGAGGTGTTCCCTCAGCTTTCCCCTCCATCTCCTCAGCTCTCCAACACCCTCCACTCCTCGGTCCCCCCAGAGCGAAAGCCCTGCCGGTGCCCCGGTCTCCCCGTTTATGTGACTCTGCTAATCATCATTAGCAGATGAGTCGTACTGGCTGTGTGAGCACCTGAAGAAGAGTTCCCTGGTAAGGCTTGGCCCAGAATATTTGAAAGAGTGTCTTTAGGCAGAGGCTGGCGCAGGGGCTGTTCCCTGTGCTAAGCCTTGCTTCTCACGCCGGCTTCTCCGAACTGGCAGATGCCTTCAGAGAACTGAACTGGCAGTCGCTCGCCCACGGATGCGATTCCCAAATCCCACACCTCTCTGTCCAACTTGCTTGTGCCGGTACAAGGAAATATCCGTCAGTTTGGTTTTAACCCTTGTTCAGCCGCCTTTCCCGTTGCTGTTCTTCCCCATAAATGTGCAGGGCGCTGGGAGGTGGGGTTGGTGCTTTGGTTCCAGGCGAGGTGTGTATTTGCGTGAGGCTGGGGCAGCCTTTGTTCCTGGGGGGCTGGGTGTGTGCCCCATGGAGATGCGCCCAGTCCTGCTCCCCAGGGCACGCGCTACCCGGTAACTCAGGAGAGCTTGTCCTTATCAGGCTCCCCAGGGATGTATGAGGAATGAACGCAACTTAGGCCATCGCAGCGGTGTGTTCCCCTGACATTTTCTTGGAAAAGCAAGGTTGCTGTGTGAGCTGCATGGGGGAAGAGCTGGCTCTGGGTACAGATACATCCCCGGTGCTGCCCGGGGTGCGATGTGACACATATCACTCTGGAAAGCGATGTGCTGTTGGGAGCACCCTTTCCCTCCGCCGCTTCTTCTTCATCGCCTCCAAGCCACCTACTTCTCCGTAGCTCTTGCCTCCCTTTTGAAACATCCTCCTCAGGCTAGATTTCCACCGGCGCTTTTGAGAAGAAGGGGCTGCCAACCTCGCTGCCACCCCACGCACCTCTCAGAGCTACACAACCACACTTTCCCTCCCACAAACGCCTGGTACCAACAGTGACCAGGGGACCTGAGCAGCCCGAGAGCTCTCCTGGCCCTTTGAGGACGCCATGGACTGTTAAACCACTATAGAGCCTTGCCGTTTCGCCCGTCTCCATCTCCATAGACGGGGAAAGCACGAGGAAAGGGGAACAAGTTTTCTTTCCAGGGACGCACTAGGTGGCATCACCGTTGCAATGCTGAAGGACAAGATGGGGATTGCTCCCCATCCCCACGGCAAAACCGTCCGGGTGCTACACTTGGCTCTTCACCGTCGGGGCAAGAGTGCCCGAGATACTTGTCACTACTTAAATTCGTGCTATCAGCAAAAGCTGCCTGGTGGATCAATTAGCACAGAATTTCTGGTCTTCTTAGCAGAAGGAACTATTAATAAACACTTGCCTACAGATTTATGGGTCTGCAGATCAATGTGTCCACAGTCTCTGCGACCCTTTAACCTGGACATTGTGCATGGGCTGGGAATGACCACCAAGCCCAGCTCACAGCTGAAGTAGCTGCTTTCATGGTCTTCTCTCCCTGTTCAAGGATAAACTTACCTCCTTGCTGGCTGACACGAGCGCGCTCTGAATGATGGACAGGAAACGGATATTTTTGGACGTTTTAATCATCAAAACAAATCACAGCCATTTTTTTTTTCCTGCACATCCAAGTGAATGAATTTAAAAACAACTCCCCTTCCCCTCGATGGAAGGAGCTGAGCTAATGCCAGCACATGCGCTCTATCCAATTTTATGTATTTCCCTGGAAGCAATTTTCTGTCTAAAAATGCTGCTTTCTCAGAATCCCACAATTTTCAGGGAAATTGGTTCTGCTGGAATTTTCGACAGCGAACAGCTGAACAGAACCGTTTGAATATCTTCATTTTTGCCACATAGCAATAGCAACACGTAGCTGATAAGTGGAGGTGAGGGGAACATTAAAATGAAAGGGAAAAATCAAAGGAGGGTATTCTGTCATTACGCTAAGGTAAATATTTGATACTGCTTAAGCGAGAGAACTGAGTGCTGCCTAAACGTGGCGTGCGGACGCCCACCTGCCAAAAATCTGTTGGCACATTAGTTTTGCAGAAACCGGTGTAACTTCTTGTCGTGGCATGGAGGAGAAACCCCAGCATCCAGCTGGCTCTGACGGACATGGGATTGGCAAAGCCGAGCAGACATCCAGTGTCAAAGAAGAAAAAAAAAAGAAGCCGGGATTAGCATGAACGTCATCTCGCCTTCTGCACCTCAATCCGTGAGAGTGATGAGTGATCACCTTCTTTGCAAGTGTTGACTCCAGTTTCTTGAAGTTCTGGTGGCACCAGGGTGGGCAGTGTGAAGACAGCCTCTGCAGGGGGTGGTCTTGGGCGCAAGCGTGTGGCTGGAGCTCCTTTTTTCTCCCGGGAAAGCAGTTCCTTCATCTGGCAGCGGAGCCTCTGGGAGCAGGCTGCAGGCACGCTTCCCACCAGGCATCTGTCCTGAGGCTGGGCAGGCTCCAACCTCCATCTCTCGCGCTCCTGTTGCCTTCACTTGGTGGAAGAAGGTGTCACACAAGCACGAGCTCGTGGGCTCTGACTCTTCTCTCTTGGATGTCAGCAGAAATGGGAGCGATTTCATCAAAGCCAAAAGAGTCGCGGACTGCGCACGAGAGAGAGGAAACGGGACCCCTCTGTCCACACGCTGTTCAGGGTTGGAGGTGTTTGCCTTCAATTAGAGGGATGGGGAACAAGAAGGGGAAGTGGGAGACGTCAGCCAAGAGACAAGAAACATGCTCAGGAGGAAAGAGAGAAAAATTAAGCAAGGACTGAAAGCAGGCGTTTATTGTACTGCTGGAAACACTTCTGAGCTTGAAAGCATCTGAAGTACGGGAAAAACTGAGCGTTGCTGTCATGGTCCCAGGAGAGGGGGGCACAGTTCTTAAAAGTATGTGAACTTCAGAGAAACACAGTCATCTGTTATGGCTGTGAGGCCTCTATTTTATTTTATTTTTAATTAAAAGGATGTTTTGAATTTTTCCCACTAGCTGTTTCATTTTATTCTCTGATCTAGTCAGAAATCAACTTCTGAGAAGGCCTGGGCCTGGAGAATAACTCGATGGGAAAACACTAATGAACCTCTGAAGTAAAGCTCTCGGTCGGAGTCGTGGGACAAATGCAGCACGCGGGGACTTGAGCGCGGCGGAGACGCGCCCGGTGGAGCACGGAGGCACCTCTGCGATGGGCGAGTCACTGCCCGCTCCCGGCCGGGCTGCTTGGGAGATACCCTGCGAGGGTCTTCCAGGAGGGAGAAGCAGGACGTTTCTCATCTGCCTGAAGTGCCGCCCGGTGCGCGGGGCCCACTGGGAGCAGCGCGCCTGTGCTGAGACGTCAGTAGCTTTCCACTTCAGCTCCACCAACACGATTCCTGTGCATAACTGTCTGAGCATCTTTACTCTCTGAAGATCTCTGTGATTTCAGCCGCTTCCGTGGACGATATAAATAATACGGTCTATTCTTAGCTCTACAGCAGTATATTCAAATCTTTATCTAAATTCTGCAGAATTTTCCATTTCAGATGTTTGGGCTTCCAGAGCCAGACTGCTGCTCATCCCGTGCATGGCATTATTCCTTTGATACATGAGATGAAAATTCAATTATCAGGCCAATTACTGATTTTTCTGAAATTTACAAGGAAAACATTAAAGTTTGATTAAGTGAGAATACCCACTGGACTGATCAGCAACGAGACCAAAATTAAATTGTGTTTTTAATAGCTTTGCCATGTTGCGACGCATGAGGAGTATCTGAATGTGAAAGCCTGTTGCCAAAAAATCAAAACTCTTGAACACTGAGTAGCAAAAGACATTTTTCACTCATCATAAAAATGAATACGCCAGTCCGGGTGGCGTCAAAGGTGCCTTTCCAGTGGCAGCACTAGGAGCGAGGACTCCACATTAATTATAGATGCAGCTGAACTTAAGCACGTACGAGGTAGGGTCCTAACCCTTCGGTGTTAGAAGGTGGTGAACAGCATCATGTGGAGGAGCAAAGCAACAGGCTGAGAGAGCTGGGGTTGTTCAGCCTGGAGAAGAGAAGGCTCCGGGGAGACCTTAGAGCCCCTTCCAGTCCCTAAAGGGGGCCTGCAGGAGGGATGGGGAGGGGCTGTTTGCAAGGACATGGAGCGATAGGACAAGGGGCAATGGTTTTAAACTAGAGCAGGGTTTAGATTAGCCATGAGGAAGAAGTTCTCTACACTGAGGGTGGTGAGACACTGGCCCAGGTTGCCCAGAGAGGTCGTGGAGGCCCCATCCCTGGAGACATTCAAGGCCAGGCTTGATGAGGCTCTGAGGAACCTGATCTAGTTGAAGATGTCCCTGCTTACTGCAGGGGGGTTGGACTAGACGGCCTTTAGAGGTCCCTTTCAACCCAACACGTTCTATGATTCTGTGAAAATAACTGCTTCTTATCAGGAGCTGGATCAACAGCAAAATCATGAAGTCATAGAACGGTTTGGGTTGGAAAGGACCTTAAAGATTACCTAGTCCCACCCCCCTGCCCTGGGCAGGGACACCTCCCACTAGACCAGGTTGCTCCAAGCCCCGTCCAGCCTGGCCTTGAACCCCTCCAGGGCATTGGGTGATAAGGCATCGTGATACGGCATTGTCATCCCTTGGTAACCCAAGAGGCCGGGGCTGCTCCAGGCATCAGTCTTGGATGGCTTGCACCAGAACGAGGAGAACGATGTCCATTGCGGGTGTCTCCGAAATGCCAGTGGTTGGGAGGCACGTGCACCGAAAAGACACTTTTAGAGGGGTATAAAGGTTTATCCCTTATAGTTAGTTCTGGTATGCACCCAACTCTCTATGGGCAGGTAAACATCTGCCTAATTGTACCCTCCCAAAGGTTGGATTGACGTCTTAAAATACAACACTGGCGCAGGCGGTACATTTGCTTCTGCAATTTGCAGGTGTAAAAATAAAAAAAACAAATGAATTTCAAACATTTGCTTGGGGAACAGATGAATCAGTAAAGAGCAAAGGACAGAGATGCAGTTCTACACAGTTGCATCATCAATTAAAAGACTGAAAACAGCTTAGAAACTCGGAGCTCTGTCAGCTGCTGGTTGAGAAGCTCGGTGAGAAGGCGCAGGGCCTCTGCAAGGCCTCTCCTTGGACCTTGTGCCTGCTCTGAGTCCTTCCAGCGCCCAGAACTTCGCTTCTTAACAGGGTGGAAGGATGAGCATTGGGTGCTTTCGTGCACTGACTACACAAAACTGTTTAGAGAAAGTCGGGAATTTACTAAAGGGGGGCTGAAATGTTTGAATTTGGTGAGAGACATTAATGTCAGGGGACCACACGTCCTTCAGCAACATTGAAGCCCTTTCCATTTGCGGCATGGCAGTCGGTGTCTGGGCACAGGAGCCGTTGTTCCTCCAATTTTCCCCGTCCCCACAGCATCCCTCTGTCTTCCAGCCTGACACCGAGGAGTAAGGAAAAGCACGGCAATGCCTTTTCACCTTCAGCCTCCATGAAATCGGAATTTCCCAAGGCGGCGGCACAGGCGTGCATAATGCATAGGCACTTAGCGCACCGCCCTCCTCTTCCTCTTCCTCCCGCGGAGGGTTAATGAGTGAAACGAATTGTGTGGTGGTGGTGGTGGCGGGGTGGGGGGGGGACTGACAGACGGATTCCTTTGGAAAGCTCCTCTCCCCTTCCAGAGCCTCTGGATTCATCTTTCTTAAACAAACACACTTCAGAAGTCTTTTGGAGTGTAAATAAGTCAGGGCAGCGGCAAGAAAGCAATTGCCAGTGACTAATTTGCAGAGCTGCTTGCAGCTGGCCCGTCCTCCTGGGGCCAGACCTGCCGCCCGCCAGTGCCCTCTTTATACTTTCTTCGTCTCGGCGCAGAAGCTCCTTCGTTTTAAGAGGTTTCCGTGATCCCCACTCATTTCCCCCCCCCCCCCTTTTTTCAGCTGTAATAGCCAAGACGCTGTTGACCGCCAGCACTTCAAACAATAACCTTCTGAATGATTTAGCAACGCGGCTCCTTCAGTAACAGGTTCCTCTTGGATGAAAAACATTCATATTTATGTAGGACAGAGGTTTTGGAATGCTATTAAATTTACATGGCAAGCTGGCAGAGCAGCCATCTTCATCCGATAGGGAGAAGAGGGGAAAACAGCCTCTCCACAGCAGCAGGGAAATATTTACGAACACAGAAAAATCCTGCCGGTGCTCACCCCCCCAGCTGGGGGATGAGGACCGTTAGCGTTAAAATGGAAAAGCTTATTAAATTACAAGTCCATCAGGCTGGCCTGGCGTGGTGGGGCGGAGAGTTTGGTGGTGGCACGGGCTTTTTTCAGCGGGTTGTTTGACAAGCCCCTGATGCTGGAGGGGGTTTTGTGGGGTTTTCTCACGGAAATGAAGAAGGAAGAAGAGGGGAGAAAAAAAAAACGCGCCGAGGTGCAGTGAGGGTGGGCAGAGGCACCCCGTCACGCAAACTCCACTTTGCGGGCGGATGGGCAGGTGAAAGGAGCACGAGGAAGGGTGAGGAGAGGGGAATCGGCTCTCCCGCGGAGGAAGGAGAGCTCGGTCCAGAGCGTGGAGGTCGGGCAGAGGAGGGGACCAGCGCCGGAGCCCAGAAGGATGCTCGCTGCAGAACGCGGTGCGTTATCCCTAAGCCGGCAACCCGCAAAGCTTGCGGATGGATTTGGAAGGCAAGACTCACCAGAGCCATGACAATAAACAGAAATTGGGTTCAAACAACATTGCCCGCTGTAGAGCACGACCCCTTCGGCTGAGACTCTACAGAGGAAGGAGACAGCCGCATCTCTCGGGGCTTCAGCAGAGCATTAGCTACAGACGCAGCCAGACCATCCTTAGGTTTCTGACCCCAGAGAGTAGAAGAGCTTCGTGTGGAGCTAAAGAATGAGGCAAAACACCGTTGGCGTGGGGCTCTGCTGCAGGGCTGTGACGGAGGGGACCACAGGCCCAAAAGTGGCACGTCCCCACTTTACCTCCCGCACCAGGGCTGGGAGCAGAGCTGCTGGAAAGCTCCTGTGCCACCTCCACATCACGGCGGGGCATGATCGCCAGAGACATGGCACCTCGGGGCTGCAGGGGAGATGGATATTGGGTAGTGTTATGGTTTGAGGAACCTGCAACAATTTCGTGTTGTTTAGACAATTATTCTGTCGCCTAGTGACCCCTCCCCACCTGGGAAGGGGAGTTGGGAAAAAACAGGGAAACCCGAGGGCTGAAATATAAACAGATTTAATAGAGTAAGACGAAATAATTAACATGAATAACACTAAAGAACCAGTACTGATCCCGATACCAATATAAACCACACGAGGACTATTCCCAGCCCGTTCCCCAGCAGAAGCCGTGCACTCCCCGCAGGGACAGCCAATGTGGGACCCTGCGAGCGCTGCGGCTGCGGGAGGAAGGGAAGGGCTCAGGGCTGCGGCACCGGGGGCGAGGAGTGCTCAGGATGGCAGCCATCAGGGGAGGGGGAGAGAGAGAGAGAGAGAGAACTCCTCAGCAAACTTCCTAATTTATACTGAATGTGCCGTTCATGGTATGAAATAACCCTGTTGGCAGCTTGGGGCAATGCCCGGGTCTCGCTCCCCCTCGTCCCCGCACCTCGAAAACACCGAGACCTTGAAACCCGCACCCCGGAGCTGGCGATAAAGTAAATATTGTCACCAATTCAGGCACCAGAGCCTTTTCCCAGGTCGTTTTCCCAGGCATTAGAAGAGAAATCAATCCTGTGTGGCTCAAACCAGGACAGGTAACCCTGCCAGCGTGTTCAGCAGCCAAAGGTCCATCAGGAGCAGGGATGACTCCTCGGGGATGCGGCACCATTGCAGCCGCTGACGAGGACCAGCCCTGTGTGTGTTTGCGGTGCCTGGGGCTGGGCTGCCTTCCGGCTCGGCCGCGCTCTCCCCGCCACGGCACCGTTCCCTGCCTCCCCGCACCAGCCTGGACCACCAGGTTTCACACCGGGCTGCCCTCTCCTCCAGTGACGCCGGCCAAGCCAGGATGAGTGAGGACAGATCACTCAGGCAGGCTTTCCAGCGAGGCAGGAGGGCGTCGGAGGAGGGATGCAGGGATGCTGAGCACACAGCATCTTCCCCACCGCGGGGCTGGCTGCTTTTCCCTTCAGTGGGAGGGCTGAGCGTTGGCAGGAGAGATGCCACCCCGGGGCAGCTGAGCGACCTTTGCCGGGCCCGAGAGCACTGACAGCGGCGCCGGGGCCGGCCTCCAAAGCGTGCAGATTGCTTTTTTGCCTCCTTAAATACTCTTTGCGGTCTCCGTGAGCTTTAGAAACGCCAAAAGCGCTGGAGCGGCTCCAGATGAAACAGATAACTTGGTGTTATTCATTTGGCAAAGCAGCGTTTCCACCGCCCATCCGAAACTGCTACGCGTGGTTTAACCCTGCCGGCGGCTGCCTGCCGGCCGTTTGCGCGGTAAATAGTCAATTTTTGCACAAAGTTAGAAGCACTACGGAAACGTACGGTCTCTTTATTAAACTCACTGGGCTGTAGGTGGCAAATAACTTCAGCGATTCCCAAATGGCCTCAAAACGTAGCGGCTGCAGAGAGGCAAATTAGTCATTTTATGCTCTAAATGTTTAATGTCAGCGCTAAAAATGAAGAGATGGAAGAATGTCCCGGAGAAGCGGATGGGGATGCAGCCGCGAAGCAAACCCCGTCCTCGTCTGGTGGAAATCGGTGCAGGGCGGGAGCTGATGACACGAGCATCGTTACGGGAGAGCGGCCCATGCCATGCTTGGAGTATTTATATGGAAAACGAGCAGGCTTCTCTCCTTTCTGACCAAGCGGAGTTTGGAACGGAGGCAAAAATACAAAAGATGACTTCAAAGGTGCTGCCCGCTGACGGGCCGAGGGACGTGAAAAGCACAGCGTGAGGCTTTTCTCCTCCGGGTGGGAGATATGGAGGGGAGAGAGATAGGAAGCTGGCATTGTGTAAAGGAACTTAAAATAAATAATAATAAAGGACTGAGGAGTCCAGGCCATGGTGAGGGCGGTGAGCCCCTGGCCCAGGTTGCCCAGAGAAGCTGTGGCTGCCCCATCCCTGGAGGGGTTCAAGGCCAGGCTGGACGGGGCTTGGAGCAACGTGGTGTGGTGGGAGGTGTCCCTGCCCAGGGCAGGGGGTGGCACTGGGTGGGCTTTAAGGTCCCTTCCAACCCGAACCATTCTGTGATTCTGTGGCGTGCCTTGAGAGGGATCAACATGGCAATTTTCTGGTGCAGCGTGACTGAGGCAGCAGGACTGTGGACGGGGATCAGTGGAGTCCGGGATGGGCAGAGCAGGAGCCACTCGGAGCCAACGGACCCGGCCGTTGGGTTTTGCACGTGCGGGGTTTGAGCTGGGAAGGGAGCCCGGCACCGCGGTTCTTTCACTCCTTGGATGAGCTCCTTTTCCTCTGGCAGCTGAAAGTCCACTTGGCAGCACCAGGGCTTCGCTTCTTGTTGAGCCGAACGGGAGGGAGCGGGGCTTTGGCAGGGAGTAAAGAACATACCGGTGCTCCATCAATGGCCTCCTTACCGAACGCTGGGGCTCGCGAGGAGCAGCGAAGAGCCACGGAGAGCTTTCCTCTGGTAGGCAAACGGGGGCTGGAAATGCGTTTCCAGCTTGACCTGTTGCTCTGAAGATCGCGGCTCAAAGGGAAGTCGAAAGCTTGACAATGTTGGTCTGCGGAGGAGATGTGAGCACGTATCGTCTGTCCCCGAGCTGTGGGTCTGGAAGCCAGCCGCTGTGTGTGCGTGTGTGTGTGTCGAGAGCAAGGGAGCCCAGCCATCTGAAGCAGAAGGGTGGCACAGAAAATGAATGGGGCAGGCAGGTTTTTAAGAAGGGGTTGGGGTGCCCCGGGCTCTCGACGGGTGCTCAGCATCTGGTCGTGTTGGGACCGAGGGCAACAGCCGTATCGTCTCCCGCTCACGCCTCTTGGAAAACGAAAACAACACAAGAAATCAGCCAGCAAATGCTCTGAAGAGGTAGCTGCTTACCCGGATGGCTATACTTTAGGTCTGATTTATTCTGTACATTTATTATGTTATAAATCAATACTGTTTATTCATTCAGACATAATGACAAGACTGTCCATGCAGATGCCGTTAATGACCTGAGCAGATAGATTTTTAAAGACGTCTAGGTGAGAATTTTTAACAAGCCAATGATAATATATCCTGCAAAGTCTATTTTCTCTGTTGTTCAGTCCAAGTGATGGGATTTTCAGGAACATTCATTGTTCCCTGGGGATAACGATCTACAGCTGAGCTCGGTGTGAAACAGGTTAGGTCAATACCCAGTGCTTTGGACGATCCCAACCCCTGTATTAAAATTATGGGCTATTTTGAGAGCTGGTTGTACAGAGGGTGGCACAAACCACACGATATATGGGTGGTGAGCCCCTGGCCCAGGTTGCCCAGAGAAGCTGTGGCTGCCCCATCCCTGGAGGGGTTCAAGGCCAGGCTGGACGGGGCTTGGAGCAACGTGGTGTGGTGGGAGGTGTCCCTGCCCAGGGCAGGGGGTGGCACTGGGTGGGCTTTAAGGTCCCTTCCAACCCAAACCATTCCATGATTCTATGTTGAAGTGGGGCTGAGCACTTTTAAAGTGTGTTTTTTGCAAGTGAAAACTTGATGTGGTCTGTGGGAATCATTTCACATAGAAGTGAAGTTCAGCCGTGTCAGGGTGAAAGCTACGGCTGTGGAAGGTGATCCAGGAGCACCACAAACAAGTTTAGGGCAGAAAATTATCCAGCATGCGATACACATGGCGGGTACTTGTGAGAAGTAAGAACTGGGGCTAAGAGGGTAAAATGGCTTCACTGGTTTTGATGCAAACATCCAAGTCCCACGCTTTCCGGATTCTTAAGTTCACGTCTCATCCCTGCCGGTCCATCCCCATGCTCCAGGAGCTCCCAGTCATCCAGCCTTGTCCCCGCTGAGAGTCCCCTAGGAAGAGGGGGAGCAGGGGGACACGTCAAGCCTGGTGGTCCCCAGCTTTTCCTACAGATCATGTCCCGTTCCCCTCACCTCCATGCTCCGCAGCAGCGGTAGCATCTCCTCGCACGTCGAGGGAGGGTGACGAGGCGGCGCTGCCTACGGCTGCCTCGTGGGGCTGGGGAAGCTGCGGTGACAGCGGCCGGGGCTGCTGGGCTGCCCCGCGGGCTGGGGGCAGAGGCAGCCCTCCATCTGGGTGCCCAGCGCACTTGACGGCAGGTGGGGAGAGGGGGGTGGGGGGAGCAAATTCCAGCCTGGCTCTGCTGGGACAATTTCAGAGGAATTCCCTGGAGTTCAGCTACCTTAAAACCATTTGAAGGAGGCGGGGGGAGCGAGAAGCAAACCTCATCAGTCTCAAAACTAGGGCTCTGCCGGGCGTACCAAGATGAATAATAGATAGCGGCCGTTCCGCCGTGTGGATGGGTTTGCTCTGCCCACAGCAGAGGGTGTGAAAAAAAAAACAACCCACAAGTGTGAGGGGAGCATTTCCCAGCAGCTCTCCCTCTGCAAACCTCTCGCTCACACGGTATCGATCGAGAGGAGGTTCAAAGGAAAGACATTAGTTAAATTAAATGTTTTAACGTCAGGCAGGAGGACATCGATGGCCGAGTTGTTGATCGTCCCAAAGAGTCTCTGAGGAAAAGGAGAAGGGGAACGCGGGCCCCAGGTTGGCTCCAGCCCAGGGCAGAGACCAGCACACCGATGTCCCCCGGCCCTTCTGGCCACCCCAGGGAAACACCCGGGCTCCCGTCTCCTCTCCGCCCTGTGTCGGGAGCCCGCTCCTGGCATGATGGAGCTCCGTGTCAGTTGTGTTGCCAAGGAGCCAGCTCCGGAGAAGCTGCTAACCCAACGCCTGTCACATTCCCAGGGCATCCATACCGCCTCCTGGGACACGGAGGAAAACCTCCGGCAGCTCACTTGGCATCTGATCCTGGGCTTTTAGGCGTTCCCGTGGGACGGGAGCGAGAGGAAAGGCAAGAGCAGGGCTGGCGCTGGGCAGCCTCTCCCCTCCCAGCGTGTTATCAATCCCGTGAATGATCTCGGGGGGGGCACCCCACTGCGTCAGCCCCTTCGCTGAGGGCGACCTGCGCGTTGAGGAGCAGCGCGGTGGAGCCACCGACCTGCCCGCCTGCCCTCTTGGAGGGAGGGTGCTCTCAGACGGGGGCCACGGGTGGCACCGGTGGGACGTGGAGGGCAGAGGGGTCTTCGGTGTCCTGAAGCCTCAAGTCTTCTGCTATCGGGGCTGTGGATAGCAAAACCATCCTTGCAGACGTAGCGAAAAAGCCTGGTTCTGCAGCTTGGCTTGCAGACAGAGATTCACATAATGCACAGCTCTGGAAACCTAAAAAAAAAAAAAAAAAAAAGAGAAAAAAAAAAGAGTGAAAACCTGTTTTTTCTGTCTTAATGGGGAGAGCCGGAGGGATGCTCCCGTGCTCTGGCACCTCCCGCCTTGCTGCCCTGCGGGGTGGAGGGATGGAGGGATGGAGGGATGGAGGGATGGAGGGATGGAGGGATGGACGGAGGCAGCTCGGCGGTGGGAACCGGGGCTGGTTCCAGTCAACAGCGCGCTACAGCCCTGGCTGCAAAGCTCCTGGGACCCAGGAAGGCTCTGCCTTCGACAATGGATTATTTTTAACTAGCTCGAATCTTCAAACACTGTAGCTTAAAAAAAAAAAAAAAAAAAAGGCGGGGTGGGGGGGGTTGGAAAGAAAAGAATAGCTGATTTGTGCAAGCTCCCCTGCTCCCATTAAGTCGGTGGAAGCGGTGCTATGCATTTCAATGGGGGCAGGACCCTGCTTCTCATGAGATAAATTGCCCCCCTGTCCCTGTGCTGGGTGCAGCGAGCCCTGGCTTGCTCAGCTCCGCTCTTTCCTGTCCCCCCCACCCCACCCCAAGACACCCCTTTCTCCCCTCCCTTCCCCATACGCTCCCCAGCAGATTTTTTGTTGTTGGTTGTTGTTGTTGTTGTTGTTGTTGTCATTGAGCTATTCATTTTCCATAGGCTGCCTTCATTCCCGTGGCCTTTTGCAGCTAGGAGACAAGATGTTGCCTTGGAAACAAAGCCCCTTAGATGTTTGGAGTCTCTGGGATTGCTCTGTCTGCTCCCGAGTACTTTTGGGTTATTTTTATTGACCGCACAAAGATGCAGCGGGCTCGTAGCCAAGGCAGAAAGTAGCCCTGGGAGGTGGAGGGCAGGCGAGCGTCTTCCTGGCATCGCTCGCTCCGCCGGGGATATATTTATTTTATTTTTTTTTTAATGTTTTTTTGCAATGCACCGCGGGCTGAACGGGCTGCGAGGGAAATGGCATCTGCGGAGAGAGCTGGGCAGGCAGGGCTGCGCCTGGGGCTGAGCCGCAGCAGCGCCGGGCAGAGGGAGGGCAAGAAGAGCAGGGAAAAGGGGAGAGGGGCTCAGGGCGGCAGGCGTTCCCCTTCCGCGGGGCTTCTCACTTCTCACCGGCCGTGCCACGGGGGGACGGCTGCCGAGATGTACGTGGTGGCTATCGGCCCCGTCTGCTTATTTGAGAGGAAATCAGATTGCCAGACCCTCCCGCAGGCGACCGTGAAAGTCTCTGCTCCCAAGGTTTTATTGGCAATTCGTCGCAGGGCGAGTGAGGGGCAGCATCAGCAGACCCCCAGGCTGAGGTTTGCTCCCCGGAGCCCTCCAGCTCCTCCTGCCCCGAATCCGGCTGACCCCTTCTGCAAGGCGGCTTTGGGAGGTGGCGAGGGGCTGCCCCGTCCGTTCCCCTTATCCTCACTGCGGGACACCACCAAATCCCGCTGCCTCCGGGGAGAACGTTTTGGAGTAGGCTTTTACTCCTGCCTCTGCAAAGACGTAAAAAAAAAACAAAACCAAAAGCTGATTAAAAGAAGCTCCCTAATCCCCTGCTGGTACTTGAAATATTTCCACGCCAGCAAAAGCATTCCATAAAAGCCAAAAAAAAAAAAAGAAAAAAAAAGGAGTATCTTGTTATTTCCCCAAAAAATGGTCAGTACGGCATTAAAGCTGTGCCTTGTTGCTCGTGCCACCACGGTGCTCTGCTGCCTGCAGCCCCCAGGAGGGCTCCCGGCTGCGGCAGAGCCAGGGAGGCTGGCGCGGGGCGAGGGGAAGGAAGGAGAAGGCTGGAATGGGACGGGCCGGTGAACGCTGCCGGGTCACCGCCACGGAGAGGTTCGAGCACGCTGCTCGGGATATCACAGCTATTTCCATCCTCCACGACGGAGCGACGCCATCCCCGCCGTTTTTTGTGTGGCTCTGCGATGGCAGCAAAATGTTTTAAGGGGGGGGGAGGGGGGAATTCCACCCTATACTCCCCATATGTCTCACGTAGGATTACACACAAGGGAGCAATTTTGCTGTTTCGTGGCGTTTTCCACCAGAGCCGAGCCTCACAGATGCCCAGGCTAGCAAGATGCTCACAGATTTTCTTCTCCCTTCTGGTACACCCTCACCGAAGCGAGGACGTCTGCCTCATCCTCGCAAGTGTCATCGACGCCCGGCGCTTTTTCCCCCCCCCATTGTTGCTGATTTTCCTTGTCAATACTACGTGATGCCATGGTTACGGAGATGTAGGACTAATCCAGCTACAGCGGGTTATGGGCTTTTTGGTTTTTTGACATTCTTTGATGCTATATTTGTGCCAGAAGAATAAATAATAAATACACGCGACGGCATCAAAGATTTCTTCCGGGCCCCCAGCCTATTTCTGCCTACCCTTGTTAAGCCATTATAAAGATATTTCTCTGCCAGCCTCTTATTTTACGGACTATCCTATCATCTAATGCTGCACCTGAGGTCCCATTTGTCCACTCTCTCTGGAAAGAGCAGTTAATAAAAGAAAGTTCCCGTTCATCGCCCCCAGAACAGCTTCCCCGGGCAGGGCAATGCTCACACCCAACCTACCACATTCCCCCTCCTGCACCAAAGGGATGGGGAACTGCCTTGACCCTGTTGTAAGGAAAATACAAGGAAAAGTTTGTCTCTACAGCAACCTGAAACAATATATAAGCAAATCTGTTAGTGTGCAAAGGGCCTCAGCTCCGGTGAGGAGGAACTTGCTGGGGTTGGTCTCCGTAATCCCCGCTGATCAAAGGAGGAGCTTCTCCGAGCCTGTTACAAGCACCCGAGTCTTGATTATTTCACTGGAGATACAGCAGCACGGGAGAGATTTAGCGACAAATTCGTGGTTTTATCTGCTCTGAACTCCGGGGCTGCTTCTGAGCGGCCGCAGACGCCTGGACCGGCCGCTTCCCAGCCTCCGCCCCGCCGGAGGCAGCTTCCACTCCCAGCGGGACCTCGGCCGAACTCTCCTCCACCTCTGAGAAACCCCGCTCCCCCCTGCAGAGGAGGCTTCGCAGGAAATTAAGAAGGGGGAGGGAAGCTAAATGAAGGTTGTCGTAGTAATAAGTCACGGGCAAAACTTTGCCAGCCAGCCTAGCGTTCATGGAGTGCTAGCCACTCAATGCATCGCGTCTCCTTTCAGCCCGTCCCCGTCACGGCGTTAGTAAGACGCCTCTTGAGACGGCAGAAGCCTCCGGGGTCACCCCACGGCTCGGTGGCTGGTTGTGCGCAGCCGCAGACCGGCAAGCCAGAAGTTCTCAAACCAGCGGAGGCGAAGGCGGTGAGCGCCCGGCATTGCTCGGGCGGCTTTACTGAGTGTCTGCGCTGGGAACCGCGGCCAGAGACAACCCCAAAAGGCCCGCGGGTTTGCACGCTTCCATTTGCACGCTTCCGTCGTCTCCTTTTATAGAAGTTCCCCAGAAAGTACCAATGTGCCATAGGGAAGGCTGGGGAAAGCAAAGCGCTGCCGCCTTTTCCGAGGGCCCTCTTCCCAGAGTCCTCCTCCTTTAAACAAATAAGGGAAACTTGCTTATGTTTGCAGAAGAAACTCGGTTCCTAAAGTGTCCTCGCTGCCTGATGCGATGCCCTGTTAGTTAGACAGCTCTTAAACCCCGGTGCCAGCATGTCCCGTGTCCAGTTTTGGGCCAAGAAAGACACTGAGGGGCTGGAGTGTGTCCAGAGAAGGGCAACGGAGCTGGTGAGGGGTCTGGAGCACAAGTCCTGTGAGGAGTGGCTGAGGGAGCTGGGGGTGTTCAGCCTGGAGAAAAGGAGGCTGAGGGGAGACCTTCTCGCTCTCTGCAACTCCCTGAAAGGAGGGGGTAGCCAGGGGGGGTCGGTCTCTTCTCCCAAGGAACAAGTGATGGGACAAGGGGAAACAGCCTCAAGTTGCGCCAGGGGAGGTTTAGGATGGAGATTAGGGAAAATGTCATCACGGAAAGGGTTGCCAAGCCTTGGAACAGACTGCCCAGGGAAGAGGTGGAACTACCATCCCTGGAGGTGTTTAAAAGCCAGGCAGATGTGGTGCTGAGGGATGTGGGGTAGTGGTGAACTTGGCAGTGTTGGGTTGATGGTTGGACTCCATGATCTGAAAGATCTCTTCCAACCAAAATGATTCTGTGATTCCTCTTGCCCTGAATACCTGTATCCTGACCATTTAGGTCTTAGACTTCACATACTCTGATTTGTTCCTGTAAAGTCCAAGTCAAACTGAAGGAAAACCCCTTTGTCCGTGCGGACAGCTGTGGTCATCCTGGAAGACATTTGGTGAAAGAGTACAGGACTGAAAACCAGAAAATTTGAGGTGGTGAGAAGCAAATTAAAACAGCAAATAAGCAATGAATGAAGGACTCCTGAGAAGAAAGTTCTTGTTGTGCTTATTACTAGACCTGGACAGAAATGTTTGATGAATTTGTTGAAAAACACAGTCTAAGAGAAACCAAAACCATTTGTAAAATCCAGTCAAAATCTACAGGTAGCCGTGGCTAAAAGGAAACTGTGTGAAAATTTGGAGAATTTTTCAAAAGGATTTTGCATTCCTGAAAAGGCAAAGTGATCTGTTTTCATTCATTTGGATTAAAACTAGAGATGGGACGATTCCGACTGGACGTTAGGAAGAAGTTCTTCCCCGTGAGGCTGGTGAGACACTGGAACAGGTTGCCCAGAGAGGTGGTGGAAGCCCCATCCCTGGAGGTGTTCAAGGCCAGGCTGGATGGGGCTCTGAGCAACCTGGTCTGGTGAGAGGTGTCCCTGCCCAGGGCAGAGGGGTTGGAACTAGATGGTCTTTAAGGTCCCTTCAAACCCTGGCAATTCTATGATTCTATGATTTTCCCAACTTTTCGTTCAGAAACAAAATTGTTGTTTGAAAACGGACCTCCATTTAAAATAATAATACTGAGCCCCCAGATAACTCGAAACAACCGAAAATATTTCGGTAGGGCTCGAGGCAAGTGCTTTGGCTGGATGTGAAATGAATTTTTTCAGGGGATTTTGGGCCCACAGAAGAACGCGGGGGAACGTGTTTGATCCAAGCTGATTTTTCACACCGCCTTATTTTTCGGTTCTGCCGCCAAGTGGAAAATCCAGTGTTATTTGGCTGCTGACACCTGCCCTCACACCAGCAGTGCAAGACTTAATTTTGAGACACCTTGCCAGGCAGAAGCCTTGGGTATGGACACCAAACCCACCAACTGCTGGAGCTGTTTCAGTGGAGAGCAGTAAGAAATCCCTACCCAGATATCCCCATTATAGGCTCCAGAGAAGAGAATAGGCAACAGGGAGCTGAAATTTAGCAAGATTGGGGCGGGGGGATTTTTTTTCCTTTCCACCTTGTCTTCTAAACATACATCTTCAACACAGATGACCGTGTAAAATAGTACCATAAAATGCAGGAAGGCTCTTTCCGATTGAAGCGCCGCTGCTTTCTTCGGGGACTGTAACCCCCAGCCTTAGTCCTTCATCATGCGAGGCACTGCTAAATCTGCTAGATTAATTGCAGAGTGGAGATTAGCACCCACCGTTCAGCATCAAGCTCTGAGCATTAAACTAATTACCAGGTTCCAGCGCTGCACGGCTTCCCAGCAGGAAGGCGCTGCCCTATAAATCATGATACACGAGCGGCATTTAGCCAGAGAGGTTAAAAAAAAAAAAAATCCGGCTTTGTCCTGGGAATACTCCCACCGTAGGGGCTGGTTTCCTTTTCTCTCCCAAAGACAAAGCCCGTTTTACCCCATTGTGGTGGGAAAGCTTGGAAGGAAACCGCGTCCCCTCTGCCCTGCCGCCCGGAGGGGTTTTGGTGTGGAAACTCTTCAAGACGTTTGAAGAGTGGAAGATGCGCAGGCTAAAGCCGTCGGGAGTTCCCAAACCCGGAGCGGGATCCCGGAGAATCGCCATCACTCCCACCCAGCTCGTCCTCAGCTATCTGCTTTTCCCTGGCTGTAAAATAGCCATGTATTTTACAAATGCCCGGAGCCGCTGCAGCTTCCCCGCTGCAATCATTGTGGGATGTCAGGCACGTCCTCGCCATTTACTGCCACACAAACACTCCCATTTTATGGACTTTCACCCAGCAGAGAGGATTTTACAGAGAGGAGGAGGGCGGTCGGCTGCAAGGATTTTGTTCTCTCGCCTTGACGTGTCCCCAGCCCTTCCCTGCGGAGCGTGAAGCCATGCGGCTAATGTCCCCCATCTGTGACTGCCCCTCGTCCCCTCCCTGGTGGGCAGCGCTGCCTGTGCCCGCGCGGCCTGCAAAGCCGCCAGTGAGGGATGGCGCTTGGGCTGGCAGGTCCCGCACCCAGCCCTTCCCCTCGGCGGGACCCCGGCGGAGGCTGCGGCGGCTCTCGGTCTCTCGGGGATGCCATCTTCTCGAATTAGAAGTGACTGGGGCAGACGTAGCGCCCTTTTCTCACCTTCTGTTGCGGCTGGGATAGGCCAGGACTTATTTTGAGACCATTTAACACATGCTTTCTGCCTTCCCCATCCTTGCTTGGAAAAATCAGGTCAGCTCTCCACTGTGTTTGTCTCGCCCAGCTCAGGAGCCCTTCTGAGCTCCTCAAGAATGGGCTTCCTAGAACAAAGCAAATTTGGGAAATGACTTGCCCTTCAGGGGCATCCCTCTTGCAGCTTGAGTTCTGCGTTGTTGGGCGGTGGGGTTATTTCCCCCCCATCTCTGGTGAGTGACGCGCTATTTCCTACAGGACGTAGGGCTGTAGGAACTCTTACAGTGGTGGTGGCCAACTGGCAGCCCAAGGTCTTAGTCCAGGCGTTATCCAGTCCCTGGATCGCCGGACAGTCAGTAGTCCAAGCAAACAGGGAATATTATTGTGTGGGTGTTGCAGGAGGGGAAAAGAAGCTTATACCCACATAAGAGCTAGCAAATTTTATTTGCTGGGCTGCAGCGTCGTACAGAATGGGTAGGAATAAAAGTAGTGCCAGACAGAACGCAACTGGCCTGCTTTAGAGCCGTAATAATCTGTAATATCAGTCCTGCTCAACGTCTCCCCAAATAGGAAGCAGCAGACAGAAAACACAGCAGTAACAAGGTTTGAGGATAGAGATCCTAGACCAAGAACCAGGCACACAGAAGTTGTTTGGCCGAGGCAGCCAGAGGTGATGGGACCATCTTGGCTCCAGAAGGGTATGAAAACCAGGGCTTTGCTAATTGCCAGCCGGGCAGCACAGCCTCGGGAGCAGGGATCCGCACGTCACCGTGGCTGTCGGGTCATGTTTTCTGCCGCAAACAGCCTGTCTGCCCGCAGACGGACGGCAGCCCGTTGGCGCGGTACCCAAGTCAGCCAGCCTTGCTGTGAGCCCTTTTGCACGAGCAGGGTAGGAGACGGCCAGCGTGACCCTGTGGAAAGCCAACCATCCCTGACTTAATTTGTTAGGCTTGGCTTTGCTGTGGGATGCAAATTGCTAGAGGGCGATAACGCTGAGCTTTGCTCGGGCGTAAATCCCTCTTTCCCAGACCGCGGGAGCTTTCCAGATCCGCCGCTAACGAGCGCAGACAGAGGGGATGGAGTTTGGGTGCCCACCTCGCCGTGTTCTCCAAAGGGATGGGTTTGACTAAGTCACGGGAGGGTTTTTTAACTAGCTCGGTGCCTTCCAGGGTCCCTCAGACTGCATGCCCAGCAAGCCAAATGCCAAGCAGAAGCAGGAGGCCGCAGGTAAATGTTCTGAAGGTGGGTGGAAGGGTGGAGGAGGAAGGGAGAAGGTGGCAGCTGCTTGATGCCAGGCAGATTTCCCCAGATTCAGAGGTCAGCTCCGAACCACGGATGTGTGAGAAAGAGAGGGTGAGCGAGGGGGAGAGTCATACGTGTAGCTAGTTCTTCGGCGTCTACAAAAACTCCTGTGGACTTGGAGCTGGGCCCTGGATGCCTCTGGAAGAGGCGTATTCACCCGCTCTGCTTTGTTTCCAGAATTCATTCAGGCTGCAAATGCTGTGAAAATAACCGGCGTTGGCTGTGAAGCAGCCACACTTCGGCTGTGAAGCTGGGCGCAGATTTCTGAGATGCTGGAGGAGGAGGAGGAGGTTTACAGTTTACGAGCCATGCTCTGCCCCCAACTTACGGGACCTTGTTTCTCGCTGAAGTAGCAACGGCACGTACCTGAGGCCAGGATCTGAGTCCCCCGAGAAGGTCCCCCTCCAGGGACATCCTTTGTGGATTCTTTCAGGACACCAGTTTCCCCCCCACCAGGTTCCTGGCTGGCGATGGCCACTGCTCTCCGCAGCTGCACACTAGGCGCTGCAGGACTGGCTTGCTGGTAACTAGTACGGGTTTGTCTCATGCCCCCAGCAAAATGCCACGCGCGACTTTTCCCCCCCCACCTGCGTGGATTTTTCTGAAATGTTCCGAGGTGCAGCTTTGGGCACACACAACCAGCCACCGAGGGGAACTGCCCCACTGTTAACCTTTGAGATAGGCTGAGTGACAAGTGTGATTAATCAGAGTAAATAACAGCAAAAAAAACAATGATATTTTCTGGGATTTAGTCCACCGAAAGGAAAGCAGGGTACAATACGACGAGCTGGGTCAGCTCTCCTGTGGGTGTCAGCCAGCGTGGCTCTGGAGCAGATTTGTACCACGCAGTTCACATAAGGCTTTGCCTTTCCCTTAAACTCCCCCCTTCCAGAAAACTAATCCTTTTTGAAAAAAGAAAAAAAAAAAAAAAAAAAAAGGAAAAGAGTCCCTTAGTTAATGTCTAGAGCCAGGGTTTATCCTGGGATGTGCGGAGAGACGGGGACCGGATTCCCGCGCTGTGGGTGGCAGGCAGGGCAGGAGCAGCTCTGCTGGTCCCTT
This sequence comes from Larus michahellis, assembly GCF_964199755.1. Classification (NCBI taxonomy): domain Eukaryota; kingdom Metazoa; phylum Chordata; class Aves; order Charadriiformes; family Laridae; genus Larus; species Larus michahellis. Next base: position 20,749,457 of record NC_133899.1, read on the forward strand.
CGTGGGCACAAGACCATGGCTGGTGGTGAGGAGCGAATCATTAGGGGTGATCTCTATCTGCGTGATGAAAAATAACTAGCTTGCAGAGACCAAGATGAGTGGCAGTAATGTCAGGCCGCGAGGAAGAGCCCCTCTCCCTTCCAGCAAGGTAACGAATTAATCGGGCGATGCGGCCGTCGCAAGCAAAGTCACAAGTCTGCTTGCCGAGCGCAGCCTGTGTGCTTGGTGACAGTGACATATGGGAGACATTAATTAAATAGCTGCGGTTATGCCCAGGTTAGTGAGGAAACGCATCCCCCTTACGAACTGGATTTATACGGTGTGTCTGGTGCAAAGGTAGACGCACAGCCCAGGGTTCGGAAGGCGACACGCTGACGTCCCGCCAAGTTTACAGGCTTCTTGTTCAGCATTAAAAGAGTGACCACAATGTGATTATTTGGTTAAGCGGTAGGGTTTAGTGACGGGGGTTTTTGTCAGTTTTTAGGTTGGTGGTTGGACTAGATGATCTGAAAGGTCCCTTGCAACCCCGGGCAACTCGATGATTCTATGATTCGGTGAGCTGCCCGTGGATTTCACTGTGGTGTAAAACCCCAGCCTGCCTTGGCCCCGCAGAGCCCTCTCCATTCCCCGGCTGGCGGTGGGGGGGGTTGTTCTTTAACCAAGGGTTATTTGGTCTTTTAGCTGGAGGCATGGTTTAGCATCCCAGGGTTTCTGAGCTCAGCTCTTGCCCCAAGCCCAGCTCCAGTTGTCCCGCTGCAGGGGGACACGTTCGGCGCTCAGGAGTGACACAGAGCTGGACAAATCCCACTCTCGGTACCCGACAACCCAAAGGCAAGCAGCTGGGGGGGTTAGGGTTTGACCCACTATGGAAAACACGAAGCGGTTGGGAAGCGTCGGTGGGACGCGCGGATGGGCTGGGATGCTCCTCCCAGGTAAAAAATGGCCTGAAGGAGACCAGCCCAACCCCTTGCCCCCCTCCAGCCAACTTGTACCAACGGGACGGGAGACAGAGCAGCTGGGGAAAGGCAGAGGCGAGAAGGGAAGCATCCCTGCACCATTTTGTGGCTCCTTCCAGCAACCCCAGGGGCAGAGCGCCGCCTATTTTTAGCTCCCGAGGCAGCTGAAATACCACCGTGATATTCATTAACGAAAACCCCGTGGGATGGGAACCGCAAGGTGGGAGGGAGCCGGGGCAGGGAGGGGGGGAGCTGGTGGGTCTGGTTTGTTTTGCTTTGTTTAATTGCTGGCTTGGGTGGCGAGGCAGAGCGTGGCAGGAGGCTCAGCTCCGCTCACCTCGGGAGGAGCGGGAGCGCCAGACCCGGGGGAGGCGGGAAGGGAAAAGTCAATCAGGCAGTATTTAAAAACCCACCTGCTGGGCCCAGGGGGGGCTGGAGATTTTAATGTCATTCCCAGCTTGAGACGCAGCCTGGGGAGTGAGAAAAGAAAGGGGTATCTGCTCTTCTTGGAGCCTTAATTGCTCGTTAAATCATCTAACAAATGCCTGAACGCCTGGATGGCCCCATGCTCCTTGACAGAGGGGCTTCATCCTTGGCAGGGGGGAGGGATATTTTTAAAAATACTCATTTCACCTACTTTTTCTGGGCCTGTAAAATTGAGGGTTCAGTGGTCCACTCTGTGAAATAAAAAACTAAGTCCGGAATATTTTTATATACCGTTCAGCGGGAGCAATTAGCTTTCCTACGAGCTGCTCCAGCCTCTGTCGCCTCCGGCCTGCCCTGCACCGCGGGAGGGCAACCTGTCCCGTCCCCAGAAGGGACCTCCAGGGACGGCAGAGGAGCATCTCCCACAATGACCCCCTGCCCCACGAGCTCAGCCCCGCTCCTGGCCCAGGCAGACCCCATAACCACAGCCAGGGATGCCGCATCGTCATTGTTCGTCTGTGTCTTCTGCTCAAACCCTCTTGCCTCGGGTCTTAAATCACGGGGGACGAACACCAGTCTTGGTCGCGGAGAAGGTGAGGCAGGTCTTTGCCGGCACAGGAAATGTGACGGCCGTGCCGTTCCCTCTGATGCTTTGCAGAAAGCAACCTGCAGCTCAATCCGCAAAGCTCCGAGGAAGTCCAGACCCTGCCCGCAACAGCTGGAGAGCTTCCAATGTGCTTCGCCATCACAGAGAGATGGACAGATCGGTGACTTACACCTATTATCCCCCGCCCCAAGTAGTCAAGATAACACAGAGAAGACCTTCCTCCTACCTGACTGCAAGCACTGATGCTTTTTCTGCAGCACCCATGCCAGACCGCAGCCCCAAGCGGACCAGCCGTTAGCAGGTTTTGTGTTATTTAGAGTCTATGAAAAGAGTAGAATTACAGCTCCAGCAGGGCAGGCAAACCATACTGATGATTTATGAATATTCACTGAGCTCACGAAGCACTCCGGGGCAGAAAACAAGCTTTTGAAATTAACCGAGCTCTTCAAGGTTCTTCGTTTGTCTTGGCTTTGAGGTGTGAGTCACCAATACTATTTCTCAAAAACGAGCAGAGCCTGTACAGAGGGCTGGGAGTATTCCTGGGCACTAAAATGTTAAGTATCCTGTAAGAAGGACTTTATGTTCGTAAAGTCTTAAAAGTGTAGAAACTCCTCCCCATTAAGTTTTATGGGATGGTGTCTCCATATGGTACTGAGATTTCTGCAGCCTGTAAAAACTGGATGTTCAGGGGGCCTGAGGCTTTCTCTGAGTCTTGAAATCTCCAGCAGCTTCAGTCTCCCGGGCTCACAGTTTGGTGCCCTGTGATTTTTCAACAATTTCAGCGTTCAAAAAAAAATGCCATGGTCCTCTGCCCTGCCCCGGTGAGACCCCCCTGCAGTGCTGCCTCCAGCGCTGGGGCACCAACAGCAGAAGGACACGGAGCTGTTGGAGCGGGGCCAGAGGAGGCCCCGGAGATGCTGGGAGGGCTGGAGCCCCTCTGCTGGGAGGACAGGGTGAGAGAGCTGGGGGGGTTCAGCCTGGAGAAGAGAAGGCTCCGGGGAGACCTTCCAGCCCCTGCCAGTCCCTAAAGGGGCTCCAGGAAAGCTGGGGAGGGACTCTGGAGCAGGGAGGGGAGCCATGGGACGAGGGGGAAGGGTTTTACACTGCAAGAGGGGAGATTTAGGTGAGATCTGAGGCAGAAATTGTTTGCTGTGAGGGTGGTGAGCCCCTGGCCCAGGTTGCCCAGAGAAGCTGTGGCTGCCCCATCCCTGGAGGGGTTCAAGGCCAGGCTGGACGGGGCTTGGAGCAATGTGGTCTGGTGGGAGGTGTCCCTGGCCAGGGCAGGGGGTGGCACTGGGTGGGCTTTAAGGTTCCTTCCAACCCAAACCATTCGGTGATTCTGTGCAGGCCATGTCATGCAGCTTGTCATTCCCACCCATACAAGTAGGTTATTGTGGTGCTCTTCATTGTTGGCCCTCCTCCACTTTTATTTGTACCCACAACCCAAGAAATAATATGCTTGCTTTGCCAAAAAACCTGTGACACCTTGTCCCCAGTGCTCAGGTGGTCCCCAAGGAGGGCGTCCCATTCAGCAGTTGGGCTGCTCCCATCACCGCTGCTGAATCCCAGCATCAGAGAGGAGCACCGGCAGCACCTGAGGGGCAGGGGAACAGGACAGAGCCTGTTGAAGCCAGAAAGGATGTGGGAGCTCCTCCAGCGGCGATGCACAGGCTCCCCAGCACCTGCACGCCCAGCTGCGGGGACTTTGTGCTCCCGAGACGGGTCGCTGTGATGGACAGGGCTTGTTGGTCCGTGGGACGGGGACAGCAGAGCATGGGCACCACCCGCACTCCCCTTTGCGAGACTTGTGTTTGTGGGCAGCGTTTGCTGATGTAGACCAAACACCCTGGAAGGTGAAGACTTCCACCTGTGTTTGTCCAAGGATGGGTTCGATCTAGCAAAGAGAAGGTAATAAAGCAAGGAGGTTGTCTTCACTAGTTTGCTGTAAGCACACAGAAGGAATAAGAGCTCCTCTTTTCCAATTAATTATAGCAATTAAGAAGTGGTTTGGCTTCAGCTGGTAGAAATATGAGACTTTCCCAAAATTTTCAAAGCAATGAAAGGAAAACTCGGCAGATTAGCCAACACCCCTGGGGTTTCAGGAGTCTGGGGTGGGGGGGGTGGGAGATTCACTTACTTCAAAGCAAGCGAAGGGGGAGGTCATGAATTTGGGTGTGCGGCTTCGCAGATGAGCGAGGCATTGGCCACTGTGGGCTATTCCGGTAGGGCTGAACTCAGCTATTCCAAGGCTGTCTAGACGTTCCCATCCTAAATCTGAGGCATCTTCCGGACCAGAGTTGTGTCCGAACACAATCCTCCAGGAAAAGCTGCTGTTCCAGCCAATCACATTTTTCTCACCAAAAAGAAAAAAAAAAAAAAAAAAAAAAAAGATTCCATGTGAGAGCGGCCAGCGGGCCCTGCCCTCCCTGCCATCCCCCGAACCCACCGGAGATGCCTCTCCCTCCGAGTCACAAAGCAGGACACCCAGCCGAGGGGGTCTGCGTTGGCATGAATTAGCCCCTCTGGGCGGGGGCTCCCAGCAAAGAACAAGAAAAGCAATAAATCAGCACCCGAGAAAAAAGAAATATATATGTTTCTGGAGCCTTTCTGACGTCCCTTCTGCTACAAACAGCCCCTACTTCACTTACTTACACTCCCTACTTACTTACAGCCCCTACTTACTTACGCTCTCGGTGAAACCGGGTGTCGTTGCAGGATAGGCATCGCTTTCCTAACCGTTTAAAATACACTTGCACATGGATGAATTTCCTTCTGTTCCCCAGAAGCTCGGCACACGGGCAGTGCTGACCAGTTTGTCTGCTGAGCAGAAACATGTGTTGACACGAGGTGAACTGCACAAATAAATAACCCCTTTCTGTCCGGCCTCCTTGCTCCGTCCTACTTTTTGCCCTTTCTGCTGGGTCATACGGTGTGGATCCTAAAGCCCCATCCCAAGAAACGCAGCCTCTTTGCTCCTGACACTTCGGCGAACCGTTTCTGAAATCTCTGGCTCCCTGTTCTGCCGGGAGCGTCTGTGTGACCGCTTGTTCCTTTCCTCCGCAGGCTGATGCCAAGATGGTCTGCGATGTCGTGAGTCGGATGGAGGACACAGAGCCCTTCTCTCCAGAGCTGCTGTCAGCTATGATGAGACTCTGGGCAGACTCTGGCATCCAAGAATGCTTCAACCGGTCCCGGGAATATCAACTTAATGACTCGGCCCAATAGTGAGTATCCCCGTTTATAGTCTTTTGTGTTAAGAAGCTGCATTCGGGCTCGTTAAAGTTTTAACTAAAGTTAGTGGCCTCACAGTGGTGGATCTGGACAGGGTTGTGCTTACAGCCTGGGGCGCGTGTTGTGTCACAGGCTGCTGCGGGGCAGAAGGGATCAGGCAGGACATTCATGTCCCCTCGGGCCAGTTTGGGGTCAGGTCCGTGTCCCCAAGGCCAGGTTCCCAAACCGCTCCCAAGGGTCGGTTTGTACAAACACAGGTCTAGTGAGCAGAGGCAGACCAACCCGTGGAGGTGGCTGACGGTGTCCTCGTTTGCCTGATGGATGACAGAAGGGTGTGAGCACCTTGCTTTGTACCGCGGTACAGCTCCTGGGCTTGCTTCTCCGACAGTGCTGCACTGCACTGATAAGCAGCTGGATTGCAGCCAAGGGTGAGGGGCCTCTTGGCTTTTACAGCGGCATTGCGTTATTCTCATAACATGGTCGGTGACATCTCTGCCGTTAGGGACCACATCCAGATTCTTTTTTTTTTGATGGCGGTTGTCTGAATCCATGGCTTTGGTTCATCCCGTCACAAGGACAGGGCATCTACCCATCTCTGAAGAAACATTGAGTGCTTCCCCAGTTTCAGTTCTGACCCATTCCTAATGATAATCCATCCAATCCGTTTGCCTCCACCTAGGGCAAGGAGGCTAAAGCTTTTCATTCCACAATTTCAGTCGCAGCAGCTGTCAGGCAAAATGTCCCCCTGGCCCTGTACTGTGTCTTGGGCAGTAGCGAGTAAAACGTGGTTGAGTATAAGCATGAGGAACAAGCACACACTGAGTGATCTGCCATACAGAGAGACCTGGACAGGCTGGAGATTTGGACGGAGAGGAACCTTATGAAATTCAACAAAGGCAAGTGTAGGGTGCTGCACCTGGGGAGGAATAACCCCCTGCACCAGGACAGGTTGGGGCTGACCTGCTGGAGAGCAGCTCTGTGGAAAGAGAGCTGGGAGTCCTGGTGGACAACAGGGTGACCATGAGCCAGCAATGGGCCCTTGTGGCCAAGAAGGCCAGTGGCATCCTGGGGGGCATCAAGAAGAGTGTGGCCAGCAGGTGGAGGGAGGTCATCCTCCCCCTCTGCCATGGCCCTGGGGAGGCTGCATCTGGAGTGCTGTGTCCAGTTCTGGGCTCCCCAGTTCAAGAAGGAGAGGGAACTGCTGGAGAGGGGACAGCAAAGGGCTACCAAGATGCTGAGGGGACTGGAACACCTCTCTGATGAAGAAAGGCTGAGGGATTTGGGTCTCTTCAGTCTGGAAAAAAGACGACTGAGGGGGGATCTCGTCAACGCTTATAAACACTTAAAGGGTGGGTGTCAGGAGGATGGGGCCAGGCTCTTCTCAGTGGTGCCCAGCGACAGGACAAGGGGGAACGGGCACAAACTTGAGCATGGGAAGTTCCACCTAAACATGAGGAGGAACTTCTTTCCTGTGAGGGTGGCAGAGCCCTGGCACAGGCTGCCCAGAGAGGTGGTGGAGTCTCCGTCTCTGGAGACATTCCAACCCCGCCTGGATGCGTTCCTGTGCCACCTGCTGTGGGTGACCCTGCTCTGGCAGGGGGTTGGACGGGATGATCTCCAGAGGTCCCTTCCAACCCTATACTTCTATGATTCTTTGATTCTATGATACCTTTCCCAGTTATACCCCAGGACCTTTCTGTAGCTGGGGAAGCAGAGGCTTCCCCGGATGGCGACAGGGGAATGCCACATTAGTGCTTTTGGCTTCCACACTATCCCATGTCAACAAGTCCACCAGCTGACTCATGCACTTCTGGAGTTGTTATTGCGTGCTTGGACTGTCTGGCATCTCTGGTTAGAGTTTTCCGGGATATCTATCAAAACACAGACCCAAGCACCGGCGCGGCTGATGGTTGACGGTGGGCCTGCTCGTCCCCAGTCTGCACCAGCTCCACCCACCCCAGCTGGCAGGGCAGTTAGGGAGGACAGGATTATGTCTGCTCTTGCGGTGCTGCAGCAGAAGGCAAGGGATGACACATCACTTGGCGTTGACCGAAAACCAAATGGGAAACCTGCAGATGTGGGGTTGGTGTCACAGCGTCCTACCCAACCATTTCTCACCACGAGCCTCTACATCTCAGTGACGATCCTGACATTATGCTGCCTTTTAATCACTACTAGGAGGACATCCATGTTTAATCTATATTTCTTTGCCTGTAATAACAAAATCAGCCTTCTCTTGCCAGCAATTTCTTTTTTCTTTTCTTTTTTTTTTTTTTTCACAAAAGAAGGGTCTGATGGCAAAAGCATACCTTCAGAGAGATATAAATCATATAAAATGCAGTCCTAATTGCATTACAACCTTGTGGAAAAAATTCTTCAATTGTTTTAGAGCCAATTACCTTGAGGAAAGTATTTTGATTTTCCTTCCATGCAAGATAGCAGTTGAAAATAATAAGCGTAGCCCTCCCAGTGTGACCAGCTGCTGGGCAATTCATCAGCCAGAGCTCTGAAACCACGAGCCGTTTCTAGGCATCAGCTGAAGAGGCTCTGTGCCGTGGCGTTCACAGCAACATCAACGTGTGGTTGCAGCCCAGAAAAAGGAATTTCGGCATCTTTAATGAAATCTCTGGTATGTGGAGGAGGATGCGAGACGCTCCTTGGCAGGGATGGGATGGGCTGTGCCGCCACGCTGCGAATCGTGCTGGGGCTGGACACTTGGCTCCCCTGGGCGAGGTCAGATAGCGAAGCCGAAGGTAACAAAGTCCTTCTGGTTTACGGACCTGCTGCCGTTTAGGAGCCTCTGGTGGTTGCGTTGCCAGGAGCAGAGATGCTGTCACAGGGCAGGGCACTGCATCGCGTCCCCGCTGCACCTCAAGGCCCTGGTGCCATCGCAGCAGATGGTGATGCAAGTGAGAGCTCAGTCGGCACTTATTCACGCCCAGTGGACACGCAGCGAAAAGAGGCATATTTTTCATTTAATCCTTCAATACTTTGGGGTTGTTTTCTTCTGCATGAGCGAAAGATTTGAGTCAGTTTTCTATTCCCGCCTCCCCGGGAAAGGACTTATTTGTTGACACTGATATTGGATTTAAAACACTAGCAACTACAAAACGTGCTTTTGTTAGGGCTGAGAAAAATAAAGTCCAGACAAGAACTGAACCTGAAGTTCCCCAAACTTTGAAAGACGAGTGAGGGGCAGTGAGCTGTGCTGGCATCGCACCTATTTCAGGCCTCTCTCGGCGTTAAGCCGCAGGGACATTTGCTGCAGGATTACGAGGTCGCAGTCCGTGGCTGCTCAGCACATGGAGCACTGCCTGCGGCTCTGGGGCCTCAGCACGGGAAGGACAACGGAGCTGTTGGAGACGGAGCTGTTGGAGCGGGGCCAGAGGAGGCCCCAGAGATGCTGGGAGGGCTGGAGCCCCTCTGCTGTGAGGACAGGCTGAGAGAGCTGGGGGGGTTCAGCCTGGAGAAGAGAAGGCTCCGGGGAGACCTTCCAGCCCCTGCCAGGCCCTAAAGGGGCTCCAGGAAAGCTGGGGAGGGACTCTGGAGCAGGGAGGGGAGCCATGGGACGAGGGAGAATGGGTTTACACGGAAAGAGGGGAGATTTAGGTGAGATCTGAGGCAGAAATTGTTTGCTGTGAGGGTGGTGAGCCCCTGGCCCAGGTTGCCCAGAGAAGCTGTGGCTGCCCCATCCCTGGAGGGGTTCAAGGCCAGGCTGGACGGGGCTTGGAGCAACGTGGTGTGGTGGGAGGTGTCCCTGGCCAGGGCAGGGGGTGGCACTGGGTGGGCTTTAAGGTCCCTTCCAACCCAAACCATTCTATGGTTCTATGACTCTATGTCACAAAGCCCCAAGGCACCAGGCGACCAGGTCCTGTCGTAGCCAGTGCAGGTGGGACTTTCAGGAGTGGCCCAGGCTCTTCCCTTCATCCCCGGAGCCACCCCTGAATGCCCTGAATGGTTTTTAGAAGCCCCCCTCTGCCCCCCACCCCCCAACACTGCCTGGCCATTTCTAAGGAACCACCACTTGGGCTTCACCGAGTCAGTGCTGCCGTTGTCCTACATTGCTCTTCCACTGCTTTACCCGGGGTTTTTTTAAATGACTCAAACAACAGGCCTTCTGTTACAGCCCCTGGGAGACCAAGTCACGGGCTAATCCACAGCCTGCGAGAGCTAGCAGCGTGGCTCTTATTAGTCTATCATTAATTCCACTGAAAATAGATATAATATTTTGTATTGGCCTAAACAAGAAGGGAGCAATAGCTCTTCTCCCCTATCAAAGGTGGGCAGGAGCACGTTGCTTTCTGCTCTCCTGCCTAAGGGGATGGCCTTCCCTGCACAGCTTTGCTTCTTTTGCCTCTAAAGGCAGCCTGTCCTTAGGAAGGATTTCATAGCTACTGCAAAGGAACAGTAGAAAACAGCACTTTCCCAGAGAAAAAACCTGACAGAGGAAGAGAGGAGGTACTTTAAGGGGCCTCCTGTGCCTTGGACAGCAAAAAATAAAACAATAAGGACAGCAAGAGAAGGGAGAGGGAGTAAGATGGAGCAGTTGGTTTCATCTTTTTTCGTTACTGCATTTTTTCATCGTTCCTTAAGGCGAATTTACGGGTGGGTTGAGTTCCACATTCCTAATCTCTTGATTATGTTTTTATTCCTACTTCGTCTCCTCTTCCTTTCTTGTCTCCATGCCTAGGAGCTAAATCTACCTCTGATCATCAAAGAGTCCGGGCACTGCTAATGTCTTTTTCTTCTCCAGCCAGTTTCTGTCTGTGGAAGCACATCTGTGACCCACATTTTGCTTTCAAAATCAGCAAAATAGAGGTTTCCAGCTGGTTTCCTTAATCTCCTACTTTTGTTCAGAATTTAAAATCGTTTCGTGTTTCCTAGCCTCGAGTTCCTAACTCGCCTGGGCAGTGGAGAACAGTGCGTAGGGCAGGTTTGATTTAACCTGCCCGGGGTGGGGAGGTGCTTTGAGCGGCCCCCAGGCTTCACGGGAAGGATGGAGCAGACGGAGCATCCACACGAGCACCGGTTCTCCGTGCGCGCATCCAAACAGGCACAGGCCCTGCGAGATGTGTAGGCAGAGACAGTTTGCAAGTACACAGACACAAAAAAGCCGGAATCCATCTCAAGTTATTCTCCTCCTGCTTCCAAGTACACTGAAAGATCATTTGATAATGCCAGGGCTGTGAAACTACCGTGAAAATGTAAAATATTTTAGGCCTGCATTCAACCCATCCGTCTTCACACATATCAGAGGTGTCGGGGATAGGAAGCTTGTTGCCTTTGGCTCTCTCCATGGGGAGCAGAGGGAGGGAGAGATGGCTCCGGAGAGGGATACAGACCTCACTGAGCAGTGGAGAAACAGAGCCGCAGTTGTGTCTGCTGCCCTACCGTAGCTAACCTCAGCTCTGTGCCAAACACCCAGCCCAAACGGGACAGCATTTGGGTTGCTCCTTCGTCAAGACCTCCTCTGGTAATGCCTCGTAGAAAAGCGGCACCAAACTCAGACTAAAATACCGCAGTGCCTTCCTTCTCACGCTGTCTCCGGTGGGAATGTTCTCTGATCTCTTTTCCTTGCAAAAGGACTGTCTTTGCATGACGGTGTCACCTTCCCTACTGATACTTACCGCATCCCACGTGCCAGCACACACTTTGCGTCAAGAAAGCAGTTCAGAAAGCAGAGCCAGATGTTGTTGTGATGCTGTGAACGGCTTCCAGACCGAGCCCTGACAAGGCAGCGTTGGAACGGGCTGCCCAGAGAGGCTCTAAAATCTCTGGCCTTGGAAACGCTCAACACCGAGCCACCTGAGCCAACTTTCACACTGAATTTAGCTTTGAAGTTGGCCCCGCTTTGAACAGGCGGATGGTCTAGATGAACTCCAGAGGTCTCATCCAAACCGGCACTTTTGGATTTGTCTTTTGGTCTTTCCCCCCCCCGCCTCACCTCGCTCTTTCTCCCATGATGCTGGGTTTAAAAGCAGAAGGGGTGGCCAGGATTGGCTGCAGGCTCCCGTTCCCAGCCACGCAGGAAGACGCAGCTCTGTGATAATGCCAACATCCCGCAAGTCCCGTCATCTAAACAGCAAAGCCAGCAAGGCGAAGCGTTTAGGTGATGGTTCTTGCGGGACGCGGGCATTACGCGCGGCTGTCAGGACATGGTCTGTTTTAATGAGCTGCAATTGTTGCTGGCTCTCTCAAAACGAAGAAAGAAAAATTATAGGTCCAGGTTTTGCATTAATATTCCCATCAGGTGGGTAGATTGCATTTTCTCATCACAGCTTTCACATTAGAATATGGTTTTCTGCGCGCCCGTCTTACTCGTGCCTCTCACTTGCGCTCCCTTGCATTTAATTGGATGGAGTAGCAGCATAAACGGAGCAATCCAATTAATTGGGATGACCTGCGTGCTGCTGTTGATTGAACAACCCACCTCTGTGTCCTGGAGCCCAAGCACCAATAAAGCAGAAAGGGAAAAATACATCACAAGCGGAGATGCAGATACATTTGTCTGAATTTATGGTTTAATTTACCCCTGTAAATAAATATGCCCACCAGCTTTGAATAATTAAGTTCCCCCTACGATAAGCAAAACAAAGCAGTTCATAAAGGCCAGACGGGGTGACTGGAATCGCCAGCCTTGCTCCGTCCCCACAAATGAGATGCAAATACATTTCCAGGGAGGAGCAGCTCTGACACGTCTGCTGGTGCCGGGTCTGGAGCGGGGCTGTGTCTGGTGCGTGTTGGTGGAGGAGACGGGGACGGGCTGAGCATCAGCCTGTTGGAGTCTGGCAGGGCTTGGTAGGGCTCTCAGGCTTCCTTGTTATCCTTGTAAATGAAGGCATCGCGGTCGTTGTATGGCTACACCCAGGGCTGTGTGTGAGCCGGAGGAAGGGCACGACAGGAAAGACGTTGTCTTTGTTGTCAGCTGGATGTTTTCCAGCATCTCACCCCCAGCCTTCACCCACCTGGAGACCCAGTTTCACAGAAACTGGGTGCAATCTCTCCGGGCGCTGCCTCTGTTGGCCCAAAGCAGGGTGCAGACCACATCGCGGTACCTTGAAGGTGGCCGTTAAGCAATGCTCACCTTCCCATCCCACCAAAGACTGCCGGGAGAGCGGGAGGACTCACGAGGAGGGGGAGCAGAGGTCTGCAGGACACAGCCCCATCATAAGACATTGCCACCTGCTGTCACGCCCGCCCAGCTTGGTCCCTCTCCGACACCAGCGCAGGAGAGCTCCACCGGATCCGCTCCCTTCTGGGGGACAGCCTGGAGCCCAGGCTTAGCCCCAGAAGTCCCCTTAACCCAGAAGCTTATTCCCAGAGCCAGGCTCTTCCCTTTACTCTTTCCAAGCCGCACATGCAAGTCACTGGGGAAAGGGGGAATGGTCTCAAAAAGACATTTCCTGGCTGGAGCTCGTGCGAACTCTAAAGAAAATGAAGGATAAGGAAAAGCAGGAGGTCCTGTCCCTTGTGAACACCTGGTTTCTGAAGGAGGACTATATCCCCTCTCGGTCTGTGTGAAGGTATCTGAGATGCCATCACCCCCCACCCCCCACTTAGGTTCTTCCACGAAGAGGAGAAGGTACAAAGCTGGGCTTTAAAGCGGAGCTTGTGGCAGCACCCGGTGGCGTGGGGACATGCAGGAAGGCATTTACCAGCCGAACCAGAGCTCCAACGCTTCGCTCGCTGCCTTTCCGTCTGAAATGGCAAGCTCTGCAGCCACCTCCCCTAAAAACGCAGCACCTCTTTAGATGTGGATCTTGCAGGCAAAAACTGGCGGCATAGTGTTGCCACTTCCCCCCTCCTAATCCTCCTTCACCCCCCGAAAAAGATCTCTCTGAGGTCTGTCTGAAGAGACCCAGGAGATAACACTGCAAGGAGGAGCAGGGATGTCGCGTAGGTAGTTCGTTCTGTGGGGACAAAGTACCTGCTGCCACCCTGCCATTTTTCATTGCCATGTCACACCGTAACGATGTTGTCTTTGGCCCGGGGATTAGTAAAATCTTGACATCTTGACAAAATAAATTACAATTTAATGGCCCAGGATACTAATCAGGGCTGTCCCGCTTTTGGCAAAGCTCTCACTCAAAAGGGTAGGAGCCGGGCAGCGGTTCCTGCCCGACACTGCCAGAATTTGGGAACAACCTCTTCTCTTTTTCACGTTTTGCTTAGAGATGAGGAGCTGCCAGCACCACCGATAAACGCAGGAGGGGACATTCACCCCCCGGGAGACCTGCTGAACCCTGGATAATCTGTTCTCGGCGCTGGCTGACAGCCCCAACAGGAATTTCTTCCTCTTCTTCGCGAGGGGCTGTGGGTGACAGATTTGGTGCAGAAAGACCTGACTATTTTTTGGCTGCGCGTTTGTGTATTTTTAGGCTGAAACGTCCTTACGAAACCAGCTGGAGCTGGCAGGCTGCCACCAAGGCTTGGGGTTGGGGTTTTGGGTTGGTTTTTTGGGTGGTGGTTTTTTTTGGTTTTTTTTTTTTGGTGTTCCGTGGGATTTGTTTTTCCGCCGCTCCCCCGTCTCCCACCAGCTCTGCCTTTCGGCGGAGCAGCGCTCGCGCCCTGCACAGCCCGTCACCGTGGCCTCCCGCCTTTCGCCCCAACCTCCTTCCCGCACCAGGGGGTGGATGCAGCTCCACAGCCCTCGCTCCTCCTATCTCCTGCGGACCCAGGGAGCTTTCTGCAGCTCGCCGTCGGACGTACTGTGCGCCCCGTGAAACGCGGCCAGCATCACTCCCACAGGGCGAGGGCGGGAGATGGGGTGGGTCCCACCGGCCAGCGTTTCGCTTTTCAAAGCTCCGTTGGGGCATCTGGTAGCTCGAGACGTCCCTCTGCATGGGTAATTCCTGCTTCGTGCCAGCTGGTGGGTCACCAGGGGCCGGGAGCCCCTGTCCCCCCGCAGCACACGGTGGCGGGCCGGGAACCATCGGGCTGCTCTCAGCCTCGGGGGGTCTGCAGCCCGTCTGCAGGCGGAGCTGTCGGGAGGCCACCCTGCCGCCGCTCTTCTTCACGCCGCCGGCGTCAGGTCTGGCACCCTCTGCGGCGCCGGGAGGCGACACGTCTTTTCCTGACGTATTTGCCATCCGCTTGAAACCCTTAAATGGCAAAGAACGGCAGGAATGTGGGAATTTCTTGGTAGCCAGGCTCCGGCATGGAGCAAGCCGTCTCCCACGCGGATCTGCAGGCACCGGTGACAGCGGCGTGATGGGGAGCTGCCCTCCCACAGGGGTCCTGTCCCAGAAATCAGATAAGCTCCGTGCTCTCAGGATGCAGCTACCTCCTGTTCCTCCTCCATCACTTTTTCACGGCCACCAGCCCTTCCCTGCCCCAGGTTTCCCATCGCGACGCTCCCCTCCTCGGACCGCAGCCCACCACGGGGGTGCCGTTCCTCCCTCGGTCACCCCATCCTTGGTCCTGCCCCTTGTTCAGAGGGTGCCGCGTGCGATTCATCAAACCCCGTGGCACAAGAGAGCCCAAAAATCATTGGAGTGACGGCTGGAGGCGTGCAGCCTCTGCCATTCCCGCTGCCGGGGTCCCGTCCATGTGCACCCCCCCTGCTAGAAGAGGGGCAGCAGTGCAGCACCCCCACGCTCAGGTGTTTAAGGTTGGGGAAGTTAAATCCAAAACCAATCACGAGCTTAGCTAAAAAGCCCCCGTTTTTCAATATATGTTGAGACAACCATTGGAAAATTGCTTTTATCTGCTGCTTCCTAAGCCCTCTGGCTTATACTTTTAAAGCCTTTTGTCTGCGAACAGGAGAGCTGGAAAGTCCTTTTCTATTTCCTTAAGCAACTAGTCCATCTAATATCCAGCCTTGAGGGGCTGAGGCTTTAAGAGAGAACAAAACGGAAGGAAAAAAAAAGCAAGCAAACAAACAAGCAAACAAAAAAAAAAAAACAAAAAAGAAATGCAGCAAACGTTGTGACACTTGCCATAAAATCACAGGAGTCGGCGATGATGGGGACGAAGTGCCCGGAGCTGTGCCCACAAGGGGAGGGCGGCACGGCCCCCGGTAGGAAGGCAGAGCTCCCCGGGGACCCCCGAGAGCCCGGGGTCGGTCAGCGGGTTGAAGCTCCTCATCTCGGTCCCGCGATGGGGACAATAAACACATTCCCATGGATGAGAGGGTGACATCCAGGGTGGCGAGAGCGGCGAAGGCGGGTGGGCAGAGCCTGGCGAGGGGGGTCCGGGTGACCCCGCACTCGGCCAAGAGGGTCCTGCCGAAATGGGGATTCTCCTGGTGGAGCCCTGGGCACTGATCATTTCACAGACTAATTGATATAATAGCTCTAATTAGCCCTGTAGCAAACACCACATGGTTTCTTGCTTATCCAGGCCAAGCGCTGAGCCGATATTTGACCGCCAGCCATTGATTTCCTACCGCTTTTTAGGTGGGAAAGCGGGAAATACGGGATTTCTCTCTCCATGTAGAAGACGTCGCCGGGGCTTGGCGTCACGGATTTGGGCATGGCCAGTGCTGTGTGTCCATGGGGCATCTCGGAGGAGAGGTGGCACCGGGGGTGTCTGGTGGCAGGGAGCATGGTGGGGAGGGCTGTGAATAATTGGGGGGTTCATTAACAGGCCCACGGAGAGCATTGGGCTTGGCTGCTCCCCAGCTCCTGCCTCCGGCTCCCCAAAGCTGGCAGGGACGTGCGGTCCCGGGGCTGGGCCAGTGCCAGGATCGCCTTCCCACCTCTTCCCTCCCTTGGAGACCCGAGAAGGGGCTCGTCGCTGTTTTCTCCCAGCACACATGCTGGTGAGACAGCCATTGCTTTGGGCAGGGGAGCTGAAGGCAGCCGAAGGTGCTGTTTAACATCTTTGTCTGCGACATGGACAATGGGATCAAGTGCACCCTCAGCAAGTTTGCTGATGACACCAAGCTGTGTGGCGTGGTCGACATGCTGGAGGGAAGGGGTGCCATCCAGAGGGACCTGGACAGGCTGGAGAGATGTGTCTGTGTGAACCTCATGAAGTTCAACCAGGCCAAGTGCACGGTCCTGCACCTGGGTCATGGCAGTCCCAGGCACAAATACAGGTTGGGTGGAGAATGGCTGGAGAGCAGCCCTGGGGAGAAGGACTCGGGGGTGATGGTGGATGAGAAGCTCAACATGAGCCGGCAATGTGCACTTGCAGCCCAGAAACCCCCCGCAGCCTGGGCTGCATCCCCAGCAGCGTGGGCAGCAGGGCGAGGGGGGGGATTCTGCCCCTCTGCTCCGCTCTGTGAGACCCCCCTGCAGTGCTGCCTCCAGCGCTGGGGCACCAACAGCAGAAGGACACGGAGCTGTTGGAGCGGGGCCAGAGGAGGCCCCGGAGATGCTGGGAGGGCTGGAGCCCCTCTGCTGGGAGGACAGGCTGAGAGAGCTGGGGGGGTTCAGCCTGGAGAAGAGAAGGCTCCGGGGAGACCTTCCAGCCCCTGCCAGGCCCTAAAGGGGCTCCAGGAAAGCTGGGGAGGGACTCTGGAGCAGGGAGGGGAGCCATGGGACGACGGGGAATGGCTTTAAACTGGAAGAGGGGAGATTTAGGTGAGATCTGAGGCAGAAATTGTTTGCTGTGAGGGTGGTGAGCCCCTGGCCCAGGTTGCCCAGAGAAGCTGTGGCTGCCCCATCCCTGGAGGGGTTCAAGGCCAGGCTGGACGGGGCTTGGAGCAACGTGGTGTGGTGGGAGGTGTCCCTGCCCAGGGCAGGGGGTGGCACTGGGTGGGCTTTAAGGTCCCTTCCAACCCAAACCACTCTCTGGTTCTGTGATTCTAAGGTGAGGCTGCTGCGTTGCTGCCTCGGTGCCACTCTCTGGTACAAGCCGGGCGTGAGCCCAGCCAGCACCATGAGCCAGATACCTTTAGGCAGATTCTTGACCTTTTCCTGTTATTATCTTTTTTTTTTCTTTTTTTTTCGTCCCTGCAACACACAGAGCTAGTGCTAGCTCTGTGTCAGTTCATTCATCCGTACCTTTTAGAGTAAAAGTAACGCTGATACTCTAGATAGATAAACTATTATTTCACCTTCTACAGACCTGTTGCTCGCCTTCAGGTCGCTGGCATAACACACAGATCCCCTCTAATTTCCTGCATGATCCCCCCCGGGCATCCCATACCCAGGCTCTCAGGGTAATTCTGCGGGGCGTGTTGTGGATGGGCACAGGCTCCGGGCAGGGCTGCTTGGTTCGGTCACCACAGCATCGTTCAGAGCAGAAGATGGCTGGATTTCAGCAAAGCAAACACCCCTCCTTGTGCCAAAATCCTCATTCTCACACCTTCCCCACCTCCTATGCATCTCAAGTATCTAAATGCGCTGGTACCTGGAGAAGGCACCTCCTCCGAGGTCCCCGGGGGTCTCTTCTGGGGCTGAATTTATTGGGGGGGGGGTGAAAAAAAGAGGAGAAATGGTGCTCAGCCTGGATTTTCGGCAGCACCTTCTCCATGCTGGTGGGAGGGGAGGGAAGAGATAGAGGGGTGAGAGAGAGAAACCAGGCACGGACCGCACCGTGGAGCCAGGCCAAGGAAGCGTCAGCTCGGGTTTTGGCAGTTAGTCCAAGCCTGGCTGGGGATTTATGAACCACTTTTCCTCCCTGTAACCCCTTCCCTGCCGGGCTGCCTTGAGCAGCAGGTTTGCTGGCAGCACCAGCATCAAAAAGACATTCAGTGCTCCAAAACTGTGCTACCCTGCAAGCGGTCGCGGTACCTCTGAGGCTCTGACAGCACTTTTAACGGCATAAATCAGCGTTTCCCTATCCCTCAGTGCTGCTCTTGGTGCGTAAGGTTTGACGATAGCCTAAGAACCATTTCCAAATCCTCGTTCGGGAAAATACCAGCCAGCACATCCCACCGAGCAGCCTTAACGTCAGTTTAAACATTTTCAGTTAAACAGCTCCGCGGTCTTGCAATCCCCAACATGAGAAATACGGCACCAGGGAGCGCGCTGAACAGCGAGGCCAAGTCTGCAACGGGCAGGAATAGGAGAAAGATGGAGCCACGAGGAGGATGACACAAGCTAGCAGCTGCTGAGAGCTGGGAATCGATAACGGAGTCCAGGCAAAAACCTTTACTCAAGTTAAACTGACGTTGGAAGGGGGAACTTTGCATTAAGAAATCCCCGGAGGAGTATCTCGTTGAACAAAAATACGTAAACGAATGACAGACATACAGAAGTTTCAAATGAACTCAGGAAAAAAAAAGGCTACACGTTTCTACCCGGGAGCTCAAGTACCTGTATCCTGCCAGGGGACCGCCCTTGAGGAGAGAAGAGCCTCCTCCCCACCCGCGATGAGGAGCCGCATCTCGCCACCCAGAGTCTTGGCCGGGTCCCACCTGCACGCAGTGGTGGCAGCGCCAGTCCTGAAGGTGACAGAGGGGAGCTGTCAGCCCAGGACACAGGGGCCGTACCTCTGGGCAACCCCTTCCCCCCCAGCGGCTGCTCTCTGGGCAGGGCAGGGTGGGTTCCCCACTTGCCTCTGCTTCCCAGCACCGCTGGAGCTTCCTTTGAAGTGGAGCACATGGGGCAGGGCAGCAAGGCTCAGCCCCGCCGGCTTCACTCGAGCGGCCACCATCACTTTTCATAGAATCATAGGGTTGGAAGGGACCTCTGGAGATCATCCAGTCCAACCCCCTGCCAGAGCAGGGTCACCCACAGCAGGTGGCACAGGAACACGTCCAGGAGGGTTTGGAATGTCTCCAGAGACGGAGACTCCACCACCTCTCTGGGCAGCCTGTGCCAGGGCTCTGCCACCCTCACAGGAAAGAAGTTCCTCCTCATGTTTAGGTGGAACTTCCTATGGTCAAGGTTGTGCCCGTTCCCCCTTGTCCTGTCACTGGGCACCACTGAGAAGAGCCTGGCCCCATCCTCCTGACACCCACCCTTTAAGTGTTTATAAGTGTTGAAGAGAGAGAAGATTTGGGAGACTTAACAGCATCTGCTTAAAATAGTTGGTAGGACCTAAAAAAACATGCTAAACACGCAGAAGTGACCCGCATGACCTGTTTGTCTGACCAAAGGTTTCTCTGACCGGTGTGCAGGCTCCCATCCGAGTGTCTGAAGGTGCTGCCCAGACCCCTGGGCCGCCCGCGTCGGTCCGTTCGTCCCGCTCTTCGGCTTCCCTCGCCCCGGGACGGAAGCAGCACGGGAGGGCGTCAGGTTTTGCTTTGACCCTGCTGACTCCGCTTGATGTGCCGCTGCTTTCCACCAGCTTGAGGAGAAACCTGGGTGTAGGATTAGCGCTGGTGCCCTGTCTGAAGTCCCGGCAAAGAGCGTCGCAGAGCGGGACTCCCTGGCTCGTCGGGGCATCTCGCGGGGACAGCAGGGAGGGAGCAAGCACCTTTGCTCCATGGGAGGGTAGAGCTCCAATATGGCCACATAACCCACATCAGCAGGGAAAACCTGAAGAGAAATTGGACGAAATCCAGCATCTGCCTTTAAACATGCTACCTTGCATCCCCTGCCACGTGTTCCCATAACAACAGAGCCACATCACGCACTCTGTGGTTCCGGCTGCAGTCCCCCAGCTGCTCCCTTCACGCCGCAGCGGGGCACGTCACACTGGCTCCCCCCCATCACGCCGAGCCTGGGCACCCCGCTGCACCCTGCGGGAGATGATCCCAGGGAACGCTGGCTGCCCGCTCCCTCTGCACTGCCCATTCTCCTCTTTTTTTCCTCCCTTGTGCCTTAAATCTCATCAGTCCAGCCCCCAGCCCTAGGGACAAGTGGGTCATGCAGTGAGCGTGTGAAGAAGACCCAAGGTGGAGAGCATCTCTGGGTGCGCAAAGGCAAGGCTTAGCAAGGGCAACGGTGCAGCTGTGACCCAGATCCATCCTGCAGCCTTCCCTGTAGGGACATCTCAGCACAAGGAGGACACGGAGCTGTTGGAGCGGGGCCAGAGGAGGCCCCGGAGATGCTGGGAGGGCTGGAGCCCCTCTGCTGGGAGGACAGGCTGAGAGAGCTGGGGGGGTTCAGCCTGGAGAAGAGAAGGCTCGGGGGAGACCTTCCAGCCCCTGCCAGGCCCTAAAGGGGCTCCAGGAGAGATGGGGAGGGACTCTGGAGCAGGGAGGGGAGCCATGGGACGAGGGGGAAGGGGTTTAAGCTGGAAGAGGGGAGATTTAGGTGAGATCTGAGGCAGAAATTGTTTGCTGTGAGGGTGGTGAGCCCCTGGCCCAGGTTGCCCAGAGAAGCTGTGGCTGCCCCATCCCTGGAGGGGTTCAAGGCCAGGCTGGACGGGGCTTGGAGCAACGTGGTGTGGTGGGAGGTGTCCCTGCCCAGGGCAGGGGGTGGCACTGGGTGGGCTTTAAGGTCCCTTCCAACATAAATCATTCTATGGTTCTGTTATTCTATGACATAGGGGGGCACTCCTGGGATTCAAGGGGTTATTTTTATTTTCACTTCACAGTGGGAGCCAAAAAGCTCTTTATTTTGAGAAGCTTCAAACATTGATTGGATACGGCTGATCCTTCCATCAGCTGGTGCAGGGCCACCAGATGAATAAATCTTGCATGCATCTGTAATTACTGCTTAGCTTGTGTTTAAATGCAGCGTCATTGATCTGCAGAACTCATCAAAATCCCTATAGGAATGCATGAAATTATACGGGATGGAGCAGAAAAGTACATGACAACATCCATTTTCAGCCTTCTTTGTTCACCAAAAAAAAAAAAAGCATTTATTTATCTCTCTTCAAATTATTGGTTAACTTAGGATTTAGTCATCAATTGTAACACCATCGTATAGGCTGCTCTTTATGTAGGGAATATATTTCTTTCTTATACTAGGCCAGCAAATTCCTACCAGCCTTACAGTATCTGCCCCTACACGGGCAAAATCCCTGTTAAAATCATGGAAGAATATTCCTTAAGGGTTATAAAACTCGGTATGGAAAGGTCTTGTGGTTAAAGCTCCTGACTGCGATTTTGGGACCACAAACTGACTTCTCTCCCCTTAATACTTATATTCCTCCTAAAGCAAGTGCGATTAATAACGTTGCCCTGCTCCGGTGGGAAGTTGGGCGGGCACATCAGTCCCGGTCAGTGGGAGCTGAGGTGCTCCAGCAGCAGAGAGTGCAGGAACGCAGGTGATGCTTGTGCTCACCAGCCATCTGCTTGAGATGCTCTCCTCCTCTTCTGCGGCCAAGATGAAGCTCAGCAAAAGCATTTATTGGCAATAAAGTCCATCTTGTCTGGTAGAAGTCCTGATGTTTTCCAGACCTAATGCTGCTCTGGGCCAGGTCCATCCTCCCACTGGAAATGAAGAGCTCCTGGGTTGGTTCAGACCTCTCCCACCAAGCAGGTGGGGATTCCTGGTCTAACCACCTGGCTTACTGCAGCACTGCGGCTCGCTCCCAAGAGACATGGTCGCTGGCAGGGCCACGGGCAGACAGCAGAGGTTGTCTTTCTTGTTATAAAGCCAGCTTCTGGCAGGGACGTGTCGCCAGGGCAGAGGGAAAAGTCTCTGCACAACCTCAAGTGCAGAGGCAGTAGCTGTCCCCAGCCCTCGCGGAGGAACGCGCGGTGGTGGTGGTGTCCTCAGCTCATCTCTCGCACCATCTCTGCGGCCGGGCTGGCCCGTATGGAGTATCCCAAGCTGATTTTATCCCACACGCTTCCCTGATGCATCTTCTGCTGAACACAGGGATCAGCCCCCTCCTGCTGAGACCTGGGGGCGACTCAGACATCTATGGGGTGGGCTGCAGGAGCATGACCTTCCAGGGTGGCTGTCTGGTGGCAGGGGGCTGCGACTACAGACCTCTCTGAGGTTGCTCATGCCCGTAAGAGAGGGAGAACAGAAAAGTGGCGGTCAGCAGGACATCTCGCCTGACCAGCCTGGCCCAAGTGACAGCCTTCCCTGGTGGGAACAACCGAGCTATTTTGGTAGGCGGCAAACAAATCTCCTCCTAACAACGGCTGGATATTTTCTAAAGGGCTGAGAAACTCCATGAATTTTCCCTCACGTATCTCTGCTTCTGGATCCGGCCTGGAATGAAACCAAAATGCTGCAATACCACAAGCAAAGCCGTTCTAGGAGGAGCCTCAGCCTGACAGCCTCTGAGAAGGACCAGAACGTCCATTTGGATAGCACAGACCTTACACACCAAAAAGATCCACCTAAGTCTGGGATAACCAAGACGTTTTTATCGTGCAGCCGTGGGTAAAATTTCCAGGTTTTGCTTTTGCTAGCTGTGGGTCGTATCTGTCCACGGCAGAGCGTCGGCTGGTTTTGGTACCCACCGTTTCTGGCAGGGATGCTGAAATGGGATTTGAAAGCAGAAATCCCCATAGCTTGCTAATAGGTTGGGAAAATGGACAGATGAGAAGATCCAGAAACACGATTCCCACTCCATCGCCAGCAGCCCGTCTGCCTCAGCACAGTGAGTGGGTAAATGAGGCCCCTGATTGAAATCAGCTCCCAACAGACCCCCCCACCACCACCACCATAATTGTGCTGCCACCCAGCGATGGGCATCCTCTACCTACTCAATACGGGGCCGCGGATCTCGTTAACTAGCGCTTTAGATCTAAATCCCTCGCCAGTCCTACCCCTGCCGCCGGCAGACACCTAGCACTACAAAAACACTGCCGCTATATCGCATTTTTTCCTTCCGGCTTAGAAAGGAAGACTTTAAAGCTGCTTCCCCTACTGCGCGGATAGATGTCCTGGGCCTTCCTGCGCGCCCGGCTGGCGAATCTCCCTGGCCGGCGGCTGACCAAAAGGTTGGAGTCTGCGGGACTGGTTTCATCTGTGGTCACAGCTGTTGGCCATCCAGGGTTGGAGTAATTCTGAGTAATTAGCTCGCCAGATTGCCTGGGGGCCAAATGGAATCGGCCGCCGGGGCAGTGTTGAGGAGGGCTGGGGTGAGCGAGCCGTTGGCATGCTCGCCCGGGGGGACGCGGGGGACCATTCTCGGCGGTGTCTGTCCCCGTTTGGGCTGGAGCAGCTGAACGCCGTGCGGGTGAACCAGCCCGGAGCCCCACTGCAGCGCGGGGGCTGCGTCCTCTGATCAGGGCTCCTTCCCAGAACAAACCCTTCATTATCCCAAACTCCCCGTGGCTTATTTTTAGCCCCATCTTTTCTTTCCTTTCTTTCTTCTTTTTTTTTTTTTTTTTAATAGTATAGAAAGCCATCAGCTCCTCTGTCAGCAGGTTTATAACAGCAATCCTGGAGGAGAGGAAAAAAAAAAAAGCATCAAACCCACTTATTCTGTTGCGTAAAGGTTTAGGCATAGATCCTGCTCGCTTCCAGGGCGCTGAGTCCCACCACGCTTCATCCCTGCTCCAGCTCCTGTCCTTCAGAGCTGGTCACGAAGGAAGCAGAGGTCTACGTAAAGCGGGAGCTGGGCTGGAGCTGTTGAGCCTTCCTCCGCTGCAGCTGAAGCTCCATGGGGTGCCTGTGTGGAGGACACCTGCGAGCAGGGCCACCAGCACAGAAGACCTTGCACAGCCTGAGCCGCGCGTCACGCCGGCGGGCTGGGGTTTATGTAGCCCCACTGGAGAGATCCAGCCAGCCCCCGTAAAAATCTTTCGCTTACGAAAACGAAGGCCGGGGTGCCCCGTGGCCAGCGGCTCGGCGCTAAGCAGTGCTTTAAATCACAGAGGCTTTGCGTAAACAGCGGCATTGCCCACATGAGGACACCTCTAAAAGGGATCGCACCACTGGGAGCAAACCACATCCGCCAGATCTGCCCGGGCAGTGGCTCCGAGGGGGCCAGTGTTAATCTGCTGCTCCACATAGCATCGTATCGAGTGACCGTAGAGCAGAGTTACATATAGAATCATAGAATCATAGGATGTGTTGGGTTGGAAGGGATCTTTAAAGGCCATCTGGTCCAACCCCCCTGCAGTCAGCAGGGACATCTTCAACTACATCAGGTTGCTCAGAGCCTCTTCAAGCCTGGCCTTGAATGTCTCCAGGGCTGGGGCCTCCACCACCTCTCTGGGCAACCTGGGCCAGGGGCTCACCACCCTCGGTGTAAAGAACAAGGCAGTTGCGGCTCCCTCCTTTCCCCATCTCAGATAGGACCCAGGAGATGAGGACCCATCGCCCCTTCCTGGTGTGGTGAAAGGCTCCGAAGAGCTGCTACACAGGAACGTCTCAGGAGCAGAGCAGACATGCTCCCCAGGGGACGCTCCACAAGTGAGGAATGGGGAGGAGAGAGAGGACAGCTCTTCCCGTACAGTAATTAGCAAAGTTAAACTCTGACATGGCAGTTTAAAAACCAGGAAGAGGCAGTTTTTCACCCAGACGGTAGCTGAGCTGGGAAATTCCTTGCTGCAGGTGTGGCTGGTAGAAGCTTCCATTGCTTCAAAAGGCGCTTAGACACATTTCTATAAGGAAAATCACTGGGGGGGTAATAAATATAAAGATATCCGCTATCCATATGAAGTACTGGAGGCTGGGAAAACTGCCTGAGTACTGCGTGCTTGCCCTGTATTCACGTTCTTCTCTCAACATCTGCTCCTGGACACTAGTTAAGCTAGGTGGGTCATTGATCTGATCCAGGCACATCGGTTTTCCCTTTTGTAAGGGCTCCAATATGTAAAAAAGTCTTCATCATCCCCGCTTACGTAGCGTCCAATTTTCAAATGTCACTGCAGGAAGATGAGCCCACATCTGCTCTCCCAGGACCACCCCAACACCGTTCCTGAGCAGGTTGTTAGCCTTGGCTTTTCCTCCAAAGCCCACCTCTCCCCCAGCCAGAGCTCACTGCTCACAGACTCACGCTCTACCACAGTGTCCTTTTGTTCCAGCGGTAACCAGACCGTGATACCTTGCTGACCAAACTGCCACCCGTGAGCAAAGCCAGCCAGCAGCGTAGGCCCGGAGACCCTCATGTCCTGAAGTACCTTTGCTATACGGTTGCTATTTAGTGACTCTGCTCATCTGCATGCGATGCTAAAAATTATTCTGGATCCAGTCATGCCTCGGAAAACTGCAAGTCTAACTAGGACAGCTCCACCCCAACCTGCTTTTGTTCATTCCTCCTGCCTATCATTAGTATTAATATCAACTTGTCAAGTTGATCTTGATGTACAAGCCCCGTACAGCCTGCTGCACGACTCCTGTTCCTTTTCCACGGCCGCATTGCTCGCTTGCACTCGGCAAGGTGTGAGCAAACAGCTCGGGGTCCCGTTTCAGTGCCGGGCAAAAAATAGGCATGGCAAAGGTAGCATCCCTCTTGTCAAGGGTTGGCACCACCCTTTAACGGCAGGGACCATCCTCCTCATTTCCCAGGGGCGACTAATGAAAACCCGGCGCATCCAGCAGCGTTCATTCAGGAAAATAACTCCAGTAATCCCTGGGCCTGGTGACCATCGCTCTGGCTGTTAGCAGCCAGCGAGAAGCAGGCAGCAGAAGCGGTGGGAGGTGGGGAGCGTCTCATGGCAGTATCTCATCTGTATGGACGTGAGATGAGATTTGTCATCAGGAGCAGCAGCAGGACGGCGGAGCCTGCGGTGTGATTCCCGTCGAGGCCAGGCTGGCCGAGTGGGGAACACAGCCAGAAAGAAAAAAAAACAAGTTTCCTAAAGTCCAGGAGCGAATTCCCAAGACCTCCCTTCTCTGGGCTGGGCTCAGAAAATGCCAGGCGATGCTCCTGCCCTCCCAGCTGAATGGCGTATCCTCTAAGGTCTCCTCCTCCTCCCCCCTGGAAGCGCCCGAGGAGCAGCACATATCGCCTTCTGGCTTTCCCTAGGAGGAGCGGAGGGCTCTGCACACACGTGTGCGCGCCGTGGTCCCCACCCTCAGGTGGGATTGATTTCTGAAGGGACGCGGTGCCGCCGCTTGGCGTCGTTTCAAGGCTTTCATAACCGATGATTATTTAAGACACATGTTGCATCACCGCCGCGGGCGCTGGCTGAGTGCTGGGCTCTGGGAGTGGGCTGGCGTGGTTTTTTTCCCCCTTTCCATACAGCAGGTCCAGCTGGGCATGGCTTCTGCAGGAAAAACTCTGTGGTGCCGAGAGCCTCCGGGCGCTTGTCCGGCACCGTCCACCCTGGGTAGCCATACCGACCCGTATCACACCTTCGGGAAGCAGCATCCACACATTTTCTCTTCTGGTGGAAGACACTAGGAGAGTTTACAATGCTCCTGCAGAGACACTACTGATAAACCCGGTATTTGTCCTCTGAATCCTTACTCTGCAGTCACTAAATATTAAATGGGTTCAGTGCTAAATGTATGTTGAGCTATTTGTTCATCAGTGAAAGAAAGGGAGAAGTTAGGGTACAAGCTAAGGCCAGATATGGATAACAGACGTCAGAAATGCCTATTTCCATCCATGAACGAGGAAGGAGCACTCGGGTGGAGACATCTTCACCTAAGCACCTGGAGTTAGACGAGGTGGATCCTACTCGTGACAACTTTGATTAAAAACTCGGCATTTGCCAGGAGACGATGTTGGAGCTGACCGTCGAGCGCCTCTGTACATGGAGTAGAAAATAACCTGGCGGTGACTCAGCTGCGTCTGTTGACAAACGGGGCTCTGCTTTTTCAATCAAATACAACGCCAGCCAACAGGAGGAGGCTGGGACAACCCGCGCATGGCCTTTCCTTCACTGAGGAGGTGTGAACAGAGGCCAGGATCGGCAGGACGGAGGAGCATCTAGGAAGATGCTGGTGTCCCCAGGCTTGCTCTGCTGAAGTCCCCATTGCCCTGCCCCTGCCCCAGCCCAGGCGTCTGGAGCAGGAGGAGGTGGTGAGCTGGGTGCTGCCTGCCCAAGGACTGACAAGGTGTCACCTTTGAGGCAAGAAAAACCCAACAGATGCTTAACCATTTCATTGCCAGTAACCTCAACAGACATGAACAGACAGTTCTCTGGGGAGACCTTCCAGTCCCTAAAGGGGCTCCAGGAGAGCTGGGGAGGGACTCTGGAGCGGGGAGGGGAGCCATGGGATGAGGGGGAAGGGGTTTACACTGAAAGTGGGGAGATTTAGCCGAGATCTGAGGCAGAAATTGTTTGCTGTGAGGGTGGTGAGCCCCTGGCCCAGGTTGCCCAGAGAAGCTGTGGCTGCCCCATCCCTGGAGGGGTTCAAGGCCAGGCTGGACGGGGCTTGGAGCAATGTGGTGTGGTGGGAGGTGTCCCTGCCCAGGGCAGGGGTGGCACTGGGTGGGCTTTAAGGTCCCTTCCAACCCAAACCATTCAATGATTCTCTGAATGTAGGTCTGTGTAAGCCTCCCCACAGGTATCCAGCTCTGACCGCAGCCAGCGACCTCAGCTACACTCCTTCACCCAAAACAGCGGCCAGCGGAGCCTTTGGCAAAGGGTCTACAGCCCTGGGAGAAGGTTCCCATGGTGGCAGAGTGCCCGGGGAGGGGTCCCGGCCAAATGCTGCACGTAGGCTGCTGCCACCGCTCTGTTCCCATGGGATAATTCGGACAGCAGTCCTTTCTGCTTGTCTCCGGCATCAGCGGTGCTGCCACCACATGCTGCTGGAAGCAGCAAACGAAGGGGCGAGAAACTAGCTTTACCTCCTATTTTCAATATTACTCTGTGGAGGTATTTAATATCAGCTCATCCTTATAGACCTTTTGTAGCCCCCGCTAGATGAGCTCCTCTCCCTGTATTTGGGAAATGCCATTTCTTGTGTGTTTTGCTTTTAGCAGCGTAATATAGTCGGGGCTTCACCTCCCCGAGCCCGATAAACCGAGTGACTCAGAAACCTGCAATCTGCTTCAAAACAAAGCATCTGAGATAAAAGATATAAGCAGTAATGGAGCTGCTCGGCTCAGGAGTATAAATGCTGGAGGGTTACTCGTGTATTCAAAAACCTCCTGACCTTTCCTCGGCTTTTTTTAACCCCTGCAAGCCCTGGGCAAGGCGAGCCGCAAAGAAGAGCTGGTGTGTCAGCTCAGATTCGCTTCCACGCCAGCGTGCGGCCCCCGGAGCTGGGCAGTGGAAGGCGCTGGGATGTCGGCATGAAGATGACGCGGGAAGCGGGGAGAGCCGAGCGCTCGCTCCACAGCCTCCAAAGTGCTCCCATTTCTGCTGGTTAAACAGATGCCAGCTTCTGAGGGGGATTATGTGTCATCGAGCCTGTTGGCTGCGACGACTAATTATCTCCAGCAACAGTTTGGCCTTTAGATTAGCGTCTCAGAGGGCATACCAGGAGTGCTGTCATCCATGTGTGGCAATTTGTCCCCACTTGGGTTTCCCTGTTCCCAAAGAGGTGGCACCCCAGCACATCCCATCCTCCACCAGCTCAGGCTTGCACCCAGCAGACCAGCAGGTCCTTCCAAGCAGCCCGGGCAGGGCTCTGGTGAAGCCTCGGAGATACCTCCAGCAGAAACTGAGGAGAAGAAGCAGCAGCTCAAAATCAGCTCAGCATCCAAACAGCAGCCTGCCTGAGATTCCCAGTCCCGCAGCTGGATATTAGCGTGGCAGCCATGCAGTGGAGCTCGGATGTCGTCAGCGTGCAATGAAGATGACGCGGAAGCGGGGGGAGACGAGCTCAGCTGCGGCCAAGTCCAGTGGAAAAAATATCCGCTGCAGCCTGAGATGGGAGAAATTCCAGGGGAGAGCAGCCGGAGGAGTAAACAGTTTTGGAATGCAGCCTCAAAACCAGCACTGACAACGTTGTGTACCTTCGTGTAAATTGATGGCTGACCCTCATCGAGTAGCGGGAACAGACGAAGAGCAGACCCAGGCAGCTGAAAGAATTTAAGTCACTGAGAAACACATGGAGAGTGATGGAAAAGGCTAGAAATGAGGAAAGAGACGAGGAGGGGGGTTCATAGAAAAGGCAAAGGGTGTGTTGGCAAGCAGGTATTGGAGCTGGGGTGTCCGGCAGCCGGGATGGATGCTTTCACATGGGAGTGACCCTGAGGGACCAACCTCACAGAGCTCAGCTCGCCTGACGCCGGGGCAGGTGGGGTGTTGGGGATACTGGGTATTCCTCTGTCACAGCACCAGTTAAGGACTGGGAATCGCAGCATCACAGAATGGTGGGGTTGGAAGGGACCTCTGGAGATCATCCAGTCCAACCCCCTGCCAGAGCAGGGTCACCCACAGCAGGTGGCACAGGAACGCGTCCAGGTGGGTTTGGAATGTCTCCAGAGACGGAGACTCCACCACCTCTCTGGGCAGCCTGTGCCAGGGCTCTGCCACCCTCACAGGAAAGTTTTTGCTCATGTTGAGATGGAATTTCCCATGTTCCAGTTTGTGTCCGTTGCCCCATGTCCTGTCACCGGCCACCACTGAGAAGAGTCTGGCCCCATCCTCTTGCCCCCCGCCCTTTAGCTATTACTGAGCATTGATGAGATCCCCTCTCGGCCCGCTCTTCTCCAGGCAGAACAGCCCCAGGGCTCTCAGCCTTTCCTTAGCAGAGAGGTGCTCCGGTCCCTGTGCCCTCACCCAGATGCTAGAGACCCCCCAGCCGAGGTTCCTATGGAGATATCCCGACTGGGAATGGATGCTGGGTGCTGTCAGGGAGCAGAGGGTGGATGGGGTGGATGCTGCTTGGCTCTCCTCCCTCTCTCGCTATCGTCCTGCCCCCTCGAGAGGCTAGCAGGCTGCACCAGCTCCCCCAAACCTCTGATCCAACCCCCCCAGTAACTCGGGTGGAGCTGGGCACGCCGGGCTGCGTCACCGCCATGGACAAGGATGCGAAGGGAGGTGAGGCTTTCCGAGCCTCAGAGCCAGGTCGTGTGCAGGACCCCGTCAAATCTGGAGGAAATTGGCTGTTGGGCAGCCGAGGGGAATGCCACGTGGAAGAGCTGAAGGCTGAGCACGCCGGTTAGCGAGAGCAAGAACCCTCTGAAGTCCCAGCACGGGCCTGGGGTTTAAAGGATGCTGCTGTTCACAGGCAAATCATCGCACATTGAAAGCAGTAATTACATTAACGAACTCCTCTGTCACTGTGCTGCTGTGATGCCGAGTCCTTTGGCCAGTTTGCAGTAGATTTCTTCATTTGCAGCACGCCCAGCATTAAAGGAGGATCTCGAAGGCAAGAACAATTAATAGGGAAAGTTAAATTGAAGAGAGTTGAATCATAGGAAATTCCAGAAAATGAAGATGGAGGAAGCGACAAAGGTCTTCAGGGTACTGCCAAGAGCTGCAAGAGGGAGAGAAAATCCCTGCTTCTCTCACACCTCCGCTTTTTATCATCACCTTGAAGTATTTTTTTGTTCCTGAGGACAGAGGAGCGGCCGGGTCCCTGAACAACGGCGCTGCAGAGCTCGGTCTGCGGGGACATGTGAAGAAATGCAGCTGTCTCTTAAATAACGGGAGCTGACACCAGTTGTGAATAGATGAGTGATCGTGGCTTCAGCCGTCACAGCGGAGGATCTGATTTCCAGTGAAGCCCCATTCATCCATCCAGGGCCCATCATAAAGCTATTAAGGGAGCATCTGTCACAAAAACCACAATGGCTTTAAATGCTTGAAAAAGGGCACAACAAAAAGAAGCCTGCTTAGCTTATATACTTTATGCTGGGTGACGTGATTCTTGGCACTCTTTAGCAGAAAAAAAACAGATGATAAATATGATGGGGAGCCAAAATATGTAATGTGAGCAGGGTGAGGGTTGTGTTTCACCTTAGCGTGGAGTTTGGTTGTTTTTTGTTTTTCCAGGCTAGCGGGAAAGCTGGGGGCAGTGAGTTTTCTCGGGTAGCGGAGTGCACGGCCCCGGCACACTGGGCATCCCGCTCCGGAGCCCTGGCTCAGAGCACTCCCTCCAGGACACACAGGGGAAGACTTTTCCTGCTGTCTGATGTGGCAGGGAAAGCATCTCCAGCGGCAGGACGGGGCAGCGCGTTCCAGCCCAGCGGGATGTGCCTTGGCAAAGCACAGGGGGAAGCGTGCTCCGAGCGAGTTGGTGTGACTAGGTTACTTATCAGGGCTAAACCCACACTTTATGTTGTTTAAAAAAAAAAAAAAAAAGAAGTCACATTTAGCTAAACTGAAAGAGAAAGTCAAGCTTAGACATCATGGCTGTCTTATGTGAATTGTTCCAGCTCCTACCTTCTTGCACTCACAGGTAAATTCACAGAACCATCGAATGGTTTGGGTTGGAAGGGACCTTAAAGCCCACCCAGTGCCACCCCCTGCCCTGGGCAGGGACACCTCCCACCAGACCACGTTGCTCCAAGCCCCGTCCAGCCTGGCCTTGAACCCCTCCAGGGATGGGGCAGCCACAGCTTCTCTGGGCAACCTGGGCCAGGGGCTCACCACCCTCACAGCAAACAATTTCTTCCCCAGATCTCGGCTAAATCTCCCCTCTTGCAGTTTAAACCCCTTCCCCCTCGTCCCATGGCTCCCCTCCCTGCTCCAGAGTCCCTCCCCAGCTTTCCTGGAGCCCCTTTAGGGCCTGGCAGGGGCTGGAAGGTCTCCCCGGAGCCTTCTCTTCTCCAGGCTGAACCCCCCCAGCTCTCTCAGCCTGTCCTCCCAGCAGAGGGGCTCCAGCCCTCCCAGCATCTCCGGGGCCTCCTCTGGCCCCGCTCCAACAGCTCCGTGTCCTTCCCGTGCTGGGGATTCCAAAGCTGGACACAATACTTCATATTCAGCAGAGACAAAAATGTCTTTTCCTTCCCTTCAAAGGCACAGTTCCTCTTACTACTCTTTATTCTCCGCAAGCTGCGCTGGGCACAGCTGCCATCCTCTGGCTGACACCTGAACGGGTGAACCTGAACATGGCTGACACCATGTCACCTCCTGCCCCACTGCCCCATTGGGTGACATCCAGGCTGCCAGAGGCACAGACATCAAAGGGCAGGAGCGCCGCTGGTGCGCAGACCTGCTTTACTACATTCCCAGTACAGTGAAAGCATCTCACGTGCATTAGATTGGTGCTCCTGGGGCTAGAGTTAGGCATTTAGGCGCCGTAATGCACATCAAACCCCCTTTCAGAAGAACTGGAGCGTCTGCATGCAGCTCAATGGTAGTGAGAAAGACAGCTCTGTGTTTATAATTCATATTAGATTTAAATCCAAATTCATGAAATCATAGAATCACAGAATGGTTGAGGTTGGAAGGGACCTTAAAGATCATCTGATCCCAATCCCCTGCCCTCCCACGAGACCAGGTTGCTCAAAGCCCCAGCCAGCCTGGTCTTCATCTTCCTCTTTTCCTTCTAAATTATATTTAGTTGGGCGGAGCTGTTTTGAAAAACTGTCTTGAATGTGGATGAAAAAATGGATCGTGGTCATAAGTGCGCAGCTGTAGGGTTCCTCTGCAAAAACGTTTCGTGCCAAAGGACAGGACTTCCTCCCCAGAGTTTCAGCCCATGGAGGCATTGCTTATGTTCATAGATTTGAAGCCTAGAGCAGAAATAAGGGTAACTGGTTTAAACCTATTCGAGTGTTTTAGAAAGCTAGATATCCCCTTTACCCCCCAGAAAAAAAAAAAAAACAAACAATTTATATTCCCAGATTATCACCATCTCTGCGGGCCCTGGGTTTTGTCTCCCGCGGTCCCAGCCCTGTGCTGGATTCCAGCAGTGACTCGCTGGCGGGGATCCGTGTCCCTGTGTTTGAGCTGCCCGAAGGCGAGGCATCTCCTCGCGGCAACCTGCCCCGTCTCCCTCCTTTCCCAACGGAGAGAGAGGCAGCTCCCGAAGGTGGCTCTCGACCCGTCCGTTCTGGGAGCCAGACCCATACGCTCCAACCTCTTATCTGAATAAACCCTGGCATCAAGGGGTGCGCGTGTGCAGCATCCAGCGCAACGGACCGACGGGGACCTTCATCCCTCGGCGAATAAAAATAGCAAGTAATATTAAGACTGTGTATTTTCACAGATTGCAATCAGGGCTCAGAACACACGCGCTCTTAATTTCCTGCTTGCAGTTCACTATCAGATTTTATGCTTAGGTTAGTGGGGTTTGCTCACGTTTCTTTTTCCCCAGAATAGGATTTTTTTTTTTTCTTCTTTCCTTTAACTACAATACATTCAGCCATGAAAAATGAGATTGAAAAAGATTAATAGGCAGCTGAAGGATTCATCTGAGATGGGCAAAGATTAGTGTGTGTCTTATTCTTATCTGTTTTTCTTTTTCTTTTCTCTTCTTCTTAGCTACCTAGACAGCTTAGATCGAATCGGAGCTGCAGACTACCAGCCCACGGAGCAGGATATCCTCCGAACCAGGGTCAAAACAACTGGCATCGTAGAAACCCACTTCACATTCAAAAACCTCCACTTCAGGTTAGTCTAAAACTGAATGGACCGGTACATTTTCAGGGCCTCTCTTTGTCACGGGGTTTCCCTATGGCTCCCAAAGAAGAAGTTGTTAAATTGCTGGTTAATGCACGGGTGGCTCCCACTGTAGAGAACAAGGTGTTTTTGGGGGTCAACAGTATGAAATGTTTGGCTTGAAAATCACTGCCCTTAAGGTGGGAGCTCACGGTACCTTCATCCAACCCAAACGACACCACTTTGTCAGGAGGTATAATATGAGGTCGGCCCCAAGTCCGATCAAGCCTCGTAAATGTAATATTTGGCCAAATATTTGGCCAAATCTCATCTCCAAAGTGGGCCTGTCACCTGTGGTTATTGCTATATATTGGCCCTCGTGATGCCAGTCAGCAGAGAGAAGAGGGCGTGAGGACAGAAAGCCGCACACGCACACAGTATTTAGAGCATTTAAAACTCAAGAGCGCGGGGTCTCCGCCGGGCTCCGCAGAGCCTTTGGGAGCCAGCAGGCTGCTGAGGCTCTCCCACAGATCCCCACGTCCCTCGGCTGCCACTGCTCCTCCTGCTCCTCCTCGGCTCCAGGCTCTGGGGAAGAGCCAGCACAGTGGTTGGGTCTTCTCCGGAGAAGACCCAGTGGTTAAAGACCTGTTGCTTTGTGTTTGGAGCCTTCCAGGGACCGTATGGTCCGAACATGCCAAGACTGCTGGAAGTTTCCTCATAATTAAGAAAGAGCGGGCGCTGACGGTCTTCTCCTGTGCCGTAGGCTCTTTGATGTCGGGGGCCAGCGGTCAGAACGCAAGAAGTGGATTCACTGCTTTGAGGATGTCACGGCGATCATTTTCTGCGTGGCGCTGAGCGGCTACGACCAGGTGCTCCATGAAGACGAAACCACGGTGAGTCTAACTGGGTTCTCAGAGGCCCCGACACTTCTTTGCGGGAGAACTGCTCGGAGATCGCCGAATGCTGGCTGGGGTGCTGCAGGAATGTGCTTTTGTCGGTCGTTTCCCCCCTGACTCTGAAATCCTGAGGGGGTTTGTCCTCCTCCGCGCTCTTCAAAATCAAGTCCTGCACGCCCAGGTAACGCTTTCTTGCGCCGGTGAAGTCGCAGTGTTTTTATTTCTCCTTTCTAGCTGACCCGGGTGTTTTCAAAGTGCGCTAAGGGGACGCTGTACCCAGCAAGAGGAGATGGATAGAGCCGGGTGGGCTTTTAAACCAAACGCAGGGGTCACGCCGTGGTGCAGCGGCACGGGACAGCCCTGCGCGCCCGAGGCAGGCGCGGGCTGGGAGCATAACCGATTTCCTCAAGGCTACAGAAATTCATTTTCCTGAGTGAGACTGGAACTGTGTGATTCCTCAGGTAATTTGCTCTAGGAGAGCTTTTATGACTTCCCACTGTGACATTAGGCTCAAAATACCATCTGGAAATAAAGCGAGTTGAGGAGCCGTGCGCTCCCTGGTATTAGAGCGCAATTAATACGAGCAAATTACGTACACAGAAAGGATGCGAGGAGCCTCATTACTGTCTCCTGGCCGTTCATTCAGCGTGTCGGGGCTGCATGCTTTCGGGACTAACGATGACTGTGGCAAGCACCTGGTTGCATTTGTCTAACGAGAAGGAGTCGGAGGCCGTGCTCAGATTTTGGGAACAGTTTCATCTGTGCTGTCTCTCCGAGGGTCTTTATCCTCCCACTGGCAAAAATGGCAGAAAACTGGTGGTGAGGAAGGAGTCCAGGGAAAGATTGCTGTTAGGTGGCAGTCCTCTCTTCCCAAAAAGAGTGGAGCTGTGTCTCCTGGCCCCTTCGAGGCAGGTTTGTGAGCAAACCGTTCCATTAAGTCACCTGGTTGGTCGGGTCGCGTTGATGGCAGAATTCGGGGTGCTGTTTAACGTCGCGACTGCGTCCCGCCGGACTGACTGAGACACCCCGCACCTTCTCACGGCCAGTTATTTGCAATCCCCGGTTGTCCCCTCTCCGACCTGATACGCTCAGGGATGCTCGGTCCTGTAGGATTTGCTGGTGACGAGCAGGGTACCAGCTCAGCCGCTCCTGCAGAAAATTGGCATTTGTGCGGCTCCGGCTTCGCTCTTGCGTCCGGAAAGCAGGCAAAGCCTGCTTTCCGGACGCAAGAGCGAAGCCGGAGCCGCACAAATGCTTGCTCTTTCGATTTTACAACGCGTTTCTGAGGATGCTGAGCAACAGGAGGGCAGCGGTCCGTTTACACAAGGGGGAAAGGATTTGGCGTTGGCCACCCCTGCCCTCACCCAACCAACCAACCCTGAGCGAGGCCGGGGCAAATAGGGAAAAGAAAACAAAAAAAAAAAAGAAATGACGGTGTCAGATTTTCTCGGCCCCGTTTTACCCCCAAGCGTTCGGTCTCCTCCCTGCTAAGGTGGCGCCTCTCCCAAAACCCAGCAGTAAAAGCGGCCTCTCCTCGGTCAGCTGATTTGCCGTCTGCTGTCTGCATCCGTCACATCTGCTGGCTCTGAATGACGTAAATCAGCTTTTATTGCTTCTCACTTAGAAAACACAAAGAGGAGGCAGCTGAGAGCGAGCGAGCTGGATGCTGCTCCTCCATCTTCATTTTCTATAGAGATGCTCACTAGGGCCCGGGCACTTCCAGCAGTATTAAGCCGCTGAAGGTTTGGGGGCTGTACGGATGTCTCTGTGAGTATGGAAGGACTTGCAGAGCTTTCACTGCTGGCGTGGACCCCTGAGAGGGAAAGAGCATCTCAGGGCCCCAAACGAAAAAAAAAAAACCCACTTGCAAAGCTGGGCACATAGGGAGCACAGCATTCCCTCCTGCGCTCGGCGCCCTGTTGACGATAATCGCTGGGGCACCAACAGCAGAAGGACACGGAGCTGTTGGAGCGGGGCCAGAGGAGGCCCCAGAGATGCTGGGAGGGCTGGAGCCCCTCTGCTGGGAGGACAGGCTGAGAGAGCTGGGGGGGTTCAGCCTGGAGAAGAGAAGGCTCCGGGGAGACCTTCCAGCCCCTGCCAGGCCCTAAAGGGGCTCCAGGAGAGATGGGGAGGGGCTCTGGAGCAGGGAGGGGAGCCATGGGATGAGGGGGAAGGGGTTTAAACTGGAAGAGGGGAGATTTAGGTGAGATCTGAGGCAGGAATTTTTCACTGTGAGGGTGGTGAGCCCCTGGCCCAGGTTGCCCAGAGAAGCTGTGGCTGCCCCATCCCTGGAGGGGTTCAAGGCCAGGCTGGACGGGGCTTGGAGCAACGTGGTGTGGTGGGAGGTGTCCCTGGCCAGGGCAGGGGGTGGCACTGGGTGGGCTTTAAGGTCCCTTCCAACCCAAACCATTCCATGATTCTATGGTTTCACAGGGGCTTTTTGTACTTCTCTAAGTCAAACCGCGCTTCAGGCGGATGGAACTGCCGTTCAGATAAATTCAGCCTCTAACAGGCAGCTGGGGCTCACCCTGTTACGCTCGGCACTGGGGCCAGCACGGCTGTAGGGTCAGCTTGTCTCACTGGAAAAAAAGCTCAGGAACAGCAGGTTTATTGGGAATGCTTTCAAGCGAGACTCGGCAAAGAGCTGGTTAAACCAGGCTGGGTGAAACGCCCCCTGACCTGTCCCTGCCCTTAAAGCGCAGCTCTACACTTGTAAAGTTGGGGTTTTTTTGTGGTTTGTTGCGCTCTTTGTTTTAAAAGACTGAGCACCCATCCTCCTGCAGCAGCTGAAAGAGGGCTATTGTGTGCGGAGCCATCAATCCCCGAGAGCAGGTTAGTCTTTTATAAGGGATGTATTTTCTCTCTCCGATTCCCTGCCACAAAGAGCAATGCTGCAGGAGTCAAGGAAGGCAAGTACTTCTCTATGTCCAGAGCAGAAAGACATAAATGAAATAAACTCTCTGCATCTGTGATTTCTCGGTCCGTACACCCATAAAGAGCCTGGTGCTGTTGAATCCAGCCTCTCCCTTTGCCCCAAAACCCTTTCGGCGCCACTGTTGGCAGATCTGAGCTGCTTCCCCCTGTGCCTGGCTCCCAGGGGAGGGGAACAAGGGAAATTCAAGCAGTGCCTTCACCCAACCCGTCGCTGCCAGCCACGGCCCACGGCTAGAGCTCACGAGGCAAAACTACACCCTCTGCCCAGCCCGTCCAAAGCACCAGCCGCTCTCTTCAGGGTATGACGCCCTCTGCCTCTGCCGGGTCCGCCACGAGGAGCTGCCGTCTCGGTACACGGTGGGAACATCCCGCTTGAGACGACTGAGCAACTCCGTGGGTTATGGTTTTGCGTAATGAGGCCACTTTGCCTCATTTGCGACTTCTCTTTGTGTTCCATAAGCTGAGGTTACCGGAGGAAAAGCCTGAGATCTCTCATCTGGGAGGAGAGAGGGGCAGCAGTCAGATCAGTGGGTAAAACTGGAGAAGGTGATTAACAAAGGCAGATTTGCGTTGCTCCTTCTAAACGGAACTCCTAATGGCATTCACAAAAAAGACAGCAATGGCATGGGAACCGAGACTATCCTCTTTGGCTTTTTCCTTGCAAATCCAAAGGAGTCATGGCAAGAGAGGGAGATGTTCTCGCGGCACGTTCCTGCCTCGGAAACGGAGGTATTTAGGTCATCCATATCTAGCCAAGACATGCAAGTATTGTTCGTGTCCCCGTTGCTGAGCATGGGATGGGTTGAAGGCGCTGTGCTGGTGACCCGTGGTGTGCATTAGCGTTGGCCTCTTGGTTCCTGTTTCGCTGCGTGACCTGGTTAGCGTGCTCTCTCTGCTGCCATTGGGCAAGGAAAATTGAATTGCAGCACTCAGAAATTGCCTTAGGAGTGACAAAGTAAGTGGAAGTGGCTCGGGCAGCGTAGGAAATAGACGCAGGAGGGGGAATGTGGGGTTTCTGTGCTTAGGATGACCGTCGGCGTCCTTGTAGTTCGCATGGCGGTTAGCGCTGCATCACCAAGGAAAACAGAAAAGATGGGATCGACTGGATGTTGCACAAAAAAAGCAGGTCTCCTCTCACGCTCCGTGCAAAAAAGATGGGTTTTGTGAGCATGTTTCTGCCTGGGCAGTGTCTTGGCCGCAGTGTCCTGTCTCCCTCGCGGTCGGCAGAAAGCTGTTCGCCGCACATCAGCGACGGGAGCACGGCTGTGCCGCGACGTCTGAACTCTCTGAAAACCAATTCTGTCTCTTGTCCCGCGCAGGAAAGGTTCACTGGACTTGTAATTTGTGTGGGCAAGTGGTTATTCCTCTGTGACGGGTCTGGTGGGGGCTGCGCTCCTCCTTGGGGTGTTTGCAGGCATAAAATACTGATTTTGAAATAGGAAGTGACGCTAAGAAGCCAATGTTTCGGGAGCCCTTTCCCTTAATGTTAGATCCAACATGAAGGAGGAAAAAGCAGCACAACGGGTCCAAAAGCAGGTGAAGTAATTTCTATCACTTCATATAAAAAGACGAGAAGTGTAATCTTTAATGGCTCCTGGCAGAGCGGGCACGTCTGCCCCGTCGCAGCAGCACGGGCGCTCCAGAGGGGCCCTGGGGAAGCTTTAAGGGACAAAAAGGGTCTTTCGCCGTGGATTTGCTGGTAGGAGGGGGATTATTTGGGTGCTCGAACTCCCCCTTTAGCAGCAGCCGGTCCTGTTACATGTGGTACCGCCTCCCCATCCTCGCCCCTGGGCCAAGGCCAGCCTGAGCTGTTGGAGGTCTCCCGCAAACACCTATCAAACTCGTAACAGTTGGGAAGGGAAAGGAAAGGGAAGCAGCGGGGCATCCCCAGTGTCAGCCAGCACCGGGACAGCTTGTGTCCGTGCGTGGGCTCCCGGGAGCCCTCCTGGGATGCAACAGCATTTTCCACGTGGCTCCCAGGGACGGCATCGGCAGCATCCAGACCTGCTCACCGGGATGTTGCTCAACACCTTTGCCGCACACGGAAAGCAGCTCCTTGCTTTGGATAATGTCTTCTTCTCTTCAGTGATGGGGAAGGAAAAGGTGGCTTTTAAGACCAGAACCTTTCCTGGGTGAATAAGGAGGAGTGGGCAGAGCAGTGGTTATATTTGCTCAGCTAACTGGCAGAGCTGGGAGGAAAAAAAAAAAAAATTGACATTTGGAGGTCAAAAAGCCGTGTCAGGCAGCCTTAGGAAGCTTCGGAACTTGTTTCTGGAATTTGAAAGGAATAGAGGATTATTGCTGTAACTCTCATTTTCTACAGGGATGTGTTGGCTTGTGCTGTGTGTGTGATGTTCTGGTTATGGCTGGACGCTGAGAGTCACTGTTTCTTGGGAGAACACTCACATTTCCTAACAGGTATTAACACAAATTAATCGCACCACGTAAGCCAAGCGGAAGGATTTCTGTCGGATCCTGACGTGGTCTTGCTACCGTAGGAAAGTCAGCTTTTATTTTAGATCAGCAAGGGTGAGAAAAAGGTCTTTTGAAATGTTCTGCGAGGGACCCTGCGTGAAAAACGGCTAATTGTGTTTGCTTTCTGTTCCCCTGACCGCCCTCCGCTTTCTTCTCTCCTCCCCAAGGCTTTGGGTAGCCGAGGATCTCCTGCGCAAAACCTTTGCGGGTTTCTACACGGTTACGGTGTTGACACCACGAGTAGCAAAGAGGAGCTTTGCTCCGGGGCTCCCCCACCAGCCAGTGCGACTTGGGTTAGCAAAAACCCGCACGCAGACACGGGACGGTCCGGATAAGCCAACGCCTTGCCACCCAGACCCAAAGAGGAAATGCATTTTCACATTTGTGCACGATGGCGTCTCCCCCGTGCGCTGCTCCACTGCGCGGTGGGGAGGTGCCGGGTCGTTTCGAGGCTGGCAGCCAAGGGTGTGGGTCACGGTCCGGCAAAGCGCGCGTGTCCTGTTTCACTCGGGGTCAGATGGGGTGTTTCCTTCGTCCACAGAGCCACTTTTCTCTAAATGAAACGTTCAGCAGCAGCTAAAGCATATCAATGAAAAGGAAAGCGTTAATCAATAAAGCGCTGGGATGGATGACGCTGCCGGCGCGGGCGTGAAACGGAGCGGGAGAGGGCTGAAAGCGCCCGGCTGCCTCCTCCACCTCTCCCCATTTCCAAACCTGGGGGCGAGGACACACACACACACAAACACACACTGCACCCACCCCAAAAAACCCTCCGGCAGCGAGCCCTGTTCTCTCTAGCATCTCTGCGGCGGTGGCTGTAACCACTCTCGTGTGTGCACCGGCGGGTTTGGGCAGCGCCGTCCCAAGGAGATGCCGCTGGGAAGAGCGGAGGAGCCGGTCTGGCCAGTACCGTGCTCTGCCGTTGATAACGCCCCGGCTGCCGGGGTGTGCTTCGTCCGCACCGCGCCTGCTCCCTGCGCTGCCCGGCTGAGAGACGGCCACGGCGTCGGCCTCGCGCCCCAAACATCGCCAGCCTCGGCGCCTCCACAGCTTTTCCTCGCCCGACTCACCTTATCTAGCCAAACAAAGGCCAAAAAATGAGCATTTGAGAGACCAACCAAATTTGGCAGGTATGAAGCTTCTCTTGAACCGAGAAAAAAAAAAAAAAAAAAACCAAAAGAAAAGCCGAGTTGAGAGTTGAAAGCAGCAGGGAACATGACACTTGGTTGACTTTGCCGTGAGCTCTTTCCACCACCATAAAACCATGTGGCGGACTTTCCGACTCTCTAACTGACTGGTCTGGTTGTTGGTTTTTTTTTTTTTCATTCTTCTTATCTCTCTCCTTTTCCCATCTCGTCGCTTTTTTGCATGACCTATAAGCAAACTCCTCGCTGTGCGCGCATTTGACCGTGTGGCTCTTCTGCGGGCGAGGAGCTAATGTTCTTCTAGAGGCATGAGCTAACACCAGCGGTCGCCGCCTGGCTTCTAGTCTGGTTCTTCTTAGATGCCCTTCCCTCCTTTTTTTCCTTTTTATATACTACTTCCTCTTCCTTTTTCACTTTTTTTTCCTCTCTGCCAGACGCTTTCTGTCGAGCCATCTTCCGAGAGAACTAAAAAAAAAAAAAAAATTAAAAAATTAAAAAGAATTAAAAGCCCAACACCAGGCACCTCCACTAAACAAAATAACAAAACCAGGCAAAGCTCACGGCAAGGTTCGTTTCCAAAATTATGTCACCTTGATGTCTGCTTCCAACTCTGGATTAATTCAAGGATCTACCAGTCCTTGGTTAATGTATCCAGCCAGTTGTGTGCCACATGCACTCGAGAAAGTAAAAAAAAAAAAAAAAGAAAAAATTAAAAAAAAATTAAAAAAATTAATGAGAACGTTGTAGAAAATCTGCATGAGCTACGCCGACAAGTAAATCTGATCGAAGGGCAAAAGTAACTCCCCATCCATGCATGGTGCATGACGATTTCTATGAGCTGGGGTCCTGTAAATGATGTGCTATGCAACACCAGCACAGCTCTGCATAGTTAAATGCCCTTACGTTACTAACTGTCTGCCCCATGTTATAGGGACCGCATCTGTGTATGTACACGTTCAGCTGTGTGTATACATAAATTTATTATGTATATCGTAGCTTTTCATTTTTTGTGTTTTCCTCCTTAATTTAGTTGTTTTAGATTTCCCTACGTGTTGAACGTCCCCGGGTGGGCTGCCGTTGGCCTGACGCCATCTCTCCTTTCTGTTGCAGAACCGCATGCACGAATCACTGAAGCTTTTCGACAGCATCTGCAACAACAAGTGGTTCACAGACACGTCTATCATCCTCTTTCTAAACAAGAAGGACATATTTGAGGAGAAAATTAAGAAATCTCCACTGGCTATCTGCTTTCCTGAGTATACAGGTAATGAGAAAGTAGGGGTGCGTGGCAAAGGGATGAGGGATGCGTTTCCCAGCCGGGCTGATGCTGGGGTGTACGGCAGGCGGTGAGGCTCGAGATGCATAGCTAAAGCTCCTGTTCGCTTCCCTGCGCGTTTTATATCAATAAATGCCGTAGGGTCCCCCCCACCGCGTTTAGTGGCCACTTAAAGCCTGAGGATGACTTAAACTCAAGTTCTTTGCCGGCGAGGCGCCACCGTTGCTCAGCAGGGTGTTTGGTCCCCACGCCGCCGGGCCATCCCCCGCGGGAGTGGGGCTGGTAGCGTGTTCCCAAAGCCCTGCCCCAGGTCCCCGCCTCGCTAGGGAACACCATCCCTCCTGCATGTCTCTGAGAAGGACGCAGTGAGCTCAAACCATGGCAAATGGGTAACTGGTCTCTGGGAGGCCAGCGCACGGGGTCTGTCAGGCTGTCCCCGGCTTTGCTGTCTCATAACCCGTCATGTTCCCCGTGTGGGTCCTGGTTGAGCACAACGAGGATCCCTCGGCAGTTCCCGGCCGCTATTCCCTGCCAGGCACCGAGGGGCTGCGGGATCAGGCCTCCAGCGCGCGGACGGCTTGGCTGCTCTAGCTCAGGCCGTGAATTTTCAGCGCATTAGTTTAGGATGTCCCCAGTTTTCGCTCCCGGCGAGCATTGATCTGACGTCAAGCGTCTGGACGTGGGAACAAGACCAATGCTAGATTTTCTCGTGCACCGGCCACCCACACCTCACAGCCCACCACGCAGACGGAGAAGAGCCGCAGCAAGAAGAGCACAGCGTGCGAGCAGCCCTGGCTTCTGCTGCCTGCCGACTGACCTGCGGATGGTGAGAACCCATCACCCGTGCAAAGGCTGCAGCTGCATCTCACCAGCTCCCACAAACCCTCATTACCATTCCGAGACAGCATCAAAATAAACTTTTATCGTCGTGAATTATTTAAGCTCACTGGCGACATCCAGATGAATCAAGCCGGCGGACAGAGAAGCAGATCTCTTTGTCAGGAAACATAGTTGTGAACCGGGAGTACCGAGAGTGTCACATTTCTGGGCAGGCCAACAAATTATTAACCGG
The DNA here is from genome assembly GCF_964199755.1 of Larus michahellis. Taxonomy (NCBI): domain Eukaryota; kingdom Metazoa; phylum Chordata; class Aves; order Charadriiformes; family Laridae; genus Larus; species Larus michahellis. Next base: position 20,792,574 of record NC_133899.1, read on the forward strand.
AGCTTCCTATCTCTGAGCACTTGATTTTTCACCATGAATAGGCAAAAGCGATCCATCACTGCTGCCGTGGGCTGGATGGTCTGTGACCACGGAGCCGAACGACTCCCTCTGAATTCAGAAGAACATCTGCAGGCTTCCTCTCCGGGGAAGGGTTAGGTGTTTGTCACTACCAACACATTGCAGCCATCCACTCAACTGTTTGGTCCAGACGGAACCAACGGATTCCCGACGTGTTTGTCTAAAAAGAGCGAATAATGGAAATCTCACAGTCGGCACAGTTGACAGCTCACAGTAGTGCCAACCCCAAATTTTGATGGTTGCAAATGAGATTGCCGCTCGCCATCTTTTGGATGGCTTGTAGGGCAGCTCGTCACCATCCTCTGTATACCAGCAGATTTATATCATTGTGTCTTCCTTTTTCCCTTTTCTCCATGAAGTGAACCTGCGCCTTTCACTCCTTCCTGATGGCATTTTGTGGACCTGGTTTTGTGGGTCTTTGCTGAAGTCTGCCAGTAACCCCACTCTGAAATCATATCCTTACATATCCCTGATGGCAGAGAGACTGGAACGGGAAGGGATGTCGTTTTAGACAAAACTTTTCCTTGCCAAGCTATCCCAGCCCGAGAGAGGAGTTCAGTGGGGGAGGCAGACCCTCACGCACGTGTAGCTAAGCTCTCAGCTGACTGTGCAGAGGAAAACAAGTACAGCTTGTTTCTGGAGCACTTCAGCCCCAAGTGAACCAATCCAGTCCTCCCCGTATCTCAGAAGACCCCAAAGACGCTCTAAATTCCCTCAAGGTGCCAGGAACACAATGGTAGGGACCCTCCACAGGGCTCTTTTCTCTCTTGTGCCATCAGAGAAGGCTGGAAGTCGGAAGGCTGGAAGCCCTTCCACTGATCCGACAGGGATCTGAATCAGAAGTGAAGAATATCTCACCCCAAGGCGTCCAGCAATGCCATTGAAAGTTGGAAGTTGGCTTGTACTAACGTTAAGCCGGACTTTAGACCCAAGCAAACACTTGAGGTCGCTCGCCCCTGCTTTGCTGACCACGGCTCAGAGGACGGAGCCCTTGTGGCCTTGTGAAAAAAAACCAGCCTTATTAGAAAGTTGCCCTGAAGTTAAAAAGAATTATTTGATGAAAGCCTATAAATCAATCAAGCGGACTCTCAATGTCACAAGTCGTTTCCACAAAATGCTTTTAATAAGTTGAAGTTTCTGACGTCCGTTAGCTCTGCTGACAGGGAATGATTAGAAGACTGCATCCACGAATTTGCTTGCTGCGTGCTGGAGCACTGAGCGTTTCCATCCCCTTAATTCACTCATGCTTTTAACTAATCCACAAGACTTAGCGAAGCAGCAGCAGAATCCAGGGCGTGTTTTAAGCCAAGCTGGCATTAGTGATTCCCGGCTCCCCCAGAAGGAATCCAGCGTCTAAATCCTCATGCCTTTGAACAACCAGCTTCCCCTTTGTCAAATACCCTCCTGGTGGCGCACAGCGCGTGGGTCTCCTCCCAAACTCTTTACGCAGGTCTTCGTGCAAGAACCTGCTCCCAGCAAAGACGTGGTCTGTCTTAATTTCAAGCGCGTTCTCAACTCCGATGGTCTTTGTGAGCTCGTGTCTTCAACTAGCGATGCTTGTATATACGTGAGTGCATGTCATGCCCCAGATCCGCTGCCTTCAACCACAGCAAATCTCAAGCCCAAGTAAGCTTCTCTCTAGCGGATAACGTTTCCCATCAGCGGAGCATCGTGGAGATCCAAGAGCATGATCAGCGTTACCAATGTTGAGTCTTCCAGGGCTCGGGGACACCCAGCCCTGCTCGGGGGGCTGCACCCCGGGCCGGCCGGGGAAACGGAGGTTATCAGCCCTGAGCAGGAGCCCGAGCGATGTCAGGGCTGCCCACCTGAGAAAGGGTCTTCTCCTTTGCTGCTCTGAAGCTTTTTTCACACAAAGCCTTGGAGTTAGTAGGGTTTGGCGCAGACATCTCCTTACATCCAAACAAGAAACTCCTTGTGGCGCAATTATCGCCACAGCTCTAGCAGAGGGTGCCGCGATCCTGATTTTTCAAAAAGAGGGACATTTTGTGTTAGCTTTTTTTTTTGTATTTTGTTTGAGAAACCCCCACTTTGCTCTGTGTAACAGAGCAAATGGATCTTTTCAGGTCCTTTTCGCTTAGTGGTTCAGGGAAAGGAGGGCACAGTTACCAATGCTGCCCTCAATTCAGGGACATTTTAGCTCCTCTTTTCCATCAAAAGCTGAAATTTTAGTCAAAAAAAAGCCTAAAAAGGGAAAAAAGTGGAGCCTTTGCACCAGGTCAAGCACTTGCCGCATTCCTGGCAGGTATTTTCTCTTTTTTTGGTCAGCGTTATGTGGAATTTCTTCTGGTTTTCCCGTCATAGCCTGCTTAACACTCAGTTCCCTCATCCAGTTCATCTCTGTAGGCTATAAACGGTGACTCAGAATAAAAATACAGCCGAGCTGATGGTGGAGAGCATCTCCTGCCTTGCAGCAGTCCTGGCTGGTAATACTAGTGCCCGTCCCCGGGATGGAGATGGGGCGACCGGGCTGCAGCAGCCCCGTACGAGCTCCCCGTGTCCCTACAACGGGGCGCTTGCAGGCGCCCTACGGACGTAGGGTTACGGGATCGCTTTAACCCACCCTTCTTCCCTTTCCCCTCGGCTCTCTTGCAGGCCCCAACGCTTTCACGGAGGCGGTGGCTTACATCCAGGCTCAGTACGAGAGCAAGAACAAGTCGCCCAACAAGGAGATCTACACACACATCACCTGCGCCACCGACACCAACAACATCCAGTTCGTCTTCGACGCCGTCACAGATGTCATCATCGCCAACAACCTGCGGGGATGCGGACTCTACTAAAGCCCTCTCCTCCCCTCCTCATCCTCCGGTCCCGCGGACAGGTCCTCTCTCCTCCTTTTTTTTTTTTTTCCTCCCCTCTTCAGAAGATGTTGAGGAAGAAATACGTAAATCCCTCCTCCCGTCCCAGAAAACTTTGCAGCAAGTTCTGCTTTCCCCAGCCCCGTTTTATTTGATTTTTGGTTTATTTTTAGTTCATTCCCTTGCTGCCTGGTTCTACTCCTCCGTTCCAATTCACAGCGCTGTAGAGGGAGCTAACGCCTTTCCCACAAAGTGCATTTCAGCTGCCAAAAGACGAAAATACTTCAGTTTTAAAAAAAAGAAAAAAAAAAAATCAAAGCCTTAAAATACTGGTCAGCACAGTGTAGTTTGGAACCAAAACTTTTCCTTTTCCTTGAAATTAAGGGATATTTTTAATTCTCCTGGTTATTTATCTTTTTTAAAAAAAAAAACAAAACAAAACACAACAAAACACTATTGCTTTAGGAAGTGCTAGATACAACGTGATCGTTTTGAGGGTACCCTACGGCTCCAGTTCCTTCCCTAAAGCCGGAGGGGCCGGTGTTGAACGCAGCCGCCGCAGCTTGGATTTGTATATTCTCTTTTTTTCCAGACAGCTCGTTGAACAAGTGAAACAGCCATATCGCGTTCTGCTGGTGTCTGAATAAGAGGGACACAGTAACAAAACCTACTAAGCCTTGGTCTAAAAGCATTCGTTACCGGTAACAGTTTTACCTCAAGTTTTTCGAAATTAATGTTAAAATATGTCTAGTGGTTTCAGTAGCGCGTTTCTGATGCTGGATGCCACGGAGCTGCTGGGCTTGGAGCCCTGGCGCGTAGGGAGCAAGGATGCCCTGGGGATGGCATCCTGAAGGGGACCCGGCGCGTGGGGACATCCTGGCTGGGATGCCAGGCTGGGTACCCAGCCACCCTTCCCAAAGCACCTCCCAGCCTCCTGATTTCAGCGCAGCTGATGCTCCTGCGGCATCACTTTCCAAACTTTGGCCTTAAAATGCTGGGGTGCACCCAAAAATGTCTAGCCCTGGCCTCTTGTAGGCAGGGTTTGACCTTCAAGTACCTGAAATGCCGAGAGGTGCTTTGGGGAACGGCACAATGCTTGGGTGACAGCGGGGTGTGCAGGAGCCGAGCAGCTCTTCATCGCACCTCAGGCGTCTAAAGACCCTGAGAAGCCCGACCTTGAACCCTGAGCCTCCTTGGCCGAGCAGAAGCAGGTAGCTTGCCTATGTCATCTCCTGCCTGGGCGTCCAGCAGAGACAGCTCCAGGTTGGTGTCTCCAGTCAGGGCATCTCTTTACCAGTATCTAAAGTGAGAAGGGATGGTTTATACTGGCCGTGCAGTGGCAAGGGAGGGCTCAGGGAGCTGATTCGAGCCAAGTGATGGAATAGGGTGGAAAAGCACATGGAAGAGAGGGAAGGGAGGGAAGGAGGGAGGGAGGGCAGGAGGAGAGATGTGGAAAGGGCAAGGGTAGCACCCAGCAGAGCAGGACATGGGGGCACGGAGAGGAGAACAAACGTGGCTGGGCTGGGGCACACATGGCCATCCGCCTGCCGTCGCCAAGAGCCCTGGGTGCTGTTGGGGTGAAGGCAAAGAAGGGGTGTGTGAGAGGTGGGGTCTCACCTCTGGCAGCACGGAGGGACCCTTCGAAGTCCACCCCAAAAGCTCGTTTGGTGCCTGGGTGAGACGGCCACCTCCGAGGTCCCATCGGCATGGCACCTGGGGGCAGGCAGGCAACACGGATCCCTACCTCTTCTTTGCCTCTCCAAAAAGTCCACGGTCTTGGAAAACGTGAGTCTTTCCAGGCCAGCCACGTGTTCAGCTGTCCTCTCTTGGGAGCCCAGGTGTCTTCCGTGTCTCAGGAGGTCTGAGTTTTGTCCAGTGCCACGCCTGAGAGGGACAATGTCTCTTTCCTCGCTGTGCCCATCTAGGAGAGGTGGCGTGAGAGCTGCCCCAAGGCAAGGGGAGGCAGGGGAAGGAGCAGGTAGGGTGGCACGGGAGGGAGAGGACCGGTAGGGAGGAGTGGGACAGAAGTTGCGGAAGGGAGAGGAGGCAGGTTGAGGCAGCAGGGAGGACGGGAAGAGGAGGGTGGAGGAGAGTCTCCATCAGAGGCTGCGCTCTGCTGGGACCCTGCTGGTGGGACATTCATGACAAAAGCCCAGCCGGGGATGTGAGCAAGAGCGTCGCGGGGCAAGCGGGGGGAGAACAAGGGGGCTCTGGCCCATCTAAGCAGCTCCCGGCCCAGCTTGGTTGGCAGCGGTGTCAGTAACCCCTAGGTAGAGTTAAATTAATAATACCGTGTTTAGTACTGTGCAGTGCGGACACTGCTGCTCTGCTGGACTGTAACAGCAATAACGCCAGGGGCTTCCCGCCTTTCTCTTCACCATCTCAGCCTTAAAATACCTCCGGCACCATCAGCTCCCACGGAGAGCTGGCCAGCCAGCAAAGCCGGGAGCTCCTCTCTGCTCCCCACACCACATCCCACCCACATGGCGTGTTTTCCGGGGTCCCAGCCCCTCTCCCAGCTCCATTTAATGCCGGCGCAATCCGCCGTACGGCCGTGAACCAAAGCAACACCGCCCGCAAGGCCTGTGCATTTAATTACGTTTGGTTTAGCTTAGGGTTTTCAGAGTCGATGGGAAGGATTTCCAAAGAAAGGATTTCCAGTGGGAAGCACCTGCCCGGTTCTCTGGTTCCTTGGACAGGACCAGCCGCATGTCCCAGCCCTGGAGACTAAAGCCCAGGGAATGACGGTAAAACGCAACCAACCTGTTCGTTTTTGCGGGAAGAGGAGTTCAGTGCATAAATAGGCGATGAGAAAAAGAAGTAGGCAGGGCTCGGATCCACCCCCGCCAAATTTCCCCCCGACCCCAGGCCGAGCTTTCTGCTCGCGTGCCCTCCGCTGATCTCAGAGGTCGTTTTACTCCAGGTGAAAGCTGGGCTGCAGTCTCAGGTCGTTGAATTAGTCCAGTCCCTCACTTTGCTTCCCAAGGCAGTGTATGATGGCACTGGGATGGTGCTCCCGCCGCGGAGGGGACAGGGAATTAGCTGGCGGGATGCAGAGGGACAGGGATGCTCCCGGAGCACGTCCCATGCTGGCGGCCAGGTCCCACCAGTATCACCTAGTGTTTAAATGTGCGCCAAGTGTCAAAGTAAGGGCGGAAAAGCTGAATGTTGGTTACCTTTGGTACGTAAAGTGTACGTAACGCCTGGACTCAGAGTGAAGCACCGGAGTTGTGCGCCCATGACTTGCGCGAGCAGCAAGGCAGGTCTCGATAAAGCTGTTTGAGAAGGATTCCATCAGCAGCACGGGAGGTTTGGAGGTTGTCCGTTCCCACCCCTTGCCGTGGGCGACGTTTTATCCCAGTGAATAAGGGGCAGAAGCTATTCGCAGTGAAGGCAGCACCAAGCCAAGGCTTCAGGGCTTCCCAGCGTAAAGCGCACGGGAATATTTTGGTAAAGACAATTTAAATTAACTCAACCCCAAACGCTACCGAATGCAGCCGAGTCGCCAGTCGCGGTTGGGTGCGCTTGTGTTACGTTCCGGGCTGGACTCAGGCAGCCCGTGCCCGGCTGTGCCGGCTGGGGGGGTCCAAACCCCCTCCTGCCTTCCCCGGCACGTTGGTGATAACCGACGGCTGGTGCTCCACGGGGGAGAAAAGGGAGAAAAAGAGAGGGAGGTGTTGACACACGGAGCCTTTTCTTTCATTTTCTTTGGCATATTGTATGTCTAAAGCTTCGTTTCAGCCGCTGCTGAATGCATGAGTGTCGTGAGGATTCGCTGACGAAGGCTGGAAGCGGCGTGTGGAAGACGAAATGCTTCCAGTGTTCAACACCGCTATTTCTCCCGCCCGATGGCCAAGTATAGATTTTTGTCTCCAGAGCGCCTGCCAAAGCATTGCTCACCCCGGGCTTTCTGCGTCCTCCCCAGCTGTTTCTGACAGATGTGCCTGCTGCGGGCAATCTTTTGCCCCCCGCTTTTTCTAAACGCCAGCAATCCTTGCAGCCGGTGCCTGGAAAGAAGACCTTGAAAGGCATCGCCTGCTTTCAAAAGCCCTTTTCTTACTAGCCCCCCTTGTGCTCGGCCATTGCCACGTCCCCCGGACCAGCCGGGGCCCCGAGCTGGGCTGAATTCGCAGCTTCCCTGTAGGGGGGACGTTGCGGCTGGTATTGATGCAACAGAAATCTTATCTGGGGCACGGGGGACACTTTTTAAAAGCACAGCGATTCGCGGAATCGAAACGGCTATATTCGTATCCGCCCTGCCGCCCTTCAAAGCTAACGTGGGAATTGGCAAATAATGCCCTTTTTGGGATGCAGGAGGTTTTTATTGACTCGGGTCACTTGTCCAGCAGCAGCATCTGAGGGGCATCATGTCAATAGCAGCGTTAGCAACTCACGGTGAGCTTCAGACAGTGGCCAAAAGAAAGAAGCAAGCCCCCTCCACCCCCCCCCACCCCAGCTTGCTCCATCACCAGTGAGAGGGTCAGGTGTGAGAGGAGCCCTGTGAGCAAAAACATGCAAATAGCTCCTTTATTTAAACAACAATTTCAATTAAATGGAGCAACCTGTAGAAGGAAAGCCTTGCCGTGAGCCTGCAGGGTTGGCTGCAGGGTTACGCCGTGCTCCTTGGGAGGATGCGGTGGCCGGGCTCGTTAGGAAAGCTAGCAATAAACACGCACTGGGAAAGCACAAGTTAAAATACAGCCGCGTACTTCAAAGGCCGGGTTTTTATCTTTAGCAAATAGAGTTGACTCTCTGGTGTTTCCACACGGCCGGAGGAGCCCAGCCGAGTGGGCAGCGAGGCCATCTGCTCCCTCCGTCTGCTGCCACTGGCGCGTCCCTGCTGGCCCTGGCCTCCCGCGGGGACCCGGCCGGGTCCGGCGAGGGGTCAGGTGGCTTCTCACCGCCCCCGACCCTGAACTTCTTCTGACTTAATCTCTCTCAGGAGTTTCGTACGAGAATTCTCGCCGCTTGCCTTCAGCCAGCTTTCCTGGCTGGCCGGCCAGCCAGCCTGTCCCCCCGCAGAGGGGAGAGCATCCTTGGGAGGAGGCCGCCGTGCCTCCTCGGTAGAGGGGATTTTTGTTTTACAGGACACCGAAAGTACCCGTGAGAGGGGTCTGTGCTGCGATGTACATTAATGAAATGCAGCTGGTGGTTTTAATCTGTTGTGGCACGAGCTCAGCGCTGGCCTGCAAGGGAAGGGGCTTCGTCCTCGGGCCAGGAACGCGATCTCCGGAGGTCAGGATGGGACGTGGGTGATGTCCTTTCGCCAAGACATCCCGGTGTGCCCAGTGGCTGCCGTGTGAGGCATCGGGCAGGGCGACAAGGCGCGGGGTTCAGCTGGGGGTGGCAGGCGTCACCCCCAGGGGAATTGTGCAGTTGATGCCGTGAAAGGGACCAACACTGTTAGCCTGTGCCATGTGTCCAAGCATTTTGTGGCCAAAAGAAAAATAATCTCCTGGAGCCAGGGAGAGTTGTTGAGTTCCCGGGAACAAGGCTGACCGTTTGTCAAGTCGGTTAGAGGAGCTTAGTACTAGTGTGTTTGTGTCTTTGTCACGGGCCGGGTTTGCTTTCAGGCTTACGACCAGAAACTCCGCAGCCATTTCCAAGGAGGTTCAAACACTCAGGTTTCATGACCTGACGTGTCGAGGTCGGTAGGGATGGTGCTGCTGAGCGTCATCCTGAACCACCCAAACCCATCGCCCGCTCGCGTCCCCACGGCACGCACGCGGCAGAAAGCGGGGACGTGGCGCGGGTGGCACAAAGGAGCGGACCGGGGCCCTGCCTCCACCTCCCCGGAGGACAGAGCAGACAGAAACGCTCGCCCAAAGCACCCCGAGACCGCAGCGGACGTTATCGTTTCCGAGCTCCTGCAGCGACACGAGATAATTGATGGCGACAGCTATAGGGACGTGACCTATATAAGACGTAAGGCTGAGGACGTGGCGATGGAAAGGGACTTCTCACAGGCCCGCTGGTGTCCCAACCAGCAGCCCGTGAGCTCTTTATTCATGCTGCAAAGGCTAGCTAGCACACCACCATTAAACGCTGGTGTCTTAATAAGAGCAGGAGGACCAAAGCCTCCCGGCTGGAAGGAGAGGGGAGGGAGCGGGGCTGGGGACAGAGCAGGGACATCTCCATCTCCCAGGGAGGGCAGCTCCGTGCTCCGCGGGCAGCAGGCGCAGCAGGGATGGGGAGGAGAGATGTGGGGAGGCGCTTGGGGGCTGGGAGCCACAACCCGGCACTCGCCGCCCCGGCCCCTCACCCACCCAGCGCCTGGGGAATTAACATCGAGATCCAGATCCCCACCGTCCTGTAGTGCAGGTGAGCGGCTCTGGGTCTAAACCCCGCATCCTCCAGCTGGGGAGAGGAGATCGTAGCCATTAACAGCACCATTTTCAGCATTGCCTGAGTCTCACCAGCTTTTCCAGTGCCAGAGCAACCCGGCGGCGCTGGGTGAGCCAATACGGTTGTTTAAAGACCAGCCATTAAATAGCCCGGTCCCTAATTAAACATCCTCAGCCCTATTCCCCCCCTCCACCCCGCCTTTCCCCCCTTCAGCTCGACAAGGGAACAGTGACCGTCACCCCGCTCCCACCACATTTCTTCCCGAAGGATCGCCGGAGGCCGCCACGATTTCCCCTTTGCTGGTTTCCCGCTGAATTGTTTCTCCTGCATGTTTGATGGCCCAAACTGTATTAACTGTAATTTTGTACGAAGAGTGACTGTCCGTTGGTTTAATAGAGCATTAGTTATTGTAATAATTTATTGGCTGTCGGTAATGTATTTATTAGTTACAAAATGTTAATAAAGTGCCAGCTCTTTTCTAGCGTGAGAGGGTTTTTATTGTGTCTCCCTTGAGCGTGTCCAGCTTCTCCAGCCCGTGACTTGCCCCGTGTCTGCTCCGTGCGCACACGGGTACGATACGCACCCACCGCGTGGGTCGGCTGCCACAGCCTCCTTTGCTTGGAAATACGGCATTTGAAAAGGATATAACCCAAAGGTGTTTCATTCTGTGGAAGTATTTGGCGGGAATTGTTTTTTTCCCTTTTGCTTTTGAGTAGGACAGCTTTACCGTGGTTTCTTTTCGTCCCTTGGCTTCTTGAAGTTACCCTTCTCCTCCTCAACTCCCTTGCCCTGCGTATCGATGGCTGACCGTCCACGCTTTGACTCCGGCGCTGCCAGCCCCCCTGCTGGCGTCCGTCTGCCCGCGTCCCGCTGCCCTTTCGGTGGCGATGCTCAGCGCGGGCACCGGCAGGGCAGAGCGTCCCTCCCGCCCCGCTGCTGCCTCCGGTATCTATTACGAACCAAGAAACAAGCTTCGCGTTTCTTTTCCGCCGTCTCTTCACGCCAGCCCTGCCAGCACAGAACCAAAAGAGCCGTTTCTGGTTCAATTCAGTAAACGGTGCGTCCCCCCCGACACTCCCCTTGCGATAACATCGTACCCGGAGCACCTCTCCCTGCCTCTGAAATAACGCTTGCGCCAGTTTGTTCTTTTTGTGTTTCAACGAAACACCTTCCGTTATTTGGGGGGCGTGAAATAGGAGCGAAGAACTTGAAGAAACTTGAAGAAATTTTCCGTAAACCTCAGCAAAGGGAAAACTAACTATTATTGCTGTTGACTTCACCCATGCCCAGTGACATAACTCCAGCTGGACCCATCCCTAGACACGTGTCCCCGCACAGCCCGTCCTGCACATCCGACGGAATTACAGGCCAGCTCTGAGGAAAAACTAACAGCTGAAAGGATTTTTCTTTGTATATTTGTATCGGGGATTTTTTTTTTTTTTTTAAAGTTTCCTGTGGGATGCCTGTGCAGGGGTGCAGGGCTCGGAAATCACCGGGGTTATTTTTCTTGTGCTTGGGATTTTCATTCCCCCGGGCACCTGCTTCGTTTCCGCTCCTCCACTTCATTTAAATATAATATACATATGCAACAACAAGGGGCGGGGGGGGACCACAACAAAACACGCAGATACTTCTCATAAAAATCTCAAGATGCAGAATTTTTGCAGCAGCCACAAGTCAAGAAGAACCACATCGTTTTGTGGCAGTTTCTGTTTTCCACAGGAATAAGATGGTTGGGTTTTTTTGGTTTTGTTTTTTTTTTTTTTTTAAAAAAAAAAAAAAAAGATAAGGATCAAATGATCCCGAAGCTTTGGAAAGCGACTGCTTGGCATCCCTGGCTACTCTTTGTCAAGGAGGCGACGGCGCGCTCCGAAAGCCTCTCCAGATGAGATGAGACATCTGCTGAATTTTGCATGCGGAGCTGCAGCTGAAGTGTAGCTAATAAAATGACTCACTAATAAAACATTCATGGAAAACTCCAAAATGTGTAATTGGGTCATCACTTCATGAGGAAACACGTGCATTCTCGCAAGTCCAAACCCCGCCGCCTTGCTGCACCTCAAAAAAAAAAAAAAAAAAGGGGGGTTCTGGGGTGGGTATTTGCTGCAGGGGCTTCCCACCTACTGCTGAGCACCTCGGCTGCCCGGAGCACCTCTCCGCTGCTCCCAGCATCACACACGGCTTCTCCAAACACGGGTGTCCCCGTGTGAGGGGCAGCAGGGATCTGGCCTTGGGGTGGGGGGGAACGGTCTCAGCCCCAAGAAGGGGTTGCAGAGAGGGGCATGGAGCCAGGGGGAGCAGCTTTGGACTTCATCAAGTTCTTGCACCAGGAGCTTTGCAAGTTGGAGTAATGGACTAGGTGGGTACCGGCAACGGAGAAGGTGCCCCAAGTGTCTCCCGGTGCTGGCAGCAGAGCAGCAGGGAACGGTTTTCTGGTTATTCTAAGAGCAAGTTAATGATGGAGAAGAGTTTTTGAGAGCTCCTAGAGAGCCGATTCGGTCCTGTCCAGCTTCACACTAACGGCGAGCGCATGTGCCTGCCCGCACAGACACCCCGCGGCCGCTGGAGTGAAGCACTAAAACCCTCTGCTCGATGGTGCCCTGTGACGGCGGATCCCGCGCAGGACACCCTCACCCTCCTCCTCCTCCTGTCCTTCTGTCCGCTCTCCACTCCCTTCCGGGAATAACTCACATAGCATGGGGGAAAATGGCTTTGTATGGCTTTTGTCCACATGTAAAAGGGCAATTAACTTTTTTAAAAAAAAAAAAAAGTTACAGCTCTTCAAGATTTGCCTCTGTTTGTGCTCCTATGCTTAAAGCCTCCCTGGAGCAGCTCGCAAGCCAGGAACGCTCGGGAGAGCTGCGTGGTGGGCTGGCAGAGGCACTGCATTGGTTTCATCGAATGGTCTGGGTTGGAAGGGACCTTAAAGCCCACCCAGTGCCACCCCCTGCCCTGGGCAGGGACACCTCCCACCAGACCAGGTTGCTCCAAGCCCCATCCAGCCTGGCCTTGAACCCCTCCAGGGATGGGGCAGCCACAGCAGCGCTGGGTTGTCTCGGCAGCGGCCCGGCCACCACCGTGGTCTTTTCAAAGGAGATTTTTCCCAGGGGCAGAAGGGCCCAGCTGGGACAGGACCTGCCTCTGGTACCCTTCCAGGCGGGTCCATAGAACCGAGACAGCCAAAACTCCCTCCATCCCAGTCCCCATGCCCGGTGCATCCCGGCTGCTGGCTGGCGTTGGCGTCCATCCCTTATTTAGGCTCTGCAAGCGGTGCCTCGGGGGTGCCCAGCCCCTAGAGAGATGCAGGCGAGACCAGAAAGCTGCAGCCCCTTTCCCAGCTCCTCACTTGATGCAGGTGAGGAGAAAATGAGGGGTTTTTTTCTGCTCTTCCTTGAAGCTTCGGGCGCCAGCCCTGCTCAAGCAGCTGGCGCAGAGGCTCTGCAGGGGGGCAGTGGAGGATCAGCTGCATCCTCCAGCCCAGGATGAGACCAAAACTCTGTTTCCTCCACCTTTGTAACCATCTCACATTTACCACTGTCTTGCTTTAGAGATTTTTATTGTTATTTTTTTTTCTTTCTAAGCATTTCAATTCAGACAAATGTTCTCCTCTCCTCTAACTCTCTCTTTCTCTCTGCCTTTCTCTCTCCCCTCTCCTCCCTCCGTGCTCCCTGTTGCAGAACCGCATGCACGAATCTCTCATGCTCTTCGACTCCATCTGTAACAACAAATTCTTCATCGATACCTCCATCATTCTCTTCCTCAACAAGAAAGACCTATTTGCCGAGAAGATCAAGAAATCTCCCCTGACCATCTGCTTCCCTGAATACACAGGTAGGTGCCAGGGCCGACGCGCCGCATCCTGGCGTGACACCCACTGCCGGGGGGGGCTCGTCTCGCAGTGGGATGGAGGGGACGGGGTGACTTTATGGGGGGGTGGGAGGAGGGGGCAAAAGCGCTGCCCACCTTCGAGAGCTGCGGTGCAGCTCCCTCACCCTGCTCTTGGAGGGGGCGGGGGGGGCAGTTGTGTCCTGTGCGTGGTTAATTCTTGCGGCAAAGGCACGCGGCGGGCTGGTGGGACAGAGAGATGATGGTCAAGATGGTCAAGACAAATGGAGATGAGCTTTACTGAGCCCGGCCACAGGGAGCTGTGGAAAGGAGACGCCTTGGTGAGAACCAACTGCCCACCACTTGAGCCATCCCGTTTGCCGATGGCTCCTGAGAAGGTCCTGCTAGAGGAGGCGAGACACGTGGTCCCGCATCTCCCATTCGCGTCCTCCCAGGAGGGCCTTTGAGCAGGCTACAGCTAGAGAAGGGAAGAGCCTCCTTACAGGAGGAATCTGCGAAACCACAAGAAAAATCGCACATTTTTAAGTGAAACCAACATGGCTTGGGGGAAAGAACAGCACCCAAGAAGGTGGGGTAAGAACAGATACCCCTTCTGAATTCTCCAAGGGAAAGAAAAAATCGGTTCCGACTCAGAGGCTCCAGTATCCCTACAAATACTTGAATGTCTCTGAACTATTTCACCCAGAGCACACACACCCCCCGGACACCAGACCCCGGGGACAAGGGGGTCCCCCATCAAGAGAGCACCCGTTGCCCTACGGCATAAGGGCACCAGCATCTCCACCGGAGCTTTTTAGGCTTCTCCATCATGAAAGCAGCAGTTCTTTTTCCCCAGCCACCTGGTGGGACATCCCAAACTCTCTCGCACGGAGTTGTACAGCGTATCATGGCTGCTCCGGGAAGGGGGACAGCCCGGTGGCACCGGGCCACCTCCCCTCTCCTTCAGCCACCCACCGCCTGGGGAAGGAGGGGAACCGTCCAGCTGGAAAAGGAAAATAAATCTCCAGATAATAGCAGCTCTTCCAAAGGCGATTTCAGGGGCGTAATTCAGGCTTTGTAGCTTCCCGCGAGGGGCCAGGCGCAGCCGCTCGCTGCCGTAAGCAGCTTAATACAATAATGCACATTTTTCCGCTCGAAACATCTGGCCCCTCTCCAACCCGCCTTAAAAAAAGCAAAGCCCCCCGGCCCACCGGGCGAGTGGGCAACGGCGTGTCTCCGAGGGGCTCCTGCCCCATGGCTGCCCCTCGCCCACCCCAGAGCCCCGGGGTGAGACCCCCGCCCAGCCCAGCCACGGCCCTGATGGCACACGGAGGGGCTCAGACAGCACCCAGGGGTGACACTGGGGTGGCTACCAACCCTCCCGGCCATCCCTCCCCCTGCCTACCTAGCCGGGGGGCCACGAGGCCCCCCGGCCTTTCTCCCCCCCTCCGTGTTCCCTTGGGATGCACCACAGCGACTCACAGGTGACGTCCCATCAGCAGCAACACCGGCAGGAGCATCCCTTGGACACAGCCCCACAGGGGCTGCTGGGGGCTGCTGCCCTTCCCCAGGGGTGGGAAAAAGGGGGAGCGGGCGGAGGGGGCAAAGCGGGAACACCTGGGGAGGGAGGAGTCTCCAATGGAGCCCAGGTGCTCTGTGTTTTGGGGGGAAAACAGGGGGAAAATGGGGTGGAAAAGGGTTGGTGGGGGGCAAAGGAGGGAGATGGGGGGAAAGAGGGGTAAATGGACCCTGCTGAGGGGCGAATTGGGGGGGGGGAAAAATAGAAAATAAATAGGTTTTGCCTGGGGTTTTGAGAAATAAAGCAGTCTGCAAGCAGGGAGGGGCAGGAGGGTGGTGGCTGGTGGCCCTGACGCCCCTCGCTCTGTCCCCCCCCTTCCCCGCCTCTGCCCACAGGTCCCAACACCTACGAGGACGCGGCCGCCTACATCCAAGCACAATTCGAGAGCAAAAACCGCTCCCCCAACAAGGAGATTTACTGCCACATGACGTGCGCCACAGACACGAACAACATCCAGGTGGTATTTGACGCCGTCACCGACATCATCATTGCCAACAACCTGCGGGGCTGCGGCTTGTACTGACCCCCCCCTCCGCCGGCACAGAGCGACTTCTTCGGTGGCGGTCGCGGCGCCAGGAGAGAAAAGAAAGGAAATAAAAAATATATTAAAAAACAAAAAAAAACAAAAAAAACCCCAAAAAAACCCCAACAAAAAACAAACCCCAAACCCCAACGCGACCACACACGGACACACACACGCACGCACGCACGCACGCACATGCACGGGGGGGGGGGCGGGGGGGGAAAGAAAGGAAAAAAAAGCGAAATGAAAGGAAAAAAAATACAAAACCAGATGGAATGAGAGAAAAAAAAAAAAAATCGTGATCGTAATCATGCAAGTTGGTAAATAAAAAGGCGTAAGGAAAAATTATATATATACGTATATATATATATAAAAAAAAAAAAATAAATCCACACCCACCTTTTTAGTTAGTCTCAGGAGCCGCGGGCAGACCCCACTGCCCCGGCGGCTCCAGCCCCCCCCGCATCATCCCGGGGGTCCCAGCAGCTCCCGGTGCCCCCCGGGGTGTGGGGGGACACGGGGGCAGCTCCCGGCGTCGCCCCACGGACCCTGCCCGTCCCCCGCCGCGGCCATGCCGCTGCTCTTCTGCGGGGGGGGCTTCTCCTCCCGGGAGGTATTTGACCGTGGGGGGGTGTATTTTTTTTTATTATTATTATTATTTATTATTATTATTACTACTACTACTACTGCTATAATTAATTATTGTGGGTAAGTTGTTTTTTTTTTTAAATTATTATGATGATGGTTATTTTTCTTTCCGGGGGGGGGAGAAAGGCCAGGCTGCCAACGCCTGCCCAGGCCCTGGGTGAGCTGCTGCCTCGAGTAACTAAAAGATATATTTAAAAAAACAAAACAAACAAACAAAAACAAACAAACAAACAAAAAAAAACAAAAAGGAGGGGGAAAAAATTGAAAACTTCCCCCCCCCCGCCCCCGCCCTCCCAGACCTCCCCCGGCCATGTGTCGCAGGTTAAAAAGGGAACCAACAAGATCTTTTCCCATTTTCCATCCTGGCTGGCCGGGGAGGAAGGCTGCGGTGGGAGCATCCTCCTCCCGCTCCCGCTCCGGGCGTTTTGGGCTTAGATTATTTCGGAATTCCTGCCCCGTTGGAGGCCGGAGCCCTCGCCAACCGGGAGCCAGAGGGGGTTTTTTTTCCCCCCATTTTCATTCCCTCCTGGTTTTCCAGCTCCCATCTCACCCGCCACGTTCGTATCCAAAAGCACAGCTCGGCCCCCCCCAGCTTCCCACCTCCCGCGGAGCCGAGCAGGAGGGTTATACAGATATACAGATTTGATTTTATTTTATTTTATTTTATTTTATTTTATTTTATTTTATTTTATTTTATTTTATTTTTATTTTACTTATTTTATTTTATTTTATTTAGGGTATTTTTTGTTTTGTTTTGGTTTTGGTTTTTTTTGTTGGGGTTTTATTAATTTTAAACCCTTTCCAGTGAATGCTTTTTTTGTGCTGCTTTTTCATCCTGCGTCCCCCGGCCACCCCCCCCCGTCCTGCCCCAAGTCCTCTCTCCCTTTTAGTGAATGGTGTTTTTTCTCTCTCATGTGGGGATGTTTGTGCTGAGAAAAAAAAAAAAAAAAGAAAAAAAAAAAGAAAAAAAAGGAAAAAAAAAAAACTTAAAAAACAACCTTTAAAAAAAAAAAGCAAGAATGAAAATAATTTAAAAATTTTAAAAAAAACCACACACAAAACCACAAAAAATAATTAAAAAAATAATAAAAAAAAAAAACAAACAAAAAACAAAAATCGAATGTAGTGTTTACATCGAAGCCACCGTTTTCATGACCAATCCTTTGTCATTTCTACTTTGATTAGTAACCAGACGTCTTCACGGTTTCACTTTTACGAGTTACCTTTGCTGAAGAAGAGCAGTCACACCTGTTTAAAAGAAAATGAATAAATAAAGAGGAAACTTAAAAAAAAAAATAATAAAAATATTATATATATATATATATAAAGCGCCAGGTCTTTCTAAGCCTTTCTATTACCAATCAGTGAGGTTTCTGTGATATATTACACACTGCCAATCTCTTTCTCTGACTAATGGAAAAATTCATGTGTAGCTCAATAAAGAGAATGTTTGTCTGTACCCCGGGCTCTCCCCTCCCGCGCCTCCGCCTCCTTCTTTCCCCCCCCACCCCGCGCCCGCCTCCTTCTTTCCAAAGGGAGAAAGGAAAAAAACACCAAAAAACCAACAACACTAAAAATCACGGGTTTTTTTTTTTTTGGGGGGGGGGGGGGGTGTTGGTTGGTGCTGGTAGCACGGGCAGGAGGGGCTGAGCAAAGAATTGGGTGTCGATCTTGGGTGGGAGCCCTTCCAGATGGCTCCGGTTGCCTCACTGGGAGCAAAAATCCCCCTCAAAAAACTCCCCGACCAAGAAAAAAAATTTTTTTTGTTTCTTTGGGGAACGCGGAGATGGTCGTCAGGGCGAGTCCTTCATCTTGCAGTAACATCAGAAACTCCCAAATGTGCGAGTTTTTTTCCCCCTGAGATAGTGAGGAAGGTTCTCCAAGAAAGCTGAGACTTTCCCCCTGCTGCAGGAGCAATTCAGGGTTTGATTGGGTTTGGGTTTTTTCCCCACAATTTGGGGTGGGTTTTTTTTTTTGCAATTTGGGTTTTTTTTTCTCACTCTCCCCCATTCCAGGTCCCCCAGCTCCACACACGCCAGCATCGGGCAGCATAGAATCATAGAACTGCCAGGGTTGGAAGGGACCTTAAAGCCCACCCAGTGCCACCCCCTGCCCTGGGCAGGGACACCTCCCACCAGCCCAGGTTGCTCAGAGCCCCATCCAGCCTGGCCTTAAAAACTTCCAGGGATGGGGCTTCCACCACCTCTCTGGGCAACCTGTTCCAGTGTCTCACCACCCTCATGGTGAAGAACTTCTTCCTAACGTCCAGTCTGAATCGACCCATCTCTAGTTTTAATCCATTCCCTCTAGTCCCACCGTTAACCTGACATCCTAAAAAGTCCCTCCCAAGCTTTCTTGTAGGCCCCCTTAAGATACTGGTAGGCCACTATAAGGTCTCCTCAGAGCCTTCTTTTCTCCAGGCTGAACAACCCCGACTCTCTCAGTTTGTCCTCCTAGGAGAGGTGCTGCAGCCCTCTGATCATCCTTGTGGCCCCTGCATGATGGCAGGTGGGACACTGGAGAGCCAGTTTCCTCTTGGCACAGCCTGGGACCGAGCTGGTTTCTCAGCACCATGCTTGCCATCCCCTCCTGAGCCACAGGAACGTCTCCAAACCCCACGGGACCACAGGGCCCATCAGCAAAGCCAGGGAAGGAGCCGTGGGACGGTTACCCAAACAGCCAGGAACCCTGCCCTGGTTTTATGCTGGGCCACCCATTGGGCAAGGTTGGCTAGCAAAGCTGCTCCATCACACAGCAGCATCTCCTGGTCTCCTGCCCCACGCAGATTATTTGCTGGGTTAAAAAAATGGCTGGGCCCAAAGAGTTGTGGTGAACGGAGTTAAATCCAGTTGGTGTGTGGTGTTCCCCAGGGCTCGATACTGCGGCCTGTTCTCTTTAATATCCTTATTAACAACCTGGACGAGGAGATCAAGTGCGCCCTCAGGCAGTTTGCAGATGACACCGAGTTGGGTGGGAGTGTCGACCTGCTTGAGGGCAGGAAGGCTCTGCAGAGGGGTCTGGGCAGGCTGGATCCATGGGCCGAGGCCAACGGCGTGAGGGTCAACAAGGGCAAGTGCCGGGTCCTGCACTTGGGTCACACCAACCCCATGGATGCGACAGGCTGGGGGCAGAGCGGCTGGAGAGATGCCTGGTGGAGAAGGACCTGGGGGTGTTGGTTGACAGCCGGCTGAACGTGAGCCAGCAGTGTGCCCAGGTGGCCAAGGTGGCCAACAGCACCCTGGCCTGTATCAGGAGTAGACCAGCAGGACTGGGGCAGTGATGGTCCCCCTGTGCTCGGCACTGGTGAGGCCCCACCTCGAGGGCTGTGTCCAGTTTTGGGCCCCTCACCACAGGAAAGACATTGAGATGCTGGAGTGTGTCCAGGGAAGGGCAACGGAGCTGGTGAGGGGTCTGGAGCACAAGTCCTGTGAGGAGCGGCTGAGGGAGCTGGGGGTGTTCAGCCTGGAGAAAAGGAGGCTGAGGGGAGACCTTCTCGCTCTCTGCAACTCCCTCAAAGGAGGGTGCAGCCAGGGGGGGTCAGTCTCTTCTCCCAGGGAACAGGCGATGGGACAAGGGGAAACGGCCTCAAGTTGCGCCAGGGGAGGTTTAGGGTGGATATTAGGGAAAATGTCATCACGGAAAGGGTTGTCAAGCCTTGGAACAGGCTGCCCAGGGCAGTGGTGGAGTCGCCATCCTTGGAGATGTTTAAAAGCCGGGCAGACGTGGTGCTGAGGGACGTGGGGTAGTGGTGGGTTGGTCAGTGTGAGGTTGATGGTTGCACTTGGTGATCTTAAAGGTTCCCTTCCAACCTAGAGGATTCTCTGATTCCATGACTCAAGTTCTGGCTGTTTACAGCGATCCAGAAGTAGCTCATGCTGGTACTGGGGAAGGCAGTCAGGCTTATCCTGAGATGACCTCCCTTTCCAGGGAAGCGGAGCCAGCCAAGAGGCCACCACTGGTCCATGTGCTCCTCTGCACAAACCAGCCTTTCATGGCTGAAGTAGGTCATTGTGCATCGGTGTCGCAGGCAAGGATGCCATCCAGCGACTTCCCAGGGCCCGCTCCCCAGGGAACAAAGGGAAGAGCTGCCGGGAAAGGGTCAGGAATCCAACGAGAAGAGGAGACAAGTCCAGAAAGAACAGCCCAGGGGTCTCTGGAACATCCCCACCCCTCCTCGGTTTAGTTCCAGGCGCCTCCCGGCGCCCCCAAGCCCAGCAGCTGCTTTACGCAGCTCTGTTGCAGCCGGAGCCGTTGCAGGATCCCGGGCGAGGGGGATTCGTGCAGGACAGGCTCACGGCACCTTCTCCTTCCCCATCACCTGCTGCCGGGCAGAGGACGACTCCACAGCAGGGTCCCTCAGCACAGAGAGAGAGGGCTGGTGGCTGAGAAGAGCTGCTTTACTCGGCACCTTTCCAGGCCAGCACGAATGTAAGAAATCAGGGATTCGTTATTTTATTATTAATATTATTACAATTATTTCTTTTTTAGTGGTGAAATTTGGGGTGGCTGAGACGCTGCACAGCTCACGGAGCAGCAGAAGCTGGGGGAGGTGGTTGGTGCAGTGCTGCTGCCCGGGGGAGCCAGGGGCTCCTCATATTCTGTGCTTGGGGAGGGGGAAGGAAATGTCCCTGGGAGAGCGGGCAGCCTGGGAGAGGACATGCCGCGGTGGTGGAGATCTTGCAAACCCAAAGCCAGGTCAAGCCCAAAGCTAGGTCAAAAAGCAGCGCTGGATGCAGCCATAGAATCAGAATCACAGAATGGTTCGGGTTGGAAGGGACCTTAAAGCCCACCCAGTGCCACCCCCTGCCCTGGGCAGGGACACCTCCCACCACACCACGTTGCTCCAAGCCCCGTCCAGCCTGGCCTTGAACCCCTCCAGGGATGGGGCAGCCACAGCTTCTCTGGGCAACCTGGGCCAGGGGCTCACCACCCTCACAGCAAACAATTTCTTCCCCAGATCTCACCTAAATCTCCCCTCTTCCAGTTTAAACCCCTTCCCCCTCATCCCATGGCTCCCCTCCCTGCTCCAGAGCCCCTTCCCAGCTTTCCTGGAGCCCCTTTAGGGCCTGGCAGGGGCTGGAAGGTCTCCCCGGAGCCTTCTCTTCTCCAGGCTGAACCCCCCCAGCTCTCTCAGCCTGTCCTCCCAGCAGAGGGGCTCCAGCCCTCCCAGCATCTCCGGGGCCTCCTCTGGCCCCGCTCCAACAGCTCCGTGTCCTTCTGCTGTTGGTGCCCCAGCGCTGGAGGCAGCACTGCAGGGGGGTCTCACAGAGCGGAGCAGAGGGGCAGAATCCCCCCCCTCGCCCTGCTGCCCACGCTGCTGGGGATGCAGCCCAGGCTGCGGGGGGGTTCAGGCTGCTCATGTTGAGCTTCTCATCCACCAACACCTCCAAGTCCTTCTCGGGGCTGCTCTCAGTCCATTCTCCACCCAGCCTGTCCTTGTGCATCCCCACTGCTGAGATGAAGCCGGGCTGTACAAAATGCATCATCAGGTACCAAATTTCCCAGAAATGCAACAAGGAGCAGGAACTCAAGGGAACCCAGACACCCCCCCAAAAAAAGTATTTCTGTGCTGTTTTCTCCTCTCCCACCTGCACTCCCAGAGGTCCATGGAATCTGCCGCTCGAGTAGACCCAAACTCCATGCAGTTCACACACACAACAGCTCTCCCCCCCTCCGCCTGCTGCCAGACAGTTCAAAACCCCACTTTGTTTTTCCAGTCCCTCGAGACACCGTTTCTCTTCCATTTCCATGTTCACAGCACGACTGAACTCCAGCAGCAATTACTGCTCCACGAGCCCAGGATTGCGAAAACATTCCCAAAGCCGGTGTTGGGCGGTTGTGTTCCCTTCCCTCCCGAGAGAAAGGGGGAACTGAAGAGGACCAAAGTGCGGGTGTTTCATTTACAAACCAAACGCGCGCCAGGAACACAAGAAATCACACTAGAGAAATTTCCAAACAGTTTCCAACACTGACCAAGTTTTTATTTTTGGTTTTTTTTTTTGTTTGTTTTCTTTTTTTAAACAATAAAAACAAAACAGCTGTGCTCTGAGCAAAACCAAAGATCTCCAAAAAAAAAAAAAAAAATTCTTTTAAGTTTACTAATAGCATTGCAAGGTAAGGCTTCCCAAAGAGTTTTATTGAAATAAATTATTTTCGCCTAAACATCGATGCGACTCCTCTCATTAAATTCACCTTCAAATGTCCTAAAAACCAACAGTAAAAAAAAAAGTTACCAACAATTCTAGATAATACTGGGCTCCTTCTAAAGGACAGCGATACTAGAACTCACTCTTCAGAAGTTTAAAAATTAAGTCACTGCTGTGTCAAATTCAACTACGCAAGCTAGCATCGGCGGCTCCGAGTGCATCCCGTGCCCAAAGTTCTTTAGAAAAATCAGAAATTAGCAAATTGGGCTCAACCCCCCAACTCCTCCACTCCTTCTAAACTCCCGGTGAAGTTGTGGGGTTTAAAAAAAAAAAAAAAAAAAAGAAATAAAAAGCAAGGTATCGGAGCTACCTCCATAAAGTCCCGTCCGTGTTGCTCTGGAGTCCAGAACAGGCAGGTTTTTCTATCATACTCCCTTGGTTTCTGGTAATACTGAGCGGAGGGGCTGCCGCCTCGCCTCACGGCCCTTCTTCTTCACTCCGTTCCCTTCGGCCTCTCACTTGTTTCTGGCCATAAAAGGCAAAGGAAAATAACGCAGCCCCGGGGAACGACCAACGCCAGGGCTCTGCCAGGGCAGAAGAGCCCAGCAACGGCAAACAAACTATTTTATGCCGGAATCGAGGTGAATCAGTGCTTCGCTGCGCAATTCTTTTTATTTTTTTTTCTGCGTTATGTAGCTAAACAATTTCCATCCAGCCTAAGAACTGACGTGCCAGCGACGCTACCCCAGCCCTTCAAGCCGGCCTACGTAACACCCTTTATTCTCCATATGAAGAGATCAAAGAGCGGGCGCCCGCTCGTCTAACACTGGGTTTGCTGCAAATTTCTAAGCTTTCTTCTCTCTTGGAATAACCCTCCCGGATCTCGAGCCGCACGTGCCAGCGCCTCCGCAACCTGCACCCGCAGCTGCTAATTCGGAAGACGCTTTCTCCAGCCTCCGCCGTGCAGTCAGCCTAATACCTCATGCTAGCTGCAGAAATCATGCCCGTGGTTTAGAAAGTGCCTTTTTGTTTGTGGAGGGGATCAACGTCACATAGAAAATATTACAAAAAAAAGGTTAATTTGTCAGCCGTCCAAACATTATTAGACCACATGCTTTATACAGCAGAGAGGCAGCCAGCTCACTCGGCAGCACAGCCAGCTGAACTCTGAAGAGAGACACTTTCCTGCTGGTATAGAAAGCGCAGGGTGGTTTGGTTTGGTTGTTTTTTTTTTTTGTATTTAATTTATTTATTCAACATTGCTCACGAGGAGGAGGAAGGAAGGGCAACGAGCGCTAAGAGTTTTGCTGCATCTGAAGTCTCCGTTCGGCGGCGGCAGCGAGCGTCCTGCGACGCAGGGTGACGGGATCGGCGGAGGCTCCCTCGGGCGGAGGAGAGGGCTTCTCTGTGCTCAGCTCCTCGTCGGAGGTTTTGTTTAAGTAACGCCTGCGAGAGGAAAAAGGAAAAGACGGGTGAGCAGAGCCCATGTCATTTTGGCTCTGCAAAATACTCCACTGGCACATCCACAAGGTAAGGGAGGGCGCAAGGCACACTGAAAGAGGGAAAATACCTTGATAAAAGCACACACAAGCTACGTATTGAAATAATAATAAAAAAAAAAAAAGCCTGTATAACCTAGGAGAGGCTTTGCAGAGTTGGCGGAAGCTCTTAGTGCTTGTGCAAGATCCTTGTGCCCGTGGGAGGCAGCCAGTTCTGAAGGCTCTACTCTTAACCCAGAGCAATTCACCGAGACTGCAGGTGAGTCACTGAATCCCTCTGTCCCCGTTATTCCACCATTTGTAACATGCTGGCAGTGTCCCCCACGAGAAGTCTGACGACAATAAGTAAGCCTGGGACAGAAGGGGCACTAGGGCTGCAAAGCGTAAGGCAAGGCAAAAA
Source organism: Larus michahellis (assembly GCF_964199755.1). Taxonomy (NCBI): domain Eukaryota; kingdom Metazoa; phylum Chordata; class Aves; order Charadriiformes; family Laridae; genus Larus; species Larus michahellis. The sequence continues at coordinate 20,816,436 of NC_133899.1, forward strand.
TACAAGGAAGCAGCCGCCAGAGCTAACAGTCCGATGAATTTTTACGTCTAGGGACAAAACAGAGTAGTTTGCAACTCCACAGCCCCTCGGTGCAGGAAGAGAAGCAGTAAAGCAGAAAGTCAGAAATACTTTGCCTTCCTAAATGACGTTTTCCAAACATAAACAATTCTAGGAGCAAGCCTATTTGTACACTTAAAACTCTTCAAAGGTGTCACACCCCCAGTTATTTATATGAACGCATTTCAGTGTGGGGGAAAAAAAAAAAAAAAAAGAGCGTAGACAGCCCAACACCACCAAAGGACACAAAACAGTGTAGATTTTGTAGACCCGTTCAGTAGTTTCCCTGCAACACAGAGGAAGGGACAACATTTGTTACAAATGCTAAAAAGTTTTCTCTGCATCACTAAAGCAATTTTCCTTCTCTTTTTGTCAGCAACTGGATGCTAGTAAAGCTCACCAACGTGACTGAAATGCGTGAAAAAAATTAAATTCTACCTCTAACACCTATTACTAGTGGGGCTAAAAGAAAAAGTTGATCACTGTCTCCTTACTGGTGTCGACTTGCGGGTCGTGAGCTCCTCTGGCGTGCTTTAGTAAGTGGTCACCTGTCAACTCTGCTTCGTGCTTAAGACACTCGCTCTGTATTTGGAAAAAGCGGTTCCTGACAGTCATTTCAGCTGTAACAGCACGGGCAGCGTGGGCCAACGCCTACGCCAGGGGACAAGCTAAAGATGACTAGAGGACTCAACACAAGTAATGCGCTCTCGCTTATTACAGGCTCAGACCGAAGCCTGGAGAAATCACACTCTGATTTCCAAGAGCTTTGCATCAACCGCTTAGGAAGCTGTGTACATGGTGGGACATGCGACGCTATTTCAGCGTTGGGTTTGTCAGCAACGGTTGTTTTAAGCAGCATCCTGAGCCTGCTGTAGCAGATGTATTCATTCCTCGTACTACTCTTTGCATCTCAGTGGTCATAATCCATTTGAAACCCATTCTGGGGGACTACAACCCAGTGGCTAGGCTGGAGTTGTAGGAAGGAACGTACTTTCGAGCTTGCTGCAACAAGTCCTCCTTCCGCTGAACCAACATACGCTGCCTTTCATCAGCTGACTTTGAAAAGCGACTCCCCCTGGCCTCGAAGTCTTCTGCTTCACTAGGCTCTGCTTCCATTTCGCTGAATTCCACCATTTCTTCCAGTCTTGAGTTGAGTTCAAGTGGCACTCTCTCAGTCTAAGAGAAAAGGAAAAAAAGCCGTTAAGTCTTTGCAAGATTTGCAAGCGGGGCTTCTTCGCATCAAATCAACAAGCTACGAACAACGGTCATTTTCTGAGGCATTGGAAGAAACGAGACTCTCACCTGCTGCACCCTATTCCCTTGGGCTGCCTTGAAAACCCCAGCCAAAACAGAGAACAATGCTATTTCAAAACATGGTCGAAGAGTCTGTATTCTATAACGCTGTATCTTTTATGGCCTGCCTGAAAGTAATCTCAAAGACAAACATTAATTACTCATAATTAATGCTCTACGAAAACGGGGCATTTGAACCAGCCAGATTCTGCAGCCGACCTGACAGGCAATGCAACAGTAAGGAGTTGAAAAAGCAGAAATCCATATACTAAGAAAAGAACAGCAAACGTATCTGCAAAGAGGACGCGTGCTTGAGAAGGGAATTTATGAGGTTTCGGTTCACCGGGTTCTGCAGCACCCAAATTATGGTGTATTCGGGCTGCCGGAGCAAGGCTGGCAAGCGTCCCAAGCACGGCGTGTCGATAGAAGAAGCTGGCAGCCCCGCACATAGTACCTCTTGACAGCTGGCCGACAACGCTAACGGGAAAATTGAGCTGATGAATGATGACACTGGTGAACTAGCATAGGTGAAACAGCATATCCTGATCACATCCTGTCATATACGATCAGATCAGCTCTGCGATGGAAAAGCAAGATGTTACTAAGCGTGGCAGCGTCAAGAAACAAATCACCTGAATGAAAGGCTTAAGAGTCTAGCCATCATTTGGGATCCCAGAGGATTACTCAAACGAGTAGGGTGCATCAGATAGGTATTAGCCAAGGCAGCTCCTACTGCCCGGTTTTGGGCCTTCGGTGTTACCCACCGCAAGAGTCTCAATGGCCAGTGACACGGGCACCACAGAGGCACCACCAAGTCCCAACAGGCCAGGCTCAGCAGCACCACGGCGTGCACTGCACAGGTTTCAGCAGCTGATGTGGAAAACAAGCTGAGTCATTCCAAAGCCCTAGAGACGTACCAGTAACACCATCTCCCTGACGCAATGCCTTCAGAGAGCAAAAACCAAGACAAATGTCAGTTCCCATCAGCTAGGTGAACCAAGCAGGAATGCCAGGGCCCAAGACAGAGCAGTATGAACACTGCAACCTCAAACACACGTACGTCTTCAACCTGGGCTGCATCCCCAGCAGCGTGGGCAGCAGGGCGATGGGGGGGGGATTCTGCCCCTCTGCTCCGCTCTGTGAGACCCCCCTGCAGTGCTGCCTCCAGCGCTGGGGCACCAACAGCAGAAGGACACGGAGCTGTTGGAGCGGGGCCAGAGGAGGCCCCGGAGATGCTGGGAGGGCTGGAGCCCCTCTGCTGGGAGGACAGGCTGAGAGAGCTGGGGGGGTTCAGCCTGGAGAAGAGAAGGCTCCGGGGAGACCTTCCAGCCCCTGCCAGGCCCTAAAGGGGCTCCAGGAAAGCTGGGGAGGGACTCTGGAGCAGGGAGGGGAGTGATAGAACAAGGGGTAATGGTTTTAAACTGCAAGAGGGGAGATTTGGATTATATTTTAGGAAGAAATTGTTTGTTGTGAGGGTGGTGAGCCCCTGGCCCAGGTTGCCCAGAGAAGCTGTGGCTGCCCCATCCCTGGAGGGGTTCAAGGCCAGGCTGGACGGGGCTTGGAGCAACGTGGGCTGGTGGGAGGTGTCCTTGCCCAGGGCAGGGGGTGGCACTGGGTGGGCTTTAAGGTCCCTTCCAACCCAAACCATTCTATGGTTCTATTTCAGCAAAACCTATAAACTGCAGTGTGCTGGGAAGGGCTCCCCGTATCACAGACACTAATGGACTGGGACAACACGATGGTGTACTGCTGGAATTGCCTCAAAGCAACGCCACATCCCAGAGGAGGATGCAAGAGCTCTGCAGAACAATCTCACGGATTTTATCCAGGGCCGAGATGCCCTCGGCAGACCCAGAGAAACAGGTATGGAGCAACCCAACTGCTGCTCCCCACACGGGTGGACATGGGAAAGGGAAGCTCTGCTGGGTAAAGCCGTGAAAAGGGCACTCATTATAGTTGATGTTCGGACAAGATCACTGGCTTGCTTTTTTTTTTTTCCTTAGGCCATTTCTATTCAAAGATGCAAGCGAGTTCACCTAAGCTTTTATTTTCATAACATTACAAAGATGCAAAAATCGATACCCAGAGCCCATTCTTCTATCTGAACACAAAAGTGGGTACTCAGGAGGTTTTAGAGACAAAAATATCAAAACTAATTGCACTAAAGGTTATGACAAGCCTCAGTACGAGAGCAGGTCTCAGATGCACAAACCTGTGTGCTACAGAAACCACTCCTTCAGGCTCCAAGAGCAAAAGCGTTAGTTTCATAAAAGCCATGGGATGCCTCAGAAGTGTCTCTAAACAGAGTCACCGAGTACTTTAGCAATGACAGTGAACTGGATTCCCAAGACGGGGGGCAAGGGCTGCACCAGACAAGCTTCAGCTTTATAACAACAGTTTATGAGTTAGGTCTGAGCAGTCCTACCTAATCTCCACCCAGGATTACAGAAACACATACCTTTACACAAAAAACAAACAAACAAACAAACCCCACACAAATTTAAAGGATAATCTTTAAATATATTTTAGCCCATGAAAATACAAGCTTGCAGAAAGTAGCGATAGCTGCTCTGGGATGTGTTCTGACAGGGAGCAACAGCAGAGCCAGAAAAGAGGGGAGGGAGGGCAAGTATGACAGGGATGGCGAGCGAGCAGGTACAGCACGTGCACAAGGCTGGAAGCATTAGCATCCCAATGCGCGGGCGCAGAAAAGCATGTGCATGGCATCTTGCTAAGCGTACAGGCCACGACTGTTAGAAGCAGGCAATGTTTAGAGCACTATCTCACAAACCTTTGCCACGATTTATACCATGATGGTGCTCAGAGATGTCTCTGAACCACCCTTACGTTCTCTCAGCACTGACACCTCAAAACCATAAGCTACGTTTGTGGGGGAGGTGGAAATAATCAGTCATTATCTCTATCTTAAGATCTTTGAATTCTAGACAGAATTAAGTTATAATATGACATACGGCACAGAGGAAAACCTGTGCTACTCATGAAGACGGGTGCTTTTATTTGAGCGCGTTGGCTCCCCTAAGAAACGTAATTTCCAACAAGCAGAACTCCAACGGGTCAGCCACTTGCTGTTGGAGATCTATAAAGATTCTCAGTGGGTATGTGAACTTAAAAAGAAGAGAGACAGGGAGCTTGTAAAACTTACTCTGAAGTACACAAAGCAACTAGAGCTGCCACAGCCTTTCACAGGGATGGTGTCATAAGGTGTGAAGTTACATCCATCCACTATTTGGAAAGCCAAGTCTCACCCAGAGGGGATGATGATGGCTTCTTACGTCCCTTCCCGCTTGCATTTAAAAAGCTTCTTAAAAATCAAGCACAACCTGCGGAAGTAGCTTGTTTGCTGCTAGACCTTTCCACGCAGACAAGAGTCGGGCTGACTGCCACAACACACTCTTCTGGCAAGAACAAAGAGAACACCTACAATACGCCAGGTACTCACTTAAAAACTGAAATCAAAAGCAAAGGGACACAGAAGCGACGGGCATTTCCTAGAGGAAGGACACCCCTACACTCCCAAGTCTTCTCCCCACAACAGAAATACTATCAACAGCAAGGAGGCAAGCAAGCGTGGCTCTCAGGTAGACCTCGGTGGCCATGTAACAAGGGTGATCAGCTTGTTGGAAGCCACCCTAAGTTAACACTAAATGCACAAAGCATTTACTAGGTGGGAAGAGGACAGCCGCAACTGGAGCTTCCACGCCGCTACCCAGCAGCAAGTTTTCCTCGGAGCACGGCAGTCTCAGTCTCCCACTTCAGCCTTTGCCTATGAATCCCATTTGGCACAGTAACTATCCATCCAGGTAAACCCGCGCAGGGGCCACCATTTCATCCCACACACAGAGCCACCAGCAGCCCTGCTCAGCTCTGGGAAATTCGCAACCGCTCACGTATCTCCAGGCTATGACCTGCACTGCTCTACAAAACAAAAACACGTCCTCCATCCAAACCATTTGCTCCAACTAAAACACACTGTTTGAGCAAAGCGCTGAGCTGAATTCCAAGCAAGAAGACGTGACTATTAGAGAGCACGTGCTCAGTGACATGACACATGAACACCACTCCCAGGTTTTTCATGCTCTGTAGAAGGAAGGACAGAGACCCAGGTAACACAGGTAGCACTGGGCAGGAAGGAAAGAAGGTGAGCAGCACCACAAATTCAAAGCAGGATTCGAAGCCAGAACCAAGCTAAGGAAAACTAGTTAGATGCCATTTGTAGAAAGAGAGGTTTTACTCAAAGAACAGGGAAAATGCCACCAAAACCTTCAAGTTAACCCAAAAAGTTACTGAAGAGTTGCTAGACCCAGATCAAGACTTTCACTCCTGCAGTTCTGCATCTCCTACCCCAGGCTCTTATCAAACACCTGCATCAATACCTCTTCCTCAGCCTCAATGGCAGTATCAACCCAATTTAAAGTTTTTTCTGTCTTGCTAACGAGGGACCTGCCACAGTTCCATTTCAGGTGAGTAACAGGCTGGCTATTGAGGTTATTAAAGCTGGCAGAGGCAGAAAGTCACACACCTCACAAATTCACACAGCAGAAAGGCAGGTTTATAAAACAGAAACCTTCACAATTTTACTATTACAGTCAGGGAAAACAGAAGTGGAATAAGACCTTATTCTACTTGCAGGCTATTTTTTTTTCTTCCTGACACATTTTAACTAGCACATGCTGCTTAATGAAGCCCTTAGTGAGGACAGCAAAAACCATTATTGGGCTTCATGTACAAAAGGGCTGTTATCTCTTGGTCATCTTTGTATCCCACTCCATTCACACTGAAGCTCCCCACGTTCCAAGTGCTTCCTCCAAGAACACAAATGAATTGTTATATCCAGAAGAGAAATATTGCTCATTTTAAGGGAAGCGTCTGGAGATGTACAGAATGGGAAAAGGAAGGGGAAGAGCAAAGCATCCTGCTCTTCCTATTCCACCGCTGGGCATGGGCCTGACCAGACGTGAACAGAGACGTGATCTGTTTCTGTTCTTTGTGCCACTTGAGAGCACTTTCCTTCAAGGAGGAAAAAGAAAAGCACACAGATAATTCTCTACGGCAGCACCATGCTGGAGTCTCACTTCATTTGCCTGACAGTATTAGTTCTGGCATGAAATGTAAGGAAGGGCTGCCACCAACCTGACCTGGGACAGAACAAAATGCACTTATCTGTCTATGCAGCTTCTAATTGTGGGGTTGGGGTTTTTTTTGCCTGTTTTTATGCCAAATTACCTGGGTGACAGTTTCAGTATCCTCCTGATCAGTACTGTGCCGTTCCACAGAACTATTCAGTGCAGGTCTAATGCTATCTGCACGCTGCAATGCAAACATCATGGGTTTAATACAGTGTGTGAAATGGCAAAACAAAAACAAGTTCTTTGAACACATTCAAACCCTGCCCTCTGCAACGTCATGTGTTATGTTCAATTTAGAAACAGATAAGTTAGCAATAAACAGAATGCACTGTGTTGAAAGAGAATTCTCTCTGCTTCCTCACACGCAGACTCCAGATAACAGTACTATCTGATGTGCACAGAACCAGAATTCAATATTCTTATTAACAGAAACACTGTCCCCAGACTGCTTTACTGAAATCTGCTATCACTAATTAAGAACAAGGCATCATTTTGCCGACTACTTTCTTTGCAGAAAACCTTCCTAAGTGGTACAATTGAATTATCTGTCAGCAGAGAAATCAACTGGAAATGTTCTAAAGGCTCTGCACAACAGCAACCGAGAAGAGCTGCTTTAACTGAACAAATATTTGTCTCTAGTCTAGCTAGGACATTTTCAATATATTTTTCGTACATGACTGAATATACTGCATTGACAGAGATTTAAACAAAGAAAAAAACAAACCGCAAGGATTTTTTACTAGAATTTAGCACTATATAACGTGTTTGAGACTCCATATGCAAGCACTTCATGCAATCTGCAGTCCAATCACATCAACTGGGGGCAAGCTATAAGGCATGGGTAATAGACTCTGACTACCCTTCATAAAGAAAATACCCTGTGTTACAAATAGATAATGCTAAAGCAGACCTGAGACCCATCCCAAGAAATTAAAAGGCCGTCTTCTAAGGGCCACAGCAAGGAACAGATGTGCATACCTCAATCACACACCACTGTGAGACATTCCAATCAAATCAGATGTTGCAACATGGAGATATAAGGTAGCCTAGACTGCCAAAACTGGTTTGGTGCTTCCGACTGCAACACCTTGTGTGGTAAGGAAGTAAGTTATTCTAGGGGCATGGCTTTATGACTTACCTGTGTGGGGAAAGGTACCTGGATGCGCCCTTCTAGGATGTTGTCAGTGGTGATCTCTACAGAGCGAGTTAGCTGCAGATCCTGTAGAACTAAATGATAAGGGACCTGAGGGAACATCTCCTGAATCTGATGGGCCTGGAGAAAACGAGGTTTCTACAGTCAGTATCAGCAGTAAATAAAAGCTAGCTGGCACGTATCTCAACAGAAAGAGATTAAAAAAATGAACAGCTTAGAGATGCTGTTTACGATATGATAACCCACGCACAGAAAGACAAACAAGAGCAAGAAAACCCATGCTGGCATTGACTTCCAGGGCAATATTTTGACTCCACTGAAGCCAACAGCAGAAGTGCAACTCCTATAGAGACACCATGTGGTCCTGAAAATTTATGTTCCTGAACAGTGCTTGTAGGTGCACAAAGGCTTCAAAAGTTCCCCAACCCACAGGGTTTTTTTTTTTGGTTTTATGACAGCCTTTTTAATGAAGATCTATACAAAATTCAGATGAGTCACTGAAAGTTAGATCAACACCGAAAAAACAATGTATCATATTTCCTTGTCCCAGACAGGTTCTAAAATGGTACTGGTAAAGACAAGAGGAATAAGTTTTAATAACCTTCTCTCTCCAGCCACCCTGCCTACAAACCAGTTTAATGGGGTCTGAAAGCTCAAGTAAATCAGACTGAGTTGGCAGGGAACTGTTATTATCAAATTTCAAGTTACTTAAATAATATCAAAATTAAATAGACAAAAGTAAGAGAGCACACAAATAATATGCTTTTAGAGGCCAACAGCTACACTTCATTACATATTGAAATCTATATTTTAACTAACGCTGAAAGTTACAGGGGGATGGGTTGGGCAAGGAAAACAACAAGAAGAAAAGAAGGATGTAAGGAGTTTTGAGAGCAAAGCAAAAACTATACACCAGCCGACAGCGAGTTCAAACCCAAGCAACTACAGCAAACCTAACTCTCCTTTGTACTACCTTGTGACCAAAACAACTGATTTAGCATTTCAGCCTCTGCGCTTTCCCTCAAAACACTTCCCTAGGCTTTTATTCAGTAACACAAAGGAGAATTTCACTTATTTTCTATTAAAAATGTGTAATGCGCTAATAGTTTGCTAACCTGGGCTTTTCCATTAAAGCGGGCATTTTAATCTAAGTTGCTACTCTGCTTTTAATAATACCCAATGGTAAAAAATCATTACTCATCCTTAACAAAAGCCCATTTGTGTCACTGTGTCCAGTAAAAGAAGAACTAAACTACCCTTAGATGGAGAGTTCCTGAATATTTAACTAGTAATTAATCTGCCAACACCTTACTGCTCCCCGCCCGTCTTGCCTCAAACCCCTGAAAAATTGTGGCCTTATCCTGTTGAGACTTAAACAGTAGTGAAGGTGATAGGAGAGATCTCCCCTTCAGAAAATTCTGTCACTTTCATGAGATACCTCACCAAACATTTATTAACATGCTAGAGCACACAGTCACTTTAAGAACTCAAAGCAAACAGCACTTCTCAAACTACATGAACAGCTAGACTGTGTGTTTCGTGAGGCCGTATCCTTCTCTTTTTGTACTACATCAGAGTGTTTAGGTAAGAAGTCAACAAACCTGGGATTTCATCCTGAACACCCCCATCACCACCATGAATCCGCAAGTGTTAACTGTGCTACTCAGCCCCATCTCGCACTGACAAGACACTCAAACAGAAGGAGCTATCTTGGAGCTTAGCGCTATTAAAAATAAATAGTAAAAAAATCAAAAGCTATAGAAAGGATTGGATCAGTTACCACTTGACTAACAGCTAAATTCTTTTGGTTACAGACTCACACCCTTTGCTACTGCAAGTCGTGAGTGAAGGTAAGTACTGAAAAAAAGCTAAAGAAACTGCACTAAGCAAGCTGAGAAAAAGTCTGCCTACCTATGCAGAAAGCATGTGCAATTTTTCTCCCTCATTTACCTGCCTCCGAACCTGTTCTTTTACGTTTGCGCATTTGAACCAACATATAGCCCTAACTTCACTAAAATAAACCTTTTCTCTCTCAAAAAATAGCTTTCCTGTGGCACCTAAACACTGTTTTGACTTCCTTCCCCTTTATGTTCTCCATCTACACATACCTCCCCCCGACAATGCAAATAATAGGAAGGCTGGGATGCGAACTATTAAAGCAGTCTTACCATAGCATTCAGCTGGGAGTTGCTGGCTTGCGTGATACCCAGGATGTTTGTAGTATGCATCACTTCTACCGAAAAACTGGGCAGCCAGCTGGCAATTCGAGAGCCTAAGAATAAGAAATCACCAAGAAAGTCAAGCAAGAATATGAGGCTCTCAGCAGGCAAAGTGCTTCTACATGCACTTAACACAAGTCTTCATATTTCCACAAGGTACATCGGGGGAGTTCTGCAGCGCAATCCATCCCTAAGGTCTCCCAAACACGGAGATGGCTGGAGTAAATCAGTAAGAGCCGACACTGTCTTCAAACATGCTGTCATAGTGGCTTAACAATCTTAGGGCCAGAAGAAGACCAAGAAAACAACACATCCTGGTTTTCTTGTTTTAATGTTCCCATTAAAAGGAAAATTAAAATAATCTGGAGCCAAATTCAGTTCTGGAATACATGAAGAACTCCAGCAATTTTACTAAAAACAGGACAGCTTCTAAACTGGTCCCAAAATGGGTCAAATTATACATGGCTGGCATCACTGAGAAAATATTACTATAAAGGGACAGAGAGTAACAGAACAAAGCGACTGCTGCTGCAATTGTGTGCTTCGGCTCGGAGTAGGGCAAATGGCTGGCTCCCTCTTCCTTCTGTGTTTCCATTTAAATAAACACAGGGTTTGCTCTATGCCACTTCTCCTTCCAGCTCTACAGTAATTTTGTGGGTCTCCAATCCACAGGAGAGCACTGGGGAGGACAGCTATCAAAAAACAGAGTGGTGTTCTACACATAAATGTCCTTTGGAGACCTAAAGCACCCCAAAAGTAGGAGCCATGCAAGAAACTATCACCCAGTCTCAGGGTACCTAGAAATGTCTGACCCTTCTCTGACCATTATTCTCCTCCCACAATCTCCAAAGATTGCAAAACCAGCACCAACAAAGAACGGGTCACTACGTAAGTTTGCAGCATCTCAGCTATATCACAGGAGCTCCACAAGGACAAAGCCCAAAGCTGGGTATTTGCACTAGTGAAACCTTCTGAGAAGCAACAACAACAAAAAACTTTCAAAATATTGGGCAACTGTGGAAGACAAGCACACACTAACTATAAACTATAAAATTTTGGAAGATAAGCAATGGAAATGGTCTCTTTCAGAACAAGTTTACCTGCACACACAGAACTACCATGGTCTGAAATCACTTCTGCTTTGTGTGTAGTTATAACACACCACTGAAGTCACTGGAACCAGTATGTAAAACCGTTCTGGTTACATGATGCCATCTAAGGATAAGTTTCTGCGGACTTCTGCACCTGACCAAGCATTGTGAGTTTCTTGGAAATGGAGTGGCAAATGGACTTTTGACAACCTCACATTAGCTAGGAATAGCAGAAAGATCAACTTTTAGACTGTATTTAGACCACCACAGAGGTTTTTTCCCTCTTCAACTGTCACTGATTAACCCACCGCCCAGTAGCAAAACAAGACATGTGAATTTCCCGTTTTGTTGGTCAACATGGCACACAATGAATAAAGGCCAGCATTAAAGCTGCTAAGGACAACAAATCAAGGCAAAGGGGGCAATTATACAAAATCTTTCAAGAAATCTCTGTAGCTCTGGACAACCTCAGAGACACTTATCTGAACTCTTGCAACAGAACTGTAAGAAACACACGTGTTTGACAAACTCCAGTTTAAGTTTCCACTGAAGCATGGACAGAATTCCCTTCTACAGGAGGCTGTTCCCTTCATTTAGTTGGGGAACAGCATCAGCTCTCAAACGCGCGTAGCTCACCGTCGAAGTGGAAGAAGTGATTGTGCTGGTTCAAGCGTGGTCTGCCTTCTGCTACCGCCACGGGGACCAGGTTCTCATCCAGATTTTCCCTTTGGTGATCCTCCCTCACGTGATGGCTGTCAGTGATATTAAGAGACATTCTGCAGGTAGGGCAAGATGTATCTTGTTCCAGCCAGGACCGCAGGCACGAGCTGACAGGAAAACAGTAATGTTATGGTGAGCTTGCAGCATTTTTCCAAGACATCGGTATCAGGAGTACATCAAGCAGCTGTAGCATATTCTGTACAGAACATCGACAAATGCCCAAGGACTGCTCAGAGATAATTTCTGAGGAACGCTTGATGAGCTCCTGATGACTCTGGCACCGGGCTCTTCTTTCTTTCAGCTGAAAATACTCAAGTCTTCACTTTTTATAAGCAAGCATGCAGATTTATCACCAACTTAAAACATTCTCCAAGTTTGTTGTCCCTCTAGCTCAGAACAAGCAAGTTTTGGCTGGAAGGGGAAACAAAGCATTTCTCTTCTCTCACCATCCCCAACTGAAAAAGGACAAAACCCAACTGGAGAAATATTTAATATATACTGACACATTTTCATAGCAGTCCTGTCAGCGTGAAGTGGCAATGGCACCTCCAAAGTTTTTCGAGTATCTTTTCAAAAATATCAATACCCAAATCACCACCAAGGTGAGTACCACTCTGGAAACTCTCCAAACATTTATTAATGCTAACCAGTGCTGTGCCATTACAACGTTTACTTAATTCTGAACAGTTGCTGCCTTGCAGAAAGTGAAAGTGTTTGAAATGCAGGTTTAAACACTCAAGAGCTCTCCCTGCTTTTTGACTCAGACTGGTATGACCCAATTGTGTTATTTGTTGGCATGTTAAACCTAATTTTCAGTATGGAAGAACTGAATTTCACAGAACTGAACACATCTCAATATTGTAACACGTACTTCACGCTTGCAGGGTGACAGTTTTTTTCCTGCAGAAGCTCTCAAAACACTTTAGAAAGGTAGAGAAATACAAAAAGGTCAAATAAACCTGTTTCCCAAATTGTGCATTCACAAATGGAGCAAAGGCACGGATTACAGGTTTGGGCAACAGAGCAAGAAGAAAGCCCTAACTGCGGGACCAGAGCAAAGTCAAGGATACAAGCCCTCTGCGCAATTCCTGAAGCGTACAGATGTATTGCCAAAGCGGTTTTCATCATATTTAAATGGAGGGTTAAGCAGAGTTTAGAAATCAGTGATGGGTTTTCCAGAAACAACCAAAGCACTACAGTGAAAATCTACCATCTTCCACCACCTTGGTCATCAGCAGAGCCGGCACGTCAGCACTGCCGATGCTGGACAACTTCATCTCCATCACTACAGCAAAACCAGCCCGCACACACCAAACTCCAGCCTCCACTAGAGCTGTACTCAAAAGGTCACTTGTGAAACACCGGGAGTGAGACAAGCTACCACCACGCTACAGCTCCTCACCAGCCCGACCACTGAGGTGCTGGGGCAGACATGAAGCCCTCAGCCTGCATCAGCAGCAAGCCAGCCGTGGTTATACCCATTCTGTACCGTGCAGGCAGAAGGGCTCGGTCACCTACAGCACCTCAGTAGAAGGATGACTAACAACAGGTCAAGGTCAGCAACATTTCAGAGCAACAATCTTTTGAAATTGACTGCTTCCTAGAAGACAAAGGACAGAGTTTCCACAGAGGCTAAGAGATTCAGACAGCTATTTCCATTAAAATTCCTTAATATTTAGGCACAGAGTTGATCTCAGCGTTGTGAACCTTCCCTGCCATCTTCTCTTCTCGTCCAAATAAATGGCTATGAAACAATTCCCGTGTGATTGAGAATGGACGCAATGTTTAGCCTGTTGGCAAAATCACCAGGCTTTTACGAGAAGAGAAACCTTTTTTAGGTTGTAATTAGGGTTATTAATTACATCCGGTTTTATACGCAAGCGTTAAGTTATGCGCTGTAACATATTCCCTCCCCAAATGCACCAAGGAGGAAAGTGTAACTTAGTTTCAGAAAAAAATCCAAAAGGATCCTTTTAGACACAGAGAAAACAACTTTCTGAAGAGAAGACCCTGGGGTTCTCAAGTGCTCAGTAGGTGATTAAATATTCATACGATTCAGTAGCACTGGAAGAGGAGTTTCTGCTATGGAGGCACATTATCTCATTAGAGACTTCTTGGAACACAGATAAATATTTATGGCGAGGTTTGTCATAAATGACAACAAATTAGCAAACAGATTATAACCTCTGGTTTGACAGTTACCAGAAAAGCAAAAATCTATTTGCAGAAAGTAACTTGCTCATATTACACCACAGGGACGATTTAACTGACCATGCATGTTAAACCCATGGCACTTCAGAAACACCCGATTCAATCCCCATCTCTCCTTTCATTCTTAAGCACAAGCATGAAAATACAAGCACTGCTACAAAAGAGGCAAGAAAAGGCGCATCTAGCTCAGCACACCATCCCCACAAGCATCCGCTACTATTCACTACCGAGTGTAAGAAACAGTATATAGAGCGATCCTCTGGTCAAGAGCCTCCCAGTTCCAACTACCAGCTGCTTAGGGACCTCTTCAGCTAATTTGATTAATCTCTTTTATAGCCCTGATGGACTCATCCCCCCATGAAATCATATAATCAGACCTGACCTCCACAACTGTCCTGGGGGACCCATCACCATACAAGGATGCACTACTTAAAAATATTCCTCATTTTCTCTTTAAAGCTGGTATCTGAAAGGTACTTAAGGATCTAACTCTAATTTTAATTCCTCTCCTGGAAATCAACACACCCTCAAGGAAGAGGTGATGCATAGGATAAAGTAAGGGGCAAAAGAGTGTGCTTTAGCAAGCAGTTACACAGCAAGGCAGGGTACAGACTTGCAGTTGAGATACCATAACTCAACACTATCTACCTGTTAGCTGACAAGACGCATACTCTCAGTTTGGGGGGGGGGGGAAAGAATGCAGCAGGTGAAACAACTCCCAACATCAAAATGACCGGAGTGAACCTGACTTGTACTTTGTTATTACTGTCAGACCAAGATGGCCCAGGCAGCAAGATATTATCTGTCATCCTGCTGTAACTTTCAGACGTGCCTATATGTATATCCCTTCCTTTCTACAGTCAGGTGCACCCAACGTACTTGTGGAAGAGATGGCCGCAAGGGAGTTTCCGTGCGGATTGCATGGAGTCCCAGCAAATGGCACAGTCGTCATTATTGACTGCTAGCTCCTCTGGCGTTGCAACCGCAAACCTACAAGGAAGAAAAAGGAAGAGACAGAAATAACGATTGCACCAGCTCAGCGTGACCTCCTGTCTAGAGAATCCGCGCTGAGAAAACCTTATCCTCCATGTTAACTCTTCCTTGGGAGAGGAGTGCCAGCAGGTTTGCTATTTTTTTTCTATTACTGGAACTCATTCCACAAAGGAAGACACACAAACACACACGTATCTCCCATATACCTTCTTGCAGGCACATTTTTTTTTTTGCACATCTCTGCATCCATCCTAGGTTCAAAATGCTTTGACTGAGTATCTTCCAAGAAGTATGATCATTAGGTTGAGAACCTCAAATTATAGCATGTATGGATTTGGCTTACGTCATTTTTCTAAATGAGCTTTAATAGCTGTACCCATTAAGATGTCTTCTTGGGATCATAAGCATTTATGGTCTGACTAATTTCGGCCTCAGATTTTGCCAACCCTCATTTGTCTTTGATTTCATTTTTTTTTCTTTTTTTAAACTAGAGCCGTACAAGCAGCTACTACACAGTACCCAAACACGGACAATATAGAGACAAGTGGTATAACAACATCTCACAGTACTGCTGGTGCGGAATATACCTGAAAAGGCAGGGAGCTCGCTGCCATTGGCAGCTTCAGGAGGAAGTTAGAGTGGCTCTTCCAGAACAATCATAACGACAAAACCACATCAAGTTGCTCAGACAAGAAGTCTGAGACACTTGCAACTCAAACAGCTTTGTGAGCAGCTTAAAGGGGTTTAGCGGCTACATCTTACTGAAAAGAAACAACGCATTGTGGATGAACTTCATTATGCAGCTCTTAACCTGATATTACAGACATTAAATGACTTTTCACAACGAAAACCTCAGGAATTTCTAGAGAAGTTAGTCTTCTCCATCTGGACAATAGCAGCAAGTATCAGAGGTAGTCAAACCCACTTAAGTCCACAATGAAAATGGTAGTGATGCGCAGAAAGAGTAAAACTGCCTGTTGCTCTTAAAATTAGTAAGGATGTAGCTGAGTTATGAAAACAGTGGATCAGAGATGCAGTAGGATCTGGCACAATCCTAGGTTTTAACAGGCCTCATGATTTCTCTATGTTGCCTCAGTGCAGGGGATGGAATAAAGTAATCCCAAGGCACTCTCGGCTCAACTACAAGTAGAGAGTGTTTAAAGTTGGCTTCAGGTTTAATAAATACATACTTAAAGCTGAGCAGGTTTTAATGAATATTTTGCTTTCATTTCAGGCAGTAAATGAATAGTATGGCCTAATGAAATTTAAGAGCATTTACTTCTATCACAGCCAAAGCCAATATTTGTCAACTGAAACAGGCAGAGCTTATGCACCCCAGCACCTCAGGTAGTATACAAGAGAATACAGGAGAAAAAATACCGGACAGAGTAGTTCACTTGTTGCCAGTAATATGCTACCAGTAATACTGCTTTTATAGAAGTCAATCCTACATATCTATTAAACCTGAAAAGCGTGTCCCTCTTTAACAAATAAAATGGGTAAAAACATACCCTAAGCGTACAGACTTTAAAAGCTTGATTTGCAAGATGGCATCTCTCCAGCTTACACCATGCCATCGTGTGTCAAAGGAACGCAAAAAGAATCTCAACTTCTTCATCAGGGTCCTCTCTCCAAGATCCACATCAAGATCCCAGAGCAAGGAAGAGGCTCACCTTGCTTCCATGTTTCCAACCACACGCAAGTAGTTCTTGTGCCGCCGAATTCTTCGTTGAACCTCATGAAACAGGTACCGCAGCTGCATAAAAATCACCAGGCTCGCCATTGACAACCAGATATTGCCAAATAGCTTTGGAAAAAAACAGAGTGGTGATTAGAAACAAACACCACGGGAACCAAGAGGCAGCCACAGTAAATTGCATCAGGTCTTAAGAGAAAAAAAAATAATCAAGAAACCAGCACTGAAGAATTTTCCTTTTGTTGAGCCCATTCAGACTAACCACAAGCGCTCACAGATATCGCTACTCGTTACATCTTCAGATACAACTTAAGCAGCACAGTATTTATAAGGATAAACTGTATCCGGTCCTGTTCAGTTTAATGTCCCCTGCCAGTTAAAATAATTCAGTCTGATATTACTCAGTTACAGAGCTAATTAAACACCTATTAAACAAATAATTACACAGTAGTTAATACTCCGTAACAAAGTTATTTGTGAGGACTCCAATTACACAGCAGGAAAGAATGCCAGAACCCCCCACACTACATTTTCCTCTTTATTTAAAGAACTTCTCTGTAATACTTGGTTCATGATATCAGCAAAGCAAAAAAATACATAAAATACATATACCAAGCGCCTTTTATTTTAAGGCCAGTCTATTTGCTCAATATTATGTTCAGTATTTCATACCAGCATATGAATATGATGCATCAAATCCAGTGAAAGCAAGGTTAGCTCCATGACAAAATCCGTGTAGTAGACGTAAGTGCCTTTGCTCTCCCACGTTCCTTCATGGTTGAGATCCCAGAGATGAATTACGTATCTGCAAGAGCAGGGAAATTAACATTATTCTATCCTTTTTGTTAAATAGCATCTCTAGCATTCAAACTACTTTATCCGTTTTTCAAACAACTTCTGGATATGGATTCTTTGCCCTTCCTAAGCTCAGTGCCCACACTCTGCGCTTTCATGGGGGACTTTTTTTTCTTGTTTCTGGTTTCAAACAGCAACTTTTTAAAAAGACAAAAGGCAATCAATGCTTAGCCACGCTGGCATGACAGATACCACCAGCTGACAAAGAAGATTGCTAAAAACTCCTGCATGTACCAAAAGCCAATCTTGGGATTACAGTAACTATGGACCGACGTTTTTCAGCACATGAGGTGTTTCTCAGGTGAGGCACTACAGCTTGGTGACAGACCTGGAATGCCAATAGTGACCTGGACAAAAAGGTTCTGTGCTACACATCATGTCCTACATACGCATATACATGTGCATTACAGCTGCACGTGCACATTACTTTGTCAAAGCAAAAGTTCTAGAGGTAAAGATCTTAAAAGAAACACAGTAGGATGACATTAAGTAGCATATATCAACACTCATACGGCAGCACCAATCCATTTTAATCCATGCCTCAAACTATTAGCACCCACTAAAGCTATCTATGCACTACAGAATTCATGCTTAAAAATAGTACAGGCTAAGGTTAAGCACCTTTGTCCATCTCCAAACATGCATCTGCACTGCAATAAGGTAACTACATATAGCTCTTAAATCAACACGCTATATGCGCTACCTCCTCGAACAACCACCCTGCAAAACGTAAGGTACTCACCGTAAAATCACATGAGCTGTTCTGACTGTCACAAGCAGAGACTGCGGAAGACAGGAGGGAAAAAACAAAAGGTACGTTAACAACATTCTGGCAGGGAGAGTGGTACTGAGGCAGGAGCTAAAGGGCTGTAATACAAAATGCATTTACTGCAGCTTAACAAGTTCCTGTGAACCAACAGTCACTATAGATGACCGTGGGCACAATATACCTGTGACAAACATGAAGCTCATATATAAATACAGAAGAAATTGTTCTCAAGCACACAATGCTCTTGGAGCAGTCACTAGCATCACTGTTGTTTAAGTCTCGCTTTTTCCCCCACTACATAGGATGTACCACCTTTTTCTGTTCTTATCACTTAATAGCATGAGTGATACCATGGAAGCACTTTCAAATATTTTTTCCCCTTTGCTGAGAAGTGGACACTGCAAAAGTAACTTCTCTCTTTAATCATACCTCTCTAGGCTAAGTACAGAGAAAAAAAAGAGTGTATCAGAAAGCATAAGCAGATCAGAAGTACAAAGACAAGTCACTAGAAAGGCCTGGTTCCAGAACACCTAACCACATGTCCATGGCCTCTTGTCATCTAAGAAACGTGGTCCCATCACCTCTCTCTAACCTGTCAGGCCCAAAGAGCCCTGTCCCTTTGTTGTATCCTCCCAGCGAAAGAAAACCGGACAGGAGGAACCCCCTCCAGAGACTGTCCCCTCGTTAGCAGAGGCCAAGTGATACTGAGATGCAGGGGATTTACAATGAGCAACTGAAACCATTTCTGTAAAACTGGTCTGATGGCGTGCCTTCAGCATAAGTATCAAAAACAGTACAGAAGAACTATCAAAACCACTAACTTCCCAATATAGCAATAAAACAGTTGGTTTAAGCATTTTTTTCCACTTGTAAAAAGCATTCTTAAAATACTTTGATGGATATTTAACCCTTAGTAATACCCAACATATCTGCCAACTGTTCGCTAGTTGGCTTTAAAATAAGTATTCCTGTGACTAAACATCAGTGCAATCTTTCATCCTAAAAAGGCCTTCAGGGTAAGACACACACATCATTAAAATAACAGAAAAAAAAGGCAAGAAGGTAGCAGCAGTCATCTACCATGTTGTGCTGTTCTCATCATTAACATCTTTCAGAAAAAAGTTAAATTGGCACCCTAGCTGCTCCTGCAAGGCACAATATGAGACCCTCTTCTGTCTCCTCTTACCCCACATGTGGGTACCAGAGACTAACACCTTGCTCACACAAGGCTTTTGGCTACGGAGAAACTTTGAGCAGACCACAGAGGAAAAGTAAATATGTCCAAATCCTAACCAGGCAAGTGATGAAGCAGGGCGATTACCTGAGCTGCTGGATGGACATGCCATCGAGCACTAATTGGTGTCAAAACCAGTACACATGGCATAAAGTCTCCGATAAGGAAGACGTCTGTCAGGTAGAAATCTGAAGAGTCCAATTTTCGCAACTTTTAAGAAGTTAATGTTGCCAAGACATGATTTATAGTGGTTAGTGCTGAGGCAGCAAGAGCATCAAGATTAAAAAGACAAGCTGCTGTGGACTGGGTCAAGGTGCTAGTTTCTGGTTCCCCCACTGTTTCCAGAAACACATTTCAATGTTCTGACACAAGAAATGCTTCGCAGAAAGCCCAACATTGCATCACAAGTTACACAACTCTGTAATCCAAGGTTCTAAATGTACAGCAGGACATTTTCAGTACCAACACCTCAAGAGCTCTTGTTCTGCTCCACTACACACACGCTTCTACCCCCAGGGGCTCCGTGATAGTGGCAGACACCAGTCACGTAGATGAGCACGCGACTGGAAGGCACTCAAACCCTAAGATAATGGATGCGGCATAAGAAGCTCTACAGGAAAATATACTGTTATCTGTAAGGTACAATTCTAAGATTTGAATAGCACTGTCATTATGCAGCTTTAATTGAGCTGTATGAAACAGGATTAGAGGACGGCCGCTATGGGAATGGAGTAATTCCTTCTTACAACAAAAAAGGTGCAAAGATGGACTGGACATTACTTGCTAAGCCCTAATTCTCGAATACCATGTATTAAGGCAAAACAGCTTAATGTTTACTCAAAAATACAGACTGTCCTTATTCAACCTCCTCTGGGCATTTGCAAATTTCACGTCCACCCTATGCAGGAAAAAAAATGCTGACCAACAACACAGAACCAGGGAAAGCCTAACTAAAACCTGAGAAAAACATCTAAATTGCTTTATTGAAAACCCTGAGGCATCAAGATAAATCAATGTTTGCAGAGTCAGGAGAGAGAGATGAATAGCTTAATGTAACTTAATGTAATTAAATACCCACTAATGGAGGAGACTTGGCAGGGTCCCCCTCGAACAGCATCACACAAGCCACCATCAGGAAAACATTTTAGGCTGCAAGATTGAATGCTTTTTGCTGAGAGCTTGAGGACTGCCACGAGGTGTCACTGCTCGTAACTGCACAGAAAGAAACCTAAACGTTTTATGCCACTTAATGAGCGCTGGGTATTAAAATCATGGAAACTACTCATGGCCACCTAACCCATATAGGGCATATTTAAATGGTTCAGGGAAGGGCGAGATATGAGACAATCTCACATAGGAAATATTAAACAGACTAGAAGTCTTTTGCTTGGAAGGAAAGTCAGAAGGGGAACAAGAGAAAGGTCTACAAAACAACAAATGGTG
Source organism: Larus michahellis (assembly GCF_964199755.1). Classification (NCBI taxonomy): domain Eukaryota; kingdom Metazoa; phylum Chordata; class Aves; order Charadriiformes; family Laridae; genus Larus; species Larus michahellis. The sequence continues at coordinate 20,837,317 of NC_133899.1, forward strand.
TGAACAAGAGTAAAAAGGGAATGAGTCTTTGTGGTTTTTCACCATAAATGTATTAGATGACAGCCAGGGACATTATCAGACAGAAGACTCAGAACAACTAACAGAGCTTTTTTGTGTACAGAAAGCCAAGTTAAATGTGCCTTTGGATATTGCGGAGGCCAAAGTATAAATGAGTTCAATAAACAATCAGACAAGTTTCCAGAGTCCATCTGGGGCTATCAAGCCCAACAGGCTTGTGCAATGCTCAGCTCAGGAACGTCCTCAAACGCCAGCCGCTGCAAGCAAGGGTAGAAGACCCTTTCCTATACATTCCCCACAAACCTCCTCTGCTGGCCACCAGCGGCTGTGTGGATCCATGGCTGGGCTGAGGACCACACGTTTATGCTGACCGAGCCCCTCCTTTGTTAACAAGCAGACAGAACAGCTCCCACCGAAATGAAAAGCTGGGCCCCATCCTGCAACCCAAAACACGTACACCACTACATGGCGCAGCACTAACGAGGCAACACTTTGGCACTGCAATGCTCCCTGATAAACCTGCCCCATGCTGGTACAAGGCTGATACATCCTTCTGCCAAGCCAAGATAAGAGACACACCACCAACGAGACCCCACCTATTAGGGACACTGACAAATCTTCAACACCCTTCCACTGGGTAATTACAAATCTGGCCTTGCATTTTCTCACATTTAAGGAAAGGTAAACTGACATATTAAATAACCGAACTGTGGTGTGACCAGCATCATATTCTCCTACGATCAGCTGACCGTTTTCTTTCCCCCTCACTAACTCCCAAGTATGAATTCAAGATCGGAGAATAACCACACACTCTACTTGTTATCTGAACCAAGGATGTGTTAACACGACTTGTTTGCAATTACTCTGGTTACCACCCCTTTGTTTAAGATTATTACTTCCTCGGGCAGAGCGCAACAACTCACCATAACATTAAAAACATACTGATGTTCACCCCACAAACACATTGATGTTGACTCCACGCCGCAATGGGTTCAGGAGTGCACAAACATTGGCTGCTCATCTCAGCTGAGACGCATCTCTCTGCACAAACGTAAGCAAATCCCCTGAGTATGCCTTAAGGAAAGGATGTTAGTCTCGTTCCTTTTTGGGGGAAATTAAATAGAAAACACAGCCTCAAAGAAACAGGCTGAGGTGTGTATTACACTTTCATACACACTCTCTCCCTATCTCTAGCAGCCATTTCAACTAACCCCTCTTGCAATGCTCATGAAGCACAACCATTATTTTTTCATAGGCTGCCATTTCATTTCAGCATCACCTTACAGATTTATCCTCTCATTCTCTTCTTCAGATCAAGATTTTTTGCAGGCTTAAACTCTAAAGAGAGAAAGCAAGCTGATCTGGCAACTACTCTAGAAGACGGGAGGGCTTGTTTGCATCTTCGGAGTTTCTTCCTTGTGGGAAACTAAAAGAAAACCAAGAGACCCCCAAGTGAGGGGTGAAAAGCAAAGCAGAAACCACGACACGTTATGAAGGAAGTCTCACCTCTGCTGCCATGAAAGCCAACGTGTGCATGCCATGGGTGTAGCCAATAATACCACAGACGACTGCTAATCCACAGCAGGAGAGGAGCATGGCTATGAGCAGGGTCAGGACTCTGATGTGGCTGCTCATGGGTGTGGTAGGAGAAAAGGAAAGCTGCAACACAAACATATAGGTGCATAACAGGTTTAAAGGAGTACTTCAGCCACCCTGCCTTCCATAGTCGCCTCACCAAACAAGTCCTCATTCAGGAAAATCTTCTGCTTTCTAGAATAAAACCAAGACCTCAACCACACACTGTGGTAATAAATGATGCAGAATAAAGCTAAAACCACACACCACCCCAAAGTCCCGCTCATCTTGCTCTCGTTTACGTTCACTAGGCTTTTAAAGTCAGAAGGGACCATTACAATCATTTGATCTAACGTTTGGATCACCCATGCAAGAAAACCACAGGCACCTTCTCACACAGTAGTTTCTGCACCAAATCCACAGCATCTGCTTAAGATGAACACACGTTTTAGAAACACACCTGAACTTACACAGTCTTTGAGCAATAAGAATAAATGTTCTGCCAATTTTTCACCCTACAGCTGATCTGAATTTGTCCAGCTTGATCTTCCAGCCTCTAGTTCTTCCAATGTCATTTTCTTCTGGAATAAAGAGACACCTCCCTGAAAAATTTAACTTGCACCTAGAGACTGCTGGACAGAACCTACCGAAATCGGTTGTCTCTGAATAGCATATATAGTGTATTAATTCTCTAAACTACCTTAAAGGTAGGCTACACCTAGGCTGTCTAAATAAAAGACAACTCAAGAGGCAAGGTATTCAGGTGGTCCATCCCGTTATTTTCAGGGCAGGAAACGGAAGAAGACGACAAGGAAAAAAGAAGTTGCCCAAAGCTTCGCTCTGGTCTGATGGATGAAGTTTTTAAATTGGTTCTTTCTTGTTCATATCTGGTTCAGCTCCACATCCCCCTGAGTTTGCAAGGCAGATCACACAAGTACCGTTTGTCCAAGTAAAAAAATATGATATGTGCTTTGAAGGCAGAAGGCATATAATAAGGATTTCTTCCCACATGGGCTTTGTTCTTTTACAGCTTTCTGAACAACACTAAAAATACCAGATGACTGCCTTGTTCACTTCTGTCTCAGTTTTCCCAACCCCAACCAATCTAGTTTCAAACTTAGTGCTTAGCTACTTGTGAATTAACAGGCCCTACTGGATATTAATAACAAAAAAAAAATTATTACAAAGCACAGAGCTATCGAAAGGAAATTCATAGATTCAATTTAGTTCAAACTTTTATTCCAGGACAGAGGAGCTGAGGAAAATGCGTGTCCATTATAGATGTTAAAAGGGCAAGATTTATTGTTCAAATTCGAGTTCCTTCTTCCTTGCCTAGCCTTCAGTTTCTGTGTCTCTACTGAATTTATTCCTGGTGTTAACAGAAACTGGGATACAGCTTATGGAGAAAATTGCACTGTATATTGTAAAGACATGGGCAGTCAATATTTGGTAGATGTAAACGAGCTTGAACCCCGAGCACAGAATCCGCAGACATGGGCGTTAGGGACCCATACTGAAGGGCAGCAATCTAGGGGATGTTCTGTTGTCAAGATTTCTTCACTAAGGAGAGCTATGAAGACATCTCACAGAGTTATGTAATAGTAATTACAGGGCACGCATAAGGAGCAATTTATCAAAGAAAATAAGTATCTTCAGCTCCATTTGTCTGATGGGAAAACCGAAGGAGTGAGATTGATGTTGCACTTTAAAGCAAGTATTCAAAGCTACTGGGAGGTGCACGTGCTCAGCACCGCAGGGTGGGGAAAAGGCCTAAATGATGTGTTTGTAATCTATTATGAGCCAGTGCCCAAACCAGACGCAGAATTTGCATGTCCCAAAAGGCAGCCCTTCATCAGAACTTACATATTCAAAGCGATCCTTGCAGAGCTGAACCATAAGATGAAGGAACACAAGTCCAGAGAACCAGAGGCACCACATCACCACTTCTTCCACTGTCTGAACATTCAGCACACCAAAAATGAAGATGAACTTGTAGAAAATAAAATTCCAGAATTTATCCTTGAGATGCTGTAAAGGAAGACATCCAGTTACTCTCGTGAAAGCACTGGCAATCCACATGCAGGGGAGAGAAGGAGGGGAAAAGAGAAAGAAAAAAAAAAGATGGAAGTAGAAATGCGACAATAGGTTAGCAAAAAGCCTGCTGCACACGCATCTTGAATAGTATTTGTTACCCCTACTGAATTAAACACATATTCGAGATATTAGTGGTCCTTAGTACCTATCTAGTCTTTTTTACCACCACAGCATAATTGTGCAATGTGGCGTACAACGTAATTTCCTGCCATACTTCTAAAACTTTTTAAAACAAACCAAGTTTCATCTCAGTTTGATTCTCCACGCCCAAGCGACACAGCTCCTGGGCCGCAAACACAAAGTCCTCTTTGCTAGAAGAACCGCCACAGTTAGTTAGACAAGATGCCCAAAGAGCCTAGCACCTCGCTTCCGAAAACCTGCCAAAAAGTACAGACGATTAAGAAAGGATGACAAAGTCCGCTCTTAAAAAGCACAATGCCTGCAGTGGAGAAGGAGATGGATGAGCAATGAAAAAAAAAAATAAATTATTTCCACGCACAATGCAGTATGAAAGAAACAATACGATGGTCTGAAGCAGTAGATAGTAAGCCAGCTTGTTGGGGATAAAAAAAAAATATGAAATAAAACGTTTTGTTAAAGAACACGATGAAATCACCAGGAGTTTAGTTAAGACAGGCCCAGAATTTCTTCATGATGCTGCCGTTTTTGGCACGCCAACATTAATAACCAGCTTTCTTCTACATGAGAAGTGAAACATATTCCCACTGTCCAAACGCACAGGGATCCACACTGCTACTGCTTTTCACTTCGGTTTTTAAGAGGGTAGAGAACATCCTGGAAATTATCACCGGTTAAAATTCCACATCCTTAGAGCCAACACAGACGAAAGAAAGTCTGGCCCAATGCAGTTTGAGAGTGCCTTGTTTTTAATACGCTTCACTTGGAGGCTCTACAGGGTGCAAATCACAAATACAATGGGCGTCGAGGGATCCATGGCTATTAAAGAAGCTTCATGTGCCTCAGTTCTGCATGTCAAAAATCCTCGTTTTTCCTAAAGAACTGCACTTACATCTTTTTTTTTTTAAAAAAAAAACCAAACCATACGAACACACTTCAAACCACTGCTACTGCATTTACACAGAGCAACTTAAGCATCTGACTTTCTCCTTTTTTAAAAAAATATACAGATATTATTCAAACCACTGCTGCTGCTTTTATCTTCTGCAGGATCCTGTTTCTAAAAAGCCTGGGCTTTAATGGTTCCCTTGCTGAATTTTTAAAAACGTTCTCAACTAGCTCAAGAGCAGGACGAAACAGCTGGAGTTTTCAGCCCTGCTTACCTCCCTCCTCTGGCACATGCCCTCTTAAACCTGAGGGCAGATAAACCACCCACTCCGCGTCTGAGGATGGAAAGTGCTCCTCCAGCAGTCAAGGCACAAAACAAGGTACCAGAGAGAACTCATCCTGCCAGTGCTGATAACTTAACTACGAAACACAATGCAGAAATGCTGCCAAACGCAAACTGAATAGGGAAGAACACTTTATAAATATTCTTAAGTGAGGCACGCTTGTACGAAATCTGACAACGTTCATTAAGGAAGCAGGATTTTCAAGTCCACCATGGGCTTATAAAATACAACAGCAATAGTGAAAAAGAAAAGTTGCCTTCAGAAATAAACTGGAAGCTTGTGGCTGCGGGTGTTCCAGCTAACCAGGAAGGGTTTTCTCGGGCAGATTGTTTTCTGTATGGTTTTACCGGACAACATTTTCAAAAGTGAGAAGTCCAAATGGTAAGATTTAAGCTGTTCTAAAATTTACTTTTCTTGTGTAGTTTCAGCCATCCCATACAGAAAACCACACCAGTCGTACACCAAGAAATTACAAACCAGCACAGGTACCCAAGGCGACAAACAGCTGTCTCACCTGCCTCTCGCTGACACGAAGGGGACCGAACACGACGCACTGGATTAGCTTAGCAACCAACATCAGAAAACAGCAGGCAGTGTTCACTAGTACCTGGAAAGAAATAAAGCAGTCAGCAACAAATACTTTTGCCCTATTTAGAAGAAGAGAGAGAGAGGAGGGGAAAGAATGAGTCTAACAAAACCTACCATTGTTCACAGAATAGTTTTAGTTGCCTTTTTTTTTTTTGGTGAAATTTAAGCCTGGCCTCTTCCAAGACATGTACAGTAGCTGATAAGTCACTTAAATTTTTTTCTAGAAACACTAACGCAGTCAGTTTGATACACCAGTATATCCAACACATAAGCCTACCTCTTCACGGTAAATTGTTTTATATAGATTAGCAAATCTTAGCACCAAGGAACGTGAGGACAAAACTTACAGATCACCAAGATGCTCATTGTTTTTAACGTAGGACAAATGAGAAAACTCCAGTTTGAATCTGCTGTTACAGGAACAAGATTCATTGTCTCGAAACATACTGAATAACACACCCCCCCTTCTGTAACAACACTGCTTAAATCCGTCCGGGGAAACTGCTTTAAAGCAAAGCAGCAAGGAGCAGAAAACTGCTCCTAACATTTGACAAGACATTTGTAATTAACTTTTGACCTATGCAGAACACTAATAAAGGGGAGGGGGGGGATGATGAAGCGGCCTCACCCTGTTATTTCTGAAGAACATACAATCAACTTTTCCAGTGCTCTTAATTTAAGGTCCTGAGACCCAGCTTCGAAAGGCTGAATGTGCTCAGTATATTCAAAAATCAGCGCCCGAGTCAAAAAGCAAGCACGTTATGGAACAGACATCCAACTAATACCACCTTTGACTGACAGACACGTGGAAGCTCAACAGCAGCCATGCAACTAGGTTTCTGGTGCCCCCTCGCTCAGACTTTATTTCAGCTAGAGGAATTACTGAGCCGAGATGTGTATAACACTGCCGGGTTTGGGTTTTGAGAGCAACAGAATTTTTTTTTCTTAAACGGTGACAATGCTTCCTCTTACCTGCATGACTTTAAATGTTATTTTAAAAATATAAGAAGGTGAAGCTTGGGCTGGGAATACCTGATGGTTCAGCAGGACACGCAGTGCTTGGAGAAGGGCTAATGCACAATCCAACCTGCACCGCAGCAAAACACCCCCAGAGCTTCGCCCAAACCCACCCATGGCTCAAGGACAAGCCCAAGCCCTGAACTTTGAGGCTTTCAGAGAATTGCCCAGGTTGGAAGGGACCTTTCAGATCATCAAGTCCAACCATCAACCCAACACTGGCAAAACCCACCACTACCCCACATCCCTCAGCACCACGTCTGCCCGGCTTTTAAACATCTCCAGGGATGGCGACTCCACCACTGCCCTGGGCAGCCTGTTCCAAGGCTTGACAACCCTTTCCGTGATGACATTTTCCCTATCTCCATCCTAAACCTCCCCTGGCGCAACTTGAGGCTGTTTCCCCTTGTCCCATCGCCTGTTCCCTGGGAGAAGAGACCAAGCCCCCCTGGCTACACCCTCCTTTGAGGGAGTTGCAGAGAGCGAGAAGGTCTCCCCTCAGCCTCCTTTTCTCCAGGCTGAACACCCCCAGCTCCCTCAGCCGCTCCTCACAGGACTTGTGCTCCAGACCCCTCACCAGCTCCGTTGCCCTTCCCTGGGCTCGCTCCAGAGAAGCGAGTTCCCCGCAGCCCCATCGCCCCGGCAGCCCCTGAGGGGAAGGGGCCCGTGGCCCGGCTGAGGCCCCCTCCTCCCCCTTCTCCCGGGACCCCCCCTCTTTATTTTCACACACCAACAACCAGACACCCCCTCCCAAGCCCGCCCGCCTTCCCCCCGCCCCTCCCCGGCCGCGCTGAGGTGCCGGCGGAGGCCGCGCCGCCCGCCCCGGTAGCAGGCCGCGTCCGGGCCCGCAGGCCCCGCCGCCGCCCGGGGCTCACCCAGACGCAGAGGCTGTCGGAGAGCAGGTAGTAGGCGACGTCCAGGGCCCGCGGCCCGGTGGGTTCGCCGCCCGCCGCCCCGCCGTCCGGGGCCTGGCTGAGGGCGCGGTAGGCGCTGAGGCCGGTGGCCAGCAGGGCCAGGGCGCTGAGGGCCGTGTAGGTGCGGAGGCTGGGCCAGGGGAAGCGCTCCAGGAAGAGCAGCGGCATGGCGGACACCTCGCCGCCGCCCGGCCGCCGGCTCGCTGCGGCCTAACGCCCGCCCCGCCGCCAACGCCCGCCCCTCCACGGGGCCGGGCCAGGCAACGGGCCCAAACCGCCCCCCCGCCCCAGCACTAACCGCTCCCGGCGCGCTGAGTCACGGCCCGGGCGGCGCTGCCAGCCGGGCCCGGGCGGGACGGGATGGGACGGGGAGAGGCTCCGCTCCCCCCCGGCCTCCGCACCGCCGCAGGGCTGCGGGAAAGCGGAGGGTTCTCCTCCGGTGGCCCCGTGACGGGAAAAGCAGGGAATGGACACGACGTCCCAGAGCTCTGCCAGTGGCAGCTTAATGCAATTATTAACGAAAATTACTGCAAGGGGCAGACAGCGATGGAGATGGGGGATACAGGTTAATGCCTGGCCCTGACAGCAGCGCTTTGCTGGTTGTTCTCTGACTTCCAAACCTCCACTATCCCTCCTCGCTTCCCCACACCAGAACTGTTCCGTTCTACACACCACTACTAGCTTTGTTTTCCCTATCTGGTTGTCTAAGAAACCATACATTTTGCTAACTACATGTCCAGCCCTTCCATCCATACTTCTATGGACCACTGTGTCCAGCGCTGGGGCACCAACAGCAGAAGGACACGGAGCTGTTGGAGCGGGGCCAGAGGAGGCCCCGGAGATGCTGGGAGGGCTGGAGCCCCTCTGCTGGGAGGACAGGCTGAGAGAGCTGGGGGGGTTCAGCCTGGAGAAGAGAAGGCTCCGGGGAGACCTTCCAGCCCCTGCCAGGCCCTAAAGGGGCTCCAGGAAAGCTGGGGAGGGAGTGGAGTGATAGAACAAGGGGTAATGGTTTTAAACGGAAAGAGGGGAGATTTGGATTATATTTCAGGAAGAAATTGTTTGCTGTGAGGGTGGTGAGCCCCTGGCCCGGGTTGCCCAGAGAAGCTGTGGCTGCCCCATCCCTGAAGGGGTTCAAGGCCAGGCTGGATGGGCCTTGGTCTGGTGGGAGGTGTCCCTGCCCAGGGCAGGGGGTGGCACTGGGTGGGCTTTAAGGTCCCTTCCAACCCAAACCCTTCTGTGATCCACAGGACCAAAGTAAAGAGCCCTACCACTCAATTTTCCAGTATTCTTTCAGTATCAATCCCATGCTGCGCAGCTTCATTTTGACTGAAGCTCCAAGCTGTCACAATTGTTCTGCACGTAGCTTACCCCTACAGCTGGCAACAGAACCAAGCACTTTGGCAAATCTCAGTTCTCTTGGCAGCGGGCACTCTCCAACGATGCCTTCATAATTGAGGACACCACATAAGCAACAGTGCATCTTCTGATCAGAGGCAGCATTTGGAACCAACTCTTTAAAAGACTTAAGCAAAACTACGGAAGGCTAAAGGGATTCATTAGGAAGGAACACATCCAACTGGAATTGATGTTTATCCAAGCATGTAAAAAGAAAAAACGCTATAAAAGGTTGATATTTACTAGCCACAGGAGACTGAAATGTTGAGGTGAGGAAGCACGAGTATCCCCTGCAGGATGACACAGCATGCTGGTCCACTACAAGAGCTCACCATAACATGAAACCACTTGCATATGACATTAACAAAATATTTCAACATGACCCAAATTCTGTCCTGTAGCTACAGAAAAATATACAAAATTAATCTCACTTTCCATATTTTAACTGGACCTCAGGCCAGCCCAACAGAATTTGCTGGGGTATTACTTTCTTAAGGGGGCACAGAGGGAAAAGATATACCTTATACCCCCTCCAAGCCTTGTACACAGTAATGCTTCCAGATCAGTTCTCGTAAGCTTTGAGCAAAGGCTACGCTTGCCTTTAAGTACTTATACTCCCTCAAAACAGCAACTCTGTTCTCTACGTTAAAAAAAAAAAAAACAAACCCAGACTCAAAATTATGTTGTACCTACTCATACTGTTTAATCTCTCTCTCAGACTAACTCTCTGCTCAGGGATGCAGATCAGAGCATCCGAATGGTCCCTGAACGGGTTAGGTCCTCCTCTGGTTTCCAGGATCTTCTGTATTCCTGAAGGAAAGCAATAAAGTTTAAAATATGTACCTCCTACAAGTAGGAGACTTGTAGGTACAAAGACTAAAGCAAAACAGAGACCAAAAAAACCCGCCAAAAACCCAAAACCAAACAAACACAGGACAAACAGAATCTGAACCATTTTGTTTAATGTTGTACAAAAAAAATTCGGTGAGTATTACAATGAAATGTGATTAAAACACTTATATCACATTGCCACCCTACTACCTAAACAGTTGAGATTCTCTTCTCTATTCATATCATAGAAAGTTTAGCGGCCTTCAGGAAAAGAACGACATAAAAAAAATCCTTGCATCACACGTATTCTTTTCTCTACATTTTAAAGCTGTGCTCACAGAGACGGCTTCTTCTATCGGGCTCTTCAGGCATATGGGAATTCAGTTGTAAATAAAGTTGAACCTAAAATTAAAAGGATTATACTAAGTGAGGAATTTTCATTCTTTTTATTTAAGTGGCATCTTGGAATAAGCAAATGTTTTGTTTCTGTTCTTGATAAGCCTCCATCTGACAGAACAAAAGGGAACTTTTTAGTAAGGCAGCTTTACAGCATAGCAGGAAGCATGGTTTTTAACAGCCAGTGCTACACTAGCATTGCCCATCAGTCTCTTAAGGTTGCAGAAGAACTAATTATTAACATTTCATCTCTCAAGAAAGGTTCACAGGTATGAAAATACCAGTGAGATTTATGTACTCTCATCAGCAACTCTTTTGCAGCATTTCTGCCATCAGGGCCAGCCTTATAATACTCCAAGGTAACAGATGGACATACTCAACAGCAGAGCTGATTCTTCTCAACTAAGTTTCACAATAAACAGCGTTCACGGGGTAAAAGCAAGCATCCCTCTCAACTTCCCAATGTCCGTTCTTTGGAGGCGTCTGTTGCGCTGATACCAAACCAGCATTTGGCTGCATAACAGCCAGGATTTTGCTGGTACCCAGGAGAAAGTATCCGCTGTCTTTAGAGGAAGAGGAAGGGGAAGAGGAACCCCCAAAACTACAACTGCCAAAACTGGGACTAGATAGAGGGGAAAAAAAACAGAGCTTGATACAAGCTTGTTATGGGCAATACCAGTGCCGACATTCTGCTAACAGATTTTTTTCATCAAAGTAGGTGGATGACAGAAGTACTTCCCCAAGTAACAGCTGACAGCCCGTGGGATGCCCGAACACTTGCTGAAGTAACAGAAACCAATAAGACTAGAGCGCTCTGGAGACCCGAGGTACAAACCATTTTTAGGTGAGAGCGCCAAAAAGCGTGTACACTGGGAAAAGGCAGGAAAAAATAGAGCTGTCCCTACCGACACTTGCGTTATAAAGATGCTACGCATGATAAACTCTAGAACACAGAGTCTGAAAAACCCACCACATCTAATCAACACAAAGCTGTGATAACATGCACACCTCATTCAGTGCTTCACACACGCATCTTGGCTTTTACTCCCTAACAGCACTTACAAGAAGCTGTTCCTTAGCATGTGCACAGCTTCACCCTCACTATATTTCACATTTTCCTACGCTACAACTGCTAGACAGGACTTTGGTGCTAGCAAGTTGCAATCAGAGCCTCTAAATTGTCTGTCACACCTTATCCGAGGTAGATTCTGAGCTCTTTGGGATAGCTGCAACCTTTTCACGGCTGGTTTCTGTAGTGCCTAGCATTGCTCTGGTTTCCCACGGCAAATGTGTTCCCAAGAACTATAATACAAATACATCCTAATATACCTGCTCAAAAGTTGAGGAAGGCTGGAAATAATGGGTCCATATCCTGGTGCATTGTCATAGAGCTCAAACAACGGTGCAGCGACCAGCTTGTAATTTTTTGGGACCGCAAACAAAGCTAAAAACAAATACAAGAAAAACCACCACAGATTCAGCCAAGGTATCACCACCCTTGATACATATACCTCAAAACAAGATCACTTTATAGCACTCGAGTAAGTTTATTCCTTTTCTAGTTAAAGATGGGGTTCATGTGCTATACATACACTGATGCATGAGCAGGAATGAGCAATTACTAGCAACTCACGTTCAAAGAATCACCCATCTTCAAAACTGGTATCAGCATTTAATTTTGTAGTGATCTACTATAAACAACTGCAAGCATACAAACACAAACTTGATAACACATTTTCTTGCATGAAATGCAAGCATTTAGACGTTGTTATAAATACAACCCTTTGTTGCAAACAAACACTTACCCTTTTCTTGAAGCTGGACCAAGAAAAGCTTTTTGTGCTCTTTTGGTTTTGTAATATGAGCTGGGATATAGGGATACTGGAAGAAAAACCATAAAAATTGGTTGTACAGAGCTTTGAAAATATTGTGCAATCTTAAGTGCTACTTCATAAATTAGCAAGCACTATGCATGCTTTCAATGTGTCAAATTGTTCTTTTGTGTCATCAAATAATGAAAACCACTTTTATAAAAAAGTACTCAGAAAGGAATGCTGTTGCTGTCACAACTATTGACAGGATCTAAGTACTCCTGAGCAGTTAAACAACCCAACAAGACAGAAATGCACAACTGAGCAAGTATTTTCAGTATTAAAGCATTTAGAAACAGGGTAGCGTGACTATTTGATTCACAGGGCATCTGTTCCATATGCAGCCGCGCAGGAGTTTCCATTGTGGCTACGCTAGGGATTTAAATGGTGTGTCTGGCTCAGCACAGGACTGGAAGCTATTACATCCAGTGGTTTCTCATCCATCAGGACAGATGCGAGGAAGGAGAGGGGAGTTTCCCCAAGAAAAAGTCTGTAGTTTCTCCTCCGCCACAGAAAGGAGGTGAAATAGGTAAAAACCAGAAAAACTAATTGCTCATGCAGCAGGTACTCAAAAAGCCCAACTGGTAGGTTGAAGGCTTTTGGAAGAACAATCAATACATGACTGAAGAAGATGAAAGTCAACATGAGTACGCACCTGTGGAGGTTCAAAGTTCGGTCTCCACCAGTTACCAATGCAGTCATCAATCACCCAGTCTTGCTGAACACCATCCTGACGACCCAGTATCTATCAAAAATCCAGTTACAGTCAAAACTCTAAATACCCCATGTCAATTTTTTTAGAAAAGATACAGTGGAGGCATGAAGACTTGCTGTAATAAGGGTCTGGTGTAGTTCAGAACTGCTCTGGAACAGCTTTTAATAGATTTAAAGAGTATTTTTGTATAAAGTGACATTTTTTAGTAAAAGCCTCACCCGTCAGGACAAGGACACTCTAGACAGCGTTTCAAATTCCACGCTGTATTCAGTTGAACTGAGTCCCGTCGGACCAATGGGAAGAATGAAATGCATTGTTACACTACCTGACAGAATTAATTTAGGTTACGCAGAGAGCATGGGAGGTTAACTGGTGCATTGGGAAGACTATCTCAGAAGCAAGTCCTCATCAATTGTGCTCCGCAACATATTTTATTGCCCATCTGCATACTCACTTGCCTGAAGCCAGCCAAAAAGCAAAGCTGCAAAGGAACACAGGACTTGAGCAGCAGGTAGGAGGAGCTCAGCCACTAGACCGCTCTGTCACACTCACAATGCAGATAAATTAAAACTTACTGCTTTATGTGTTAACTACCCGAGAACATCACAAAAGCATCAAAATAACAGAAGCGATAAGACGACTACTGTAATGCTTTGGCTTATTCTGTTAAGTCTAAAATAATCCAACATTCTGGGATAGCAACATAATGAAAGAAAACAGACCTCTGTCATTAAGCGTTTGAGCCCTTCTACCTCATCTTCTCCTGGATTGAGTTCACCACCAGGTCTGTTAAAATAATCAATGATGAAAGCTAAAGTTATGTTTTATTGCATTCACAGACTTCCACAGGTAAATAAGGATGTGCTTCCAGGCAGGGAGTTACAAATTCACTCAAGGCCTTTAAGTCAGAAGTTCCAAATCTAACTTTGTCAAATTTGAAGGCAATAGGATAGCTTTCACCAAACCCGTGACTAAAATGACTACTGTATGTCCCTTAACAAAAAACACCCATTATATAAAATACTTCCGCAGGACAAAGGGTAACAACATCCACAATAATAACTGGGAGACTTAAAAGGTAAAGTTTTAACAATAATATAAAAGCACCAGAAGTTGAAGAAAGGGTTGCAAATACTGACCATATTTGTTCTTATCTCAAAGCCAGCACTCACTGAAGCACACAAGAAGCAGAAAATAAAACTCGTGTGGGGAATCATCCTGCATTTGATGTAAGGTTAATGAAAAAAACCTAAACCCACACTTTCATCATTATAAATTTTTGCAAAACTTCTGAAGTCTAGCATATTTTGCCCACACACATCCCCTAAAATCAAGATGTCAAAGAAGAATCCAGATTAAACATTAGATTTCACGCACACGCAATTCAGAACAAACAATGTAAGTGTTAAAAACATAAGACCAAGAACACAAGCAGGATAACTCGAGACAAGTCAAGCCCATTCAGTTTAAAAAAAGAAAACGAGCACCACCACCATCACTACAATCATATGATCCAACTACTGAAATTTCACTCTGGCACTGATAACCATTAAATGAACTGAAGCAATTTTCTCAAATTCAGAAGCCTACCTTTCTTACTGTGCCCAGCTCACCCAGTAGTTTGTAAACAAGTATCATTCTGTGTTTACTGGGGTTTACTACTTGAGCTTCACTTCACCATTTTTGTAGCCATAGCACGAGCAAACGTAAGCATAACATCTTTCACAATGTAAGAACAACACACTACCTACCAATAGTAAGTTTTAAACAGGATTTTACCATAGTGATGCACTGAAGATTTCCAGACAGTTCGAAACTGTCACCCCACTCACGAGCAGAGTCAGGCAAATAGATGAAAACCCCACCATTCAAAAAGAGTTTTCCCACGGGAAGTCTTGGGAAGAAATGAATCCCATTCAAAACATCTGTCAGTGGAACACACTTTAACCTCTAGCATGCGTGTTTAGTGGTCTGTGACAATAAATTTAAATGAAATGTTACATTCAAGAAGCAGATACTTACAGCTTGAAAAAAGTTGTACCCAGCTGCAGTAAGAGCACGTGGGGCAGCCTGTGCTCATGTACAATCAGAACTCCTTCCACTGTCCGCCTCATGCCGATCTTGTCAAACTCTTCCCTCATGCGCTGAAACCGAGCTGCCACCGAACTGTCCTTCTCATACAGGGGCTCCTTTGTACCAAATGTGTAATTTGTCAGAGGATACCTGCAAGGGGGGAGAAAATACATTACTGCATAACAAGAAATCTAAATTTAAATCACTCTGACACAACATGCACCCCGAGGCAGAACCTTCTGTGCTTGATGGAACAGTATCTCATTCACAGCGCTGGGCTAGAAGTTCTTGTTTGTGACTTAGGGAGCTCCTATCGCACCAAGATCTGCACTATGATACATACAAGTGCAGAAAGTCCTGCTGATCGATACGCTAGTGTGGTGCTGGTTCAACAGAAGGAAAGAAACCCAGAAGAATCAGCAGCAACTGTTATTAAACAGCCACTTCTTTGATCTCCACACTGCAGAGAAAAGGCAGCCGAGGCTCTGAGAGGCGCTGGGAAAGGGACAGGAGAAAAAAAGCTCTGCTGGGAAGGAAGCAAGCTGCACAGGACAGTGTTTTTTTTACGCAGAAGTAAATGAAGAGCCTGAGAACTAAACTGTCAGAAGCGTTTTTGTTTTGAAGTCGGAAATCAGACATCTGGATCACAGAAGAGGAGAAATGCTGAGTGTCTAAGGGCAGGGCCAAGACCCTGGAGTAAGATCAAGAGTTTGAGCAGATCACTCCGCTGGGCTAGGTGCTGGACCTCTGCCTCCTCCAGTGACACTACAGTGGAAACTCGAGAGATTTCCTCAGGTAAGAGGGACTGAGAAGAGTCAGAAAAGTAAGGAAAACTTAGGCAAGAAATCAGTCATTCCTAGAGAGCACAGAGGGCAACAGGAAAACGTTGTTGAACAGCAAAATCCAAGTAACACAGCAATCTGACAGCACAAGGCCTGGAGGGAAAATGGGATCGTCAGACTAAGTCAAAAAGGGAGAGGAAAACTGGTGCTGGGCAGAGCTGTAACGAGTTATCATCACGGTTTTATTGACTTGTGGCATACAGCAACTGAATTAACAGAATAAATGACTGATTTAAAGGGAGTGTTTTCCTTGAGATGCATCTCATTGTGTATTCTTTCCTCAATACTTAATCATGTCAAACTTAAGCAGTATATACTCTTCCCCTCCTCAAACTCCCCCTCATGTTTTACAGTGGCAAAATCACAAGTCAGCTCCCCTTGCTTCACTTATAGCTTAGAACCATCTACATTTCTTTTTCCATTCATTTCCATTTTAAGATACACAAAAAACATTATTAACAAACTACTATGCAAACTCTAATGTGAATACATTAGTCTGTACATCAAAATCCTTAGCCTATACTTTAAAAAAAAAATTGATGTTGATAACACAGCTTCCTGCCCAGTCTTTTTTGAGAAACAATATAAAAATATTACAATCTCTCAAGTTTCTAGTTGAACTTCCAAAAAACTCCTTATTGTGAATAAACTCAGCTATACCAAAAAATACATGAGTCTCTGTGATTAATACCTAAAATTGAATATTAACTGTCATAGTTAACATTTTTCTGTAGTAAACACGTTTCTGCAACTTGACAGACGCACTTATCAAGAATAAATCCATCTGAGTTTACTGGAAGAAGCTACAATATAGGGATTCTCATACCAAAAAAGTAAAACTTTCTAGCAAATAGTTTGCAACTCTGACAGAAGTAAAGTTTTTTCTGGTAGCAACCACTCTGAATTTAAATTACAATACCTGAATCACCAGGCACACCAGGCAACCATATCCTACTGACTACACAGGGTGAGCCCACATTCCATCCAGGCCAATGGCCTGCTTCTCTCTCTGCCGGCAAAGGCAGATGCCTATGAAAGAGCATACCAGAGAAGATGCACGTATGATGTTCACCATGCCTAAATACTCCATAACTTTGCTATTTGGGGTTCACACTTCATAAAATGGTTTAGGTTGGAAGGGACCTTGAAGATCACCTAGTTCCAACCCTCTGCTAGTGTGACACCTCCCATCAGACCAGGTTGCTCCAAGCCCCGTCCAGCCTGGCCTTGAACACCTCCAGGGATGGGGCAGCCACAGCTTCTCTGGGCAACCTGGGCCAGGGGCTCACCACCCTCACAGCAAACAATTTCTGCCTCAGATCTACCTAAATCTCCCCTCTTCCAGTTTAAAACCATTCCCCCTCGTCCCATGGCTCCCCTCCCTGATCCAGCGTCCCTCCCCAGCCTTCCTTGGAGCCCCTTTAGGGACTGGAAGGAGCTCGAAGGTCTCCCCGGAGCATTCCCCACTCAGATGCTGTTTCTATATCCTAAAGCATACACACTAAACGCCGCACATTCCCCCGATAGCTGGCAAGCCCTCAGTGCCCACAACATCCTACAGTGTGGCGTTTCGCAGCTTCACAGCACGCCACTGCAGGGGTAAACAGAGCCCTGACTGGCAACTGGGCTCTCCCCTCAGCCCCTGGGCCGGGGGCGGCCCTTCCAAGGCCGGTACTGAGGGAAAAAGCCCCCGCGGGCTGCCCAAGGGCGGCCCCGCGGCTGCTGAGGGAGCGGGGAAGGGCCCGTTAGCGGGACGGGAGTGGACGGGCCCAAGCCCGGGCAGGCCCGAGGCGGCGCTCACAGGTTGATGGTCCTCTCCAGCGTGAGCGGCTTCGTCTGCTGGATGTACTTGTTCCCGAACTGGTTCACCCCGCGGGGCCAGCCGGTCTGCGAACGGTTGGGCGGCACGACAGACATGGCGGCGAGGGAAGCGGTCAGTGCTCAGCGGCGGGAACGGCGTCCGCCATTAACCTCCCCGCCAGGCCGCACACCCGCCGGAACCGCCCGCCGCGCTTCCGCCGCCACCATAGAGAGGGGACGCTCTGCCCCCTCCCGCCCTCTCACTGGCGCTTTGCCGTCGCGCCCCGCCCTCCCCCCTCGCCCTCATTGGCCAGCGGAGCGCCCCAGCACCACCCGACTGGCCCGGTGGGCGGCGCGGTGCCCGCTGGGAGTTGTAGTCCGGCAGCGCGGCCAGCGGCATGAGTGCCAAGCGGCGCCAGGCCTCGCCGCCGGCGGGGAAGAAGCGGGGGAAGCGGGAGGCGCCCACCGAGCTCTGCACCGCCATGAGGGATGCGGCCCTGCGGGAGCGGGCGGCGGCGGCCTGGGGCGGTGGGGAGCCGCTCCGCCACGGTACAGCCCCCTTTCCCCGCGGCCCGGCCTGCGCCGCGGCGGGCCCCCGCCTCCCCTCACCGGCGGCTTTTCCCTTCCAGAGGCGGCAGCGGTGGAGCCGGCCCCGTTCCGGCACGGCGTTATCCCAGGCTTCCTGGCGAGCTCGGCCTCGGCGGAGGCGCTGCGAGACGAGCTGCTAGGCCTCGGCTTCCACCGGCGGCGCAACGACCTCCTCTCGCTGCGGCAGGTGGGCCCCGGGCCGGGCCGGGCCGCGCCGGGGCGGGCCCCGCCGCCCTAACCCCCGTCCCTTCTTCTCTTCCATGGGCCGCCGCAGTCCGAGGAGCTGGGGGGAAGGACGGAGCCCCACGTCGCCGCGCTGAGGTAAAGCCGCCGAGCTCGGGGCTTCGCCAGCTCCCGGTGGGTTTGGTGAGGGGAGCGGCCCTGTCCTGCTCCCCGGGGGAAGGCAAGGGCTGGGGCCGCCTCCTGACACGGTGGTCATGCCAGAAACCGGTCTTGAAGAGCTGAATATGTGTCGGTTGCGGTCCTGAAGTCGGTTAAAGGTTTCCTTCTGAGCAGCGCAAGCTGATTCAGCCCTCACACTGTCACTTCCAGCTTCACTGCTGGCTGTCGTCAGCGGTGTTGTAAACACCGTGAGGTTTCCCTGGCCAGCTCCCGTGCGGTTCCACAGGGACACAGCATCTCTGGCGGGAACAGCACTCTCGCCTTCCCTGGAGGTGTTCAAGGCCAGGCTGGATGGGGCTTGGAGCAACCTGGGCTGGTGGGAGGCGTCCCTGCCCAGGGCAGGGGGTGGCACTTGGGTGGGCTTTAAGGTCCCTTCCAACCCAGACCATTCGATGACTGTTTGATAGTTGGAAGGGAGATAAATAAACTATGATGATATGTTTTATAATGTGGGAGGACACATACCTTTTGCTTGGCTTCTCAGGCATGCTCTGTGTGAAGAATTCCGAGCCTGGCTTTCTGCTGTGACCCAGATTGAGTTGGAGCCAACTATTGACATCTCCTGTGCTAAATACGAATATACCGGTCAGTCTATAAGCAATCCTTTCCCCAGAGCTTCTATGGGTGTATAGGAAACTACAGAATACCTAATTACATAAACCCACCACAACCCCTTTCTAGTTCCGGAGGGTCCTAGAAGCTATCAGCAGCAAATCAGAGTCGCTTAAAATGAAGTCCCAATTATAGGAAAACAAAACCCTGTTGCTGTAATTCATGCTGCTGATGGCTTTAACTGGGCCCAATGTTGCAGCACGCCTCCCTCCTTTCGGAGACGTGCAGCCCGTGTTTGCATCTTGCTTCCATGCAAAAGGGTGACATGTTGCGCTTCCAGCTGCCACGGTTGAGTTTGTGAAGGCTGGTGCTAAACCGTCACCTTGGTGAGTCCAGGTTACAACTGCGCCTACCCTTTTAGCCGTGAAAAAACGCTGTAGGAAGGGGAAAAATTTTTACTGCTGTCAGTTCTATCTACTTTTGCGCAATGTCTTTTGTGCGCTGAATTGTTGGTCCAGCTTTTCTGTTCCCAGGGCTCCCCCCTCCCCTCTACTCCAGCAACAAACCTACTCAAAAGGCAGTTCTGTATTTAAAAGAGCTTGAATCATTATTTCAGTCAGGAATCTCTGTCCACTGCACCCAGTGACAGCCGTGGAGGGGTGGCTGATGAGTTATAACTGCCCATACCTCCGGAGTGGGCTAATCCGCTGATTGTAGTGCAGTCCCGCAGAAGTTAATCTTGCAAATCTTGGGCTGGTGATGCTGACGAGTGAAAATGCAGTTCTTGGAAAGGGCGTGTTTTTTCTTGTTGTACTCTTGCGGGGACAAAGCAGGGAAGCAGCCATTGGAATGACTCATGCATGTACTGGAAAGGTGCTACTGCAGCAAAATGTGTGTAATTGCAGATGTCTTGCTGTGCCACGATGATGAGCTGGAAGGTCGGAGAATTGCTTTCATCCTGTACCTTGTGCCACCCTGGGAGAAAAGCGACGGCGGAACGCTGGACCTGTACAGCACAGACGGTAAGAGCTGCGAGCTCAGCCTCGGGCGGCTGAAAAAGATGAAGTTTATGTGCCCCTTGCAGCAACTCTCTCCTCAAACAGTGCAAGGGAGATAAAGAGTTTCTCCTTTGTCTAGAGAAGCTGGTAAAATCGTATAGGTAAAATTTGCACTTTAGAGATGGGCTGTAGTGGGCTTTGCAGACAGTGCTAATGGGCAACAGCAGAGGAACAGGAGAAGATAGTGAAGAGGGGAATCCTTTTTTTCCGTTTTTTTTTTTTCAAGGGCCAAGAGTGGAGGTAGGATGGAAGTGATGCCAATAGCTATGCTTGGAACTCTAAAGTGATGGAGATAACTTTTTTTTTCCAGCAACAGAAGTCCACTGATTCCTCATCAAGCCCTTGCTCTGAGCTCCATCCCTTATTCCCAGGTGTATCGCCAGTCGCAATGTCATGAAGCCAGAGAGAAATGGCAGTTTCTAGTGAGTTACAGTTCATATCTTAACCAGAGTCTGTTTTCTTCCTCCTCAGAGCACTTTCAGCCACAGCAAATCGTCAAGTCATTAGTGCCTTCGTGGAACACGCTGGTTTTCTTTGAAGTGTCTCCAGTCTCTTTCCACCAGGCAAGGAGCTGTCTTTTGTTCATTTTTTGATTCTTGTTGTTGTGGTTATTCATTCTGTGGGTTATTACAGTCCTGGTGGGGAGGGAGAAGGGAAAGGGAGAAGCATAGGTAGAATGGATACTCATGCTAAGTGCTGCGTGTTAAGGGCAGGACTCCAAAGAGGACAAGAACTGAGAAAGCCAACTTTAAACTGTCAGTCTAGCTTCAACATCCTGGGGGAAGAAAAATATCCATTATTTTGTGTTGCTATCCTGGCAAGCTATTGCTGTGTTAAAGGAGAAGCCGCTGCCTGAGCATTCACACAGCATTCAAGGAGTCGCCCACCAGAGTCTTTAACTGCTAGGGCCAGGGCCCCTTCGCAGCGGGTGACTCCAGGGGGCCAACGGGTGCCCCTTTCGACTCCTCACATACACGCACTCTTACTTTCGGGTGCAATCCCTCCTTCTTCAGGCTCAACCCTTGTTTTCCCGCAGCAGAGTCTCAGGCCTTGAATTTTATAAAAGTAAATAATTTAATCAAAGGTACAGGTGCAGGGTCAGCCCGGGCTGGGTGCTTCCAGAGAGGGACGTGGAACGAAGAAATCCCTGGGCAATGAAACCCTTGTGATCTGTACATGCGCTGTTCACGCATCTTTTAGTCCAATGGTGATTTTTGTTCTGGGGTCTTGTAATACCTTATTGGATTCTTCCTCTGTGTGCAGGCGGGCAGGCCATTGACTGCTCGTATCCTGTTAATTTGCAGTCTCTGCTGAGGGTTGGAGCCTCCTTATTGTCTGATTTACGCTTCTTGTGTACCTGCACTCGCTGGCAGAACAGGGGGAACTGAAAAGTCCCAGACTTAGGGAAAAATACTAGTGAAACATCAGTGTGTTATCAACATTTTCCTCACACTAGAAGACTAAACACAGCACTGTACCAGCTGCTAGGAAAATTACTAAGAAAATCTGTTGCGGCCTAAAGGCTTCAGCAAATCTAGATGCTCATGCTAAGTAAAGCTAGGCAAACAGCATAAATCACACCATATTATAACCCTAAGTCACGTATTCTTATTAAACTTACTTTTTTAAGCTAAAAAACTAATATCTGTCAACAGCTGTTGGTTTGGCTGTGGTGACGAGAGATTTTTGTTTGTTTGCTTGTTTAAACTAGCTCACGCTTTTCATGCAGACGCCATGACTTTGCTCCAGAAGAGCTTCTCAGCGCATCACCTTACCCATAGAGCACTATGCAGATACGGCTTTACCCCCTCTGTAACACAGGTGTAACGGGGTTCCCTACAGTAGAAAGGCTGATATGGTTAAGTAGGACTTTGTGGCACTTACCAGGAAGATGCTTGGGAAGGGGATGAAGAGTCTGTGGAACTGCATGATATAAACACCTGGCTTGAAGTCTGAAACTCCTGTGTAATCCAGAATACCACGGACTCTTACAAACAGGGCCACAGAGCAGAAGGTTAGAGAGGAAGAAAATCGGTGATTTAAGTTGGGTATGTTCTCACCTAGACTGCTTAGGGTTTTATTTCTGTGTTATTTATCTCTTAATTAACAGAAGCATCTACTTGGTCACTGCCCTAATTGTTTTCAGGGAGTGATTTAATCTTGTCATAAAAATCCACGTTCCGCTTAGCCTTGTGACTGCCTCCTACTGACCTAAACTTAATCCCACACATTAGCACTATCCAGTCCTGTGCACTGTCTCGTATACTGTTAGCACAGGCAATGAACTCAGCTTAAATCATAAACTTATTTTTAAAATAAGCATTAAGCTTAACGGGGAGTGCTGTGAATCGAAGCCTCCCAGATCTGCACCTCACTGGTGGTGCTCGGAGTATTTGCTGAACCACTGAATCATTTCTTTGACCCTTTTGTCAGTAAAGCGTAGAGCCTGCAAGTTACTGTTAAGAGAACTGTGTCAGGCTCAGAGCAATACGAAGCCTTCACAGCACGTGCCAGCCTCAAATCCCTCTCTGATATTGCTAAATGCTAAAGAGCATTTAGTCAGTACTGCCTAATAGATCTTCAGGTTTTGGACTTCGTGGTATACGAAAGGGCCACTACAGCTCTGTAACAATCAATAAGAGCCAAAACCCTTTCAGAACAAACTCGCTGTTTCTTCCTCCTGTTCCATCCAGTCTGTTACAAAAACAAAACAAACAAACAAAAAACCCAGTGCAAAGTCTTTATGTGCTATTCAAAAATTCAGTTTGTGGCTTGCAACCAGTCATAACGGGGTGGCTTTCTCTTCATCCTGCCATTACAGTACAGTGCCCTAGAATGTGGAAATTTTTCAGTTTAACCCAACTTACCTTAGTGTGCAATTTGATGAAATCAAGATTTAACAGTGGCCATCACTCCGCAAAACCCAAGGGTTTCCACAGACCAGGTTAAAAGCCAGGACAGAGGGGTTGCACTTAGTCTGACAGGTAGATCTTTAATCCAGAGCCAAAAGCATCAGGCAAACGCTCTTCACGATGGCTTGTATTACAGCACTTTCTAAAAATTAAAGCACAAAAAAGTAGACTGGTACAGTCTGCAGGGACCCACAGATACTCAGTGTTTCCCGAGTTTCCAGATTAAGCAGTCACAGCTAATTTTTGCAGCCTATGATAGTTGGTTCTTCAACAGAACGAATGGTAGAAAACTAAAATACCATTACTTTTAATATCAGACTGACTCAATGCTCTTGGAGAAATGGAATGGATTCTGCTGGCAGCTTAGAGTAAAAGCTTGGACTGGCATTCTGGAAATTTACAATGGATTCGAGCATCAGAGTTTGCTTTAAACCCTCTTTCTGTTAACCAAGAAGAAACCAGCCTGGTGTAGCCCTTGTCTGACTTTTCTGTGTATGCAGCAGGCTCTCTGGAGTCAGCTCCATCTCCTGTGATGAGTCGACGTGGTGCCTGTTACAGCTGCTCCTTAAACGCGTTGTATTCTAAACAGTAACATGCTGCTCAACGTTGTTCCAGGTGTCAGAAGTTCTGTCTGAGGAGAAGTGCCGCTTGTCAGTGAGCGGCTGGTTTCACGGCCCACCAATCGTCAGACCTGCACGCCACATCGAAGCTGCCTTGCCCAGGAGCCCACACATCCCCTACGACGTGAGTAACAACCTACGTCTGCTTCTCTACATTTCTCTTTCTTTCCTGTCCCTGCAAGACCTGTTACGGGATGCACTGATGCTTGGGTTGCTTTAATCTTTAACTTATCCCATTCTCTTTTTTTTTTTGTTTCCTGTCCATAAATTTGTAGCTGGTTTCTTTCTTTCTTGTCTGTCTTTCTTGATTATGTACATTTTGCACACCTACAATAGTGCAGAGAAGGCAGCAAATACTCATAGTGCAATTAAAAAAAAAAAAGAAAGGAATGGAGTGTGTGTGTGTAGGAATCCAGCCCTGTGGCCAGCTGGGTAATTGGGGAATCCTTTTTATTTTTGCAAATCCAACATTCAAATCCATTTCCCTTCCAGCATGAAATCTTGTATGAGTGGATCAATCTAGTTTATTTGGACATGGACTCCCAAGCTCAAATCCAGGAAGAATTTGAGGAGCGATCAGAAATTCTCCTGAAGGATTTTCTTAAGGTGAGCCCTTAGGAGCCTCAAACAAGTTAGAAAAATAATTAAGAGTGCCTTATTCGAGAGCAGAGGATGGCTGCTTCTAGCACACCAAGGGAGATGTGGGAGCTAAATGTTAAAGTTTCTGCACTATCTTTCTCCTTTAGAAAGAGAAATACCAACTACTATGTCAAGCTTTGGAGAACAAAGACATCCAGTGGAGTAGCCGAGGACCTGCTAATAAAAGGTGGGGAGTGACAGCATCCTGCACGTATTGGTCAGGCCGAGCAGGAACTGCCATGAGGCTGCACTGGTGGATGCTGCCCCCATGGATGTGGTCCTTGTTGGTTCTCCAACAAGGAGATACATCTGCTGATACATCTACTGTCTTTCAGACTCTATGAGACAGCAGAGGAAGACAGCCTCTCTGACATGCTGAAGAAATTCATGCAGTTCTTACGCTCCGAGGCCTTGTTTTTACTGCTTTCCAACTTCACTGGCCTAAAGCTGCACTTCCTGGCTCCCTCTGATGAGGATGAAGATGCTGGGGAAGGAAGAGCAGCAGACACCGCTGGGCACAGCAGTCCCAAATCCGAGCAGGAAGAGACTGAACAACACGCTGATGGCAATCCCCACCAGCCAGACCAGCCTGACAACATCCCTGAAGCACAAGGTGGCGAGACACAGAATGGTAAGTCCAGCAGCAGCATGAAAGGGCTGGAGCAGAATCCTGACATTAAGGATGTTGGTAGCGGAATTCCCAGTGATCTTAATGGAACTAGATTTCACCTTGTACTACAGCCAGCGCAAGGCAGC
This sequence comes from Larus michahellis, assembly GCF_964199755.1. Classification (NCBI taxonomy): domain Eukaryota; kingdom Metazoa; phylum Chordata; class Aves; order Charadriiformes; family Laridae; genus Larus; species Larus michahellis. The sequence goes on from NC_133899.1 coordinate 20,862,343, forward strand.
AGCACAAACGGGGCACTTGAAGCATGTCACACTGGGTATCCAAAATAAGTGAGCATTGCAAAAGAATTTGGAATAAAACCAACTAACTTGAAGATACCGTTTTGAACGGACTTAAGTCTTAAGGGTGGGACTTCTGTAGGAGTTAAGGCATGGGTGAGGGGGGGTGTTAATTAATTGCCCAATAATCTTTTGCCAGTAGTTACACCCCTGCTTCACCTAAAGTAGATTCTTGTAGGAGACCAAATCAAAAGGAAGAAAGTGAACAGATCAGAAATAAATTAGATATTAGATAATTAGAATTAGAAAACCAATACCTAAAACTAGGCTTTAACCTTTCAGAAAATGCTGCCAGCCTAAATAACCACTTAGTTGTCAGCAATGAGATATTGTTGCTAGAAAAGATTAATTTGGGATTCATGGATTGGTGCTGTTTATTTAGAACAGTGCCTTTGACGCTTAAGGGTAGAATTTTTGAAAATGCTCATATTGGTACTGAGTCAGGCAAGTTAGTAGACAATGGAACAGAACGTAATAAAAACCCAAATCGTACTGAAAATCCCATCAGAACGCTTACCCGGTACAAAAGCTTTGTTTTTCCGATTTTCACAGCTAGTCGTTTTGCCTCTTCTACCTGCCATGTTCCCACTGCGTGATTTTAAATTCACGTTCGAGGAGGGCATAGTTTGGGGCTGCAGGGATTGAAAACTGAGCTAGAGCCATCAGACAAGAAAGGCTTCCCCAAATTCTGACATACCTCCTGGGACGGCAAGTGAAGAGTGAATTCAGAGCAATGTCATTCTTCACTGAAGCATCCGGTTGTTTCAGTACTTCGAGAACAGATATGTTGCTGGCTCTTGAAGTTTGGAGTGCTACTGTAAATCTTGAAGAGGGGGAAAACAACGAAAACAAACGGAGGAACTGGTTAAACCAGAGCGCGTCACAGCTTGGTCCCTTTCAAAGACCAAATTTTATCCCATTCCTCCACACTGGTCAAAGCACATAACTTAGAGCTGCATCTAGGAAAAAAGTTAACATGAGATCTGTGGTTTTACTTTGTCTTCCCTGAAGGCTTTCCTGGGGCTGGCAAACAGCTCCACAGTGGCATGGCAGCGCAGGGGCTTGCCCCCTACATGCCTTTAGCTGTGCAGGCGTCAGCTCTTGTACAATGTCATTGTTTTCCCTGGCTTCTCTGTGCCCTCTTCTAGGCTCGGGTACTCCTGTGTGTGCAGGGGAGCTGCGGCGCTGGACCCACGGGCACTATACTCTAGTCCATGACGCTCAAGCAACAGAATTTGCTCTCGACCTGCTCTTCTTCTGTGGCTGTGAGGGTAAGCGGACATGCAAGTTATCAGACTCTCCTTACGAGGTCTACCTAAAGGAAGGACTTCTGAATTCTCAGCAATGCTATGATAGCCAAGAATTTCCCTGTTCTTTCCTACATAGAAGGGCTCTGCAGACTTTATCCTAGTCCTCGCTTCTGCATAAGCACTTGCCCAAAGATTGGGAATGTGGCCTTGGGACCAGCTTTGACCTTTCCGGCTGGAGCCAGGAGGTGGCGCTTGGGCAGAGGGAAAGCATGCGTCTCCCAGACCTTTCCTCTCACTAGGGCCATGGCTCTGGGCACAGCAGAGGGTGAGGTGGCCAGAGTACCCACTAAAAGTGGTGTATTTTGCCCCTTTTCTCATCAAAATTACCACTGCCTCCGATTCACAAAGCCCAAGGTTTTCAAAAGTCACTTCAGGCATGTCTAGGCATCTTCGGCTGATCGCTAGCTAGATAGTGGTGAAAACAAAAATCTAAACGTAAGCATTTTGGACTAGCTAAGCCCAGAATGCATGGCTGAAACCGCCTGGCACAAGCCGATAATTATACTGCAAGCCTTTTGCATATCTATCTGCTAAGGCAAAACTGCTCTGCATGTGAGGAGCAGAGCGCCAAGCAGCCTTAAATGGCCCGTCTGTGGTAAAAGGCAAGTCTGGTACATTTGCTTCAAGTTGTTTCTGATTTGAAAAAAAAATAATAATAATAAAAACCAGACTGGCAAGAAGTAAACTGGGGATCATCCTGTATCCAGTAACTGCGGGGAGTGGGGTGGAAAACAAGCACCTCCAGGAAGGCTGTGCGGAGCCTGGACAGCATTGAACTTTCTAAGAACCTTTCTTTTCTCTTTTAAGACTGGGATCCAGAATATGGTGGCTTTACTTCCTACATTGCTAAAGGTGAAGATGAAGAGGTAAGGACCTCAGTTGCTAGCTGCAAATTAGATAAATTGTTTAGGGTGGAGAGGCATAATTACACTTTGTTGTAATGCTAACATAATCCTGCGGGTGCTCGGTATCGCACTGGAGCCTTAGTGCCTGAATTACTACTCGAGGGTGTAGCTCTGGCTTCAGCTTCAAGAGGTTAATGTTCACCGTAAAGCTTAAGCTCTCACGGTGCCTAATGCCACCTGCACCTGGTGGCATTTGGGAAGCCTCAGAGTGGCACAAGGCTGTGGCAGAGGTGATGTGTTCCTGGGGAGGGCTGTTCACTAGGGTCACATTCAGTGTCAGACTAGTGAGAGCGCTGAGCAGTCATACTAAGAAGTTGTCCAGAATCAACAAAGCTTCAGGTTGAGGGGTATTAAAATGAAAATAGTGACACAGGTAATTTTCTAACACCAGACCTTTGTTCTGACTAGCTTTTGAAACGGTTATTTCTTCCTAGGAATGATATTAAAGCCATTTTTGGGAAACTGATTTCCTCCCTTACTTCCATTCCTTCTAGCTGCTGACAGTGAATCCAGAGGACAACTGCTTGGCCTTAGTTTACAGAGACAAAGAAACTATGAAGTTTGTGAAATACATCAATCACCGTAGCTTGGCACGCCTGAAAAAGCACCCAAACAGAACAGGATTTTGGGATTTTTCCTTTGTCTATTATGAGTGATGGTGCAGAGTGGGACACTGGTGTCGCATGGAGGGGGGGCAGGTTTGTACCCAGGCATTTGGCTGGGGCCTAAGCCCAGAGAGACTTTGCTGTTACTACCTTCCTCATGCCGTGTACGAGCTGTGCCCTGCTAAGTGGGGTCCAGGTGGCTTTTTTTATTAACTGTACAAATGGAAATTCAGTCTCCTCCCGAGTCCTTTGTAGTGCACGCTCTTGACTGCTTTTAATGCTATGTGGTGGGCATCATCGTCACATAGCTGTCAGCTTTCCAGCTGCTCTCTCGTGAAAACAGCACGGTGGGATGCAGCTCTAGCCTGCCAGGGTGAAAATTGCGGTTGTACATTGCCCCAAGCTTATGACTGATTTTATTAAAAAAAAAAAAAAAAGGAAATGGGTCAGTTAAATGCTTCAAAGTCTGGTTGGGCAAGTCTTGTTACAAAACGCTCAAGACATTTGCTGGGGCTTAACTGTCTTCCCTGTTTGTAGAGGCAGAAATAAAGGAGCTGCCATGGAAAATATGAGGTTTTTCCAGCTGCACAACTCTGTGGAGTTGGGAAAGAAGACAGTGAAGCTATAAAGCTGCTGGCATTGAGCAGGACCTGGCACTGTAACAAGGACCAGGACTTTATTATGCTAAATGCTGTGCAGACAGACCCAGATGCAGCCCTTTCTCCGAACAATTTACAAGCTCAGGAGATGAGACGCTCCTGCGTCCTTCTCTGCGTGGATGGCTCTGTGAGAGGGTTGTGGCTCCATCCTCAGAATGGGCAGTGGGCTGGTAGCAGGAAGGTGCTAACTCACCTCTCCCTGGCTTGTCATCCACAGGCAGCGGGAGGGTCACCAACAGCGTGGCCTTGTGTTGTGTTTTGTCCTGGGGTCTGCTGAGCTCTGACACGGCTTCTGTCACTGGACACCAGCTCAGATCTTTCCAGGCAGCAGATACACAGGTCCTGTGGTAAACAGTACAAGACAGACGGTAGTCTTGGTGCCATACTTTCCTCCAGGACACATTTCCAGCACTGCCCCACATTCACTGCGAGCAGGACTGTGCCAGACTGAGGTGTCTAGCCCGGCAAGAGGTGCTGCTGCTGAGCCGTGCTGGCTGCCTCGGGAGGCAGCCAGACTGCAGGATACCCTGCTGCCAGCTCGGCCCTGGCCTGCACGTGCTTGCCTGAAACTTTAGATTTTTTGGCAATGAATAGACACAGGTGTACTTTCAGCTCCTCCAAGCCAGACAGTTGCAGGGGAGAGTGTACACGCATTATTCCTCCTGCTTCTCTTGGGCTGGGAGAGGGCAGCTTTGGATTAGAGTCTGCTGCCTCTCCAGTTCCAGGCCTGTTACTGAAGACCAGCGTGGTGGCGTAAGACCACAGCTGGCAGCAGAGGAGCAGTAAGCTCAACACAAGACAAGCTGCGTTGGCACACGAGTACTCTGCACCCCTCGGCGCAGCAGCAGGATGTCCTTCGGGCATGTCTTCATGAAGATACGGGAGTAACAAACTTCAGCTGCGATCCCAATGCATAAGGTTCGAAAAAGGAACGACCAAAGCATGAAGCCGCAGCCGTTGCTTCTAAAAGGAAAGGTGTCTCAGCACCCGCAACTGCTTTAAGCTACTTACTTAAAAGACAAGGGGATGAAGTTAAACACAAGGACAGGACGCTCTCTGTGAATTACTGGTTTCTGGGCAGCAGCTGTTCTTGGGGAGAAAATAGTTCTTATTCTGAGCTGCTCCAGTAGAAACAGACGAGTGATGGAGGTTTCCAAGAAAAAAAAATAATTAAATAAAATTGTTTGGGTAGTTTTGAGCAAAGGTGACAGATACCACAGCATAGTCAGCTAGGCAAAGCTGGGAGTAAATTAATTAACAAAATGAAGTTACTTAGTCTACTGCGTTGCCAACCTAAGAGCATGCTTGGTAGATCTTGGAACAGCCTCCCAGAAGACTGGGAAGAAGCTGGGCGCTCTGAAGCTTGCTGCTTTTTAATAATAAATAATACACTAGAGGGCATACCAGCCTCTGCCTGAGTCAGCCTGTATCTCCCCGATCGCACACGGAGCCACCCTTCTGCCTCCGGTGACTGAGATGAAGTAATTCAAGAAGCCAAATTTGCAGTTAGCATTCAAAGATTTAAAAATCAACACGTCTCTGCTCTCCCACCCTTCCGGTTCAGCCTCGAAAGCCAAAGGCAGCCCCACACGTGGCTGGCACTGCGGGTACAGGGGAAAGACCCCACTCGCCAAAATTTCAAATGACGTGAGCTACTCGGGGAAAGGGAGGGGTCTTAATTTAGACCAAACCAATAATGGGAGCCCTCTCTATAGATGCTTTTGCGGAATACAAATCTGTATTTACAAATAGGCGTAGCTGCTTGCAAAGTACTCTGATCATTATGGGAAGGAATCTGAATATGAAATATATACATACCCCCAAAATGAGTAAGCAGGGCAATATAGGAAAATAGGATTGAGAACAGCAAGCGAACGGAGTTACAGAGCGTGAGCAAGAGAGAACAGAAACTTCATACCCAGCAAGACGGCCTCACGCAGACGTCAATCAGCTCAGCTGTACGCAGACACGGGTTTCCCACCGGCTGGCTGCACCTCCAAAGCCTGGCATTTGGCACACAGTACCAGCAGCTTTCAGTTACTGAAGTGCCGATTTAGAGCAATGCTTCACAATAAATTTTTTGGGATGTGGTGGTTATCAGTTTGCCAAGTAGCTAAAACCAGGAACAATTCAATACGGAGCAAGACAGAACAGTGAAGGAATGGTTTTGGCATTCACAAACATGCAGCAAAGAAGTTCTGACATCGGGTATTCAGTGAATTAGTATTAATTAAGATGAGCAGCCACCCATGGGACTTGGGAGAAACGGGGGCTAAAATCAGACAACCTGTTGTCAAGTGTCAGTTCCAATTTTTTTTTTTTGTTTTTTAAACTCCAAACTGGAACTTAAATGAGGAGATTGAAAATCACTGTTGCACAGATCCCTCTTCAGCGGGTGCTGATCCAGCACGGTACTTCTGCAGCGTGTTTCCTGGGCAGCAAAGGGGCCGTAGGAGGAAAGCTCCATCCCAAACTGAAGTTTCAGGAAGGACTGTGGTCTAGACCCGGTCCCCAGCGCACGTACCAAGGCGTGGTGCCATCTCAGCAGCCTTGCCCATCAATTTTTAGCAACACGCAGCTCTACCAGTGTGGTTTCAGAGACTATTCTGTACTCGACCAGTGGCTTAACCTGCTATGACCAGTTGCCCTTCCATACCTGAGAAGGGGATCACTCGGTGTTAGTCTTGGGATGAATCATACCAGTGGGGACTGTTTGCCACCAATCTCTCAGTGCAGGATCAGCTCACGTCAGCTGGCTGCTGTGTGACAGCCAAGGGCTGCTTTATTTCAACAGGCAACTGCAAACTTGGTATCACTTCAGCTTACGGGACATGGATTTTACATTTGGCAAAGATAAAAGTTGTTTTTACCGGAAAATAAATGACAAAGTTGTTGTCAGAAACTTAACCGGGGGAAATCAACCTTATCGGAGGTCTGGACTGTGACCGAAGGACTGACCTGACTGCCAAGAGGAAAACAGAGCCAGGACTAGGAGTGCCTGGCGTGTAGCCCTGACCATCAGGCTGACGGGAAAGCTGCTTTCTGACCAGAGCCGCTCTGTCATCGCTGAATGGACTACATAAATGTAAGCAAGCAAGCATTAGGATTTTGAACATACGGAAGAAGAGGTTGAAAGAGTGGGAACAGGTACAGCAGGCGGCAGAAAGCCCAGCGCTTGTGCCAGTAGACTGTTCCATAATCAAGTCTTAAAGCTCACTTGCTTAGAACAGCATGGGTGGCTCACCACCCTTTGCACCGAGAAGCTGGATTTGACTAACAACCAGGTTCTTAAAAGGATTCAAATGAGCTCCTGCTGCAGATTAGAAGTGACAGAGACCCATACTTTTGGCAGGGCAGTTCTTCATATTGAAGGGTCTGAGGCAGTGGCAAGGGGACATTTTGGGGATTAAAATAAATTGCAAGAATTACTTTCCCCATTCCACTGGCTGCAGGCTCACCAGTTGCTCTGTAATGGATGGTGGGCTGCTGGCTTTAGTTCAGTAATGGCAAGTAAGAGACAGACCAGCTACAGGATGTGGATACTCCTGGCAGCCCCGAGAAGCCACCCAAGAACTTCGCTTCACAGAGGTGAACTGCCTCCTCCCCGCCCACGTTCCAAACACCGATCCATACGGTGGGAGATGTGATGAATGGCACAGGAGCTAGGAGCACTGGGGCCCAACCTCCATCCTGTGCAGGATATTTTTAGCTTCTAGAAGAAATTTGCTTTGGCAAAGGTTCTAAAATATCTTAGATCTAAAGATAGAGCCTTACTGTAATATTTTAATCCAATTCTAAGCGATCCCACAATTAATAACAGGTTTGAGCCAGGAGCCAAGACCTTTTTCAATACCTTCTTTTGATCCCATTAAGTACTGCCAGCTCTTCATAAGTATGCACCAAGCTTGGGTGTGTAGTTGTTTTTGTTGTTCCCGAAATGCACCCTTGCCCACCTCAGTATCTGCAGGTTTGTTTTTTTCCAGCAGTAGCACGGAACCAGTCGCTGGAAGCAAAACATCCTGCGATCCAGGTGTGAGGAGAGCGCCGGATCTGAAACGGACCGCTTCCTACCTACATGGATCGTGGAACTGGACGGCTTTCAAAGATCTTCTGGCTTAAAAGCCAGCAAGGAGATATTATCCCTTTGGTGCTTCTAGGGCACTGAACTGCAGTTTACCTAGAAAGCAGCACATCCCTGCAATGAAACCTGGGATTCTCCGACACAGAGAGTGTGTTCAGTGCACAGAGACTACACAGCAAAACCAGAAGAGTGGTTTGGTTTTGATTTTTTCAACAAATAAACTTAACCATACGCACGTCCCCAACTAAATCAGACCAAAAGCAGTCAAACCAGTCTATGTTTTAATGGAAGAGACCGATGCCTTAACTACAAAATATATTAAAATACATAAATAAGTTACTGTAAGAAAAATAACCGTTCCAAGGTTATACCTCTGTCTTGCATAAATATCACATCTGCACTTAAACTCTGATATTTTCTTCATGAAGCTTTGGCCTGCATAATAACATTTATTGCCTGATGGCTTAACTAAAATGCTACCTTTGCAATTACTTCCCCCTACAGTGGGGTAGGGGACTGAATTGTCGTTATTGGTCCGTTATCTGCCCGCTGCATGGAAACGCTGGCCCTGTGCAACTGCTGCTCCTCCAGTCACTTTAAGAAGAGGCTGTTCCCACACGCATTATCCTGAACAGCATGTTAAAGTTGTTGCTTCTTATCGCATCCCGACAAGCGCTGATCACTTGTGTTTTAGGTTTGCCAACTGTAAAGAAAATAAAAGGAAAGAAAAGAAAAAGCACTTCAGTTACTCAGTAAGAAACTGGTAAAAATACTTATTTCACCCAGCCTCAAAAATTTAGGGGTCTCTTTCAAATATTTTTTAAATACACAGTGAAATGCCACCTTTTCTTTAGTACATAAACAAACCCCTTTCTTTAAAGAAGAATCATTGATAGCTCTATTAGAAAGCAGCTTAAAGGACTTGTTGAAAGGGGAATGCTATAAATACACAAAAAATACCTCCTTCCCCAAAGACCTACAGAACCAATAATATAGATAAACAGCCCTGCTTAAGATGATTTTTTTTTTTTTTAGGCAGAATTACAGATTAAGAACTGAAACACTACTTTAAAAGTGCTTTTAAAATTGCATTCAACAAAACTAGCAATTTCTATACCATCCAGCAAGCTGGAAACCGCTTTGAACTGTTCTTTCTAAAATCGTGATCCCAGATTACACTGGACACCCACAGTTCACCGTCACAGGCAATTGGCTTTGGCTGAAAAACAGAAGATTACTTCTACTAATTCAGTTTCAGGTCAAAAAGCCTGAAGTCACTTAACTAACCCAGGCGGCCTCCGAGACACATCTTATCTGCCTCACTGGGGTCCAAGACTCCCCATTCCCTCCAAACACATATACTTACCGCGTAACCGCCCAGCCCTCTGGATTGCCTGATTCACAGCTTTCAGATTATTCAACAGCTCCGTGTGATTGTTGCAACGAATTTTGTATTGATTTATTAAGTCTCTGTTAAGATCATACAGCTCGATGTACCGTGTCTTCATGTTTTTCCTGGGGGAACAATCAGTCCAGTTATTTGCATCTCTGGGGACAAGGATGTCATTCCTGGTTTGTCAGCATAGAGGTGTTGCGATACGTGGTTGTGATGGCTACCACAGTTATCCACATGTCTGCCAGCTACAACACAGACTTGTCCAGACATGTTGGTTATACTAATTATCTTACTGAAAAAAGTGGTCTATTTTTGCAGTTATTTTATTCGGCAACCCAAAGAGGAGATGCCACCTTCGCCAGTTAAAGTAACACCGCTCTACATTAGCTCAGACCTCTTTACTGCTGCTCTTGACAGTAAAGAGAGGACACTAGCAGGAGAACACAGCAAGTCAGAGTGAAAGGACTTACACCCAGAATTTCTTTCTTGGTGTTCTCAAAAGTTCACACAGTGCAGAGAGCTTTTATTGCCTTCTTCCCTTATTGTGTGTTTTCTAATTATCTCACCATCTTGAGGCTGATTCACCCCACCTGCATCATGCTAAGCCCCTACCTCCACCCTTTTGTCTTCCCAGACTAGTTTTCCACCTGAAGAACAAGGCTGAAGGAAAGCTCATGGTGGGACCAGCAAAGGTACCAATTTAACAACAAGAGTTGTAACTAGATAACCCCTATATCACACAAATGGGTTTTGTGCTCTTTTCTGCCTGAAAAGCAAAGATTGGCTGTTCTAAACCTAAAACACTCAAGCCAAGCAGCAATTACTCACATGTCTCCCAGGAGCCGTGCGTCTTCCGCCTGAACCAGCATGCTGCGGATGAGGTTGGAGTGTTCAGCCATGTCGGCAGTGAGCCTCTGATTCACCGCGTGGTGTTCATCCACCTGTCCAAGAAAAACAGTCATGAGAAAGGGCCCCTGGCACTCTGGGTCTGTTCCACAAAACAAAGAATAAACAGAAAATTGAGGGTGTCCCATTGTCTTTGCACAGCAAGCCATGGCTGCATGATTTCCGCAAAGTGTTAAAGCAGTTCAGAGATCCTATCACACAAATGCCCCCAGCGACTGCTTAGCTGACAATTTAGAAACATCCGATGCCTCCTCACCTTGACCAACACTTTCCGCAGCTCCTCAAAGTACGCAGGGAAATCTGCTTCCACCTGCAAATCTTCGATGGCCAGAAAGGAGGCCATTGACTGGATAATGTCACCAGCCAGATCAATATCATCCGTGTTGATGGAAATCTATCAGAAAGGAAAGAAAGCACTTCGGTGCTCTTCCATGCCAAAGTATCTCCGAGAATTGCCCAGCAGGAATGCCTCTCAGTTACCTGGCCTCAAAGCAGTTCATTCTATCAAGAGGCAAAACTGTTGTATGAGCAAGCTCTAGGCTTTCAGTAGGTAAGACGACACTGATTTCAAAGGGGCTTTTATTCAGGCCTGGGGCAAAGAGGCATCTGTGCATACAGGACCAGTGCAAAAGTTACAGGCAGAAATTATGGCTCCCTGAAACCACCCTGTGTGGGAACAAACGCCTTCCTACAGATCTGTAGGCTAAGCAGGATTTTTTCATTAACTGGTCCTGGAATTTTACCCACCAACAGTAAAAAGACCCAAAAGTTTCCAAAAACATCCCTAAACATGAGTACTTTCTCTGCCTGTTCAGTTGTCTTTCATTTTTACTGCCTTGTATTGACACCACCCTTAAGTTTCACCAGGGTGTAATTAAACGGGTGTTCCCTTTGTCCATGAAGGTACTCACCTCTCCGCCGGGCTTGATTTTGATGCAGAGCTGACCTGCATTACGAAGGGAAGTGAAGCAAACCTGAAAGGGAGCGCTCTGAAACTCTGCATCCTCTGGTAGTAAGAAGCTCTGATTCAGCCACATAACAATCTTGCAAAAATAAAACGAAGAGCATCAGCCATCAAACTGCGTGAAAAGCCTGGAGAACCATGCAATGTCCCTGCATATGATGTGCGCCAGGGCACACAGGGTGCCTTGGAAATTTCATTCACTAAATTTCATCCCCTAATCCCATGTCATGAACTTGTTAGAATGAGCATAGTTGAATCCTTGCTCCAAAGCTGAGTCTTCCACAGAAAAACAAATCCAACAACCAGAGACCACAGCCCAAGGTCAAAGCATAAGCCTGGGCCTTGGGACTGGAGAAAGCTGGGAAGCAAGGCTTGGTTCTTTCAAGGAAAGTTTCTTTTCATCTTGTTGTTTTGTTTTTTTTTTGCATTGGCTATTTAATGCAGTAAAGGCCATGTAAATAGGGCAGAGCCCTCCAGTTATGAGGGAAACAACCAGCTCTAATTACCCCCATCCCACAATTCACATCTTTTAGAACCAAAGCTACAGCACTGCTCCTCATCTGTTGTGAAACGGAACCATTATCTGGGCACTGTATTGCCTTTTTCCTGTTTGCTGGTCATTTACAGAATTCGTCACTCACTACAGAGCTGCCGCTGCTGGCATTCCATCAATTGTCACACAGCGAACAATACAGTATCTGAAACACCTCACGTTCTCAGGCCATTAGTTCCCACAGCTTCAGGAACTCCTGAAGCAATCTTTCAAAGAAGGAAAAAAAGCACTGAGTCAAGTTGTTGACACAGACTCCAAAGGCCAGCACTGCAGTTCCCTGCATAATTTTCCCTTTGCTTTCGGAATCCTCAAGCTAATTGCAAACCCTCCACTTGCAGTGTCTCTACGCAGGAGTGGGAAATAGGAAGCAGAGCAGAAACTCACCCTTTGCGGTCTCTCATTCATTGTGCAGTTAACAAAGCTCAGTGGCTCCGCGGCTGAGTCTGGGCTGCTCAGGGCATACATGGAAAAGCGAGGAAGCTGTCTTGTCAACTCAAATACATGGAACTGTGTGCTGGAACCAAGCCAAAGGACAAATAGAGACAGTTACTAACATACCAGGTATTCACCTACTGCAATGGTTCCCAGTCCATTTTTAGCTGGCTACTGACATCAGCAGCTTCCAGACATGTAATCAGCTCTGTTTCCCAGAAAAAACACTGGATCTTGAAAATTCCAGGCTTTGGGGTAACCTCATTCACGAGGTTGAATGATTCCTCCCTACTGCTTACATTTTCCATAATCCTTCCAATGAAATATGTTCTCTAGGCTAACATATTTAAGATCTTACTATGTGACTGAGTATTTTCTTTACAGGTTCGGTGAAGTCTTACTAAAAGCAATAATAAAGACAAATAGAGAAAACAAAAAAAGGAATTAAGCTCTACACATTCCTTCTGCAGTGGTTGGCTAGCTCTCAAAATATGCCTCCTCATTCAGGGAAAGGAAGCAGATACGAACAGGGAAAAAGCTGGTGTCAAGTGTATATGAAGACATTTTATTTCTATTGGAAACTGGAAAACTGTTGTCTTGAAGTCAGGCATATGCTACTTTCAACTTGCCCTGAAGACAAACTTAACTTCGTAGCTTGAAAGACACCGCTGTGCTTTCAGGCCTGCTCAGGTACTTCAGCCAGAGCAGGCATCATTCTGAGCCTGGAGAGGCAGGCACTTAGAGCAGGCAGCCTGGATACAACCTCTACCTCTCCCAGCTCCCTCCAGAGACCCACAATAAGGCATCTACGGACAAGAAATGCTTGCTGTTCCCCCAGAGGCAGAGCCGGAGCACAGCAGGTCCCAGTGCCTCCAGAGCATTTAGACTTTGTCTGGAGAAGAGCTCAGCATCACAGGTGCAAGAGTGTTTTTAAGAAAGTATTCCAGCTCTACTTCCAGTAACACAGAGAAGTGGGGCACCAGGGAATTAACGGTGTGCTCCCCACACAACAAGCATGAAGGCACATCGTTGCTGTTCCCTGGTCACACAGTTAGCTCTGGAGACCAGCAGAGATCCCAACACAAAACTCACCTGTTTCTGTAACCCACAAAGGCTTTGATGTGCAAATCCACAGGGACATCTTTGGGGGGAATAAGGGGAACACGGACACAACCAGAGAGGTTCTGGAGACTGGGGTGTACCACGTGGCTCTCTCCTTCAAATATGCCTTCAGCAAAGATCAGCACAGCACGGATGATTGTGTCTTAGCAACAGGAAGAAAAAGCAGTTCCTAAATTAACAGCTGTCCTCTGGCAACAAACCACCACTGTTTTCAGAAGTAAGCACAGTTGACTCTTTACACCCCTCCTCTGAATTGTTAAAATACCCCAGTTGACCAGCACGATCACATCTGGACCTGACCGTATCCTCAGCACGCCTGGTGCTAGGTGCATTTGCTGTCTCGGGGTAGCTCCAGTTTTGCATATAAAGCCAGCTGAGGTTCAGCTGCATTCATGCAACACCCTCACTAACACTGCTGTAGGTTAATGTTTAGAGTCAACACAAGGAGCATTGCAGGGATCACCAAGACTCATTTCGTCCAAGTTAAACGTTAATTGCCTTGGAAAACACGTAACAAGAAACAAATTCCATCAAACTCCTCTCCCCCAAGACCCATCAAAGGATCACAGCTTGATTCAAAACTGTGTGAAAGGAAAGCGACCACAAAGGGGAAATTACAGACAATAAAGGGGAGACAGGCAAATCATCAGCTAAATATAACTAAAGGTTTGCATGAATTTACATGAAATTAATGTCAATGGTTGCAGGTTACCACTCACCGTTTGTGGTGGAAATACACAGCTCCACATGGGCAGACTGGCTGTCAGAGCCCAGATTAACCGAGAGGGCTGTCTGGAGTTGGGTATTTGCGGGAATCACACCTCTCTGCCCATCAGCTTCCTTCAACTGAGTCTTCAGTTCAGCCTGTTGCAAAACACATACCTTTCAGTATCAGAATTTCACGATTTTCACTCAAGCAACCTAGAAAATATATGCGTAAGTCAGTTCTCTTTTCTTGCAGGAGAAGGTTGCATTACAGCAATTCCCAGACATTTCACATGGCTACAAACAGCAGCTGGATTAGGCATGGAGCTGTGGACACTTGTGCTACAATTTGTTCAAGTGCTTTATTGTCGATGGAGCTCAGCTCTGTACCCACATCTTTATTCAGAAAAGCACCTAACATATATTCAATTTTAAGCATAAGCTTATATAATTCCATGCTTTTGCTATGGTGGTCATTTACTGTTCAAATATGAGTTTTCTCTTTCCTCAGACTATTTTTTGAAGCTCTTTAATTCTACACGTTCACCATCAAACCACAAGTGCGCTTCCTACACACTGGCAGTGCTCCCAGCCCTCACCCAATTAATTACCTGATCCTCTCACGCAATCCCCTCTGACCCCCGAGTTGGCTTATGCATTGAAAACTACAATTTGCAGTTGTAAGCCAAAGCACAGGGCTGAACAGAATCCAGGTCCAAACACAACTGCTCTGGCAAGATGAAGGAGCAAGGAAAATGTTATTTATTAAAATACAAAAAGCAAGTTCTGAACTTGCACAAGGAGCAAGTCAGATGCAGAAGCAGGAATCCTCAGTAGGCAATCTCGCTTCATCCTAACAGGTTAGAGCTCTGACTTGTCTGGACTGCCTCAAGACTGCTTCCCAGATTACTCCAGATTTATAGCAATGGAAAGGTGTGGTTTGGCCCTACACATTATTTAAGTAGTACCTTTGCATTTTCCTCGTAATTTCTTAATTCCAGCAGCAGATTTTGTTTCTTTTGACTAAGTTCTCGGATCAGGTCCTGCTCAGCACTCGTATCCATTAGATTTCCCTTCATCTCCTCAGCTCCTGGCAGATAGCCTCGGACTGTACAGAAACAAAACATAGCCAATTTCAGCAAAACCTTTCACAATCTCCCCAAAACTTTAGTTTCTGTAACAAGACCACCTTCTACCACCCTCAGCAGCAGACACTGATTTTCGTCTTCATTTGGTACCATTCAGCTGAGAGCCTGAGCATTGATTTACACCCACCAAGGCTTTTGATTTTCCTGGTGATCAGGACAAGAGAACTGCACATTTTAAAAAAGAAAAAAGGTGAATTACCAACCTGTCTTTAAGCTGTCTTTACCTGACCAAACAAGGGCAGTGCCCCGTCCTTTTGCAAGAGGATTCCCACTGCAATCATTCTTTCAGGTGCTTAGGCAAATTTGCAATTATGCAAAATTAATAAAATGTGTACCTGGATTTCTAGAGCTGGTCAGAGGAGTTGTTACTGTCTGAAGGTGACTGTAAGTCACTGTCAATCAGCCAGTAAACAAGATTTACCCACATTAGTTTTTCCCCAAATCAAGGGATACTTCACTTCAAGGGGTAAGACCAGTTTCCCAGTAAAGCACAGAGTTATGGAAATATCTCCAACTGCCTATGGAAACAGAAGAGCCAAACAGATGAGACAAAGATGCTTGCCATAAACTTCTGTTTTGCTCTAGGGCCGTGTGCTCTGATTGCAACAAAAAAATCTTATACCTGTGAAGAATATGCTGCCTGGCTGTGTAACCATCGTAAAAAGTTGCAGAGAACTTGAAAAGCATGCAGCAAGCACACTGTCCTCCAATGAAAGGACCGGCTTTATTATTTGAGCCATTCATTCATTTAAAGTGAGAGCAAGACAGAAAATACACTGAAACACAGAACACCAAGTGAAAGGATGCTGGCCCCAAACAGAACTCTAATGACAAGGACTATGAGAGTACACTGTCCATATAACCTCCAAAACAGAGCTATTACTATTTAATAACACCTAAAGGCTCCAGCCTAAACAAACCATTGTGCCAAGGTTTGTTTATGATGGACCCATCAGAAAAGGATGATATTAACCTACACAGCTCTCCTAGGGCAAGGTATCTTCAGAACTGTGTACAATGTTCCCCTTCTGTGAGCTTGGGAAAAAAGTTTATATGCTGAAGCCCAAGCACAGCAAATCCCCACAGCCTATGATTAAGACAGAGCGCAAAACACTGTGCTATTTAACAAGCTTTTGTTCCAAATGGGTTGTGCCAGACCTGCCTGTCTCAGGCCACCGACACCAAGCAGTTGGATAATCACACTGGTGTCTTTCCTGGAGCCATCCCTGTAAATTATGCTAACCTTATTTAAATTACCTGCGATGATACTTGTTTCCACTCACAGAAACCAGGTGTGACTTCTCAAATGCATGGTGGGATAAATCCACCAGTCCTCCTATCTCAGGATAGCATTTTACAGCAAACAAAGGGCTGTTAACATCTAAGATTTTGAATATAAAAACTATTCGTCTTAAGAAGAAAGCCAAAACACACACCCCCCTTAGCTGTCTAAACACCTTTACCCACTGTAAAGCAACCAAAGAATTATCACATATAGGAAAGAAGATTTCCTATACATTCATCTACAATAATGTGGCCTGAACAACCAGGGTCTGCACAGAATATAGTTATCTTTGCATTATTAGGATGGGACTTCTTCCGTTAGGCAAATGAATTTTGATGACTTCTTGGATCACAATGAAACACATGCCGCTTATCACAGAGAAGGCAATATTCAAAATCCTGTTTGCAGATAGCGTAACGCAAAATTCCCTTAACTGCACATAAAGCAAAGGGAATTTGGCAGACAAAAATGCCTATGGAAACAAAATGTTTAGCTAATCTGAAATTATGTGATGCGCCTGATATTATTGTGTGTTAAATTAATATCCTGAACAATTCTTTTACCTTCACCGTCAACTGAACAGCAGATTAACTGGGTGCTCCCATCCATTCTGTAATCCCCCTCCACCACTCCTGCAATTGAGGAAGCAAAGTTGTCCTTAAAGATGACCTCCCCGGTGCGGTCACTGCGTGCATCAACCTGGAACAACAAAGAGTTCCAAGGCACAGCATGAACAGAAAAGTTAACTCCAAAAATATACGTCATGCTGTACTCTAAGCTGTTAACTGAAAGCCAGCTCTGCTCATGGAACTGCAGGTGAACTTGCAGCTCTGCTGATCAGACCACCACACACGAAAAAAATACCATCAAGAAATGACCTCTAGACAGGCTCAGCTAGAAGGAACTGCTCTTCAGAGACGCTTCCCTAAGTTACAAACAAGAGGAAGGAAAGAAGGGGACTGCAAGTCTGCACTGGGAAGGTTATGCAAACATGAATGCAGCAATGATGGCACTATACCAGGAATAGCTTTAATGCGATAGTTACAATCTCTTCTCTTTGCTGCAGTCCGTGATGAATTACTTTTATACACAAATACCAGAACCTTTAATTATCTTTCATTGGAGAGGAACAGAGAGGGGGGGCTCAGTTCTGTGCAGTGTGCCTTTTCCAAAGCACGGGACCCAGCATTACTCTTTCTAGGACCCAGGGACTGTTTCAGACCAGCAAGCAGGGTAGAGATTGCCAGTGGAAAAGAACAGAAGAAAAGAGTAAAGCAAGGAGAGGTTCTCTCTTTAACAATGCTATACACCTAATCCAACATAAGTTACAACATATCTGGGCTCTAGACTGCCAGCTTGATATGAAGTTAATTAAATTCCCCCAGGCTAATGAGAGTAATGAGAGGTGTGAAGAAAGAAGCATAGCTTTACAAAAAAACCTGGCAAGCTGCATCCAGGAGAGGTTTGGAATCCAGGACAGTCATTTCTGACAAAGGGGAATACCAAGCAACAGGCTTAAGAGACTAGGACTGGCTGTATAGAATGCTTTTACATGAAATGAAATAATACTTGATGGATTTGTTCTAATCCTGCCATAGTCAAGACTGATGCTGCTCTCCTGTTACACAACTGCTTTCTCTCCCCTGTAGTCTGAGAACCTTCAGGAAACATCACAGAGGATTATTAGCATGTGCTCAAGACACAGCTGAAAAGAGACACTCAAGAGCTCCAGGATGTGGCATATGATCTCCACTACCATGGAAACAACTTACCACACCTTAGCAATTGACTCTGAACTAAGCAGAGGAAGCAGCTTTTCTCTCATCTTGCACTTGGCACAGGATACACCAGCCAAACAAGGTTTACTGCAATAAATCTTCAGGACTCAGTTTTCAACAGCCTTTTTAATTTTAGGTTGCTCTCCTTCAGACAATTTAACAGCCTTGTTCAAACACAGCTTCCAGATTTACAGCTCCTCGTTTGCCCCCTGTATAAACTCACCTTCCCATTGGACCAGCCAGTGATCAACTCACACACGCCATCAGAGTTCAGGTCAAACGCATGTATGCTCATTGCTTGGTTCTTAGACTGAAGACAGAAAAAAAAGAACAACTGAAGCCTGGGTATGTTTTCTAAATTGCATATGCTTGAAACATGTAAGACACAGGAGTAGGAGGCTACAGAGATCACAGAAAGGAATAGAAAAGTGTCTCCTTAACGGGAAGTTTGAGCATCACTTCCTGTAAGGTCACACATATCTCTGATATCTTAGCCCTTGAATTACAAATCTAGTCCACCGCTCTCAAAGGACTTGATCTTTCCTTTAAATACATTTACATCCAAGCAAATTACTAGAACTCACAAAAAAAAAAACCAAGCGTAAAAAGCCAAACTTTCTAGGAAAAACAAATAAATTGGTGTTTCAACATTGTCATAAAATGAGATCCCTGAGAAAAGCCATTAGCCTCTTCCTGCCACCTCCTAAGGAATTCCTCCTTTTATTACTATTAAATAGACTGGTCTGATCTGTGTTACAGGAAGAATATTAAAATGAGCATCAGGAAAGGATCTTGCCAATATGATTTGCTGCAGCAGCAAATTGCTCTTGATGCAAAAAATTAGCTTCGAACACAGACAATGCAAGATTAATTCAGTCTCTGAAAAACAGTTTATTGATTCAACAATACAGCCGGAGGCATTTTCTAACACTGAACTCAAATTTCTCTGTTGCATTTCTGCTGCTTAAACAATGCTGCAAAGCTGAAGCATCCCTAGTAGCGCAGTTGTACCAGTGGTGTTAAGCCATCACCAATAGTCCCAAAAGCACTGAAGGAGCTGACACAGTATTAATTTTGCATGTATCTATGAAAACAGGTTTTGTAAGAACAACATTACATTAAGTGCTATGCTCAGCAGAGAATTTCGAATTCATCTAAGGAGTAAGAAAAACACCATAACAACCCGAGATTAGGTACTAAATCTCCTAGCAGTCTTCAAAGCCTTCAGTGATGATATTCCACCATTAGACTAACCTTAATCCTCCAGTAGCGGGCTGTCTTGTCATAAACTCCGACCGTCCCATTAGAGAGAGCATAGCCAAACCGACTGCCGTACATGGGGCTAAGCGAAGTAACAGTCTTGGGTGAAAGGAGGGAGAGAGGCGATACAGGAGTGAGAACTTCTGCATCTTCAGGTAACAGAGAACAGACTACACAATATCTCTTTCCTATGAACTGTACATTACTTAAACGGTAAATAAGTCTATTGCGGAAAACAACAATAAATACTGAAGTAATTATTTTTAAAAATCAGTTTGAAATCACCAAAGGCCTTATCGGATTTCCTCACACATGCTGCATTGCCAACACTAAAACACACTTCACCAAAGACTGCAGAATTGCCCTCGAACTGTGTACTTTGACCAAATATGTCCTACCACAAGCAGCAAAACAACTGCTCATAGGATTCCTGTGGTCATCAGTGCTAACACTTATCATTGAAAACGTCCTTCAAACACACAACATTCCTTAAAGCTTCAGGAGCTGCGTGAGGATGGTAAGGAGTTCAAGATTACATGGGTTGGGAAAGCCCCAGAGATATTTTTGGTAGAAAACCTTTGCCTGAAATTAGCAAGATAAAAATTAACAGCTCCCACAGTTGGACTTTGTCTGGAACACAATTAGAACACCAGGCTAGGTAATACCTGAATATCCAGGGAAAGGCCCAAGAGTCATAACTTGGTCTGTTTCTCACTCCTTGTAAGACCCATTACCTTACAATTCTTCATCGAGCTAAGGCTCTCAGGGCTTGGAAATGCTGGTCTTTCCATGCACTAAGACTAGACATTTTAATGTCAGGAAGAACAACTGCAATCATCTGTCTGGTCTTCTGTACAACGTAGCACAGGAGACTTCTTTAAATTAAATCATTCACAAACGTCTTAAACTCAGCTGACTGCTCCTTGATTTTTTTTACCATAAAACATAGTTTCCAAACCCTTTACCCTTTCAACTGACAGATCTTCTCCAAAGCCTTTCCCAAGTAACAATACCTTCTAAATTGTGAGGACAGAAGACCCCAGCAACAGTCAAACTCACAAACATAGCAATACTCTCTTTAATATCTGATTGCCCATTTATAAATTCAAGAATCACAACAGTCTACAGTTTCACCAGGGTAAGAGATTAAATTCAGAAAATGCAAACTATTCAAGTCTTCCAAAACAAGCACAATGGATAAAGCCATTGTTCCCCAAATTTACCTTCTTAAAGGAAAGGCTTAGGAGCAGCTGTGCCCTTTTAAATTAGAACAGTAGGATTTTAACAGGTCTCTAAAGACTCTGAAGGTGTGGATTTAAAACAATTCTTCTGTGGATCTGGAAATAAATCATACAAGAAAGCGATGGACCTTTAGCTTCCCTTTAACTAGAAATCACAACATGGCTCCAGAGTGGCTACTGTACAGGCAGCAGAACATATTCCAGGCCCAGTTCTAATCCTAGCTATAGCAACAGCTTCCTTTCCTAGAACACTGCCCGGGGATTTGTCTTTTATAGCTCTTCGTAAGTGGTTTAGTAGCTAACTAAGCCTTTTAGTCCCAACTTGGGCAGTAGGGAGACCCAAGATCTTCAAGGACAAAAGGTCTGTCATGTGTCCTTAGCCTACCCTGGGCCCAGAAGGGTCATGAGAAGGCTAATAAAACTCCTGAACATAAGGGTATTTTTCTCCCTTCCAAGCAATCAAAATTTAACAGTGAGGCTCTCATGGTTCTTAAGCTAAAAAGCAATTCCCACACCTTTTAGCTATCCCTCTGAAAACTTACCCACCCCATATTTTACTTTAAGCACTGCAAAGGTGCAGCTCTTTTTATTTTACAAGTCACCATGTAACTCCAACTGCAACACAAACCTCCTATTTTACCTGGGCAATCCCCTTCTACCCTGCCACGCGCTGTCTGGCTACACACAGGGGCAAGTTACTTCATCATGATTGTGTCAATGCATTTGAGAAAAACCGTAGAATACATTGTTTTGCTCAGAAGGCACGAAAAGCTTCAATCACAAGCCAATAACCTTAATCACTTTTGGACAGGGCCCTGACTTTCAGTCGAGCAATAGTCACTTTTCTCAACCTGGTGAAAGGTTTGTAAATAAACAAAGAAAACCCCCCCGTGTATAATGAAAGACATTATTAAACTCGAACTTTTGCAGTTCTAGCAGAATAGATACCGTGCCAAATAGTTAAGTAACTGTTTAACTACATGATAAATTTGAACCAGATAACCAGAGAAGCTTTACAGTACACAATACTTTCAGCTCCATCAGCAATTTATGTAAACATTAGCTACAAATAATTTACCTCTGTCTCTGACATTTCTGCTACGATCTCATCTTCTTTGAACACACGGATGTCAAAATCTTCAGAGCCAACAAGAAGCTACAAAAAAATAAAGTCTACCTTAAAAATAGTTATTCGAGCTAAGGAAATAAAAAGGACATACTCCAGGACACAGAGGGCAAATAAACATTCCAAGTCCAGAAATGAAGAAGTTTTAACAGCTGTATGAAAAGTTGCCAGTGGAACAAAAGGTACCCTCTGTCAAGTCAAGATTTCAGGAGTCTCCCATTGATTAAATATTAGTTATACCTTTTCTTGTCAATCTAGACTCTACAAAAGCATAGCGCAATATCTCGAGTAGGAAGGAAAAAAGATACATCAGAACATCAGGGCTATGCTCTTTTCTTACTGTAATACATTCAGTGTTAGCATTTGTAACTGCAGTTATACACATCAAAAATGCTACGCTGTGTCAGAGCAGGAGACCTGCAGCTCAGTTCTGACTTATTACTCCGTGGGTTCAGAGAAACACAGACTCCCACTTACTAGCCTGTCAGCAAATGGCTGGAAAAAAAAAAAAAAAAATCATTGCTTAGCACTGAACATCCCTCATTTGAAAAAACCAAAACAACTCAGAACCAATTAATCCAAGTATCAAACCACCACTGCTCCTCCAACCTAAATGGCGCTGCCTCTACTGCAAAGCGTGGGAAAAATGGGCTTTAACTCAATGTAAATGATTATACAAATAAGAAGGACATCAGCACTGAATTAGGTCTTCTGTATTCTCATTCCTTATTGTTTCTTACATCTTAGATCTTAGTATTAACTGAAAAGCAGGCCCTTCAGACAGGAAAAGCACTGCCTAAAGATGGTGAGAAGTCACAGCTTCTATTTTGCAAATTGAGAAACCAGGGAACAGATCTGCTTAGTGCCTTGCCCATAAAGTCATCCATCAAATCAATGACAAACAGAATTATAAATGAAAGTTTAAAACCTGGTAGTACCTTTCCCCACTGGAACTGATGTCTTCCATCTTTACTTAGCAGAATAGACAGAAATCCATATTGAAGCTGGATTTTTAAAAAGATTACAGGCTTTTTTTCTTCCAAAGTAAAGGTGCTTCAAATTATGACAATGTAAATTACACCAACCTAAGCTTACTGGAGCTATTGAAATAATTTACAAGAAACAACATATGTTAAGAGGTACAGATTTCCTGACAAGTCTTAACTACCTGCAAGAAGTGACCAGCTAAAAGTACAGAATCCTGAAACAATTACTGGTGATACCTGCCTTTCCTAGAGGTGCCTATATATTTATTTTTTTTTCTCCATTTGATTCAACTCATTGCCCTCAATGACTTTCATACCACTGGACTGGAATTTGCCAAAGAAAGGAAAAAGGGTTTTTTCCCCAAAATCTTTGGCAAGGTACATGTTACATAGTCCAAGAAAACATTCCAAACATGGATTTTCAGGGAACTAAAGAGAAAAACTTAAGTAATTATGATTAAAACTGAAAGACAGATGACAAAAGTGTTTTTCGCATGGTGATTTAACAGCATATTTACTTGCATCTGATGTATACTAGGAAGGCATTACACTTCACATTTCTTAAAGACTCATATTTATAAGCCTGATCCTTCAATTCCTTCAGAATGGAAGAATATTTACAGCACAGAATGCCATACAAATTCACAACTTCATCCATCCATTGCTGCCTGCATGATCAGAATGGCAGCTGTTTCCTATTGTTTGTCTCACATCTGATCAGCAAGATGCTTGTTAGAAGTTATCTTCATTTTAAATCAGAAAAGCAAAGAATATTTCATTTCCCCATGTCACTATGAAGAAACAGTGGGACTGAATGTGAAGACAGGTTTCTTGATTTTGCCAATTGTAAGTGAAGCTCTTCACAGCAAAGCTTTTTAAGAGCTCACTTTTACATGTAAGATCCTTGCAAGTTGTTTCTCTGAAATTTAAAAAAAAAAAACTATTTATAACCATATTAATGAAATACCACTGAAACAGGTGCCTTGCAACTGATGATCACAGAAATTGTATTTGTCCTGGTGTAGTTTTTCTCCTGGAGATGTTTTCCATTACAGCTGGCAATCGATTCACCAAAGCAAAGCAGTAGTGCTGTAAAGACCCCAGATATCCTAGTTTTACACACCCCAAGTAGTCCCAGACACCAGTGCTGCGCCCTGTATGTGGGCTGAGCATTTGTGCACGTCTTTGCCAGACTGGAGCCTCAAACAGGCACAGCTTCCGCACAGAGATCATTCTAACCAGTAATATAAAGCAGTCATATTTGACAACCCATGTTTTTTTATTATAATTTCACTACAAGACCATGAAAACAGATGAATTCACATGTAAATGTTTACAAACCTCAGTTTTGCCATCACCATCAAAGTCACACAGTGCTAATGAACGAACATTGTCTCCGGTAACCTAAAACAAGAAAGACAGTCCTCAATACTCATGATAGCTGTCAGAAGCAAAGCTATTTTTATGATCTCAACTGCAACAGAACAATTGACACGGCCAACATTCAAGCAACATCTGAGTGCACTAAATACATGACCAAAATACAGTTTGAGGTCTGTGATAAATTTAGAAAGATCAACAACCAAATTAATATTTATCATATAAAAAAATAATTCAAAAGGAATTAGTGCCATTGAAAGAATCTTGTAATAACATCAAAAGCTTTATGCCTTACTGTCCAAAAAAGGTCATTTCCTTCATAATCAAAGCCCTGCAAAGCACAGTTTCCACCGATAATGGCAAGTGGAGATGAAATATCTCCCAGCTTTCCAAGAACTATTGCATTGGCTCCATCTGAAACCTACAGAGAAACATTAATGAAAAAAGAAACGGCAGATAATGAGACATCAGAGTACACAAATAAAAAAGAGAGCTTCCAACATTATCACTATCAGTTTAGCTGAGCTCTGAATGCCTATCAATTCTTTTAAATTTTGTCTTGCTAGGGGATGTGTGATAACACAAAAATTTGCTCTCGCACGTGCATACACAAACATACATCACATTCACATTTTTCTTCTGAAATATTTTAGCTATTCTGAAGGCAAAACGTTCTGAACACAGTAATATAACTAATGCAAACAACAGAAGCATAATTAATTGTCAAAGTAATGTAAAAACTGTGATCTTTAGAATGGAAAGAAAAAGAAGACAACGAAGATACTAAAAAAAGCAGACAGTTAAATTAACTTGCCTCTCTGTAAAACAAATCTGAGTTGTTATATACATCATAAGCTAATAAATTAGTCTGTGTTCCAACCAGAAGACAATCGTAACCAAGCTGAGGGTTCAGCACTCCCGAAGCTAGACAAGTGATGCTTTGATTAATGTTGAGAAGAGAAATGTCCGAATCTTGGTTACTTTGCACCATTCGGTTTGTGTTTGTTCTCTGCCCTCGAGCATGAGGATTATGAATAAAAACCTGTAGAAACAAAGATATAAGCATTATCAGAAAGCATGTATGTGTTTGTATACAAACATTACAGACTGATGTTTGGATAATAACTGTGATGGGGAAGAAGGGCATTCATGCAATCAAGGCGAGGACAAAATACTGGGGGGGTTGCTGACAATATTGTATCTGTTATTCTTTAGTTAAAAACTATTCTTTAAACTATACCAAAACAAGGAAACAGCAGAAAAAAGCAGCAGAGTTATGACACAATTGTTTTGTTTCTGAAAATGGCAAATGACAAGTCTTCAGATGCAAAAAAGAGCAAACCAAAGGGAGCAACAACAAACTAAACAAATTATATCCAGCTGGTAACAGCACTACCAAAACACCCCAAACATTTAGGACAATTTACCTGGTACCTACCTGTAACCTCCATCTGTAGGTGAACATGGCAATTTTAAAAGGGGTTTGTGATAAGCAAGTTTTTATTCTCACTGACCCATATTCAGTCACTGTAATTCTCTGGAGCGGAGTCAGGGGATGACAGGATATTACACTTAATAGCCCTTGCTTTATGGCTGTACAGTCTGTCTCTCAACCAAGACCTTGTTCTATGCTGTTCCTAAAGGCTCCAAAATAAAATTAATAACACTGGGAAACATCACAGAGGAACCATATTTGTATTTACAGCAACCTAAATGCCTCTGTGGGTTTATGCTTCAACCTATGTTTTGTTTATTAGTTACATTGTACTTAACACTCTTTTGTTTGTATTTCAAACTCAAACAGAGCGCACACAATGTTTTCTGTTCCCGCAAGGCAGTCTTTGCATCACCTACAGACACCTTAGCACTGCTCCCTCTATCAGCACTGAGGTTAGCTAGTAACGGCACTAAGGCTCGCTGCTGGAACTGAGAACAGTATGATAAAACCCACAATTTGAAAAAATCCCATTATCATAGAATGGTTTGGGTTGGAAGGGACCTTAAAGCCCATGCAGTGCCACCTCCTGCCAGACCCGGTTGCTCCAAGCCCCGTCCAGCCTGGCCTTGAACACCTCCAGGGATGGGGCAGCCGCTGCTTCCCTGGGCAACCTTATCTGCTAGAAAATGGGAAAGTTTCCTCAGCCACTCAGCTGGGTTACCAGATATTAATTTCTGCAAACTCCCTGTTGCCACAAAACAGAGCTTCGAGTGCTGAGTGCTGGTCCCCGTGCCTGCAGGTAGCTCCAGCACCATCTCCATCGCGCCCAGCCTACGGACAGCAGAGCAGACCTCACTCCTCGCCTGCCTTTGTGAGGGCGGGCAGGGAACCTGGCGGGCGTTAACACGGTTTTCTGCCGGAGCCAAAACACCAGAGACAGGCTGAGACCTCCGCCGACACGCCGCTGGGCCGCAGGCCGGCCCTGCAGCCGAGGGGAGCGGGGCCTACCGTCGGGAGAGCGCCCGCCCGGGCGCCGGGGAGCCCCGGCGGCACCACCAGGGCAGGCCCCGGCCCCCGAGAAGGACCTTTTCCCCTCAGCTCAGCGGCGGCGGCCCGGCCCCGTGAGGGGATGCTGGGCGGGATGGCGGGCCGCGCCGCCCCGTTACCTTGCCCGCCTGCGTGGCGGCCGCCAGGCAAGGGTGCGTCCCGTCGTACCGGCCCAGCGCCACCATGCGGGGCAGGATCTTGTGGTTGAGCTTCAGCGTAAACACGGGCACCAGCATGACGGCGGCGAAGAGACTGGGCCGCGCCACGGGCCCCGCCGCCGGGCGCGGGCTCCGCCGGGGCCGAGCACCGCCCGCTCGCGCACGACGCCGCTGCGTCACGGGGAGGGGCGGGGCCGGAGTGGGAGTGGGCGTGTCCGTGGCGGAGGGGGCGGGGCCATGGCGGGGAGGGGCGGGGTTACCGGGGGGTGCATTTGGGGCTGGGGCAAACGAGGGGGCAGCGGGGCTGGGGTGCTGGGAGGGAGGTGGGGGGAACTGGGGCGTGGGGCTGGGGGGGACAGGTGCAGCAGTCAGGGGAGCTGGGGGGTAACTGGAGAGTAGGACTGGGGGAGCTGGGGGGGCATTTGCAGAGGTCAGGGGAGCTGGGGGGACAACTGGAAATACTGGGGGGCAGCTGGGGGCTGCTGGGGTGTGGGATTGGGGGTAGATGGTGAGGATATTTGCAGAGGTGAGGGGAGCTGGGGGGCAACTGGAGGTACTGGGGGGGGCAGTTGGGGCAGCTGGGCTGTGGGACTTGGAGGGGGACAGTTGCAAAGGTCAGGGGAACTGGGGGCAACTGGAGTGTAGGACTGGGGAAGCTGAGGGAGGCCATTTTCAAAGGTCAGGGGAGCTGGGGGGGCAACTGGAGCTGCTGGGGGACAGCTGGGGGAGCTGGGGGGTAGGTGGAGGCAGCTGTGGTTTGGGACTGGGGGGACACGGGGGGTGTTTGCGGCAGTTAGGGGAGCTGGGGGGCAACTGGAGGTCCTGGGGGCAGCATGAGGAGCTGGGCTGTGGGACCGGTGGGGGGAAAGCTGCAAAGGTCAGGGGAACTGGGTGGGAACTGGAGCTGCTGGGAGGCAGCTGGGGAAGCTAGGAGGCAGCTAGGGTTTTTAACTGGGGGGGGACAGTTGCAACAGTCAGGGGCACTGGGGGGCAACTGGAGTGTAGGAATGGGGGAGCTGAGGGAGGGCATTTGCAGAGGTCAGGGGAGCTGGGAGGGGAACTGGAGGTACTGGGGGAGCAACTGGAGGTACTGGGGGGACAGCTGCTGCCTGGGACAGAGCAACCTCAAAGCATCGGTGCTGCTTTGTGATGGGCTTTGGACAGAATCCGGCCCTTGGGGTGCCGGGCAGGGGTTGGAAACGGGGCGGGGGACAGAGGGCAACCGCCCGCTGAGCTGCTGCAGAAACGCCGATGCCGGTCCCCATCCCGGATTTTGGTACCCAGACCCTTAGGGGTCTCCAGAGTCCCCTCTCCCTGCAGCGACCTGCCCATCTGCAGGCTGGGGAGGGAAACCCTGGTTCCAGGTCCTGACTTTAAAAATCCTCACGTTCTTTTGGGTTTAAGAAATATTTTTAATGCAATAGCCTCCCCGGGTGCCGTAGATACGCTGCGCTCTCTGACCGGCACCCGAATCCAGCACCTGCCACCCGCTGGCACCTTATCACCCCCATGCCAGCAAGAGGAAAGGATGCACTGGGACAACAGCCCTTCCCTGCAGAGGCCACCAGCTTGAGGCAAGGATTCATTTACTTCTAGGAAAGCCGGCAGGCGCGTCCCAGTTGGCATTTACTTGTGGATCGGCCCAGCCCTGGCCGGCAGCGGCGTCCCTGCCGTGCATGCCAAGGAGGGCTCTCAAAGGCAGCGCTCAAGCCAAGATCATGCGACTCTGAATGTGACAACCGCCTTTTTCTCTTCTTTTTTTTTAATTGTTTTTACCAAGTTTTGCTGGCAGCTCTATCAATGTGCCATTATACTTGCGGATAACGAGGCTGCAATCGCACACAGCATATTAAAGAGGGTTTTTTTTCTTTTCCCCTTTTGTGCATCTGTTTTGGTCCTGGTGACAGCCTTGCAGTGGGTCCCCCCCTCCTGGGTGCCGGTTAGGACACCAGAGCACAAAGGCAAAGCACCGGCATGAGCTCAGAGGGGCAACGGGGTGTTGCTCCAGCCCAGCAAATCCCACTGCCCTCCCCAGGAAAACCCCCATCTCCCCTCCCAGCAGTGCCAAGCTGGGCTCTCCAAACCCCACACAGCACAAAGGGGGAAAAAACTATGCTCAGAGCCCTACGTAGGCTGGTAAAATCATAAATGGATGAAAATTCCAACTGCTTGCTAAATATGTATGATCTGGGCTGTAAATATTATTTTGCATCACTAATTACACTATTGGGTTTGGTGCATCTGCAACACAGTTAAATTACGCTGCCTGTTACAGCCACCACATTGAATTTGCTTGCTCTGGAAATCTCAAAATTGAAACCATGACTTTTAGTGCCCATTTTGCATCGTTTGAAAGGCCCGTTGTCTGTACCGTATGTAGAGATCATACGCTCAGCATCTAGCCCTGAGTTCGGCGACCGCCCTGCTCGCGTCGCAGCCATCCAGCTCCACTGGGGACGGGGGTCCTTTTCCCTTTCCCCACTTCTACGGGGAGGAAAATCCCATATAATCCTTCCTGAGCCCTGGGTATGGCTGCTGCACGGCCAAGGCTGCTGCGTGCTGTGGCTCTACCCAAGGGGTGACTCGGCCGTGCCACCGGAGCAGGGCTCTCCATGTCCGGCAAGGGCTCATCCCCATCCTCCCTCCCGTGCCACCCCGGAGCTGCTCTGCCCAGGCTCAGCAAGGCCATGTCCTGGCACCAGCCTTTGCTCCTTTCTAGCTGCTGGGGGGATATATATATACATATATATATAAAAATCATATCATAATATAATATAATATAGCATGATATTATATAACATAACATAACATGATATAACCTAATACAACCTAATAGGACATAACATGACATATTGGAGTTGGACTCAATGATCCCTATGGGTGCCTTCCAACTTGAGATATTCTATGATTCTACAAACATAATTCTCTATAATATTTTATATCTATACAATGCTGTGCTGTGCTATGCTCTACTGTACTATGCTGTAAGAATATAACGTAACATTATATAACGTAACGTATTGGAGTCGGACTCGATGACCCTTATGGGTACTTTCCAACTTGAGATATTCTATGGTTCTCTGAACATAATTTACTATAATATTTTATATATATATACTATGCCACACTATGCTATGCTGTGCTATGCTATGCTATGCTATGCTATACTATACCATACTATAATATAACTAATTTATATTATATTATATTATATTATATTATATTATATTATATTATATTATATTATATTATATTATATTATATTATATTGTCAAAAGAGGCTTGGCCCCGGTTGCAGGCTTTCTGGGTGTGACAGCACAACAGGTACGAGGATCGTCACCCACCCAGGAGCTGTTTCTTGGCAAAGGCTTCAAATCTAACCGAAAATTCACCCTGCCCTTATCCACCTGGCAGGGCATCCACCCGCTCCGTCTCCCCGGGTGAGAGGCTAAACCCCGCGGTGCGCTTAGATACTGAGTTTAGGAAAACGGTGGCGAAAATAACCATCCCCCGGCCCTGGAAGAGGGGAAAATATGGCTGGAGGGAGCGGGGAGGGATGCGCAAGAGCATCCACACGCCTAAATACGTTTTAAAAATGAAACCCCATGCCGGGTTTGCCGCCCAAGCCACAGCAGCGTTTCTCCCCGCATTCCATGCACGGATGGGATGGGAGATGCCTTCGGATGGGGATGGGAAGAGCCGCTGCGCCGGATCCTGCCTCCCCCGAGAGCAGCGGTAGCTGCTCTCGGGGGAGGCAGGATCCGGCGCAGCGGCTGCGTGAATCATTCCCGGGACAGACAACCACGACCTCTGGATCTCAGGAGATATCAAGGAAAACATCACCTCCTTTTATTTCACACCTTTATACGGAGGGGGTTGGCGTTTTCTTTGCAAGCTCAGGCAAGCATCTACTCGACGTCCCAGGGGATTACTCACCCCCTCTACTCCCGGCTTCTAATTAGCAACTGAAGCGGAATGAAATAATGAAATATGCCCAAGGTAACGATACTTGGAAACTTCAGGTCACGTTTCAGCCAGGGGGGAGGCGGCGAGTAGCTGGAGCAGGTGAGTTTGAAGTCTGTGGGAACCTGAAAGACGCAAAAGGGAAAGGAAGACGCAGGGAGCGGGCGGGAAGGGGGGGAAATTACAAAGGAAAAGAAGAAAATCCGAATTGTACACTGGGAAAGCATTAGGTTTGTGAGTTAAAACCATGCCCAGGGTTGAGGTGATGCTGAAAGCCTATCCGTGCGGCTGGGAGGGGTGGGGGACACGTGGGGACCCCCTTTCCCAGGGACGCGGGGTGGCCCCCGACCCGCCGGTTCTCTGCTCTCGCAGGTGGGGGGACAAGGTAAATTCGAGCTCTTTTATTCCCCAGCCAAAGCTTGGTCCATCCTCACCCCCTTCCTCCCCTTGGGGGCTGCAATTCTGCCCTCGTTAGACCTCGAAGTAATTCCCATTAACATTTATGAGAGTTTCACGATCAAAAGGAGGAATCGGCCCTTTCATCTTCCAGACGTGCCCCAACACACATCGCCCGGCCCCAAAACCCCCGTACCGCTGGGCGGCAGCTCCCCCTTTGTGCCGGGGTCTTTGGGATGCGCACCCCAAAATTGGTGGGGAGTTCGCGGGGTTGGATTTACACTCCTGGACCCGCACGGCACCGATTCAGCATTTCTTCCTTTCCCTTCCCCCTACAAATAAATAATTAGCAAACCGCCACCCTCTCCGCACTGTTTATTTTCAAGGGGAAGGTGATATTGATAGCTTGTTTCCAGATAAGAAATCCGGAATAAATTTCAAGCCCTTGCCTGCAGCCACAGGAGGGGCCGGCGGCAGAGCCGGGCTCCAAATCCGGGCTTTGGGAGACGGCTGGGATGCACGGCGGCTCCCAGAGAGCCCACATCAAAGCCCGCTGCAGGGTTGCGAAAGCATGGCAGCGTTGCAGGCGCTGCAACTCCTGCTTAACGAAAACCGGCTCGTCCCCTTCCCCGCTGCCAGCGCGGCCCTTGCCAAAGGTGTGTTTCTATTGCCACGGACGCGATCGTGGACCGAGGGGTCAATGGAGACGCGCCGTGTCTTTGCCAATAGCCGAGCATCCGGAGAAGCCCTAGCTGGGATATATTTTCCCGAGGCTGTGGTGGGGGAGCGGGTGGGGGGCCAGCAGGGAAGCGGGCAGCTCCCGGGGAAGGAGCCAGGAGGGAAAGCAGAGGACGGGCTGAGCTCACGTCTGCCGCTGGGACCAGAACAAGCCCTTGCTCACCGCTTTATTGAGGGGGAAAAAAAAACAAACCCAAAAAACAACAAAAAGGAGCCTCCACAGAGTGAGGTCACCCCACCGATCCGGTTTCGCTCCCAAATGATTTCCAAAGCACACAGGGAGCGTTTCGGAATGGCTTCCCGGGGCAGGCCAGGGGTGATTCATCCTCTTCCTCCTCTGCCAAAGGTCTGGCAAGCGCTGGCAAAACAAAACGACGTCAGCACCTATTTCCCCTGGTTTAAACACTTGTTTATCATCAGCAAATAATAACCTGAGATACTCGTCAAGTAAAAGCCAAGCCTGCTTTCTAAGCAACGATCGTTCCCGCGGCTTCCTGTGGGATCTCAGCATTTGGAGCGCGCTGTGTATTTGCTGTGTGCCAGGAGGGGTGCATAATCCCTCTTATTTTCTCTATTTCGGTTTGAAAGGCCAGTCCCAGGTGGGTTATGGTTCTTTCCTGCCTCTACTGCCCAAAGCCCGGCACAAACGGGCAGAGCTGAGCTCCCCTCGCTGCCGCCGCAGCCCCAGGGGCACCCCAGGGTGCCTGGCACAGCCGGGTGCCATGGGGCGGCATCTCCCTGCCCAGCAAGCAGCAGGACGTGGTGAGGGGCAGGGACTGTCCCCTGGGGTCTCTGTCCTGTGCCCACAGGGGTCTCGCAGCCCCCTGGCATCCCTGCCCATGGGCTGTATACCCATTTGGGCCATGGTGCTTTGCCAGCTCACCGAACCCAGCGCCGCTCGGGGTGGGACAACGAGCCCGGAGTGAGTGTTTTGGGGAGACACATGCCCTCGGAGAGGGGAGACGGGGACCCATAGTTGTCTGCGGGGTCCCCCCGAAAGGTGACATGGCTGCAGGAAATCGCAGGCAACCGGAGGCAGGAGCAGGTCCCTCACGTGGCGTGGCATGACCGTGCGCGTCCTTCAGCGGGGAGTCAGGGCAGACCCGTGCCAGGTCACCTCCTCGGGAGCTGGCTGCTGCCCATTCCTCCTCGCCTGCCTGGCACCAGCCCTGAGTCACAGCCGGCCACCCGCACCAGCCCCGGCACCGGCCCGTGGCTTTCAGCAATCGGCTTGAGGCACCCTGGGGTGTCGCAGGGACGGCGCCTCCACCACATCTTCCTGAGGGTTGTCAGCCTCCATCGCTCCTTCCCGGAGCGCCCCATCCCCGCCAGGCCGTGCAGAGCCATCACCCCAGCTCGGCCATCTCCATCCCACCGGCGAGCGTCCCCTCCGGCTCTGCCCACAGCCGTGCAGCATCCCGCTGACTCACCCGCGTTCATTTGCCCGGCAGTCTCGGGGTGACTGCCACGGATGTGCCTGGGGACAGAGCCGAGAATCCCACGCAGGGGACATGGCCGCTGAAGGGTACGGCTCTGGGCTGGCGAATAATTGCCACGCAGGGATTCTGCCCATTTTGCTCAGGCTTATTTAAGTGATGGGGAACCCCCAGGCTCTCCCAGAAAACGAGGGCAGGGGCCAGAAGGCAAACTGGGGCTCACAGGGCTTTGTAATGGGCAATATTTAAGCAGCAGGAAGGTCTCCCTGGGGTCCCAGCTCTGCAACTCAACACCCCAGTTACAAGCTGCTGACGCGTGTCCGATTCACAGCCCACTGCTACAGCCCTATCCCAAATTAATTACAGAATGGACCAGGAGCAACCCAGAGCCCTGACCCCAAGTCCTGCGTCACCTGGAAGATGCTTTTTTCCTTCGTGCCAAGAAAGGAAGGAAAAAAGGGCAAAAGGGCTGGGTTCCGAGCGGAGAATGGGTGCTGGAGAGTTTTTCCTCCGCCCCGTCCCAGCGTGGCAGGGATTGCACAGGGCAGCCCATGATGTTCTGTTCCACCAGCACGGGCTTCTCCTTCCTCCCCCCAGGCTGGAGGAGAGAGACCATTTGTCCCCACATCCCTGGGCCACCACCAGCCAGGGAGAGGGACAATCTGCCAACACCACGGCTTCCTCTGGGTGACCAAGGGTGGTGCGGGAGGACACAGCGGGTGCCACGGTGGCATTGCTGTTCCCCCACGCGTCCATCACAACACAGCTGGAAGCACTTCCCTGGGCATATTCCTGTGCCGTGGGAGTGCTCAACTGGTTGTTTCAGGAGCAGAGGATGTGCAGGACCCCAAGGAGATGTCCCCCGCTCTGCCCTGACACCCCCAGCACACAGGCCCATAGCCAGGGCTGGCGGGCTGCCACTTGCACGTGTGTTCCCCAGCACGTTTGAGTTTCCCTGCTCCCGCGGGAGTGAGTGACACCCTTGGCACGCGCCTGGTCCCTGGCACCATCCCCTGCCATCACACCCCGGTGCATCAGCCGCAGCGTGACACTCACACGGCCGCAGGGCTGGCACAACGGGGCACCGACGAGGCACTGCCGGGGCCGCAAAGGGGCCCATCGCCTCTGCCTTCCTCCGGCTTTTACATCCCCATTTCCCATCCTGGCCTGGCTGGGCTGGAGGAGACGCCGAGTCGGGGCGCTGGCACTGCTCCCCGCCAGGTCACCTGACAAGCTCCCAACATGCCCAGACAGCTGGGTGGTAAAAATACTCCCTGGCCCGCTCTTTCGGCTGGATTAGCATCGCCTTCAATGAACCGCCTTAGCCAGGTGCCGCAGGCAAACACCCAGACTGGAGAAAACCCCGAAGCGAAGGAGTTTCGGAGCGCGGGGCAGCTGGGAGGGGGTACCACCGACATGGGGGGTGAGGAGGAAGGATGCTCCACGGCTGGCGGTGCCTCCTGGCTGTGGGGCAAGTCCCTCCCTGCACCTAAAATCTCAGAAAGCATCCTTCTTTTTTTTTTTTGCACCTTCCACCCCAAACCCTCACTGCTCTTTGGAGTGGGTGGGTAAAACCCGCCGGAGGATTTGACCAGGGTGGTGGCAGCTCACCCGCCACCCTCCTCCCCTGCGCGCCTGGATAATGGCGCGCGGAAATTAATTCAGATGAGTGGGACGGAGCCACCGCAGCCGGGAAGGAGACGAGGCACCCCGAGGTGCCATGCGCGGCGCCAAGGGGACGTGGGTGCCACCGTCCCGGGGCGCTGGGAGGACACAGCAGGCTCCAGCCGGGCCAGTCCGGCTTGTTGCTGGTCCCGCTCGCGGGGAGGGTGTCGGAGACATGGGATGGGGTCTGGGGCAGGGACCGCATCCCTGTCACCCCACTATGCCAGCTCCCCATCACCCCACTGTGCCAGCTCTGGGAGGAGGGGGCTGTGGTAGCAGCCCTGGGATTAACACCCCCCCGCTGAGACATATGGGGACTTGGCACATTGATTTTGGCAAAGGGTTGGGCTGTGGGGGTCTCCCTGTGTGCACCCCTTCAGCCCCCAGCCTCTGGGAGCAGAGCAGCACTCCTAAGGCAGGTGCCATCCATGTCATGAGAGCTGGCTGTTCTCTGCACCCACCCACCCACCCCCCAAACATCTCAGCAGAGAGCGGTGGTCACCCACATAGCCCTTCCTGCTGCCCCTGGCACCCCGGGGAGGGGGACAAGGCGGGACGTGGGAGCCCCCGGTCCTGCCCGGCCGCCCAGGGAGTGAATCAGCAGCGCCCGGGGCAGATGCCGGGCCGAGCCGTGCGCAGGCTGTGGGGGGCGGAGGTTTTGCACTCGCTCTCACCCGGCCAAGGATAAATAGGAGGCGGCTGCGAGTCCTGCCAAAGCCGCTCTTCCCATCACCCAACGCTTCCGACAGCCGGCACCCAGCCCAGGCAGACATGGACTCCCAGGACTGCCCTTGCGCCGCAGGTAAGCCAG
This sequence comes from Larus michahellis, assembly GCF_964199755.1. Taxonomy (NCBI): domain Eukaryota; kingdom Metazoa; phylum Chordata; class Aves; order Charadriiformes; family Laridae; genus Larus; species Larus michahellis. Next base: position 20,897,894 of record NC_133899.1, read on the forward strand.
CGCTTCCCTCCGCCTCGGCCCCGGGAGGCTGCACCAGCCGGAGCATCCCGGCGGGACCACCAATGCTCCCACCCGCCGGCCTCCTCCGTCATCCCCGATGCTCTCTCTCATCCTGGCCGGACCGGCTGCTGAAATCCGCTCCCGGTGGCACACCTGGAGCATCTCACTGGGAAGCGGCCGGGAATGCCGTGACCTCCCCGCTGAGAGAGGCCGAAGCATCAGCCCCGGTCGGTGCTGCCGGAGAGCGGATGCTCGGCGGGACAGCGATGCCCTCGGAGCATCCCCTCCCAGATCCTCCTCTCAACCCTTCTTCTCCTTCTCTCTATGTTTTAGGTGGCACCTGCACCTGCGGGGACAACTGCAAATGCAAAAACTGCAAATGCACATCGTGCAAAAAAGGTAAGGGGGGGGGGGTCCTAAGCCCCATGGAGGCGGGCAGAAACACTCGTGAGGGTTTTCACTACACATCCCTGGACACACGGAATCAAATCAGGCTCAGCATTGCCAGAGTTCACTTTATTCCTCCTGTATTTTTTCGCCCCCAAAAGGAGACAGGGTGAACTTCCCCCCCCTGCTTCTCCCCCGCCACCAGGCAATACGAGCCACCCGGTAGAACCCAAAATTCAGCGTACCCTCAGCGCAAGGGGATGCCCCGGGAGGAAACGGGCACCGGGATTTCTTCCGGCTGCTCCTTATGGCGTCACCCCCGGGGCAGAGCCGTGTGCGGGAGGGTTTGCCCAGCGCCGGGCTGGGGGGGCGGCTTGGTGAGCCCCTGGGGGTCCCGCACCCTCCTGCTGCCTCCCCAGTGCCAGCCCTGGGTGCAAAAACACCCTGGGAGACGCCGCAGGGGATGGGGATGCTGCTAAAAGGGGAGGACACGGGGGTCGGTGGGAGGTCTCCAAACCAGCCACCCCCTGGGAGACCCCCCAAACCCCACCCTGAGACCCCCCCCGGGAATGTTCCTGACTTATTTTTCTCCCCGCCTCCACAGGCTGCTGCTCCTGCTGCCCGGCGGGATGTGCCAAGTGCGCGCAGGGCTGCGTCTGCAAGGGCCCCCCCTCTGCCAAGTGCAGCTGCTGCAAATAGGGACCCCCCCCGGCTGCACATCTTGGGGTGCTGCACATCTGGGGGGCTGAAGAAAGAATAACCTTATTGTGTATGTTGGGGGTTTTGTTGTTTTTTTTAATATGTGTTCAGATATCTTTAGTGTTTGTCACTTGTGACGTGTAATAAGCTACCTAAATAAAGTGATGTGTATATAAAGGTCTATAAGGAACCCGGCAGTTCTGTGGGAGGGGGCGGTTTCCCTGGGGCGGGGGAGGGTAACGCGTCTGGGGGGTCATGGCAAAGAGCCCGCCTCTTATTTTTGCTCTCTTCTTCCAATCTTGGCTCTGCCCTCCCTACCAGCAGCTCTGACTCTTGTTTTAACACTTACCCTACACAACAAAGTAATTTATAGGGTTTTTTTTTTTCTCCCCCGCCCTGTCGTTCCCCAAGGGCAAATCCCAGGCCCTCTCCTCCACCAGAAATCCTCGGGGCTAATGAGCAGCTGGTTATTACAAGCCTTCACCGCCAGCATAATCACCACTGTGGCCCTACCCATTTCCAGGGGGAACATTTCCACGGCAGGTGGGGCGGTGGGGAAACAGGTTTAGTTTTCCTCCTGGCAGCTCAGTTGAACTGTCTGGCAGAACCAACCTGCTCGTCCCCCTGCCACCTCTGCCAGCCCGGCGGGGTGCTGCTGCGGGGAGCCCCAGCTCACTCGGATGCCCATGAAGGGGCGCAGTGCCCGCAATGTGGTGGGATGCCTGGGATGGGCTGCAATGCCCACGATGGGCTGCGATGCCCACACCAGGGTGCAATGCCCACCATGGGCTGTGATGCCTGCGATGGGTTGCAATGCCCGTGGTCAGGGTGCAATGTCCACAATGGGATGTGATGCCTGCAAAGAGTTGTGATCCCCGTGCCAGGGTGCAATGCCCTTGTGGCCAAAAAGGCCAGTGGCATCCTGGGGGGCATCAAGAAGAGTGTGGCCAGCAGGTGGAGGGAGGTCATCCTCCCCCTCTGCCATGGCACTGGGGAGGCCGCATCTGGAGTGCTGTGTCCAGTTCTGGGCTCCCCGGTTCAAGAAGGACAGGGAACTGCTGGAGAGGGGACAGCAAAGGGCTACCAAGATGCTGAGGGGACTGGAACACCTCTCTCATGAAGAAAGGCTGAGGGATTTGGGTCTCTTCAGTCTGGAAAAAAGACGACTGAGGGGGGATCTTATCAACACTTATAAACACTTAAAGGGTGGGTGTCAGGAGGATGGGGCCAGGCTCTTTTCAGTGGTGCCCAGTGACAGGACAAGGGGGAACAGGTACAACCTTGACCATAGGAAGTTCCCTCTCAACACGAGGAGGAACTTCTTTCCTGTGAGGGTGGCAGAGCCCTGGCACAGGCTGCCCAGAGAGGTGGTGGAGTCTCCATCTCTGGAGACATTCCAAACCCTGCCTGGACGCGTTCCTGTGCCACCTGCTGTGGGTGACCCTGCTCTGGCAGGGGGTTGGATGGGATGATCTGCAGAGGTCCCTTCCAACCCTACCGTTCTGTGATTCTGTGATGCCCATGCCAGAGAGCAATGCCCGTGATTGGTTGCGACGCCCACACCAAGGTGCAGCACCCACAATGCGGTGCGATGCCTGCAATGGGATGCGATGCCTGCACCAGGGTGCAATGCCCACCATGGGATGTGATGTCTGCGACGGTTACAATGCTTGTGCCAGGGTGCAATGCCCACAATGCGTTGCAATGCCCATGCCAGGGTGCAATGCCCAAAGTGCGATGGGATGCTCGCAATGGGTTGTGATGCTCATGCCAGGGTGCAATGTCCATGATGGGTTTGTGATGCTTATGGTGGGATTGTGATGCCCACACCAGGGTGCAATGCCCACGATGGGATGTGGTGCCTGTGATGGGTTACGATGCCTGTGCCAAGGTGCAATGCCTGCAATAGGATGCAATGCCCATGATGGGTTGCAATGCCCATGCCAGGGTGCAATGCCCACGATGGGGTGGGATACTCGTAATGGGATGTGATGCCCATGCCAGGGTGCAATGTCTATGGTGGGTGGCGATGACCATGATGAGCGGTGATGCCCATGTCGGGGTGCAATGGGATGCGATGCCCGTGCCAGGATAAAATGCCCACAGTGGGATGTGATACCTGCAACGGGATGCGGTGCCCACGCCAGGGTGTGATGCCCACAGTGGGATGCGATGCCCATGCTGGGGTGTGACGTTCGCCCTGCCCAAGCGCAGCCACTCCGCTGCCAGGACGCTGCACCCCAGGTGCCACGTAGCCCTGTGCTGCTGCCCAGGACACACAAGGCGTCCTGCCTGTCCCCGCACTCCCCGAATTCAGCCTTTTATGGCCTCTTTTCAGCTGCAAACCCCTTCCTGACACATCCAGCCACCGCTGCCAGGACTCAGCCAGAGTTTTGGCACAGCCAAGGCCCCCCCCCGCCCACCAGCTGCTTGCGGTGCCAATGCCCAGGGGATCCCCCTTTGCTCTGGGAGGGCTCTTTCCCCAGGGTGTCCCCTGAGTTGTCACCATCACGCCACTGCTTCCGAGGGTGTGAAGCAGGTCCCCACGCCAGCTGAAAGCAGGGCAGGGCAGGATGCCGCAGGCAGGGTGCAGCATCAGCTCTGGAGCGCCAAATTAAACTCCGCTCCTCAAATAGCAGGGTTATCTCTCTTCCTTCCTATTCGGGGAGATTTAAATGCCAACCATGCAAAAACATTGCTGGTGAGCCCTGTAACCGGTTCTTTTTTAAAAGATTCCAACGTACAACCCGGAGCCCACACAAAGGAAAAAGAAAGGTTAACTCCGGTTTATTGTGAAGCCTTGCTACAGGGAAAACAGTGAATTCAGCTTTACTGCGAAGCCTTGCTAAGCAGTTCCCAAATGGCCCAAAAGTTACTTAAGAGAGTCTTACCAACTCCGCAGATTGTAGTAGCACTGCTGAGCAGCAGGATAATGAGGGGCTACATCGGTACGGCAGAGGAAAGCAAGGCACAGCGCTTTCTCAGGGCGTCCCCTGTATCTTCAAAGTGCGCTCATGTCTCTCTCTCTCCCTCTCCGGCCCGAGACAACCCCCTTATATCCTGCACCGGATTGAGTGGAAAAGTACAGGCCAGAGTCGCTGCACGGGTGGCCAGCACATGCAGCGAGCCTCACCAGACTCATGATCCAGGTTTGCTAACAGCGGCTGTCGGATACGCGACCACTTGTTGTACTCCCTTCTTGTTATCTTCTTCTGCGAAGGTCAGGTTCTCAGGGACAAGCACGTAGTTTTTGCAGCAACAGTACTGAGGTCCTTTTTCTCGGCACGTATACTGGGTTTGGTTCAACTAGTAATTTTCCATCGCGTCTCACTCGGACCATCCTCTATTATCCCTTACACAAGCCCACAACAAGTGTGAAGGGGAGATTGCTAATGGGATTTCTCCCCAAACATGTGGTTTAACCAGTGGGCCTGAGAGCATCCTTCCAACCTCACTGCACCCTGTGGGTTTCATAGAATGGTTTGGGTTGGAAGGGACCTTTAAAGGCCATCTAGTCCCATCCCCTGGCAATAAGCAGGGACGTCTTCAACTAGATCAGGTTGCTCCAAGCCCCATCCAGCCTGGCCTTGAACCCCTCCAGGGATGGGGCAGCCACAGCTTCTCTGGGCAACCTGGGCCAGGGGCTCACCACCCTCACAGCAAACAATTTCTGCCTCAGATCTCACCTAAATCTCCCCTCTTCCAGTTTAAACCCCTTCCCCCTCGTCCCATGGCTCCCCTCCCTGCTCCAGAGTCCCTCCCCAGCTTTCCTGGAGCCCCTTTAGGGCCTGGCAGGGGCTGGAAGGTCTCCCCGGAGCCTTCTCTTCCCCAGGCTGAACCCCCCCAGCTCTCTCAGCCTGTCCTCCCAGCAGAGGGGCTCCAGCCCTCCCAGCATCTCCGGGGCCTCCTCTGGCCCCGCTCCAACAGCTCCGTGTCCTTCTGCTGTTGGTGCCCCAGCGCTGGAGGCAGCACTGCAGGGGGGTCTCACAGAGCGGAGCAGAGGGGCAGAATCCCCCCCCTCGCCCTGCTGCCCACGCTGCTGGGGATGCAGCCCAGGCTGCGGGGGGTTTCTGGGCTGCCAGAGGACATTGCCGGCTCGTGTTGAGCTTCTCCTCCACCAACACCCCCAAGTCCTTCTCCTCAGGGCTGCCTTCCTTAAGGCTTATTTTAACGGGGCTCCCTTTTGCCCAGCTCTCTCCGCATCCCACGCCCATTCTCCCCATGCAGAGCGATTCCTGATGAGGAAATCCCAAGCACCACGGTCCAGCTGCAGCGACCTGCTCGGATCCCTCATACCCAGCAAGGGAAACGGCTGCAGCACCACCATTTCCTACAGCCCTTCAAATCCCAATGGATTCCCCCATTAATACAGCTTCTACATACAAAAGTTTTCCAGATTTACCAGCAATTACCATGCCTGAGGCAGCCCCGAGCCCAGGGGCTGCAGTCCCTCCCCCGCTAATTGCTGCTACAATTCGGGGGGTCAGGGTGCGTCCCTGCCCGTCAATTCATGGCCCTGCTGCACTGAAATCCAGGCATGGAGCCGTTGACCACTACTCTCTGGATGCGACCATCCAGCCAACTCCTCATCCTCTGGACAGTCCATCCATCAAATCCCTCTCTCCCCAATGTAGAGAGAAGGAAGTGGGGGGGATCCCACTGGATCCCTTGCCCACACTGGGGAGGGGGTTTGCACCGGTCCTGCCCTGTGGCTCTGCCCCTTGCCTGTCCCCGTCCCCCATGGCAGCCTGATGGAGAGCAGCTCTCGGATGTTGTCCCCGGCCTGTGTGGGAAGCGGGGGGCAGACGGGGGTCCTGGTAGCTCAGCTCTGAGCCCTGAGACCTGGGCTGGGCACTTCCTCTTCTCACTCTATGGCTGCTATAAAACCAGAGTCAGACCTGGCTCTCCTCCTGCACCGGCACAGCCTCGGGATTAACCATTTCCCACTGGTCGCAGGAAACGGGAATACCAGCAACACACAGGAAACCCCCCCAAGGTCCCCTCTCCCCGCTGCTATCCACCACATGCCCTGCACCCCAGCGTTTTGGCAAACCTGCGGCTCAGGGCACACACAGCTCATCCCTCCCTGTCTCATTATTCAGTGGAAATGCCCCGATTGGGAAACAGGGCATTTTCCGGGCTCTTTTCCCTTCCCAGCTCCGCGCACAGTCCTGCGGGGATGCTGCACTGCCCCTTCCCGTACGCAGTGGCGGGGGGGCCTGCGGCCATGTACCCCACGATCTGAGACAGCCCCTCCATGGGTGACGTGCAGGATTCCCAGAAATCTGGGAAGTCTTCTGCCTCCCTTGTCGCCTCCTCCCTGCATGCTCCCCCGGGCTCTCTGGTCCAGCCCCGTGTTGGGGTGCACATCCCCCTATCGGGTGGCGGGGGGGGGTGTCTCCTTTTTCTTAAACAGGAAACCCTCCCTGCGCCAGAGCCCACCCCCGAAGCTGGGGGGAGCTCCCGGCCGGCAGCAGCGTGCTGGGGGGGGCGGTGTCCAGGAAGCGATTTCACAACCCGTGTTTATGTGCAGTAAGACCACACGTGTGCAGTGATTTCACCTCTCCTCCTTCCCCGCTCAGCCAGTGGCGAGTGCAACGCCTGCTGGCATAGCCTCCTACTTATGTTCCCTCGCTGCTGCTGCTGCCCGTAAAACACTGCTGGGGAAAAAAAAAAATAAAAAAAAAATCAGTGTTTTTGCAAACAAGCACGAGCCGTTCCCTGGCACAACCTCCCAGGGCCACAGACCTGCTCCTTGTCCCAGTACCCGCTGGCCTGGGCACCACGGGGACCGATCCCGTCCTTAGCGCCAGCTCCGAGCCCAGACTTGCCCCATTTTTAACAAAACCCCCACTGCCACCAAGAGCCCCGGGTGCAGGCATGGGGACGGCCTGTCCCTGGCCCAGCCACGGGTTTCCCTACCAGGTGCCAAACTAGCCATGGGCACACGCAGGGCAGTGGAAGCCGGTTGGCACGTAAACACCGTGACAAGGGGGAAAACCCATCGGCACCGGCAGTGGCACAAAGCCATGATTCCCAGCAGCCCCCTGCCACGCTCCCACGCTGCATCCCGGCACTGCACCCCCATGCTCACCCCCTCCTGGGGGGGCCAGCTGAACACCCCAGCCCCACGGGGTCTGCCCTGGGGCCACCCCGCTCTCTGGCGGGATGCTGAGACTGTCCCACCCGCAGGGACAGCCACCTGCACCCCGTGGGCTCCCCAAGGGTTTGGGGTGGGTGGTGGGGGCACAGCCGCACCCCACCTCTGGACACATGGGGCTGGGAAGGGGCCGGGAAGCACCCCCTCCTTGGCATCTTCCAGCATCTTGGTACCACCACCCCCCACCCCGCCCCGGGAGGCAGCACATGGGGGTGCGGGTGGGAACCCCGGGCTGGGAGCATGGCGCGGGGGGGGGGGTGGGGGGGGGTGGGGGGGTGGGGGGGCGTGGGGGGCGGGGCGATGACCCGGGGTGAGCACGACACGTCCCCGGGGTGAGCACGGCCCCGTGGCACGGCCCCATGGTGAGCACGGCACGGTCCCGGGGTGAGCACGGCCCCGTGGCACGGCGCCATGGTGAGCACGGCACGGTCCCGGGTTGAGCACGGCCCCAGGGCACGGCCCCATGGTGAGCACGGCCCCATGGTGAGCACGGCACGGCGCGGGGGTGAGCACGGCCCCGTGGCACGGCGCCATGGTGAGCACGGCACGGCGCCGGGGTGAGCACGGCCCCGCCCCGCCGTGCGCAGCGCCGAGCACCGCCCCGCTCCGCCGCCGCATAAAGTGCGGGCGGCCGGCACTTGCCCCTACCGCTGCCAGCGCAGACCAGCTTGCTCAGCCCAGCCGAACCGAACCGAACCGAGCCGAGCCGAGCCAAGCCAAGCCAAGACAAGCCATGGACCCCCAGGACTGCACATGTGCCGCCGGTGAGTGTCCCGTCCCGTCCCGGCCGCCCCCGTCCCGTCGGGTCCCGGCCGTGCCCGGCCGCCCCCGTCCCGTCGGGTCCCGGCTAACGGCCGCTCTTCCCCCGGCTCCTCAGGTGACTCCTGCTCCTGCGCCGGGTCCTGCAAGTGCAAGAACTGCCGCTGCCGGAGCTGCCGCAAGAGTGAGTGGGGGGGCTTGGCCCGGGGGGGCACAGCTTGTCCCGAGGGGAACCTGTCCTTGTCCTGCAGGACCCCCGTGGGGACCTCCCTGCCCCACAGGGGGGGCCCGTCCTTTCCCTGTTGGACTGCCATGGGGACTTCCCTGTCCCATAGGGGAACCCCCTTCTTGCCCTGCAGGACCTCCATAGGACCTCCAAACTCTTGCCCCATAGAGAAACTCTAGGGTTCTCTATAGGGGTGTCCCCTGCCCTCATGAGACTCCTTCCCTCTTCCCCTGCCCCCTGGAGACCCCCCCCCAACTCCACTTTGGTGGGGTGTCCCTGTCCCTAGGGGTACCCCTCCTTGCCCTGCAGGACCTCCGTGGGACCTCCCAACCCTTGCCCCATAGAGAAACCCTTCCTTGCCCCATAGGGCTCCCTATGGAGACCCCACCACTCCCCCAGGGGGGTGCCCCTGCCCTCTAGGACCCCCATGAGGATCCTTCCCTCTTCCCTTGTCCCCTAGAGACACTCCCTGCCCACCTCCTCCCCCGCCCCCCGCTGCCCTTTGGGGCAGCTGTCCCTGCCCTGTAGGACCCTCATGGGGATCCTTCCCTCTTCTCCTGTCCCCTGGAGAACACCCTCCTGCCCTTCTGGGAGGGTGCCCCTGCCCTGTAGGACCCCCAACTGCTGCCCCATTGGGATCACAGCCCTACCCATGGCAAGGGGGCATGTGTCCCCTGCTCTCCACAGGGTGCCCCTGCCCCATGGGGACCCCCATCCCTTCCCACTCACCCGCTAACTCTCATGTGTGTGTCCCCCCCCAGGCTGCTGCTCCTGCTGCCCCGCCACCTGCAGCAACTGCGCCAAGGGCTGCATCTGCAAGGAGCCGGCCAGCAGCAAGTGCAGCTGCTGCCACTGAGCCGCTCGCCTCCGCCTGTAAATAGCCGGCACGCTTTGGGGGCGGGGGGGGGGGTGGGAGGCACAAAAATGCCTATTTTTTTCATGATTTTGTATCTTCTCTACCAATGGTGAAACTGGGTGGAAATAAAGGAGTTTGGCTGGAGGTATGTGTGGTGCTGTTGGGCTGGAGCTGAGCCCTGTTGACGCTCGTGACTCCTGTGTGGGGATCATCGCCTTGGGGTGGTGGCGGGCTGCTCACAAACCCGTCCCCCCCCCCCCCCCATCCTTCCCTGAGGGGGCTCTGCACCTCCCTGGGGGGAAAAGCAGTTTCCCAGGACAGAGGATGGACCTCATCCTGCATGTGGGGTGGGCTCTGGGCGTCTCTAAGGTTCCCCGGTGAGGACAGGGGTGATGTGTCCGGGGGGCGGGGGGGAGGCGCCTCCAGCCTTTCTCAGGCTTCGTGGCAGGTGTCTCCGCGTCACCCTGCAGCTTCCTCGGGGTGGAAGAGCTTGTGGGAAGAAGCGCGGTGGGTGGTTGGGTGCCGTGGGCTGGCAGCTTGCCTGCCCTGAGGTGCTGCTGAAAGGTACCCAGGTGAACCCCCGTGGGGACGTGGCTCTCTCCTGGGCAGGGGCAAACCTCCCCCAAGAGCTTGCACTTTGCAGACCCCGACCCCCGTGCAGGGCAGATCTGTCCCCAGAGGGATGCTGCCCCATGCCGAGGACCTCCAGCTGCAGTGCTGGGCTCCTCCGGCCCCAGGCATGGCCGCTGAGCACACTTTTCCAGCCCGTTTTTGGGTGGCACCTTGCTTGGGGCAGGCAGGACAGACACCCATAGCCCTGAGTAAGCCCTGGGTGGGTTAAATGCTGCTCGTGGCTGCAGGGTAGTGGGTGCTGGGAGCATGGTGTGGGTGGAGGGGGGTGTGATGGGAAGGTGTGTGGGCCGTGTTTTGCTTCCGAAAGTCTCTGCCAAGTGAAAGAGTGGCTTTTTATGCACAGGAGCCGCCGCCGCCGGCTGGGGCGGCTGCCCCTACCTGCCTGTACGTGTCCCCTGGGTGCGCCCTGCCATGGAGGCAGGTTCCCAGCCCCGCTGCCAAGGCCCTCACCCCTTCCCTGCCTCTCCAGGCAGTGGGGGGGGCACTCAGCTCAGCCTGGGCAGGGATGTCCCTTCCAACCCTTGGTGGCCAGGGACAAGATGAATTTAAAAAGTCACCCCAAAACAGGGCCACCCAAATACCCCTTGCGGTCCGTTTTGCCAGCCTGGGTGGCACAAGGAGGGGTGTCCGCAAGGGGGGAGTGTGGCAATGCCCCTGATGCTCGGGCCCTTCCTGGGATGCTCCAAGTACGCAGGGGAGCTCCTGGCCCCTTCCCCAAAGGTGTGCCCGGCCTGCTCAGCACCCGGCCTCGCTGGTGAGAAAAGCAACACCCAGCTCAGCACCCGCTTTTGCCTTTTAAATGTGTTGCCTCGTTGCATTAGCGTGTGCCTTTTGCCTAAGCAGCCTCCCAGCGCCGCCTGCCGCAACCCGGCCTGGGTGCAGAGACGGGGCTCAGGGGCCTGCCTTGCCCTAAATGCATTTTAAAAAAAACCCAATACATCTCATGGGAAGGCACTGCACAAGAGTGCCGGGGAGGGGGCGGTGGGGGTGACACGGCCCCTATGCAGTGGGTGGGCTGCAGGATGAGACACCCCCCCCCCCACTCCAGGGACCGGGCGCCTGCATCACGCAGCAGAAACAAAGCTGGGGCGTGGATGGGGTTTCCCCTCTCAGGAAGCACCCCAGGCATCAACGGCTCCCCGTTCCCAGCCGGGTGCCAGGGTGGGACGTGGGCACACACCTCCACCCCCTGCCTGCTCGGCATCCTGCCTGCACCCCCATCTGGCAGCAGCCGCTGTGCCCCCCCCATCCTCAATGCCCTTTTCAGCCTCCTCAGGGGTGATTTTGGGAGGGGGAAAGCCATAAGAGCGGCAGGATGGGTGCAGGTACCCATGGGAGGTGCTGGCCTGGAATGTGCCCAGCACCCGGCTCTGCCCGTGGCTGCTCTCAGTGAGGTGGGGGGGGCTTTCTGGTCCTGGCGGGAGTGTGTTCTACGGAAAAAATCCACTTTTTAGTGAAGTGTGAGATGCTCTCAGCCTGCACCCAGCTGCGTGTAGCAGGGGGGTGATGGGAATAAAGGCTTCACGCGACAGAGGGCCGGTGTGCTTTGTCCAGCCTGTTATGGTTTGAAGAACCCACAACAATTTATTGTCGTTTAGACAATTATTCTCTCACCTGATGAGCCCTCCCCACCCAGGAAGGGCAATCGGGAAAAAACAAGGAAAACCAAGGGTTGATATATAAGCAGATTTAATAAAATAAGACTAGATAATTCACATTAATAATATAAAGGGCCAGTACTGATCCCGATACCAATATAAACCACACGAGGACTATTCCCAGCCCGTTCCCCAGCAGAAGCCGTGCACTCCCCGCAGGGACAGCCAATGTGGGACCCTGCGAGCGCTGCGGCTGGGGGAGGAAGGGAAGGGCTCAGGGCTGCGGCACCGGGGCGAGGAGTGCTCAGGATGGCAGCCATCAGGGGAGGGGGAGAAGGAGAGAGAGAGAGAACTCCTCAGCAAACTTCCTAATTTATACTGAATGTGCCGTTCATGGCATGAAATAACCCTGTTGGCAGCTTGGGGCAATGCCCGGGTCTCGCTCCTCCTTGTCCCTGCACCTCGAAAACACTGAGACCTTGAAACCTGCATGCCAGAGCTGGTGATAAAGTAAATATTATCACCAATTCAGGCACTACAGTCTTCTAAAAGTGCAGTTTTCCCAGGCGTTACAAGAGAACTTCGTCCTGTGTTGCTCAAACCATGACACAGCCCCTGGAAGAAGAGCAGAGCTCGGCTGGCAGAGGTGATTTGAGGTGATGGTGTCTCTCCCCTGGGTGCCCGGGGGAGGCGGGGAGGGGTGGCCTGGGCGCACCCCCAGCCTGGCAGTGGGGTGCAGCACTGGGGGTGCGGTGCCCAGCACCGCTCCTGGCTCTGCATCAGCCCTGCGAGGCTGGTCTGTGCCCCCAGGGCCACACTCTGCATTTCTCCCAGGGTCTCTGTCCTGGCTTGAGCAACATGGGACAACAGCCCTGGGTGGTGCTGGCATAGCCTGTGACAAGGGAATGGGCATCCCAAGCACCCTGTGATGAGGGAAGAGGCACCCTGAGCACCCAGTGCCAAAGGGATGGGCATCCTGAGCACCCTGTGACGAGGGGACAGGCACCCTGGGCACCCTGTGATGAGGGAATGGGCATCCAGAGCACCCTGTGATGAGGGGACAGGCACTCTGAGCACCCTGTGATGAAGGGACGGGCACCCTGGGCTCCCTGTGGCGAGGGGACGGGCACCCTGGGCACCCTGTGACGAGGGGACGGACATCGTGTGCAGAGAGTAAATACACCAAGCGCAGAGAGGAAATGCACCCAGCACAGACACCGCTGTGTGCAGAGGGGACGAGCACCCTGCGCAGGCGTGACAGGTGCCCTGTGCAGAGGGGACGGGCACCCTGGGCGCCCTGTGCAGAGGGGACATGCCCGCAGCGCAGAGGGGAAATATACCCTGTACAGGGGGGACAGGCACCCTGTGTACCCCCTGCAGAGGGGACAGGCACCCCGTGTCCTCCGTGCGGAGGGGACAGGCACCCCGTACAGAGGGGAGAGCACCCCCTGCATCTCGTACAGAGGGGACAGGTACCCTGCGCACCCCGTGCAGGGGGGACAGACCCCTGTGCAGAAGCGACAGAGCCCCCCGTGTCCCCCGTGCAGAGGGGGCAGCACGCCGTGTCCCCCGCGGGGAGGGGACGGCCCCCGCCGCCCGCAGGAGCGGGTCCCGGAGCTGGCAGCCGCCGCTCGCTGCCGGCCGCTCCCTTTCCACAAGGATTTGCTGCCACCTCCTGCTCCGGGCCAGCGCCGACCCGCAGCCCCGCTGTCCCCGTCCGGCCCCGCTGTCCCCGCCGCTGCCCGTGTCCCCCCCCGTGTCACCTGCCCTGCGGGGGCGGCCGCTCCCCCCGGCCCGCCCCGGGGGGCACCAGCACTTGTTCCCGGGAGGCTCAGCGCCCTCCTGCTGCCGCTGGAAAGCTGCCCCGGGAGCCTGGACAGGCTCAGGGAAAGCTGGGATGGCACGGCCACCCTGCCAGGGCACCCATCCCGTCTGGACACCCGTCCCACCAGGGCATCCATCCCACCAGAGCATCCACCCCACCAGGACACCCATCCCATCAAGTCACCCATCCCACCAGGGCATCCATCCCACCAAGACACCCATTCCATCAAGATATCCGTCCCACCAGGGCATCCATCCCACCAAGACACCCATCCCACCAGGACACCCATCCCACCAGGGCACCCCGTCAGGGACCAGTTTACCCCTCGAAGTGGATGCCCCAAACATCCCGGTGCCACGAGCACTCACTCCCTGCTAATTTTTGGGATGAAGCTCCATGGAGGGTGTAACTGGGCGCCCCGGGGCCAAGCCCAAACGCAGCAGAGCCCAGGGCACGGATCAGCCCGTGCTGATTTGTGAAAAACACGCTTTAGACGTGCCAAGTCTCTGCATATAGTGCTAAATATATCAGAAAGAGTTAAAACTACAGATTTACAAAGAAAACAGACTCCAGGGAGCCAGGCAGGCACCCAGCATGGGAAAACATTGATTTTTTGGGGTTGCTAGCCACCGCTGAACAATGGGTGAGTGTCACGGCACAGGGAAAGCAATGCAACCGCTTCAGGGAGGGGGGTGGAATTTGGGATTTGCACTATTTTTTTTATTTTTTTTTTTGCTGGGGAAGGCAGCCGAGCTGGAATGGCTGCGAGTCACCTTCGCTTCCTCGGAGACCTGAAGCAGGGCCGGTGGAATTGGGGCAGCCCCCGCAGGGCTGGAATTTATAGCAGAAGTGCTTATGGGCCACCCCGCACTCTGATGTGGTCCTAAATCTCTGCCACATGCCCAAGATGTTCCCAATATGGGTGGCTGAGGCACGGGCAGACCATCCAGGCAGGTGGCTCCCCGGGTAGCTACGTTTCAGAGCCGCCTCGGGTGTTTTATATGCCCCAACTGATGCTTGTGACTGGGAAATACTGAAGTGGCAGGAGATGATGAATGAAGGCTTGAAAAAACTTGTATTTAGTGAGGCAAGGAAAAGAAACCTTCCGAGGAAAGTCGTGTCTTGGTGCTTGTCGTCCTCCAGGCAAGGAGATACCCTTGGGAAAGTCCGTATTGTGGCGTCGGGGCAGGCTGGGATGGAATTTGCCCGAGCGCATCCCGGTGAGGGCAGATTTCAGTGCAGCAGGGCCATGAATTGACGGGCAGGGACGCACCCTGACCCCCCGAATTGTAGCAGCAATTAGCGGGGGAGGGACTGCAGCCCCTGGGCTCAGGGCTGCCTCAGGCATGGTAATTGCTGGTAAATCTGGAAAACTTTTGTATGTAGAAGCTGTATTAATGGGGGAATCCATTGGGATTTGAAGGGCTGTAGGAAATGGTGGTGCTGCAGCCGTTTCCCTTGCTGGGTATGAGGGATCCGAGCAGGTCGCTGCAGCTGGACCGTGGTGCTTGGGATTTCCTCATCAGGAATCGCTCTGCATGGGGAGAATGGGCTTGGGATGTGGAGAGAGCTGGGCAAAAGGGAGCCCCGTTAAAACAAGCCTTAAGGAAGGCAGCCCTGAGGAGAAGGACTTGGGGGTGTTGGTGGAGGAGAAGCTCAACACGAGCCGGCAATGTCCTCTGGCAGCCCAGAAACCCCCCGCAGCCTGGGCTGCATCCCCAGCAGCGTGGGCAGCAGGGCGAGGGGGGGGATTCTGCCCCTCTGCTCCGCTCTGTGAGACCCCCCTGCAGTGCTGCCTCCAGCGCTGGGGCACCAACAGCAGAAGGACACGGAGCTGTTGGAGCGGGGCCAGAGGAGGCCCCGGAGATGCTGGGAGGGCTGGAGCCCCTCTGCTGGGAGGACAGGCTGAGAGAGCTGGGGGGGTTCAGCCTGGAGAAGAGAAGGCTCCGGGGAGACCTTCCAGGCCCTGCCAGTCCCTAAAGGGGCTCCAGGAAAGCTGGGGAGGGACTCTGGAGCAGGGAGGGGAGCCATGGGATGAGGGGGAACGGTTTGAAACTGGAAGAGGGGAGATTTAGGTGAGATCTGAGGCAGAAATTGTTTGCTGTGAGGGTGGTGAGCCCCTGGCCCAGGTTGCCCAGAGAAGCTGTGGCTGCCCCATCCCTGGAGGGGTTCAAGGCCAGGCTGGACGGGGCTTGGAGCAACGTGGTGTGGTGGGAGGTGTCCCTGCCCAGGGCAGGGGGTGGCACTGGGTGGGCTTTAAGGTCCCTTCCAACTCAAACCATCCTATGAGCAAGACCCGGGCATGAACGGCACATTCCATAGAAATCAGAAAGTTTGCTGTGTAGTCGCACTCTCCCCTGATGGCTGCCATCCTGAGCACTCCTCGCCCCGGTGCCGCAGCCCTCAGCCCTTCCCTTCCTCCCGCAGCCGCAGCGCTCGCAGGGTCCCACATTGGCTGTCCCTGCGGGGAGTGCACGGCTTCTGCTGGGGAATGGGCTGGGAATAGTCCTCGTGTGGTTTATATTGGTATCGGGATCGATACTGGTTCTTTAGTGATATTCATGTTAATTATCTAGTCTTATTTTATTAAATCTGTTTATATTTCAGCCCTTGTTTTTCCCTGTTTTTTCCCAACTCCCCTTCCTGGGTGGGGAGGGCTCATTGGGTGAGAGAATAATTGTTAAAATGGCAACAAATTGTTGTGGGTTCCTCAAACATAACACTGCTGTAATGCTTGTGCCAACATCCTGCTCCACCGCCATCATGCGTGCGTGCCTGTGAGGGGATCAAACGCGGTGTATCCCTGTGCACCTTCCAGGGACCCTTCCACTGGCGATGGAGACAGCACCCGCTGGCTGTGCATTGGTTTGCTGGTGCATTTGGCCATGGGAGGGAAAAGAAAGACGAATTCGTTACGCTCGTTTTATCTTCCAAGGAATCAGCTCTCGGATGGGCTTTGCCAGCATGAGTTAGCAGTGACTATGAAGGGAGAGGGAGGACAGAAAAGAAAAACCGCATGCACTTTATATCTTCCCGTATTTCTCTTTTTTTTTTTTTTTTTGTTGTGGTGACTTCACCGCTACGCGGCGTGCGCAGCGCCGAGCATACGGGGCGGAGAAGGCGGGGGGCAGCCTCGAACCCGTGGTCTCTGAAGGCAGCCCGCCCCCCCCCCGCCCCCGCAACACGCTGTCCCGTGTCCGCCTCCCAGCGCCTCAATAAAGCTGTTGTCGCGAGGGGGCGGGAGCCGGCGCGCCGGGACGGGCGGCGGCTGGGCCAATGGGAGCGCGCGGCGCGGGGAAGCGCGGCGGCTGGGCCAATGGGAGTGCGGAGACGTGGGTGAAGGCGGCCAATAGGGGCGGGCGGCGCGGGGAGGGCAGGCGGGCGGCTGGAGCGGCGGGTAGGTGAGGGCGCCTCGCGGGCCTGTCATGGCTTCCCCTCCCTCAACGGGTTGGGGTGACTTCTAACCTCCCCCCACCTCATTCCGCCCAGGGAGTCCTCCCTGTGGCCGCCGGGCGGGCCCTGCGGCGGGGCCTCCCCTGAGGAGGGCCACCTCAGGGAGGTGGCTGCCTGAGGCAGGGCGTGAGCAGCTCCGGGCCCTGGCCCTCCCTGAGGAGTCCCCCCAGCCGCAGTGCAGGCCGCAGCGGCGGGAGGCTGGTGGGGAGCACCCGCAGGCCTCCTCGTGGGCCTTTTCTGGGGCTTCTCGGGGATTTCTGTGTATCTCTGCTCGAAAAATAACTCACGTTAAAGCAGCGGGGCAGGCTTTGTGCCTGTGAGACGTGGTTTTTTCATCCGAGCTGGTTTGTGCTGGTCGGCAGTGCAAAGCTCAGGTGTAGAGGGGCAGCTTAGCGTTTGATCAAGGTGCCGTGTTGGTGCTTCAGGAAGCAGAAGCTCATTGTTTGAATGGGGAGGTGTCAGGAGAGTGGGTCTGTGTATGCATGTGGTTTGGCCTCTCTATTTCAAGTTGGGGGGGGGGGGGGCGGGATGGGAAAGGCATTCCTTGCCACGGTGGGGTTACTGGTTGGTTCCCTGAGTAGGGAAAGAGCTGCCAGGGACCTGGTTGTGGGAGCTCCTGAAAGGCACAAGAGTTCTCTACACAGCCCCTGGCTCAAATTCTGTTTCACAGCAGGTTTTGGTAAGCTCTTGTAGTTGCCAAGCGTTGTTTTCATATATGTCTGGCAGATTATAGAAGACTTGAATCGAGAAGGTACCATATATGTAGAAGAAACCATATATGATACTTGGGACTCATGTTTTTCAGGTCAGTAAGTTTGATGCAGGATAGAATAGCTATTTTTATATGCTTAATATGGACCCTTCAGGCTATTCTTGAATGAGAATGATGACTAGCCCTTTCCCCCTACCCCAGCTCACAAGTCGTCTCTACCAACAGTAGTGCTGAATTCTGGTGCAAAACAGATGATAATGATAATGCTTCAAGGCCAGGCTGGATGAGGCTTTGAGTAGCCTGGTCTAGTGGGAGGTGTCCCTACCCAGGGCAGGGGGGTTGGAACTAGCTGGTCTTTAAGGTCCCTTCCAACATGAGCCACTCTGTGATAATGTAGAACTGTATTTCTGTACCTAAAGAATGCTATTTGATAGTCTCTCCTAAGCAAGATTCAGTCCCTGTTTTGGTTTTGATTTTCCCAGAGCCATCATAAAGTGTACAAATTGTACAGAGTATGTAATGTGCTGTTTGGTCCCAACTGTAGGCAATAGCCAAACTTCTGTGAAATGATTTTTTGAACTGCCTTTGTGTTAAAACTTGAGCAGTGAATGGACCCAATATCGGTAATTAGTAACTGCTGTGGAGTGCTGGGTGCCATCTGTGTCCCAGCATTATTCTAAACCAAAATATGTTAAGAGTGGAAGGGATTGGATTAAAGTCCAACTGCAAACAAGGGCTCCTTCCCTTCTCCTTTGATTTGGCCGTGTTGTCTTACGGGACAGGAGTTAGGTCATAGACAGCTAAAGTGAGGCTCACAAAGAAAAGCCAGTTCCTGTGTGCTTTACTGCTGTTCACTTTTGTGTCTAAAAGGGTTTCCTACTCCTTGGGAAAACTAGGGGCTTACAAATAGTAAAATCTTTGAAACTGCTTGTGATTCTGTCATCTAAAACTGTGATGTTCCTCTAGTGATAATATCAGGAACTTCAGTGGAGGATCCGGGTTTTCATGTAAGGAATTTCAAATACCAAACTAAATGCTCTAGTTAATGAGTGTTGGTTTGCCACCCCATGGAAGTTAGTGCCCTGCTGAGTTGGGTGAGAGTCAGGTGCTTAAAATAAGCACTAAGTTTTCTGAAAGGAGGGAGAGTGATGAGATGGCAAAACTGCCAGCCGAGTCAGCTATTCAGGATAGTGGAGACCTGAGACCTCTGTGAGGAACTTGAAAGTCAGATGGCAGATAAAAGGCAGTGTTGACAAATGTGTGATAGTAGATATTGGAAGAAATAATTTAAAATGCCTACTTTTCGGTTCCAGGTTAAATAGTGAACAGGACAGAGAAGAGTTGCGTGCCCTTTTTTGTCGTTTCTCCCAGTGCAAGAGCAAATAACTGAATGTTATTGCCTTTAAAACTTTGAAAAATGTTTTTGTTCAATGTATGTACTGTAAGAGTTCTTTGAGATCATAAAAAGAGTTTGCTTTTGCATGCCTGCCTACAGATGAGATGAAGAACAAAACATACAGGTCTTTATGGGAGGCAGGGGAGGATTAATTGGTGGGCGGTAAAAGAAACAATAAGTTTGGAAAACTGTTGTGTGGCCTATTTCGGATTTTACTGCATCAGCCTTTTGTTGCTCGGGGAACGGGCTGTTGTACCAGATGGAATACCAAGTATAGCTTGGAGCTTTTAGGTGCTTGTTTTTAAGCTGGCCTATGCTGATTTCATGTTTCTAGTGTAGCTAGGGTATGGTAGTTTTCCCTTTGCTAGGTTTGATTAAGCATTTATTATTGTGCTTTACATACTAGAGGGGAATCTGCTGGAAATATGCAGCAGATTTGGGTTGTGCTCGATCACTTCCACTTGTGGAACATGGAAAAACAAGGCAGGAGGAGATCTCAAGGGTTGACCTCAATGATGTGTCTCTGCCCCTGGTGAGGGACCAGTAGGTCTGCACCATTTCTGCTTTATGTCTGTCCTACTCTTAAAAAGCTCCAGGGACAGAGCATCTGCATCTTTAGAAGGCAACTTATTTCAGTGTCTAACTAATATCCTATAAATGTCATTGTTCTTTCCTTATTAACAAACAAAAATTTGGCCACCTGCTCTTTCATTTCCATCTCTGCATTTCTTAATCAGTTTCCCTGTCTGTAACATGGGGATTATGCTGCTGACTTCCTCTCTGAAATGTCTGGATGCCTGCTTATGCAAAACATCGTGCAAGAGCTAGGTATTATTGCTGCTGTTCATACAGAATTCCCCAGGCCTGCAGAATGGGCCTTTTACTTATTCATGTTGAGCTTAGTAGACAGAAGCTGTTATGCTATCTGTAGCAGCCCAGGCTTGGAGCCTGTCGAAAAAGCACTTTTGCCTCAGATCTCAGCTGCAGCAAGTAAAGAATTGCCCACTTTATCTTACTAGTGTGTTCTTGTGTCTTCCTTCCAAAAGAAGCTGATCCCAAATTGTCAGACTGAATCTCGAGTGCTCTGGGGCAGGAGCCTCTGCAAGAGGGCAATGCTGGATTTCTTCCTCTTCACTTCCTATTTTGAAGAATCTCTTTGCAACTTGTGGAACTGTATTGGTCTGTCAGCTGTTCTAAATGTCATGGGTGAGGCTTTCCTCCTCCCCTGTGAAGTCTTCCTCCTTTCTTTTTTTCAAAGCACCGTAAAAATCTAAATTTTTTTAGTCTGTGTCTCAAAGTTAATTGATTAGATGACGTTCATCGGGGCCATAGTTGGAGTCTAATAGCTACAGCATTCTTCATTAGATAGCATTGTAGTGCTATTGAGGAGTTTTTAGTGTTTTTGAGGTAATAAATCGTCATTTATAACCAGTCCAAATAGATTTAAGAAACTTGTCATTATCTCTTCTGGTTTCTTTTTGGCTTAAATCCAGTCAACTTGTACAATATATAGCATTTATTTGTGGTTTTAAGTGTTGGGGAAACATTAAACTGGGGTTTAACGGAATAGTCTAATGCAGCAGTTTCTATTGATAAGTCATCAAGGTTGTTTTATAGAGGAGCCTTTTCAGTCCTGGCTTTTAGCCCAAGGTCGATTTGGTTTCACAGAAGTTAGTTTAATTTCTGATGTATTTTCTTTCCGTTAGGTGTCAGTTATTGCTCCTTCCCCAGCCAGACATGAAAATCTGCCATTGCTCTGCTTGTTACTGTGGTAGCAGTTTCAATCTTGCACGGCAGCATTAAGAGTCAGACTGCAGTCTCTTGAATGCAGTAAATTCTGTCAGGGTGGAGACAAAGTTGTTCGTGCTGTTACTTGGTCTAAATGTTTGAATTCTGTGACTTAGAAAAAGCTGTTTAGTGTTGGCTCTCTAGTTTCGAGCTGTCATTTCCAGTGCTAGGTTATCATCACAGGTAGTTTAACTTGCTCCAAAGTAACTAGTTTATTCTATATTTGCTGGATTCAGTTCAATCTCACAGAGCTGTTGCAATTGTCCTACAATGGCAAATTTATGTGACAGACCTCATATGGTATTGATGGGGAGTTTATGGCGAAAAAGTGCAGGTTTGGGAGCAGTTTTATAGTGCACTGATTCTCCATGCTTTTGGTTTCAGTGCTCTGAGAAGTTAGTGCCTTCTTACGCTCCCAGCTTTTTATCTCATTGGTAATGAAAAGAGGAAGTGGACCGGATCAGATCAAATCAAGCTGAAGTCTGTGCTGTTCTTGCAGTCACTGCTCCTGGAGGATTTGATCAGTTCTTAACTGTACGGGAGTGTGGCTGTTCTGGTCAGTGTCTGCCAACAGAGGCTGCTTCTGGCAGGGGTGCACCTGAGTTATCGCAAGTGAACACTGGAAAGATGTTCTGTGCTGCATTGCAGGGCATGAAACTGCTTATTTCCACCACCGCCCCCTCCCTGTTCCCCTTCATCTCAGTGACACGCTAATCTGTTCAAACAAATCCAGTCTCCGCTATCTCACCTGATTAACAAGTCAGTGCAAATATGATCTCTGCCTCCCCCAGCAGCTCCCAGCTTTCCAGAAGTGGGTGGGGAGTGCTTGTGAAATTCTCCATTCCTGGATGCCGGCTGTTAGGGTTTGTCCTGGCACCCAGGCAGTAGGGATCAGTTTCTAATTGCATGCGTCTGAATGAATCATCATGCGGTGCTTTTAAATCACTTGTCCAGACAGACAAAAGCAGTGCCATTGCCGCTGGTGGTTGTACTTGGGAATGGTGGTGAGGCTGAGAGTGTGAGGAGTATTAAAATTGTACTATTAAGTTACTTTGGTATGGCTGAGGGATACCAAGAAATACTTGAATTGCAGGTTCTTTTTAGTTTGTAAAAGATGCCCAGTTTTCATCTTTGTGGGCTCCCTTGGAGCAGATAGTCTCCATTGATTTTACTTTCGAGTAAATGATAAAGAGCTGGAGTTAATGCTTGAGATCTGGTTTGTCTTATTTGATCCCAGGCACTTTGGGTTAGGGTGAAAATGCTATGAGAGATTGTCCTGGACATTCCCATGTCTGTAGCACCATTTAGCAAGACTAGATTTCTATGATTTCTGTGGCTTTACAGAGGTGCCAGGTGCCCGTAGCACGTAGCAGATTTAGCTGCAAATCATGGATGTGCTGTATGAAGTTGAGGGTTTGGGTTTCATATTTTGTTAATGTGGGCACCATTGCAGCTACACTTTTTTCCATATTGATCCCAAGCACGTACGTTTCTGTACTGTCTGTAAAAACAACAGGCTCCATTCTGAAGTGGAACTCCATGACACACTAATGACCTCATCTGTTACAACCCTTGCCTTATGCTGTATAGTTTCTTTAACTATTCTCTCATTTGATCTCTGCAAGCAATTCTCACAAACACTGGTAAAGCTTTCTGCGTGCATCGCAGTTAGACACACGTCTTCTACGCTGGAGCGACATATACTTGCTTCTTTTGACTCTGGGGGTTAGTGATGTAGGGATTAACACATTTTAATAGATGGCTAGTTATGGCTGTCTATGTACATGTATGTGTTACTCTGTGTTGCTGTTAATTTAACCTCATGTTTATAAGTTATGTATGTTTTCAGCCCTCATATACATATATACCTATGCAGGCATGTGTATATATCTCCATTTGTAATATATAAAAATATAGAATCTGATTCTATAGAATCACAGAATATGCCCTTGTGGCCAAGAAGGCCAATGGCATCCTGGGGTGGATCAAGAAGAGTGTGGCCAGCCCGTGGAGGGAGGTCATCCTCCCCCTCTGCTCTGCCCTGGGAGGCAGCATCTGGACACTTATAAACACTTAAAGGGTGGGTGTCAGGAGGATGGGGCCAGGCTCTTTTCAGTGGTGCCCAGGGACAGGACAAGGGGTAACGGGCACAAACTTGACCATAGAAGTTCCATCTCAACATGAGGAGGAACCTCTTTGCTGTGAGGGTGGCAGAGCCCTGGCACAGGCTGCCCAGAGAGGTGGTGGAGTCTCTGTCTCTGGGGACATTCCAAACCCGCCTGGAGGCGTTCCTGTGCCACCTGCTGTGGGTGACCCTGCTCTGGCAGGGGGTTGGACGGGATGATCTCCAGAGGTCCCTTCCAACCCTACCATTCTGTGATTCTGTAATATCTTGAGTTGGAAGGGACTCATAAGGATCATCGAGTCCAGCTCTCCAAACTACTTATATATACGTGTACACAAGTAGTTTATAGCTAAAATAACACTAAATTCTTCACACAGCAGTATATGAGCTGTCATATGGCATCTGCGGCCCACTTCTGACAGGTCCATAGATCTGCCTTAAGAACGTAGTCCTGCAAGGCAAAGCTCTCTGAGACCACTTGAAATCATTTTCTTGATGTTTAGCGCTTGGGGAGGGTGAGCAGAAGAGTATGATGTTCTAGAAGATCTGCTTTTGCTGGTCTGTCTGTGCCCCTGTATGTATAGAAACTGTTCACAGCTGAGCAAGGATTTTTCTGTCTTCCTCTGAAGGTTTCTGTGCATCTTGAGTGAAACCTGCAGTGGAGATGGATACTGAAGGCTTTGGAGAACTTCTCCAGCAGGCAGAACAGCTTGCAGCTGAGACAGAAGGTATCTCTGAGCTCCCTCATGTAGAACGCAATCTGCAGGAAATCCAGCAGGCTGGGGAGCGCCTGCGTTCCCGCACTCTGACCCGCACTTCCCAGGAGACTGCAGATGTTAAGGCGTAAGTACAGATCACCGGCATTGCAAACTCTGTGCAGAGGGTAGAAGCTGTTTACGGGTTTGGTTTCTAACACGTGGGGAGTCTTGCCAGGAGGACATGCCTGGGAGACACAGAATGACTGCAAAGCTGTTTGTTTGCCCCCCACACCCCCTTTCTTTCTCCTACTTAAATCCTTCTATTACTATACTAATATTTTTTTGTCTGAGGAGATACCATTCCTGATTTCAGGCACTAAAGCCAAAAAGTGCAGTACCCGTTTCTGGCTGCTGCTGAAGACATTTACCAACATGCTATAGAATTTTTCTGTCTGGAAGGACTTGGCAGCTGTGCAGTACTGCAGTGGAACAGCAGAAAGAATTCAGCAGGGCTGAGGTGGTTAGATAGACACATAGGGCTGTTCAGAGGTTGGCTTTTGTGCAGTTTTCATAACACAGCCGGGAGTGCTATCTGTATGTGGCTAGCTGCTGACCTAAATATTGGCAATGAATTTGGGTTTAGAGTTCTGTCTGTTCAATACTAATTTCATACCTGTACAATTTCTTCCTTATAGGTCTGTGATTCTCGGGTCTAGAGGGCTTGATATATCTCACATTTCTCAGCGACTAGAGAGTCTAAGTGCAGCCACTACATTTGAGCCTCTCGAACCGGTGAAGGACACTGACATCCAGGTAGGGGCATTTCTGACATGTGAATTACACTGCCCTTGTAACTGCCATTCCTGTCCTCTGGTTCAAAGCTTTTCTAAGGCCATTGTGGAAGTAGTCTTGCTGTGTGTTTAGCTCGCTGGCTAGAGCAAGTAGAGAGGAGAGATGCTGCTTTCAGTGATGAAAAATGTTCGAGTTAACCATCAGACGCAGTATTAAGTACCATATCGGCAGAAGTACTTTAAGTTCTAAACTCTTGCTGAAGTCAAGAGGAACTAGGTACGTACTTACTGCCTTTGCGGACCTGTCTTTGTTGGCTTTGCAAGCCTAAATTGCAGAGGGATGCCTCTCCCTCATAGTTTTGAGACCTCTTTTTATGTCTGGTTGGAAGAACACATGTGGAACCACTTGGCAATTTTGAGATGTTGGAGTAGGGGGCATTTAAGTAAACAGGCAAAAGAGGTAAGTATAGCTTTTTCTTTCACTGTATCTCAGATGTCATAACCTTGTCTTGGTAGACTGACTTTGCCATGTTTCATATGCTTTACCAGTGTGATTTAATCTTGTAAATTTTCCTTTAGGTCGTCTCCCCAGGTGTCTTAGAAATTAACGTGACCCATCTATTTTTGCTTTAGGATAGTTGCCTGCCCTTGTAGAATATCCTCATGATGAAGAAATCTGCGGTATTTATTACCAAGTTAAGAGCTGGTTTTAGAATTGCTGATGTGGGTTGCATTGAAGATAACAGTATGAATTAATCGTTAATCATTTTGAAGTTTATATTCTCTCTCCTTACTGGCAGATGGCTAAGTTAGGAGGGTCAAAAGGAGTTGTAAACTCTTCTTTTTCGCAGATGTAGTATGCCCTGAACTATTTAACTTCAGAAGGGAAAAGGAGGCAAGGGAGGTGTGTGAAGTTACCCCATTTTATCTAATGGTATGTTTTATTTAAGCATTTGGTACTGTCCATTTTGGGTGGATGGGTCCTTAGTCTGGTCTCGTTTTAGTGTCGGAGCCCTGGGGTCTCCTGTCTTCAGACAGATTTACTTAATCCCCTGTTCTCTAAGGCCCATAGTCTTTCCCAGAGGCTGTGTGTGCTTGCTCTGGGGCGTGTGACAAGATGTTTCTTCGCAGCACAAGCAGTACTTCTCCGCGTTGGGGTTGCCTTCAGCCCTCTTGGTCTGGGAGTGCAGAGGGATGACTCTGTGTGTGTGAGGACTGACTACTTGGAGCATCTAATGGTTTCTCCAAGATGGGGTTTCTTCTTGTGCCTCTGCACCTCTTCACCTTCCAGCAATTCCTAGCATATTTGGCTATCTTCTCTCACCCTCCCCAGATGTTTTTCCCCTCTTTTTCACTAAAAATTAGTGCACTCTGGAGACTATCTATTGCATGATCATAGAGCGAGAGCTCTAAACCCCTGGCACTGTTCACTTTCTGTCTTATTTTATTCTTTTGTTCCAGTTTCTGATGGTGTATTTCTAATTGGCGATGTTAAACTTGGTACGTGTCTTCCTTGACCCCATTCTGTCTAGACTTTTTTCAAGAGCTCTTTTTTTTTTTTTTTCTTTTAGGTTTACTACTGCTGTTAATTCTTCTTTGATTTCTGGTGTTTTTCCTTTCTGCTTTAAGAGCAATCTTATTGTAGATTCTCAAGCCCAGAAGCAGTGGAGCTCTTGACTCTTTGAGATTGATGGCATTTGAGAAAATGGATAGGACTGTGTAATACTCAGATTTTACTTTATTTTTATTGGTTACCTAACAAAAACATGAAGGCTTTCTTCTTTCTTAATTATACCAGATGTCAAGGACTCACCATTTGAAGTAGTGAATTCTGGTATATTCTGGTGATCATCTCAGTATATTTTCTTATCTCTAGTGTATTTCTTTTAAGACCCACGTCAATAGTTGAATGTTTTTCATTAGAATGTGTTTATTTCTTTTAAAAAGGAAGTGTTTAAGTTTGAATTCATGGCAGTTGACACTATGGACGAAGCATACTATAAACTATTAAAATTATCTAAGTAAAAAATAAGCTTTTTTAAAAAAAAAGGGGACAAGATTTAATTGCAAAATCTTGAAGGATGTGGGAGGAGATTTTTTTAAAATATCTTACCATCTGAAATCAAGAGATTTTCAGCCATGCTTAAACAGATTTGGTATCTGAAACTCATTGTTTTCAACTTCAGGTGATTTCTGTGGGACTTGGGTACTTACCTTGTGTAGGCATTCTTGAAAGTTTCTTAAATATCAGTTTGTTTGCATGTTTAGGTGTCAAAATGCCTCTCTGTCTAGTCATCATTTTCAATCTGTCTTTTTGCCACAAAAGTTAATGATTTCTTTAGTCTTACTGAAACAATTTGAAATGTGAACATTTTGAAATGCAAGCTGGATACTTTTTTCTTTATATAAGGCATTTTAATTGACTGAACATTTTTATATGGTCTGTTTCTCATGGGATTCTAGTCCATCCTAGTGGAGCTTGACATGAAGCACATGTTTAAGAGCGTCATCTAGTAAATAAGAAATTTCTCATTCATTGTTTTCAAGCTTAATAAATATGTTTAAGATTCTGAATAAATACTGTGCTTTTTAAATAAGTTTGTGTTGTGAATATAGAAACAATTGTATCCCCCTGTTTGGGAAACGCTTCAAATCTAGCATAAAAATGGTGGTTAATTGCAAATCAATGTGTTTAAATGGCCAAATCAGCCAATAAGATTCAGCCCTTCCTTTAGGAAAACAGCTAAAAAGTACAAATGAAAAACAGGATTAAAATCAATCATTTAAATCAAAGTTCCCTGCTTGCTGTTTTGAATCATGATTAACACTGGTGATTTAATCAGTGATCACTTTAATTTAAACCTAACTGCTCATGTCTGAGGCCTAACACGTGTGCTTTGAATTTTAATTTTTTTTTTTTTGCAGGCCATGTGTAGAAAACACACTAAACTAACTAAAGCCGATTTGCTGTGGGAAGCATGGCGAGGTGCTCCATTTTAGATCTTCTTGCAGGTGCCTGAGTAAAGTGTCACTTTTAAACGTTTTGTCACTGTCTGTTTTGCAGTTAACGGGTGCGAGGATTTTTACGTTGGTTTGCAGAACATCATCCTCTGCCCTGTCTGAGGTTATTTGCAGCCAAATCTCAAGCTGTCTGGCTGATGTTGACAGTGGT
Source organism: Larus michahellis (assembly GCF_964199755.1). Taxonomy (NCBI): domain Eukaryota; kingdom Metazoa; phylum Chordata; class Aves; order Charadriiformes; family Laridae; genus Larus; species Larus michahellis. Next base: position 20,925,172 of record NC_133899.1, read on the forward strand.
CTGTTACCTGAAAGGAACTTGCTTAGAATATGGACAAGTCTCTGCATTCATCTGTAGGTTCTGGTATGCAGCCATCAACAACAGAATCTTGGCCTTTCAGAGTAATTTTTAAGATTTTCTTGTTAGTTACCTAAGAGGACCTTCAGGTTAAATGCTGTTGATTATCCTCTAATTAGCTCTGTTAACCAAGCTGGTCTTAAAATTATTTGATGCTTTAGATAAGATGTGCTGCAAAAGCTTCTTCCTATGTTATTTTTCTCATACCATCAGATGGTTGTTGGGATTTGTTTTTGTTCTTCCTAGCTAACTAGTTTCATAAGGCTTCTTCAGGCTTGTTGTATTTATTTTGGGACTGGTGTAGCTATCCCTCTATACTGTGTAGAATTCTCCCTCCGTAAGTTGCTCCCATTGTATCCTAGCAGGCAGTGTGATACAAGGAAGGGATCTGGTTTATTTACAGGACTTTGCTAATTCCTCTGCTGTTACTCAGGATTTACACAGACGTACTGGTAGGCTTTAACTCTGTGGATTGGGAAGGGCTGCGCTGTCCTGGATCAAGCCTGCAGCCCACACTTTCTAGAATTACCATTACTCTTTTTTTTAACCAACAAAAACTTCTTGCCAGATACTTGATGAACTTGATTTGCAGTTTGTCATCAGTATCATAGGCTCAGCTGTCCCTTCTTAGTCCTGTCTCTTCCTGATGCTCAACACACATACTCCTTAAGCCTGCATAGTTTACAGCAAATTTATTTAGCCTTAAATCCCGTCTGAAACTTACTTGTCACTTGTAGATTCTTCTACACTGTAATTATTCTTGTATGTGTGGTGTCCCTCAAGCTTCAGTTTGAGCAAGTGGTGTTATCGGTTCATAAATACTCTACAGCATCGTTTGATTAAGAGGTTGAAACTTTTTTTCAGGTAAGCACCTGAAACTACAAATCTGTGCACTCTTTCTTCCCCATAAAGCTGCAGTGGGACTCTGCGTTGGTACATCCAGTGTACGCCACAGTGCAGGAGAAGGTGGTGCCTCTGGAGGTGAATATGGGCACTTGTGCCAGAGGCATAGACCTAATGCTTAGCCTTTGCTGACCATTGCAGTTATGTGAAGGGTACAAATATGATTAAATCTTCATTGTATGAATTTAGGTTTCTGCTGACTTCTAAATTCTATCAAAGCTCTTACAGCATGAAAATACCCCATAGACTTCCTGCCATGTGCTCCTGCATCACTCCTTTGCATCCAGTGATTTCTCTGACAGTTTGCTTGAGCTTCTCCAGCTTTCTAACCTGAAGTATTTACTTATAGTCTCTATTCTTTCTTATGTTGCGGTCTGTTCTAGCAGCCTGTATGTGGGCAGCATAGAGAGATGTGCTAGAATCTAATCTCTCAAATGATGGCAGTTAGCACTGCAGAAGGAGAATTCCAGGAAATATCCTGTGTCTTATAAACAGAGTAAAACACAGCAAGAAAAACAAGAGGGGAGCATCCTAGGGCATGTTGTCCCAGGATGCTGATGTGAAACATCTAGAAAGCGTTAAGAGAATCTAGGAATTCACCTTAACAGAAGCCTCTGCTTGGGTTAACAAGCAAGAGGGACTTTCTATACAGAACCTCTTTTAAATGGTGCTCCATAGTGCTGACTAAAAAGAAGTGCACCAAATTGCAGCTCAATTAATTATCTGAATTATTTATCAGTTGTAAAATGTAGATTGCTCGCACATAAAAGGGTTGTAAGTCCAGGAAATGTCTCCCACCAGACCAGTAGGCTGGGAAGATTATGAAAAAGATTCTAGGCCTGTCACTAAATTATAGAATTTGTATTTTTCCTCTCTTATTTCAAAGACTGTGTTCTTAAGTTGCATGCAACGCAATAAACACATCTTGCAGCAAATCCAGTTCATAACAATTCCTATGTCAAGAGTTTATGAAGATCAAGATTTTCTAAATTGTCAAAAAGCCCTATTTTGGCAAAATCTTTTCAAAGTTCAATATGGTAGTCAAGTGATTCTTGATGCCATATTTAGTATGTAAATGCAATGTTGCGATTTTTGTTTGTTTCCTTGTGGCTTTTAAAAATCCTAGGTAAGGGTTGATTGTGCAAGCTGGCATCTCAAAGATGGGATGTGTATGTATAGATGTAATATTGACATTCTGGTCAGAAAAGGTATTTCTTTGCTCTTGCAGAGATACAAGCCATGATGTCCTCTTCTGGTGAGCCCTGTTGTAGCAGACCTTGCTCAGGTCACAGTAATGGCAGCCAGAGGAGGAATTACTACAAGTCTATGGGAAGGCTGCGCGCTATTGTAACATGTAAGCTGGGACCTGCTCTTGCACCTGTGGTGCTTTGGTTTATCTATGGATGTCAGAGAGGTTTGGTGCTGCTCTAGTAAACTTGTTTGGGGTACCTGGTAGGGGTTAGTTGCAGGATCAAGGCTTGATTTATGCTTACTAAGATATGTTGACTGATCACGGTATGCTTTACTGTGTGCTTTGTGTTTTGAACAGGTCACACTGGTGTGATGCTAGATTTAGCCCTCCCTGCATGCTTGTTTTGAAATGTTATGGTGGTACTTTAAGAACTGGCTTTGCTCTCACTTCTAAGGCTTGATCCAGCTCTCTGCGTCTGTATGGATGCTAGAGTTCTTCTTGCATACGTTGTTTTATATGCTTAGAAAGTTTGAGGTGAAGTCCTGGCTCCATTACGCTGAAGGAAAAATCTTATTGAATTATCTCATTTGTACAACGGTTTCACCTTGGCCTTCTGATGTCGGCAGAACTGAAATTAAAGGTTGCATTTTGGGTTTGGGTTTGACTTCTGGGTGTGGATGTTCAGAGTATTGACTGAGTAGCTCTCTGGAAGTCCAGGTACAGAAATAAGAGCTTTTATCTAAATGAAGGCAGAAGGTTAAACTGAAATCTGTCCAAGTGGCAACTGAGGCAGACTGAAATTAAGTATCTGGGATGTTTTCAAGTTTTTCAGAATACCATAAACAGGCAGCTTTGACTTCTGGTTTAGTGTTGGTAGAATCTGGGTCCCAGCACTGTTTGTTCTGTTTGTGTGTATGTATGCGTATGACTCATAATTTAAAAATGCTTACTCTGACATCAGGTACCGAAAGGGTGCATTATTCAACCAGTAAGCTCTTACTGCTATTTTATATTACCATTTGTGATATACTTTGTGGTATCTGCTAGAATAATACCAAAGCCTGTGGTAATCTACTAGAGTGTAACTAATATAAATGGAAATGCTGACACAACCTTAAAGGGGCAACCTCAAGTGCTGTTCACCATCCATTGTTCACATTAGCTTAGCCTGAAAATGCATTTTTCCTTTTGCAGATTTTGTCCTTTCCCATTTGCCAAACATTGATTTCTCCCCCCACCCCCCACCACAAGTCCTTCAGTTCTAATGGAGCTTGAAATTAAGGTGGCTTTATTTTTCTGTTGCTTCCTTGTTCACCCTAATCGATGATGCCAGCACAGCTGTGGGGACCTTTTAACTGTTGCAGAGCCAGGACACTGAATGCAAGAAGACAATATTCCACCTTCATTTTTTTTTTTAGGGTTGGTCGTTAGCCGTTGGTTTCTTTGCATTACTTCAGGCTGAATGAAAAATATTATCTGTGGTCATAATTGTGAATTCTTCAAAAGCTGTAGAAATCTTATGCTCCAAAAATACCTCTCTACAAAGGTTCTCGGAAGTCTTTTTTTTTTTTTTTTTTTTTACCTCCCACTTACAGTGCGTGCTCGTATCCAACCCTGCTGTCTTCTTTGCCTAGGTTGTCTCATTGATTTCATTCAAGATTTGACCCTTAATGGGTACATTTAGGCATGTAAATCAAGAATATAAATATCCTAGTAATTAAATGTGGCCAGAGGCAGTGTTAACACAATTGAAGAAAGCGGTGATGTGGAATGAGTGAGTTTTTGATGTGCAGCAAATGGAGTTAAGGGATGCGGACCTTAGAAATATAAATTACAGAAACTTCCTCATCTCCTCTGTTATGTGTTTGCATGTCTCCCTTCTCTTAGATAGCGTGTAACAATTTTACATAAGCCTCTACAGGAAACCTGTAGCCTGTCTGTGGCTCTCTGCTGGGTGCTGAGACTTGCCAGGGCTTCTGCAGTACGCAGCCTTGGAGAGGCAGCCGGGGGTTCGATGGCCTGGCTGCCACCTTCCTGACACTGACAGTCGCCAAATGAACAGGTTGTCCCCAAGCCTCCCAAGGCCTGTGCTGATCAAAGAATGCCCTGGGAAGTGCCAAGGTGTGCGTACGCTGGGATGTGATGGCATTTAAGAGTGCAGCCTTCTCTGTTTTATAGCCAGTGTGGGTTTTTTGTTGGGGGAGGGTGGGGTGTGTTTTGGTTTGTTTTTTTAAGTAAAAAAGAAAAACCAAAACCCAAACCAGCTCCTTTTGGCATCAGGTAGGTGAGTTAACAACACTGTATAAAAAGGGGGGGGGGGGCGGAACCCAAACCAAAAACAAAATGGAGAAGCCCAAAACATTGGGAATGTGTTTGGGGATGTTACTTTTTTTTTTTTTTGCTTGTCACTTTTTCCCCTCACATGCTTAGTTTACATCTAAGCATCAGTTTTCTCTAGTTTCTGTTAGTGGTTTAATAGCATGATTTAGTAGTGCAGTTTTAAATTACCCTGGCCTTATTCACCTTAAAACCAAACACTTGCACCCCCTGAAAGACCCAAACCATGGCATATTTAATGTAGAATACTCCTTGGCATGTTGTTAGTTGGCCAGATTACAGTCACTCAATAAATGCTGTGATGCTGAATTATTTCAAATTTCTTTTGTGTGCTTGGTTGCATGCTAACTGGAGTAATTGTGTGGGGATCTTCCAGTTCATTGTGGTTCTGATTGTGGATTCCTAACCCTAAGGGGTTAGGAACAGGGAGAGGAGAGACATGATCTGCCTTTCTCTTTCATCATGGGTAAACAAGAGAGTATGAAAGGGATGTTTCAAAACTTTATGCTAATGCAAGGTCATGAGATGGAAAAATTGAGAACTCTTGTTCTAGTAGCTATGTTTATTGATCTATTTAAATTCTGATATGTCCTGGCACACTTTATATTTCCTGTCTGCTTAATCCAGATATGCTCTTTGCATCTCAAATAGGTACGACTGTAGACTTCTAATAAACATCTTTGAAGTCTCTATCATAAACATCTTAAAACAAGACCGGATTTTGAATTGTAACACTTGACTTCATTCCCCCCTCCCCTTTTTTCCTCCTTACGTTGCATAGCTCTGTCCTTTAAAGAAAATTGTTGCAGTTCCTAATTAAATCTTAACCCTCATCCCTGTGAAGGGGCACATACAGTATAAAAGGCAGTTTGGAGTTTACATATGCAAAATACGGCCTCTCCTGTGCTGAAGTGCAGACATCTCTGCTTCTCTCAGCATTGCAGGATCCTCTAAAACACCACGTGTAGCTGAAACTCTAGAGTGAACCTTGGCTGGTGGGATGTGATTATCTGAGTCAGAATTTCCCCAAGACCCTTCTTGGAGCAATGTTAGTATTGCAGGAAGTACTGTGGGATCGTCAGTGACTTTCTGGCTCCTCTTACCAGGAGGACGGCACTTCTGGCAACGCGGTACCTCTTCATGTCACGTCATCCCATTAATTTAGTGCTCGCTGAGGTCTTGTATTGACTACTGACCTAGACAGTGTGTGCTCAGCATGTGCAAATGAACTACTGGAATTAGTATTTTCATGGTGCTGGAAAAACTTAGTAGAGCAGTTTAATCTCTGTGGCGATACAGATTGGTGAGAAGAAACAATGCTGAGATGCAAATTCTTGCAGCCTGGCAATTTGCCACCTCCACGTATCATGTGATAGAGCAATTACTTGGGCTAAAGACATGGTTTTATTTATTTATTAGAGGCTCAAATGTAGCTTTTGCAAAGCAGCACTCCATTTTGTTTTGTAAAATATTGATATTTCCATCAATTTTGAAACCATTACAAAGAAAACGTAGACTTTACGGAGAGGATTTGGAGATTTCCAGTACCTTTGTTGTAGTTCTGAAAGAAAAGATCTGCAGGGCTGTGCTGGAAGTTAGCAGTGGAACTGGTTATACACAGAAGTGAACCCAATTAATCTTTGTTGCATTTAAGGGAGGGGGAGAAATTGTGAAAAACTAAAAAGAAGGTAAATAAGGTTTCTAAAATATTAACAGCATTTTACATAGTAACAGCATAAGACCACAGTTTGGAGTGACTTGTTTTGTTTTTAATTTTTAATGTATTTAATTTTGAAATAATCCAGTTCTTTCAATCCGGAGTGGACCATGGTGTGTCCTTCTAGTGCCTCTGTGGAAACCGGAACCCAAGACACCGGGCTTTGGGAAGCCCTGCTCGTAGCCACGCAGAGGTCTTGCTGTGGGGGCTTTTCACAAGTGGCAGAAGCTTTCAGTCCCAGGGCTGCATCTGTGGTGGGTTAATGGATTTAAGCTATAGGTTTGGGATTGAAAAGTGAATGTTTGCCTATTTAAGTCAGTATGGCTTTTCAGTTCTTACTTCTGAAAAGGAGAAGAAAACTTCCCAACTGCAACAGGAAAAAAAGAATTCTGATCTTCAGCAAACTTTTCTGAAATGGGACAGAGTGGCTTGGAGCTGACCTATACAAAGAGAGGGGGGTTTGTTACCTTTCCCCTGAACTACACTTCTTTCAGGTTTTTTTGCTAGTGTCTTTATTACTTAAGCGTTGTCTTTAACATCTTTTTCAACTAATCCATCTGGTGCTGTGAGCTGTACAAAACAAATCACCCTTCCACAAGGGAAGCTTGTAACGTGAGGAGGCCAGGCTGTCTCACTGAACTCCTTTGCTCCCAAACAGCACAAAACCCTGGACACTCTTTCCAGTGAGGCTGTTCATCAAATCTGTTTTTTAAAAAAAAAAAAACAAACAAAACAGCAGCTGCTGCAGCTCTCGACTCCCTCCCCTCCTTTCAAGCCCCTCTAATTTACTCGGGCCACTTGAAAGTGTTACTCCACTGTTGAATTCCACTGGGGTTTATTACTAAACCATTTGAGTAATTTAGCAGTCTGGGAAAGGCCACAGGTAGATTGTTGTGCATGCCCTCCTCTCCACTGTAGTAATTAGTCAGTTTGACTCCACATCCAAAATCTTAATCCTAGCCATTATCAAGCTTTGGTTTAAAATAGTCACTAACTAATAAGTGTGTAAACTGTTTACCAATGCCTGGGCATCAAACTGGATGTCATTTTCCCCATGCAAAACAGCAGCCTGAAATTTTGGCAGTTTGCAGAAGTGGTGTTTTGGTTGTGTGTATGGATGTGTTTTTTAACTTTGCTTTTTGAAGTCAAAATGAATTCTTATCCCTGCCAAGATATGCTCCTAAAAGAAAGTTGCAGCCTTTTGAGGTGGAACTAAGGACACATGCATTTGCTTCACTCATTTAGATTTTTGGCACAACTTCTGTTCTCGCTGCCTCCTTTCTGTTTTCCTTCCTGTCCTTTATTTCTCATCTTTCTTCCACTCTCATTTTTTTTTCTTACTCCAGTTGTATTTATTCCCTTTGCTTTCCTACTTTGGATTCATTTATTACCTCCTGCCTGGTCTTTACTCAGGTCTGTGCTTTGACAATGTTTTGGGTGCAAGAGGGTTATTTACTTACTTTGAGCCAAATGAGTAAACTCCTGTTTAAACAAAAAGCAGTTCTTGCAAAATGGCTCATGTTAGTTTTCTGTGCACGTGGAAATGACCAAAAGAAGCTTAGGGAGAGGAGTTGGAAATTTTCTATAGCACTCCATTATTTGTATCTTGGCAAGCATGCAAGATGTGTGGTGCTTCCACCAGAGAGGATCTGCTTGGGCAGCAGTTTGAGCCACAGCTAACGGATTATTTTTTAACTTAATTGGAACAACATGCTTAATTGCTGCTTGATAAAAATGACTTGAGAAGCTTGGAGAGACTTAGTTTTAAGATAGCTTTATAGAGAATAAAACTTCATGTTGAACTGTCCTTTTCAAGCACTGATTTCTGGATTACGTGGCATCTTCAGTGTTTATTGTGGGGTGGAGGTGGGGAAGGGGAGACAGGTTTTCTGACTCGTGGCATTTCTGAGGGAGCAAAGGGAAGGTTTGCCAGTGTTACGGGAGTGCTGCTCAAAGGCTGGTGAAGGAGCAAAGACTGGTAAACATGTCAGTGCTTAATTTCAATTTCAGCAGCTTTATTAAACCTTTTTGAATGGTTCAATTTGCTATCCTAGGCTTGAATTGGAGATGTGGGATTAGCTGAAACTAAATTTGTCATAGTTGATTTATTAGATTGGATTTGGGTCACATCTATTCAGTTGCCTTTATGGGCTTATGACCAGCGCCGGATAATGCAGAGGAGAAACACTGACAAAGATGTTCACGGGGATATCTGCTTGCTTTATTAGGCTTCACCCTGTTCTCTAGTGGTTAGAAACTGGTTAAAACCCCAAAGCACGAGGGATAATAATTCTTTCCACAACTTTAGTGTTAAATGCAGCTCTCTAGATGTTGTCAATATCCATATAAATACTGAGTCAGTTTTTAATCCCATTACGTTTTTGGCCTTGCCATCTTCCTGTGGTAGTAAGTTCCACAATTCAATTACAGATTGTGTTAAAATTTATTTCCTTTTATTGGTTTTGAGCTTGGCATCATTTAAACAGACATCCTTTCCTTGTTGTTCAGACCTGTATGAACTGGATTTCTGCATCTGCCCTTTCTAGACAACTTATTTCACAGACTTTTAAAGCTCTTCCTTGGTTCCTTTTTCTTGTTTTTATGCTCTACATCCTGAAAGCGTTCCCATCCCATGGCACATGAGAGGGTACATATGCTTTTGCAAATCCCCAAATCTGTCCTGCAGTTTTTCTTCTGAGGGTGGCTGTCCAGTTTACGCGACGTCCTTGATTAAAGCTATATCATTGTTCGGTTTCGCTGATAATAAAGTCTAGTGTAGCTAAACTTGGTGTGAAAGGCAGAAGTAGCAATCTGGGAAGGATTTGATTTTAGTCTCAGATAAGTGGGAGTGCACAGGTGGGGATACCGTACAGTATCATGACAAATCCTTATCTCTAAATGTGTTTGCAACCCAATAGGATTCTTTGGGCCAGATTCTAATGTATGAGAAAAGACATTTCAGAAGAGAAGTGGGGGAGGAAATGGAGAGGAAAAAAAACAACCCACATTTCAAATAGATGAGTGGGAACCTGCATGTTATCTCCAGATCCTCTTAGCAGTAATTGATTTTTGCCTGCTATGGTTACCATATAGTAACTCTGAAACATTCATTATTTCTTTCCTCTCCTGCCCCAAGGCTTGTAACAGAAAATGGCATGTTTAAATCCTTTTACTTTGTCTGCTAAGTAGATACAAAAACCTAAGGGCTTTAATGAATCTGGAATAAGCACTAATTCAGTAGTCAAAAGGCCCACCGTGTCTTGACCAAAAGAGACCATGCCTATCTTGAGGTCCTAGTGGAAGCTAAATGGTGGAAGCTGGATGCAAAGACCCACCTTGCTGTAGAATTACAAATTTAGACACTGTACTGTTGTTTTTTTTTTTTCATAGAGCTAACCCAGCTGTATTTCTCTTCTTAGTCCCTGTCTAGCTTGATTTAATTTTTCCAAGGCTAAAGATGGCTTGTCCAGAAAATTTGCAGCTCATTTCTAATGGTAAGAAGCTTGATTACTCAACAGATAGAGTGAATCAATATCCCTTCTCTTATTTTTGTTTTGCTATTTGACTTGAGGTTAATGTTTTGGCTTCATATTTGCTGGTAGGATGATAATGCTGTATATAATTAGTTAGTGTGCTATGCTCAATGTTTCTGTTGTTTGTCTGTGGTTTTGTACCCTTAGATGCCTTATTTTCTGCCTCTTCTAATGTCATCTTATTGGGATTTTTTTTTTCCTTACAAGGAAAAACTTTGCATCTTCTCAGTGGTTTCTGTTTTTAATAAGCTTATGATTCAGTGAATTATGAAAATAGGTACTCAAGGTGGACGCCTCTGGCTTGTTGCTGGAACTGGGGGGAGCTGAGCTGGGAAGGGATCACCATCAACTTACTCATGTAAAATCTTTGTTTAAGAGTTGGTCTGTAACTTGTCACTTAGTTGTATTCCTGTTAGTCACTGTCGCAGAGTTGTTAACTCCTTTCCTTCTTTCTGCTGGGCGTTGTATGTATTTGCTTGCTTTTTCCTTGCTTTGTCTGAGCCTTTTGCGTTTTCTTTCAGAGGAATCTCTCCAGCACGTAGGGTGTGTTATGCTGTGTCATTTGAAAGCTGTCAGAAGGTGGCTGGGGACCTCTAGGCCTCCTGCCCCCTTGTTTATGGTAGGTCCACTGAGTCAGCAGGGCAGTCCTCTGTGTGAAAAGAATCTGGGGCTTGTTTTGATGGTTCTTGCTGACATTAGGGGTGCTGGATTTTGGGGGGAAACACTACACGTGAGTCCATCCCTCTCCAGGAATGCCAGAAATGGCATGCCTTTTGCAAAGCATCACCAGGAAAAAAGAAGGAAGTCTTGCTTCTCAGTCAGAAGTTATTCCTATAATAAATACCCAAAGCTAAGCTTTGTGGAGAAATAATGTCCTTTTGCAGTAGAATAGCAGAACAGATCTCCTTCCAGCAGTAAAATGAGCATCAGGGGATTGAATGTGCAGTCTGTCTTAAAGGGCAGGATTTAGTTTGTCTCAATAGATCTATCTTTTCTTGGTTATAGGCTTGCTCTGTTTGTCTCAGAAGATTTCTTCCTCAAACTCTTCTGCATTCATTGCCTCTTAAAAAGTGCCTGTAACATTTTCTCTCTTTGAGATGAAATACTAATTTCCAGCCAATATATTATGTATTAGCAATGCATCCTGGCAACAAACGTTGCTTGAAACTGCATATTCTGAGAGGAAGGTGGGAAGCGCAATTCAAAGACTTAACGTCGTTGCAGAGACAGCTCAGCAGAACATGTTGCATGTGGGAAGCGCCCCTGTGGATCCAGAGAAGGTTCATCTTGCCATCTCGGAGGATTTTCTAAATCCATTGATTTTTATGCAGACCTTTGAGGTGGATCCTTTTGCCTTCAGCACCGTGGGCTGTTGTCATCTACAGGAAAGAGGGCACCTTTGTCCTGGGAGATGCAAATCCAGTGTTTGTCTTGTTGCAAGCGTGCTGGATGGTTATGCCCATCTCACACCAAGGAAGATGGTGTCAGCTTTTCCCCTGCTTTTCTAAAGCCCATACCCTTTCTGTGAATGTACTGTGTAGAAGACCTTCTTTGTCTGGTCCATGGCCACATTATCTCAGTTTGTAGGAGAAAGTGTTTAACTGATTTCTTGAAACAGAATTTTTCTCTGGTACTTTGTATGAACCTTACAGTGGAAACTTTGAAGTTTGAAGGGGTCAAATGATGAAGCCAGAGAAGGGTGGCCACCACTTAAAATGGAAATGTTTTTTTACTGGCACTATTTTATGTGCTGACTAGTTGACTTTAAGCAAGTTAAACAGGCAAAAGCTCACTTTTGCACAGCATCTGGTGCAGGAGTTATGATCTGGTTGTACATGCCACTGAAGGCTGTGCCTTCGCATTAGTGAGGCTCTTGTTCTAGCGTCAAAGGCAGTGGCTTGCTTGATTTCATCCTTTCTCTAACTGAAGTTCCAGGATGATAAATGGAAAACTATCATGGCCAGTATCCTGTACCTATCTGCCTTATATAAAATGCATGCAGTAGACAGTGAAATTGAATCGCTGTCACGTGTGACTAAAGAAAAGGGCTTTTTGTTTCTTTCACAATTTATTTTTCAGCAAGTGTTGCAATTTATTTTTGTAAGCTGAATGTGTAGTTAATGTACTTCCTTGGGAAGCTGAGGAAGTTAAATACGTGAATTTGTGGATGCTTTTGTTCTTGGGCAGGGTAGGTAGGACCTCAGAGTTTAAAGATAACTCCTGAGCTTATTGATCTATTTTACTCCATTTTTTCCCCATCTTGAAACAACCCTTTGCTACAGTTAAAACACCATCTTTGGTCTCGCTGTGTAGAATCGACTAATTATCTTAAAAAATGAACTTGGAGCTTTCAGAACAAATCAGGAGTGACATCATATCAGCACCAGGAGTGGCAACCTGTTCCTCCAGAGAGGCCTCCTCGTGGCCACATGGTAATGCTGCTTGGATGGCACTGAAAAGCGACAGATTGGAAAGGCTGAAGTATTAACCTTTCTAGTACTATTTGTGAAAGCAGTGCAGTGTATTAATACATTTAGCTTTCCTTGATGGGCAAAGTCTAAGTCTTGTTTACTCTGACTGACAATCTCTCAGCTGATTCCTTTGGACTCCTTTTCCAGGGCCGTCATGAGCATAAATGAATCAAGTGCAGCGCTGCCCTTCAGAGTGTTTGTATGAAAGCGGTGCCTTTTGATACACCATGGTACATTCTGACAGGGTAATCTTATGTGTGGGAGCATCAGAGCTTCCTTTGCATTAATAGCAAAGATTTAGTTGCTTGTTACTTCTGATAGCCCAGCACAACTAAAACTGTTAAGGAAGAGTGGTCTTTCATTCCTGGGTTTTTGGGGTTGGTTTTGGGGTTTTGCTTGTTTTTACTATTAATCTCTTGAAGGACTCGCGTAGGTGCTACTAGCAGCATCTGCTGAACAAGCTATTGCTACCAATAGAAGTAAAACTCCACAGCTATTAGATGCTATGTTGAATTTCTGTGATCACTAGTTAGATGTGCTTATTACAAAAAACAACTTAGTGATTCTTAAAATGTGTTATTGAAATACCTTTTAATCGAGTTTTTAACTTTAGTTACAAGAGAAATGCCGGCTGTTTTGGAGCACAGTTGCACAGACAGGCCTGGGATATAGAAGCACAGGGAAATGAAGGCTGAAATAGGAGCAGTTTCTGCTCATCGGTATTGAGTGTAACTGTGGAGATGTCAGGACTGGAATATCCAGCAGAACTGCGATTCAATGGATTGAATTGTTAGAGTGTGCAGCCAGGCGGGGGTATTGGCAGTGCACATCTGCATAGCTTCTACCTCCTTTTACAGTGACTTCTCTGTCGTTGAATGTTGCAGAGTTTAAAAGTAGGGGCTGGGCAGGGCAGCACAGGTAATGACTAATAATAGGAAAATGTTTCCCTACAGTCTCAGAATCATAACTTATATTAATGGCTGGCATGATATTTTTTCTATGTCAAGCTAAAACAGTTAAGAGACTCAATTGCACATGGAATATCAAAATGCATTTGTCACTGTGCTCTGAGTTCTTGATATTTATATTCAGATCTAAGTGAATACTATGTGTCTTCCATAATGCCAGCTTGCATCTTACACTATTTTATAGCCCACGTTCTGAGAACAGCTAAAATGGAGTCTAAGCATTTACCTTTTGAAGCCAGAGGTTGTAAATGAGTTAAAAATTGAGAGTCTTCTGGAGTTTGGGTTGTGGGTTTTTTGGGTTGTTTTTTTTTGTTGTTGTTGTTGTTGAGGGGAATTTAGAACAAGGCCTTCTAAAGAGCCAAGGATACAGGATTTTGGTACTTTAGACTTATCCATTTGTACTTGCTGACTGAAAGCAGCACACTCAAACCAAAGCAGCAAAGTGCTGTCAGATGTGCTGGGGATGAGCAGGGAATGTTTTTTTTTTCAGAGGTTCCACAGGACAGAAGGAAGAAGGGAATGTCTGTTATAAACTTTGAAAGCAAGTGGCTGAAATATGTTCCAAGAGTATTTTGGAGCAGCAGTGCCAGTTTAAATATTTATGCAGTGTTTTATTGCACTGATTCAAATATTGAATAGCGCCTGACCCTTGAATTTTTGGATCCTTGCCTGACTGGCACCCCATGATGGGTATATTTACTTAGAAAACAGCCTTCTGCAGCAGCTGTTTTTCAGTGCAGGAAATCGGGAAAGCTGGATTTTGGTCCAATTCTTGTCATGATTTTCATGCTTGACTTTGAGTTCAAGAAATACTTTCCCAGGCATCAATTTTTTTCACCTGAGAAATAAAAGTTGCATTTACCACTGGCTCTCACAGGGTTGCGAGATTCTGTAGTGGAAGCTTATAAGGATGTTTTCGTTTTTACTATTTCCTCCAACCTCTTCATTGTTCACAGTTCTGATCAGTATTCAACAGCATTTCACTGGCCTCTACCTTCTCTCCCTCGGATACCAGACCTTTTGAAAAAATATGATTGTTTGGGGTTTGGTGGTGCTGAGAAGCACAGCCCCTGGCTGCCCCTGTGGTACAGTGACTGTCAGCAGAGCTCCTTTCCCCACCTGAAACCAGAAACTGAAGCCGTGCTGCAGAGACCATCAACTAGTAGCTCTGCTGAAACCACCCTTTTGATTGTGAAGACACCTGCAGTGGCTGTCACCAGTCTGGACTAGAGGTCTTCAGTGTCCCTGAGCTGCAAGTATGCTAAAACTGCTATTAGTTGCTGCCCTGAGCTGCAACTGTGGCCACGCAAAACCCCTTTGATTAAACCGGCAGTTGATTAGAGTCATAGGCTAAAACCTGAGTCAATACAGCTAGCGCCCGCTACCCAATATAATCATTTTATGCAGCAGTCTTTTGTAGTGTGGCGACTGTCGCTTGAGATGGATTATTTAGGATGTGCCTGGTTATAGAGAGAGTGAGATGGAAGTAGCAAAACCTAATGATCGGAGGTCTGGTCCAGCCTATTGCTGGACACGTACCCAGCTGCCGAGCTTGGATCATGCACGTGTGAGCTGCTCTGTGGTCTATGAAGACTCATGTATTCCTGTTCCTTGGCTGCTGGGCTCGCAGCCTTGGGTCCTTTGGCAGAGCTCAACCTCAAGGTGCAGACGCCCCAGCTTCAAAACAGGAGCAAAAAGTCTTTCCAAGTTCCCAGCCTTGCCGCACGCTTGTTTATAACTGAAACCCCAGGGATGCAAGATAGTTTTAGCAAATAAACGTAAGGGATCTGTGGAGGGATTGCTGAAACAATCATTCTCTGTTTCCCTCTGTGTATTTGCAGACTCTGAGAAGAAAATGGAGAATTCAGTTGGCTTGTTTACCCAAGCTATTACACTGGCTTAACCGTTCCATGATGAAGTTCCATTTCAGTACTGAGCTTACTAGGCTGTGGAGATAAAAATGATCAATTTGATTGTTTTTGTCCTCCTGTTTTCACATTCAGGTTTCACAGGATTGGATCAATGGCTGCCACCACTTCTTCCGGAAAAACAGGCTTACCCTGAACCTTTCTGCAGACATACGCAGCTGCTCCAAGCATCCATAAACCATGGGTTTTTTCCACTGTTCAGAAATATGGCAGTGGCTCAGCGTTATGGCCATGGCTTAGAATGGGAAGCCAGAGTTAACTAAATTTTAAAGCATTTGTTCTGTTGCAGAGCAACACTGCCTGATGCTTGCACTTTCCAGAGGGTGTCCAAGTCTCATCCTCTGCAGAGCTTGCCTTTGGCTTCATTTGATCAAACTGATAGAATGCGTTGAGAGGGGACATACAGGACTGATGCTGTGCAGGCAATTAAAATCTATGAATTGGATTAAAACCCAAATGTTAGTATGCTTTGATGCAATTCTTTTTTGTTTTCTTTTGACTGAGATGCTTTTTGGAGATAAAGTTGAAACCAGGCTCCTAATTGCAGTTGCTTGGGGCTTAGCTGTTTGAGGTTTCTTTATTTTGCTGCTCTTACCTATTGACCTGCTTGATTAATTTTGTGTCTGAACTTCTGTCCTTTTTATTCCTGACTTTTCTGCCCTGTCAGTACACAGCTGAAAAAAAATCTGTGCAGTCCAGAGGACCAATTAGGTCTAGACTTTAAGAAAAATGTTTGGTGGCTGTGAAATAATACATACTTCATTTCTTGCTTCAAGACTTTCTTTATTCTTTTTTTTTTATTTAGAGCTGAGCTTGACATAGAAGGATGAGGCCAGAGGCAGTTATAAAGGGTGCATTGAATTTTTACTGTAATACTGAAGTATTGATTGTTGACTTATTGGTAGGCTTAATGCACAACCATTTCCTTAGTTAGTGTTTGAATGTCCATTAAAATGTGGGCTTGGTGCCAGAATGTTGGAATCCTGCGTTTTATAATATAATTTGGCTATCCAAAAGTACTGATGTGGTTTGGATTAAAAAAAAAAAAAGATAAATAGGCAAGTCTTGAGTTTCCTTGGTTTTTTGTACTTGTTAACCTTTACATACTGAAATGAACCTCTGAAGCAGGAGATGCTGAAAAGAGGACAGGAGGCAGCAGGCAGGAATCCTGATGTTCTGAGGTTTGTGCCTCTTAACGTTTTCCACCTTTTATCTTTGAGATGCCCAGTGCTTGCTGAGCAGCTGATAGTCATTCAGGGCTGCAGAGTAATATTACTGACTCATTAATTTATTAGTCTAAAACAGTCATTGCTTTTTCTAAAGGAAAGTTTTGCTTTTATTGCTTCACAAGTGTGTTGCATGTTAGTAGCACTGCCCGCAAAAACCTGCCTGTTGTCATCTTGTAATTCTTCTCAGATTTGAGGTAGGGCTTGCTCGCTCTCCCCTGTGGCACTGTCCATAATCTGCGCTCAGTTCCCACGGGCGCTTCCCTGTATTGTTTAATGGTACATGTTCCACTTGATCCCCTCCACCCCAGTCTCGGGGCCGTGCCGCAAACTGGACGGCTTTCTGCCTTGTAGAAAAGACTGCGTCAGGTTTTGAAGAGATGGGTATGGAAGGCCTGATGCTATTGCTCTTGTACAGAATCAATATTTGTGCAAAGCAGCTGTCCTGATGGTGGCGGTGGCTTTTTTTTTTTGTATTGGTAAGGTAGACAGGGGTTGAAGTTTTAATTGCTATGAATCATTTGCCACCGATGTTGGCCAGCAGTTGCCCCCCGCCTTTCCTTTCCAACTGCTCGCAGCAACAGGTGCCCAGCGCTCCTTCAGGTACATCTCAAGTTTTCTGTCTGCCGTTTCTCTCTCCTCTTCTCTTTCCCCTTTATAGAAACACTTACCAAAACAAAGAGGATTAAGCTTGCTTTGGTCTATGCATATCTGGTTTTGGGTGGTGACATGAACACACTTTTGGTGGAAATTGACATTGTTTGGGCTCTCTGGTTCTATCGGGTAGTATTACACAAAGCGTAAATGCTTCATTAAAGCTAGAAATGAATACTGGAAATTAAGGGAGACTGAAACAGCTTTCTGCTCTACCAAATGTGAGGGGAAACACTTGACAAAAGTTGAGGATCAAGAGTTTGCCTTCTGGCTGCTGTCCTGAGTGTTATTTAATCTTTCTCACTCAGACTTGTAGCCAAGACTTGCTGCTCTCCTGCTCCTGTCATTTCAGCTCTCCATTAAATAATAAGATTTTGTAAGGTAAGGTTATTGCCTGTTAGTCTACATTTTTAAAATAAATTAATATGATACTTTTGCCAAAAAAAATAGATCGTTTTCTCTCACTGGGAAGTAGTAGCCGTTGCTCCATCTCTGAAGCAAATACCAGTGCGAGGGATACAATTACCCGAATGAAGCTTGTGTTGGTAGTTGTGTTAAAGTTGACTTTTTTTCTGCCATGGAATATTTTGGGGTTAGTGTTTGTTTCCCCACCCATCTGGCCATCTCCATTCCCCTCTCAGTAGTCTGCCAGATGTTGTCATTCTCTGCTAAGGCTGTCGTCGTCATTGCTCATCTGTCTTTCCAAAACATATAAAGATGCTGGAGAAAAACTTCCAGATATTTTTTTTTTCCTATGCTGTTCATATCCATTCAATTACTGTGGTTGGTCTGTGGAATTTTATGGTGACTTTTAAATATTTTGAGTTTGGGTGACAGATGATGAAGCAATTTGGAAATGAGTCTCTTCTCTTTCGTACTAAGTGAGAATGAGAGAGCCTAACAAGCTCCTTCAGATTTTCATCTCATTTTTGTGTGGAGTACAACGCAATTTCGAAGGACTCATGTTAACTTTCCATGGACTCTTGCATAGCGTGGGCTCTGCTTACCTGACTTAATTAGAGTTTAGCTTTAAAAGGTAGAAAAGAGAGGACACTACCATCTAGCGATTTAATTTACGCTGTGGCAACAACTATTTATAGACTTTAAATAATTGCAATGCCAGTTTAAGTTGCCCTGTTCCACCTTTTTTAGATGCTAGCAATTGCACAAGATGATAAACTCTCTCTCTACAGGAGGGTGAGTTAATAGGTGTCCCAGTAGGCCTGGAAGGGGCAGGATTTGATTGCGTTCCTCGAATGCTTAACACCTAAGGCTCTCACATTAGATAGCAAAGAGAATCTGTTGAAAGAATATGTGGACTTTCAAGAAAGGCCCTTGCTGATAATGGAGGACCCTAGGGAAAGTGCATTTTGGGTAGTATTAAAGTTCAGCTGGAAGATCTTGGTTGGAGCCAATATTATTAAAGTTTTCTTTAAACAAGGAAATCAAGCATTCTTTATCTCTGCTTCCAGCACGTCCCTACTTCCAATAAACATACACAATAATTAATGTTGCAAGACTAGTTCGGTAATAGTACGTGAATAATACATTACATCATAATTGGTTAGCAACTAATACTTTTACGTAAAAATATGCACTGATTTGTTTTATCAAACACCATGCTACTGAAACTGCTGGTCCACAAGGAAGTGCTTGCTTAATGAATAGTATGCGGAGCGTGGTTTGACCCCCAAACTCTGAGTAAATACGTGTGTAGCCTGTGTAATTGTGCCCTATAATCATGAGAAGGCAATTGCTTCACTGGGGGTGTCTGTTATACAGCACACTGCTGTAGTAGAGCTACAATTCCCTGTGAAGACAGATGGAAGACACTTTGGTTTTGCTCGATGACCAAAGTTAAAGCAGCTGCATTACTGGATGTACCTCCTGAGTGCTAAACGTTGTGTGTCTACTGCTTTTTATTAGGGAAATGTATGGTTTGGAATCCTGTCTGCCCTCTTTGGGCTTCTTCTGGAAGGATCTTCGCAGTAAGGCATCTAAGTGGATATCTTTAAGCATGTTAGCTGATTACATATAGCCGGCAACAAACAGGTGAGCATAATAAGGTAAAGAGTCATTACAGAAAGAAATCACTTACCCATTTTGAGCAGATGGAGCTGTGCAGCCTTTTGTACTTCTGCAGTGACTGTGGGGACAGGCGCTTCATCTCTGGGTACCCGCTGAAGCCCTGGCCATTCCTGCAGGGCCGGCATGGAAAGTAGGATCAGTGTCACTTTCTGCAGTGAACTTGCAATATGGGCACTCGTGTAGCAGGAGCTGAAGGAAGATTAATAGCACGTTTTTGTTTAAACTACTAATCAGTCTTTAGATCCTTTAGTCTTGGCCACTACTGATTTAGTTCATGTTTGAACTAGTGACCTCTATTTGAAAGTCACTTTGTCCTTTTAATAGTTTTCTGAGTCAGCCTCTGTCCCTTCCTGAGAGTCTCTTTATCTATACACTTGAAAAGGTTGTTCTTTTTTTGTGAAAGACTAATCCTCATTTTGTATGGCTATGCACATTGCATTAAATGAAAGCTATGTGTATTCCCCTCACTCGCCTTGAATGAGTCCTTGCTTCTCTTCTCATCTAACAGTTTGTAACTCGTGGGCTTATATTACCTTCAGTTTTGGAGGCTTTGGATGGACAAATAGGGAGAAGATGGTGGTGAGGGTCTTCTCCCCTGCAGCTCATTGCTTCCAAATCTCTACCAAGTTTATGTTCTTGAGTTTGACCTTTCTTCTTTGCGTCTGCTAGAAATGTCTGTCTAATCACAGCTAGCTGACCTTAAGGTGCATAGTGTTGTGTGCTCATCATCTTGATTGAGCTCTTAGATTTGATCACTCCCGGTTCTTTTCCTTCTAGCCCTTCCCATTCTCTAGCTATCTCAATACTCACAACTCTCTTTGCAAAGAATTACGGGGTGGTAACTCAGAAGCAAGATGATGGAAGTACTTTTCAACATTAAAAAGCACAGAGATATCCAGATGGAGGATCATTGGGAAAGGTGAAAGGCGTATGAGCACCAAGGAAATAAAATCACTGACTTCAGTCTTCTAGTTTTGATACTCTAGGTGAAACCTCTGTAGCTTTAAGATGTGGTGTGTTTTGGAAGGGATTTAAGGGTAGGATAAGCTTTTCGTGGCTTTGTCTTCCTTTTTAGTCAAACCCAAGAAATCAATACTTCTGTTTCCTCTGTTGGAAGTTGTATCCTCAGTATTGTCTAGTGTAAGATGACAAGGGAAGGAGAGTCAGGCAGAGAAATGAAGTAATAAAACTCCAAATGATTTGATTTGATCTGCATCGGACAGATTTTTTTGTCTTCCAATTCTGTCAGTCCTGCATAGAAATGTTACTGGGAGGAGACTTGGTGCTAACCCACCTTTTAATATGTACAGCTTCTTAATTATTATGGTGATGATGATAATATGAAGCCGCTAACCCAGCAGGCATGGCCAGCCCATGCTCTGCGTGAGGAGGCTGAGCCAGGGCTGGAGGAATCTCCCTCCCCAGTTGTTGGCTGTGCCGTGATCCCCTTGAACGCTGTGTTTCCACTCCCCTAGGAAAGAGAGAGGAGAACAAACAACATGTGACAGATGTTAGTCATGTCACTTAATGTAGGACTGGAAGGCACTTGGATATTAATGTAATGAGCACAGTATAAGACCTGAATAGAGTAGACCTGACTTCTAATTAAGCCTGCTGAGATGCCAATACTGATTTCAGTTGTACTTTCACTATGAAAAATACAAGGATGATTTGACGAAGCAGGCATGCACCACTGGGGTTGATTTTAACCATCATGCTTGTGGGTGTTCATTTCCCACACAGGCCAGTAGTTCTAGTGCCACTATCTTCAGAACTGGCAGCTGTAATTAAAGGAAAAGCACAAATTTAGCTCCTTTGCTAAGGAAAACCTAAAAGGCTGTCTTCACCCTGCATCTTCGCTGCTAATTGTGAAACTGCATGTTATCCCATCCCAAGGAAATGTCCCTGTGCATCTTAGGATTCAGCAGGTCGACTTAGGACCATCACTAGTGTCTGTTGCCACTTGGGGGCTGTCTGGATCCCTTTGGCAGAGAGCTGAGCAAGCTGTTCTTCCTGCATGTTGGGATGCTGCTGGGGCCCCACAGGTTATATCCAACTTGCAGGATCTGCCTGCCTTTTGGAGGGAGGCCAGGGATACCCTTTTGGGCAGCGCTCATTGTAATAAGGGCTGAATACGTCTATCTTCATCTCTCCACTGTTGGCAAGCAGACTGGGAGCCACAGCTGGTTACATGAATGCGCCCACTTGGGCCCTGGGCTGGAAACAGCCTCTGCCACATGATGTAATGTGGGAAAGGAGGGTTCTGAAACTGCTGGCAGGTTTCTGTGGCTGCGTGGAATGAATTGCTGTGGAAATTATGAACATGGGCTTGATTCTGCACATCACTCTTCTTCCAGTGATGCAAGTCCATGTATAATTGTTATAATGCAGGGGGAAAGGCAGAGCTTTCTCTTCTCAGACCATTCGCAATTGATAATATAACCCTGACGAAACAAAGCTAAAAGCACAGAATTGCTTCTGGTTTTGTATGTGTGAGAGTGTGTGCCCGCATGCTGCCTTTTGGGCTTCATGCGATGAAGAATTTGGAGACGTTTTGCAAGAAGCTGGGGCATTGATAATTGCATTCTGGTTAATCATCGTAGAAGGATCATGATTGCTACTAGCTGATGCTTTGTGGCTTCCGCCAGAGTTAATAATTCATTGCTGGACTGTGTCAAAGCCTGCTCTTAAGTCAGGTCCCTCCGTGGATTGCTGGCATCAGGAGGAGTCGGAAGAGATGAAAGATGGGCTTATTGTTTGCAGTCATTAACTGTAGGCAGCATTAGGTTAACTTCCTTGTCCTGCCATTCCCTCTGGGAATGTGAGGGACACAGGAATTTGGCTGCTTGTGAAACTGTGCTAAGAAATTCAGTAGCTAGACAGAGGAATGCTGAACCAAAGGTGTGACTGTCGGTGACCATACGGTTCTGGTTTAATCGGCTGTGGGATTGAGAGGATTTTCCCTGCCACGATGCTGAGGCGACAGTTTTAGAAAAGAGCTATTTTCCTACGGAGCTGAGATGCTTTCCAAGGCGCAGTGCCTAACCTCCCAGGGAGAGTGTGCTCTTACCACTGAGAGATGAATTTGGTCATGTCGGTGCTTGCAGTCATTGGCAAGAGGGACTGACATTCAGGGCTTGTATATAAAAAAGGGGTTAGCATTCTGAATTAAAAATTAACACGTTCTCTGCATAATTACAGACTTACAGCACACACTAAAGAGGGCTGTACAAAAGAGGGCTTTCCAGGCAGAGTTTAATGGCCCAGAAGCGGAGCCATCACTTCTTTCCCCCCCTCCTTTTAAATTAGCATGGGCATGTTTAAAACACTTCTCAAATTCTGCTGCAAAATAGCTGTTTGGCTTCCAGTTGTGTTTTTTGGGTGTTTTTGTTGTTTTTTTTTTTTTAAAAAAAAGGTGATTATTCTTTTTAATGCTAAAGATGGAAAGTGGTTTGCATATTCATGGCACATTATAATTTGGAAAATAATCTCCTAGTAGATATTTAACAATGGCTTTGGGTAAATGGACACTTGTTGCGCTTTGTTTAAACGATTACATCTCAATTACCAATTGATGGTGAGAGCATGGGTAATACCCTTGGTTCTTTGTTAAAAAGGCTCTAATTAAAACTGGTTCCTGCTCTTGCCTCTTGGATAAATACGGACGTGAGGTAGTTCAGTGACACTCTGTCAAATTGCCGAATGGAGTGCAAGTTCCCCATTCATCCTGACAAATGATACCGTTAATTGGGGTGTGGGGTGTGGATGGCAGGAACAGCGCTGCCAGTGTTGGTGCTAATCCGCTCTGCTTGGCTGGGCTTCCCCCTGCTTGGGACCAGCACTCTTCTAATTTTCCAGGATTTGTGTTTCTCTTTCCTCCCCCCATCCACCTGATCCCAAAAAGCAGTGCTCCTCAATCGGTGCTGTCAGAGGTGTTTCCCACTCTGTGCCTTTCCATGCTGCCTCTTGTTTGCTGCAAATTTATCCCCAGAAAAAGATCTGTTGAAACTTAGGTCTCCTTTGAGCTCTGTAACAAGCCAGCGACTCCCAGTCTGAGTGAGTTGGTAGTTTTTTTCCCCTGCAAGAGGGTGGCTTTCTGTGGTGATGGTATTAGATGTTACTGGCCACTTCCTAGTACTAGTTTTTGCTTTGACTCTGGATAATTCACATTCTCTTAGTCCATGAAAGTTAGCCCTTTGCCACAAAGCCCAAATTCCCTGCCGGCTAGGCCAGTGGCATAATAATACGCTCAGCCCAGCTGACTTTTTACTCCGCACTATTTGCGTGCGAATATAACCACATTGATGTGAAAGCGTTAGCCTGGATTTTCTTCCTATCCTCTTCACTGCAACTGGCTTGAATCGGACTCCTGAACCCTCCGGCTCCTCTTTCTGCATCCCTCTGACGGGAGAGGATGAGTGTGCGGTACGGAAGACAGAGGCGGCGTCCTGGGTATGACGGCTCTCCTTCTGAAGAGACGGAGCGTGTCGCTAATGCTGGATAATCACCCTGCCAGCCTTGCGGAGAGGAGGGGAGCTAATGCTCTAAGGCGCGCTCCAGACCCGGTATGACAGTGCAATATTTGCTGCTGCCACGGCACTGGATTAAGCAGAGAAGAAAAGATTTTTTTGGAGGGGAAGGAGCTACCTATCGCTGTTTTAACTCGCTGCCAGCAACATCTCTTACTTTTGCCGGCTGATGCTCGCCGATGATGGCAGGCGTCAAAGCTGTGGGACTTCAAAAAGGAGCTAATACAGGAGCAGATCCAGGGCTGCTGTTCGTAGTCTTCCCCTGGCCAGTGCAAGACAGGGAGAAAAGATTACAGTGACTGTAGATGAGCATGTTTTATGGGTTTTTCTTGAATTTAAGGTGGTGGTGATAGCATCTTTGATTTTTGTAGTTACAGCAAAGGGAATCTCCTTAACTCCAGAGGTGCAGCTGTACTTAAGAGGGAAGGAGGTCATTGTGGCCACCCAGAGATGGAGAGAGGGAGTGATTCCCAACACAAAGGAGGGTATTCATATTCCAACAGCTTCTGCATGATCTCTGCATCATCGTTCTCTTGGGGATATCATGCTTTCTACTCGGAAGGAAAACTTTTATGGTTTTCCTTAGCTGTGGCCCAGCAGCCCTGAGCAGTAGTTTTCTTCCTTCTCCTCCCACACTCCCATTTGAGTGCAGAAGTGATTGATGCGTGAGCTGACTGAACACTCCACTAAATTGATTGCCAGCGAAACAGATAGCAGTTCCGACATCTTAGCTGGGTTACCTCTCAGGGTTGTTTACACTAACAGCCATTTGGGGTGAGTAGCTTCTGCTCATATCCCTCAAAGCTGTTGCTTTAAGAAATCCATAGGTGAGGGGAGATAGTGCTGTGCTGAGCCACGCTGGGAAAGCTTTCCCTGCGGTATGGAGAGCTGCTAATGTGATACAGAAAAAAATATATCTAAACTGTGCTGATCTGTATTGCATAGCTCTGCAGTTGGGAGTAGCTTCTGCAGTAATGTTACATGGCCAGAAAATAACAGAGAATGTCTGTTGATTTTAAAAAAAAAAAAAAAAAAAAGCACCTTTAAAGTTGTGGCTCGCAGCTCCAGATGGATCGTTACACTCCTAAAATCCCTGAGGAGGCTACAGCCTGTCCCCAAGAGCCCATTGTCTCTCCAGGTATCTTTACCTGTTTTAAGGTTTGGACAGAAAGCAAAAGCTCTTTGTATCTGTGTGCTCCTGGCTCTGCACCGCTAGTGGGTTACACAAAGAGATGGAAGCAGGGGGAGAAGCCATCCAAAAACACGTGTGAGGTGAGTGGCACGTTACAGAGGTGTGCATGGCTGCAGGGATACTGCCAGGCATGGATGCTCAGAGATGCAGGAGGAACACCAGAGTTAAATTATTCCTGCAAATGTATACCCTTCCTCTCGCAAAAGGGACTTTTTGTGCACTTTTTGGGTGTAGCTGGTCGTGATCCATGGTTTTCCCTGCAATGCAACTGACTGCGGTTCTCCTCTAAGAATGTCGGTGGGTTTGGACCTGTCTTCTCTGCTCAGGAGACTCCTGGTATACCTGTATTCAGGGCAGTGTTCCTTTGGTCACAAGCAGGGAGGGTTTGCTCCTTGCAGTGGTTTGAGGAAAATCACCCTCAGGATCAACTTTGCTAGTTTCAAAGCCAAAATACACTGTATTTAAGAGACCACTCTGCCACTCGTGAAGCTCTGAATTGTGCAAGGTGCCCAGTGATGCCTTTGGGGTAGGCTAAGCCTGACTCACAGTGCACCTTCTACAGATACAACGCTGTTAATGGGAATTGCTCCCAAACCAGAGAGTACAATGTTAATTCAGAGACTCGGTTTTTCCTCTATATAAAATATCCTGCACCATTTTTACCGGTACTTTGTGTCCAACCGATACCCCTGCAGTGTTGTTTTAATTAAAACAGAAGTGGAAATAATGAATTGGTGGTATTCTGCAGATACGTCAATGTTAATGCACAGTAAAACGCTCTCCTGGTAGCTTTCTGTGCTTCATTAAATTAAACGTAGACATCCCAAGTCTGGATATTTTTATGTGTGTTTGCAAATACAAGATGTGCATTTGGTAAGCAGAATTATTGAATTGTGAAATGCAGTACTATTGCAGCAGGACTGTCGTTCCGGGATTTAAAAAGAAACAACTTTGAATTTGGGAGTGTCGCCACTGCCAGTGTTTGCAGAGGGATGGGAGCTGTGTTGGCACCGCAGGTTAAATGTGCACTTGGGACCTCTGGAAGTAACTGCCAGATAGTGTCACCCTCATGTTCTGTGAAACGCTGCTTCACGGTGGTACGTTTTGCGTATCAGCAAATGCATTCCTTATTTCTTTGCTGCTTCTAATTTTTTTTTTTTCCTTTAAGATGGGGGTGGTCCGCTTCTCGATTTTTCTCTGGCTTTCTGCACTGTAATGATGGCACCATCACCTGACTGCTGGAATATACTGGCCTGACTTTAATCATCGGGTGACTGGCTCTTAGCATGGCTTCATCTCTGCTGTTTTACATCCCCTCTTGTAATTGCACGATCGCTTGCAGCATTGTTTTTCTATTGGTGACAATGAAAGACACATGTTAGCATTTTCCGTAGCCTTATACTTTTTTGTTTGATGGTTAAAGTGTAGGTGAAGAAGTGGTACTTTGTAAATAAAATCCTTTTTATTTGCAAGCAGCATATTTTCCCCCCTCATGTGCAATCATTTGTAAGACAACATTATATATAAAACCAGGTTTGTAACTATCACACGGAGGAAGAAGTAGTTAGGCTAAGCCTGTATTAATAACAGGGCTGCGTTTCTGTAGTGCTGACAGTTTCATTGAGGTATAGATGCTTAGAATTAAATAACCAGCTCAAAGCTACGAGAAAGAGCGATGTTTAATGTAAATAGTATCTAAGTCTTTTAACTGCTAAATAACCAAACCCAGCAAAACAATAGAGAATCAAAGCTCTCCTTTAAAGAACACTGACACCAATTACTAGGCAGTGAAATTATCTGCCTGTACAAGTTGTTTCAACAGCTCTGCAGGTCTAAAATGGCAGAAGCTTTCTGTTGCTGTGTAAGAATCAAACTACCATTTATTTCAGCCTCATGGTATGTGCAAATTCATGCAGCTCAGTTAGGGGAATAGCTTCACAACTGGTGTTACAATCTGTGGCTGGAGTGCTGCATCACAATGCAGCAAATGCATTTTCCACATTAACCAAACATGACAGCTGAAACGATTATTAACCATGCAATATGTCGGAAGTCATCAAAAATTCACATCAGAGTAATTGCAGTGGCTCGGGGAGGAAAAAAAAAAAAATAGGAGCATCTCTCTCCTCTTGCCTTCCTGTCGCCTCACCCCCTCCTAATTCTGACATGGTACAGTCCGTTAACAATAAAATATCCTTCTGTAACCTATAAACTGTTACTCCCATCAGTTACTGGTTTCAGACTGATGCTTTCCCTAGAATTTGAATAAAGCACCACTGGAAAAAAAAAAATTAAAAAAATAGATGCTTTACAGACAGTGGTGTTCAGGCGGGGAAAGCAGCTCCTTTCTTATTGTCTTGCTGGACTCTTGACTGTCTCAGCCATTTCAGGACTTGCAGGTTTGATTTATTTTTATTTTTATTTAAGATGAAAAAACTTGAGCGTTAATACAGAAAGATACGGCTGTGTGAGTCTAAATACGAGGCAACTGAAGTGTGGCAGTTACAGCCAGCATTGACGGGTTTGTAACTCCTCACTACTGAGATCTACAGGTAGGAATGCATATATTTAAAAATGTATAAAATGAAGGTAAAAAGCTTGCTTTGATAAGAGAGAGTTTTCCTTCAGGTGTCTTCTGTGGCGGTTTTTCTTTGTGCTGTTGCTGCAGGGTGTTGAAATTTGTAGGTGAGTAATTAAAGAGAACAGGTGGGGAGTTTTGGAGAAATCCTCCTTTGCTCACAGAAAAGAAACCTTAAGGTTTGTGCCTTTTACCTCGGAATATTCTCCGCTAGAGCAGCTGCTGGGTGGGGCATCCAGGGTCTGCCTGGGCTTTCAGTCCTGCTGCCTCCTTACAGACCCTCTTGACATTGCTGACTTGGCTTTTCTTTTAAGCAGAAATGCAGTAGCATAACTTTCTGCGTGCCTTTATTCCTGTTTTCGCTTCCTTACGCTATGAAATGTCTACGGAAGTATTTTAAACAAAAAAAAAAATAACAATAAAGATGCTGCTTGATTTTGTGATATATTTTTTTTTCTTAGTTTTCATTGTGGTGCAAAGATGTTGGTCCACTCTGTTTCCTCTGTTCCTAGAGATGCATTTATGATTTATTTAGAAGACAAGCTAAACTTTCTTTAATTTTATTTCAAAGGAAGGGTTTCAAATGTGGCATGAGAATGAAAATAAGATAGAAAATATTTCTACTTTCTTAAAGTAAAAGAAGACACTTGGGGATTTGCCTTTTCTTTTTTTTTTTTAGTCTCCGAAATGAGGTGGTGAAGTCTATTTGCTTAGTCAACTGGAGTTTGCAGCCTAGACCCCACCTCTCCTGCAAGTGAAATGGGTACGTTGTGAAAGGGGTTAAGCCAGTAAAATCAGAGTAAAGGGAAGCAGTCAGGGAATTAACATTTATATAAATGTGGTGGCCGTGGGTGGCAGCCGATTTTCATGTTCTCTGCTCTAGGGGCTTGGAGGCTGCCCGCAAAGGGGAAGCTCTGCCTGCCTTCGGTGTGGGGACAAAAGTCCAGGGTGGGTTGCTTTTTTTTCTCCTCGCCTTTCAGTTCTTTTTCTCTGTACGGAGGAAAGCAGGTTAATGAAACGTGCTGCACCGGGAGGGCTCTTGCAGCAGAGAATGACTTGCCTCCTTCAGGGCTCCCTCCCCAAAAATTAAGGTGCTTGCATGCTGTCTTCTGCGCTTTCGTCACCTGAGAAAGGCTCGGAAGGGGAGACCCAGGAACCATGGCCAAAGAGTTGCCTCTCTTGAACAAGATTACCTGTACTAAGGTGGGGGGGGGAATCTTGCCTCGGCAAGAAATCAAGTAAAAGACAATGAAACGTGTGGTTTGCGTGTGTAAAAAGATGGAGGAAGCCATCGCCACTGACCCCGTATGGGAGACAGCTCAATTATCCTTGCAGTTGGTACAGTGTGGCAAATTATTTTCCTTTGTCTGAAGTGGGTGGGAAACAGAGTTCAACTTGGCTCCAGAAATTAATATATGCAAAAATGACTGTAATTATTAATTAGCTGTGGGTCTCTTATAGCAGGGGTTTCCGTGATATCTGGTGGCAGCATCTGGAGTTGGCATTTCATTTACATTAAAGTCCGAAAGCTTGCGTGCCTTGTTAATGCAACGCGCAAATAAAGGCATGGACTGCTAGAGAGTTCCTTAGTGAGGGTGGAGTACAGCCGGAGGAGAAAAATGGAAACCTTTTGTCTCCCGTGTATCCTCAGCACACTGCTCCCCTGCCCCAAGTCGGGAAAGTTTAAACCTTAGGTTTATTACACAATAGGGGAAATAAGCTGAGAAAGGATAAAGTCTTTATTATATCGTTTGTTGCAGCAGAGATTTTTAAGACATGCTTTTCTCTCCAAGCTTTATAATGTCTAACACTTCAAAATATAATTGTAACAGGCATATTCTAGACTTCTGGTGTTTATTTTAATGATCTGCAATTAATAATTCATAGGTAATTTAAATAATTAACTTTGTGAAATGTATCAGTAATGTAGTAAGGAAACACTATTTCTAAAGACCATGGCATGTTTAAATTGAGGATTTAAAGATGATACGACACATATGAACTCCTCCAAATTGCTTGCTTTCACTGTCAGTGGAATACTTATATTTATTCTAAGGCACATGCTGCCATGTTGCAAATACCTATTAGGTGAACAAAGTAGCTATGATTTACTTACGAATAGGAAGGATGGGCTAGCTGATTTGGGCTTATTTTTCGAAGTCAGGCGGATGATTTTGCCAGATCATCCCATGTTATTTAAGAGGGCTGAACTTTACATTTGCTCATTTTCTTGAAATTCCAGTGTATGTTTAAAAAAGACAAAACACTTCTATTCTTCACGCTAAAACGGATCTAACCTTGGCTCTTTGTAGTGTTAGCCAGCCTCTGTTGGCAACATAAAGTAGATTTAACTTTGGAAAGGTTTTCTTTCTCTGTGTGGGCTTTCCCGGGAGGCTTCAAATTGCAATAGAAATGTTACAGGGAGGAAGCCCTGTTGTGGAGGTGCGGCACCGAGGAAAGCCACCTATGCTGGGGCGTAGGATCTGCATCCCAGTTTGACTTGGTTATCGCATTTCCAGTGCTGACAGCCTTCTGCTGTCTGTGAACCAGGCGTTGTCCCTCGGAGGCAGCGAGCATTTGCTGCCTGAATCACTTTGTGTCTGAAATACAGATGGAGGCTGCAAGATTTTTGCTTGGTTGTTTTATTTGGGGTTTGTTGTTTTGTGTGTTGTGTTTTTTTTTTTTTTTTTAACCAAAGCAGAAAGATAAGTAGTGCTCCTGAGGAACGGTCAGGAAGGCGGTACATGGGCTTTCTGCTGTGGGATGGGGACACAGCAGCCGAAATCCTTCAGCTCAAGTCAGCCCCAGAACAGGGAGAGTGCCAGGCTCCGCGCTGCTGGGCTCCTTGCACCTAGAGGAGGTAAAGAATACCAATTTTTCTCATTGCTGGTTTTTTTTTTTTTTTTACACACAGTTTCAGACTAACTTGAAGGCATTTAACTGTTTTTATGCATCTGAAATTGTGAAGGAAGAGATGTGCAAATACCAATAACGTTTTTGCTTTCGTAAAAAAGCCCAAGAACATCCCTCTCTCTCGCAAACAGCAAGGTTGCGTGCTCCCAGCCAGCCGGGCAGTGGCTAAAGCACTTACAGGGGTGGGAGAGACCCAAGGATTGCACTAAAATCTGCAGAAGTGGGTTAGAGGAGACTGGGTGTTAATGACTAGCAGGTTTGTTTCATAATTTGTCCTCCTTGCTGGTGTTCCGTCAGAAATGTGCCCTGTCAGGCTGGGAAATACTTGTACTGATAGGGGGTAGTTTGGCTTTTGGATGTGGTCCGGAGAAATGAATTTTCTGCCGCCAGGTTGAGTGGGTTGTTGTATCTGCCTATATGTTGATGCTAATGGACAGTTAGTCCAGTGGCAGGCACTGCAAGCTTGTCAGTAAGGCTGCTTTGTGCCTGTTTCTTTTCTTTTCAAACTGCTCCCTTATTAGCTAGTGCTGTCTGTGGTATTCCCGTAACAGGGCTTGGACGCTCCTCTTTCCTCGGCATTATCTATTTTCTGTGCGGTGCTGACAGATTTCCAGTGGCTGGTTTCTCAGCTTACCCCATCTCGGGAGACTCCTCACCAGCTCTCGCTCCGGTAAATTGAGGTGTGGTCCGCAATGGCAACCGCACGCTTCCTCCTGCCCCTGCCCCGCAAGGGCACGACACGGTGCAGAAATTCAACCTACGGCTTTTATTTGTCACCGCGTTGTTTGAGCGTAGTTCCCTCTTAGGAGGGGGGAAGAACGCACAGCTACTTCTGGAGAAAATGTGGAGTTAACCACGATGCTAAAATGGCAGCGGGAGAAATAAGAAAATGGCGTCATCAGTGAAATTAGTTGCCATGGCTTGATTCGAGGCGTCCTGCCTGACGCGAGGATGTTTTCAGCAAGAGGTATCACATTGCGGGCTTGGTTATGACTATAGAAAGGTTTTAAATCACTTCAATCTGTATTTTTTTTTCTCAGTATTCCCTTAAAAAGTATCATACCAGAGAGGAGGATCTAATAGCTTATTCCAGTTAATGATCAGAAATTAGCTTTGTTTGCATGTTATAGATATTTATAATATAGGGTTCCATTTTGCATCTCAAGCCCATTGGAATTACCTCATAATTTAATTTCTAAACTAAATTTAAAAAAAAAAGTCAAAGCCCTCAGTTTTGCTTTGATTGTGAACCTCTTGATGCATTTATGATTTTTTAGGGTTGTATTTTTAATTGGGATGCTAATACAAGGATGTTTATAGCACAGGGGAGAGACTGTAATCACTTGTCATGGCGCTGAGCAAAGCCCCACACCATGGTCATCCCTCCGCACCTTAAAATCTTGAGGAAAAACAGATAGCCATGTATTTGGAAACTCGATGCATGAGCTCAGATTTCAGATCGTGCGGCTCATTCGCTCTGTGCCGCTGCCATTGCTGCTGGAGAAACACCGGTGCCAAAGGAGATGGGCTTCCTGCGGGTCCTGCTGGCCTGATCTGTGCGGAGACCTTCCCTCGCTCCCGAAGCTGTATTCCAAGTGAGGTGACGTTGCATTTAATTGCCTCTGTGGCATTTTGGTTTCTTTATCTTTATTAAGACAAACGGAAATGCTGTCTGAGATGCTTTCAGGTGTGATTACCAGTGTTAGCCAGCTGAACCAAGCTCCTTCTGATGGTTCTCAAGTAACGTTTCCTGCTGCTGTAATTGGCAGGCAAGAGTCTCTCCACCTTCTTTCTTTAGTTCGTGTGTGTATATATATATTTTTTTTTCTCACTGTTTTTCTTCCTTCTGTTCTTTGCACGACCTCTAAGTGGGCTGGGGTTGTTCAAGACCTCCTGTTTTGTTGCTGCGCAGATTTCCTTGGTGCTTCGTAGCTTGGTAGGACCTGGGATTCTTGCTGCACAGCTCCCAGTTGCGTTGTAGGGAGAGAGAAAATGAGGCAATGCCTGGGCAGGAAGAGGGGCTCGCTAGGGAAGGTAGCACCGTTGCTTACACTATTTTAGCGTTGCATTAACAATCGCTGTCAAAAATGAGATCTGTGCAGTGGAGGCTGATAATTGTTTGTGGAAGAGAACCTCATTCTGAGCAACTTCGCTGTAAAATTTTAAATTAAAAAAGGTATTATCCTAGTTTTATGCCATTAAAGTGTTTGTGACTTTGGGGGGGGGGGGAAAGCCTACTAAAATGACTTATAACACCATTCCTGTGCGCTGTGTAGCCCAACATGACATGGCAAAGATTTTTAGAGCCTGAGAATGAGGGACTTAATCTGCGTAATTGGAGTTATTTTGGTTTCACTCTGAAGGGGAAAGACACAACAAACAGTATGGATAACTACTAATATTTCAATAATTAGCTACAATGTATAAGTAATACATAAATTACACATATTATGATTGGTGCTTTTTAGAACCCAGTGTCCTACTTCACGCGATTCAATCATTACGCTTGGGTTTGTTAAATCTTGCGAATTTCTCCGACGTATTTTATAAAATCTTAAAATACATAGGAACGCTGCAGCGCGTTTCCATGTTACGTTAGGAATTAAGCCACTTGTAAGTATGATCTTGTAGTGCATGAAAGGCTGAACTCGCCGAGCATCCTATGTCGAATTAGAAGCAATTAAAATGAAGCTCAGTCGTGTTTCCTGCCAGCAGTGCTGATCTCTGTTTATACGCAGAACAAGCGGTGCCATGTAGCAGCGCGAGTTCAATTTTGGGGCCGCTGTGTGAGTGGCTGGCGCAATATTCCAGTGGTATTTTCTAGACGTTTCCAGTGTGATAAAGCTGTGCTCCCTGTGTATTTCATGGTAAATGTTGCTTATATTTGCCGCAAACACCTTGCATTCTCCATGATGGCCGCATGCCACAAACGCCTTTTGGAGGGCTGCGGTTGGGTGTGGGATATGATGATAGCTCTCGGTGCTAGGGGATGGTTTGATATTAGCCCTTCCACACTTAACGGATGGTCTCCTAGAAGCAGGAGCTAAGAGGTATTTGTATTTCTTCCCTTGAAGGCCGTATGTCTGTCTAAGGAGCGCGTTTCCAGTCTCCAAACAGTCCCAGCAAAAGTCAAAGAGCGCGCACCATCTGCCCCTGCTTCTGCTAGGAGCTGATCTGTGATTTCCTGAGGAGCGCTTCTTTCGGCAGTTTGAGGTTTTTCCTGTCACAGCTAGGAGGAATAATGATATTTACCCAACACAGCAAAATCCAATGTTCCTGGATACGGTCTGAAGATTACTGTGAAAACTGCATGAGTTTCACAGATCAAACAGTCTAAACCAGTAAAATAATACCCGAAAAAAGTACTAATTTTTGCACTGCTGGCACTAACCTACAGCAGAGAGCACTTTGTAAATATTTGCCTAAGGCTGGCTCTGCGACACGGATTAAAGGCAGCATTCAAAACTGAGCATTACACCAAAGGCGAGCTGATGGTGGGGCAGGGAAGCCCTGCTCCTGCCGCAGAACTTGTCTCTGGTGAAGGTTGCTGCTGTGCATCTTCCACAATGCACCCAACCTGTCGAAGAAGGCTTGTGGGCAAGTGGTGGTCCCCCTTCTTCGTTCTGCACGGGCTTTTGCACCGCATACATCAGCTCTTGCTGCTGCCGCAGTGAGGTCCGTGTTGCTGCTTCTCCATCATGAAAAGGGACCATATTGCAGCTCCGCAAAACTTCGATTTTGCCGGAGCAGAAAGCTGCTTTTAAAGAAGTGAAATAATCTTCAAAGTTGCTGCTAGTCACGCAGTGCAGCAGAGATTAGGCCAGGGTTTGTATATTTTAATAACTTAGTGCCACTGAAATGCTATCAGCTCGCAGGGTGGGGAAGAGCTCTCCTAGCTCAGCTTTCAGATGAATTGAACATTTGGCTACGAGCGTGGAGCCCAGTCACAGTACATGGGAGGATGTGTTTTGAGAGCCCTGTGAAGGCAGGTAGCGGAGCAGCAAATCTTCCCCAAGGCCAGTGTTTGGCTGTATTAGCACAGCTTTGTGTTATAGCTATTAGTCTGCGTGGTTTTCCCTCTTAAGCTTCAATATGGCTTTGAAAGTCTCCGATGCAACAACTAGCTCTTGGGTCTTAGCAAACTGTAAACTCTTCTGGTTTTTCCCTGCCTTCTCTCCTGTATAGTCAACTGCGAATTAATTTTTTTTAGGAAAATGTTGCTGGATTTTCCATTCTAAACATGGTGGTGAGGTTCTTGAGAAATGCATATTGCATTTAGACAAGCTCAGCTGTCTTAGGCTAGGCAAATTTTGTCTTGCTAAATCCTTGCCTTGAATGCTGTATGCAGCTGTAGGATGAGCCTTGTCAGACCTGCCTGTTCAGTGGACCTTTGCAGTTGTGTACAGTGTTCCTTGTCTCTCACGCAGCTTTGACGCGAGGCAGACTGGTAAATCACCCTTCCTTGCGTCCTCTTCCTCTCCGAGGATCTCTGCGCATGGGCCAGTCAGTCTGCATTGGCCCTGTAGCAGTTCTGCCGTCCGAAGTCTTCTAAGGAGAAAGCCAATTTCACAAACGCTCTTCGCCCCTTGCGTGTGGGAGCTGATCTTTGGGCAGCTGCCTTCCTGCTTTGAAGGACGCTGTATTGCCAAGGTATGTAGTGAAGCTGCCTGTCTGTGTGGTTTTTAGCAAAAGCTGATGCTTTCTGCAAAACAAATCTTAGGAGACCTACAGAAGCTTCCAAGAGACGAAGATCCATGCAAAACGAAAATGCCTGTGCTACACCGGTGTGTTCCCATCCTCAGGAATACATTAGTTGGCCACACACCGTTGCTTACGGGGCCATCCGCCTGGCTGTTTAAAGCCAGCCAGCAAGCACTGATGCTAGTGTCAGCATAAACAATAATTTAGATTAAAAAAAAAAAAGGCAATAATAGATAGTGTGGTCTGTTATTGTGGCAGTGGGTTCCAGGTAGTTTTGCTTCATTTTCTGTTTCCAGGGAGAAGGTGGCCAGGAGGGCTGTGCCAGGGTGCATCACCCGGGAGTGTGCTCAGACGTGTGCACGTTTGCAGTAGGATTGTATTTAGCAAATTGTTTCTTAAAATTGCTAGTAGAGATAATAAAATCGGGTGCTTCATCTGGAGCCACTGTTCCCAAACCATTGCCAAAGAGTGATTTGGTTGTTGGTTTGGTTTTTTTTTTTTAACTGTATAATCATCATCCCCACTGGTCCTTTGCAGGATTCACTGGATCTACTGGAAATCCAGCACTTGGAAATACTTTAATCAAAGAGCAATTGACTTGAAATGGCCCCAGATTGTTCATTTCATTTTCTCCTTTCTTCCGCTGCCAGTGAAAAAGTAAGCATTGCTGTCAACATCCAAGGCCTCAGTATACTATTTGGCAACATTCACCTTCTCTTGACAGCTTGAATACTAAGATCAAGTATTAAAAGTATGGCCTGGCTGATGGAAGTAATTAAGAGACTTCTATCAGCCAGGAGAGAGTTTACTAACCTCATTTACTGCGGTGAATGGAAGAGACTTTCAATCTCCTGTCAAAAAGAGACCATCAGTGCATGCATGCCCTTTCCTACCAATAATGAATTGGTTACTGGAAGACTTTCTTGCTGGAATTCAGGCTGGAGCAAGGCAGGTGCTGGTTCCTGTCACATCAGCCCGCATCAGGCAGCAGTTGCCTGAGATGAGAACTGATGGTGGAGCAAGGAGCACGGCGAGAGCAGGGAAATGGTGTGGCCTCGCAGGGCTGTTGCCTCTCCGCTGGTGGGGCCAGCTCTACAAACCATCCTCGAGCGAGGCAGGATTTCAGCGGGGGGCGGAGGGGGGGGAATGTGAGAAGATCAGACTGGAATCCAAGGGGTAAGAGATCCAAGAGGAACTAAAATGTGCTGGAGAAAGATGCTGAGAGCCTGTAGACATGCAAGAATAAGTGGGACAAGCTGGAAAATGGGAACCTGAAGGTGGGAGAGTGGGTGTATTTCTATGCCTGTGTCCCTGTTTTGCAAACACCATCTCATCAGATATTGTACAAATCATGTGTAGGAAAGATTCTCTGCGAGTGTTGCGGAGAACCTGATAGAGAAGAGTTGTGCTGCTTCCCTTCCAAACTAGATGCAGGAAGAATGTGTGGGAGTCCCACAGTAACAGAAAGGAAAATTAAATGCCACTCACTAAAGCAGGACAGCATGACGTGACATTAGGGCTCTGTGAGCTTTTTGTGTAAACCTGCCTTGCGGAAATAAGATAAATTTTCATTTTCAAGCAAAATCTGGGCTACGTTGGGCTGCCTGCAATGGCAGCGCTTGTGCGGGGAGAGCTGCGAGGTAAGGATTTCACCTCTGAGGTTTTAGCCATGCTCGTGTTAGCTATTCCTATCTTTGCCATCTGCCGCTGTGAAATAGCCCTTTGTCTCCTAACAATATCTCTGTTCTCCTTCTGCTTCTGTCTTTGGATGCTGAATATGAAGCGATGTCTCGTTGCTCATTGTACAATCAGTAGCATCTCCCCAGAGAGGGCAGCTCCTGCGATGTGGGTCGTGTACTCCCCGTGCATGACGAACACTGTACCGTCCTTATCCTCGTTATGCTCTCCAAGCCTTCCTGGCAAAGTCAAACCTTGCCTCTGGGATTGCAGAAAGCTTTTAGGGCAGATGTAACTCGGTGAGCGCAACCAGCGCTGTTCAAGGCCCAGACTTAAGAGATACGTGAACCATTAAAGCTGTTATATGGCCTGGGGTTTTTGAAGACCAAAGTTCTCTAGCATAAAGCACCTCTCTTCCATCTTTCTGCCCATCCTTGTTCCAGAGAGCTCTGCTTTTTCTTATGGCATATGGACGTTTGTGTGCATGTGTGAAATGTAAATGTCCAGTGCCCAAAGCATAGTGCACCACTAGGTGGCAACACAATAAACCCAGGGAATAAATACTGTTAGAGCAGCTGGACACTCCTCACTTTCTTAATGTGTGAAATTTTGGCCACCAAAGCCTAGAGTGACAAGCCCAGGAGCTCTTGTTTGGCCTAACTAAGCAGGAGTCATCTCCTGAGCAGTAGCAGAAGTCCCAGCACCAGCTACTGAAACTCCCTCTTCTCAGGCTTAACAATTAGCCTGTAATTAACGGAAGCGACAATTGCCATGCTGCAGTCATAATGTTTAGCACAAGGCATAGGGCAGCCTTTTTAAAATCTGCCCCTCCTCAGTGAGGCATTACAGATATTATTTGGAATGTGTGAGGATCTTCATTTGCTAAAGGAGTAGGTTTTGAGATTGAAAAAGACAATTATCGTCCCCTAATTGGCATTCAGTGTAATGTAATCCCTTCAATGGACCTGGTGAACTGTCTGGGAGCTGGGAGGTTTCATTAAGAAAGATACTCAGCCTGGATTTACTGACTTCCAGGGAAGTTCAAGCATGTCTTAAATTACCCTGCCAATTACCATCATCGATATGGACCTTTCTAGGCAGGTACCTGCTCAGCTGAGGGCACACATCCCTCCAAGGAGAGGGGAGGACCGAGGGCAGTAAGGTAGGACTTGGATCTCTGGGGGCTTTCAGGAGCCCAGTGCTCCCAGAGCATCAGGGGGCCTGGGCACCCAGGACCTCTGCAAGCTGTAGTGACTGGCTGGGTGTGCTCAGCACCTTCCATCGCATCCCGATAGCTGTAGGTCTGCGTCTTAGAGACAGTGGGCTTTTTTTGCCTGTAAAAATAGTAGCGTTGTTAGGATATGGCCAGCACATGGTGTTCTCTGCAGCATCACATCCCTACCGTCAGAAGCGTATGTGCTTTGAACGTCTAGAAGCTCTGCTTGTTATAATTCCAGATAATTCTTCTCCAATTTGGGGTGGAGGTGGGGAAATTAAGGGGGGGGGGGGGGGAACACAAACCAGAGGAAAAAAAAAAAAAAAAACCAAAAACAACCCCAAAAAAACCCCCCACAACAACCACCACCAACGCCAAACCCTAATTGTTGCCCTCCCAAAGTGCTTCCACCCATGTAGACATGGACAAGCTTTACAAAGTCATGTCTCCATCCCTCCCTGCCTCTCCTGCATGGAGCTGAGATCAGATCTTGGCCCACTTGGGTGGCTGCGGACGGCCTTTGCCTTGGTGACCGCTGCTTGTAATGGTTGGTCCCCAGACGTGTGCGAGGACCTGGATTTACCTTCCCTTTTTCAGGCTGTAACTGCGCCTTTTCTGTGGCCGTTAGTCTAACAATGAAGGGGAATGTGGCGGACGATGAAATGAAGAATAGACTATGTAGAAGTGGCCACCGTCTTCCACATGTAGTTCAGGGACTGTTTCTGGGGGGACTGCATCGCATGTGTGTCTTGGAGGATGGCAGTTTGTTCTCTATCTTTTATATACAGAATATACGTATATAGAATCACAGGATGGTTTGGATTGGAAGAGACCTTAAAGACTGTCTAGTTCCAAGATGGGCAGGGACACCTCCCACTAGAC
Source organism: Larus michahellis (assembly GCF_964199755.1). Taxonomy (NCBI): domain Eukaryota; kingdom Metazoa; phylum Chordata; class Aves; order Charadriiformes; family Laridae; genus Larus; species Larus michahellis. The sequence goes on from NC_133899.1 coordinate 20,963,934, forward strand.
CAGGTTGCTCCAAGCCCCGTCCAGCCTGGCCTTGAACACTTCCAGGGATATGTATCTCTATCTCTCCTATCCAGAAAGGGGTCACATTCCTATTTCCAGCTGAAGGGGGTCACAGGCTGTCCCATACCTCAAAAGCTTGTTCTACAGATTTCAGAAGGAAAGGGTGGAACGCCCTTTATTTCTCATGCTGGTGATGGGTAGCAGGAAGGCAGACAGCACGCCTATGCGGCATGGTTTCGTGCCAGATCTCTTCAGTTTGGGGGAGCTTTCAAACCCTCCTCACCTCCCAGAGCTAAGCAGCAACCTGTGATTCCTGTGGTTGCATGCAGTACTGCTGCAGGACGGTTTCTAAGCCCTATGGTAAATATATTTTTCTGAAGGTCTAGATCCCTGCGACAACAAGTTTTTCTCCTGCCATGGGATCTGTGCTCCTCTGGAGATCCTGAGTTCTGCCGAGGTTGTATGGCTCAATACCGATGTTGTCAGATTGTTGGGGCAGAAACCATTTATTTGCAGGAAGACGTGGAAAACAAAGGGCACAAAAGCCTCCCGATTCCGGACAAGTTTGATGGAACACTGCTGCAGTTGTGTCTCCTCACTGTAAAAGTATAAAGCATGGTACACTGAATTCCCACTCTCTGGCTTTGTTAGCGGCTCTTAACTTTAGAGCTGTGGGGCGAGCGGACAGACCCTTAAGATATTAGCACTTAATGAGCTGATAATGTTACACTTGATTACTTCAGAGGGAGACAAAAGCTTCTTTTCCTTTTTTTTGTGATTTGAATAATGATTAAGTTGAAGTCTGGGAGTACAAATCAACTTGGTTTGTCTAACTAGTGATATAACAGTGAAAATGGAAAACATATTCAAGTCAGGGTGTAAGAAACATTTCCTGTTTGTTGTCTGTGTGTGTTACTGCAGTTTACCCCACGGCTATTCGTTTAAAATTAAAATATCCTATGTTTCCTAGTATGAGTCATGAAAATAACCTTTGGGATAAGGAGCTAACCAGTGCATCTCTTCATGTACACCCGACCTCTTTGAGATTAAATGTATAATTCTTATGTATTATTTTTTTACCCACACCAGCTGTACGCACAGAGAGAGGCTGTGCGGGAAACTTTTCCCTGTATGCTTTCCAACTATTTAGTTATTTCCGTCCTTCCTCAACTGACTATTTCTAAGGCTTTTTTTTCCCAGTTCCTATCGGGCCTCCAAGAGCTCCACTCCTCCCCGAAACTGCCAAGTCAAAACCTTTTTTATTTTTTATTTTTTTTTCCAGCATACTCAAGTCCAACAATCTTATCTTGGCTTATCGCTCCTACCAGCTTTCATCCTCCTGCCTTCAAATGGAGAGCAAGAGGAAGCAGTTGCTGGGACACGGAGATAAAAGAGAATAGGAGCAGGACGTTTCACTAGGATTTAATGCATATTAAAAGAGGGGATTAATGCATTTTCATTTTCCCGTTGCTCTGTATGGGCATCTTACTGCACCTCTGGTGGAGTGAAGTGACCTTTAAACTTCTCAGGAGTGGACTGGGGGGAGCTGCGAGCGCTTCTCAGAGTTGAAAGAGCTGAGTACTACAATATGCATCTGATATTAGTGTAAGGCTGATTTTTTTTTTTTTTTTGACTGAAGCTCTGTTTCTCTTTTTCTGCAGGGATTCCTGAAGAATGAAAAAGATAATGCATTGCTGTCAGCTATTGAAGAGTCTAGGAAGAGGGTAAGTTGGAAGCAAGCACTTTCTTTTTTTTTTTTTTTTTTTTTTAAAACATGGGGGGGGGTCCCCTAAAGAATTAATAAATTAGATATTTAATAAAACTAGTGGAATTTAAGAGGACTGTATGGAGAATATGGAAAAACTAGATGTTAAGAAATACATAGACTTTCTAGAAGAAATTCAGAAGTATTTCAACTGCAGTATTTTGCAGGGCCAGGAGGCTCACAATGTTTCAAATCTGAACAGAGCAATTGTTGTTCATAAGGAACAGTACACTCCTCCGAGCCTCTCCGCATGGATGCTCCCTCTTCTAGAGATGATAATGCTAGGATGTGGGCGTTATTTCCTTTGAGAAGTGCCGTGTGTGCTGACTTCCAGCACGGTGATGGCGCTCAATGAGTTTATTGTAGTTGTTTCTCCAGGTTTCAGGAGTTGAAGTACATATGACCACATTCAGGCCTGTGCAGCAGATGTGCTGTAAGTCTAATTCTTGCTAGAACGCAATACTGCATCACGCTGTCCAAAGCAAATCTCTCATATAGGGGGGAAAAAAAAAATGGAGAAAATTCTATAATAAGAAAGCAGGAATTGTCACATAGGCTCAGGGTTTGCTGAGTCCACTTTTCTGCCCTCGAAGGGACCAATGCTGGAAGTTGTTTCCTGATGTGAAATTCATCTGAGCCTGTTTCTGAATCTTTTTTACACGTTTGGTATGTGTCATGTTCTGGGGCAATGACTTTCACAATTGAATTATGCAGCGTGGAAAAATGCTTCCTGTTGTTTGTCTTAAAACTGCTGCTTGGAAATGTCATCACATGCTTCCTGGTGCTTCTCTTACGATTGTTTCCCTCCATGTACACTTGGGGCATCAGGTTTAGAACTGAGCCTGTGTTTCTTTCAAATGAGAAGAAATAGTAGTTAAGCATTATTAAATTATTTTAATTACATATAATTATACTGTAATTATTGAAGCATATTTAAAATCCTGTTGAAATTATTATAGAGAAGGTAGGGATAAGACCTATATTCTACCATGGCAGTATAAAGTGAATTTATATTATTAAAACGAAGAAACGCAAATCTTATGCTCTAGTTGCACACATGCACCACAATTAAATGTTTGCCAAATGTCACTGCCTCTTATCGATTCATTTATACTGGGGAATGTTTTGCCCCTTAATTGATAATAACCTAACAGTGGGCTGTAATAAGATGAAAAAATTACTCAGCCAAGCAAACCCTTTAGTTGTGCGCACTGCAGCACAAAGCGGCGTGAGACAGAGAGGGCTGGGAATGAGGAAGAAGTGGAAGATCCAATATAGCTTATTCTCTATTTAGAATTAGTGGGAGTTTTCTTTATTTCCTGTCCCGGTATACTTGAGGCTGCTAGTTAGCATCATCCCAACAATAACAGGAAAGGCAGTGAGGCATCTTCTCGATTGTAATTCTGTTGCCAAAATAAGGAATATTGAGGGGGAAAAGCTGTTGCCTTCCACAAGTTCCCCGATCTGATCTGAAGACAATGTCGCACATCAGGCATTTTAAAGGTAAAAGGATGTTCCTTCTCCGGATATGATTTTCCTGCATGCTTTCCTGAGTTACGTTCCTGATGAGAGTGACTTTCTGATTCTTTGGCACTGGTTAATTTTCCTTAATGTTTTTATTTTTATTTTATTCTATTTCCTATTTAAAAGAAAAACATAAAAGACCTGAAAATGAAATATGGGCAATAAACAGATGTCTCTGTTAAGAATGCAGTAAGTCAAACTTTTATGGCCTCCAGGCAGATAAAAAGCTAGTTGCCATTAGAGAAGTTACTCTCAACAAACCGCGTGGATCAGTGATGACCTGGATATTGTGTGCATGCTGCTAAATTAAAGAAGGAAGCCTATCGATTTCCAGCCTTGCTAAGTTTTGTGTGTATTGCAGTACCGTGGGAGAGAGACAGATTCGCTGTTTCACCAGCTGGGTATGTGAGAGTTGTCTTAATTCCACAGACACCTACTTTCTGAATCCCCCTGTACCTGAACAGGAAGCCTGTTAAAATAACGTGCAGCACATCATTAGCTCTCGAGGGCTGACCTGATTGATTTATCTATTTTCTGTTTCATTTTTGAGCTGGTCTATTAATAGCAGGGCCAGGCTGTTTGGTATTTCGATGTCTTCCTTAGCTCTTCTTCTTCTTCTTCTTCACCAACAGACTTTTGCTATGGCTGAGGAGTATCACCGAGAATCGATGCTGGTTGAATGGGAACAGGTGAAACAAAGGATTCTTCATACTCTGCTTGCATCAGGGGAAGATGCTCTTGATTTCACCCAGGAAAATGAGGTAACTCTGTCTTTCTAAACATCATACAGAGTCATGCAGGACACGTACGCAGCTGGCACTCCAGCACTGCTGAAGCCACCTCTGCATTATGCTGTAGCTATAACTGTGTGAAAATGTGAAATATCAAATCTCTACTTAATTCCAGAATGGCTGTGACTAGCAGAATATCATACCTTTATGACTGTTTTATGGACTGGTGGGTAAAGGCAATGGAGCTGCTATTGCTGAAGCTATGTTTTAAGCAACGTATGTGCAAGCTGGAAACTTTATCACACTAACACATATTAGGTCAATATACCCAGGGGACAGAAGACACATTGGGGTAAACGTCACCTTCAGGAAACCTTTGCAACACTAATGAAACCAGACAGTTTCTCAGGTGCAACTGTGCTCACACGTAGGTCTTGGCGTGTCTCTTTCCCTTATCACAGTGTGCTAGCCAGGATTTATGGCTTTTCGTGGGAGGCTGATGAAGTCTCTCAGGCTTCTTGGCAAAACCAACTGAATAGTCAAAAAAAAGAAAAAACCCCAAGAAAAGAGGAGTATGTTTTCCTCTTTATTTTGCTGTCTTATGCAGTGCAAATTAAAATTTTGGGCTGCTAAGACCTCTAGTGTTCAGCAACTTAAGGTTAATCCAGTAGTGACCAAATCTTTTGGGCAGGACTGACCTGGTGTTTAGCATGGAAAGGTATTGACTAGCAACTTGTAACATAAGATAAGGAATGTTTTAACTTCAGACTTTACAGTTTATTCTCTTAAGGAAAATGCTCCAGTTACAAGAGTAGAATAAAGCAGAGTAATCCACCCCTCTGAGCTAGAGGCATCAGCCATCGGCTGGGATCCCTGCAACACACAGGTACATCGCAGCCCCTGCACGGTGCTCCACGAGCACTGGAGCCATGAGAGGAGAGGTGATAACGGGTGGGGGAATGCAAGTTGCTGTGCTTTCAGGCCAGAAAACAGGCTCAGGGTTTTTTATAGCCATGTCCTCACCCCTCCTTTAAAAAAAAAAAAAAATATATATATAAAAACCCCTTGTTCATTGGAATGACTTACAGTGCTGCAAAGTGCATTAAAATAAAAAAAGCCCTTGGTGTTACTAGGGTATGACCTGTATAGGGATTTGGAAATAATTAAAGTTGTTAATGAAATGTCCCTTTCTGATTACTGTTCTTTTAAATATAGGTTAATCCTAGTTAGCATATGTCTTTTTATAGAAGTTCTCTTCCCCAGAAAGTATTTTACTGATACTTTACTGTGACTTCTCAGAAGGTTGTCCAGCTTTCCAATATTAGAAATGCTAAATAATGCAGGCTGAATCCATTTAAAACTAGGAACAGCTCTCCCATTATTTTAGGATGTGAGTCTGAAGCCTTGGCAGCTATTCTGATAGCTTCTAACATCTTTGATTTGTGTCTGAGCTACTGCTGTGGGGTTTTCCTTTCGAAGAGTGGATATTGACTGCTTGGAGAAGCAATTTAATAACCTGCCCTGAAAAGGTAAAACCCCTTTCCTGGTGTTTCAGTGTCAAATGGACACTACTCCCAGTCCATGGCACTCGAGATGCCAAGCATCAAATTAGTGAGAGGGAGCAGGGGGGAAAAAAAACCCCTCTAATGTTTTTCATGAATGAGTTTAAAGACTCAATATACACTATCACTCAGTGATACTCCACTCTATGTTTCAAAGCACTTGGAGTATCAGTATGTCATTTCAAGAGCATTTAAAATCCTTGATATATTCTAGTCTTAGCCTCCAGAAGTCAAAGGTCTGAGAGGTTTGAAGTGCATCTACTGTGTTAAAAGCCTGTTATCTAACCTCCCCACAGCAGGTTGTTCTTCTAAAGCCTTGTTCCAGTCAAATAAGTTTTTTGTGTGCGTGTGACACAAACAGACACAGCCTGTAGAATATAGTAGGGGTTTAATTGATATCCTCTGGAGATGGAGAATCAACTGAAAAGGCAGAGATCCAAATGCAGCAGGGGGCCGCTCTGCCTGCGAGCCAATTCTCAAGCTTTGGGCAAGCTAATTTGGGCAGAGTGAAATACCAACACATTATTCATGGAAATAAGACCAATTAACAGGCAATGCTCATGATTCAAAGAACCTAGCGCAGGACTTGCCGTTAGGGTTTTCTGCTGCCCCTTGTCCTCCAGCCTGGCCTTCTTCCCGTAAGGGGAAAACACGGCTAACAAAAAGGTGCTTCTTGGGGAAAAGGCAGGAAAGCCTGGGTTTTATCTTCAAGGTATCAAACACTTATGCTCTCAAGGTGTTTGTTCTGAGTCTTGTTCCACTAGGGGCCGAGGCATTTCTTTCGTCCTCTTATTCCAGGTTTTTCTTTCTTCCACCTCCACCCCAAGCTTTTCCATTCCTGCTGTCAAGCAACCCGCTCCCGCAGTGATCGAGAGAACGCTGTCGCTCTCGCTTTCTCTTCTGCCGCTCTGTATCGTATCCCTTAAATCCCAAGGACTGGAAGATGCTCTCCGCTGCGCTGCAGTGTATTTTGTGGTGTTTCTCCAGCTCAGTCTCCTGCCTAGTTATTCGCCGCATCTACTGGCCAAGCCATTTGGAGTGCTGACAAAATGTCTGCCCAGACTTCTGCTGAGGAATGTGCATATGCATATGAGGGTGATGAATAATGCATCTTTAGCTGCACGTGGTTTGGTGTGCGAGCGAAGCTGAATGCTTGGCTGAGTACAAATGAAGGGTGGACTCCTTTGGAAAGCAGCATCGTTAGGCTAAATGAATTTCAAGATAAAAATGTGACGGCAGTGCAGTATAGCTGCCTCTTTCACGAGTGGGTAATATTCAGAATAAATATTACAGTTCTGAAGAACGTTTAGGAAAGACCTACATTCAGGGCAGGGAGAAGCAAATGTGGCTGATAGAACCAGCACAAGCCGTTTCGGCAGTATCAGGCTAGAGATGCAGAGATGCGTGCGTGCACTCGCGCTTCTGCAGTCCTTTGTGCATTACCCGCTCCTCTGGTTTTCCTTTTGCTGCTCCAGTTAAGCTTAAGAACCTGACCTGAAAGATGATTCTTATATGCACCTAGCAGCTGTTTTCAACACCTCTTTCATAACCTTTCCCTAGAAAACTGGTAAGTTCTGACTTGCCACAGAAGGTCATCCTCCCAGTTCCCCCCATTTAGCTTGTAGGGGATGCCTTTTCAGGTGCTGGGTACCAGTTACAGAAGGGCTGGCTTGCCTGCGTAACTCCATGTCTGCAGTGCGGGGTGAAGAGTGGGAATGGCCTTCCCCACGCTGACTCACTGCTTTAGCTTGCCTTTTGAAATTTCCTTTTAGCACAGCCATGAGAGAGTTCAGTGAGATAGTGTGGGGTTTTTGTAAGTTTAATAATTCAAAGATGAAGCCAGAATGCAAGTATGAGATGGAAAAAAAAAAAAAAAAGGAAATAAGCTTGCTCCCATGGCTCTTGGCATAGGAAAGAAAAACAAGACAAATTCTTGAGTTCCTGAATTTTTTTCCTTGCTGAAGTGTCAAGTCGGTAGTGGACACTTAAAGAATTTATTTTCAACGTAACAGTTCTCAGCTGTAGCAGGCTTAATAAATGAGCCTCAAAACATAACAGTGAGGGTAAAATTAAAATTTGAGAAAGGAAAGGGGAAAAAAGAAAACAAAAACCAAGCCCCAGAGCAGTTCTTTCTTAGTTTCAGGCGTGCGCTTTTGAATTCAGATCCTTACCTGGGGGTTTTAACCCATCCGTCACACACCGCGCTCTGGAGCGGCAGCCACATGGATGCTCTTTGGTGCTGCAAAGCGGCAGCAGGAGAAAAAGGAACCAGATTCACAAAACAAAGCCCCAGCCCTTACGTTTCTAGTGTTTGGGCACTGGTTGAAAAGTGACACTAAAGTCACCATGTACCCTTCTTCACTTGCTTTAGAAGATGAAACCTCATCAGTAATTAATGACAACGTCCATAATTTAGTGTTACTTTAAATAACTCTGCAATTTATCTGGCACAGCATAGGGAAGGCTGCAAAGCGCTATTTCTGCCATCGTGTCTGTTTCCCAGGAAACCTGCTTTAACAGCTTCTTTGTTCTTTAGAACAAAGAATTTGTCGTTTTTTAGGTGGGTTTAAAGGAATTTGTGTCAGATGATTTGGCACTGAAAGAAAAATGCAAATGCTTCTGAATATCAGTATCCATTAGGAGTGACTGCGAAGAGTATTTTTAGTGTAAGTTCAGCTGCAAAAAGAAAAAGTGGGATTTCTTTGGGGTCTTTGGTAATGCGTTTTTATACTGCCTAAGGTCTAAATGCATCTGCCTGATTTTATAATCAGGTTGGACATAATTTAAATTGCACCATTACTGAGAAATTAATGCAGTGATAAACTGATTCCAGCAATCTGAAAGGATTGTCTTGCTTCAGCTTTGATACCTTCATTCGTTTGTATTTCACTGTATCAGCGACAAACACAAATTAATATTTATTTTATTCTGTAATCAACTGTTGTATGCTACGCAGAATCACAAACATCACAAAGTTCTTATAATTTCTCAGTGGAGGTCAATGCCCTTCACGTATTAATTCCCAACTAACTCAGAACACCTTCTTGGCTGTTGCGATTGTGTCACTTCCTTGGTCTTCAAATTCACAATCGCCAAAATGTTCCTGATCAAAACTCCCAGACGAGGACAGTGGGTGGCCATTGTCTTTGCAAGAACATAGGCTCATGAGTCCTACACCATAGAAGATAAACTGGGCTAAACTGATAGCAAATTAAAATTATAAGCATTAGGGAATGACTGAGACACTCTTCAGCGCATAGACTGATCAGTAACATGGCTGGAAGTTCCTATGTTTGTATTATTTCATTTCAAAGCTGGGGATACAGTGCCCAAAAAAAAGTGAGATTCTTTTGAAGACCCTGTCTGTGTTTCATTTGAAACAAGAAGCTGAATGATGACACCATCTGGAGAAAAGCTACCCATTGCTGGGGTCTTTTCCTGAAATCCGTGTGAGCCAGGTTATAGCAGGAATGTTGGTCAGCAGAGTTTAACTCTAAAGCCAATCAAATTGAAAGTGAAAACGATGGGGTTTGCATTGCATTTGAGCTTTATTGTCCATTTGTACAGGCAGCAAGCTGGTCACATTTAATCAAATTCTTCCAGGAAAGACTCGAGTGTGTCGTTGAAGGTGATCCCGGCTACACAATAAAGTACTGACGTTCTGGGTAACTGATGTAAGAAAAAGTAAAGCTATTTGCCGGTATTGCGAAGGTGCAGCACAACAGCTAATGAGGATGTCCAGCTAGCTGTAACCCACTTTGCTGGTAAAAAGCTTAACTTTAAAACTCCACAGATGTACTGGCTCTTTCAGAAAAAGTTGCGGATTCCAGTTGAGAGGAATATAGATGGACTTGAGTTACCTGGTAACAAAGCAAGGCAACTTCTCAGTGTTTGCTTGGACACTTTTAGTATTTATGATGTGCTTTGCATTGTCTCTCCTGGTGGAAGTAAATCATTATCTCAGGTGCTCATAACTACCTAAGCTAGACACCTCAACAAGGTTTGTGTGGAGAGGTGACATCTATTACCAGACCAGCTCTACCTGGGACAGTCAAAGGAGCTTTTGGGTTCAAAGTCTGAAATTCAAAGGCTGTTGTTTCAGTTTCAGACCTGAAATACCCTTGTTTTTCTGAAAGCTTGTCTGTTCCTCTTTGCTTGCCCCAACTATGTCAGTTGGCTTCGTAATAAATATTATGCTTCTGTACTGAGCTTGTCTTCCTTTTTATCTTCCAACTCTCGTGGCTGTAGCGCTGCCTATGAAGCAGCTGATATTAAAGTGCCGCTTACCTCAAAGGGATCTGGCTTTAAAATGAGTGCACTTTATTTTTCAAACTCAAGGCTTGCAATGCTGATGCTGAAATGAAGAATTACGTTTTTAGGAAGCAGGAAACATCGGAGAATATTACGTACTTAATTGGGAGTATTCTTTCCTCCAGAGTGGTGAACGTCCGTGTTCAGTGGTGACTGTACTGAAAACACCCGTGTTTTGTAGCGCACACATATAAGAATAGCTTTATGCAGCATTAAGACTATTATGGCATGTTATATTTTTGAGTTTTATAAACGAGAACAAATTTTCCATGCTATGTCTCCATCAGTTGTCCCTCCCTGCTCTACACTGAAAACATCTCAATCTTGGCGTGGTTTCTGTGGTAGAAAGATGATTTTTTTGGGGGGGGTCAGGATATTGCCAGCATCCTTCTTTCTCCTGCAGCTTACCAGTAGCGGGGCACTTTTCGGCACATGCTGCAGTCCATTTTGTGTCTGTGTCATGGTACTGGGACAAAACTGGGGTGTCAGGTTTGCTAGTCTGGATCCGTTTGACGCTGGTCCATTGAATTCTGTGATGGAGGCTCAGACTAGATGCTTCGCAGCGAGACACTAATGTGACAAGAAGCAACCTTTCAAGAAACAAAAGGAAAGAATTAAAATTATAAGATGCTCTCAAGAGACGCTGATGTCCTAATTCTAGAGAGTCAATGGTTGGTTTGCGCACTGAATCCAGAGGGTTTCTGTCACTTTAGAAAGTTAGAACTGCATTTTACTCTGTAGATAGTTCAAAGCCCAGTTCTTAGTTCTGTCAAGAACATGGTTTTGCTGTTGTGTTCTAGAAATCGATATATTGGTAAAATGCATTGCGTTTTTATATTGCATTAATTTTATACCTTCTTCTACGCTTCTCCTGAAACAGCCCAGCTACGCTGGGGAGTTGGGTCCTCCAGGTCGCAGCTCTTTGGACAGCGTGGAGATGGCATACGCTCGTCAGGTGAGTGGAAATTAAAAAAACATAGTCAAACATTGTTTTCTACAGAGAGAGAGAGGTGGGGGAAATAAAGATCTGTGAGCCTAGTGTGTTAGAAACTATGGTAGGTAAAACACGAAAATGTCTGCCTAGAGTTAAAATTGGAAAATACAGAAATGTAGCGTGACTTTTTAGAAGAGTACTTGCCTGTCTGCTCCAGGATTTTTTGTCAAAAGGAGATCCTGTACACCATATATGACTGTAGAAATCATGTCTGCTCGTATGGTAAACTGAAACTCCTAACCTTTCCAAAAAAAAAAAAAAGTTTTTTTTTAGAATTTGTGTCAATGTACGCAAATGAAGACTTTATATTCCCTTTATTCTCACATATGGAATGTGAGATGTGTGCGCGTAGGAAAAAACATGCTGAAGTCTTAATCCTGATGTTTGTCAAATTATATCCCATTTTAATGGCATTGCTTATGAGAAGCTTTAGTGTATCAGCTATGAATTAATATGCCTGGTAGCATTAGACTCCCTCTGAAAATATTCAGGGGAAACTGATAAACCTTTACATAACCAATTTGTTACTTTTGTTATTTGAGATGATCTGTTTACCAGCACTGTTGGAAACAAAATGAAAGAGAAGGACTTGATTTTTTTTTATTTTTTTTTCTTTTCAAAACGAAATATGTGAAACAACATAGACAAAGCGTTGCCTAATTTGCACACAATTACTGTGATTGTGTGCATTGGCTCAGGCTTTGCTGAGCCAGAGAGCGGCTTGTACAGCTGTTTTGCTAGCTCTGCCTACAGTTTTGGTAACTGTGAAGAAATGAATCGCAAAATAGGGTGTGTGGTTGTGCTGATAAAGTCTACGTTTGATCTAGTGGTTGTTAATAGTAGATTGATTTGGTTTATATCTACTGTAATACACCTGCAGTAAGGGTCTTCCTTATAGAGTAATTATAGCTGTATTTTGAGGCAGTTGATGTTATTCCCTGATGATTTGTGACCATGGGAAGCCCAGCCTCTCTGGCAGTACTAGTTCCAGGGGTAGCTGTGGAGTCACCGTGTCTTCCCCATGGGTGGGCAGGTTTGCAGGCTGCTTGCGATGTGCCATGGAAAGGTGGCATTTGTGGCCAGGCTTTGGCTACCAAAACACTTGGTGCGGTAACCATGTGCTCCCGGCAAGCTCTCTGGAGAAGCTGGCCTGGCTGAGCTGTACTTAACATCATTCTGCTTGAGTGTAAAAATACCTGGGTTTCAGCACCTGTGGTTTCAGTGGGTAGTTAGGAGTCCTGGAGATTGGGCGGTCTGTGCTGTTACAGTTTATCATCAGCCATGAAATGTGTTTTAATTACGCTGAAATGATTTAATAGTTCAAACGGTTCCACAGAAACGGGGTGAAGTCGGCATATGTGACTTCGCTGATGCGAGGTTCTGGTTGCAATCCTGAACTCCGCATTGTGTTTGCAGGCTGGGCTTGTTGAAGAAGCAGTGCGTGCAAAAGGGACTTAAAGGAGGATGGCACTGCCTTTCTAGCGTTGAGAATGATTCTTTTTCAGGCATAGCTGGAAGGTCTTTGGGCTGAGAGTAGATTAAACAATAGTAGAATAAACTAAATTAAGACCAAGATTTAAATCAAAATGTGTGGGGGGCTGTGTATATAAGTTTAAGGGCTGGTTTTGAAGGGTCAGATTTCTTATTTCCCTGTGTCAGATTTCTTGGAATACTGTCACAAACCAGCAAAATTCTGTTTATGTCAGCAGGTAGGAGGCTGCCATGCAGGGGAATATCACAGCCATCCAGTTGCCATCCTCTTCTGCATCTTTGTCCTCCAACAATTAGCTGCTGTTAGGCTAACGGGGCATTCAGCACAGCGCTTTGCCGTGCAGGACCCCTGAGCAGCTGGATCGCTGCCCGCCTTCAGGCCGGGGGCTTTGGTTATTGTGGAAGCGCCGTTGGTGCTGGTCCCCGTTCCTCTTGCGTTGCATTACAAGCAGCTAATGCAGGAGGGAAGCAGAAGGGACTTGGGGATGCTCTGTTCTTGAGGCCAGGTTCAGATTTTGCTGCTGTGGCCAGGCTGGGAGGGAAGGGGAATAATATATATTGTTAAAGTTGCTTACTTTCAATATGTTTCAGATTTATATTTATAATGAGAAGATAGTGAATGGACATCTGCAGCCTAACCTGGTGGACCTTTGCGCTGCTGTTACAGAACTGGATGATAAGGTACTGCCAGGGAGTTTACATAAGGAAATGTATTTAATCTGTTTTCAGCTGTGAATAAAAGCCTGCTGACGTTGGTGGAAAAATACTGATATTGCCCCAAAAAAATGCATGGCTCCACAGAAAGCATGGAGCCAATACTGGAATCTTCTCTCATACAGCAGGGCCCACCTGTGATGGACTTGGTCACGGTGAAAATGTCTTAAGAGTGAGGAAGAAAGGAACCTGGTTTTGCTGCGGCGTCCCATCATCAGTGATGAGCTGTTGGGGGGAAAAAATACTTGCTTTTAATTTTAAATGGGTTCTGTTGCGTTTGGTTTTCAAAACGTGGTCTCTTAATATGCTTTGGAAGCATTTAGCTATAGGTGAAGGGTCTTCAGTCAACCCCTGCTAGAGCTGAAGTAGGCTCCCATAGCAAAGCGTAAAGCCCCTAGGATTGACTTTAAACCAAAGATATGCTGCTTTTCTTTTTTTCCACTCCTTTAATTGCATTGCCTTGATTCACCCCCAAAAACCAAATGTACAAACCTGGCCGCCCTTGAGAAACGCTTGGAGGAGAATACTGCAGGAGAGTCAAGTCGTGAAAAAACTTTGCGAACGGGGAGAGCAAAAAGCTGTTCAGAAGCTGAGGGGCAAATGCTTCAGTCAGATGTGAATTACTGGTGTGTGTCTTTGCTTTGAACAACTCTGCTCATTTCGCTGGAGTCAGTGCGGCGAGTTTGTACATTCCTGCTGCTTTGAAGCACCGAGATCAAACGCCTGCCCTTGCCGGAGCTAACAGTGCTGTTACTTCTCAGTATTTTGCTGTTTCAGCAGGGATGCTTTAGTCCTGGAGATACTGATACGATCTCCTCCTTATGAATGAGCAGACCTGGATGGCTTTCAACATTTTTTTTTCAGACCTGAGTCTTTGTCCAAGTGATCAGTGTCCTTTAGGTATTTCTCATCACAGCTGATAGCACAGATTTCCACTGGCAGCCAGAGCAATTGCTTATGTGGAAAGCTGCTGATGATGTATTTATTGAGTGGGATGTTTACAAGCTGGAAACGGGGAAGGAGTCTGAGTACCAAGTACCCAGCCTAGTTTTGGAAATTGTTGTCGATCCTTGGTGATAATTGCAGGTACAATATTTATAGCCATCTTCTCACACAAGAATTCTGCAGGACAGAAGTGGCTTACCTTCGTGACTGCATCCAGTATCTCCATTACAAATCTAAACAGTCGTTACTCTTGTGTCTCTATGCTTTTCTTAAGCATCAAAACACCGTGTAGCTGAAAACAGTGTTGCTTGTTCATCTCTGTACTCATCGCTGTTGCATGGAATGGCTTGTTTATAGAACATCTCTGAGTTTTGGACCATGGTGAAACAAATGACCGATGTTACCCTGGTTCCTGCTAGCGATACCTTGAAGGTACGGACCAACATGGAGGTGCGCATGGAGTTCGTGAGGCAGGCTCTGCGCTACCTAGAACAAAGGTAAGATGAATGCTCCACGTGGCACAGTTCCCTAATAATAAGGCAGAATGACTTTGTAGCGCACGCAAACGTATTAACAAGTCAGCTACCTCTTGCTGCTTGCAGAAGTGTCTCTTGCTTGTCTTTTCTGTTCTGCAGGGCTTAGTGCAGCCACTTGAGCATGCAACTGGTTTAGTTAAAAACTGTTTTAGTTAAAAAGGCCTTGAATCCGTGGGGAGGTTGTTTAGAAGATGCAAAGACCTTTTATTCTTTCTTCTATGTTGCCCTTATCACTATGACAGATGTAGAATATTTATGTGAAGATTTTTCACTTGTGGAAAGAGATCTGTTTCCCCTTTTCTGTACTCCCTTTGTGATTGCTGATCGCTGCCGGGAGCCAGTGCTGGGAGGAAGTGGACAGCACTGGGGACAAATCTGGTACAACGAGTCAGGTTCTGATCATGCCTTTCCTACACTGAAAGGTTTTTGTAAAACTTGAAGAGGCTGAAGCCGAGACATCTAGCAATGATTTTTCAGACTCTGGAAAGTGGTTTACAGCCTGTATCAGCAAGTGTCATGGAGGTCTAAGCTCCTCGACCGAAAAAGAAGCTTGGAGAACTGCCGGCTATGGAGCAGCCCAGAGCTGAGTCCCCAGCTGGCCATATTGTGTGTTCACTGCACACGTGGATATTGCAGTGTCTCTTATCTAGTAGCCGCCGCTGGTGGCATCATCTAGTGATGCCAGCAGGCTGGTTCAGCAGTGGAGAGCACACAAGAGCTGCAGTGCAGTGCCTGGGCACTTGTTACAGACGCAGGTCTGCCGTCTGAGCACGGAAAGCGCTGCACTCTGATACCGCCCTCTGCAAAGAGATGTTTGCCTCCTGGCACAGGCTCTTCTTGGCCCCCGAGGGTTGGTTGTCACCCAGGGGTGGTGGCAGCGTGCCTGCCTGTGCACGGGTGAACTGACACGTCCGCAGGATCTTCTCTTTGCAGTTCTTCAGTCTTGTCAGTGTGTGATGAGCCGGTGACTCTTAACCTGATTTGCCAAATATCCAACTTGCTAAATTTTCATAGTGCCATTAACTGCTGTTGTCTTGTCGTTGGCCAATCCGGCCTAAACCACGACACTGAAATTAGGAATTAGTTACATATAGTTCCCCCTCAACCCTCCCAATTGTGGAAATTGGGCCCTTCAGACTTGATTTTAAAAAAAACAACAACCTATGCCTTGCTTTGTAGCTTTCTTTCCTAGCAGGAATTGGATAACAGCAGGGTGTTTCCATGTCTCGGCAGCCTCTCGCATGTACGGGGAGGAGACGCAGTGCTGTTCCTGTTTTAGTTGCTTTGGAGCAACTGGGATCTTAAGCCCTGAGGAGCATGTGCTTAACTCAGCCGTAATGTTAGTTATCAAGATGCACTGATACTTGCCTATGTTTAGCATAACCTTTAGGTTTTATAGCCTGGTGGTGCAACAAGTCTATGCTGCAGAGAAAAAAAAAGGCCTTCATGTAATTTATTGCTGCTGCTTCTATGGGTATTCCTTGAGCGTACAGACTTTCGAGACTCCTGCTTCTAAACATGAATATTTGTTAAATTGACCTGCCTTGATTAAAAGCTTTGGGTTATTTTAGAAGGTGTTCTCAAAGCTGCCTTTACCAGTTGTTTTTCCTCTAAATTCCCTTTTTTCTCTGTGATTTCCTTCTGGTAAGTCCATGGCCCTCCAGTTTGTATTTGAGCATAGGGCAGGGAGGAGAGACAAACATATTGAGAGCTGAAGCGTTAGGATGCAAAGGCTTTTTGCCACTTAGGGTAACTGAGTTTTATTTAGTATTAAGAGCACCTAACGAGAGGAACTTCTCATGAACCTGGAGCCGTACACCATGGACTCCAAATGTGGTTTCTCTTGAGACTGCTGAATACAAGGATCTTCCTCAGTCAGCACAGGTCTCTGCCTCATTTTGTTGTAATGATGATGTTTGAACATCAAGGTCATTTGCTTTAAATTGCTGATTCAGTTGGATCTGAAAGGCGGTGGATGTGTAACAAGTATATGTCAGTCTGTTCATGTATTTGTTTTGCTTGTGTTGTTTTTCAGTTACAAAAATTACACATTTGTGACAGTCTTTGGAAACTTGCACCAGGCTCAGCTGGGTGGAGTCCCAGGGACCTACCAACTAGTCCGCAGCTTCTTGAACATCAAACTCCCGGCGCCTGTCCCTGGTCTCCAGGTACTTTCAGCAACTTGACATAAAATAATAATGCAAATCTGTTTGCTCCAGCACGGCCAGGAAACTGGTGCAGCCTCCAGTGGGTTTTGTATTGCTTAAACTGCTTTTAGGGCAGCAGGCTGTTAGTCCTTCTCTAGAATTTTTCATTAGGAAAATGAAGACAGTAGACAAAATCACTTTGAGTTCAGAGCTAGTCCCAAAGCATGGTGGTGCCTAGTAGTTTGAGTTCTAAATTCTAGAAATTATAGTCTCTTCTGGTGGTCTTGGAGATCAATAAGCAAGTATTAAAATACCTTATGATATAATCTCCCTGTTTTGCTTTTTTTCTTTTTTTTTTGCACTTATTGTAAGGTGGTGACACCAGTTGTTGATGACTAAATATGTAATGAACTAATCTGAGTTTTGGAGCCCAAGGCTTTTATTTAGGAATCTGAATAAATCTGAATAAAGTGAATCCTGCTCACTTGCACCAAATAGAAAGTGCATAGCTGTGCACCTACAGTCACCTACGCCTACCCAGTGTGTGGGTATAAGGGCAGAAATAACGAATGAGGCAAATGATAAAGAAAACGAATTCAAATATGCTGCTTTAAAAAAAATAATTAATCATTTCTTACTTTATTTTCAGGATGGTGAGGTGGAAGGCCATCCTGTCTGGGCACTGATTTACTACTGCATGCGCTGCGGAGATTTGGCTGCGGCCATGCATGTGGTGAAACGGGCACAGCACCAGCTGGGAGAGTTTAAAACCTGGTTCCAGGAGTACATGCACAGTAAGGATAAAAGGTAACTGGGAACTAGGAAAGGTCTTTGGGAGGGGTGGGAGTTGCTGTGGAGTAGTGAAATAATCGGTGGCTTGGTAGAAATAGAAGCAGCTCAGGTCTCTTCTGGTGGTGACGGCTGCCTGGTATTTATATTACCTACCTAAATTACACGTAAGAAGTTTGCATATTTTAATTTGTGGCTTTGAAGTCTAGACATCTCCATAGAGAAAGGGTTGTTTGAAAATACGCAAAAATTTACATTTCAGAAATAAGACAGTGGTGTAACTTTGCTTTTTTACTGTAGGATCTGCCCTGTGTAAGGGTAGGATACTGCATACAATAGATCAGATTTAGTCTGCTGTCACAGATCCTGTGTCTCTTTATTTCCCCGGTCGCTTATTTTAGTGGAATTTTCTTTGGGGAACGCTTTTTACTACACCTCTCTTCATAAGAATGCCACACGGTAAAAGCAAGTAGTGTTTGCTAGAGGCATTCACTCTCACATTTCTTGTGCTTATGCTCCTCTTCCAGTTTTTGCTGTCCATCACTGAGAGAAGCCGCTGGCCGCACTACTGATGATGTGGTTGCAAGCAGTTGAGTTAGTGCATCCTCAGGCGTGCTCTGAGTTCTGCTGTGGTGTGTGAGGTTGTTTAGCTTTCCACTTGTAATGAATTTCGAACGAGCGCACGGTCAACTATTGCGTTATAGCTGTGCTCCCTGCAGGGGAACAGCACTGTGCTGAGGTACTGGCTGAAATTGGGGGAAACTGGCGGGGCCAGGTAGGTGCCAGGACGTGAACCTGTAATATCCCTCCTCAGCCTGTGACAGTTTCATTCATATGTGGGGAGCCCTCACCCTGCAATGTGTTGAATGTACTGGGGCTCTTCAGGCATGAAAATGTGAGCAAGAACATAGCAATTTGCATGTCTTTTAAAAAAACAAACAAAACAAACCTAATGAACAACAACAACAAAAAAAAAAAAAAAAAAAAAAAAAAAAAAAGAAAAAACCCACAACAGACTGAGAGGAGAAAAAAGTAAAAATTGAAGTGCCATTTACCAATGTAAATTGTAAATGAACCTGGTTTGTAGAGTATACCTAGGAGTGCTCATGATAATAAGGTTGTTCCAGAAACCTTGGTGAAGGTACTGTCATTGTTTTCCTTACAAACACTTTAATGAGATACAGTATAATTGATTGATTTTGTTTTTATTACAGCTATGAAAAGGTGCTCTGCCTCTACAGGTTTGACAAACACTGTCTTAGTCTAGGAGAACACTTTATTTATTCAATTCTATAAAAGTCTCTACAAGAGGGGACAAGAAATGGAATGACAAAGAACGTTGTGACAGTATTTAATGATAAGGATGAAAGTGTCTCTCCTAAATGACTTCATGGTACAACGACCTGCTCACTTGTTAGTTACTAACCCAAAGAGTTTCAAAGACTTTGTGAGCTCTCTTTTTCTGAAATGATGAAATAGCAGTCAGACAAAAATAGCTCATCTACCACACTATTAATGTACCCTTAAAGAGACTGTCATCTGAATTTAATTATTTTTTTCCCCTGCAATGCATATTTGAAGATGATCCTCTATAACTTTAATTATATGTTTAAATTCATGTGTGCAAAATTTTTACTTACAGGTGCGCAGAAATATCTTGCACAGAAAGTGCAAGAAATATCAGCCAGTGCTTACTGCCGTTTGCTGTCAATCTGCGCCTGTTTACATTGACTTTTATCCAGGTTTCCTCAAACAGGGAAAGATGGGTTTCATGTCTTTTCCTTCAACCTCTTTTGGTTTTTTTTTTCCCTTAGACTATCTCCTGCCACAGAAAATAAACTGCGTCTTCATTACAGACGAGCTCTGAGAAATAATACTGACCCCTACAAAAGGGCTGTTTACTGTATTATTGGCCGTTGTGACATTACAGATAACCAGAGTGAAGTCGCTGATAAAACAGAAGATTATCTTTGGCTAAAAGTAAGTGTGGTGATGGGGTCGTGGTGGTGTTTGTTGGGTTTTGTGGGTTGTTTGGTTGGGTTTTTTTAAGAATAGACCTAAATGGTATTGCATTTCTGCCCTGCTCTAACCTCCCTGCTTCTAGGTGTGGTGTTGTGCATCAATGTCATGCGGGTGACTTGACCTTGCAGACAGGGATGTGCTGGGAACACGAGTCCCAGGGCTGCTCTGTTACCCTCTGTGCTATCAGTCGTTAGTTGGGGACACTTGTCTTTGGAAGTGTCATGTTCTTCATTTGACACTGATCTTTGTCAGCTGTTTTTACAAGTGGCGTTAGCTTGCTTCAGTGAGGATCCCTTGAATTGCCTTTTCTGCATGGATTATGGCTGAAATGTTGGTGTCAGTTGGCAGAAGACGACGCTGTCAATATCTCTATAGTCCAAAGCCCTTCCAGTTTTGGTGGGGGTGTGATAGATACTGGTCAGTACCCATTTCTCCCTTTATCAGAAAGAGGGAGTAGAATGATGTATTTGTTAAGACTGGGTAAAAAAAAATGTTGCTTTTAATTATTGTTTAGTGAATATTCAGAGTGCCAGCATGGGAGTTTGGCGGCATGGACAGATACAAAAGGACCGCTGGGGTCTATTAGCAGGGCTTTCTGCTGTTGCTACCTTAGAGAGCTTTGCTCCCCAGTAATGGATGGACCTGATGTTGTGACTAGAAGTAGCCTCTAGTCAGTCAGTCAGATCCTAGGAGGGGCTTCAGATGGAACAAATACCTTTTGCTTGCATCCCTTGTGCAAGGTGAAGTTGAAATATCTGTGCTTCTTTTTTTGGATGTGTTTTTGTAGCTGAACCAAGTGTGTTTTGATGACAATGGTGCAAGTTCTCCGCAAGACCGACTAACATTATCCCAGTTCCAGAAGCAGTTGCTGGAAGACTATGGTGAGAAACCACAGAGAGATGCGTTACTTGGGGCTCTGCTTTTCTGCTTAAGGCACTTCCCAGTTGTTACACAAACCTAACTCCATATAAAAACCTCTCCAGTAGTGACAGGCATCTTTAGGGGGTTCATGGGCAGCCTGAGTCCCTCGAGTAATTGCAGACTTCAGTAAGACACAACGAATGAGTCCTGTGTGTTCCCGGAAATCCAGGGAGTGAATATTCATCTGGGAACAGCACTGTTGCTATTTGCACTGTATCCATACTAAATTATGGATTTCTTTATCTCGCCATAAATATGCTCGGGTCTTTTAGCAAAACTCCCAACTTTTGCAATACAGAACAGAAAAGCAATCGTTACCTAATGTAGTTATGTATTTCCCGGGCTTTTCCCATTGTGCGTCCGTTGTTCATTGTTTCCTTTAAATTACTATTTCAGGTAATTTTCCAGGGACCCAAATCACTGTTCCTTCCACTTCAGAAAGTTTTAGGAACATTCACAGCCCCAGAGAGTACCTTTCCAATCAGTCAAAATTAGGTCACTTGGATTATCCAAAATTCTCCACAGCCTTCTTATTTGCAGCATCACTCGCACCCAGATAAAAATGGGTGGAAAAGAAATACAATAAGCTACAGTTGGTGTCAATGAGTAGTAAAATCCAAGTTTTTAACATTATTTGTGCCGCTTGGCATAAGTATAATTGAAGACAAAATGTTGTGGTCTTTAGAGAATATATTACAGTCTGTTAGAGTTGATGGTTTGTTTTCCGAAAAGAACAAAGGAACTCTTTTGAGAAACTCTTTATTCTCTTTCACTTCCTGAGTATATCCTTACGCTGTGGTCTTTGGTGATATGTCGCAGTGGAACAGTTACAGATAAGCCACTGATGGGGGATTAGGCATTCGGTTTGGTCTAGTGTGTTTATTTCTGTTGGCACTGAGTAAGCAATAGTGATGCACTGTGACAGGAAGCATCCACTGTCGGTGATCTCTGATTGCAAAATCATTTTCACTTACACTCTGTTGTGGGTTTTGTTGTGTTTGTTTTTGTTTTGTTTTTTTCAGGTGAATCCCATTTTGCAGTAAACCAGCAGCCATTGCTCTACTTCCAAGTATTGTTCTTGACAGCACAGTTTGAAGCCGCAATTGCTTTTCTCTTCCGGACAGAGCGCTTGCGTTGTCATGCTGTTCATGTTGCGTTGGTCCTGTTTGAGTTAAAATTGCTCCTGAAATCTTCTGGGCAGAGTGCGCAGCTATGTAAGTCCTGCACGTTTACTGTACACTAAAGGAATGTTTTCTGAGCCCTTAGAATCCCCTGTAGACACTGCAAGTCTATGTAATTGATCAAACAAGCAGCATTTATCAGAACAATCTCCTAAAAGTTAATTGTTTTAGTGGCAGTAGAGCCCTGCATCGTGGCTCTGACTAATTTGAGATGAAGATCAGAGCACCGTTTCCTGGCGTTAGGTTCTCTGATAGTGTTGGTTTTGGCATTGTAGTAAGCCATGAAGCTGGTGACCCTCCTGGCATCAGGCGTCTAAATTTTGTGCGGCTTTTGATGCTTTACACCCGCAAGTTTGAATCGACGGATCCAAGGGAAGCCCTGCAGTATTTTTACTTTCTCAGGTAGGAGCTAATACATGTCTCTAGATTTATCTCCTAGTTATTACGGCTTAATTATTCTTACCTGGGAAGTCCTCAGAAACAAGAGTACCTTCCTCCTTCCCTTTCTTTTGTAGGAATGAGAAGGACAGCCAAGGAGAGAATATGTTCTTGCGTTGCGTTAGTGAACTAGCAATTGAAAGCAGAGAGGTATGTTTGGCCATGTTTTGCCTGCCTCGCTTCAGCTGAAATTCACATCTTCATTGCAATTTTTATTAGGCAGGACAGTCCTAAGCAGTTGTTAACGCTTTCTGCCTGATGCAAACCTAGATGATGGGAGATCTCTCAATAACCATATGTTTAAGATATTTAATTACATCTTTTTGCCTGTTATTTATATACAGATAATTTTGACATCGATGACTGTTTTTCATTCATCCACGACTGCATCTTTGTATGTAGTAAATATTTTGTGAAATCTGTGCGGTTCATCTCTCTCTTTTTGTTTCCTTTTATCTTACTTTACGCCCGTGTGGATATAGTTTGATATGATTCTTGGAAAGCTGGAAAACGATGGTAGTAGGAAGGTGAGTTGACAATTTATGTTTATATTTTATGTTTAAGTCTTAATTCGAAGATGAGGGCTCATGCTGCAATCATTGCTGCTGTCAAAAATAAAAAGTTATTTCTGGCAGGATTTTCTTTTGCGTGTTTTTGTTCTGTCAGTTTCAAAGCAGTGGGATTGCACACATGGGAGCAAGGTAATTTGGTAATCTTCACAAATATTTTTTTAATGTTACAGTTCTTTGCCAGATAGATAGTTTTTAGATTATACCATTAGTGGAGAATCCTGTTTTCTTGACTTTATTCCTTTTAAATTTAACTGTATTCTTATGTTTCTTTTGATATGAAACCAGCAATCTCAGTTTTAAAATAAGTTCTTCCAGATGATTTAGTCTTACTTTTACATTCTCACTTACAGTAAAATCCTTCCCAGATATCCTTGACTCTTTCCTCTCTCTTATTCTACTTCTGTCTATTGTTTCTTTTAAAATTCTTGTCGCACTAACGTTTATCTGTGTACGATTTCACTTGCAACCTGTCATACACAAACAGCATCCCTGGAGACCCTGGCACGTTTATACACTGAAGTCTTTTGTGTTTTCTTCTCTTCTATAATGTGGCATCAACAATTAAAATAATTTAGAATTTGACCTGTTATCTGGGTCATTTTGAATGAATTAGAGACCGCAGATGTCTCAGTGTTGACTCTGTTTTGGAGAAAGTCTCTCTCACAAGAGCTCTTTCTATTTTTAACGTGTCCCTTTTGCGCGTTCCCATGGAAATGTACAGGCCATTCTAATCATAATCCAACAAGTAAAATATTCATTGCCTTGACAGAATATTCAGGAGTTTTTAAGCATTCTAATTTCTCTTCTCTTCTCTCCTTTCGTTTTTGTCTCGCCTCTTTAGCCTGGAGTGATAGACAAGTTTACAAGTGACACAAAACCCATTATTAACAAAGTGGCTTCTGCAGCAGAAAACAAAGGATTGTTTGAAGAAGCTGCAAAACTCTATGATCTTGCAAAGGTAAATATCTTCTATGTGCTACCTTAAATATGTACCTGGTTCACCATTGTTTTTCCCCAAACATTCTCCTTGTGATGAGGAGGTTAAATTTAATCTCGGAGATTGAATTACCCTTATTAAAGCAGGTTATTTCTGCTGCTCTGAAAGCAGAGCCGTTGGCTGCATGGAGGGGGGTTTCGGTGAGCAAACCCAGATGGATTGCGCTCCAACCCCTTCTGATTTAAGACATTCTGGGTCTGGATCAGCGTGGTCTTTTGAAGAGATTGCCCCATGCATGATTCTGTTGTGGGTAGTGAGGTTATTTACCTGGAGTGTGCTCTTCCAGTTTCATAGCTGTTGAATTGAAGTCTAAAATAGTTGGGCTTTATAGTGAGTACTCTTTTTGCTTTCAAAATATATTTGAAATAAATGTGGATGCAAGCATAGTTTTAGAGGAAAATCAGGGGAAAATATTTTTTCACGTGAGCCAGCAGCATTATGTTGTTGCTAGCTAATATGATCTTGCCTCTTTATGGGCGGGAGGAGGCATCTCTGAGCTTGCACTAGATCTTTCTGCTTTTCCAGTGAGATTAAAACACTAATCCCAACATGCTCCTTTCATTTGTCTGTGACTTTAATACCAACAGAACCCTGACAAAGTTTTAGAACTGATGAACAAGCTCCTCAGTCCCATTGTTCCCCAGATCAGCACTCCCCAGTCGAACAAAGAGCGGCTGAAGAACATGGCCCATTCCATTGCCGAGAGGTAAGACGGGAGGGCAGGACTGGGTGGTCGCGCTGGACCTGACCCAGGACTGGCGATTCAGTGGGTATTAATTCCTGACTGCGATTCTGCTGGCCGGACCGTGGCATCTGCAGCAACGCATTTGGGAAGAGAGAGAAGAGGGCAGAATTTACCCTGTCCTGCTCGTCATGGCTTGTAGTACCCAAACCAGAAACATAACCTTCAGGGGCAGGACAGGTAAATTTGCCAAGAAGCTTTTATCTGTAGGTGAATCAGGAAAAGGGAATTGCAGGATTGCCAACCGGAGACAGAGTCTAGTAAGGAGCAATAAAGATAAATTATTGCATTGTTTAGATGATTTTTAAAGCAAAATATAACAATTGCAGATTCGTTGCTTGCAATTCACTTGTTTGATATAGTATTGAGAGAGCGCTACAAAACCAGTAATTCCGAGTTCTAACAACAGAGCGCCAAGTTCAGTAGCTGTCTGCAAACTTTATTTTGCTGCTGCTTTAATGAAAGCTGAAAAGGGAACATTGAAGCTGAGGTGTGTATGTGGCTAACGTAACCAATGGACCTCGTTTCCCCAGCCTGTTACTTTAGGAAAGCGCCATGGGGTGTTCAGAAAAAAAAGAGAAATGGAAGTGACCAAAAGGCACGTCACCTGCAGTGTTGATGTGCTAATGAGGGTCTGTGTTTGAGAGACATCAGTGCTTAAGATTCATTAGCAGCTAGAAGTCAGGAATAATCTGCTCCTGAAAGGTTGTAATTGCAAAATAGCTTTGGGATGTTTTTAAATCGTCTTCTTTTGGTGCATCCTGTCACAGTGACTGCCGAAGACAATTCCTGTATTTTACTAGAGCAAAACGTGGGTACCTGCGAGAAATGTCTTACTGCTTTTTCCCCAACCATTCTGGTGGGGAGGGAATGAAAATGAACTGAGCACACTTGCCGGCTCTGTGAAATTGGGAAGACAAATACAGAAACGCATTGATTTCAGCTAGAGGCCTTTGCCTTTCTTCTTTTGACGAGAGGCAGTTGCCAGTCACTGCTTCAGCCAGCTGTTCCTTCAGTTCGTCAGGCTGCAGGCTGAGTGAAAATTAATGCCGTATTGACTTAGTGAGAGACTCATTTGGTAGTTAAGGAAAATTAAACCTAGGGCTTGAATTTCAGCTTCAACAAAGGCCGTAATGGGCTTTGTTTTGCTCCTTGCTTTGATCTGCATGACGGGGCTAAATATTGCTGTTCAATAATGCCACTTTACAGCTGCAAACCTTCATGATTGCGAAGCCAGCACGGTTCTGATTAGCTCATCTTCCTGCCAATTAAACGTAATGGAGAGCTTTTCCTCATGTACCGTGCCGCAGACAGTACTGTAGCGATACAGCTT
This sequence comes from Larus michahellis, assembly GCF_964199755.1. Taxonomy (NCBI): domain Eukaryota; kingdom Metazoa; phylum Chordata; class Aves; order Charadriiformes; family Laridae; genus Larus; species Larus michahellis. The sequence goes on from NC_133899.1 coordinate 20,989,649, forward strand.
TCCTCCTGTGAGTTCTTGTGATGGTTTTGGAACAGGGCAGATACGCTCTTGGCCTTTTCTGGTCATTATCTGGCTTCCTCTTCTGCGTACTGTGCACTTGACCGCTCTTATTGTTACCTTGAAGGAGCTCCTGTCTGACCTCGTGCTGTTAGGAGAGAGAGCAGCCAGCCCCTCCAGTTCATCTCCTGGCAGGCGTAGCTAGAAAGAGCACGCACAAGCATCTAATCCGTTTTTAATTCTTAATTTCTTGCCCGAAGCAGGCGGTTGTGCCGGGGAATTGTCCGCTGTAAAGCAGCATGTTAAACACGCTTGTACAGTGCTTGCCTTGCAGGTCTCTCATTCCTGGCGCTGTGTGCCCCCTGAATATGGGAAGTATAAACACTTAACAGGAAGCAAATGCTGGATTTGATGGAAAATTAAAAGTGGGGGTGGAAAAAAAAAAGCCACAACCTGTGCAAATTCTGCCTCCTGGTGAGGGAAAATTAAAGCTGTCCTTTGTTAGATGCCTTCTGTCCTTGGGCTTGATGTCGCCGCTTCCAAGAATTGCAAGTGCACGTTTATAAATGTGTTTGCCATTTTGCACAAGAAAATTGTAATACAATTTCTTTCAGGTACAAAGCTCAGGGGATAAGTGCAAAGAAATCCATTGACTCCACGTTCTACCTTCTGCTGGACTTAATCACGTTTTTTGATGAGTATCACGCCGGTCACATTGACAGGGCCTTTGATGTAAGTTTCAAGAGTTCTGTTTGAAGTGCAGCCTTCCTAATGCCCTTGAAAGCCCAGAATGTCTCAAATAACATCACTTAAAGCAAAAATTTATATTTAATGACTTAGAAGGTGCTGCAGTGCTATAGGAACTTAAAAATTTCTTCCCTGTTGCTTAATAATCAGGAAGATCTTTCTGGAGCTGTTTTGTAGACACTGAACAAAGTATTCCTACTGCTTAACAAAGTCGGGAGATAAACCAATAAATAACAATGAAATGATTTCTCGTGAATGGAATCAGAGCATTCCATTAACACTTCAAAACTGTACTTTATTAGTACATGGTACATAGAACATTGATTATCTATCCTGATTCCTGATTTTGTTTTTGAAGATCATCGAACGCCTAAAGCTCGTACCTCTTAGCCAAGACTGCGTGGAGGAGAGGGTTGCTGCCTTCCGGAATTTCAGCGATGAGGTAGGTAATACTTCTTGGTTTTAGCTTCCAAAAGCCTTTTGCTGTGTTAAAGGGATCTTAAAACCTTGTCATCTCATCATTCTTATTCTTTCATGGGGAAATAGGATGGAATTATTTTGCATTTGTACAAGTAGACTCTTGGCTTGCAACATTTTCACCTTAGCGCTGCTCTTTGGAGCACTAGAATTCCCTACCCAGAAATCCTGTCTCCATTTTGCGGAAGGCATCTGCCGACGTGAATCTCTCTGAACTTACTGCGTTTGATTCAAGAATTCAGAATATTGAAAACTTTCAGCTGTGCTGCTGACTTTTGTAGGGTCTCGTGTTTCCTTCCCTCCAAATTAGAGGCATTCATGTAGTTGGGTATTAGCAGATGAAGCATAAAGGAAGGTTAATTATTCCTCTTGAACTGTTTTAACTGGAGGGTGACGCTTCTCTTAGACAGCGTTTGTGTGTATTTGGGTGCTTTGGAGTTTTTTTGTCTTCAGGCACTTTGGGTTTTATCAGAACTATCAAACATGAAGGTGCAGCCATTGTATGCCTCTGTCTCAAAACTCTGGGTAACTTTTTTTTGCCAGGCAGTACAGTCACAGCAGGGGTAACTGTTAAATGTGTGCCTATTCTATGAGTAAATACCAACCATAGTTACCATTGCTTGGTTTTCTGATAGCGTGTAGCAAGGGTAATGATTCTGTCAACCCACTTTTCATTGCAATGTGTCTCTTTTTTTTTCTTTTTTTTTTTTGGTCCCCTTCGTTGCGTAGATCAGGCACAATTTATCAGAGGTCCTGCTTGCAACCATGAATATTTTATTCACCCAGTATAAGAGGATGAAAGGCACCAGCCCAGCCACTCCTGCCAGACCCCAGCGGGTAATGGAAGACAGAGATTCGGTAAGATTGTAATCCTCCCTGTCTGACAAGTTTTCCTAGTTACTTTTTCCCCTGATTTCAAGGGACTGGGCTTCAAATAACTGTGAATCTCTCATGGTCTTTGCTTTTGAGTGCTCAGTTACTTAGAGTCTGAGACTACTCAGCTTGCTCAGTTACTTAGTCCTGAGACTAGGCTCTCATAACTTCAGCTTAGTGTAAAGAAAGGATATTGCTCTAAATGTCACTGAGCTAATTAAGATCTACACTATATATCCACCTCCTAGCAAGAGAAAACAAGTGTTCAGTTTGCTTCTTGGTGGGTTCTTAAACAGTTAACAGACGTGGACAGTGCGGTGTCTCTAGGATGGTTGCTGCTGCTGCCTTGACAACTGAGCTGCTGTTTTTCAAGAACCCGATTTCCACTCCTTTCGTTTGAGTTAGTACCCTGTTCATGCAGAACTGATGCCTGGTGGAAAGCCCCTTCCTTGACTCGCTTCTGTAGTGATGTGGGCTGACATTTTCAAAGTGCCCTTGAGCAATACACCCCGATGCCCAAGTACATTCACGTGGCGAATGGCTGTAGCGGTTTGCCAGTGGTGTTCTGCTGCCTCTGCAGCAGAGTGAGCAGCTTCCAGGGGCGGTGGTGCTTGGTCTGCCCGCCTGCTTTGAATGGCTGACAACGGTGGGTTTGACTTCACTGCTAAAGTCGATGCTGAAGCATTTCCCCCACCTACTATGGGAGCCCACGCCTTCAAGCCTCAAAATAGGTGCCACTTCATTAAAGGGCACAGACAGATTTGTGGGCACTGGCCTGTCAACATGCTGTGTCGAGCAGAAGGGTTCTCAGCTGAGCTGTCCTCGGCTTTGGTCTTGTAGGTCTTATTAAGTTAAAGCTGACACAGGCACTTGAAAACCAAGTTGACCAAACCACTCATCCCATCTTACAGCTTAAGAAATAAATATAAACTCCTTTTGAGAATGAAAACAAACTCGGGCCCCAGCCAGCTTTGCTCCAGGCTTTAGTCATCTGCAAAAGTGCCTTTGATCTGTGAATTGCAATATTGGTAAAAGTCTTAGTAGCGTCTCTAAATTACATCAGAAAATGAAAGGCTCACGTAACGATGCAGCCTTTGCGGGGTGCTGTCTGTGGGTGAGCTGCGGGATCCTGCCTTGCAACTGCGCTTGTGCTCTAGATCCGCAACACGGGAGGAGAAGGCACGCTGCTTGGGCTTCTCCCATCTTAAATTCTGCACGTGTGAAGAAGTCCCAGGCTAAGGCAACCTGTTACCTGCTCTGTGTGTTCCCCAGGTTAGCACTGAGCAAACAGCCTCAGCTCCTTGCTTTCCACGTGAGATTTTTATTTTGGGTTTGTGTTTCAGTCTTGTGCCTTACGTAGAAGCATTTACCATCTCCACAGGGCTGTAATGCTGTCAGGTGCCATCTAAGTATGAATACCATCGCTGTGGCCTACCAAAGATTGTTGGGCTGTTTGGTGATGGGCTCAGCAGCTTTGCTGGCAGGAGTTTGTGTAGAAGGAAGCCACTGCGACATCGTGTCCTACCAACAGCGCGCCTCTTACCAACGTGCTCAATGCGAGCGTGCTTCATAAACATGCTCTGCGCTCTTGTGCTCTTACTGGAGATCAGTTGATGATTTACCTTGCAAAAAACCTGTGAAAGCTTTGTTTTATCAGGCTTCCGGTTTTGTTAATCAAGCTTTTGGCCTTGCGGTAGGATCTCCTGGCAGCGGGGTGTCAGTGGTGTCGGAGACACGGGGTTTCTGAGTCGTGGAATCTGGCTGCCGTGGGCAATAAACACTGCGCTTAACGGTCAGAGGGGAAAAGTGGCTGCTGTCTCTGCAGCCAGGGAGGTGGTAAGAGAATAGTTATGTGACTGTAATGTCAGAAGGAAGCATAAATCTCCTAATGTAGGATTAACTAGAGAGAAAAAAATGTACAGCCCTGTACCTCCCAGCTGCCTAAAGATTTGCACGTGCAGAAAAATACCAGGCATGGGCACATGGAAGGTAGGGTAAGAATAGCTTTAGGCTCTGTTCCCCTTTTTTCTTACCCTGAAGAATTTCCTCCAAGACTGCGGGAGCAGGGAATCTAGATCACTTCAGTTTCCCTGCTTCTGGGGAGCAACTCGGGGGATTTTCGTGGTGGGAAGAAATGAGGACATTTCGAATGTGAGAAGAGAGGTTTTTCTTCAGCAAAATCTCCCGGTTCACTGCCGATATGAGCTTCTGCAGGCTGTGCTTGGCAAGAATTTTTCTGTTGAACTTCCCTGGGAGAAAGGCGGCTTTTCCTTTTTCCACGGGGAAGCAAATTTTAGGAGAAATCAGGTTCTTCCAGAAGCTTTAACAGTGTCGGCGTGTTGCCCAGTAGACAGTGCAAGCAAAAAAGCACCTTTATTTGAACAGGTCCTTTGAAGTCCCTGGGTTTTCTCTAGATCCTTTGGAGCAGACAGGTTCAAATCACTCTGTTCATCAGAAGAATTTGAAAACGAGAGGTAGTAGCTGTTCGTAAGACTGAGGTGCGTAGCAGGGAACGGAGTCCCCCAGAGTAGGAACACATGGCTCTTGAATTTGCCCTCTGGTGCCACGCACTGGTCTGACTGGATCCTGCTGGAATGGGTGGGGGGTAGAGGGGCTTTGGCAGGACCAGCGTGGAGCCAGCAGGGTGGAGAGGAATAGTACCTGGGGAGCCCCCTGAACCTAGCGATGCTCTCTGCTAGGACATCTGCTGTCCCGCTTTGGAGATCAAATGGGCTTTATTGAGAAATTATCGGGTTTGGAGTCGGAGCTGGAATTTTATCCATTTGTTTATTTCATAATTAAATTATCCAAACTTTGTTTTGAGTCTCTTTTTTTTTTGTTTGTTTGTTTTTTTAACGTATATACATTAATTAATTTTGGGAATGAGGGAGCAAAGTCCTGTCCCGCTTGGCCTGCTCCATTTTGTTGGATTTCAGGCAGAGATTGCCGCAAGCCCGGACTGCGGTGCTGGAAACTATGGCCGCGGTGACAGCCCTGACCCAGATGCCGGGAGTGCATGACAGCAATGTCATACGCTCCCTGCCCTGACCCAGGGTGGCCAGCTCTCTGGAGCAGCCCAAGGGCATTATCTCGGCAGCAAAATTAGGTCATGAAAGGAATGGAATTCTTTTTTTTTTTTTTTTTTTATTATTTATTTGTGATCTTACTTTACTAACATGCATTAAGTAATTACAGCCAATAGAACATCTAGACCTCCAGGCTGCTCTTAACCTCTGCAAACCTCTGACCGTTCTTCCTGAAGTGTTGCAACCTGTCATGTTGGTTTGATTTTTAAAAATAGACCGGCTCTAGTATCATTGCTACCGAAAAGGTAAAGGGAACAGTAACTTGCACTGCTCCTAAGCCTTTCTTAGTCACAGTGAGAGGTTTTGGTTCTTAATATTTTAATTCCAAAGAGTCAGATACCATGACATGCTTTTTTCATCTACCACCTGCTTTGACCTCCACTGAAAAGCAGGAGGTCAGACATAATTACACCACCTCGCCCTGTAACAGATTTGGAAGCAGACTAGAAGAAGTGTTGGCTGTGACTGGAACTGAACAAGTAATTTTCGGGCCACCTCATTAAGTAGCCACGGCATTGGTGTTAAGTGTCTTGAAGCAAACACGAGCATCCCGGCTTTTCCGTTATCAGCTTCCAAAGTTCCTCTGTTGCAATTGAATAACCGACTGGTTTAACATCACCCCGAAAAAGGGGTAGAATTTCCCAGATGGGCATCAGGGACGGTGTTTATAACTGTGGAAAAGAATCCTCTTGCCCTGGGAAAGCCCACTCCCTGCAGAAATTACAAGATTGCTGCAGTACAGCAACGGCCCACGTTGCTGAAAATGTTTTTTCTTGGGTAATTTTAAATAAATGGGATTTTTTTTTTTTTTTTTTACGCAAAAGGGTGACTCGACATGCTTTTAATGGTTGCAAAAGGAAATAATTGGATTTCCTTCCAAATGCGGAGATATATTATCCAGAGAGCAGCTCTGAGAAATAAAGGTTACATTTGCTTGTTTGAAAAGGCAAGTGTTTAACTCGGCTTTCATTGTGGGGTTTTTTGATGCTAAAGTAACTGTGCTTTATTTTTCTGTTTTTTTAGCAACTTCGATCTCAAGCTCGTGCACTGATAACATTTGCGGGGATGATCCCTTACAGAACATCGGGAGACACCAACGCAAGACTGGTGCAAATGGAGGTCCTTATGAATTAGCCGAGAAGCTTTTGCTTAGGGCTGCAGCATCCCGTGCCTGTCTTTAGTGCGTTCAGAGGGTGGGACCAGTATCGTTTTGTATTCTGTATTTTTGTTGATGGAAATAAATTTCTTTGGTTTCTATTTGTTTTTGACATTTTCATTTTCACCGGTTTTTGTGGTTTTATGTTTCTATTCATTTTCTTTTAAATTGGTTTGTATTTAGGAACTTGTTCTGAATTGGTTAAGGGGCTGTGCAGAGAAAGAAGCCATAGATTATGGGGAGGGACTCTTGGTCAGGGAGGGGAGCCGTAGGACAAGGGGGAGCGGCCTCAAACGCAAGAAGGGGAGATTTAGATTGGATATCAGGAAGAAATCCTTTATAATGGTGGTGAGCCCCTGGCCCAGGTTGCCCAGAGAAGCTGTGGCTGCCCCATCCCTGGAGGGGTTCAAGGCCAGGCTGGACGGGGCTTGGAGCAACGTGGTCTGATGGGAGGTGTCCCTGCCCAGGGCAGGGGGTGGCACTGGGTGGGCTTTAAGGTCCCTTCCAACCCAAACCATTTTATGGTTCTATGATCTGCAGTAAGGAGGTGAATGAGCAATTATATAGCAGAAGAGGAAGTGGAGAAGAAAACTGTGATTTAATGCTTGCTGAACATACAGTTTGCAAATTTTAGGTCTGTTTATTTTTTTGAATGCATGTTAAATGTTGAAAATCTGTTTATGATGCACTGCACGCATGACACGCTGTTGTCAGTCCATAATGTTGTCTTGTGTGGGGTGTGTGTGTGTTTATGTGGTGCAAATGAGCTCCGTGTGCTGCAGAGACTCCTTTATGCCTAACGAAGTTTAAACTCTTGGGTCGGCGTCTCAGATGTACACAGCTCTGCAAATCCTGGAGCTCCGCCGAAGTTTTTGCAGGAGCAGCTGGGCTGGGAAACAGGTATATTTTGGTAGGAGAGATTTTTTTGGATCAACACAGGAGTTTTTAGCCAGTTGCGTTCAAAATGATCCCGTATCGAGTTCACCAGGAGAAGTAAGAAGTCCAAGTGTGGCTGCGTTGGGCGTGGGTAGATATGACTGTTGGTTTAGCGGGAAACCTGAGTCCCACTGAAGCGAGGGGCATTAAAGAATAGTTGGCTTTAAATGTTTTGAGATAGAATTAACTCTGTGTGAAAGCCCAGGGAGTGTGTTATACTATAAGCTTTTCTCTTGAACGTAGGCTGCCTACCTTTGAAATGAAATGGGAGGAGTTTTGGTGGTTGCTCTTGTTGGTCCCTGCACACACGCCTTTCCACACTGCTGCTGTCTTGTTCTCGTTCCGTTTGTGTTACTGGGATCTGAGAACTCATGTGGTTCTGGGTACAGAACAGGCAACACAGGCAACAAAACCTCTAGGGGCTGATTTCAACCTTTGCATGTTAATAGCTATCGTGGGAGAGAATTAATCTCCATTTTGCAATGTCTGAGTTTAGCAGCATAGAGTGATATTTGACTGGCTTGATGACAATTTCCTAATCATTTTTTTTTCCCACCAGAAACGTTTTAGCATAAGTTTTGTCAACCTTTTGGACAGGAAGCAAAGGGATGGCTTGCCTGAGCCACCCAAAACCGCATCTCGGCGTTAGCGAACTGGCTGCTGGGGCTCCCAGCCAATATAGCTAGGGAATGCGTGGCACGGAGCGCTCCTACAGCACGGTCGGGATTGCTGCAGCTGAAGGCTGATTGAGACCTGGACAACACCCTGCAGGTAAAGAGGCCTTGGTGAGTTACCAGGGAGTTATTTTGCGGGGGGGGGCAGAATTGAATTGTCTAACAAAATGTCAAAGGTGAGTGTGGAAAACTTTATTAGTTATTATATTTCTGGCGTATTGCTGCGTGAGTGCTTCTTGGTATGTCTTGGTCGAAAATTCATCCAGTTCCCTAGAGAGAAGGTTACCAAAAAGCAGGAGGCAGAGCAAGGCGTCTTTCCTGACGCTCGCAGCCAGACCTGGTTGGAGGAGGGTTGCCCCACGTACGGATAATCCCTGCTGCTGTGTTTTTCCTGCTGGCGCTCAGCCCCTGTCCTCGAGTCACTCCCAGCATCAAACCAGCTCACGTACGGAGCGGCTGGCGAGTCTGTACCTGTCCTCGGGCAACCGCTGACCTGAGCGAGAGGGACAGCGTCTGCCGGAGTCTGTTTGGGAAGGGTGAAAGCCACCTTCCCCGCTCTAATTCCTGCTCCACCCTCCACGTAGGGACAGAAGTCCTTTGGGGCTCAGCTCTCACTGACGCCGTGTGCGGGACCTTGTTCTCCTGCCTTTGGCCCATCCCCTGCTCAGCTGAGCTGTTGTGCTGCCTCACTGGTGTGTTTCTGATGTCAAACGTTGAACCTAGGGACCTTGTAAACACAGCAAGTTGCCCTTTTCCTGTCTGCCCTTGGAGGATGGCTGTAGCAGATGCTTTCCAGTGCTTCTCAGCTGTCACAGGTGTTAGTAAAAGAGAAAATTGATGACTGTATGCAGCTTGCTCCCTTTGAGCTCAGTGGTTGTCACTCCAGCCTCTGGTCCCCTCTAAGCTAGGCAGAAACTGGGGTATTTCATACTTTGAAAAGCCAAGATGGTCCTTCTGTGATACACAGACAGAGGACACGAACCCCAGGGAGTCAAAGCCCTGGGACTAACCCTGGAAAGGTAAAGCCCAGCCCTGTTTCAGGCAAGATGTGAGAGGCTGTGGGTATAACAGAAGGTGCCACGCGTAGTTGGAATTAAACGATTTGTTCTTGATTGCCCTGTGATTTCTCCTTGCTCCTGTGCAGGTTGAGAACGTCCGTCTTCCCGCGTTCCCAAGAGCAGCGGGTTCCAGCCCCACGCCTGGGCCTGGCTTTGGCGAACCCGTCTCTTCTCTGCACGACTGCAAGGGCTTTGCTGCATTGAGGTAGATGTTGACGCACGTACTGGTGCTTTGCCGAGTAAGGCACCCCCGTGGTTTTCCAGATGTCACTGTTTTTTCTCCACCCCACACTTATTCTGCTGGAGGGGACAACGTGGTTCTGCTCCCCTGGGTCTTTGTACCTTCACACTCAGACTTGCTAAGGCTTAGCCTTGGTTTTCTAAGTATTCCTTCTGCTGGAGGGGCTTTTCGGGCTGTCAGTGAATTTTTAGGTTGTGTTTGGAGCAGCCTGCTCAAAGGTGGTGTCACTAAGCGCTCCCTTTACACCAGGGAGTAATGCTCGCTTTTCCAGCGTGGTGCCGTCCAGGGCGTAGCGAGAGCTGCCTCCGTTTTCCTCATGCACAAAAAGGGCTTCGATCTGCTTGGGCAGACTCGCACAGGTCGAACTGAAAATTGGGATAATGTGCGGCAACATCTGAGCAAGTCAGTGTTTGTAGTTTGCCGGCACAGTTTGCAGCAGATCTGTGGACGTTCATCTGAGCTGAATTTATTCTGAGTATAAGAATAAATCTTAATTAAGTTAATAAATCTTCTCTAAGTCAGTGGAGGGCTCTGACCCTTTGTACACGAAAAAAGTACAGGTGAATGCTGCAGATTAAATTTAGGGTAATTCCATCTGCTTTTTCCTACTCTGGGACTAACCCTCGGCAATGAAGAGCCTCCAGGTAGATGAGGTGCATCCTAAGGGGGGGGCTTGTTACTCTGAGTCAAACGCAGCTCAGGCTGGTGTTGCTAGAGAGGATTCGAGGAAGGAGTGAAAAGGTGTTTGCCGTGGGAGCGTGTGTGACCCTCCGTCCCGCTATGGATGCAACGTGCAGCGCATCCCGGTCCGTTCTCCAGGGTTTGCATGGCTCATCCCTGTGCATGTTTCACATCCGCAAGCACCGTGGTGTCAGCACGGCAGTTCGGAACGCTTCGTATCCTGCACGTCCTTCAAACCAGCTCGGAGTTGACGTGGTCTGGATTTACGGGGGAGTTGCAGAGGAATCTGCCCTATGTTACCTGTCCAGTGGCGGGGGGGAGGAAAAAACAAGTTAAAGCTCTGCCCGGGGGTTAACCGTGGGCTTCTGGTAAAAACTAAACTGAGCTAAGGAAGACAAGCCAGCTCATGTGAGGCTTTAACGGGTGCCAAGGAGCAGAAGCCCTGCTGAACCGTGCCCTGGGTGCCCTCCTAAACGCTGCCCTGCAGCCGCTCTCAGTGTGTCCCGTCCTCTCAGCTCAGGTTCTTTGGGTTTTGGGGTTTTATTATTTTTTCTTATCCCCCCCAACAACATTCATTCTTCTAAGTATTTTCAGAGCGGTGCCTGCACCGTTACCCCAGCGTACGCTTGGCTCAGCTGGTCCTACAGTCAGGTTACTGCCTCCGGCCTGCGAGGTACGGCCCCGCTCCTCTGCCTTTGCTTGGGTTTCCCCACGGACTGCAGATTCTGCATCTCCATCCTGATTTTTTTTGTTTTCCAGACAAATGCTAAACGGGGTGGCTCCTCCATTCTCCTGCCACTGCTGCATTTGTCTAAGACAGCACTTGGACCTTGTTCCTTGCAGGAGCTGAAGGAATTATGTTCAGAAAGAATGAAATCATGATTTTGTTGTTGTTGTTGTTGTTGTTGTTGTTGTTGTTGTTGTTCTTATTACCCTCTCAACACTTGTCTCCCCAACCTTAATAAACCCCGGCCTCTTGAAGCAGCCAGCTCTTTGCTTTCCAGCCTGGAGGAAAGAAAGGGGATATTGTTAATTCTAGTTGTGTGTCCCTGGGGTGGGACCGCGCTCAAATGCGGCCACTGTTCATGTCCCCGTACCGGCATTTTTGTCCTGTTTCTCTCTGGCTCTGAAGTTGGAAGGGATGGGAATAGTGTCTGGAAGAAGATGGAAGACGATGCCTTCGGCCCTGGCAGGTAAGGCTGCTGGCGGTGGCCTGAATAACCATCTGTTTTCCCAGGTTTCCTTCCCTGCACAGCCGAGAAGCTTGAGTCCTGCTGCGCATGGTGGGTTTGCAGAGTCCCTGCTTCCTTCCCGTGTCACCCAGGACGGTAGGTTCCCTCTTCCGCGGGGATGGAAACGGGACAATTAACAACTTTGTTGAAGTCAGAATACAGCGCTTTGGCAAACTTTAAAAGAAAGGTGCGTAGAAAGCATTGCACCACTCTCCGCCTAATTCGATTCACGTTCATTGGATGCGTTTAATAGCCAGAATGGTCCAGGGGATCGGCTGGAAGCCAGGGAAAGCCCTGCGGAAGCAACGTGGCAGCTCTCACTGTGCGAGCAGAGGGGTTGGAGCTCTCCTCTCCCGCTCCCAGCGCCGGACGGCCCCGGTATTGTTGCTGCAGCTGGTGTTGTGAATCAGGCCGACGACAAGCGCATCCTACTATCCGGCTATTTCACTACACCAGGGTTGCATCATACCACTCGCGTCGCTCTTTGCCCGGCCTCCGGAGTCTCGTCTCTCACCCGGAGCATCTTCTCTGGAGTCTCCTCTCTCGCCTGGAGCATCTTTGACCGCGCCGCATTTAACAGAGATACCCCCTGGTTAAGAGACTCCGTGATTCCTGCTGATTTGGGCAAGTTAGCGTTTCTGGTGAAATAATGAGGTTCTAAAATAAAGCCATTCCTGCTGGGCACGAGTCTGCTGCTGCTTCTGTTGTTGTGAGAGGAAGCCGGTGTCCACCTTTGTCACAGTTTGAGGAACCCACAGCAATTTATTGTCGTTTAGACAATTACTCTGTCGCCCGGTGACCCCTCCCCACTCCGGAAGGGGAATTGGGAAAAAACAAGGAAACCCGAGGGCTGAAATATAAACACATTTAATAGAATAAGACTAAATAATTAACATTAATAACACTAAAGAACCAGTACTGATCCCGATACCAATATAAACTACACGAGGACTATTCCCAGCCCGTTCCCCAGCAGAAGCCGTGCACTCCCCGCAGGGACAGCCAATGTGGGACCCTGCGAGCGCTGCGGCTGCGGGAGGAAGGGAAGGGCTCAGGGCTGCGGCACCGGGGCGAGGAGTGCTCAGGATGGCAGCCATCAGGGGAGGGAGAGAGAGAGAGAGAGAGAGAGAACTCCTCAGCAAACTTCCTAATTTATACTGAATGTGCCGTTCATGGCATGAAATAACCCTGTTGGCAGCTTGGGGCAATGCCCAGGTCTCTCTTCCCCTCGTCCCCGCACCTCGAAAACACCAAGACCTTGAAACCCGCACCCCAGAGCTGGCGGTAAAGTAAATATTGTCACCAATTCAGGCACCGGAGTCTTCTGAAAGTGCGGTTTTCCCAGGCATTAGAAGAGACCTTACTGAAAAGTAAAATTACTGAAAGAGAAATCAATCCTGTGCTGCTCAAACCAGGACAGCGCTGCGGGCGGCGTGAGGGGCGAGGTTTTTTCCCCTTGTCCCCATCTCTCCCTCCCCTGGGCCGGCAGAGGGACGGGTGCCGGGGTTTGGGGGGGCTGAGCGGTGGGGTGCGGGGGGGCTGCCTGTCCCCAGCTCCCGGGTAAGCGGGTGCGCGCCGGCCTTACGCCGTCGGGGACGACATCTGGCCACTCGCGCACAAACAACACAAAGCAAGTCCTCAAAAAGCAGGTTAAAATTTGTGCATGAATGCAAAAGATGGCCAGAGGCAGCCGGGCGGGCAGCCCCAATTTTCCATTAACTTGCAAAGCGCGGCGGGGGGGTGCTGAAGTTCAAATGGACTCTGGTGCTGCCCTCCAATTTTATTGCCCGCCGTCTTCGGCGATCTTATCTGTAACTGCTTTTCAGAGCACATGTGACAGCGGGCTGCCAGGGTATAAATGACGCCCGTCCCTCCCCCTGTCCTCGCTGCTGGTGGCCGTAGGGTGAGCGCTGAGCGGCAGCGCGGCCTCCGCTACCCTTTTATGGGAAGCGGTGGATTAAATCGGGCGTATTAAACTAAATTTGGGGGAGTTTGGAACCCTGGGTGCTTTTGGGGGGTTTCCCCCTCCCTGGGGTTAGGAGGGAAAGGGGGCTGTGGGAGCGTGGGCATCGCTGCTGCCAGCCCTGGGCAATCGCAGAGGGATGCGGCTGCTGCCACTCCGTGTCCCCTGGCCCCTCTGTGCCCCTTCCCAGCCCCTCGACATCCCTCCCGTCCCTCGGGGTCGCACTCCCCCCTTTCCCCTGGCTTCACCATGAGAAAAAGTGGCCGTTTCCCTCCCCGCGTCCGCACACTCGATGCCGCAGCCAAGATGTACGGGATCTGCTGGGTCGGGGGCAGTATCCCAGGGAAGGGCGAGGGTGCGTGGGAGTCTTACTCCCATTTTCCATAATAAATCCCAGTGGGAACCGAATGTTCCTGGGTCGGGGCCGGAGGCAAACTCAGCACCGCATTTCCCTGCTGCTCTGTCCTTGGGACTTAATTTCAAACCCGTTATCGCCGCCCGCATCGCGCGCCGGGAGGCAGCGGTGCCCATTACGGCAGCTTTGATACCCCTTCCAGCTATTTTTTTTCCCCCTGACCAGCTCAGGGTGGTTCGAGCCGATTCCTTTCCCCGTTAGCAACGGCGGCGGGTGGGTGCCGGTCACTTCGCGCCGGTTTTGCCGGGTATAAATCCGGCGAACCCCTCTCCGCCCCGTCCCTCGCCCCGGCAATGGCTGAGCTGCCCGTCCCGGAGCTGCCCCCCACCCTGTCCCGCTGCAGCGGCCGCTTCACCATCAGCACCCTCCTGGGCATGGAGGAGGGCGTCCGGGGTCCCTACGTGCCCGCCGAGGGGGCCGGCTGCGACGGCACCCACCTCTCCGGCAGCACCCTCTGCACCAGGACCTTCGGCTACAACACGGTGGACGTGGTGCCGGCCTACGAGCACTACGCCAACAGCAACGGGGTGGGCGATGGCAGGAGGGGCAGGCCCTCGCTGGCGGACCTCCACTCCATCCTCAAGGTAAGGCGGGGGTCATCCGCGCTGCCGGCACCTCCGGCATCCCCCTGGTTGGGCCACCATGGAGTGGCGTCTCCTGCTTCTTGAGGTCGTGCCCATACGCGCATCCCAAGAAGGGATAACCCAGCTGTTTCCAGCTGTGCCAGAGCTCTCCACCAGCGATGGCCGGCTGCCTTCAGCCCTGCCCGCCCTCACCTGCCCTCCCCTTGTCCCCACAGCCTGACACGGGCCACCTCCGCCCGCCGTTGTCGGAGCCACAGCGGAGCAATGGCGTGCCAGAGGCCGGGCCAGAGGAGGCACCGGAGGAGCCGGGCAGAGCCCCCACGCCGGAGCCCGTCCGCTTCGGATGGGTGAAGGGCGTGATGGTGAGTGCGACTGGTCCCACGGGGAGCATCCTCCTGCCCTCCCACCCCCATCCAAGCAGGGGGGCGATGCATTTGCTCCCCATCGTCACGTTTTTCCCAATATACATATATATAATCTTTTTCGCAAGCGTCCGTGTTCTGGACAATGCCCCCGCCCTCCCTGGCGGGTCTCTCGGAGGAGCAGGAGAGCCGGCATGGCCCCCGCTGTCCCCGGGCGCCCGCCCACTGAGGTCCCCTTCTCTGTCCCCCCCTCCCCAGATCCGCTGCATGCTGAACATCTGGGGAGTCATCCTCTACTTGCGCTTGCCCTGGATCACCGCCCAGGCGGGAATCGGTGGGTGCCGGCAGTACATGGCGGGCAGGACGGCGGCACCGGGCTCGCCGTTCCCCAAAACACCTTGGGGATGGTGGCAGTGCCAGCAGCATCGAGCGTGGGGCCATGTGTAGGGTCCCTGGGGGTCTCCTAGGGAGGCCGGGGGGGGGTCTATGGGGCTGGGGGGATGCAGGAACGAAGTGGTGCCCTCTCTCCACAGCCCTGACGTGGCTCATCATCCTGATGTCCGTGACGGTGACCACCATCACCGGCTTGTCCATCTCTGCCATATCCACCAACGGCAAAGTGAAGTCAGGTAGCGTGTTGTCCCCCTCCCAGCACGGGCTGTGAGGTGCAAGGAGAGGGGGCAGATAACGTTGCGGGGGGAGGCAGATAACACCATGGGGTGCTCCTGCCACCTCAGGGGGCACCTACTTCCTCATCTCCCGGAGCCTCGGGCCGGAGCTGGGCGGCTCCATCGGGCTGATCTTTGCCTTCGCCAACGCAGTAGCCGTGGCCATGCACACGGTGGGCTTTGCCGAAACTGTCCGGGACCTGCTGCAGGTGAAAGAGCGGCTCTGTGTGTTCTCTGTGTCCCGTCCCCTCCATCTCCTCCATCCCCACCTCCTCCATCCCCACCTCCTTCATCCCCACCTCCTTCATCCCCATCTCCTTCATCCCCATCTCCTTCATCCCCACCTCCTCATCCCCACCTCCTCATCCCCACCTCCTCCATCCCCACCTCCTCCATCCCCACCTCCTCCATCCCCACCTCCTCACCCCCACCTCCTCCATCCCCACCTCCTCATCCCCACGTCTTTCCCGCACAAGCTGCATTAATTATCAACGTTTATGTTAACGTTGGGCCACTGATAATCAACCACCAACTACTAAAAGTCGTGGCAATGCCGGTGGTTGGGTAAGAGAGAGGGTTATTTCCACATCGTGGACAGTTCCCCCTCCCCAGGAGCACAACTCCCTCATCGTGGACCCCACCAACGACATCCGCATCATCGGGGTCGTCACTGTGACGGTGCTGCTGGGCATCTCCCTGGCCGGCATGGAGTGGGAAGCCAAGGTACCGCTTGCTTCTTCTGCTCACCTTGTCCCCTTGGGCTGATGAGAGCCATCCCTGCTGCATCCGAGGAGCAGAGGATGCCCATAGCTCCCCCAAAACATGTGAGGGTGTCTCCTATGTCCTTCACCCTCTTGGCACCCAAACCCTGACCCCTCAGCTGGCTTTTTCTGGTCTGGCAGGCGCAGATACTGTTTTTCCTGGTCATCTTGGTTTCCTTCATAAATTACCTGGTGGGGACGGTGATCCCGGCCACTGCCGAGAAGCAAGCGAAGGGCTTCTTCAGCTACCGAGGTGGGTCCACCACGGGTCGGGGTTATGCTCAACAAGTCCAAGGGCATCACCAGAGCCCGGCTCTTTGCTGCCCTTGGGGGAGAAGTTTGCTCTGGGCAGGTGCTCCTCGCTGAGAGATGCCAGTAAATGCACGTCTTCCTCCCACGGGTTACCCGCCACAAGCGGTGGGCCTCCAGCCAGCACTGAGCTGCTTCAGCCAGGAGAAAGGCGGTTGGGAGGCCCCAAATGCTTCTCCTCTGCTTCTTCCCTAGCTGAAATCTTTGCCCAGAACTTCGTGCCCAACTGGCGTGGGCCCGAGGGCTCCTTCTTCGGCTTGTTTTCCATTTTCTTCCCGTCGGCAACTGGCATCTTGGCTGGGGCCAACATTTCAGGTGACCTGAAGGTGGGTTTTGAGCGTTGCTGCCTGAGCCGGTGCGTCTCAGGGTTCGACCCTGTGTTCCCAGGTCTTTGGCTTTGATCCAGCTTTTAGACTCTATTTCATTTCTTCCGGAAACTTTGGGGAAGGCTCAGCCAGGAGATGCTCTGCCCCTTTGTGTCGCAATGAATTCAGATCCCTCTTGTGAAACAGCAGCCACAATTAAGATGCTGCTGGAAAGCTGTCTTACATCTCTCTGCGACTCCCTTGGGCAGGATCCCGCCGTGGCCATCCCCAAGGGCACCTTGATGGCCATCTTCTGGACCACCGTGTCCTACCTGGTGCTTTCTGCTACGATCGGTGAGCAAAACCTCCTTGGGTGAGCTGAAAGGGGTGGCCTGGGAGGAAGCAGGTGGTGGGAAGGGGGAGCGAGCCATAGATGCTGGCACTGATATCCCGGGCCGGCACGGGTGCGGGTGGTGAGCAGGTGCTGTGTGTCCCCCTGCCAGGCGCCTGCGTGGTGCGGGACGCCTCGGGCAGCCTGAACGACAGCATGGCGGTGGGCTCGCCGGGCTGCGAGGGACTGGCCTGCGGCTTCGGCTGGAACTTCACCGCCTGCGCCCAGCGGCAGAGCTGCCGATACGGGCTCAGCAACTACTACCAGGTGCTGCTGGGGGCCATCACTCCCCCCCAGTCCCAGCTCCTGACCGGGTTTGTGCTGCAAGGGGTGGGTTTCCCGGGACAGCCCCATGTCCGCCTCGCCCCCAGCATCCCGGGAGACACCGGGGAACATATTTTCCTCGGGCTTTTGGATGTGGCTGGACTTCACCGTCCAGATAACATTGATGGAAAAGCCCTGTGGGTGGCAGGATGGGGCCCATGGGCTGGAAATCCCTTAGGGCCGGGGCAGGGGCTGATGCACGGGGGGTGCCGGGGGTCCTGACCATCTGCTTTTGGGGCAGAGCATGAGCATGGTGTCCGGATTCGGCCCCCTCATCACGGCGGGGATCTTTGGCGCTACCCTCTCCTCGGCGCTGGCCTGCCTCGTCTCAGCACCCAAAGTCTTCCAGGTAAGGGGGTGGCATGTCCGTGTCCGCCGGCTCCCGTCCCCGAGCCCAGCAGCAGGAGCGGGCGATGCTCCCGGCGTCACGCTGCTGGCAGCAGATGTACGACTGCGGGGAGGGGATGTGCTCAGCGCCGTGGGGCTTTGTGGCCACCAGCAGCCCCACGAGGGGCGAGGAGGATGCGAAGGCATGAGGCCAGTTTGGTCCTTGCTCTTACGGGTGCAAGACGCACCACGGCGCTGCCATCCCACGTCCCCGGCAAAGTCTGGAGACCCCAACACGTCTCTCCCCACAGTGTCTCTGCAAGGACCAGCTCTACCCTCTCATAGGCTTTTTCGGGAAGGGCTACGGGAGGAACAGCGAGCCCATCCGCGGCTACATGCTCACCTACGTCATCGCCGTTGGCTTCATCCTCATCGGTAGGTGCGTGGCGCCCTCCCGGTGCCCGCCGCCAGCCGGGTGACTTCGTCCCCGCCACCAACTCGCTCTCCTCCTCCTCCTCCTCCCCACAGCCGAGCTCAATGCCATCGCCCCCATCATCTCCAACTTCTTCCTCTGCTCCTACGCCCTCATCAACTTCAGCTGCTTCCACGCCTCCATCACCAACTCCCCAGGTGGGCTGTGCCGTGCCGTGCCACGCCGTGCCGTGTGGCGGGGGGCTCCCCGTCCAGCTCCCCGTCCCGGCAGCGGCCACTGTCTGTGTTTGCGTGCAGGCTGGCGACCCTCCTTTCGGTATTACAGCAAGTGGGCCGCGCTCTTCGGGGCCGCCGTCTCGGTGGTGATCATGTTCCTGCTGACCTGGTGGGCAGCCCTCATTGCCTTCGGCATTGTCATCTTCCTCCTGGGATACGTCCTCTACAAAAAGCCGGGTGCGTGGCGGTAACCCGGCACGGGCGATGCCCCCGGAGGTGTCTGGCCCCGTTACTGATCCATCTTCCCCACGTAGATGTCAACTGGGGCTCCTCCATGCAAGCCAGCTCGTACAACATGGCCCTCAACTACTCGGTGGGGCTGAGTGAAGTGGAGGAGCACATCAAGAACTACAGGCAAGGGCGGCTCGCCGTGATGCCAGGCGTGGAGGGAGGGGGGATGCAGAGCCAACCACCACCACCGACAAACCCGGGATGGCTTCATGCCCATGGCCACGTCCTCACCACCATCCTCAGCGACCGGTAGCCCCAGCAAAATGTGGCTGTGTCCAAAATCCCACGCCTTTGCCATGTGGGCAGAGGTGGAAAGCGGGGCAAACCTTCCCTTCCCGGTACCAGGCAGACACAGACGCGTTGGTCTCATCTGATATAAAACGATCAAAGAGTGAGGGTGGCCGCTCAACCACATGTTTTCGTATCGTCCTAAAGACGCTCCCTGTAGTTGCCACTGGCTGGGCACGGGAGAAGAGACGTGGCTCATTCCAGAGAGGCTCGGTGCCTCCCAAGTACCAGCCTTGGCTCTTCCCTCTCCCCGCCCGCAGACCCCAGTGCCTGGTGCTGACCGGCCCCCCCAGTTTCCGCCCGGCCCTGGTGGACTTCGTGGGGACGTTCACCAAGAACCTCAGCCTGATGCTCTGCGGCAACGTGCTCATCGTGAGTCGCCTGCAAAAGCCAGTTGGTTCCTTGTCCTGGGGGCTCCAGGGAAATCCAGATGTGTCCTGGTTGGATCACGGGGCCGTGGGTGGAAACGTGCACATCTGCATGCCGCCAGATGATGAAATGTTTTGTCTGAAAGCCTCTCCAGCTTGTTAAGCAACAGTGATGAAGCACCAGGATGTCCACGTGGGCTAACGGCTCCCCCTTGCCAACTAATTGCCAAAGAAAAGATGGGGTAGGACGAGGCGGTTGCTCAGAGGACAGGAGTGGTCCTACAGCCCTGAAGAGCAGCTGGGGCCATGGTGCAGCAAACGCCAGCTTGTCCACAGCCAGGGGGCTGCTGGCATCGTGTGTGTTGGCTGTTGGCTCCCACATTTGCTGGTTTTCTTGCTGTGATTGCAACCACCCATCAGGTCTTGCCACTGATTTGGGAAGAGAGGAGCTGGAGGTCCTTGGTGGCAAGACCAGCAGCTGGAAGGGGCCGCCTGTACCTGAGTCCCTTCCCCTTCTCTCCCCAGGGACCGCAGAAGCAGAAGATGCTGGAGTCCCGGCTGACGGCAGATGGACACATCAAGTGGCTTATGAAGAGGAAGATCAAGGCTTTCTACACAGATGTGGTGGCTGAGGATCTGAGAAGCGGCGTCCAAATGCTCATCCAGGTAGAGCCACCTTTGGCCGTTGACCGTCAGGTCTTCCATCACGGTTTGGGGGGCTCTGACCCCCCTCCCCGACCTCCGGGTACCCTACTTTGCATGGATCCCTTGTGGGCTGGCATCGCCCGTGTCCATGGCGTCTCATGGGGACATCTCTCCGTAGGCTGCCGGCCTTGGGAAGATGAGACCCAACATCCTGGCCCTGGGCTACAAGAGGAACTGGCGGACGGTGTCCCCGCAGAGCCTGGAGGACTACGTGGGCATCCTGCAGTACGGCCACACTGCATCCTCCACCCCCGGGGACGCCGGTGGTGGCCCCACGAGTGAATGTGGGGACACTGTGGCCACGTGTGCGGCATCTGGTCAGGCTGGCAGTGCCACCCAACACGAGCTGGCCACCGTTAAGTGCGTTCTCCTTCCTTCCAGCGACGCCTTCGATTTCAAGTACGGCGTGTGCTTAATGAGAATGAAGGAAGGGCTGAATGTTTCCCGAGTGATGCAGGCTCACGGTAAGCAGTTTTGGGCAGATGCTCAGAGACGTGCCGGAGCTTTGGGACGTGCCAGCCAGCAACGTGTCCCCAGGTGAAGGTCACACTCCTGGGCTGGAACCGAAGGGGATGGGGACATCAGGGTGCTGCCCTGCTGCCCGTGCTGTTGTCCTCCCTCCCCAGTTAACCCCACGTTCGAGGCAGCGGAGCACCCCGAGGGGAACGGCACCAGCGGCAGAGCAGCCCCGGGCACAGGTTGGTGCTGGCTCGGGGCCACCCAGAGCATCCCCGGCTTCGAGGATTACTTTCGGGGAGCCACATTCGCAGGGAGGGCGGTGGGTTTCGGCAGCGATGGGGAGCAGAGCTGGGGCCAGGAGGAATCTGTGGCCTTTAATCCGTGGCCAGCAGTACCCATCGCCGACACCGGGACCCTCTCGCCCCAGCAGCGGACCCCGCCGCCTTGGCCGGCGAGCAGCAGGCGAGCACCATCTTCCAGAATGAGCAGGGCAAGAAGACCATCGACATTTACTGGCTCTTCGACGACGGAGGTAACCTTCACCTTGAGCTGCTGTGGCTCTTCACCGTCCGTCTGACCAGCTGAGGCGAACCCAGCCCCTCCACCGCGCTGCCCGGGAGGGCTCAGTCCTCGCCGAGTGGTGCCAGGGCATCGCTGGCATCGAGAAAGCACTGGCGAGCCCGTGGGGTCACCACCGCTGCGTCTCCCACGGGGTGTTTTGGGGCCAGGTCTCACGCTGCTCATCCCCTACCTCCTGGGGCGCAAGAAGCGGTGGGCAAAGTGCAAAATCCGGGTGTTCGTCGGCGGGCAGATCAACAGGATGGACGAAGAGAGGAAGGCGTAAGT
Source organism: Larus michahellis (assembly GCF_964199755.1). Lineage (NCBI taxonomy): Eukaryota > Metazoa > Chordata > Aves > Charadriiformes > Laridae > Larus > Larus michahellis. The sequence continues at coordinate 21,010,821 of NC_133899.1, forward strand.
GCTGGTGGCCGCTCACACCTGCAGCTCCTCTGAGCCACGCGGCCACCGCCGCTGTCCCCATGGGGGGGTGGCAGGAGCCACTTCCCCCTCCCCGAGTCCCCTGGGCTTTGCTGTAATGGGTTTTTGGGCTCCAACATGGCTTCTTTGCCTCGCTCCTACAAAAACTCAATGTGATTGCGGTGTGGGGGAAACCCAAGTGGAAACCAAGGATGGCAGCGGGGGTTTCTGCTTCTGCCGGGACGGGTCCCCTCCAGAGCCACCGCGCCCTGCTAATTTTTGGCAAATGTTTCCTTTTCCCCCCGGCAGGATCGTCTCTCTGCTGAGCAAGTTCCGCCTTGACTTCCACGAGGTCCACATCCTCCCCGACATCAACCAGAAACCCCGGCCGGAGCAGTAACCGCCCCCCTCTCCTTCTCCCCCCGCCCCCAGCACCCGCAAAACACCCCACCACCCACCCCACCGGGCCCCCTTCCCTGGCACCTTCTGCTTGTCTTGCAGCATCAGGAGGTTCGAGGACCTGATCGCTCCCTTCAGGCTGAACGATGGCTTCAAGGACGAGGCCACGGTGAACGAGATGAGGCAGGGCTGTCCCTGGAAGATCTCTGACGAGGAGGTCAACAAAAACAGAGCCAAGGTAGCACCGGTGGTGGGGACGACTCCCGCAGAGGGTCTCCTGCTTTCGAGACAAAATTCGGTCTTTTTGGAAACAATTATTTTGCACGTCAACCCTCTCTGCTCCGCAGTCGCTCCGACAAGTGAGGCTGAATGAGATTTTGCTGGATTACTCGCGGGACGCGGCGCTCATAGCCATGTAGGTGCCAGCACCGCCTGTTTCTTACCCCGTGGCAATGGTCCCTCTGGATGTTCCCCCGGCGCGGGGAGATCCTGGCCGCACACCCCAGCGCCACGCTGGAATGGTGCAGCATCGCGGGGAAAAGCCCTTGGAGGGTACCAAGGGATCCGGCCACCATGAAGGTGGGGGGAGGATGTGGCATTGACCCTTTTTTTTAGGGAAATAACCTGCAAATTAGCATGGGATTGGGAGAGGGGCCAAGGAGGGAGCTCAGCTTGGGGGGTTGGCCGAGGGGTCTGTGTTCGGCCGCGCTGAGCCGGCCCCTCGCTGCCGCCGCAGCACGCTGCCCATCGGCAGGAAGGGTCGCTGCCCCAGCTCCCTCTACATGGCCTGGCTGGAGACCCTCTCGCAGGACCTGAGACCCCCCATCATCCTCACCCGCGGCAACCAAGAGAACGTGCTGACCTTTTACTGCCAATAAAAGCTCCTGGACCCCTGCCGACTCGGGATGTGAATTTTTCAGGCTGGTTTGGTTTGACCTCGGAGCACATTTGCCCGGTAGTCCAGGGGAGACGCGAAGGCACGTGGTCACCAGCTCTCGGGAAACCCTCTTACAAAGGCATGTTTTGCCCATCTCAGCCTTTGTAGCTTGTATCCAGGTAGATAGATATGTACAAGCACAAGAAGGACACGGAGCTGTTGGAGCGGGGCCGGAGGAGGCCCTGGAGATGCTGGGAGGGCTGGAGCCCCTCTGCTGGGAGGACAGGCTGAGAGAGCTGGGGGGGTTCAGCCTGGAGAAGAGAAGGCTCCGGGGAGACCTTCCAGCCCCTGCCAGGCCCTAAAGGGGCTCCAGGAAAGCTGGGGAGGGACTCTGGAGCAGGGAGGGGAGCCATGGGACGAGGGGGAAGGGGTTTAAACTGGAAGAGGGGAGATTTAGGTGAGATCTGAGGCAGAAATTGTTTGCTGCGAGGGTGGTGAGCCCCTGGCCCAGGTTGCCCAGAGAAGCTGTGGCTGCCCCATCCCTGGAGGTGTTCAAGGCCAGGCTGGACGGGGCTTGGAGCAACGTGGTGTGGTGGGAGGTGTCCCTGCCCAGGGCAGGGGGTGGCACTGGGTGGGCTTTAAGGTCCCTTCCAACCCAAACCATCCTATGATCCTATGGTTCTACATAAAAATAATGCAGGTCCCGTATCACAGGCATCACTCTGGCTCTTGGTTTAGCCGGAGTCATGCAGGTCAGGTGTAGGGTGCCATCCAGAGAGCAGCAAGGGGACAGTGGGACCCCCCACGCCTGCTCCCCAAGGAGAGCCTGAGCCGTGTACAAGGACGGAGACACTACCCCAGCAAAGCCACGGTCACGGGGTGAGAACCCCTGCACCGAGCCTAGGGGCTGTGGGGACCCCGCACGTCCGCTGGGGAACGGGGACTCCCAGCCTCGAAACAAGCTGGGACATCCCCAACAGCCGAGAAGCAGCAAGATGTCACCTCGGGCTGCGGTGCCTGGCTGCAGGCGCACATCCAGCCCCTGATGGAGACAAAACTCACCACCAGAACCAGGATATTTCCTGGTGCCGAGGGCCCCGGGCGGGAGAAACCTGCCCCGTGTGAGGCAGGAGCAAAGCTTGTTTCCCAAACCACAACCTCGTCGCCCGTCAGGAGAAACACGTGACTCCGTTCACCTCCATCTTTACAGAATTTACTGATAATCACCACCAGGATCAGAAGTGTCAGTAAAAAAATAAAATTTACAGAGTTTTCTATCATACAAAGATTTGTTCGCGACAGCCGCAGTCGTTAGTGAGACAGGAAGTCGGGCGGTATCTAAATCAGCACAGAGGATGTTCGTGCACACAAAGCGGGGCCACGAGTTTCGACTCACACAGCAACGTTTCCCCAGGGCAGGCGGCTTCTCTGCAAGGTGTTTCCTGGACCGATACTCCTGGCCGGGGGTTCAGAGCACTGCCCAGCCCGGGACACCTCGGCATTGACAGTTTTGCAAGCTCTTGGCAGCTTTTGGCAAGTTTGACTGAGTGAAGTCTACCGAAACCCGCTGAAAACTGAAGGAATTCCTCGCCTCGCCTCACTCAGGATAAGGAACACAAAGGGAAGACCAAAGCGACGTGATGAGAGGGGAGGAAACCACCGGTTGTGACCGATCTGGTGCATCAACTCAAAACCATTCCTCCTTCCTGTTTGGATCTGGTTTTACTGGAGAGGGAGGTCAGGAAGGCAGCTGGGGGAGTGGAGGAAGGTCTGTGAGTACCGGGGCGACACAAAGAGCTCTCCCCCAGCGCTAATACCTGTCACGACAAGTCAGCAGCTGATTTTTCACCTTTTATGCAAGAATTCCCTGAAAATTCCCCAGCGTCTGGGCACAGAGAGGCACCACCAGCTCCAACCACTCAACTTCCAAACACTGGCCGAGCTGCCAACTTTTCAAGTGAAGCAGCACCCCACATCCCCAAAACGACTTCAGGTCATCACAATGGGTAAAAATCAGGAGGTTTTCGGTTTGCCCAGCACCAAGTGATTTTTTTTTTCATTTGTTCTGAGCTCTTAACAGCCTGGATTAGTCCCCTGTGTGCCTCAGCCCCGTTACTGCAGAGGAACCATCCTTGTGCCATGGCGCACTGATAAAGTGCTTTCCCAGTTGGAATCAGCTTAGTCCTTGCTACTGAGGGATGCCAGGCGCCAGGGCAGGGGGAAAGGGAAGCACAGCGGGTGCCCAGGACACAGTTTCTAGCGTCACCCAAAAGGTAAGGCCAGACCCGCCCAGTCTAAGTCCCATGAGGGACTTTTCATTCATCCAGGAAAACACAGTTTAATTCACGTGAATCAAACCAGGGACTCCGGACACGCGCTGTGTGTGCAGGCATTTGAAATAAGAAGTGGGAAGGGGGAAAGACATCTAGAGAGATCATTATTCCTGCTTTTTCACTGGGGGCAGAAGCAAAGAGGGAGGGAGAGGCTCAACCGTCCCCCGGGGGATGCGGCGGGAGGAAAGCCGGCTCTCTACCATCAGCACAGCACACAGGGCACTCCGAAGATCCAGGGTTTAGTATGTGTTACACTGCTTGGACCTCACCCACCTAAGAAGAAGGATTCACATTAAAGTCTTTCCTAAAATGCACAGCCTCATTCCCTGAATTAACACAGGCTAAAAATTACGAGTCATCTCAGTAAATAGTTCCCAAAAAACACCTCTCTCCATCAGCTGTCAACAGACCACTCTGGATAACTTAGTACATAAAGAGAAGTCCTTTCTTCATGATCAACCCGTGGCCCTGTTGAGGGTTGTTTCAGCACAGAGGACATGGGATTCATGGAAGATAACTGGCCTTACGAAATGTTGCAGGTAAAAAAGGCAAGCTGGTTTAGAAATCAAAAGAGTTCAGCAAAACCACAGATGGGAATTGTGTCCTGGGAGGCTGGACACAGACGGCGCCTTCCCTCGGCAGCCCGCACGACTGTCAGCTGGCGATAAACAAACACGGATCACAGCAAAGCCACGGAGCCGGCTACAAAGCCGCATCCTTTGAGTTCAACCTCCGCTTCCCCAAGGACCCCAAAAAACCAAGCCCCCAGAAAGCGCCCAGGTAGCAAATGGAGAGCCCCGGCTGCGTGGCATGCCTCCAGGCAAAAAGGCAGATCTAAGAGTTAGTTAAAAATCACTTAAAATGAAACAAACTAAAACAATTCATTAGGAGAGATCACACTGCCTGCTGCAAGGGTTGGTTTGGGGCTGTGTTCACACGGCATGCCCCTGATGGACGCGGGAATCACCCAGGCTCCTCGCAGGCATCCCCACACTGGCACGCTGCAGGTGGGATGCCGAAAACACAGCACGCTCCCCGCCCCCACACCCGGGGAGCCCCAGTCACAACAGCCCAGTGCCAGCCATGCAGTTGTCACCAGCGCAGCCAGCGAAGCAGCAGCGAGCTGCATTTTCTGTAAGCCGGCCAGCGATGTTTACATGTCCGTGAAGACACCCAGTTCCGCCACACCAATGTAAACATGATCAGCAAGTAAAAAGAAAAGGGAGAAGATTAAAAATACGAGGCTCCTTCAGAGCCTGAGAAGCAACAGCGCACGGTCACGCATGCGCCCTGGGATTTCTAGTGTGGGCAGCAGGGCGTAACGCCCATTCAGCTTTGCTTTGCCTCTTGGGCAGGAGGTACACAGCGCCAGGAGAGCTTCACCATAATAAAATTCATAAAAACAGTGCCAGTTATTTCCCCTGCCCCAGCATTCATAGTCACAGCTCTCGGACACAGATTTGCACTTTTCATCTGTCTAAAAAGAGTTTTCCATTTGCTGCTCCCAAATTCACTATGACCAAGACCTGGTATTAGGAAGCTGGGGCCAGGAAGAAAACAAATTAATTTTCTCATTTAGAAAATTCACATTAAAAGAGCTTCAGGTTCACTGCAAACAAAGCAGCAAGAGTTCAAAGCGTTAAGTGAGCTCCGAAGACATCACATCACTCTGTGGCAGTGTTTCTACCCCAGAACAGCCGCTGTCACCTGCAATTCATCACTGGTGAAAGGTACGTGGGCCTCCTCCTCTGGAATCCATTTCCCTATCCTCCAGGGAAATAAAGTTTCACTTGGCACTTCATGTTACAAAAAAAAGTAACAAAATTCACAATGTTTAGCTTAATTTGCAGCCATGCTGGAGGCAGGAGCAGGCCTTCATGTATCTTTTAACCAGTGGAGAATCACACGGCGAGGCACCCCTCGAATTGCGCTCACTGGTTGGTTGTTTCAGAGATGGTGCCGGCAGCAGGTCCTTTGCTCTTCCTTCAATCTGTGATCTCCAGCGTCTGAGGAAGAGCTAGAGAGTGGCTAAAATGCGCAGAAACGAAACCACCACCACGCAGAATGTCTGGCCCACTCCTAAAATGAGGGCTTCGAAGGGAATCATTTTTTTCCCCGCAGCTCTGTAAACTCCAGCAATGGCAGCACCTGCAGAGAGGGGAAAAAGCCAAAACGTGAATGTGTGACAGCGCACGTGAGACACACGCTGTTAAACCGCAGGGACGAAGGGGGAAGTCTCTGAGGATGTGAGACTGGGACAGAGAACAGAGGGGGTTTGTGGGAGAGGGCCCCAAACCCCTACACACCGGCTGGCAGAAATGCAGGACTGGGTTTACAGTGACAAACCTCAGCCAGTAACCAACGTGGCAATGGGTAAATTGGTGAGGAAACGCTACTGAGGCCTCCAGAAGGCTTGGAGGTTGCCGCAGTTTTGGACATACTCTCATCACAAGATCCTCTACGCCACAGTCCACAAACTGCAAATATCATCCACTTCTGGGCACAGAAACCAAACCTGCAAGTGCTTTTGCTCCCAGTGCTCAGAAACCTGAAAGCCCACGCGGCTCTACACTTGACGGGCATGTGTGATATCCCTGACAAAGGGCTTGGTAGGTGGGATGCTCCACCTATGTGTGTTCAGTTTTGGGCTCCTCACAATGAGAAAGACATTGAGGTGCTGGAGCGTGTCCAGAGAAGGGCAATGGAGCTGGTGAGGGGTCTGGAGCACAAGTCCTGTGAGGAGCGGCTGAGGGAGCTGGGGGTGTTCAGCCTGGAGAAGAGGAGGCTGAGGGGAGACCTTCTCGCTCTCTGCAACTCCCTGAAAGGAGGGTGCAGCCAGGGGGAGTCGGTCTCTTCTCCCAAGGAACAGATGATGGGACAAGAGGCCTCAAGTTACACCAGGAGAGATTCATATCAGATACCATGAAAAATTTCCTCACGGAAAGGGTTGTCAAGCATTGGAACAGGCTGCCCAGGGCAGTGGTGGAGTCGCCATCCCTGGAGGTGCTTAAAAGCTGGACAGACGTGGTGCTGAGGGACGTGGGTCAGTGGTGATTTTGGTAGTGTTGGGTTGAGGGTTGGACTCGATGATCTCAAAGGTCCCTTCCAACCTAGATGATCGTATGATTCTATTCTATGAACTCTTTCAAACATGGGTCGAGGGGGGAATATAACCAAAGCATTCATCTCCTCTCCACCCAGGGAATGCCGCGGTACGCCACGCTCCCGAAGGCAACCTCTGATTCTGACAAAGCCACCCGGCCGCTATTTTCGAGCATCTACCGTACTTGTCAGGATGCCGGCGGTGATGGGTCCCACGATGCCCATCAGCAGGAGGCTCACGGACATGAACCTGCCGTACTTGTGATGCCTGAGCGTGAAGAGCGCTAGCAAAGCAGCCGGGACGTGGAAGGAGAGGGAGGAGACCAGGGCCCACAGGAAGACGCCATACCACATCTCTGTGGAGAGAAGGGCCGTGAGGGCAGGCTCGGGGCCCACGGGCCTGAGGGCCCCGCTCCGAGCAGGCCCCGCGGCGGGGAAGGGTACCTGGGAAGGTGGAGAGCGGGCTGGAGTAGGTGGTGGTGCCGTTGCCCACACGGGGCACCAGGCGGAGGCTGAGGATCTGTTGCAGAAGCCCCCCGCCGCCGCCCGCCTCGCCGCCCTCCATCCCCTCACCGGCCCCGCCGCCGCCATCCGCCGGCTCCCCTTCCGCCCGCCCCCTTCCGCCCCTCCTAGCCAATGGGAAGCGCCGCACTGTGACAGACAGCGCTCCCCGCCAACCGCCGCTCGCCAGGACACGCCCCCCCCGCCCCCGCGCTGCCATGGGAACGACTGTCGGCCGCAAAGGAAACCGGGAGCCCGCTCGCACCGGAAGCGCCTCCGGGGCTGGAGGGGCGTTCTAGCCCCCTCGGCGGCTTTCCCCTCGCTGCTTCCCGTCCTCGGCGCCGCCTCGGTAGGCGCAGTCACCTCCCACCCCGCCAGGGGGCGCCACGGCACCGGCGGCGACGCTCTGGGCGGCGGCGGGCGCGCGTGAGGAGGAGGCGGAGGCGGCGGGCGTAAGGAGGCGGCGGGGCCGGCATCATGTCGGGCTCGGAGGAGTATTCCTCGGCCGAGGACGAGGACTACGTGCCCTCGGGTGAGCGGGGCCGGGGCCGGGGGCGGCGGCGGCGGTTCCGGTGGTCCCTGTGCTGACCGGCTGTGCTTGCAGGTGCGGAGTACAGCGAGGACGACGTGAGCGAGCTGGTGCGGGAGGAGGCGCCGGACAGCCCGCGGCCGCCCCGCGGCAGGAGGAGCCCCCGCCGACCCGCCAGCAGGTATGGCCGCGGGAGGAGCCGCCCCCGGTTCCCCGGGTGGGAACATCCGCGTTTAACTCGGCCCGGCCCGGCCGGGAGCCGCCTCCGCCGGGGCTCGTTCCGGCGGGTGCAGCGCTGAGGGGCTGAGAACGGCTTTTCTTCGTTCCGGTTTCGCGTCAAAGGCAGAGATACTCGGGCTCGAAAGACGCCGTGCCTGGAAACCCTCCCCAGCAGCTAGTTCTTGTCCTTTGAATAAGCCTTTTTAGGTAAACCACTTTTTGGTGCCACATATGTGCAGTTTATTTAAAATTGGTTCCTATTCTGCCCGGGTTCTCCTCCCCTCATGGTTCCTACAACATCCCGGAGTCCATTATATACTTATACGCGTGCCAGACCACTTCAGGGGTCTGCCCGCTGCGGTCTCGCTGCGTTCTCTGAACAGCATCATCTCTTAATTAATTAGCCTCACCCCCAGACGTTAGGGGAAACATTTCAGGTAGAATGTCTTAGCGAGAACACGATATACTGTGTTGGTTCAGCTCTGGAATACTGTTGCAGCACCTCACTGTGTGTGTGTATGTATATATATATATATTTTGGTATCTGCTTCCAGGAAGAGGAAGAAAGGAGGTCTCTTGCTAGAGCCAGATGAGAAAGAGGAAGAAAAGGCTCAGCAGAGTGAAGAGGAGGAGGAAGAGGAGGAAGTGGATAATGTAGAGCAGGTGGAAAGAAACAGAGAAGAAGAAGAAAAAAGGAAAGAGGATGCTCTTTGGGCCAGTTTCCTTAGCGATGTGGGACAGAAACCCAAAGCGGTGGCTGCCACACAAGTGACACAAGGAAAGAAGGTAACGGGGGCCTGGGCCTTCACCCAGGGAGTGTGGGAAGGGCCTGAAGCTTTAGACCACATGGCATTGGTTCTAGCCGGTACCGAAAGTCAGTCAGAGCTGGGAAGAGGCTGGGTTCACCTCTGCCTGTTTGCTTTGTAAGCTTGGAGTCCCGTCGTGGGGCAAACCAAGCTCCTGGTTTCCTTCCAGATGGGGAGGTCTGTGATCTGGCGGTGCTGCTCTTGAAGCTGCTTGTCAGCATCTCAGAGTGTCCCGCGGAGCCCTCTTGGCTTCTCTTCCCGGTCCTGGATTCTCCTTGTGACGTAGCAGCAGCACAATGAGGTTCCGTATGAGTTGTGCTTGTGGGCACGGCTCTCCCCTGAGGCTTTTGCCTTTCCTGTTGCTCAAAAAAGGGGAGACTCCGTGTGTGTGAGTGGGGAAGCAGAAGTGACCTGTGCTGACATGTCTGTGCCTTCATCCTCGTACACTGTGGGGGTCTGGAAGATGCCGCGTGTTGGGATGGACGTTTGTAACAAGAATGAATCTAGCTTTTTCTACTTTCCTTCATAAATGTCATTTACGTGCTCTCGCTCTCTGTCTGCAGAGGTTCTCTGTAGAGAGAATTCTGTGTGTAGTCAGCTATTTAAAAGGATTTGGTTCTTAATAAAACCAAATGCATGTGTTTGCCTTGCAAAACCTTTCACACTGAGGGTGGCAGAAGGGAAGAAGGTACCAAAACTGACCCTCTGTTGCTAGAATTGTCATGGGGTTTTTTGAGTGGGCAGCTAAAAAAGTATTTTGTAACACAAGTCTGGACTGTTGACTCGGTGATGCCTGGCGAGTGCAGTTCACGGTGTGAAGCTTCTTTCTACAACTCTTGGAAGGTTGCAGAACAAGTGCGGTTGTGTAATCTTTGCTTGCAACTTTTTGAGACAAGTCCTTTCATCTGAACCCTCCTGTGTCTCTCCACCTCAGTTGTCACTGGTGGAACAGCTGGGATGGTTACAGGTAGAATTAGAGAAGGAGAGAGGGGAAAGTTCTCTTCTGAGCAGTTCTGCTTTTATGGGCAGATCACTAAAACGTGAATGGTCTCTGAAAGTTCCTCCACAGCCCAGAATAATTTATGGAGAGATGCAGTTCCTCTGTTCTCTTTGTGAACTTCTTGATTTGGATTTAAGATATCTGTTTGAAGATCTCTGTGGTGTGTGGTTGATTTAGAGCAAGAATTTTGGGTTTTGTTTTGATTTTTTTGGGGTCTTAGGGTCTGAGATTTTTTTGTGTATACCGTTAAAAGCTGTAGTTGCAATGGAGTAAATTAAGAGGTGGTGTTGACAAATTGCTTAATAAAGATATTTCCCTCTCAAATTAGGGAGACGTTATTGACAAGTAGCTTAATATCTTCAGAGTTCTCTGTGAAAATCAGCCTTGCTTTACCTGCTGATGGGTTGTGTTCTTCTATATTCTTGAGTGAAAATAAATGTATTTCTATGTAATCCGCCACGGCAGTTTTACTGCCTGGCGGTTCTTAGTTTGGGAGAACTGATGAATGGACAGTGGGGTGGATTGAAAATTGGCTGAAAGACAGAGCTCAGAGGGTTGTGATTAGGGACACAGAGTCTAGTTGGAGGTCAGTGACAAGTGGTGTTCCCCAGGGGTCAGTACTGGGTCCAGTCCTCTTCAATACATTCATCAATGGCCTGGATGAAGGGATAGTTTCCTGATAACACAAAGCCGGGCAGGGTAGCTGACACAGCAGAAGGCTGTGCCACCATACAGAGAGACCTGGACAGGCTGGAGAGTTGGACAGAGAGGAACCTTATGAAAGTCAACAAGGGCAAGTGTAGGGTGCTGCACCTGGGGAGGAATAACCCCCTGCACCAGGACAGGTTGGGGCTGACCTGCTGGAGAGCAGCTCTGTGGAAAGAGAGCTGGGAGTCCTGGTGGACAACAGGGTGACCATGAGCCAGCAATGGGCCCCTGTGGCCAAGAAGGCCAATGGCATCCTGGGGGGCATCAAGAAGAGTGTGGCCAGCAGGTGGAGGGAGGTCATCCTCCCCCTCTGCTCTGCCCTGGGGAGGCTGCATCTGGAGTGCTGTGTCCAGTTCTGGGCTCCCTGGTTCAAGAAGAAGAGGGAACTGCTGGACGGGGGACAGCAAAGGGCTACCAAGATGATGAGGGGACTGGAACACCTCTCTTATGAAGAAAGGCTGAGGGATTTGGGTCTCTTCAGTCTGGAAAAAAGATGACTGAGGGGGGATCTTATCAACACTTATAAACACTTAAAGGGTGGGTGTCAGGAGGATGGGACCAGGCTCTTTTCAGTGGTGCCCAGGGACAGGACAAGGGGTAATAGGCACAAACTTGACCATGGAAAGTTCCTTCTCAACACGAGGAGGAACTTCTTTCCTGTGAGGGTGGCAGAGCCCTGGCGCAGGCTGCCCAGAGAGGTGGTGGAGTCTCCATCTCTGGAGACATTCCAACCCCGCCCGGACGCGTTCCTGTGCCACCTGCTGTGGGTGACCCTGCTCTGGCAGGGGGTTGGACGGGATGATCTCCAGAGGTCCCTTCCAACCCCGCCATTCTGTGAGTCTTCAGGCTTTTGCTTCCTTTCTGAACGACAGCAGTGTTATTCTTGCCCCTTCCTACATTTAATTACAATTTCACTTCTCGTCTGGGGTCTGGTTTGATCCTTGAGCTCCAGTGAGAGCCTGGAACCAAAGTGGGGAATTTCCTTCTGGCAGGAGGGGTGTTTGTTTCCTTTGTCTTGTCTGTGGGTGACTTGCTTTGACCAGACAACCTAAATGGCAGTGCTACCCGAGCTCTGCTTGGCCCCACAAATGCATTTTTTTGCTTTCTCCTTCATATGTTTCACAGACTGAAGAAGAGAAGAGTGGGAACAAGCTTCAGGAGAAACCAAAAGAGTCTGAGAAGCCAAAAGATTCAGGAAAAGTGACCATCACCAAAGTGTTTGATTTCGCTGGTGAGGAAGTCAGGTAAGTTGGCAGATGCGACGCGTCTACTTGTGGGTTCAGTGCAAGCTGGGTGCTGGTCTCCTGCTAGCAGGCTGGAGATGCGCTGTGAAGCACAGTGTATCTTCTTTTTCCTTCACGCTTTTTTTTGATGATGAGCACAGACAGGCCTCAAGGAGAATGAGGCCAAGATTTTTCTGCCTGAGGGCTGCAGAGTATCCTTACGTGCAGACCTCAGTCTTTGCTCAACTTCAAAACATGCCTGTAAATTCACTTAGCCTTCCCCATCTGGACACCGTTGGCAAAACTTCGTGGTGGTACTGCCACTGTGAAGGTTGAGATAAGGAAGGAATAGCAGGTGGCCCCACAGGGGTGGCAGTAATGCATTTTATTCCTGCAGTCTAGTCCAAGCCCTGTGCTGGGGCCGGATACTTGCTGGCACTTTCCCTGGTGACGCGCGCAATCCACGACAAAGATCTGCAGAGAGCAAGTGGCGTTTTGCTGAACGGACTAATAGTTGAGTGCTTTTACCTCTGAAGCCGCTGCAACAAAGGTGGTGGGCTAGGTAAAAACCGTCCTTTGGGCTGAGTTTGGGTTGTAAGATGCCTCTTAGGATGTGCCGCAAAAAGGGGCAGGCATTTTATAAGTGTGTAAGACCGGAACTGAGGGGCCTGTGTGAACACACGTGAAATCTGAATGCACTGTGACCTTGTGGTTGTTACCATGGTGTAATTCCTTTTTTTTATTTTTTTTTGGTTTTTTTTTTTTTTATGTGTAGCTGTAAACTTGGTTTTGTCAGGTGAGAATTTCGCCGGTATTTTGTGTGACAGCAGAGGGCAGCAGTTCCCAGCAATGACACACGCGCTGCCTAAACCTGGAGGAGGAAGCGGAGAGCAGGGCCTTCCGCTGCTCTTGCTTTTCGTCTCAGCACTGCTGCCTGAGCTGTTTGAAAAATCTGAGGAGAATCGTGACTCATTGAAGCGACTTTCCTATTTCCTTGCAAAACCTGGGCTGTAGGAATACCCTCCATTCACTGATGAAATGGCAAAGAACGTGCCACTGGAGGTTTTGTGAGAGAGAGCATCCATCATACCCTTCCTACAAAGGAAAGACTAAGTCTTTCCCGTGGACAGATAAAATTCTGTAGCAGAATTGCAGACAGAAATTTTGTCTTCTGATGCTCACTCCCTTCCTCAGCTCCCAGCTTGTTTGTACCCAGTTTTCCTGTTTTTTTTTTTTTTTTTTTTTTTTCTTGGTTCAAACATGATGTCCTACTAGGTTGGAATAGCTGAAGCTATAGGATCTCAGGGCTGTCATACAAAAGCCTGGTTGGGTTCTGACGTATCATCAGATGGCGTATGGCAGAACTGCGTTCCTGGTGCTTTGGGGGTCGCATGAAATCAGCGTGCAATCTGATTTGGAGCCTGGACGTGTCCCTCTGTGTGTTGTAGGTGAGCATCATGTCCTAACATAAGCATCGCTTCAAGGAGGGGGTTGATTTACAGGGAAGCTTGCCTCGTAGGCTTCCTTCAGAACATGAGCGGAAAGGAATTAGGGTTTTTTGTGAAGCAGGACTCTTTAAAGTAGGGAGGTAGTAAAAATGTCTGCCTTGGAGCTTTTTGTTTATCTGTCTCTTAAAAGAAGCCCCAGATAATTCTGATATAAGCATAGAATTACTCAGATGTTGGTCTGATTCTGGCATTCTAGATTTTGCATGGCGGTTACAAATTAGCTTGACCAGCACTGCTCTTGCTTTTATTGGTAATATTTGTTGGAGGAGTTGGGGATACTTTCTCTGTCCTTCAAAGAGTGGCTTGCCTTATGTGAACAGAAGTTGTCCAGGGCTCCCAAGATGCTGAGTTTAGGCTTTTGACATCGGTATCTTATCTGTAGTTTTTTAATAGCTATAGTAAGAAGTTTCCAAGTTAGATAAAGACGTATTTTTCTGCACCAGTTGCTTTTTCTATTGTCCTTTGTCCTGCTCAGTACTGACTGTTTCCCTTGGGATACTGCAAAGGAATCGATACAAATTTCTACTAAATTTTGATCAAATAGGCAGAAGGTAGAGGCTGGGCAACCATGAGCTTGTAATCCTGCAAACTACCAAGGCTAATGTATTTTTTTGTTTGCAGCAGTCGTTGTATCGAGAGGTTACAGAGCCAGCAGCAGAAAGTTTGCAGCGAGGTCTGGAGGACTGTTTTCTGCTGGTGCCAGAGTTACCACACGCTACTTTCTTTAGCTCTTTGATAACAAAAAAAAAAAAAATCCTTCAATGCTTTTTGCCCCCTTGTTTTTTGCAATACTCAAAGCTGAAGCTTTTGCGCTGTTTGCTACGTCTCGCATCTCTGAGTGCATTACACTGTTAGCTGTGGGTAGGATATCAGGCATTATCACTGATTACAGCAACTGGTACTTTCCTGTAACGGCAGTAGGTGAGGGCCAGAGGTCTGCTTTTTCTTTGGAATAGCAGGAGGATTTCTTTGCAGGACCCTAACATCTGCAAATGCTCTGAATACCAAACGCTGACTTCCTTGCCTGGGGAAGCAGCTGGCAAATTGCTGGTTGCGAAGGCCAACGCACGGTAGTTGTGTGCGTGTTTCTGGACTGAAAGAACTGAAATGAGAGAGCAGTCTCTGTTGCTTCCCTGTCTAAATGGTTTGGGGCTACTTCTGAGTGTTGCTCTTCTGAAAGCTTGAGAAGAATTTAGATCAGTATTTAAGCACTGATAGTTTCAGGGCACGAATTTCAACAGTCTGCTCATTGAAGCTCTTAACAGAAGATCATTTAGCCGTGTTCTCGTGTTGGAGAACAATTTATTTTCTCCTGTAAGAAGATGGTATAACTTTTCTTGCATGGTTGGAGTAGCAGAAATCTCTTGAAAGAATTCTCCAGCTACAGGGCTGTGCTGGAATAGTGAAAGACCTTCCTCTTTAAGCTGTCAACTCGCCTACAGCTTATTGTTGCACTTAATGTCCATTTTGATTAGTCTGTGCTTGTGTCAGTTGCTAATGCTGAACTTCGGTCTCAGAGTATTACAAATTACCAATTTCCAAATAAAGAATTAAATTTAGTGGCTTTTAATTTTATAAAATATGTGATTCAGTGTTACCTTGTAAAACCAAAGCTGTTGAATCCTGGAACTAGAAACGGTCTTTAACTGATTTCTCTGTTTTCCAGTTGTGACTTTCCTGTCTGCTTTTCATTCCTGCCTGGTGTTAAATAGATTAGGAGCAGCAGGTGACTGTCACCCCAACAGCTGTAACCGTGGGCAGTGGGACCAATTTGCAAAGGCAGTTCAGCATCCAAATGGGAGTTCAAGCCATTTCTCACTGGCAGAGGAGGTTTAAGCTCCTTTGAAGCCTCTGTTTTATCAGCTTGCTTCGCAGTGCAGGACGTGTGGTTGCATTAATAGGGAATCGCATCCCTGGTGCCAGGGTTTGTCTGTTGCAAAACATGATTGCTGGATGATGAGGCTTGTTTTCTCTTTGGCGGTCCAAACTACTTTGGCCCTTGGCTTTCTTTAAACCGCCACGGCGCTCAGCGTGTCAAAATGGTTCTTCTCTGCTCCTTCTGTGAAAATCAATTTTGTGTCCGTCCAGGACTGCAGCAGGATGGAGCTCGCATCCGTGGAGCTGGCCCAGCCCCTGGTGTCAGTCACAGTCAGTGTGACAACGTGGGAGGGGAGAGCAAAGTGCCATCTGGCCTTTGAAACATCTTCTGTCTACCTTCCTTTGGTCTGTGGGAGACAAAACGAAGTTGAGAGGAGTCGTGGTGTCTGGCTTGGGTGCTAATTCAGGAATGGGAGGCCTGTGTTCGACACCCTGCTTTGTTCATATGTTGCAGATTCTGAGTAAAGGACTCAAAACTAGAAGCTTCATGGTTCTGCGCGTGCGTGGTTTAAATCCAAAGCTTTACTCGCTCAGGTTATTCTTTTGGTGGGAACGTTTTCCTGGTATCGCAGAGTCGACATGCTGTACCAATAGTGTTGTGTCGTGCTGGCAAAACTGTGGCTTCTGCTGCCTCAGTGACCCTCGGGCACTTCCCCAGGTGCGCGAACAAAGCAGCCAAGCTAAAGCAAGACTGTAGTAGGGTTCCACTCTCCATCTGTCTTTGGGGAGAGCCCTGCTCTTTTCCTCAAGGCAAGGCATTCCTGTCACAGCTCCCTTTACTTTCCTACAAGGCTGTCTTCTCCAGGAATACCAGTTTTGGGGATCCAGAAAGACTCCCAGCAGGCTGGGCGATGGCCAGCACCGTGGTCCCTTCCTGCCCAGTCCTCACCGCTGGTAGGTGGCGAATAGATAACTTCTCAGATGCAAAATCTGACTTCTTAGATTTTGAATTAACCCTTGAGCTTTTTTCTCGAGCTCCTTCGCTGTGCTTGCCCACTCTGAACCTGTTCCTTTCAGCACTCTGGCATGGCTGGCAGAGGTTCCTATGTTGTAATTCTTGGCTTCTCACCACATCTGGGCCCAGAATTGTCATGAAAGCTGCGTGGCCCGCTGGCAGCGTGCTGGGCCTGGATCCATGTAGAAATGTTTCAGGAAGAGGTTTCAAGATCTCCTTTCTGCTGTCTGAATGCTGGGATAAGCGAGTGCAAAGATCCAGCGGGTACTTTCTTGCATGCTGCTTGCCTTCCTCCTACCGAGCAGCTGAGAAGTGCTGAAGGCATCATTCTTACTGCTGTGTCAGGAATTGCCAGACCACAGAGCCCTGAACCTCAAGCATTTAGAGCTGGGGAGCTGGGGGTTTACCGTGCACCTTGCATAACAGCTAAATGTTTCTCCAGTGAACTCTTCGATTACTTTAATATTTAAAGGCTGAGCAGATGGGTGAGATTTTTTGCTGAGTTTGACTGAAGTTCATCTTTTCGGGTTGAGCTCGGTAATCTTTATCTGCTTCTTAAGTGCCTGTTTCCTGATTAATTCAGGAAACTGCTTTTGAAACTATTCTTCAGTGTTTGCCTGATTAAAGCGTACTGTTGCTTTGAAACTCCCTGCAGGAGTGCCCAAGTTTGGTGGGGCAGTGAGCCCTGCGCAGTGCTCTCACTGGGAGAGCTCTCAGCCTAAATTCACAGATGTGAAAATCACCTGACTTAACGGTGGTCTTTTTTTCTTGCTCCAAGGGACAGATGATGACCCAATTCCGTGGATATTGTTTGCGTTTTTAAGATTTTCTTACGTGAGTTTTATTAAGACGTTTAGTCCAGAGGTATATACAAAGGAGCACAAAGCTCTCTGATGTGTTCAAAGTCCTTGAAGGCTTTAGAGATGAAAAGAGGGAAAATCCTTAGCTCTCCTACAGAACTTTCAGTCCCTGTATCTCAAGCACTTTTTAAGGAAGTGTTGTTATTCCCCGTTTGGGAATATGGAAACTAAGGCATGCTGGAGTTGATGCCATGCACTGATTCACCGGGGCTCCCGGATCTCATGGCTCAGGATACCCAGGGATCCAAGCTTCACTCAGGCATTGCGTGGACCAAATAAAACTAGGAAGGGCCAGATGCCAAACATACTAGACAATAAGCAGCGTCATGCTGAGTATGGCACTTGCTGCTGCATATAATGAATACTTAAAAGTTCATACAGTTTCGTAGAAGGAACTGGGCGAACTCATGTCAGGAAAATTTCTCTGGGCTGTTATATGTGAGACATGAATTCCATCCCTGGATAACGGCTCCCTGCTGTTGACTCTTCTAGGAGACTGGATTTGTGACATAGAATAGCTTCTGGTCTCCCACAAGATGAGTGTTTTTATTTGTGCGCCCACCGTGCTGCGAGGAAACAAGTTGTGCTGGCTGTGTGTGCTGAGCAGAGGGAGAGGCAGCTTGTGTTCTAGGTTAGGGAAGATGATGGTTCTCAGTGGGGCTGTTGCATCTCACAAGCAAAACACAAAGCTTGAAAGAGGTACATGAAGCATCTCATTAATAACCAAGTAGTTATAAGCTTAAATCATTGTAGTAATTACTGGGGTTTATACTGGCTGAGGTTAATATTTCATCTGCTACAGTTGGTGTGGGGTTAAAGAGAACCCGATTCTCGTCGGTTACTGTTTGTAAATGGTTATCGCCTGGGATGTTCCTGGAAAAAACCTCATTACACATTCTGTGTCGTTGCTTCACAGGTTTTCATCCTGCCTAAAGGATTCCAGAAGAAAAGATTATTTAGAGGAGATTGTTCTTAAGTTGGAACTTAAGGACCTTAAGTTGGATCAGTGGGTTTTGGTGGTGAAATTCATGACCTTTTGAGCAGAAGCAAAGGTGAAGTGAGGTGGCTGTGGGTAGGTTCTTGTCAGGAGGCTTGCCTGTGCTAACAAAAGCCCTTTCTCGGCCAATAGTGCAGATCTCCGTTGTACAAGACTGCTGCTGAGGATGGGAATTGTGCAGGCAGGGCGACAGGCCATGGCCATAGTTGGGTGGTTATTTTTTTTGGTGTCCCATGGAGTTCTCAAGGTCAGCATATCCTTCAGCTTAGGCCTGGTTGAGTGGGGCGGCGAGCTCTGAGCCCGGTCTGCGTTGCGAGCTGGGCTGCCGCACTTTTCACCTTGGTGAGCTGCTCGGGAGAGCTGTGCAGAGCTGGTTAAGGACGGATTTATTCCCTTGTGCCGAGGAGAAGTGCTGACCTGTGCGCAGCAGCGCTGAGGTTATAACTCAGTTCTCTGCAGTTGTAATGCTGCTTCTTCGGGATTTCTTGGTGCTGCCCCTCGCTACTGAAATACTCTTTCTCTCTTTTTAATCTTAGCTCATCTGTGTGCTTGTTGAATATAAAGGAATGGCATCTATGTCCTAGACTGCTCACTCCTTCTAACCCCAGATCTGCTGTCCTCTTCCAGAACTTCAGTCCCTTGATCCCGACCCTTTTCAGGAGAGAGCAGGTGGAAGTGGCTGCCGGAGAAGCAGATGAGGCATCTGAGAACAGCTCCAGCTTTCCAAAGTCCTTCTTCAGCCTCTGATTTCCTTCTCAGTGGCTGTGATGTCCTGTCTGCTCCTTACATGACAACTGGGACCGACCAAATGGGACAAAGTTGGGAAGCAAAGGGGGTGTAAGCCAAGGAGTTTGGGAGAATACCTCCTATTTTATTGCTTTGAAGACAGCTAAGGTAGCTGAGCAATTGCTCCTGCTTCTGTTTCTTCCTGGCAAGCACTGGGCAGGAGTGGGGAGAATGCTGAGGCTGACAGAGTTAATGTGTTTCAAGGGGGGGAAAAAAGAGCAGGGAATTGACTCCCACAAGTCTCAGGATTTAAAGCTGGCACAGAGAACAATTTTAAAAATGTGTAATTGTCCATCTGTGTTCTTGCTCCATGGTCTCAGCATGGCTCAGTCAGATGTGTTAGGCTAATTAGCACGGAGAGAACACGTAATACCATTAACTCTCTCCTTACCTTGTGATGCTTTTCAGGAAAGCCAGCGGATGAATAATAGCAAGGGGTTGGCAGCACGCTCCCGCTTCTTGCTGGGTGTGAATCTTGGTCATTTGTTTTGTGCTCGTGGGGTTTTGCACAGCGCTGAGTGAAGGACAGTTGCTTTTAAAATCAGGAGAAAGATCAGTCGCTTGGATGTGTGTCTCTTATTGATGTTGTGTGATGCTGCAGTGTCAGTTCAAGGCTGATACGTGTGTGATGTGTTCCATGCGTGCTTTTTTTATGAAAGCCTTTAGAATCATAGAATGGTTTGGGTTGGAAGGGACCTTGAAGATCACCCAGTTCCAACCCCCCTGCCCTGGGCAGGGACACCTCCCGCTAGATCAGGTTGCTCAGAGCCCCGTCCAGCCTGGCCTTAAAAACTTCCAGGGATGGGGCTTCCACCACCTCTCTGGGCAACCTGTTCCAGTGTCTCACCACCCTCATGGTGAAGAACTTCTTCCTAACGTCCAGTCTGAATCGACCCATCTCTAGTTTTAATCCAGTCCCACCATTACCCAGCATCCTAAAAAGTCCCTCACCAGCTTGTACTGTATTGCTTATACATGTGAGAAGGTGGGGGAACATTATCAGAATCTGTCCTGAAGCCCTGTATTTGGAAAGCAGTGCCTTTTTTTTCCAGGTGGATAGCAAGTGATGCACAGCTTCCACCAGATGAAATAGACGGGTGTGCTCAGATTAGGTATGGAAGACAATGAACTGAACTAATAGGGGCAGAGGAAGAAATCACTCGTCCTATTTTGATGTGATTTTTGCAATGGCTTTGACTACAGTAGCAGGGAAGTGTTAGGAAAAGTAAGACAAATTTCAGTAGCCCCTTGAAAAGCTGCTCCGAAGTCCGGCCTCTCTGAGGACTTCGGTTTCGTGTTGATGACCGGTGATGCTAGATGTTCACAGGGTTTTATCCTCAGTCCTCCTTGGCTGAGGATTTCTGGAGAAATGTATTCTAGCCACTTTCCAGTGATAGCCCACTTCCTCAGTGAGGCTTGCACAGTGCAAAAACCTTGGCTTTTAAGATTTTTACAGAAATTTAATCTGAGCAGTAGGAGCCTGGGAATGATGCCTTGGGACCATAAGAGAAATCAAACCACCCAGAATTACATGGAATATCGATGTGACTGTTGTTTAGAGCTGGGAGTCTAAAAAGTGACTGGTTGCTTTTCTACAAACAAGCACCAAAGTGCTGATCTTGGCAAAACGGGGTGTAGGCAGCAGCCTGTTCCTGTCCTTATGCTGTTGTTATTCTTAGAGGTCAGAGTGTGCCTCGGTTATCCACAGTTTATATTGGCTTTTCCAATTTAAAAAACAGCTATTGATTTTTTTTTTTTTTTTTTTTTTTTTTTTTGCTTAAGCCAGTAAGTGAAAATATGTTACCTTTCAAAAGATGCTTAAGAATGAAAGGGTCTCGGGGGCACGTTTGGATAACCTTTCCTCTGTCTGCATCCATTCCCTGATGCTTCTGTCTGCATCCATTCCCTGATGCTTCAGAATTTCCTTGGGGAATCCTAATGTTGTACAATGCCGATGGGCACGACGGTGGCCCAGAGATGAGGTCATTAAGTGCGAGCAGGAGCTGTGTTGTGTGCTGGTTCATTCGTTAGGCATTTGCCTTCCTCAAAGGCAGCTGCAGAAATTAAAACTTTGTAAACAGTGTGAGAAACCTAGCCAGAACTCTGAGCCAGAGCACTTGCTTCTAAAGTAAATCATGTTACGGTCTGCTTAACGTGCTTTGAGAAGGGGAACGGCCTAACGAAAATCCTATTGAGGATTTTCATTAGTCGATGTGCAGATGAGGCTTCTGCTTGGATGGGGAAACTAAAGCGCAGAGGGGCTGTGACTTGCAAAGTGTTACACAGTAGTGCCAGCTTTGTCCAGCGCGTTACCTGGCATTCACCGACGTGCTGACTCCTGTCTTCCTCCTTTATCTTACCATGCTTTTGAAAATCCCAAAGTGACTGAGCAGTTGCCCACCTGAAAGGCATCTTATGCTCCTAATACGGTTTTGATGCTTTTAAGGAAATAATTGGTGTGTGCCGGCTTCGTTTGTGTGTTTTGGCTGGTAATCAGTGTGATGGAAAAGAAGGCTCAGCTGGGATCTCCTAAGGTGGGAGGAGTCTCAGAGCATCTCCAAAATGATGGCGTGTCCTCCAGATTAGCTTGGGCAGTTCTAGGGCTTTCAAACCTGTGATATCTGGGTGCCCCATCAGCTTTGAGAAGCATGGCCGACTGTTCTCCCATCTTCAGGTTCTTCCAAGTGTTTTCTGCCTGTGTTGTGTGTAGTTACTGTGGAAATATTTAAGAAAAAACCCCACCCTTCCCCAGTAGGTAAGGGAGGAGACGTTGTTTCTGTACCTGGCTCTCAGACAGCTTCCTGACTTTTAAAAATCTGGAAACGGAAGGCGCTTAGTGACCTATTCAGGTCTCACAGGGGCTCTTTTGCTATTCGTTAAGGGGATCTTTTGTCCCTCTGTTCATGCCTTCGTCGCAGGGGCCTCAGATCCAGTCCCAGCGTTTTGCTGCTTGCCATATTTCCCTTGCTTCCAAGCTGCTGCTTCATTCCTGACAGCTCCAGGCTCAGAAAGGGGCTTTTGATGTCTGGTGAGATGCTGGCAGAGCTTGCTTTGCAGCCCTTGGGCCTGGGGTTTCCCCTGTCGGAAAGTGCAGCTTGCGAAATGGATTATTTTTTTTTCTGTAACTAAGAGATTCTGAAGCAGGAGGGTTTCTGTGTTAGCCCGAAGGGAAAGCAAAGCTGTTCTCTGCCTTACTATCTCATTAACACATTACAAACCGAGTCAAGCTCAGCCTGGCCTTTTCCCCATGGGGATGCTTTTCCTTTGTAGCGTGTGCTGGCTCCTGTTGCGATCTGCGCAACCTTCGTGTCCAGTGTTCATAGCTGTAAGTTCTGAATTTTGAACCCCTGGCTCTTCAGACCTACAATACTCCTTACCTTGGCGGGAGAAGAGTCCTGCAACGTGAACGCTGCGCTGCTTTGCAGGAGTTGTGGGGCTGCAGGGGTCTGTCTTTCTTTGGGCATACTTGCAAGTTGTGGTTGACAGGGTCAGAGGAATGTCGCACTCACACCATCTGCTCACCTGAGCTGCTTGGCTTCCAGGTGCGTTCCATAATTTGAAGTTAATCCTTTTGGGAGGTACAAATAAAAACGACAGGATGCCTCAAAGACTGAAATGCAAAGCGCTCGTTGGGATTTGGAGCTGGCCAAGGGAACAGTTATCTGAAGAAGCAAGCAGAGACCCGATGTTTGGAGATATTTTAAACTGGGGTGGATAAAGCTCCAGTTAACGGGGAGGTGAAGCCCTGTGGGTCAGGGACTCCAGGGAGCCGCGTTTGATGTGCTCTACCTATCGCAAGCCCCAGTGGGAGCTCGGTCACTGGAGTGCTACTCCCCTTGGGATTTAGAGACCCTTTTTTGGAAGTAGCAAGCAGAAGCCCCAGAGGGGCCCGACAGCTTGATCAGCATCTTAGGTGGCAGCATTGTCCCTATGTTTTCTTTACATCTGTCACAGAGTCTTTGCCATGCAGGAGATGATGGAAAATTGGTCATTTCCCTCAAGGCTTATGAGGTTAGGACGTGGATGTCAAAAAGTACTTTTTATCCATTATTGATGTTAAAATACCATTCGTCTCTGCTTGTTTTCAGACGAATTGGTTTGAGATGCAGCTTGGGCAAGACTGGTTGGAGAGGAGCAGCACCAGGCAGGCAGCTTGGCCCTCGCCTGCCTCCGGGAGAGCCTCTGATAAGATTTGTTTCTTTTTAAAAACCAGCCAGCAGCTTCTGTGCAGAGAGACAGCCCACAAAATTATCAGTCGCTCCAGCCTGGTCTTGTCTGTGTTGCTTCAGGGAACAGGCTCAGTTTCCCAGGGAACAGCTTCTCCCACCTGGTTTGGGGAATGTTGGTTTTTCTCTGAAAGGGAGAAAACTAATATTTTGCTTTTGAAATTAGAAAAGTGATGGGGAGCTGTCAGTTTTAGCTCTGTTTGCTTTACACCAGGTAATCCAGCATAAAATAAATGCGTACCCAGTGTGCCGGCAGATGTGGCCTGGAGGTTCAGTTGTGTGAGGACTTAATCCTCTGCTGGAAGGCGCTGAACATGTGCGCTCCTGCGGCTTCGGGATCTTGCAGGCTGCAGCATCTGTCTGTGGAAGGCACCCAGAACGTGGCAGCTCAAGCACACGAGCCCACCGAAAAAATATTCAGACAAAATACTCCTCTTGGCTCAGAAGGCATTTGTTTTTTTTTACAGACCCCTGTAGTAGATGAGTATTGCTTGCTCCTCAAGTGATCATTCCCGAAGGCTGGAGGACTACTTAATGAGGCTAGACACAGATGGGGAATATTGGAAAAGCGTAATTAGCCTCATTTTCCCCCGCCTTGGTCTGTGATTCCCCAGAGCTAACAACATTAAGATCATGTGGAAAGTTTTATAATTGTGTCAGGTCTAAACTGGGGCAGGTTTCCCAAGTGAGGGCTGTGTGTCCTGAGTACGAGTGGTGAAGAGCTGGCTTTTTTCAGATTCCACTCTCGCTCGCCCTTTCTCAGCATGGAGGTCAGGGGAGATGGTACCTTTGTGCCGCTGAGATAAGGGATCTTAACTATCTTCTCAGCTCCAAGTCCCCTTATACCCAAATACCACCACGTGTTTTCTCATCAGGATGTGCACCAGGCATTTTGGTTAGGAGAGTGCAGTTGTGTTGAGCCACCTGGGGGTAAATTGGAAAGATTTTGGCACTTGGGATACATAAGGTTGCTATTACACAGTAGGCTACGGGCAGAAGCCTGCAAGCCTTCTTGATGTGGCTGTTTGTCTTTCCCAGCTTCCCCTGTCCTGCCTCCGAGACCCTTTTCCCGTCCTTGCAAGGATGTGGCTCTGCTGATGAGCTTCCGTAAGGGCTCACAGGGCACCTCGCTGCTCACTGCTGAGCTGGGCACTTCCCTGACGCGCTGCGCCCTTGGCATCCCTCACCCCGGTTCTGTTTCTTGCAAACAGGACTGGATTCAGTGTGCTAGAGCAGAGGCGCCTGACCCTTGCGCTGGGGTGAATCCCGGGGTGTGGGTGATGTGCTGTGCCAAGCGAGCAGGAGTGGGATGATGTGATGGATTGGGCCCTTCCTCTTCCCACCTAGGAACTCTGCACCTGGTGTAAAGACCAGAACGCAGGAGAAAAAACTGGTGTATCAGGCTTACTCTGCCACTGAACCGAAGCACGACAATTCGGTTTTAAGCCCTGCAGATTAGCTGGAGCTGTGTGAATGCGGTGCTCATTTTAGCCTGTATTCCTCCTTCCTTCTAGCTGCGTACGTGGCTGAGGGGACTGCTGGGAGCAGATCAAACCCTTGTTCTTAAATTAGGATGCTGCAGTTCAGTACTGTAAGTTGGTGGAACTGTGGAACAGCTTCTGGGACAGCCCATGACAGCACGCGGGTTGTCTTCTTGTGGCTTGGTACCCAGTGTACCTAACTGGGGCCTCTTCCCTGCACACGGGCTGCAGTTGGTAAATGTAAAGGGAAGGGTGAGAAGTTCTTCAGTGGAAGATGGTGCCCAGCTGCAAGTACATTACTTCCAAAATGGAAGAATGCCAAGCACCAGTATAGGTTAGGGGCGGACATGCTGGGAAGTAGCTCTGAGGAGAAGGACCTGGGGGTCCTAGTAGACAGCAAATTATCCATGAGCCAGCAGTGTGCCCTTGTCGCCAAGAAGGCCAATGGTATCCTGGGCTGCATAGGGAAGACTGTGGCCAGTAGGTCGAGGGAGGTCATTCTCCCCCTCTACTCTGCACTGGTGAGGCCACAACTGGAGTATTGTGTCCAGTTTTGGGCTCCCCAGTTCAAGAGGGATAGGGAACTACTGGAGCGAGTCCAGCGAAGGACAACCAAGATGATTATGGGACTGGAGCATCTCCCTTATGAGGAAAGGCTGAGAGAGCTGGGACTCTTTAGCCTGGAGAAGAGAAGGTTGAGGGGGGACCTGATTAATGTTTACAAGTATCTAAAGGGTGGGTTTAAGGAGGACGGAGCCAGGCTCTTTTCAGTGGTTCCCACTGACAGGACAAGGGGCAATGGGCACAAGCTAGAACATAGGAAGTTCCGTTCAAATACACAGAAAAACTTCTTTACAGTGAGGGTGACAGAGCACTGGAACAGGCTGCCCAGGGAGGTTGTGGAGTCCCCTTCTCTGGAGATTTTCAAGACCCGCCTGGATGCAGCCCTGAGGGATGTGCTTTAGGCAATCCTGCTCTAGCAGGGGAGTTGGACTAGATGATCTCTAGAGGTCCCTTCCAACTCTGAAGATTCCGTGATTCCGTGAAAACAGCAGGCGAGGTGGGTAAATGCTTGGGTACCACTTTGAGCTTGGTTCAGAGGTGAAGGGTCCTAAGGAGGACGCCTGTAAGTATTAGAGGCACTTAGTGATCTAGTTTCTAGTGTATTTGCCTTATAATAACTTTTAAATATAGAAGACCTTTCTGTTTCACAGTTGCACCTTGTACAGTAGCATCATCTGTGCTACCAGGCTCCAGCACGGTTCAAAAAATTAATAACTGTTCTGCGTTTTGAAAGTCTTATTATGCAATTTAATAGCATAGCAGTATAATGAAATCTTTACGGGAAAGTGATGAGAGCAAGTGGTTTTGTGTGTGATTACAGGGTCTGCAAGTGGGCGAGACACTAGCTACTTGTTTTACTGCTGACAATATACTTATTTTCATGTTTATTCCTGGATTACAATGTGTGAATAGCATCCCAGTAAACAGTCAGGCAAATAGTTATTTATCAAGTATTTAAAAGTGAAAGGTCTTGTAATTTTCCTTAGTAATGACTGTGATTTCTTCCAGCTGGATTAATGGCTCCCATTTCTCCCCATGGAGAACAAGAAGTGTTTTGGTTTCTACATGGAGAGTTATTGTCTCCCATAATAATGCAGACCGGAGGATTTTTTTTTTTTTTCCTTCCTGGCCTGGGATCTGGGAAAGGTTGAAATGTGCACAACCTGAATTAATACCTTGTAAAGCCCTTTAATATTCTTTCTTTTGTCATTCTTGGTGGAGTGGTGCAGAAGCCGCTGCTGGCATCAGCCCAGCGGCAGCCTGCCTCAGAGCTGCTTTTGTTTCAGTTTATGAGGCAATCAGTGGGTCTTGTGATGGAATCGCCTTGAAAGGTCACTTTTAATTACATTTCTGACGCATTCCTCTGTTCCCAGCTGGGCAGTCCTGGTGGAACAGGTTGCCCGCAGCTTTGCATCTCAGTTTCTACAGCGGACAATTTCAAAAATACATGCTAGAGCAGCTGCTGGCAGGCCAGAGGGGGAGAAAAAAATTGAGCAAAGTGTTCTATTCTGTGCCCAGCCGCAGAGGAAGCAAGTATCGAAGCCTGAGTAATCCCTCAGTAGCAACCCGTCTCGTGCCCTTGGATAGTAAAGTGATTTCTTTGCTGCGGAAGTGTCTGTCGTCAAAGGGCCATGCCAGACCCTCCCTGCGCATCACGTTGAGGGGCCTCAGCAGGTGGAGGATCCTCCTTTCTCACCCTTTCTGGCTTTGACCATCTTCCTGCTCCGAGAGCTGTGGCTTGTAGAGCTGCGGCTTGAAGAGCTGCTCCAACCAACGGCGTGCTGACTCTGTAGGTTACTTTTGCAGGTTGGCAAGTTTTTCGTGTGCATCTTAGCTTCATGCCTTCCTTTTACCTCAACTGGTGGGATGGACGTCAGTCAGTTTTGTCTCTGGCTTAGAGAAGACTGAAGGTACTCCTGAGGTCAAGACCAAGGGGCCCGACATTTAGATCCTAGCTCTGCCACAGGCTTTGAAGACCTGCTCCCTGTTGTGTGTGTCCAAATCCTCTAAGCTATTTAATTGCCGGATTCCTGTTAGTTTGTGGGAGCTGAGCTGGGCTGTCATCTCTTAGCCCAAAAGCGCAGTTAACGGCGAGGCGTGCTTTCTGTGACCTCGGCTTCCTTTCCCTGCCTCCTCTTGGTCCTTTACTCTTCAAGTCCCAGAAACCTGCTGAGACCTAGCTCAGGAGCAGGTCCCACGGCTGCATCAAGGCTAGCGTAGAGGGTTTTATTTCCAGGCCACGTAGTTACTACACTACGCCTCTGAAATTCCTGTGTGCTTGGGCTCAGCCTGCTGTTTCTCACGGCGGCTCCTGCGCTTCCTGCATGCCGGGGGTGGGCCCTGATGGTACAAGAGGGCAGGGGGGTGACAAGAGGAGGGGGACCATGCCGGGAGCCCACGCTGCAGAGTACATGCGAAACGGTGCTGCTCCCCAGCCGGGCAGGGGACGGAGCCAGCCCCTTGGATGCTGCGCTTAATACAATCCCCCAGCCTATTTATTTTTAATCCGAACCCGGCACTGGTGGCTGGGGGGGCTCTGTGGGGAGTTCTGCCTAATTGCTGCATGAAGATACTGAGTTTATTCTGCCGAAGGAAATTGGTGGACGTAGAGTAACCTTCGGGGTATGACTGCTGCCTGGCGTGACTGTCCTTGCCGAGGGCTGTGACTGGGTGGTGTGTTTGGGGCGTCCTAACTTGTGACAATGCTGTACCCAGGCTTTTGTTCCTTCCTGAACTGCTTTTTCCCACCCCACCCCTTTCCAATCTGATCAGCAAACACTTCTAAATATTCATAACGTGGGATTTGTCTATCCGCGTGACTGCTGCCGGTTTGAAAGGCATGTGACAGTGCAGGGGGGCGAAACAGGGTTAATCTCCTCCTGCACTGGCAGAACAAGGCTGAGCAGGAGGTGTACAGCACAAGAATGTATTCTTATTTCTGAACGTGCCTTTTCCACTGTGTTTGCAGTCTGGGGCGATTGAGGAAGAACAGTTTCCCTTCCCTAACAGCTTCTTCAGACGCTGATTCACTCTCAGGACAGGGACGCGTGTGCACTAGTTGCGTGCAAGTGGGATTTAGGGGCATCAGTGCCTCCAGGCTTCGCAAATAACTCCACAGCGCTTTCCTCGCTGCCAACCCAGCAGTAACCCAGCGAGGTTTGCAGGTCCTTGGCTTTCTCTGCGTCCATCACCCAGTTTCCACACAGAAATGGGTGGGCAGGAGGCAAACAGTGATTAGCCTGATTTGTAACCGGGGCAGATCCTCTGAGCAATGAGGTTTTCAGCCTCTCGTCGGCACATGCTCTACACCAGGGACGAGCCTGACCCACCCTTGCCGGCAGCAGATGCACCCAGAGCCCACGGAGCTGCAGGGCCTCAGAGATGCTCGCAGCCTTGTGCTCCAAGGGAGCAAAATTGTTAGCTTGGCAAAGGGGGGCACCTCATTAAGAGCTACTGAGAGTGTGAAAAGCGTGTTGCTGGAGGCAGGTCATTGTAAATGGGGGCTAAAGTAGCTGGGGCTTTCTAACAATTAATTATTGAGTGGTTTTCTAGAGATTCTTTCTCATGTTTGTAATTCATTCCCTGCTGTAGATGCCGTATTGACTTATAATTTTTTTGAAGTTCAATATTTTGCGCCCTCGGGGCCTCAAACAAAAATTAACACGAAAATGAGAGCAAATCTCTGCGTTCTGCCTCGTCAGAGCCTTCTCTCCCATTCCCCGTCCCCTCAGCCACTTTCCGTGCTCTGGTTTGGGTTGCAGATGTTGCCAAGCCCGGGTGCTGTGGGCTGTGAGACGTGGGCGGCAGAACAGCTGTGGCAGAAGAGC
Source organism: Larus michahellis (assembly GCF_964199755.1). Classification (NCBI taxonomy): domain Eukaryota; kingdom Metazoa; phylum Chordata; class Aves; order Charadriiformes; family Laridae; genus Larus; species Larus michahellis. The sequence goes on from NC_133899.1 coordinate 21,039,597, forward strand.
TGCCTCACTGACCAACAAATGAGGAAATCAAGAGCCCAATTAAGAGCCTGGAATTGCCCCCAGTGACCTGAGCAGAGCATTCAGTAGCTGCTAGTGAGACAGGCCTGTTTGAATGAATAAGCATTCCTGTTCGTTTGAAGAAAAAGAAAAAAAAACAACCCTCCTCCCCCAGCTCTAATTAGCTACTCTTTTCCTTTTTTCTGCCATGAATATAGAGGGTTTGTCACTGGAATGAAATCTTAACAAGATGCGTGTTCTTGAGCTTGCAGCTGATGGAGGTGGTCCCTGGGCAGGTGGTGTGGGGAACTCCTCTACCTGTTTTCTGCGTTTCCTTGCTGGATCTTTGGTTTTGCTGTTGTGAGTATGGCTCTTCCTTACCCTCTGGTTTATCTTTTTTCCTCCACCAGAGTGACTAAAGAAGTGGACTCAACCTCAAAAGAAGCTAAATCTTTTCTGAAGCAGCAAGAGAAATGGCAGGCAGCAGCTCCAGCTGCTTTTCCGACAGTCTCTGGGTGAGTATGTGGTTTCTTTACGCAGGTATGGACCCTTAGCGAGAAAGACAGCGCTCAAGTCTACATAGGCTCTGTGGTATTTAAGCTAATGGGTGTTTGTTTTCTGCAGGATTTCAGTGGGAGCAAGACTAGGCCTGGAAGGTGTGTTAATGTGGGGGGCGGGGCGGAAGCAGGAGAAGCAACCCATGGGTCCCAGTGACTCACTTCATATGTTCAGGCTCGAATTTCTCAATCCTCGTAAATCATTCATCCTAGTGAGGAAATACTGTTTTGAATGTCTTGAGCGGCCTGATGAAACTGCAGGTAGCCAAGGAACATGCCTGAGACTGCCTGCAGTCCCTTTGAAAGGTGCTTCTCTGGACCATAAAAAGCCACGACAGGCTGGGCTCTGGCTTCTTTGGGGGAGCATTTGAATGAGAGATGCTTTTGCCTCTTTGATGTCTTCTAATATGAATTCGATGTGGATTTGTCACTTTCCGTTCAAGCTCTAACACCTAATTCTGAGATTATCATAATGTTTGTCAAAGGTGCAAAGAGGTCAGGTCCCCTGTGCATCTGACATGCCACTCTGCGGCTCCTGATGAGCTTGGGAGATCACCCGCTCCTCCGGAACAGAGGAGATGCTTCTGTGTTCCAACAATGATTTTTATTTAAGTCAGTCATTTGCATTTATATTTGGAAGACATAAGCTGCGTACGATTTGGTCACATAGAAACGAGACCCATCAAATAAATACATTGTCCTTCCCATCTGCTGAAGAGCGATTCTCCAGTGTGAGTTGAGGCTGCCTTTCCCCGAGATAGGCTGTTATTCAGTTGCTGCAGCTGAATTGTCACTCATTTTTTTTCCAGCTAAGTGTTGCAGAGCTTGTAGTTAGCTCAGGGTAGTGAAAGCACAGTATGCGTGTGTGTGACTCTTGACAGCTGCCGTTCCCTGAGATGAATGAATGCATAGATGAGCGTAGTCTTGTTGCTGTTGTTCACGCCGCACAAGGGTTCGTCCCTGCAGAGGTCATTAATTGTAACCCAAGTGTTGTGTATGGGGTTTTCTGCTGGAAGAACTTGCCTTGAGTCAGACTGGCATCCTGTCTTCAACTTGGGCAGCCACAGAGGTGGTTCAGGTGGCAGCTGAAGTTAGGGAAGCTCCTCGTCATGTGGACTGCTGGTGGTCTTGTGTCTTCAAACCTGCCTTCCAGTTCCCCCAGCAAACACGCTGCTGCTCTGAGTGCAGGCAGGTTTGGTGGCTCACTGGGGGAGCCCCATGGGCTGCTCACCCTCCTGCTCTGCTGGCATCTGTGTTTCCTCCTCTATCAACTGGCCCGGGGAGGAGGTGGGTGGCCAGTGTGCCTGCACAGCCTAGTCATTACCGAGGTGATGGCTGCTTGTGCTGGAGCTCTGCTTGCTCAGGAGAAATAGCCGGAGCCCAGTTTGAGTTAACGCTGCAGACACTTGAAGTGAAGGATCCACATCAAATGTGGAAAAAATGGAATAAAAATCAATATAAGAAATAATGAGTTCAAGGACTCCTTTAACTTTCCTCCGGTGCAATTATTTTGGAAGCAGCTTAATTAGGTCATCCTTCAGCTTGCTGATGTGTGATGTCCTACTGGCAGTTGCTTGCCCAGAAAACGAGATGGCCTGGCTGTGGGGAAGGGAGGGGAAAAATACCCTGGGCTTGTATGGCTTGCCTTCTTTCAGAGCAGCAAACGCTGATGCAGTGCAGCCCCGTGTGCCTTCCCTTTCGCAACCTGCTGCAGAATATCCTGGGTTTGTGCAGTGATACGGCGGCAGCGGTATTTTGATCCACGTATGGAGCTGCCCAGCGCTCTTGAGAGTTTACCAGGAGACTGTCTGGGGCAGCCTGGCCAGCGTGTGCCCCCTGGTCTGCGAGCGCTCCAGGGAGTCTTCTACCTTGGGATAGCATCTGAGACTGATCCCTGAGATTGCCTTTGGGCTTAGGAGGGTGCTTCCAGCTGGGAAGTCAGCCAGGGTATTTTCAGGTGAGAAAATTACTAGCAGGCTTGCAGTGTTCCTTCAAGCCAGAGGCGAGTCCCTTATGTTAAGAAAATTACAAAGGTCAGGTTTTAGACTTGGAGCCAAGCTATTGTCCAAGCCCTCCTCCCCTGGAGCAGAGAGCCACAAGCCTCAGTGACGTGCCAGAGCAGCACCTGGGGACCGACGGAGCCCTGCATAGCCTGATGGTTCTTTGCTGGTGCCCTTTGGCTACTTAAAGTTTTGCAGGAGAGGGTGCGTTTCTCCCTTGTGCATTAGAGGAGAGCCCTGCTCTGGGTCAGTGTCACTGGAAGGCACCGAAAAAACATGTGCTTTGGGATCCTGGATGTAGATGTGCCTGTGGACACCCGCTGGGCTGTGAGCCATTGTTAGACCCCAGGAGCTTTGTCAGCTATTTCAAAAAAAAAAAAAAAAAGCCTTGCCCTGTGTGTAGGGAATTCAAGCAGCTAAGAGTGGCCTCTCCATCTGGCTTTTCTTTCTTCACCTTGCAAGCAGCTCGCATTATTTCTGGATGCAGCCAGCCTACCCTGCATTTATTTAATTTCCCTTCTCTAAACAGACAGAAGTAATCCAGGAAAGCAGCGGTCACAAAACCAAACATCCGGTTCCCCATCTCCACGTTACGAACCCTTGCAGCCTAACTGGTCCAGGGGAAGGGATGTTTGGGGCTGAAAGTGCATTTCCTGAATGTGTTTAACATCCATACCGGATGTGCTATAAAAAGCTAGATTTGTGCTTGTGAGGGACATGGGGGTGGTTGGAGAATAACTTAAACACTTGGCTGTAATTAAAGCCATGAGTACAAAACAACCCACCCAGTTCTCTCAGCAGGGTTTGCTAGAAAGGTCAGAAGCCTTTGGTTCCCAGGGATGTGATGGTTTCCCAGCCTTCCCATTATTCCCATCGTGTCCTCCCGTGACGCCCAGCTAGGCAGCGGTCTGTCAGCAGTGGGTATCGGTTGGTTGGAGGGGTTTGGGGCTATTTCTCTCTTCCAGCAATGTTTCCGTAGTGCTCTTAGGTTGTGTTAGGCTCTCACGGATGCTGTCAGAGGTCTTGGATGTGATGAGGGGATCCACCGATCCCTTCTAATTTGCTATCACAAAAACCGGGTGGTAGGCTCCCGGTATTCAAAAAAAGCCTTCCACCCACCCTGCTATACCTTCTCACCTGCCTATGTGTTTTAGGGCCTGTTTCCCATCCTTACCACCCCTCCTGGGCCTTTTGGGGGCAGCAAGAGCAACTCCTGGCTGTAAGTATGTGACCTAATGGAGGGGTCAGTCAGCTCTGTGGGCATCCCCAGAGCTCTTATTGCTGCTTGCTGCCCTCTCCCCCCGGGCCAGGCGGGGACCCACGAGCTGGCTCCATCATCCTCTGCGCTAGTAATCCTATTTTGCAACACCATTTCATATTCAGAGGATGTTAAAGCAAATGAAATCCTCCGCGCAGCTTACTGCAGAATGACTGTGTGCGTGTACTCGTGCACGTGTGCCTTGAGACGTAGTGGCCGGGGGTTGGGGGGGGTTGAGCTACAGGCTGGGAAATACCTACACAGACCCATGCTCTTCGGCGTGAGCGGCTCCCATCCGCCCGTCGGTCCCTGCTGCTTGTCAAAGTGTTTCTGTGGCAGTCCTAAAAACTCAAAAAACCCACATAGTTGGTGGATCTCTTTTGAGATTCTCCTCTAGGCAGCTGTTTCTACACGGCCTGAACAGGAGCCAGGAAGAAAAAGGGAGGTTTTTCACTGGCTTTGTTCTTGCCTTTGCTTATTACCAAAACCATTTGTAATTAAACCTGGACTTGCTCACTCAGCCCAGCTGTTGCTTTTCTGTTTGATCCTGCCTGAAATTGCAGTGGTGGATGTGTGACCTCCTAGGCCTTTTCATGCCTCGTAGGCTGGTATAAACACAGGGTAAAATCTGCCTTTGAAGCAAGTGGGCACCGCTCCCACGGAGCTCAGGAGCTGCGGTGCTTGCCGACACCGGGGCTGAGTTTGGTCCGTGAGGGTTTGGACCTCAGTGCAAGACCCAGCAGGATGAGGCACTGCGAGAAAGCTCCGACCCAGAGACACATACATGCCCTAAACAAAGCAAGCAAGATGAAATCTAGCCTGTTCATCATGGCTGCTTTCCTCCCCTCGTAGAGCAGCTCATGCGGACTGACCATTACATGGTGTGAAAAGCTTCAGGGCTTTGTTTTTAGAAGTCATTTATTCTGCTGCATGCTGGCATTGGAGTAGAGGGACTCCAGCCCGAAGGCATCTGTCCATGGCTTCTCTCCAGCCTTCAACGTGCAGGAGGAGGAATGGTGGGAGGCTATGGATGGTGGGAGAACCTTCAGCCTGTTTGCAGCCTCCTGACCCGTTACTGCGATTTCGAAGCTAACCTTCCCCTCAGGCCTAGGAGCTGCTTTGCATCCAAAGCTTTTCTCTTGTGAAAGGTGCTCGTTCTGCGGGAGTTGGCTGGAGCTAACTGGATCCCTTTGCTGTCATGACCAACACTGGTTACTTGAGATCTTAAGTGGACGCTGGTGAAATGGGCACAAGCTCTCAGCTTCTTTAAGCCTCAGATGATCTAGAGCAAGAGCTGCAGCACTCGCATGCCTCTAGGGAGCAATTTCATTTCACAGCAAGCCCATGGGCTTTTTTCCTTCAGAAAGCAGGAATTTACAGTCCAGTTTGAGCTCAGCATGAGCTGCGAGCGGTTATTTAGCTAAAACTCTTGCACATCTTGCTTGCATGGGCTCAACGAGGATGCAAATCAAGTAACCAAGACCTTTGAGGGGGCTGGAGGTGGGTTTTTTTTCAGGAGTCACTCAAGCAATTGAATAGCTCTGTTCTTGTTAGTGATTTCAGGGCTCCTCAGCTTTCTCTTGCGCTTCCCTTCCTGCGCTCCAGAGAGTGCTGTTCTCCCAGGCGGAGAGATGCGGCCCCTGGCACCACAGCCAAACCTCTGGGGGCGAGTAGTACACGACATTTTTTTCTGTGCACAAGATGAACCAGCCAGGGGCAACAGCCGTGTGCCCTAGAGCTAGTTTTACTTCTTTCCTATTCGTACACCTTGGTTGTGAAAGATTAAACGTGGTGGTGGCTGTTCCAAGCATGTAATTTCTCTTCAGGTCTTAGATCCTTTGTTGTTTTTATTTTTGTTTTAATTATTCATTGTTAGTGTCTGTCTACTGGCTTATGCGTATCCACTCCTTGAATCCACGCGGTAATGAGGCTGGGTGATTTTTTGGAGTATCTTGGGTTTATTTGCTAGGTGGACTGAAATTAATTACCCGACGGGGATCAGTGTGGAAAGGTGTTTGTAAGCGCGGGGAAGGGGGTGGTTTGTCACTAGGGAAAATGATGGTTGGTTCAGTATTGAAGAGAAGGGTTTCCATCAGCCGTAGTAAATAAGATGCTGATTGTAAAGCATTCCAAACAACCTTATCCTCCGAACATCTGCCTCCCCTCTTGAAGTCAGCATGGACCAAGGCTTCCAGCATCACACGAGATCAGAGCCTGCAGCGCAGAGGATGCCCATCTCCGGCTGGCGCAGGTTTGGTGGCAGCAAGGGCACCGGTGTGGGCTTTGCAGCCCTGCTGAGAAGCAAAGTAAGTCTTTGCCCGTTCTCCGAATGCTTCTTGCTCTTGAGCTTATGTTAGGCCTTTTCCGATAAGAAAGAGAGCTCTGAGTGTGGGAAGTTCCGTACCCACTCTCCCAGACTCAAAGCAGAACGTGCACTAAACATCCTTCTTTTAAACTAGTCTCTTAGGAGCAATCCTTTCTTGTTCTCAGGCTAAATGAGTCAATGCCTTCTACCCCAGCCTCTATGTTGCAATAGAAATGAATGAGATTTTTTAGCTTCGTTCCGCTCTTTCCTGCGGCCATGCTAGCAAGCGTGTGGTTGCTTTTGCTTGGGGCAGTGGCATCTTATTGGAAAGAAGTTTAGCAGTGCTCGTATGGCTCCGTGCCTTGCTTCAGTCCTCTGTCTTGATGTGGCTAAGCTGGATCCCCAGGCCGGACTAACTGGGATCAGCTGTTTCTTTTTCTAGTCTCGTTGGAGGTTCAGCAGAATGGAATCTCAGCTATTTGAGGACTTATACTCTCTAAAGCATCTGTCTTATAAAATACAAACAACCCCCCACCAGTCTGGGGCCTTTGATAATTCCCCAATGAAAGTCGTGGGGCAGTTTTCCCTCAGGGCAGCACAGGTTTTATGAGGCTTATTTTCATTTGCTTTCATCTCTTAGATCATGAGCATTTCTCTTTCTCCCTCTGTGAAAATGATTGAGGAAATTAACTGCTAATGGGGAACGAAGCCAGCTGTATTTTTATTCCAGACCCCTTGCAAGGTTGCGAAGGGAAGCCCCTGTATCTTCCCATGTTAGACTCGGTCTGTTTGGAGTGAGAGGGGCAGCCTTTTTTTTTTTACGGTGAAAGCCTGGGATTGGAGGTGGATGCTGAGAGCTCCTCTTCCCAGCTGTGCCACAGCTTGGGGATGTGTCTACCAAGGAGATTGTTTCCACTCCTGCCTTATTTTGCTTTTATAGTGCCTCCTTGCATATTAACTGAGCTGCACCGTGTCCCTTGAGTGTCTCCCCCATACTAGATGTTTGTGTTACATTGTCTTGCTTTCCCACACTCGTGTTCCTCCCTTTTTCTCACGTCAAGGAACAAGTTCAGCCGAATCATCCTTCATAAAATATGAACCAGCTAAGTAAGGCTGGAGTGGCAGTCGGAGCCGAGCGATGCTCCCTGCTTTCAGGCAGCCTGGTTGCCCCAGGCTTTTCATACTAGTGGCTTCATTCATGGAAAATCACATACTGGTGGCCTCATTCATGGAAAAATCAGCACACCAATATTTTCCAGCCCATTTGTGAGCCAAAACTTTGATCTGCTCGCTAGGTTGTCAGCCTCATGCAGGACCAGGCTTAGAAAACCGGCATGCCCAGGCTGGCTGGCTTGATGTCAAGCAATTAGGGTTAGTTACCAACTGAAATGCCGGCTTTCCCCCTTCCTGTCTCAAAGGAGATGTTGGTGCGACTCCGAGCTCTCAGAGGGTGCGTGGTCTTCCTCCAGAACTCCAGCCTCTTTGATGGCAGCAGTCGCCGCAACCGTTCTTTTGTTCGTTTCCAGAAAAAAGCTCCAGAGAGGCTGAGCAAGTGTCTGCCCCGGCCGTGGGGATTTCCCTCTGCTGGTTCCTGGCCGTGAGGATGGTTAGCATGGCTGGAGTTCACTTCAGAGTCCCCGACTTCTTGCACTCCCCTTACTTATTCCTGCCCCAAACCCTGAGCCTCGGGTGAACTGGTGCGCAGGCTGAGCTGAAAGGGCACCTTAAGCAAGCACCAGACTGTCTCAAGCTCTCCAGGGTGCTCTAATCCGGTCTGCCAAGCCATGGAGTACTTTATTTCCCTATCCAAGGAGTTTCAAAGCCTTCCTGAAGCGTTGGGTTGCAGCCCAAGTCGGCTTTGCCCCGCAGCCCTTGCCATTGCGCTCTTCAGAGCGAGCAGGGTCCTCGGGGCGGTCGCTGTGCCCAGGGACCCTCTGCGGAGGCAGATAACTGGTGTTGCGTTGGCAGCAGCCGCGCAGACGTCCCTCCGGGTGTGCGAGGACGTGTGCGAGATGCTCTTGTACCCACTGAGGCAGGGAGTGGAGGGAAGTGATTTATTTGAAGTTTCTATTGGAGACGGTTGGTTTTTTTTCTGGGGATCTCAGGGGCAGAGGCATTTTGTCCCCTCTGTTCTCATAGTGTCTACTGTTGATTATCAGCAAATAATCCTGGATAGATGAGTCTGATCTGACCTTGCGCGGTAGCTTTTCATACTCTTTTAGGAGCTCGTACTTCAGCGCTGTTGCTATAAGCCTCCAGGCAGCCAGTGGACAATACAGATGCCTGTTCATCGCCGGACTGCCTGGCTTGAGAACAATGATGGCATTTCTTGAAGTAACAAGTCCTGGGCATGTGCAGGGTTGGATTGTAGCACTATTATATTTTTTTTTTTCAATTTTTTTTTTTTTCCCTTTAAGCTGCAGGCTTGAGAGCAGCAGGCCGGGTTGCAGCACCCACAACTGCAAGCACAGAGGAAACTTGCACCTCTTGGAAAATACTCACCCAGAGAAAGCAAATGGCAGTTGTTTAGGTGCTTGCCTGTTTTGCCTTGCAGTTGAGCGTGTGTATGCTTTGCGTCACCGGTGTGTGCATGCTGTGAGGAGGTCAGTTGAGATGCTCGCTTGGCAGCAAGGAGGGGGTTAAAGCCAACCCGCAAAGGCTGGCTGATTGCAGCTCATGGCTTTCATAATGCAAAGCCGGTGGGAATTCAGCCGAAGGCTTCATCTCCCCCTACCCCCCTTCCCCGTAACCTTCCCCAATCGCCTGGAGCTGCGTCCCTGCCAGCACAGGGAAGCTCTGCAAAAAAAACAGCAGAGGCGTAAGCGCGTGAAAGATGAGATTATTAAACTTTCTTGGGAGAGAGCTGAAAGACTCATTTTCCAGCGTGGTCGTGCTGTTTCCTTGCACAATGGCTGGTATGCAGCACGCCTGCCTCTTCATCTGTGACCTGCAGATTTCTCATTGCAGGACGGCTGAGGAAGCAGCTGGTACATGCGATATCTCTAACTCTCTGGAGACCAGTATGCGGGGACGTCCTTGGCTTTGCCGTAGGCTCTGGATGATGCACAGCAAAGGCCAGAAAAATATGAAGGTGGTTGAGCAGTGGTTTGTGCAGCACCCTGCACGCTGAGCTGTGCTGCAGCCTGCGATATACACCCTGCTGCCAGGGTCTCCTTCTCACGAATAATGCACATTTTGCATTAGGGAAGTGCTAAACGGACAGTGCAGCCCAAGGCCTTTTGTTGTGCAGTGTTCCCTTTAAGGACAAGCACCATCACGGTATTTTTTCCTAATGTGTAAAATCCCTTCTCCCTCCCTGCTGTTTGCAATAACCCTTTGGAAAGCTGGAAGGACTCTCCGTTTCCTTTCCCGCTCACACGCGTGCGCTTGCGAGCCTGGCCAGCACTGTTTGGCTGTTTGCATTGGAGGCGGGGGCGGGGGGGGGAGTGTTTCTACTTTCCCAAGTCAAAGAAGAGTGTGTAGCATTTGTTTTGGAAACAAAACCACTTCTAGAGAGTTACATGGCCTCTGCAAACAGATGAGTACAAAACAGGTCGTGTGCTTTGGGCTGACTCTGAAGACTGTACAAGATAGCTGTCTCCTTCCTTGCTTTATGGTTTCATGGCCATCGCATTTAACAAGGACCCTTAAGAAACCTTTGAAGGAGTAGTATATCGTCAGCTTTACTAGTCCTACAGGACAGTCGAGATGCTTAGCAGCTTTCCCCTGGTCAGTGCTGTGATTGCAGGGCAGGGTTTGAATCTTTTCCGGGGCTAGAATATCCACACTCAGAGAAACGGGCAGGGTTTTTCATACTAACTTCTCTTCAAAGCCTTTGGGAGTAAAAGTGCTGGTGAGTATTAGTAAGAGGTTGTTGGTCATAGCTGTTGAGGGACACTACAGAGCTGACTGTCTCCAACTTCCTTTGTTACAAACAAATGTCTCCAGGAAAAAAAAAAAAATGCCTTCTGCCTCCTTGCTTTAGCCCGAGGCGAGCTGGATGGGAAGTAGGTAGCGCTGCCGTTACAAGGAGTGCTTTCCTGGCTCTGCATGGCACGCGGAGCCTTTGGCCGGCTTTGATACCTTCCTGCGCCACGACCTGCCATGCTCATGTCGTGCCGGGTTGGTAGGTATCCGTGCTGCCTTGTCCATAGCTGCTGAAGGCGTCTTTAACAAGTATGGGACTCGGTGTCAGGTCTGCGGTAGCTTGGGGCGGACATCATCGGCACCACAGACACCTGTAAACAAATAAGTGAGTGTTGTCTTTGGCTGTGGGATTTCTGGCCATGCTCTTCCTTTCGGAGGCAATGGGATCATATTGACAGGACAGGGAATATAAATCCATGCAGGTTCTGCCACAGGTTGTGGAAAACCTTCAGTGCGGTGTCCTGGGGTTTAAAGACCAGGCAGAAATTGGCACGTTCCCTAGGCGTGCTCATCTTTGTGCCAGAGCTGCTGCTGCTTTGCTTGGTGACAGGCTGGCACGGGGAGTACCTGGATACCAGCCATTAGAGTCAAGAAGTCTTAATTTTCTGTATCAAAATTATAAACCGAGGGAGCCTGGGATGGTCCTGAAAGCTCCCAAGTCATTCTCCGCCTAAGATTGCCAAAGCAAACTGTGCAGTTGTCTCTTCTCCCATTTGCTGTGCTTTTCCTCCCCCTTCCACGCCTCTTGTGTCGCGTTGTAGCGTTGATTGCCAGTTAACGTATCCCGCTCTGTGCTGGGCGTAACTTCACTGCAGGGCACAACCCTGAACCAGAAGCCTGGCAAGGCGAGCCGGATCGGCTTTCCAGCCATCCCATTCTCAGGGTGTCGGGGAAAGCTTTGAGGATGCCTCTGCATTTGTTGGTGGTGGATTGGCTTCATGAGTTACAGCTTGGTATAGTACCCAGGAGGAAAAACCTTCACAACATACAGATTTATTGCCACTACCTGCCCTGTAGGACAGGTGGCTCGTGGAAGAACGTCTGAAGATGCCATTGGAAGCCCCAAGAGTTCAGTAGCTGGGGATTCAGTGGGGTGAATCCTGAACCTGGGATGGGGACCTCAGTCAGCTCATATACCTTTTAGCCAGTAGAAGTGCAGGATCCCAAGTCATTCCAAAAGACCGTTTGGAGTCAGATCCCTGCCTGAAATCAGAGGAGTGCTTTGAGCGCAGTCCAGTTTTGTCCACTCTGGCAGACCGAACCATCGCAAACTTCTCAGCCTGAAGCAGTTTCGGGCAGTATGTACAGCTGCCTCAGGAACGCGGTGCCTTTACAAGCCCACCCTGGCCTCTTGCTGCTACTGGGGTTTTTTGGGGAGCAATGAAAAAACGCAAAGCCTCGGTGCCCCGTCTTTGCCAGGAGCTGTGCTTTGCAGGGTGGACTCTAGGCTCCAGCGTCATTCTCTAGAGAATCTGAGCCCTAAGAGTGGGTTTGTGACATATGCTGGTGGTACCGAGGAAGACCCAACAAACCCTGTCTGAATTGGGCATGCCCAACGTCGGCAGACTTGCAAAATAGCTCCTTAGTCAACTACTTTCAGCGCAAACCTCTGGCCGGCTGCTGGAGCTGAAGGCCAGAAACGCTCAGGAGTTGATCTGGGTTGAACTCCTGCACGGCACGCTTCTCCCCAGCCAAACCAGTGGCCTTTGTTTGGCCTTCCTGGTAAAGGATTTTAGCTAATCTTGAGTTGAAGACCTCAATAAATGAAGAGACCTCTCCTTCCTTTGCGGTGAATTAACCGCGGCAGCTAATTGTTGAACAAATCATTTGAAACGGTTAGAAATACACCACAGCTTCCCAGAATACAGCAAATTGCTTGAGCTCTGCTCTTGTGGGTTTTATTTAGATGTCACTAGGACATGGTTGGGTTTATGCCTACTTAATTCAGTCTGCTCCTGCCCCTCTGGCTCTCCAGCTCTCTCTAGGTGTCTGTCTCTGTATTTGAGGACGCACAGTGGCTGATTTATGACACTTAACCAGCTTGACCAAGGGCAAACTCCGGAGTCATATAGCTGGGAGTAATTCATCTTTCCTCCTCATACACGGAGATGAATGTCAGGATGGATGTCAGCTGTCTGGCCGATGCATGAGTGAATCTGGTTTTGTATGTGCACCTTGAGCCAAGCGTACGTGCGTGCATTTTTTTTACTGTTTGTGATAAACCGGGAAATGCAGATTGTGTTGGAGGAAGGGGGCCTTCTGGTTTTAAATACTGATACCAATATAACAGGGCTGTGGCTGTGACGGTCTGGGAGCCTTGAAGCGTTAGCTCAGAGATTGTGCTGAATGCTGCGGGGAATTCAGTGTTGTGCAAAACAAAAGAAAGGGCTTTGCAAAGCGATAACGTGCTTCAGATGCAGAAATAATGGACGGCGTCCTCCTGGGTCCACAGGCTGTGGACTCGTGGGGCTGAAAGTGGGAAAGGAAAGATTCAGGCTGAGTCTTAGGAAGAGGCCCCTGACAGAGTTTTTTATTTACTGTGATTTGTGATGTAACTGAAAAGAAAGCAGCTGCCCAGGAACCCAGGCGCCTATGGATTGATTGCTGCGGAGGACGAGGTGAAGACCCCGTTCCGTGGAAATGCTGGAGGCATGGTGAGCTGGATGTGGTAGGTCGTCGTCATCATCTCCAGAGCCTCAGTTCAGAGAGTACCGAGTCGTTCCGCTGTGCGGTTCTTCACCAGCTAATCAAGTCAAACAGTCATCCAGAAGGCACGATAAAGGCTGAGAAAACTTTTCAAAGTAACTTTCAGCGTTGCTCTCATCTCGCTGATCCTTTTCGGACCTCGAGCCGCGTGCAGAGTTAATACGCAGTCAGAACACGCTGGGTTTCTTGCGCGTGCGGTTGTCCCTTCCCCACCGAGGGAGCCATCACGTGGCTTGTGAATAAACTGTCAGAGGGGCCCACGGACCCCCGAGCTGGCTCCCCGCAGAGTCTACCTGCCAGTTCTTGGAGGGCTTACTAGCAAAAGCATAGCTTTGTGCAGGCTGAGCCGCGCTGCTTCCAAATCCCAGCTGGCTTTGTGCCTTGCTGTGCCTGCTCTAATAAGCTCTCTCGGAGCTGGATTTGCTGGGCAGTGCCTGTCGAGGCACGCGGGCTGGCTGCGTAGCGGCGAGAAGAGAGCTGGAGCTTTGTCCGGGCATTGCGGCCCCTCTTCCTCCCCTGCTGCTCTGAAGATGGGGAGCTGGCTGTAGGAGATCTTCTGCGTCTCACTGCCAGCTTTTACGTTAACTGGTTGGAATAAGTGTAGTCTACAACATATAACTAGTTATTTAATTTTTACAGGCTGTTCCAGTGTAGGGTAGAGTTCCTGCTGGGAAAAATGTTCAAAATATTTGTTGCTGAGGGTGGCAGAGAACATCGTGGCACAGCTGGGACTCATCTGGGCAAGGTGAAGCTGTGCAGGAGAAGACCCACCTTTTGTCCTGAGCCAGAGGGGTCTCAGCATCTGATGAATCAAAGGCAGAGGAGTTGTCATCAGTTAGCGTGCGCGCTAGTTGCGTATGCTGCTCTGTAGTTTTGAGCACTTTAGCGTGTTTAGTTGATAAAGAAAAAGCAAGCTTATAAAACTTTTGGATAGCTATCTTCACGTCAAAAAAGCAAACCACACTGAAAGACTGGTGGGGGGGGAAGAGGGGGACAACAACCCATTCTCTTAATTCAACTGAAGTTTCACTCAATGTGGAGCGAGTAAATGAGAGGAAGTGATTTTTCTCTGCCAAGTCCTTTATTTAAACATAAAGGCTTTTTCCTGGCTACTTGCAAAAGGCGCTGGTCGCAGAGTGGTCCTGTGCATGACACTTCTTTCAGGCTGAGGCTCTGCTGCAGCGTCAGACAGAAGATCGGGCCACTGGCTGTTGTGTTCCCGCTATTCCTCTCACATCCGTGCTCGGTGGATCTTTTTGCTGAGCTATTTCAGTTCATTTAGCTGAAACTAGCCTGGCTGCCAGCGTCGAATGCCAAAACAGCTCTGCAACAGCTGAGCGTTGGAGCCAATGGCAGGGAAGAGGTGGATGGGGCTCAAATCATGAAGGAAATTCCGTCTTAGTTAAAGGTCTTCTCTTCATCTTTCCCAAATGACCTTGTTTTCCTGCAGCAGGGAAGGTACACTGAGGAAGGATCATTTTACACTTGAACTTTCATCTTTCCCTACCTGCGTGCAATTGGGCAGTGCTAGAGACAAGGTCCTGGGTTAGGCTCGACCTTTGGACAACAGATGACTTGCAGTACCTCCTGTTCCGAGAGCTGCTCTACGTGCATGTGTATTAAGGTGATTAGTAGGGTAACATCATCATTTCTTGCGTAGGTTTGCAAGAAAAAATATTTCGTGTCCCAGCAGAGCATCGCTGCAGTCACATACGCGCAACTGCTGGTGCCTATGGTCTTTGCAATCATACCTCACTCAAACGTATGGCATTGTGGTATCATTTTCTTCAACTTCTTAATTAAACAGAGGCTTGAATTTCATATTTTTCTTTTCCACGTTTCTTCAAAGCTCTTACATTCACCCCCTTCCTGCCCCCACTTCATCTTTCCCTGGTAGATTATAGCCTGCTAGAAAACATAGAGCACATTGTGAAGCCCAAAGCAAAAGCTGACTCAGCGATCCTTCCCATTGAGGCTGCCACTGTTCGTGGAACAGGAGGTTAGCCTTAAAATACTTCTGCCAAAAAAATACTGCTGCTGTGATGGAACTGGTGCCCATTTTATTAGCTGTTGCTCTGTCCTTTAACTTAGTTTTTTAAAGAATGTACTCTACTAGTGCCTTAACACTCTGGGACAGAGGGGGGTTTTTTTCATATGCCTGAAAAATTCTGATTGTTCTATAAGAAACGTTCGCCGTCTCTTCTCCGGATCTCTGGAGAAAGGCTCCGTCCCAGGGCACAGCTCATGTCGCTACTAACAGCGGTCCCTGTCCTTAAAGGATTTCAGCTGGTGCAAACTGCAGTCCTGGGAGCTGCGGTATGGAGGTGGATGGGCCTTGCTTATAACATGACTTGTCAGCACATGGGTATGTCTTTGCAGACCCACCCATGGTCCTCTAGATCAGGTCTTTCTCTGTCCCCAGGGACATCTCCAGGTTGCGCTCAGATCTGCAAAGAGCTGCCTGCTTTCTGCTGGGGACCGTTTCAGCTCCTGGAATCATAGAATCATAGAATGTGTTGGGTTGGAAGGGACCTTTAAAGGCCGTCTAGTCCAACCCCCCTGCAGTGAGCAGGGACATCTTCACCTATATCAGGTTGCTCAGAGCCTCATCAAGCCTGGCCTTGAATGTCTCCAGGGATGGGGCCTCCACCTCCTCTCTGGAAGCAGGATTGGTTCTGAAGAGGCCAAACCTAGTTCCCACTAGGAGCATCCCCACAGCTCTTGCACGCTGCATGGAGCTGGAGGGATGCGTGCCATATAGAGGCACCTTGACAAGCTTGAGAAGCAGGCCTGTGTGAACCTTAGGAGGTTCAACCAGGCCAAGTGCAAGGTCCTGCACGTGGGTCAGGGCAATCGCAAGCACAAATCCAGGCTGGGCAGAGAATGGATTGAGAGCAGCCCTGAGGAGAAGAGAAGGACTTCCCGGTGTCGGTGGATGAGAAGCTCATCACGAGCCGGCAATGTCCTCTGGCAGCCCAGAACCCCCCCGCAGCCTGGGCTGCATCCCCAGCAGCGTGGGCAGCAGGGCGAGGGGGGGGATTCTGCCCCTCTGCTCCGCTCTGTGAGACCCCCCTGCAGTGCTGCCTCCAGCGCTGGGGCACCAACAGCAGAAGGACACGGAGCTGTTGGAGCGGGGCCAGAGGAGGCCCCGGAGATGCTGGGAGGGCTGGAGCCCCTCTGCTGGGAGGACAGGCTGAGAGAGCTGGGGGGGTTCAGCCTGGAGAAGAGAAGGCTCCGGGGAGACCTTCCAGCCCCTGCCAGTCCCTAAAGGGGCTCCAGGAAAGCTGGGGAGGGACTCTGGAGCAGGGAGGGGAGCCATGGGACGAGGGGGAAGGGGTTTAAACTGAAAGAGGGGAGATTTAGGTGAGATCTGGGGAAGAAATTGTTTGCTGTGAGGGTGGTGAGCCCCTGGCCCAGGTTGCCCAGAGAAGCTGTGGCTGCCCCATCCCTGGAGGGGTTCAAGGCCAGGCTGGACGGGGCTTGGAGCAACGTGGTGTGGTGGGAGGTGTCCCTGCCCAGGGCAGGGGGTGGCACTGGGTGGGCTTTAAGGTCCCTTCCAACCCCAACATTCTATGGTTCTATGACTGCTGCTCTTCTGTGCTTCCTCTCTTGAGGAGAGGGGGCATGGATGTGGTGCTGGGTGGGTCTCTTTAGAGCACGAGTGGGGCCATACAGGAATAAAAAGCCTTCCTTATCATTCCCACCATCCTTACTACCTGGAGCAGATCCGTTCGTGACCTCAGAGCAGATGTGTGTCAAGACCTGATCCATGTGCCCGAGTGTGCTTTTGCTAATGTGTGTGAAACTGGATGCGAACGTGGGAGCAATGCAGGACTAGCCGGTAGCGAGGTGCTGCTATAAAGAGAAAAGCAAATTTCATTAAGTTACTGTGTTCTCCATAAACAATCGGTGACAACTTGGGGTGATATTCCAGAGAGAAAGTGGGTTTTGAGGAGGGAGCTGGCCAGAGCGCCACGCTTCACATGACAATGGTGGGAACTGTGGGTGTCTGTCGTTCCCGGAAATATACTCAAGTGCCCTTTTTCCACTGGGGAATTAAGAAGTTATGCAGACTCAGCCTAGTTTCATTAACGGATTTAAAACAGGTTTTGGCAGAAGGCAGCCAAGCACATCAGGAATGGAACAGAAAATATTCTTCCCGAGTCCAAGAGCCTGGAAACTGCCTCTCACACCATCTAAAGCAAGTGACAAATGCTGTTCTTGTTGTAATCTGAAATCTTTCTTTTTTCACCCTCCCCCACATCCATGGTGTGCATGAGTGCATAGGCTATTTCTTAGCAAATTTAAAGCCACAGGCACAAGACTATTGTGGAATCACCCTAGGACTCCTGCACTGGAGGAGGAACATGTTGCATTAAAAGGTACTTACCAAAGCAGCTGAATTCAGCCTCTTGATTGCCTTGGCTTACAGCTCCAGGTGCTTACTCATATTTCTTCCTTTTAACCCTTCTCCAGTCTGATTTGCATTTTTGACAGGTGATTATTATCGCTGAAAGAGCTGACAGCGCGGGTAGTCTCAAGTGCTGCAGAAGTCCTGATGCTAGTTGTAATGCACACAGGTTGTCTTTGAATATTTGGAAAGAAAGGCGGTAGAAAATGTGCACAGCGCGAAGCTTGTCTCTGCTGCTGCGAGGGGGAGTGCTGAGCGCCGCTCCGTTGGAGCGGGAACTGCCATGGTCCCAGAGCACCCCTAAGATCACGGGGTGTCTGGACCTTAATGGCAAGCACTTCTAGTCATGAAATCTGGAGAAAAGTGAGGGCGACGACAGCTAGATAACTCCTTCTGTAGGTGTTTACAGCATTTCCCCGGCTCTGTCTTTAATGCTGTTTTCTAACCCTCCACGTTTGGGGTGAGTACCCCTCTCAGCTTGCCCTTCTGCCCGCTGGGCTTCCCCAGTGCACGTGCTTGGAGCCGTACACCAGCGACCCCAGCTTCTGTGTTTGTTTTTCATAGCGGGTGCCTCTTAGAAAATTCATCTCGGTAGTGGGTAATCTGCGACTTGGACGAGTCCAAAGGAGAAGCTTGTCAGCATCATACCCGTACTGAAAGACTCAGACCGGTTGCTCGGGATGTCTCAGTTAAGCCATGTTCAAAGTTGGGACAGCTCTACTGCACAGGCTGCTGCGGTACTTCGAGACCTGAAAATGGGAAGAAGAATATTCCACCATGATGGATGATAGGAGTCCTGGTGGAAAGCCCCATCAAGGTCTGAAGGTCTTAGCAAATACCAGGCTTAAATGAACTTCCTAGAGGGCCCTATTTTAATGCATTAATATTTGATAGAGACAAAATTCTTTGTGGTTGTAGCTGCAGTTTGGTAGGGTCCTGTCTCTTGCAACGGGGGTCACTACTTCCATACAATGCTAGAGCTGGTTTGTCCTATTTTTACTATGAGTAAGCTGCGAAAGTTGTTTTTCTAACGTGCTGTGACTCTGCTTGCTTCCCTACCCATAGACTCCATCTGTACGCTTCAAAATAGTAGGAGGAAGAGGGCAGAGAAAGAACAAAGGCTCATAATTCGAATGGAAGGAAACTAGGGAAATTCAGGAGGAAATGGACAGTGAGAAATACAAAAAGATCCAGCTGCGCTGAATGCATGGGGCGTGAGTGTGCAGGGATGCTTTCTGCTTGGTATTTAGAGCTCGAGACCTGCATTGCGGAGCTGAACTTTCCTTTGAGGCAGTGACCTATTCAGACACCTAACAATGTCCATTATGTACAGTCAGCTTGTTTATGCCCAGTGCTGGCCTTTCTTACCTTTTTTTAATGTACAGTAAAACAATATCCTACTTGCAAAGCAGCCGGGCCAAGTTAGATTTTGCTGTGCGAGCGCTTGACCATCAGCTTTCAGTGAGCATCTTGTTACTGAAAGGTTTCAAGATTTCAGGGACAAAGCTGGACGGGGCTTGGAGCAACGTGGTCTGGTGGGAGGTGTCCCTGCCCAGGGCAGGGGGTGGCACTGGGTGGGCTTCAAGATCCCTTCCAACCCAAACCATTCTCTGATTTAAGAACACAAATTCTGATGACAAGATGCTCAAGGAGTACATCCGGTGATGAAAACAGTGTTTGTGGTTGACTGATAGCAAATGCCTCTTTCCTTCAAAGGATGGGGGGGGAAAAAAAGAGGTAGGAAGAGGTGGGTCTCTGCCTCTCTGGAGTTGTAGTGATTAAATTGGCAGCCTGAAGAGGTGAGTCCGGAGCAGCGCTGAGGCTTGGTGGCAGCGTGGGACTAGCCTGTCAGTGATGCTTGTGCATCTCCGCGGGACGAGAGGAGGAGAGCATCTCTGCTATGGAGAGGCAAGCCATGCTGCTGCAGCCCGCGTCCTTGCTGCAGAAGAGGTGGGGCTGCCAGCCCACGCGAGAGCTCTGCTTAGATTTGTTCTACAGCTGCAGAGAAACCAGCTGGCCCAGCCTTAACGGACGAGGGGATCCCCCGAGAGGCTTTGTCCGCTCTCTGCGGAGCTGGGGGCAGCAGCTGCAGAAGGGCCTGAGGGGTGCCCTGCAGCGGAGACGTCCTCTGCGACCTTGGGCAGCCCCAAGGTTTTCGCTCTGTTACTTGGAAACAGCTCCCACCTCCCCTACAAAACACAGCACGAGTTGTCCGTCGGATCATGTGGGGGCTCTGATGAACGTGGGAGCTGAAGTACAGCTTTCGGGTTAGAAGGGATCATGTACGACATGACTTGACCTCAGCCTATAGTTTTCTGCACGAGGACGTCGTTCTTAATTCGGGGAGGTGCTCTTTAACCCAGCCCACCAAGAAGCAACTGTAAGCAGTGACTGAGAGAGCTAGAAATAAGGCATACGTTTCGTGGCGAGAGCAATTTGGGTGTTGGAGCAAGTCTGTGCAGGCGATGGTGCTTTTTCCTCCTATTCAAAGAGAGAAAGCATTTTGGCAACTTGCTTGTTCCGCCTTATGCGCTTGTTTAACCGCCGCTCGTTCAGGGAGAGCCACTTAGCAGCTTTTAAGACATTTCTTTAGGGGAAAAAATGAATTCTGCGCATTCAGGGAAACATCTGTCATCGTTCGGAGCAGAAACTGTAGTTAAGGCGGTCCCTGGGGTGTGTGGGAGAGCTCCAGTTTCTTACTGCCGCTCTGCAGTCGGTTCTGGGAGAACGGAGCTGGCTGTGGAAGGTGAAGGGGGTTTTGCAACATCGCCCTACATCTCGAGAAATCAGGCGGTGCCTCTTTGAAGCTTCGAACGTGTGCGCAGCGCGTGACAATGCGAGGAGTGTTTTTATTCATGTTTGTGCTTGGGAAATCGTGTTGCTTTCGAAGTTGTGCCCTTTCAAGTGGATTAAGTTTGGCACCCCGAAAGCTGGGCTTTACAGGCACTTCTGGAAGATGTCAGCCTGAGCTGTGTTTTCCTGACTCGGATCCTTGCAGTAAGAACCGAGGAATGGAGCATTTAAATAGGAAAAAAAAAAAAAATAGAAGCTACGGTGCAGCTAGATAATGTCAATCTTGTCATTGCTTTTAATATTCATTGCCAGGCAGAGCGATCAAACTTTGTCAGTTTTAAGTTAAGCAACCCTTAGTCCTAGTCAGCTTCTGTCTGTGTACATGAAAGGGATGACTGAGCCCCCAGCTGCTAAAAGCATCTCTCGATTACTTATATTTCATTAGGTATTTAAAGATTAGGTCGGGGAGTGGAGGATGAAAGGGTTTTTTCTTTATCTTTTAATAAGAAACTTGTATTTGTAGATACGAATAATACCAAAGCCTAGCGTCTAGCATGCTCCTCTTTTCCTCGCTGCTTCCTCTGAGTGGCATGGGGGTAGGGGAGCGTGTGGAGATCCTACAGGGAATAAAACCACGTCCCTCTTGGTCTGCTGCTTACCACAGCCCTGCCCTGGTGCCCAAAATTGATGGGTAAGGATGTGCTGTGCTGGAGTTCTCATGACATAGCCTTGCTTGCAATGCAGGAGACCGAGCAACGTACGTGGGAATTTAATATATGGGACTTCGTAGGCTTTAAACGTGAACAACAAAGGGGAGGATGATCTCTTCTCTGTGCCTGCCTTGTCCCTGTAATGCGAGAAGCTTTGGAAGTTTCCTGTACCCGCTTGCCTTGGCTGTCTCAACTCTCTATCAAACCCTTTTTGGGGACGGGGTGCCTTCGTTAGCCTTGGGGTGCCCTAGCCCTTCAATCGAAAAACAACCATCCCTGAGATCTCCAGAAAATTACCTGGCAAAATCAGGAAGGACTAGATTATCATTGTCCTAAACAAAAAAAAACAAAAAAAAAACAAAAAAAAAAAAGAAAGAAAGAAGCAAGGGAAAATAGTTTGGAGAAGGGCTTCCAGCTGTCTGTATTTAAAGATGTGGGAAGGTGGGGAGAGCCTGGATCCCAGTGTAAAACAAACCCAGCAGCTTCTGTGTCCCCTTTGAGGCAGATATATGTGGCAGGAACAAGGATGCTGTGCCTGGAGCTGCACCATCGTAGGAACGAGCAACGTACAGACTGAATTCGCACCAGCGCACACTCGGCAGGGTGTGAACGGTTCCCACACAACCTTCTCCAGAGCGGCCTGAGCAGTATTTAAGGTGCTCCTGCCAGACGTGCGTCTTTACGCCAGCAGGTTGAAACAAGTGATGGAGCTGCTTCAAGGGCATTTGCCGGTGAGCTGGTTGTGTATGGCATAACAGACTTAGCTGATGTCTTGGGATGCTCGCTTCGTTAATAGCTTAACTGGACATAGAAAGCTCTGACTTCAGTCGTTTTGGGGATGGGGGGGGGAGCTGGGCGCACCAGACCCAGCACCCTCTGTATCACTAGGCGCACGTGGTGTGGCCGAGGAGGATGTGGGGGGCTTCAGCCCAATCTAAGGGTGCGTGTCTGCAGGGCGGAGGGTGGTCGAAGCGGCGAGCAGCCCAGGCAAGGGTGAATCTCTGCATCCCGCTGCTGCCGTGCTCCGAGCTCGCTTGGGTTTTCCACGTGGCTCTGGGTGCAGCCACCCCATTAAGGGGTGAAGGCCTTGGGGAAGCCCCGTGGCTAAAAGTACCCTTTGTTACTTGTCTCCTTTTTCATTTGGATTGTATGCTACCTGTATGTGTGGCTTGGCTGAGAAAGCCTGGCCATGCTAGGAAAGTGCTGGTAACTCAGCTGCGTGTCTAATCCAGAGGAGAGATTTCAGTTGCTGTGCCTTGATCCCTTTGCTTTTTTAGTTGTAACAGCCTCGGAGCCTGAAGGTGAGAAGTGCCAGGTGAAGACGAGGTGATCCTGGTAGCTGGATGTAGCTAGGAGCCAGTGCATACCCTCAGCCCTCCCTCCGAGTTTGCTGGGAGACTTGGCTCCATCTCTCTGTACCACTTTTGTCTCCCCTAGGTGTGTTCTCCCCCCAGGCGTGCCTCATTCACACCCCTGGAGGACCGAGGGGTTGTCCTCTTCTGAAGTGCAGCATTGTTTCTTCCAATGGTTTAACCCTGAGAGTTAACACCTCCGGGTCTACTGGTAGAAACCAGTATCACCTGTAGCTTTGGCCCCTCTGCTCGTGTGTTGGTGCGCCAGCTGTTCTTGGCTCCTCCTGAGTTTGGAAGAAGCGCTTGGTGCTTCTTTCAGCTCAACCAAGTGTGCGAGGTCAGGAAGCCAGCGGGGAAATTCTGCCTCAAATTCAGAAAGCAGAGGAACCAGGTAAAATAAACACTTGCCTTCTGAAGTGGTTACTTGGGATTGTACTGACGCAGATGTTCCCATTTGCTCTGTTCTCCGCAGAGCTGAGCGTGGCAGGGTCTGCTCAGGTAAGCACCCCACCTGGGAGATGGTTCTGTAGGATTTTGCTACGAGGGAGAAGAAAACTGAAGGGGTTTTTTGTTCATAAGATAAGAATCCTGCTTCTAAGCTGTGCCTTTAGGCACGTATTTAAATGGAAAGAGCTGTCAGTTTTTCTTCCGACAGAATTTATTCTTCTTGCTGCAGCATTCAAGCGAGGGTATACAGTGAAAAATGGTCGTCTCTAGTGGCAGATCCACTCCCCAGCCTTGCGCCATTCAGTTTCATCTGCTGATGGAAAAAAAAGGGCACTCAGACACTCTTGCTTTGCTTGTGTTACCCCCGTGCGGAGTCAGCGTGGCAATGATAAGAGGAGAAAGTCAGCTGCCGTTTCTCCTTGCTCATCGTCACCAGGCTGGTTATCAGGCGTTGGGCATCTTTGTGTTCTCCCCACTCTTCAGGGCAGGAGAGTAAACCAGAGTCCCCAGGGCAGGTTCCAGCCTGCAGAGATGTTTGTGGAGGAACCCTAATTTGACGCCTAGATCCTTTCGTGTTGCCTCTCTGCTGTGTCCAGGAGTTGTTTGCGTTGCATCAGAGGAGTGTTTTTCTGAAATCTCTGGGGCTTCTGTTCTGGCAGTACCGCTGTGCAGGTATGGACCGCTTTCATACCCTGCTTTTGCTGCTTTCCAGAGGATTGCGCTAGTAACCCTGTTTTTCTGCAGCGTGACATTGCGCTGCACCTCCTCCAGCATAGGGGATTTTTGAGGGTCGTTCACGTGGTCTGTGGTCACAACGTGGTCACTCAAAGCGACAGTTTAAGTCTTTATTCTCCCTGCTGAAACCCTTAAAAAAGGGCCTCAGTGAAGAGCGCTGATTTGGTGGCATAAACTTTTCCGTCAGGCTCTCCGGGCTGGGTTGTGGGCAACAACTCTCCTCTTAACCAGTTAGCACAAGCCTCCTGTTGCAAATCCAGAGTCACCCAGTGTTATATTTGATTGATTGTGGGAGGGGAGGATGCTAGCTTTGAATGCGCCGCCAAGTCTTAAAATATTTGGCAAATTTTCCTCCTAATGCTCGAGTCCCCGGGGGAAGGCGATCAGGTAAGAACCTCAGCTTCCGAGCGAGGAGAAGAAAGTTTCTGCCTCTGGTCGCTGGAAGGAAAGCCCAGCCACTCTTGGCTGGCTTAACCTAAGGCTTAGAAACTAGGAGACAACTTAATACTGTTTCTGATTTTCTTATTTTTCTGCAATGTCTGGCTTTTAAGCTAACCTCGACTGGAGGGGGGCTGAGTCACGGCTTTTGAACAGTGGGGTTGGCAGCTCTAGAGACGAGCTCCCATGTGCTCTTGGTTACGCTGATGTCCGTGTGCCTGGGAAATTGTGGGTGGGTGCTCTGGTTCGCAGCGCTCCCTTCTTACCAACATGTGGCTGGATGTAGGTGGCCTGCCCCCTCCTCTGTAATTTGGCTGGTGCGAATACATCAACACTATGCAAATCTGCCTTTAGTTAGCTGTTTCCTTCTCCCAGATGTGCGACAGCCCATGTGGGGTTTAGGTATTCAGATCGGCAAGGGGAGTCGCTGTTGGAGGATTGTAATTCACCCTGGTTTAATTACATGCCCAGAGACCAGGCTTTGTATTGAAAATGTTGGGGTTTTTCCTTTTGGCTTCTGAGTCCCTCCAGTCCCCTTCTAGCCTAAAAAAAAAAAAATAAATAAAATTGCTTGTTATCAAGAATATTACCGGCCCGGTTGGGATAAAACTGCTGATTGACTTTTAGATGCATCCCAGCTTTGCCAGTTAAGGGTGGGCTGAAGGAGTGGATCAGCTGGCTTGATTTAATGGCAGAAGCGGAGGAAAGCTGATGGTGGTGGGGTTTGGGTTTTTTTTTTTTTGTCTGCAGTGATCTTTAGCTCAGAGGAGCACATCTCTGCTAATTGACTATTAAATGAGATTGCTTGCTGAGGTGCGCTGTCTTGCCATTTCAATCCTTTACGGAATAAGTCTCTGATCAGCTGCACATCGGGCTCTTAAATATAATCTGCCTAATGACTGCAGGGCTTTGACCTTCTGCTATTAAGGCGCCAATGTTTTGGGTTACAAACCAAACCTTTGGGGTGGGGGGAGGCCGAGCAGGGGTGGGGTTTTTTTCTGAAATGGTAATATTCCAAACAACAAAGGCTGCTTTTTAATCTCGGAGCGAGACTTGGAAGCAGCACAGAGTCAGTCTAGAGATAAGACTCTTTTAGCTGGAGATTTCTAGGATTGCACACATGTTCCCGCACGCCTGGACCACCGGTTAGACACCTACCTGGCCACAGATCCTTTGTCCCAGTTGCTGTGCATGCAAATAATGCGTGTTTGCCTGTGTTTACCCAGTTTGGAAAAAAAATCTGAGCCCTGAGGGATTGGAGCTTCCTTTTGTGTTATGAATCGGGCCACACTGAGAGCCGGCTGAAGCACCGCTTGCTGCCCGCTTTGCAGAGACGCTGCGGGCTCCGGGAGGGTTTTGGAGCCGATGCCTCAGTGTTCGAGGAAGGACGCTTAGTCCCGTTGCTTAGGAGGGATTCCCACTGCCATTTTAAAGAGCTCTGCTGCCAGATTCCAAAGGGAATCCCGACCCAGGCCTGAGAGATAGCAGCAGCTTTGGGGTGGGAGTCAGAAAGGGCTGGGCGAAAGGAGGGGCTAGCTGCGAACAGGGGCAGGCTGGCTCTTCCTCTCTTCAAATCCCGCTCTGGGTCATCCGCAAGCGAGGATGCAGGGGAGGAATGCTGCTTGTCCTGGGGTGGCTCAGGACACCCTCCCCGGGGCGTGGAGAGGGCACAAATTATTTGGATGCTTTCTGGTCCCGTTCTCCCCCATCCCAGCTGGTTGATAGACATCATCCTAAAGCCTTAATATCACATAGTGATTGACGCAGCGGGCTAGAAATGGGAAGGGGGACAAGACTCACGCTTGCTCTGCTGCTTTAGAGTGAATGCTGTGGGAGCAGTTAGTATTTCATTGCTGATATTAAACCTGGATGGGGGGGAGAGAAGGGAGAATGTGGCTAATGCAGAACACCTGCCTCTGACAAATGCCCAAGCCACTAGAGACCCCACAGTAATTTTGTAAATCACAAGCAGGTTTTCAGCCTTCCTAGAAACGTGCGCTTCTAAACGCTAACCATCAAATGGCCTAAATTACCGATCCAGCAGATTAATCTATAAATTGAGGCAGGCTTAGAATAGTCGTTGGAGAACAGCCTTTAGTAAATGGTGTGTAGTTCAGTGCTCTCCATCGCTTGTTATTCTGACCTGACAAATAACGCAGCCTCTTGTTTGTGTCATACTAAAATATACTGTAGGCAGGCTGTTTAAACAGGGGTTTTTCTGACCCATCACGGAGCGTGTATCTCTGGGAGAGGGGTGTCTGCCTGCAGCCACGCTGCAAATAAGTGGGAGACTGAGGGTGATGAGCGGTGCCTGGAGGCCCCAGAATCCAGCCTGCCTGTTTTCCCTGCTTATCTCTTCCTGTCTTGCTCTCTCATAATCAGAGAATATTGAAGGTATGTTGGATTGCTCATAATAAAACCTCAAAGCAAGGCTGAGCTGTGGGAGCAGTATATTCCTGTTGTAACCTGAAGTGAAAGAAAACTGCTCCGTGCTGCACGTCCCACTGAGATGAGTCAAGTTGCCACCTCTCTCTAAGGTGACATTACAGGATGTCTGTCTGCAGACTTTGGCTTTTTATTTGGGAGGGGAGAGGAGGGAGGTGGTTTCCTTTGCATTAGCAAGGGCAAAATAGGCTTTTAATAAAGCTTAAATTCTGCAGCTGCTAAGTTAAAAAAAGAAGTGCTGGCACTCTGTCCTCCTGGAGATGAGCCTTTTCCAGCTCGCTGCTGTGACCCGGGGATGCGAGCCATCCCTTCTGGTCTTTTTTTCCTTTGTGCCACTTTCTTGGATGAGAATAATGGGAGAGTTTCTTCCCTTGGCAAGGATTTACCCTGCTTGGGCTTTTCTGTGCGTGGAGATGGTTTAGGTTGGGAATGGAAGGAAAAGAGTCTCAGAAGGAGAAGTGCTGTAGCAGAGACATCCTGGAGGGGGCTGTCACTTGTTATTGGGTATAAACCGACTCCTCAAATCTCTGTTTATAGATCCTGAAGAGAAGTAGAAATTTGAAAGCCAAGAGGTGAGAAAAGGAGGAACAGCTGTGTGTATGACACAGTAAGCCTTTCCAGCAAGGTGTGCGTGTGGGTCAGCTGAGCCCCGATAGAGATGTGAGGGCAGGCCCGCTGAAATGCCCGATGACACTCCAGATAAGGACAAGAACACTATATATTACTGTGATTGAGGCAGATGAGGGGATTTTTATTTTTTTTTTGGTTCCTGCAGAAAGTTTCCTGTTTCCCGCTGGTCTCCTGCGATGTTCAGTGTGACCTTCTTGCTATTTGCGGAGCCTGGTCCTGGCGCTGGAGAGCCCTGTAGCGTGGTTTGCAGGCAGGAGGGTGCACAGGACCTGCCTGTTCCAACTTCCTGACCAGCACAGGCTGGTTTGGGTGGACCTCAGGAAAATGAAGTGTTAGCCCTACTTCTCCCCTGTTATCCCTACCTCTCTTCTCCCTTCAAATGTGTTTTTCTCCCCGTTTGTTAACAGTAGCCTCTGAAATGCATCGGAATTGTTTGCAGGCAGATTTTCCACTGCAAACCACTGGAATCATAGAATCGTAGAATGGTTCGGGTTGGAAGGGACCTTAAAGCCCACCCAGTGCCACCCCCTGCCCTGGGCAGGGACACCTCCCACCAGACCACGTTGCTCCAAGCCCCGTCCAGCCTGGCCTTGAACCCCTCCAGGGATGGGGCAGCCACAGCTTCTCTGGGCAACCTGGGCCAGGGGCTCACCACCCTCACAGCAAACAATTTCTTCCTGAGATCTCGGCTAAATCTCCCCTCTTCCAGTTTAAACCCCTTCCCCCTCATCCTATGGCTCCCCTCCCTGATCCAGAGTTCCACTGGGGACTCCCCAGAGCTCCAGCATTCCAGGGGCCTGAAGTCAAAGAAAAGGCGGCGTTGTGCTACGGGTGAGATTCAGTCTCATCTCTCTCTTGCCGAGGAATGCTCTCCAGGAACCGAGAGCAGGCAGGATGGTGGAAGACCTGTCTCTAGCAGCGTGGGTCGTTGGGTACTGAATGCTGTTGGGGCTTTGGCTAGTCCTCATCTGGGAGTTTCACCGAGAAACTGGTGCTGGGGAAACAGAATCTGAAGCAAAGAGACAGAGAAACTTTCCTCAGGAGATCTGATGTGTAATTAAAAACCAAAAACCAACCAACCAAAACCAGCTAGGGGGGTTTAGGACCTGTTTAGCTCAACAGGTCGGGTCGAAGGGAATTTAGATCACAGAAACAGCTGAAAATTGGGCTGCACCAATAGATGAAAAAGGAGTATAGCCAAGAAAAGCCTTGAATTGCTATGGCAAGGTGCAAAGAGCAGGGATTTCACAGGTTTGTAGCCGGAAGGTCAGAAACGGCTGCTTGGGTACCCGGTCCAAGCTCCTGCCCTCACTGGGGTCGTTTCCCTGCGAGCGCTTGTGGTTGAACTACAGCCTGCATTTTTGAAAGAGGCATCCACTCGCAATGGAAAGACTTACAATTTGAGATCCACCACATCCTTTGGGAAGCTGTTCCCATGGTTAATGCGTTTACCGCGTAACTGTTACAGTTCCCTGAAGGGGTTTGAGTCCTCAGCTGGCGGCCTGCCTGCCTTGCTCAGTGCTGCTGCATGGCTCTCTGCCTCCCGAGACAGAACTCTTGCTCCAAAGGGACTAAATGACCTGCCCAGCATCATGCGGAATGACTGGGAGAGCTGGGGACCCAAACCAGCTCCCTCCAACCAAGAGTATGGGAGTGAATTTATCTGTTCGTTCATCAGCGGCCTGCCGATCTCGTCTCCTCTCTGGATGATGGATGCCTTGCTGTTTTGCCCTCAGCAGCTGGTAGGTCACGCAGGATTTGAGAAACGGCGCTGGCATCGTACCAAGCAAAGGCTGTGGGACGCTCACCAGTGAATTCCAGAGACGATGTGTCATGAAAACTCCTGCCCTGCCGTCCCCCTCGGCAGGGGGCTGCTGGAGGTAGTGGGAGCCCCGCTGGGTTGCGGTCCCCACGTTGAGCGAGAGCTGTGGCTTCCCAAGCAGCTCTTGGTAGGTGGATGTTAGCTGCAAAATCCGTTTGGGATCCTCCCGCTTGGCGTGGGCGGAAGGGAAGGCTTGCTCTTACCCCTCTGCCTGCCTCCAGCTGGAAGGTGACAACTGAGCTTGGTGGCTGGGAGAAGTCAGCTGGTTCCATGGTCTTCCTCTGGGGACTTGAAATCTATTTCCAGTGAGGTGGGTCCCTGGGAAGAGGAAGGGCAGCTCTTCGAAGTGGCTGCTGCCAAAGCTGGAAGGCGCTGGGAGGTAGCCTTTGCCAGCCTCAGGCATGCAAAACATTTCAGTGAAGCCCTGGAGAAAAAAACAAACAAACAAACAAAAAAAACCCACGGGATAATCTTAGTTTCTCTTCTTACATACATTTTGGGCTCTCTGCGCTTGTCCTCTGGTTTGTTACTGAGCTTTTTCTGAGCCTTAGAAAGTTGTAGTTGAGAAGAAAAGCACGTCCTTTCAGCAGTTAACTTTTTATTACCTGCTTTCTCGTGTGTTGGACTTCAGGTTTTATATGGCAAACATCTTTAAAGCTTTTTAGGGTATTTCCCCCCCGTTCTTTACCCCCTGAAATACCCTCTTTGATCTGGGTCGTTTCTGGGTCGTTTTGCCAGCCCTTAATCCGTGATGGGACAGTCTCATGCAAGGGAAGGTAATCATGATGGATACCCCGGTGGTGTTACCCTTCCCAAAAGCAATTAAACGTGATCAAACCCTCATTCTTGTTTTATGGCCGCTTGTAGCAGTGCCCAAATGTTTATTGTCCCCCATAGTCCCACGTGCTGCCGGGCCAGGCTTTCCACTGGAAGACAATATATTATATTTGTGCTATTTATTAACTTGCATGACGCTGCAAAGCAACTGCTCCACCGGGCTCTAGCTCATTGTAGCGACGTATTTGTGCTAGGGAGGCCTGACTTAATTTCCTGGGAATTTTCCCCTCTCCTAGGCTGCAGAGCTTTGCAAACATTAGCCAGTGGAAGGCGGCGTTATTTGTTTTAATCAGAACTATTCTTAAAGCTGTCAGATTAATTACTGGGGGAGGAGGGAGGGGGTCCCTCCCTACTTCTGTCCTGCCTTTCTCACCTCATTTTGATCAAAGCCTGGCATTGATCTCGTACAGTGGGCAGCTAATTGGGACTAAAGCTGGGGGTTGTCTACGAGTCACAGGGACAGAGCCGGGACTCTGTGTTACTGGGGGGGGGACACCCTGGGGGTTGTTTTCTCAAGGCTGGGGTGGCTGGGGGGTGAGATCCTCCTTGCGTGGCACACCGCGCTGGAAAGAGCCACCTGGGAGCCGCACCAGCTGCTCTGCCATCCGCAGTCATTCACTTTGAAATCCCTTTAGCACTGGAACAATTCCATTAGCAGGACTTCTTAGGCGTGATGGGGAAGCGGTTTCTCTGCCGGTTAAAACTGAGTCCGCGCACCAGTCCGCGCACCAGTCCGGAGGGCTCGTCATAACCAAGACATTCCCCGCGTACCTCCGGGCTGCTCGCAACTGAAATCCCCAACAAAAGATCTGCTGTTAGACAAAGGCGGAAAGAGTGAGGCTCTGAAGAGAGGAAGAATTTCTCCTCTGTTTGCCAGCAGTTTTTTTTCTAACTCTTTCTTTTTTTACCGATCGGTCACCAATTAATCTGTGTCATTTTGCAGACAAAGCTGTCAACTTTTTTTAAGGTTGCACGGTGAAATAACTTGGGTGCCGTTGGTTCTAGCAGCCCAGAACGTTCTCAAAGAAATGCCTTTTAAGATAAAAACGGTCTGTGCTTGGTCCCAGCCCAGAGTTGTGGTCGTTATTGTTTTATTTGAAATATCTCAACTGAACCCAGTGAAGTCAGTGGGAGCTGCGAGTGTTTGAAAGTCAAGTCACACTTATTTCCATGGCTAAATATGGGCGTAACGCAGGGTGTTACTCTCAAATACTCCAGCATATGACCCAAGCTGTAGCCCAGCAAACACACTCAACGCCACAGCTACCAACTTGCAGTAGCTTCTGGCAGCTTTCGGGTCATCAACCCGTTAGTCGTGGATGCCAAAAGCATCGTGCCTTGTCCCTTTTGTTCTTTGCTCTTGCCGGCCGTTGGGGCACGAGGTGCCTCACAGCCACGCAGGAGCGTAAGCTTGCTGGTAACTTGTTTGTATCTGCGTTTTTGCTGATTTCTCTGCATGGGGTCGGAAATGGGAATAGTAGAAGCAGGGCACCTTCCCGCCCACACACATGCAGACAGCTTTATAACAGGCATTTCTTGCCACTTCTCGGTGGCAGCCCTGAGATACCCGACTAAATATAGCCAGCCGCCTTGGGGTGGGGTAGGGGGGCTGGTTCTGTGCTGGTGTAGCAAAATCCATCTGAAACTGGCACATCATTATCCCAAAATGTTTACACAACTGAAGAGCAACGTAAACTATGTATGAAGAGCACGCATAATATTTTTCAATGAAAAGAATCCATGCAAGTAGTGCCGTGCAGGTCCAGATTAGTCCGTGTGAGAAGAGTTTTGGTGCGTGTACGTGGTCCTTGGGTGGCAGGAGCAGGTCTGGTTTTGTATGGTATGGATGCCCTGGGCGGAGGAGAGCTCGTGTGAGGAGTTGCTGCGGTTTCCAGCTGGGAGAGGGCAACTCCGTCAGCATTTGGCCGCGGCTGCGGTGCTGAGTTAACAGGGGCGTAGCTTTGGCTGCAGACAAGCCCCGAGTTTACAGGTCCTTACCCATCAGCCGAGCATCAGGCAGGGCCGGTTAGCACTGGGTGGGAATCGTTAACGTCTTCATAGTATCAGAAGTCATTTGAATGCTACAGCTCTTTCAATTAAGCTCCTGTTGAGCTCCATACGCAGATATTGTAACGTAATTGGCTGGCCCGCTGCAAATGCAGGAGGAGAGTCTGCTACTGACACAGGCTCCGTCTGTGCTGGGGGCTGGAGAGGAGCCAGAGCGAGCCCTGGTCTCCGCACAATGTCACACTGATTAGGAGGGTGCGAGATTTTGTTTTTGCTAAAATAGTTCTGCCAGTACAGCCCGCAGGGCAGCTGCAGTTACGCTGGTACAGAGGGGCCTTATGCCGCTCTGAATCGTGCCCGGCGCTGGGGGCAGGCAGTGATGCTGCTGGGAGCACCTTTCTCCTGCAGTAACAGCCCGTGCGTGGCGTGCGCTGCCCAGCTCCACAACTGCAACTCTATTTTGTTGACAGCCACCCCATAGCAACTCTGTCTCAGAGGCCCAAGGAAAATATTTTGCTTCCTCTGGCTGTTAGGAAGTGGGTTCTCCATGGCAGCAGTCCCTTCACAAAGGGTTCGGTCCTGCGCAGGAAACTCTGGTCTGTTCCCTAATGAGCCCTTCCTGCTGATAAGGGGACCTGCAGGTCAGGGGCTCAGCCTGAGCCAGCCAGCTCCTTCAGAACTGATGTGCTGCTTGTCCTCCAAAGCCTGTGAAATGAGACTCCAGCCCATGCTTCTCGACCAGGTCCTCCGGAGAGGTGGGTGCAGAGCTGGGTGCTATGGGATGGGACCTCCTTGATGCTCCAGCTGAGCATCCCATCTCTCCCCTGCTCAGAAAACTTGCCTCTTGGCGTACATGGAGGCCCAACTCTGGTTTTATTCCTGGAATGACTATATGTATGCATGCAGTATTACTGTATGTTCACACCTGGGCTGTCCCCCAGTTTGGGGAGCGGACTGGAGAAGAAGATGGTACCACATCTGTCCTGTCCTGTTCTGGAGCAAGGCAGCCCTTAGGTCTGGTTTTCCAGCCCTGCGCTTTGGCAAGGCCTATCCAGCACGATTCATGACGTGGAGATGAGCACAGAGTGTTGGTATATCTTGGAGAGTGCACCAGAAAATAAGTCACTAACTGGGATCTCCACTGGCATCCCGTGGCGTGATGCTCTGCAAGCCCCTTCGCTGCCTGCCCTGTCGGGTTTGGTGTTCATAAACTGGTACCGTGACACTTATTTCCCTCCTGAAGGTGAGGTGTGTTCTGCCGGAGTGACGCAGCATAACACAACTTGTCAAGTCGCACAGAAACTCACTGCACTGGTTTAATAAAACAGCAATAAAACAGTAGCTGGAATTCCAGCGCGTTGCCCTTTGGTGGGCCGTTGCTCGCTGCTGCTGGGAGCTGGGAGTGACATGGCTTTTTCCGCTGTGACAAATCTCTGTTCCCCACTGACTATATTTAGACACAGAGACATCCAGCATCCACTGTGCCCGTGGCAAGCTCTGCCGCTGCCTGCAGCAGTCCTCACCAAGGCAGCATCACGCAGGCATTTAGTCTGGCGCATCGGCCCTTGCCTCTCCACACTGATGGAAACCCTGTCATCTCGGCCAGGCTCCGATTGCCGGGCTGGCCGGCGTGTAGCACTCCGGCTCTCCTTGCCTCGCGGTGCCTTTTATCTCCATCTGCAACTCTTCTCCGAGTAGGCCCTGGCCGTAGGAAGGCGGGCAGGTGTGTGGGAGGGGGAGGTATCACTTGCTTCTTGGGAGGTTGCACCTTCCCTTCCGTATGTGTCTGACACGTTGTTTATTTTAACAACGGTTGTGCTTTGTGCTGTGATTCTGGATTACCTCCTCAGCTCAGCAGTTGGTGTCAAAGACTTCCTACAAGTGGAAAGAAGCTGTGAGCATCACTGTTCATGTTGGGGTCTTCACCGTGAGGCTGTCCTGAAGTCTCGGGGGTGGGGGTGGCGTGTGGTGTGTCTCCTGAGGTCTTGGTGACATCGGAAACCAGAAAGGACCTGGGTTCTCCGCTTAGCTCTTCAGATTTTGCTAGCTTGCATTGCAACAGCAGCCATGGCAAAGCAACTTGGGGTTAACTGGGGTTGGCAAGTCTGAACAAAAGCCTGAAAAAAGTTAACTCACGCCGTCGGCTCGAGTTGTAATATATAGATAATCCACATTTTCGTGTCGTTGTTCTAAGTACTTCAGGCTGGCCCCGCCGCAGCCAGACCAGCCACCTTCTGCAGGGTAATTGTACTGGGGGTATTCTCACCGGGAGCTGCCGACTGCTGCTGTCAGCGAAGCCCTGCGTGCAGTAGCAGTAAGTTTGCCTCAGTCTGTTGGCAGGATGGCAGGCAGGGTAATTGCATTTTGCCAGTGTACTTGCGTCTCTTGCTACCCCTGGATGCAGCTGCCTGCTCCGTCGTGCCCCGTGGCACCGCCAAATGGGTTTTGCCCCAGTCATGGCTCCTTTTCCAGCATGGTTTGGTGCGTGTCGCTCTTCAGAGTGCGAGGAGCTTTATGATCCTCGCCACAAAGATAAATCACTGCTACTCCTAGAGCTTTTCAGGCAGGTTCTTTGGCTCAATCTATGTGTGATTTAGGGTATAAATGCTGAGTATCAGCAAGCGGAGCGTATGGATAGGCACCACTGAGTTGGCAGCGAGCTCGTGGGACGGCACTGCCCTGGCCAGGCAGTGGGAATCGGGTGGTCTGGTCCTCTCCATACCCCATGTTTGCTGCCCTCCAAACAGCGTCATCACCACCCTGCCTTTTATCTTCATTTCCTCCTCGCTTGGTTGTTGGTTTGTTTTTTTTCCCCCACCTGGGATTTCAGTGTTTGTTTGTTTGGCACCAGGGAGGCTTTCTTGTTTGTTTTTTTAAAATACCTGTTGTGACAGGCAGGGCTGAGATGGGGCTGGGCTGCTCTCCACATCCATCCCAGTGCCCGTTCGGGAAATGAGTCCAAGTGGGGAAAAGAAAAAAAGAAATGCAATTGGGTTTGGCCCTGGGAGATTTTTCTGTCCTCGGCTGGAGATTTTTCTGTCCTTGGCTAGTTACGCAGGGTGAGGGATGGGAAGAGCTGCTCAGTTTTAGGATCTGAAGAGGAAGACCTGTTTTATCATTCTGGGGAAGGTTCCTGCAAGCTACCAGTACCGGGCACCATCGTTCTGCTGCTGCCTGCTCCATCCAGCCAGACCACCCTGACCTTGAGGAGCAGATGGCACCATGCTCCCCTTCCTGCCGTGGGCCCCTCTGCCTCCCCACCAGCGGTTTCGCTCCTCTGTCGAGGAAGATGGTCTGGTGAGGCTGGGAGTGAAGAGCAGAGCTGGGACACAGGCCACCAGCCGGGTCTCTGCATACATCCTCCTCCTGCAGCGTCTCTCACACCCATGCACGTTGTTGTTTGAAGGGAGGACAGCGGGGCGGGCGACCCATGGTACGCTGGGCAGGAATCTTCCACTTTATTAAAATGAAAGTATTTACTGGCTGCATCAGTTGCCCAGCTGTGGTTAGTTTGTATGAGAACCATTTCCTGCCGTTAAGGAAACTATTCAGCTTTACAGCAGTTTGTGGCAGGAATAGATATTACTATTTACAAAACCTTGTGCTCTTCTTCTCTCTTCTGAGCGGCAGAGTTTCTCACCTGCGTCCCTGCCATCGAAGCGCTTGGGGTGGTGACAACAGAGCTGCCATCACCGCGCTGCAAGGAAATATCGCAGGCTTCAGTGAGGAGGGGAGCTGGGGAGGATAGGGGCTGCAGGAAGGTTGGGGCTTGATCATCACAAAAGCATAGAATGGTTCGGGTTGGAAGGGACCTTGAAGCCCACCCAGTGCTACCCCCTGCCCTGGGCAGGGACACCTCCCACCACACCACGTTGCTCCAAGCCCCGTCCAGCCTGGCCTTGAACCCCTCCAGGGATGGGGCAGCCACAGCTTCTCTGGGCAACCTGGGCCAGGGGCTCACCACCCTCACAGCAAACAATTTCTGCCTCAGATCTCACCTAAATCTCCCCTCTTCCAGTTTAAAACCGGCTCCCCTCCCTGCTCCAGAGTCCCTCCCCAGCTTTCCTGGAGCCCCTTTAGGGCCTGGCAGGGGCTGGAAGGTCTCCCCGGAGCCTTCTCTTCTCCAGGCTGAACCCCCCCAGCTCTCTCAGCCTGTCCTCCCAGCAGAGGGGCTCCAGCCCTCCCAGCATCTCCGGGGCCTCCTCTGGCCCCGCTCCAACAGCTCCGTGTCCTTCTGCTGTTGGTGCCCCAGCGCTGGAGGCAGCACTGCAGGGGGGTCTCACAGAGCGGAGCAGAGGGGCAGAATCCCCCCCCTCGCCCTGCTGCCCACGCTGCTGGGGATGCAGCCCAGGCTGATGAAGGCGGTGCTTTCTGGGCGGCGTGGCCTGAGATGCCATCTTTCTGTACTCGGTGACATTTACTTGCCAGCATCCTGTTCTGATTGTAGGACCTGACGTGCTGCTCTGCATTACAGGCAGGCAAGCAGGGAAGCGGTTCGTGTTATAGCTTATTTTGGGGTTGGGTTCTTCTGCATGAACATTTGCAAAGCTGTCATGCTGAAGTACCTGCAAGCAGATGCCTCCTGCTTGTCCTCTTATGCCAGACAGCGGAATCCCCTTCCCCACTGCAATGGTCTCATCATCTAATGCACAACAAAAACTCTCCATCCTGGCTCTGAACCTTCCTTGAGAGTGGGTTTTTTAGGTAGTAGTTGTAACCTGCCTTTTTCAATGGTAAATTTGATTTCTTTAATAATTTGAGTACAAAGAAAGACTGGGGCGGGAGATCTGGGTTCTTTCCTGCCCTCGCGAGATTTCCTTCTGATGAAATCATGTCGTCTCTGTGAGTCCAGATTTATTTCTGCAAAAAGAAAGGTTGCTCTGCAGTGCCTCGTGGAGGGTCACCAGATGTTTTGGGTTGTGCTAGAAGGTGATAGGGTGCCCAGCACCAAATTGTCTCTGTTCAGGGAGCTGCAGAAGCCTGTGATGAGACCAGAGAAGATGTCCTGCTCTGTTATCTTGTCTCTTCCACCACGTAGCTGCAGGGTGTGCAGGAGGCCTCGGTGGAATCAGCATCATCTAAAAAATGTGCTTCTTGCTCCAAGCCTTGCAGCAGCCACTTTGTCACAAGATCTTCATTGACAAAGTAGGTTATTAGCCACCCTGTTTAACAGGGACTCGGGGGGCTGGATTTCATTAAGGGAAGGAAAACAAGCATCTCACTCACGATTTGCATACATCAGTGACTGTCCTCTTCAGTGCATTTGCTCACAGTATTTCCCCAAAACGTGCCACAAGAAGAGGGGTGGGTGAGTGGCGAGGTGTTAACTAAGCATCAGTCACATCCTATCTTGTGTTCAGCATTTGCTTCTTACGAATTGAGCCCTTCTTAAAAGTACTGTTAGAAGACAGAAGTAGGACTTTCCTGCTATAGAAGTTGTTGTTACCCATAAGGAGGAGGATGATGGAAGGCGGATGGGGAAGCAGCGCAGGGTTTGCCGTCTGTACACTCCCGTAGAGCCAGCAGAAACAGAGCAGCAGAGGGTTTGTCATCCCCAAGGGAGGAGGTCTGGCTGGAGCCAGGGACGCTGCTGGCTTCTTGATCAACCCGTGAGTAGGTGTCCTTTGGGAATCCTTTGTTCATTGGAGACAGGCAACATGAGCCATCACAGCTCCTCACAGAATCACAGAATGGTAGAGTTGGAAGGGACCTCTGGAGATCATCCCGTCCAACCCCCTGCCAGAGCAGGGTCACCCACAGCAGGTGGCACAGGAACGCCTCCAGGCGGGGTTGGAATGTCTCCAGAGATGGAGACTCCACCACCTCTCTGGGCAGCCTGTGCCAGGGCTCTGCCACCCTCACAGGAAAGAAGTTCCTCCTCATGTTGAGGTGGAACTTCCTATGCGCAAGTTTGTGCCCGTTCCCCCTTGTCCTGTCACTGGGCACCACTGAGAAGAGCCTGGCCCCATCCTCCTGACACCCACCCTTTAAGTGTTCATAAGCGTTGATAAGATCCCCCCTCAGTCGTCTTTTTTCCAGACTGAAGAGACCCAAATCCCTCAGCCTTTCTTCATCAAAGAGATGTTCCAGTCCCCTCAGCATCTTGGTAGCCCTTTGCTGTCCCCTCTCCAGCAGTTCCCTCTCCTTCTTGAACCGGGGAGCCCAGAACTGGACACAGCACTCCAGATGCGGCCTCACCTCCTCCCGCAGTCTGACCCTGCTGGTCCCTGCCTGCTTCTGGCCATCAGCTTGATCTTGTTGGCCAACTGGTGCTAGTTCAGCTGCTAAATTGTCTCCATTGGTATTTCACAAAAACGGGAGGTACTTTCCCCGGTGTTACTGTTCAACAGCTGCAGCACGGGTGTTGTGAACAGGAGAGGCTGATTTGTGAAGACATCCGAGATCTGCCGTGTCGAGGGAAATGTGAGGGCGAACGGGAGGAAGAGCGCGGAAGGACCAGCGCAAAGCTCTGCCTCTGGGTAGCAGTAATTATCTGTACCAGTCGAGGAAGGAAATAACTGGCTTGGCAGCAGTGGTGCAGACAAAAATCTCAGTGAATCACAGGCTCGACATGAGTCAACGCTGTCACACGGTTGTGAAAAAGGCACATGTCACAGGAGGCCGTGTACAGAGTTGCATGCTTCGCAAAGCATCTGAAGTATTCCTCCTGCTCCTGGTGCCGGTAAAGCCACGGCTGAAGCCCTTTCTTTCCTGTTTTGGATGCTGCGTTTCGAGGAAGATGTGGGCCAATAGCAGGGAGTCCAGGGAGAGTGGTCAGAGGGCTGGAAACCGTGAGGAATGAGAAAAGCTTGAAAGGACCCGGGATTGTTTAGTCTAGGAAAGAGAGAGCTGAGCCGGGTTGGGGGGGGATATAAAAAGCTTTCAAAGACATAAAAGGCTGCTGCGAAAAGTGAGGGAGTGATCTGTTCTTAGTAACTACGAGGAAGAAGACAACAAGTCATAGGCTGAGCAAGGAAATGTAGTCATTGGGGAAAACCTAACATAAGTGAAAGGCTGATGAAGTACCGAAACCTCTAGTGCATGTGGGGTTGGTGTCAGGAGGCCTCGGAGCCCTCATCTCTGGGTGGGTGGGAGAAGAACTGGCAGGACGCACGATGAGGCCTTCGTAGCCCTGTTTTCCTATTGCTTGATGATTATTTTCTAAAGCTTGGGATGAAGTCTGCCTCTTCGGCGGCAGGCGCGCGTTTCCCGGACGCTGCTGACCTTTGCGTTACAGGACAGCAAGGGATTACATGTGACAGTGACACTTCATCGTTGGTGCAGCAGCAGTTCTCCGAGGTCGGGCTGCAGGCTCGCGCCGAGGTGGGAGGCAGCTTTGCTGTTAAGGACAGGAATACAGAGTGCGTTCACCTACGGTGGGTCGGCGAGGGAGCCCTTGGCTTTCTGTTTGTCCCTCTGTGTGACAGTGCCGGGTGACGCACAGGCACGGTCCTTGTCCTGACGACGCTAGAGGGGCGCAGGGGAATCCCCCCACCAGGGCAGAGCTCACCAGCACGCTTATTTGCTGGTTCAGTGGCTGATTCGAGCCGTGCTTTTTAACCGTGGAAAGTGAGAGCGTGTCTTTGTGTCCTAAATAGGCGATTGTCCTGATTCTCATCCCCGGGATCCATTATGTCTTAGCAAATTACTTTCTCTCTTTTAAATGCCTTAGTGATTAAAGATGCCACAGCAGATACCCTTAATGAGTACAAAAAGGGTAATAATTCCTCTTGTTGGCACTGAATGCAATTAATCAGGCCCCTTTACTTGCTTTTTAAACAGATGAGGCATTTAAGGCCAAGCAAGTTTTTAATTGGACTTTAATGTCTCTCATTTACTTCATTTTGGCACAAGCGTAGGAATTCCCACCCCCAGGTTTGCTGTTGGATTTATTCAGGGTGATGAAAGGCTCAGCGCGCAGTGAAGACTCAGCAGCAGACTTGAACATGTCCTTCAGCCCGTGCCTGGCTCCATCTCGTTGCTTGGCCTGGGCTTGGTCCTGCTTCAAGGAGCACAGAATTGTCCAAAAAGGAGCAGAACCAGGTCATCCAGCCCAGGACCCACCTCCAGCATGGGGACGACACCAGATGTTAGCAGTATTTTTGGAGTAGTCATCAACACAAGGGTACGACATAGCCTGCCCTGTTTCATTATGTTCCCTTGCCTTGAAGGGACCGTTGACTTGCAAGTAGTCTTGTGGCTATCTGGAAGCCCTTGATGGAGGTCCATCAACCTAGACTCAGTAGCTTCAAACGTGGGGTGAATTGTATCTTTTAAGGGATGTTCCTGAGATCCACAGCCAAGGGGAGATTCAGAGGCCTTGAGCCCTGTTACAGGTGGATTGTGTGCATGCAGAGGTCGTTAATTTATGCCAGCAATTCCGATGGGAGAAAAGCTGTGTGATGACCGGCCTTCACCTAGCCTGCAGCCCCCGCTCCCTGCTGTGAAGCCAGCACCGCCTCAGCTTCCACCTCTGGCCACGAACCCCCTTGCCTTTGGTTCCCTTTGCTCATGGATGTCCTCCACTGTGGTTTGGGGACAGCAGCTGCCTGTCAGTGCGTCCCAGGCTGTGTTTCGTGCAGGGACGAGTCCTGCAGCCCAGCCTGGCCCATTGGCCCTTGTCCCAACTCAGCTCTTCAGCTGAAAAGACTCCAGTCTTGACGTGTGCGAGCCTGCCTCCGAGCCTGCCTGTCGCTCTGTCTGTGGGGCAGGGATATCTCTAACAGTCATTAGAGATCCTGAAACGGCTTCAAGGGGG
This sequence comes from Larus michahellis, assembly GCF_964199755.1. Classification (NCBI taxonomy): domain Eukaryota; kingdom Metazoa; phylum Chordata; class Aves; order Charadriiformes; family Laridae; genus Larus; species Larus michahellis. Next base: position 21,079,732 of record NC_133899.1, read on the forward strand.
TTTTCCAGGTGCGTGCTGTGTCCTTTGCGGAGTCTGTAGTACAGCTGTGCGGCGGCCGTAGGCTCCCACCCACGGAAGGGTTGGTGGATGCAGGTGAGCTGTGAGTGCCCTTGGACAGGTGAGATGCCTCTTATGCCATCGGGGTTCTTTACCCCAAAACCCATTTAGGAGACATGTAGGGACAAGGGACAACACCCTCCATTTCTGCATCCCTGCTTCTCTCCGACTTCAAAGGTAGGCAGAATTGTAAGCGCAAGTGAGTCTGGAAAGTTAAGTCTATTCAGAGAAATGTGTTATTGAATAGCTTGTGTTAATTTAAACACCTTCTGCCTGCCGAGCTGGGGGCAGAGGAGCATTGCCAGCTGGATCAGCCATAGCAACTTCTCTAGATCTGTCTGAGAGCGTCTTTACTTTAAGTCAAACCCAAGGCCTCCCAGTGCAGCGTAAGGAAATGCCAGGCACAAGCATCAGGCCCTGCCTTCCAGGCGGCTGCTCGGCAAGGACTGCCACAGGGGACGCTTGCCCAATGTTGTGTTTGGGTTTGCCTTCTTACTTGTTGTATCTCCTCTCCTCCCACTCCCTTGCGACTTGAACATGCGTCTGATACTGGGTTTGGTGGTTGTGTAAGGCTCACGTGGAGTCCTAGATAGCCAAGTGTGGGAACCAAATCTCTCCGGTTTTATCTTCCGCTGAGAACATCTTTGCGCATTTTGCCCCCTCGCAGCACTTTCCAGCTACCTGCAGATAAGGATACTCGGAGCCGTCGTGTCTTGAAAAACAAGGGCGAATCGGAGGTTGAGCGAGGATCAAGGTTTTGTTGCGTGATCATGATGTGAGGGCTGTAGCCGTCTCAATGAGATATTCAGGGATAAAAGAGAATAAAAGAGCATCCAGCCTGCTCTGTGTCCCTGCAGGGTGAAAAGTGTGGGCTATTGGCATGTTCTCCAGCAGTGGGCAGGGACTGAAGGAAATAAGAGGATATTCCTGCTCCTCTGGCTGGGCAGTATGAGGAAGGTCAGGCAGCTTTGTCCTGTGGTTGTGGAGCCTGCCAAGATGCCCTTAATCCAGGGTTTGTAGGCCCAATATATCTACGTCAGGAAGCTGCAACCCCAAGTGGTCGTCCCAGCCGTTCTTGCGTTGAGAACCTTCTGACTGAGGCTTACAAAGATGTTATTTTCTTTGATTTAGTTCCATATGAACTGTGGAATTATTTTCCTTTAGAGGCTTGCAAATTATGGAAGCATAAACCACGCTAATGATGCGATAAGGAGAGCTTTGGATGCGTTCCCAAGAACGGCCACCCCTGGGCAGAAGGTGCTTGGAGAGCACTGATGGAGAGCCGTCTGCCGCGCTCACCTGGCTGCCTTCCTTGGGGCCCCCCCCTCCCCGAATTCCTCCATCTCCCAGGAACGAGAATCATTTCCTCTCTGGCTTCTTGCGGAGGCAAAGGCCCCGCAGACCTGAAGTTATCTCTGGAATGTGTGTAAACACCGAGTTCAATGGGATGCTGTTTGCCCCTCTCTCCCGGGGGGGTTTAAGAAGGGGTTAATACGAGTTTGTTTTACGGGTTCCTGGCCCTGAGAATTGTCTTCCTCGGAGGGCAACCCGGCTGACCCGGCCCTGTGTGTGCGTTTCCCAGCACGAAGGGGAGATTCGGGGGCCCCGCCAAGCCGGTGGGATTTCGCTCCTCTAAGAACAAGGAGATGAAAGACCAAGGTGGTTCTTCCTGCTAAACTGGGACCGGGGAGATGGTGTGGGATCGCAGTGCACGTGCACCGGGACCCAAAGTGTCATGTGATGGTGTAACTACCAGGATTTAGGCAATCCTTGGGCAGAAGCAGATTTGCAATCGGGGGAAGGTGGGGGTTACTCCTGGTTCTGGTGCCCCCCTCTTCAAAGGCCGTTGGAACACAAGCAGGGGGACAAAGCCTTAGAAATAACGTACGGGCTGGGACAAAATGCATTTCCATGAGGGGCATAAAGAGCTCCATCTGTTTGTCAAAAAAAAAAATAAAATTCAGATGTAAGTTCGTTATGGTGTACAAGTACGTTACTAATGAGACCAGCCTGGGCACCAAATTACTCTTCAATTTAGAACAAGCAGCAGAAACCAGACCCTAAAGCTAGACAAAGTCACGTTGAAAACCAGCGCGTTGATACCAACGAAATGGTTAATTCCTAGATGTGTTGTCAGCGCTGGTGACGCACTGAGGCTGGATGCCTTCCAGAAAACAACACTTTAAACCCAAGACAAAGGACTGGGCTTAGCGTGGAGGTGATCAGCGGAATGGCTTGGCCTGGTATATACAAGGGGTCAAACTGGATGATTTAATGATCTCTTTTGGCCTGAAAGCTTTCTGTTCTCTTAAGAAGATAAATGAAAAAGCCCTTTCACAAAAAAAGCGAGCACTTGAGATATGTGTGTAATGAACTCTGCTGCTTCCAGGGGAAGCAGCGGAGCAGGATCTGCAGGAAGCGTGACCTTGCCGCCTGCAGGCTGCCTGGAGTTGGTGGCCATCTGTTAAGTGGAGGTGGCTCGCCACCATCAAGGCCACCACTCTCACGCGTGACGTTTCTCAGCTCCGTTTTTCATTGCCAACTGACGCTGTCTCCCTGCATTTAAGTAACATTTGCTTCCTTATCTCTGTCAGGGTGAAGAGGCCAAGCGGCATGAGCAGCCTCCTGGGGAAGATCGGCTCCAAAAAGCAGAAGATGAGTACACTGGAGAAATCTAAACTGGACTGGGAGAACTTCAAGGAGGAGGAGGGGATTGTGGAGGAGCTGGCGATCCATAACCGAGGGAAAGACGGGTAAGAGGGACTTTACCTAGTAATAGTCCAGCATTTCCCACCACTTCCTATACATGCAGGAACCCCATCGCTTGCTACAGAGAGAGTTCAGCAAACCCGTGGGATTTCTTAAGGATTTATTCTAGGGATACATAAAGCCAGGAGCTGCTGTAGGTATCACAGGGAGACAGGAAAGTCTGCAAGCACCTATCGCTCTCTACTAACGACCTCGTGAGTTCTTCAAGTCCAGCTCAAGTGGAGTCTGGCTGTGCTTTATTTTCTCTCCTGCTAGTGGCACAGATGCAGCGTGAACCGGTCGAATGCAGCACTCCCATGAGGAAACACAATTGCCTTTGCCCTGGTTTGTTGGGGTTTTTGTGTTTTGTTTTGTTTTTTTTTTAAATATCTCAAATTGGGAGGTATGTTTTTTTGTTCCGTTCTTCAAATGACACGTTCCAGCTGCGTCTGTCCTCCCTCCTCCTGCGTAAAGATGTATGCAAACCCAGAACAGCTGGCAAGGTGTGTTAAAGATTATGGCAGCGCTGGGCATTGGTTGTGTGCATCAAGCGATGTTCGCTCCAATGAAGTTAATGGAAGTATCGTAAAAGTAAATGGCAATGCTGTAAATAAAACAGAAAGTTAATAACGTGCACTGCAGGGAAGGATAATAAGATCAGAAGTGGCGTTTCCCGTACAAGTGCTTTGCTAAGCTCTGGGAAAACGTAACCGGCTTAGTGGCCAGCTCATAAAACGTATTTTTATTGTAAGCTGTTCTTTTACTCTGCGGGAAAAACTCAGAGCTTCTGCATTCCACCAGATGGGATTTTATATTTCAGGTAGATATTTGGTAACTGCCGGGTTTTGTCGGTTTGGTCTTGCACCCTTCCACAACACCCCTTCTCCGTCAGATCTGCCCTGATCTGATTCTGGATGCTCACCCTTGAACAAGCAGAGCAATTCAGTAGGAGTGCTGGAGGGGGACAGGGCCTTCCTCCCAGATCCCTGAAACCCAAGGGGGTAAGGGATGTACATCGCGTGACAGAGCACGCGTGCAGCAGAGCATCACCACTGCTGTCTGCAGCGTGGCGAACGCTACCGTTGGAGCCCTGTACGCAAGTCTCTCCGTTGAAATGGCCCGTGCCAGGAGTCTGGAGGGAGAGCCAGGCTGCTTACCAGGCTCTGTCTGCGATGGAGGAGGAGGAGGAGGGTGAAGGTAAACTTGTCCCATGAAGGTCCATCAGGAGCTGCAGGCTGCTTTGGGAGAACCCACCTCCAGGGAATGCTCCTGTTCCTGTCTGTGGCACCCGCCTGGCTTGTCCACATGGGATGTGGAGAGTAAGTCCTGTGAGGAGCGGCTGAGGGAGCTGGGGGTGTTCAGCCTGGAGAAGAGGAGGCTGAGGGGAGACCTTCTCACTCTCTGCAACTCCCTGAAAGGAGGGGGTAGCCAGGGGGGGTCGGTCTCTTCTCCCAGGGAACAGGCGATGGGACAAGAGGAAACAGCCTCAAGTTGCACCAGGGGAGGTTAAGGATGGAGATTAGGATAAATTTTTACATGGAAAGTGTTATTAAGCGTTGGAACAGGCTGCCCAGGGAAGTGGTGGAGTCGCCATCCCTGGAGGTATTTGAAAGCCGGGCAGACGTGGCGCTGAGCGATATGGTTTAGTGATGGTTTTTGTCAGAGTTACGCTGATGGTTGGACTCGATGATCTGAAAGGTCCCTTCCAACCCGGGCAATTCTATGATTCTAAGAATTTGCCCTACGCAGGTGTCCGGAGTGGCTGCCAAGTTGTGGTAACGGCTTTGGGCCTTCGCTCCTCTGGACGGGGCTGATGGCGGCAGTACCGCCATTAAAAGCCAAACCATCTCTCACCGATTGCTGGGACGCACAGTTTCTTTCCGCAGCCATTGGAATCAGCGTGAATCGGGGTCCATCACTCTCAGCTGGACTGCACCCAGCCCAGACAGGCGGGGACAACCCCTGCGCCAGCGTTTTGTGGCATCTTTTGCTTGTTCAATCCTCGTGCGTCAGCCTTTCTTGGACAGTGCTGTCTCCTTTCTCACCCCATACGAGCAGGACAGCTCGTTCTTCACGCCTGGCGGACCTTTCCGGAGACGCTAACGTAATGGTCCTTGAAGGCTGAAGAAGGGATCAGCACGTTGAAAAAGATGAGCAAAGCAAAACAGCGATTTTAAGAGCATCTGTAAGCTTGGACAGCTTTGGGGTTTGCTGCCGCTCGCATCCCAGGCTAGAAAATCCGCTGGGCTGTTGGCAAGTGGTTTTTGTCGTTAAACAAATGAGAAATGTGACGCCCTGATAACTTCAGACAGTCCTCACAAAGCTCTGCTAGTCAGGCGTGTAACGTGAGGGGAACAACAAGTGTCTGCTCACTGCGAATTACATCCACCTCCAAGGTAAAGGGAGGGAGAAAGGAGAAGCACCGCTGGACGTGCACCCCCACTGCCTTTCTGCTTTCGGGCCCCCTGCAAGCGCCCGCCGTGTGAAGCGTCCTGCTCCGTCACAGCCTGCTCGGGGCGCGGATCACGCAGACGCAGCTGCCGCCGGCTCCGGGTTGTTTTGCCGGAGCCCGTTGTCCCTTCCGCAGCCGCCTCTTCTCCTTTAATAACGTAGGCTCTGCTCACCCTTCCGTGGGCAATCATTTACACATCTCTATAAAAACCGTAATGAGCGGTTGTTAACCCTTCAACCCAGGCAGGAGGGAGCGGGGCGCTGCCTTTATCCCTGGTGCCGACATACGTTAGAAACCTTTGGTCCCTGCCTGTCCTGCTTTGTAATTAAAAACGGCTGCCTGACGAGGAAAGCCACAACTCACTCCGGGAAGCGTCTGCCCAAGGCCATGCGCTAGAGATGGGCCCTGCTTGTCTGGAGGAAGGCAGGAGGCGTTTCTTTTTGCTCCGAAGGGAGGGCAGGCTGAATTTCTCTTTTTTGCAGTAACCTTGCAGAAGTGGCTGTTCGCAGCCTGGAGCTCTCTGTGCCTCCGACCTCCCCGGCCCTTCCCCGGTGGCGCCCGAGCGACGGGGCCACGGCATCTTTTTTGCTGCTGGTGCCGGTTCTCGGGCAGCTGGACGGGGATTCGCCAGCCCTGGACGGGGATTCGCGTTTCCCCAGCAGCAGGATCCGGGTTGTGTCGGATCCTGAGGGCCTGTCCTGGATTCGACAGGAGGGGCCGAAGGAAGGAGGGAAGGCAGCTCTCCCCTTTGCTGTCGCGTCTCTCCCGTGGGCTTTATAAATGGAAATGCGGCCTCTTAATTGGGCCGCCTTTGTAGGGCAGGCCCGGTGGGGGAGCAGCCCCGCTCGGGGTGCGGGGCCAGCCCCGTGCGCTGGGTGACTGATGGCGACTGGCAGGGGTCACGGATGGAACCCTCCCCGCAGCAATTTGCAGCTGCCCTCGTTAGCAGAGACGGCCCCTTCTCCCAACAAATTTACTCTCCTCTGCATCACAGCTGCCCGGTTTCCACACAGGCTGATAATTTACGGGTAGCTATCGATTCAGGTAGCAAAGGTTATTTAGAGAAGGGCCGGACGGGTGTTTGTGCCTGCCTCGTGCACTTTGCACTGCTGTTTGGCAGCGCGGAGCCAGGCTGGCAACCGGAGAGGGAGCCGCAGGGTTTGGGGCGCAGGGTTTGGGGCTCAGGGGGAGCTTGCACCGACGCTGCAGACCCGCTGCTTCCCTGCTAGCGTCCGTCAGCCCCTCCAGCCTCCCTGTGCGTGTAGTACAAGCCGGCCGGGCTTGTTCCCCGGCTGCCTGCCCCATAAACCATGGTGCGTGCACAGGTGGTGCCCTGCGGGGTCCGCTCTGGGCCCGGCGGCGCTTTTCTGTGGCCAGCCAAGGACAACGGCACCGGGTAACACTGAGGTTCCTCCTCCATGCAGAGCCGTGAGACCGCATTCCTGGCTCGTGATCCGTATCGATCCCCCAGGAGCGAGTCCCTGCCAGCTGGAGAGGCACGGCAGCCACGGAGGAGAAGGAGGAGGAGGAGGAAGGCTCTGACCCCTTGCTGGGGTTGGAAGAAGGGAGTCACAATTTGAAGGAGCTTCAAAATCAGTGGCCTGGGTGGTTGGGGTGTTCCCAGGATAACAGTGGTCCCTTGCCTTCCCGGCCGTGGTTGCGGCTGGTGTTCCGCAGCGGAGGGGGAGGAAAACCACACGCCCAGCAATACGACACACTGTCACATACAACGTGACCCCCCCTCGACTTCCTTCCCGTGGCCTCTCCGAGCCCGGCCCCGGGCGCGGGTCACCTCCCTGCTTGCGGGGATGAAGGGAAGCGACACTCCCCTGCCCGCCTTTCCTGAGCCGGCGTGGGGAGGGGGCCTCGAAGCACGGCCCTCCCCTGACGGCCAGGGGGCCAGAAAAATACCTCCCGGCAGCCAGCGCATCGTCTGCGTTACGCCGTGCTCAGCCCCTGCCCCTCGCAGCCGGCGGAGATGAGCTGACCCAGTTGTGTCAGCGTGAGACGGGCTCGGGCTGCGATGGGAATGGGATGGCAGCAGGGATGCGCGGGGCTTTTCATCCACTCAGGGACAGAGCTGGCGGGGGGCAGGAATCACTGAAACGAATTCGGATTAATTCATTTCCAATGATGGCTGGGTGGGCAGGAGTGTCAGGGCCGTCCCTCGCAGCAAGGGCGAAGGCACCCTGGTCCTGGGAGCGTGTTCAGTGCCAGTTCGATAGTGGCATAAAGCACAGCAGAGTCTGTAGCATAGGTTCGATAGCGGCATAAAGCAGAGACCTTATAGAATCATCGAATAGTTTGGGTTGGAAGGGACCTTAAAGCCCACCCAGTGCCACCCCCTGCCCTGGGCAGGGACACCTCCCACCAGACCACGTTGCTCCAAGCCCCGTCCAGCCTGGCCTTGAACCCCTCCAGGGATGGGGCAGCCACAGCTTCTCTGGGCAACCTGGGCCAGGGGCTCACCACCCTCACAGCAAACAATTTCTTCCTACCTCATCTAAATCTCTCCTTTTTCAGTGTAAAACTGTTCCCCCTCATCCCATGGCTCCCCTCCCTGCTCCAGAGTCCCTCCCCAGCTTTCCTGGAGCCCCTTTAGGGCCTGGCAGGGGCTGGAAGGTCTCCCCGGAGCCTTCTCTTCTCCAGGCTGAACCCCCCCAGCTCTCTCAGCCTGTCCTCCCAGCAGAGGGGCTCCAGCCCTCCCAGCATCTCCGGGGCCTCCTCTGGCCCCGCTCCAACAGCTCCGTGTCCTTCTGCTGTTGGTGCCCCAGCGCTGGAGGCAGCACTGCAGGGGGGTCTCACAGAGCAGAGCAGAGGGGCAGAATCCCCCCCTCGCCCTGCTGCCCACGCTGCTGGGGATGCAGCCCAGGCTGCGGGGGTCTTGTCACCAAAGGCGGTGCAGCCCCTCTGCCCTAGAGGGACCACGGCTGGTGGTAGGAGGAGGCTTCAACCTTGCTGTGCAGTTGGGTCTTAGGCACCTTCGTGCACGCTGCCAGCCACCCAGGAGCCTGGAAAACCCACCGAGCTCCTCTCCCCTGCAGCCTTCACTCCTGCTTTCAAGCGACTGGCTTCTCCGGTTCCCGGCAGAGAGATGCCGAACGCAACGCAACGGCTCCTGCATCTCGCACCGGTGCCGAGCGTAATGACCTTGTCATGACAGCCCGAGTGTTTGCCACCCTGGAACAAATGCAAAACAATTGTGATGATTCAATTACAGCTCCTGTTTTGAATTGCAATTTCGCTCCCTCTGTAGGTTAATTAGTAGCACAGCCCCGGGCTATCTGTGGCAAGGGTTTGCAGCAAAGTACATTAAAATTCAGCTGCATGCCATTAATGAGCGGCAGGGTGCTTTTCCAGGCGCAGGCGTGCTTACCTTCTTCCTTGCAGCGCTGAGAGGGAGAAGTACCTACTCGGCGGTGGTTAGGAGCTGGTCTGGGGCTGGGAAACCCCTGGCCTCAATCCCTGAGCTGCCGCGGGCTTGCCGGGTGATGCCGTTTGCTTCCCTGCTGCTCCCTGGGCCCGTTACCAGCCTGTACGGTGGGCCGTGCCGCCGCAGTGGAGAGGTGCTTTGCTGGGCGGGGGGGTGTGGGGGCAGCATGGCCTGGGCAGCCTCAGAGCTGCTTCTCGTGCCAAGGACCTGCCCTCAACCCACCCAGGCTGTTTGTGAAGGTCATTTCTCAGCCGTAAGAGAAGAGCTGGAAGCAGAAGCAGGCAGCCCATAGCTCCAGCCTAGGGACTGTGGGGACCCCAGACCTCTGCAAGTCCCCCAGGAGGCACCCAGAGCAGGTTTGGTGTCCGCAGGAGACGTTCAGTGCGGTGATCAGCTCATGGAGAGAGAGGGAGGGAGGCAGGTGATGCCTTCCCTCCCTGCGCGTCCCCTGGCGTGGGCTTTGCCCCGGGCTGGGGGCCGCTGCCGGCGCTGCTCACAGCCCCGGCCCCTTGTCTGCCCGCAGGTACATCGAGAGGAAAGCATTCCTGGAGCGCGTGGATCACAGGCAGTTCGAAATCGAACGCGACATCAGACTGAGCAGGATGAAGCCCTGATGTGCCGGGGGTGGCCGCAGGGGATCCTGCTCCCTTCTGTGCCTGAGCGCTGGCTGGGGGCCGCCAGCCACCGGACCACCGGGCACGGAAACCGTTCTCTACCCAAGACTCAGCCTGTATGTCTCAATGTACGGGTTTTTCCTTTTACTGTAATAGTTTGGGGAGGGTGTTTGTCAGTGGACAGGGGGCACTTTGAGGGTTAAAGGGTCCAGCAGGTGACAGAAGAGACCGACGTGATTCTGGAAGGCGGCTTTCCAAGGAGAAGAGATGGCGGCACCCATCCTTTGCCAACCGCGGGTGCTTCTGGCAGGAGGAGGAGCCCCCGAGGCTGGGAGGGTGCCAGAGCCTGGGTTAAGGCTGAGCTGGTGTATTTGGTTGAGGGAAGAGCTGCAGGAAGGTTTCGTGGCTGCTGTGTGTGCATAATCCATGGGATTCGGGGCTGGAGCCCTTCTCCCCGCTCCGCCAGCGCCGCAGCGCTCCCTGCGCCTCCGTGCTGCGTTCCTGCCCGGACAAAGCCGAACTGTCTGTACTTGTTTGTGGGGTCTGATGATGCTGGGGGGGGGGTTTAAGCAAGTCGATGAAGAAATCCTTCCTTGTTCACGCTGTCAAGAAGATGGGAGCAGCTGCAGCAGGCAGCATGGGCCAGGATCTGCGCGTTGGTGTGAATAAAGTATTCCATCCTGACACTCCTGCGTGCTGGCAGCATGGTTTGTGCAGGACGCAGAGGGCAAAGAAATTAAGGGTCACACGCAATAACGAGTGTCTGGCTGCAACCGTGAAAATCCCTGCGCAGAGGTGGCCGGTGTCTGCCTTGATTGCAGCCCAAGGGTCAGGGCAAGTGCTTGTATCCCAGTCCCATCCCTGGGGACAGCTTTGGGATAAAATCCAGACTTGGGGGGTGATGGGGCCAGCGTAGCCCTCCCGTAGCAGCGTTGCAGGAGTGAGGAAACCCACCCAAATCCTGGCCGCATGGGGACATTCCGCAAGCAAAGCTGCCTGGGTGTGGAGCAAGCGGTCGGAGCTGGAGGCCAGCAACGCACCGTCATCTCAGCCATCCCTCCTGCTCCGGCTGGCCGAGCTCGGCAGCTCCCCAGGTTTAGCCCGTGCATGTCCTCGGAGCAGAGGTGCCCACCGGCCTTTCCCCACAGGATGCTCTGAGCCCGCTCCATGGGGCAGCCCGTGCCGGGGGGGGGCAGAGCAGCGCCCAGCCCCATCCCTCCCACTAACAGGGCGAGCGATGCCGCCGCTGCCGCTGGCCACTTGCCCGCGGCTCTGAGCGTGGTCTCGGCTTTGGGCTCACGTGTCAGCTGCTGAGTCAGCCCTTGCTCTGCGGCCGCGTTGTGGGATCCAGGAGAACAAAACACCACGTGCTCGGGGGAGAGCTGCTGCCTTCGGCGCCCTGTTCTGTACGGAATCAGCTGTCGCGGACCTGCTCCAACCAGCCTGAAATTGGACAGAAACAAAACAACAGGGGTGACAACATGTTTTCATCTCCAAACGCTTCCCAAGCCAGTTGCTGCTTTGGTTTTGGCTGTAAAAACAACCGGAGTCACCGTGCAGGGCGCTGCAGCGGGGAGGTTTCAGCTCGGGACCGGGGCTGGCGGCAGTGGCCTCCGCTGCCGGGTTGGCCCCGCGAGGGGACTGCGGTGGTAGCTGGGCTGCTGGTCCACGTTGGGTGGCGCAGGACCATCTCCACCTCCTCTCTCCTCCCTGCGGGCCAGGGGCTGCCCTGCTCGCAGGGTGACCCCCGGCAGGGACCCTGAGGCGAGCTGGGCTGGTTTGGCAGCAGATCCTCGCTGGTGCAGGGGCTGCAGGGCGGCCACCAGCGGGGCTGGAGGGCTGGCCCCACTGTCAGCGCCAAACGGGGGAAACCATTTGCTTTTTGCAGGGGACACTGGGGACCTTCTCTGCCCTCTGTCACCCCATGGCTGCAGGGCTGGGTCCTCGCACGCTGGACGGAGGCGGGGAAGGGTCCCGTCACCCCCACACGGGCTGGGTGCCGGCGGCGTCTGGCTCCCCGGGGGCTGCCGACCAAAATCCATGGCACGGGCATCCCGGCTGCTGCTGGACGCTGCCTGCTGTGCCCGGCCTCCGATGCGGCTGCATTTTAGGGCTCGTTCTGCTCCAGCAGCTCGGCAGCATCCTGGGGGCGAGAAATGGAGGATGATTCTGTGCGTTGTGTTATGAAGAACTGAACGGAGATGCAACAGGAAAACCTTTGGAGGTCCCGCAGGCCAGAGGCACCAAGCCCGGCCCTGCTCTTAAAAGCCTTAAAGAACTCCAGGCTGTGTGCGGAGAGACACAGCGTCGGGCTCTGGAGAGCTTGGCGGGGGGGTGGCTTTGGATTTACGTGTACGCTAACGGTGTGTTAGTGGGATCTGGCCAGCCTCCACTGGTAAATTGGGAATATCGGTGACCCCAGCATAGGGGATCCTGCCCGCCAGCCCAGCACTGCTCGCTCTCTTTTCTCTGGGATTTTCATTTTTTTTTTCCCCTTCCCTTCAGCTGAGCAAACGTGGAAAATTTTGAAATCTTGGAAGCAACCTGACCTGCTGGAAAAGTGCGGTTTAGCAGCGGTGGCCGAGAGGCTCGACTCCTCTCTCCGCTGGGCTCCCCGGTTCCTGGCAGCGTAGCATGCCTGGCACGGCTCGGCTCAGCTTGGCCAGGCTGGGGGACGCCGGGCTGCAGTGCCATTCCCAGCCTGACAAGCTGGGACGGGCCGGGCAGGACAGCCCAGAGGCAGCTCCAGCCTGGAGCCGGTTTCTGGCTTCCTCCGGGCGCGTGCTCCCAAGCGTCCCGCGTTTTTGCCTGGTTGGATCATGTATTCCTCGCCTCTCCTTCCTGAAGACGAGGAGTGATTTACAGGTCTCCAGAAAACACAGCTTGGCTGCTTAGGAAGGGGAAAAAAGGGAAAAAAAAAAAAAAAAAAAAAAGCCAATCCGCTTGCTATTTCCATTGCCCGACCGCCTTCCCACGAAGGGGGGTGGCCCCGACACCCGCCACCCCTCAGCGTCCCCGCCAGCCCTGAGCTTTCTGGAAGGGGCAAAGCTCCCAGGAGACGTGCGTCCTTCTTTTGAGACGTTCCCACCTTGAGCTGTCTCCTCCGGGAAGCTCATGTGTCCTCCGAGGGTTGGGACCCACCTGGGGCATTTGCTCGGGGTAATTCTGTCCCTCCAAGGAGTCCCCATGGCCCGAGCATCACCTCGCCCCAAGGGGCTCCCCCTTCCCCGGCCGCCTGAAGGGGCCCCTTGTGCGGCTGAGCCCCGAACAAGGCAGCGATTGTCTCTGCGTGCCCGGGATGGGACGGTCGGGGATTCTGCCGCGGCAGCCACGCTCCAAAGCTGCGGGAAAACCAGCTGCTGGGGTCACCTTTATTGAGCTGTTCGGTGGGGTTCGGGGAATCCCAAATTTTATGGGGCTGTGGGAATCAACCTGCATTTAAAGCTGCTTGGGCAATAGGGATGCGGGAATAAACGTCCGGCTCCCGGCATGGGAGGAGGTTGAGAGGTGCCTGCCCGGGGTGCATCCCATGGGACCCGCTGGGCCATCCCAAGGACCATCCCAAGGACCATGATGGATTTCGGGGCCGGCCAAGCCACCATGGGGCAAAGCGGGACGGTGTGCTGTGCCGCAGCTGGCAGGACATACAGGGAGGGAGCAGAGCGTGGGGCTGGCCCCAGGAGGCATCTCCCTTTAGCCCTGCGGGGGGTCCGGGAAGGGCCGATGTCCGGGAGGTGATGTTGGGGTGACGGCGTCCTCTTCTGTTTCCAGCCTCTCCCACCTCTTTTCCTCTCAGCAATGCCCCGTCCGGCACCGCAGTGGGGTTTAACGCCGATTAATGTGGAATAACGGGGCAGCTCGTGGGTCTCCCGCCCCATCGGAGCGCAGATCCCCACCCGGGGCGTCCTTGCGCGTGATGGCGGCTGGTTTGAGGTTCGTCCGGCGGCAGCGGCACAGCCAGCCCTTCCCGCTGCCAGCGGCGAGCCGCGGCCGGGGGCGAGGATCAGCGCCAGCCCTCGCTGGGGGATGAATGGGGAGAGGAACAGAGACGCTACTGTCAGGGCAGCCCCAGGGCCGCGCTCCGCCTCCGCTCTTCTGCAGGCCAAGGGGGTGCCCCGCCATCCCGCTCTCCGGAAAGACAAGTCATCTCCCCCGCGCCATCTCCTCTCCGTGGCTGAAAACCCACCCAGCGCCGGGGAAAGGCACGGGGATAAATCCTTGTTGTGATCCTGTTGGGTCCCGTGATATTACAAGCCGAGAGAAATGTCCTCATTATTTCCAGAATATTGAAGTCTAATAAATCCCGTCCTGCCTTACAGGATTTATTTCTCCCTTCATTGCTAGGAGACTCAGTCCCGTGTAATCCTATTGCTGCTCCAGGAGACGGGATGCAGCTTCCCGAGGGATGGTGGGCAGGAGCCGCAGCCCCGTTCAGAGCCACTGGTGTCCCCTGGGGATGGCTCCAGCCCTTCCAGTGTCCCAGTGCCACCCCCCTGTCCCGGGATGTCCCACTGTCCTGGAGCTGTGCCCCGGCGTGGGTTCACCAAATGCAACCCATCTGATGGCTGGGACATGGCTGGGCCAACAGGACATTAATTAGCAATTAGGCAATTAACGTGGCATGGCACAGCCTGCTGCCCTGGCCCCTGCGTGCCTCCTGTGCTCCCCCATTTGGGGGACCTATTTGGCACCCATTGGACACCCCTAATTGGGGTCCTCTGACACCTTCCCATGCGGGAAAAGCCGGGAAGAGCTGGGAAAAGATAGGAAAAGCCAGGAAAAGCCAGGCCGGGCACAGACAGTCCCCTGCGGCATGGCGGCAGCCTGCCCGGTGCGGAGTCGGCCGTGCCTGGCTCGCCAGACATCGGGGACTGTCCCCAGGACAATGACGGACACATGAATATGGCTGGAAATTTCACCGAGGAAGCGTTTTCCATAGCAACCGTTGCTGGGGCAACCTGCATCCCCAGCAGCATCCATCCCGGAACACCCAGCCCGGCTGCGGGGGCCGGTGGGGCCCCTGCTGACCCCCAGCGCCAGCGCCAGCAGGGATGCTCCAGTGGCACCCACCCGGCTCCGAGCACCCCCAGCGCTGCAGGGCCCCTGCAACGCTCCGCTCTTCATCTTCTTTTTTTTGGCATTTCATTTTCTTAGAAGTGGGAGAAGCCGAAGGGAGACCTGTTGGTGCCTGTCCCCCGCCCCGGGCGCCGGGCTGCAGGAGCTGTTGCCAGCTCAGGGCGTGCAGCAGATGCAAACGGCGATTTTTGGCTGCGACGCACCGAAAAATGGCCGGGATCGAGCATCAGTGACGGATGCTTTAATCTGAGCGTCGCCACGGGGAGGGGGGAAAGTACCAGCGCCGGAGCTGGCGGCCCCTCGGCGCCTGCCTGAAGCCATGCCACGGCAGCCTCAGCCCGGGGACACCCCGGGGACACCCCGGCATCCCAGGAGAGACCCCCGCCGGGCTCGGCCTCTTCGTACCCAACACACCGTGGCCTCGGTGGCAAGAGAGGGGCCAGGGAGCTCAGAGCCCGTCCCAGGGATGCCAGCAGGGTTCAGCCCCTGTGCTGTCACCGCTGTCACCGCTGCCACCAGCAAGAGGAAACCGCGGTCCTCCGGCTGCGGTTTGCGGGCGCGACCGCAGTCCTTGCTGCCGGGTATCTCCCACCCTGGGCCATGCCTCAGTTTCCCCTTCTGCCAGCGACGCGGAGGGGAACCTGCCTCCGAGCAGGGGACGGTGTGGGCAGGTTACCAACGCCGAGGGACAGTGGTGGCGGTTCCCGGGAAGCGGAATGACTCCCGCTTTTTGGGGAAGGGCACGTGTTTGCACTCCGTGGACGCACAAAGGAGATGCCATGGCAGGGGATGGTGTGCGCGGGCAGAGGTGCGTGCCAGCACACGCCTGTGATGCTTCTGCGTGTCCCACAGGCCGCGTGGCACCCACGCGTCCCCGCAGGTCGCAACGTGCCCCATCCTGAGCCCGCAGCCTGCCCGCAGCCACCCTCCTGGCCCCAGCCCGGCTCAGCGCAGGTGCCGGCAGCACCGGAGCTACGGGCAGGGACTGCGGCTCAGCTGGTGGCGGTGGCAAGCCCGGGCTCGCCGGCCAGCGGGGCGACTGCGGGACACGTGGCAGGGCTGTTGGAACAGGCCGGGCAGGCAGCGTGACAGCTGCCGGGGTGCGCCAGGTGTGCCGCGGTGTGCCATGGCATGCCATGGGGTGTGATGATGTGCCATGGTGTGCTGGGTGTGCTGTGCGTGCCATGGCGTGCCATGGGGTGTGATGATGTGCCATGGTGTGCCGTGGTGTGCCATGGTGCGCTGGGTGTGCCGCGGTGTGCTGGGTGTGCTATGGGGTGTGATGATGTGCCGCAGTGTGCCGCGGTGTGCCACGGTGTGTGATGTGGTGCTGTGTGTGCCGTGGTGTGCCGGGTGTGCCATGGGACATGATGATGTGCTGTGTGTGCCGTGGTGTGCCACGATGTGCCATGGTGTGCCGTGTGTGCCACGGTGTGTGATGACGTGCCGTGCGTGCCGTGGTGTACTGCGTGTGCCATGTGTGCCATGGTGTCCCACGTGTACTGTGGTGTGCCATCATGTGCCACGGTGTGCCACAGTGTGTGATGATGTGCCGTGGTGTGCCGTCGTGTGTTGTGTGTGCCACAGTGTGCCGTGTGTGCCGCGCTGTGCCGTGCGTGCCGTGTGTGCCATGGTGTGTGCAGTGGCAGGCCACGTTGTGCCATGGTGTGCCACGAGTACCGCCATGTGCCGCCATCCCGGGGCGGCAGCCGGGCCGGGGCAGGACGCTCAGCCGAGGAAAAGCAGGGAAGACCGGAGACGGGTCTGAACCCAAGGGGCTCATCCCGACACCACCCCCAGGTGGGACCGGGGTGACACCCGCCGCGTGCGCACCCCCCGCCCTGGTGTGTGCTGCCCTTGCACCCACCATTGCAGACATCACCCCCCCCGCCTTACACACCCACCGCACTGCACCCACCCCTACCTGCCCCTTGGGCACCCCCCGACTCGTTACACCCCCCGCCCGTGACACCCCCATTACGCCCCCCTGCCCGACCCGCACCCGTCCGATGGCCACTCACCCCCGTTACACCCTCGGTGCACACCCCAGTATCTCTGCTCGGCACCAAATACACCCCAGTACCACCCCCCCCGGCACCCATTGCACACCCTTGCACACTCGTTACCCTTCGCACACCCGTTACACAGCCTTTGCCCGTCACGCACCTGCCGCACACACCCCCCGCACACACCCCTTCACGCCCGTTACCTGTTGCACACCCGTTGCACACCCTTTGCACACCCCCATTGCATTCCCGTTACTCATTCAACACCCTTTGCGTCCCCGTGACCCTTTGTGCACCCATTACACACCCGTGACCTATTGCACACCCGTTACACACCCATTACACACCCATGACCCTTTGTGCACCCATTACACACCCGTTACCTGTTGCACACCCATTACACGCCCGTTACACGCCCGTTACACGCCCATGGCCCTTTGCACACCCGTTACACACCCTTTGCACAACCATCACGCACCTGTTACACCCATTACCCTTTGCATACCCCTTACACCCCCTTTGCACCCCCCTTACACCCCCTTTGCACCCCTGCTGCACACCCCTGACACAACCTTTGCACCTCCATTACTCTTTGCACACCCGTTACACCCCCGTTACCCATTGCACCCCCGTTACACAGCCGTTGCATCCCTGTTGCACCCTGTTACCCCTCTGTTACAGCCCCGTTACCCTTTGCAGACCTGTTACACCCCCTTTGCACAACCGTTACACCCCCCTTACCCTTTGCACCTGTTACACACCCTTTACACCCCCATTGCCCACCGCACACCCATTACACAACCTTTGCACCCTGTTACACCCCTTTTGCACACTTGTTACACCCCCACCACAGCCCTGTGACCCCCCCTTACCCTTTGCACCCCCGTTACATCCCCATTACAGCCCCGTTACACACCCTTTGCACCCCCGTTTTCCTTTGCACCCTGTTATACCCCCTTTACACCCCATTGCACACCTGTTACACCCCCTTTGCACACCCGTTACACCCCTATTACACCCTCTTTGCACACCCGTTACCCTTTGCACCCCTGTTACACACCCATTACATCCCCGTGACCCTTTGCACCCCCGTTACACACCCTTTGCACCCCTGTTATCCCCCCTTACCCTTTGCGGCCCTGTTGCACCCCTGTTGCACCCCCGTTACAGCCCCTTTACCCATTGCACCCCCATCACACCCCCATTACACCCCCATTACAGTCCCTTTACCCTTTGAATCCCCGTTACACCCCTGTTACACCCCCATTACAGTCCCTTTATCCTTTGAATCCCCGTTACACCCCTGTTACACCCCCATTACAGTCCCTTTATCCTTTGCACCCCCGTTACACCCCCGTTATACCCCCATTTACAGCCCCGTTACCCTTTGCACCCCCGTTACACCCCCATTACACCCCCATTACAGCCCCTTTACCCTTTGCACCCGTTACACCCCCGTTACACCCCCGTTAGCCTTTGCACCCCCGTTACACACCCTTTGCACGCCCATTACCCCCCGCTACCCTTTGCACCCCCGTTGCACCCCCTTTACCCTTTGCGTCCCCGTTACGCCCCCGCCGCACCCCCGCTACTCCTTGCACCCCCGTTACCCCCCCAGCTCCCCCCCGCCCCCCGAGGCCCCGCCCCCCCGAGGCCCCGCCCCCTCCGGCGCGTCTCGGCCAATGGGCGCGGGCGGTGCGGGGCCGGGCGCTATAATGATCCCTACGGCGCCGCCGCCGCCAGCGCGCCGCCCGCCCGCCCCGCCGACCCCGGCCCGGCCCCGGCCCGCCGGCACGGCCCGACCCACCGCGGGAAGATGAACTACCTGGTGAGCCGCTCGGGGGGGGGGGGGGAGCGGGGAGCAGGGCGGGGGGCGCCAACCCGGGGGGGGGGGACACGCGTGGGCCCCCTCCCGGGCAGGACGCGGGGTCCCGGGGTGACGGCTCACGGAGGAGGAAGGCTGCGGGCCGCCCTCCCCGCCCCGCCTTGCCATGACCTTGGCCCAGCCCCGCCGTATCGGGCTTTGCCCCACCACCCTCCTGCGGGACCCCCGGGGAGGCGGGAGCACCCCCCGCCTTCCCCATATCGGCGCGGGAGAGGGGGGGGGCAGGCTGCGGCCTGTCCTGCCGCCATGGCACCGGCAAACCCCGTCCGCCGCAGGGGCGAGGCTTGGTGGCCCAGCCGGTGTCTGCCGTGGGGACGGCAGGGGCCCGGCGTGGGGATGGCCACGGCCACGGCTGGTGGGGGGGTGACTCACCGCCATGGCACTTCCTCCCCGGCGGCGGCGGGAAGGGGCGGGGGGGGAGCGGGGTGGGGGGAGGCGGAGGAGGTCCCCCCCGAAACCGGGGAGGCGGAAGGGCCCGGCCCCTTCCCAGCACCACCTCCGGGAAGGATGGGTTGAACTCCAACGGGGAAGGAAGGAGAAGGCGGCGGGAGGGAGCGAGGAGATCCCAGCCGGTGGGACCCCGCTCGGAGAAGTCCGTCCTCCACCCCCCCCCCTCCCCGCCTCCCCGGTACCGGTGGGACCCCGCTCGGCGAAGCCCCCCCGTCCCGTCTCCGTCCGAGATGACTGCCCACCGTCCGGCGGGGCCCGGCTCACCGCCCCGCCGCGGGGCTCTCTTGCAGAACGTGTTGGCCAAGGCGCTGTACGACAACGTGGCCGAGTCCCCGGACGAGCTCTCCTTCCGCAAGGGCGACATCATGACGGTGCTGGAGCGCAACACCCAAGGGCTGGACGGCTGGTGGCTCTGCTCGCTCCATGGCCGCCAGGGCATCGTCCCCGGGAACCGCCTCAAGATCCTGGTGGGGATGTACGACAAGAAGCAGCAGCAGCAGCAAGCGGCCGGCCCGGCACAAGGGCAGGCAGCACCGCAGCCGCCGGTGCCCCAGCCGGCTCTACCTTACCACCACCAAGGGGGGTACACCCCGCTGTCGCCCGCCTCGCAGTACACCCCCATGCACCCTGCTTATGCCACCCAAGGGGACAACGTCTACCTGATGCCGGTCCCCAACAAGGGACAGCAGGGTCTCTACCCGGGCTCGGCGCCCACTGGACAGTTTCCGCCTGCCCCGGCAAAGCAGCCGCCCCCCTACCCGAAGCAGACCCCCCCACATGCCTTCCCCAGCCCCGGCCAGGACATCTACCAGGTGCCCCCCTCCCTGGGCCAAGCAGCAGAGGCATACCCCGGGGGCTCTGCCAGCCCTCCCCAGGATGTCTACCAGGTTCCTCCCTCGGCCGGTCAGGCTCAAGACATCTACCAGGTGCCCCCGTCGTTGGACACAAGGAGCTGGGAAGGGCACAAGCCCCAGGGAAAGGTAGGATGGGGGGCCTGGGGGGGGTGGGTAGTGCGGTTGTGGGGTGCTGTGCAGTTTGCGGTGGTGTGTGGGTGCCAGGGCTGTGGGGTTTGGGCTTATCTGCCTGTCACTGTCTATTGGAGTGAGTAGTCCTTGTGCTCATCACAGTGGGGTGCGTGGGCATCCTTCCCAGGGGGTCCCTGCAGTGGCTGAGGTCATGTCCCCCCCCTCCCCAAGCTTGGTGTGGGCTACCTGGTTTGGGGCTGGCACAGCGTTTGGCGCTCAGGCCCTCTCGGTCTCTTGTGTGTGCCCTGCTGGTGTCACCGAGGGCATGGCAGCCATGCCTGGGGTGGGCACGGGGTGCTGGTGAGCCACGAGCTGCTTGGAGATGCCCTTTGGGTGGACCCTGTGGCTATGGAGGTGGTACCCGGCACATTACTGGGATGTTTCCTTCCTCTTGGGAGCGCGGGCAGGGACAGGCAGCCGGTGCCAGTGTGTTCTGGCAGTGCCAGGAAGCATGCCAGGGTGGATTTACCGGTGGTGAGGCAAGGATGAGCCACCAGCCCGTCCCCAACAGGGGAATGCCGGTATGGTGGCCTTGTGTGGGCCAGCCTAACGGCTGCATCCCAGACACCGGGCTCCTCTTGGCTCTGCCCCTTCCCTGGCACGTCATCCCAGGGAAGAGGAGCGAGGCCTTTTCGGCATCGGGGTTTTCCGGGAAAGGCTACCCTGACTCACGCCCGTGGAGGGAGGGGGGGATGCCAAATCACAGCCAGGGCACGGGGAGCATCCTAAAAGGGAGGACCTGCCAGTGCCACAAACCTCTGGGTTGGGTTATTTGCCACTCTCGTGTCCCCACGGAATGGCAAGAGGAGCACCGAGCTGTGGGCAGGGATCTGCCAACGCCCTGCGGGCGTTGGCAGATCCCTGCCCACGGCTTGGTGCCCAAATCGGCCGTTCCCTCCGGCACGCCGCGGCTGTGCCGGCTGGGCTTTGTCTCTCGCCGAGGCTCACCGCTATAAATAACCGGTGATATCATCCCCGCCGTCCCCCCAGCGTCACCGTGAGAAGCGTGAACGCCTGGCCGGGGAGCGCCCTCCCGTGGGCACCGGTTTGCCCGGTGCCGGACGGTCCGGTATGGGATCCGGCATCCATCCTCTCTCCAGCCCCATCGTTGGGTGTTTGTTTTTTGGGTTTGTTTTTTTTGGTTTTTTTTTTTTTGGTGTGGTGCAGGGTGGGGGACAGCTCAGCGGTGCCCAGCTCATCCCCTTTCCCTCTTGCCAGGTGCTGGTGCCCACCCGTGTGGGGCAAGTGTACATCTACGACTCCCCCAAGGGCGAGAAGGATGAGTATGATTTCCCTCGTCACCTCCTCTCTGCGGGCTCCCAGGAGATCTACGATGTGCCACCTGTCCGAGGAGGGGTCCCAAGCCAGTTCAGCCAGGAGGTGAGGCTGGTCTGGGGGTGGGGAGGTCGCTGGCTCCATCCCCCAGCGTAGGAAAAGCTCTGGCACAGCCTGGAATCCAAACCTGGGCACACTATGGGCTTTGGGGCTTCTTCTGGTGCCTTCATCTCTCCCAGCGGGCAGGAAGTGGGTGCCCACGCTATCCCTGACACGCTGTCCTGTGTTCCCCCCATCTCCAGGTCTATGACACCCCCCCCATGGCAGTGAAGGGTCTCAACGGGCAGGACCCAGGGCAGGAGATCTACGACGTGCCCCCCAGCGTGGAGAAAAACCTGCACCAAACTGTAAGTGCTGCTGGGAAGCTCCCAGCTTCTCCGTGTCAGAAAGGCACAATTTACAGTGAGAACAATCGTTCTCCCCAGGGGCACATGGTGGCATCCC
The DNA here is from genome assembly GCF_964199755.1 of Larus michahellis. Lineage (NCBI taxonomy): Eukaryota > Metazoa > Chordata > Aves > Charadriiformes > Laridae > Larus > Larus michahellis. The sequence goes on from NC_133899.1 coordinate 21,101,257, forward strand.
TGGTACTGGGATGCGAGGGGCTGGGGGTGCTAGATGATCTCATCTAGGGGGTGAGGTTGGACCAGATGATCTTTCAAGGTCCCTTCCAAGCTGAGCTGCTCTAGGATTTTGTGATTCCCACCCCAAAGGGGGACGCGGGAGACCGGGGGTGCTGTGGCAGCCTCCCCAGGACCAGGGGTGCCCCTGGGGCACGTGGCTCCGTCCTGCTGCGCACCCAGCACCGTCTCGTGTGCCTGGGGCTGGCACTGACGTGCCCCATGGCACAGCCCACCCCACCGATGGGACCTGGGCTGGCTCTCCTGGGGATGCTGACGGTGCCTGCTGCCACCCTTGCAGGTGTACGATGTCCCCCCCTCGGTGAGCAAGGACGTGCCCGATGGCCCGGCGCGAGAGGAGACCTACGACGTGCCCCCCGCCTTCGCCAAGCAGAAAGCCTTCGACCCCTCCCGCCACCCCCTCATCCTGGCCCAGCAGGAGCCCTACTTGCCGGAGGATGTCTACGACGTGCCACCGGCCGCTGGCAAAGGTGCTCCGGAGCTGCCGCCCTCCCACGAGATCTATGATGTGCCCCCCAGCCTCAAGAAGCTAGGGGGGTCGGCATTCCCCTCCCAGGAGGTGTACGATGTGCCCCGGGACCTGCACGCCCTGGGCAAGGGCTCCCTGGACACAGAGGGCGAGTACATCTACGACGTCCCACCACAAGTGGACCGTGAGGCCAAGGGCACCGACACCAAGCGCCTCTCGGCCTCCAGCACGGGCAGTACCCGCAGCAACATCTCCACCTCCTCGCTGGACGTGGTGCCCGTGAAGGAGCCAGCCAAGGCAGCCAGCAAGGAGTTCTCCCTGGACTTGGACGCCGCCATGGAGACGCTGGCCAAGCTCCAGCACGGCGTCAGCGGCGCCGTCTCCTACCTCATGTCCTTCATTGGCGCCAACTGGCGCAGCCCCGAGCACATGGAGGCCAATGCTGCCAGCATCCGTGGGGCAGCCGAGGGCGTCCGGACGACCCTCCGGGACCTGCTGGAGTTTGCCCGGGGGGCGGTGGGCAATGCCGCCCAGGCCTCCGACCGTTCCCTCTATGCAAAGCTCAGCAAGCAGCTGCAGAAGATGGAGGAGGTCTACCAGGCCCTGGCGCGGCACGGCCAAGCGCTGGACGCTTGCCACTGGGCCCCGAGCGCTCTGGCCGGCGGCAAGCCAGGCACGGATGACTTGGAGCACTTCGTCATGCACTCGCGCGGCGTCCCCGATGACACCAAGCAGTTGGCCTCCTTCCTGCATGGCAATGCCTCCCTCCTCTTCAAACGGACAAAGCCGGCGGGGGAGAGCGGTGGCCACGGGCCCCCTCACCCCTCCGACAAGGCCAGCAGCATCCAGTCGCGGCCCTTGCCCTCCCCGCCCAAGCTGCTGGCCCAGGAGTCGCCAGATGGGCCCTATGAGAACAGCGAGAGCGGCTGGATGGAGGATTATGACTACGTCCATCTGCAGGTGGGTGCGGGCAGGGGGGGGGCTGCTCCCCATGGGTGGCTTTTGTGCCGGCAGCTTGGGCATCTCTGAGCGTGGTGGTCCTTCTGCCACCCACATCTTGCTTTTACCCTCCAGCTTGAGGACTGTGGGGACCAGGGGTCCCCAGGGGCTCGCTCCCCGGAGGCTGGTGTCGCCGACCCCCGTGACATGCCCCTTTCCTTCCCTGCAGGGCAAGGAGGAGTTTGAGAAGACCCAGAAAGAGCTGCTGGAGAAAGGCAACATCATCCGGCAGAGCAAGGACCAGCTGGAGCACCAGCAGGTAATGGAGCTGGCGGGGGGGGGGACTTTGTGTCCTGCTGCTGTTGCCCCCGCCACCAGCGCTCTGGAACACGGCCCCTCTTGTGTGGCTGTCTCCATGGCCGGGTCTGGCTCACCTCCCAGGCCAGCGCTGTGCCAGTGGAGATGGCCATCGGCACCTTCCTCCTGGAGAGGAGCCTGGCATGGCTGTCCTGGGGATGGCACTGTCCCTTGCTGTTTTCCCTGGGGCTGGTGGCCATGCTGGTGGCTCCAGGGAGGGGAGAGGGCCCTGGCTCAATGGCCGTCCTGCCTCACACCCCTCACCCTCCCACAGCTGAAGCAGTTCGAGCGGCTGGAGCAGGAGGTGACGCGCCCCATCGACAACGACCTGTCCAACTGGAGCCCCCCCCAGCACTACGGCCCAGCGCGGGGCGGTGGGTCCCTGTGTCCCGCCGACCGCCAGCTCCTCCTCTTCTACCTGGAGCAGTGCGAGGCCAACCTCACTACCCTCACCAACGCCGTCGACGCCTTCTTCACCGCTGTCAGCACCAACCAACCCCCCAAGATCTTTGTGGCCCACAGCAAGTTCGTCATCCTCAGCGCCCACAAGCTGGTCTTCATCGGGGACACGCTGTCCCGCCAGGCCAAGGCCCAGGACGTCCAGCATAAGGTGATGCACTACAGCAACCTCCTCTGCGAGATGCTCAAGGAGATTGTGGTGACCACCAAGGCGGCCGCCCTCCACTACCCTTCTCCCGCTGCCTCTAAGGACATGGTGGAGCGTGTCAAGGACCTTGCTAACAGCACACAGCAGTTCAGGATGGTGCTGGGCCAGCTGGCGGCCATGTGATGGCCCTGGGCTGCTGTCCCCTCCCCATGGTCCCCACCCTGTCCCCTGACATGCGTCCCCCTCCATGAGAGCCCTCTCTGCCCGGTGTAAGCGGACATGTACATAGAGACTCCCACGCGCACCGGGGGCCTGGGGCTCTGCTGGTAGAGGGGTGAGGGGCTGCAACCATCATCCCTCCCCACCCCGACTCTTCTTCCTCCCTCTGGCCAGAGGCCAGGGTTGGTGTTGGAACTGTGCCCATGACGAAGCAAAGCTGGGAGGTGGATTTGCGCCCTCTCCCTCCCCACTGTCCCCTCTCCCTACGAAACCAGCGGGGGTACCTGGGCGGGATGCAGGATCCCTGCTGAATGAAGACAAGGCTACGCCTGGCAATGTGGGGTGATGCTGTGGCTGCTCCTCTCTGTGAGGGGGGGGCACTCCCAAGCCATCTCCAGCGGATTTTAATGGTGTGGAAGCTGCTCCTCGCAGTGGGACGGCCAGTGTTGGGGAGCAGCGGGGGAGGGATGGGATGTGCTGTCCCTGGGGGCTGTGGATAAGGGACCCCAGGGGGATTAAGGGGTGATGGTGGAGGGGCTGGGGGCAGGAAGGGTCTGACCCATGCGTTCTCACGTCTCGGGTTTTGCAACTGTACCAGCTGTAACCGAAACGCAAACCGAAATTGGTGCCTTTTGAACACAGGGGAAGCTTCCGCTGGGTCCCGGAGCTACAGAGCGGCAGCCCCTTGAAACTCAGCCCCCTGCCCCTCAGCAGCATAAAGATTTGCCTAGAAACCCCCCCCCAGCTCCTGCGTGTCTGCGTCTGCCTGCTGTGGGGAGGGGTTGGGGTGTCCTGTCCCCACAAAAGACATCATGGTGGGGGGGGGGGTGCAAAGGGGTTTATTTGGGGGGATCCCTGACCCACAGGTGTGGGGAGGGCAGGCTTTTGGGGAACAGGGTTGGGGAGGTGGCATCGCAGGGCAGTGGGACCACCCCAGCCCTGACTCTGGGTGCCTGCTGTCCCCCTGTGCCTGGGGATCGTGAGGTTGTGGGGGGTCCAGTGTGGCTGTGCTGTGGTACAGGGTGTCCAGTGCCGGGTGCACCCCTGGGATCATGGCACCTCCTGGGGAACCCAACACCCCTAGGACCATGGCACCTCCGGTCCTGTTGGCACCCCTGGGACCATGGGACACCCAAGGGGACCCCTGGCACCCTGGGGACCACTGCACCCTGCGGGGGAACCCCAGCCCCTCTGGGACCAGAGCACCCCCATGGGGACCTCATCACCCAGGGGACACCATCACCCAGGGGACCCCAGCCCCAGGGGCTCCCTGGCCCCGCAGGGCTCCCAGCTCCATGCGCACCCCAGCAGCACGGGGGCCGTGGCCCCACACAGTCCCAGGGGGACCCGTGTGGCACCCCAACACCCCCAGTGCAGCTGGGGGACAGGGCGGCGCCGCTGCCCCACGGACCTCCCCCTCCCCAGGACCCTTCCCCTCCGAAGACCCTTTCCCCGCCCCAGGGCGCCTCCCCTCCCCGGGACCCCTCTGCCCAGAGCCTTCCCGGCAGGATCCCACCTCCCCGGACCCCTCCCGTGCCCAGCCCGGCTCCCCGGGGCTCCCGGCACCCACGCGTGCATGGACTCGTCGTGCCCGTGCTGCTCCCGCACCGCCACGGCCGTGGAGACGTTGGGGGCCCCCACCACGGCCCGCAGGGACGCCACGAAGTCGGGGGGCAGCGGGGGCTGCGGGGGGGGAAGAGAGCGGGGGTCCCGTCAGGGCGGGGGCAGGAGGGGGCCAGGGCCCGGCACACACCCCCCTCCCCCGCAGCTCGGGGTGCGGGGACGCTCCGGGGGCCCGATCCCGCCGCGCCCCCCCGGCCCCCGCCCGGCCCCACCTCGGAGCAGCAGCTCCGGCGCCCCAGGGCCGCCCCCAGCCCCAGCACCCGCCGCAGCGCCATGGCGGGGACCAGCGCCCGGACCGCCACGGGGACGGGGACGGGGACGGGGACGGGGACGGGGAGGGGACGCTGCCCTCCGCCGCCCCGGCGGCCCTGCCCGCCCCCGCCGCCGCCTTAAGGTGGCTCCGGCTGGCGGGGGGCGGGCTGGGACACGGGTGTCCGCCCCAGCCGGGGGGCCCTGTGCCTCCAGCGCCCACGCCGGGGTCCCCGTGCCCGGCCGGGCGTCCCACAGCTGGCCAGCTGCCGCCAGACGTGACCTTGTCCCCACGTGTCCACCCGGGTGTCCCCACACCTGACCAGGTGGCTCCACAACTGACCACGGCCCCATATGTCCAGCCACATGTCCCCACACCTGACCTTATCCCCACGAGTCCACCCAGGTGTCCCCACACCCAACCAGGTGTCCCCACACCAGGACACGTGCCCTCGTGCCTGGCCAGGTGTCCCACTCCCTGGCCTGGTGTCCCCATGGGAGTCCACACATGGCTCCGTGTCCCCACGCCTGGGGTACAGCCACGTGTCCCCAGCCCTGCTCAGGTGTCCCTGCACCTGGCCGTGTCCCCTGCCTTCGTCCTCTGCCTTGGTTCTGTGTCCCCAAGGAAGGTCACATGTCCCCAAGACGACTCCTTGGCCAGGGCTCTCTCAGCCCAGCCAAGTGTCCCCTGCCCGGTCTCTGTCCCTGCATTTGGACACATGTCCCCCCCTCTGGCCAAGGGTCCTGGACCCCGTGGAAGACCGTGTGTCCCCGAGCCTCCAGCCTTCCCGGCCAGGTGTCCCCATGCCCAGACAGGCGTCTCCGTGTCCCCCATACTCATGTCCCCACCAACCAGGTGTCCCCATGGTCCAGCCATGCCGGCCGGGTGTCCCCATGCCCAGAGAACTGTCCCCAAGCCCAGCGCGTGCCCCTGGCCCAGGCCACGTGGCCCCCAGCCCTCCAGCTGCCCTGTGCCCCCCTCCCGCCTGTGACGGTGTGACAGCGAGGACGCAGCGTGGTGAGGGTGACAGCGTTTATTGGCGGCCTCAGTTGGCGGCCAGGATGGAGTTGATCCAGTCGCGGAGCATGGTGACGCGGGCGTAGACGCCGGGCACGTTGGGGTCGCAGGTGCTGCTGCCCCAGGAGACGATGCCCACCAGGGTCCAGGCGCCGTCCTTCTGGCACACCAGCGGGCCTCCGGAGTCGCCCTGCGAGCAGCGGGTGAGGGCAGGGGACAGGGGGCGCGGGGGGCGCAGGGCGGTGCGGGGGCAGGGGGGGCGCGGGGGCACCTACCATGCAGGAGGAGGCACCGTCGGCGCCGGCGCACACCATCACGTCAGCGATGCGGAACCCCCAGTACTGCTTGCACTGCGCGTTGGTGAGCAGGGGCAGGGCCACCTGCTGCAGCACCGCTGGCGTGTCCGGGGCTGCGGGACAGCGGGGCGGCGTCAGCGCCGGCCACGGGGACAGGCACGGGGACGGGGACGGGCATTAGGAAGGGGTCTGGGCAGGAGGATGGGGCTGGAGGATTGGGCTGGGGATGAGGATGAGGACAGGGATGGGGACTGGAGATGGGGATGAGGATAGGGATGGAGATGAGGACGAGGATGGGGAAGGGGACGGGATTGGGACAGGCGTGAGCACAGGGGTGGGCTTTGGATTTGGAGATGAGGCCGGGGATGGGGATGATGACGGGGATAGGGATGGGATGGGGATGGGGATGATTATGATGTGGATGGGGATGGGGATGGGGATGAGGACGGGGATGGGGATATGGAAAAGGAGGGGAATAGGATGGGTATTGAGGATAGGGGCAGGGATGAGAATGGGAATGGGGATTGGGGATGGGATGGGGATAGGGATGAGCATGGGGACGAGGATGGGGACAGGGATGAGCGTGGGGATGGGACAGGGATGTGGCTGAGGATGCGGCTGAGGATGGGGCTATGGAGAAGGATGGGGCTAAGAGTGGGATGGGGGTGAGGACAGGGATGGGGACAGGGACAGGAAGGTGCGGTACCGTTGGGGTCAGTGAGCCCCCAGCCGGTGGTGACACAGGTCATGCCACCCGGGAAGTCATCGGTGGACTGGGGCAGGCAGACAGGGGACACGCGGGCCGAGAAGCGGGCTGGGGTGGCCAGTTTGATCAGGGTGATGTCGTCGCGGATGGTCAGCATGTTGAACTTGGGGTTCTTGAAGACCTGGAGCAGGCGGCACCGCTCCCAGCGCCTGCACCCTCGGCCGGGGCGCCGGGCACCGGGGACTCCACCGGGACCAAGGGGGACCCCAGGGACCGATGGGGACCCGGGGAATGGCCCTGTGGGTCTCAGACCCCCTCCGGGGGGGTCCCTGGGGTGCAGATCCCATCCCCTGGGGCACAAGGGCAGCAGGGACGCGGCAGGGACTCACGGGGACCCCAGGGAGCAGAGCCCAAATCCTGCACTGAGAGGGACCCAGGGAGCAGATCCCAACTTGGGGACAGATGGATGGCAGGGACACCCCAGGGACACCAACGGCAAACAGGGACATCAACGGGGAGCAGACCCCAAACCCTGGGCTGATGGGGACCCGGGCAGCAAACCCCTGCCCCTGGGGCACTGCACAATGGGGACAATCCAGGGACACCGAGAGGGACTCGAGGGGACCCTGGGGGGGCAGACACCAAATCCCCAGCTGAGGTGCCCTCAGGGAGCAGGCGACAACCCCGGGCATCGATGGGTGCCAGGGAGCAGGGAGCAGACCCCCAAGCCTCAGGACGCCGGGGCCACCAACGAGCCCATGTCCCACCGGGGTCGCTGCTGGCCGGGGACCTTGGGGCTGCTCAGGGCCCCCCAGGGCAGCCCCCAGCCCAGGCACACTGGGGAGCAGGGACACCCCGGGTCACATCACCCCCAGGGAATGATGGGGACCCTGCATTCCTGATCCCCTCCCATCGCTTGATGGTCCTGGGGATGAGGTCCCGACCCTTGGGATGAGCAGGAGCAGGGACAGCCCAGGGGACCCAAGCCCAGGGATGCGGGGCACCGTGGAGACCCCAGGGGACCTGACCCTCGGGCTGAGGGGAACCAGGGACCCCTTGGGGTCCCGACCCCCAGGACAAGGGGGACCCAGGCCCGCAGGGCTCCCCGCCATGGCTGTGGCACCCCACAGGCACACCACCCCCCCACGCCGGCGGTACCTTCTCGATGCTCAGCTTCTGCTGGTCAGGGGAGGGCGAGTCCTGATCGTACGCACCCACCACCACGGTGTCGGTTTTCCTGGGCACAGGCAGGCGCTGAGCACCAGGCACAGGGATGGGGGGTCCTGGGGACCCCGTGCCCAGCCCCGAGCTGGAGGGCGGCAGAGCCGGTGCCTACCTGACGCCGCAGTGGGCAGCGGTGACCACCCAGTTCTCGCTGATCAGCGACCCGCCGCAGAAGTGGAAGCCGTCGTAGCGCTGACGGGAAGAGTTGCTGTCAGCACCCGGCACCGCCGGCACCGCCGCCGGGGTGCTCTGTGCCCAGACCCTGTCCCTGCACCACCTCAGCACCCTCTCAGCACCCCCCCAGCACCCTGGGCACTCACCTGGAGGGAGACCTGCCATGGCCAGGACCCTGGCACCGCTGGCTCTCCGTTGACGATGCGGTTGTAGCCGCGGATGACGGGTGTGATGGCGGGCACGCCACAGCCTGCGGGGTACAGGCAGCAGTGGAATGGGGGCTCCGACCACCCCGGCCCCGTGTCCCCCCACCACCGCCACCACCTCCCCCCAAGCCCCTCGCCCGCCCCACCGAGCCCCACGGCCCCACGCACTCTCCACAGAGAGGGTGGCACGGGCAGAGCCCGCCAGCGCCAGGCAACTCAGCAGCCACAGCAGAGCCATCGTCACTCGTGGGGACAGACCCTGCCTGGGGCTTGCCGCCTCTTATACCTGCCGCTGGGCACAGCCCCGCCTCTGGCCTTGGCGCTGTGGCCTCGGGAGATAGCATGGCACCCAGCACGGCGCCGCAGGCACAGTGCCAGCCCTGTCACCATGGCCATTGGCCAACCCCTGGGTGCAGGCGGGGCCTGGCCCCGGGGATGAGCGGGAACCCTGTGCCCCAGCCTGGGCAGTGGCTGACCAGACCCCAGGCGCTGGTGGGCACTGGGTTGCCCAGACACCAGCCATGGCTCCTCATGGCAGCCATAAAGGCAGCGCATTGCCAGCAGGTCATGGAGGGACCCTGCCCGCCCTGCTCGGTGCTGGGGAGGGGGACGCCACCCCTGGGGTGCTGGGTCCAGTGTGGGCTCCCTAGTACAGGAGAGACAGGGACATACTGGAGAGTCAAGGGAGATGTGGAAGGGACAGGAACATCTCTGATTGCAATAGAGGGACAGAGCTAGGCTCTTTCCACTGGTGCTCAAGTACCAGGACCGGAGGCGATGGGACAACCTGACATGCAGGAGGGTTCCTCTGGCCGTCAGGAGACACATGTCACTGTGGGGTGACTGAGCCACTGTGAGGTGACTGAGTCAGCACAGGTTTCCCAGGGCAGCTGTGGAGTCTCCATCCACTGAGACACTCAGAAGCCACCTGGACATGGTCCCCAGGTGACCCTGCTGGGGTTGGACCAGGTGGGCTCCAAGGTCCATTCCAAACTCAGCCACCTGGTGACAGCCCTCCCCACGCACCCAGCCAAGCACCATGTTCAAGCCAGCACTTCAACCCCACCTCTGCCGTCCCATGGCTCTGACCAAGGCCATCAGCTCCAGATGCCACGCTCCCAGGCCGTGTCCTGGAGCCATGCCGGGTGCCATGCTATCTCCCGAGGCCACAGCGCCAAGGCCAGAGGCGGGGCTGTGCCCAGCGGCAGGTATAAGAGGCGGCAAGCCCCAGGCAGGGTCTGTCCCCACGAGTGACGATGGCTCTGCTGTGGCTGCTGAGTTGCCTGGCGCTGGCGGGCTCTGCCCGTGCCACCCTCTCTGTGGAGAGTGCGTGGGGCCGTGGGGCTCGGTGGGGCAGGCGAGGGGCTTGGGGGGAGGTGGTGGCGGTGGTGGGGGGACACGGGGCCGGGGTGGTCGGAGCCCCCATTCCACTGCTGCCTGTACCCCGCAGGCTGTGGCGTGCCCGCCATCACACCCGTCATCCGCGGCTACAACCGCATCGTCAACGGAGAGCCAGCGGTGCCAGGGTCCTGGCCATGGCAGGTCTCCCTCCAGGTGAGTGCCCAGGGTGCTGGGGGGGTGCTGAGGTGGTGCAGGGGCAGGGTCCGGGCACAGAGCACCCCGGCGGCGGTGCCGGCGGTGCCGGGTGCTGACAGCAACTCTTCCCGTCAGCGCTACGACGGCTTCCACTTCTGCGGCGGGTCGCTGATCAGCGAGAACTGGGTGGTCACCGCTGCCCACTGCGGCGTCAGGTAGGCACCGTCTCTGCCGCCCTCTGGCCCGGGGCTGGGCACGGGGTCCCCAGGACCCCCCATCCCTGTGCCTGGTGCTCAGCGCCTGCCTGTGCCCAGGAAAACCGACACCGTGGTGGTGGGTGCGTACGATCAGGACTCGCCCTCCCCTGACCAGCAGAAGCTGAGCATCGAGAAGGTACCGCCGGCGTGGGGGGGTGGTGTGCCTGTGGGGTGCCACAGCCATGGCGGGGAGCCCTGCGGGCCTGGGTCCCCCTTGTCCTGGGGGTCGGGACCCCAAGGGGTCCCTGGTTCCCCCCAGCCCGAGGGTCAGGTCCCCTGGGGTCTCCACGGTGCCCCGCATCCCTGGGCTTGGGTCCCCTGGGCTGTCCCTGCTCCTGCTCATCCCAAGGGTCGGGACCTCATCCCCAGGACCATCAAGCGATGGGAGGGGATCAGGAACGCAGGGTCCCCATCATTCCCTGGGGGTGATGTGACCCGGGGTGTCCCTGCTCCCCAGTGTGCCTGGGCTGGGGGCTGCCCTGGGGGGCCCTGAGCAGCCCCAAGGTCCCCGGCCAGCAGCGACCCCGGTGGGACATGGGCTCGTTGGTGGCCCCGGCGTCCTGAGGCTTGGGGGTCTGCTCCCTGCTCCCTGCTCCCTGGCACCCATCGATGCCCGGGGTTGTCGCCTGCTCCCTGAGGGCACCTCAGCTGGGGATTTGGTGTCTGCCCCCCAGGGTCCCCTCGAGTCCCTCTCGGTGTCCCTGGATTGTCCCCATTGTGCAGTGCCCCAGGGGCAGGGGTTTGCTGCCCGGGTCCCCATCAGCCCAGGGTTTGGGGTCTGCTCCCCGTTGATGTCCCTGTTTGCCGTTGGTGTCCCTGGGGTGTCCCTGCCATCCATCTGTCCCCAAGTTGGGATCTGCTCCCTGGGTCCCTCTCAGTGCAGGATTTGGGCTCTGTTCCCTGGGGTCCCCGTGAGTCCCTGCCACATCCCTGCTGCCCTTGTGCCCCAGGGGATGGGATCTGCACCCCAGGGACCCCCCCGGAGGGGGTCTGAGACCCACAGGGCCATTCCCCGGGTCCCCATCGGTCCCTGGGGTCCCCCTTGGTCCCGGTGGAGTCCCCGGTGCCCGGCGCCCCGGCCGAGGGTGCAGGCGCTGGGAGCGGTGCCGCCTGCTCCAGGTCTTCAAGAACCCCAAGTTCAACATGCTGACCATCCGCGACGACATCACCCTGATCAAACTGGCCACCCCAGCCCGCTTCTCGGCCCGCGTGTCCCCTGTCTGCCTGCCCCAGTCCACCGACGACTTCCCGGGTGGCATGACCTGTGTCACCACCGGCTGGGGGCTCACTGACCCCAACGGTACCGCACCTTCCTGTCCCTGTCCCCATCCCTGTCCTCACCCCCATCCCACTTTTAACCCCATCCTTCTCCATAGCCCCATCCTCAGCCGCATCCTCAGCCGCATCCCTGTCCCATCCCCATGCTCATCCCTGTCCCCATCCTCACGCTCATCCCTGTCCCCATCCTCGTCCCCATGCTCATCCCTACCCCCATCCCATCCCCAGTCCCCATTCCCATTCTCATCCCTGCCCCTATCCTCAATACCCATCCTATTCCCCTCCTTTTCCATATCCCCATCCCTGTCCTCATCCCCATCCCCATCCCCATCCACATCATAATCATCCCCATCCCCATCCCATCCCTATCCCCGTCATCATCCCCATCCCCGGCCTCATCTCCAAATCCAAAGCCCACCCCTGTGCTCACGCCTGTCCCAATCCCGTCCCCTTCCCCATCCTCGTCCTCATCTCCATCCCTATCCTCATCCCCATCTCCAGTCCCCATCCCTGTCCTCATCCTCATCCCCAGCCCAATCCTCCAGCCCCATCCTCCTGCCCAGACCCCTTCCTAATGCCCGTCCCCGTCCCCGTGCCTGTCCCCGTGGCCGGCGCTGACGCCGCCCCACTGTCCCGCAGCCTCGGACACGCCGGCGGTGCTGCAGCAGGTGGCCCTGCCCCTGCTCACCAACGCGCAGTGCAAGCAGTACTGGGGGTTCCGCATCGCTGACGTGATGGTGTGCGCCGGCGCCGACGGTGCCTCCTCCTGCATGGTAGGTGCCCCCGCGCCCCCCCTGCCCCCGCACCGCCCCGCGCCCCCCGCGCCCCCTGTCCCCTGCCCTCACCCGCTGCTCGCAGGGCGACTCCGGAGGCCCGCTGGTGTGCCAGAAGGACGGCGCCTGGACCCTGGTGGGCATCGTCTCCTGGGGCAGCAGCACCTGCGACCCCAACGTGCCCGGCGTCTACGCCCGCGTCACCATGCTCCGCGACTGGATCAACTCCATCCTGGCCGCCAACTGAGGCCGCCAATAAACGCTGTCGCCCTCACCACGCTGCGTCCTCGCTGTCACACCGTCACGGGCGGGAGGGGGGCACAGGGCAGCTGGAGGGCTGGGGGGCACGTGGCCTGGGCCGGGGGCACGCGCTGGGCTTGGGGACAGTTCTCTGGGCATGGGGACACCCGGCCGGCATGGCTGGACCATGGGGACACCTGGTTGGTGGGGACATGAGTATGGGGGGCACGGGGACGCCTGTCTGGGCATGGGGACACCTGGCCGGGAAGGCTGGAGGCTCGGGGACACACGGTCTTCCACGGGGTCCAGGACCCTTGGCCAGAGGGGGGGACATGTGTCCAAATGCAGGGACAGAGACCGGGCAGGGGACACTTGGCTGGGCTGCGAGAGCCCTGGCCAAGGAGTCGTCTTGGGGACATGTGACCTTCCTTGGGGACACAGAACCAAGGCAGAGGACGAAGGCAGGGGACGGGGCCAGGTGCAGGGACACCTGAGCAGGGCTGGGGACACGTGGCTGTACCCCAGGCGTGGGGACACGGAGCCATGTGTGGACTCCCATGGGGACACCAGGCCAGGGAGTGGGACACCTGGCCAGGCACGAGGGCACGTGTCCTGGTGTGGGGACACCTGGTTGGGTGTGGGGACACCTGGGTGGACTCGTGGGGATAAGGTCAGGTGTGGGGACATGTGGCTGGACATATGGGGCCGTGGTCAGTTGTGGAGCCACCTGGTCAGGTGTGGGGACACCCGGGTGGACACGTGGGGACAAGGTCACGTCTGGCGGCAGCTGGCCAGCTGTGGGACGCCCGGCCGGGCACGGGGACCCCGGCGTGGGCGCTGGAGGCACAGGGCCCCCCGGCTGGGGCGGACACCCGTGTCCCAGCCCGCCCCCCGCCAGCCGGAGCCACCTTAAGGCGGCGGCGGGGGCGGGCAGGGCCGCCGGGGCGGCGGAGGGCAGCGTCCCCTCCCCGTCCCCGTCCCCGTCCCCGTCCCCGTGGCGGTCCGGGCGCTGGTCCCCGCCATGGCGCTGCGGCGGGTGCTGGGGCTGGGGGCGGCCCTGGGGCGCCGGAGCTGCTGCTCCGAGGTGGGGCCGGGCGGGGGCCGGGGGGGCGCGGCGGGATCGGGCCCCCGGAGCGTCCCCGCACCCCGAGCTGCGGGGGAGGGGGGTGTGTGCCGGGCCCTGGCCCCCTCCTGCCCCCGCCCTGACGGGACCCCCGCTCTCTTCCCCCCCCGCAGCCCCCGCTGCCCCCCGACTTCGTGGCGTCCCTGCGGGCCGTGGTGGGGGCCCCCAACGTCTCCACGGCCGTGGCGGTGCGGGAGCAGCACGGGCACGACGAGTCCATGCACGCGTGGGTGCCGGGAGCCCCGGGGGGCCGGGCTGGGCACGGGAGGGGTCCGGGGAGGTGGGATCCTGCCGGGAAGGCTCTGGGCAGAGGGGTCCCGGGGAGGGGAGGCGCCCTGGGGCGGGGAAAGGGTCTTCGGAGGGGAAGGGTCCTGGGGAGGGGGAGGTCCGTGGGGCAGCGGCGCCGCCCTGTCCCCCAGCTGCACTGGGGGTGTTGGGGTGCCACACGGGTCCCCCCGGCACTGTGTGGGGCCACGGCCCCGGTGCTGCTGGGGTGCGCATGGAGCTGGGAGCCCTGCGGTGCCAGGGAGCCCCTGGGGCTGGGGTCCCCTGGGTGATGAGGTCCCCATGGGGGTGCTCTGGTCCCAGAGGGGCTGGGGTTCCCCCGCAGGGTGCAGTGGTCCCCAGGGGTCCCCTTGGGTGTGCCATGGTCCCAGGGGTGCCAACAGGACCGGAGGTGCCGTGGTGGCAGGGGTTCCAGGGGTCCTCTTGGGTGTGCCAAGAGGTGTGTTGGGGTCCCCAATGTCTCCACGGACATGGGGGTGTGGGAGCAGCATGGTGACGACAAGGCCATGCACACATGGGTGCGGGGGGCTGGGAACCCTGGATGAAAGGTTTGGGGATGGGAAGGGTCCTGGGGAGGTGAAGGGCCATAGGGACGGGAATGGTCTGGGCAGGGAAAGGGTCTGCAGACTGGACGGTTTGTGGGATAGGAGCAGGGGCTGTGGAGGGGCAGGGCCTCAGGAAGAGGGAGGGCCGTGGGGCAGCAGTGCCACCCCGTCCCCCCAGCTGTGCCCCCCCGGACGCCGTGGTGTGGCCCCAGTCGGTGGGGCAGGTGCAGGAGCTGGCTGCGCTCTGCTACCGCTGCCGCGTCCCCATGGTGCCCTTTGGCACTGGCACCGGCCTCGAGGGCGGCGTCAATGCCGTGCAGGTACAGCCACCCCCAGCACCCCTGGCACCCCCTGTCCAGGGGTGGGTCTTGGTGCCCCAGCCGTGCCCAGCCATGCTGGTGTCCCCCATGCCAGGGCGGCATCTGCTTCGACCTGAGCCGCATGGACGCCATCGCAGAGCTGAGCCTTGAGGACTTCTCGGTGGCGGTGGAGCCCGGCGTCACCCGCAAGGCCCTCAACAGCCACCTGCGTGGCACGGGGCTCTGGTTCCCCGTCGGTACTGTGGGTGCTGGGGCACTGGGGAGCAGCTGAGGGTGGGGATGCTGGGGATGCCTGTGGAGCTGGGGGTGCCCAGGAGGCTGAGGGTGCTGTGGTCCCAGGGTTGCTGGGGATGCCCATGAGGGTGCTTGGTCCCCGGGGATGCTGGGGAGCCCATGGGGTTGGGGTCCTTGTGGTGCTGAGGTCCCCATAGAGTGCCATGGTCCCAGAGGTGCTGGAGGTCCCCCTGGGGTGCCGTGGTCCCAGCGGTGCTGCGGTCCTCATGGGACTAGGCATGCCATTGTCCCAGAGGTGCTGGGGGCGCCCATGGGTGTGCGAGGGGCCCGGGAGGGCTGGGCTCCCCACTGAGGTGCCGTGGTCCCAGGTGTGCTCATGGGGGAGAGGGTGCCGTGGTCCCAAGGGTCCTGGACTTCCCATTGTCACAGGGGTGCTGGGGTTGCCACTGAGGTGTTCTGGTCCCAGGGGTGCCCACAGGGGAGTGGGTGCCATTGTCCCAGCGGTGTTGGGGGTCCCTACTTAGGTGCTATGGTCCCAGGGGATGCACCGGGGTGCCCATGGGGGAGTGGGTGCCAGGGGTGCTCAGGTGCCCACTGAAGTTCTCTGGTCCCAGGGATGCACCAGGGACGCCCCTGGGGGAGTGGGTGCCATGGTCCCAGGGGTGCTGGGGTCCCCACTGAAGTTCTCTGGTTCCAGAGGTGCCCCTGGGGGAGTGGGTGCCATAGACCCAGGGGTTCTGCGACCCCCATTGAGGTGCTGTGGTCCCCGGGGTGCACCAGGAAAACCCATGGGGAGTGAGTGCCATGGTGCCAGGGGTGCTGGGGCCCACATTGCGGTGCTGTGGTCTCAGGGGTGCACCAGGGGTGCCCATAGCAGAGTGGGTGCTGCAGTTGCTGGGGTGCTGGGGTCCCCACTGAGGTGCTGTGGTCCCAGGGGTACCCATGGGAGAGTGGGTGGCAAGGTCCCAGGGGTGCTGGGCTTCCCATGGTCCCTGGGGTGCACTGGGGCTGGTGCAGGGCCAGGCTTCCGGGGTGCCGGCCAGGCTTGGTATGGGATCCCATGGGGTCACCCCATGGCCCCGTCCCTGCTGCAGCCCCCTGCCCCATCCCCAACCCACAGACCCCGGGGCGGATGCCTCGCTGTGTGGCATGGCGGCCACGGGTGCCTCAGGCACGAACGCGGTGCGGTACGGCACCATGCGGCCGAACGTGCTCAACCTGCGTGTGGTGCTGCCCGACGGCCGCCTGCTCTACACCGCTGGCCCCGGCCGCCAGCCCAGGTGGGTGCCTGGAGGCGGGGGACGGGGCCATCCCGGGCAGGCACCGCACCGGCACCTGGCTCACCATCCCCACGCAGGAAGAGGGCGGCCGGCTACGACCTGACCTCGCTCTTCGTGGGCTCCGAGGGCACCCTGGGCTTCCTGACGCAGGCCACGCTGCGCCTGCACCCCCTGCCCGAGGCGGCCGCCGTCACCACCGCCGCCTTCCCCAGCGTGCGGGCGGCTGTGGCTTGCACCGTCCAGGTGCTGCAAGCCGCCGTGCCCGTGGCCCGCATTGGTGGGTGCCGGCGGTGGGGCTGGCGGTGCGGACGGGGACTGGGGGCCGGTGGTGGGGCTCAGTGCCACCTCCTCCCACCCAGAGTTCCTGGACGAGGTGATGGTGGGTGCCTGCAGCCGCTTCAGCAAGATGGAGCTGCCGGTGGCGGCCACGCTCCTCCTGGAGCTCCACGGCTCCCGGCACGGCCTGGCCGAACAGCAGCGGCAAACAGGTAGGGATGACACTGGCACAGGGATGGTGTGCCACAGTGGGCACTGGGACCAGGGCATCGGGGGTCCCAGAGCCAGGAATGCGTGCCTGGGCTGGGGCCAAGGTGGGCACTGGGACCAGGGGATCAGGGGTCCCGGAGCCAGGGCTGGGGCTGTGGTGGGCACTGGGACCAGGGGATCGGGGGTCCCAGAGCCAGGGATGGGTGCCTGGGCTGGGGGGGGGGTCCCTGGGGATGAGTGCTCAGGGACAGGGGGTCAGGGTGGACCAGGGATGTTCTGGTGTGAAGGATGGTGCTGGGAAGCCATGGTATGGCTCTGGGGTGAGGGGCGGGTGCCCAGGGCCTGCAACAAGGGGAACAGGTGTGTCCTGGGGTGAGGGATGGGTGCTCAGGGCCAGGAATTGGGGGATCTCAGCGTCACCAGGGTGAGGGACAGACGTCCAGAGCTGGTGACTGGGAGACCGGGGAGCCCCATGGATGTGGGTGGGTGCTCATGGGCAAGGGACCAGAGACTGGGGTCCCAGGACGTCCCGTGGTTGTGGATGGGTGCTCATGGACAAGGGACCAGGGGTGTCCTGGGATGAGGGATGGGTGCCCAGAACCAGGGCCGGGGGGGGCCAGGGCTGGGTTCCCAGGATGGGGACTGGGGAGTGATGGGGGGGGTCACCAGGTGCCCAGGGATGGAGGGTGAGGGGGACCAGAGGCATCCGAGGGTGATGGATGGGTGCCCAGGGACAAGGGGACGAGGGGTGTCCTGGGATGGCTGCCCAGGATGGAGACTGGGGGTGCTGGGATGAGGGCTGGGGGTGCTGGGGGTCCCCTCCTGGCCCCATCCCAGGGCTCCTGGCCACCGGCAGAGGAGATCGTGCAGCTGAACGGCGGCTCCGGCTTGGCCTGGGCGGAGGAGCCGGAGGAGCGCGGGCGGCTCTGGGCCATGCGCCACAGCGCCTGGTATGCCGCCCTGGCCCTGCGGCCCGGCTGCCAGGTGAGGGACGGGGATGATGGCGGCGGCGGTGCCTCTGTGGGGCTGGAGGCACCACGGCTCTGCCTTTGCCCCAGGGCTACTCCACGGACGTCTGCGTGCCCATCTCCCGCCTGCCCGACGTGGTGGTGGAGACCAAGCGGGACCTGCAGGACTCCGGCCTCACGGGTCAGCGGGGCTGCGGCCACCCGGGACGGCGGGGGGTGGGGGGGTGTCAGCTGGGGGGGACATCATCCTCCCCGCCTGACCCACCACCCCACAGGCCCCATGGTGGGACACATCGGTGACGGCAACTTCCACTGCCTCCTCATCTTCGACACCCAGGACCCCGATGAGACCCAGCGCGTCCACGCCTTCGCCCAGCGCCTGGGCAGGTAGGGATGGGGACACCCTGGAGCAGGGGGGGACACAGACAGGTGGCCCCGTGGCATCCCCTGACACCCCCCCCCCCCAACCCCGTCCCGCAGGCGGGCGCTGGCAGCAGGGGGCACCTGCACCGGGGAGCACGGCGTGGGGCTGGGCAAGCGGGGGCTGCTGCTGGAGGAGCTGGGCCAGGAGGGGCTGGACACCCTGCGCAGCATCAAGGCAGCGCTGGACCCCCACAACCTCATGAACCCCGGCAAGGTGCTCTGAGGGGACCCCGTCCCCCCGCAGCCAGGGCCGGGGTAGCCCCGCTGACCCCCCGTCCCCGTCCCGTCCCCACCCCTGTGGGTCAGGGTTCCCCAACCCCTCAATAAACCCCTTTGCACCCGCAGCCTCCATGCGCCGTGATGTCTTTTTGGGGACACATGCACACACACACACACACACCCCTGCCAGCCCCTCCCCAGGGGGGGTCCCTGTGCCAAGCGGTGCACACAAGGTCATCCCCCCGCCCCCAGGGCAGGGGGACCAGGGGGACCCCCACTTTAGCTGCTTGCCCAGAGCTGTGCTTGCCAGAGCTGGGAGCCCTCTGGGTCGTGACGAGTTCCACCACGGCCGTCCCCATGCCAAAGTGGACACGGGGAAGGGGGGGCATCGGCGGGGGGCGGGGGGGGGGGGGGGCGCTGGGAGACCCTGCAGGCATCGCCTGCTTCACCAAGAAAGCCAGTGAAATAAAATAACAGTGAATATTTTATTGAACATTGTTTTAATACCATATCAAAACACCTTGACTAATGAAGGAAGCTCCCCCCAAGCTCTGAACTCTTTTAAGGTTGGTTTTTTTTTCCCCCGTTTTTGTTTTGGTTTTTTTTGTTTTTTTGTTTTTTTTTTTAATATATAAATACAGAAAGGTTTCCCGCAGGGGCACGGCCACCGGCAGGGGAGGTCTCACCAACGAAAATGCACCCGCCGCGCCAGGAGGGGACGGGGATGGGCTGGGGAGGGGGGAAGTCACTGCCATGAAACAACTCCATCTTGGCACCTCCGGCAAAGCCACCCCCACGGCCGGGGTGGCCATGGAGGGGGGGGCCTTCCCCTGCACCCTCCTCCAACAAGTTGGACTCCAAGGAGACGGAAAGAAAAAAAAAAAAAAAAAGGGGGGGGTGGTGATTTTGGCAAGAGGAGCCCGGAGGGGGGAGGCGAGGGGTGGCAGAGAAGGGGGGGGCGGCGGGGATGCTGCGGCTCTCCAGTCTCTGAGTGGTTATAGCTGAGTTAAAGAGTGACCAGTCTGTAAACATCACCGGGGCAGGGAAGCTCAAATCGAAGAACACGCCAGTCAACACGAAGCTTCAGTTGTGGTTTGGTTGGTTGGTTGGTTTTTTGTTTTTTTTTTTTTCGTTTTTTTTTTTTTTTTTCTAGCTTTTCTCTTCGTTTTGTTTTTTTTTTCTTCTTTTTTCCCTTTTTTTTCTTTTTTTTTCCTTTTTTTCTTTTTTTTTTTTTCTCGTTGTAAACACTTGAAAGACAGACACCACCACCCCACCGCCCCCCGGCCGTGGCTCAGCAGGGGGGAGCAGTGGCCCCGCTCCCGGCGTGGGGCAGAGTCCCCATCTCACGCTGCCGAGGCCGGGGCGAAGATCTCCAAAAGGGAGACGGGAGAGAGGAGAAAATTCCCATTTAAGTCAGTGCAAAAAAACCGAGCAGAGCCCCCGGGCGAGTCCAGGTGGGAGGTGGGGGGGTTGCCGGTGAGAAATGCCGGGTGCTCCGTTTGGCCGGCTGTCCCCCGGCAGCTTTCCCCTTCGTTTCGGGGAGAAAAAGCCAAACATCATGGCAGGGTTTCGGCCGAGGGCGTCCCTGGGGTCTCCCTGGTGGGCAGAGCTCTCCTGGTGACCAGCGGCTGCGGAGGGGAGAGCGGGTCGCTCTGCTTTTCTCACACTGTCTTCTCCTGGATGTTTCTTTGTTTTTAAATTAAAAAACAAACAAACAAACAAACAAACTAACTCAAAAAAAACCCCAAAAACCAACAAAACAAATAATAATAATAAAATAATAATTAAAAAAAAATAATTCGCTGTTGTCCCAAGTGGATTCAAGTTTCTGGGTTTTATTTTTGTCTTCTCGAGGAATTTAAAGTCAGCCCAAAACTCCAGGCGGGGCGGGGAGGACGGGGAGAGGAGGTACAGCAGGTACAGCAAGGTGCCCTGCAAAGGCAGAGAGAGACGATGCCAGGTGAGGAGCAGGAGCCGCGGCCACCCCATCCCACCCCACCTTCCCCTCCTGGCCCCGGATTCAAACCCAGCGCAGGTAAATCCCATCGGAACAGCCGACCGCAGGCTCACCTTAGAGAGAAGTCAGCAAGCACGCCCGGC
This sequence comes from Larus michahellis, assembly GCF_964199755.1. Classification (NCBI taxonomy): domain Eukaryota; kingdom Metazoa; phylum Chordata; class Aves; order Charadriiformes; family Laridae; genus Larus; species Larus michahellis. The sequence goes on from NC_133899.1 coordinate 21,121,467, forward strand.
GGGTCAATCAGAAGGATGCTCCGGGCAAGATCTGTTCACTTCAAACCATGAGTCTATACAGCTGGGGAGAGAAAAGCACGTCACCACCGTGCCGCCGAGTCTCGGGATGTCCCCGCCTGTCCCCCTGCCACACGGCCGGCTGCATCCCCTCGCAGGCGGCGGTACCTTTTGTGATAAATGCAGAGGCAGGGCAGCCTGGCTATCGTATCCCCCTGCAGCAGCTCCTCCAGGCAGATCACGCACTCGCCGGCATCCTTGGTCAGCACGTCATCTGGGGGGGAGGAAAGGAGAGGACAGCGGTGAGACACGGACGGTCCCCTGCGGCGTCCCCCTTCCCAGGATGGAGGGGAGCCACATCCACGGAGGCAGCCGGGACAGAGCAACCAGGAAGCGGCAGGAGGCTCGGGGGGAGGCACAGGGGGAAGATGGGGCTGGGGCGGCTGCAGTGAAGACCCCACCCCACCCCTGACTTCCAAAAAAGCATCACCGAGGAGGGGGTGAGCATCACTGAGGGAGGATGGGAGGGAGGACGGGAGATGCACGAGTGTGCAGACCAGCGCTCAGCCCCGCTGCCAGCGAGGAGGCGAGGAAGGCAATGACCCTCCAGAGGGGCAGCCCAGGAGGACACACGTCGCCTGCCCTAGCCGGGATGGCTCCCTCCGGCACAGCACGCCGTGGCGAGCAGCACAGGGAGGAGGCCGTGTGGCAAGGGGTCCCAAGGCAAAAGCAGCGAGACCAAGCCATGCCAGGGAAACGGAGCGGAGCCGGGACTGTGAGCTGCACCGCTCTGCTGGAGCACAGCCCTCTTGGCAAGCCCAGCCGAGCCGCCTGCAAGCGTCTCTCCAGCCTGCCCGGAGCCTTCCCAAGCCGGCAGGACGCCGTGTCCCCCCGCACAGCCTGGCCGCCAGCCCTTACCGTTGTAGGAGAGGCGAGGTTTGCTCAGACACATGATAAAGTGCATTTCCATCTCGTCAGAAGCCACGGATTTGGAGCAAATGGGGCACTTGAAACCTGGAGGGAGAGTGGAGAGACAAGCCCTTAGAGCGAGGAGGAGGAGAAGAACTCATCCCGCATCCCGGGGAGTCCCCGAGGCCATAGCGGGGCACGGCAGCCCCTCACCTGCCGCCTGCATGGTGCCGCGCACCCCACGCAGCGCCCGCCGGGCACCCGCTCATCCTGTCCCTGCCGGCGCTGGGGACAGCCACCGGACAGGGGACAGCCGCCCAAGCCGGCGCGCCGGTTGTCCCTGTGCCCACCGCGCAGAGGGCATGGAGATTGTGCCAAGGCAGCACACACGTGGCCACCAGCAGCTGCTGGACCTTAAAGGGCGATGAGCAGCCTGGGGCACGCAGCACCCCACGGCTGGCAAGTGCAGGGGCACGTCCCCGTTCCAGGACAGCGCCGTCCCTGCTGTCGTAGCTCAGCCCCAGAAAAGCTGCAAGGAAGGAGGTTTTTCTGTAGGGCCACAGCAGAGGACAGGCAGGCTGGAGCCGCGAGCCCAAATTGCCACTTTCTCCAGCTTTTTGCAGGAGCAAGGTGGGTGCTCGCCCCACCGATGCCAGCCAGCAGCCCCAGGAGCAGGGGCACCCCGCAGGGCAATGTCCCAGCTTGACCTTGGCCTTGCCTTGTCACCTGGACCTGCCTGCTGACCCAGACCTCTTGGATGAAGCATCCTCTTGGAGGATGAAGCACCACCTGCTCAAGCCATGCAGACCACCACAGCATCATGCCCAGCGTCACCGAGCGAGGCTGCCCCAAACCCAGGTTTCTGAGCCCCAAACTCCCGGGGATCAACACCCCAACCAGCCCTGCAGGTCACCGGCCCGGGACTCGAGGCCGTGGATTTGTCGCTGCCCAGCGCAGGCGGGCTCAAGGCGATGCAGCCGAGCATATGCGTGCCACCACCGCCACCATGGGTTCGCACCAGAGTATCTAGCAATTCCCTGCCTGCAGAGAGGGAGAGGGTAATTTAAGGACCTGTCTTCTAAAAGCAGATCAGGTTTGACTGCAGTGCCGCTTAAGAGCTTTCTTCATATATATGCAAAGGCTGCTCAGGAAAGAAGAGGAGAGGAACATACACAAATTATCTAAGGATGAATCAGGTTCTTGTTTGCCACCACGTGGACGTGGCGAGGGCATTTTTTTTTTTTGCTTCTTGGAAGGGAGAAAGTGCGGGTGGCTTTAATGGGAGGCAGCTCAAGGCCTCTGCCATGCAAACAGCCAGGATAACTGCTCGACACCCGAGCACCCTCTCGTTAGCAGCGATGATAAATACAGATTACTTCCCAGCTCCCCGGATGAAAGCCTAGGACAGGGATACCAACTCCTGCCCCTCCGGAGGGTGGTTATTTCCCAGGAGGGCACAGCAAGGATGAACACCATGGGTGGTGGGGGACTGACTCTAGAGGGACCTGCTAAAAGAAGGAGCCCTCCAGCCCAGGGCTCCCCCCGGCAGGGTGTCGGGCTGGCCCGCAGCGTGCCACCACAGGGACACATCCCCGTCCCAGCTGGGCCAAGCCATGGGGGTCTCTGCTGCGAGTCCAGCCCCATTTGCGCCAAGCCCCGGCCAAAAGGGCAGTGCCGGCAGCCGGAGCCTGGCGGGCAGCAGCACCCATCTGCCTCCTCCTCTCCAGCCTAATTTTACTCCTGACCGATTTATACCTTGTGTCAGCAGTTGCCCATTAGCTGAAATAGTTGGTTGGTTTTGTTTTTTTTCTCCTCCCAAGTGTTTACCCACCTGGTGTATTTATAGAGCGGGCTCAGATAGCCTCCCAGTCTGCCTTCTGCAAGACCCAACTGGTCTCTCCTTGTGAGACACCTTCCCCGTCCCTTGGCTACCCTGGCATCCCGCCTGTCCCTGTCCCCGGCTGAACCGATCCTGCTCGGACGCGGACGGTCTGCCAGCACCTCGGGCACTGGTCCCTACTGGGGAAGCTCCGGGGACCAGTTTCCAGCAGGGAGCCCCTGGCATGGGGCAGCTGCAAAGGGCTCCCTTTGGAAAAGGTGTTTCGGCTGCAAACTGGGTGTCAGGGCAAAGCATTTGCTGAGGTTATCTCCCGTCCCCCATGCACCGCCCAGAAAGACCTCGTTTTCGCTGGTCCCCCCCCTTTTTTCTGTGCCAATGTGTTATTTTAAACAGCTGCCCCAGATCTGCCAGCTCCGGCAGCACCCGAAGGGATCCTACGAGATGTGCAATGGGGGCGAAGGGAGAGAGCTCCGGATGAGACCACCCGGTCCACGGCTACCGGAGCACGACCACAGGCAAAGCAGCAGGAACCGGGGAAAGAGCAGGGCTCTCTGCAGGCTCCGGTGAGCAGCTGTTGCCAGGCCTCTTTGCTAGCTGGGGTAGCTTTAACACGTTTATAAATAGCCAGCACAAACACCCATCACACTCCTTGGTGCTCCCTGGGGGACGGGGGACCCCCAGTGCCACCGTGGCCCCGTGGCAAGGACGTGGGGACATTGCACAGACGGAGGGACCGGCGCTCAAACCCCAGCACGTGCGCGGCGTGCTCCAGCCACAGACGCTGGCCGCCGCACGGGGCCGGGGGCTGAGCCAGGCGCAGAAGCAGACACGCTTCCCTGGCTCTGCATTTCGCAAGATGGAGGGGAAAAAAAAAATAATATATAAAACTATGAAAACGCAATTGCATGAATTCCTGGGTCTGAGCGGGAGCGAGGAGCTGGCGCAGAAAGGCTCCCAGGGCCGGGGGCCACCCTGCACCCCAGCTGTCGGCACAAATACTTGGCATTGCAGGAGCAACTGCCGGCGTCCCCCTCCCCGGCAGGAGCCGTGGGGAGCCCCCCGCCAGCGGGAAAGGGAGGCAGAGATGGGGGTCAGGCTCCCTCGCCCCTTCTCCGGTTGACCTTTGGGGGAAGGTGGTGGATGGAAAACCACCGAGGCCAGGGGACAGCCGGCACCTGGCGGCGCCTGGGAGCATCCCTCGTGGTTCCGGCAGGCGCTGGGGCCCCGAGCCGGTCCTGCGGATGAAAGGGCCGCTCCCTAAGCAGCCGGCCCCCTCCGGGCAATGGTATTTTCCACGTTCCCCGAAATCCCCGTTAATTTATCCTGCCTAAGCTGCCAGCCCGAGCGACGCAGGAGATTACATTTTGACAGCTGCTCATGGAAAATTCAGCTCCCTCCCTCCTCCTCGAGCCCTTTCCGCCCTCCTCCCACATGCCTAACAAAAAAAAACATAAATGAGAGAGAGGAAGGGCCAAGCTATTCCTCCTCGGCTGGGCCTCCCACGCCCACAGGGAAGCTCGGGGGATGCTCCGGGGAAAGGCCATGGACCCTTCCTCCCTCCCAAGGCAGCTGGTGATGCTCCTGCCTGCGGCACGTTAAACCTGAAGCTGGCACCATCTCCGCAACCAGAGATGTGCAGGCAGGCAGCGGCTCTTGCCAGGAGCAAGCGAGGAAGAAGAGGGTGCTGCGGGAAGCAGGCTGGCCCGGAAAGGCAAGTTCGGATCCAGACCTGGGCTCTTGTATCCTGCAGGAGACTATGAGAAAGCCAAGGGCTTTCCAGGGCTGGGAGAGACACGTTGCCAGGTGATCTCATCTCTCCGATGGCTTGGTCTAGAAACCAGGAGCAAGCAGTGCCTGGTGCTCTCCAGGGGCTACTGCCCTCTGAGTATTTTTAGGAAGGTTACATGGTTAATTTTAGAGAGCTGGGCAAAGCAAAGCTGGGAACCTCTGAAAACCTCCACCACGTCCTATGCAAGCTGAAAAAGCCCCGTGGTTAACCTTCACGGTGCCTAAAGCACTGCCACACAGGCTGCCGGGGCTTTGGTGGCGATGGGGGGCTCAAGACACCTCCCCAGCCCACCTGTAAACATCTCAAACACTGCTTCTTCTGAAGCCGGGACAGGAAATTCCCATCACTTTTGTCTACAAGCGATGCCTGCAGCAACCTGCGTGGCTTGGGGAAGCCACCGAGCACTACAATGGGGTCAACCACACCACATCCTGCGAGTGGAAGTGGCTGCTCACCTCGGGGACGGGCGAGATGGCATCCATGGTGTCCAACGCCACCCCTGACTGCAGGGAAAGGCACATACCACGTCCACATTCACTCCCCAAACCCTCTGCTAGCTCGGTGTGCCTCCAGATGGATCACTTACAGGCTACGATGCCACCAGGAGATGTGGCATCGCCCCAGCAGTAGGAGAACCTGCCTCTATCACTAGCAGATGGCCGAAATGCGAGGAGCAGCAGCTTCACTGCTGAGCAGCACCTCCAGCAAGGCGAGGAAGATGTTGGTGGGGGATGACGTGCCCTGAAGGCAGGGGAAGCAGAAGCCCAGATGCAAGAGAGTGGGTGCAACCCCAGCAACCCACCCCATAGCAAGTTGCACTCACCGAAGGGATCCCCAGCTACCACAGCAGGATAAACCCAGAGCCCTGTGTGTGAGAGCAGCTACACAAATGCCCCAAAAAACACACCCACCCCAGGAGGGGTCCTTCTCCCAGTGGCCCAGATATCCCACGGGACACCCCGAGCACCAGGGAGCTCAGGGGTGAGCACCAGGCTGCCTGATGTCCATGGGAGATCTGGAAACCTCAGCTGCACAGCCTATCTCTATGTCTCCAGAGAGCATCCTGGGCCCCCGGCCAAGGGAGCTGCCTCACACCAGGTGAGGATGAGGCCGAGTACAAGACAAATACAGGGAATATTTGGTCCAAACATCCAGCTGAAGCCGAGTTCTGATGCTTCCTCCTTCCCAAGAAAACCCTGAGCATCACACCTCCTCCCGTGGCTTCCCTGACATTGCCAGCTGAACCGGCACCAGGTAGAAGCTGGAAGAGATGGATCATCTTTAACAAAAAACATGCAAGTGATCAGAGAGGAGGAAAAGACCGAAAGACCACGTCTACGGGCCCAGTCAGTCCATCTGAAGCAGAAGCATGCGGGATTGGGTAAGGCAAAGGGACTCCAAGTTCTTCCCTTCCCTTACCCTTCATGGGCTCCAGCACAGACCACAAATATCTTGCAGATATTCAGACCCGACATCTCCTGGAAAATAAATTTCCTATTGGTTTAAAGCGGCCTCACTAAGAGCAACAGTCACAGGACAGCACATCGGACATGGCACGTGGGGTACGCAGAGCACATCTCCGGTGCTTGGGCACCACAGGGACCCAGCAGCTGAGGACCTCCATGGATGTCCTCTTCCGAGCGCATCACCCACCGTGGAAGCTGGTGCTCCACTGGTCTCTGAGCAATGCAGCCGGCGATGCCGCCTCGCACCGGGGCCTGGAGGCAGCTTGCAGCTGCCCCAGGGACCCGTCCCACCAAGGCCCACGCCAGAAAAGCACTTGCATCAAGTGCCTGGAGGCCAGAGCACTCATCAGGATCAGGCCAAAACCACTTCCCCTGGCAGAAGGAAATGGCATCAGCTGCAGGGGAAGATGCAGAAGCCAGAGCCCGGCGCAGCCCCGCTGCCTGCCGTCCCGGCGGGACACAAGAACGCCGTGCCAGTGCTGGGCTATTGTGCAGCACAAGGGTTGACACGAGCAGGGACACGTAGGCAGGAAGGAGTAAAGCACTTAAGTGGCCTCGTTTGCCGGCTCCATAAAAGGGCCGTGCGAGCACCCTTCCTCCCGATTCAAGGCTGCAGGGAGGTGGGAAAAGCATAAAGGACTGGTCCGGGGTGGAAACAAGACATCCCACCTTCCTGGGGGCAGAAGGGAGGCAGGGCTGGGGGACGCCAGTGGGACAGCCCCAGATGACGAGCCAGGCAGCAGGGACATGGCTGGGCTGGGACATCCCTGGATGCAGCGCTTGGGGAGAAACCCAAGGGTGCAGGCTGTTGCCCCAGCAAAGGGACAGTCCTGCTCCATCCCCATCCCACCCCACCGTCTCCTTGCTGATCAAGTCAGTTCGGCTGGCTGAGCTGGGAGAAAAGAAACTCTTGTTATGTGAAGCAGCACCCCAAAAAGAAGTCACTCCTGTGCAACATCTAAGAAAAGCCATCCCTAGTTCACAGTGACTCCTGGCAAAGCCCCCGCGCTGCAGGTGTTTGCTGTCAGGTCAGCCACACGCCAGCCAAGGGTGGCAGGGACGTGCCACCGAGCACGAAACTGGCCAAGGCCAGCACCGCTTTAACGCTCAAGGCATTGGGTTTTGGAGCCGCCTCTGTCTGCTCCCACCCGACTCAAGACGCAAAAAGGAGGCACAGCAGCAAGGAAAAGGCATCAGTGCCCCAGGTGGGACGTAGAGAAGCCACTAGGGCCAGAAGAACGCAGGAGGGGCTGGGTGGCACCACATCGCAGCAGCCCAGGGCTGCTGTTGGAAGGCTTGCTGTTTGCTGCAAGTTGGAAGGCAATATGTTTTTTTTTAGCTAGATGGTTTCTTATGGGGGCGGCGGGGGAGGAGGGGAAGAAGCAGAACAGATTGCAACACTGGGTTGAGGAAAGCTGGAGAGTTGAGGAGGGGCAGGCGATGCGAAAGAGGGAGACCCCACAAGATTTGCTCCAGAGCATCCAAAGCCATCAGCCTCGGCGGATGGACACACCAAAGCCCTACAAGACACCTCCACCACGGCCCATGGACATCGAGAAGCGGGAGGGCGAAGAGACCTGGCTATACGGTCGCGTGGGGTCCAGAGCTGCCCTCCTTGCACACACATCCTCAGGGAAGACGTGCAAACAGCCTCTGCACCCCAAGCATCCCCCCCTGCCTGTTGCTGTTTGAGTATTGCCCCTTTCATGGCCGCAATTGCAATTTTTGAGCAAAAGTACCTACGCTACAGGTAGAGAGCATCTCCCTCCTATAGCCCAGGCTGTGCTGCAGGATCAGTTCCCCCAGACCTGGACGAGAAAGGCAACCTCCCAGGGTCACCCTGCCTTCCAGCTAGTCCTAGTTTACCGCAGAAACGCTCCCCAGGCTGCTGGGAAAAGGCTTCATAAGGAAGAGTGTGTAGCCCAAAGCTAATTTTAGCATCCCAGAGAACAGCAAAGTTAAGCAGAGGGGTCCTGGGCGACAGCCCAGCGAAGGCATTAACACCTTAGACTCCTGCCTTTGGGCTGCAGGGCTTGAATTTACCAAATTACGAGCTCATTCAGGGCTCCTGCTAGTGACAAAACCGTCCTGGGGCCATCTCATTGCGCGGAAGAGCTGCAGGGGTGTCCTGGGGCTGTCTCCCCACCTCTGAAAGGATGCTCGGAGTTTCAAATTCACTGCCCAGAGAGGAGAGGGAACCTGCAGGCACGCCTGGGAATTTCCAAAGGGTTTGCCCGTATGCCTGCTTTTTTTTTTCCTCCCGAATATTTCTCGTGCGAAGGAGGAAGCCCAACGGCAAGCCCTGCTGTGGGCAGCAATCATCTGCACGGAGCCAACAGGGCAAGGGAGGGTCCCAGATGCCAAAACGAAGGAGCGCAGGGGATCTCCGTCAGCACAGTGGGACACAGCGACTCGGAAATCGGAGCAGAAAGGGAGAGAGTCGGACGTTTTGGCTTGGCTGGGAGGGAGCAGCGAGGACACGTCACGCGGGGACTGGCGGGGTGAGTCACTTCTGACGAAGCCATCCGTTGGGGAGGCACCCACGGAGTCCCCGCCGGGCTCCAGCCGCTGCCGAGCTGCCAGAGGAACTCCCGCTTTCGGAAAGGCTCAAGCATAAAAGCCTGACCTGAGCCACTCCCAAACGCAACCGGATCCAACCCCGCGGGGTGAAACGGCAGCTCCCTGGCTGCCTCCCTCCTGACCCCCGGGATTTTCCAAAGCAGAAAACTCCCTCCTTGACGCTGCCGAGGCTCCGTCACAGCTCAGCTGACCTCACTGGGAGGATGAAGGGACACTCCAGGGACACACGATGGCATGTCCCGGCTTCACAATGCTGGCAGGGGGAGCAGAGCCCCTGATCAGAGCACTGATCTCACCCACGTACCCGCTCCTGCCAGGAAGCCATCCCATCCAGCTCCTGGAATACCTCCTCCCCGGGCATCCCATGGCATTAACAGCATGGTGGAGGGTCTCCCGTGGCACTTCACACCTGAGCTGTGGTGGCAAGAGTTACTGGGCCAACTGGTTTTCAACAGTGAGAAATCCCCAGCGCCCAGGGTGTGTGGGAAGGTCGGAGCACTGCTTTTCAGGGTAGAGAAAGGGCAATTTTTATACAGCAAGCAGCAAACAGAGCAGGAAAGGCACAGGGAGCTATGCCCACGGGCAGTGCATGGCTGTGAAATGCTTACGGCCAGTTAACACTGTTTGTTTCTGCAAAAAGACAGACATAATTGGAAAAAAATCCTAGGGAGGAGCACACTGCAGAGCAAGCCCTAACCTCACCTGCCCCCAGCTCCTCACGCGGTAGAAGAGGAGCATGGCAGAGAGCATCTCCCTGCTCCCCCGGAGGGTCCGCAACTGCCGAGGGATGCCTGGTGGATGCCACAGGCCACCAGCACAGCAGGAAGGGGAAAAAGTGGGGTGCAGACCTGCAGGATGATCACACACCTCTGCTGGGCATGGCACGGGAGGGGAGGGATGCTCAACAGCACTGAGCCACCTGGCAAGGCAGTATGAGCTCCCCTTCTCTGGCCAGAGGCTGGGGATTTGGGAGATACCCCTGTGCCGGGGATGGGGCCACACCACAGGACTTGCTCTGGAGCAGCCCTGCCCCATGTGCTTTCCGGCTGCCTTTGCAGCACGGAGGCGGCTGGCAGAGAGAGCTGGCTTTCTGCAGCACCGGGAGCCCAACCTCTGAAACACAAAGCACAACATCTTGGAGGAACGAACCCCTGGGCGAGCGGCAGGGTTCTGCCCACGCTGGATCCTGCCAGCAGAGGCAGGAGGGGCTGCACACCATGCCATAGGCAGGAACAAGCCTGCCCGGCTGTCCCACCTTCTCTGCTCCTGCCACCCTCCAACATGGGAAGGGCCGAGCCGTCTCACAGCCAGCAGCCACAGGAGGAAGACAGCAGGGCTACAGACGACAAAAATCCCACCTGTGGGGTTTCAAGCCCTCTCTTCCCCAGGAGAAAGGAAAAACACCAAGGGTAGTGAGCCCCTGGCCCAGGTTGCCCAGAGAAGCTGTGGCTGCCCCATCCCTGGAGGGGTTCAAGGCCAGGCTGGACGGGGCTTGGAGCAACATGGGCTGGTGGGAGGTGTCCCTGCCCAGGGCAGGGGGTTGGAACTAGATGTCCCTTAAGGCCCCTTAAGGTCCCTTCCAACCTAAACCATTCTATAATTCTATGAACACCCAGAGAAGCACAGTGTACCCCCACTTCCAGAGCTGGGCAGGGCCTTGGGAAGCAGAATTCCCCCATGAAACACCCACCCAGGGTGAGCCACAGAGTGCTGTCTGCTTCGTACCTGTCTAGGGAGAGCCAAAAGAAATCAAAAGTGTCTTTAACCACCCTCAGAAGAGTAAGATCCAGGCAAATAGCAGACTTCAGGGGCTACAAAATCAAGGTTGCAATAAATAAGTGGATGGACAATAGCTTCAAAGCAGCAAGATCTGGGTGGGAATAACCCGAAATGTGGAGGCGGCTCAGGCAGGGTGCTCAGACGTACAGGCCTTGGATGGATGGATTGAAAGGTGGATCTGATTCCCCTGCAGCAATTCCGACAAAAAGCAGCTCCTTCGCCTTGTAGGGAGAGCTCCCAAATGAATCGCTGCAATTACCCCGGCTGCAGGAGAAACTGCAGGTTTTCCCCTCGCCGGTGACAAAGACTTCTCCAAAAAACAATCCCCAAAATGCCCGCCATACCAAGCTGTAATGCAATCGCCTGGGATGCGCAAAGGGGAGCCCCCGACACCACCCTCCTTGATCAGAGAAACATGCAGCCATGGCTAAAGGCGAGGGGAGTATGAAACCAGCTGCCTTTCGAGGCAGCAACAGGCAAAGAGGCACAGAGGACATGGAAACTCCTTAACGCCAGCAGCCCCGGCCCGGGAAGCAACAAAATGCTGGGGACAGAGGAAGCATCACTCCGTTCTCCTGCCTGACTGCTGCTTTCCTTCTCTTGCGTTGCAGGCAGCTGGCCTCTAAAAATACCCGCTGTTGCCACGCCGTCCTGCCTGCTAGGGCCAGGAAACAGCTCTGAGCAGCTTTCAGTTCAATTCTTCATCTGTGCCGCTGTGCTTCCCTCACCAGGGCCCGTCCCAGCCCCATTTCTGTGCTTGGTAGATGACAGTCGCTCAGGAACAGTGGCCATAACCCTACACAGCTTCAATGAGCCGAGGGTGCTCACTGGGAATATACAGCCCTGGGAAATTTTTGCTAGAATTGCTAGAACTAGCAAAAGAGTAAATATTTCCACTGCACCTCTCTGCTCCTCTACAAAGCGCACGAGACCGTTGCACAAAGCGCATGGGCTTGTTTCCGTACCGCTGATGGGAGGCCCACAGCTGCACGAGCGTGCACAGGTGTGGAGAGCCAGGAATTCCCCGAGCTAATTCACCCCCCACCTCCCTGAGCATCACGACACCCCAATTCTCCCGGGGACCGACCTGCTGCCCACACTGGCCAGTGCAGCTCGGCTCCGCGGGGAAGGAGAGGAGTCAGCTCCACCTCAGAGGTGCACTGCAGCCTCTCCAATGGCGAGGCACCATCCCCACCAGCAAACCTTGTACCAAACACCTCCACCTGCCCACAAACTTGCCATCAGGGCCCGGGGAAGGACGATGGCAGCGCTGAGCGATGCATCCACTTGAGCTCAGCCGGGAGCGTGCGGCACAAACCCAGCAGCGCACAGGGACCACAGATGGACCAAGCCCCATGGTGACGGCACAGAGACCAGCTGCCTGCCGGCTCCCCAGCTCTCCCCACCACCCTCCTCAAACCGTGGGCCACGTGGGACCCGCAGCAGGCTGGAAAGTTAAAGCACACCAAGAGAAAAGCAGCCCCCGTCCCTCCGCCACAGTCCGGCAGGGCAGGAAACCCGCCGGCAGCCCCGCTCTGCCCACGGGAAACGCTGTGCAGCGGCAGGAGAAGAGGCCCCAGGGCAGCAGGGCTTCCTGCAGCTGCACCTCCCCACGGCCTCCCACCAGAAAGCACGGAGCAAAAGCGTTTGGCCAAGCAGCACCCACCAGGGACAGACAGCGGGAGCATCCCTGAGGGGAGACCCAAGCCCCCAGTAGGTTCAATCACATCCAAAAGTGGGACCGGTGCCGGCGAGACCTCCAAGGCCCAACTTTAGCCACTCCTGCTCTATCTGAAATAAAAAATGGGTCTGCCTTAGAGAGGGAGGCTTGTTGCACCATGATGCAGAGCCACGCCAGAGCAGGTGGCTAAAACACTCTGCATCAGGACCTGCTGCTTTTACAGCATCACTCCACGTAAGTCACTCGCAAGCCCTTATGATTTCAATTTTCAATGCAATCAGGAGACAACCAGGTCACATTTACTCAAACCCAAGTATTGAACATCTGGGGTTTCAGTGTACCAGCAGCAGAGGCAACAAGACACATCTCGTGGTTGCCCACCGGCTGGCCAGGGGGCCACGGGACCGGTTCCCGCAGAGGGAATTCATTCATTCAAAGAGCTCTTTGCTGCCTGTCCGATTTGTCACACGGGAGATTACATCGGAGGGGGGGAGAAAAAAAAAAAAAAAAAGCCTTTTTTATTTTATTTTTTTTTTTCCTCCTCCTCCAAAGTGGGTTTTTCTCCCTCCCTGCGTTTCTCTTGAAATTAATTTTCGGCATTTAGCAGCATTTTCCCATGACTCTCTGCGGTTCCCTTGGCCAGGCGCCAGCCCTGGTACCGCTCCTCCACCAAAGATGTCTGCATCTGATTGATCCTCCGGCCAGCGAACGAGAGAGCGGGAGAGAAGGAGGGGGGGAGAGAGAGAGCGACAAGCCCTAATAGCACATTAATAAATAAGAGAAGCCTTTACCGTTATTCCACTCACTGAAACAAGCATCTCAGCAAAACAAACCAATATGGGATAAACTTACGTCACGGACCAGGAAGACAATCCTGGCTGGGAAGTGGGTCAGCCCAGGGTGCACGAGAGCATCGTTTGCAGCATCTCTGGAGCGTACCTGTGTGTGGAGGGCAAGGGGGGAAGGCGCCCAGCTCCCCTGAGCTGATTTACGCCCAGGTTTAGAGAGGAGCAAGCCCAGCCACGCCAGTTAGTACCCCCAGCAATTAGTGCCTCACTGCTGGGCAAGGCGGCCGAGAGATTTCAGCGGGCACTGGAGTGGCGAGGCAGCGCAGCGACAGCCTGCGCTAGCTCTTGCTGCGGAGAATGAAGATAACCGGCTTCTCACGCACAACGCCAACGTTGACACACTTAAACTTCATCTCCAGGCTGCGGGTCTGGCATGCTTTAAAGCTGCCTTCCAGCCTCCCATCTTCTGGTATTCACTGCTTCGTTCTTCCAAGGTAGCTGCTGCCTCTTCCCCCAGGAATATGCTGTCCTGCAGCCGGCTCGGAGAAGGCAGAAGCGGAAGAGCAACCCCTCCAGACCTGGGGAGTCCAACGGCTGAATATCTCTGGCCAGGGAGTCATCAGGACCGTTCCTGCACCACTTCCCAACAATTTTTGGACTCGATGATCTGAAAGGTCCCTTCCAACCTAGACAATTCTAAACCTAATCCGCAGGCCTGGCAACACTCTAGGTGCCCAACCCGTCTGCCAGGCAGTCACCAGCACCAAACCCACAAAAAGACGGTTTGAGGACAGTCTCCTTTGGAAATTTCCAGGTGCAAAAATAGATTCACAATGGCAAGTTCCTGCAGACCTTGGGGTGCCCTTCCCCCGGCCTAGCCCTTGTAGAGGAGGGGGGAGGGAAACACTTTCAATGTCTGCACGTCGAAAAGTTGGTGGCAGAAAAGTCAGGGATGAAAGCGAACTCCCTCCAGCAGCTCGCTGACTAGACACCTAGAATTAAGCCTTCTGGTTTTGGTGTAGAGATTGCAATGGCAGGACTAGCTCAGCAGCGTGGATCGCCAAGCACCGGCGAGAAAAGGCTCAGGACTCGAAGCTGTCAGAGCACAAGCGTACATACACCACAGCCCTGCCTCCTTCCAGCTGGGCAGAGACCAGGGCTGCCCAACACAGGTGTTCACACACACCTTCAGCTCACCTTCCAACAAGTGATCCCTATTTCACATCCCTTACTCCAGAGCCGGATCAAAGAGTGCTTCCAGCTTATTTCATTCTCTAACCCTGCCCGGATGAGGACCCAGCCCAGCAGCCTGGCTGCCGTCTCTTCCACCAGGACACCCATCTCTCCTGCTCCGGACAAGGCACTGCTGAGAACGAAGCAGCTCACTTGGCATAGGAGCCCTCTCGACGTTGCTGCAGCCAGCATCCAGGACAAACAGCTGGTTTTGTCCATGCACGGAAAGCCTGCGACATTCCTGACGGCTCCGCACAGAAGGATGAGCTAGGCATTTCCTTGGGCTAGCCGGCAGACAGGGAGATATGGATTTATTAGAGCTTCAAACACTCAAGGGCTTTGGGTGATGAGGGGGATTTCCAGATAAACTTTAAGCTACTTACAGCCTCTGCAAACTCCCCAAGATCCTCTGATGAAGATGAATAACATGAGCAATACTAAGAGAACCACACAAAGCTGGAGAAACGCAACATTAAACTACACGTGTCTCCTTTTCCTCCCTTCTTCCCACTGGCCTTGGCTTTGCCAAGAAGACCTAATGGTCATGAAGCTACAGGGACAGGGTCAAGTGTTACAAGGAAATTCCAAAGTTGCAGAAGACATTTTGTTGTCTTCCACCAACGTACACCAAGAAGCCAATCTCAGAAACCCAGGGCAGACAAGGAAATCCCAGAGCAGTTTCAGGTGGAGCTGGAGCAGTTGTGTCACTTGTGCGGATGGCAGACACACCTAGGAAAATCCGCATCAGGAAACGGGATCCACTTACTCAGGGAGGTGCTGTTCCCTCAGAGAGAGGGACAAGCTCTATCTACCACAAAGGTCGGAGCCCCCTCGCCCACCCTGCTTGAAAGATGCTTTTAGGTTTTGCTATTGATAAGAGCAGCAGATCTCCTCTTCTGGCCCTGGAAGGGCTAGAGGCCACCAGTACGTAACTGCTCCTTCAGTCCCTGTGCCCAGGAAGCCCGGACCAATCCGGCAACAGGCTCTCCTTGCCAACCATCATGACCCACAGCACCCTACAGCGATGCTGCAGCATATGCTGGCCCTGGCGACCACTTCTCAATCCTGCTCCACACCGTCTTCCCAAGAGCAGCCCTCCTCTCTTCCCTCCCTAGGCACGCCTGGCTCTTCTACAAGCCTTTGACTGCAGACAGGGGGAAGGAGTGACACGAGCCAGGGAGAAGGGAGCTCAGCCCACCCCAGCTCAGCCCTCGGGGTCCTTGCTGGTGGGCCGGAGGAGTCATGAAGCAGCCGGAGAGGCACACAAAATCCGCATCACAGATAAAGGGAGCGGTGAGGCACCAAGCCTATCTGCGTGCTCCTATTATCGTGGACAGTCTGACACAATGACAGCACCTTATCACTGTCATTAAGCCAGGGCTCCTCACTGTCCCACTGAGGTCTCCACAGAGCCCAGGTTGCACTTTGAGGCTCCCGGCTCTTCCCCCAACCCAAGTACTCCTGAAAGAGCAAGCCCATGGACACGACCTTTCCCGTGTGCCGAGAACGGCGCCATCCAGGTCTCCAGCCTGCGTGGAGGCAGGAGGAAAGGGGGAGGCAGGGCAAGGATCCACCCTCCAGTCCTGTTAGCCGCAGAGTTTGGGGGAGTCCTCTCCTCCCAGCAGCACAGAAACCCGGGCAAATCCTCGAGACCCCCAGGCACGCATCCTCCTGAGCGGGTTTGGTGCGTCGGCGGGTCCCCTCATCCCCACCCTCGAGTCGTCCTCCCAAAGGAGCAGGGACAGTCACGCACAGCAATGTCAAAGCTCCTCTCCATTTACTGGAGCACTGCTGCTTCAGCACTTTGCCGTGGCTAATGGAGTGGCTCAGCGCCGCCAGAGGAGCGGGTCGATGGGGAGGCATGGGGGGGAAGAAGTGAGTAGCTCCTGACTGCCCTGCTGTAGGTTAACCAGCTACAATGGGAGATTAGCAGGAATTTTAGCAATCTTGAGGTGGCTTACTTCCCCTCGGTCTCCAAATCCTCCATTAACCTCTTACACTAAGAGGAAGAACACAAAAGTTCAATGAGCTCCGACAAGTTTTCAAATGAGCTCCGACAAGTTTTCAGAACGGTTTTTAAGCATCCTCCGCTCCTTTTGCTATTAATTAGCAAGGAGGAAGAATCACCCCCGGGAGAGGCTTTGGCATGGGCTAAACGGCTCTCGCTGCTGCCCGCGCACGCTTCGGCACAGCTCAAACGCTCTCAGAGGGCCCCAAAAGAGGCACCAGAGAAACCCAGTTCTTGCAGCACTTCCCACAGCTCATGCTGCAATCTTCCAAGGGCACCAGGTTTAACTTAGCAGCGTAGCACTAACTTGCATGAGCAGCTGGAGAAAGCTTACTCCATTTTGCAGCTGGTTTATTTTTACGAACAGGTTTTCGCCTCTCAGCGTTGCAGTTTTGAGAACTATAATTTAATGTAACTGACACTCGCTGACCAACTACCTCTATGTACAGATTAGCCACAGGGTGTTTCTGTAACGAAACCCTCCTTGCTCCAGCACCAGCCGAAGGCCCCACGGCAATCATTCGCCCAAGAGGCTTGTGGAATACCTGGAAGGATGCTGCACCTTCGTTTCCTTCTGTGTTTAAAAACCAGAGTGGCAGCAGAGCCTGTGCAAGGTCACAGAGCAAGAAAAAGTTTGCAGAAGCGCTCGATCTCAACTCTGGCGCCACATGCCAGCCAGCCCTCTCCATCTGCTAGGGAGGACTGCAAGTGCCCGGCTTATCCGGATCAATAGGAACTGGGCCCGGGGCTTTCTGTCACTGAGGATGCAATGCAAGACGCATGGTTTCGATCTAACTGAGAGGAACAGCCCCCAGAGCCTGGGTAATGGTGAAAAATCCCAAGATGGAAGTAGGAAAATGGGCCCCGCGAGCCTCGTTTGGCACTTTGTTCTTGTCCACTGGTTCAGTTTCAAGTCTTCCTGAAAATGAGGCATTGTCCCAAGGCATATTATGAAATTCCCAGACCACGTCATGCAAGGAGAACACTTACGGCGTTTGCAAGGGGGCTGGGTGGGAGAGAAATCCCAGACTATTCCAGGAAACGCAAGGAGACATCCCTGAAATGACTTCCCCTCTAGCCAGGAGGGGAAGGGAGGACCTCCCACCTCGCTCCCTGTACCCAGCCAAAACTAGGTCAGTGACACAGCCCTGCTTGCAGCCAGAGCTCCTCTCCAGACACCGGGACACATAGAAGGGTCCAGCCACGAGGGTGAGGATGGGAGAAACCTCGCCCCCTCCCTTAGCCTGACAGGTTTCCTGCAAGGGAGCCCAGCCGGCTCCCCAGCCCTGCTAAAGAGGCAGGCAGTTCCTCCTCTGCTTCCTCCTCGGCACCACAACAGTGCCAGCTGGCTTGAATGAGAAAACCCGCTTTGGCCTCTCCCTGGCCCTTTATCAGATGAAACAAAGGGGAAAAAAAATCCCACACCTCCTTTTCAAAGGTTTCCTCTGCCTCCTTCCCAGTTTCTAAGGCACGGGCACTGCTGTACCTGACTGGCACCCCCCAAACACCTTCAGAAGAGACACGAGGAGCTCAGCCTGGTACTCAAAACCAAGGGCTCAAGCTACGGCACCCTCAGACCGCTTTCCCCCCCCGGTCGAGGGGAGGGGGAGACAGACCACATCCACCGCTTGGCATCCCAACTCCCTTCTAGAAAGCTCCCCTTCCTCCACAGCCCCTTCCCCCCTTGACCTTGACACTGGTCCCGGTGCTCACCCACGCACCCGTGCCGGGGAAGGGATGGGGGTCCTTCCTTCAGGTTTGGCACAACGGGGCTTGGCCAGCCAGGGGAGGGAGTGTGCAGCCCCCCCGTTACCGGGTGACCCGGCCCCACCGAGGGAAGGGAAGCCGGGGAATGGGGCGGGGGGGGGGGGCGGGGAAGGAAGGCTCCGGGGAGCCCGGCACTCACCGCTGTGCGAGCTGAACCACCGCGGTGCGATGTGGAGGGGCAGCGCATCGGCCAGCGAGGCCCTGGCGCCCAGGTACAGCATCCCGTCTCTATGGTGACCGCCTCCCGTCTCCTGGTAACCGTTGCCATGGGCGTACGTGGAGTCGGAGCCCGGACCGCCGCCGCCACCGCCGCCGCCCGGGGCCCTCTCGGCCTCCCCCGCCGCCCGGGCCGCCGCCGCGTACAGCCCGAAGGGGACGGCGCCGGCGGTAGCGGGGTCCATGCCCATCCCGGCCACCGAGCTGACGGAGCGGCTGCGCAGCCCCATGGCGCCGCCGCCGCCGCCCGCCCGGTAATGGCCGAAGGGGGGCGGCCCCCCCCCCCCTCCTCCCGGCGGCGGCACGGCGCTGTCATCCGTCGACACCCCCGGGAAGGCACCCCGCGAACGGGCCGCCGTGCTCTGCTTGCCCCCCATATGGGCGCCGCCGGGGCCGGAGGGAGCCGAGCGACAGCCCCCCGCGGGGAACGGGGCCGCGCCGCCCCCGGGAGGCGAGAGGGGGCGGAAGGAAGCGGGGAAGGGGGGGTTAGGGGGGAGGGGGGGGGGGGGAAGGAGCTACGGGCGAAAACCCATCCCCGCCCCAGGCATCCTCCCCCCGCCGGGCCCGCAGGGGCGAGGGAACCCCGAGTCCGCCGCCGCCGTTACCCCCGGCGGGGCCCGCCGAGGGCTCCGGGGGGGGAAGGGGGGGAGAACGGGATGAAGCGGGGGTGGGGAGGACGCCGGCCGGGTCGCTCCGCCCGCCTCTCTCCTGCCCGGTGCGCGGCCGGCAACCGGGCGGCCGATCAGCTGCGGCCCATGGGGCGGCGGGGGGCGGCGGGGGCGCCTCGCCCCGCTCCGCTGCGCTGCGCCGGGGCCGGGCAGGGCCTCGCTGCCGGCCGCCGCCAGCCGCCTGGATGCTCGGCGCCGCGCCGGAGACAATAGAGGCCGGCAGCACGCATGCTCCCGCCCCCGGCCCCCCCCGGCCCGCCGCCCTTAACCCCTGCGCTGCTGCCGGCCGCCGCTGCCGGGGCCTGCGCTCGCCGCCGCGGCTTTGCCGGTGGCTGTGGCGACGCTACCCCCGGCGGGCGGGCGCTGCCCCGCGGAGCACAGGCCTCGACACCCCCCCCCACCTCCTTCACCCAGCGGGCAGCGAGGCCGGAACCGCCCGCAGGCTGCCCCACCGGGCAGGCCGGGCCTAAGCGGGCCGGTACCGCCGGTGAGGCCCGACGGGCTCCCCGGGAGGCGGCCCCCCGTTCACCGGCGGTGTGTGCTGGCCGGACTACATTTCCCAGCGGGCCCCACGCGGCGCGCACCCCGCTCCGCGCATGCGCGTTGCCGCCGGCACCGCCCCCGTCCCGCCGGCGTCGGGGGTTGCTGGGGCGGCCCAAGATGGCGGCGCGCTGGAGCAGCGAGAATGTGGTGGTGGAGTTCCGTGACGCCCAGGTCCGGAGGGAGAAGGAGGAGGCGGGGGGGAAAGGCTGCTGTCCGGGGGGCTATCGCTCGGACCGACACTCCCGGGGACCGCCCTGGCCGTTCCCGCAAGGGGGACCTGGCCCCGGCGGCCCCGCGGGGCCT
Source organism: Larus michahellis (assembly GCF_964199755.1). Classification (NCBI taxonomy): domain Eukaryota; kingdom Metazoa; phylum Chordata; class Aves; order Charadriiformes; family Laridae; genus Larus; species Larus michahellis. The sequence goes on from NC_133899.1 coordinate 21,141,034, forward strand.
TTCACTGGTCTCGGAGCCCTGTGCGCGGAGATAATGCCTTAAATTCTAATCTTAATTAGGCCTTGAGTAGTTGTTTTTTTTAAAGTATATTGTCAGGCGTAGTAGAAGGTATTACTGCTTCCCACACGTCTTTCCTCTGAGCCCATTGTAACTACTTTCTTGGTTGCGATATAAATTGTTGAGTGTTGCTCAATTAGCAGGAAAAGCAGGCTATGCTTTTTTATAAATAGCAGAAAGGTCAGCTTTTGTTTTTGAAGTTGCTGTTTTCAGGAGAACTCCCTTCAGAGCTAGCTTATGTGCTCTCTCAGAAGCTATTCTGAGAAACGTGGTGTTTAAAGACGTTGGCGGTTGCTTAGCAAGGCTGGATCCGGTGGGTGAACTATGCACTGCTTCAGCAGGAAACCCAGAAAAGTTAAAAAAATAGGTCTGCAAACTCTTTCATCTTCCAGCAGTCTCAGCTCGGGCATCACCATTGCGGACAGGGGCACCGAGTCCCGCCTGCCACATCCAGCCTGTCCTCTGGAAGCTCACCAAGCCTTTCGCTTTTACACCTCAAAGGCTTTATATGGGTTATGTTTTCCTCCTGGAAGAAGTGTTAAAGCAGCCTTGTCTGCTGGTGAAGATTTGCTCTGGGGAAACCGGTAATGAGACAGGAAGGTACATCTTCCTAGCTCACCGATTCAGATTGCATCTGGCTCAGGAGATACGTGGCCTCACGATTTGATTGCGTATTCCTGATGACTGGTGTGTGGGAGTGGGGAGGGGAGAGAACAGGTGCTTCCATCCTCTTCTGCAGCAGTTGGTTTCAATCTTCATACGCTGTTGTGCAGGCGCATGCCTTAATAGAGAGGTTAGCCACTGGTAATTTGGTCGCTTTGGTTTACTCCGGTGTAACTTTCTAGAGCCGTTCTGGCCTGCCTGCTCCCTTGTATGAAACCAGAGAGCTTCGGTGTCTGGGGCTGCCAGACTACTGCGTCAAAGCTAAACTCATTTATGTGTTTGTGCTTGAGGGTTTTTTAGGAGTCTGCACGAACATTTTTGCAGATGGGAAACCCGAGCTGGAGAAATTGAAACACCTTGGCTGTAATCATCCTGTACCGGGCTTGAGCTCTGCTTGTAGGCCACGCTATTGCCAAAATCCCTACCCCAAAACTGACTTAAATGGAAACAAGAGTCAAAAGAGTGGGCAGCTGTTGTGTTTATGTCCCGTAGGTGCCCGCAAGCACTGCAGTTGTCTTTGTTCACCATGCCAGAGCGCATTGTGTGAAAACTACAGCACGTAACCGGTAACGTTTCGGAAGAACTCTGGGTAGTTTGGGGCCAGTATTGCCTACGAGCGTCATCTTTCTGTAGAAGCTGACAGAGGTGGCAGTCTCTGTACTCTTCTGGTTTAGACGTGACCCACAGGCTCTTGTCAGGCTATCCGCGCTATCAAAAGGAGACAAAGGAGAGAAAAGCTCACCACGTCCAATGGTGAAATAGTACCATTTGTACCAACTCAGTGTGTAGATGGAAAGTTAACTATGTGGGGAACTAGCCTTTCTTGCTAAGAGCTTGCAGCTCTTGAAAACCAGTATAGCCCTGGCAGATTGGGTTGGTCTGTTGCCTTTCAGGTGGAGAGAATTAAGCTAGATTCAAAAACTAATGTAAGTTCAGACATGAAAAGGTGTTTTCCTTGGCTTGCCTAGCAGAAATCAAGTGAAATGCCAAAGTAGACGTTTGAAGTCTGAGAAGATGCTGTGGGCTCAGAGCTGGTTTTCAAATGTGCAGTACTCCTACTGTGCTCGTTCGCATAATTGTTACTCATAAACAGCAATTCTAGCTATCCGGATTGTTGTTTTAGGATAAAAACTGCTTTCAGGTTGGTTTGTTCACTTTTAACTCCCCCCTTCCAGAAGGTTGTGCTGTGAAGACTGACATGTTAATATACCAAGCACATTAAATAACAGCTGTTTGGGTTTTTTTCCTGTTGCCTAGAGAAGACTGTAGTATTGTAGGGAACAGTTTATTGCCATAAAACAGCTTCATTTGTGACCCACCAGAGTAGCAGCCTGACACCTGAAGCTTTTTACTTCGTTCTTACTGTTCAGTACACTTTGTGATGTTTGGTGCCTGGAAAAATGGTATACCAGTGTTCATTATTAAAAACAGTTTGTAAGGATTTATGAGATCCTGGTGCCAACACTAGAAAAAAATAATTTTGTATCTAAAATTAGCAGTCACTTTACATTGAAAGGGTTTTTCTCCTATCTTGAGGAAAAGTGGCCACAGCTGTATGAAATATGTCATCTCACTAGCTCTTCATCACACGAGAAAGTTCTGGTTTTAGTAACGGCTTTAATGATCCTCATTTTAATTCCTCAGAAGTGAAATGTGCATCATCTGGGAAAGCTTCCTTCCCCTGCTTGCTTTTTTTATAAATGTTGTAACCCGCTTTGTTGTTTTGCAAGGTGCTGTGAAATCTAGGAAGCTGGAATTATTTCTTTACCATTTTTAGAGCTTCTTATTTACAGTGTGAGTTTTAGGATTGGGAAGACCTTGCTAGCAGACTGGATTTGCTACCTAGGAAAAAAACAATGAAAGCGTGTTGTTCCTGGAACAGCAAAAGCGGTGAAACTCGGCTTGGTTGGAGTATAGATGTAAGCCCAGGGTTTACTGTGGGCTCCTGCTGAAACTCCGCGGGCATTTGTAGCTCTTTGCCATGTGGACTCTTGGTCTCTAGTGAAGAATGAGCCTGTGATGCTGTTTTACCCTTCGTTGGGGTACTTGCAAGCAGAAGATGGGGCCCTACTTGAAAAATCTAGGGTTTTGTGATGGTTATTTTTCCTGTCGCACCTGATTGAAATGGAGTGGGATTCCCGTATTGCCTGTCAGGTTTTAGTGATGCTTATAAGTAGTAGCTGTGGGACATCCTGAAGTCTTGTTACGTCCGCGCTGAGAGTACTTAGCAGAATCCTGAACAGCAGCAGAGACATCCCGAGCCTTCAGAGAGGTGGCTTTGAAGATGACAGCAGTTTGAAGAATATGGGGCATATTCTGATTTGTACTGTGAATGCTAAAAACTGCATTGAAGTCATATCTATGTTTATGGGCCGAACTGTTCAGCTTTCCAAGTAAAATTTTCCTTTATTCTCTTGGCAATTAAATGAGATGATTGACCAATTCCATTCTGAATGAAAAGAGGGGGAGACCATGTTCAAACAGTTTTGTTTTGTTTTTCTTCTTAAGGCATTTAAGTTATCTTTTAGCCTTCTTGACAAGCAATGCCAAAGTAAATTCTGATGCCTCTTAGCCATCTCTCATTTTTGGAGACCAGCCATAGACAAATGGTTGCACTTCTATCTCCTAGTACATATATAATTAAATCTGGCCCTGCAATGGAAGAGAGAGAGACTGAGAAAGCTCCTGAGCAGGAGCGGGGGCTGATTAATACGGATTATTAGAGATTGCTGATTGAAAGGCTGCAGCTGTGATTGCCATAGTGGGGAGAAGGGAGCACGGTCGCAGAGCTTGTAATGGTGTCTGCCAGGTCGTGTCTTCAGTTTACTCTAACAAAGATGTTTTCTGTGCGCTATCCTGCCTCCCAAAATCAACTGCTACACCCCGTCATCCGTTTCTGCTTCTCTAAGGGGACATTACTTCTGCCATCCCTGACAGATATCAGCCTTGACTCTTACCATAGTAGTTTATACCATGAAGATGAGCCGGCAGGTTTTCCAGTGAACTCCTCCCCAAAGCTGTGTGTTTGACTGAGAAGCTGACCTGACAGGTATAATTTAGTTTTGTTCTCTGTTTCTTATTAACAGGCGACTGCGATGTCAGTGGATTGCCTGGGACAGCATGCAGTACTCTCAGGGTGAGTATGACAGTCCCCATTAGAAATGTATGGCAGTCATTTCCACAAGCCAAATCAGCAACCTTCAGGCTGACCTCAATTGAAGGTCTGATGTATTGTTTCAGAAAGGTGCAGCTGAATTCTGTTCCAGGCTTGATGAAGAGGATTCTGGGTCACATTTCCACTGGGATACAGAGTGGAAAGCCAGCAACGACAGCAATGCCATCATGGCTTTCCTGATACATGCTTTCCCAAATCTGCTTGTGGGAGGTGGAGCATCATGAAGTACTGTTTGGATTCTACTTGAAATACAGATTAAATAGTTTCCTTAAGACCAGATTTGTCCCAAATATTCACATGGTGTACTTGGGCAGAGGAGCCAGGCTCTCTAACCCGCTCTTCTGCTGGTTCAGTGTGGAATGATACTCAATGAGAGCAGTAGGTGCCCTAGACTTCAAACAGCTCAGCAGTTGCCTGCCCAGCTGCCAGTACTAACTGGCCCAGCTATTCCCGTCCCTCTGTCAGTGACAAAATTACCACACCAATTAGGGTGCTCACTTCAAATTCAGGATTGCATGTGTGCAGCTGACCTTTGGTCAGTCTTTGAGGAAATGAGTCCTTTGATAGAACTCAAAGGCCCGCTCGCTTCTATGTAAACCCTTAGTTTGGCAGCTCTGTGCAGGAATAACCACCTCAGCAGCTGGTTTGGGTCTAACTTGATGCCTCTTCCTTCTTACACTTGCCCAGTTTCACGGCTTGCTTATTTGGGCTGACAGCAAGCTGGGGACCGCCTGTCTGCAATTCCACATCAGGCCTGTGACCCTCTGCTTTTCAAGCTTCTGCGTGCTCCACAGCCCTTCAGGATTTGCCTTCTTTCTTTAAAAGCTGTGTGAGGGCCTCAGCGGGCTCAGCATCTTTGCTCTTCAGACTAGGGAGCCCTGAGGACTTTGGTCTGGAAAGGCAGCAAAGATGTTCTTTATGTTCCTTCTCTTGGGAAAATTCACAGTGCTCAGAGCAGCTGTGGGCTTGCTAAGCAGCTGACATGTGTGATGCTGGTGTGGTTAATTATACATGGTTCAATATGTTTTGGTGCTGGTCTTCCATTAGAGTTCAGCTGGCTCTCAGTTATTTCTGGGCGGTTTATCTTGCTTGTAGGATGAATCACACTGTGGAGGGAATGATACCTTGCCTAGCTTTGCGGGGAGTTGGCCACATCCAGCAGGATGTTTGAGCTCAGGTTTAACATCATGCAAATATATCTCTGCAGCGTATAGGGTTAGCTCAGGTAAGTAATATAACCAGAGCAGTGCAGTGCTGTGTCCACCCACGTTAATGAGCTGCTGCAGCTGAGCTGGCTCTGTGCAGGTGTACTTGTACTGTCTGCGGAACCAAGCCCCCAGACAGCGTGCTGTGGAAGGGTGCAGCCACCTAGAATCATCTTGTGTTTGTCAAGGCTCATTAGCTCTTGCTCAGAGCAACCTCTCCAGACTGAAGCTGGCTCCCATGAAGCTATTGCGTTGTGTTACGCTCCCAGCCCTGGGCCACCTTGGCGCTGCTGCTGCTGCAGGATTAGGCCAGCAAAGTGCATTTGGATGTGTTTGCACCATTTTGCAGCGCTTTTCTTTAGTATCCTAGTTATCTGTGTTTTTCTGTGGTCTGATCATTACATTTGCAAATTCTGCCTAATTTCAGTGTGTCTTTTCATGTATTATTTTAAACGTAGCCCTCTTTGAAGTATGTGGTCAAATGTAGTGTTCTCAGGAATAGTATTTTCATCTGTCTTGTCAAATGCTTCTCTTCTTTGGCCCTCTAGGCACAAGGCTGTGAGCTCCATGTGAGCTTGGGACGTTGGGATCAGTCCTGTGTGATACAGCCTCTTTGTGTGTCTTGCAGCCGCCGTTTCCTCTACATAGTCAACCTGGATGCGCCAAATGAGGGTCATCGAAAGATCTCCCGACAGAGCAAGTGGGACATCGGGGCAGTGCAGTGGAACCCCCATGACAGCTACGCGTACTACTTTGCAGCTTCGGTAAGTGCATCTATTTAAAAGCTGTAACTCAGCATCTTCCCTGGTCTTTCATGGCTGGACTTCTGCAGACTTGGAAGGCCGTGTGGAGCTGGCACGGGCATGCCCCTGCAAGTCACATTGCAAGACCAAGGCCTAACTCTGATTTACTGCCTGTGGGGTATTTGGCTTGATGGTTCTCAGTTATTGGTCAGTCAGTGTTGAATCTAGTTTTGCTTGCTTGTCTTTTATAAAACACCTTGCCAAATAAATCAGGCATCCAGACGGTCCTTTTCTGGAAGGAAGGGGGGGATGTGCTCTCTTTGTAACTTCCATTCTGTTACGAGATTTGTGCACTTATTGAATTTCTTGCTCTGTGCTGTTTTGTTTTCACCTCCTTGCCTTCCTGGTGGGACGTGGTGCACCAGGCAACCTGTAAATAGCACAAGTCAATACTGGCTCACCGCTGTAACAATCTGGGTTTGCAGATGGGCAGGCACCGGGTCCGTGAGGAGCTCTTACTCAGTGTGTGGAGAAGTAAATAGGCTGGTCTGAAGGAAGCGGTAGTGGCCATCTGAGATTTGAGTGCGGTTTTTAGCTCCGACTTTTACTCAGTCTATCATGCTCTGTAGCTTCTTCACCCAAAGCCCTGAGCTTCTGCTAGTTGCCCTCTTAGCCATCCACCACAACACTGCAGCAACCGGCACTAGCCAGGCACAGACTGTTCTCATGGCGGGGTGTTGCATCTGCTTTTATAGCCTGAGAGTCCTAGAATAGCTGGGGGTGGAGAGGTTTAATCTATTTTTTTTTTTGCTTTGAGAAAACACTTAGCTGAAGGTGGTTTCCTGGGATTTTTGTTCCTTTTGCTCCCTGGACTGGCTGCGATTGAAATTAAAGGCAGTCTTAAAAGTGGAGCAGTGTTGTCGGTTAGGAGCTTTTGCTTGTTTGCTCTCTGACATTCCCCAGCCTGTCTCCTCCCAGCTCTGGTACATGACTGACATCTTAAAGGTGCCTTCAAGCAGCATCTGCTTCTGAGTGCAGAGTTAGTAAAACTTGCAAAAAGGTGTCCTTCAGTGCCACTTCTGGATACAATCTGTGAAAATCAAAACCAAGTAAGGAAACGTGCTGTGCAGGCCACGAGCAGAGCAGGAAAGCTTCTTTTCAAACACACTGTGAAGGCAATATCCAGCAATCGGTTAATGCTGATCTGAGCAGGACCCAGCCGCAAAGGGCACCTGTGCCCATCTGAGCACTCCTGTCTCTTGCTGCACTGAGCAGACACAGGGACCCATCTTGTTCCAGACTGAAACTAGGTGTAGCTGCCATCAAACCTTGCCGTTCCTGTTTATAAATGAAGATGCTAAGATGCTCTGCTGATTTAGACGTAGTTGCTGACACACATCAGTTGAGGAATCCCCAAGATGAGATCAGGCAGCTTTTCCCATTAGGGTCAGAAACAGCTCCTTTTCAGCCATCTCCCGGTTGGCTGGCATTTTGGTGCTGATGCAGTACAGCCCTTTCCTAGGACTAGAATTTAGGCTGTCTTCCTCAGAAGTGGAAAGCAGATTTACAGCATGTGCTCAGGTCCGTGTGTCCCAGGTCAGGTCTGGAGGCAGCATGGATGTGTTTGAGGGCCACACCTAAGGGGGCAAAGATGCGTTGGGAAGGCTAAATCAGCTTGGATTCAGCACTGTGAAGACATGATTTGCTACTTCTGGACTCAGGCTGGCTGTCGGTCCCCATGAGTCCAGAGTTGAGGTCGTCACATGTTCGGGTATGCCATGCAAGTGTTGTAGGCAGCCCCAAGAGTCCTATCCCTCTGCATCCCCGTGGATGGAAAGGGAGCGTAAAAGGCTGCCATCCTGTTTACCAAGAGCTTCACCTGGTTTGCAGTGCTGTTAATTGTAAGTGGTGCAGGCAGAGGGGAAGCCTGTCCTTGTGTTTGGATAAGGGCTTCTTATTTTTTTAGCTTCTTTCCAGAAGGGCTGAAACATGTCCTCTTGCTGTGCATGGCTGTGTCTGCCCTCTGGCTCAAGCACATTTCGGAAGACTCCTAAGCTGTTGTTTCAGAAATGTTACTGTTTTCCACCCTAGATCCTTGTTACTACTTTTGTGTGGTCACAAATGCTTGAACAAGAGGGTGATGAAATTGTTGGAAGCGTATACTGATACTTATCACAAGAAGCACGTTTTTTTTTTAGAAAATTGTGCTGGGAGGAGCTGCCCTTCTTCCACACCTGGTGCTACAGGAAACACTTTCCATGTGAAATGCCCCACTAAAAGTCTGCGAAACTTCTAGTGATCCTTACCTCGTAGCATCAGCTCTGGAGTCCTGGACAAATCCCGTTGGGTAATTTTGCTCTACCCCCTTAAATCCTTCTGTCAATGAGAAACATGCAAGGAGTTTTCCTTGCCTCGAGGTCTTGTGCAGCCCTGCTGTGAGCTATTAGAGAAATGCCATGTATTATTACTGAGCTGGGAGGAGACCTTCCATTTCAGGGAAGACTGGAGTGCTTTAGCCATCTGCAAGTTCAAATTCATATTGAGCAGTTTTGGGGTGAAAAAAACCCCAAAACCCTGTCACAAAAGAAATGTAAAATAAGTCTTTTCTCTATTATCTTTTCCCTCATCTACTTCTGAGTTTGATAGCAAAGGGCTAATGAAGATCAAATTTTGAAGTCATGTTATTTCTGATTTTGCAAAATCAACACAAATTTTGAGTCATGGCCCAAAACCCACCAGGCTTGGTGCTATATATGCACCCAAAAAGGCAATTCCTGCCCCAGAAAGATTAGAGGTGGCTGAAGTGAATCTTGATTGAGGCAGAATATGAACTTAAAGCACAGTAACTAGGTTCAAGTAACTTCGTGTGTGGCTGCATTTGGGGGAGGATTTATTCCTGGAATGAGCGAAGAAGCCCTAAATAATGTTGTCATTGATTCATCTGCTTTGCTCCTGTGGTTTACAGTTAGTGATAAGCACTTAAGGCTTTTTTTCCTGGGCTGGCAAGGATGGAAGTACCCTTGAGGAGGTGACCTTGAAGCCACTAGACTGTACTGTTCGTGTTTGGCAATAGCCCTCATTATCCCAGAAGGGAACTGAGGGAGAGTCAAGGAGGACAAGTGGTGATCCATCATCCCCCTCACTGAAAACTCCAGTTGTGAATCTGAACGGACTGGCAGGGTATTCCTGCAGAGAGAATTTGGCTGCCTGTTGCCTGCAGTTACAGCACGTTGTTAGGAAATAAAAGCTCCAAGAACATCATTTCGTGGAAACATTTTGCAATGGGACTTTCCCCCCCGCCCCGTCCCATTCTTGTGTATCTCCATTTTTAAGTGGGTGTAATTAAAGTGTGGGATTTTCAGAGTCCTTGCAGCCTGTAGGTTCATCTTTGCTCTTCTGCTTTGGGCAAGGACTTTGCTAATCACAGTGTGACTCATTGGTAACCGAGGTTGTTCAAACAGAAGGAAACCTGGTCCAGACACATGGATTCCTGTCCTACCTTGTTTGCCTGACACTGTCTCCTTTCTTCTGTCTTATTTCAGAGCAATCAGCGAGTCGACCTGTATAAGTGGAAGGAAGGTAGTGGTGAAGTTTGCACATCGCTGCAAGGACACACACGTGTGATCAGGTGAGGAGCAAGCGATGCTGCAGACGGCTGGGAGGAAAACGATGCGTTGTTTCATAGAAGGTGGAGCCTGTTTTTACTTATTTTTCTGGAGTACACTGCCTGCCCCTTTGCCCTGCTTTCCCATTTGGAGACGATGTCAGATGTGAAGCTGCTCACCCTCTCCTGGCTCCCCCCAGTACATCAGCTTAGCTCGAGTGTCATTGCCTTAGGCCGCTGTCCTTGTAATGAGCAGCAACCATCATCTGGGAAACAGACAGCAGCATGTTTAGTAAATTGAATCCCAGCCGTGTTTCTGTGTGATAGCAGCTTGATTAAAGCAGGTAAATCGCAAAGATCAAGTTCACAGCAAGTTACAGTGGTGCAGGGGAGATTTCTCCCTCTGGTTCTAGGGATGCACTTCAGTGTTGGGCTGGAAATGCAGACGAAGCACTGTTTTTACTCCAGCTTCTGACTGTGGAAAGTAATCACAGTCCTTGAAATGGCAGTTGTTTGGGCTTACTGGGGGCTGTTTGTGTCCCGGGTATGCTTGGTGAGCCCAACAGGAAGGCATCCCAGAGCGAGGGCTTGATGCCAAGAGCGTGTGGTAACTGGGAGCTCCTGAGACGGTGTCCCTCTTCCTGTGGAGGAAAGAGCACACACACGATAGCTGTAACGTTCGGGGCTAGGAGGATTCTTCACTGGAACTTACTTAGAAGCATTTCATTGCTTCTCGGAATTTACTAAGAGAAATGATGAAGAACTTGCTTTTCACTTAAAACGTTTCAGTAGGTGTCATGGAGTGGCCATGAATTTGTTGGAGAAATGTACTGGGGGCTTGTGAGACGTTGATGCAAACTGTGTGCACTTTTCTTTGCTGATATACTATGATTTTGTATTTGCAGCGACTTGGACTGGGCGGTGTTTGAGCCAGACCTGCTGGTCACCAGTTCTGTTGACACCTACATCTACATCTGGGACATCAAGTAAGAATCAGTATGTTTCTGCACTACGGGGAAATCGTTGGACTCCTTTCCACAATTAGCAGCTTGCAGGGCAAAGCATGTGCTGATAGGTGCTGCTCTTCAGCTGTGCTTGCAGGGGCTTCATCTGCTCCCCAGAATCTCAAAGATGAGTTCTGTTCCCCTACTTTTAAGCCAGTTCAGAGTAAATGAAGGGCGGTAGAGTGGTACGGTTAAGCCACAGTCATGCTCCTGACTGGAAAAATAACAACTGGCTTCACTCCCTGACCACTTCACATCTTTCCTCAGGACCTTTTCCTGGAACCAAAGGGTGTTCCTCAACTTGTTGGGGTTCTTCTAGCTGAATGAATGAGAACCTTTTCGTGATCCTGCAGCCGTTTTCCACTAAATTCAGTGATTGTTGCTGACTCTTCCTCAGTGATGGGAAAATTGGCAGTGGTATTCAGGAACCTTTTCCTGTTCATGCCTTCCCTTGATTCCTGGTGGCTCTTATCATGAATAATTTCAGGGTAACAGATCTTTCCGAACCCAGTGGTATTAACCCTCCACATTTTATACCTGAGAAGCAAGGAGCTGGCGCTGGGACTCCTGGGTTCTCTTGCTGGCTGTACAGCGACTCTTTATGACCCCTGGCAAGTCGCTTTGTTCCTCTCTGCCTCTCTTGCTCAGTTATAATAGGAGGATAATTATATAACCCCACTGCACCAAGCTTCCCTGAGGCTTGTTTAGCTCCTATGAAGCACTTAGATCCTTCGTTAAATGGTGCTTGAGAAAGGCAATATATTATTAATGTGTAATTAAAAGACATAGAGAGACAATAACTGCTGGTTGTGTTTTCCTGTGATACTATCTTAGTGCCGAGCAAAAAATAGAGTTCTCTGAAGGTTGTTATCAGGAGCCCTGCTTTAACTCTGTTGTGCCCTTCCATCTTCTTGTGTCTGCGTGTGTCGCTTGTGCAGAAATCCTTGCTTAGGCACTCTCTGAGTAGCCTCTGCATCCCACTTGTGCTAGTAAGGTTTCTGAGCTTGCTGGGGCAGTGAGGTTCTGGGGCTGCTGGCCTCCAGCAAATGAACATCCTGCGGAAGCGTCTGTCTCTGATGGCACCCGAGGGAGGTAGCCCTGCTGTAAGGGCAGCTGGAAATACCCCGCTTAATTTTTCATACAAAATACCTTTTTGATTAGGCAGAAATTCTTAGAGGTTTAAGTGCAGTCCGTTCCAGAAAATGTTTTGCTTTTCAGCAAACACAAAAAGCTGAAGACAATATTCCTTACTTTCGCTGGCATTTTTCGTGAAAGGGCAGGTGAATTCCTGAGGAGTAAGGTCAAGGAGCAAATTATTGGCTTGATCCATGTCCTGGCAGTGAGGAGTTGTCATGGTGCTGCACTGGCTTCTGCCACCACAGAATTTGGTCTAGAGAGTCTGCACACAGCTGGGCTTATTTTCTACTAATTTTGTTGTTACATGCTAGACATGAAGTCTTTGCTCTGAAGTCACTGCTCCATCTGCCTTGAATCAGGGTCTGCAAAGGCTTGACAAACACATCAGTGGCTTTTGTCAAGTTTTTCCACAGCTCTTTGTTCCTTTTAATTCTCCTGGGAAAGGCTGTTTTGTTGCTTCCTGCAAGCAACACTCTGAGCCCAGTTCCCTTGCCTGCCCAGTTGCAACATGCCACACTTTGCACGTGTTTCTCCTCCCTCTAGTAGCCACCAGCTCCACTCTTTAGCAGTCCTAAACTTGCTGCTTTATGTGGTGGCAAAACAGGAGGGATGGCTGTTGTCCTCCAGCTGGTCACCTTTGTCCTTATTCCATTTAACGTGGTGTATTTTGGTAAGCAGAAAGGCACATTAGCTCCCTAGAGGCAGGAATAAAACTTGTCCTGGAATAGCAGGGAGCTGAGTGGGGAGGCTGGACCTGCTGGGCTATGCCATGGGTACTCACATTAGCCATGTTTTGTTTCAGAGACACTAGGAAACCTACAGTCTCCCTCTCTGCGGTCGGTAAGTATGGCGTGTGTGCGATATAGGCATGTTTAATGCCTAAGTTTAGTGTTGTGTGCCCCTGCTGTTACTCCTCTCTCCCTTCACTCTCAGAGGCTGAACGTGGCAGAGTATGGAAGTGCCCCCACGGGTGATTGTCCCATGTAGTAGCAGCCTGAGGGGCTCCAGGTCACAGCTGCTTTTAGAGGAGCAGAAGGGATGTGGAGCCCTGGGAGGTTCCCGGACGTGGAGGGCAGTGGTGGTGCTTGGACTGTCTGTCCTAAAATTGGTGGACAGTCACGTGGCGTTTGTGCCTTCTAGACATGAGTAGCTTCTTTGCTAAACCACCCTCTTGTGCTCCTTGTCCTGTGTTGTCGGTCTGCAGTTTCGTCATGTCCTTTTATGTTTGATTGAATCAGCTGAGAAACTGAATTGCACCCCAGGCAGTGGCATTGAATGCTGCCTACTGCCAGCCTGCCCTCTTGCTTACTGAGGGGCTGGGGACATTCGCGGCTGTATCTGCTTCGCTGGGGCACCTCCAATGTGCGGGCAGCTGCAGCGGTGACACAAAGGTGCTCTTTTTGGGCTGTGCTGGCTCTGGAAAGGCACTTGTCATGGCTGTTGGCAGTGCGACTGTCCAGGCGCCTGTAATACCGCCCATTGGCAGGTGCTGTGTGTCAGTCCTCAGCGGCTGCGTGTTGGAACTGGGCAAAGTACAGATGACGAGCTGAACCTCCTTTTCCTTAGTTACTGTCCCCAGTATTACAGAAATCCTTGTAACACATATCTTTCATGCCCTGCTGCTTTGATCTCCTTAGGCTACACATCTGCAGTGGCTTCCCCTTCCCTCCCAGCCAGCAAACCTCTTTGTCACAGCAATGCAAAAACCTTACTGAATTAGAAGCAGCATTCCGTTCTGGTGCCTGGGCTGAGGTTTCATGGGTCAGCTGAGCCAGAAGCTAGCTCCCCAGAAAGGTTCCATCCTCCTTTGCCCCATTCTGTTTAGGGCTATGTACCCATCAACAAGTGGATCAAATCAATCAACTGGCAGCCCATTCGCAGCTTTTTTTTTTTTTTTTTTCCCCCTTGGACTAGCTTTTTGCCAGGTTGTCAGGGTGAATCTGCTCACCATGCAGCAGGAGGAGGGTCGTGAAGGTGGGGAATAGCAGCAGTCTAAGATACCTTTAGCTCTCTCATGGACCTCACCTTTCTGATAGCTTAAAACGTTTTGAAGATACTGGCAGAATAAGGGTAAACAGAACATGTATTTATCTTACAACATCTGAATAATCAACTGAAGCTGTATTTTGCTTCTTACTAGAAATAACCAGCCAACTTGTGATTTTAGGCCTTTGACTGAGTCCTTTGTGATATCATATCACATCTGGACCATCATCCAGTTTCTTTACAATGCCCTTGGTGTCTTTGACTTTTGTCGTGTATTTTGGCAGTTGGGCCTTCTGATCCACCCAGTGAGTCGATCTCCAACTGGCCAGACGCGAGGTCCACCCACACTACAGCCTTCTTCTACGCCTATATTTTAATAATAGATCAATAACACTGGCTCCCTGTCTAGCATCGGATAGTATAGAGGGTGTTGGGGGCACAAATGAATCAATCCTTGAGCACCTGGAAGCAGCTCGGATGAAAACGGAAGGGATTTGGGAGGGGAGTGATGAACCTGCAGTTCTTGTCTGCAGGAAGTTGCTCCATCTGAGCTAATGGACCTGAGTATTTTAATGAGGTACAGCCTATGGCTAGAAATTGTGATGGAGATCTCTGAGCATGTAACCAAAACACTCTTACTTTGAGGTCTTCAGGACACCAACGCGAAGCTGAGGAATCGGGAGTTAGTAATTTTCACGACATCCTTCATGCTGGCTTCTGGGATATCTTTCCTCTGAACTGCCTTTCCTGTGCTAAGAGCAGCAGCTCTAAGCCCAGGTCAAGGATCTGTTGTGCCATTTCCTTTTTAATTGCTTGTTTTGACCTGCTCTGTTTGTGCTACAGCTGGAGCTTCCCAGGTGAAATGGAACAAGAAGAATGCCAACTGTTTAGCAACAAGCCATGATGGGGATGTTCGAATATGGGACAAAAGGGTGAGTTGAGGGTCCCTTGAGCAGCCTGTGCATATTCCCACCTGCCCGATACGGACATCCCTCTGTCCACAGATAAATACTGAGAAAAACGTACTACTTTATCCCAAATCTCTCTTGCAGGTTGATTTAATTAGAATTGTGAGCTCACAAGCCTGAAGAGAGCATGTAGATGGCCACCTTCCCCAGAAATTGTGCCCATTAACATTTTGATCTCATAGTACTTAACTGTTTTACTGAGTATAAAGTATGGTTCAGGGCTACACGTGGCTGGAATTTGCCACACCTTCACAGGACCTTTCCTTCAACTACTTTTGCTGAGCTATTTGCCTTTCCCCAGCAGGAGGGTGTTCTACCTCTTGCCCTTGTTAAAGTGTTTCTTTTTATGACAAAGAGCTGGACCAAATTTTAGGAGTCCTGAGCTGAGAAGGAAAATGTCTCTCCTTGCAGAAACCCAGCACTGCAGTAGAGTACTTGGCAGCTCATCTCTCTAAAATCCACGGTCTGGATTGGCATCCTGACAACGAGTATACGCTGGCCACTTCCAGCCAGGACAACTCTGTCAGGGTAAGTGTTGCTTCTGGGACTCCTGCTTGGGAGATGTCAGCGTGGTGGAGCGGATCCCCTTCTGCTGCTGCTGGAGTTTTGTGGAGTGCTTGCCATCGGCAAGATCTCGATCCTTGGTTTTCGGTTTCTAGCAGCCTGTGTGTGTTGAGCCAGGGGTGCGCTTACAAAACAGGCGGAGAAATCATTGCAGGATGGGTGCACATATGTTTGCCACATATCCGTGGTGGTTTGGGCAGTACTGAAACTGAAAACAACCGCCTCTGCCTGTTGCTTGCCAGGAGGGAGCTGGCCGCGCATGCCAGAAGAGCCTTCTCCCCAAAATGCAGTGTTGCCACCCTCAAGCTGCTCACAGCAGCTTTGGGGGAGGCATACTCCAGCCCCTGGGGTTCCCAAACTCATGTTGAATGGGGTTATCAATAAGAGACTGCCTGCAAGCGTTGCTGTGCAAGGCCTTTTACTTGGGGGGAAATAGTGTGCTTTGTGTGTCAGCCAAATGGAGTTCATTCACATTTAGCTAAGCTCTGAGGCAAATGCAATTGATGTGTAGTCTAGCAAAGGAAAAGGTTAGATTCTTCATTACAAAATTAGCAGTAACAGCAGGGGGGGCCTGCCTCCAGTCTGGACTGGCACATTGGCTGGGAGCCTGCAGGGTACCTTATAGCTCTGAAAGCCCAAGCAGGCTGCCTGGCTCCCTGCTCTAATTACTCAAGCTATGATCGCTGTGAATATGACCCCTAGTCACTTGTTATCTAAGGGATGCTGCCAGATGCTGATAGCTTGATATTTGTCCTTTGGGGCCATCTCTGCTGTTAATGAATGGGATTACTAATGATGCTGCGGGCATCCTGGCATGTTTTTTTGCTCTGTTGTATCTGCAAGCCACATGGAAAACTGCAGCCTGAAAGTATAGCCAGCTGACTCCTGCCTTTGCTTGTCTCTTTGGGTTTTTTTGGAAGTTCTGGGATTACCGTCAGCCTCGGAAATACCTCAATATCCTTCCCTGCCAGGTTCCCGTCTGGAAGGCAAGATACACGGTGAGTGAGAAACTCCCACCAGCCCCACTTGTGCTGTGAGAGCAAATGCACAAAGAGATGTTAAATAAAGAACTGCTGAAGGGCTTCTCACCAGTTCTACTGCTGGACGTGATTAAGTTGATTTTTAAAATCCCTCTTGGTGCTTAAAAGGCCTAGAAAGGCAATGTCTGCAGTGGGGGCACTTGGGAAAAGGAATGACTAGCAGTGTGAGATCCCCAGTCTTTGGCATCATCCTCCTGGGGGGGAAAAAACCCAGGCTGCTGCTCTCGCTGGACTGTTTTTCCACTCAGCTTCAGTATTGGTACTTGTTGCACAGAACAATGCAGCTGTCTTCTGCCCTCTCCGAGTTACTCCTCTACTCCCAAGGTTTCCAAGTGTGCCACAGTGGGCTCTTACAGCATACCAAATCCAAGAACTGCTGCTTTTTATAGAGCAAGCACCCAGCCGCGTGAAGCTAAGGCTTCTTAACATCAATCGTATCCCCTCTCTCCCCCAGACATCTGAACGTGGCCTGAAATCAGTGTGTGCCTTCAGTCTTTGATCCCCGTCCCCATGGTGCGGGGTATAGGACTGGGTTTCAGTGTTCCTCTGAGCGTCGTGAGCCCTGAGCAGCTGCTGGAGGCTCAGTCCCCAGGCAGCAGTTCTTGCAGCTCCAGGCAAATTGGCAAGGGATCCCACGTGACAACTCAAGGGTGAAGTCCCTCCAGCCTCACAGCTGAAAAGTGAGGCAGCACCAGAAAGAAATGATAGTTGAATATCTCCATGCACTACATCTTATCCCTTGTAAGACACCATTTTCACGCAGCAATTGCCTTGGACCCTCCCAATTTTAGGCCTGATTCTGTTTTGTGCTGAGCTCCTTTAAAACCCTTCTTGGTGGGAAAAGGGAAAAATTAGAGTATGATAACAGCGGCGTGGGAGCATAATTCCCCAAGGCTAACTGGAAGGGTGTTTCTCTCTCAAGCCTTTCAGCAATGGGCTGGTGACAGTGATGGTCCCCCAGCTCCGGCGAGAGAACAGTCTCCTTCTCTGGAATGTCTTTGACTTGAACACACCTGTCCACACTTTCGTGGGACACGATGACGTGGTGCTGGAGTTTCAGTGGAGGAAGCAGAAAGAAGGTGAGTTCAGGGCTGGGTGTTCTCTCTCCCCTGTGCTAACTGGGGGCGTGGAGGCCTGGCTCCTGGTTGTGGTGCTTATGCTCACAACGTTTGACTCTTCTCTTTCCTTGGAGTAGCTCCTGCCCGCTTTCCTGCCCTGCCTCAAGTTGCAGCTGTTTTGTACTTGTTTTATGGCACTGCCGGGAGAAGCATTGCCCTTTGTTTCCATGCTAACAAAGCAAATCTACTGAATGCTGAGTGGGTCAGCGGTGACTCTAATTGCTTCCACTCTCCTGTCAGTCTATTTTTAAATGGATCTTTCAGAATAAATTGTACAAGCTATTAGATGGGTGCACCCTCCCCCTGCTCAGAGCTGCAGGCTGATCAGTTAACCCCTCAAATCACTGCCGAGATCAACAGCCTCCAGCGTATCCCAGACCCAGCAAACCCACCTTATCTGGTGCTGGCAAAGGCAGGGCAGGAAGAGCGTGGGATAGAGAGGCTGCTGTGAAGAGTTCAATCCTGACTAAATTTTCCAGTGTAGGCAGCTAAATATAGGAGATTCCGTGTTAGAGGTTGGATAACCACACAGAGCACAGCTTTGTTTCCAGCACCTCAGCTGCCAGTGACAGAACAAGCACGTCTGGCTTTGGTGTCACTTGTGGTACTGCTTTGCAGTGCTGTGTCAAAGTCCTGGTCCAACCCTCTGCCACCAGCTGCTGGAGCAATTCAGTTAAGTCACCTCCTTCTTTATACCTTGCTTTTCCTCTTTCAGAAAGAGGAGAGTGATACAGAACCATGTTAGGAGCTGGAGGCGCAGTCTAAGACCGCTTGTGAATGAACATTCAAGCAGGCTGGAACCACAGTTGTGTTGCCTTAGCTGAGTTAATAAATATATATCTGAGGCTGGAAGTCACGTTCATCTCGAGCAACATAAATCAATCATACGAGCATTCCAAGTCCGCCTCAATGCGGAGACAACCAAGATAGCGCAAATCTCCTTCCACAGAGTCTGCTGTGCTGTATTTAGACAGTCGCTGTGCCTCAGCGGAGGGGTGTAGGAAGCAGCTGTGCAGCAGCAAATTCTTAAGCGTAGCAGCTGTTTGACAAGGGAAACTTAAACTGTATCACAAGGCCTAAACATGGGCATAAATAAGTCTGTGTACCTTCATCTGTTGGTAGATAGTATGTGACTAGATGTATTTCATTACAACCTGAACTTGTCTTAGCATCATCCAACTCTTTCAGAAGGAAAAAGGGGGAAGGTAAAACCAGCTTCTCTTAGCTTAGAAATGTTTTAAAACCTCTGCATCTTGAAACAGATATGATGAACTAAAAGATATTTTGACTTTACAGTTATTGTAAAAATAAATGTTTCTCAGCTATGTTATTTCTTCTATTTAAATAAGTGTTGTAGTATGTCTTGTTCATTCCTAGTTGGAAAACTTGCATCGCATTCATTATACTTACTTTGGGCTTTTCACCTGTAAATTATACCCCATTGAGAGGCGTGGTAATGATGGTGCAGGGAGGCATAAAGGCTGAGGCAGCCAGGTGAATTCAAAGCAGAAAAGGACTCACTCTGCCCTTCAGTTTAGTGCCTTATCCGTTGGAGCTCCCTGCTGGCTTGCTAGAATCTGTTTTCACTGAACGCAGGGCTGAGATAGTCTGTGTTTTCAGCAGGGTCAACAAGCTGTTTCTGTCCTTTTCAGGTTCCAAAGACTACCAGCTGGTTACGTGGTCCCGTGATCAGACTCTGAGGATGTGGCGGATTGACTCTCAGCTGCAGAGGGTACGTAAACACTTTTGCTCTTGAACTGTAGACGGTTTTCTTACAGGCTGGATTCACCTCCCTTTCCTTGCACTCCCGGTCACTCCTCTGAATATCCTAGAGCTGCAGACACAGCAGCCAGCTGCCACTTCACTTTCCTCTTCAGCTCCAGTCCAGAAACGTCCCCAAGGAGACCCTTGATGAGGCCTCACTGTTTCTGTGCCTCAAGAGCTTCTGTGGAAGTGCAAGGCCACTTTGTATAACAGGGAGAGTAGAAGTCATTTGGGGAAGGTGGAGATCAGTTACTGCTTGCGTTGCCTCTGAAGATGCCACTTCCATGGCTGCAAGACTGTATGCCTCTTTGTTGGCATTGTAGGTATCAGGTAAATGTAGGGATTATGCCCTCAGTTCCTCTCCTTGTTTCCTTTGCCTCTTAGCCTGGTGCAGGCAGGGTTTGTTCTGCTGTCTGGCAGCAGGTAGAAATTGCTTTTGCAATTACTAGAACGGCTGTGGTGGGTCAGACCAGAGGTTCATGTGGCCACAATGGCCCATATTGCCCTATCTTCTCTTCAGCTGTGGTTGTCTCGGAAGAGGATAAGAACAAGGCAAGTATAAAGCAATATTTCTCTCAAATGCCCTCCCAGCCTCCTGCAGTTTGCAGCTTAGAGTTTCGTTGAGTCTGGCGTCCTTGTATTTGACAGAGCTTGATGAGTTTCACTTCCATAGACTTGTTCTGTCTTCTCTTGCACCTGTATAAATTTTTGTCATTTTAAACATCCTGTGAACAAGGAGTTTCATGGCTTTTCTGCATGTTGCGTAGAAAACCAGCTCCTTTCATTTGTTTATTTCGCAACCTGCTAGTTTCATTACATTGAAGATGAAATGAGCAGACATCTTGTCTGCGCTACTCATGTTTCTGTAGACCTCCATCAGATCCCTCCTCAGCTGCCTCCTTTTTCAAAAGGTCTTGATTTGCTTCATCCCTTGTACGAGAACTTTGATTGTCCTGCCTTTTGTGACCCTTTTTCAGTTCTACTGTATACTTTTTGGGGTGGGGATCTGAACTTTGTTCTTTCCAAAGAGTTCCCAGTACTCATTTGGGTGTCAGGAGGATGGGGCCAGGCTCTTTTCAGTGGTGCCCAGCGACAGGACAAGGGGTAACGGGCACAACCTTGACCATAGGAAGTTCCACCTAAACATGAGGAGGAACTTCTTTCCTGGGAGGGTGGCAGAGCCCTGGCACAGGCTGCCCAGAGAGGTGGTGGAGTCTCCGTCTCTGGAGACATTCCAAACCTGCCTGGACGCGTTCCTGTGCCACCTGCTGTGGGTGACCCTGCTCTGGCAGGGGGTTGGACTGGATGATCTCCAGAGGTCCCTTCCAACCCCTGCCAGTCTGTGATTCTGTGATTTTGTTTTTCAAATTGCTGGGCGTAATTCCATGAAAACATCAGCTTAGTTTGGCCTCTACATCTTGTTCCCCGAGTCAGTTTGAACTTGCTGTTTTTCCCCTGTATGCATTGCTTTATATTTATCTGAACTGAAGTTCCTCTTTCATTTTAATATAGTTACTCCGGTCAGGTCCTTCTGTGATTGTTTGCAGTCAGCCACTCTTGTTACCACCCTGAATGACTTGGTGGCATCAGCAAACCTGGTCATGTTGCTATTCGCCTCCTATTCCAGGTTTTTAATGAATATGTTGAGAAGCATGTGTTCCCAGCACAGATCCTGCAGGAGTCCTGCAGGTCTGTAACAAACCTTCTCTGTGAAAAATGACCCTTTACTCCTACCTGATATATTTGTGAATATTTTATTTCTTTCCTGTCTTTAAACCAGTTGTTCATCCATGTCAGAGCCTTTACTCTTCCCCTGCTGGCTCCCGTTCTTTTGTCCTTGTTTTTGTCTGGATCAAACTACACACTTGATGGCATGTTGCTGGTGACCAATGCTGTAATTTGCTACATCGCACCCTTATCCTTTCTCCTCCCTGTGTTTCTTCTCTTCATCTTCCCTGTTTTCTTGTGCTGAACTTAAAATACAAGTTTTCATGGTCTCTTCTTGATACAGGACCCAGATAGGCCCCTGGTATGTACCTGGGTCTCTAGATCCTACTGGAATGTAAATATCAAAAGCAGAAAGTGTGCTACTATTAGATCTATTCTAAAAAACTAAACCAGTTTTGACAAATTAATTCAAGGAATTAAAGTCATATCAGCTTTAGTTTTGATTAAAGTAAAACCTCTGGTGTTTAGGCTGGCCCTGTCAATTAAGTGGTTTTGTAAGTGAGCAGGAGATTTGGCCAGGCTCTCTGAGGTGACAGAGCTGAGGATGCTGGAAAGTGTAAGATCATCTGTCTTTGTCTCAGAAATAATGCTGAGGTCTTAGTTATGACTTCTGCGTGGACAGACCTACCTTGCAAATCCAGCTCCCTGGAGAAATGAGTTGTTTAGTGGTGGCTCTTTCCACAGTTCTGTCTGTGTTGTGCAGCATGTGGGTGTGCTTCTTCTTTTCAGCTCTGCGCTAATGATATCCTGGATGGAGTTGAGGACCTCATCGATGGGATTTCTCATCTGCCGGAGCCAGACAAGACTCTTCACCCCCAGGACTCTGAGCCCCAGCATAACTCTGGGCATGGGGATGAGGAAGGTGAGACAAGCGGTGGCACTTGAAGCACCAGCTGTCTTTCTCTTGGGAAGAAGATGCATCTTGGCATATGAAAATAGCATCGTAGGCAAAGCACAAACTGGTGCTGTTTCAAAGGTTAATAGATTCCCTATCTGGGAGGAGGGAAAACACAGGGGTTTCTCAGGGTGGTTCTCCCAAGCTTTTTCTCTTCTCACACAATGATGTCATTCTAGCTGTAAAATGGAGCTCTTCCTTGTGACTAATACCATTTAATTACGCTCTCTTTACATCATAGTTGTGGCTTGCTGCCAAAAATACGGCAATCAGAAAGTCAGTTCTGGCTCTTAAGAAGGTAGTTCCGTTTAAGCGGAGAGGTGAGCCCACAGAAGAGGGGGGCGTATGGGTAAGGCACTGACACAAGCTGCTGACATTGCACCCGGTACCTGAATGCTTCTGTTGGGGTCACTGTGTGTGCTGATCTAACGTGGAGATGCTTGCTGGTGTCTTCTCCCATCTGCCAGAAGCAATATGGAGAGAACCTTTGAATTTATTTTTTTTTTTTTTTTTTTTTGATGAGAGGTGGCTGAAGGCTGGCAGAGCAGAGGAGGAGGGGTGGTGTCTCTGATTTCTGAGTACTAGAGGGGTGGATGGGAGTGGGTCAGAGGCTTCAACAGAAAGCATGAATTTGGCTTTATGGGAGAGAAGGCATACAGGGGAGGAATGCAAAGGAGGGTTTGTGTAGTTAAGGCTCTGGCCAGGTTAAACATTCAGGGTATTAGTGTTTGAAGAGTGTAAGTAGCAGAATAGAAGAGGTTGCAGCAGAGACCTGTGGTGATGATGTGCACATGAAAAAGCTATCTAAAGAGATTTCTGTGTCTAATCCTGAGGGAAGAGAAACAGGTGCTCCCATGCCTTTGTGTCAGCTTAAGTTTAAATTCGCAGCTCTTTTCTGTATTGTAGCAGGGTGCTACAAGGGATCCCCATGTGAGAGGCGTACTGGGAAGCAACTTGATTCTCCCTTTGACTTGACAACAAGCTGGAGGGAAGGGGAGGAAGTGGTCTAATATCTGTCCTCTGGAGAAAGGAGCCAGCTGTGAGGTCCCTTAGGGAAGGCCTCTCTTCCTAACTGTAAGTTTCCTGCCCACCAAATCCCAGTGAAGTTCTTTTCTCCTCCCTGTCCTGGGTGGCAGCAGAACAAGTTTCTGAAAATTGTCAGCACCTCTGTCTATGTGAGGGTCTTATAATATGATAGAGAAAGTCCTGGTTACCTGTGCTCACCATGAGCAGTACTGTGTGGGGAAGCACAGCCTCTCTGGCCCCAGCTGGGAGTGTTAAGGGTTCTCATTCTGGCTGCCTGACCTCTCTTTTTCCACAGGAGAGAGTTAACTCTTTCGCTGTCCCTGATGAGGTCATGTTAAAATGTCCTGTGTGGTTTCTGTGTGGGTCTGGCTTTGGTTCAGATTGCTATGGTTTCCCTTGTGGCCAAAGGGAACGAAAATGGCTTTTCTGTAGCAGGGTAGATTTTGCTGCAAATAGTGTGACTGCAGGATCAATGCACAAGCACGTCCCTAGGTAGGAATTTCAGTTCATTCTCGCCTAAAAGCTATTGTGGACGGTTGATGTTTCACCCTGGAGGTGGCTGCGTTTCAGCTGCAGACAAAGTCTCCATGTTATATTAGTAAAGCACTTTGGGGGATCTTTGAAGAGAACAGCGCTCTGCAGATAAATCGGAAAGCCCACCAGCTGTGTCTTGAGTGTACAGCTCTGCTCACTGGCTGCTGCCTAGAAAGGATCTTTAGGAATATAAACAAATATGTGGGCTTTTGGGGATTAGAAACTAATTGGGAGGGAACGGGAGGAGAAGACAAAGGGAGGGTACTGCCCATATTGGGAACATCCGAGATGGCGTTTCAGTAAGCTATGTGGTGTCTTGAGCTAGAAATAATTATCTTCCCCGAGAGCCACTGATCTTCCTTTAATCCCTTTTTCAGCTCCCTTTTGTGAAGTATATCTAGGCACTACAATAAAATCACAAATAGGAATGTGTAGCTAAGCATCCCACCTATCCAAATTCAGCCACCCACTGGGCAGCAGTAAGACCAGATATATTTGTCCCAGCAGTGAAGTAAGTAACTTTTACACAAACACCGGAAAAAGGACAGCTTTTTTGCATTTCTTGTCAATTTATTTTTTTGCTAGGAATAGTCTGTGCAAGCGTGAGAATGACAGCTGAATAATAGGGACTTCCCTTGTGTCTTTGGAACTATCATCAAAAAAACGCATTTGGTCGTCTTAGGAAGTTGGTGCCACCGCAAAACCCCCTTCAGAAGGAGTTGCCCCGGCCCTAGGGGGAGTACACAGCAAGATACGAGGCAAAAGCCAGGCACGACCACAGGCAGAGGCCAATTCTTCTGAAACTCAGCCAAGTTTGCTATCTTAACCATAACTCCTTGTGTCCTGCAGCGCTTGCCTGGTTGTTTAAATGTATTCTGGCCTTCAGGGGTTATTGTCCTCCTGAAAACTGTTGGAACTGGGCAGCTAGACCCAGCATCTCGATGAGTCTTTAAAGACCATTACAGCACTCTAGTGCTTTGCAACATGAAATGCAAACAGCTACAAATGAATTAAGCCTCTACTAGGGACAGAAATACCTTCTTCTCTCTCCCAAAGCCTTATTATGCTTTGGAAGCATTCCCTGAAAGCCAAGAGTGGTGGGGGGTGAGTCCCAAAGACAAGAGCTCCTCCTGGAGACTGCTTTGGCAGCAGTTCTTTCCCTGTGAACTGAGAGGCTCCAGTTCAGCTGTTTGTGACTCTGGCAGCCCTGTGCAGGGAGGAGAAGGGGTCTCAAATGGGTAGAGACAGACCATTTAGGGCTGTCCAGGCATCTTCTGTAACCTTCACGGGAAACCTGTGTGCAGACAGGTTTGGTTTTTTGAAGAGCAAGGCTCAGAAGCCTGCCTCTGAACAATAGCTGAGACCCTCCAGCTCTTTGCCAGGTAAAACTCATATCTCCACGTGTCAGGAGAGCAGAGGAAAGCCTGCTGTCTTGGCTGCCTCCTGGCATCGTGTGCCAAAAGTCTGTCTATTATAGCTGGTCTCAACCTGTTCTCCATCTTTCCTGTCAGCCTTAAAAGAAGATTTCCTGAATGACCCCTTGGTGGGAAAGAAAACGGACCAACTGGGACTGCCTCAAACACTGCAGCAGGAGTTTTCACTGATCAACGTGCAGATCCGAAATGTCAATGTGGAGGTAGAGTGTTTCCTTTTGCTGGTTTTTTAGGAGGGGATGTGGGCAGCCTGGCTCATTGGAGCTTTTTGAGGGGAACCTTTCTTGCTGCAGTGACTGCTGTCTGTAAACAAGGTTTATTTTGAGCTGTAGAGATCCCCTTGGGCAGGGGTAGTAGGAAAGAGGATAATCCCAGACACTGGGAGCGAGGGAAGTGTTTCAGCACAGTAAGTACACTGGCACTGGTCCCGAGAAGGCTGGACGGTGTTTTCCTCTCTGCCTAGACTGCAGAGTGGCTGATCTCATTTCAACTGTTTCTGAACCTGATCTGCCAAGCCCTCCCTGTCCTGCACTCTCTCCCTCAGTTTTGGCATCTCCCTGGCATGCCAATGCCTCCTCTCCGCGTGGAAGCCGGCTGGAGGCACAGCACTGTACTGGGATGGGAGGCTTGAAGCATCTGCCTGTCTCCTGTGGTTTCATAGCTCATGGCATGACCCTGATGCAGTTTTCCGAGACAGTAGTACATGATCTTAGATGGTGCCTGTTACTGCTGCACTGGGCCTGGAGTTCTCCAGGGCCAAGTGAAGCGGGCTGGGGTGCAGTGGCTTTTGGGATCCTGGCACTACCTGGACGATCCAGACGCTGGGATGCTGGACTGGCAGTCTGCTGGTGCCAGCCAAGTCTGTCCCCATCTGCCTGGGGTTTTTTTGCTGTCACTGTGCCCTTGAGAACAGCATGACTTCGTCTTACCGGGCGTGCAGAAGAATCAGCCCCTCAGCATGACTTTAAGCTGCTATAAGTTTACAGGTCCTTGGAGATCTAACTACAGAGCGATTGCTTTTCCTCACACAGATGGATGCGGTGAGTCGTAGCTGTACAGTGTCAGTGCACTGCGGCAACCACAGAGTCAGGATGCTGGTGATGTTCCCTGTCCAGTATCCAAATAACGCTGCACCATCCTTCCAGTTCATCAACCCGACCTCGATCACTGCCTCCATGAAGGCAAAGCTGCTGAAGGTGTGTGGGGAGTGTACACTGTCTTTATAAATATACAAGCTGGGCACTTGATGGTTAGATTACTTGTGCAATAAAACATCTGGCCTTGCTGAAGACACAGAACCATAGAATGGTTTGGGTTGGAAGGGACCTTAAAGCCCACCCAGTGCCACCCCCTGCCCTGGGCAGGGACACCTCCCACCAGACCACGTTGCTCCAAGCCCCGTCCAGCCTGGCCTTGAACCCCTCCAGGGATGGGGCAGCCACAGCTTCTCTGGGCAACCTGGGCCAGGGGCTCACCGCCCTCACAGCAAACAATTTCTGCCTCAGATCTCACCTAAATCTCCCCTCTTTCAGCGTAAACCCGTTCCCCCTCGTCCCATGGCTCCCCTCCCTGCTCCAGAGCCCCTCCCCATCTCTCCTATAGGCCCCCTTCAGTACTGGAAGGGCATTATAAGGTCTCCCCAGAGCCTCCTCTTCTCCAGGCTCTTCTCCATACCACAGGTCAGTTTGAACTGATATGTTGTGGAGCTCCTAGGGGTGAGGTTTTTGTTGGCCTTGCAGCCCAGTATTTGCCTTTTTCCACTGGTGCTTTTTAAACCTGTGTTCTTCGCTGCTACTCTGTTCCGGTGTGATGTGTATTGCGTGAGGATCCCTAACATCTTTCTCCTCACACAGTTGCCCCCAGCCCCGTAATAGACAAAATGACCAGCAAAGCATCCAGCTGTGGAAAGATAGTATTTTTGAACTGTGATGCTGCTTCCTGCTCTCCTGTTTTAAAAATGAGGGGACTTTTTACGCAGACCTCGCTAATTCCAGACCAGGCGTTTGATATATGGGGTGGGAAGTTCCTATTGCTGGGAAAATCCTTTCCCCAGCAGCAAGTTGATGGATCATTTTGGATTTCTTCCAGGAAAAAAAAATGATCCAATTTGCCACAAACTGGCGTGGAATGTATGGGCTACAGTAGAATAGAAGCCCAAATCCTGGCTGAGGGTGTGCTGAATCTAGGTGAACCCTCAGTGCTCTGATCAAAGCTCGCATCAGTTCCTCAAAGCAGACAGCGCACCGGTGGGCCAGTGCAGCTCCAGTGGATGTTAGGGCATGTCTTTGGTCTCTCTGTATCCTGGTATCTTAGTTGTTCTGCAGACAAAAAAGGTTGTGGGGAAGGTGTGGCTGTAACCATGATTCAAGCTGCATCTTGTATGTATTCCAGATACTGAAAGACACTTCTGTGCAGAAAGTGAAGCGGAACCAGAGCTGCCTGGAGCCCTGCCTGCGTCAGCTGGTCTCCTGGCTGGAGTCTGTTGTGGTATGGAGAACTGCGTGGGCTTTCTGCCCTAGTTTGTTGTCTTCTCCCAAGTCCCGCACCTCTGACTCTGCAGTGAGAGTCCGGCCTCATTAGACGTGTTAAATAGACCCCTGTGACTGGCCATTACATTTGTGTAAGCGCTTCTGGTTAATGTTGAAGAAAACTGAACGGATGATTAGATGCATTTTGTTTCTGAAAATTGGGCCCTGAAGGTTTTCTGCTTTGTGGAACTCTGTGTGCTCACCGATATTCATGTTAGCAGGAATGGCTGGGGGTCAGAGCATCTTACTGGTGCATGGTAGCTCCCCAGCTCTGAATATATCTCACTGAGTGCCAGGGCATGGTTATCATCTGTGAGAGAAGATAAGAGGCCTCAGGGAGCTGCTGGCTTCATTCTTGTCTGCAAGGCAGTGGCAGATGTCTTTACCTTCTCAGTTCCAGTCAAAGATCCCGCTAGTCCTATTCTAGGGTCTTTGTTTTCTTCCCTTGGAAAAAAAAGAAAAAAAAGCTGTGAAAGTCTGTCTTTTCTGAAGGCTTGTGCTGGGGTTATGTAGGGATGATACTGCAGATAAATCCAAGTCACACTCTGCCCTTAGCTGAGAGATCTGCGATACCTACTCAGCATCCCAGTGTCAGGTATTAGGTCTGTGTGTGGGTGAAGTGTAACTGGAGTGGGTGTTTTTAGCATTCAGGAAAAGATTGGAGAGTCTCCTCGGGTTTTCTTTTAGAGAGATTTTGTTTATTCAACACGAATAAAGGTGGTTTGTTTTTTTTTTTTTTTTAACATGGAAAGGCTTAATTCTGTTTGGTTTCAGCAGTAATGTTGTAAGATTGGGAACTTTCTCCATTGTATGGAAATCTGATGACTCAAGCCAGGCACTGCTACCTTTAAAGAATTCCATTAAACCTAAGCTGTAGTACTCTTTATCCAAATAAAATCAGATTTCTTCCAAAATTCCTATGGATAAGCCTGAGGTGCCCCAGTATTTCATACCACCTGCCTTCCTTGAGACTCCCAACCTGCATTTGACACCCCACAGTTCTGTAGTATTCCTATTTGAGGAGACTTTGTCTCACTTGTATCATTGAGGTACCAGGTTTGGCTCAGCTCCCTGTGTTGAGAGTCCTGTCCAGAGTCTGAAGGTCAGATTTTCTGTATACTTTCCCACTGTTTCACCCCAAGTTAAGCTCTGCATTTCAACATGGCTATGGTGGGAGAGAAATCTCTGGACGAGCAGCCAGAGAAGCCCTTTCCTCAAAGGTGAATGTGTTTGCGAGTGCCTTTGCAGCCAGAGCAGTGACTGAGCCCTGTGCTTCTGCTCCGGCTCAAAGGCCGAGCACCTTCCGTGAGGCTGCGTGGTGCTTCCATGCCCAGTGCTCCAGCTGGGTTTCTTTCCTGTGGGAGTGTGACCTTGGCTACCTTCTGTTTCAGAACCAAGAGGACAGCACGTCCAGCAATCCCTACGCTTTGTCAAACTCCGTAACACCCCCCTTGCCCACCTTCGCCCGGGTCTCCAATGCCTACGGCTCCTACCAGGACTCTAACATCCCATTTCCACGGACCTCTGGAGCCAGATTCTGTGGTGCAGGTTAGCCCCATCGCTGATACGTTACAACAGCTACCCGGGGAACGGTCCTCTTAATGTCTTGGGGAACACTTGCCTGTGAACAAGACGAGGCTTTGGTCACTGCCATGCAATGAGTAAGAAATGGTATTAAAGTAGCGATGTGATAAATGTATAGAGAATGAGACTAGTTAGCAGCTGTTTGCAGTTGGTGTTGCGTGTGGGATTTTAGGATTTGGAAATCTAGGACTAGTTGAAGAGATGGCCTTTGGCTTGTGTATGCCAGAGACAGGCCTTTTACAGAAGACTGGGAATAGCTGTTTTCCTTGCCCAGTTCTCTCATACCAGCATCAAACTGCTGGTCCTGTTCTGGCTTTCACTCTTCACAAAATTACTGTGATTTAGGGTTGAACTTACCCCTTGCTGACACTGTATTCTTGTTACTAACCACTCTTTTCTCATTCTGCACCCTTTTCTGTTATCCAAAATAGCTTCCCCTAGGTCATTGGGAAATTTCTTCTAAATGGGAGTGGGAGTACAAACTGGGTCTCTAGGAGAGTGTACAGTGCAAAGATCATCCTTAAAAAACAGGCTAAGAGCTGTTAAGTTTCGCTGAGCCGTTTCAGATGCAAGCATGTCTCCTCCGGACCTGACCGCATCCCAGTTTGATCATGTTTTGAAAGGTGCTTTTTGTACAGGCCTCACCAAATTCCCAGCAAAAGTAAAACAGAGTGGTATTGCACTGAATAGGCTCAGTGAAACCTGCTAAGTCCTGAAACTCTTGCAAGAGTGGGCGGCTGAAGACACTTGAGATGCTAACAAATGGGATGAGGCTTGTGAGAGGGTGCTTTGGAGGTGGCTTTAGATGGCTTGGGTTATCCTCTTGAAGAGAAGAGTCATAAAAAATGCAGTGCTTTCTCTGCAGAGCTAAGCATCACCTCACTTGCCTCTGCCGTATCAAAGTGCTTGACAAGTTCTGGTGGAAGAAGCATGAGTACGTATTTGCTCATGTTCTTTTACTGTCTTTTCTCTAACATCTGTAAGCCACTTGAGTTGGTGCTTTTAAGACAGTTGCCTCAACAAAACATGCTCTTTAATGGGTTCGCAGGGAGTAGATTTGGGTTGAGAAAATGAGATTGTCAACGTGTAGTTGAAAGCTCAGAGTAGCGGATAGGCACCCAGCCCTTTGACTCTGCCTTAAATGACCGGGTTTCCCCATGTAAACCACCCCTGGGTAATCTGCTCCTCCTTGTGTGATCTTTATGCCGTGTCCTGTCTCTTCAGGGTACCTGGTGTATTTCACGAGACCCATGACCATGCACCGTGCCGTGTCCCCAACGGAGCCCACCCCCAGGTGAGTACCCTACGTCATATTTGAGGTGTTCCACTGTCATGGGCAGGAAGGCAGAATGTCACGTCTTACACTGGAGCTACTGACCCTCAGAAAGTACTGACCTC
Source organism: Larus michahellis (assembly GCF_964199755.1). Taxonomy (NCBI): domain Eukaryota; kingdom Metazoa; phylum Chordata; class Aves; order Charadriiformes; family Laridae; genus Larus; species Larus michahellis. Next base: position 21,171,188 of record NC_133899.1, read on the forward strand.
TAGTGTTAGCTGTGTCCTTGACACAGAGGCCGGTCCCTTATGTCACTGGCCCGCAGCAGCAGAGACCCCTCCCTTCAACACACTTGAAACGTTGCTAGCAGCTTGGGTTAGTGGAGATGTCAGCATGAGCCTCCAGGGAAATTGGGTGGCTGAAAGCTCCTGAAAGTGTATTCTCTTGTTTCCAGGTCCCTGTCAGCTTTATCAGCGTACCATAGCGGCCTCATCACTCCCATGAAGATCCGCACGGAGACTCCAGGCAATCTACGTTTGTACAGTGGGAGTCCAACACGCAGCGAGAAGGAGCAGGTCTCCATTAGCTCCTTCTACTACAAAGAGAGGGTAAGTATCAGACCAAAAAACCTTTCCCAATACTTCAGCTTTTGTGATCTGTATTCCTTTCATATAGCTGTGAGCATTGCTGGTAACAGAAGCTTCATATTCCTCTCAAGGAGACATCCTTTTACAGGCAGCTCTGTAAAAACGTCGCATGGATTTATCTTCTGGTAGTAACTTCTTTACTGATCCTCTCTAGCATTTGACCTGCTTATTTTGATATCTCTCTACACTGACCATCACAGCTTCCTTCAGTGCAGTGCACTGTCTCCCTTTGCAGTACGTTAGGGTTAAAATCTCACACATGAGAAGTTGTAGTCTCCAGATAAGCACACGTAGGCAGTTCTGCTTTTCTCAGTACTCCCTGATATGTAGAACTGCAAAGGGTTGTGGCTTTTTGCAGCTTACTGACAACCTCTCCTGGATTATGGGGTATATTTAGTTATTTCTATTACAGGTGTCTCTTTCAGGGATATGTGCCCCTTTGGACTTTTTATTTAAACAAAAATCATTCTTAACGTGATTCTCCAAAGATCTTCCAATCCACACACTTCTGGTTTAGGTGTAGGTCTTGCCGTTGTTGCTGTTTACAAGCAAGGCGTTAGGGGAGAGTGGGGTTGTTTCCTTGCAGGATATAGTGGGCGAGCGAGACCTGTTGGTAATTTTAGGGTGGCCGTAGGGTAGTTCTGAAGCAGCTGAGGGCCCCGTGTGCCTGGAGCAAATGCTGTGGGATTAACAGTCCGTGCAGCTTGCTCAGAAACAAACTCCTTGCGCTGTAGCAGCAGGTGAAGAGACCTGTAAAAATAAGCTGAGCTTCCACCCGGAGCCTGAGAATTCAGGGCATTTGAGTAGTTTGCCCACTGTCCGTGTGGAGGGCGCATGTCTGCTGCGACAATGGAGAACTTCCAGGTACCCCAGGGAAAGCTGAGAACTGTCCACACTCTGCTGCGGTGGAGCTTGGGAACGCCTGTCCCAGGAGCAGAGGGAGAGTCAGAGCCTTGAGCTCTCATCTCATCTCTGGGCACTGAAAGAGGTCTTAATTTTCCAGTAGTCCCGGACGTGACAGCTGACTCCTCTCGGACTGGGTCCTGCTTATGTGATGTGAGTTAGTCATTGCGCCTACCAGCCATGGGGCGAGCCTCTCTCCCCATTGCAAGCTTTGCCTCCCTACAGACCCCAGAAGACTCTCAGAGTCCCCGTTCCGTTTTTTTTTTTTCCCCCAGACAAACCTTTTGATGAGAAGAGAAAATGGTGGTGCCTGGTACAAGAATTCCAGCCTGTTCTAGTCTTTGCAGCAGAGTTTATTTAAAGAGCTACCTCTGTCCTCTGCAGCGTGCTTGTCTCTGACACACAGCTCTCTAAGATGACAGACAAGGCTAAAAATAACATGTGGAAGCAGCTTGGTGCAATTTCATGTGACCTGTCTCCCAGCCCTTGTATTGATGGCGACAAGATTTTTGTCGGGGGGAGAAAAAAGTCGAGAGAACAAAGCATGTGTGTAGCCGTGTCTGCTGAAAGCTAGAGAAAATTCCTGTGTTCCCCTTTCCCCTGCCAAGCTATCCCCTCGCGTGCTGGGTTGGAGGAAGTGTAGGGGCCCTAGCAGGGAGATAGCTCGAACGTTCTTGCAGATGAAATGGTTTTAAAAAAAAAAACAACGCTTATCTCCCTTCAGCAAAGGTTTTCTGATTCTTCAGGAGTTGATGGTTGTGGCCTCTGTTAGATCGATGCTACATATTTTTATGTCATTTCGTTGTGAGCATTTTGAAAAGCCTAGACTCTGAGTCTAGTTAGCCTCCCTGCTCCGAAGCTTGGATTTTATATTTGCATTAAATAACAATGGAAATTTTTGGATGTTGAACTCTCACGTTATATAACTTCAGGCCCAAAACTGAATTTGTCAGTGATAACCAGGTAATCAAATCCCATGTAGCAGCGACTGGCATCGCTGCCGTTAGCAAACAAATAGAATTTGCCCGTTGCTAGACAGGAAATATGTCATGTTCCCGTACAGGTAGGGGAGCTGCTGAACCCAGCAGAGATCTCCTTAGTACAGCAAAATGAAACTAAACCTGTCACTGAGCCTTTCTGTGCTCATTTAAATGTGTGTGTATACATATATATACATATATATATACACAAAGACACACACATATATATATCTTTCTCACTTTTTATTCACACATGCACACTCCTTTTTTCCTCCCTCTTTTTCACTCCTCAAAAAAAACCCACCAAAGAATAGTAGTCAGCAGAAAGGAGAAGCTGTGTCTGTGCAGTGGCGGTGCCATCACCGTTTCAAACCTGGATGTTAAGGAAGGTGCCATGGCTGTGTTCTAAGCCCCCTGGTTAGAGGGTTTTGCCAGTGGGGACCTGGGGACAGCTCAGCCTTGCCTGAGAGACAGCCGTAGACAGGGGTGGTGGCTCTGGCGTCCTCATGCTTCCCATCGGGGAATTTGGTGGGGCTTGGGAACCGCTGCTTCTCAGGAAATCCCTCAGGCTTTGCCCGGTGCCCACCTGGTTGAGACCTCTCAAACTCACAGCACATGGGGGCGTAGGCTGGCAGCAGTGGCTGCCTGCAGGAGAGCAGGACTTCACAGGGGGACCGAGCTGCGTTTTCCTTCTACCAATCCATTTCTCCTTCTCTTGTGAGACCTGGTGAAGGAATACGTAGCACGAAGCTGCAGTCTTCTCCTCCTGGCTCCTTCTGTGGGGCCCTGCAGCCATCCTCACCCCTTGGCTCCCTGTCTGCAGGGTTCTCCCAGCAGTGAGGCGCAAGGGAAGGTAGAGGCTGAACGCATGGCTGATGGTCCTGACTGCTTATCATCAGCTGAAAATAAATGTTAAATATATTGCATGAGATACAAATAACCCTTTTCTTCCCATTTTTATTGTGTTGACTCCTAAAGAACTGTAACAGACTTTCATTTTTTCTCAAGTGAGTGCACAGTAATGTGCTTTGAGAGATTCCATTTATTGTTGCTATAATACTACGTTCAGTATTTAATGAAATGTCTGCAAGTTTGTAATGAAAGCCTACTTTGGAGCTATTCTGCATAGTCAATCAGTGAATTTGATTGCTCAACCTGAATGAGTTCCTGAACCCATAATGGCAATTTCCACCTGGCCTTGCCAAGTAGCAGGGTCTCTGCATCCCTTCTAATAATCCTGACGTGTGGCTTTTATTGTTTGAAATGAAAGTGAACGGTTACAGCAGGTTCCAGTGAATGAAGTCCTGGAGGATGCCGAATGTTAAAGGGATGTCTGAGGAAGCAGAGGTGTTTATTTACCTTCCTGTGCCAAGGCGCTGGGCAGCTGCGTTAAAAATTATGCAGTTTGCTGCCTTCCTCTTGAGCCAGACGGAGTAAAACTGGTTAGAGTAGGAACCTGGCATGTGGGGCACCAGGGTGTTGTCCTCTGCTCTGCTGTCAGTTCATGATATGAACAAGGTCACATCACTGCAGTTCAGTGCTTCTTGCAGTAACACGGCTCTGCGTGGGAGACTTCATTCTGATGTGCAGTTGCTGAAGTCTTCCACCGCGGCTGGTGTGGGGCACAGACGCAGCAGCCCCGGCTTGGCCAGGGCCGTAGGTAATGTTGTATAGCACAATTGTGTGTGGATGAAAGTGGGGGGATCTTGGTTTGCAACTGTTCTTTGTGTAACAGAACCATTGGGAACAGTATCTTTTACTCTGCTGGTTCAGGGCACTTTTCATTTCAGTTTATTTACCTTTGTCTTTAATTTTCTTGGTGTCTTTCTTCCCTTTTCCTGGGTATAACGTTTTCACATACAGATGTCTCCTCGTTCTGCCCGGCGACGTTGGTCCATACAAGCAATTAACGACTTCCCGGTACTGTGCGCTGTGCTAATACTGTCCTTGATATAACCCTGTCTTCTGCCCGAGGGCCCAAGAATAAAATGCCACCTGCCTGTCTTTGAGTAACCTGCACAGAGGTGGGGGACTTGCGCTCCACACAGGGCCTAGGGCTTCAGGAAGAGTGGATGCATACGTAAGTGGACAGGAGCAGACGTTGGTTTGCAGGGTACAAACACTGACCTACAAACATGTCTATTTTACCTGGCCTAGCAGTCGGGAAAGGATGCCAAGGGGTAGTTTGAAGTGTAAGAAACGATCCAACCTCTAAGAAACAGAAAGTGCACGGCAGAGGAGCTGGATGATTATTATGCATCGTCAACCAACTGATGAGACTGACATTAGAGCACCTCATTTCTGAGAAAGATGAAGCCTTGCTGGAGAGGGAGGATCACTTAAGAGCTGTGGAAGAAACAAACTGGTTGAGTTGCTGACAACGATCTGTCATCTCATTAAAATGAGCTACCTCTTCTCAGTGCAAGGCGCTGTAAAGCCTTATTTCTTGGAGCAATAAATAGAATTTCTCCTTAATTTGTGATCTTCCCCCAGCCCTTGGAATTGCACCGAGTAGTTGCGCTTCCAGCCACCCTGGCAGGTACTCCCTCCTCCTGGCACCTGCTCTTCCGACACCGCTTTGACAGTCGTTTTCCATTAGTCAGGTCCACGTGTCACTCAAGCTTGCACATCGTTCATGTGAACGTCTTGATGATATCAGCATTGCTCAAGCTGTGCTGTAAATTTGGGCGATTACCATCTCATCACTCATTTGCCAAGCATAGGCAAAGCTTAGAAAACTCCGTTTCAGTTTAAAGATGATCTCTTTAGGTCTGTTTTTCTTAATGTGTGGGTGAACAACTGCTTTTTCACAGCTGCTGTCCTTCACGCTCTCCCTTCATAAGACAGCAGGGAATAAAATAGAATCCTGTAACACCTAATTTAACTTGGTATAATAGGATCAAAGCCTTCCTAATTACAACAGCTCTAAGACTGTACTAGCAAATAATAGGTGAAAGAAACCAGAAGTAATTTACTTGACTCCATCAAGGCTTTTTCGCGAAGAGCTAAGAAAGAAATGTGAGCAGTGGAGGCAAGAAATGAAGTTCTGACTTGGATCAGGAACAGACTGAAAGAAAGAACACCAAGCAAGGAAGTTGCCAGCTTGTGGTGTGGTAGGTTGTGGTGCACAAAGGGCCACAGTTTCATTCCCTTACCACTGGCGTGGAAGGAGGAGCAAGCAGTGATGTGATAAAGTTATAATTTTGTGTAACGTATACTTAAAAATGATATACGGATTAGTCCAAGCCTTGAAAGACTGATTGTACTTGTGGATAACCTTTGGAAGAGGCTAATCACGCTCTCTAAAGTGGACAGTAGTGCCCAAGGTGAAGAGGCAGGCATGCCCGAAGAGAGGTTTGGATTATTTGTGCACACCAGATGCCCTCCTCCTGGGTGAAGAGCTCAGCATCGCTCAAGGAGCTCAGGGGAGCAAGACCTTAGCAAGTCTAGAGGAAGGAATAATTCCTTCTTTCTAGCCTCCAGTTCAGAAATGCCTCTGCTTCCGGGCAGGTGCCAGCTATTAATTGATGGAAGCTATAAAGAAATATTCCTGCTGTGGGGCACTTGATTCCAAAGTGCCTCAGATTTGTTAGCCCCTTTGTGGAAGTTGCCTGGCGCTGTGGGAGATGCTGGAAATAGTAAACGTTGATTATTTTGGAGAGAAAATGCAGGCAGTGCTGCATGACCTGCATGGGGGAGTTAAACTGTAGGCAGTTGTTCAGAATAAAGGAGCATAGCTTTCTGCAGGGAGGCAGCAATTTTTAAATTTTGTTTTAAAAAATAGCATTGGAAGCAGCTTGAACCTGACTTGGAGCAGGTTTAACTCTTTATTTTTGCGAATGTGTTATTACAGCTTAATCTTTGGCATCAAGTCTGTTCCCTTCTGTCCACAGCCCTTCCCTTTGCCCTACCAGCACCAGGTTTATACCACGAACCCTGAAATTTTGCATATGCTGATGTGAAACAGGCGCTTTACATTTCACGATGCTCCTTAGAGCGCTGCCTGCCTCAGCAGGATCCAAAGACGCACACACCCAAGTGCCGAGCATCCTTTCCGAGCAGGCATGCAAGCCTTTTGGAACTACTTCTGCTGAGTACGCAGTGATGATGGTGGTTGCTACGAAGCAGTTGGTGGCTTATTCTTGGGCTATCTGTTTCTACATGTAACCCATTTAGTGCCATCATTATCACCTCAGATTGCAGCAAATTACCGCCTTGGGTACGGTAGTGCAGGTGCAGGCTGGCTTTTTTAGTCATTATTCAGTGCTGTTCCCCGCTGTCACCTCCAACCCCATGATTGTCATAAATGCTCTGGTTTCTTTCCTTCTGGTGCTCTGAGGAACTGATGAGTCTTAATTTGCTATTGCTGTAGCTATTTTCTTTTTTTTTTTTTTTCTTCCTCTCCTTAAACTCTCAGGAGCAGCCGGGTAGATGCAGTTCTCCTTGGCATGGATTCTAGGCTGCAGAAAGAGCTAGAAGTGTTGGGGGCAGTGCAGAAGACCTGTGTCTTGGACCTTCAGCTCTCAATAGTTAGCTTGGTGCACGCATGTTGATTTCTGCTTCAGCTCTAAACGTTGTCTTCCCCACTCCCCCTCGTGACCTGTGCTCCAACCCCTAGGGAGAGACGTATTTTCTGTTCTACCCTAATGCCCGTGAGCCTTGGTGGCACCTTTCCGTAACACTGTAGTGGGAGCTTCTCCTAGGAGACGAGGTGAAGCAGAAGGGAGAGAGGAACCTTGTGGTGGACCTTGGCCCCACAGACCCAAGCTAGAGCTCTCCTCGGTAATCCCGGTTAAAAGCACTCAAATGCTACCTGGTGGAGAGCTAGTCCTGTAATTAATGCCAGCAATTATTTTGTTCAAAGTTGAGCTTCTGCTGCCAATGGCGATGAGTTTTTTACCTCATCCATGATGGTTCCCATAATTCTGATCGTAGTTTTTTTTTTTTTTTTCCTGCTGCTTTATTGCTGTAGCTGAGGCAAATCTGAATTGCGAAAAAAACCAGACAAGTTTAACGGTGGCTGTACATGTGGCTTTATGGATTTCATAAATTCATCGAAGGGTCAGGAAGTAGTGCTCATGGAAGTATAGTACTGGCAGGGCGCATGGCCGTCGACTGACTCTCCTCCAGCAGCTGCACCAGTAAAGAATTAGGGCTTCCCTTTTTGCCAGTAGATAGGCAGTGCTAGGAGGAAGAAAACAGGACAATTTTGTTGTGAGTCTTAAGTTTGCAGGGGGTTCTGATGCATTGAGTGTCCTCATTTGTCTGGTGATACGCTAACAGCAAGCAGTGGAAACCATTTGTGGGATCTCTTTTCCATTCTCATCCTCATTTGTTGTCATTCTCCTCAAAAAAAAAAAAAAAAGTGACTGAATTACCTGTGGAAAGTGATATGTGTTGTCCATGTTTCTAGTCTTTGAAATGCCTGTTGGGAGGCTTCTTCAGTCCGCTCTTGCAGAGGGCAGGAGCAGTTGAATCTGTTCCTGGTTGACGGAGCAGTGAACCTGCCTCGGTCAGAGGGAACCCTTCATCGGCTGCGAGTCCTGGGGGTGGCTGGCTTACAAATGGTCAGGAGGTGGCAAGTTCCTCTCCAAATTACCTGCCAAGCTCTAGAAGCCCTTGGTGATAGACCTGCAGAATGCGGTTCTGCCTCTGCAAGCCCGGGTCAGACACAGCGCCAATAACAGCTTTTGATGGGGCAGTGTTGTGAGAAACCTGGTAGCCCTTCCAGGATGGTGTCTGAGCTTTTGCCCTGATGGCACGTCGTTGTGATGGGGCTCCCAAGCTCTGCTCAAGTATTATTTTTTGGCAGCATCGGCAGCTTCTGGCTGCACCCAGGAGATGGGATTTGCCTGCCCTGACAAGGAATGAGGTACAGGTGCCGCTGTTGTTTGGGAACCTTGTTGTAATACAGCCCGCATCCTTCAGCACGGGAAGGGTAGGTACGTTTTTAGGGGTTATTAAAGGAGATATAGTCTGCCTAACAGTAGGAGAGCCGGAGCTGATCCAGACAGCACCTTGATTAGGAGCTGATGGAGCGAAAAGAGTTTGGTCTCCCACCTGACCATGTTCTAGCCACCTTCCACTCCATAGCTCTTCTCAGCTTCAGAACGATGTAGCAGATAAATACTGCAGGTCAGTTCTGCTTGGATGGATTAGGACTTGAGGGGACATGGCAGAGAACAGATTCGTGCCCTAGTCAGCCAGCTTTTCCAAAGCACTGAATGCTGACGGCCCTGTTTCCACCAGCGTTCGGCACCTCTGAATGGTGGGCAGCACTCACGCTCTGCGCCCCTTTACTCTGGGGAGCGGTGGAAGATCAGGGGAACCGTGGTGATGCTCTGTCACGTGGGCAGCCCTGGAAAAATTCACCGTCTTCACGTCTGAAACGCCTTCTTCACTTACCGACAAGCCTGTGCTTGAGCCTCTGAGCCTCGGTCACCCAGTGTCCAGAGTGGCTTCAGGAGCACATTCCTTTTTGCTTCTTGTGACATGTGCTAGCGGTATGCTCAGCGTGGCAACACCTCCTCAGCACATCGGCTTCAGCTGGGGCCAGGCAGGCAGTGAAGGAGGAATTAATTTCTTTAAGGTTCTTAATTTTGTTTCGAAGGGCTTTTTGTGTCTCTGACAAGCCTGCCCAGGTTCTCAGAGGACAGCATGATCGCGGTCAAAGACAGTTTGACGCCCAGCTGTCCCAGAGCTGGCTTGACATCCACAGTAGAGGTGACCCTGATTGCAGGTCTGAGTCCTGCCCTTCTGTAGCCCAGCCTGCTCTTTAGGAGCACCGAGGTGTTGCCTGTGCGAGCTCTGCGGAGCCATCAGCACAGGGCTGCTTTGCTGGCCCCCTCAAAGGTACCATTCTGCTTCAGATAGGGGTGTAGGAACCCCCCTCCCCAAGTGCCTCAGGAGACTCTCCATAACCCAGTATGACCAGGAGACGCTTCCTCGTAGGAGCGTGGGCTCCGTGTGCCAGTGAGGGAACACGCCACAGGGGAGCAGCATTGCAGAGCATCCTTCCCTGCACTCCGGAGCCCTGCGTAGCAGCCAATGCTTCCCTCGGTAGAGCTCCAGTGCCTTCTGCCTGTCGTGCTGCCACACATCCTCTCATCCCTCCTCGAAGGAGGCGCTGGAAGAGGCCAGGATACTGGCCAAATACTCTACGGTGTGTCACACAGCCAAGCTGGCTTTATGCAGCTTGGCGTTAAAATTGCCTCTGTGTCTGCTACCGGGAGTATTTGGGAATCTTGGCTTCTTGTTTTTGTTCCCTTGTGTTGATTCCTCCCCTTTCTTCTACCCCCCCCACCCCTGGCCCCCAACCTTATGTCCTGAGCCAGCCGTAAGTAGCCGTGAGCATGGTAGCTAAGGATCCTTGCTAGGAAAACTTGGGCCCTGCTTTATCATCTGCCAATTATTTGTTTGAAGCTGTTGATAAAGCAGGAGGTGGGAGCCCTGTCCTGGCGCTAAAGAGGGGTGTACTCAAACGCTGAAAGGCGAGACCAGAAGGGACGGTCTGGAGCTCTCAGCTTGCCCTGAAGCTAAGGGCAAGCAGAAGCTGCCTCCCGCATGTCTCTGTGCTGATGTTGGCTGAAGTCAGCGGTGGTCTGTGTGCAGAGGGTTCCCAGACCAGACCTCTACTCAGAATGATAATTGAACCGTCCTCCTGCCAAACCTGCCCAGGTTCGATTGGCACCCCGACGCTGATTTGTTCTCTCATTGGCTTTCACAGGGGAACTCACAAAATACTTTTTGAGTGAGTTTGACCTTGAGCTCGCTGCCTTGACCTGCTTTTCACTTCCTACAGATGGAGATGCTTGTTCTCCTGGGCATGTCATGGATGTTTTCCAGGGTAACACAGAGCCTTCTGAAAGGCAGGTTTGGGTGCTGCTTGCATTATTCCTGACCCTAGTGCTTTGTTCCCTGGCCCAAGAAGCCTGCTGTCCTCCTCCCCAGTAACACGTTGCCGTTTGTTCTGCAGAAATCGAGGAGGTGGAAAAGTAAACGAGAAGGGACAGATGCCAACAACCGACCCATCAAAGCCGCTGGGAAAGTTATTATCCAAGATATTTCCTGCTTGCTGCCTGTCCACAAGCTGCTGGGAGAGCTCTACATGTGAGTACGGGCTGGCATCCTTTCCCAAACGAAAGCAACCATCGTTGGCATCGCTGTGCTTTAATCCTGAAATCGCTCAGCACGAATCTTTAAGTGTTTCTGTGCCTTCCTCCTCTGTTCTTGCCTTCCTGCTTTTTTACAGTATCCCTCTCTGCCTGTGAGAGGGGACTCGTCTCCTATAAATCTGAAAAGTGTGATGGGAGAAATTTGTGGTGGTGTATGGTACACAGAGGTTGAAGCGGCGCGCCAGCATCACCACGGCAAATCTTACGGGTTCAGGTGTTCATCAGCTAAAGGGAGAAGTTATCAGTACAAATTCTTTTTCAAATCTCACGTTAAACTCCACACTTAAATGCCCAGGTTTAAAAAATCACAGTAAATGCTCATTCTTATACTACAAAACTGGTATTAGCTCATAAGGCTTTTTAATTTCGGCAGTATTTGGAATGCCCCATTCTCATGGAGACTTGGTTGTACATGCCAGTGTCTGTACAGCAAGTTCTTCTGCTTTAATGGAAAGGATGGAGAAGTTCTTTGAGTTTTGGTTTTGTTTTTTTTTTTTCCACAAGGGATGTCGTTTTCCAAACTAATTCAGATAGTTATCAAATCTCTGTTCCTGAATTTTTTTCTTCCTTAGCTTTGGTAATACTGTCTGGTCCTTCGCAGAATTTCCAGTCTATGGGCATTCAGGGCAGAAGCAGGCTTCCCTTCTTAAAGGAGGGGGAGGAAAAAAAGAGAGAAAAAAAAATCTTCCTTCTCTCTTTTCTATGTTATTAGAAGTAATGTTCTTTAAAAAGACCCGTTGGACCTTTCTTCCCTGGATGTCTCATGTGTAAACAGCCCGAGCCTTTTCCATTTGCTGTAAGATCTTAAGCAGTAAAAGTGTCAAGTGTCTCGGGAAGATTTGTGACGCTAAGCAGGAAAGCCCGTGTGGGTTTTCTCAGCCCACCTTGCCGGCCTCTCGGAGACTCCCCGGTGGGTGCATTATCCTACCGGAGAACAGGCTGAAGACCAGGCTGCTTCTCCGCAGTGTACTGCCGTGTCCCTCCCGGTCAGTCCGAGCAGCCCAACAGGCTGAACGGGAACAGGATGGTGTTAACTGATGGCACCAGCTTCTGGGGAAAAGAACGAATCTTGGCTTGGTGATAGCCTGGCACAGGTTTGGTCCAATATCTCCCTGGAAGCAGCGCGTCTTAGGATCAATCCCGGCTAGTCTGGAGCTGGACTTGATGTGCAGTGTGTTAGGGAAGGTGAATAGTGGGAGTTGCCAGAAGGATGGCAGTGATCCCTGAATAATGGGAGGAAGGGATGGGATCCTGGCCATGCTCGTGGGCTCATATTGATCTGGAAGTTCTGGGCTACTCACTACTGCCAGGACCGCTTTCCCCCCCATCCCTCTCCACCTTCCTAGGTAATGTGCCAACCAGATCTGAGTTACCTCCTTTCTTTTTAGACTTAATGTGAATAATATCCAGGAGACTTGCCAGAAGAATGCTGCCTCAGCCTTGGCTGTTGGACGGAGGGACCTCGTACAGGTATTATGCTGAATTAGACCTCTTCCTTAGCATGCTGTGCTACCCTCAAACGGCGTGTGCTGTCACCTTGATACCTCAAGAGCCAGCTGGGTTCAGCAGTTGTTTCAGGGACTCTGGTTGGTGAACTGAGGCCTCTGGAACAGCCACAGAGGTGGTCTCTACCTCACTGCCTCTTGGCATCGAGAGATTCCTTCCCAGGGCTGCAAGCAGATTGTGTTACGCCATTTGCCAAAATGAGCGAAGCACATTTTTCAGGGAATTCCTGCAGGCAAAGCGAGGAATGCAGCCTACTTTTGAGTCAGTGAATGGAGTAACTGTGCACACCATTGCCTAGCTGCTGTCAGCATTTTGATTGCTGATTTTGTCTTATTTATGTAACCATTCACGTTGTTCGGTGTTCATCTGCGCTGGCAGGCACCCAGCCCCAGAACAGGGCTGGCCACTTCCCTTCAGCTAGCAATAGCTAGCTAAAAAATGGCTATTTGGGCCCGCGCTTTTCCATGCGATTAGTCCATCGTAACAGGCAGAACATTTGACGGGATTCAGGAGCGCCTGGAAGAGATGGGAACGGGCTGGCACTGCCAGAGGAGCCTGTGCACCTCTCCTGAGCACTTGGCTCTTCCTAGACCTTGTCAGGGAACAGCGTAGGTTTATCTGATCTAAGCAGAAGCAAACTCAAGATGTTGTCTTGCTTCTTGGTGGGTTCTGCCAGACCAGGAGAGAGAAGGTAGGTCTAGTTCCCCTTTGTCTGTCCTTCATCTTGCTGTCTGGTTTGCCCACATTGGACCAGAGCTTGGGTGGAATAACTTCAGCAAGATTTCTCTGAGATACCTCTGTTTCTTGCTTGTTTTTCTTGTTTTTCCCTGTCCCGTGGAACTCTAGCCTGTATTGAGCTCACCTTGTTCCCAGCAGAGATGGAGTACACATAAGATGTGCTCTGTAGCACTGTAGGAAGTGGCATCTTTCCCATTTCCTTTCTGTGCTCTCTTGTATTCAGCCCTGTCCTTGTTTCGGTTTCTCTCCTGTTTCTCTCAGGTTTCACAGTGAGCAGCTGTGGGACTACTGTTCCTGGCTGTTCTTTGTACTTGGAGCACTTGGTTTTTCTTTACGTTTCTGTGTTGTCCGCTCTCTGATTTCTGCTGTCTTTCCGGCACCGTGCTCCTTTTCCTTTCCTGCTCTTTTTTCATGCCAAACTAGGAGCTTTGCTTTTCCCTGGAATATTCTAATTGTCGCATTTTGAAAGGCACAGCAGAAAAAAACAGCCCTAGATCAGTGCTATAGCGACTGAAAAGATGGAGCAATTTTCAGAGGAGAGGATGATAAATGAAGGAGAAATTTCATGTGGAATAGTTAAACTGTTGGAGTAGAAACGGCAAGCTGTACTCCTGTCTGCGCTGGGCTGTGTTAGGAGAACAGAGGTGTTCATTAACGCCTAAGCTAATCAAAAGATACTTTTCATGCAAATAATGATTCACCAGTAAACTTCCTGCCACCAGACATCTCCGAACCCAAGAACTGCCTCAAATTTAAAGCCTTTTAAGGTTTCTGAATAGGAAATGCACTGATAAATCTGTTAAGCTACCCTGACAGGTCTGTGAGACTATAGACTGTTATTCTTCAGAGTTTAACCCAAACTCAAGGCAAGTGGGACAGGGAAAGCTTCGGTTTTGTGTCACTCTATGTATTATTTGTAACACGAAAGCTGAAACTGCTCCCTGTTGCCAGGAGAAAAAAAAAAAAAAAAGGCAAGCTCCATTATTATCTGTCTGTGAGTGAATTTGTGCACACCTATGCCCTGGGAGTGTGATTATTTCTAATTGTAGCTTTGATGCTTTTCCTTCCTGTCTGCCAGGTTTGGTCACTAGCCATGGTAGCCACTGATCTCTGTCTCGGACCGAAGTCTGACCCAGATTTGGAGATACCTTGGGCACAACATCCATTTGGACGTCAATTACTGGAGTCCTTGTAGGTGTCTGAATGCTGGGGAGGGGCTGGGGAATGTTTGCTGAAGCAGAACTCTCCATAACTATGTACGTTGTATGGCATCTTCTCAGGCTTGAAATAGTGCCACAGCCTGTAATTTTTCCTCTCTCAAGCCTGAGCTGCATCGAGGGAAGCTGCGAGTGTGTTTATGACGTGCAGGAGGCAGCATTTGGCCTCCTGTCCAGCGCCCAGGTCTTCTTAGGCTAGCATTGAGTAATAGGCCAGGTGCAGCAGGAGCTCTGCTTTCCAGCAGGCCCACAATGCCCGACTTGGAGATTTTGGTTTTCTGCTCCCCACCTCCTAAATGAGTGTCTTGGTGCAGCTGGTTTGTTCACCTTCAAATTCACTGCTGCCATATAGCATTACTGGGAAGTCATTCTGCTGGTCTGAAAGCCAAGTGTTAGCTGCAGATGTCCTCCTGCCAGTGAATCTGTTCAGGGGGGGACGTAATTAGTAGTTGATGTTATCTCTCGATATACCCTATTTGGAGGCACAGGATTTGTGTGGTGTATTTTGCATACAGTTGCGTGACCTAGCTCTTTCCTACTGTGTGGCAGCAGTGGGAGGGGAGGACAGGTTGTTCTTCGTCGCTCTGAGCCTTTGGAACAATCCAGAAACTTCACAGGCATCCAGAAAACCTTTGGTGGGGTTTTGCTTCCTGATCTAGATGCGGGATGCTTGCATGTAGAGGGTTTTGTCAAAAAGACATTGTGGATGGGGGTGAGTCTAATGGTTCCAGCTTTACAGCCAGTTAAAATCAGCTCTTTGGACGTTGTTCCTGAAGCTGCACAAACTTGGGATAATTGGGTCATGAGCACCGCTGGATTCCCAGAGCTCCCATCTTTCTCCCACCTGTTAGGCCACCAGTGTTTTCAGGAGGAGGAATTGGCTCCTCAAAGGTGTGATGGAAAAGACAACCCAGTCCTGCAGGGCGCACGTGTCTCCTGTAGGCGGTAATTGCGACCCAAATTGATTTATGCAACGGGTTATAAATTAGTTGTCCTGGAGTCTCGATGCTTTAGCCTCTGATTTCTGCCCAGTCACATGCTGTCTGTCCTTTTTCATTTCCCAGGCTGGCTCATTACTCGCAGCTCCACGATGTGCAGACTCTGGCCATGCTCTGCAGCGTGTTTGAAGCCCAATCCAGGCTACAGGGCTGCCCAAACTCCTACGGCCCCTTTCCTCAGCGTGCCTCCAACCTGGCCTCCCACAGCCGATATGTATGATCACCGTTTCTTTCCCATTTGTCTTGCATATCTTTGAACATCTCTCATGTAGATGACATGGTTTCCTCTCCTTTCCCCCTCAACAGCCTAGCTTTACTTCCTCTGGCTCCTGTTCCAGCATGTCAGATCCTGGACTTGGCACCGGAGGCTGGAGCATAGGTACTGAGATCTGGGGAGTAAATGGAGGAATCTGCCTCCCTTCTGGCCTAGGGGGAAGAAGGGAGTTAGTATTGGCTGTGATCGCAGATGTGCTCTGCCGGAGCAGCTTTGCGGGGTTTGGCCAACGTGATGTGACTCCGTGGCTGGAAGTGAGCAGGGTTTGCAGTAACCGTGTCGATGCTCCTGCAGTCCTGCCCCTCCTGACTTCTGTAGCATACTGGCCGACCGGGCTTTGGAGAAACTGTTAGAAACACCCTAGACATACCGAGCTAGGCCCCTGGATCGCAGGCTAACCCAGCGCCAAGAGCTCCCACTGCTGCCTTTTCCAGTTGGAAACAATCAAAGAGAGAGAGACCAGTTTGAACCATTTTGTTTCCCGCCCGGCCATAGCAAGCACTCGGGGTGACTGCCTCCGTGCTGCCTGGTGCCGTAGACTTTCCATAGCCCTAGCGCTTTGCACAGTTTGAGGCTGTTATCCATGCTGACTACTCCTGGTAATTCCCTTGTCCTTCATGTTGCCAGGATTAGCTGCTCCCTCATCTTCCCAGGGTTCAAGGTCAGGCTGACTGGCCTGCAGTTCCCTGGGTCATCCTCCTTGTCCTTTTTGAAGACAGGAGTGACACTTGCTTTCCCCCGGTCCTCAGGCACCTCTCCCAGTCACCACGATCATTCAGTGATTATCGAGAGTGGCTGCGCAATGTCATCAGCCAGTCGATTCCACGGGGTTCAGGGGGGAAAAAGCAACGCTGCGCTTCCTCCTGTTACTGGAGAAGCGGCAGCAGTTGGGAAGGCTGGGTTCTCGGTGCCACGAATACCCGCAGCCTGAGGAGGTTTTCTGCTGAGCTGCGAAGGTATCAAAGACAAGTCACTCGTAAGGGCTGCAGCATCAGAGTCGAAGCTGTTGGCTGATTCCTGGTGATATACACGGCCTGGGGCAGCATCAGCCCTTTTAGCACCAAAGCTGTAACGTTTCAGTGCGGTATCAGGGCATCTGTGACAGGGGGAAGAGAGGAGAATGGGGGTTAACGGCGCTGATGTTGTCTTGTAGCGGTTATTAGCGGTCTTCTCCCTGCCCCCGGGGCAATGCCTTACATACAGAGGCCCCTTTGCGTAAGAGCAGCCCGGTGATGAGAGTCCTCCCTCTCTAGGAAAGGGGAGCCCAGGCCCGCCAGGGCTAGCACTCCCAAACAGACTCCATGGGATTGATTCCCTGGATACTTGTTGTCTAAAGTGGGAGGCAAAAGGGATGCCTCCGTGTTAGGTTTCTCTGCCTAGTCATCCCCGTTCCCGTCCTGTCACCAGAAGTGCAGTAGCAGCACTTGGCAAGTAGAGGTTGGCACGTAGTTTTCTGAGGCAGGGCAGTGGTTGTAGGAATGCAGAAGGTGGTACCGCCACGTCTTAGAGAGAAAACCGGGGTGTGCGAATGTGTGGTCTTCCACGTCTCCTTCCCCACCCCGTTTTTGAGGCGGTTGCGCTCGTGAGCACTGTGCTTTCTGAGGTGCGCTCACAACCTTTTGACGCTCGCAGCAAACAAAGACGCGGAGCAGGCTTCCACTCCCTGGTGCGAGTCTTCCCCGGATGACTTCCGCTACGGAAACCTGATGTATCCTGACCATCGGGAGCGTGAGAAAGACCAGCACGAGAAAAACAAAAGGTAGGTGATGGCGTGCCTCGGGGGGGTACTCAGGGAGGTGTGACTCTGTGCCCAAGTCAGCTGGAACTCTGTAGCCAGGTCTCTGTGGGTGCTGTCCTTTGGAGAAGCTTCATGCTGCAGATGAGCTCTGCTGGGATTGCGTACGATGCGTCTGGAAGTGGCCATGGTGGGGGTCCTGGCGGGCGGCCCACCCATTCATCACACCCTTGAGTGCAGAACAAGTGGAAGGCCAGAGCAGTTGGCATTCAGCAGGGTTTCAGCAACGCGTGGGAAGTCATGTGCTGCTCTTCTAGCAGCGAGAGCTGGTTGCGTAGCCGTCGCTGGGAAGAGGATTGCAACCAGAGGCTCTCAGAGTCAACCAGGTGGATGACAACCCTGTTTATTCCTCTAGGCTCCTGGATCCTGCCAACACTCAGCAATTCGATGACTTTAAGAAGTGCTATGGAGAAATCCTTTATCGCTGGGGCCTGCGAGAGAAGCGGGCCGAGGTTCTGAAATTTGTCTCTTGTCCTCCTGATCCCCACAAAGGAATCGGTGAGTGCCTGCTCCGGCTGCCCAGGCGGAGTCACGGCTCTGCCTGGGGAGCTTAGGGATGAAAAGCGTCCATCGCCCTGCCCAGAGGTTAGCTCTGCCAGGCAATGGTTTTAGCTTTTTCTCAGCTCCGGGTGGAGACGAGGCTTGCAGATGTTGGTTCAAGGCCTTTGTAGACTTGTAGCATCTCTCCAGTGAAGCTGGAAACGCACATACTGCTACGCTCGCAATGTTCAGCGGTTTGTGCTGGTGGCTGTTCTTTATTCCCTCTGAATAAGAGCCCAGACGTGCCCTGTCCTAATCTCCGATTCTGGGCTGAAGCGTCCGTCTACTGCGTGCATAAAATGGCAAGATGTCGAACTGTGGGTGAGCTAGCCAAGAAACAGGCAAACAGAACGTTTCTCCCGAAACATTTTCAGCAGCATTAAGTGCCCCGAACTGCTGCTTAAGGACCGCTGCCAAAATTGTCTTCTCCCTAGGCCTCTGGGAAGAGATGCCCTTAACCTGGGAGGAGAGAAGCAGGTGAGAGATGCCAGAGCAGCAGCAGTTGTCTCACCTTCTCACCTGGGACTCCTCCTGGGGAGTAACTGGAGTGCGAATTGGTGACTTCAACCACGCCATGGCTAACAGTCACGGCACTGGTATACAGTGCGCCTTCTGCTCCCTCCGTGAGGAGAAACAAAGGCCATTCTCGTTTGCTCCTAGTTACACTTCAGAGAGATGTGAGGCAGATGAGTGCAGCGGGAAGCCTTCATCTCCGCAGTGTGTGTCGGCATGTTCTGAGCTAGAAATCTGTCACACCTTCCCAGCCGCCAGCAGTTCAGCCATCAGGGGAATTGGTGGGCCAGGCTGTGCCCGGGCATGCTGATTGCCTGTCTCTCTGCTCCCGTATGGAGACCAAACTGAGACCTCTATAAAATACCATTTTTCCCCCCGAAGGAGATTTGAGGCAGATCTCTTGGGCTGTGGGTTTGGGGAACTCATCTGTTGAACGGGGGGGGGGGGGGGGCGGGGGGGGGCCGTCTTTGTCCATGATGTGGATCGTGAGGGTGGTGAGCCCCTGGCCCAGGTTGCCCAGAGAAGCTGTGGCTGCCCCATCCCTGGAGGGGTTCAAGGCCAGGCTGGACGGGGCTTGGAGCAACCTGGGCTGGTGGGAGGTGTCCCTGCCCAGGGCAGGGGGGTTGGAACGAGATGATCTTTAAGGTCCCTTCCAACCCAAACCATTCCACGATTCTGCCAGCACTAAATTGTCTTGCTCTCCGTTTCTTTCCTCCGGCCAGAGTTTGGCGTGTACTGCAGCCACTGCCGCAGCGAGGTGCGCGGCACCCAGTGTGCCATCTGCAAGGGCTTCACCTTCCAGTGCGCCATCTGCCACGTGGCGGTGCGAGGCTCCTCTAACTTCTGCCTGACCTGCGGACACGGAGGCCACACCAGCCATATGATGGAGTGGTTTCGCACCCAGGAGGTGTGTCCCACGGGCTGTGGGTGCCACTGCCTGCTGGAGAGCACCTTCTGAGCAGTCCTGACAGCGGGGTGCCCGTGAACTGGGTTTAATATTTAATTCCCAAGCCATGTCGAATCAGCTCTGCTCCGCAGTGTCTGGAGGAGATGCCACGGGGAGCTGCAGCGGGATGTCCTGGCGATAAGCTGCAGTGACGTTTTACAGGTGCTTCCAGTATTCCAACGCTTCCCAAGTTGCTTTCAGACCCATTTGACCAAACTCCCCGTGTCCATTGCTGGCGATGGATGCCAGACCATAAAAATTGCTCTCTCCTGCAGAAAGGTGTGTGAATATTGGCTCTTCTCTGTTGGGATGAGGAGGTGTTAAAAAGCTCCTTTGGAAAGGGCTGGCCCGGCCAGAGCCAAACTCGCTCCAGCTACGTAGTGTCTTGCCAGGTGCCTCCTTACGGGAGCTCAAAGTGAGCAAAACAGTCGTCTTTGCACAGTTAAGGCAGAAATAATTCACAAGCGACGGTGAGCTCTAAAGGCGAACTGTAAACTGTGCTCAAAGAGCAAATGGTCCGTGGGACTGTGCCGAGAGTGGCTTCGCAAAATGACAGGGTCCTTATTTTGAATGGCTGTTTACGGGGTTTAGGTTACCCCGTAAAGCAGAAGAACGAAAATGACATTTTTCAGGATCAATTCCTAAATAGCTTCCTACTCGCTGGTCAGTCCCTGCGGCTGGCGTGACACCCAGCCACGCGCCCAGGGGCACGAGGATGAGTTGCTTTCTTCCAGCAGTTTCACTACCCTCGCTCTTGAGGCGTCTCTTGAGGTGATACGATGCACTTTAACTTGCCTGTCCCTGCCTTCTTGGTGACACATCCTTTTGAGTTTGGGATCCACGCGGTGTTCCCATAGATCTGAGGGTGTTTTGGAAAGCTTTTTGCTTCCTTACTGAGAAAACACAAGGAGGACACTTGCTCCGTGCAACTCCTCCTGGCTGTTTTCTCCAGACTCTATGGGTGGAATCAATGAATAATTTGAGATTCGCTTGAGTGATGGGGATGGGGGAGGCAGCAATTTCTAGGCGGGGGAAAAAGGGGTTTTGGAAGGGTGGTGGGATTCACGGAGGCAAAAGGTTTGTGCCTTTTCTCCCTGTGGAGCTTCAATTGGAGAATGTAGGGGAGCTGTTTAGGTGCCGGGGACGCTGCTGGGCGGTTGTGTGCACACCCCGGGCGTGCAGCCCGTGCCTCTCCTGAGCTTCTTCAGCCCGGGCTTTGGTTTTTGGGCAAAGGTGTGGTGAGGGATGAGCCTGCTGGAGTTACCCGGACCCAATCCCCTCCTCCTGCACTTCACCTGCTGAGCCAGGCCCCGTTCCCTGCCCGCTCCCACCCTTTGTGCTAACTCAGCCTGGGGGATCCTGCCGTGGAATGAACACATGGTGTACCTTAAACATGGAAGCATTAAAATTATTTTTTTTTAAGCGCTGTTCTGATAGAACTTGGTGTCGCCATGCTAGTTCTCCCTCCATGGGGAAGCTCTCCCTCGCAGCAGGGGGCGGGGGGGGGTTCAGCGTTGCACCCCATGGCCCTCTCTCTGCACCCCAAAGCGGGTGTCCCGCTCCGGCTGCCTGTGCCCGATGGCGGCAGCGACCTGCAGTAGCTGGCGGGGGTCACTGGCTGCCACCAGCACCCCCAACCCTGGCTCTCACGCCGCCTGCCTTCCTGCAGGGACGATGTGATGGCGTGTGGCACCCCGATGCCGCGCCGGCTTGGGAACCGCCTGCAGGTCCTGATGCACCTCTTGCGAAAACGAAGCCAGGGCGGCGTTCTGAGCTGCCGGCGGATCAAACCCTGCCGTCCTGCAGTTCGGGGAGGCCCCGGGCAGCGTCTGTGCCCCCAGCGAGCTGGCAGGTCCTGCCCGGCGCCACGGTGGCCCTCGGGCGAGGGTGCTCCAGGCCGGGAGCCGCAGGGTGAGGGCTCCCACCCTCCACCTTCCTACGTGACAGCCATTCAGCTCGGAAGTATTTTCATTTCCATGCTCGAGTGCGCGTGTAGGCTGGAAGGGAAAGGAGCCTTGTTATTTAAAGGTGACGGACCGACAGATCGTGGCGTTTATGGGTGTTATTACAGCTCATTACGGTCTATCTCCATAGTATCTGAATACCTCCGAGGTGGAGGGCGGCTGGTGCTTCGGAGGAAGGCGGAAAAGCACTTGCCGTGGCTGTTTGTGCAACCCCGCGGAGGTAGGTGGAATTTCTTCCTGGACACTGCAGGCGTTTGTCTCGCATCTTGCAGCGTGTGCGGCGCTCGCGTTGGGAGCGGCCTTGCTCAACGCGGGAGCGACTCTTGCAAGGAAACAGGAATGGCTTACTCTGGCCCAGCGAGAAGAGAAATGCCTTGCCTTCGCTGTGTTCAACAGCCCCTGTCTGAAATAAATGGGCAGAAATGGGGTGCGCTGCGCCACCCACGCCGGCCCCCTCTGCTCTCCCCCCCGGCGGCCTGTCGTCTTGCCCGCCTTGCTCTTTGGAATAACTTGGCAAAGCACAAAAAGATCCCAAACTCGGGCAAATCTCACTCCATTACAGGTTTTAGAGAAGGGAGCAGGTCTCGGCGCAGTGCCTGCCCGGCTCTGGGGACGCTGCCCCAGTCAAACCAGTTCATCGAATGGATGATCCGCAGACCGTGGTCCGTGCTGGAGAGGGGGGTGGCTCCCCCATACATTCTGCTGGTGCGGGGACTGGGAGGTGTCTAATTAAACTGGGTGCTCGGGGGGAGCGAGCTCCTCGCAGGCCCCACAGGAAGGTTGCGGGCCGTGGCCGGGGCCATGGGACCAGGTCCGTCCCAGACCAGTGCCGATGGGGAGATGCCACTGCTCTTCCACCCTTCCCTGCCCACGGCTGCTGGCCAAGGCAGAGGAAGCCGAGCGCGAGGGACTTTGGGGCGACCCCCAGAAGCTGCTTTGGCACGATGTCCCTCAGCTGCCAGCCGAGTGCGTCCCCAGGGCCGTTACTGGCACGTGGGTGCTGGCTTTCCCGATGGTGGCTGGAAGAAAAAGCTCCCACGACAGCCCCCGCTGTGCCCTTGGGGCCACCGCTGGCTTGTTAAGCCCTTTCTGTGCTCGGCGGGGCTGCGAGGAGCGTGGGCTGCCTTCCCGGCCCTGCTGAGGCTCCGCACGCGGAGCAGGAAGTTTAATCCCTGATGATCAGAGATAGGAGGAATGATGATACGGGAGACGGTGCCAAGGAAAACCTTTCCCTTTGGATGCTGCCCCTCGCAGCATCTGCGCCGGCCCCCTCCCGGCCGCAGCCCCATTAGCCCAGCGTCAGCCTGGCCGGGGCTGCGGGGCCCGATCCTGCCCCGAGCCCAGCGGCGCATTCCTGCCCTCCCTCTCCCTGCGCCGGCCCGTCTGCTGGGTGGGTAAAACCAGTTGGGGAACTGATGAGCCAAAGCCATTCGGCTGCTCTCGTTTCGGCCAAGGCTGATCATCAACTGGCTCTGCTCCCCCCGTGCTGCTCACCCCGGGGGTGGCACGGCGCGGGGACAGGGACAGTGGTGGGGAGGGGCGGCATTTGGTGCTGTTACGGCGGTGTCAGCCCTACAGCTCGTTCCCAGCACTGTCCCTCTCCCGTTGCCACCAGTGCCCGGTGCATCCCTGCTCCAGGGACTGACGTGGCCCCCCTGATCCCCATCTCCAGAGCTGGGGGGCGGCTCACCCGCCCTGGGGACACCCTTGTCCCTTGCCTGGGGGACAGAGTCCCCGCCACGGACCCCAGGAGCCGTCAGCACCCTGTGACGAGGGCAGAGGGGGATGTCAGCTCACAACAGGCTCGATAATGTCCCCAAGGCTGGGGACAGCAAACCCTGCATGCTCGGGAGGGGACGGCAGCAGAGACTCCCCGGTGCACCCTGTGCCGTGACAGGGAACCCGGGGCTGGCAAAGGCTGGACCCCTCCCCTAGCCCCATGCTGGGGCCACCAGCAATGCCCAGCGTGGGCTACCCAAGGGACCTGGACACCCCAAAACCCGCGGTGTCCCGTGCATCCCCCCCCAGCTCCGTGGGCCATCACCGTGGCGCCTGGCCTGCCCTCCCTCGCCCTGGGGTGCTGGTCAGGGCGTGGGTGGGAAGGGAAGGAAATGCCTTTCCCGGGTTTCGCCAGCCCCTGGGGCTGCGGGGAGAGGCCGGGACAGACCGGGAAGCCCACGGGACGCCACCAAGGATGTCCCAGTGGGGTGACAGCCAGGATGCACCCCACGATCCCGTCTGCACCCCGCCATGCAGCCATGGCACCTGCGCTGAGGGTCTGGGGTGCCCCCCCAGCCGGGGCTGTGGGTGCAGCGGGCTCCGGCTCGCCCAGACCCGCTTCCGCCCCCGCGCTCACCCCAAAAAAAACCCTTAATCCTGGCCTGGGAGCCGCCCTGATGCCGCAGGGGGGGGCTGCAGCAGGGCTGAGCGCACCCACCGGCACCCGCAGCGGTGAACGCCACCACCGTCACCGCCTGCACCCGGCCACCCCAACGTTTGCCGGCACGTGGCCTTGTGCTCAAGGGTGTCACCCCAAAGCACCCCCCAACCCCGGTGGCCGCTTGGCAGCAAGGATTTCCCCCCCCCAAAATGGGGAGAAAAGCTCCTTTTTCTCATCCTTCTTTCTGATTTCTCTCTCTGTGATTCTCTGGGGGGATTTGGCGTTGCTCAGCGTCCTGTGTCGTCCCCCCCCCCGGGCTAATTGCATGCGTGAAATTTAATTAAATATTGAAATAAACCTGCAAACAGCTGGGGGGGACGTAGCGCCTCGCAGCGAGGAGCGCCACAGCGGGGGGGTGGCCCCAGGAGGGACCCCCGGAGGGACCCCACTCTCTTCGGGGGTTTCTGAGCAGGGCCTGGGCGTGCCTCTGCCCTGGCCACCACGGAGCTGGGGGGGGGGGGGCCTGGGAATGGTGATACCCCCGAGGGTGCCCCATTCCCCCCCCATAACTCCCTGAGTTGCCCTACACCCCCCAACTAACCCCCCGGGGTGCCCATGTACCCCCCATCCCTCCCTCGAGGATGCTCATACTCTGCTTCCCCCCTCCATAGGGGGGGCACCCATACACACCCATGGGTGCCCTGTACCCCCCCATTCACCCCCCACACCTGCCCTCACTCCCCCACCCATGGGTGCCCCATACCCTCAATTCAGCCCCCCCATCTGCCCCCATTCCCCCCATCACCCACCCCTGGGTGCCCCATACCCCCAATTCAGCCTCCCCACCTGCCCCCATTCCCCCACCCACGGGTGCCCCGTACCCCCCCACCCCCCCCATCCCTACCCCCACTCCCCCACCTGTGAGTACCCCGTACCCCCCCACTCCTCCCCCCCCGCCTTCACTCCCCCACCCGTGGGTGCTCCGTACCCCCAGTTCAGCCCCCCACCCCTGCCCCCATTCCCCCACCCATGGGTGTCCCGTACCCCCAATTCACCCGCCACCTGGCCCCACTCCCCCACCCGTGGGTGCCCCGTACCCCCAATTCAGCCCCCCCATCTGCCCCCACTCCCCCACCCGTGGGTGCCCCGTACCCCCAATTCAGCCCCCCCATCTGCCCCCACTCCCCCACCCGTGGGTGCCCCGTACCCCCAATTCAGCGCCCCCATCTGCCCCCACTCCCCCACCCGTGGGTGTCCCGTACCCCCCCATTCACCCCCGCTTTTGGCCCCAATTCCCCCCACGGCCCCCCCGCCGTGGGTTCCCCATTCCCCCCCCCCTCCCCGAGGCCACCTGCCGCGGGGGCGGGGCCCCCCCGCCCAATCCCCGCCCAATCCCCGCCCCCCGCTCCGTCCCCACCCAACCAGGGCGGGGTGGGGGGGGCGTGGCGCGGCGCGCGGCATATGCATGTATGCAGATGAGCAGGTGCGGGCACAGCGCGGCGGCACCGACCGACGGACGGACCGACGGACGGACGTCCCGGGGGGAGCCGGGGCCATGGCGGCGCCCCCGCGCTCCTTCAGCGCCGCCGAGGTGCGGTCGCGTTGCGCGCAGGGCGCCTGCCTGGTCCGCTGCCGCCGCCGCCTCTACGACCTGAGCGGCTTCGTGCGGCTGCACCCGGGGGGGGAGCAGCTGCTGCGGAGCCGGGCCGGCACCGACGTGAGCGCCGCGCTGGACGGGCCCCCCCACCGGCACTCCGCCAACGCCCGCCGCTGGCTGGAGCAGTACTACCTGGGGGAGATGGAGAGCGGCGACGAGCAGGTACCCGCGGCGACGGGCTGGGCGGGACGCGGCGTCTGCGGGGGCTACGGGGGGTCCCGGGGCCGGGGGGTCCCGGGGCCGAGATATATAGGGTCCATAGGGTGTCCCCGGGGCTGGGATATACAGAGTCCATAGGGTGTCCCGGGTCCGAGGTGTTCCGGGTTGTACAGAGTCTACAGGGTGCCCCAAGGCCGGGGTGTCCCGGGTCCGGGATATACCGGGTCCATAGGGTGTCCCTACGTCTGGGATATACCAGGTCCGTAGGGTGTCCCAGGACCAGGGTGTCCTGGGTTGTACAGAGTCTATAGGTTGCCCTAGGGCTGGGGTGTCCCGGGTCTGGGATATACAGAATCCATAGGGTGTCCCAGGGCCAGGCTGGGTGGGATCCAGTATGTACAGAGTCTATAGGGTGCCCCAGGTCCGGGATACATAGGGTCTATGGGGTGTCCCGGGTCCAGGATATACAGGGTCTATAGGGTGTCCTGGGTCCGGGCTGGGTGGGATCCAGGGTGTGCAGAGTCTGTAGGGTGCCCCAGGACCAGGTTGTACAGTCTATAGGGTGTCCCTGGTCCAGGATATACAGGGTCAGGTGTGTCTCCAGTTGTACAAAGTCTATAGGGTTGCCCCAGGACCGGGGTGTCCCAGTTCTGGGCTGGGCAGGTTCTGGGGTGTGCTGAGTCTATAGGGTACCCCAAAGCCAGGGTGTCCTGGGTCCAGGATATACAGGGTCTATAGGGCTGGGTGAGATCCAGGGTGTATGGAGTCTATAGGGTGTCCTGTATCTGCGGTGTCCCTGGTCCAGGGTGTGCAGAGTCTATAGGGTACCTCAGGTCCGGGCTGGGCAGGATCTGAGCAGTGCAGGATCTATAGAGCACCCCAATTCTGGGGTGCACAGGGTCTGAGCCATACGGGGTCTATAGGGCACCCTGGGCATGGGCTGTGCAGGGTCCAAGCCCTGTGGGGTCTATAGGTCACCCCAGGTCCAGGCTCCTCAGGGTCCAAGCTGTACAGGGCATGCAGAGGTTGCATGGGGTCTGGGATGTATGTGGCATGGAGTCTTTGGGGCACATATAGGGTGTATAGGGCACCCAGGTCCAGGTCTGAGCCCTATGGGATGTGGTGGGCGTTGGGCCTGAGCTGCACGGCACGCTCGGGGGTCCCAGCTGTGGAGGGTCGGGGTTGTATGGGGCACGAGGGGTTGTATGGGGCAGGGGGTGTTGGAGGCTCCCAGGGTCCTGCACGGATGACGCCTGAGGCGCATGGGGTGCAGAGGTCCTAGGTGCAGGGGGCACGATGGCTCTGGGGAGGTCTGTGGGGCTGCCAGCATCTATGGGGTGGGGTCTGTGGGGCCTGAGATGCAGAGGATCCAGAGACGTATATGGTCCGGGCTCCTCCGGACCTGAGACGGACCGTGTCCCAGGTGCACAGAGCCTGGTACCTGTGGGGTCCCACCCCACACTCGCATCCCGCCATGTCCCCGTGCTGGGAGGCAGGGCTGATGGCTCGCCCCAGCGCGGCGTGGAGCCACTGGGGTCTCCGGAGTGGGGCAGGAGGTGGGGACACGCAGTTCGGGGTCGGTTTGAGCAGGGCCGTGTGGCAGGGGGTGGGCGAAGAAGCAGGATGCCCTCCCTGGCACCGCTGGCGCTCGGCCAGGGACCGGGGTGCTGTGCTGGGCACCGGGGCTCACCAGCGATGGGCGGCCGCTGCCGGGAAGAGGAGCCCGGCCACCTCCCTAACTGTCCCAGCATGGGGCAAGGGTGGCTGTGACTCAGCACCATCCTTGCCATGCCAGCCCCGTGCTCAGCCCAGGCAGAAGGCAAAACACCCTGGCAAGTGCCGCCACCGCCGCCGGGTGAACTTCCAGGAGGCAGCATGGCACTGGGTGCTGCCGCCCCCATTCCCAGCCCTCACCGGCACGCCGTGGGCAGGACGCCCGAGCAGCGGGGCCAGCCCAGCCCCCTTTGCCAGCCCCAGTGGCCATTTGTCCCCTCCGGACACCCCGGCAGGGTCGGTGACCGGCGGGTCCCTCCACACTGATGTTTGCACTCCCTGGTTCTCCTCCTCCCCGCGACGCAGCCTCCATCGGCTGCAGCGCCACAGATGGGGCTTTGTTCAGCCTCAGTGCGATGCCCGCACTTTCCCCGGATCCCGGCGATGGCACCTCCTCTGTTGGGACACTGGTTGCCGCTGCTGCTGCCTCCTCCTCCTCCTCCTCCTCCTCCTCCTCCTCCTCCTGGCAGGCGTGACGAGCCCGACAGGTTGGGGCGAAGGAAGGTACCGGACAAACGAGTTCTTGTGCTGCAGCCTGCACCGAAGGGAATTGCCACCCCACTGTCCCAATGCAAATACACGGTGTGATAACGCCGGGGCGCAGGGAGATCAGACACTGCCTGGCACGAGATAAACCATCCCGGGCTATAACACAGCGGGCAGGAGGAGGGAAAAGAGCTGCCTGCTGCATGGCAAGGCTGCTGCCAGCGTGAACCTGACGCGTGAGCTGCTCTGCCGGGCTTGCCGGCCCCCAAAAATCCCCGTTGGAGGGAGATGGGGGGGGGGGAGTCAACGCCCTTGGTGGCGCTTGGGCTCCTGCTTTGGCTGCTTTGGGGCAGCCGTACCCCAAGCAGTTCTTCAAAGGAGGTGTCGCATTGCCCCGATCCGGCTCCCGACCCCCGGTGCCTCTCAGAGGTCCCAGGGCTGCATCAAACCCGTGCCACGATGTGGCTCCAGACCCCCATGGCTATGCCACCGTCCCCACGCCGAGGGATGCGGGAGCCACGCAGGCATCCAGCATCATCCCCCCCCCACGCTGACACCCAGGCGACTTGGAGGGTTTTGCAAATGAGTTAAAGAAAATACGTGTTAATGCAGGAGAGGCGATGGGGAAGATGAGAGCCGGCCTTCATCGCGCCGACTCCCCTTCCTCCAGCTCCTGGGAGCTCAGCTCCATCCCTCGGCCGCAGGTCCCTCTTCCGCGTCACCCAGCCCCGTTTGGCTGCGGACAAATTAACCCCCAAACTTTTTATCTATGCAAACAGAACGTATAGGGGAGATCAAAGGGAGAAGCCATAATTACCTAAACTAGACGGTGGATTTTCACAGCCTCGCTAGAGGGAAACTGGATCATCTAATTACCCCTCCAAATTTAAGCAATGAGAGACTTTCATCACCGCCTCTCTGGGGTGTGTGACGTGGCCTTGAGTCACCGTAAATCCCCCGTTTCTCTCGGGGCTGGTGTCCTCCCCTTCCTCGCACCGCGTGTCGGGCTTGTCCTGGCTCTCCATCCCAGCCCCAGCTCACTTCCACGTAGGCGCTCGCGTGTCCTTCGGTGTTGTAACAAGAAGCAGCTTATTTTTTTATCATTATTATAGGGATAAGTTACCTTCTACCTCCTTGCTGCGCCCGGTGTTTAATGGGCTGAGACGCAGCCCTGTGGGGCTCCACGAGCTGGGGACGGCCATGCTGGTGGGATGGCGATGCTGGGAGCGTGCCACCATGGGTGGGGACCTCCCCTGGGCTCCCTGCCCCTCCTGGGGACGTCCTCCTGCTACGTGCCAGAGCCTGAATGCCCGACGCGGCTTTGTCCCATGAGGACAGCAGCAAATCGAGCCATTTTGGAGCTCAAGGAAGGTGCTGGAGGGGCACGGCAGGGCGCACGTTTGACTCGCTGGGCAGATGGGCACAGGTGGAAAATGGGGATCTGGGGCTGCTGGTGGAGCGGCGGCATCACCCCGTGTCAGCCGGGGGGAGGGTTTCCAGCTCCTCCTGCACCCCAGGCACATGGGACCCTCCCTCCTGTCCGTATTGTGGTTTGCTGTTAACACTCCGAGCGCTGGCGCGGGGAGGCACAGCGGGCACCGGACCATCGCCGTGCTCCCCGCAGGGCAGTGGGATGCTCGGAGGCAGGTGGCACCGGGCCACCTGGTCACCGCCTGGTGCCGTGCCGCGGGTGTTTGGCCCTGTTGCCTACCGGCAGGAGAGCTGACACCTCGCCGGTGCTGCCGCTCGCCGGGGCGGCGGCACAGGAAGGCGGCACTTTCATAGGCGTTAACTTTCCCTTCGTTACATCAGGCCTCTTGCGTGTCTCTCCTGGCAGGACCTGTTTGCCCAGGGGACGGCTTGGCTGCATCAGCATCACCCATGGGCAACCGGCACTCGCAAAGACCCCTTCAGCCTCCTTCCAACCTGCCTTTTATTTGCAGGAGGAGGACGGGCAGAAGCCCCAGCGCCGCTCCGGGTGCCGGTGGGGCTCAGTCCCTGCCAGGTCCCTGCATGCTCGGGGCAGGCAGGAGCTTGCCACCGCGCCGGGGAGCGAGCTGGGGCACGCAGGCATGGCTCACACCCCGGCCGGTCCTTTGGGTGCCAACCCCGGGGTGAACAAGAGGAGAGCCTTCCTCCTGCTCCCCGGCCGAGGAAGGGGAGGAGGAGGTGACTCAGGCGAGGCTGGAGGGGTGCTGCCGTAGCACGCAGGGTGATGGCACCTCACCAGTGGCACCCATCCCTCCCCATGCCGGGTGCTGCTGGCAAGGTGGGGTCCGAGCCCTCCGTCTGCCTCCCCGCCCTGGGGGCACAGGGAAGCCTCCATCCGCAGCGCGGTGCTCGGGCATCCGTGGGTAGCGGAATTGGGGGCACGTGGACATTCCGGAAAGGGGAGGAGAGGTGCCAGGGTGTTGCACCAGCCCGGCTTTCTTAAGCATCCTTCCTGCTGCTGGCGAGGCTGCGGGGGCAAGCCTTGAGGTGGGCTCGTTCCTCAGGGGATGGAGAAGCCATTTCTTAAAGCCCAATTTCCTTCCAAAGCACCCACTTTGGGGAGGAGGCAAAACCGTAACTTGACCATCCTCGGCTGGCTTTCCAGGCATCCAGCCTCTCCCGGGGTTTTGGGATGTCTGGCTGGAGGACGGAGAGTGCAAAGCTGAAAATATCGGCGGGGGGGGGACACGACACTTGCAGAGGGAGGAGCAGTGCTTCATGGCATCGGTGGTAAAATTGGTGCCTGCTCAGGTCCAGCCTGGCTGGAAATGTCCCCTGCCCTGCCCTCGGGGCTGGGTAGTGCAGCTCCCGTTCCAGTGGGATGAGGCTTGAAATCTGGCTAGCCTAGGAAAGGGGGTGGGAGCCCGGCCGGCAAGGAGTGCCTGGTGTCGGCAAACAGCGCCCGGGCCCTGCCTCGGCGTCACGAGCACGGCACGGAGTAAAGTCCTGTCTGTCCTCAGCGAGGTGACACCCTTCCTCCTGCATCCTGGCTCCTCCGGCACGGGGTTATTCCCTAACCAGGATGTGACGGGATTGAAGGGAATGGGAGCAGCAGGGAGAGCATCCCCGGCTGCCAGGAGAAAACCTTTCCTCCCTGCAAGCAGCACAGCTGGGAGCGCCGGCGGGCATTGCTGTGCCGGGGCTGCCGGGCCGTGCCGTACCCTGCTGCTGGGT
Organism: Larus michahellis; assembly: GCF_964199755.1. Lineage (NCBI taxonomy): Eukaryota > Metazoa > Chordata > Aves > Charadriiformes > Laridae > Larus > Larus michahellis. The sequence continues at coordinate 21,201,734 of NC_133899.1, forward strand.
TAATGGGTAACTCAAGGTGACAAAGCGGGAGAAAAGGCATGTTTGGCACGTCCTGTCCGGCCAGCCGGGGGGCACGGCCGGCTGGGGGCTTGCATGGGCAAGCTGCCATCTCGCCAAGCCCCCCAGCCGGCGGCAGGGCCGGCGCCGGAGCTGGCAGGGCCGTGGAAGGAGGCCGGTGCTGGCAGCCGGCAGCGCATTTGCTTCCAAGCATCAGACGAGGCCGGTTTCTCCTGTTTCTCCGCCAGCCCTGGCAGCGGGACGGCAGCCCGGGCTCCATCCCACCGCCGCCGCACCGGCGCGTTCCCCCCCCTGGCTTTGGTGTGCCCTCTCTAGCCAAAACCAGACCCCCACCACACCTCGCGTGGCCCGTGGCGAAGGTGCCCGGCCCAGCACCGCCATGCAAAGGCCACTTTGTCTTTTTGCCCTGGGGCAACTTGTGATTTTTCCTTGCTCCATGCCCGGATCCAGGGTGGTGGCACCGGCCGTCCCGCGTTCCCAGCTGCCAGCAGCCCAGCTCCCTCGAGGACCGAAACACCAAGCTGGGCTTAGCCGGGTGGAGAGGAGGTAGCCCAGCGCCGGCGTTGTGAGCGCTAACCTGGCGATGCCAGTGGCTTTTCCAGCAAAGGCGCTGGCTCCGGCTGGTGCTCACCGGGCTGCTGGCCCCAGGGAAGGTGAGCGGTGCCGTGGCACTGCCCATCTGCGAGGGGAAGGGCTGGCCCAGGGCGTTTCAGAGCACCATAAGCGCGGTGGGGTGGTCCGAAAATTGGGCTTGGTGGGGGTTTTCCAAAAAAAAACCTGAGCACGCGATGTGTGGTGCAAGGTTGGCAGCGCAGCAGAGCTCGCAGGCAGCCGCATCCCTCGGGAACCGGCTCTGCAGGAACTGTCTGACTTAAATTCATCGGATTTTTTCCCTTATTTATTTAGCAGGCGGGCGCGAGCTTGCTCTGCCCGTGCCCCTAGGTGGCATGGCCACCCCCGTCCCCAGCCGTGTCTGCCACCGGTGCTTCACCCTGGGGTTTTCCCCTCTCTTTCCAGAGCGACCCCGAGCCGGTGGATGAGAAGCAGGTGCAGGCTGCAGCCCAGACCCCATCGCAGATGGATCCCCGCTGCAAATCGGTGGATGAGGAGAAGGTCAGAGCCAGGGTTTTCTCCGGCACGCTGTTTGCCGGAGTGCTCTGGGGGGGGTGGGGGGAGACTGGATCCCCTCTTCCCTGCATGAGCGCCAGCTTTCTGCTGGGTGTGGGAGGGATGCCGGGAGGGATGGGAGCTGATCCGGCTGCTCCTGCCCTTTCTCCCGGAGCAGCCGGCATGAATTTATTGCCCAGGCGCAGCCATGCCGGCAGGCTCCTGCGCGGGCGGCGATGGCTTTCTCTTGACAGTGGCTGTGCCCTTCGAGCGGGAGGCGCTGCCAAGCCACACCTTGCTTGCTTTATTCGTTTTTTTTTTTCCCCGTGATGTCTTTGTTTATTTTTTTCATTTTTCCCTCTTGAGTGAGCACAGGTAATGAGCGCTAAAGGGATGCCCCGGCCCGGGCACGGTGCTCCCCGTGCGTGCAGGGTGTTCCCTGCCCTGCCACCTCCTCTCCGAGCACGCCATGGGAGCAGGCATTTGTCCCCAAGGTGCCTTTGGATGTCCCTGCCTTCCGTGGCACCGTCTGGCCGCCAAGGGCACGGCCAAATCTCGTGGGTATCTTGCAAAAGGATTATTTTTTTTTTTGAGCAGGAGAACACCTTTCACACCCCCACCCCCCCACATCTTAATATTTCACCGCTGACCGCCTTCAAAAACAAACCTGCCACCCCAAAGTGACCTTTTTCGCTCTAACTTTTCCCCTGCCTCCCCGACGAAGGGTGTCTCCGTCCCTTCTCCATCTCTATTCCCATGCACCCGCTGCCGGCTGAAGTTGTTTCCCCTCCCGGGGCGATCACCTCCATCCCTGCCTGCAGCAGAGCCCCAAAAATACCCACGGCCACCTCGGCTCCTTGCCCTGAAACGCCCCGAACCGAGCCATTTCCCACCACCACCGCTGCCAAATGACCGGTGGCATGGCGCTGGGTGCCGGCGTTGCCGCACCGGTGCGGCATGGTGCAGGAGGGCCGATGGAGAGCTGCCAGGCGCGGGGCTCGGCCAGGCGAGTGCGGTTTCTGTCCCGGGGGCAGGGGTGCGACCAAGAAACCACCTTATCTGGCCGGGCCCGTGGAAGACGTGTCCGGGGATGCTGAGCGGCGGCAGAGGCGGTGCTGCAGGTTGGGTCTCTCTATTTCTGTCCCGCGCAGACATGCACGCCCGCACGGGTCCCTTCGTGCTCGGAATGCAGCCATGCGCTTGCAGCGGCGGCTGGCGTTTGCGTTCCCACCCTGTATCCCTGCTCCCCATCACCTTTTGCTTCGCTCCTCGCCGCCGGAGCGCTCGAATGGCTGCGGCCGCCCCTCTCTGCAAGGAGAAAAGCCCTTGGGCAGGGTAATGCCACGGTGATGGGCTCCGTGTCCTACCGGCGGCTTGCTGGCAGGGCTGGCGAGCGGGGGGTATCGCTGCTCACTATCTTATCTTGGCAGCTCCCCACAGGGAGGCGAAAAAGCCTCGGTTATCAGGGCCTGATGCTGTGCCAGGTCTGGGTACAGCCACCTTCACCTTGAGCCGCTGGCAGGTACCCGGTGGCACGGGGGCGAGCTTGGCCCCGCGTGGGTGGGTGGATGGATGGGGGTGATGTGGGTGTGGATCTGCTGGTGGGGAGCTTGGGGCTGTTTGGAGCAAGAAGCAGCTGCTCGTGGGGCACGGGAAGGGGTTTGCAGCCCAAAATCATGCAGAAGCGCCACAGCTTTGTGCCCGGTACCGGGGTGGTGTGTGGGTCCCGCAGGGGTACAACCGCTGTCTGCTCCCCCAGGACCTGGTAGACTGGCAGAAGCCCTTGCTGTGGCAAGTGGGCTACCTGGGGGAGAAGTATGATGAGTGGGTGCACCAGCCTGTGGATCGGCCCATCCGCCTCTTCCATTCGGATATCCTCGAGTACTTCTCCAAGACGGCATGGTGAGCCCCCGGGGGTCTGCGCCGTGCCCTGGCCGGTGCCTCCGGCGGGGAGGGGGGGCTGTCTCACACTCCCTCTGACACCCCCTCTGCCCCGCAGGTACGTGGTGTTCATGGTGTGGGCTCCCGTGGTGCTCTATCTCAGCTGGGTCAGCTACACCTCCCTCGCCCAGGGCAACACCAGGCTCTTCTCCTCCTTCACCACAGGTATGAGCGGCGGCAAAGCCTTTGGGCTCGGCTCTCTGTCCCCTCCCCGTCATGCCCAGGGGCAGGGGGAGACCACTGCATCCCTTCCCCATCCCTCCTCCCGTGCATGCTCACCGTGAGCCGCATGCAAGAGCAGCGGGCGAGCCCCTGTCCCCGCGGCCACCGGCATGTCCCCTGCACGAAGCCGCCCGCGCTGCTCAAAACCCTGAGCTCAGCCACCTCCATCCTCTCCTCTCGCCCACCCCATTCGGTCCCCCGGGGAGGGGCGGTGGATGGAGGCAGGGAACTCGCTGGCCCGAGGTGTCGCCTGCTCCTTCTTGCCTCCCTTTCCCCAAAACCGATGCCCACCGGCACTGGGGTGCGTGCCACTCCCCGCTGACACCCACCCTGGGCCGCGGCTGGGTGCCCGCCACGCAGCGGGCGAACAAACCCGGCTCTCAGCGCCGTCGGCATCGCACAGTGCGGGGCTTGTTTGCCCGGAGCGCCTGCCCTTGAATCTCCCACTGTCTGCTCCCCCGGGAATAACAAGCGTGGCCGGGTCAGGCTGTCTTCTTTGTTGTGCTGCTTTTTTTTTTTTCTTTTCCCTTTTTTTTTTTTTTTTTTTTGCCTTCTTTTTCTGCTGGGCTCCCTATTTTTTTTGCAAGGTGCCACCCGGTGCCAGCTGTGCCCGGCTGCGGGGTGGAGCGCCCGCTGCACCCTGTTCCTTGCGGCATTCGGCACCTTGCTGCCAAAGGATTATTTTTTATTTTTGTTTCCCCCCCCCAAAAAAACCGAGTACATTTAGGTGGAGGATCTGAATTCTGCTAGCGAGGATGCAGGGCTGGCAGCTGCCTCCGAAAGGAGGAGGTGGCTGAAAAATGCTCTGCGGGGGAAAGTGCCCAACAAACCTAGCCTTTTTCCCCCAAAATAAAAAGGAAACAATGCCAGCAACACACTTTTAACTGTCACGAGTTCTGCCTGCGCAGATAAGGTCCCTCCTGCCGCCTTCTGGTGGGCAAAGCAGCTTTGTAAGGACAGGGCCGTCCCTGGAGCGCACGTCCAGGCCCCCCTTGGCATCTGGGATGCAGGAGATGCCCCCCTTGCCGACTCCTTGCGTCAGCGAGGAGCTGACTATTTCCATAAAGAGCGTAAATTAATGGGAATGGAAGGAAAAAAAAAAAAAAAGTGTTTTGGAGCGGTGCTTGGGAAGGCAGCTCCCCGGGGAAGCTCGGGGCGGGAGGCGGATGAGAGGTGCGAGGGAGGGAGAGCCGAGCTTCTCTTGGATGCCGACGGGAGGATGAGAGGTGCGAGGGACGGAGAGCTGAGCTTCGCCCGGTTGCCGATGGGAGGATGGCGATGGCTAAGAGCACCCCCACCCGGCCTGTCCTGCTGACTGCTGCACGTCTCCTTGTGTAGAGTACTCCATCCCCGTCCACAAATACTACTTCCCCTTCATCTTCCTCCTGGGGATGTTCCTGTGGTCCCTGCTAGAGTACCTCATCCATCGCTTTGTCTTCCACATGAAGCCACCCGCTAGTAACTACTATCTCATCACGCTGCATTTCTTGCTGCATGGGCAGCACCACAAGGTGAGTCGCAGCTCCCGCCTCCGCCGGCGCCCGCCGGGCCGTGGGAACGGTGGCCTTTGCTCAGGCGGAGCCTGTTTGTGCCTGTTCAACGTGACTCGTGGCATCTTCGCCCCGAGCGGGGGCCCTTACCTAATACCGGCGAGGGCTGCAAGACGGGCTCGGAGGAGCTGGAGTTAAACCTGCAAGCTCCAGTTGGGCGAGGGGAAAGACGGAAAAAAACCATGGGCTCCCTCTAGCTTCGCTGGAGGAAACATCCCTGTGGAGCTCGGGGACCCGCCGGCCAAAGCCACCAGCTGCCCGGCCACCTTGGCGTGGGCGAGGGGCTGCTCTTGCCGCTGGGTCCATCTTTTGGGGAGAGTTTCTTGGTGTTGGCTTTTCCCGAATGGGCGTTCCCAGTGCAGGGATGTTCTGGGGGGTGGGGGATGCAGAGTGAGTTGAGAGCTGCCTGTCCCACTGTCCTTCTTCGCTTCCAGTCTCCCTTCGACAGCTCCCGCCTGGTCTTCCCTCCTGTGCCGGCCTCGCTGGTGATGGCCTTCTTCTACGGCATCCTGCAGCTCATGCTGCCCCAGGTGCTGGGGCTCTCGGTGTTCGTCGGGGGGCTCTGCGGCTACGTCATCTACGACATGATGCACTATTACCTGCACTACGGCTCACCGAAGAAAGGCACCTACCTGTACGGGCTGAAGGCTTATCACGTCAAGCACCACTTTGAACACCAAAAATCAGGTAGCGCTGCCTTTCCCCCCTGCGTGCCGGTGGGAGAGAGGGCTGTCGAAGCCCAGCCTGCCCTGCGGGTGTGTGGCTGATGCTCTGAAATATTTGGCGTTTGGGATTTGAGGGGGGGAAAACCCAAGAGCCGTGGTGCTGGGGAAGCAACGTACCAGGTGCTGCAGCCCCATGGGGCGCGTTTCTCAGCCCCCCGGGGTTGAGGACAGGGTGCCGGCGTGGCACCAGGGCGAAGGCAGCAGTCCACCTTGCCGGCGGGCACCGATGCCACCCGGGGATGCCAGGGCGGAGGCAGAACCCCAGTGGTGCTGGGATGTGGGTGCCTGGGGCAGCATCTCCTCCTGCCGGGAGGCGTTGGCGGGTGCAGGGTGAGGCCCCGGGCTTCCCCTGGTCCGCCCCACACCTTCACCAGCTCAGCGCTTGCTCAACCTGCCCTTTGCCCGGTTTCCTAGGAGAAAACGCCCCATCCAGATAAGCTGGGGCTGGTGGCATGGCCCAGCAAGCTCCTTCTGCTCCCTCTGCTGTTTCTCCTCACCTTCTCCTTGCCTTCCTCCCTCCCTGAAACACAGGCGCTCCTCCCTCGCCACCCTCTCCAGAGGGACGGCCTGGCCCCAGCGTCGCTGTCAGCCACTGTCACCTTTGCGCCCAGTTGGGTGATGTCCCATCCCAGCCATGTGCCCCGTGTGCCGGCTGCCCCCAGCCCTGCTGGTCTTGATGATGGTGGCACCAGCTCGGTTAACATCAAGCGAGCTGCGCCCTGTCCCCAGCGGCACCCTGGTGACCGCGGTGCCATGGGCTCAGCGCTCTCTCCACTGCCCGCAGGGTTCGGCATCAGCACCCGCTTCTGGGATCACCCCTTCCGGACGCTCATCCCCGAGGAGACCTTTGAGAAAGAGGACTGACGGCCCCGGCGCGGCGCCCAGCTGCCGGCTCCGTCCCTGCCAGGCTGGGGCTGGCGTCCCTCCCCAGCCCTCAGCGAGGCCGGCTGGCCCCTGCCCCCCTCCTGGGGGCTGTGCCACACCGGTGGCCCCACACCGGAGCATCCCCGTGGCACACCATGGTCCAGCTGCGGCACTCCCATGGGGAATGGGGGGGGTGAGGATGTGGGGAAAGGGGAAGGAGGAGGTTGTGGGGCTCCTTGGAGGGGTCCTGCCCCTTCCTCGCCGCCCTCCCGCTCCAGGCCACGGATGCGCAGGCAGATCTGCTGCCTGAGAGATGAAGTGCCCAATGCCCTCCTCCGCCCCAGCACCTCACCGGAGCCCCCCCCCCCCTCCCCAAGCCCCTGGCCATCCCAGGGTGCCCCCTCCCCGGGGTGTCCCACATGCTGCAGTTAACCCCATCACCTAATTCGTGCCGAGGGGCTTCTGTATCCTGGGTCCTTCTCCCAGCCCGAAACCAGCACAGGGGTTTTCCCAGCCTGCAGCCCTTGGGGTGGGGGTCCCGCAGGTCCAGATTTTGCCTTTTTCTAACCACTGCACCCATATTTCTCTGCCAGATTCATCAAGTTCATGTTTTTTGTAGACATTGGCTACTTGAAACTCAAACTCCAATGAACGGAATTGCTACGAGATGCCTTTTTTTTGCTGATCCTGTGATTTTTATTTTTTTTTTCCTAATGTTTACTGCGGATATTTAAAGGTTTGGAATAAAGTTATATATAAAACTGTAGACACTACAATTGTAAATAAACTGTATATTTTGAAAAAATAAAGCCTTTTAAAAAGGGTCTGGCGAATGTATCCTTCGGGGCTGCTCCCACCCTCCGTGCATCACTTCCCAGGTGCCGATGGCCCTTGGTGCCACAGTCCCTTGCGGTCACCTTTCTTGGCTCCCCGTGCTGACGAAATCCTTGCTGTTGACCACGGTAGTGGTGCGGGAGATGCTCTTTGCAGGGGGGAACCACCACAAACCTGCGTGACCCCGGGGTTCTCAGTAAGCGGAAGCTGGTGGGAGCCGCCCGTCGCTTCTCCAAAGTTGGGCAACAGCATAACGTGCTGCCCCAAACTTCTCAAAATCAGCCTGGCCCTCTGACGAAGCCGCCCGCAAAACTTCCTGCACTCCCCAAAGAGGTCAAACGCCGTTTCCAGCACTTCCTTTGATGCTGGGGGGGTCCTGGGGCTGCGGGGATGGGGAGGGGAGTGGAAGGTCCTGAAGGACATGGTGGTGCGGTATGGGTGTGCTCTGGAGGGTCCTGCTGCCTGGCGCTGAGCTGATGCCCAGGGCATTACAGTGCGCTGGGCAAGCCTTGCTGGGGTTGGCGGCACAGCAGAAGGGGTTGGGGTGCTCAAAATAGCAGCAAGTGTCAATATGGGAGGGGGGGCACAGCCTCTGCCCCTCCCCTTCTTCCTGCTGGCAATTCCTTCTTCCAGCTGGAAAAACCCAGTGCAGGGGGACGTGGCTCACGTGGCCCCTTCCTCCACCAACCCGAGCAGCTTTCTGGGAACGGAGAGCCAGGGTGGCATGGGAAGCCACAGCGGGTTGCTCAACGCTCCTTCCGCCACCCGCAGGAGCTGTGGCCGGAGGAAGCGCCCTATAAACTCGCCCTGGTCCTGCCCTGCGTCTCCAGTCTGCAGAGGAGGCGGAGGCGAGCGAAGCGGGACCAGGTCAACCCGGCTGATTTCTCTCAGCAAGAGGACGAGCTTCTTCCATGGGGGCCGTGCTGGAGAGAGCCTGAAGAGGAAGGGACAGTGGCAGCAGCTTGTTTCTGGGTGCGTTTCTGTCTCGTTTCCAGCTGGTGGATCCCGGCAACCCTCTCTCAGTGCTGGTTTCAGCAACAGCGTGGGTGGCTGCTGCCAATTTCCCCACAAGCTGGGCAGTTTTCTGTCCCTGCTGCCTGGACGCAGGCTGGGGAGCAGGGACGGTCCCTGCAGGGATGCTGAGCGTGTAGAAAGAGTTTTATTTAAAATATTAAGCAGGCAATACAGGGCTACAAGAAGAAAATATGGGGAAGTAGGGGGATGCCGGGGCCGTGAAGGCGTGAAAAGCTGTGACAGCTTTTATTATTTATTATGTGGGGATGTGTCTTCTGAGTCCTAACTTCAGAAGTTGAGAGAAATTTCGTTTGTTTGTTTTTTAAAGAAGATATTTATGGCCTCTATGGCTGTAGGGAAGAAAACCTGAGTGACTATTAAGCATGCAAAACCTCCTAAATTAGAAAACTGAAATGCAAAGCCATTCTCCAGAATCAGATGACTTGGAGAGACCTTGGCTAGAAGGGAAAAAGGATCTTTATGCTCCATGGGCAAGACCCCAGGGTGGCGTGGGGCTGGTGCCGGGGGAGCACTGCCCAGGGGATGCTCCTTGGGTCATTGCTGACCCCGCTCATCCGAGCATAAGCTCTCTAGTATGGCTAATGCTAAATTAATTTAGGTAAACCAAGCCCAAACATCTCTTGTCAATACTGTTGCTCCCAATGTCTGTTTGCGAGCGCCCGCTCCGGTCTCCATGAGTGGCCACGGTGCCGGGCGAAGCAGAGAAAGCACAAGTAGATCTAAGGGGCTCTAGGAGAGCTGGAGGGCGGCGTGCCATGTTAAGGCTGTTCTTCAGGGTGGAAGAGCTGCATCCGGCTGATCTCCGAGTGGTGACCGAGGCTCACCTCCACCCGACACCGTCAGCTTGTGTCCCCAGTGGCCAAGCCCTTTGCTACAACCATGGACATTGTGGAGAGGGTCCTCTCTGTGGCACAGGCCATTCACACACAATTCGAGCAGGTGAAGTGCTGTAAGCACCAGTGCCAGCGCCTCGTGGAGCGCATCCAGATCCTGCTGGAGCCTGTGAGAATCCTCAAGGCTCATCCACCAAAGCACATCTCCCACCATGAAGAGAAACTGTTGAAGAAGCTGCTCCGGGTGCTGGGGGAAGCCCAGAAACTGGTGATGAAATACAGCCAGACCAGCTGGATACAGAAGTTCCTGAGAGCCCGCAGCAACAGTGAGGAGTTCGTCTGGGTGAATGAGAGCCTGGAGGACATTGCTCAGGGGCTCTCGCTCCTGCTGCAGGCAGAGCAGAAGCAAGCTTTCCTGGAGGCTTTCCAGGCAAAGACCCGTCGCAGGCAGGACGCCGAGGACCTGAGGGACGACAGGGCTTTCTTGGACCAGGTGATTGCAAGTAAGTGAGCATTTAGCAAACCCTCTTTCCCTGAGACCAGCGGTTGGCACCTCTCCGCAGCTGCTGTCCAGCTTTGTCTTGATGGCCATGGTCAAGGAGAGCCAAGCAGACATTTAAACCACGAGAAAAGCTAACCACTTCATTCCTGCATGTTCATCCACCGGCCCCACCTCTGCACATTTCTCTCCTCAGGTACTGAGCAGCCCAAAGAGGTGTCTGGGGAGATCTACATCGACAGGGAATGTATGGAGACCAAGGTAGACTGGATGCAAAATGAGCTCAACAAAATTGTGCGCGTGATGGAGTGTAAGTCAGCATTGCACCTCTAGGCACCCCGTGTACTGTGTCCTTTCCCTCTAAGCCCCGCCTAACATGTCCCTCGTTCCCTCCCGGTGCATGGCGGGAGCAGCCTTGAAGAAGGTCAATGTTGGTAAAAGAGAAGACATCACCGAGATCGAGCGGGACCACCTCACCTTCTACAGACACCTGCAGGACACGGAGAGCTATGACCTCTACGAGGGCGAGTACCTTAAGTACCCTGTCGCCGTCAAAACCTTCAAGAGGCCGCTGACCACCGACCCGGCGTGAGTTGTTCTGGGCAGGAGAGACATGGGGCAGCCAGGAGGGGAGGGTGGCACGGCACCACGTCTTGCTCTGTGGGCCTCACCATGCTGTCCCTTTCTGCAGGAAGGTGAGGGACATCTTTGAGAAGGAGATTCAGACCCTGAAGAAGTTTGAGTCTCCAAACATCCTGCGCATGTACGGGATCTGCATTGAGGAGAAAGGTAGGAGGTGTCAGGTTAATGTCACCCTTTCTCTCCCCTGCTTGTCCTGGATGCTAGCTGGTGGCAGATGGTTTGTTATGGTCCCCTCCCAAGAGGTGGCACAAGGTGGGATGCTCACGGTTTTGCCTTGCAGATGGGAGCCCCTGCTTCTCCATCGTCATGGAGTACTGTAAGCACGGGACACTGCGGGATGTGCTGACCAAGCAACGGCATCTCTCCTGGGAGGTCCGCATTCGGATGGCCCTGGGAGCCGCCAGAGGTCTTTACAGGTGAGCTCCTGTTTAAAGCGGTGAGTCCACTTGGTGGTCCACAAGCCGTGCTTAGCTTCCTGGTCTCTATTGGTAAGCGGTGGTATCCTGTTATATACTGTTTCCATCACCTCGGGACACTGGGATGGGAGGCTGGTGAAGAAGTAGGTGGTGAGTTTGGATGCAGTAGTGCCCACCTCCCCTGGTTGCTGGCCCTACATCTGGCTTGTGAAGGCCTGGAAGGGAGAAACCCCCTTCCCTGTACCCATAGGCCAGCTTCAGGAGCGCTCTATGGCAAGGCCAGTTCTTCTTACAGGCCCTGCTCATCCACAAGGCTCATTATTTTGCCCACAGTAGCTCTTTCAGCACCTGCCGGAAAGGTTGGCTTGGCAGGGTTGCTCCACCAAGACAAGCCAAGAGCTGATGGCTTCTCTAGGTGCATGTCAGTCCGTCCCCTATGTGGAAAAAGGGAGACTTAAGGTGGGGATGGGTCCATCACCAGCCCTTGGTTCTGTCTGGCTGCAGGTTGCACTGGACTGAGGAGAAGTCCCGACTCCATGGCTGCATCTGCAGTAGCAAGTTCCTGGTGGCTGGGGATTACTGTGTGAAGGTAAGGACCACACTTGGAGAGGCTTTTGGGAGTTTTGCGTGTTTTTTGTGGATGTCCTCCCCTACCTACACCAAAGGTAATTTTGATGGTCCAGAATAACAGCTAGGGTAGAGTCATCTGCCCTGTCACCTTAGACACTTAACATCTCAGTTCATCATTATCTGTTTTATCATCAGCAAAGTGAGCGTTTCTGAGCCATCCACCCTGGGATGAGCTGAAGCTAGGGCAATTCAACTGTCTGCACCTAGGGTTTTGGCTTTTGCTGCCCAGGGCACCTCGCTCTCTTTTCTCCAGCTTGGGCCAGCGGTGCCACAGATTTCTGCAGACTGCTTTTCTACCACTTCTCCCTCTCTCTCTCTCTCTCATTCTCTCAATCAGCTGTCGGGATTTGAGCTGTGTGAAACAGAGTCATCCATCAAGAGGAAAGCCAAGAAGAACTGGAAACAAGTCTCTATGCTGGCTTACGTTGCCCCTGAGAACCTGAAAGAAAGCAGCTACCCCTACAAGAGGCCCTGTGAAATATACAGGTGTGTCTGTCCCTCCCAGTAGAGGTGCCCATAAGCAGGCAGATGTCGGGCAGAGTAGCTGTTGAGTTATGGAAAAGGCCAGGTTTAATCAGACACATGTTTGCAGTTGGCATAGCCCGACAGTCCCCTCCGTTAGGAAGGAGTAGAAGGCGGTAGGATTGATGCTGAGACTCTTGCTTGTCTCCTTCCAGCTTCGGGATCGTGCTGTGGGAGATTGCGACCTCCAAAATCCCATTTGAAGGTGAGGCAGCTGTATCTCATTCCCCGTATAAAAGCCACACAGCCTGGTGGGGCTGCTGGCTGGCGTTGGATGCTCCCTGCTCCTTCCTGGAGCATTCCGTGGCATGTGGGTCTCAGTGGCAATCCCCGGTGCACCTAGCTCTGCACAACAGCTTCATGGCATTTCAGCGACATGCTTAAACCACAAGCATGCGAGTAATTTTTGTCTCTATTTGATGTTCCTGTGCATTGAAGCATAAACACATCTCCTTGCTCCACTGGAGCCCAATGGTGTCATGCCAATTACAGGGTGGCTCCTTGCAGACACAGTTTGGGTGGCTTCTCTGCTGGCTTCTCCATGCCATAAACTGCAGGAATGCTCTTGGCCTGGCTTTGCCAGGGTTTCCTGGCACTGGGTTTCCTCCCCAGCACTCTCCTCTGGCAGCAGAGCTCTGTCCTGACAATCCCGTTTGCATGTCTGTTGTCTAGGCTGCACCCCCCAGGAGATCATGGAGAAAATCTGCGACCACCATTACCGGGATCCTGTTGGGGAAGATTGTCCTGAAGACCTGCGGAAAGTCATTGACCGGTGCCGGGCCTTTGACCCTTCCCAACGCCCTTCTGCGGAGGGTAAGTATCCCAAGTACCCCGGACATATGCTCCACAGGCCTTTGTATCCCTCCATCAGTTGCTTCAGGGGTCACTTTGCCCCTTATTTTCCATATGAATTTGTCTGGCTTTGTGTTTGCAGATGACTCCTTGTCCTTCCTTCTTATGCTAACGAGTCCCCTAATACCAGACCTCTCTTTCTCCTGTAGTGTGATGGTTCATAGAGTTAAGGTTTATCCATGCCTTGACAATTATTATTGTCATTATTACCAGGCTGTTCATCTCACATCACCTAAAAGTCAGCTTTTTCTCTCAGAGGAGAGCTGAACTGGGAGCAGGGGTGTGTGGGTTAATCCCCACTCAGGTCCTGTAGATCCTGTAAGCTGGAGGAGCAGCCACAACCCGGTGCAGGAACGTTTTCTGCCTTGGGCTTTGAGCAATAAATTGCAATCTTGGGAACTGCTCTGCAGCGGGGAAGATTTCACTGCTTATGAAATTGGCTAGGGTCTGATGAGATAAATAATTGATCTCCATCAGAAGATTTAACAGAAACAGCAGGAAAAAGAGAGAAGAACGTTTCTAGTGTGCTTGAAGGCATAGGGATTGTACCCTTCCTTCAGTTCACCACTCCAAGTGGAGAAAGCTTCCTTCAGTCTCATCCACTCCCTCCCATGGGGATGGTTTCCGTACAAGAGATGTGGAGACTGTGCGTAAGAAACCACCCAGCTTCGGCCATGTGCCGTGGTCTCTGTGCCTCCCTCTCCCGACAGACCCTGTGGCAGGGAATCACCTGGGCTGAAATGTAAAACGCCAAAAATTCATCAGAGACCTTGTCAAATCTGCCCTGATGATACAGCATGTCTTTATTTCTCTAATCCAATGCCCAGCCATGCCTGCGTGGGGCTGAGCTGGAAGGATGTCTTCTCACAGCTCTTTCCAGGCACCTCTCCGTATACATGGCTGCGTCTCTTTGGGCTCACCTGAGTCTCCTTGGGGCCATCCCTGCTAACGGCTGCCCCGTGGTGCTGGCCTGAGGAGAGAGGGACTTCATGTCCCAGATCTTATCAGTGAGGGAGAGCTATCTTCTCATCAGGGCCAGAGGGGAAAAAAGCCTACAACAAATATTCTGTTTTGATTAACGCCATCCTTGTGTTTTGCAGAGATTGTGGACTCGCTGGCTGACCTGGAGAAAAGCAGAAACCAAGGAATTTAACTGCAGAGAGCAGGGTCGGGTGCCCACAAGCTGCCAGGTGCCTTGCAAAGCCAACCAAGGGAAACCAGCGGGCTTCCTCCTGTCCTGATTTGAGTGACACAGGATTAATTTCTTTTTCAGTAATTTTACTTCTCAGTATGGTCTCTTCTAATGCCTGGGAAAACTGCACTTTCAGAAGACTCCGGTGCCTGAATTGGTGACGATATTTACTTTATCGCCAGCTCTGGGGTGCGGGTTTCAAGGTCTCAGTGCTTTCGAGGTGCGGGGACGAGGGGAAGAGAGACCTGGGCATTGCCCCAAGCTGCCAACAGGGTTATTTCATACCATGAACGGCACATTCAGTATAAATTAGGAAGTTTGCTGAGGAGTTCTCTCTCTCTCTCTCTCTCTCTCCCTCCCCTGATGGCTGCCATCCTGAGCACTCCTCGCCCCGGTGCCGCAGCCCTGAGCCCTTCCCTTCCTCCCGCAGCCGCAGCGCTCGCAGGGTCCCACCTTGGCTGTCCCTGCGGGGAGTGCACGGCTTCTGCTGGGGAACGGGCTGGGAATAGTCCTCGTGTGGTTTATATTGGTATCGGGATCAGTACTGGTTCTTTATTATTATTAATGTTAATTATTTAGTCTTATTCTATTAAATCTGTTCATATTTCAGTCCTTGTGTTTCCTTGTTTTTTCCTAATTCCCCTTCCCAGGTGGGGAGGGGTCACCAGGCGACAGAGTAATTGTCTAAACGACAATAAATTGTTATGGGTTCCTCAAACCATGACAAGGCCGAAGTGCGGCACTCGCCCCTCTTCCCCACCTTGGCAGAGAGCGATCGTTCAACACACGCACATTTGTCTCTGTACACCGAGGCCATCATGTCACCTCTCCAAGGGGCCTGGGTTTGCCCCGGAGGCGGCCAGCGGGTGAATGATGTACTTTGACAAGGTAGAATGTACTTGTAAAAGGTAAAAGGCTTCGGGACAACACGAGGGCACCCTGCCACCGGCTCTGCCCCCGAGAGGCTGTCCCCAGAGGACACAAGGGGAGGCCGGCGGGACCCCCGGCGGCCGCGGAGGAGCAGGGGGAGGCGACGGGGCCGGTTTCTCCTCAGCACCGCGGGGCAATGGGGCCCGGCTCCCCCATGGCTCCCTGCCGGCTCCCTCAGGGGCCTGCCGCCATGGCAAGGCAACGCCCCGCCCACCTCCGACCCTGTTTGAATCCGCTCGAGCTCCCGCTCCTTTCGCCGCGGCGGCGGCTCGCCCAATGAAAACGCGCTCCGCGGCCTTTTCCCCGCCCCTCGAGTCGCGCCGCCTAATCAGCCGGGCTCTCCCACCACGGCTCTCTGGCCAATCAGAGCAGGCCCTGCCTCCCCTCCCCTCGCCCCCTTCACCCGCCGTTCCCTCACACCGACGGACGGAGCGGCTGGCCAATGAGAAGGCGGGCCTGGCCCCGGCTCGTCCAATAGAAGCGGGCGCAGAGGGCGTGGGTGGGGCGGCGCGGCGCTCGAGCGGGGCGGTCGGGCCTGCCGGCAGGTGAGCAAGGGGCGGTGGGGACGGTTCCCCCGGGCCCGGTTCCCCTCCCGTTTCTCCGGCCTGGCGTCCCCCGAGCACCGCGGGAGCGGCTGAGCCTCCGCGGGCGGCCGCCGGGGAGGGGTGTGGGGGTCCTGCTCCAGCCTGGCCTCCCAGGCGGCTTGGGTTGATGGCGGGCGGCCTTCGCCCAGAAGGCGGCCTGAGCCGTCCCGAGAGCTTGGGGTGCCTGCGGCTGAGGGAGGAGAAATATCCCCCTCCCCCGTCGTTTGTGTGACTGGGTTTCTTAATTAAAATAAGTAAGCTCTGTGAAAAGCCAGAAAAAACCCCACGCTTGTGGAGAGTGCGCTTAATTTTGGTTGGTGTTTGGAGCTTTTTGGTTAAAGCGGGGGCAGCATGGTATAAGCCCAGGAGCTGTAGAGCGGGGCCGGGCTGTGCGCGGTTGGGAGGACCCCCCGCAAGGGGAGGCTTGTGCTTCAGCCTTCATCCGTCTGGTTGGCACTGCAGGGCCTTCTGTGGAGCTGCTTCTCCGGCTCCACTCTCTGACAGCACTCTGTAGTGCTTCTCACCTGGGCTCAAGAAGCTTGTTCATGGAGACCTTCCATCTGTGGGTTCCTCCAGTGACTGCCGGGTGGGCAGCTGCCTGTCTCGAGCTGCCTTTGCCCCTTTCAGGAAGGCTCCAAGATTTAATGGTGAAAATGCCAGTATTAACATCTTTTTTTTGTTGCTGTTGTTTATTAGGAGTTATGCAGGGTTAGTTAACCCATAATGGTGAATGTGTGCAGTATTTTTAAGTCTCACACTTAATTTATGAGGAAAATAAAGGGTCTGTTATGCTTCTAGGTGTCAATTTTATCATGAATGTGAGTTTAGAAGAAGTTTAGAGAAGCAGTACTCAGTCACTGAATATTATCATGTCTTGGCTGTATGACTGTTCTGGTGGGAGGTGCGTTTAACACCTATTTTTGGCCTAACTTAGGCTGTATTGGTAATTAGGATAAGAATTATAAAATGATTTGTAAGTTAGAACTTCTTAAAAGATCTATAAAATACATGAGTGTTAGTACATCCCCCTCTAGTAATTCTTGTATGCATTTTCTAGTTATTCTGTGTACTAAAAGCAGCCTTTGCTCTGTTTGCGCAGTGCCTAGCCTAGTAAGTTTTGGTGTGTGCTTTGGGCTCTTAGTAATGCTAAAGGTCTACAATTCTCAATGCCTTTCAGGTTTATGATTGCCTAAGTATTTTTTGAGAATGTGAATGACCTTCAGCAGCTTGCAGAATTTAATCCTGCAAAAGAAAGATGATTTTTTTTGGGCACACGTATTTATTCAGTTAAAGAAATAATCTTGCACTTTCTTGTGTTGTAAGGCTCCCTGTAGAACAGGGTGATGAAAGTGCTCCAATTAGGTGGCTGACAGCTGCATAATAATTAGCAATGCACAGACTGTTGCCTTCTCTGTACTTCTATTTAGGAGGTAACGTGAAATCTTTATCCTAAAGACATTTGCAGGGCAGCCATCCTTAAATATGTGAGGTTTTACTGCAAATTTTATGTTTATCTAGTCTCAGGCTGAATATAGATCCACAAATGCTGGTGTTGCAGGTGACTTGCTACCCGTAACATTTCAGTCGTGCATTCTGCTGTGATACTCTTTCTGTGTTGGTGAATATAAAATACCTGAAAGGTATGTTAAGTGAGCTGTGGGAAAGGGTCACAGTGGTAATGGAATTTTATTTGAAGAAACTTGAAAATAAACCCACCTCCAGAGAGTGATATGACAAAGGACTCCATTGTAGAGCTTGTTTCTGGCTTTATTTGTGGGTGTTTGTGCAGTGCTGCTCACCATGGAGAATCTCTCAAATATTTCCGAACTCTGTTCTCCAAGGTACACGTGAATTTACCGGTAGGTTAGTGATGCCAGCAAGAAATCCCTAACTTTCCATATCATCCAAGGGCTTACTTAAATTGATTTTGCAATGTGCCTTTGGTGGTAGCTGCTGTTGAGCCAAAGAGCTGGAGTCCTGGACTCTGGGAGGGTGCTGTCTGCTATGCCAGCTGTATTGACTTCAGACAGTTTAGCTCTGCTGTGTATCTAAGGCAAAAGGACAAATTGTCTCTTGAGCCTGAATTCTAAAGGCTTTTATAGTCACTGACTGCTGCACCTGATTCTTGACACTGTCAGGCTAGAAGTAGGGTGTAGACTTGCAAATAAATACTAGTTTTCTTCAACTCTTTGCAGAAATGGCTCAAGAAGAGATGGAAGTTGATCTCCAGCCTGTGGCTGCTTACTCTGTAGAGAACCTTAGGACGCTTCCAGCAGAGCCCTCTGGTCATGCAGTACTGTCATCCCGCGCTCCAGTGCTCGGTGAAGGAGGAGGCAGCGTTACGGTTCTTCCTGCTGATGACGCTGTTGTCATACCAAATGCTGGTGCAACAAGAGAAGCAGCTGCTGAGCCTGACCCGCAGCTGAGTCCTGCCTCAGCTCTCAACAGACTGCAAAGGCTACAAGGGGCACTTGATCCATATCGGCCACTGCCTGTGCCACAGGTCACGCAGCGTCCACAAGTGAGGAGAGCTCGCAGGCAGCAGAGAATTGGTGGTTCCCAGAGGACTGTCAGTGCCAGGTAAAGCAGAAATGAAATTAGGTCTGACATGCACTCTTATCCAGTCTGGCATCAGTTTAAAACTGCATTGCTTCCTGGCTTGTAGAGCCCAGCTCAGTCCAGGTATGTGGTTATGGCCAGATTCTGGGAGGCTCACATGCTGTTTAAGCTCAATAATGGCACAGCTCTGATCTCTTCTGGCAGCATCTTTGCTCTTGTTAAGCGAATCCCCCCGTTTCTTATGTTGGCGGTGGTGGTGTTGACTCCTGAGCCCTTTCATGCTTTCCATCTCATTTGCAGAGCTTCTGCTCACACCGTTCCCTCTGCTCTGCCAGATTCCTGTCGGTGCTCCCTGCAGCAGTGCTGACTCTCCACAGTTCCAGCCAGCATTTAGCTCAGTGGAGCTTGTGCTCTGTTTTGCATTTCACCTTTGATTTGGGGACTGCCTGATTAAGTTTTCTGGTGACAATTGCTGCAGAAACTTCCACAAACATGCAAAGTAATATTTTTCTGTAGGCTTTTTTTTTTGGTTACCTCCAGGCAAAGAAAGTAAAAATTCTGGGTTTAATACCATTTGTGATGGGTTTAAAGGGTGATGCTCTCCAGCCAGAAAGAAATCCCTATTTCTGGTTTGTTTGTTTTTTGTCTCATCTTTGTAGTTTTTGTAAATGTCAAGGGTGAAATTATAATTAACTGGAGCATTGCCTTTAAATTCAATGAGACCAAGAACTCCTCTCCTCCCAGATGATTAAACATAACTGTACTGTTTGCCCTTGGATTGTGTGTGAAGGTCACTGGAGTTCTCAGACTGAAAGGCAACCTGACAAACTTCTACTTTGGATCTGAAGGGTAATTGAGATGATAGCTGAACTGATGGGGGGAGAGAGGAGGATGTTTCTACCCAGGGATGAAGTTCCAGGAGAGAAGAAAAAAGGCAGAAAAGCTAGGCACAAAGTAGCTGATGGGATGGGACTCTGATACCGGCCTTGTGCATCTAGTATTACCAGTGGCTTTGGGAACCAGGTCTGAGTTAGAGTTGGAGGTACTGATCAGGAGTTCCTTAGGCTATTAGTGAACAACACTTATGTCGTCTTGGCTTTTCTTCTCTCCTCCACCACCCCATCCCAAAAGAAGACAATATAACTGTTGTAATGAGAAGGAGATTTTCTTTGAGCTGAGAAAAATGAATGTTTGCTGTGTGATACTGCTGATTGTTCGTAAAGTGGGCAATTGTATGGCATTGCCCCTCTACCAGAGAAGGTGCTTCTTGATAACTTTAATACCTTCCTAATGCAGTCAACAGCCTAGAAATTCTACTGCAAACAAGAATGGAGAAACACTCTGAGTCTTTATCTTACGTGAAATAACTGTGACTTTTATTTCTTCCTTTTCTGGACTCAGGGCAGCGTTGGACAGTTACTTTCAACTCAGCAGGACCCAAGAGCCAGCTACAGGACCAGTCCCACGGCTGGAGCCCTCACGTATTGCAAGGGACAACCAGGAACACAGCTCAGATGAAGTAATAGAAGTGAGCGACTCTGACAGCAGCTCTTCTGCTGAGGAGGAGGAGGAAGCGGTGGAGGCTGCAGCACCGCTGTTACCGTCAGCCCAGGAGACACCTCCAGCAGCCAGTTCAGGAGGTTTGTGCTATATTTGAGCTGTGTACAGACTGATTTCAGAAACTTTTCTTGCTGTTTCAAAACTCAGTGGGGAAATCCTTTTAAGCTTCGCAACAGACGGTGCCAAGAGATCATCATGCCCACAGCTGACAGGAGCAGGTTGCCACCACAAGGCTTTCTGGCAAGCAGTTCCTAAGAGCAGTAGCAGCAATGGATAATTGCTACCCTACTGTTAAATACAATCATTTTGCTATTTGCAGGCTGCTGCTTATAAGTAATCCTGGAAATGTTCAGAATAACTTCAACTTTAGGGATTAGTACTGAAGATAACAGGTCACATCTCTGGAGATCAGCAGTGTTTTCAGAGAAGGATCTGATTTGGTATTTTTTAATTATTTGTGATTTCAGTCTGCTTCAGTTTAGAGTTTTCTCTTCGTTCTGTAACTTCTTGTGACACTTAGGTGAGGAGGTAGAGATACTTAGGACAGTGGGCTTCTTGTTTGTTTCTCTCTTTTCTTGGCTTTTTCTGGCTCTCAATCCTTTATCTAGGCTCTTGTTCACAGGCTGCCATGCACTTCAGTGACATTGTGGTGAACATACGCAGTTTATGTAAGAGTCACAAATAGTTAACTTGCTATTCAAGGTTATCAGTGCCCAGAGAATATGAGAACAAGATATTAATTTTTTTTATCTTTTTTTGCTTCAGTCTCTAAGGAATGTCATTATGTTTCACTCTCTGCTTTTAGATTTAGTTTTGACTGGCCAGCCCACCTTGACACCTTTTTCTGTGGGTACATCTATGAGGTGTCTTTTGAACAGATTGATTCTGCTTGCTCTGAGCTAGTCTTACATGTGACAGGAGCTCAAGCTGTTAAGTGCTGTCTAATATTGTGTGACCATATGCTCTCTGTTGGGTTTTCTGGAATTCCCTTGCCTTTTTTGCTTATATAAGTCACAGGTTTCTGTTCAGCCCAGAACCAAAGAGGCTGAAAACTATATTGACATTGGCTAGTGGGTACCTCGCCACTGGACTGAGAATATCTGCCTCGAATACTAAATGTGACTAATAACTCTTTTGTTTTGTCAGGGGATGGAGGAGACTGATTTCTGCTTCTTTTGTAGTATGCTAGTGGTGGCAATCCAAATGTAGCATTTCTGTGTGCCTGTGCTTCAACAGAAGGCCTAACAGAGGCCCACCACAAAAACATATGGCCCAGCAGAATTGATAGTTCAGATAACTACCAGCTGGGAAACTACTTAAGTCAGGGTGAATGGACGGATAGCATACGGTAAATGCTTTCCTGGCACATGAAATATGCATGCTTAGATCCCTTGGCAAAAAACTTCTTCATATTGGTGTCTCTCTTTCTCCAGGCACAGTGATGCAGGGTTGTATCCTTAAATCAGCCTAACTATAGACCTGTATGCAGATATGTCTGTTTCCAGGAGATCAAAAAATCCTGATAACAATTTCCGTCTTTAAAAGACCTCTCCTTTTTCACTGAATATGCCAAAATTCTGGTGCTTTCAATAAATGAAAGCATAAAACTCTTCAGCATTATCATTGGTGAATAGAAGGACTTACAGACTCCTTGACCTTCAGTATCCAGGACACTGATCTGAAGCCTGTGCCGTTGTTGCACTGCTTATCTTATGCCCCAATGATTTTTGGATCAAGTCAAGGAGAACTCCTTTTCCCCCCATTATGGATCAGTCATTTAAGCAATGGTTTCTTTAGTTTCCAGTCAAGTCCCAGCAGAGCCATCTCAGGCTTTGTCTCAAGCTTCTGCAGAACATGGAGGTCGTGAAGATGAAGAAGCTGAAGACCAGCAAAAGCAGGTGAGGTGACCTAAATGCTTTTGGAGACAGATTAAATATGGTAAATGCTGCATTTGTCTAAAAAAGCTGTGTGGTTTTGTTTTGTGGTTGTTTTTTTTTTTTTTTAATCCTAGAGAACTCCACTAAAGAAACTGGAGCCATCAGTTCCTGTTGCTCTACCGGATGAGGAGGAAGGGGATACCTGTGCCATCTGCTTTGAGCAGTGGACCAATGCTGGGGACCACCGTCTCTCAGCGTTGCGGTGTGGACACCTATTTGGTTACACGTGCATTGAAAGGTGGCTCAAGGGACAGGCAGGGAAGTGCCCACAGGTAAAGCGGACGTTTATGTGCACTGGAATGGGTAACTTCTGCTGCAGGCATGGTCACTGTAACTGTTACAGCTGCTTGTGGCATGGAGAATCCACCTTTGCCTGCTGTCAGAAATAACAAAAAACACTGTCATTTTGATGTCATTAGGCCAGGAACAGCTAGCACTGCTTTAAAGGGAGAATTCTGACTTGGATTTTCTCCCTGAAGTAGAGCATTTGTGAGTAGCAGACTCGGAAGTTTGAGAGTTCAAGTGCTAAACCTGTAAATGGTTTCAGAATGCTGCACTGCGGTCCCAGAGTGCGGGAATGGCAGACAAATTCCTAGAAGCAATTAAGTAAGCATAAAGAATATGTTATTGGACAGGAAATCTGTTTGAGAACTGTTTTCAGTCAGTTGATCTTCTATTTTGAGCTGCATCTGATTTTGCAGCCTTTAAGCAGGCCAGGTTGTTAAGGTAGCTTGCGGAGAGCAAACTGAGAAACAAGTTGCATGCTTTAATGTCCATTTGCAAGTGGTAGATCTGCTTCTTAAGGTGCATTTTTAGCTTTGTTTCCATGGGTAATACCGATCTCTTTCGATTAGGTCTGTGCTTCTCTGTGATGTGCTTCCATTCCTTATTCCTTTTCACCAGAAAGAAATGTTGAGGAAAAAAAATAGGTCAATGAGTACCTTGTAAATACGATTCTGTTCTGCTGCTTTCCAAGTCGATGGCTGGAAGCCCAAGATTTCTTTGGCTTTGTCATTTTGAGAGGTTCCATAGTCTTGCCTGACTTTGTGCAGGTTTCCCTCCTCACAACAAGAAACTTCCTGTTGATGTGCACTGTGATTAAACCTAAAGAATCACTGTTGCCATAGCAAAGGCCCAAACCTTATTTTTCTTATCCCTGTCAATTCTGTGCGAGCTTTTCTTCACCCGCTCCAGGCCGAGACAGAATTCTGAGACCTTCCCGCATCTTTACTCTTTGGCATTTTGTGACTACTTTTTCTTGAACCCTAAGAACTGGTAAGGGGTGCTTGCTCCCTCTTTTTCTTCCAGTGATGTAATTACTGAAAACTTCCTGGGAGAATTTTTTTTGCTCTGGAGAGAACCTTGCAGCTAAATCACCTCCCCTTCGTTTTCAGTTGCTGTCCTCTGCGACTGGGCATTCTCTAATTGAATAGCACAGAGTTGCTGTGCGCGGTGCTCTGTATACCAAGTGGATGGAGTGCAAGTCACTGTGAAATTGCAGCATTCCTGATCACGCCAGTGCCAGCTGCTAGCTGCCAGAAACACTGTCCTAGCTGCTCACTGCTCTGCAAGGCAGTTCTTCACTGAAGGGAGGGTGGGTTGTCTGATCTGAAACTGTTGCCCATGCTATCTTTGTGCTGCTAAATAGGAGATGTCTGTGTTTCAAGCACACATAGTAATTTAATGTTCAGCGGAGGTTACTTGATCTGAGTATACACTGCCTCTTTTCTCATCCACAAACTATATTTGCAAAACAGTAAACTTGCAGATGCCATAATTTCTTCCAGGTCCCAAGTCAGGGGGCGGTATTATCCTTCCTTTTTAAGGAGAATCTAATGTACTAAATGGTCACAGCCAGACGCACAGAATCATTGAAATATCTGGCTCCCTGCGTATCACTGAAATTGGTTGGGTGTCAGTGTTTCATACTGACACTGGAATGCTTTTATGAATTTAGGCCTATAGGATTTGATCAAAGGAATATAGTATGTAAGAAAGAGTTCCCAAAGCAGCCAGGCTTGATGTTTATAAATAGAAGCTGGGCTGGGGGGTTGTTTTAGATCTTTTTTTCCCCTTTTTGTCTGACTTTTTTTTTTTTTCTTGTTCCTGGAACTCTACCTGACCATTCTGCGTTGCTGGTGCTTTAGCAAAACAAATTTAGTGGGAAGCAAAGAGATGTGTTATTAAAGGTGCAATAGGATACACGACTTAAAGTGTTGTAGCCCTGATTAGAGCTCTGGTGTCTGTATGAGGGAGTGTCTTGCAGACACGCTGTGGTATGGTTGTGTTTTTGTGGACTTGCTCTCAAGTAGACAGCCCCTCCCTTAAAAGCTGTAAGGGTTTTTTTGAAATAGTGCCTAGCAACTTGTAGGGATGCCTAGTTTGGATAGTTAAATTCTTGTAGATGAACTGAACTTGTCTTTTATTTCAGTGCAATAAGAAAGCGAAACGTTCTGATATTGTGATCCTGTACGCTCGCACTTTGAAAGCGCTGGATACCAGTGAACAGGAACGCATGAAAAGGTACGGAGTCTCCACGTGAAGATACGACCTTGCTGACTGCATGCCCTTGAAAGCTGCAGTCTGGCTTTGACGTCAAGCTTTAACTTCCGGTATTGTCTAAAATTTGTGCATTCCCTCGGGGATTATCATGAGTATGGCTGTCTTAACAGACCAAGGCCTTGCTGGGTTGCAGGCGTCTTACGTGGTAGGAGAATTTTCTTTTGGAACAAAATTCTTGAGTTTGCGCTTTGCGGCACTGAACTAGCAAAGGCTATCTTGTGCTGTATCCTGAAATGTCATCACGGGAGAACATGCAGAGTTGTTGCCAAAAAGCTGTACGTTGCTAATTCATCATTAGATGAGAAAAGCAAGGCATAGTTAGAAATGCAAGGGGGTGAGTAGCTGACCTTTTCTGCCATCTTTTCTGTGTGCATTAAACAGAGTAATCTCTCATATGAATCACTTTCCATCTTGCTTTGTCAAACTCTTCATGTAGCTTTACTTACAAAAGGTCAGCAAGCATTACGATGACTCTACTTCTGCCTCTAACTTAAATGTAGACTTTTTATTGAAAAAAGGAAAAGCAGGTATGAAAATAGGGACTAATTTCTTTTCAGTAAGATGCTGTCAGAGATACTATTCTGAAATTAAAAGGCTGCAGATATCTGAGTTCTCCTGAGTCTTGTAGTGAATAGAATCTAGTTGAGGTCGTCTTCACATGTCTCTAACTGTACTGCCGTCCTTTCAATGCAGTCTTTCAACAGAAGCCTCACTACCCTGGTAATTACTGATCTGAAATGATTGAGGAGTAACTGTCACGAACGGAGAAATATCTCTTCTGTCCAGATAGCCACTGCCTCATGGTGTTTGAACTGTACCTTTAGAAGCATCACGCTTCTCTTACTGGATGGACACTGCAAAACAAACTATAAATAAGATTTTTTTTATAATATATTTTTTCAAAATCACGGAAAGCATTTGGGTGTTTAAATCTTGTTATTGCTCATGGAGAGGTAGCTGTCTAACTGCTGCTTGTGTCTGAGTCTTGCTGCAGCTGTTCCCCACTTGCCCTACCCTTCCACTGCCTCCTGTTTCTGTTGGGAGGCAGACAGCAGTGACTGCCTGTCAGTCCGGTTCAGCTGCTGGCA